>NC_064925.1:366535761-371335761 GCF_023897955.1 Schistocerca gregaria | reverse complement strand
TAGAATATTGCTGCGTGGTGTGGGATCCTTACCAGGTGGGATTGACGGAGGACATCGAAAGGGTGCAAAAAAGGGCAGCTCGTTTTGTATTATCACGTTATAGGGGAGAGAGTGTGGCAGATATGATACACGAGTTGGGATGGAAGTCATTACAGCATAGACGATTTTCGTCGCGGCGAGACCTTTTTACGAAATTTCAGTCACCAACTTTCTCTTCCGAATGCGAAAATATTTTCTTGAGCCCAACCTACACAGGTAGGAATGATCATCAAAATAAAATAAGAGAAATCAGAGCTCTAACAGAAAGGTTTAGGTGTTCGTTTTTCCCGCTCGCTGTTCGGGAGTGGAATAGCAGAGAGATAGTATGATTGTGGTTCGATGAACCCTCTGCCAAGCACTTAAATGTGAATTGCAGAGTAGTCATGTAGATGTAGATATAGAAAACATAGGTACAAAGAAGGTAACTGAGAAGAAATCATGGGGAACAGAAGAAATACTTCAGTTGATTGATGAAAGGAGGAAGTACAAACATGTTCCAGGAAAATCAGGAATACAGAAATACAAGTCGCTGAGGAATGAAATAAATAGGAAGTGCAGGGAAGCTAAGACGAAATGGCTGCAGGAAAAATGTGAAGACATCGAAAAAGATATTATTGTCAGAAGGACAGATTCAGCATACAGGAAAGTCAAAACAACCTTTGGTGACATTAAAAGTAACGTTGGTAACATTAAGAGTGCAACGGGAATTCCACTGTTAAATGCAGAGGAGAGAGCATATAGGTGGAAAGAATACATTGAAAGCCTCTATGAGGGTGAAGAATTGTCTGATGTGATAGAAGAAGAAACAGGAGTCGATTTAGAAGAGATAGGGGATCCAGTATTAGAATCGGAATTTAAAAGAGCTTTGGAGGACTTACGGTCAAATAAGGCAGAAGGGATAGATAACATTCCATCAGAATTTCTAAAATCATTAGGGGAAGTGGCAACAAAACGACTATTCACATTGGTGTGTAGAATATATGAGTCTGGCGACATACCATCTGACTTTCAGAAAAGCATCATACACACAATTCCGAAGACGGCAAGAGCTGACAAGTGCGAGAATTATCGCACAATCAGCTTAACAGCTCATGCATCGAAGCTGCTTACAAGAATAATATACAGAAGAATGGAAAAGAAAATAGGGAATGAGCTAGGTGACGATCAGTTTGGCTTTAGGAAAAGTAAAGGCACGAGAGAGGCAATTCTGACGTTACGGCTAATAATGGAAGCAAGGCTAAGGAACAACCAAGACACGTTCATAGGATTTGTCGACCTGGAAAAAGCGTTCGACAATATAAAATGGTGCAAGCTGTTCGAGATTCTGAAAAAAGTAGGGGTAAGCTATAGGGAGAGACGAGTCATATACAATATGTATAACAACCAAGAGGTAATAATAAGAGTGGACGATCAAGAACGAAGTGCTCGTATTAAGAAGGGTGTAAGACAAGGCTGTAGCCTTTCACTCCTACTCTTCAATCTGTACATCGAGGAAGCAATGATGGAAATAAAAGAAAGTTCAGGAGTGGAATTAAAATACAAGGTGAAAGGATATCAATGATACGATTTGCTGATGACATTGCTATCCTGAGTGAAAGTGAAGAAGAATTAAATGATCTGCTGAACGGAATGAACAGTCTAATGAGTGCACAGTATGGTTTGAGAGTAAATCGAAGGAAGACAAAAGTAATGAGAAGTAGTAGAAATGAGAACAGCAAGAAACTTAACATCAGGATTGATGGTCACGAAGTCAATGAAGTTAAGGAATTCTGCTACCTAGGCAGTAAAATAACCAATGACGGACAGAGCAAGGAAGGCATCAAAAGCAGACTTGCTATGGCAAAAAAGGCATTTATGGCCAAGAGAAGTCTACTAATATCAAATACCGGCCTTAATTTGAGGAAGAAATTTCGGAGGATGTACGTCTGGAGTACAGCATTGTATGGTAGTGAAACATGGACTGTGGGAAAACCGGAACAGAAGAGAATCGAAGCATTTGAGATGTGGTGCTATAGACGGATGTTGAAAATTAGGTGGACTGATAACGTAAGGAATGAGGAGGTTCTACACAGAATCGGAGAGGAAAGGAATATGTGGAAAACACTGATAAGGAGAAGGGACAGGATGATAGGACATCTGCTAAGACATGAGGGAATGACTTCCATGGTACTAGAGGGAACTGTAGAGTGCAAAAACTGTAGAGGAAGACAGAGATTTATAATACGTCAAGCAAATAATTGAGGACGTAGGTTGTAAGTGCTACTCTGAGATGAAGAGGTTAGCACAGGAAAGGAATTCGTGGTGGGCCGCATCAAACCAGTCAGTAGACTGATGATAAAAAAAAGGGGGGAAAGTAATAACTTACATGGGAGCTCATTCAGGCGAGGGCGCTTGCCTTCACTGCTTCAGTGCACTGAGGAACTTTTCATAATACTTCTGAATAAGACAACGAAACTCAGTCAGACGGACTGGCTGACTGTAATGGAACGAGGGAGAACATGAGTATGGTCGGGTTTAAATAGTATGCCAAGCCTCCTCGCTTGTTACCAAGACAATAACCATTGGGAATTGTTTCTTGGGTGGGGTGGGGTCAGCTCACTAACATCCCTGGGGACTGGAACCTGAACTAGCCAGATGCATCCCAAACCTTGAAGAGACCTGAGTCTCTGATAGTTTATGGATTTCCAGCAACAGAATTCATACTGTGAGAAACAATACTATTTGGAATACATGCTGGATGATATTGAATTCAGCCCCTGCATCTGGAGTCATTATGTGTATTACATTAATTTACCACACTGTATTGCTAGCTCTGCATTCAGCAGATATTTCCATCAGATGTTTCAGCAGGACAGAATGCAATTAGATCTCCGATTATTCGAACACTTTAGAAATATTCTAGCAAACAGCTGGATTCGTAGCTTGATGAAGGAGGCGAGTATTTTTTACAACCTTACTGGATGCGAGAATGTTTTCAACACTAATCGTGTGGTTGATGAGATATTGCAACTCCCTCAAGCTTTGTGATTTTCCACAGCGAATCTTATATACGAGAAATTCTATGTTGCTAGTATTAACACTAGCTTTGACTGTTTTACCTTGTTTTTCTTACATTTAGCTTAACTTCATAAACGCTGAAGCAAATGATTTACAAAGTCTTCAGATGATAAAATGTAGAATTTTACTATTTAGGGAGGGTGTACAGTGGAAATGATCAAATTTCAAGTAGCGCTATTGGTGGAATGGACGGAATATATGACTGCTGAAAGTATAGTAAATTATTCCACCATGACGCTGGAAAATTTTTACATCGGATTTCTCGAAATCTATAGTTAGAACTACATATGCACACGTTTTTACTAAACTGTTATATGTTTTTAACTCTTCAGAGCTGGAGTTAAATATCTAATGTGTTTAATAGATGTCTTTTAATGTCTTGTTAAGTCTGAAAATGTTTCTCAGATGTTTCTCAAAGGTGAATATCATCTTACTTGAGTGGTAGAATGATACAGGCAACAGAATAATAAAGCACTGACGCTAGAGTGAAAGATATAGCCCCTCTAAATTATTATTCTCTTGTTCTGCCACGCGTCTAGCAAGATGCTGGAAAATTTTTTCTCGAAATGCATAGTAATAACTTTTGTCCTGAAGTGTTATATGTTTCGAACTCTTTAGAGCTGGAGTTAAATATGTTATGTGTTTAATATATGCCCTTCATAGTCTTCCAATGATTCGATAAGTATCGAAATGTTTCTCAATGTTATGAAGCTTCTTCATGCAGGTGCTCCTGTTTTTATTTTGGGGACGACCCATATGTGAAAAGCTTTGAAGGAACTCTTTTTTCATTGCTGTTAAGAGTACCTGCGTATGTTCCCTGTCTATGCTATTTCTATATTGGGAAAGATAAACATCTCAACCCTTTTAAGGAGCTCACGATGCCTTTGTTGTCGCTGTTACCCATCATGAAAGAACGAAGGGCTCCAGCAGGTGTTTGTGTCATGGAGCTGGCGGGGCTCGGAGCGAATGAACCATTTGTTCTTACAGGTAGCAGTGCAGTGGTGGCAGTCGGACGCCCAGGTGTTTTTATTGTGGTGTCGAGTGAATCTTTTGTTCTTATGGGCAGCAGTGCAGTGGCAGTAGGATGTCTGGCTAAGAGGGGATGGGAGCCAGTGCACATGCTCCGCAAACCTCAAAACATATGCCATGCAACGCAATCCAACAGGTGACCTATCACAGTGCCCTCTAGTGGTGAACTCGTGAACTAGTTCAATTCTTTGGTCTGCTGGATCGGAGGTAGTTGTCTCTTGTGGGGTGGGAACTTATATGTAGGTTTTAGAAATCACAAACAGTTCTAGCAGAGGCAGGTGTTTCCATGCATTGTGTATGCATCTCGAGGCAAAGCATTTATTTGCAGGACCGTATTCTTCCTCTTCATGTGTTCAAGCATTAATGCTCGCTTCCATTCTTCATATAGGAGGCTACGAGTAAACTCCTTGGCTGTATACTTACAGGCAACATGTCTGTTAACCTCCTCCCAGTCAGACAACAATATCTCCTTGATAGAACACATGGTCCTTACACACTGACAGCTTAACAAACACTGATATGTCAGCCCCTTGTGGTGGTAACACCACACTAAGCCACTACTGCTGTATGTACATAATAAATTTAAACAAATTTCAACAAATTTAAACAAATGTATACGAATGTAAACAATTTTAAACATATTATATTCGAATTGAATAACATCATGAACAGTCTCTAGTGGGAGCAACACCATACTAACTTCTCTTAGCTGCAGGAGTAAGCTCTTAGAGCAAAATTTCCTCCAAAATACGAATTTCCCACACATATTCCAAGAGGATAATGGGGGCAGGGGACTGCCAGGGGGCCTGCAGAAGCACATCAGTAAATTTCCCACCAAAATTGAAACTTCCCACCAGAGGGGCATGGCGCTTTCCCGTCAAAAACAGCCATCTTGTATAATGGTACTAGTGTCATCAACAGATGTCACAAAAGCCATCTTGGATTACATGATGCATTGTTGCCAAGTCTACAGTGTGCCATCTTGGATGATGTCATCATCGCCATCTTGGATACATTTGGCAACAATGGAGAGTGAGGTGGTATGAAGTTTGTCCTACTACTTGCTTGTTCCTACTTTTTTCGGAATGAAACTGATGCTCCCCATGGTTGGTTTCTACCTATTTTTCCATACATCTTTAAAGAATTCATGTTGCAGACATGACTTATTTAACTTATATTTCGATAATATTCACACCTGTCAGGATCTCTTTACTTCCATTGAAATAAATCTGAAATTATTCACCTTTATGGAAAGAAAATATTAATTGGAATTCAAATGTCGTCTTAATTAGTTGTAACAGTCCTAATTCTTTAAGATTTAATGGATGATATTTTAGACTATTAACTTTATTTAAATTCTTTTACTATTTTCGAAGCAGTTAAAGAAACAAAACAGAAGTTTGGTGAAGGTAGAATCGAAATTGGGTTACCCGTGTGGCAAGCGAGTCCACTACAGGTGCAGCTGTACTGCTGTACTGCCTTAGCGTAGAAATTAACCAGTATATGAGCTCTGCGTAAAAAATTCAAAGCCCTTTTTCTCGTAGTCTTCTGGTTAGTGCACACTACAGCTTTTGTGGGTGGTTTCCCTTGAGGAATACTACTAACCTGCAAAATCTCATCCCGAAATGTATTTTTGAGAGTGTAAGGTCACTTTGTCAGAATAGTTGTATACAACGATTCGTCATTCTGTTATCTACATGTATTAGCTGATTAGATTTAGAATCAGCACAAAACTCAGAATGCATGTGAGAAATGGAAGGCTCTATCTCTCCCTCTCTGTCTGTTTACGCGCGCCAAATATACATGGGAAAATATATACGAACACTACAATATGACATGAAACTATAATTGCTTTAAGTGATTCAGCATCATCTAACAGGTAGCTTTGAAGGTTTTCTGTAAAACAAAAAAGAGACGTTATCAAATTTAATCGCAAAAGCCAAGACTTTTTTAAATTAAACGTTAATGAGAAAGTCTACTAGAAAATATCACATTGCGTTATTTTGATTGAAATTTTTTGACCATGAATCATTCGTTGTACGAGAGGTATAGTGAAGCTTTCATCTTCAATATGGCAATTTTTACCAGTATTCTACAAAAGCTCTGTATTTCTTTTGATTTAACTTCGTGTCCTGTATTTCATCGTGAATAAGAGCGTTTAACCATTCGCAAATACTTCTGCGCTGCCCTGTCAAACTTACGACGCCAAACTTCGTTTTATATTGTCTGGAAAGTGTGCACATAAGAACAACTTCTAAATCATGCGTAAGACTTTTTGGATTGCCGATTTACAACTGCATACTCCCTCAGCGAGAGATTTCCACGGATCATTAAAAAATGAGTTATCAACTGTGACAGGAACACACCTTGTTAAAGTAATGTAAATGCCGATATCAGACCTGACAAGAACATAAAAGGAAGTTTCCCACCCCTTGTTACATAAAAACATGATAACAAATCAATTTACACTAATTCAAGTCTGACTTCACATTTTTGTTCATCTACTTTTCACCTCATAGTCAATCTCAAACAGTACATTTTTATTTCAATGGCGTTTCCTACTGAGGTCTTACACACCATACTGGAAGTCTCATGTTGCCATCGGACGACTAAACAATCTAATGGCCAGCCTTAAGAAAGAGTCTCAAGGCACCTCAGCGTCGGGGACATTTGCGATGAATTGGTCCAGGGACGATTCTAGAAGCCTGTCAAGGGGGGGGGGGGGGGGGGTAACGGCGAGGTGGTTTGGGGGAATGGAATATCGCTCAACAAAAGGAGGTTTGGGGTCCTCAATTGACAAACTGGTAAAATAAGGTGTATCTTAGTTTTCTGTAATTGTTTTGGAGGGTACAAACGTGGCTACAGTACATATTAGCTAGGGAAAACAATACGATTTGACCCAGATATCCGGTGATTTCGACGTTTTTGTCTGGGATCAGCAATTTATGTGTTGGTAGCCATTCCTGGCATATTTGGCTTTTTTGATTATTGTAAGTGGTACTCGTACATTAATATACATCCAGTGCATATTAATAAATTATAGGACTCTCATTTTAAGTTAAATGATATTTATTGGTTTAGATAGTAAGCTATTTGTCTCTCTTAGTCTATTGTTAAAATATGTTTGCAATACATTGCAGCCTATATTGCTACATAATTATAAAAATGATTGAATCTGTTTACGTAATATATTTGCTGATTTCCGAAGTCATTTTATCCATTGGGTGTGGGGGAGGGGGGGTGTGTGTGCCATAGACCCCATAGCCCCCCCCCCCCCCCTCATTCCACCGCCCCTGAAATGGACAACAGGATTTGCAAGCTTCAAAGACACAGCCCTTGAAACTCCCCAAAATTACAGGCAGCGTCTCAGTCATCAAAATTAGTGCTTTATCTAAAAGTGTAAACGATATATTTCTGTTGCTGTGCGTTGTTATTATCATAGGCACTTACCTCAATACTTTAAATTTTTGTACAGAGTGTGATGATTCGCCCATTCTTACACTTCACTCGACTTTGTAACACACTAATAATTTTAAATGGCTATAATTAATTTTGCTTCAAAAGCCAATTTATCGATTATTTTTGCCGTTTATAACTCAAATTTAGCAACAATTGTACAACTGGTTTCGTCTGTGCTGGGAAACAGTTTTATGCTATTGACGATTTATTATCACGTCTGTGTGGTCATCCCTTAAGCTACAGTTGTGGTGGCTTATTTGGTACGTTAAATAATGTACGTATTACAATCGATGTAGGTTTCCTACGTTCCGCATCTACTGAGATGGCTGAAAGTGTCGTGAACAAAACTCTGCTTTGTTGAGTAGATATACGACTTCTTTATGCAAAAAGACAGGTCTTCCGGTGTATACTAGCATTTTTTTATTAAAGGAAAACGACATTATTCCGTAAATGTCTGTACGTTACAAGAGAATCTTAAATAAACTGCACAGTAATGTTCCGTATCGTACCTCTCAGTACCTTTAGACAACTATATAATGACAAGTGTGGTGTTTTTTTAGTTATAATCCATTTTTATGAGACTGCATACACCCCGTTTTGTAAAACTATGTTACAAATCAATATAAACGACTCATGCGATGTCGTATTCAGAAGTGTTGATGCCGGCCCCTTGGGGCGCTGCTGTCGCTGTGGGTAACAAAAACGAGACGGAGCGTTGCGACTGTTATGTTAAACTATGGCTACATCTTGTGCTTTCGACTGTCAGTTTTTTTTTCATGATAGTAACATTAGGTAAAAACAGAGAGGAGTTGCCATTACGTCCAAAATTTGAAGCCGACGTCCGTCACATTCAGTAGCCCAAAACATTAGGTACATCTCTATGGTTCGCCGCGATGACACTTACCCGTGATGTCGTTCTGACGCGCTTGTGCCCAGTTTCGGCCGTTGGGGATAACTATCGACTTTTGCCATTGTTTCCCAAATAGCATCTGACGCTTTGTTGTTTCATCAAAAATGCCAGCTTGCGTCGTTTACGGGTGTACAAATTCATTCGATCGTAATCGAAAGTTTAGAGAAGCCACATTACATTCGTAAATGGAGCCGTTTAAGCAATATTTTCTTTTGTATACATGAATTATTGTTGCGCTGTTTACTTTTATTCATTCCTGCGTTTATCATTGTCTTTCAAACCACAAACGCATCTACATCCGAGCTACGGTTCATCAACGGTCTCGTCCCTGCATGACGTACTCCTACATGACCGCGCTTATTGTTGGTGTAGCATCTCAAGCCCTAAATTCCTCCCGGCGATAATTATTCTTTGTTCACCTTTCCTCTCTTTTTTAAAAATATTTTGGCTAGAAGAGCCGGAGATAGGATAATGTGTGCGTGTGAGTTTTGTGTGTTTGGTTACATGAATGTGTGTGTGTGAGTGTGTCTGTGTGTGTGCTGTGTTTCCTTTCTGAAGAAAGCCTTGGTCGAAAACTTATGTGAACTATTTATTGCTCTTGCCTGCTCCTCGGCACGTGTGAGTAGCAATCTCTCCGCTTCACTGTATAGTTTTTCCCTTACGAAGTTTGATGTAAACAATGCACTGCACTTCAACAGGAACAGTGATGTTCATATTTACAATACCAGAAAAAAAAATGAGATTCACTACGTCACATATTTGTGTGTGTATAAACAGGGGTTCAAAATACTACGTCCAAAAGTTTTGATCATTTATCCAATCGGAAGTTTTGATCTCTTACCCAGTCTACATCTACATCTATATCTACATCCATACTCCGCAAGCCACCTGACGGTGTGTGGCGGAGGTTACCTTGAGTACCTCAATCGGTTCTCCCTTCGATTTCACTCTCGTATTGTTCGTGGAAAGAAGGATTGTCGGTATGGTTCTGTGTGGGCTTTAATCTCTCTGATTTTATCCTCATGGTCTCTTCGCGAGATTTGCGTAGGAGGGAGCAATATATTGCTTCACTCTTCGGTGAAGGTATGATCTCGAAACTTTAACAAAAGCCCGTACCGAGCTACTAAGTGTCTCTCCTCCAGAGTCTTCCACTGGAGTTTATCTATCATCTCTGTAACGCTTTCGCGATTACTAAATGATCCTGTAACGAAGCGCGCTGCTCTCCATTGGATCTTCTCTATCTCTTCTACCAACCCTATCTGGTACGAATGCCACACTGCTGAGCAGTATTCAAGCAGTGGGCGAACAAGCGAACTGCAACCTACTTCCTTTGTTTTCGGATTGCATTTACTCAGGATTCTTCCAATGAATATCAGTCTGGCATCTGCTTTGCCGAGATCAACTTTATATGATCATTCAATTTTGAATCATCCCTAATGCGTACTCCCAGATAATTTATGGAATTAACTGCTTCCAGTTGCTGACCTGCTATTTTGTAGCGAAAAGATAAGGGACCTATCTTTCTACGTATTAGCAGCACATTACACTTGTCTACATTGAGATTCAATTGTCATTCCCTGCACCATGCGTCAATTCGCTGCAGATCCACCTGTATTTCAGTACAATTTTCCATTGTTACAACCTCTCGATATACCACAGCATCATCCGCAAAAAGCCTCAGTGGACTTCCGATGTCATCCACAAGGTCATTTATGTATAATGTGAATAGCAACGGTCCTACGACACTCCCCTGCGGCACACCTGAAATCACTCTTACTTCGGAAGACTTCTCTCCATTGAGAATGACATGCTGCATCCTGTTATCTAGAAACTCTTCAATCCAATCACACAATTGGTCTGATAGTCCATATGCTCTTACTTTGTTCATTAAACGACTGTGGGGAACTGTGTCAAACGCCTTGTGGAAGTCAAGAAACACGGCATCTACCTGTGAACCCGTGTCTATGGCCCTCTGAGTCTCGTGGACGAATAGCGCGAGCTGGGTTTCACACGACCGTCTTTTTCGTAACCCATGCTGATTCCTACATAGCAGATTTCTAGTCTCCAGAAAAGTCATTATATTCGAACATAATACTTGCTTCAAAATTCTATAACTGATCGACGTTAGAGATATAGGTCTATAGTTCTGCACATCTGTTCGACGTCCCTTCTTGAACAGGGGTATGGCCTGTACCCTTTTCCAATCCTTTGGAACGCTACGCTCTTCTAGAGACCTACGGCACACCGCTGCAAGCAGGGGGGCAAGTTCCTTCGCGTACTCTGTGTAAAATCGAACTGGTATCCCATCAGGTCCAGCGGCTTTTCCTCTTTTGAGCGATTTTAATCTGTTTATCCCTCTGTCGTCTATTTCGATATCTGCCATTTTGTCATCTGTGCGACAATATAGAGAAGGAACTACAGTCTAGTCTTCCTCTGTGAAACAGCTTTGGAAAAAGACATTTAGTATTTCGGCCTTTAGTCTGTGATCATCTGTTTCAGTACCATTTTGGTCACAGAGTGTCTGGACATTTTGTTTTGATCCACCTACCGCTTTGACATAAGACCAAAATTTCTTAGGATTTTCTTAGGAAAATGCCTGACAGATAGCAAACTAAAATTTGAAAACAAATTTAAAACATTTCTCTTTGACAAGTCCTATTCTGCCGAAGACGGTCTGTCATTGTAACGTGTAAATGGTGATGGCTGGAATTGCTAACATCTGTCTATCTTCAATTAAAAAATAAAACTGTAATACATGATTAGTAAGAAGGTACATTTACAAAAAAAAAAAAAAAAAAATCAATGTCAAATGGCTCGTTCCACGTCATTATGATGATTGGTATGTGGCACTTGAAACTATATGATTAACTATTGGTATATCATAAAGTATGGTACAGACGTCTCGTACTTGGGAAACCGCACAATCAAATTCAAAAGTGAACTGACGCAAACGATCAAAGGAGACGTACATTCCAATTGTGACACGTTTGGTTATTCCTGAAAAACTGACAGATTTACTGGCTAGAAATATTCCAGAAAAATAAGCAAAACATAAATGTTAAATCAAAATATCCATTTCTTGAGGTCTAATGGTTTGACACCATTTCGTTAATCACGTTTATAGTATTTCACGATGCTGGAATATATATATTTTTATGTTGTAAACTGCTGTTATTGCTCACACACTGAATGAAGCATCATAGATAAGATTTCAGTGAGGAGATGTGTAAACTACAATAAAACTAATAATGCACTGACAATCTAATGAAAGAAGAACTCTTTCTCCATGAATACCTCCTGTATGCTGCTCTGTTCCTTCGACATTTAAACAATCGTTCCCTTTGTTGACACACTCAAGCTACCGACAGCAAGCCTTGCGTCATCCGACATTGCACACGTTTATGGGCTAGCAAGCAACTTGTAGGTAAGATTTTTGTAAACGTGAACATTAAAAAAGTTGTGCATACGAGTTGAAATCTGAAAATGTAACGAACAAAAAGCAATACCAGTAAGCAAACAAGCACTGGTTTCGGAGGTCCGACTTAGTTTGCTATCGATATAAATATAGTAAAAGTGGAATTAAATGGATTTTGAAAGCATACTTTGCAAATCACTTCCTTTTCTTCTTGTTTATTCGAGATATATGAACAAAAAATAAGTTACATTAATGAGGTCGTATTGCTAGAACAAACACGCGTTTACGAGCAGGAAAACGTTCGAAATTGCCTTTCTGACACTTTGCTATTCACGTAAGCACTGTAGTTTTTAGTTGGTTGATTGATTTGAGGGAGGGACCGAACAGTGGTCCTATCGGATTAGTGAAGGATGGGGGAGGAAGTTGGTTGTGCCCCTTCAGAGGAATCGTCCCGGCATTTGCGCCAAGTGATTTAGGGAAATCATGGAAAACCTAAATCAAGATGGTCGGACGCAGGCTTTGAACCGTCGCCCTCCCGAATGTGAGTCCAGTGTGCTAACCAATGTGCCACCTCGCTCGGTTGTAGTTTTTAGTATTTAAAGCAGTTCTTGCGTGCACCATAGAGAAATAATGAACAGGAACAATGGTAAACAATAGTCTGCTAGTGCTTTGGGCTATTTATGATCATGACAGGCCCCACGTACTCTGGCTTCAAAACAACGTGCAGCGTAAGTCTGTAGTACCATCTCCCTTCTTTTTTTACCGCCATGTATAGTAAGCTGTGCTAGTATTTTTAGCGATAAATACTACCAGTACTACAGGACCACCGGAGTAACGGCCAACTTCTTGTTCAGCTAGACATATCTTGGATTAGATAACATAGATTGTCCTAAATGCTTCTTGCACATTTTCCAAGTATTGCGACAGAAGAAACTTCTGGAAAGATAACCATTAACGTGTGGTTCTGCAGTCAGTGATAAAAGCTCTAGATCGCTCAGCGTAACTGTAATTTGCCTCCGATCGTTTTTCATATCTGAGACACTGGCATTTTTGGCAATACGTATAACTGTTGTTGCATTGATCTATAATGACCAAATAACCGCCTGTCAAGTTGCTGCACAGAAATTATATTATTGCTAACAGTTCGGCTAGTATCTTTGGAAAACAATCGATCCTCGTATTGTTATGCCGCCTTTTCGTGTCTAAACGCGACTAATGGGTTGTTTCGGAGAACAGCTAAATTCTGAATGATATTTCCCAGCGCAAAGGTAAACTGAAAGGAACATTTGATTTAAAATCACTTGTACTGATGGTTCAATATTTGTAGCGCAATCTCTTCCCGTTAGTCAATGCGCAAAATGCTTTGTTAATGTTATTGCCCAATTGACATCTGTTTGCTCTTTCTAAAATTATTAATAATTAAGTTGTTGTAGAAGGTATTTTTTTTCGCTGTTCAATTATTGTCCTCGCGACCCTCATAACTGCATCGTTATCTATTTTAAGAAAACATCTAATTTATCTTTTGTCCTATGGTATTGCTTGCTTTTACCGAAGCAGAGTGATTTAGGGAAGGGACAAAGGCAAATTGGCGTTGAACATTTACATTCTTACGTCATGAGACAAGAGTCGAAACATTGGATGCTGAGTGTTAGATTAAATTTAATACCTATAAACGATTTTTATGTGCTGAATATGGCGTACACCTAACAGATATGAGGGAATGAATCTCACCAAATAGTTTATATGTTGACAGTTTGTTCGCCAGTGTAAAACATAATCTGAAAGACAACCAAATAGGGTTACCACCTGTCTCGATTTGGAAACTGCCAAGAATGTTTGCCTATCGAAGCCGCGGGGTCCAAACGATAGAGGTAGAACGTCCTTTTGTAAATCGATCACGCCACTGTGGTGGCGGACGTTGTGATAAATTATTTGTGATTTGCTAGGGAAACCAAGACGATTTATGTCGGTAGTGAGTGGGATGTCGGGTATTGTTGACGTTTCTCCGGCCGATTGCCTCACGTGGAAGACTGTAATTCCATGCTTATGCACTGTAGAAAATTGTTTGAATTTTTGTCGGGACTATAGACTAATACCGGAACACAAAAGAGGGACTGTGTAGACTGGTCCCGCGGAAACTGTGGTAAATGAACGGCTATCAGGAAGAATACATGGTTTGACTACTCCAAATTATCGATCCAGACCAGCATAATTCTTGTATCTTGCTGGATTAGGGACTACACCCTACACGCAACAGCATCGGAAACTGACTTATCTACTAATTCCGTTTGCGACTATTTCGGGGTTTTCAGATAAGTGTGTTATGTAATAGTGACGAACGACAGTGTACCGACCGGTGGACCAAATAATGTTGTTGAAGTTGACACATCGCACATAGCAAGAAGGAAAATCCAGAGAGGACGACCTTTAAAGAATGAAATCGAACATGTTTAGGTATTCGGTGGTATAGAACGAGAGTCCCGGAAGTGCTTTGTTGTAATAGTCATGTCCAGAGACAAGGCAAATTTAGTCGATTTGATAAAGCACATTATAGTGTTCGGTAGCAAAGAGATTACAGACGAGTTCTGAAAGCAGAAGGATTCAACCACGAGTTCGTCAACCTATCTGCAGAGTTTGTGCCTTCGGATGACCCTAGTGTGCACACGCAGAACATCGTTCGGCTGTGGCAGTCAGTGAAATCTTCCCTTAAAAGAGAAGGGAATGCAAGAGAAAGAGACGACCTTTACTTGTTTCAGTATTTGTATTTCCATAACTTGCAGTTGCAGGGACAAGTTGACGCTTGTGACACTCTACCCATGTTTTTGCGTGACATTGGCAGAGTCTACCCAGCTTACGGCAAAAAGGGAATGCTTCCCGCAGCATACACATCAAATGGGCTTTCTCATTACAACGTCGACGATGAGTGAGGTAAGTCGTTTCCTTTGTACTTACAAGTATTTTAGTAACGCACATCTTTTGTCGTTGCTGTAGTGACCACTATAAACAAGCTCAAATCACCTGCCAGCACAGTCGTGTGATCGATTTACAATCGCACGTTCGATATCTATCGTTTGGACATCGCGTCTTCGATAGGCAAACATTCTTGGAAATTACCCTCGAATATGTAGAACGCGGCTATACTTTTCTATAATTGTCGTTTGTCCCTCCGTGAGTATGATGGGACGCCCTCAGATCCCTACGTTTTGGTCTCTTTGTACAATTTAATTTTTTTGATATCATACTTCACAACTTTTAATTGCATATTCTTAAGTTTATTATCTTATTCTTGTTAGCGAAAGCCAACGTTTGTAAAATACATGAGAGAGCAACAAAACGATAGAGTTAAAAATCAAATCTTTCGCCTTTTGTACCGCAGTCTAATCCCCACTCGTCCATCTAGCTCAGCCGAAGTAACGATACATTATTGTTATTTCGTAACATCCTTTTCTCCGCAGTCACTGAAATGTGTTGTTTTGCTAAATATGCAACCAACTGTCGTAAGTTCTCAATGAGTCATCTCCTGAATGTCGCAAAGTTGTTTAGTTACTGGTAATCTAACTTTATCAATGGTCTACGACAAGTTACTTTATAGCGAGATAGCAGTCACTACCCAGAGCTTACGAAAAAATTTCCCGGGAATTATTAACAGCGAGAGAGTAATACAGAAACTAAACAGACATTGCTGCTGTCTTAATTTTTTTGGGTTAGGAACTGCTGTCAAAATAATCATTCCGCAACTGACGGTGTTCTTTCCAGAGCATCGTTTGGTCGTAGCATTGCCACCTTTGGCAAGTCACAAGTCTGGACACTTCAGACAAAAGGTAGCACATTAATAGCTGTATATTAAATGTGCTATTCGTCAGTTTTATCGTCACTTCGAAACTGAACTACAAATACCATAACGGTACTTGAAAAATAAAATATTTAAACGTTAATAGAGTTTGTCTTATACACTGGTGAAAGTTAGTGCTCCATTGATTTTGTTGGACATATTTATTGCCAGATGTAGTGGCCTTGAGAAGTTGCTTCTCATGTAGAACACGCTGACAGAACTCTGAGCAGATCATATTATAGTTTATTTTAACAAAAATTTCACTTTCCACAGATTTCATCTCAAGATTGTTTCGTTCATTGACTAGTTTTTCATCAGAGAAGACACTCGTTTTACATGTGCCTCGCCCACAAGAATAGAAAAAACAAATTCCGCCGTCTCCCATAAGTCAGGGGCTGCAATTTTAATACAGAAATGAGTCCATTTTTAGTGTGCTGCTAAATCTGAAGTTTTAAAAGTTTCAGTGACAGGTGCGAATTCATTGTACACTTTGTCACCGTGGGAAGAAATTACAGTTCACATGAAGTTGGCGATAGGCTACTCCCTATTGCTTTCGGATGAATTCTAGGGTCCGATTCCACTCATTGGATTGAAAGGAGCGGATGATATTGGTAAACAAATGAATGTAGTATATGGTAAAATTACGATCACAATTCACGCCATTATTTACTTATCCACGATTTATATCCAAACGAACTGAAGATAACGGGAGTAAATAATATATATATATATATATATATATATATATATGTGCGTGTGTGTGTGTGTGTGTGTGTGTGTGTGTGCGTAGGGTGTCGCATTGTCTCGCTGAAATTCCAAATCCGTCGCAATGCACAATGGACATGAATGGATCCAAGTGATCCGATATCACGCCAACTGCACACCCATACACTATTAAAGAGCACCCACCAGCTTGAACAGTCCCCTGCTGACATGCAGGGTCCAGGGATTCATGAGCTTGTCTCCATACCCACACACGTTCATCCGCTCGATAGAATTTGAAACGAGACCTGTCCGACCAGGCAACATGTTTGCAGTCATCAACAGTCGAATGTCGGTGTTGATGGGCCCATCTGAGTCGTAAAGCTTCCTGTCGAGTAGTCATCAAGAGTACAAGAATGGGCCTTCGGTTCCGAAAACCCATATCGATTTTTCGTTGAATGGTTCGCACACTGAAACTTGTTGATAGCCCAGCATTGAAATCTTCAGCAATTTGCGGAAGGGCTGCATTTCTGTCGCGTTTTAACGATTCTCTTCAGTCGTCGTTGGTCCCGTTCTTGCAGGATTTTTTTTTTTTTTTTCGGCTGCATCGATGTCGGATATCTGATGTTTTGCCGGGTTCCTGATATTCACGTTACACTCGTGAAATGTTCGTACGAGAAAAAAATCCCCACTTGTTCGCTACCATGGAGATGCTACGTCCCATCGCCGACTATAACACCATATTCAAACTCACTTAAATCTTGATAATCTGCCATTGTAGCTGAAGTAACCGATCTAACAACTGTATCAGACCCTTGTTGTCTTATAGGGGGAGGGGGGGGGGGTTACCAACAGCAGCGCCATATTCTGCCTGTTTACATATCTCTGTATCTGAATACACATGACTATACCAGTTTTTTTGGCGCTTCATTGTGTGTTGCCATTTATTTCATTTTTCGTTGTGTTACATTTAAGTTTCTCCCTGCCCAAAACCCCCACTTTCCCGCAGTAATCCTTTTAGATTCGATAATTGTTATGTACTGACGCTATTTTATAATACCACGAATTCAAACTCGCTATACTGCAATAGATTAAAAGATAACAGTGCTTTTCTTACTCACAGAAATTGCAATATTAAATTATTGCAGACATGTATATTTATTTTTTTCTGTTATTTTCGTTACGCTACTTTAATTCTTTCCACTATTTTCTTGGCTACGTAATTAATCCAATTGCCTGTGATTGCAATTATGTCATATGCTACATTCGGTTGTTTACTTTCAAAGATTGTTTCTATGTAACGTCTTTGTCTCAGATAACGTCATTGCTCGAAGCCGACGTGTGGAATCGGACACTAGAATTGACCTCTGCTTTCCATCGATAGAGAAGCCGCCATCTCTCACCGTCTGCTTATGTTTTCAGTACGCAACGCGTACGTGAGGAAATGAAACTGAAGGGATAATGGAGGGAAAGATTCGTGCTTGGTGTAGATATGAGTACCGGTGTATAAGTCAGATGTAATGTAGAATTGTATCAGTTGTGTCAAAACGAAGCGCCAGGTTTGGAAAACTGCATTAATCCATTACCGAAAAATAGCGCATACAGAAATTATGTTTAGATCGGAACATGATAGGCTTGTTTATATTAATTTTGTTTTTGTTGCTGGCTAAAATTTAACTACATAGCTAAGTGAAAGATAGGTTTACTTATATTAATTTTGTTTTAGTTACCCGCAAAAATGTAGCTATATAGCTAAGTGAATTCGTCTGTACACTGTTGGGTGTGTTTGTTATTTTTATTTTTATCGCTATTACTTAGTCTTACGTCCCCACACAGAAATCTCATCTTTCTGTGAAACGTATCATTTTGCGAATGTTTTCATTTTCGGTTTCATTCCACTACGTAAACGCGCTGTCATACAAGGCCAGCTGTGACGTCAGTGATAGCATATTGATTGCGCCGCGTCAACATCATTATCGTCACCACGTCGCCCAATTCGACAGTGTTGCACTGCATAGTTGTATTCTTGGCTTATTGTTCAAAAAAATGGTTCAAATTGCTCTGAGCACTATGGGACTCAACATCTTAGGTCATATGTTCCCTAGAACTTAGAACTACTTAAACCTAACTAACCTAAGGACATCACACACACCCATGCCCGAGGCAGGATTCGAACCTGCGACCGTAGCAGCCCCGCGGTTCCGGACTGCAGCGCCAGAACCGCACGGCCACCGCGGCCGGCTTTGGACTATTGTTTTTTCAGTCGTACAAACAATACTTTTCGCGGAAGAATACATGACACCTTTATCGAACGTTTTTAATTTCGTAATTTCTTTAATTCGTTGTTATTCTGGAGATAAAAATGTGCACTATTATGCACAACTGGGAAACTCTAAGGTAATTTTAACACTGATAGGTTGAAGTATTCAAACCTGTCGGTCACGGCACTGATAGTCATGCAGTCTTACTCCATACAAAGTTCTTTCCATCTTCGAAGACTATGCTCCAGAGTATGAAAACAAAGGTAATCATCACCGGACTGTCGGCTGCTGGGTATTAATTATTAGGTGTACTGGCTGACGGTCGGTGAAGCTTTCCCACCGCAGCCAGTGGTATGCACCTTAGCTAGCAGCCGATACAGAGTTGAATGCATTTGCATACACGTAAACGATAGCAGACGCATCACATGGAGTTAAAGATGAAGGAAAAGTTATAATGTAACCGAATTTGAAATGGTTTAAATTTATTAATGTATTTAATGAAGACACTCAAAATTGAAATCCAACATTGGTAGCGAGAGGAACAGGTGAATTTCCGTGGAAAGCTACTCCCACCAGCCATTGCGCCGACAGCCTTCAGAGAATGAACAATTAATACAAGTTAAATCGGGCTCGTTACCTACTAGCAAGCTCTAATCACATCCAATAATAATGATCAATAAAGGAAATCAGCGATGGGGTTTTTAGTATTGTGATTCAGAGTGTATTTGAGGGTTCAGTTGAGTCATGGCTTGAAAGCCACTTACTACCATCACAGAAATGTGTAAGTCCGCTACACATATTGTCTCATTTTCTGAAGTCTTTGCTGCTATAGAATGTTGAAATGCACCTTCAATTGGTGATACACAATGGCTTCCATACCCGTGGGCAAGCGCTGCTGCAAAACTCCCGCCCCGCCTTCTAGCTCTCAGAAAACAAAAAAAAATGTAATGTTGTCAGATGTTTTTCTTTCAAGAAAGTGATTTAAAAGACTGTATTAACGCAGGTTCTTATCAAGTTCGGAATTAGAACTTCTTTATGGCTACTTACAATTCACCACTCATCTTCCTAAATGTTCAAAATACTTCAAACCCTCGGTTCTCCTCCTCCCACCCCACCCCTCTTCCTACAAACTATCATATGGGCAACCTAGGTGTTGTGGGTGGCAATTATCATGAGCCAATCTGTACTCAACGCTCTGCTGCATTCATGTCATTTGTGTAATTTAGGAAAATTTCCGTACCACCAGATCTTTATCAAGTTCATTGAACAGTCACTGAGAACTAAACTCCTGGAAATTGAAATAAGAACACCGTGAATTCATTGTCCCAGGAAGGGGAAACTTTATTGACACATTCCTGGGGTCAGATACATCACATGATCACACTGACAGAACCACAGGCACATAGACACAGGCAACAGAGCATGCACAATGTCGGCACTAGTACAGTGTATATCCACCTTTCGCAGCAATGCAGGCTGCTATTCTCCCATGGAGACGATCGTAGAGATGCTGGATGTAGTCCTGTGGAACGGCTTGCCATGCCATTTCCACCTGGCGCCTCAGTTGGACCAGCGTTCGTGCTGGACGTGCAGACCGCGTGAGACGACGCTTCATCCAGTCCCAAACATGCTCAATGGGGGACAGATCCGGAGATCTTGCTGGCCAGGGTAGTTGACTTACACCTTCTAGAGCACGTTGGGTGGCACGGGATACATGCGGACGTGCATTGTCCTGTTGGAACAGCAAGTTCCCTTGCCGGTCTAGGAATGGTAGAACGATGGGTTCGATGACGGTTTGGATGTACCGTGCACTATTCAGTGTCCCCTCGCCGATCACCAGAGGTGTACGGCCAGTGTAGGAGATCGCTCCCCACACCATGATGCCGGGTGTTGGCCCTGTGTGACTCGGTCGTATGCAGTCCTGATTGTGGCGCTCACCTGCACTGCGCCAAACACGCATACGACCATTATTGGCACCAATGCAGAAGCGACTCTCATCGCTGAAGACGACACGTCTCCATTCGTCCCTCCATTCACGCCTGTCGCGACACCACTGGAGGCGGGCTGCACGATGTATGGGCGTGAGCGGAAGACGGCCTAACGGTGTGCGGGACCGTAGCCCAGCTTCATGGAGACGGTTGCGAATGGTCCTCGCCGATACCCCAGGAGCAACAATGTCCCTAATTTGCTGGGAAGTGGCGGTGCGGTCCCCTACGGCACTGCGTAGGATCCTACGGTCTTGGCTTGCATCCGTGCGTAGCTGCGGTCCGGTCCCAGGTCGACGGGCACGTGCACCTTCCGCCGACCACTGGCGACAACATCGATGTACTGTGGAGACCTCACGCCCCACGTGTTGAGCAATTCGGCGGTACGTCCACCCGGCCTCCCACATGCCCACTATACGCCCTCGCTCAAAGTCCGTCAGCTGCACATACGGTTCACGTCCACGCTGTCGCGGCATGCTACCAGTGTTAAAGATTGCGATGGAGCTCCGTATGCCACGGCAAACAGGCTGACACTGACGGCGGCGGTGCATAAATGCTGCGCAGCTAGCGCCAATCGACGGCCAACACCGCGGTTCCTGGTGTGTCCGCTGTGCCGTGCGTGTGATCATTGCTTGTACAGCCCTCTCGCAGTGGCCGGAGCAAGTATGGTGGGTCTGACACACCGGTGTCAATGTGTTCTTTTTTCCATTTCCAGGAGTGTATTAAAGTAGCTTTCCAGTTATTGTACAACCAATTTGGCGGGCAGGGTTTCAGCTGTCTGCGGTTGTTTGCTGCTGATGCCGTGGTGTATGGTAAGGAGTCGAAGTTGAGTGATTGTAGTGAGATACAAGATAACTTACACAAAATTTCCACTTGGTGTGATGAACGGCAGCTAGCCCTAAAAGTGGAAAAAATGTAGGTTAATGTGGATGAGTAGGAAGAACAAACCTGTAATGTTTGGATGCAGTATTACTAGCGTTCAGCTTGACACAATCAAGCGTTTAAAAAACTGGGCGTAACGTGCAACGCGATATGAGGTCAAACGAGCATATGAGAACAGTGGTAGGGGAGGCAAATGGTCAGCTTTGGTTTATTGGGAGAATTCTAGGAAAAAGTCGTTCACCTGGAAAGGAGACTGCATATAGGACTCTGGTGCGACCTTTTCTTGAGTACTGCTCGAGTGTTTGGGATGCGTACCAGGTCGGATTGAAGGAAGACATCAAAGCAATTCAGAGGAGTTCTTCTAGAATGGTTACCGGTAGGTTTGAACAATACGTAAGTGTTACGGTGATGCTTTGGGAACTCGAATGGGAATCCCTGGAGGGAAAGCGGAGTTATTTTCGGGAAACACTATTGAGAAAATTTAGAGAACCGGCATTTGAAGCAGACTGCCGAACTATTCTGCTGCCGTCAGCATGCATCGCGAGTAAGCACAACGAAAATAAGATAGGAGAAATTAGGGCTCATACGGAGGCGTGCACACAGTCGTTTTTTCCTCGCACTATTTGCGAATGGAACGGGAAGTAAATGACAAGTACAGGGTACCCTCCACCACGCACCTTACGGTGACTTTCGGAGTATTTGTATAGATGTGGATGCAGAAGTCTGGTACGCACTATTCTTCTCTTCGCCAACTCACCCTTCTGCATTAGTTCCGCGGAACCAACCACACACTCTGTTTATTGGTCTACACATGTTGTCATTCTATAATTGTTTTAGGGCGAAATAACTTGAGTAATAATTCACAGTTGCTGATCCACTGCGAGCTCTCGACTCATAGTCTGAGATCTTAAGATCCTAAGACCCTAAGACCTATGTAATTAAATTTTTTGTCCCCTTTTCTTAAGACAACCCTATGCCAACGTGTTCACAATAATATTATTTATATTTTGTATATAGTTATACACGGCAAAGGCTGACGAGGGCTTACCTATTTCCACATGGCAAATTTTAATTACGCAAGGATTAGGCAGCCTTACTTTGGAGTTTTATTTACATCTTTTAGTGTTGATTGGTACTACCTTTTTTTTAGAAACTCCGTAATAGTAACTACCGAAAAAGTTTTAAAATTTTAATTAAAATAGCTGTGGAGGGATATAGGACGACAGCATTGACAATTTTTGGTTATTTATGCATTGCAGTATATCAAATATACATTTCATTAGGAAACTTGATGAGGGTAGGTCGACTGCAGACGGGATCTTTTACTGACACAGGAGAGAAAGAAAGGAGGGCAGGGTGGGAGAGGATGGAATCGATAAAGCACACTGTAGATTGTTAACTAGCTTTCACTTGTTCTCACGGTGGCTGACACTTTCCCTTTTTCTTTGTAGTCGTCAGCCAGCCGTGTGTACATAAGAGAAAGCTTTAGCATCTTTTGACAGAAAATTCCTGTTTTTTTCTTTTTCTGTATTTTATAGCAACTGTACATTACAGTTCAGTTAAAGCGTAAGGAAAATACATGAATGTCCATGCAGACATGCAAGTAGCGTACGTAATTTTTATTACCCAATGTAATTTATAAATGAGCGACTGGTGTTTTTGTGACATTTGCAAGGAGTCTTTCAAGTATGAAATATGAGTACCCTTGGCCAGCGTCCAAAGAAGAGTGCTTACAAGGAAAGGCTTTGTTGGTTTCACTATATACATACTTACATATTGTGCGAGACTGGACATTGCACACCATACAGTCACTCGTTGAGGGTGAAGAGACTTCTCGATCGTGAAATGCGGATTTTCAGTCCCCCAAATGCACAAATTTTGCTTATTGACGAACCCATTCAAATCAAAGTGGGCTTCGTCGCTAAACCAAATCATACAGTTTCTTTTCTTTATTGTATTTCAGTTCCCTATCGGGGTGGGCTGGCAGCAGCATATGCACTGCTCTTCAGTAGAAAGACATAGAATATACAAAAGAAGACATTTAAAAATAATATAAAGGAGAAAATATGGTGGACATAGATATAAAAAAGGGGGAACATTATGGAAGGTAATAGACAAAAAGGGGTGACTGTAAAATGGAGATAAAAACCGTAAAAAAGTGGCGCACACAAAAACCACACACTGGGCCAATTAAAAGAACACAAGGGGACGGATGATTGGAGCACAAAAGTATCGTCGGACGGAGTAGCATATAACAATCACTGGCAGTAACACTATGTACAAGTCCAGCACACAATGAAAATCACACCTCTTGAAGCACAAGAGAACAGAATCAAACACAACACTAACTTAGCACACTGATGGCGATGAGCAAAACGGAGGATATGCCAGGCGCAAGGAGATGAGGGAGAAGGGAAGAAGGGAGAAAGGTGAAGAGAGGGTGAGAGGCGAGTGGCAGGTGCACGGAAGAGGGAAAGACGCGAGGATGGGGGGCAGGGACTCGGGGGGGGGGGGGGGGAAGGAGGAAAATCCGCTCTGGGAGAAGGAGGGGAGATGAAGAGGGGGGCCCTAGGGAGGGGAGGAACAAGGCCAAGTTACAGTTGGAAGGAAGGGTACATGTCACGGTGAAGTTCAACATCCGGGAGGGGGGTCCATACAGTGCATACTAATTGTCATCAGCCCCGCGGCCCACCGGGCAGTTTGAACGTCCTAGCGCAAACTGTTCAGAAGTTATGACGATTTTATTTCATACAATTCAATATTCGTCACCCCGTATGTGTCACTCGTGAGCAGCGAGTCGCTGTCGTAATTAGTTGTTTGTCTTGTGATTTACGCAGTTGCAGGTGGAGAGACGCAGGCGTGTGCTTGGGCAGAGCTCGCTGGGCCAGGGGTCGCCCTGACTCCAGAGCAGCTCGCGCGGTGCGGCCGTCTGCGTGTAGAGGGCAGCCATGCAGCAGGTGAGCTGAGGTCGTCGTAGGCAACATTATCAGTCGGAAAAAATGATGACTTGGGCAGGCAATAAACAAAATTGCTACCTTTATTACCGCGGCTATTAGCGAGTGGTACATATATAACAAATAATACGCATCACGCGAAACCCTTTAAACTTTTTAATTGGCTAGAATTCTCATCATTCACACCTTTTTCTAGTAGCAATAACAAAGTTATTCAGTTTCTATTGCAATGCTTTTCTTCACGCTGTTAATATTTAAGTAATTTTAACAGGTATTCCTTGTCACTCACATACAAAGCTTCAGAGTTCCGTGTCGCAACCTACAGTCATGCTTATAAATTAAGGATAATGCTGGTACATTGTGAAACAACGCTCTGGTGGGCGGTTTGCGGGTTTAAATCACCTCGGGGTATGACCTTGCGGTGCATTTGACCTGCGCTCGTCGCACGGTGGCGCTGGCAGCAGTCCACATACGCATAGGTGTGTTGGTGCATGTCAGAGTACGGTGCAGCGAGTAAGTGTGCAGACGTGCTAATGGTGACTGTGTCTTGAAAATGGCTCAAAGAACACATATTGATGACGTTGTGAGGGGTAGAATACTAGGGCGACTGGAGGCTGGTCAAAAACAGCAGGTCATAACATGGGCCCTATGTGTGCCACAAAGTGTGATCTCAAGATTATGGCAAACAATTCCATCAGAAAGGAAACGTGTCCGTGCGCTACAGTACGGTACGTCCACAGTGTACAACACCACAAGAAGACCGATATCTCACCACCACTGCCCACAGACAGTCATGGAGTACTGCAGGTAGCCTTGCTCGGGACCTCACCGCAGTCACTGGAACAGTTGTCTCCAGACACACAGTCTACAGACGACTGAACAGACATGGTTATTCGCCCGGAGACCTGCAAGGTACATTCCACTGACCCCTCATCACAGGAGAGCCTGTAAATCGTAGTGTCAAGAACACAGTACATGGTCATTGAAAATTGGTCCCAGGTTATGTTCACAAACGAGTCCAGGTATAGTTTGAACAGTGATTCCCGTCGGGTTTAAATTTGGCGTGAACCAGGAACCAGATTCCAACTCCTTCATGTCCTTGAAATGGACCTGTATGGAGGTAGTGGTTTGATGGTGTGGGGTGGGATTATGATTGGTGCACGTACAGCCCTGCATGTCTTTGACAGAAGAACTGTAACAGGTCAGGTGTATTGGGACGTCATTTTGCACCAGTATGTACGCCTTTTCAGGGGTGCAGGGGGTTCCAGCTTCCTCCTGATGGATGATAACGCACGGCCCCACCAAGCTGCCATCATGGAGGAGTACCTTGAAACAGAAGATATCAGGTGAATAAAGTGGTCTGCTTGTTCTCCAGACCTAAACCCCATCGGGCACGTCTGGGATGCTCTCGGTCGACGTATAGCTGCACGTCCTAAAACCCCTAGGACACTTCAGTAGCTCCGACAGGCACTGGTGCAAGAATGGGAGGCAATACCGCAGCAGCTGCTCGACCACATGATCCAGAGTATGCCAACCCGTTGTGCGGCCTGTGTACGTGTGCATGGTGATCATAACCATATTGATGTCTGGGTACATGCGCAGGAAACAGTGGCGTTATGTAGCATATGTGTTTCGGGACGGTTTTCTCAACTTATCACCAATACCGTGGACTTACAGATCTGCGTCGTGTGCGTTCCCTATGTGCCTATGCGATTAGCGCCAGTTTCGTGTAGTGCCACGTTGTGTGGCATCACATTCTGCAATTATCCTTAATTTATGAGCATGAGTGTATTACAGACACAGATACGCCATCTGATGAAACGTACCTGGACTCTTGTCAGCGGATAATGATATGGGGTGTGTCCACCCTTCTCATTTATGACGGTGGAGTCTGCTGGGGACAATTTCAGTGAGGTTTTTGAATGTCTGAGGAGCAGTGGCAAGTCATTCTTACTCAAGAGCCGAAACCAGAAAAGGTAGTGATGTTGGACGAAGGGGTTTGGAACGAAGTCAACTTTTTAACATATCCCCAAGGTGTTCCACTGCATTCAAACTGGGACTGCGAGCAGGCCAGTACATTTCAGGAATGTTATTGTCCACAAACCATTGCCTCACAGCTGCTGCTTCATGGCACGTTGCATTAGCATGCTCATACGATCATTGTCTCCGCACTGTTCATCTACTATATGCAATTCGCAGTGCTATAAAATGAGTTTACACACATCAAAAAAAGTTTTGCATCATTTTGGATCCGACAGTTCCGGAACCTGTACAGAAAATTGGAATAGAGATCAACATAAACATCATTTCCTCTCCTTTTATTGCTCATGAAAACCACACATTTGCATGTTGTACCACCATACAGCGAGACCTTCAGAGGTGGTGATCCAGACTGCTGTACACACCCTTACCTCTAACACTCAGTAGCACATCCTCTTGCATTGGTGCACGCCTCTATTCTTCGTGGCATACTATCCACAAGTTCATCAAGGCACTGTTGGTCCAAATTGTCCCACTCCTATTTGGCGTAGATCCGTCAGAGTGGCTGGTGGGTCACGTCGCCCATAAACAGACCTTTTGCAATACCTCCCAGGGTTCATGTCTGAAGAACATGCTGGCCACTCTAGTCCAGCGATGTTGTTATCCTGAAGGAAGTCATTCACAAGATGTGCATAATGTGGGTGTGAATTGTTGTCCATGAAGACAAATGTCTCGCCAGTATGCTGCTGATATGGTTCCACTATCTCTCGGGGATTGACATTCACGTATCGTAAAGCCGTTATGGCGTCTTCCGTGACCACCAGCGGCGTACGTCGGCCCCACATAATGCCACCCCTAAATAGCAGGGAACCTCCACCTTGTTGCACTGGCTGGACAGTGTGTCTAAGGCGTTCAGCCTGATCGGATTGCCTCCAAACACATCTCCGACGATTGTCTGCTTGAAGACATATGCGAAACTCATCGGAGGCGAGAATGTGATGCCAGTCCTGAGCGGTCCAAAGATGGATCTCGCCATGGACGTCGGGAGTGAAGTTGCGCATCATGAAATCTATTGCGCACAGTTTGAGTCGTAACTAGACGTCCTGTGGCTGCAAGAAAAGCATTATTCAACACGGTGGCGTTGCTTTTAGGGTTCCTCCGAGCTATAATCCGTAGGTAGCGGTCATCTACTGCAGTGGTAGCCCTTGGACGGCCTGAGCGACGCATGTCATCGACAGTTCCTGTCTTTCTGTATCTTCTCCATGCCCGAACAACATCGCTTTGGTTCACTCCGAGATGCCTGGACACTTCCCTTGTTGAGAGCCTATCCTGGTACAAGTATGTGGTGGTGGTGTGTTGGGGCTTTATGGGCGCTCAACATCGAGGTCATCAGCGCCCTGGTACAAGTAGCAATGCGGAAGCGATCGAACCGCGGTATTGACCGTCTAGGCATGGTTGAACAGACAACACGAGCCGTGTACTTCCTTCCTGATGGAATGACTGGAACTGTTCGGCTGTCGGACCACCTGAATCTAATATGCGCTGCCCATGAATTGTTTTTTTATGACTTTTGGCGGGTTTAATGGCATCTCTGAACAGCCAAAGGGACTGTGTCTGTGACACAGTATCCACAGTCAACGTCTATCTCAGGAGTTCTGAGAAGCGGGGTGATGCAAAACTTTCTTTGATGTATATATTTAAGTATTTACCGATTTCTTAAGTGCAATAAGATGACAATAAGATGATCACATGCTTACCACCGAAAAAACTCCCATACGGTAACACCACCATCTTCGTACTTCGTTGATGACAATACACATTTGGGCAGGTAACGTTCGCAAAGCATTCGGCAAACGCAGACTCATATATTCACAGGCTAGAGCGTGATCCGATCACGCATATTTCAAAAATGGGGATAGGTAGAAAGATTTGTTGTAGAATCTTAGAACATATTCTGAGTTCAAACATAATGAGCTATCTTGAACAGAATGAGCTCCTCAATGCCAGCCTTCGTTGATTTAGAAAATACCGTGTGAAACTCAACTCGCACTTTTCTCACATGACATACCGAAATCTTTGGATCAAGGCAACCACGTAAATACTGTAGTTTTGATTTGCGAAAAGCATCTAACTCAATACCGCAACTGCGCTTATTGTCGAAATTACGTTCATATGGGATATCAAGTAAAATTTGTGACTGGATTGAGGACCTTTTGCTAGGGAGGACGCAATATGTTATCCAGGATGGACAGTCATCGTCGAATCTAGACATTACTTCGGGTGTGCCCCAGAGAAGTGTGTTGCGACCCCTGTTGCTCATGTTGTATGTTAGTGGCCTTGCAGACGTTATTAATAGTAAAAGCAGGCCTTTTGCAGATGATGCACTTATCTGTATTGAATCTGAATCTGAAAGAAAATGAATCTGAATGAAGCTGCATAACTATTCAGTCAAATATTTATAGGACTTCGACGTGGTGCAAAGATTAGCAGCTTGCTCTAAATGTTCAGGAATGTAAAATTTTGCGTTTGAGAAACCGAAAAAAGTAGTGTTCTATGACTGTAATATTAATGAATCACCGTTAGAATCGGCCAAATAATACAAATACCTGGTGTAACACTCTGTAGGGATATGAAATGGAATTATCACATTGGTTGTCATGAGTAAAGCAGGTGGCAGACTTCGGTTGACTGGTAGAATACTGGGGAATTTCAATCAGTCTACAAAGGAAATTACCTACAAATCATTCGTGCGACCGGTTCTAGAATACTGTTCAAGTATGTGGGATCCCTAACTGATAGGACTAACAGGGGATATTCAACGTATACAGAGAAGGGCGGCATGAATGGTCACAGGTTTGTTTAAGCCGTGGGAGAGTGTTACGGAGATACTGAAGGAACTGAACTGGAAGACTCTTGAAGACAAACGTGAACCATCCCGAGAAAGTCTGTTAACAAAGTTTCAAGAACCGGCTTTAAATGATTACTCTAGAAATATACTACAGCTCCCTACGTATCGCTCACATAGGAATCGTGAGGATAAGATTAGAATAATTACTCCGCGCACAGAGGCATTCAAACAATAATTCTTCCGCGCTCCGTACGTAAAAGGAACAGGAAGAAACTCTAACAACTGGTATAATGGAACGTACCCTCTACCATGCACCTCATGGTAGTTTGCAGAGTATAGATGTAGCTGTAGATGCTGTTTGTGGCACGTTTCGGATAGTTGACAACGACAAATCTGAAGACCTGATCCAGTGGAACTTCCATACATGTTACAGAAGCACATCACCATCACGTCCGACCATCAGACAATGGCACACGAAGTCCAAGGAAATCGGTAGTATCACGAAGTGGGAAGACTTCTGGGCGTTCGCGCGCGAATGATGTAAATGTAGGTCGACTGCAGGAGACATTTATTCGGGGCCCGAATATGGTGCCGCGTGCTGCAAATGACGTACACACTGAATTCTGTTACAAGACTACTAAAACTTATAGGTGTGTGTGAGCATTATAGCTCGAACCGCACCTTTGTGCCTATACCACTTTTTGAAAATGTATGTGGTCGAAACTGTAAAGATTATTTTGGAACACCTTGTATTGTTGCAAAGATTTCGGACCGCATAATCTTATATTGTAAAATCGTGCTTCCTTGTTTTAAAACAGAATTTTTATTAATTACTCTCCACTGACGGCATGTCGATTTCTGCAGTAGACTGACCAATGGTAGTAACACCTTTATTTGGAGCTTTCTTATTAGTGTTTGGAGTAATTTTCTGGGTTTATAACTCTCATTTCGCCTATGCAATCGTGTCTCTTGTTTGTTAAGTTATGCATGAACGTTGCACTCTTCAGCGGACTGTCTCTGTTTTGAAAATTGCTTGGAATTTAAAAATGTGTGCCTTACCGGGACTGCTATTGTGTTGGCTCGATAGCTCAGAAGGTAAGAACGTTTGTCCACGAAAGACAAAGGTTTCGTGTTCTATTTCCGGTCTGGCAGCAAAGTATTAATCTGACGGGAATGTTTCAGATCAGAGCACACTCTGCAGCAGAGTGAAATATTCATACGAGAAGCAGTCTTCTATGCTGTGGCTAAGCGAAGTCTCCTCAACATAGTTTCTTCCAGAGATGATAGTCCCGCAACGAGTGCGGGAGAGCTTCTGTGAAGTTTGGAGGGTAAGACTGGAAGTGCTGGTGGAAGTAGAGCTGTGAGGCTGTGTATTAATATTTGATATTTCGTCGACCACTTAAAAACGATTTAATTTCTGGATGATATAGCCAATGTGTGTATCGTGAATCAGTTATAAAAACAATTGGTGAAATGGATGCTATTGGATGTTTTGAATAGATTTATTTATGTTAACAATGTGTTCGTATTATTATTACGTAAATGTCTTTGTTACTAAATGTCTTTTTCCAAAGCTGTTTCACAGAGGAAGACTGCACTGTAGTTCCTTCTCTAGATTGTCACACAGAGGGATAGAGAAACAATTAAAATCGCTCCAAAGAGGAAAGGCCGCTGGACCTGATGGGATACCAGTTCGATTTTACACAGAGTAAGCGAAGGAACTTGCCCCCCCCCCCCCCCCCCCCCCTTCTTGCAGCGGTGTACCATAAATCTCTAGAAGAGCGTAGCGTTCCAAAGGATTGGAAGAGGGCACAGGTCATCCCCGTTTTCAAGAAGGGACTTCGAACGGATGTGCAGAACTATAGACCTATATCTCTAACGTCGATCAGTTGTAGAATTTTGGAACACGTGTTATGTTCGAGTATAATGACTTTTCTAGAGACTAGAAATCTACTCTGTGGGAATCAGCATGGGTTTCGAAAAAGACGGTCCTGTGAAACTCAGCTTTCGCTATTCGTCCACGAGACTCAGAGGGCCATAGACATGGGTTCCTAGGTAGATGCCATGTTTCTTGACTGCGATACAGTTCCCCACAGTCGTTTAATGAACAAAATAAGAGCATATGGACTATCAGACCAATTGTGTGTTGGATTGAAGAGTTCCTAGATAACAGAACGCAGCATGTCATTCTCAATGGAAGGAGGTCTTCCGAAGTAAGAGTGATTTCAGGTGTGCCGCAGTGTCATAGGACCGTTGCTATTCACAATATTCGTAAATGACATTGTGGATGACATCGGACGTTCACTGAGGCTTTTTGTAGATGATGCTGTGGTGTATCGAGAGGTTGTAACAATGGAAAATTGTACTGAAATGCAGGAGGATCTGCAGCGCATTGACGCAATGTGCAGGGAATGGCAATTGAATCTCAATGTAGAGAAGTGTAATGTGCTGCGAACACATAGAGAGATAGATCCCTTATCATTTAGCTACAAAATAGCAGGTCAGCAACTGGAAGCAGTTCATTCCATAAATTATCTGGGAGTACACATTAGGAGTGGTTTAAAATGGAATGATCATATAAAGTTGATCGTCGGTAAAGTAGATGCCAGACTGAGATTCATTGGAAGAATCTTAAGGAAATACAATCAGAAAACAAAGGAAATGGGTTACAGTACTCCTGTTCGCCCACTGCTTGAATACTGCTCAGCAGTGTGGGATCCGTACCAGATAGGGTTGATAGAAGAGAGAGAGAAGACCCAAAGGAGAGCAACGCGCTTCGTTACAGGATCATTTAGTAATCGCGAAAGCGTTACGGAGATGATAGATAAACTCCAGTGGAAGACTCTGCAGGAGAGACGCTCAGTAGCTCGGTACGGGCTTTTGTTAAAGTTTCGAGAACATACCTTCACCGAAGATTAAAGCAGTATATTGCTCCCTCCTACGTATATCTCGCGAAGAGACCACGAGAATAAAATCAGAGAGATTAGAGCCCACACAGAAGCATACCGACAATCCCTCTTTCCACGACAATACGAGACTGGAATAGAAGGAAGAACCGGTAGAGGTACTCAAGGTACCCTCCGCCACACACTGTCAGGTGGCTTGCGGAGTATGGATGTAGATGTAGATGTAGATGTAGATGCAAAGTAATTGTCATGCGTTTTTAGGAAGTCTGTGGAGAACCGTCCTACGATGTGTAATATACAGAGTTTTCTTAATTTGGCAACTCAGCAGAGGCCAAGACACTAGATTGATAATGACGATTCTGAAACAATATACAAAGTCGAATCATTAACACACTCGGACTTTATACAACGATTCCTTGCATAAAAGGTATATAAAAGTATCTGTAACAAAATCTCGTCATGTGTATGAACTTGATAACAAAATGGACAGGGAATAGCATTTTGAAAATGCTGGAACCACACTTACAGACAAAATCTTCATTCAGTACAATATAACGACGATGCTCAGATAATGCATTTGGTAGTGTCTTGGGTAGACATGCTAGAGGTGGAGAATTTTAATTGTAGGTGTAGCCTTATTTATTTCTATTTGTTAATTTTACTTTCTTTGGCGAGCTATTAAAGGATGATCTATTACAAAACTCGTGCAATGGCCTAATGCTGACACAGAAGCGGGAGCTCAATCTCTTTATTATATCACTTTTAGAGACATGTTTGCCTCTAAGCGCTCACTCTGTTCTCTTATAACGCGCTGCAGTCCACTGTCAGCATTGCTTCCCTCCTTTTCATATACACCCGTTTCCTCATTGCAAAGAAAACTGTCAACTCTAACCAACTTGTAAAATTAACAAGAAAAAAATCAACACTTACGCTCACGTGAAATCGAATCCACCACCTCCATATTCGAATCTAGCAATCCTCCCACCAACCAAACTTTTTTGCCTCTTTTCTGTCTTACTAATTCACCTTGCACTCACCATATCTCACCTTCGTCGGCGTTAGCATTTGCAACATTAATTATCTCATCAAGAAGTGCAAGGTCTCATGAAAGCCAAAATCTTCAAGTTAAACATTCTTGATAGAACACCATTCTTGAAAATCGAAATCATCCTGAGAAATTAAAAATTCTGTTAAGAAAGAAAAATATCCTCATGAATAATTAAAGACTGTTTCGATAAATTAAAAATTCTCTTAGTAAAGTAAAAATTCTCTTGATAAATTGATATTCTCTTAAACAATTAGAAATTTTCATAAGGAACTACAAATCCTTTCTAGCAGTCACAAATTCTCATGAGAAATTAAAAGCACCTTCAGGAACTGATAGTCGTCATAGAAACTAGAAATCCTTTCGGAAACTAAAATTTCCATTGGGAACCAAACAATTCTTTTGGAAACTAAAAAATGCTATTAGAAACTAATACAACCTCCTCTTGCTGGACAGCGTTAAACTGTCTTCAAGAAAGATACTAGGCATGTCTAGAAAGTAAGAGCTATGAGCCTCTCACGCTCAAAGGGACTTTCTTTGGCAAGGTTTGCATCAGTGCTTTCAAGGAGAAGGTGTTAGTTCAAAAGTGTTCAAATGTGTGTGAAATCTTATGGGACTTAACTGCTAAAGTAATCAGTCCCTAAGCTTACACACTATTTAACCTAAATTATCCTAAGCACAAACACACACACCCATGCCCGAGGGAGGACTCGAGCCTCCGCCGGGACCAGAAGTTGTTAGTAGTAGCTCACAAACTCGTTTGCCTCAGTCCGCTGGAAACACTTACTGTAATGCTGTGCTGAAATCAGTGTTTCTGTCATGAACCCCGGCATCTATGATGTGAGGAGTGTAACACGGTTTCTTCTTACAGAGGGAAACACACCGTGCCAGATTTTTAACAAATAAAAGTTGTTTACGAGGATGGTGTTACGAACAATGAAGGGGGCGTTCTTCAGTCGCGATTGTGGTGGTGGAAAAGATTGAAGAAATGCTACGTAGCGACCGTTGATCGAGTTTAGAAGAAATAAACGCAATGTTTACAGCAAATTTGAAGAAGGGCGATATTCCACAAAGACGTGTTTTAAATTGTTTTATTTACACATTCTCAAGTACATCGCTAGCGGTGAACGTGGCCACGTCGTCTGAAAATCAAGTGCCTTGCGTATTTTCCTCTGCACTCATGCACAAGTATCAGTTACATGAACATGTATACAGGTCGATTCTTATTAACATTTAAAGACCCCCCAAGCGACGTAAATGACGATGAGACAAGTAATTTAAGACACATGTGGTCGCAAATGTTGAGAAGTATCCCAAAAATGGATGAGAAATGTTGAACATGTGACGTCACCACATGACGTTCCTCGCCGCACTTGCAGGAGTTGAGCTTAGGCGTGAAGGGATGATTGAGCGATGCAATACTTACATTCGAGCAATAGGTGCAAATTTCTAACACTTTTTGTAAATGTGATTTTATGTAAACGTAAAAGTCACAAAATTATTGTCCTCTCAGTGACCAAATAAAAGCTTTTCTCATTCTGTTTGTCTTTCCTTTTGTCCATTTTTCTGTTTAGACACATCATTTAGAAAAGAACGCCTAGTAACGACTCAATTCAGAAGCTTACACTCATTTACGTATGACACAGTACCGTAGGTTTTTGTTGTACTGTACTTTGCAGCAAACTAGGGGAGACCGAGATATCGACAAATAAAATAATAAATCTTACGTCAGAGTAAACACCTAATTGTCTGACGCAATGAAAAAATACTGCCTGCAAAACGCAAGACTCGAACACCGAACACCACGCGCTGGAGTCGCGCATGTTGGTCCTGAGCGATAGCGACGTTTTGCTTCACTCGGATTGAGGTATCATCTGCTGCACGTATGGCGAGGCACGTTCTATGGTGACGCGACATGTTCGGCATCACTTTTGTGGAATTTGAATTACTTGTCTGTGCATCATCTTCGTCGCTTCTGGGCTTTTTGAAAGTTAATAGGAATCACTCTCTATAGTGCAATTTGTAGTAAAGTTACAAGATGATGTCCCTTGGCGGTCGTGTTATGCATAAGTATGCACGACTCTTGAGTTTTTGACGAAACGATCCACTTGAGGATGGGCAATGCGCGAAACTAACAGCGCAAATAAAATAGTTTAAAGCCCAACCTGGTGGAATAATGTCGTTCTTTGAAAAATAGTATTTGGAGTAAATTTGTAAATTTTTCGATTTTGAAACAATTGTGGACTCTTATTCTCTGTCGCAAATCTGATTATATTTTACGATTCAATGTGCCCGCTGCATAGAAACTATCTCTCAGAGAAATTATGTAACGAAATCCAGGTTGCTTGTACAGTAGTTTAACGGCGTATTTATTGTGTTGGATCCAATTCGGCTAGAATGCCATTTTCAGACCATCTGCGACACTTAAATAACAATTTTTGAATTTTTTTATAATGTTGGTTAATCATATTTTCGGATATAGAAATTTAGCATTTACGTCCATATATCATCAGAGGTCATTGCCACTGTGTGTCGTATTACAAAGTGCTGTAAGTTTAGGACTCTTATGTTATAATCTATTTTGTGGTTTGCTTCAAAATGGTTCAAATGGCTCTGAGCACTATGGGACTTAACATATGAGGTCAGCAGTCGCCTAGAACTTAGAACTACTTAAACCTAACTAACCTAAGGACATCACACAGACCCATGCCTGAGGCAGGATTCGAACCTGCGACCGTAGCAGCAGCGCGGCTCCGGACTGGAGCGCCTAGAACCGCACGGCCACCGCGGCCGGCTAAGCGGTGGAATATGGTAGGTGTATTAATCTTCAGTGACTTCTGCGGTGTTGGTTTACTTAACTGTGTGGAGATTGAGCAGTAAATGTCACTTTTCAACGAAATTTACGATTGTGTAAAAGGGTGGCCAATGCCGGATAGGCGTTCCCATAAAGTTATTATATTTCTTATTTGCGAACATAATTTTCTGTTATCAGGATTACTCATTGGACAGATTTGAAATTGTCAGTTCTGCGCTGTAGTTCAGCGGGCTATAAATACTGGAATTTGACAAATATGCTAACTGTGAGTTTTGGATATATTTTTATATCTGCTTATTAAATTAAAGTGAATTTTGAAGTTTGTAAGGTACCTTTCTACCATTACGATTCCGTAAGTTTTTATTTGGAAGTGATATTGTTTGCTACTGTAATTGGTTGAGAATTTATTACCCAATTAATAAAAGGAACAGTTGTTTAACAAGCCTTTTGTATGAAGTGTTTTAAGACTTGTTTTTCAGTGAACTATTATTAACAAATTACGTAAATCATAAATGTTATGTAAGCAATTATTGAAGGCACCCATATCCATTAGCCAATCAACCATAGCCAGTTGGAAACGGGCATTAATGTAACATTATGGGACTAGAGGCTACTTGTTAAGTTGTGGCAACGTTAATCTTGTTGTTTGTTGTTCTTGTTGAAGTGTATAGTCGCCCCTAAATTAAATACTAATTTCGCACATTACAAAAATTACAACAAATGTACATTAACAACAGAAGCAAATCACAAAACAGTTTTTAGTGTGAGCGATCTAAACCTACATCACATTGTACAATACGGAGTGACAATGACCACTGATGATATATGGATATAAATACCAGATCTGTGTATCCGAAAATATGATTAACCAACATTATAGTAAAAAAAATGTTATGTAACATTTGCAAATTGTCTGAAGATAGCCATCTAAATGAAATGAATCCATCACAAGAAATATATCATTAAACTACTGTAGCAGCAGTCTGGATTTCATTACACAGTCTGAGTACAGTGTAGCAAAAAAATTAAATATTTTTTCCTGTATCTACCGAAAATATGCACAGGGCAAAATTTACTATATATCATTTTTTTTTTCATTCAAGTATTCAATGAACTGCACTGTGTAGTCTGAGTGCCCAAAATTTACTGCACCCTGTATTTGTTCCCTTCCACACAGAAAATGAATTAGTGTTGGTGTGCCGTTATTGTGGTCTCGTGTGTGCAGCGAGGTGCGGTGCTGATGCAGTCGAGGGCGGGCTTGCTGCAGCCCGTCAGGCTGGATCCAAAGAAGCAGCGAGAATTCGGATCAACAGCCACCAAGCCGCCACAGCTCTCCAGGTGAGCAATAAAATAAGCTAAGGGTAGAGCCCGCGCAGAATACGTGGTCGATAGACAAGCAGTCGACAGGGCACGTGTAGGCAGAGCGGTAGTGTGGGGGTTACGGGTAGGCGCTGTAGGAGAAACGCCGAGCGCTGAAGGGGAAGTTCCATTCTACATTTAAGCCCACGTTCACATTTTTTGTAAATATTAAGTGCAGGCCCTCCCTTTCCACACTTGCATTGTGGTATGGTGACCATTAAAAAGATTTCTCACCTCTGCTTTAGTTAGTATCTAAAAATAATTCCGCTGAAAATGCAGCGAATTATTTTCGCTTGGCTTGTTGGCTATTTTCAGAGAAGCGTCAAGAGTAAAGAATTGTGACTAAAACCTACACTCTTCTTGCCATATTAGAATTTGCTACTTTCGTCGAAACACATCGGAGTTTATACCGTGTCACGTCACTAATATGTTGTGCACATGCAGTTTCGAGATTAATATGAGACAGTGATTTACTAAGTTTACTAAGTGAAGATCTCATAGAAAAGCACACCCTTGGTACAAAATGAACGTGTAATATCTTCACTTACGTTGTTCCAAAAGTCATAGCACATCTCGTTTCAAGAGCTATCGGTGGCCCTAAAAATTACATTCTTTCATCGGGAAAGTCTGTAGTTGGTGGGACTGGTGTAACAGAGGATGGGACAGATTCAGGATTTGTGGGTGTGGAGGATGGTAGAGGGGTCCCACCCCTTATGTTCGACCAGAGAGGAGTTTGAGGAGGCGGAGGCGGAGGCGGTGGCGGTTGTGGGCTTTGGATTGGATAGAGCGGAGATGAGGGATCCAGGTGAGGTGACAGTCAATGATAAGCCCAAGGTAGGTGGGGGTGGGGGAGAGACGGACAGGACGGGCGCAGATGGTAAGGGAGGAATCAAGAAGCCGGAAGGAGCGAGTGGTACGACCTATGATGATCGCCTGGGTCTCAGAAGGATTGATTTTCAGGAGCCACTAGTTACACCATGTGGCAAAAAGGTCAAGGTGATTCTGGAGAAGACGATGGGACCGTTGAAGGGTAGGAGAGAGGGTACAGAAGGCGGTGTCATTGGCATACTGCAGGAGGAGTACTGGAAGGGGGGTTGGGCATATCTGCCATGTACAGGAGGCAGAGGAGAGGGGAGAGGACAGAGCCCTGGGGCACACCCACAGAGGGGTAGAAGATGTAGGAATTGGCGTTATGGATGGTAACATAGGAGGGGCGGCGGGAGAGGAAGGAGGCAATCAGACGGACATAGTTGACAGGAAGGGCATAGGTCTGGAGTTTAAACAGGAGACCGGGATGCCAGACACGGTCGTAGGTCTTTTCGAGGTCGAGGGAGACAAAAATAGCAGAATGACGGGAGTTGTTGGAGGGAGAGGACATGAGTGAGACGTAGGAGGAGCTGGTCATCAGCAGAGAAAGAAGATCGAAAGCCACACCGGGTGATGGGCAGGAGGTGGTGTCAGTGGTGGTGGTAATGGTTGCACTGGGTAAGGATGGATTCCAAGAGGGTGATGAACACTGAGGTGAGACATACAGGGTGACAGGAAGGGGCATCAGATGGAGGCTTGTTGGGTTTGGAGAACATCAGGATATGGGAGGTTTTCCACAGGTCGGGGTATTTAAGCTGGTGGCAAGGATTACGTTGTAGAGAGTGGCAAGGACTGCAAGGAAGGAGGGAGGGTAGTGCTTGAGGTGGCGTAGGTAACGCGGACGTGATCGGGAACGGTGTTGCGTTTTAGTGTAGAGTGTGAGGCTGATGTCCTGTGTAGTGATGGGAGTATTAAGTTCAGATGGTGGTGTGTGGCCCAAGTACTGGAAGCTAGAAGCAAGAGGAGGGACAGAGGTATTCGTACGGTCGATGACGTCAGGGAAGAGGGAATAATGAAACTGTCGACAATCTGGGATGGAAAAAACATCGGACAGGTGGGAGGCAAAGTGGTTGGCTTTACTGAGGTTGTCAGGAAGGGGTCGGTCATCAAGGAGGAGAGGCTAATGTGAGGTAGGGCGGTTCCCAGTAAGGCGGTGGAAAGCAGACCAGTACTTGGAAGAATTCATTGGGAACGTGGTGTTGGGTTGTGTACATGTCTGTCGCCAATCACGTAATTTCTTCGCAGTAAGCATGTTGTGGATGTGTCGTTCTAATTGCCGGTGGAAGGTGAATGTGTCCCGGTCACGAGTGCGGAGAAAAGAGCGGTAGAGGCAGCGGGATTTGCGAAGGAGAAGGAAGGCTTGCAGGAGCAGGGCTGGGCAGTGAGGGTGTATGGCTTTGGTAGGGATATGGATGGCGACGGCGTCAGACAAGGTCTGGTGCAGGAAGGCAGCAGTGCGGGAGGTGTCATCAGAAGTTGATAGGATTGATGATACTTGATAACTTTATAAGCTGTTGTTAGTTCTTCAGCAGCAACGAGACAAAGCATCATTAAATCATCACAAATCATTGATTACGTTACGTTGTTGCACGGGACAATAAAATTTGTAAGTTTTTTAGTTATATGTATTGGCGTTTGTGTCGCACAAGTGTTTTTGTTGTGCTGATTCCCTATCCGAAGACTGGTTTTGTGCAGTTCTTCACTCTATTTTGTGCAAGTCTCAATAACTACTGTGACCTGACGGATCTGAACCTGCTATTGTAGTCAAGCCCTGGCCTCGCCCCCCCCCCCCCCCCCCTCCTTTTCCCCCTGAGTTACGAAACTGAAGCCTCAGTATGTGTCCTATCGATTCATCCATTATTTTAGTCAAGGTCTGCCATAATTATAATTTATCTTATCTTCTACTCGATTGAGTCCTTCTTCATTATTTGTTTTATGTAACCATCTGATCTCCTGCAGCACCACATTTCAAAATTTTGTAGTCTCTTCTTGTGTTTTCTGTTTATCGTTCATTTTTCACTTTCATATAAGGCTAGATTCCAGACAAATACCTGCTGGAAAGGCTTCTTAGGATATTAGTTTCTATTCTTTGCTAAATACGAGGGTGTGTTAGAACGTAATGCCTCCGAATATTTATGTAAAGACTGTTATAACTTTTAAATAAAACAAACATTATTAACATTCTCCATCTTTATTCTTCACAGCGGTCTGCCGCTAGAGGGCTCCGAATTGTAGCGTGCAACGTGGCGTTTGTAACGTAACTGTGTAGGTGCGTGTAAAACAGCGCGCTGTAATTGAGCTTAGAATTCGAAGTCCTCCTCCCCACATGGAGCGGCCTCTCCTTAAGCATGACAACGAAGACCACGCAGGAGTGCAGCAACGTCTGCACCAGTCCTACGTCTAAGCTTGTCTCTCATCGATCATCTTCCATGTTATCCCGACTTAGCCCCATCCGATTGTCATCTGTTTCCAAAACTTAAAGAACGCCTCCCAGGACTTCACTTCGATAGCGACGAAGCAGTGCAGGCAGACGTGGGTTGTAGCTCCGTCAACGAAGTCAAACGTTCTACAATGATCTATCAACAAATTGGTCTCTCGTTGGGAGAAGTGTGTTTGTCGCCAGGGTGACTATGTTGACAAATGAAGGAACTATTCATTCCGTTGAATTGTTGTTCCAAATCCAAAACCGTCTCAATATTTATTTATTGGTCTGTTTCAGTCAGTTTTGTTAAAAGCGATTTTCAGTTTCCTGTTGGCTCAGAATTTCTTCATTCTTTGAGAATTCAACTTAGCTTCTTCATCTCAAATAACTCTTCTCATTAGTCTGTTGATCATTGTTTGTAGTCTGTTTTTTGTGTTTCTTAATGTATTACTAAAATAAATACATTAGTAAAGTTAAGCGTTCTGGTCCTGATGAACCCATCGACCGCTGTTCCACAGCCCTCCCTTCCGTTGTCAGGTTTCTTGATTTTGGAATCGCTATTAATCCGTCGAGTAGCCCCTCACTTTGCCTCATGAGGCTGCGTGAACCCCATTCCAGTCCTCTCACTAAGGAAAATTCCGTAGCGGTTCCGGGAAACGAACCTGAGTCCCCCCTGACAACTCAGCTACAGGAGGTAGACAAAAAAATACATACAGTGCAAAATGTAGCTAGTGATTTTATCTGTATTTTACAGGTCTCAAAACATCTATGTTTATTTTGTAAATTGTTGCATTTTCTTACGTAAAAAAATGTCATATGGCATCGTTGGCTCGGAGACTACGAAGAGGAGGTTCGGCCGCCTAATTGGAAATGTTTTCCTGTCCTTCGTGCACAATCACACCTTTTCTTCACGAACTGTGACAGTTATTTGTGTAAGTGTGTCTGAGATGTGAAGATATATGTGTGTGTGTTTGTGTGTGTGTGTGTGTGTGTGTGTGTGTGTGGTGTGATGACACGTCTGTGTTGGATGACGACGGAATGGAGAGGGTGAACCTAGTGTCATGTAACTTACTCTTTTCGAATAGCACCAAGGCGACAAAGGACCAATCACCATCAACAGAGTCATATGCCCATACACTTCAAGAGACACTATGGAGAGGTTTGGAATTTAATCTCAACCATTCGCTCAGAGTTTGGTGATTAGGCGCCCTACTGTATGCCTCTATTCCTCCTCCCCTTTATCATGAAGACAAAGTGTAAGCAGCCAATACTATGTGGCATACCGACACAGCTACCCATCCAAGTATTAAGCTTAACTTTGGTGTTCCGATGAGAAATGGTCCATCAACGAGGCAAAGCCATTGGCATTTTCTAATGTGAGGATAATGGCGATACTAGTGAGACGTTAGTGCTTCAAATCTGCTAGTCTCCTGCACAAAGTCACTTCCTGATCATTATACCACCTACATGAGAAGCAAATGTGATTGGTATCACCTTCTGATGTTGACTCATCTGCATAACTTGAGGAATGTCTTGAGATCAGTCTTGCAGAGGTGACTGGAGAAGTTTCCATGAAGTAAAAGTATTCTTATTATTGACGTTATATATCCTCGATCACTTGTACTACCTATAAACTACAATGTTATGAAGGCGAATAGGTTGCATATCAGAATACTGGCGAACTGTTTGCCATCGTGTTTTTCCCTGTTCTTCTTTCCATGCGTTTTTTAGAGCCCTTGAAGTTTTCAGGAGTAGTGAAACCAGAATTTGTGTGTGAGAATATGTTTTCAAGTCTTGTACATTGACAATGAACGAGTTTTCCGCCTCATTACCTTATCACGAGAGCATAATAATTTTATTGTCTCAATGACGTAAATTGACATTCTATTTCATTTCCTCTGGTGAAGGAAGGAACATTACTGTGTGTCTTTATTATAAATCACGTTATCCACATCCTATCCTTCTACATCTACGTTGTTATTGTTGTGGTCTTCAGTCCTGAGACTGATTTGATGCAACTCTCCATGCTACTCTATCCTGTGCAAGCTTCTTCATCTCCCAGTACCTACTGCAGCCTACATCCTTCTGAATCTGCTTAGTGTATTCATCTCTTGGTCTCCCTCTACGATTTTTACCCTCCACGCTGCCCTCTAATACTAAATTGGTGATCCCTTGATGCCTCGGAACATGTCCTATCAACACTCCATACAAATACTTTTAGTTTTTTCGTTAAGGACCACCATTTGTAGCAATTTTCAATATTAAACGCAACAGTTAGGATTTTCGGTTTCAAGTGCAAGTATGGAGCTTTCCCCCATCCGTTAGAATTAAGTCAGATTTTAATTGCTTAACCACAACTGATCTTAGATGAGCTCTAAATTCAATTTACTTTCTTACTACGATTAACGTTTCTCGTTTTGATAAATATTTGAGATTTTTATTAGTAAATTGGACCTCATCTAATGTTTGAAGTATCCATGTGGTCCCATGAATTACTTAGATGATAACTCGAACGCAGGTATTACTTGTATACAGGTATTTAGGGAAAATGTCTGATCTTTACGAAATATTTAAGAAAAATCAGCGTTTGAAATAATTTGCTATTCAATGGGCTTTTTTACAGTCGGTCATTGTCTCCAATCTGTCGTCAAGTGTGGCCCCAGACGGAGAATTTACTACCAACCTCATAATTTTAGTAAGCATAGGTAAATTATGTGAAATTTTGTGTTTAAAATAGCCCAAGAACGATCACTGAGGGTTAGTAAAGCATGGAATACGTGGATCGTTCTTGAGGAATGTCAACTGAGACATTTTCCTATAATCCAAGGGCGTGTAATTAAAATGATGAGCAATATTGACAAACATGCCAGTCATTTTTATCTGGCATCCACCGAACTGGTGATGGCCGCATAAAACTGCAACGTATTACACGCTCTTGTTGAAATTCAGACTAGGAATGAACGTGTATGCTTTTGAAACAATCAACAGGGTGTATTAATGTGTAATATGTATGTGTTACTGTTAATGTTCATGTCTGTTTACCCTTTTTCCCGTCTAAATTATTTCGGTTTTACGCGAACAGAATTTTGATTTCCCACCCCACAAAATTTCATTCTCAACAGCACTGCATGACCAGTCTCGTAGGTTAACGGAGGACTAGATATTGGTGTTAGAATTGCACATCGAAATCCATTTTTGACAGAGATTTGATTGTCTCCTAGCATAGCAACATAGATCCCACCGATATCTACATACATATCGTATCTAAGACACAAGTGGGTTAGGAAATGCGTTCCATCAGGATGTTGTTAATGCATATACTTCCTTAGTTTCATTAAAGCTATAATAAACAACTTTGTCAAAGAGAAGAACCTCCACATTACATGTGATGATTTGGACAACAATCCTCGCCATTTTAACTATCCCTGCATTGAATGTAAACGTTATAAGCATAAGCCAAGTAGTACACAAATTTAATGACATAAGAAGTATGGATCGTATCTGTGTGTGTGGTTGAGATGGGTAACTTTCTCAGTTACTGGACTTCCCTTGCGATATACGTTGTGCTAATATGTATCTCCTTTGTTAAATAATTAATTATTTCATGGTATTCCCTTCTTTATTTATCCCGGTACGGAATCGAACATGGTAGAGAGAGAAGAGAAAGTATTGTAGTACAGTATGGCAATGATATGCAAGAACGTTAAGTTACCCAACCCAAGCGTACTTGAGTTAATAAAAAGGCAACTAAAAGCGGGTAGGAGGTCTGGCTCTGCTGTTTGGGTAATTTTCATCAAACGTGACAAAGCACACAGCTTGTTTATAAATTTCGCTTGCGCCGTAGAAACCAGCGAGTTGCGCTAATTCCAGTGCTGTGTTTGGCAGGACAGCCGAGAGCAGGCAAATGGGTCCACCGAGGCGGATGGCGGAGCAGCAACCGGTGGGTGACCCAGGCCTTCAGGCTGGGGACAGACCGCAGCCGCGCAGGGCTCCGGCGCAGGACAAGAGACAGGTACTACCAGTGGGGTATCTCAATTAAAATTTCATCCTCATTCCTACAGGTGGCGAATGGTGTAAGTACATAATGACCAACCAATGTGTCAAAGTTATGCAAATTTTAAGTGGAGATCGCCACACAACATGCCTATAGGAGTGAACGTGATGGCTGTGATCATGTTCATTTTTCGGATGTATTAAAGGACGTGTTTAAAACACCATGAACTACACTTGAAATGCTTATTTGCCACCGTATTGCGGTGTATAGTCCATCGTCAGTGACGTCTGATACAGTGCTATTAGATCTTAGTAACAGTTCTTGATCATGTCTGACATAACTGTCATGTAGTGTAAACAGGAACTGACAGGTCAAAGAGTCTGCATTATCTGTCTTTTGTTATTTCTAAGGTCATATACGTCTGTGACAAGCATTCATATACAGGGTGTCCCAAAAAACAACGACAATACTCAGTATGTTGTGTGAGAAAGCACACTGGGGGGTTTCCAAGAAGAAACCCATATCCTGAAATGCACAGCTTGAGAAACAGAGAGCGTCAAAGTTTGAGATGGCTGTGCGTTACACATTACGCCAATAAACCTAACATGAGGAGCACATTGTGCTGTCTACACTACAAATGGGCTTCGAACTGTGTCAATGCAGAGCCTGCATTGGTAGTGCTGAGCCTCATGTCAGAGACAATACATACAGTTTTCTTTGAAGTGTTTCAATCGCTCTGTGGACTCGATCAATAAGGTCCTTCACATAGTCGAGAGTTGTCAGATCTGGCGAATGTGCTGGCCATAGAACTGGCCCACTCCTACCAAACCATCGATTGGGAAATGTAATATTGAGGCAATTCTGCACATCGGCATCAAAATGTGCTGGAGCCCCGTTATGTTGCAGTCACAAATTTATCTGAATATTTAATGGCACTACATCCAATAGGTTAGGCAATACATCCTGAAATAATGTGAGGTAGATCTCTGTTCTATTAGTCAGTTTGACGATAAATGTGGGCTAATGATATCCTAGTCCAGGTGTTAATACCAACCCTGTCTTGGCGATTTTGAATCACATGCGCACATTGGTTTTCGTCCACCCAAACATGCGTGTTGTGCAATTTAAATATGCTGTCTCTAGTAACCAAGCTTTTATCTATGAATAGCAGCAAGCACACGGATTGTTGCTTTAGCATGCATTGTTGTAAGCACCACCGCACAAATTGTACCCCTAGTGGATAGTTCTCCTCCCGTAATGCCTGGACTTTCTACACATAATATGGTTGGCGACAGTGGTGATAGACACATGCCACATGTCACTATTACCCACGTGCAGTGCCTGTGCCACGTGCAGAGTTCTGGTGGCTGAGTCCTCTTCAAACATTGTCTTCACATACTCCTCCAAGTACAGTGTTCAACCCAAGCATAGATTACCTGCTCACAGTAGACTGGGAATTTATTCGCAAATACCAAGAACAAAGTGCTAATACTTTACTGTACAATGAACACATCTCAGGCAGAAAATATCTACGTGTAACTTTCAGGCTTCTCTGAGATGTCTCTCAATCATTGCAAATGTGGAACGATGCGGAATACGTTTTTTCGGGAAATGCTTCACATAAAACCTTGCCACAGCTCTCCCATTGCAATCTACTTTGCTGTATGCAAACAGCATGGTGGTCATTTCCGCAGCTGTGCAGTGGTACATATCGAACAATGTTGCTACACTGGCAGATCACACAACATATGCAGTAGGATGAGCCCAAGGGCTATGTGGAGGAATGAAGCGCTTGGTCAGGAATGTTATTAAGCTAGGGTCGTATATGACAGATGACTACAGGGCCACAACTGCTCGATCTCAGACTTCGACACTCTCCATCTCCCAGGCCTTGCGTTTCCCGGTAAGGGTTCCTTCTTCGAAACCGATCAGTTTGCCTTCCTACACAACATTCTAAGCATTTTTTATGTTACTTTGGGACACGCAGTACATAAAATACAGTCTTTGGACAGTTGATACAGGAAGGCAGAGTATACAAAAGGTATAAAATTGGAAAATCAAATAACATATCACGTGAAATTTCACCATTTTACTTACAGGCTATGGAGAAATGCCAAATCGAACTTGCTCAGTTAAAACTCCGTTTAAATTTAGTGTATACTCTATTTGTTCATTAAGTGTGTCCGGTTGTTTTCTCACATGGATGGACATTTCAGTTTATTTTAGAATATTTCATAATATGCCTCTTTCAGCTTTATGAAGAAGGGTGATGCTTTTACTAATACGTTAGCAGAATGCCTGTGTTCTCTTTAATCAGCATTGAATGCTATCGTATTAATTGACACACATGTCATTGCTATAGAGATACATAATATAAGTAAATTTACATTCCTACTATCATATATATACCTGTCATGTTGTAGAAACCGATGTAAATACATTTGCTAATTTCCTCTGCATTTGATTCCACTGATGATTGAATATACAACCAAATACCGATTTCGTAAATAATTTTTTCAAGTGTAGCTCATGGTGTCCCAAGGTGTCCTCTAATAAATATCTTCAGGATGTGGAGCACCAAGCACTCAAGAGTTTTATGCGATATTTCGAACTTCGATGAAAGTCAAATTACTGGAATGGGATCATGGTATCATCTCACCGACAGACAGGACAGACAGTAAGCTGTAGTGCAAGGAATGGAGAATGTACGAGGGTTGCCCAGAAAGTAATACATATCATTTTTTTCTTCAACAATTCTTTATTGAACATAATGAGAATTGCACACATGAAATAATGGTGTTTTATCTGCACACCCTGTTTTTCCACGTAATCTCCATCCCATTCTATGCCGGACGCAATGCTTCACTATGTGAATCACCTCCTCATCATCCTTAAAATGTCTTCCACGAATGGCATTCTTTAATGGCCCAAGCAAGTGGAAGTTGGAAGTTCGAGGCGGCTAGGTCAGGTGTGTCAGTCGTGACAGCCATGGATGGCCTCCTCGACCGCTGCAAATCGTGAAACTCTGCCGAACCGCCTTCTGATGACCTCACCCTCAGATACTAACTGTATACTTCTCTTGACAGCAGATGCTCCATAGACTTTGCACAAGCGTTTGTGAATATTCCCCTCAGTTCCTTTCTCTGTAGTGAGAAACTCAATGACCGCACTGTTCATGAGCGTACATCGCCTACAGACGCCATTTTGAAACTGTCCTGCAGCTCCGCTATGTGTTGGAATTGACAGAAACTTGGCACTTTCGCTCAGGAGACTTCAGATAATACATACGTAACGTTTCGCATTCGTAGCAGTGTTTTCGGCAGAGAAAAAAAAGCGGTGCGTTACTTTCTGGGCAACCCTTGTATGATGGCGAGATGGACTCAGAACAACAGTGTGGCAAGAAACGCAGGCACAGCTCTTTCCGGAAGAACTACACCACAAGACGATCGTTGGTGAGTACATGTTACTGGTAGATGGGTAGGTATTTCGAGATGGCAAGCGTTGTTTGCCACCAACACCATGCCACACAAAACAGAGAGTTAACTGGGACTTTGAGTGTCATCCTGTGGTGTTCGTTAATGAGCATCACTTCTGTTTGTGGAGCTCAACTTGAGGGCAACATGTGTGTGGGCGATGTGCTCAAATATCACACGGTTCTTAATATGGTACGTGATCAGTACAGACAGCAACACTTACTTTGCAATATGCTCCCACACTAGTCACTATGTTGGTAACGGGTTCTCGTGGTAGGAAGTTCAAATCCACTTATGCGGTAAACAACTGTTCGACGGTCGTTGGTGCATGTGGACATACTGCAATATGTCTCCCCAGCGCATCCCACGCATGTCTATGGGATTTATATTGGGGAACATGCAGGTCAATCCACTCGCCAAATATCCTGTAGTACCATCAACTCCTCAAACTGTACTGTTTGATGCAGCCGCAAGTTGTCATCCACGAAAATGAAGTCATGAACAAATGCATCAAACGATCATGTTGGACAATGGTCCTGGGTGCATTACAAGCTCCCACCACTCACTGAATGAAATTACGTCTAGAATGACTATGCAGACTGAATCTGCTCTCATCCGAAAAGAGCATGTGATTCCACTCCTCATTAGTCCAGTCCCTATGTTCCTGGGACCTCCGACAACATCCAGATTAAAACGTCACCTACCCATTCGCGAAGTAGCTGCTCTGACGACAGGGAAAGTGATACACCATGATGCACCATGTTATTAAACTCATATTTATCAAACTGTGTAGAAATTTTCATCAAAACCCAGCTACAAACTGGTATGAAAGCATTCACCTACCTATCGCATCCCAGACAAGCTCTGTGGGTGACAAAACCGTGCCTCTACAGCTCCTGGACTCATGGTGGGGGTAGTCATTGGATATGGCAATAGGACTGATTTGGTAATTTTTGAAAGAGGAGAATGTTTGATAGTATGTGGCAAGAATTGTGAAAGATGTTGTCATATACTTTGTGACTGAGGTACCAAATTGGTATATTCCACCATGATAATACAAGACCCCGCACTGTAGCTAATACCACAGGTGCATTTAGGAATGTACAGATACTTTACTGGCATGTCTTGTTCCTGTTTTGTCACCCAAAGAGCTTGTCTGGGATGCGATGGGAAAGCATATGCTTCCATACGAGGTTCCAGCTGGTAAGTGATGAACAGTTTTACACAGTTTGATGAATATCAGTTCGTGTGGTGCTTTATGGTATATCACCTTCCCCTGCCATCAGAGTACTTATTCCGCAAAGGGCTAGATGACATTTCAGTCTGGATGTTGTCGAAGGTCCCAAGAGCATAGACACTGGCCTAACAAGGAGTGGTGTTGCTTGGTCTTCTTGGATGAGAGTAGATTCAGTCTGAGTAGGGTGGGAACAAGTAGTGCACTCAGGAACATTATCGAACATGATGGTATGGAGAGACATGATGTTGTATGGGTATACTGATCTCCATAACGCTGAACATGGTACACTCACTTGTCAGCTTTATTGTGACACTTTAGTCCTTCCACATGCATTCGACCCTGACTTCATTTTTGTGGATGATAGTTCGCGACCGAATCAAACAGCACAGTTGGAGGAGCTCATGGTGCTAGCGGTTATCTGATGAATAGACTATCTTGCCAATTCCCCTGACTGAAATCCCATTGAGCATGTGTGGGATGCGTTGGGGAGACATATTGCAGTATGTCCACATGCATCAACGACCATCCACCAGTTGACGACCGTGCTAATGGATTTGAACTTCCTACAACAAGAACTCCTTACCAACCTAGTGGCCAATGTGGGAGCAGTTGCGGAGCATCTGTTGCCTTCTGTGGTGGTCACATACCTTATTAAAAACCATGTTCAATGTGATTGTCGCCCTTGAACAAAAGTGTAATTTCTCTACGTTTCCTTGCGTATTCCTTTCAGTTACCTCCTGCAGTGACTATAGCCGTTCTTTCGTTCTTTCTATGTATGTCAAAGTTTCATCGAGTTGTGTTACTTGGCAGTAATACATCATGCTAAAGTTACTTTCGTCCTTAAGTTCTGGTCACCAGTGTACTTACCATAGTCCACGCCTCTTTTTAGCATAAATTTTCACTGTAAATCACAATGATTATCATATCGTTACAAAGCTATCACGAAAGGATTTTAGAATTTGCGCAGCACCATCTTCAAGAAAAAATCGCACCTTCTTCGATAAATCTGTAGACAAAGAAATCGTCACGAGTATTGACTGTATATGAGGGTTGGAACTTAAATAGTGGCAACTACTTATTCACAACCGATAAAAAAGAGTTACAAATGGTTCAAATTACTCTGAGCACTATGGGACTTAACATCTGAGGTCATCAGCCCCCTAGAACTTAGAACTACTTAAACCTAACTAATATAAGGACATCACACACGTCCATGCCCGAGGCAGGATTCGAACTTGCGACCGTAGCGGTCGCGCGGTTCCAGACTGAAGCGCCTAGAACCGCTCGGCCATATCGGCCGGCAAAGAGTTACATGTTTGCACCTGTTACTGTCTTTCAAAGTAATCGTCAGTGTTATGTAGAACACGTTGCCAGCGATGTAGAAGGCGTAGTATACCGTTAGCAGAGTCTGTTCTGTTGATGGTGCGAATGGAGCAGTCTACTGACTGTCGAATCTCTGGAACAGTTCTGAAGCGAATGCCCTCATCTTCCGAATCAAATCAGTCACAAGCACTTAAGTCCGGGGAGTATGTTGGATGGTACAGTACTCCCCAGTCCCATCGACCGAACAGAGCACCCACAGCTTGCGCTGTATGCGCCCGCGCTTTGGCGTACAGAATGATGGGTGGGTTACGCAGAAAGTGTCGACTCCTCTTTTCGCAAAGTTGGTCGTAGACGATGCTCCAAAAACGAACAGTAATACTGTGCATTGACGGTCTGCCGTGGAGGAACGTAATGCGGTAGGATAACACCATCACAGCTGCACACGAGAATCACCATAACTTTAGACCGCTCCATTCGCACCATCAACAGAACAGGCTCTGCTAACGGTATACTACGCCTTTCACATCGCTGGCAACGAGTTCTAGACAACACTGGTGACTACCTGGAAGGACAGTAACAGGTGCAAATATGTATCCCTTTTATGTCGGTTGTGAGTAAATATTTGCCACCATTTAAGTTCCGACCATTGTATTATTGCTTCTCCAAATGCCTGATTTGGGGTCTCCAATACGTCCTAAAGGAACTGCTTAGGCCGCTCATCGTGTAGATATGCGTAGAGAAAGTAACATCTCTTACAGACATGAACTATTTATTAACAACATTACTATTTTAATAGTTGAAAATATCTATTAGTGAGTTACTGTGGTGTCAAGTTCCACGACTGCGTGTCAGTGTGACAGTGATCGAAACCAGCTGAAGCCAAATGATTAAAATATGAATACCTCCTCATTTCGTCTGAGGAATGAGACAGGATAGTTTGCGACAAATCCTTCCAGATAAATTTCCGTCAATAAAATCTTTCGTTCAAAGGTGCAGGGCACAAATTCGTTACAAAAACTGTAAGTACCATTTTGAAATGGTAATGTCATATTACCCTACATCTGTGTCGCACAACGTGTATCAATTTGTAATATATCTTTAATGCACGAGTGGTCAAAAGTAGCACATTTTCATTGGACTCAAGTAATAGCACAAAAATCACTAAATATGACAATCTTCAGGCAGAATGATGAAATCCAAGATGGTGTGGGACCTTCTGATTTTATTAGTCAGTCACACTACAGGACATGTAAGTCATATAGCTAACAGATCAGTTTTCGGCAAACAGGAGTGGAGCAATGTGTCACACTAACATGTAGCATACATGTCCTATTCTTCATCTCAGCCTGCTTCATCCTGTGCACTTATTGATACATCATAAGAGAAAGCATAAAATTAATTTTTTTAATGTGTTCATAACTGTAATTTACTGTATTAATATGCTGTCTAAGAAGGTGCTACAGTGATAAAAAGGAATAAATTTTGGGTTTAATATAAGTATAAATTTAATATATGCATCTTTTTGCTAAACAATAGATTAGTTGACGTTGCCGTCAAATTTGACTGTCTTCACAGATAAATTAGCTATAATGAATTCTGAATACTTAACACTACAAACTGTTCAGTATAGAAGACAAATGTAATCGCCTGCTAAGACGTAAAATCAAACAGTTCGCATTTGTCCTATAGTTTTAAAATGTCAGTTTTCCGATTCACAGAAATACCGGGAAAAAATTAATAGAAAATTTATGTACATCTTAGATTGTCTCCTAGGGTATTCATTCATTATTTTCTTACGCTCAGCGTATTCGTTCAAAAATGGTTCAAATGGCTCTGAGCACTATGGGACTTAAAATCTGACGTCATCAGTTTCCTAGAGCTTAGAACCTGCGACGTAGCGGTCGCGCAGTTCTAGACTGTAGCGCCTAGAGCCGCACGACCACACCGACTGGCCCTACGTATTAGTACCGAGGCATTTTTAGTACAGGATTATTCTTAGAAATTGAAATAACTAAGTATGGAACGAAAGCAAGATGCTGCTCTGCTTACAGAACAAGTTGTCACGTTGCTGGAACTTTTCACTCTTGTCAAACAAAAATCTAAAACTGTACAAGGATTCAAGAAAAATAATCATGTGTCTGTTAGCAGAAAGGACAATACCTTAAACTCTGTAGTCTTCTTATACATATTGTAGATTGGAACAAAAAAATAGCGTAACGGTTAACAAGGAAAGAAGGAGATACAAGAGCATCCTTGTAATTTAATGTGTAAACTTAAGGTCATCATATATGTACTTTAAATCGTGAAGAACTACACAAATAACGAGCAGATACCTTTTATTTTGTGCTATGTATATCAGATTTGGGAAAAAATGTATAAAAAACAAACATGTTAAATTTAAAATAGTCATAAAGCGATGTAATTTTCCTTCAGTTAGATTGTATTTGTTACGATAGTCAGATTCGGAGAACAACCATAGTGATTGGATTTAAGACCCGCCTTCGTTGTGAGTGAGAAATCTTTTTATTGCACGACTAGTTTGGGAGAGCTGAACCTTCGCCGTCAGATATCATGCAATGGTTTGTTAAGTCATCGGTATGGGATGTTTTGAATAGTATCATATATCTTTTTATGTCAGGGTTTGTTTGGGTGAGCTGAAGGTCCATCAGCAATTGCCACGCAGTGGTTTGCCAAGTCATTGGTATGGGTTAGAAGCGCAGTTAATCATAAAAAATCTAACTCTGAGCAGCGAGAGGAGAACTTGCCTCACCAGTACACAAAGTTTGCTAGATAAAAGTCTAGAGTATCAGATGATTTCAGTTGCTTTGGCCATTATCAAGTCAACAAGATGTAGGCGTAACTTATAAGTAACCTGTATACATATTGATCACTTTGTAATGGCCAGAGGCCCTAAAATCTGATGATCATGATAGAAATTTAGGCGTTTAGGTAACAATTTTATACAGGTTGTGGATAATTTACGCTACTGGCTATTAAAATTGCTACACCATGCAAATAACGTGCTACAGACGCGAAATTTAACCGACAGCAAGAAGATGATGTGATATGCAAATGATTAGCTTCTCAGAGCATTCAAATAAGGGTGGCGCCGGTGGCGACATATATGACGTGCTGACATGAGAAAAGTTTCCAACTGATTTCTCATACACAAACAGCAGTTGACCGGTGTTGCCTTGTGAAACGTTGTTGTGATGCCTCGTGCAAGGAGGAGAAATACGTACCATCACGTTCCCGACTTTGATGAAGGTTGGATTGTAGCCTATCGCGATTGCAGTTTATCGTATCGCGACATTGCTGCTCGCGTTCGTCGAGATCCAATGACTGTCAGCAGAATATGGAATCGGTGCGTTCAGGAGGGTAATACGGAACGCCGTGCTGGATCCCAACGGTCTCGTATCACTACCAGTCGAGATGACAAGCATCTTATCCGCATGGCTGTAACGGATCGTGGAGCCACGTCTCGATCCCTGAGTCAACGTTTGCAAGACAACAACCATCTGCACGAACAGTTCGACGACGTTTGCAGCAGCATGGACTATCAGCTCGGGAACCATGGCTGCGGTTACCCGTGACGCTGCATCACAGACAGGAGCGCCTGCGGTGGCGTACTCAACGACGAACCTGGGTGCACAAATGGCAAAATGTCATTTTTTCGGATGAATCCAGTTTCTGTTTACATCATCATGATGGTCGGATCCGTGTTTGGCGCCATCGCTGTGAACGCACATTGGAAGCGTGTATTCGTCATCGCCTTCCTGGCGTATCACCCGGCGTGATTGTATGGGGTGCCATTGGTTACACGTCTCGGTCACCTCTTGTTCGCATTGACGCCACTTTGAACAGTGGACAGTAGATGTGTTACGACCCGTGGCTCTACCCTTCATTCGATCCCTGCGAAACCCTGCATTTCAGCAGGATAATGCACGACCGCATGTTGCAGGTCCTGTCCGGCCTTTTTGGATACAGAAAATGTTCGACTGCTGCCCTGGCCAGCACATTCTCCAGATCTCTCACCAATTGAAAACGTCTGGTCAATGGTGGCCGAGCAACTGGGTCGTCACAATACGCCAGTCAGCACTCTTGATGAGCTGTGATATCGTGTTGAAGCTGCATGGGCAGCTGCACCTAAATTGCGTGAAAATGTAATCACATGTCAGTTCTAGTATAATATATTTGTCCAATGAATACCCGTTTATCATCTGCGTTTTAATGGCCAGTAGTGTATTATAACCATGGTCACCATACGAACAAAAGTCCTCATAGTTAACGGCACTAGTGCAATGACACAGGTCCGAAATCAGAAACTGACTACATCACATATGCGGGCCATGTTGTTGCAGATCCAGAAGGAACTCCAGGAAGCGCAGAGGCCCGAACTGGGTGGAGCGGGCGGCATCGGACGTGCACGTGGGGCCCCACAACGGCCGGCTTTCGTGCCCATAGGTCGCCACCCGGCGGAGATGGCTCGCCTACCCCAGGGCCAGGGGCCGCCGGGTCCATTCATGCTCCCGCCGCACCTCCACGGTGGCTACTTCTTCCCCGGCCCGCCGAAGCACTTCAGCAGTAAGAGCAGCGAACCACCAGACAAGGTGCGGCAGGGCGCCCCAACTCCGTACGGGCCGCGGAGAGCCGTCGGTGCGATGGCTCATCTCGTCACGCCTGTGAGAGTCAGCTCGGGCCCAACTGGCATTTCACCGAGGGACGTCCACATGCATTCACCGAGAACTCACGCAAATTCGCCGCCCGTCACACCTCGAGGCTTCAAAGAAGAGAAAGCGTCACCGCGATTCTCTTCGGACGCCGAGAAAACGCCCCGCGCTCCTATTGGGAAGCAGGAAGGTGGCGGGAAAGCAAGCCCGCGTGTTTCAGCAGTGGTGGCGAACACGAATTCTACCAGAAGGGCATTAGCACAAGGAGACGCTGCGGCAGCAACCGAACGCGGGAGAAATATTGCGAAAGACCCAGGCGACGAGAGATTACTAAGGAACCTGAACCTCAAAATGGCAGAAACCAAAAGTGGAAAGATACCGGAGAGGGGAAAGTGTCAAACCAGCACTGGTGCACCAGTATCAGAACTGAACAAGACTATGAACGATGTGGCGTCTGGCCGGGGACGTGGCAACCCCGCAGAGCTGATGCAGCACAGGAATCCGTATATGGCAGGAGGCGGGGCTATCTACCAGATGGAGAGGAAGGCACAGTTTGGCAGGGGTGCGATGGTGGGACCTCCGTTTAGAGATCCAGAAGGGGTCGGCCTAGAGTCGTACGGTGCAAAGCCAGCGCATTTTCATGGCCACAGTATCCCAGGTCTACCACAGCAACAAATGCCGACAATGCCTCCGACAGGACTGGTACCAATGTCTTCACCAAAGATAAACACAACCAGGGCTGCAACGGATACCTCCCGAATGGCCTCGCAGAAGAAGCCTCCTACACCTGTAGCGAAGAAGACAGACTCTCCACCAAAGTCGCCAGCGCTTTTCTCACCGACGCTTCTCATAGCGTCACCAGCGACTTCAGCAATGAATTCGCCGAGGCCATCACTGGTGACAACGCGCAACACACCTTCAAAAAACACTGTTTCAGGGAAAATAAAAAATGCTTCAAAAGCCTCTCCAGGAAACTCACCGAAGTCACCATCACCGAGGAACTCGCCGGCGAGGACATACGTAATCACACGAAAGCATTCGCCAACACCGCTATCGGTACCTTCGCGTAAAAAGGCTCAGGCGACTGCGCCTGCAAACGTATCGAAGAAGTTACAGATAGATTCTCCAGCGCCTCAGACTACAACCGCCACAACAGGTAAGGACACAAAGGGAAGGTTTCAGAATCCCAAATCACGTTTGTCTGCAGGTGGAGATCTCCAAACTGCCAAAGAAAGACCTGCTGCGTCTCCCTCTGCTGTAGCGCCCACAGCTCAGAATCAGCCATCTAAGGAGACGGACGAGTCTGACTATCAGGCAAAGGAACTGTCAGATTTGAACAAGGAAGAACAGCTCACCAAAACATCGCCACGTATTAGAAAGCTGACGAGAACGAGCTTGCAGCCTGTAAAAAACCCGTCGACCCCCAGATCTGCCGTTTCGGACCACTTACCAGACGAAGAGGAGGGAGAGAGCGGAAACACAACGGCAAAGCAGCCTGAAGGTACTCCGCGGAAAAACAGCGCTGGCGATGGGAACAAGAACTTGCTGACTCCTGTAAAAAACCGAAAAGGGGCCGCCACTGGAACCGCCCACACTGAAGGTAAACGTGCAGAAAGTATTTCACTACATGTAACTTCTAGTAATAATATGTTTAAGGTTTTGCGCCAGAAGCACGAATTTCATCTCTACCAGTTTTGCTTTAAAAATAGAATATCAAAATTATGTTCTACTTTGCTTCCAGTCTTTGGTCCACATGCTGTCCTCTTGAATAACACATTTGTTAGTCTTTTGTTGCCTATTCATGTTTTTTCGGCCTTTATCGAGTAAAAAAACAGCAAAATAAAGAAGACACTTATTACTTTCCACTAGCCACACCTCAAGCAATGACCCTGAGGGCAAAATTAGGTACATTCAAGCTGACACTAAAATGAGTCGAGCGCTGTATTTTCTTTTCTTTTCTTTTCTTTTTATTTTTATTTTTTAGTTTATTTTTTATTTTTTTGCATAACCAATGTATAAAATAAGGAGGAAGACGAGGGAGGTGTGGTTTTGGTACTTTATTTTTGAGGAGGATAAACTTGGACATATAGTTGAAGCATTTCACTAGGGTAGCGCGACTATAGATGGGGAACAAAGGGGCCCGACTCTCGGAGAGTTATAAAGCAGCAGTACAAGTTTAACTCCAACTTTGATCGTACTACGCTGATCGACGGTTCGCTGTGTGTTGCCCCTTGATAGCAGGAATGAACATAGTTTTGTTTTGATTACGAACTATCCACATCAAAGGCTTGGAGGCAATTGAATCGAGCCCCTTATCTCACGTGACGTCCCACATCATCGGTATCATACATGGATACCGCCCTTCATCTCTTCCTACCGGCCTCACTGAAGCCACTCTTGTGTATTCGTAACTCTGGACGTGTATTAACTCTGGACGTTAAAACATCACACATTGCACCAAAAAGGCGGCATTCGCACCGGTCATCAATGGAAAGTAGACTTCAGTAAGTCTCTCGAAGGAAGTTTTGATGCTGGCATAAGACTATGAAGTCGGAAGTAAACCTATTTTCCCCTCGATTACTCTGTTGTAGTAAAAAATTTTGTGTCTTGCTTCGTCTTAATCAAAATCATATTTGAAAAAGAACATATTGTAAGCATAGAATTGACTGAATAATTATCTTCTTTCGTTTTCTTGTGACAATAATTAGAAAAGCATTTCAAAATGCAGGGTTTCGCCCAGTGCTTTCACCGGTGATGTAACGTTTTCGTTGCGTTGTCAGCGTATGTACTTCAGTTGTTAGTGCAAGGGAAACATTGTCACCTCTTTCGTAGATAGTTCGAAGGGCGCTATAGTTGTGACAAATTTGCATTTGCAACATTTTGTTCACTCTCTAGAACGAAAGCATTTCCTCGAGTTGCGTAAATCATATTAATAGATCAAACCCAAATAAAAATGGACCTACTTTTATGTTACAATTATTATTGCGTGATATGGGCATGTAATTAAGTCGTAGGTGTAAAGTAATATCGTGACAGTTGTAAGATAATTTCGTAAATTAATGGTGTATGCAGTAAACGTGTAATTAGCTTGACTGTAATTTATCGAATATAGTTAACGTAGAATAAATGCTGGTGGAAGACATGTTGGCAATTAATTGAAAATGACTCAGAATTAGTGCAGGTATCACAAATGAGAATTTCTTGGTAATGTCTCAAGACTGACACGAAACATTATATCGTACTTGCACTGGCACTATTAATTTCTTTCATAAAGGCATAAATAAGTACCGCAAACGTAGCCATCATCATCAACATCGTAATCATACATAGCTACCAGTCCTTTCTGCTTTCTCCCTCCCTCCCTCTCTCTCTCTCTCTCTCTCTCTCTCTCTCGCTCTGACTGTGAGATGCACTTTGCCCTACCGTCTGTTTTTCTACTTTTCTACTTCTGATTGTGTCCTTGGTTTTTTCCAGTGATGCTCGTTCTATAAGGATAAGTTGAAGGCCTGATGTTTCACGTGGCAGAAAATCTGTTGTTTTTAGGTACACAGGCACACCTTAATGGCTTATTTTGAAATGGCTTCGTTGTTGAGTGTAAAAGTTCCTGGTTTCTCCAGATCATTAGAGTACACTTTTGCTTGAAAACCCAGACGGAACTTGCATTTCTGATTCTAGGCTATTCGTCCTAATGGGTTTCCCTGTCGGATTTTCTTTCATATAAGAATTGGTGCTGTCGGTCAAGTATGATTGTGGATAAAAGTGGATACGGTTGGAGACATTTCTGAAGAAAAGAAGATACATTGGTGGACGAGGGGTAGTATGATGAGATGATACAGTGGAAAGAGGTTGGAAGTTTTAAAGTAATATGAAGACCATTATCGAAATAACTCTATTCATGTACTTCTCACTGGTGATTTGGACACGGACAGCCAGATGATGAGAGCATAACTCACAAAACGCATGCCTATATGTCGAAATTGCTTTATGGTGCATTGTATGCTAAACAAATACAACACTGACTAATTATCACTACTTCCGTCGATCATCATCGTCAATTCTAGGAACATTAAAAAGTCCAAAATTTCAGTTGTGTGTCGGGGAAACTCTAAATTTGTTAATGAAACAAGCAACCACCTGTGATTCACTGGCACCTCCTTGGAAGCCGAATGAAGCGAGTCTGCCATTCAAGAGAAATCAGCAAAACTTTTCCAGTTTGGAAATAAATAAATTCTTTGTTATTTCTGATTCGTCATTGAACGAACAATAAACTACCTACAAAGTGAGTGACAAGCGGGGTGAAACCTCAGTGGAATCGCGGGAGATGTAGTGGCATGCTATTCCCTAGTGTCAGTAATGTTTTGGTAAAATGTTTGAGTTGAGCGAAAACAAACACTCCCAATACATTACACAATGGATTTTTCTCCAATATTTCATGGTCAAACAAAGAATGAGAAATGGACAAACTGGATACGAAATTGACCAGTGTAAGGTCTGATTTTGGAAAAATGGTTTATTTGTTTGAAGGTAATCAGGTTAATTAGAAAATGTGATTAGTCATTCGAGATAAAAATTTTGCCCGATTTTTCACAGCCACACAAGGAGTGGGAAATGGAAAAATTGGGTATCACATTGATCAGCGTGAGATGTAGTTTCATAAAAAAATATTTAATTGAAACTTCCTGTGTGATTAAAACAATATGTCGGTCCGAGATTCGAACCCGGGATCTTTGTCGTGCCTGGACAACAGCTCGACCGACTGAGCCAGCCACGCACTATCCAAGCTTCTCCCACAAAGCTTTACTTCCGGTAGTACATCAATCGCTTTCTTCCAAACTTCACAGAAATTCTACTACATCTCAAACGGCCTAATACTCGAGGAAGAAAGGATACAAGTTCCGAAAGTACGAGGTGAGGTACCGGCAGAAGTAAATCTGTGAGGACTGGTCGTGAGTCATGCCTGGATAGCTCACAAGGAGAACATGGCAAGTGCAATAACCTATTTTCCCAGAAATGTCGATCAGTGGAAGGGAGTTCAAATAAGCGAAAACATGTATCGGGGTATCCGTAGATAATCGACCATTTCTGAGAAAATGATGGTCAATATTATCGAAGCAATCTAGATGATTTTTGTAGGGCGGCAAGTTCAACTGAAGAATTGGAATAGTGGGTAGCATCGTAGCTTCACACTTTTTCGCCCCCAGTTCGAACCACGATTATTATTTCCATTTTCTTTTTTTCTTTTTCATCTATATACACTCCTGGAAATTGAAATAAGAACACCGTGAATTCATTGTCCCAGGAAGGGGAAACTTTATTGACACATTCCTGGGGTCAGATACATCACATGATCACACTGACAGAACCACAGGCACATAGACACAGCCAACAGAGTGAAACGTCCCCTTTGAAAAATTTATACACGACTGTGCTTAAACTGACACACAATATTTGTAGCGCAACGCAATCTGACTTCCAAAAATCCCTACAAACGAATGGCCCGGACTAACATTAATCTATACCTTTCACAAATCACTTACCTCAGAAAAATCTTCGTTACTCAAGCTACTGCAATACAGCGAGCGCCACTACTGCCAGCTAAATAAAAGATTCAAACTACTGAAGGCACTAACTACTGATAGGTATAGTTAGCAAATGAAAGATTTTAATACAGAACAGACAATGTATTTACCTTAATAGTCATAATATATATGATAGTTCATGACATCCAGTCTTACAAATTACAAAACTCCGCCATCTCTCTCCCCACGTCCACCACTGCTGGCGGGTCACCTCCAACTGCGCAACGCTACGCGCTGTTAGCATCCAGCCGCCCAACACTACAATGGCGAGTATTACAACAATGCCAACCAGCCACAGACTGCACACGGCACTGCCAGTGATTTTCAGACAGAGCGCTACGTGGCGGCGGCGTTACCAATATGTTGTTGTTGTCTTCAGTCCTGAGACTGGTTTGATGCAGCTCTCCATGCTACTCTATCCTGTGCAAGCTGCTTCATCTCCCAGTACCTACTGCAACCTACATCCTTCTGAATCTGCTTAGTGTACTCATCTCTCGGTCTCCTTCTACGATTTTTACCCTCCACGCTGCCCTCCAATGCTAAATTTGTGATCCCTTGATGCCTCAAAACATGTCCTACCAACCGATCCCTTCTTCTAGTCAAGTTGTGCCACAAACTTCTCTTCTCCCCAATCCTATTCAATACCTCCTCATTAGTTACGTGATCTATCCACCTTATCTTCAGTATTCTTCTGTAGCACCACATTTCGAAAGCTTCTATTCTCTTCTTGTCCAAACTAGTTATCGTCCATGTTTCACTTCCATACATGGCTACACTCCAAACAAATACTTTCAGAAACGACTTCCTGATACATAAATCTATATTAGATGTTAACAAATTTCTCTTCTTCAGAAACGCTTTCCTTGCCATTGCCAGTCTACATTTTATATCCTCTCTACTTCGACCATCATCAGTTATTTTACTTCCTAAATAGCAAAACTCCTTTACTACTTTAAGTGTCTCATTTCCTAATCTAATTCCCTCAGCATCACCCGATTTAATTTGACTACATTCCATTATCCTCGTTTTGCTTTTGTTAATGTTCATCTTATATCCTCCTTTCAAGACACTGTCCATTCCGTTCAACTGCTCTTCCAAGTCCTTTGCCGTCTCTGACAGAATTACAATGTCATCGGCGAACCTCAAAGTTTTTACTTCGTCTCCATGAATTTTAATACCTACTCCAAATTTTTCTTTTGTTTCCTTTACTGCTTGCTCAATATACAGATTGAATAACATCGGGGAGAGGCTACAACCCTGTCTCACTCCTTTCCCAACCACTGCTTCCCTTTCATGCCCCTCGACTCTTATGACTGCCATCTGGTTTCTGTACAAATTATAAATAGCCTTTCGCTCCCTGTATTTTACCCCTGCCACCTTTAGAATTTGAAAAAGAGTATTCCAGTCAACATTGTCAAAAGCTTTCTCTAAGTCTACAAATGCAAGAAACGTAGGTTTGCCTTTTCTTAATCTTTCTTCTAAGATAAGTCGTAAAGTCAGTATTGCCTCACGTGTGCCAACATTTCGACGGAATCCAAACTGATCCTCCCCGAGGTCTGCATCTACCAGTTTTTCCATTCGTCTGTAAAGAATTCGCGTTAGTATTTTGCAGCCGTGGCTTATTAAACTGATAGTTCGCTAATTTTCACATTTGTCAGCACCTGCTTTCTTTGGGATTGGGATTATTATATTCTTCTTGAAGTCTGAGGGTATTTCGCCTGTCTCATACATCTTGCTCACTAGCTGGTAGAGTTTTGTCATGACTGGCTCTCCCAAGGCCGTCAGTAGTTCTAATGGAATGTTGTCTACTCCGGGGGCCTTGTTTCGACTTAGGTCTTTCAGTGCTCAGCCTACTTACATAGCCCCCATGCTCCCCACAAAAAAAGTTACAAATTGTTTTGGGCAGTGGCCAATACAGATTTGAAAATTTTTTTCATAATTACAATAACAAAGAATGAAATGCACACACTTATCTAATACAATGTTGGTCAAAAGCTAAAATTTTCTCACAGTCTATAAAGATAGTCCTGATCATTCATCAAAGTAAGATTGCAGTGTTTTTCTCAAAGTCTGAGTAGTAAAAGAAAATGCACACGGAAGTAGTGGATTTCCATGCAGTCTTGAAGATGTAGTGTTGTCCTTCCAACGGAAAGACAGTGCTGACTCTTGACATGCAGACAGGTAATGGGCCACACCAGAGCAAAACCACAGCAGAGTCTGTCGAAGTTCTGAAGAATATTGGTAGATAGGTCAACACAGAGTAGACCCGTTGTAGTCCTGGTAGAGATTACGGTATTGGTGGGCCACCAGAGGTGCAGACCCACTGCAGTCCTTGTAGAAATAATGGTATTGGTGAGTCATCAAAGGTGTAGACCCACTGTAGTCTTTGTAGAGACGGCCAGCAGCCATCTGTTGCAACTGTGCAGGTGCACGATCACCCTTGAAGAGTCTTGCAGAGAATACAGCAAGTCCATAAACCACCAGCTGTCCACTCACAAAGAATTTGTTTGAAATGTCCTTAGAACCAGCAATGGTGTTATCCAGTTCCTTGCTGAATTATTAACACACGTGCAAACACTATCAGTCCCTACTTCTCACATATTGTCCATATACTATGACCAACAGAAACGTGTGCAGTGAAATGTAATTTACAAGTTACTTAATTTGATGAACTGGTGTCAATTACAATATTATAACATAAGAATACAATAACAAAGGTACAAAATACATCTTTAAAGAACATAACACTACAGATAACATTTGCAGTAGTACAGGCTTTACAAAAGAATCGAAATAGCAAATACATCAGTGTTACAAAAATTACGACATAAGTACATACATAAAAGATCAGAATAACTTTTGAAACATCAACTTCACACATAAGCATTAAAACAAAACACAATAAATAATGTCTGAACATATTTACAAAGAAAATAACATAGTATTTGAAAAATTCTACAACATAAATCTCATTAGCTAAACACACAAAGACAGGAAAAAGACAAATACACTGGGGTACATAAACACATAGTGGGATAACACAAGGAAAGGATAGGGTTTGTTTTACTGCAGTATTTTGCAAACAAAACTTTCTTTACTTCTCGGAGATCTCCCTTCATTCTTCATTATTTCCAAAAAGTCATATCGAAGCTTGCTTTCTGTATTATGCTCACATCCTCTTTCAAAAATAGTTTTTCTCCACTATACACTACTTTTTTGGCCAAACCATTTTCTTATAGCTTCTCAATGCATTTCTTCCAATTCATCATAGTTATTTTCTTATATAGTCTACCCCCTCTTAAGCTAACTTAAAATCTACTGAGCTCAGATGCTAAACTAAGGGACGAGGCAATGCAGCAGCACAAAACAATTAACACAAACAGCAATGATAAAAAAACGGAAATTGGCAAAAAAAGGCAGCAATATTACAACTAATATAAGGCAATGCGCAGCAAACAAGAAAAAATAAAACCGTAGTAAAACTGGCTTAACAGAGTAATACAAAGTCAAATTCAGTAACATTGTGCCTGGTAAACAGCAGCAGCAAATGCAACAGCTTATAACTAAACATGACAAAGCTCAAGCAGAAAAAATATTACAGTAAAGACAACAATGCAGAAAAGGGAGATGTCGATTCACATCTTAATGTCTATATAATTAAAGTGGTGCGCCACAACTTATTCTACCATAAAAATTACCAAGTACTTGAAAAGAAAATTATGTATGCAGTTCCTGTGAAGGGAAGTCTTTTTGTACTCCTTCGTTTTTTTTAAGTACATCATAATTATTTACTGGATCTGTAGGCATAAAATATCTATATTAGTACATCCATTAAATTTTATTGTAACCAATGCTGCAGTGCAGCTAGAAACTAGATATTAAAGAAAATAGGCAATCTCTCAGCTAGAAAGACAATAGACATAAAATGTTTCTCATCATTTCATGTCAGTAAATATCATAAATTAAGAACTCCAAAGTGTAATCATATGTTTTCAAGTTTGAGTGTGTCGTATTTGCGACGCTTTCTACAAAGAAATGTCAATAGCGAGGATAATGGCACTCTTTTTTTTTTTTACCTGTGCCTCTGAAAGGCACACACTAATGGCTCTCTTTTGTTAGGTGGTTGTCGCGCAGCTGGGTGCCCACGACGCATTACGTGCAGGTGGTCACTTAACTGTCTTATCGAAATATTTACGACACCAGTTTCCGCTACAGTGGCAGTCTCATATAAAAAATATTCACAGGTCAAGAATTTGCGTTACAAATCTGTGGACATAAAATCATTTAAATATAATAGTGTCCAAAAAATTTTCGCCATCATAGTGATACATTCACGCATATACACTCATTTCATAACTCTTAAAGTACGATTCTCGCTTTCCAACATCCTTTTCCACAAACCAGAGTTCCTAACCACTACCCATTATTCCTTACCTTATTCGACGACACTTCTTCAACATTTCATCATAACAGATACGTAGCATAATCAAATAACTCATACAGCATCAGCTTATTGATCATAAACATACCGCAACAGCATAATACACATAGTCATCGTAATAATAACATCGTAACACCGCAGTCAACTCTCAAAATCGTCGTAGCTTCCTCCAATATTTTCAAAACCTAAAAAAAATTCTCTGCTCATGTCAAAAGTGTCATCTGCCTCAAACGTACTTTAACAATCATGATCCCATACCAAACACATCATTCAAAGCTCTCATAGTATCACAATAGTTCTGAAAACATACGAACATTTCACAAAGTACAGACGAAATACAATTTCATTAGTCTGAAGTTATCCAACGGTGTAATTACGTAAACATCTGTCACTGATGTAGCATAATAAATGTTTGTCTCTCTCAGTTAAATGATCAGATAGCTGTGTAATTTATGTTTTAGAGAAATATGGTACCGATGTGTAAAGTTGTATAAGTAAATACCGTATTAGCTAGGGCTCCTTGTGCTTGCCAAACACATGGTACACAAAGTAAGCGTGTACCCCCTGAGGATTAATGTAATTATACCCTCAGGTGTCACAGATTACAGCAATGGAATGAAATGTATCACAAAAAACTTTGTTTTTAATTCAACAATATTAATAAATAAATTGTTTAAGCACCAAATTAATCCCTCAAATGCGTTCCCTGTGTTGCTAAATGTGCGTTTTGCTGTAAGATAATTCTGTGGAACTGTCGTAGTTATCGTCCTCTGTAAGCAAAGTTCTGCTGAAGTCAATGTACTTACCTCATCATAAACGAAGGTGAAATGCTTTGCGTATAGATATCGTAGTTATTACGTACCTTACCGTGATCAAGAAAGTACTATAATGTAACGTATTGTTGTGCTACGATAAAGGCTTTCTCATTGTAGCTATACCACAAAAGTTACTACTAAAACATGTTTTACTTTCCAGAAAAATTCAGAAAAACTGTGCAGATATAAAACAGATACACCGCAAAAGCAACATTGTAAATTATCACTCATTAGTAGCGTCGTGATAAAATCGTGTAGCTGTCAAATAAACTAACCATAGTGTCCTCTGCTCTCTATAACAATGCATTCGTAATTTCTGTTTAAATAAGTTTTCTTGGTTCTTGATTGGATATCTAACTTCAGACATTGTTGCATGTTAACAGTTTCTCACTGTGACAAAGCATACTAGAAATGTGAAGTGAAATGTTTTATGGCAAAGACAAAGTTAAAAAGCAGATTATCTTTCAATAAACGGTTTTACATGTGGAATGTGGTGTAAACCTTTACTCTTCCTAGCACGCAGACTGTCAACTGAAAAGCAATTATCAGGTGATTACGTCGGTAAGGAACACTGGAATTTCGCTCAAGGTTAGCTTATGTTATTTTTCTCTGAGCCAGCCGGCGCACGCGGCTGCCTGCGGTGCGAGTCATTGTCTGTTTCTTTGTTGGCTCGCGTCGTTATTGGGATTAGGAGACCTAACTTCTACAAATTCACCTTGACGAGAGGGCCCTACCCTGTTTGAAGATCGCCATTTCTGATGGATTTCCGGTCTGTCATTATGATTATATCGTCTGTCGTCATGTCGGTAGTTCCTGTAATTTCTTGTTTGTCGGTCATGTGGTGGAGAATTTCTCCCTGAATTATCACTGCGCGGTGGACCCTTGCGTCTGAAGTTATTCTGTCTCCCGTGATAGTAATTGTTTTGGCTTCCATATTGTCTGTTTCTACGATTGTCTCTGTTATAATCATTACTACGGAAATGCGATGTTTCTCTGTAGCTATTACTCTGCCAGTGGTTCTCATATGAGTGGTGTCTGTTTTGGTCACGATTTGCGTTGTACGAATAGACTTGTCGTGTCCAGTTATTGTTTCTGTCGTCACGGAATTGTGACGGGTGTGAACTGTAATGATTGTTTTCTTGTTTTCGCATTCCGCGACTGTCTGTGTCAATTTCTAATTCTTGTAAGAGTCCCTGAAAAGCTTCAATGTCGTCTTTGCAACGCCCTGCCAAAATAATATTCCTTAAATGTTCAGGCAATTTCATTATGCAAATGCGGATGAGTTCTGAAGGGCTATATGGGTTTGAATGATATTGATTCTTATGTAACATGTCTTCAAAATATTTTACGTGACTGGAAAATTCAGATTGTTCAAAGTGTTTCATCATCATGATGCTATGTTTTACTCGGTCTTGTGTAGCTTGAGACCAATATGCTGAGAGGAAGGCATGATAAAATTCTCCTTCACTGTGACAATCGTGAATGACCGATCGCGTTCTCCAAGTAGCCACAAATAAATTCTAATCTGTGCTCTAATGACCAGTTGGGATGAAAACAATGAGAGAATTGATGGAGCCACGCTTGTGGATGAATGTCGCTGACAGAATTCTTAAATGTTTTGAATTTACGTGCAGTAATGAACAGCTTATAGTCAAAATCATCGTGTCGGCGGGTAGCATATCGTTCATTGTTACGTCGTGTCGGCAGTTCCAACTCAAAATTCGGTGCACCTTGCCAATTTCTTTCACAATTTTCGAAATTCCCTGTGTTATTATTTTGTGGCTTTTCCGTATTTATAAGTCCCTCTTCCCATGTTGGAGCGCGACTGTCCTCTGAAATACGTAATTCTTGTATTACCTGTGTAAGCTGATCTTGCACTTCCCGGATTTCTCTTTGGTGTTGTGTATTAATTTGATTCTGATTTTGTTTGAATTTCCTAATTTGTTCGCACTCTTCTGTATCATTCAGATCATCATCTACCTTTGTAGATAAGTTAGTGAACTGATCTGAAAGTTCGGCTACTTTCTCCGATAGTGAACACATTTCCTCAGTGTGTTTTTCTGAACCAAGTTTCAGAGTGTCCATTTGTGTTGAAATCGAATCTACTGTGACCTTTAAGTTTTCCTGAGTTCTTGCAAGTTGCGTAACCGAATCGGTGGATGCAACTGAGTCCATTTTAGCTTGCAAGGTGTCGTGATTTTCACGAACAACAGTTTGCAATTCTTTTATGGCTGCTTCGTGATTCTGTAATGCGTTTTCATGCCGCGAAAAAATAGGTTGAAAATGCTCACAAATTTGTGTTTTTACGTCATTACAGATTTTTTGACATTTCGATTCAATGTTATGTAACTCAGTAGTTAAATCTTCACGTGTTTGTTCAAGTGTGGTGTCTAACTTCCGAAGATTTTGTTCCATTGTGACTAACTTTTGAAGCTTTTGCTGTGTTTGTCTCTGATTTTGTTCCATTGTGTCTAACTTTTGAAGATTTTGTTCCATTGTGTCTAACTTTTGAAGATTTTGTCCCATTTGTTTCTGATTTCGTTCAAGCGTTGTGTCTTAACTTTTGTAGCCTTTGTCCCGTTTTGTTGCATTAACTGTAATAACAGTGCACTGGTGTCTGAAACATGTTCCTCAGTGCTATTCAGCAGTGCATTTGAACCGGCAATATTCGCATTTTGAAAAGCAAAAAATGTGTCTTGATTTATTTGAGAAAACGGTGAGGACGCAAAATTTGAATCTACAGTATTTTCAAGATTGTGTCCTGTCATTTCGGAATCCTGAGGCGAGCTGTTGCCGACCGATCGATCGATAATGCTTCCCTGTTCACTAATTGTTTCACTGCCTACACCATTATTTGCATCCCGCTCCATTTCCCTATGCGCTATTACCAAATTACTGCTTTGAACGTTAGTGAATTCATTACATGGTGACGCTAACACACTGCTTTCGTCTTCACTGTCATTTCTCAGTTTACTTTGGAGGGTAGTGTTACGTTTTTCACACGCCATTATTGTCACAATTTTTCACACGACAACACAGAAAACACAATTTGAAGAACAAAAATAAGAGAACACATTAACATAGCACTGAAAATAATAACTAGTTAATTGCAAGCGCAGCTGTGAAATACTTCGTGCAAAAACTACATGCATGCCAAAACTGTTTTACTGTACAACAATGAAAATCTGCAACTACAAAGGAAATTCTCTCCATGATTACGCGCTAGCAATGAACAAAGGCTACACTAACTACACAAACTACAAGAAAAAAATCAGAAGATTTCAGTGAGGTATCCTCGGCTAAGGGTCGACATATGAAACGTCCCCTTTGAAAAATTTATACACGACTGTGCTTAAACTGACACACAATATTTTTAGCGCAACGCAATCTGACTTCCAAAAATCCCTACAAACGAATCGCCCGGACTAACATTAATCTATACCTTTCACAAATCACTTACCTCAGAAAAATCTTCGTTACTCAAGCTACTGCAATACAGCGAGCGCCACTACTGCCAGCTAAATAAAAGATTCAAACTACTGAAGGCACTAACTACTGATAGGTATAGTTAGCAAATGAAAGATTTTGATACAGAACAGACAATGTATTTACCTTAATAGTCATAATATATATGATAGTTCATGACATCCAGTCTTACAAATTACAAAACTCCGCCATCTCTCTCCCCACGTCCACCACTGCTGGCGGGTCACCTCCAACTGCGCAACGCTACGCGCTGTTAGCATCCAGCCGCCCAACACTACAATGGCGAGTATTACAACAATGCCAACCAGCCACAGACTGCACACGGCACTGCCAGTGATTTTCAGACAGAGCGCTACGTGGCGGCGGCGTTACCAATAAGAAAACCTAAGCAGCCTATTTACAAGAGCATGCACAATGTCGGCACTAGTACAGTGTATATCCACCTTTCGCAGTAATGCAGGCTGCTATTCTCCCATGGAGACGATCGTAGAGATGCTGGATGTAGTCCTGTGGAACGGCTTGCCATGCCATTTCCACCTGGCGTCTCAGTTGGACCAGCATTCGTGCTGGACGTGCAGACCGCGTGAGACGACGCTTCATCCAGTCCCAAACATGCTCAATGGGGGACAGATCCGGAGATCTTGCTGGCCAGGGTAGTTGACTTACGCCTTCTAGAGCACGTTGGGTGGCACGGGATACATGCGGACGTGCATTGTCCTGTTGGAACAGCAAGTTCCCTTGCCGGTCTAGGAATGGTAGAACGATGGGTTCGATGACGGTTTGGTTGTACCGTGCACTGTTCAGTGTCCCATCGACGATCACCAGAGGTGTACGGCCAGTGTAGGAGATCGCTCCCCACACCATGATGCCGGGTGTTGGCCCTGTGTGCCTCCGTCGTATGCAGTCCTGATTGTGGCGCTCACCTGCACGGCACCAAACACGCATACGACCGTCATTGGCACCAAGGCAGAAGCGACTCTCATCACTGAAGACGACACGTCTCCATTCGTCCCTCCATTCACGCTTGTAGCGACACCACTGGAGGCGGGCTGCACGATGTTGGGGCGTGAGCGGAAGACGGCCTAACGGTGTGCGGGACCGTAGCCCAGCTTCATGGAGACGGTTGCGAATGGTCCTCGCCGATACCCCAGGAGCAACAGTGTCCCTAATTTAGTGGGAAGTGGCAGTGCGGTCCCCTACGGCACTGTGTAGGATCCTACGGTCTTGGCTTGCATCCGTGCGTCGCTGCGGTCCGGTCCCAGGTCGACGGGCACGTGCACCTTCCGCCGACCACTGGCGACAACATCGATGTACTGTGGAGACCTCACGCCCCACATGTTGAGCAATTCGGCGGTACGTCCACCCAGCCTCCCGCATGCCCACTATACGCCCTCGCTCAAAGTCCATGAACTGCACATACGGTTCACGTCCACGCTGTCGCGGCAGGCTCCAGTGTTAAAGACTGCGGTGGAGCTCCGTATGCCACGGCAAACTGGCTGACATTGACGGCAGCGGTGCACAAATGCTGCGCAGCTAGCGCCATTCGATGGCCAACACCGCGGTTCCTGGTGTGTCCGCTGTGCCGTGCGTGTGATCATTGCTTGTACAGCCCTCTCGCAGTGTCCGGAGCAAGTATGGTGGGTCTGACCATCCGGTGTCAATGTGTTCTTTTTTCCATTTCCAGGAGTGTATTTATGTACGTGTATCGTCACTATAGTAACGTTCCTTATCAAGTTAGGGGATACAATGGTGTAATATCAATTAAAAAAATTACAACTGCGTTTCACAATAAGTGTCATATTATGTAATGTCTGTGTCTATGGTACTTGCTGTCTGTTCACTATGAGAAATAATTTGGGAATGTTGTGTTTCCATTACTGATCCTCTGAAGAGGACAAAACGAGCTGGACGGGTCCGAATCGATTGAATTCGAGACCCTCCATGCAAGCTGTGGAATAAACGGGTATACCTGCTGGCCGACCAAAAACCACTTTCGTGTAACAAGCATGTAACATTACCAGTATTACTAACAGAACATACTACAGAATTTCACTTTAAACAATTTAAATATCTCCTCATTCATTCATTGTTTTACAAATTCGTGTAGTACTCTTCTACAGACATGGGTAGATAAAAAAATAAAATGTAAATAATGATCGGGTTTCGAACACTGGTATAGAAGTGTGTAATCGGAATGCCTACCACTGTACTACCACTTTACTGAACCAGTTACGTCATAGTCTTCATGGAAACAGTCGAATATCTATGGACAGATATCTTCTAGTACTCTTTGAAATTCTAAGTTAAACATTGAACTTTAAATTCTGAAACGACTCCTGATTTGCTTTTGCTTGATCTAAGTACTCTTGATAACAACTGAATACTGATCGATGTTTAAATACTTTCTGAACAAAACATTAAAATAAAAATAGAAATTAGAAGTCGAGTGAAGTGTATTCATTTCTCCAAATAAATATACAAAATATTCCAATTTGAAAATAAATACATTCTGTTATTTAGGATTCTCCAGTGAGCGAGCAACCGCGCGACCACCACGGTTGCAGGTTCGAATCTTGCCTCGGGTATGGATGTGTGTGATGTCCTTAGGTTGGTTATGTTTAAGTAGTTCTAGGTTCTAGGGGACTGATGACCTCATAAGTTAAGTCCCATAGTGCTCAGAGCCATTTTTTGAGCGAACAACAGACTGGCTAGACAAGGAGTGACGGCGAGGCGATAACTGAGTTGATTCATGGGAGATGTAAAGCCAAGCAAGTGGCTAGAGCCAGCAACTTGTTGTCCTCACTGATGGCGCAAAAGTTTCAAATACATGATATATTCGATTCAGATGCTGTGGTTTGTATCATGTCGCATCAAGTGCTAATGATCCTCATCAATTTTTGTTAGTAATTAATGGTTACGTCTCTAACAAATATTAAGATCTAATGTAATATCGACAATAGAAATAGCCTCTTTTAAAATAATTTAATTTTATGATTGAACCCATTTTGTTTTTGTCTCCCAGAAAATTTTGTTTTACTACCTAAGTCAAAGGGGTTAGTTACCCTACTTTGGGAACTGCTAGTCGAGCATGCAATCAAATAAGACGGAAGACATCGATATCTTTTATTCGGAATTTCTAACATCACGTGAATTGTGGGGTGGAAGAAGGGTGGTAGCAAAATTACCATTTCTGTTACTTTGTGAACTAAATGAGTCTGGAGACATACCATCAGACTTTCGTGGAAAGTGCAGCTAAGTGCGAGAAGTATCACACACTCAGCTCAATACCTCATGCATCGAATCTAATGACAAGAATGAAATACTGAAGAATAGGAAAGAAAATAGAGGATCTGTTAGATGACGCTGATGACATTGCTATCCTCAGCGAGAGTGAGGAACATTTGCAGGAGCTGTTGAATGATCAAGCATTGCCGATTGAGAATAAACTGAAGAAAGGCGGAAATAGTGAGCTTTGGCAGGAATGAGATTAGTGATAAGTTTAACATCAAAACTGGGGACCACGAAGTAAAGGAATTCGGTTTGTTTGTAAACAAACAGCGGCCTTAATTTTAGGAAGAAATTTCTGCGATTGTAGAGTTTATATGGAAGTGAGTCATGGACTGGGGGAAGTCGGAAGAGACTCGAAGCGTTTGAAATGTGGTGCTACAGAAGGTTGTTGCGAATTAGGAGAAACGTTAAACAAAAATGAAAGGCTCTCCACAGAATCGCCGAGGAAGCGATGTGTGGAAAACATTGGCACGTACAAGGGAGAGAATTGTAGGCCATGTTTTAATATATCAAAGAGTAACTTCCATGTTACTTGAGGGAGTTGTAGTGAGCAAAAACTGTAGCGGAAGGCAGGGTTTGGAATATCTCCAACAAATAGTTGAGGACACAGGATGCAAGTGCTACTCTGAGGTGAATAGTTTGGCACAGGAGAAGAATTCGTGGGGGGCCGTAGCAAAAAATTCTGAAGGGTGGTGGTTAAAAAAGTCTAGTGTGTACACACGAGCACTTGAGGGAACGTAACATAACGTGACATGACATTCTGCTGATGTGGAGGTCAACTTTACGATTAATTTTGGCAGTTTCACGAGCCTCTATGAATACAGATTTGTAGATCCCAAATCCGCAGCTCTTGTCTGATAAAAATCAAATAGAAACAGTCTCGATCTTGTTTTCAGATTTTTATTCCTTATCAACCGGTTTCGGCCCTTTCCTCAGACCATCTTCAGGCTTTTCCCCGCCATTATGGCTGCTGGTGGCGACAAACGGAACGAAATCTGTAGAAGTAAGGATGTCACTGCTGGTATTTATCTTCGTTGACATTATTGTTTTAATTCAGATTCGTAAGACCAGGCATTTTGTTGACTCCTGAAGTTATTTTGATTGTGAATAACAATTACAATTTTACATTTTTTTACCTTAAGCTCGAAAAAACAGATGAATGAAACAGATTGGTTCGAGTTTTAAGATATCCAGTGTCTTGTCTTCCATCATAAACTAATTTGGTACGTAAATACGAACCCAATTGGAATGATACACCTATGTAGTTCCAACCTCTTCTTGTCGCTGGCAGCCAGGCACGGTCCACCTTTAACTGAGAGAGTTTGTTTAGAAGTTGTTACAGCGTTAACTAACCCGTGCATTTCGGTTCAATTTATAATTTAGATGATTTTAAATCAGTTAAAGGACAATTTACCGCATGATTAGTGACCTCTTAATAGTAATGGATCTCTGTCAAAGGGTGTCAGTTCTGTCTACATGAAAATCATTGACGTTATATGGGATGAGATGAAGACAGAAAACCTGTAACATAATTTCCGAAAAAAATTCCGAAAAATGTTATTATTCGTATCAAACGGAAGGACTTCATTTGGAGAGTATGGATGTGGAATCTCATTTGATCAAAGCAATGTATTTTGAAAGTTATCAGTGTATTCATATTGAAGTTATAATTACTTAATATTAATTAAAACACGATCATTATGTGAAACAATTTTTCTGAATCGAGGTATTTTGACCTATACTTCCACTGTGATGGCTCATTTGCTTCAGAGGTCTGTTTTTAAAATGTGTGAAAAATTAAGAGCAGTGGTGTTGTGTTGGTCTTGGTGGGATGGGCGAGAGAAGTCCCCTCGCCCCACAGAACCTATTATCTCACTATAGGTAAACAGAGGTTGTGACACTGAATAACATAAAGGAATGGAATAACGAAGATTTGAGTCACACAATGACAACTGCAAGACTAAATCCACTCTAAGACAAAAAAAAAAATAGACTCACCACCAACGAATGATCCGAAAGGGGCTGAAATCGATAAATGTGACGTACATGTACTGTCAAATAAATTTCAGAAAAATTGGATGATTTATTCAAGAGAAAGACCTTCTCTGATATAGCAAGTCAATAGCCAGTTTGCCATCTCTGACCTTATGCAAGCAGTTTTGGCCTTGGTTGCCAGAGATGTTGGCAAGTTCCTCCTGAGGAATATCGTGCCAAATTCTCCCCAACTGGCTGTTCAGATCGTCAAAATCTTGAGTTGGTTGGCGGGCTCCACCCATAATGCTCTAAACTTTCTCAATTGGAGATTTTTCTGGCCAAGGTACAGTTCGGCAAACAGTAGAAATACCGTGCGCGGGCGGGCATTATTTTATGAAATGTAAACTCAGAATGGATTGCCATGAAGGTCAACAAAACAGGGCGTAGAATATCGTCGACGTACCGCTGTGATGTAAGGGTGACGCGGATGACAACCAATGGGGTCCCGCTACGAAAGGCAATGGCACTACTCCTGGTTGTCAGGCCGTTCGGCGGGCAACATCAGGCTCTGTCTGGGGCGTCTCCAGACAGGTCTTCACTGGGGCTCAGTTCGAAGCAGGACTCATCTCTGAAGACAAGTCTGCTCCAGTCAATGAGATTCCAGCCCGAAGACGTGCCTAGAGACGCCATGGACTGGGATGGGGTACCAACCTGGCTGTCGCCCAGCATACGACCCGACAATCAGGATTGATGGTTTGGGATGCCATTTCTTTTCAATGCACGATCCCCAAGGTATTGTTTTGGGCCCTTTTCTCTTCCTTATCTATATAAACGATTTGGGAGGCAATATGGGCAGCCGTCTTCAGTTGTTTGCAGATGACGCTGTCATTTATCGACTAATAAAGTCATCAGAAGATCAAAACAAACTGCAAAACGATTTCGGAAAAACATCTGAATGGTGCGAAAAGTGGCAGTTGACCCTAAATAATGAAAAGTGTGAGGTCATCCACATTAGTACTAAAAAGAACTCGTTAAACTTCGGTTTCACGATAAATCAGTCTAATCTAAAAGTCGTAAATTCAACTAAATACCTAGGTATTACAATTACGAACAACTTAAATTGGAAAGAGGACATAGAAAATGTTATGGGGAAGGCTAACCAAAGGCTATGTTTTATTGGCAGGACACTTAGAAAATGTAACAGACCTACAAAGGAGACTGCCTACACTACGCTTGTCCGTCCTCTTTTAGAATACTGCTGCGCGGTGTGGGGTCCTTACCATGTAGGACTGACGGAGTACATCAAAAAAGTTCGAAGAAAGGCAGCGCGTTTTGTATTATCGCGAAACAGGAGAGTGTGTCACAGAAATGATACAGGATTTGGGCTGGAAATTATTAAAAGAAAGGCGTTTTTCGTTGCGACGTAATCTTCTCACGAAAATCCAATTACCTACTTTCTCCTCCGAATGCGAAAATATTTTGTTAACACCGACCTACATAGGGCGGAACGATCACCACGATAAAATAAGGGCCGCGCGGGATTACCCGAGCGGTCTTAGGCGCTGCAGCCATGGACTGTGCAGCTGGTCCCGGCGGAGGTTCGAGTCCTCCCTCGGGCATGGGTGTGTGTGTTTGTCCTTAGGATAATTAAGTTAAGTAGTGTGTAAGCTTAGGGACTGATGACCTTACCAGTTAAGTCCCATAAGATTTCACACACATTTTTGATAAAATAAGGGAAATCAGTGCTCATACGGAAAGATATAGATGTTCATTCTTTCCGCGTGCCATACTAGATTGGAATAATAGAGAATTGTGAACATGTTTTGATGAACCCTCTGCCAGGCACTTAAATGTGATTTGCTGAGTATCCATGTAGATGTAGATGTAGACGTTCCGTATGGTTGTCATCCGCTGCACTCTTGCAGCACAGAGGTATATAGACCACTTTTTGTTGCCCTTCATAGCAAGTCTTTCAGGCTTACATTTCAGCAACGTAATGTCCGTTCGCACACAGAAAGAGTTTAAACTGTTTGTCTATGTGATTGCTAAATCCCATCTTGGCCACAAGATCGCCGAATCTCTTCCCAATTGAGAACGTTTGGAGCATTATGGGGAGAGGCCACCAACCACCTCAGGATTTTGACGATCTAACGCGCCAATTGCATAGAATTTGGCACGGTATTCCTCAGAGGTCATCCAACAGCTCTGTTATTCAATGCCAACCTGAGTAACTGCTTGCATGATGGTCAGAGGTGGACAAACGCTTTATTGACTTGCTCAAATGGTGAAGCTCTTTATCTTGAATAAATCATCCAATTTTTCTAAAATTTTAATGATTTATTTGTGTATGTACATCGCATCTACCGATTTTCGTCCCATTAGATAATTTCTTCATGGTGCGTACGTTTTTTCTTAGGGTGTACAGGGTGGTCCATTGATAGTGACCGGCCAAATATCTCACGAAATAAGCATCAAACGAAAAAACTACGAAGAACGAAACTTGTCTAGCTTGAAGGGGGAAACCAGTAGGCGCTATGGTTGGCCCACTAGATGGCGCTACCATAAGTGAAACGGATATCAACTGCGTTTTGTAAATAGGAACCCCCATTTTTTATTACATATTCGTGTAGTACGTAAAGAAATATAATTGTTTCAGTTGGACCACTTTCTTCGCTTTGTGACAGATGGCGCTGTAACAGTCACAAACGAATAAGTACGTGGTATCACGTAACATCCCGCCAGTGCGGACGGTATTTGCTTCGTGATACATTACCCGTGTTAAAATGGACCGTTTACCAATTGCGGAAATGGTCGATATCATGTTGATGTATGGCTATTGTGATCAAAATCCCCAGCGGGTGTGTGCTATCTATGCTGCTCGGTATCCTGGACGACATCACCCAAGTGTCCGGACCGTTCGCCGGATAGTTACGTTATTTAAGGAAACAGGAAGTTTTCAGCCATATGTGAAACGTCAACCACGACCTGCAACAAATGATGATGCCCAAGTAGGTGTTTTAGCTGCTGTCGCGGCTCGTCCGCACATCAGTAGCAGACAAATTGCGCAAGAATCGGGAATCTCAAAAACGTTGGTGTTGAGAATGCTACATCAACATGGTGTTGAGAATGCTACATCAACATGGTGTTGAGAATGCTAAATCAACATCGATTGCACCCGTACCATAATTCTATGCACCAGGAATTGTATGGCGACGACTTGGAACGTCTTGTACAGTTCTGCCACTGGGAATAAGAGCGGGTTTATGTATGGTGAGGCATTATGGGAGGAAGGATAATTGGCCCCCATTTTATCGATGGCAATCTAAATGGTGCAATGTATGCTGATTTTCTACGTAATGTTACTACAAGATGTTTCACTGCATGACAGAATGGCGATGTACTTCCAACATGATCGATGTGCGACAAATAGCTCGCGTGCGGTTGAAGCGGTATTTAATAGCATATTTCATGACAGGTGGATTGGTCGACGAAGCACTATACCATGGCCCGCACGTCCACCCGATATTTACCGCCGACAACACCTGACAACATGCGTCTACATCTACATCTACATCTACATCCATACTCCGCAAGCCACCTGACAGTGTGTGGCGGAGGGTACCTCCCTTCTATTCCAGTCTCGTATTGTTCGAGAAAAGAAAGATTGGCGGTATGCTTCTGTGTGGGCTCTAATCTCTCTGATTTTATCCTCATGGTCTCTTCGCGAGAAATACGTAGGAGGAAGCAATATACTGCTTCATTCTTTGGTGAAGGTAAGTTCTCGAAACTTTAACAAAAGTCCGTACCGAGCTACTGAGCGTCTCTCCTGCAGTCTTCCACTGGAGTTTATCTGTCATCTCCGTAATGCTTTCGCGATTACTAAATGACCCTGTAACGAAGCGCGCTGCTCTCCGTTGGATCTTCTCTATCTCTTCCAGCAACCCTATCTGGTACGGATCCCACACTGCTGAGCAGTACTGTTAACCTACTTCCTTTGTTTTCGGATTGCATTTCCTTAGGATTCTTCCAATGAATCTCAGTCTGGCATCTGCGTTACCAACGATTAACTTTATATGATCATTCCATTTTAAATCACTCCTAATGCGTACTCCCAGATAATTTATGGAATTAACTGCTTCCAGTTGCTGACCTGCTATTTTGTAGCTGAATGATAAGGGATCTATCTTTCCGTGTATTCGCAGCACAGTACACTTGTCTCCATTGAGATTCAATTGCCATTCTCTGCAGCATGCCTCAATTCGCTGCAGATCCTCCTGCATTTCAGTACAATTTTCCATTGTTACAACCTCTCGATACACAACAGCATCATCTGCAAAAAGCCTCAGTGAACTTCCGATGTCATCCACCAGGTCATTTATGTATATTGTGAATAGCAACACTCCCCTGCGGCACACCCGAAATCACCCTCACTTCGGAAGACTTCTCTCCATTGAGAATGGCATACTGCGTCCTGCTGTCTAGGAACTCTTCAATCCAATCACACACTTGGTCTGATAGTCCATATGCTCTTACTTTGTTCATTAAACGACTGTGGGGAACTGTATTGAACGCCTTGCGGAAGTCAAGAAACACGGCATGTACCTGTGAACCCGTGTCTATGGCCCTCTGAGTCTCGTGGACGAATAGCGCAAGCTGGGTTTCACAGGACCGTCTTTTTAGAAACCCATGCTGATTGCTACAGAGTAGATTTCTAGTCTCCAGAAAAGTCATTATACTCAAACATAATACGTGTTCCAAAATTCTACAACTGATCGACGTTAGAGATATAGGTCTATAGTTTTGCACATCTGTTCTACGTCCCTTCTTGAAAACGGGGACGACCTGTACAATTTTCCAATCCTTTGGAACGCTGCGGTCTTCTAGATACCTACGGTACACCGCTGCAAGAAGGAGGGAACCTTCCTTCGCGTACTCTGTGTAAAATCGAAGTGGTATCCCATCAGGTCAGCGGCCTTTCCTCTTTTGAGCGATTTTAATTGTTTGTCTATCCCTCTGTTGTCTATTTCGATGTCTACCATTTTGTCATCTATACGACGATCTAGAGAAGGAACTACAATGCAGTTTTCCTTTGTGAAACAGCTTTGGAAAAAGACATTTAGTATTTCGGCCTTTAGTCTGTCATCCTCTGTTTCAGTACCATTTTGGTCACAGAGTGTCTGGACATTTTGTTTTGATCCACCTACCGCTTTGACATAAGACCAAAATTTCTTAGGATTTTCTGCCAAGTCAGTACATAGAACTTTATTTCGAATTCATTTAACGCCTTTCGCATAGCCCTCATCACACTACATTTCGCTTCGAGTAATTTTTGTTTGTCTGCAAGGCTTTGGCTATGTTTATGTTTGCTGTGAAGTTACCTTTGGTTCTGCAGCAGTTTTCAAACTCGGTTGTTGTACCACGGTGGCTCTTTTCCATCTCTTACGATCTTGCTTGGCACGTACTCATCTAACGCATATTGTACGATGGTTTTGAACTTTGTCCACTGATCCTCAACACTATCTGTACTTGAGACAATACTTTTGTGTTGAGCCGTCAGGTACTCTGTAATCTGCTTTTTGTCACTTTTGCTAAACAGAAAAATCTTCCTACCTTTTTTAATATTTCTATTTACTGCTGAAATCATCGATGCAGTAACCGCTTTATGATCGCTGATTCCCTGTCCTGCGTTAACTGTTTCAAATAGTTCGGGTCTGTTTGGCACTCGAAGGTCTAATATGTTAACGCCACGAGTCGGTTCTCTGTTTAACTGCTCAAGGAAGTCTTCAGATAAAGCACTTTAAAAATTTAACTGGATTCTTCGTCCCTGCCACCCGTTATGAACGTCTGAGGTTGACGGACGTCATTTTGAACATTTATTGAATTAATTTGGTATTTACAGGTAATCACGCTGTAACAGCACGCGTTCTCAGAAATGATAAGTTCACAAAGGTACATGTATCACATTGGAACAACTGAAATAAAATGTTCAAACGTACCTACGTTCCGTATTTGAATTTGAAGAACCTACCTGTTACCAATTGTTCGTCTAAAATTATGAGCCATATGTTTGTAACTATTACAGCGCCATCTGTCTCAAAGCGAATATATGTGGTCCAACTAAAACATTCACATTTCTTTACGTACTACACGAATATGTATTAAAAATACATACTTTTAAAAAAACGCAGTTGATATCCGTTTGACCTATGGCAGCACCATCTAGCGGGCCAACCATAGCGCCATATGGTTTCCCCCTTCAAGTTAGACAAGTTTCGCTTTCTGTAGTTTTTTCGTTTGACGCTTATTTCGTGAGATATTTGGGCCTGTCACGATCAATGGACCACCCTGTATAATAAAATGACGTATGGAGCTGGATAACATCAAGAAATTTTATGATGTAGCTTGAAGTATCTGTTATGTTACACGGAAATTTTGGTTGTAATGGATGAAGAGCTTGCTATAGTAGAAATGTCGGTAGGTTGTTTGTGGTCGTTCTTTGATTGATGGAAAGAGAGGTAAATTTAACAGGTCTGTCCGTGATACTCAACCCTGAGTGATAACTTTGCGAGACGGAGAGCACAGGCGCTTGTCAGTGTTTCAGTGTTTTGGATGGTGGACTTCCCAGGGCTGCGGGAGCCGCCGCGCGGAAGGGCATCTGCCTTGAGACACAAGCGAGGGCAACGCGCTGGGAAGGAGTCTGTGGACGTGGCCGCCGCTCTTCCGGACACCTCCGGTAACTACACCTCGGCAGTGCACCAGTGGCTGCGCCAGAGTCACTATAAGGTCATCTCTCCGCAGCAGTATAGGCAGGTGGGTCTTCTAGGGCTTAAAGTCTTCATCAAACTGTGTGTTTAGTGTGCACATGCTTGTCGAAGTGACTGGGAGTTTTCTCAGCGCATAAGCAGGACTCTTCCATATAAGCAGGGCCGTTTCTCTCTTTATACCAGAACAGTTACACCGCCTAGCGCAGCAAAATTTTAGGGGTGGGAAAGGGCGAAAAAATTAATTTCAAATCAAACAGCAAAAAATAGAGCAAATGAAGAGAAAAATGAAACATCGAATTCTTGACAAAAGCATATGGAAGAGTTATTTAATAAGTCTTGACTTACTTGTACGAAAGTAAACACGTTGTCTCCACCTACCTCAAAACTAAAGCAGCCGATACTGAGTACTAAACGGAAACAAACATGACCTTGATTCATCTTTATGACATGAAAATAGTATCTGTTTTTCCGGACAAGTCTGAATGAACAGATACCATTGGTGAACACGCAGCGCTCTAGAATTAAATGATGATTAAATCGACCATAAGCTGTCGACAGGCGTTGATATACATCAACGGGGACTGCTGACAATGTGTGCCCCGACTGGGACTCGAACTCGAGATCTCCTGCTTTCACGGCAGATGCTCTATCCATTTGAGCCACCGAGGGCAAAGAGGAAAGTGCGACTCGAGGGACTTATTCGTAGCACGCTCCCCGTGAGACCCACATTTCCAACTTAATGTCCACACACTACATTCCCGTAAGAGTTCGCGCAATACGTGTGCATCCGCACAGAAGAAGAAGGTCAATGTCCGGTTACCCTTGACTATATGAAAATCTGTTCTTTCGGACATGTCCCGTATTCTGAGGGAATTCGAGGGAAGTAGGGGGGGGGGGGAGGGGCGGGGGTTAAAATTGTAGGCTGAGGCCAAGAGATGAATACAGTAAATAGATTCTGTAGGATGTTAGTTTCAGTAGTTACTCGGAGAGTGAAAGACTTACACAGGCTAAAGTACGAGTAGCGTGGAGTGCTGCATCAGCCAATTTTCTGACTGAAGACCACAATTATTCTTCTTCTCAAAGTACTCACTTTAGCATTCTTTAGCTCTATACTATTTAAACCAGAGAATTTTGGAACACTCTTGTTGTTGTGGTCTTCAGTCCTGAGACTGGTTTGATACAGCTCTCCATGCTACTCTATCCTGTGCAAGCCTCTTCATCTCCCAGTACCCACTGCAACCTACATCCTTCTGAATCTGCGTAGTGTAGTCATCTCTTGGTCTCCCTTTACGATTTTTACCCTCCACGCTGCCCTCCAATACTAAATTGGTAATCCCGTGATGCCTCAGAACATGTCCTACCAACCGATCCCTTCTTCTGGTCAAGTTGTGCCACAAACTTCTCTTCTCCCCAATCCTATTCAATACTTCCTCATTAGTTATGTGTTCTACCCATCTAATCTTCAGCATTCTTCTGTAGCACCACATTTCGAAAGCTCCTATTCTCTTCTTGTCCAAACTATTTATCGTCCATGTTTCACTTCCATACATGGCCACACTAAATACAAATACTTTCAGAAATGTCTTCCTGACACTTAAAACTATACTCGATGTTAACAAATGTCTCTTCTTCAGAAACGCTTTCCTTGCCATTGCCAGTCTACATTTTATATCCTCTCTACTTCGACCATCATCAGTTATTTTGCTCCCCAAATAGCAAAACTCCGTTACTACTTTAAGTGTCTCATTTCCTAATCTAATACCCTCAACATCACCCGACTTAATTCGACTACATTCCATTATCCTCGTTTTGCTTATGTTGATGTTCATCTTATATCCTCCTTTCAAGACACTATCCATTCCGTTCAACTGCTCTTCCAAGTCCTTTGCTGTCTCTGACAGAGTTACAATGTCATCGGCAAACCTCAAAGTTTTTATTTCTTCTCCATGAATTTTAATACCTACTCCGAAGTTTTCTTTTGTTCCCTTCACTGCTTGCTGAATATACAGATTGAATAACATCGGGAAGAGGCTACAACGCTGTCTCACTCCCTTCCCAACCACTGCTTCCCTTTCATGTCCCTCGACTCTTATAACTGCCATCTGGTTTCTGTACAAATTGTAAATAGCCTTTCGCTCCTTGTATTTTACCCCTGCCACCTTCAGAATTTGAAAGAGAGTATTCCAGTATTAGTTTTTCCATTCGTCTGTAACGTCTGTAAAGAATTCGCATTAGTATTTTGCAGCTGTGACTTATTAAACTGAGAGTTCGGTAATTTTCACATCTGTCAACACCTGCTTTCTTTGGGATTGGAATTATTATATTCTGCTTGAAATCTGAGAGTATTTTACTTGTCTCATACATCTTTCTCACCAGATGGCAGAGTTTTGTCACTACTGGCTCTCCCAAGGCCGTCAGTAGTTCCAATGGAATGTTGTCTACTCTGGGGGCCTTGTTTCGACTCAGGTCTTTCAGTGCTCTGTCAAAGTCTTCACGCACTATCGTATCTCCCATTTCATCTTCATCTACATCCTCTTCCAGTTCCATAATATTCTCCTCAAGTACATCGCCCTTGTATAGACCCTCTATATACTCCTTCCACCTTTCTGATTTCCCTTCTTTGCAGTATCTATCTTACCCCTAGTGAGATAAGCCTCTACATCCTAACATTTGTCCTCTAGCCATCCTGCTTAGCCATTTTGCACTTCCTGTCGATCTCATTTTTGAGACGTCTGTATTCCTTTTTGCCTGCTTCATTTACTGCATTTTTTATTTTTTCCTTTCATCAATTAAATTCAATATTTCTTCTGTTACCCAAGGGTTTCTACTAGCCCTCGTCTTTTTACCTACTTGACCCTCTGCTGCCTTCATTACTTCAACGCTCAAAGCTACCCATTCTTCTTCTACTGTATTTCTTTCCCCCATTCCTGTCAATTGCTCCCTTATGCTCTCCCTGAAATTCTGTACAATCTCTGGTTCTTTTAGTTTATCCGTGTCCCATCTCCTTAAATTCCCACCTTTTTGCAGTTTCTTCAGTTTTAATCTACAGGTCATAACCAATAGATTGTGGTCAGAGTCCACATCTGCCTCTGGAAATGTCTTACAATTTAAAACCTGGTTCCTAAATCTCTGTCTTACCATTATATAATCTATCTGAAACCTGTCAGTATCTCCAGGCTTCTTCCATGTATACAGCCTTCTTTTATGATTCTTGAACCAAGTGTTACTTATGATTAAGTTGTGCTCTGTGCAAAATTCTACCAGGCGGCTTCCTCCGTCATTTCTGTGCCCCAGTCCATATTCACTTACTATGTTTCCTTCTCTCCCTTTTCCTTCTACCGAATTCCAGTCACCCATGACTATTAAATTCTCGTCTCCCTTCACTATCTGAATAACTTCTTTGATTTGATCATACATTTCATCAATTTCTTCGTCATCTGCAGAGCTTGTTGGCATATAAACTTGTACTACTGTAGTAGGTGTGGGCTTCGTATCTATCTTGGCCACAATAATGCGTTTACTATGCTGTTTGTAGTAGCTTACCCGCATTCCTATTTTCCTATTCATTATTAAACCTACTCCTGCATTACCCCTATTTGATTTTGTGTTTATAACCCTGTATTCACCTGACCAAAAGTCTTGTTCCTCCTGCCACCGAACTTCACTAATTCCCACTATATCTAACTTTAACCTATCCATTTCCCTTTTTAAATTTTCTAACCTACCTGCTCGATTAAGGGATCTGACATTCCACGCTCCGATCCGTAGAATGCCAGTTTTCTTTCTCCTGATAACGACATCCTCTTGAGTAGTCCCCGCCTGGAGATCCGAATGGGGGACTATTTTACCTCCGGAATATTTTACCCAAGAGGACGCCATCATCATTTAATCATACAGTAAAGCTGCATGCCCTCGGGAAAAATTACGGCCGTAGTTTCTCCTTGCTTTCAGCCGTTCGCAGTACCAGCACAGCAAGGCCGTTTTGGTTATTGTTACAAGGCCAGATCAGTCAATCATCCAGACTGTTGCCCCTGCAACTACTGAAAAGGCTGCTGCCCCTATTCAGGAACCACACGTTTGTCTGGCCTCTCAACAGATACCCCTCCGTTAATTCCTTTGAAAGAATGTAAGACTATTTATTAGCTAGGTAAGCTCCTTAGGTGTTATGACATTATATATATTTAAAAAATAATAAAAAATACTTAACCAAGAGAACTCCATTGCCCAATAATAGACTAACTAAAAATATAATCTCTGTGCGCAAAAGAGAAAAATGTACATTTTAGATACCGTTGCTGTCAAACGACAACTTAATATAAAAGTTGTGATTACATCCTGTGAGTAACTGGATATAGCGAACCTGTACTCTATTTGGTACAGATACTCTTCAGAATAGTTAAAATTATTTCTGGAACACAGTGTGAAATTACTATTGATTGTCAAATTATGAACATAGTTTATTTTATTCTGGCTCCACTCAACTGCTGTAATCCCGCCAAGGCTATGTAGCTAGCACAAATTAAAGAAAACTTAATAAATAAGATCGTTGAACAGATTACAGCGTTCTCATTGTCACAGTCAGCTTGTGAGTAAATAGGCAGAACGGCTCTTCGTCTTTCAGCACGTCTCGTTCAGGAAAATCAGTGAATATCGTCATTGTAACCGATTAGAAATATTTTTGCCACCTCAACATAATTTCTTTTCTCTCACTATCGAAAATATTCTGCATGAAAAATGCAGTGGATATATAGTGTCTTAGTGGTATAAAATTACAGTTTACTATTAAATGAAGTGGGTTAAGAACAAATATTAAAAGTGTGTCACGTATGAGTGCAGTATTAAAGCATGAAAGGAAGGTAGTCACCGGATTGTGTTCATGCTCTTCCCTCCTTCTTAGGTTTACAAACTGAAGAGCGGGCAGGTGAGTCCCCGCTGCGTCACAAGGAGTAACTACAGGGTGTTCCACAAAGTTATACTCACTCTACCGCAATTCGCCTTATGAATCCTTGGCTACTCAGTTTGCATGACTTGCCAGCGGTGCGATCTGGGGGCGTTTATTTTCCGCAGAGTGTGTTAACACTACATGTAATACAGATATGAGTTACTAATAATATTACCGCAAGAAAAACACATGGACAGATTCTACGCAAGTCTCTGCGAGCTGCTCTACACTGCTAGAGGGGAAATTGATTCTTAGTCAACCTGTACGGAAAAAACAGCTTCATCCACTACGGGCGCTGCTCGCTTTTCAGTTTATACACAGGGTATACCTCCCCAGGATTTCCTGTCCAGTTCTCTTAGGCAAGTAGACAAAATAACAGCTTCACTGAGTTCGTGTATAATTAGTGGAGCTACTTCCAGTTTGTTGAGTAACTACTAATTTGTATTAACTGGCATTCAAACACGTGGTCTGTTTGAAGTGAACTGAGGTCTATTGTCCTGACGTGAATCACTCATTTCTATTACTATGGCGCAATCACGCAGCGTTCACTGTTCGAAAGCATTGTCTTTACTTTGACTGGTGGCACAATTCTCAAATTTAACATCAATCTGTCGTAGTTTTGCAACCAATTGATTTCGCGAGCGTACGTGTGACTGTTTACGACGTGGCTGACTGCTGATCACACAGTACGGTCTCTGAAAGAAAAGTATGTCTTTTCATGAAATTTAGTCAAACTTACTATATGTTTCTCCCTCTCTTTGAACGTTCACTTAGTCTAGATTCATTCTATGTCACTTGTCCCATAACCATCGTAACGCGGCTGACAACTAACTTGTGACACAATACACGAGTTCAGAATTTCATTTTACTATCTCTCTGACACTCAGTCTTCGACATTGATGTAAAATACAAAACTTCCGTGGTGAATAGCTTTATCAAAGTACAGCAATTTGCGTCTTGTAGCTACGGCGCCAACACTGCAGGTTACACGTAACATGAAAGCTGAACTACAGCTCTCGACTGTCGCGTTCTGCGACTATCGGTACTATCGCGAAATAGTTAGCGATATTATAGGCTTTTTCTGTAATGACACTAACCAAGCACCACCAAGTTTCGCATTCAAAATATTTTAAACTGTATTGGCTTAGACTTATTGGACTATTGTTCATTATACATCAAGCAGTGTAAATTCCAAGCCTATATAAACTTACAAACATCATACTTTAGTGTCATATACCTTAGCGTCATATGCCTATATGTAACTTGTTTCGTATGATGCTTAAGATGTTTCGTTCTGTTTACATCTTCATTATATAGGGTACTTATTTAGTTACGAGATAAATTCAATTCTGTAGCAAAAGAAAAAAAAGTTGACTTAGCACTAGAGTTATAGCTCCAGCACATATTGTATTAGTCCGCCCCTGGTAGCTGAGTGGTCAGCGCGACGGAATGTCATTCCTAAGGGCCCGAGCTCGAGATTTTCTCCGCTCAGGGACTATGTGTTGTGTTGTCCTTATCATCGTCATTTCATCCACATAGACACTCAGTCTTCGACATTGATGTAAAATACAAAACTTCCGTGGTGAATAGCTTTATCAAAGTACAGCAATTTGCGTCTTGTAGCTACGGCGCCAACACTGCAGGTTACACGTAACATGAAAGCTGAACTACAGCTCTCGACTGTCGCGTTCTGCGACTATCGGTACTATCGCGAAATAGTTAGCGATATTATAGGCTTTTTCTGTAATGACACTAACCAAGCACCACCAAGTTTCGCATTCAAAATATTTTAAACTGTATTGGCTTAGACTTATTGGACTATTGTTCATTATACATCAAGCAGTGTAAATTCCAAGCCTATATAAACTTACAAACATCATACTTTAGTGTCATATACCTTAGCGTCATATGCCTATATGTAACTTGTTTCGTATGATGCTTAAGATGTTTCGTTCTGTTTACATCTTCATTATATAGGGTACTTATTTAGTTACGAGATAAATTCAATTCTGTAGCAAAAGAAAAAAAAGTTGACTTAGCACTAGAGTTATAGCTCCAGCACATATTGTATTAGTCCGCCCCTGGTAGCTGAGTGGTCAGCGCGACGGAATGTCATTCCTAAGGGCTCGAGCTCGAGATTTTCTCCGCTCAGGGACTATGTGTTGTGTTGTCCTTATCATCGTCATTTCATCCACATAGACACGCAAGTCGCTCAACTGGCGTCAACTCGAAAGACTTGCACCAGGCGAACGGTCTACCCGACGGGAGGCCCCAGCCACACGTCATTTCACATTGTACTAAAAGAGAAAAAATAAAGCACTCTAGCTGACGACAGCTTATTACTAGTAAAAATATCCCTAAGTTAGATGGAACAGTCATTGACACCCAATGAAAAAGTTTTTGTTAATTATTAATGAGAATAAAATCTTGAAAACAAACTCATTGATAAAAATCCTGTATTTAAAAATGAGGTGCTCAAGATACAGAGTGTTAGGTGTGTTCGTGCATTTGTACCTAGCAAGTACCCACGTCAGTGTGTTAGCTGCTTTTCCTGTGTCAGTCTTCCCACAAACATCGATCCTAATTTAATACTCGATGTTTTCTGCACGGTCGTAACTACACCACTAACAAGGAGAAGGCCTCAGACACGGCCAACCGATTCGGCTCTAATTTGGCAGGTCGCTTGTGTAAAACCTAAAACGAAAGACCCTTAAGATATTTTGGGTCAACACCCCCGCGATTTTGAGAAAATCACCCCTGAAGTTTATGACGATCAATCGACTCAAAATTGGCGGGATCGATGGATAATTGTAAATAGAGCGTTTTTCGTCATCAGGTATGGGGTCCGCAAACACATACTTGTCCAGAAATCGAGGAAAGAAACTTTTACAACTACCGCATCTGTACCCACACGGTAAACGGCTTTCCGCGACAGCGCCGATAGCGCAACGGCTAAGGTAAAGCCGGCACGATAGCTCAGTGTGTTCGGTCAGGGAGCTGGTTGGCATCTATTATAAAAAAACTGAGTGTATCAACAAACGAACTTGAACGGATGTCATGTGACTTCCGCAACGACCAAACCCAACGATCAACAACGAACAAAATGAAAAAAAAGTAACTATCTGGGAATCGGAAAACCTGGGTTCGAATCTCGAAGATACGTAGCGGATGTTATGCTTCTCGTTTGTATTTTTCCATATCTCAATTGATAGGGATAGGAGGGTTATTTGCCTACCTTATTATTATCATTCCTTATTGATTTACTTACCTTATTAACCCTCCTATACCTATCAATTTATACATGGAAAAATACAAACAAATGGAAGAACATCCACTAGGTTTCTTCGAAATTCGAACCCGGGTCCTGCGATTCCCAGCCAGTTACCTTGGCCGTTGCGCTATCGGTGCTGTTGGTGAAAAGCGTTTACCATGTGGGTACAGAAGTGGCAGTTGTAAAAGTTTCATTCCTCGATTTCTGGAAAAGTTTGCGTTTGCGGACCCCCATACCTGATGATGAAAAATGCTCTATTTACAATTACCTATCGATCCCGCCAATTTTGAGTCGACTGCTCGTCATAACATTTAGGGGTATTTTCGCAAAAAAGCGGGGGTGTTGACCCAAAATATCTTAGATTCCTTCGTTTTAGACTGTATACAAGCGACCTCCCAAATTTGAGCCGAATCGGTTGGCCGTGTCTGAGGCCTTCCCCTTGTAAGTAGAGTATGCTTGTCAGTATAGACTTACCGTTTTGCGTCTACACGTTCACACTTCAACGCCTGACCTGAGAAGCATTAATGGCTTGCTCTTTCCACATGTACTTGGAGGTACTAACCAACTATGAACACCCTCATTGTATTAAAAATACCTCTTCGCTATTCTCCACTTGCTGTAGCTTTAGGAATTTATCTGCCTCACTCGCTCCTCCTCCAAATAGCACGCTGATGGAGGAAACTAGTAGCACTTCAGATGCTCCCCACTAGCACAAATCTTAGCCAATACTGCGTTAACTGGTCAAATACCCCCTAACAACACAACATTCAAGATGAGGTGTCACTGTCCTTGACGAGACAAAATCTTTCGAATTAAGCAGCTGGCCTACTCCTCGAGGCCCTCCCAGGCCATAAGACTTCAATGGTATCAGGTGAGATCTGGATATGGTTAATGACGTATGGTATGGTCCTCGATTTTGCAGCACGAGACGATCGAAGAGGAGACTATGAAGCAACCAGGGATGACTGAGAAGATGATGGCCTTCCGGGATGAGCGGCCAATGAAGGCGGCAGTTCCAGAGCCGGAGAAGGCGCCACCCCCACCTCCACCCGAGAAGGGCGGCCGCAAAGGGCGCGTGGTGGCAACCAGGTACACTCACTGACAAATCTGTCCCAGGCCGTTAGGGTGGTACTGGATACTGTTTTATTTGTTTGTCATGGCTAGCTACGAACCAAATACCAATTTCAGATGCTACTCATTTGCTTTTTTTCCTTTTCTACCAAGATGCCTCTAATGTGGACATTGATTATGTCTACATAATGTTTGTCTACGTCATTGACATCCTTGTCATGACAAAACTGTTCCACCTGGTGCGAACGATACAGAGCATTAGGCGTGTTCGTGCAGACATTGTACCTTAATAAGTACCCACTTGAGTGTTAGTTGCTTTTTCTGTGTCAGTCTTCCCACAAACAAGTTACAAAATTTAATACTCGAGGTATTGTGCACGATCGTAACTGCACCAGTAAGTGGAGTATGCCTGTCAGTATAGATTAACCGTTTTGCGTTCAACGCCTCGCCTGAGAAGCATTAACGGCTTGCTCTTCCCACATGTGCTTGGAGGTACTAACCAAACTAAAAACATACAACTCCCAATAACTATAATTATTATCCTGCAAATGAAGTAAATACTGATGTAATGTTGTTCAGTACATTGTATACATTGTCCTCAGTCACGAATAAAAATATCTGCACTTAACCCCTAACACCCTGTACATGAGATAGGCGAAATACCCTCAGACTTCAAGGAGAATTAAATAATTCAAGTTCAAAAGAATGCAGAGCCGACAAACGTGATTGTTATCGAACTATCAGTGTAGTAAGTCAAATTTGCAAATACCGACACGAAGTATTTACAGAAAAAAGAGAAACTGGTTGACCCTAATGTCGGGGAAGATTCGTTTACGTTCCAAGAAAAAATAGGAGCACCCGAGGCAATATTGACTCTAAGATTTATTTTAGAATATCGCTTAAAGAAAGTCAAACCTACGTGTATATCGTTTGTAGATTTGGATAAAGATTTCGACAGTGTTGACTGGACTACCCTCTCTGAAATTCTGAAGATAGCAAGGATAAAATATAGAGAGCGAAAAGTTATGTACAACCTCTACAGAAACCAGACTGCAATTAGAATAGTCAAAGGACATGAAAGGGAAACAGTTGTTGAGAACAGAGTGAGACACGGCTGTAGGCTCTCTCCAACGTTGTTCATTCTGTACGTTGGTCAAGCAGTAAAGGAAACCAAGGAGAAATTTTGAAAGGGCATTAAAGTTTGCCGCTGAGAGACAAAAACTTCCGAGATTTGCCAGTGCCATTGTAATTCTGTCAAATAGAGCAAATTACTTCGAAGAACAGTTAAACCAAGTGGATAGTGCCTTGAAAAGAGGTGATAAGATGAACATTATCGAAAGTAGCAGAAGGGTATGTAGTCGAATTAAGTCAGACTGTGTTACGGGAATTAGATCACAAAATAAGACTAAAATTAGGAGACGAGTTTTGCCATTTGAGCAGCAAAATGACTGATGGTAGTTGAAGTAGAGAGCAGAAAAGAACTAACTGACTAAAACACAGAAAGCGTTTCTGAAAAAGAGAAATTTCGCGAAATCGAATATAAATTTAGATGTTAGGAAGTTTTTTTGAAGAAATTTGTCTGCCCTGTAGCCTTGTACGGGAATGAAACGTGGTCACTTAGCAGTTCAAACAACAATTCGGATATACCATAGGCTGACATGATTTTAAACCTCTTACAACCTTATCCAACAATATCTGAAATGTCGTAGGTGCGTTTTCCAATCCAAAAGACGTCGTCCTAAATTGATTGTCTCCCTGTATGGAATGCTCTCTTCAGATAGTCTTCTGGAACCACTTTCAATTGATGGGAATCACTTTCCAAGCCTGTCCTCGAAAATTACTTGCACTGGCCCAGATCGTCTATAATTTCCGTAGTGTTTGGCAAGGGTAGGCATGTGTTACAGTCTTGACATTTAATTGTCGATAATTGGAACAAAACTTGTATTTTCCTGACCCATCCACTGAGTTTTTAGGCACAATGGCAATTCCTGTGGCCCGTTGGCTATTACATTCCTGAATAATCCCATCCTCCATTTGCTGATTAATGAACTTCTCCAGAATCGGCTGTAAGTACCTCAGTACTCTATATGGTTTGCAAGTACACTGGTAATTGACGCCCCATCGGTATCTGATGCTACGTAATATGCATCGATGCCAATGGCCCCATTGGAAAAAATCTGTAAAGTCCAACAGTAGCTCCTCCATCTGTTTGTTATCATTCCTCTTCAGATGCTTCACTTGTCCTCGTAATGCAGTTTCAATGGCTCGAGGCCGAAACTACTCCTGTCCCACTCTTCCTCACCCAGTATACCCATGTTAGCGATTCACAACTCCTTTGTTAACCTCAACTCCTCGGCGCTAAAATTATCCACGGTTACAGGTATGGCTGTTTCCCCATTCACGGATCGCACACGTACAATACTCCTTTTCACAAAACAACCTGCCGGATCTTGTAATTCATTTCCTTCTGACGGTTCCACCACGCATAACATTTCCTGTAGGTACGTTAAAGGCAAAATTAATCCAAAACGATTTCCTGGTACCCTTGGGTATGCAGTCGTGTGAATCGAGACAGTACAATTGCTCACGGTTTAATCGGTTCATCACAGGCAACAGCTTCACATAACCCAAACTTCATATTGTCAAGCTCCATTGTATGTTGATGTAGGTCGATTTTGGCACGATACAGATGCAAGAAATCCAGTTCCAAAATCATGTAGTAGGCCTCACATACATGTAGACACAATGACTCAAATGTACCCACAGAAAAATACGTGTCCTTTGATTCCATTCATTTCTCTTCAGATGCTTCACTTTTCCTCGTAATGCAGTTTCAATGGCATCTGGCCCCTGTGTTCAGTAACATACTGTAATTCTTCTCTCCTGCTTCTCCTTCCATCATACAGTCCGCCCCTGCATACACTTCTGTTGCATCTAATTTTACTGGGAACGCCCAGTGTCGGACATCGTGTTCCCTCCGGCGTTTAACGCCTGTTTTTCCGCAATACACTGCCCCCCCCCCCCGAGACTACAGCTGCCATTTTATTGACCTCTGGTCTTATGTTCATTCTTTCGTGTTGGCGACATTGCTTCTGCACTCACAACACCTTACATTAGCTGAAAATACTACCTGCCTGCCTTGTAATTCGCTCAACACATGAATTTCCTCGCATTCTACTGTCAGCCTAACAGCTGCGTAAAAATCAACCGGAACTTCTGTTTGCACCCTAATTGACATATCTGGGGGCAGCCCCCTTAAACATGCGTCAAATGCTTGTCCGACTCACTCATTCAACCACTGATCTTTCTTACCCTATCCGCAAATTCTTCCACAGACTCTCTTCTTCACTGCCATATCTAACTGCTCTCAGAATTGTCTGGCACTGTTCTGCCTTCGTACCAACGCCTTCTCAAACTCCTCAAATGCTTCTGCTCTCTTAAGAACTTCCGTAAATCCCACATGAGCCTTTGCTACTCACACTATCCTTAACTTTGCCATTCATAAAAGCTCCACATCAGTCCAAGCTTCAATTCCTGCGAAATCGTTAAGGACCTCAACAAATGCTTGCACATCCTCAGTCGATTTATCAGAAGAAGGAGCAACTAGATCAACAGCTGACACGTCTACACTCCACTGTACCGGCTGTGCTTCTAATTGACCGGGCAATCCCGTATTAACACCGTTAATTGTGCTGCCTTTCCCAGTAATATACATACTACCACTGATTCTGACACTCCTTGCAGCCCTGACTGACGTGTCACAGCCTTTATCTTTACTCATTGTTACAGTTTCACTCAGTGGAAGGGTTAGTATGAAGTGGGTGTCACATTTCTTTAAGACAACATCCATTTCTTACAACATTAAAAGCCAACAAACGTCCCATTCAGATAATTTTAACAATTTAAAATTCCAACATTCCCAGCAAGTTATTGGAAATGATGCTTCACGCAGTAATAATAATAATAATAATAATAATAATAATGAATTTGAAAATACTTCAGATAACTTCTCACACAGTAATATCAATAACAAGGAAGAGTTTCAGAATACTAAATTGCGAATAACGTCACACAATTATAAAAAGGCAGGATTTCAAACAATTACTTCCAACCGAAAGAAACTGTGGTATAAATTTATTATTTAGGTCTGCGAGGTAGCACACATCGTAAATGATTTTGAGAATTCACTGCTTTTACAACAGAAGTTTTAGTATTTTTTCCATCTTCAGCAACTGTAGTCGTATATAATGAAATAATAAGCAACCAGTTGCATAAAAGATTTAGATTTCTTCGCTGGTTTCGGGCGCTTAGTGCCCTTTTTTAGAAGGCTGTCGAGGAAAATACAACACAAATGAGTAGAAATCAGATAAGAACATAAAAATTAGGGACAAAAAGTTTAAAAATATTATTAAAAATTAAAAGATAAAAATGATACAAATGGTTCAAATGGCTCTGAGCACTATGGGACTTAACATCTGAGGTCATCAGTCCCCTAGAACTTAGAACTACTTAAACCTAACTAACCTAAGGACTTCATATTCAGCCATGCCCGAGGCAGGATTCGAACCTGTGACCGAAGCGGTCGCGCGGTTCCAGACTGAAGGGCCTAGAACCGCTCGGCCACACTGGCTGGCAAAAATGATACATACTTAAGCCTACAACATTATACGCAAGTGTGAATAATAAAGTGCGTACAGCACAATGCCGTCGTCCAAAAAAATGTATGCAAGAAAAACAAAGTGCGAAGCGCATGATGGAGTTGGAATATGTGACTGGAGTAAGTGGAGAGACTATTCACAATTTTCTGAAAGAAATAACCCTGATTTGACTGTACAACAGGTTTTAGTTCGTAATCTAGATCTCGGTGTTAGGTTATTATCAAGTTTTACAAGCGTTATAAATCATTAGACTTGAGTAGAACCCACGTAATAGTTAAAAAATGTTCCTTTATTGTTATTTACATTCCCCATCAGGGGTGGGCTGGCAGCAGTATAAGAGCTGCTCTTCGGCCGAGAGACATAAATAGACAGGAAGACATTTAAAACAATATAAAGAAGAAACCATGGCCAAATATCGAAACAAAAAAGGCAGAACATACGAAAATAAAGCAGATAATGCGGCGACTGCAAATCGGAGATAAAAATCTAATAAAGTATATTACAAAAAAAACATAGACTTGATTAAAAGCCACCAGGCAAAGTGCAGCCAGAGCATAAAAAGTCTAGAACGATGAAACTAGCCCCGTGACAGACGGCGGGGTACGGAAAAGTCATGGACTATAAACAGGTCGAACACACAATTAAAACCACGTCACTAGATGACACTGCATAACGGAACCGAAACACAACACTAACGCAGCACACTGATAATGAATAAAAACCTGGGTTGGATCTGCCGGGGAGGGGAGGAGGACAAGGGAAAAGGAAAAAACGGAAAAGGAGGTGAGGAGGAGGGGGGAGAAAGGGGGATGAGGTGGGGGGCACACCAAAGAGGAGAGCTGGGGAGGGAAGGGATGGGAGAAGAAAACAGCTGAGGAGGGGGTGCAAGGACTCAGGGAGGGAAGGAGGAAAATCTATGGAAGAAGGAGGGGAGAGGAAAAAGGGGGCTCTGGGGTGGGGTGGGGGAACAAGACCAGGTTACAGATGGAAGGAAGGGTAGATGTCACAGCGAAGTTCAACATCTGGGAGGGAGAGGTACTGGAAATTGCTCTGATGAAGGAGATGGAGTGTGTGGAGGTGGAGAGAGGGTGGGATACAGCGATAGAGGTGCAGCAGCAGGTGGGGGTGGAGAGGAAGGGGGAAACCAGGGGGTGGGGATATCAAGCCTGTGGACAGTGTAAAGGATGTGGAGATGTTGAAGGAAAAGGAGGAAGTGGGGGAAGGGGATGAAGTCATACAGGAATCATGTGGGGGAAGAAAGGCAGATATAGAAGGCAAGATGGAGAGTGTGGCATTATAGGATTTGAAGGATCTTGTAAAAATCGGGAGGGGGGGGGGAGATCCAGGTAACGCTGAAGGATTAGTAGATGTGGAGGATGGTGGAAGGATGCAATCCCCATGTGTGTGCAGACAGGAGTCAGAGGTGGGAATGGGCTTTCTGCTGGATGGTCATGAGGTGAGGGGTCCAGGTGAGATGATGGTCGAGGGTGAGGCCAAGGTACCTCAGGGTGGGGGTGAGCTGGATGGGACGACCATACATGGTGAGGTACAAATAGTGGAGACAGAAGGAGCGGGTGGTTGCGATCTATGATGATTGCCTGGGTTTTGGAGGGGTTGAGACGAAGGACCACTGGTTACACCAAGTGGTGAACTGGCCAAGGTGGGTTTGGAGGGTGCATTGGGACCATTGAAGGGTAGGATAGAGAGCCAGGAAGGCGGTGTCATCAGCATATTGGAGGAGGTGGACAGGTGGGAGTTGCTTGGACATATCGGTGGTGTACAGGAGACAGAGGAGAGGGGAGAGGACAGAGGCCTGTGGGACACAAGCAGTGGGATAAAAGAGATGGGAGCTGGTGTTGTGGAGGGTGACATATGAAGGATGCCATGAGAGGAGTGAAGCAACCAGTCAGACAAAACTTATAGGCAGGGTGTAGGTTTGGAGTTTAAAGAGGAGACTGGGATGCTGTACGCTGTCATAGACATTTTGGAGGTGGAGGGAAAGAAAAATGGCGGAGGGACAGGAGTTAAGCTGGAGAGAGAGAAGGTGGATGAGGTTAAGGAATTGTCTTCGATGGAGAAGGAAGGTCGGAAGCCACAGTGGGTAAGGGGAATGAAGTGGTGTTGATGAAGGTGCTGATGAATACAACAGGAGAGGATAGATTCGAGGACCTTATTGAAGACAAAGATGGAGGTGAGGCAGATGGGACGATAGGAAGAGGCGACAGAAGGGGGTTTGTTGGATTTGAGGAATAACAGCACACAGGAAGTCTTCCACAGGTTGGGCTAGGAGCCGATAGAGAGAATGACATTATAGAGATGGGCGAGGATAGTCAGGAAGGAGAAAGGGCTTTCTCTGACGTAATGGCAAGTGACACAGTCGTGACGAGGGGCACCGTTAAAACATGTAACTTAGGTTACGTAAATCAATTTTGTCGATATAAATACGAGAACATTTGTGTAATATGCTAACTCACTGGCAATTAGCATGACTCAGTTGGTACGGTTGTGGAAAAATAGATGATCAAATCACAGCTTTTAAACTTTGATACACTGTGTCTAAGCAGCCACATATATATATGGTGTTACAAAAAGGTACGGCCAAACTTTCAGGAAACATTCCTCACACACAAAGAAAGAAAATATGTTAAAAGGACATGTGTCCGGAAATGCTTACTTTCCATGTCAGAGCTCATTTTATGACTTCTCTTCAAATCACATTAATCGTGGAATGGAAACACACAGCAACAGAACGTACGAGCGTGACTTCAAACACTTTGTTACAGGAAATGTTCAAAATGTCCTCCGTTAACGAGGATACATGCATCCACCCTCCATCGCATGGAATCCCTGATGCGCTGATGCAGCCCTGGAGAATGGCGTATTGTATCACAGCCGTCCACAATAGGAGCACGAAGAGTCGAAGAGTCTCTACATTTGGTACCGGGGTTGCGTATAAAAGAGCTTTCAAATGCCGCCATAAATGAAAATCAAGAGGGTTGAGGTCAGGAGGGCGTGGAGGCCATGGAATTGGTCCGCCTCTACCAATCCATCGGTCACCGAATCTGTTGTTGAGAAGCGTACGAACACTTCGACTTAAATGTGGAGGAGCTCCATCGTGCATGAATCACATGTTGTGTCGTAATTGTAAAGGCACATGCTCTAGCAGCACAGGTAGAGTATCCCGTATGAAATCATGATAACGTGCTCCATTGAGCGTAGGTGGAAGAAACTAAAATGAGCTCTAAGATGGAAATTAAGCGTTTCCGGACACATGTCCACATAACATCTTTTCTGTATTTGTGTGTGAGGAATGTTTCCTGAAAGTCTGGCCGTACCTATTTGTAATACCCTATATATATCTGTCCCTGTGGTGGTAGAGCTGTGGTTCTGATCGAAGTGATTTTAGTACAAATGACTTGGGTACACGGAGACAAGCAGGCAGCAGCTCCATTATGCTTTGGGGAACATTCACTTCGGCATCCATGGGTATAGTGGAGCTAATGCAAGGCACTATGATGGCCAAGGAGTTTAATATACTGGTTGCAGACCACGTACAACCCATCATGACAATCATGTTTCCCAACAGCAGTGGATTTTTTCAGCAAGATAATGCGCTTTGTCACAAGGTCAGGAGTGTGGTGAAGTTGTCCGAGGAACACAGTGAGGAGCTCTAATTGATGTGCTGGCCACACAGTTCGTCATGTCTCAACCCGATTGAACAGATCTGGGATGTAATTGAACGGGGTTTCAGCTCATCGCCCACCTTCCCGGAATTCATGGGAATTAGGAGACTTGTGAGTGCAGATGTGGTGACAAATCCCTCCAGCGACCTACGAAGGCCTCGTTGGTTCCATCTGACGACGTGACGCCGTTGTTATCCATGCCAAGGGTGGACATACTGGCTATTAGGTAGGTGTTCATGATGTTCTGGCTGATCAGTGTGTATGGAGAATAATAGCGTACCCATCACACTTCCTTAGAGCATTACTGACGATACCCTTGTCTCTGATGAAACTACAGGCGAAATCAGCGAAGTAAGGAATGTGTGGAAAATACTGAGAAGAAGAACGGACATCATGATAGGATAATGAGATCAATATTTCTTGTATTTACGGCCAGTAGTAAATGCAAAAACTTGCAGTACCTAGCACTGCTATTCTGTTTAATAGGTTCTGAAGTCACAAGTAGAGGGTGGGCTGTGGTTCTGAGGTCACAAGTTGCGGGTGGGCTGTGTTAACATCCGGGGACAGAGTCGCGGAGAATGGACTCGCGGTAATTAAGGTGAGAAGTACTTCAGCAGTTATGTCGAGAAATATATTATTTGATATACACTCCTGGAAATGGAAAAAAGAACACATTGACACCGGTGTGTCAGACCCACCATACTTGCTCCGGACACTGCGAGAGGGCTGTACAAGCAATGATCACACGCACGGCACAGCGGACACACCAGGAACCGCGGTGTTGGCCGTCGAATGGCGCTGGCTGCGCAGCATTTGTGCACCGCCGCCGTCAATGTCAGCCAGTTTGCCGTGGCATACGGAGCTCCATCGCAGTCTTTAACACTGGTAGCATGCCGCGACAGCGTGGACGTGAACCGTATGTGCAGTTGACGGACTTTGAGCGAGGGCGTATAGTGGGCATGCGGGAGGCCGGGTGGACGTACCGCCGAATTGCTCAACACGTGGGGCGTGAGGTCTCCACAGTACATCGATGTTGTCGCCAGTGGTCGGCGGAAGGTGCACGTGCCCGTCGCCCTGGGACCGGACCGCAGCGACGCACGGATGCACGCCAAGACCGTAGGATCCTACGCAGTGCCGTAGGGGACCGCACTGCCACTTCCCAGCAAATTAGGGACACTGTTGCTCCTGGGGTATCGGCGAGGACCATTCGCAACCGTCTCCATGAAGCTGGGCTACGGTCCCGCACAATGTTAGGCCGTCTTCCGCTCACGCCCCAACATCGTGCAGCCCGCCTCCAGTGGTGTCGCGACAGGCGTGAATGGAGGGACGAATGGAGACGTGTCGTCTTCAGCGATGTGAGTCGCTTCTGCCTTGGTGTCAGTGATGGTCGTATGCGTGTTTGGCGCCGTGCAGGTGAGCGCCACAATCAGGACTGCATACAACCGAGGCACACAGGGCCAACACCCGGCATCATGGTGTGGGGAGCGAATTTACATATTAGCGAGTGGACGCCATGGACCGAGCTGCTGCCAGGCATAAAAAAAATCAGCACTGTTACGAACCGTTTACAATCTCAGAAATTATTTTGATTTGTATTGGTTGTGCAGGATTAGACATTAGCACTTTTGTTCAAAACATGACATGATTTCCCTCTTAGCAAAAATAAGCAAATACAAGATTAAATAAAAGATAGTACATGTAACTCGGACGAGAAACATTGCTCCTCTGATGTGCTCCTTAGTTTTTGTCGCCACTCACGTTTTTGGTGGACTTGACGTTAAAAAGAGGGATTGTATCGAAGCAGCCGTTAGACAATACCTCAATAACAAGCGAAACACCTTATAAATTTAGTGTCTCGAAGGGTGAAATACTTTTTTTCAGCTGTTTTTCAGAACTACTTCCGTAATGGGCGTGTCTTTTCGATGACGCAGCCGAAAAGTGGGACTTTTCTCGCTTATCGGTAGGCTGTTGACCTGTATCGCCCGCCTAATGTCTTACATGTGAGTAAGGTTTCCTATCAGCGCGTCAGCCTGTAACAAGGCTGGCCTACAGGAGCACATGGATTAGCTCCACCTGAATTCGTTCTGCTGGAGAAACACCAGTTATTGGTAGTTTATTGTCTCATATAAGATTTTAGATTCCGATATTTCATAGAGCTCGGCACCTTGCACTATGGGAAACGTTATTTGAGGCTATCAGGACAGGTTAGATAACTTGCGTCGAGCGAGGTCAATTTTGCGAAAGCAAAGAAAGGGATAAGGGGAGGATGAAGGCCGTTAACGAAAAGTCTAGTGGTTGTTAGGGCTGGTTACTGATACAGGGTTCTGATTCGTTTCCTAGTGGACATACAGATCGAAGCACTGTGAAATGGAAAGGCATGCATCAGGCTAAGACCAACAAAACGTTTACTTGGTGAACTGAATTAAGCATATTGAAGCGGAATGAATGAATCAATGAAAATGGAATGACAGGAAATGATACTTGTGTACACTGATCAATATGCTTCTTATTTCTGCTCAGAACTAATTTTCTTCTTTCCTTATGGTCGTCAGTTTCAGTAGATATGGTAAAAAATTAGAAGTATATGTATAAAATTACCTGAAATCTTCTGAAGATTATATAAAAGATAATTGTTTCTTCTTGATTTAGAAATATATATTATCATTTTGATAAAGAAAAAGCAATTACTTTCTTTTATTCATACAGGATGATCTGAAATAGTTTGAAGGGTTTGTTAAGTTTATTGTGGGATATGGTTGTCTGTCCCAAGTAAATTACCTTGACGTTAGCCAATCAGCCGTTTCGGCACATATTCAAGCGGTCCGCCAGATAGAGTTAGTATCAGTTGCTGTCGTTTGTGTAGATGATAGCGCGAGACTACTCAGCCTTCGGCACGGGTTCGATTCTTCCTGCCGTCCCATGTCTAATTTTTATATCGCTCTCGTGTTCGGTTTTAGGAAACCAAACGAACAACACGTTTGGCGACAGCATCTCTGGGGGGCCGCTTGAATTTGCGAGTGCAACAGCCTGATTGCTAATTTCACTGCTACTTAACTCGCAAACGGCACACTATATCGAATTTTTTTCTTATCTGCTATTTCTCAGATCAACCTACCTTGCAACAAGCTTTTCAGACTGTTTCTGGCCACCCTGTATAAATTGTTTGTCACCTGCAAATATAAACCTGCAGAAGATTCCATTCAACATGTCACAACAGAGGACTGGTCAGGGCACTCCGGTTGGAACGTTTGTCTATATAGAAAATGAATGGCCTCTTCAAGCGCGAAAATTTTTGTTTCTGTCGAGTAACATTTAAGTATCTGTTGAACGTGGCCTTATAATCTTTAATCTCAGTCAATCCATTCTTAATACATTAAAAAAAGACACTCCAGTTCTCCGCCAGTTTCTCTTATAACGAAGTGGAAAAAGGTTCTTATCTTGGTCATTGTATTAAATGTTTACTCGAATACTAAGAAGAGTCATCACTCGTTTACCTACTATAATCGCTTTCTTGATAAATAGTGAAAGACTGAGTATGGCCACGGACCAATATTCCCTTGTTTCCGGTTCTGCCAGTCTTACCTTTCAATCACGTGTTCTGTTGCAGTCATATTGTTTCCGGATTAACTTCGCCGTAGCCACTCGTAACTTTTGAAGCGCTATTTGTGACTTTTATCTATTTTAAAAATGAGTTATGAGTCTGATGCTGCCTTATACACAGGAGAAAGAGTGGCCAACATAGGGAAACTCCTAAAGTTTAGTAATACTCACACTTCCGAATCTCCAGAAACTGCTGGAAAGAAGAAGTCAGTTTTAGTAGTAGATAAATCCGTCAAACGCGTGGTGAACCAGAAAGAACGTCCTTTTTCTGGTGTCTGTCTTAACTGCGGTTACTCGCACAGGTACTTGGTGACGCTCTTGCGGCGTTGTAAGGGAGTGGGAAATTCAGTTTTGATGGAGAAATGGAGTGTGCAAGACTATGTTTATCTGTTAAAGGTTTACAATGAAACAAATAGTGACAACACAAAGAGCTTTCCACAAATTAAACCATGGCAGACACATGCGACCGAGTACGAGCTTGAGTTCAAACAAGTCCACGATTATCGCTCCGCCGCATATCACAGACTCTAAACATGAGCTACGGCAGTATGCGGAACGTTTTGCACCTGAATTTGCATGCTTAGACCTATAAGACACCTATAAGACACAAGGTCGCGCATGGTCGGAAATGTGGGAGGCTATTCCAGGAATTGTTGACAACTTGCTTATGACTGTCGAGACACACTTCTTGTTCACAGGGCAGTTAACAAGCAATATTGCCGCTTTTGGGTCACAGAGAACCCACAGAAATATCATGAAAAGCCCTACGCGACCCGAAATTAATAGTGTGGTGAGGACTCACTACAGCTGCATTCGTCGGTCTCAATTTCTTTCGGTATGACAATGGTGCAACATGTACTGTGTCTTCCGAGCGATATATACAGGGTGTTACAAAAAGGTACGGCCAAACTTTCAGGAAACATTCCTCACACACAAATAAAGAAAAGATGTTATGTGGACATGTGTCCGAAAACGCTTAATTTCCATGTTAGAGCTCATTTTAGTTTCGTCATTATGTACGCCAACGTGATCAAATTGTAAAATTTCACAATCAACATGTGTGGGCTGACGAGAATCCGCACGCAATTGTGCAATCACGTCATCAACAAAGATTTTCAGAGAACGTTTGGGTAGGCATTGTTGGTGATGTCTTGATTGGGCCCCATGTTCTTCCACCTTCGCTTAATGGACCACGATCTCATGATTTCGTACAGGATACTGTACCTGTGCTGCTAGAACATGTACCTTTACAAGAACGACACAACATGTGGTTCATGCACGATGGAACTCCTGCACATCTCAGTTGAAGTGTTCATCCGCTTCTCAACAACAGATTCCGTGACCGATGGATTGGTAGAGGCGGACCAATTCCATGGCCTCCACGCTCTCCTGACCTCAATCCTGTTCTTGACTTCTATTTATGGGGGCATTTGAAAGCTCTTGTGTACGCAACCCCGGTACCAAATGTAGAGACTCTTCGTGCTCGTATTGTGGACAATAGGCCATTCTCCAGGGCTGCATCAGCGCATCAGGGATTCCATGCGACGGAGGGTGGATGCATGTATCCTCGCTAACGGAGGACATTTTGAACATTTCCTGTACCAAAGTGTTTGAAGTCACGCTGGTACGTTCTGTTGCTATGGAAGGCAATCGTTTCCGGACACATGTCCACATAACATATTTTCTTTATTTATGTGTGAAAAATGTTTCCTGAAAGTTAGGCCGTACCACCCTGTATATATAATATAAATATGCTGTTCATTTTATAAATACGCTATCTCTATGCTGTTCACTTTTGAAACACAACCTACGACCAGCTTAGAGACAGAAGTGATGACATTTTATGCAGGACCTGACCATCATTTTACAGGACAATGCTCGAACACTTACAGTGCAAGCTGTTACTGATTTGTTTGACTGATGGGGCTGCTAGTGCTATTCCACCTACTGCACTCCCTTGACTTAAGCCATCGTGAGTTCAACTCGATTTGTAAACTGAAACATTCGCTTCAGAACTCCTACAAATTCATCGGACAATAGATCGCGCTGCTCGAACAGTCAACACAACTAGCACTGCTACGACTTCCACATCGCTGGCAACGGGTTGTACACAATGCTGGTGACTACTTTGAAGGTCAGTAAAAATTTGAAACACGTATCTATTTTGTACGAACTGTAAATAAATAGCTGCCACTATTAAAGTTTCAACCCTCGTAAAAGGAATCCGTTAAACTTCGGTTACGCGATAAATCAGTCAAATCTAAAGGCAGTTTCTGGGCGCGGAATTACAATTTAAATTGGAAGGAACACACAGAAAATGTTGTTGGTAAGGCTAACCATTTTCATTGGCAGGACACTTAGAAAAAGTAACAGATCTGCTAAGGAGACTGCTTTCACTACGCTTGTCCGTCCACTCTTGGAATACTGCTGCGAAGTGTGGGATTCTTATCAGATAGGATTGAAGGAGTACATCGAAAAAGTTCAGAGAAGAGCAGCAAGTTTTGTATTATCGCGAAATAGGGGAGAGAGAGTCACGGAGATGATACAGGATTTGGGATGGACATCATCGAAACAAAGGCGTTTTCCGTTGCGGCGGAACCTTCTCACGAAATTCCGATCACTAACTTTCTTCCCCGAATGAGAAAATATTTTGTTGACACTGACCTACATAGGGAGAAACGATCACCATGATGAAATAAGGGGAATCAGAGCTCGTACGGAAAGATATAGGTGTTCGTTTTTTCCGCGCGCTGTAGGAGATTGGAATAATAGAGAATTGTGAAGGTGGTTAGATGAAACCTCTGCCAGGCACTTAAATGTGATTTGCAGAGTATCCATGTAGATGTAGACAGTTATCCTGCTGGAAGATCCCATCAGAGTTGGGGATGGCATCAAATATGGAGAGATGCAGGTGGTCTGTAGTAATGTTCACGTATTCCACAGTCGTCACGGTGCCTTCCGTTACTATCACATGTCCCATGGAAGGTCAGATGAAAGATCTTCGTAGCATAATATTGCCCCCCTCCCCCTGCCACCGTTATGCGTCAGTGGAACCGTGCGTGTTTCGAGCAGACATTCGTTTCTATATGAAACAAGATAATCGAATTGGTGTTACAAGAAGCGTGGTACATCGGGCCAGGCGATACTTATACACTGTGCCACAGTCCAGACTCGATGATCTCTTGCGCATTGTAGTCTTAATTGATAATGTTGTTGCGTCAAACTGGAACACTGATGATTCATCTACTGCGGAGCCACATTTTCAAAAATTTGCAACGAACCGTGAGCTCCGAAAGATTTGTCACCCCACGAGAACTGTACTCTGTCTTCACATCTAACATATGTCGCCACCTATCCTGCTTCATGGAGAGAGCAAGCGTCCGACCTCCACGTTCTGTGATGAGCCGTGGACGTCCACACCTTGTTGCTTACTCGCAGTTTCTCCGTCCTTCAACCTCTTTTCATACATGCTCGCGACAGTAGCGCACGAACAGCCCATCATCTCGCTGTTCCCAAGATGCTCGTACGGAGACGCTGGGAATTTTGTCAAAGTCAGAGGATTCCCAATTTGCGGCCTGTATCGTCAGTGGATTCCCAATTTTCGGTCTGTATCGTCGATAAAATGATTCCCAATTCGTCTACACTTCGCTGCTTATCACGTCATGGGCTCGTAGCGCCACGTCTCGAGCTAGACAATGCACATAATTTTTTGGCTCATCACTATTTACTATTGACAAGTGAAAAGAAATACAAATACTCCAAGACACGTATCGAGGTGTGATGTGTCAAAAAACGAAATTTCTCCCCCCACTAGGATAACCTACCCGCTACCACCAGTCCTGGCAGTATTCACATAAGATCAGTAGCTCGTCATCTGGATTTTCTTAGAACAAATTTTCTGTGAAGGAGGTTACACCAACAGCATAGCATTAAAGAAAATTAGCAAGTAAGGCTATTTTAAGCGATTTCAATCTTTCTCGGCGTATTCCACTGATGAATTCTTCTCGGGTTGTCAGCCGAGTGGTGGCGTCGTCTTGTTGCAATCTTCTGGCGAAGCGGCCAGAAGTTGATGGGTATTCATTGAAACGTTGCGACAAGACGACGCCACCACACGGCTGATAACCCGAGAAGAATTCATCAATGCTATTTTAAATTTGCTATGAGTTTTCTTACATTTATTTTTGCAATGTTATAAGCCTGCTCCACTAAATTGTGGCATATTTTCGATATTTTTTAACTTAAAAAGCATCTGTTATGTTTGGAGTTTCATCTGCGCTGGATCGGTACTTGTGAATGCCACTTATCTGTCGCACGTCCTCATATTCTTATGCGTAGAAAACTTTGACTGGTACGTCTACTTTATGTTTGTTTCCAGCGTTATGTTTCTTTACCTTAACACCCACAGCGTCGGTATCCTTTCCGTCTTTCCTTGTTTTCTTAAGGACGCTGTTCGTTGTCTCCAGATGGGTCCTTAGCGAAACGTAATGACGGCCTTTTCAGTTGCATCACGGCGTTGTTTCCTGCGACATTAGCCACAGAGAGCTGCTTCGTTTCACCATCCTTAGTTAGAGTCATATCCTCGTCTCTATTTGCTCGAATTTCCAGTAGTTGACGCCTCTCTTGTCTGAGTGTGCAAATGGTCAAATCGTAGCCTGCTGAGGTAGCCGAGCGGTTCTAGGCGCTACAGTCTGGCACCGCGCGACCGCCACGGTCGCAGGTTCGAATCCTGCCTCGGGCATGGATGTGTGAGATGTCTTTAGGTTAGTTAGGTTTAAGTAGTTCTAAGTTCTAGGGGACTAATGTCCTCAGAAGTTAAGTAACATAGTGCTCATAGCCGTTTTGGTCATATCGTAAACTGTCTGTTGAGAGTCGAAGGAGGTTGTTTATGTAAAGCAATGGATATTGTGTACCTAAACAGTTCAGTGGGTTGGTGTGACAGCTTTGTCAAATAGTTTTTCGGACTTCCTCTTAATTTGCTTGTAGATGGATGGTTCGGTTAGAAGTTTGCTTATATTCGTGCTTGGCATGTAATAGGTCGACACCTGTCATCGTGCGCATGTCCTTGTCTTGCACAAACGGTGGCTTTTGTAGGTGTTTGTTCGCTGCAGTGGACCACACCCTTAATCCATACAGCGTCGGCTACAAGATGACACGCCTTCAGATCATAAGCTTCGTTTCTCTCTATAATCCCACCCGCGCCGCCAACTTTTCCTTTAAGAAGCGGGTACATCTGATAGAAGGCGGCGCACGCAACCTTACTATGATCTCTCATAATGCTTATCAAACTGAAGGCCTCGGTAAATGTCGCGTCACTTCACTGCAGATTTCTGTCAGCTATGTCAGCCGCGTAAGTCTGGTGATTTAGGAAGGTTACTTTATACTTGAATATTACTGCAACCCTCTTCTCTCGATCAATATTTCTTTTCCAGATATTGAACCAATTGGTGATTGTGTCGAGGAGTTCCTGCTATTTCTTCGCTTTGAAGTTAATGTTACTACTGCTTTTATGTACCGCCGTGTCGTCAGCGTAGAAGGCAATTGAACGTCCTGCCGACTTTGGCACGTCATTGGTGCGGCGATTATAGAATACGAAGCCTAGTATCGAAACTTCCGTACCCCCATCACAGCATACGCGATCGTACTAATATGTTTGCCCCACCTTCCATGTCTCCCTGCCAGAAACGAATCAATCAAGCGGAACACGTGTTCTGTATCATGTGACTGGGGCAGTTTGTAAATTAAGCCATCATGGCAGATTTGTCGAAGAGTTTTCGGATGGCGAGAAAAAACTACTTGCTGTGATCTGTTTCCTATGTCTGTACCTGGATACAATACCCTATCTAAAGTCTCTAGATATTTATTAGTGGACATTAACACTAGAAGTACCAAGTGAGTAATTTTTGACACACGATGCTTCTTGGAGGGCAGTACCCCCTCCATATTCATTGCAAAGACCAACCACTACCATAACTTTTCATCATTTATGCTGTTGTTCAGCTCACCGAAATTTCATCCCCCTAGCTCATCTAGAAGTATGAAAAATTTATCTGTTATACCAGTAGTACTATGTAGGTCGTTTTTGACCCATACGCATTTTACCGCAATTTAATATCAGTAACACCGGTTTTCAGACAGTGAATAGTTTCTGGGCGGGCCTTGACGTTATTCACGCGATCTTAGAGTACGTTATTATACTTTGGGCAAAAAAAAAAAAAAAAAAAAAAAAGTGAAATACAAATTATTCGGAGGTCGGATGATACTTTATATCAGCGCGGCTTTCTTTTCTGTGGACTGGCGATATGCAGACCTACGGAGCGACACTGCAAAGCTACAGAATAACTAATTATACAGTGGGGATTTCCCCCCCCCCCATTCTTTTCTACATTGCTGTGTGGGGCACTGTTAACAGTTCTCTTACACTACAGCAGATGCCAGGCGCGTCGCCCTTACGGAACGTCGCGACTGACAAGTTCTGCACCTGAGTGAAACTGGTAGATGAACTGAAACGAAAAGGAACAAGATTAGTTGGCGCTCTTGGAAGATCACTCGAGGTTCTTCCTGCAGCGCCAAGTGGAGACGACACATTGCATGCAACACACTTACAAGGCAGGTGACAATCTTCTCACAGCGTACCAAGGGAACGACATAAATATCCGTATCCTGAGTAACATGCATGCTGGATGTCAGATGAATGAGAATACTGACAAGAAACTTCCAGAAACTGTGAAGATTTATAAGGTTGGAGTCAATATACACTACTGGCCATTAAAATCGCTACATCAAGAAGAAATGCAGATGATAAACGGGTATCCGTTGGACAAATATGTTATACTAGAACTGACATGTGATTACATTTTCACGCAATTTGGGTGCATAGATCCTGAGAAATCAGTACCCAGAACAACCACCTCTGGCCGTAATAATGGCGTTGATACGCCTGGGCATTGAGTCAAACAGAGCTTGCATGGCGTGTACAGGTACAGTTGCCCATGCAGCCTAAACACCATACCACAGCTCATCAAGAGTAGTGACTGGCGTACTGCGCCAGTTGCTCGGCCACCATTAACCAGACGTTTTCAATTGGTGAGAGATCAGGAGAATGTGCTGGCCAGAGCAGCAGTCGAACATTTTCTGTATCTAGAAAGGCCCGTACAGGATCTGCAACATGCGGTCGTGCATTATCCTGCCAAAATGCAGGGTTTCGCAGGGATCGAATGAAGGGCAGAGCTACTTGTCGTAACACATCCGAAATGTAACGTCCACTGTTCAAAGTGCCGTCAGTGTGAACAAGAAGTGACCGACAGGTGTAACCAATGGCACCCCATACCATCACGCCGGGTGATATGCCAGTATGGCGATGAAGAATACATGCTTCAAATGCGCGTTCACCGCGATGTCGCCAAACACGGATGCGACCATCAAGATGCTGTAAACAGAACCTGGATTCATCCGAAAAAATGACGATTTGCCATTCGTGCACCCAGGTTCGTCGTTGAGAACGCCATAGCAGGCGCTCCTGTCTGTGATGCAGCGTCAAGGGTAACCGCAGCCATGGTCTCCGAGCTGATAGTTCATACTGCTGCAAACGTCGTCGAACAGTTCGTGCAGATGGTTGTTGTCTTGCAAACGTCCCCATCTGTTGACTCAGGGATCGAGACGTGGCTGCACGATCCGTTACAGCCATGCGGATAAGATGCCTGTCATCTCGACTGCTAGTGATACGAGGCCGTTGGGATCCAGCACGGCGTTCCGTATTACCATCCTGAACCCACCGATTCCGTATTCTGCTAACAGTCATTGGATCTCGACCAACGTGAGCAGCAATGTCGCGATACGAAAAACCACAATCGCGGTAGGCTACAATCCGACCTTTATCAAAATCGGAAACGTGATGGTACGTATTTCTCCTCCTCACACGAGGCATCGTAACAACGTTTCAGCAGGCAACGCCGGTCAACTGCTTTTTGTGTATGAGAAATCGGTTGGAAACTTCCCTCATGTCAGCACGTTGTAGGTGTCGCCACCGGTGCCAATCTTGTGTGGATGCTCTGAAAAGCTAATCATTTGCATATCAGCATCTTCTTCCTGTCGGTTAAATTTCGCGTCTGTAGCACGTCATCTTCGTGTGTAGCAATTTTAATGGCCAATAGTGTAGTTGACCAAATGGCTAGAAACTACAGTGTCCTAGCTGGCACACAGTGATGGCCTGTGCGTGTCTTTTACAATATACTTTACCTTCCCATGATCAACATTCACACAATATTTAAGTTACTTACCTCTAAGAAGTTTCCACGTCGGGGCTTTTTTCTCAGAGTAGCAGATGAGCTTGCTGCCCCCTACAAACTGCAGACAGGGGTCAGTTTCCCTTTGCAGGCACTCGATCCCAGCACTGGCCAATATGGAAAAGGCGTTGTCAAATTCAGGACTTTACCCTCAGACTCGCAGGTGAGCTGGCTACCTCTTACAAACTGCAAAGAGAAGTCAATCTCCCGTTTCAGGCACTCGATGCCGGAAATGGCCAACATGGAAGTAGAAGGTCTTTTCAAATTCAGGTTTCCTGCAAACAACAAAACAACAAAGGGAAATAAAACATCAGGCGTATGCTTCAAGTGCAACAAGAATGTGTGCAAAAGCTGCCGAGGAAAATCGCTTGTCGAATGTCTGAATCCCAGCTTAGGCAATTTTGTCAAGCCATTGTTCTTAAATATTTCCAAATATTTATAATTATAGGCTGAACCTATTTGTTCTTATGTTTTAGTTCATTGATTGCAATAAGCAAGAAAACACGCAGAGCATTTTAGTCACCTGCTGCATTTTAGAATATTTCACAAATATTTGGTACTTAATCTTATTTTTCTATAAAAGCAAAAATACAAAAACAATATGTTTTGATTCTGTTTCAGTCTTTTTACAAAAAAATGTTACAACATGGGTTTACTTACCTGTTTTAACGACAATTGATGAAAGATGGTGGAATTTCTGCTGTAAAATTAAAAATTAAAAAAAAATTGCTTCTGAAAATTTATGTTTGGCAGTGCACGATTCGTTTTAGAGACGTATTGTCAACATGAAGACAAAACACCAACCAAATACGAATAAAATGGTGGTTTTCTACTGTGGGTCAAAAATGACCCACATGGTACTTACTAGGAGTACGGAGAAGTCCGGTACTTCTAGTGTTAATGCAAAACGTGTCCCCCTTTGGCCTTTATGACAGCTTGAGCTCTGCTAGGGATATTTTGAATGAGGTGTCTGAATGTCTGCGGAGGAACGGCAATCCATTCTTCCTCGAGAGCCGGAACCAGCAAAGGTAGTGATGTATGACGCTAGGGTTGAGAGCGAGGTCGACGATGTAATTCATCCCGAAGCTGTCGCATTGGCGCCGGCCGTTGTGGCCAAGCGGTTCTAGGCGCTTCAGTCTGGAACCGCGCGACCGCTACGTTCGCAGGTTCGAATCCTGCCTCGGACATGGATGTGTGTGATGTCGTTAGGTTAGTTGGGTTTAAGTAGTTCTAAGTTCTAGGGGACTGATGAGCTCAGATGTTAAGTCCCATAGTGCTGAGAACCATTTGCATCATTTTTAGTCGCATTGGCTTCTGGTCGGGGTTATGGGCAGGCCAGTCCATTTGAGGAATGTTATTGTCCACAAATCATTGCAGCACAGATGCTGCTTTATGATAGGGTGCAATGTCATGCTGATACAAGCCGTCACAGTCTCCGAACTGTTCCTCTGCTGCCCGCAGATCACAACCTTGTAAAATGTTTAAACGGTTGTTAAACACAATAAGTGCACCACCCCTTAACCACGAAAATACAACCCTATGCCGTAGCACCACCTCCTGTGTACTATGCTGTTCGCAGTCCACGTGAAGGCACGTAACGTTCTCCATTCTGCATTCGGCAAACCCAAAACCTTCCATGGTATTTCTACAAGGTATAGCGTGACTCAACACTCCAAATTGCTCGTTTCCAGTCATCCAGTGTTCGGTGGCGTCGCTTTTTACACCATTTGAAGCATAGCTCAGCATTGAGTGCAGAAATGTTTGGCGTTTAAAAAGCTACTATACCATTCTCGCCCATTCTTTTTAACCACCTACTCAAAGTCATTGCGCTGGCTGGACTGCTGCTCGCACATTGCAACTCCCGTGTGATGCTTTCAGCTGGTTTCATGCGATTTTTTACGAACATCCTTCAAAACCCTTGACAGTCCTTGTCCATCAGTATATCCTGGTTTAGCTGTGGTTGTTCCTTCGCATCTCCACTTCACAGTCATATCACCAACGGTCGACTTGGGCGGCTTCAGAATGATTGAAGTGCCGCTGAAGGATTTGTTACTCGGATGAGATCCTGTGACTATTCCACGTTCGAAGAAAGTGAGCTCTCCTGACGGTTCCATTCTAGTGTTACTGCTTCTCTGCTGACAACACTACAGTCGCTGCTTCGTTTCATTCTGGCGGCCCGCTTCTCGTGCCATCTAATCGCCAATTCCGCATTACGTAGGGATGTCCGGATACCTTCGATGGAGAATGTGTTCCACTAGATGTAGCTTAGCAGGTCATGTGTGACTGGAAACAGCCGTAGGCTTTGCCTCTCTGTCTGTTGTGCCCACGCTTGTGCCTGGTTTGCAGATGTGGAGACGCCCCCCGGTCCCTCAGCCCTCTCTCTGCGACGTACCAGCCGAACGCCAACTCTACTCGGCCTCTACGCAGGGCTCCGCTCTCGCTTCTGCTGTGAGTGCTCTACCTCCTATACTGCTTACTCCTAGTGCAGCTAGCTAATGTCCAATATCTTTACCTCTCCAAGTGCACAGAATTGCTTCACAAAACGTTTGTGCAGTATGTCTATTATAACGACTGTGAGCTCCCACCGCTTCCGCTATATTTCTGCGATTATTGTCGCCCACAAATTTAACTTCAGACAATCTGAAATTACCTTTGGTAGACATTTATTTCGCTTTTAATCTTCATCAGTACTCAGTATAACTCTCGTCCCTAATCAACCCAAAAACATGGATGTTCCAAACATCGATGTTAAGTGACGAATTTATAGAATGGCGTAAAAGGCAACATGCAAATAAATCTATATAAATAAAAATCAGTTAATGAATATATGAGACATTGTCACCTGAGAACGACCTGATCAATTTGGTTAATTTTTTTGTGCTATGAAAAGTCGGAAATTAACTTCAATTGGCGCATGTATGAAATATCATCAATTAGGAACGGCCCGAATGATTTGTTTGATATTTGTTTTTGTTGTATTCTTCCATGTCAGGACAAAGTTGTATGAAAGTTTTTTTCGGAAAACCCACCGGAAAAGTAGTAAAATAAAATCACATGGAAAAGATCATCACTTGAGAACGACTCGACGGATTTGGTTCTTTTTTATGTTCGTAATTGTGGATTATAACAGTACTTTTGATATGAAAAAGAAAACAAACAAAAATTTGTTTTCTGGTGTCACATGTATTTATATAAAAAGGGGTTGGCAGTTTATATATATAATATATAAATAGATATGTAATATATAAAGGAGAAACGTTGTTACCGAAAATCTCGAAATATTCTTGACCGATTTACCAAGAATTTTTACACAAGTTCGGATAGACACAGGTTATATTTTTTTGTAATATATGTAATATACACATATATTTGTAACGTATAAAGGGAAAGCATAGTTACAACAAATATCGAAGAGGTCTTGATCAATTCACTTCTAATTTTTACATGCTACTTTAATGAACATTCAGACGGACCTAGACTATATATTTTTGTAATATATTACATATATAAGGATATACGCAATATGAAGGGGAATCGTTGTTAGCAAAAATCTCAAAAGACATTGACCGATTTATTTTAAATTTCTACACGAGACTATTGAGAATTCAGACGGAAATGGACAGAAAGAGAGGGGAGGAGGTTATGCAGACAGAGCCAGAGGTAGGAGGAGATGTACGGAGAGGGAATGGGGATGGGAATATGGGGAGGGAAGGGGGGACGTATGTGTAGCTCCCACACATATTTATCAACTGCGAAGCATTGATGGATTCGCTAAACTGATATATTTATTAATCAATAAATACAGCAACAGTTAAACTACTTCACTGCACTGCGTTGATGAGGAAGAACTATGCTAATTTTGAGAACAGGCTTTCAGAAGCTGAGGATGTGGCTACACAGCTCAAATTTTTAAGTGCATTCTCTTGGAGAATGTACTATCCATGATTTGATTCCGTACTCATAATGAGTGTTGTTTAAGACATAGAAGGCGATCCTTCCAACAGAAACTGAATGTATTGGTAGACCCGTTTCTGTTGCAGTTTGCGAATTGGCCTTTTCTTTTGCTATTTTACAACGCTCACTCCATAAACGAAATGATTTGATTTCTCCGTTTTCCTGAAACTTATCTATACGTTGCTCATCCTCAGTGTCAGTCGTTTCAACATCTGCAAGCAAATACTTGCTGGTTTTGATTGCTTTTCAACATGCTAAAGCAACTTCAATGTGCATGTTCGCCAACGTACAATGGAGCAGCGTTGATACGGTATATGTCTTAATATATTGAGCTGATTCCAAGCATTTAATTGACGTTGAAATTTGCTTCTGAATGTGAATCAGCTAGCGCCTGGAGCACGAAAATTATTAACGGTTGTAACAAGTAGCTTGTTTTATTTCTTTTCATGTCAGCGTTGAATGTCATTGTATTGTCTTTAACATCGACATCAAAATACTTACCTACTGAAATTTTAATATCGATGTTTAAACTCTCGACACAGATATTTTGGTAATATCGATGATAATCGAACATTAGTATTCCAGATTCCACCCGCCTGCATTAGCAGCACGACGCGCTGGCTGACTCAACTTACGCTTGACCCGAAAAAGCGTAAGCGCGATCAAATCGTAAAACTCGAATTATCAGCAGGACAGTGCTCAACGCATCTACATTTCCCAAATAACTTACTGCGAGGTAGACATGGAACGCTTGCCGGATCCATGGTGAGGCCATCAAGACCGTTACTCTTTTCGGTCCTTTATTCATTGCAAACCAAACACTACGATTTATTGACAGAACGTTCAGAAAATGCAACAGGTCTACTAAAGGAACTGCCGACACTACGCTTGTACGACGTCTTCTGGAGTACTGCTGTGCAGTATGGGATCCACATCAGATACGATTGACGGAGGCCACTGAAATGGTCAAAGAATGGCAGCTCGTTTTGCATTATGCAGAAATAGGGGAGAGAGCGCCACGGATGAGAAAAACGATTTGGTGTGGCAGTAATTTCGTTGAAGCGGGATATTCTCATGAAATTTCAATCATCAACTTTCTCCTCAGAGTGTGAAAATATTTTGTTGGCACCCATCAATAGAAGGAGAAATGTTCATCGTAATAAAATAAGAGAAATCAGAGCTAGCACAGGAAGTTTTAAGTGTTCGTTTTTCCCACGCGCTGTTCGAGAAATAAATTGAAGATGGTTCCATGCCATGCATTTAATTATGAACTGCAGAGAATTATACAGATGTACACTCCTGGAAATTGAAATAAGAACACCGTGAATTCATTGTCCCAGGAAGGGGAAACTTTATTGACACATTCCTGGGGTCAGATACATCACATGATCACACTGACAGAACCACAGGCACATAGACATAGGCAACAGAGCATGCACAATGTCGGCACTAGTACACTGTATATCCACCTTTCGCAGCAATGCAGGCTGCTATTCTCCCATGGAGACGATCGTAGAGATGCTGGATGTAGTCCTGTGGAACGGCTTGCCATGCCATTTCCACCTGGCGCCTCAGTTGGACCAGCGTTCGTGGTGGACGTGCAGACCGCGTGAGACGACGCTTCATCCGGTCCCAAACATGCTCAGTGGGGGACAGATCCGAAGATCTTGCTGGCCAGGGTAGTTGACTTACACCTTCTAGAGCACGTTGGGTGCCACGGGATACATGCGGACGTGCATTGTCCTGTTGGTACAGCAAGTTCCCTTGCCGGTCTAGGAATGGTAGAACGATGGGTCCGATGACGGTTTGGATGTACCGTGCACTATTCAGTGTCCCCTCGACGATCACCAGAGGTGTACGGCCAGTGTAGGAGATCGCTCCCCACACCATGATGCCGGGTGTTGGCCCTGTGTGCCTCGCTCGTATGCAGTCCTGATTGTGGCGCTCACCTGCACGGCGCCAAACACGCATACGACCATCATTGGCACCAAGGCAGAAGCGACTCTCATCGCTGAAGACGACACGTCTCCATTCGTCCCTCCATTCACGCCTGTCGCGACACCACTGGAGGCGGGCTGCACGATGTGTTCTTTTTTCCATTTCCAGGAGTGTAGATTATGTTCTAGTATAATGTCTTTTCTGGAGACTAGAAATCTACTCTGTAGGAATCAGCATGGGTTTCGAAAAAGACGGTCGTGTGAAACCCAGCTCGCGCTATTCGTCCACGAAACTCAGAGGGCCTTATACACGGGTTCACAGGTAGATGCCGTGTTTCTTGACTTCCGCAAGGCGTTTGACACAGTTCCCCATAGTCGTTTAATGAACAAAGTAAGAGCATACGGACTATCAGATTAATTGTGTGATTGGATTGAGGAGTTCCTAGATAACAGAACGCAGCATGTCATTCTCAATGGAGAGAAGTCTTCCGAAGTAAGAGTGATTTCAGGTGTGCCGCAGGGGAGTGTCATAGGACCGTTGCTATTCACAATATACATAAATGACCTGGTGGATGACATCGGAAGTTCATTGAGGCTTTTTGCAGATGATGCTGTGGTGTATCGAGAGGTTGCAACAATGGAAAATTGTACTGAAATGCAGGAGGATCTGCAGCGAATTGACGCATGGTGCACGGAATGGCAACTGAATCTCAATGTAGACAAGTGTAACGTGATTCGAATACATAGAAAGATAGGTCCCTTATCATTTAGCTACAAAATAGCAGGTCAGCAACTGGAAGCAGTTAATTCCATAAATTATTTGGGAGTACGCATTAGGAGTGATTTAAAATGGAATGATCATATAAAGATGATCGTCGGTAAGGCAGATGCCAGACTGAGATTCATTGGAAGAATCCTAAGGAAATGCAATCCGACAACAAAGGAAGTAGGTTACAGTACGCTTGTTCGCCCACTGCTTGAATACTGCTCAGCAGTGTGGGATCCGCACCAGATGGGGTTGATAGAAGAGATAGAGAAGATCCAAAGGAGAGCAACGCACTTCGTTACAGGATCATTTAGTAATCGCGAAAGCGTTACGGAGATGATAGATAAACTCCAGTGGAAGACTCTGCAGGAGAGACGCTCAGTAGCTCGGTACGGGCTTTTGTTAAAGTTTCGAGAACATACCTTCACCGAAGATTAAAGCAGTATATTGCTCCCTCCTACGTATATCTCGCGAAGGGACCATGAGGATAAAATCAGAGAGATTAGAGCCCACACAGAAGCATACCGACAATCCTTCTTTCCACGTACAATACGAGACTGGAATAGAAGGGAGAACCGATAGAGACACTCAAGGTACCCTCCGCCACACATCGTCAGGTGGCTTGCGGAGTATGGATGTAGATGTAGATGTAGACTGCCCATTCGCTAGCCACCAGCTGCCTACAGAGCTGCACCACCAGTCTTATGTTTCCCCAAGTTTCTTCTGGCTATGAGGTCGCGTCACGTTATGGAACGATGTGCCAACGGTTCGGCTAACAGTGGTCTTCATCAGAGTGTAATAGCGGCAGCGCAACATTAATTCTAATATGCTGTTTTGACTCCGGCTCCTACAGTTCCGTAAAACGAGCGTAATTAAAATTAGTGATTGAATGTCGGAAGCGGAGAGGGACGGAGCAAAGGTTCATTAATGATGTAATTAAGTATGGAATTTTGTTGGCCCACATTGACGAATCAATATGGTGCTGGTATGTGAGGCGGTGCTTCCGTGGTGGTTGGCGGATGCGAAGGATGAGCCAGAATGTTATGTGCCTTCACTCTTGTATATGTGTTTACGGCTGCGCATGATGCCAGAAAAATGATGTTAGAGTGTAACCGTCAGCTGCCTCCTCTATACTTCCGACAAACGTTCAAACAATTGAAACTTCCTGGCAGATTAAAACTGTGTGCCCGACCGAGACTCAACTCGGGACCTTTGCCTTTCGCGGGCAAGTGCTCTACCATCTGAGCTACCGAAGCACGACTCACGCCCGGTACTCACAGCTTTACTTCTGCCAGTACCACGTCTTCTACCATCCAAACTTTACAGAAGCTCTCCTGCGAAACTTGCAGAACTAGCACTCCTGAAAGAAAGGATATTGCAAAGACATGGCTTAGCCACAGCCTGAGGGATGTTTCCAGAATGAGATTTTCACTCTGCAGTGGAGTGTGCGCTGATATGAAATTTCCTGGCAGATTAAAACTCTGTGCCCGACAGAGATTCGAACTCGGGACCTTTGCCTTTCGCGGGCAAGTGCTCTGCCATCTGAGCTACCGAAGCACGGCTCACGCCCGGTACTCACAGCTTTACTTCTGCCAGTACCTCGTCTCCTACCTTCGACACTTTCGCAGAAGAGCTTCTGTAAAGTTTGGAAGGTAGAAGACGAGGTACTGGCAGAAGTAAAGCTGTGAGTACCGGACGTGAGCCGTGCTTCGGTAGCTCAGATGGCAGAGCACTTGCCCGCGAAAGGCAAAGGTCCCGAGTTCGAGTCTCGGTCGGGCACACAGTTTTAATCTGCCAGGAAGTTTCATATCAGCGCACACTGCGCTGCAGAGTGAAAATCTCATTCTGGTTCAAACAATTGATTCTACACTACTGGCCATTAAATTGCTACACCACGAAGATGACGTGCTACAGAAGCGAAATTTAACCGACATGAAGAAGTTGCTGAGATATGCAAATGATTAGCTTTTCAGAGCATTCACACAAGATTGGCACCGATGGCGACACCTACAACGTGCTGACATGAGAAAAGTTTCCCGCCGATTTCTCATACACAAACAGCAGCTGACCGGCGTTGCCTGGTGAAACGTTGTTGTGATGCCTCGTGTAAGGAGAAGAAATGTGTATCATAACGTTTCCGATTTTGATAAAGGTCGGATTGTAGCGTATCGTGATTGCGGTTTATCGTATCGCGACATTGCTGCTCGCGTTGATCGAGATTCAATGACTGTTAGCACAATATGGAATCGGTGGGTTCAGCAGGGTAATGCGGAACGCCGTGCTGGATCCCAACGGCCTCGTATCACTAGCAGTCGAAATGACAGGCATCTTATCCGTATGGCTGTAACGGATCGTGCAGCCATGTCTCGATCCCTGAGTCAACAGATGGGGACGTTTGCAAGACAACAACCATCTGCACGAACAGTTCGACGACGTTTGCAGCAGCATGGACTATCAGCTCGGAGACCATGGCTGCGGTTACCCTTGACGCTGCATCACAGACAGGAACGCCTGCGATGGTGTACTCAACGACGAATCTGGGTGCGCGAATGACAAAACATCATTTTTTCGGATGAATCCAGGTTCTGTTTACAGCATCTTGATGGTCGCATCCGTGTTTGGCGACATCGCGGTGAACGCACATTGGAAGCGTGTATTTGTCATCGCCATGCTGGCGTATCTCCAGGCCTGATGGTATCGGATGCTTTTGACTACACGTCTCGTTCACCTCTTGTTCACATTGACGGCACTTTGAACAGTGGACGTTACATTTCAGATGTGTTACGACCCGTGGCTCTACCCTTTATTCGATCCCTGTGAAACCCTACATTTATCAGGATAATGCACGACTGCATGTTGCAGATCCTGTACCGGCCTTTCTGGATACAGAAATGTTAGACTGCTGCCCTGGCCAGCACATTCACCAGATCTCTCACCAATTGAAAACGTCTGGCCAATGATGGCCGAGCAACTGGCTCGTCACAATACGCCAGTCACTACTGTTGATAAACTGTTGTATTGTGTTGAAGCTGCATGGGCAGCTGTACCTGTACACGCCATCCATGCTCTGTTTGACTCAATGCCCAGGCGTATCAAGGCCGTTATTACGGCCAGAGGTGGTTGTTCTGGGTACTGATTTGTCAGGATCTGTACACCCAAATTGCGTGAAAAAGTAATCACGTGTCAGTTGTAGTACAATATATTTGTCCAACGATAACCCGTTTATCATCTGCATTTCTTCTTGGTGTAGCAATATTAATGGCCAGTAGTGTATATTCCCTCCATTTACAGAGTTACAAAGGCTGGAGGAATGATAGTGGTTTGATAAAAATATTGAAACATCCACCATGAGAAATGCATGCTTGAACATTAATGGAGATGATAGGCAGGTCTGCAGGTTGCGCTGTTGTACTTCACCACGAATGGCTCTTGTGTAATGTCCCCACAGGGCCGTTGTGACCTAGCGGTTATAGGCGCTTCAGTCCGGAACCACGCAGCTGCTACGGTTGTAGGTTCGAAGCCTGCCTCGGGCATGGATGTGTGTGATGTCCTTAGGTTAGTTAGGTTTAAGTAGTTGTAGGTCTAGGAGACTGATAACCTCAGATGTTAAGTCCCATAGTGCTTAGAGCCATTTGAACCATTTGTAATGTCCTCAATATGTCACAAATCTCAGTAGTGATCAGAACAGTGTTCTGTGTAGTTGTGAGTTCATTATGCTGGAGGTAACGGAACTCGATCATCAGCAAATGGTTGGGGCTCATATGGTGGCTGCTTCAGTAACCAAAGTATCCAAAGTGTTTGGTGTTTCATGACGTACCGTATCGACAATTTATATCACATACACGGATAGCGTAAAAAAAATCATCCTATACGTCATAATGCGGATGAAACTTTGTGTGGAGTGATCGTGGCACGGAGTCATTGGAGAACTGTGACGAAAAATAAGAGAATGACAGCTGTAAATGTCGCCACAGAACTCAGCGCCCGACTAGCTGGAGGGTAGTGTTGTTTAAATGTACTCAGCGGCAAAGTGTTGTGAGTGTCCGTCATACTGGAACTGTAATTAGTTGCTAACTGCTTGCGGGACATTCCCTAAGGTTTACGGAAGTACTTCAGGGAGGCAGATGACCCAATTTCCTCCACCGAACGTGTTAGGCACAAGAAACGACCCAGGCAGATATTCACTGAACACCAACCCACACTTTTATGGTAAAACTCTGTTGGTAATGGGAAACACGAGGTTCCTTGTGGTTTTCCAACTCACAGACATGGATCTTGTGGCTGATGACACTAGCCCGTAAGTAAATAAAACAGTTTGGAAATCATGAATGTTACAGTTTGGTATACATGCCATTGGCAGAATCCGAATCCTGAGGAAAGTCATCAGCTGATGGGTATTGTGCCATCTGATACATACTTCCACAGATACATGCCTGTCTCGTGCAGAACGTTCCATTGACGCTGGAACTAAATTGTTCTTTGCCTATCGAATGTGTGTTGATGTTAGGATTGTCCTCAATGTCCTATAACACAGCTGCCTCACACCAAACAGTTGGCACATTTCGAGGCCTACCAGTTCCCGCCGGTCTGATCTAAGGAATGCTGTTTCACGAAAATGGCCTCCAGGTTTTTGAAATGTGGTATGATATGTCGACTTACAGACTTAGACATTTCCCACTGTTATTTCTTTACTACACATCACGTCACTCAAGTCTTCATGTACCACAGCTTCAGGGATGTTCATAATCAGCCACATTTGACCATTTGTAATGGCCTTAAATTTATGTCAGAGCATGGAGATGGACTATCCCCATTAGGGCTTAACTGTGTTTTGGGAACGGTAATTACATAACGGCGAGAGAAAAAGTCGAGTCAAAATATAGATCAATCAGTCAAGTTAGGTACAAGTAATATTAGATTGCCTAGCCTTCACAGATGATGTGGTAATTTTAAGTAGGGATACTACCAAAGCTCAAAAACAAATAGAAATTCTCAAAGAAGTAAGGGAAAAAGTAATACTACAAATATCATTCGAAAAAACAGAATGTGTGACATGTAACTAACAAGCACCAGAGTTTTTGAACTGAAATATGGGAAAATAGAAAGAATTCTACAGTTTAAATACTTGGAGGAAACCATACAACAAAACTTCTAGAAAAAGCTTCAAACGAAGTTCGCTGTCAAAAATGGCAACTGCATTAACACAAAATATTTACAATAAAAAAACACTTTCTAAATTCAGTAAACTTAGGCATTACAGCACTTTAATCAAACCTGAATATTTTTATGGAGCAGAAACTTTAATTTTAAACAGAAAGAGGGATATTGAAGAAATTCAAAAGAAACAAAGAGAGGGTATTAGGAAAATTACTGATGGAGAAACATACAGGCTGAGAAGTAATAAGGGAATGGAAGAATACACAGACATACATGGTGACGTGAGAAAACGAAGACTTAAATTTTCTGAGCACATTAAAAGAATGCACCCACTAGGGTGACAAAACAAATAGTAGAATTCTACGAAAACAGAAGTGCGGCCAAAGCTGAGGCAATAAAATGGTTCGCTGCGATTAAGGAGGACCTTAATGTAGCCAGTATAACGCAGGCAGACGTCAAAGATACAAAAACAATCAGCAAAAGATATTTGATTGGAAATTTGATCAGAGAGAAAGTACAAAACGTACTGGAACACCGTGGTCTGATGAAAGAAAGAGACTTCATTCTGAAAGTCTGAAACAAATTTGGACACAAAGGAAGGCCAGCTGTCAAAAGCAACATTGATAGATTTTAGCTCGCGTGCTGCTATTTGGCCAGTACGTGAATAATAATACGTCAGAGCAGGTATAGGACGAAATCAAAATCTCAGTAAAAAGCTTATTTGAGAGGATTGCCAGAACCCTAGATATTCCAGTCCCACAATAACAAAATGTAAATGTCGTGTGACTAGGGTCTCCCATCAGGTAGACCGTTCGCGGGGTGCAAGTCTTCCGATTTGACGCCACTTCGGCGACTTTCTCGTCAAATGGTTCAAATGGCTCTGAGCACTATGGGACTTAACAGCTGAGGTCATCAGTCCCCTGGAACTTAGAACTACTTAAACCTAACTAACCTAAGGACATCACACACATCCATGCCCGAGGCAGGATTCGAACCTGCGACCGTAGCTGTCGCGCGGTTCCAGACTGTAGCGCCTAGAGCCGCTCGGCCACTCCGGCCGGCTGACTTGCACGTCGATGCGGCTGGAGTAATGATGATCAGGGCAAACAACACCCATTCCCTGTGCGGAGAAAATCTCAGACTTAGCCAGGAATCGAACCCGGGCCCCTAGGATTGACATTTTCTCACGCTGACTACACAGCTACCGGGGGCGGACAGCAAGAAAAAAAAAAAAAAAAAAGGAAAGGGGTTGGGAGTGATAGGTAGGTGTGCTTGCTGAGTTTCACTACATCGGGAAAAATGCGGAACAAGGAAAAAAAAAATTATTTTTACATACTATTGATGAACAAGTTGTCAGGAGACTGAACATAATTTCCACATGACCCGTGTTCTTTATTTTACTTTTTCAATTTCTTAGGAAACTCGAGTGTCCACTACTCTACATTTTCTACCTATTGTCTATTTGATGACATTTCCTTCTACAAGTGTATATTCAGACTCCTGTTTCTTTGTTTGATCCGTTTTTTAAGCAACTGTTCGTTTTGATACTATAGTGAAGAAATATGTACTTTGAAATTCTATATTTGTAGAATTACTGGTCGTACTGACAGAACATGTTAGTACGGTCGTTTGCAGTCGTTCTAATTGGAGCTTACAAGTTATGCGAGATATCATTTGTGCGTAGGCTTCAGCTGTCGAACTGGACCTTCCCTACCGTGCAGTGACCGTTGACTATGGGACACCCACTACTACCGTCGTCACCGATGAGGTGGCGCAGTGGTTAGCACACTGGACTCGCATTCGGGAGGACGACGGTTCAATCCCGTCTCCAGCCATCCTGATTTAGGTTTTCCGTGATTTCACTAAATCTTTTCAGGCAAATGCCGGGATGGTTCCTTTGTAAGGGCACGGCCGATTTCCTTCCCTAACACGAGCTTGCGCTCCGTCTCTAATGACCTCGTTGTCGACGGGACGTTAAACACTAACCACCACCACCACTACCGTCGTCCCCTCCCACACTGTGCGTCCTGTACGTAGTATGCAGAATAGGTAGAGCTGGAAAATGGCCACTGTTGCAGGAAGCAGAAGGACATGGTGGTGATGCAGAAGCCGGCGGCGGCGCCCGCGGGCCGCGCCAGCAAGAAGGCGCCCAAGACGGCGGCTTCCAGCACGGAGACCGGCAAGCGGAAGGCGGGGGCGAAGCGGGGGACCGCCAAAGTCCGCGGCACGCGCCGCAAGAAGGAGAGGGAGTCGCGGTCCGGGGCCAAGCTGGCGCCCTCCGCATGCCCCGGGCTGCGGCCAAAGGTGGGCCCCGCGGGCGATAGCGGAGACCTCTCCTCCAGCTCCGAGGACAGCAGCTACCTCTCCGCCTCGGACGGTAAGACCCAGGGGCCCGACCAAAAGCATTCAGACGCCTGTTAGTGCTTGTCAACATGGGAGCGAAACTTACTGACAAATTTAAACTGTGTGCCAGAGCGAGACTCGAACTCGGGACCTTTGCCTTACGCGCGCAAGTGCTCTACGAAAGTGTCAGCTTATAGGAGCGTTTGAAAAGCCCGTGCAAAAATAAAAACTACTTACGTGTTCGGGGTAAACCTTTTTTTACTTTTTGACATAGTCTTCTCTTAGACTTATACACGTCGTCCAACGCTGTTCTAATTTGTTGATCCCTTCCGAATACACTACTGGCCATTAAAATTGCTACACCGCGAAGATGAAGTGCTACAGACGCGAAATTTAACCGACAGGAAGAAGATGCTGTGATACGCAAATGATAAACTTTTCACAGAATTCACACAAGTATGGCGCCGGTGGCGACACCTACAACGTGCTGACACGAAGAAAGTTTCCAACCGATTTCTCATACACAAACAGCAGTTGACTGGCGTTGCTTGATAAAACGTTGTAGTGATGCCTCGTGTAAGGAGGCGAAATGCGTACCATCACGTGTCCGACTTTGATAAATGTCAGATTGTAGCCTATCGCGATTGCGGTTTATCGTATCGCGACATTGCTGCTCGCGTTGGTCGAGAACCAATGACTGTTAGCAGAATATGGAATCGGTGGGTTCAGGAGGGTAATACAGAACGCCGTGCTGGTTCCCAACTGCCTAGTATCACTATTAGTCGAGATGACAGGCATCTTGTCTGCATGGCTGTAACGGATCGTGCAGCCACGTCTCGATCCCTGAGTCAACAGATGGGGACGTTCGAAGCACGAACAGTTCTACAACGCTTGCAGCAGCATGGACTATCAGCTCGGAGACCATGGCTGCGGTTACCCTTGACGCTGCATCACAGACAGGAGCGCCTGCTATGGTGTACTCAACGAGGAACCTGGGTGTAGGAATGGCAAAACGTCATTTTTTCAGACGAATCCAGGTTCTGTTTACAGCATATGATGGTCGCATCCGTGTTTGGCGACATCGCGGTGAACGCACATTGGAAGCTTGTATTTGTCATCGCCATACTGGCGTTTTCAACAGGCGTGATGATATGAGGTGCCATTGCTTAACGTGTCGGTCACCTCTTGTTCGCATTGACGGCACTTTGAACAGTGGACGTTACATTTCAGATATGTTACGACCCGTGCCTCTACCCTTCATTCAATCCCTGTGAAACCCTGCATTTCAGCAGGATAATGCTCGACCGCATGCTGCAGGTCCTGTACAGGCCTTTCTGGATACCGAAAATGTTCGACTGCGGCCCTGGCCAGCACATTTTCCAGATCTCTCACCATTTGAAAACGTCTGGTCAATGGTGGCCGAGCAACTGGCTTGTCACAATACGCCAGTCACTACTGTTAATGAACTGTGGTATCGTGTTGAAGCTGCATGGACAGCTGTACCTGTATACGCCATCCAAGCTCTGTTTGACTCAATGCCCAGGCGTATCAAGGCCGTTATTACGGCCACAGGTGGTGGTTCTGGGTACTAATTTCTCGCATCTATCCACCCAAATTGCGTGAAAATGTAATCACGTGTCAGTTCTAGTATAATATATTTGTCCAATGAATACGCGTTTATTATCTGCTTTTCTTCTTGGTGTAGCAATTTTAATGGCCAGTAGTGTAATAGGAATTGTCTAAGTCTGCAAAATAGCTATTCGTTGCTGCAATCACCTCCTCGTTTGAATAAAATATTTGTCCCGACCGCCATTTCTTCAAATTGGGGAGCAAATAGTAGTCCAAGGGAGAAAATTCTGGAGAATAAGGAGGATACGAAACGAATTGGAATCCTATTTCCATTAGTTTTGCGACCACAACTGCTGAGGTGTGTGCTAGTGCGTTGTCGTGATGGAAAAAGACTTTTTTGCGGCCCAATCGCCGGCGTTTTTCTTGCAGCTCGGTTTCCAAGCGGTCCCGTAACTATGAATAATATGCACCTGTAACAGTTTTACCCTTTTCCAGATAGTCGATGAGGATTATTCCTCGCGAACCCCAAAAGACAGTCGACATAGCCTGTCCAGACGAAGGAATGGTCTTCGCCTTTTTTGGTGCAGATTCTCCCTTGGTAACCCATTGTTTAGAGTGTTGTTTAGTCTTAGGAGTATCCATGTTTCATCCACAGTGACGAAACGACGTTTAAGGTCCTGCAGATTCTTCTTTAACAGCTGCAAACAATCCTTGCAACGCTTCAGACCATTGCGTTTTTGGTCAATCGTGAGCAATCGCGGAACCCATCTGGCGGATATCCTGCTTACGTCCAAATGTTTATGCAAAATATTATGTACCCGTTCTTTCGAGATGCCCACAGCACTAGCAATCCCAAGCACCATCCATCGCCATATCATGGATTTTATCAATGATCAATGACTTCTGGAGTCATAACCTCTACAGTGAGTCCAGAAAGTTCAGCATCACTTGTGCCCATATGGCCACTCCGAAAATTTGAAACCATTTATAAACTGTTCTAATCGAAGGTGCAGAGTCACCGTAATGTTGAACAACAGTCTCTTTAGTCTTATGAGGCGTTTTGCCTGTCATAAAGTAATGTTTAATCACCACACGAAATCCTTTTTTGTCTATTTTTTGACAATCAGTCGACTTCGTTGATTCACATGAATGCCAAACACAAAGAAATAGATCAATATGGCTGAAACGTGGTGTGCGTTCTTTCCAGAGATGCTACTAACTAAACATGACCTCGATACGCGCCGGTGGTGCCATCTCTCGGACTTTGCACGGACTTTTCACACGCTCTTCCTATTTCAAATATGGAATTATCTTCCGAGCAAACACACATTCTGATGCAGTAAGCTTACCACATGTCCAGTTGCCGAGGTGCCTCACTGATACAATGGAAGTCAAGACTCGGTCTGACACTCAGTTTTAATCTGCCAAGAAGTTTCATATCAGCGCACACTCCGCTGCAGAGTGAAAATCTCATTCTGGAATTGGAGGGGGGGGGGGGGTGTCCACTCCTAGCGTTTATTACAACTGATTTCTACTGAGGACACTTACAGTGAGACATTTGAATGTCTGTGAATGTCAGTCCATTCTCCTTCAAGACTGGAAACAGACAAGGTTGTGATGTTGATATCTGTGGTCTGAGCAAAGTCGACGTTCTAAGTCATCCTAGATGTGTTCCATTGGTTTTACGTCGGGACCGTGGATAGACCTCTATATTTTTCATGTATCATCGTCCACAAACCATTGCCTCAATGATGCTGCTTTATGAAAGGATGCAATGTCAAGGTAATACAAACAATCATTGTTTCCGAAGTGTTCCTGTAATGTATGCAATTCACAATGATCCCCGGAGTATGGGACCTCATCATCATTATCATACTGGGTGGAACCACTGGGAATACGTTCTGAGTTAAGATAGAAACGTGGCAGATCACTGTTCTCCATAAAATTAAAAAAAAAGCTTATTTTCCATTTAAAAACAAACTTTTTTCGTTTCTTCTTGTGATTTATTGTTTTCTTAAACCGTCGACATCTCTTACGAATTGAAAATTTTATAGTAAACAAAATATGATCTGAAATGACATTTATGTACCCTTCTCGAATGTTGACGATGTGCTGGCCGGAGTGGCCGAGCGGTTCTAGGCGCTACAGTCTGGAACCGCGCGACCGCTACGGTCCCAGGTTCGAATCCTGCCTCGGGCATGGATGTGTGTGATGTCCTTAGGTTAGTTAGGTTTAAGTAGTTCTAAGTTCTAAGGGACTGATGACCACAGCAGCTAAGTCCCATAGTGATCAGAGCCATTTCAACTTTTTTTTGTTGTTGACGTTGTCGGTTTTGTGAAATGTAACACAGACATTCCATAAACGTTGATCTCTGAACCTCCTGGACACTCACTCAAAAGAACCTTACTAAAGACTGAACTTGCGACCTCGCCTCAAGGGGTTCCTTGTCAGAACAATCATTATGACCTGGCCGTGTCCTGGTACGAAGTAACATTCATGCGAAAAATTGTCATATGACGGCGTGCAGCCGATTTTCGAGTGAGTTATGACGGTTCGAAGATAAGTACATTACAACAACCTGTCCCAGAACGGAGGAAAAAATCTCCGTTCCGACCGGGAATCGAACTTGTGTCTCAACAGCTACCAATCTGGCATGCTGACCCCGGAGCTACGGAAGCAGATGTGGTGCAAAGTTTGGAAACTTGTTTTAAATGTTCAGACATGTAAAACTGTGCACTTCACTACCCGCAGAAACCCAGTCTTCTACGACAGCAATATCAGAGAGCCACAATATTGAGGTAAGTCAGCTCATAAAAATATCTGGGTGTAACAGTTTTCAGGGACGATCAGGTAGGCTTAGCCGTAGCAAACGAGGTGGCAGATTCTAATGTTTGTGATGGCCAGCTGTAATGTTTGATGTGTAAGGACTCTAAATGCTGATCACTACTTTAAAACGGGTTCCGCTAGACTCCTGGTTCACTTCAAAGGCACATTGCAGTTTGCTAGAACCAGACTAAGAAATTTAAGGCTTCCATTTGCCTTTCATCCCACTTATATGAATTGTTATCTCCCTTCACATAGTTCCAAGGTTTACGTGCAAGATTTTTAAACACCGTGACAGCCTCAAGAAGCTCACCACTAATCGGACATTGACGGGTGTTTCCAGCCACTGGCTCTATAGGACAATCTCGGGATTGGTTGGTAGTGCAGCGCGCGGTTTCGTCAGTAGGATAGAAATGAAAATGATTGTATGGCACCGTTAGCCAGGAGGCCCCATCCGGCGAAGTTTTGCCGCCAAGAGGAAGTCTTATTTCAGTTGACGTCACATTGAGCGACATGCGCACCTGTGATGAGGATGAAATCATGATGAGGGCAACACAACACCCAGACCCCGAGCGGAGAAAATCTCCTGCCCGGTCGGGAATGGAACCCGGGCCCGCTGACATGGCAGGCGAGCTCGTTACCACCCAGCTAAGCAGACGGACTCGTCAGAAGCATAAACCGCTTAAAATCGCTGCGGTGACCCACAACAGGTTCTTCCAGTGTTTCATTTCTGATGTGGTGTCTGTCTGTGAAGGGACAGGGAAACCATACAACCGTTAACCGTGGCATGAATATCAGCTCGACATGTTTCGCATTTTGATGTATCTCCCACTGAATTGACTCGATACGTCAATAGTATTTTGTATACTTTCGTTTTCTGTCGACCTATGCAGTTATTGTTCTGGATCAATGTTCGTAAAGTGAACGGAGCATTCATTCACTAAATGGGAGTAGGCATTAGGAGTGATTTAAAATGGAATGACCACATAAATTTAATCGTCGGTAAAGCAGATGCCAGACTGAGATTCATTGGAAGAATCCTAAGGAAATGCAGTCCGAAAACAAAGGAAGTAGGTTACAGTACACTTATTCGCCCACTGCTTGAATACTGCTCACCGGTGTGGGATCCGTACCAGATAGGGTTGATGGAAGAGATAGAGAAGAACCAACGGAGAGCAACGCGCTTCATTATAGGATCATTTAGTAATCGCGAAAGCGTTACGGAGATGATAAACTCCAGTGGAAGACACTGTAAGAAAGACGCTCAGTGGCTCGGTACGGGCTTTTGTTGAAGTTTCGAGAACATACCTTCACCGAGGAGTAAAGTAGTATATTGCTCCCTCCTACTTATATCTCGCGAAGAGACCATGAGAATAAAATCAGAGAGATCAGAGCCCACACAGAGGCATACCGACAATCTTTCTTTCCACCAACAGTACGAGACTGGAATAGAAGGGAGAACCGATAGAGATACTCAAGGTATCCTCCACCACACACCGTCGGGTGGCTTGCGGAGTATGAATGTAGATGTATATGTAGAATGTAGTAGTGACAATATGTTGTCAAATACATAAGCCAATATTTTGCGCTTGTCGAATTCTTTTATTTTCTCCACGATACATTAATGCCTACACGTTATTTGTGGCTAATAATGAAAATCAGTTTCAGATAGTATGAGAGCTACACATCCAGAATGCAAAACACAAAAATAGTAGCGGAACTGCTTTTGTCTCATTCTGTATGGTTCAGACTGATGTTCTATATGATGACATGAAAGTATTTTATAGCGTACGAGACATGAAATAATAAATTTGAAATCCCAGCAAATTGCAATAACGTTACATATCTAACCTTTTAAAAACTGTTACTGCACGTAAAATCAGTTTTTAAAACTTCCATGACTCCTCACTATTATAGTGTGACATAATTATGTTTCTGTGTTTGCAGAAGGAGTAAACGAACCGTCCGCCATGTGCTGAGCGCCACGTCACCCACGTAAAACGGAGGAAGAAAGGAAGGAGTGATCACCTCTGCTGTCCTTGCTCATGTGCTGCTGTAAAATTATACTTGTGCCACGTGACTTAGGTCCACCATGTCCATGTCCAACGTGTAAGAATAAAATTACTGTACTCAAAGAGTGGTGTTGTTTGCTGCATGCAGCAACAGTATTGCGATGACGATGTTCACAGTGACTGTCATTTGAGTATTATGTTTCTTATCCCTGAACCAGAATTTCATGAGCAGTTGGTCAGCTTGGATTAGGATTTGTTCTCGTTAGCTCAATAGGTAGGCCTATACTCTTACATATGACGTCATGGATACCATTAAGTGTAACCTTGCCGTTGAAACCATGGAAAAATATTGTAAAACTTAAATTTCATTTTCGCCAGAATCAAAGAAAATAAGTCTTCAGCTACGAAGAAGAATCTCGCCATCAAGCAAAAGAGCAGGTTTTGGGCAAAACAGTGTGAGCCGCCTGGTATAAACACGTGATTTCTGGAGCATGTTTTCATTAGTTTTTACCCACTTTCATATGGGCAGCATTCATCTCACGCTGGGTGAGAAGAACCCTACGTCATAGTGACTGATTTCAGAAACAAAGTTACAGCAGTTGTGTGGTATGTTCAGCCCATTTGCATTAGTTATTAAGCTGTAATCCTACCAATTGTGGATGTTATTGTGTGTCTCTTGAATATAATGAATGTCTGAATGAAAGAACCATAACGAAAGTAAAAAAAGAAACGGGTGCAGTAATTTTTTTAAAATCCGATGAATCGTCCATAATTCATATCGACAGAAACATGAAATAATTAAATAATTATTTATTAAGCTGTAATCCAAAGAATTTGGGACGTTATTGGGTATTTCATGAACTTAACGAAAGTCAAAAAAGCTTGTAGTCATTTTTAAAAATCACATGAATTGTGCATTATTGTGTCGACAGAAACGTGAAATAATTAATTATTAAACTTTAATCCCAAGAATGTGGGATGTTATTGTGTGTTTCATGAACATAACGAATATCTGAAATAAGGAATCGTCAGCAATAATTTATTTCCTAAGAGCAAAAGTTTCTGTGCTGACCTACAGCATGAAGGCAAAATTAATATTCCAGCAACATTCGGAATTGTCTTTGGAACCACATTAATTTCTTAGTTTAACGTTTCTGCCCAAAAGATTTATGTACAGTCCATTGGATTTATAAAACTACGAAACACTTTAATTTCTCTCTATTTCACGTTTCTATCCAAGTGATTTAACCACAATTAATCGGATTTTTTAAAAAAATGACTAGACGCTATTTTTGACTTTCGTTATTGTTATGGTTCGTCCGTTCACACATTCATTACATCAAGAAACACACAATAACATCCAAAACTGTTGAGATTACAGCTTAATAACTAATTCAAATGGGCTGAACATACCACACAACTGCTGTAACTTAGTTTCTACACATGTATTTACATTTAGCATTCACGTTACCGTGCAACCTCTGTGGTACAACTCCAAAGATCGATATCCGTACTCATGAAGTCGATTTAGGTTTGTTTACGTCACGGTGAAGTAGCGTTACGTCACTATGACGTGGGGCTCTCCTCACCTAGCGTGAGATGAATTCTACCCTTTCATATTATCCGGATCTGTAGTGAACGAGCAGTTGGTGCTTGTTATTTGTAGTGCTGTACTGATAGGACGTAAGTTCTAGCGAGGTCAGATGTAACTATAGCAGCAGTCTCAAATCTACAAGGCTTACCTAGAGCTACTGTGTCTAGTACCTGAATGACAGCACAAGTATTTTACAGGAAAACTTCGTGTTGGAAACACAATAGACAAAAGAAGTCAGACTTACGGATAATGATAGAACGGCGATAAAAGGTAAGTGTTCACTACAATAAGCACACTACTGCTGACTCCGAGCTTAATAAGCAACATGAGCACGGTTCCGTATATTTTGTTGGTCGCAGACCTCATGTAATGAAATTTTCGAAATGCATTGACGGAGCCTAACAACTCATCTGAGGTTGCTCACACCGCTACAAAAAGTGCGCCGGCCCAGGTGGCCGAGCGGTTCTAGGCGCTACAGTCTGGAACCGCGCGACCGCTACGGTCGCAGGTCCTAATCCTGCCTCGGGCATGGATGTGTGTGATGTCCTTATGTTAGTTAGGTTTAAATAGTTCAAAGTTCTAGGGGACTGATTACCTTAGAAGTTAAGTCTCGTAGGGCTCAGAACCATTTGAACCATTTGAACAAAAAGTGCTCATGATGTATGATAACGTTTTACTGTCTTAATATACGTTATTCAGATGCCACAGTTTAGTCCTATTTTTCCGATACTTTACTACGCCTGTGTTGCAGATGGCATGCTACATCTATTAAATTCCCGTGGCTGAAATTGAGAGATACACAGCAAAGACATACATACAGTCATAAAGTAAGACACAATATTGCGGAATATTTTAGCGCTGTGTTTTCTGAGGTAATGGACACTCCGTCACTAACTATGCCAAAATTCTTATGCACCGTATTGGGTGACGATAAGCATATACCACTTTGTTTTGTTAGACGATAGGAACATGGTATTTTTTTTCAACGGGGGAACGGTGCTTATAAATTCCAGTTTTTATACAAGTTTACAAACATAATGGCTATCAACAGTTTTTGTAGTAAGAGCTGGACTTGTTATGAATTGCGTGAAGCGTTCAACGAAAAGTAAAATTCTGCTGGGCTGTTGCATAAGTTTGTAGCGTTTTTCCATAAGTTTAATAAACACAACAGATACACGTAACAGAGACTTTATTCACCAATAATATATTCTCTGTCATTATTTACAACAGTCTGCCAACGCGACTGTAGAAATAACGTGGGTTTGAGACGAAGAAGTCGCCGAGCCATGTTCGGAGCGTATATTCATCCAGCAAGGAAGTTCCTTGAAGGCTGTTCGACAGAGAGGAGAAAAAGTGAAAATCTGAGGGTGCAAGGTCCGGTGAATAAGGTGGGTGCGAAATGACTTCCCAGTACGTGCGTAGTGCTTTTCGTTAGTTTAGGAAAATGCGGACGGGCGTTATCGTTGAGAAACATCACTTCATGCACATTTCTTAATCGCCGTTTTTGGTTTTCGTCTGCAAGACGTCTCAGTCGTTGACAATAAATGTCGGCAGCTATAGTTACGCCACGGGGAAGCAATTCGTTGAACACCATATCATCACTGTTCGTGCAGGTCTTTGTACGGGTAACTGCTGCTTTGCTTGGGTTGAGCCATTCCTTCCTTTCCGTGTGTTAGCACAAGGACATCATTTCTGTCAACAGTAATGATACAGAATAGGAGTGGTCGGTGTTGTTCACGAGCCAACTGTTAATAAGCAAGCAGAAATGTACATATGGCCACACACTGATTTTTGTGATTTTGACTTAGAGCATTTCGTATAGATACACTTGAGTTTTGAACCTCCCCCTTTGCATGCAAATGTCGCACGATGGTGGAATGATCACAGTTCATCACATATGCCAGTTCTCGGGAATACTGACGTGGATCATTATGGATTAATGCGTTTAAACGACCTTCATCAAACCCCAAAGATCTTCCTGAACGTGGAAAGCGACTAACGTCGGATCGATCCTCCTCAAAATAAGAAAACCACTTTCTTGCTGAGCCGGCGGGGGCGGCCTAGCGGTTCTGGGCGCTACAGTCTGGAACCGCACGACCACTACGGTCGCGGGTTCGAAACCTGCCTCGGGCATGCATGTGTGTGATGTCCTTAGGTTAGTTAGGTTTACGTAGTTCTAAAGTCTAGGGGACTGATGACCTCAACAGTTAAGTCCCATAGTGCTCAGAGACATTTGAACCATTTTCTTGCTGTGCTTTGTCCAGTGATATTATCCCCGTACACGCCGCAGATGTTCCTGGCTGCCTCTGCTGCTGTCATCCCTCTGTTGGACTCAAGCAGAAGAATATGTGGGAAATTTTCCAATTTATCCACTTGGCCCTCCATTTTCTAGCGCCCACAGATCCATTCACTATCTCCAAATGACAAAATTGTAACACTGAATTACAAATAAAAATTGACAGTCGATAAATAAACTTGTGGCAACCGGAATACCAATACGCCAAACAAAAACGCTCTAATATTCTGCGTGGTGTCTGTTTGTTCTATATCGTGTCTCTCTACCACTTTCGCTCAACGACGCTCTGAGCATGGTTTTTAGGGAATTGGCTAGTTTGAACCTGGGACCTGTTGCTGGTAAGGAGACGTCAGACCACACATGACATGTAGAGTTCAGAAGAGTTCAGTGAGACTAGGGATGATATAACCAAATACTTAATGATTTCAGCGTCAGCTCCACTGCACTCCCTGTAAAAGAATCTTAATACTAACTAAATTTAGTGGAAGGGGTTCAAGGCTTTCCCTTTTTTAGTTAGGTGGTAAAATAACGTCGAGAAAGCAGTTAAGTTCACCATTGGAAATTTTATTCTACTAACAAAACATTGTTTACAAATTTAGGAAATGATTTAATACAGGATGATAAAAACCAACTGCGTTCAACAAAAATGTGAACGAATATTCCCTGAGTGGGTTTCCAAGTTCTACAATGGATCGAAGGATGACCTTTGCCATATCATATCTATAATCTAGGTTTAAATTAAGTTTCACAAGAGAGAAAACTATCAAAATAGTCTACAGTGACTCTCAATTATCTTTAATTACTTATCTAAGTTGTCGTAAATTACAGTGGCTGATATGGCTTCTCAATAACTATATAACAGAAAAATCATCGCATTTCAGATTTTTACTCCAAGTGGCAAATGTGAACACTATGAGCTTTAATCGACGATCGACACTAGTATTACGCAAAAAGGGGGTGTAACAGATGAGACTTCTGCAGTTCTGAGTGAAGCTTTATGCGCTCTTATGTGGCATTGTGTGCGTTCATTACCTTGTCAGTGTTCGTCAGGGGGCGGCGGGCAGCACAGCTCCGGTCACCTCGCCGTCTCGGAAGCAACTCCCTCCTAACTTCTCCTTCCTACAATTTACCGAAGTTGGTTTAAAAAAAAACTATCTGGCTGTGTTTTCATCTGACCAATCAGTGTCTCAATTTTAACCTTAAGCTCTGCCTACAAAAATTATGTCTATCCAATGAGAAACGTTATACTTTTCATGGTGGGGCAATGTTTTTAAAGTTTGCAATGTAACAGAGACGCGAAAAAGTCTCACACAAAAACTTGCAGCTGGTGTGGTCCTTTTAGTGTTTTCTTAAGATATATACTGTTCTTCTGGAGGGCTCTATCTTTTAACATGGGCTGGGGGGTGGTCCTAGCGGTTAGCTGGCGACGTGGGTGTCCGTCCCTTATCGTAGGGCAGTCAGCTTAACACGGTTCTGCTCTCGGCTTCTGTTCTCGTTTCTCCTCTCGGAACTGCATCTGTCTCACTGTGGGAAGGTATGACATGCATTTAGGCATTCTTGTGTTAGTCTGTGGTATTCCATATGCTCACTCGTTACTCGTATTACTTTGGTTAATTTAATGTCACGATTTATTCGGAGCTATGTGACATACTACTGGATTTGCTTATTATGTCAGGGATTTCATGGAAGGTGTTGGATTTGCCTGACACCTTACATATCACCACACTTCGAACTTAATTTTTATACTGAAGTTAGGCAATGATTGAATCGTTGTCTAAGCCAGTCAAAAATTATTCCGTTATCTAAATTTTGTTGCCTACTGTTCAGCCACGTTATTCTGTTCTATGCTAGTTTGTATTACTAACTTATATTTTTGTATTGTTCCATATTATTATCAAAAATATGTTTATATTGACAAGGGAAGAATATTTTATTTTATGATAATTATTATTTTTTAATTATTATCTTTCTTTATTTAATTGTGAAGTTTTTTTAGAAGTTTGTTATTTAAATTGAGGAGTCTTTCACATCGATTTTCTTAGAAATGGCAGTGTATGAGTAATTCCAAATATCCTTTGTATTCACTGAACTGTCTCTTTATTAGTCATCAATAGAACTTAAATATACACAATACTTAACGCAAATCATCAGAAATGTTATAATTCTTACTTAGGGCTTGTCTGATGCCAAGGAAGCGAAGACACTGGGAACTTGGGTAACAGCAGTAGCCTGAGACAGAGGAGGCACTTTCTGGCAGCAGTCCTTTGTCGAGATGAGAGCATTGGCAGGCGCTGTAGGAGACGACAGATGGCGTATGTTTCCAAGATGCCACCGAACTGTATTGCCTAGGGTGCAGGTGACAGCACTGATTCGCTGAGGCAGCAGAAAACTTGTGCACCGATATGGTTTTATTGTTTATGTATGTAACATAATGAAGATACATTATTGAAGGTAGTTTGTCATTTATATTTTTATTGTGCTCCCTGCCGCCGTTGGATAAGCAGCTGCAGCAGCAAGTCGTATAACCCTAGCTTATTTATTTGTTAGATAGTTTAATTAATTTCTTTGCGTGTTTTTGGGTACTTGCATTGTTTAATTCATATATTTCGGGCGTATTATAGTATTTGAGGGTTGTAGCATCGCGCCTTAGTACCTGAATAGTGTAAATTCGCGTAGTCGTCTGTCTTCTGTTTTTGTTTTGAACAGCCAGTATCGGTTGGTCACAGCCATTGTGCTCCCTGCCGCCGTTGGATAAGCAGTTGCAGCAGCAAGTCGTATAACCCTGGCTTACTTATTTGTTAGATAGTTTAATTAATTTCTTTGCGTGTTTTTGGGTACTTGCATTGTTTAATTCATATATTTCGGGCGTATTATAGTATTTGACAGTTGTAGCATCGCGCTTTAGTGTTTACTTGGTAGATTCTTATTTAAATTGCGTGTGAGTTTCGTATAGGAGGTGCAATTTCGAGTTTTAGTTACCGTAATCGTAAATTCAGCAGATTGTAGCGCAGTCGTTAGGCATTTGTACAGGTTAGTTGATACATTCTTTGCGTGCTTCGCTTGCGTTATCTAGGCACTGACTCGTGTTTCCGTAACTGTTGTTCAACATAGATTAGAATGGACAGGGACTGTGATTGCTGTGTTCGGATGAGGGTTGACTTGGCATCCCTTCGCTCACAGCTGCAATCGGCGCTGACTTCGGTCGCGCAGCTTGAGGCTGTTGCCAATGGGCACCACTGTGGGGAGCCGGACTTGGGTATCACGGGGATGTCAACCTCGTCCCGTCTGTCCCCAGATCGGTCTGCCGCTGTGGTTGCCCCGGTTGCTGCCCGCAGGGGGGCTGAGCCCTCGCCTGTGGTTGATTGGGAGGTCGTTCCAAGGCGTGGCAGGCAGCAAAAGGCGTTCCCGGAGGCTGATCAGAAAGCCTCCCCGGTGCGTCTGACAAACCGGTTTCAGGCACTGTCTCTGGCTGAGCCAGATGCAGCTGCCTGCCCTGTTTCAGAGGATCATTCTCAGCCTTCAAGGTCCGGGCAATCGCAGAGGGTGGGCTTACTGGTAGTTGGGAGCTCCAATGTTAGGCACGTAATGGGGCCCCTTAGGGATATGGCGGCTAAGGAGGGAAATAAATCCAGTGTGCACTCCATGTGCATTCCGGGAGGAGTCATTCCTGATGTGGAAAGGGTCCTTCCGGATGCCATGAAGAGCTCAGGGTGCAGCCAGCTGCAGGTGGTGGCAAATGTCGGCACTAATGACATGTGTCGCTTTGGATCTGAGGAAAATCTCTCTGGATTGCAGCGGCTATCTGATTTGGTGAAGACTGCCGGTCTTGCTTATGAGATGAAGGCAGAGCTCACCATCTGCAGCATCGTTGACAGAACCGACTGCGGACCTTTGGTGGAGAGCCGGGTGGAGGGTCTGAATCAGAGGCTCAGACGGTTTTGCGACCGTACTGGCTGCAGATTCCTTGACTTGCGCCATAGGGTGGTGGGGTTTCGGGTTCCGCTGATAGGTCAGGAGTCCACTACACTCAGCTGGCGGCTACACGGGTAGCGGAGGCTGTGTGGCGTGGACTGGGCGGTTTTTTAGGTTAGAAGGCCTCGGGAAAGTGTGGTATGGGCTGCAATGTCAAAGGGTGCTTGGCAATTACAGGACGTGCTTGGATCAAGGAACAGTCGGAATTATAGTTGTAAATTGTTGTAGTTGCGCTAGAAAAGTCCCTGAGCTTCAAGCGCTAATAGAAAGCACAGAAGCTGATATCGTTATAGGTACAGAAAGCTGGCTAAAGCCTGAAATAAGTTCTGCAGAATTTTTTACGAAGTCTCAGACGGTGTTCAGGAAAGATAGATTAGGCAGAATTGGTGGTGGAATGTTTGTGTCTGTCAGTAGTGGTTTATCTTGTAGTGAAGTCGAAGTAGATACTCATTGCGAATTGGTATGGGTGGAGGTTATACTTAACAGCCGAATTAAGTTAATAATTGGCTCCTTCTACCGACCCCCAGACTCCGATGATAAAGTTGCGGAACAGTTCAGAGAAAGTTTGAGTCTCGCAACAAATAAATACCCCACTCATACGGTTATAGTTGGTGGGGACTTCAACCTACCCTCGGTATGTTGGCAAAAATACTTGTTCAAAACCGGTGGTAGGCAGAAAACGTCTTCCGAGATTGTCCTAAATGCTTTCTCCGAAAATTATTTCGAGCAGTTAGTCCACGAACCCACGCGAATTGTAAATGGTTGCGAAAACACACTTGATCTCTTATTCACAAACAATCGAGAGCTGATAGAGAGCATCATGACTGATACAGGGATTAGTGATCACAAGGTCGTTGTAGCTAGGCTCAATACCATTTCTTCCAAATCCATCAGAAACAAACGCAAAATAATTTCATTTAAAAAAGCGGATAAAGTGTCACTAGAAGCCTTCCTAAAAGACAATTTCCATTCCTTCCGAACTGACTATGCGAATGAAGACGAGATGTGGCTCAAATTCAAAGATATAGTAGCAACAGCAATTGAGATATTCATACCTCATAAATTGGTAAGAGATGGAACGGATCCCCCGTGGTACACAAAAAAGGTCCGAACGCTGTTGCAGAGGCAACGGAAAAAGCATGCGAAGTTCAGAAGAACGCGAAATCCCGAAGATTGGCTAAAATTTACAGACGCTCGAAATTTGGCACGTACTTCGATGCGAGATGCCTTTAATAGGTTCCACAACGAAACATTGTCTCGAAATTTGGTAGAAAATCCGAAGAAATTCTGGTCGTATGTAAAGTACACAAGCGGCAAGACGCAGTCAATACCTTCGCTGCGCAGTGCCGATGGTACTGTTATCGACGACTGTGCCGCTAAAGCGGAGTTATTGAACGCAGTTTTCCGAAATTCCTTCACCAGGGAAGACGAATGGAATATTCCAGAATTTGAAACACGAACATCTGCTAGCATGAGTTTCTTAGAAGTAGATACCTTAGGGATTGCGAAGCAACTCAAATCGCTTGATACGGGCAAGTCTTCAGGTCCAGATTGTATACCGATTAGGTTCCTTTCAGATTACGCTGATACTATAGCTCCCTACTTAGCACTCATATACAACCGCTCGCTCACCGATAGATCTGTACCTACAGATTGGAAAATTGCGCAGGTCGCACCATTGTTCAAGAAGGGTAGTAGGAGTAATCCATTTAACTACAGACCTATATCATTGGCGTCCGTTAGCAGTAGGGTTTTGGAGCATATACTGTATTCAAACATTATGAATCACCTCGAAGGGAACGATCTATTGACACGTAATCAGCATGGCTTCAGAAAACATCGCTCTTGTGCAACGCAGCTAGCTCTTTATTCGCACGAAGTAATGGCCGCTATCGACAGGGGATCTCAAGTTGATTCCGTATTTCTAGATTTCCAGAAAGCTTTTGACACCGTTCCTCACAAGCAACTTCTAATCAAGCTGCGGAGCTATGGGGTATCGTCTCAGTTGTGCGACTGGATTCGTGATTTCCTGTCAGGAAGGTCGCAGTTCGTAGTAATAGACGGCAAATCATCGAGTAAAACTGAAGTGATATCAGGTGTTCCCCAGGGAAGCGTCCTGAGACCTCTACTGTTCCTGATCTATATAAATGACCTGGGTGACAAACTGAGCAGTTCTCTTAGATTGTTCGCAGATGATGCTGTAATTTACCGTCTAGTAAGGTCATCCGAAGACCAGTATCAGTTGCAAAGTGATTTAGAAAAGATTGCTGTATGGTGTGTCAGGTGGCAGTTGACGCTAAATAACGAAAAGTGTGAGATGATCCACATGAGTTCCAAAAGAAATCCGTTGGAATTCGATTACTCGATAAATAGTACAATTCTCAAGGCTGTCAATTCAACTAAGTACCTGGGTGTTAAAATTACGAACAACTTCAGTTGGAAGGACCACATAGATAATATTGTCGGGAAGGCGAGCCAAAGGTTGCGTTTCATTGGCAGGACACTTAGAAGATGCAACAAGTCCACTAAAGAGACAGCTTACACTACACTCGTTCGTCCTGTGTTAGAATATTGCTGCGCGGTGTGGGATCCTTACCAGGTGGGATTGACGGAGGACATCGAAAGGGTGCAAAAAAGGGCAGCTCGTTTTGTATTATCACGTTATAGGGGAGAGAGTGTGGCAGATATGATACACGAGTTGGGATGGAAGTCATTACAGCATAGACGTTTTTCGTCGCGGCGAGACCTTTTTACGAAATTTCAGTCGCCAACTTTCTCTTCCGAACGCGAAAATACACTCCTGGAAATGGAAAAAAGAACACATTGACACCGGTGTGTCAGACCCACCATACTTGCTCCGGACACTGCGAGAGGGCTGTACAAGCAATGATCACACGCACGGCACAGCGGACACACCAGGAACCGCGGTGTTGGCCGTCGAATGGCGCTAGCTGCGCAGCATTTGTGCACCGCCGCCGTCAGTGTCAGCCAGTTTGCCGTGGCATACGGAGCTCCATCGCAGTCTTTAACACTGGTAGCATGCCGCGACAGCGTGGACGTGAACCGTATGTGCAGTTGACGGACTTTGAGCGAGGGCGTATAGTGAGCATGCGGGAGGCCGGGTGGACATACCGCCGAATTGCTCAACACGTGGGGCGTTAGGTCTCGACAGTACATCGATGTTGTCTCCAGTGGTCGGCGGAAGGTGCACGTGCCAGTCGACCTGGAACCGGACCGCAGCGACGCACAGATGCACGCCAAGACCGTAGGATCCTACGCTGTGTCGTAGGGGACCGCACCGCCACTTCCCAGCAAATTAGGGACACTGTTGCTCCTGGGGTATCGGTGAGGACCATTTGCAACCGTCTCCATGAAGCTGGGCTACGGTCCCGCACACCGTTGGGCCCTCTTCCGCTCACGTCCCAACATCGTCAAGCCCGCCTCCAGTGGTGTCGCGACAGGCGTGAATGGAGGGACGAATGGATACGTGTCGTCTTCAGCGATGAGAGTCGCTTCTGCCTTGGTGCCAATGATGGTCGTATGCGTGTTTGGCGCCGTGCAGGTGAGCGCCACAATCAGGACTGCATACGACCGAGTCACACAGGGCCAACACCTGGCATCATGGTGTGGGGAGCGATCTCTTACACTGGCCGTACACCTCTGGTGATCGTCGAGGGGACACTGAATAGTGCACGGTACATCCAAACTGTTATCGAACCCATCGTTCTACCATTCCTAGACCGGCAAGGGAACTTGCTGTTCGAACAGGACAATGCACGTCCGCATGTATCCCGTGCCACACAACGTGCTTTAGAAGGTGTAAGTCAACTTCCCTGGCAAGCAAGATCTCCGTATCTGTCCCCCATTGAGCATGTTTGGGACTGGATGAATCGTCGTCTCACGCGGTCTGCACGTCCAGCACGAACGCTGGTCCAACTGAGGCGCCAGGTGGAAATGGCATGGCAAGCCGTTCCGCAGGACTACATCCAGCATCTCTACGATCGTCTAAATGGGAGAATAGCAGCCTGCATTGCTGCGAAAGGTGGATATACACTGTACTAGTGCCGACATTGGGCATGCTCTGTTGCCTGTGTCTATGTGCCTGTGGTTCTATCAGTGTGGTCATGTGATGTATCTGACCCCAGGAATGTGTCAATAAAGTTTCCCCTTCCTGGGACAATGAATTCACAGTGTTCTTATTTCAATTTCCAGGAGTGTATTTTGTTGAGCCCAACCTACATAGGTAGGAATGATCATCAAAATAAAATAAGAGAAATCAGAGCTCGAACAGAAAGGTTTAGGTGTTCGTTTTTCCCGCTCGCTGTTCGGGAGTGGAATAGTAGAGAGAAAGTATGATTGTGGTTCGATGAACCCTCTGCCAAGCACTTAAATGTGAATTGCAGAGTAGTCATGTAGATGTAGATGTACCAAGGCGCGAACCTGCAACCTAGGAATATAAACGACTACGAAATAAGTATATCCACGGAAATTGTGCATTTGGAAATCTATATTACAAGTGGACGCTCGAATTAATGTTGTTTAATATAAAAAAGTAAGCGTTCTTAACTTAAAGTGAAGGAGGGAGATGATGACACGCGGAGGCAGAGGAAACTCTTGTTTCTGCTGATGGAGAGCTTAGACGAGCACGTTGTTTTGTACACTCTTGTACAGGTTTGTAATTCACTCAAGATTTTTGTTGCAAACTGCATATGGAGTACATGAAATGATTACATTTACAGATCAATAGCACAAACGGTTCTGAGGCACCCGGTATCAACCCATGCTGAAACACCCATACTAGTACGCGGTGTAGCCTCCATAGGCGGCAATTTAGGCTCTCATTCTCGCATCAGGTCGATCGTACGGATGACGACTACTGTTCTGGGATACGTTAGGACTTGTTCACATAGTTCTGTAAGAGTTGTTGGTTGACGAGCCGCACGAATCACTTCTTGTTCCATCTTATCCCATACGTGCTCGATTGAAGATAAGTCCAGAGATCGTGCTGGCCAGGAAAGTTCCTTCACGTCTTGCAGAGCACGTTGAGCTTCGAGGAAAGTGTGTGGGCGAACATCATCGTGCTGGAACAATATATCATCTACTTGTTGCAAGAACGGCAAAAGAACAGCTCTACTTACTGCGCTTGGCTAGCGTCCCCTACAGAAACAACAAACGTGAACGAGAGTAGTAACTTATTGCTACCCGGACCAGAAAGCCCAGGGTGGGACCAGCTACCCGGACCAGAAAGCCCAGGGTGGGACCAGGGTGTTTTGAACCCAATGCACTCTACGAGACAACGTTCACCATGTGGTGGAACCGGTTTATGGTATTTCGTGACTTTAATTACTTATAAATGATGTTTCAGATAGATCAAAAAATGTAAAAAATGTTACCTATTGTCAGCGTAACACTTCGTTTGATCTCAAAAATGATTATCCCGGCTAATATTTGTCACTCTGCTAAAGAAATCTCCACTTGATGTTGTGTAGAAATGTTGTCTATAAAGTCGTGTGAGTGGCACTAAATAGCATATCATTTATCAGATTTTACACAACTGTTGCATAAGATGGAAGCACTTTTCTCTAGCAAAACGAACATTTAGTCACAAAATACTACCAGCGCACAACACTGACGTATGTCTCCTATTAAAATATTTCATGTAAATCGTCAGAAATAATTAGTCTTCATACATCAGCAATAGTGCTGTGAGCACTATTTTTAAAGATTCAATCTGAGTTGAATTCTGTCTTTTAAAGTAGATTCAGGACCACCGGTGCACATTTATTTCCATTCATTTATATCTTATGAAACGTCCCCTTAGAACAATTATACAAGACTGTGCTTAAACTAACACACAATATTTTTTTTAGCGCAACGCAATCTGACTTTCAAAACTCCGTACAAAAGAATGGACCTGACTAACATTAACCTATACGTTTCACATATCATTTACCTCACAAAAATCTTGGTTACTCGAACTACTGCAATACAGCGAGCGCCACTACTGCCAGCTAAAGAAAAGATTCAAACTACAGAAGGCACTAACTACTGATAGGCATAGTTAGCAAATGAAAGATTTTAATAGAGAACAAACAATGTATTTACCTTAATAGTCATATATATATATATATATATATATATATATATATATATATATATATATATATATATATATATATCAGTTCATCACATCCAATCTTTCAAATTTCAAAACTCCGCCATCTCTCTCCCCACGTCCACCACTGCTGGCGGCTCACCTCCAACTGCGCAACACTACACGCTGTTAACATCCAGCTGCCACTGCCCAACACTACAATGTCAGACAACAATGCAAACCAGCCACAGACTGCACATGGCACAGCCAGTGATTTTCATACAGAGCGCTACGTGGCGGCGGCGTTACCAATAAAAAACAGCCTACTTCCATAGCCCCCATGCTCACCACAAAAAAATTTACAAATTGTTTTGGGCAGTGGCCAATACAGATTTGAAAAAATTTTTTCATAACTACAATAACATTGAAATGAAATGCACACCCTTATCGATGCAATGTTGGTCAAAAGCAAAAATTTTCTCACAGTCCATAAAGACAGTCCTCATCATTCATCAAAGTAAAATTGCAGTGTTTTTCTCAAAGTCTGAGTAGTAAAAGAAAATGCACACGGAAGTAGTGGATTTCCATGCAGTCTTGAAGAAGTAGTGTTGTCCTTCCCACGGAAAGACAGTGCTGACTCTTGACATGCAGACAGGTAATGGGCCACAACAGAGCAAACCCACAGCAGAGTCAGTCGAAGTTTTGAAGAATATTGGTAGGTAGGTCATCACAGAGTAGAACCCTTGCAGTCCTGGTAGAGATTACGGTATTGGTGGGCCACCAGAGATGCAGACCCACTGTAGACCTTGTAGAAATAATGGTATTGGTGAGTCATCAAAGGTGTAGACCCACTTCAGTCCTTGTAGAGATAGCCAGCAGCCATCTGTTGCGACTGTGCAGGTGCACAATCACCATCGAAAAGTCTTGCGGAGAATATAGCAAGTCCATCAACCACCACTTGTGCGTACACAAAGTTTTTGGAATTGTCCTTAGAACCAGCAATGCTGTTAACCAGTCCCTTGCTGAATTATCAACACACGTGCAAACACTATCAGTCCCTACTTCTCACATATTTTCCATATACTGTGACCAACAGAAACGTGTGCAGTGAAATGTAATTTACAAGTTACTTAATTTGATGAACTGGTGTCAATTACAATTTTATAACATAAGAATACAATAACAAAGGTACAAAATACATCTTTAAAGAACATAACAATACAGATAACATTTGTAGTAGTACAGGCTTTACAAAAGAATCGAAATAGCAAATACATCAGTGTTACAAAAATTACGACATAAGTACATACATAAAAGATCAGAATAACTTTTGAAACATCAACTTCACACATGCGCATTAGAACAAAACAGAATAAATAATGTGTAAACATCTTTACAAAGTAAATAACATGTTATTAATGCAAATTATATTTGAGCATAACAGTATTCCTCATCATAGTGAATGTAGCTTAGTATTAGAAAAATTCTGCAACATAAGTCTTATCAGATAAACATATAAAGACCGGTAGAACATAAATACACAAACACATAGTGGGATAACACAAGGAAAGGACAGGGTTTGTTTTCAGTGTGACATTTGGTACTGCAGTCCAACCCAAATCTTCATTCTGTAAATCTTTCGTCATATCTCAACATTTGTTACCACCAAAAAAATCCTATCAAAGCATGCTTTCTGTATTTATATGTTTACATATTTGTTACCTCATCATTTATTTTCCAGTATCTTACCTCATCGTTTATTTACAAGAGAATCCTACCTATACCTGCTTTCTGTACATTTTTCGTATAACCTCTCAGTGCATTTCTTCCACTTCATCGCAACTCATTCTTTTATGTATGCTGCCCCCTCTTAAGCTAACTTAAATCTACTGAGCTCAAATGCTGAACTAAGGGACGAGGCAATGCAGCGGCACAAAAGAATTAATACAAACAGCAATGACAAAAAAATGGAAATTGGCAAAAAAAAGGCATCAATATTACAACTAATATAGGGCAATGCGCAGCAAACAAGAAAAATAAATCATTTATACAATTGGCTTAACCTAGTAATACAATGTGACATTCAGTAGGACTATGCATGGCAAACAGCAGCAGCAAATGCTATAACTTATACGTAAACATGACAAAGCTCAAGCAGAAAAAATGTTACACTAAAGACAACAATGCAGATAAGGACAATATCTATTCGCATCTTAATGTCTATGTAATTAAAGTGGTGCACCACAAAAACTAATGCTACAACAAATTACCAAGTACTTGAAAAGAAAATTATATATACAGTTACTGTTATTAGTCGCTTCTTATTGCTCTTTCCATTCCAAGAGCTCCTTTTTCGAAGAATGTGGATCATAAAATAATTATTTAATAGATCTGTTGACAGAAAGTGTTCACATTAGCAAATTCATTTAATTTTATTTTATAAAACCAATACTGCAACACAGCTGGACAACAGATATCAAATGAAATAAGCAACTATGGACAAAGTATAAAAATATCATTCAATAGTCATGTGACATTTCATAAGTTAGTACAAATTCTCTCAACTCTCGTAGAAAGACGCTTGTCATTATCAGGTTTGCAGATGTAAGAATGTTTCCAAGTAATGAGCGTGTCGTATTTGCAGTGCTTTCTACAAAGAAATGTCAATAGCGAGGATAATGGCCTCCCCTTTTTTTTCACCTGTGCCTCTGAAAGGCACACACTAATGGCTTTCTTTTGTCAGGTGGTTGTCGCGCAGCTGGGTCCCCTCGACGCATTACGTGCAGCTGGTCACTTAACTGTCTTACCGAAATATTTACGACATATTTCACAGGTCAAGAATTTGCGTTACACATCTGTAGAAATAAAATCATTTAAAAATAATAGTGTTAAAAAATTTTCGACAGCATAGTGATACATTCACGCATATACACACATTTTATAACTCTTAAAGTACGATTCTCGGTTTCCAACATCCTTTTTCACAAACCAGAGTCCCTAACCACTACTCATTATTCCTTACCTTATTCGTCGACACGTCTTCAATATTTCATCATAACAGATACGTAGCATAATCAAATGACTCATATAGCATCAGCTTATTGATCATAAACATACCGCAACAGCAGAATACACATAGTCATAGTAATAATAACATCATAACACCTTAGTCAAATTCTCAAAATCGTCGTAGCTTCCTCCAATAATTTCAAAACCTAAAAAAAAATTCTCTGCTCATTTCAAAAGTGTCATCTACCTCAAACGTACTTTAAAAATCATGATCCCATTCCAAATATGTCATTCAAAGCTCTCATAGTATCACAATGGTTCGGAAAAATATGAACAGTTCACAAAGGACAGAAAAAATACAATTTCGTAAGTGTGAAGTTATCCAACTGTGTAATTACGTAAACATCTGTCACGGATGTAGTATAATAAATATTTTTTTCTCTCAGTTAAATGATCAGATAGCTGTGTAATTTGTGTGTTAGAGAAATATGACACCGATGTGTAAAGTTGTATAAGCAAATACCATATTAGCTAGGGCTCCTTGTGCTTGCCAGACACATGGTACACAAAGTAAGCGTGTACCCCCCTGAGGATTAATGTAATTATATCCTCAGGTGTTACAGATTACAGCAATGGAATGAAATGTATCACGGACAACCTTTGTATCATTGTATTTCAAATATCTTTAAAAATAAATGTTTTAAGTACAAAATTAATCACTCAAACACGTGTACTGTAGCGCTAAACTGTGCGTCATGTTGTAAGACAATCTCTGCGGAAGTGTCGTAGTTATCGTCCTCCGATAGCTAAGTTCTGCAGAAGTCAATGTACTGACCTCATGATAAACAAAAGTGAAATACTTTGGGTATAGATATCTTAGTTATTACGCTTATTGCCTTGATGAAGAAAGTACTGTGCTGTAACGTATTGTTGTGCTAAGGAAAAGACAGTCTCCTTGTAGATATACCACAAAAGTTACTACTAAAACATGTTTTACTTTCCAGAAAAATTCAGAAAAACTGTGCAGTTATAATACAGATAAACTGCAAAAGCAACATTGTAAATTGTCACTCATTAGTAGCGTCGTGATAAAACCGTGTAGCTGTCACATAAACTAACCACTGTGTCATCTGGTATCTCACAGAAAGTACTTTAAATCCAGAATGTATTTTCAAGTAAACCAAAATGTTGCATTAAAATCTCATTAGCAATACTGGTAAATGTTCTAAGTATGTGAGCCTTATAGTCGTTACGTAATCGTGCAACTAACAAGCAAGAATTTACACACACACAACAACACAGTGTCGTCTGTTCACAATAACAATGCACTCGTAAATACTTTCTAAATATGTTCCGTAGGTTCTAGACTGGATAGTAAACTTCAAACATTGTTGCATGTTAACAGTTTCTAAGTCTGACAAAGCATACTAATAACGTGAAGTGAAAAATTTTATGGCAAAGACAAAGTTAAAAAGCTGATTCTATTTTAATAAACGGTTTTACATGTGAAATGTGGTGTAAACCTTTACTCTTCCTAGTACGCAGACTGTCAACTGAAAAGCAATTATCATGTGATTACGTCGGTAAGGAAGACTGGAATTCTGCTCAATGTTAACTTACGTTATTTTTCTCTGAGCCAGCCGGCGCACGCGGCTGCCTGCGGTGCGAGTCATTGTCTGTTTCTTTGTTGGCGCGCGTCGTTATTGGGATTAGGAGACCTAACTTCTACAAATTCACCTTGCCGAGAGGGCCCTGCTCTGTTTGAATCCCGCCAGTTCTGATGCAATTCAGGTCTGTCGTTGCGATCATATCGTCTGTCGTCATGTCGGTAATTTCTGTAATTAATTTCTTGTCGGTCACGTGGTGGAGAATTTCTCCCTGAATCGTTACTGCGCGCTGGACCGTTGCGTCTGAAGTTATTCCGTCTCCCTTGATAATAATTATTTTGGTTCCCGTATATTCTGTTTCTCTGATTGTCTCTGTGATATTCATTACTACGGAAATGCGATCTTTCTCTGTAACTATTACTCTGCCAGTGGTTGTCATACGGGTGGTGTCTGTTATGGCCACGATTTGTGTTGTAAGAATAGACTTGTCGTGTCCAGTTATTGTTTCTTTCATCGCGGAATTGCGACGGATGTGACCTGTAATTGTTGTGTTCCTGTTTTCGCGTTCCGCGATTGTCAGTGTCAATTTCTAATTCTTGTAAGAGTCCCTGAAAAGCTTCAATGTCGTCTTTGCAACGCCCTGCCAAAATAATATTCCTTAAATGTTCAGGCAATTTCATTATGCAAATGCGGATGAGTTCTGAAGGGCTATATGGGTTTGAAAGATATTGGTTCTTATGCAACATGTCTTCAAAATATTTGACAAGACTGGAAAATTCAGATTGTTCAAAGTGTTTCATCATCATGATGCTATGTTTTACTCGGTCTTGTGTAGCTTGAGACCAATATGCTGAGAGGAAAGCATGATAAAATTCTCCTTCACTGTGACAATCGTGTATGACCGATCGCATTCTTACAGGTGGTTCATTCTCCAAGTAGCCACACATAAATTCTAATCTGTGTTCTAATGACCAGTTGGGAGGAAAACAATGAGAGAATTGATGGAGCCACGATTGTGGATGAATGTCGTTGCCAGAATTCTTAAATGTTTTGAATTTACGTGCAGTAATGAACAGCTTATAGTCAAAATCATCGTGTCGGCGGGTAGCATATCGGTCATTGTTACGTCGCGTCGGCGGTTCCATCTCAAAATTCGGTGAACCTTGCCAATTTGTTTCATAATTTCCGATATGTCCTGTGTTGTTATTTTGTGGCTTTTCCGTATTTCTAAGTTCCTCTTCCCGTGTTGGAGCGCGAGTGTCCTCTGAAATACGTAATTCTTGTATTACCTGTGTCAGCTGATCTTGTGCTTTCCGGATTTCTCTTTTGTATTGCATATTAATTTGATTCTGATTTTGTTTGAATTTCTTAATTTGTTCATACTCTTCTGTGTCAGTGATGGCTACAGGTCTTGTGTCATTCAGATCATCATCTACCTTTGCAGATAAATTAGTGAACTGATTCGAAAGTTCGGCTACTTTCTCTGATAGTGAACACATTTCCTCAGTGTGTTTGTGTTTCTCTGAACCAAGTTTCAGAGTGTCCATTTGTGTTGAAATCGAATCTAATGTGTCCTTTAAGTTTTCCTGAGTTCTTGCAAGTTGCGTAACCGAATCGGTGGATGCAACTGAGCCCATTTTAGCTGCTGGCCGCGGTGGTCTCACGGTTCTAGGCGCGCAGTCCGGAACCGTGCGACTGCTACGGTCGCAGGTTCGAATCCTGCCTCGGGCATGGATGTGTGTGATGTCCTTAGGTTAGTTAGGTTTAAGTAGTTCTAAGTTCTAGGGGACTAATGACCACAGCAGTTGAGTCCCATAGTGCTCAGAGCCATTTGAACCATTTTGAACCCATTTTAGCTTGCAAGGTGTCGTGATTTTCATGAACAATAGTTTGCAATTCTTTTATGGCTGCTTCGTGATTCTGTAATGCATTTTCATGCCGCGAAAAAATAGGTTGGAAATGCTCACAAATTTGTGTTTTTACGTCATTACAGATTTTTTGACATTTCGATTCAATGTTATGTAACTCAGTAGTTAAATCTTCATGTGTTTGTTCAAGTGTGGTGTCTAACTTCCAAAGATTTTGTTCCATTGTGTCTAACTTTTGAAGATTATGTTCCATTGTGTCCGACTGTTGCTGTGTTTGTCTCTGGTGTTGTTTCATTGTGTCTAACTTTTGAAGATTTTGCTGTGTTTGTCTCTGATTTTGTTCCATTGTGTCTAACTGTTGCTGTGTTTGTCTCTGCTGTTGTTCCATTGTGTCCAACTTTTGAAGATTTTGTTCCATTGTGTCTAACTGTTGCTGTGTTTGTCTCTGATTTTGTTTCATTTGTACATTAATTGCAATAATAATGTATTAGTGTCTGGAATCTGTTCCACTATGCTTTTCGGCAGTGCATTTGCGCCGGCAACATTCACATTTTGACAAGCAGAAAATGTGTCTTGACTCATTTGAGAAAACGGTGAGGACCCATAACCTAAGTCTACAGTATTTGCAAGAATGTGTCCTGTCATTTCGGAATCCTGAGGCGAGCTGTTGCCCACTGATCGATCGATAATGCTTCTCTGTTCACTAATTGTTTCACTGCCTACACCATTATTTGCAGCCCACTCCATTTCCCTATGCGCTGTTACCAAATTACTACTTTGAACGTTAGTGAATTCATTACATGGTGACGCTAACAGACTGCTTTAGTCTTCACTGTCATTTCTCAGTTTACTTTGGAGCCTAGTGTTACGTTTTTCACACGCCATTATTGTCACAATTTTTCACATGACAACACAGAAAAACACAATTTGAAGAACAAAAATAAGAGAACACATTAACATAGCACTGAAAATAATATCTAGTTAATTGCAAGCGCAGCTGCGAAATACTTCGTGCAAAACTACATGCATGCCGCAACTATTTTACTGTACAACAATGAAAGACTGCAACTACAAAGGAAATTCTCTCTATGATTACGCGCTAGCAATAAACAAAAGCTACACTAATTACACAAACTACAAGGAAAAAATTAGAAGATTCCAGTGAGGTATCCTCGGCTAAGGGTCGACATATGAAACGTCCCCTTAGAAAAATTATACATAACTGTGCTTAAACTGACACACAATATTTTTTTTAGCGCAACCCAATCTGACCTGACTTTCAAAACTCCCTACAAAAGGATGGCCCTGACTAACATTAACCTATACGTTTCACATATCACTTACCTCACAAAAATCTTGGTTACTCGAACTACTGCAATACAGCGAGCGCCACTACTGCCAGCTAAATAAAAGATTCAAACTACAGAAGGCACTAAGTACTGATAGGCATAGTTAGCAAATGAAAGATTTTAATAGAGAACAAACAATGTATTTACCTTAATAGTCATAATATATATATATATATATATATATATATATATATATATATATATATATATATATATATATATATATATATATATCAGTTCATGACATCCAGTCTTACAAATTTCAAAACTCCGCCATCTCTCTCCCGACGTCCACCACTGCTGGCGGCTCACCTCCAACTGTACAACGCTACATGCTGTTAACATCCAGCTGCCGCTGCCCAACACTACAATGTCAGACAACAATGCAAACCAGCCACAGACTGCACATGGCACAGCCAGTGATTTTCATATAGAGCGCTACGTTGCGGCGGCGATACCAATAAAAAAAACCTAAACAGCCTACCTACAATCTAACAACATTTATGTTTGTTAAAATTCTCGATTCAAAACTGCCGCGGAGATATTTTTGCTAAGATGGAGACAGACAGACGATAGTCAATTTGTCTATTGTTATTCTCGATTCCTTTTATATCCAGTTAATACATTCAGATAAAAGTCTTTAAGCCTCTTGTACTCTATTCTTTAGCATTTAAAATTATTCTCAATGAAAAATGTTTCATATTTATTATAACAGCTACTAGAAAACTACGCTGTAAGTTACTAGCGCTACTGGCTGCTCTCCTAATTTCGGAGCTTAAAATTAACACTTAAAAACATTAATTAGATTGGATTACAATTGAAATAAATACAAATCCACATCTAGACAATAGCGACTCTATTTTTCAAATAATAATTAACTATATACTTATTCGGATCTCTGGGCGGGGACTGCTCAGGAGGACGTCGTTATCAGAAGAAAGAAAACTGGCGTTCTACCGATCGGAGCGTGGAATGTCAGTTCCCTTAATCGGGCATGTAGGTTAGAAAATTTAAAAAGGGAAATGGATAGGTTAAAGTTAGATATAGTGGGAATTAGTGAAGTTCGGTGGCAGGAGGAACAAGACTTTTAGTCAAACGCAGATAGGGGTAGTGCAGGAGTAGGTATAATAATCAATAAAAAATAGGAGTGCGGATAAGCTAGAGGACAAACGTAAGGATGTTGAGTCTTATCTCACTAGGGGCAAGTAGATACTGCGTACAGGAAAACTAAAGAGCCTTTTGGAGACGAGAGAGCAACTTGTATGAATATCAAGAGCTCAGATGGAAACCCAGTTCTAAGCAAAGAAGGGAAAGCAGAAAGGTGGAAGGAGTATATAAAGGGTCTATACAAGGGCGATGTACTTGAGGACAATATTATGGAAATGGAAGAGGATGTAGATGAAGATGAAATGGGAGATGTGATAGTGCGTGAAGAGTTTGACACAGCACTGAAAGACCTGAGTCGACACAAGGCCCCGGGAGTAAACAACATTCCATTAGAACTACTGACGGACTTGGGAGAGCCAGTCCTGACGAAACACTACCATCTGGTGAGCAAGATGTATGACACAGTCGAAATACTCTCAGACTTCAAGAAGAATGTAATAATTCCTATCCCAAAGAAAGCAGATGTTGACAGATGTGAAAATTAACGAACTATCAATTTAATAAGTCACAGCTTATAATATAATAAAATGATAATATAATAGGATAGGGAATGAATGATAATAAAATGTTGGAATGTGTGGCTTTTTTAAAATGGATGAATTAAAGAGATTAATTCTTTGGCATGAAGGACAAGCACAATAAGTTAGGCATTGCCCGTAACGGGAAAGGAATCATTTTAGTTTATATTTATATAAATAAATCGTCTTCATAGTATTTTATGCGTACCAATTATTAATATTATGTCCGATCGCCGTCTCCTTGACTATGGCCGTGTTGTTATATTCGGATCTTCGTAAATTTTCCGAAGTACACAGGTGGGCTTCCGTTCTTCTTATTGCATTACTACTTGAAATAATAATATCTTTCACAAATATTCTGTTAAACACTACTATATTTCTGTTCGATGCACATAGAAAATACACACAATGGCTGTCTGCAATTACTCGCTAAAATGGCGGTTTTCACTCGTTCACTCACTGAGCGAAACCTTCCTTCCAACAACTCGTACAAGAACAAAAACTGCTCTGTCTTTTAACATCTGAAAGTCAAAAATACCTGACGGTAGGCACAGGCTCTACGCTGGGCTACTACCACCTCATCTTTTCTCTTTGCTTTTAAAGAGGATGAAAACATAAAAGTAAGAAATGCAAAAGGTATATCACAATTGCCCCCCTACTGTATACTGTCGGGAATAAGTCTCTTTATTTAGTGAGACAGTATACAGTAGCGTTATTTGCCTTGGGGCTCCTGTTGAGTCATTTGGTGCAAGTCAATGGAGTTTTAATACCCTTAAGCTACTACAAGTAAGTCTACGAAGTTCATTTCCTTGTTCATTACAAATTCATACTTATAAATACATTCACATACACTTATATCACATAACGACATTCACATATATTTATATTACATAATCGTACATCCATGTCGTGCTAACGTCTTAGTCTGTGATTTTTCATTATACTTGTTAAGCTGTATGGACAGGGAAAAATTTTACATTTTGTAAATTGTCCTCACTATGTTTTAAAAATTGTTTTTCTCATTGGCTTTTGGTTCATTGGCCGTTCTGAGAAGGTGTCTTTTCATCACACGCTATCTCATTGTTCGCTGCGCTTATGGCTAGCAGCAGCTCATTGTCTACCACGCCCGTCGCAGTGACGCGAGCGCCACGTGAGCAGCAGCACTGCCCGCGCATCCATCGTAATGTCGCTCCAGGCTCATGAAGTCGGTGTTGTATGTGCCCTCCAGTCCGGAGACTGGATACGACGGATTCAGCTCCAACGCTCAACCCGAAGAACACCAATACATCATCTCGCGCCTGGACGAGGTTTTCGCACAGCAAGGTGAGGTAAGGACCGCACTGCTGAACTCGGCATTGTCTTCCGTTGTTCATTGTAGTTCAGCGGTCCTCACACCACAACTCGTGGTTATACGGATTTCCTCTCATTTTTCCGTCGCACACGCATCACACTCACTGTATTCACTTCGCCACATTGTAGCGTTTACTCTTACTACGGCTCAGCCGTTATTTTCACTATTATTAGGCCTTAATATTTTTGTATTACTTCACACGTGCGAGGGTTTTACTCGTCCGTCGCGTTGCACTTCACATACATACATAAATGGTTCCTTTTCAAGAATAAAATTTCACATAAAATTGACAATAGTACATACATTTTACATAGACAAAAACGTTGACAATAATAAAGTCGACATACAAATTTACAATTCATACTCATTTCATATATGGAGTCCATGACATGCACCCTCTTACACACTAATATGCAAATCAGAAGGAATCTTTAATTTATTCTGAATATTTGGGTTTCCTGTTCCTTTCTTGCAGGACCGACCTCCTGCGCGTTTTTACGTTCACAACTATACATAGAAAACAGTACATACATACGTTTTACATAGACTTCGACATTGACAATAATATAGTTGGCAAATAAATGTACAGTCCACATTCACACTTCGTATATGGACTTCATGTTAAACAGCATCTTACACACCAATAAGTAAATTAGAAGGAATCTTGCATTTGTTCAGAATGTTGGCACCTTTTTCGTTCTTGACTTGCAGGACCGACTTGCGCATTTTTACGTTCACAGATACACACAGAAAGCAGTACATACATACATTTTACATAGACTTCGACATTGACAATAATATAGTTGACAACTAAATGTACAATTCACCTTCAGTTTTCATTTATGGATTCCATGTTTGGTATCGTTTTACACACTAGTAAGTAAATTAGAAGGAATCTTTCATTTGTTTTGAATATTTGCATTTTCTTCTCTTGACTTGCAGGCCCGACCTCCTGCGCGTTTATACCTTCACAAAAACACATAGAAAATACGTTCCAGCACTACTCACTACATGGAAAAAGAAGATTTGCTAAGGTCTGCTTCAGAGATCAAGCTACTTCTAAGATTGCTACTTGTAGTGCGTCGTTAGTGTACTTATTCTATCCTTGGCATTTGATAGACACCATACTACGTACAATATTTACAAGTGCTCGTTTGTGAGCGAGTGTGTAGGATGTTTTTTCCTTTGACAATCCTGACTTCATCACTGATTGTTAATCGTCGTAATATTACACATTCATGTACACATATTTCAAGTCATATTTCTGCCTTATTGATGCGACGACATGTACGTGTTTACCCTTTGTAACGTGTGGCCGATACTTTTACTGTATTTTTGCCATGTGTAATTCCACTCATAATTCATTCCCGCGAAAGAGGAACGTGCTTATGTTAAAGTACTGTTTTCGCTTCTGCGTGTGTCAAGAACTCAGTGTAGAAAATATTGTTTCAGTGCATTTTGTGCTCGTTCCTCATATGAATCGTATATCATATTTTCATTAATATTCACCTTATAGTTGCTCAAGCTGGAACAGATAGTCGCTAAAGAAATATTTTTCATACTAATTTGTTTTACTTTCTGACGCCTGTGTAGCAGATCACTGTATTGTAGTGTACTTTAAATGTAGCATGTACCTTTGTTACTATGGACTCCACTGTTTCTTCTTTATTCTTCACTGCTTCTTCAAGATGGTCGTTTTCATAATTACTTACCGTACATACATCATCATACTTTGCTTTCCACACTCATACAACCATTCATTCTAAGACTTAAAACTATATAATCTATTCTTTCTTACGTCGCCTTCATGGCTCTTTCCTAGGTACCACTGCAAAATTAATCTTCATATTCATCGCCGTATATCCATGTAATTATTCATTAAAAAATCTTCCACATAAATCGCCATTTATACTCATGTATTACCTACAGGGTTCTTACACTAGAACCACCGCCCTATTTATTTCTTCTCACAAATATAAATAAACTCATATTACTCTAATACACTTTCATTCTCTTCCTAGATTCATTCATGCATGTTATGTCACCACAAACGTAGATTAACTAATTAATACCTCCAATCGAATCTAAAACTTTTCACACTCTCTTTGCTTCCAAGTATTATCCAGCAGTGAAATTAATTTGTTTCTGTATATTGCTTTTTTAAACATACAGTACTTACCTCAGTTATTTTGTTTTAGTTCGTATAATTACGTTGTGTGCGTATTGGTTGGTTTTCGTATTTACTTAGCTTATCTCCCGCAAGTTGTACGATTCATGTTGACAGTTTTACTCAGCTGCTTATGCTTTTCGTATAAGGTACCATGTAATTAACAGCAACTAACATAAGTGAGTTCTGTAATAGCAAATTTGTGGGTATGTATTCTCCCTATACGTCACGCTCGCTAATTCTAATGTTGTCTGTAAAGAAGTGTAGTCTTATAAGTGCACAATTGCTCCTCTCGCTAAATCTCGTACGATATGTTATTTTGTAGTTTACGTCTCCGTCACACGCACTTTTCTATGTGTATATTTCATTCTACGTTTCCCATCGTCGCTGACTTGCGTGCTGTATGTAAGCCGCTTAGTTCTCAATAAAGTTCAGTGCTAATCGTGTTCTTCTAAGTGTACATGTTGTTACTTTTCTTTTAAACTTGTCTTAATTCTGTTGTATATAGTCTGATAGGAATATCTGTGTATATTTTCTTCTCCTTTGATTACTCATACTTATTTCTAACTATGTACATTCAATAGCCTATGTTAAGCTCACAATTTTAGCGTATTCTACGCTCCTTATACTTCACTTGCACCGATGCGGTCCTTTTCTTAAAACTACGTATCTACATCTACATGACTACTTTGCAATTCACATTTAAGTGCTTGGCAGAGGGTTCATCGAACCACAATCATACTATCTCTCTACTATTCCACTCCCGAACAGCGAGCGGGAAAAACGAACACCTAAACCTTTCTGTTCGAGCTCTGATTTCTCTTATTTTATTTTGATGATCATTCCTACCTATGTAGGTTGGGCTCAACAAAATATTTTCGCGTTCGGAAGAGAAAGTTGGTGACTGAAATTTCGTAAAAAGGTCTCGCCGCGACGAAAAACGTCTATGCTGTAATGACTTCCATCCCAACTCGTGTATCATATCTGCCACACTCTCTCCCCTATAACGCGATAATACAAAACGAGCTGCCCTTTTTTGTACCCTTTCGATGTCCTCCGTCAATCCCACCTGGTAAGGATCCCACACCGCGCAGCAATATTCTAACAGAGGACGAACGAGTGTAGTGTAAGCTGTCTCTTTAGTGGACTTGTTGCATCTTCTAAGTGTCCTGCCAATGAAACGCAACCTTTGGCTCGCCTTCCCGACAATATTATCTATGTGGTCCTTCCAACTGAAGTTGTTCGTAATTTTAACACCCAGGTACTTAGTTGAATTGACAGCCTTGAGAATTGTACTATTTATCGAGTAATCGAATTCCAACGGATTTGTTTTGGAACTCATGTGGATCATCTCACACTTTTGTTATTTAGCGTCAACTGCCACCTGACACACCATACAGCAATCTTTTCTAAATCGCTTTGCAACTGATACTGGTCTTCGGATGACCTTACTAGACGGTAAATTACAGCATCATCTGCGAACAATCTAAGAGAACTGCTCAGATTGTCACCCAGGTCATTTATATAGATCAGGAACAGTAGAGGTCTCAGGACGCTTCCCTGGGGAACATCTGATATCACTTCAGTTTTACTCGATGACTTGCCGTCTATTACTACGAACTGCGACCTTCCTGACAGGAAATCACGAATCCAGTCGCACAACTGAGATGATACCCCATAGCTCCGCAGCATGATTAAAAGTCGCTTATGAGGAACGGTGTCAAAAGCTTTCCGGAAATCTAGAAATACGGAATCGACTTGAGATCCCCTGTCGATAGCGGCCATTACTTCATGCTTAACTTAATGATATACTCTTAAAATTAGTGCTCTTTACAGTATAGTCTCCATCTTGGGGATAAATGTCTGTGTTCGTTTTGTTTGTGTAACTGATTTACGTTAGAGTATTGAGCTGATAGGTACTTCATTTCGTGTCGCTTCTGTTTTGTCCAGTTGGCAGCGCAGCGTGAATGCCGATTCGCTTAAATTCTAGAATGGTTTCCGTCGCGATGCGCAGTGTGTCTTTGCGCATCTAGCTGAGGACACTGAACTCAACCGTGCCTTTTGCCTACTCGACCCCTACGATCAGCTGTTAGATGCTTCGTATGTAATTGTTATAAGTACACTCCGCTTCAAGCGCGGCTGCGCGTCTCAGTACTCTTCATCGCTCGTGCCGCTAGCTCAAAGCTCGCGCGCTGTGAATTTCTTTCTTTTCCATCGCTCTTGTTTAATTATTTTTATGTATTGTAACTACGTAATCTAATGATTTTCACTCGTCCACTATTGTGTACAATTGTTTTATTTCTTCCCATATATTTAGTGTTCTCTTAAGGAATATGAAAAAGTTTCTTGTGTTTCTATAGATATTTAAGTCTTAAGAAAGCTCAATACCAAAATTACAAGAAAAATCTCGAACGACTAGGTTGCATTCTCATCTCTGCATTTTAGATAGTAGAAGAAAATTGAACATTCCTTATTGACTAAACAGTACAGTAGAAGAGGGAGAGGGTAACGAAAATATAAATATTGTACACCCTAGCTGGAGAGGAACCGAGCGCCAATCGGTTTATTCGTCATAGAGTGACAAACCTCCTACCTACTTGGGTTTTATTAACGCAACAAATAAGGAAAGAATTGGACTTGCACTTTCATTTAATAAATTTCCGCATATCTTTATGTGGATACATGCCTTTTATTTTACCATTTTTTATATTTCCTATCAAGTAGCACCCAGGATTTGGCTTGTCAACAATGATATACGGACCAACATATAACAATTGCCATTTTTTGTTCAATGCCTTTAATTTCGATGATTTCGGATGAGTTCTTAGTACTACCTCCTGTCCAATCTGGAATTCTATTACGTTTTTCAATTTCTTGTCGTAAATGCCTTTCCTTATTTGAGCTTGCCCTTCCAGTGTTATTAGCGCTTGCCGTACTTTGTCATCTAAGGCTATGTCTTTGTGCCCTAACTTAGGTATCGGTTTTGCCCATTCATCTAGTTCCACCTTTTCAAACATAAGTTCGGCCGGTGTGTACCCTGTTGATGTGTGTGGTAGGTGATTTACTATGTGCTGAAACGGACCCACGTATTCTATCCATTTCTTTTGGTTCTGCGGTATATATGTCCAGATAAACCTGTTAAATTCACGGAAGCACCGTTCGACAGGACTTGCTTCCGGGTGGAACTTGGATACTAAAATATGACGTATGTTTTGTGATTTTAAAAATGATTTCCATTGGTCACCTGTAAAATTTGAAGCATTATCAGTTAGAACCGCTTGCGGTTTCCCAATACGTGGTATGTAGTCTTCCAGAATCCGTCTTATAATTGGTCCAGACCTAACCGTTTTGACTGCGTACAGCTGGAGATACTTACTAAAAACGTCATACAAGGCTACGATGTATTTAACCCCGCCGCGGGCTTGGGGATAAGGTCCTGTGGCGTCAATAGATACAAGGTCCCTTGGTTGCTTTGGTATTATTGGGTGTAGTACATTAAGACATGTCCTATTTTGATGTTTGACCTTCTGACACACCGCACATCGTCTGATTACTTGCTCTATACGTCGCCTCATATTAGGGAAATAACAATACGTTGCAATTTTTGCAGCACACTTTAGCACTCCATAATGTCCCCACGTGCGGTGCGTGTGTTGAATTAAGTTGTCCACATATTCCTGAGGTATGCACGCACACCGCTTATCCATTCGCCGATCTCTTCTATGAAAGAAGACGCTATTATGTATAATATAATACTGCTTTAACTGTTCGTGTGTTCCGGACTGCAAATATCTTATTACCTTGCTCCATCTCGGGTCTTCTTCCTGCAGACGTTGCATGTTTTTGCACATTTTGATATAATATGGTTGTAAAGTTCCATCATTTATTAAAAGTACTTTGAAATCAGATGTTTGTTCCTCTAAGTCGTGATAATCGGTGAGGCCTTGTGGTAATCGTGATAGTGCATCTGCCAAAACATTCTGTTCCCCTTTTATGTACACAACCTCAAAATCAAACTCCTGTAGGTACATGCACCACCTCGCTATTCTCTTACGTAACAACTTACATGTCAGAAGAAAGGACAAAGCTTGATGATCACAGTAAACTTTAGTATGTTTTCCCCAAAGGTAATACTGAAATTTACGGAAGGACCAAATAACTGCCAACAATTCCAGTTCAGTTACAGAATACGATCTTTCACATTCTGTAAGAGTTCTACTCGCAAAACTTATTACATTGATTTCTTCCTTACCATCTTTTGTTATTATTTGAAACAGACACGCACCAAGCCCCTGATAACAAGCATCAGTGCTTAAACAAAAGTCCAACTCCATATCCGGGTGTTTAAGGATAGGTGCATTAATCAGTGCCTGCTTAATGCGTTGAAAATCACTTTCACACTCTTTAGTCCACAGCCAACTGTGATTTTTACGCAGTAGGTTTAACAGCGACCTACTGTTCAACAATTGTTGTGGCAGAATTTTCCTGAAAAACGAGGCCATTCCTAGAAAACATTTTAATTGTCTCTTATTATAGGGTGTTGGGAAATTTCGTATCGCATCTAATTTACCGGGGTCAGGTAAGATCCCTTCTGGTGAAATAATATACCCTAAAAATTTTATTTTGCCCTTTCCGAATTCAGACTTTCTAAAGTTAACTGTGACATTGTATTCATCGAATTTTTGAAAAACCTTTTCCAGAATACTTACATGTTCATCCCATGTTTGAGTTGCAATTAATAAATCGTCAACGTAGAGTGTAACCTGGCTAAGCAACTCCGGTCCAAGTACTTTGTCTAATGCTTCAATAAATACACCAGCGCTCACGTTTAATCCGAAAGGCAGCACCCTAAATTGGTAACTCCTCCCGGCATTAATGAAAGCTGTATACTTTCTACTCTCTTCTTGCAACAAAATTTGCCAGTACGAAGCTTTCAAATCGAGGGATGTTAAATACTTAACGCCATGAAACTTTAATAACTGCTCTTCTAGATTCTCTGGCCTTGTTCTTATAGGAACGATGATTTTGTTTATTTCTCTCGCGTCTAACACCAGCCGCACCGTTCCGTCAGTTTTACCAACTGCGAGAATCGGACTGCAGTAGGGCGAGTGCGATGTTTCAATCACCTTCCACCTAATCATACGCTCTATTTCTTGTCTTACTGCGTCTTTCTTTGCCCAAGGAATGCCATATGACGTTCTACAATAGGTTTCATGCGGGCACACTTCCATTTTATATTCATATCCCCTAATAACACTGGGTTGTTTAAGAAAAATGTTATGATATTTGAAGAGTAATTTTGCCAGTTCACTTCGCTGTTCATTGTTAAGACAAGTGGATTTACTTATTTTACAACCTACTGTTTGCTCATCTAGGATCTCACCGCCAGGGTCATCAAATTCCGTCTCCTTTGCTATTAAGACTTGAGGGTAGCTAAGTTTAACATCAATATCGGGTATCTGCCTACCCTGATTCGTCGTTGTAGTTTTTATTAAGTCCACTGTCAGTGTGCGCTCTCCTACATGAAATTGACATTCCCCGCTGCCGATATCTATTTTTACCCCATACCTTCTGAACACCCCCATACCAAGTATACAGTTCACTATCAGTTTGTCTATCAACAAGAAAGAACACTGCAAAGTTACACCACATATGCTAATGGGTATGCTGGCCTGTAATTTTATAACCTTAGATTTACTTCCCATTGCCGTTACGATCTTACAGTTTCCCACGGGTAGCGTGGGTACACTTACTTCTCTCGCTATCTCTTTGAACAAGCTAGTAGACATGAGGCTTGTCGACGCGCCAGTATCCAAAACAACGGGTACATCTATGTTTCACACTTTTACCTTTATTATTGCTTCAATAATTTCACTTACCTTGGGTGTTGTTCCTTTCTCCTCAGTTAACAGGTCTTCTTTCATTTCTGTGTCCTTATCATACCTTAAAAATAGATTCCGGATGTGCTGTATGTGTAGGTTTGTTTCAGTTTCTACTTCCTCCTTTCCGTCCCTGTTCGTGTTAGTGTTTATGTCGCTCTTATTAGTACTGTGGCACATTGACAGTTCATTACCTTCTTCCTCTAGTCACGCTCGATTACTATTGCTTGGGGGTGGTATAGGTATGGATTCATTCTCTGCCGTCATTTCTACTATGTTCACTGTATGTTCGCGTGCTCGCCAGTTCGTGTCCCGGTTGTTTCGATTTGATTGTACTGGCAGCCTGTTCTCTCTCGGATCCCTGTGTTGCATATTCCGATCCTGGTAATTTGCATTTCCTTGTCGCCTGTTGTCAAAGTTTTCCCTCGGATTCCTAATGTCTCGGCCATTGCCGTACCTATGGGGCTGATATTTATTTTCGTACCCTCGGTCACCCTGTGGCTGGTGGGTAGGCCGATTGTACGGATTGCCGTTGTGACGCGGCGGTGCATACGGATGCCATTCATTCATACGCACACGACCACTATAGTTTCCAAATCCATTGCCGTTACCATAGTTGTTCTTTCCGTTTGGGTAGTGTTCATTACCGTTACGATAACTAGGCATGGCTTGCCCATCCTCATGAATCAGATCTATTGAGTCGAGCACTGAAAGAAAATACTCAAGGTCATATTCGGGAACAGTTACTAATTTTTCCCTAACATTTGCTGGTAACTTGTTCTTTAAGATTTTCAATACATCTACATTAGAGATCGGATTATTCCAGTAACGGGCCTTGTTTAAATATGTTTAAAAATAGCTTCTTAGCCCCCCGAATTTTGAATGATATTGTACTGGGTTAAATACCTCTCGTCTTAACCTCTCCTGGATAGCTGTAGACCAGTATTTATCTAAAAATGCATTCTCAAACTGATCATATGTCTCGCAAAGTTCTGACATCTCCGTAGCCCACAAAAGGGCATCACCTTCGGTATGTCCTATTACATATTTGATCTTTTGAGCTTCTGTCCAAGTCCTCGGCAGTACATTTCTGAAGGCTCGGACAAACACTACCGACGTGCGTTCGCTTTTTCTCATTTGAGAATACGGGAAACTGTCGATGTTTTATTAAGCTCTCATCCATTAACAACGCTGTATAGGAGGGCGGAACAGCATTTCCCTGCAGTGACGGTATATTTGTTTCACAAAAATTTTGCCCGTTGCTCGCGTCGTGCGTCGACATGCGGTCGCGCGGCGTGGGTTGGGCATTGTTGTCCGCGCCACTGATTCCTCCCACTGGCGGATGGCTGTTTAGCGCTCCGCTTACCGCCCCCGGCGATGATATTACCGTACTTTGTTTGTAACTATTTCGTCCCTTAACCTTTGTTCTACCTGTTTGATATCCTGTTCTATGCGTTTTAAAAGATTTCTTCTTCCTTTTCCCCCATTACTTCCTTTACCGCTTCCACATAAGTGCGCTGTTCTGCGAACGTTGTGTTTTCGTCCTTTGTATTACTCTTTACCGTTTCGTAAAGCTGCACAATGTCTGAGTTGATTCTCTTGTGTTCTAACTTGAGTAACCCTATCTCCACTGTGATTTTCTCTACATTTTCTGGCAAGTCGTCACAGAAAGAATGTAGTTTCGCTACTTCTGATTGTACATTGTCTAAGTTAACCTGAGTATTCTTTTGCATTGCCTGTAAATTCTCTTGGGTTTCTCTAATACCGGATAGCTCCTGTCGATATGTGTGTGTTAGTGTCTCAAAATTTTCTCTCAATATGCCTTTTAATTTCTCACCCATATCATGAACTGAAATTTGCACTTGTTCATTAATTTTCCTATCCACCTCCGTGGAGATTTGCGAAATCTGCTGTGTGAACTTCGTATCCATGTTATTGAGTTTTGTGCGCAAACTTTGTACCTCGCCTGAAATGTGCGTCATGTTTGTATGTACCTTCGCGATCTCGGACTTTACTGTGGTCATGTCTGCTTTCATGTTAGTCATGTCTGCTTTCATGTTAGTCATGTCTGCTTGTATTATGTCTAAACTCGACATATTTGAATTAATTGTGTTCATGTTAGTTTGTATAGTTTCTGTTAAAGCTCGAAATAATGCTTGCATATCTTCTCTATTCATTTCCGGCCTACGTCTGTCAGCATCTGCGTCTGTACTACGCGTACTACGTTCATTTAAAATATTCTCCTGCCTTGAGTTGTCATTAATTTCGTCTATTGTAATCAAAGTATTGCTGGTAATGAAATGTTCTGTATTCACGGGCGTCGAATGCAACCATGGCATGTTGCGCCCAGCATCCAAATAATCACCGCTTAACGGTTCTAAACCACTCATTGTTGCGTTTTGTAAATGCACATCCACTACATTGGCATTTTGATTTTCGAATGACATTTCCTTATTGTTTTGACTCTCCATTATAGAAACTCTTAAGGCACTACAGTTATCAAAATCAGTATTTTCTCTCTTTAGATTTCACTTTCCTGGTACTTCTCACGCTAAAAATGCATATACTGCTGTATGTAATTGTAATCTCAGTTGTTGTTCGGTCAATATATTTTCAGTACTAATAAAGAAATGTCATTGTCTCTACTCGAATGCAATAGCGTTAATCTCTGAAGCTTTAGATTCTGGATTTTAGGAAACAGGTGCTTGGGTTTTCTAATATGCTTACTGGGAACGCATTTTCTATATGCATTGCGCGGTCCTACCTGATTGTTGTCTTGTTACTGTTAAGTCCTCTATTGTGCTTTGTTGTACGTTCTTGGTATTGTTGTCCTCTTCCTTCTAATTTATTTATTATTTCCTTTCAGTATCACATCACCGTCTCCGTCACATCATCAGCGTACACGGAACATAAAGAAATTGTTAACATACATGTATATTCATTTTCCTAACAATACTAATACTCACAGTTTTGCCCACTACGTATCGTCCTGTCACGGTCGCCACTTTATAATATAATAAAATGATAATATAATAGGATAGGGAATGAATGATAATAAAATGTTGGAATGTGTGGCTTTTTTAAAATGGATGAATTAAAGAGATTAATTCTTTGGCATGAAGGACAAGCACAATAAGCTAGGCATTGCCCGTAACGGGAAAGGAATCATTTTAGTTTATATTTATATAAATAAATCGTCTTCATAGTATTTTATGCGTACCAATTATTAATATTATGTCCGATCGCCGTCTCCTTGACTGTGGCCGTGTTGTTATATTCGGATCTTCGTAAATTTTCCGAAGTACACAGGTGGGCTTCCGTTCTTCTTATTGCATTACTACTTAAAATAATAATAACTCTCACAAATATTCTGTTAAACACTACTATATTTCTGTTCGATGCACATAGAAAATACACACAATGGCGGTCTGCAATTACTCGCTAAAAAATGGCGGTTCTCACTCGTTCACTCACTGAGCGAAACCTTCCTTCCAACAACTCGTACAAGAACAAAAACTGCTCTGTCTTTTAACATCTGAAAGTCAAAAATACCTGACGGTAGGCACAGGCTCTACGCTGGGCTACTACCACCTCATCTTTTCTCTTTGCTTTTAAATAGGATGAAAACATAAATGTAAGAAATGCAAAAGGTATATCACAAGCTGCAGAATACTAACGCGAATTCTTTACGGCCAAATGGAAAAACTGGTAGAATCCGACCTCGGAGAAGATCAGTTTGGATTCCGTAGAAATGTTGGAACACGTGAGGCAATACTGACCTTACGACTTATCTTAGAAGAAAGATTAAGGAAAGGCAAACCTACGTTTCTAGCATTTGTAGACTTAGAGAAAGCTTTTGACAATGTTGACTGGAATACTCTCTTTCAAATTCTAAAGGTGTCAGGGGTAAAATACAGGGAGCGAAAGGCTATGTACAATTTGTACAGAAACCAGATGGCAGTTATAAGAGACAAGTGACATGAAAGGGAAACAGTGGTTGGGAAGGGATTTAGACAGGGTTGTAGCCTGTCCCCGATGTTATTCAATCTGTATATTTTGCAAACAGTAAAGGAAACAAAAAAAAATTCGGTGTAGGCATTCAAATCCACGGATAAGAAATAACAACTTTGAGGTTCACCGATGACATTGTAATTCTGTCAGAGACAGCAAAGGACTTGGAAGAGCAGTTGAACGGACTGGACAATGTCTTGAAAGAAGGATATAAGATGAACATCAAGAAAAGCAAAACAAGGATAATGGAATGTAGTCGAATTAAGTTGGGTGATGCTGAGGGAATTATATTAGGAAATGAAACACTTAAAGTAGTAAAGGAGTTTTGGTATTCGGGGAGCAAAATAACTGATGATGGTCGATGTAGAGATGATATAAAATGTAGACTGGCAATGGCATGGAAAGCGTTTCTAAAGAAGAGAAATTTGTTTACATCGAGTATTGATTTAAGTGTCAGGAAGTCGTTTCTGAAAGGATTTGTATGGAGTGTAGCCATGTATGGAAGTGAAACATGGACGATAAATAGTTTGGACAAGAAAAGAATAGAAGCTTTCGAAATGTGGTGCTACAGAAGAATGCTGAAGATTAGATGGGTAGATCACATAACTAATGAGGAGGTATTGAATAGAATTGGGGAGAAGAGGAGTTTGTGGCACAACTTAACAAGAAGAAGGGACCGGTTGGTATGACATGTTCTGAGGCATCAGGGGATCACAAATTTAGCATTGGAGGGCAGCGTGGAGGGTAAAAATCGTAGAGGGAGACCAAGAGATGAATACAATAAGCAGATTCAGAAGGACGTAGGTTGCAGTAAGTACTGGGAGATGAAGAAGCGTGCACAGGATAGAGTAGCATGGAGAGCTGCATCAAACCAGTCTCAGGACTGAAGACCACAACAACAACAACATGTAGTTACAGGTTTTCTCTTTACAGACCTCACACGTCTCACGTCCGAACAGTTCATCGGTTAGCACAGGAAGAACGACTGAACCATAACTATCGCAGATAACAAAAAAAGATCATAATTGTCGTTGTCTATGAATGTAGTTCTCTGATAATAGTTTTAATTCACACAGAAATTACTTTATTACAGAAATAATAAAATAATTATCCTCATTTTTACACGATACAGTCTTTTTTATACGTAGTATCCATAATATTTATTGAAGTTTGTGCACATAGTTCATTGTAACATCTTGTGGCTAGAACATAGTGTCGTGGATATTACAACCCGGTCTACGTCGTAACCGCAAACGAGCATCACTTGCGTGCAGGCAGAATCTGTTTTCGTCGCAAAAGATCACGACGCACCAGTCCATCTTTCAAGTGAACCTCTGACGGCACCAGTCGAGGCTTGCAGGTCGATGCTGTGGCGTGAGTGGAAGACAGGCTAGAGGTGTGCGTGCCCGTATTCCCACTGCTAATAACCGGTTCGCAACAATTTGTGTTGACACGGCTGGGCTTACAAGCCATCTCATCTGTGTTGTGGTAGCTGTACAATCTGCCAGTGTTGCCCTTACAATACAACAATCCTGGTTTATGTCTGTGCTACTTGGGTGTCCAGAACGTCGACTACGGGCGTGAGAATATTCACGTCACCACTGATACCACCTTCGTCGCCCAACTGGTGCATCACGTCCAACTTGTGTGGCAATTTTCCGAAAGGACCACAATCTGACCCCTTTCAAACTCGCTCAGTAGGCTGTAGGAAGCTCGAGTGCATCTACATGGAATGGTCACCTATTTGGTTTACATGTTAGCATTACACTGAGCCTTCTGGCTGTGAGCATTTCCCATTAAAGGGTGGACACATATGGCACTCTGGTAGGTAAGGGGCTACGCTGTCTGTTGGCGGACGACGTTGACAGTATTATCAGTAGATCTACTATTCCCCAGGAGGCATATGCTGTCATACGATCAAATTCGACATCGTCTTTCCATGTCTACTAATTTTTGTATTATGTATCAATAATTGTAAGACGCAACACAATACACTAAGGGGAGTTGTTTGTCAAGCTAGTAAGATCCGCTGCGTTGTTGTAGGTATTTAAACAGTTTCCCTCGAAACTGTGTGTTCTGCCTTACGGCAGGTCTTGTCATGGGGAAGCCTCGTCAGAGAGGTCCACCGTATGAGCCTGCAGGGAAGTGATTCCATTGGTGGTTTCCCGTTGCCTTCCACTGATGGTGATAAAATAACGATGAGGACAACACAACACCCAGTGGCTGAGCGGAGAAAATCTCCGACCCAGCCGGGAATCGAACCCTGAACCCTTGGCGTGACAGACCGCCGGGCTGGCGACTCAGCTATCGGGGTGGACATTACCCTCAGCTGTTTCATAGTTCTCCTGTCGCGACCACCCGACAAATATATCATCATTTGAACGAAGGAACGTATACAAGTAAGTGATGAAGGTATGCAAATTTTTCTTTTAGATTTATGAATTGATTAGCAGTGGATCAGTAAATGTATGGCAACGAGACACTAAATACACGGTACTATAGCTTTCAGGCCACATATTCTTTTAAAAGAAAAGACGTTCTTTGTCAGTGGCTCAGTTTTCTTTGCATTTGTAACAGACTATTTGAATAGGAGAATGTGCGTTGCAATGATTTCGCCTTCGTGTTGTTCTGGTCCAGTTCTAAGCCTTAAATTTCGTTCTACAGGTGTACGAGCGGCTAAACGAAGCAATTTCAGCGTAGGGTGTCCTCTCCTTGTACTGACTGACAAATACCGCGTATTGATTTCATCTCTTGTGGCTGTCTCTCTGCTTCATCACGAAGCTTTAGTCTGCTTATCAAAAGACCTCAGCGAACTGGAACAGCACTGCCCACTATTTGCCAAATAACAGTCATCTCAAAACTTGAGTATGACCTGTCCCGAACCATCACACAAGTATGCGGTTTCGTGGATCTTGACATCATGATCCATCACTTAATACACTCATGCTCAAAAATTAAGGATAATGCTGGTACATGGTGAAACAACGGTCTGGTTGGCCGTTTACCATGCGGTGCATTTGACCTGCGGTCGTCGCACATGGTCATTGGAGCAATGGTCCCAGGTTATGTTCACGGACGAGTCCAGGTATAGTCTGAACAGTGAGTCTCGCCGGATTTTCATCTGGCGTGAACCAGGAACCAGATACCAACTCCTTAATGTCCTTGAAAGGGACCTGTATGGAGATTGTGGTTTGATGGTGTGGGGTGGTATCATGATTGCTGCACGTACACCCCTGCATGTCTTTGACAGAGGAACTGTATTAGGTCTGGTGTATCAGGACGTCATTTTGCACCAGTATGTCTGCCTTTTCAGGGGTACAGTGGGTCCCACCTTCCTCCTGATGGATTATAACGCACAGTCCCACCGAGCTGCCACAGTGGAGGAGTACCTTGAAACAGATGATATCAAGCGAATGGAGTGGCCTGCCTGTTCTCCAGAACTAAACTCTATCGAGTACGTCTGGGATCCTCTCGGTCGACGTGTCGCTGCACGTCTTCAAACTCCTAGGACACTTCAGGAGCTCCAACAGGCACTAGTGCAAGAATGGGAGGTTATACCCCAGCAGCTGCTCGACCACCTGACCCAAAGTGTGCCAACCCGTTGTGCGGCCTGTGTACGTGATATTATCCCATATTGAAGTCGGGGTACATGCGCAGGAAAGAGAGGCGTTTTGTAGCACATGTATTTCGGGATGGTTTACTAAACTTATCACCAATACCGTGGACTTACAGACCAGCGTCGTGTGTTCCCTATGTGCCTATGCTGTTAGCGCCAGTTCTGTGTAGTGCCACGTAGTGTGGCACCACATTCTGCAGTTATCCTTAATTCATGAGCATGAGTGTAGTTAACAGACTCCTGTAAAGTATCTTATGATTAATATGATAAAAACTAAAAATAATTATATACAATCATAAATAAAAACATGAATTTGATATTCCCAATAAAGCAAACATTGTAGTGTTACAAATACTGCCTTCAATATTTCTGTTATTTTCCCCCGAGCCATGTCAGGTAAATACTTATATTTTAATATTTCAATGTATTTATTTCAATATATTCGCACAGATGTGTATATTTCATTGTTTCGCGTTGCCAACGCGGTATTGTCTTTCTCAATTAACGCGGAACTTCGCAGTTGCGGTCACCATTTTGTTTTGGGCGACGGCCAGCGATCGCGAGAAAGTGGCGGCCGCATTGTCTCTGCCTCGTAGCGCTGAATTGTAATAATCATAACTGAAGTTTGAAAGCATTGTGATGTCAGACTGTCACAACAGAATGTCGTCTGCCACACCGCACACTGTAAAGCTAATATATCAACTCTAGTTTACGGTGAACAGACTACATATATAGAGGGAATTCATTAAGAGCAGGATCAAGAAGAAATATTTCATAAAGAGATATGAGATCCCAGTACATGTTATTGGTTAGTAACTCTTTTTTTTTATCTCGATTAAAAATGAAATGTTGGAATTTTAACAGTCCAAAGCAGAAACAGGAACACAGGCTGCGAAACGTTTATAAACGAGTAGTAGTTTTTTTGTGAGTGAATAGATTAAGAAATATTTTTTTTACAAAAAATGAAATTTAATCATTCTGCGATTTCTTGATCTCCTACATTGCGAAGTTCATACGAATCTGCAAAATCGATAAAATTAAAAATCAAATACAATTCACTACATTAATCAATTTATTAAAAAGATTTGATTTGTGGCGTTCCCTCGTTTACCACGAAGTCCAGTGTGGTCATGGTCACTGAAATTTCGGATGTTGGTTAATGAAGATTAATATGAAGGAATAGAAAAGCAATAGAGACGGAACACCTACAGGACACCGTGCCTATTAAACATGTAAGTAGGCTGTTTAGGTTTTCTTATTGGTAACGCCACGTAGCACTCTGTATAAAAATCGCTGGCTGTGCTGTGTGCAGTCTGTGGCTGGTTTGCATTGTTGTCTGCCATTGTAGTGTTGGGCAGCGGCAGCTGGATGTGAACAGCGTGTAGCGTTGCGCAGTTGGAGGTGAGCCGCCAGCAGTGGTGGACGTGGGGAGAGAGATGGCGGAGTTTTGAAATTTGTAAGACTGGATGTCATGAACTGATATATATATATTATGACTATTAAGGTAAATACATTGTTTATTCTCTATCAAAATCTTTCATTTGCTAGCTATGCCTATCAGTAGTTAGTGCCTTCCGTAGTTTGAATCTTTTATTTAGCTGGCAGTAGTGATGCTCGCTATATTGCAGTAGTTCGAGTAACCAAGATTTTTGTGAGGTAAGTGATTTGTGAAACGTATAGGTTAATGTTAGTCAGGGCCATTCTCTTGTAGGGATTACTGAAAGTCAGATTGCGTTGCGCTAAAAAAATATTGTGTGTCAGTTTAAGCACAGTCTTGTATAATTGTTCTAAGGGGACGTTTCAAACAAAGCAGCGCAATACGACGCTTGCAGTTACAATAGTTGTTACAGATTCCAAGTAAGTACGAAAATGAAGAAAATAAAATCGTTGGCGACTGGAAGCAGTACAATCATAGACTCCTCAACGCAAACTGAATCATTTGAAGCCATAACCAGTAACTGCATGTTGTAAGTAGATGCTAATGTAAAAGAGAAACGAAACGGCCGACACTGCAGATATACGTGAACGCCTTACCCCTCCTCCGACCCACTTCCTCCACCGCCTTCCCAGCCCTTTACTCCACCCACCAGAGAGCCCGACTCCTGCAGCTTCATATCAACTATTTTCTCTCCCGATGACTTCTGGAGATCAACCCTTCCAAGGCATAGGCAGTAATTAGAGAACGAACCACCACCGGCTCTACCCCTAGCCCCATTAGGACCAAACTCACTTAAGTACCATGTACTTGACCATAACCTAAAGTCCATCGAATAAATGCACAACAAGAAACCTACAATAGACTTAAGATTACTACCTGGCTGACAAAGGAGACCACATCTCTTCACACATTCCACACTTATAAAGCCTTAATCCGATCCACTTTCTCTTTCGCCAGTATTACCGTGACGTTAGCACCACCAAAATTCTGTTGCTCCCTGAAAATCCTCAGATTCCGTACTCTCCTCCATCTATAACCTCCCTCACTGAAATCATCTTGCATCTAATTAAGAGCCACCCCTCTCTTCCCTCTAACACTGACTTCTAAAGATTTCCTACACTTCCCCTCGAAGGTAACACCAAAATTAAACAAACCATATCAAATAGAAACATTGTGTGAAAGGACACACGCCACTTGCAAACAGTTTAGTCGTAGTTAATTTCATAATATAGTAAGTGCTTGCCTATCTTTAATAGAAATGAAGTAAAAATATTTTGTTCGTTACATTTGCTTTGATATTTCGCTTAGGGACATTAAGTGCAGTGTTCTGTAGACACCAAAATTAAATGAACTGTATAATTTCGTTAATTTTCACTTATGGACGGTCAACTTGTATGATGGCTGATCATATCTCTAGTCCTGAATCGGTGGAAGTCGGAAGTCTTCGTCCAATAGTCATTCCTTTTTTGCTGCAGCCAACATTACTTGGCTCAAAGGGCTTTGTGAGATAGCCATTGTGCTCTGCCATGTTACTGTGTTATATCTCATTCAATTTCGTTTTGTTTCCATTTCATTCCTTCTAATAAGTGTACGTAATTGTCACAGCTACAATCTTAAACAAACATGTCAATACATAAGAGGATTTCTGATTTAGTTACGAACAACATTTAAAAGAGAGTTAAAACGCTGCATACTGTAAGCAACATTTACTTTGTAACGAAACTAGACCATTTATTATGCTAGAACGCATTGATTTTTATGTTTGAAATATACTGAAAGATACTTGTTTCCCCATGCAAAACTAAATTACCTGACTGTAGATTATACTTTAAAAAAGTTTATTGCCAAGACAAAAAAAACTTACCCTTTACTGCGAGACTATTGGGGCGATCACATTCTGTTCACAAATTTAAGACTTGTAGAAACTACAGAAGTTATGAAAGCACTAACCAACACAAACCTGAGAGTTAATAACTTCTTTTCTATACAGTATTGCTGCCACCTGTAGTATCCGGTATTATTTTTAACGTGAGTGCTCTGTAATGAATCACTAACAATCCAAAGCAAGTACTGTAAATATTATATCGCTCATGTAAATGAGAGAGACTACTTCGCATTAGGTTTCATTTTTATGGCCTGAGCACGAGTATGACGGATTATTCTACTCCTCCAAAAACAGAAATCGTAAGTTACAAATATAAATTTTTTGTGATGAGATATGACTCAGAAACGAGTCTTTCATGTGTTATTAAGACCCTTAAGAAGATTTTTTTAAATAAGGTAAATTATTAATTGGTTGAACATCCTTTTACATTAAAATATCTCTGTTCACCCTTTGTAAGTAATGGTTTTTATAATTATGTTCAAGTGTTATGCACAGTCTGTGTATTTGGGATGTTGCGTAGCGCAAAAACACAATGTTAAGTTACTGCGAGAGAAAGCAAGTAATTAATGCGCAAATAATTCCATTCTCACAGAATATCTGAATTATTGGTAATTAATGATCCTGAGAATAAACGATTGGAGATAAAAAGCTTTTTCATTGCCATTATTTATTCATTGAAACAATGAAATATGTCATTATGTGTTTATTAATATCATACACTGCGGACTTTATTTTCACAGATCCTAATCTGGGGACCGCTGTACGAGGCCGAATTTTGTGTATAGAATAAAAGCGTTTTATACCTTTTTCATATTCCAAAACTGGTAATAACGAAGGAAAAAGAGAGGAAGGAGGGAAGCCACGGACTGACGAAAATCGAGAATTTCCAAGCCCGTGTTGAGCAACACGAGTAACATCGGCGGAATATGCCAAGTCAGATCTTTCCTTTTCGATGTGTTTCGGTTTCTGCATAGCATAATGGCATTTAAAAAATTTCATTTGCAGATCGCAGTCAACATTCTTTCAGATCAAGTTTCATTATTCCCAGTTTCAGTATTGTATGTTATGGTGGTAGAACAGCATGCGGAGTTTCTGGAATGTGGAAAGGTTTGAAATTGTTCAATGTTCATTGGCAGCCACCACGTGACGTTTCTAACAGGAGACATTTCATTTACAGTGATATTATTGCCTTAGCAATTTTGGAAAGCAGTAACTATTCATCCCTTTATTTTGTACATTCCCTTAACAATAAATTTTTAAAAAATGGGGATGAAAGAGCCAGATGAGGCAATCCTCTAGAACAAGTCAACGAAATGCTTAGCAAACTTGTAAAACTTTAAATTTTGCCATGAAAACTGTTTTGACCATCCAGACCAAGATGAAAACGCAATTATTAACTAACATTGAGCAAATTTCTCACGCACGGAAAGGAATTTCTCGTACACCGGGAACGAAGTCCAAAGCGCAGATCGATACGTTAACTGTAATTGAACAAATTTCCCGTGCATGAGAAGAAACTTCTGGTGTATGGGAACAATTGTTTACTACCTACTAATCCAAACTGCATGCTGATCTTGCAAGTAAAATAGAAAATGATACTAAAATTAGGAAGTAATAATACCAGAACAGTTCAAACATCATCAGACAATGATGAAAGAGGAAATGGCCAAGCGGCTAGAAGGATAAGGTAGTCAATTAACTGATGAAACGTTTCCCACTGGGAACAAATACAAAAAGACAAAAAGGAAAACACATTTTAAAAATGTAGAGAAGAGACTGATAGACGTGTAAATGAAATTGTAGCCAAACAATTTTTTGCAGTCAAAAAAAGAGCAGGATGTTCAGGTAGAAAATCTCAATAAACAAAGGTAAGAGAGTCCGTTCTTCCTGAATTCAAGGAGTAGTGCGGATCTCTAGTAAAGAAAATCGCAATTAAGCAACTGAAGTCAATACAATAACAATGCGAAAAGTCTGACTGGCACATTCGTATTGCAAGCTGAACCCAGTTTACAAATAAGTCACAATGTTGCAAACAACAATGAGACTATGTACAGAATAGATACTGCTCCATTGACTGAAAATGCGATCGTGGAAGAAAACATTGATTACATGATGTTGCCAGTTTCGTGCATTTACACCAGACAAGAAGTGCGTGCATCCTGCTGTTTTTATTCGTTAATTTGAAGCAATTCTACTCCATTCGTGGAAAGAAGTACAAAAAATTATACTTGTTCTTGGTTATATGAAGGGAAATTCAGTACTCCGGGCAATACAGGCTGCAAATAGTTGTCAAATTTACAAGAAATTTGAAACGTCATTCCTCGCAAAATATTGATCCAAAGGAGTGCGGGAAAGCCTCTGAAACGAAGTATTTAACCACGCAATAAGTGCCACGTCAGTCTCTGGTCCTATTTCGAAAAATACGTAAACATAACAAAATATTGAGAGAAGACAACTGTGAATCTAGATGTGCTTCACATTTTGAGGTCTAGGTTGTCTGTCCAAATAAGAGAGAAATGAAGAAAGGTGCCAGAAAAAGATCTGACCTTCATGTTGGTACATTGATCTAATACATAAAGATATTAGGGCAGCACAAAACACGTTTCACCGAACAGGAAAATGACAATTAGTCATTCAACTGAGGTAATGCAACTTCAGAGAACATGGAAAACCAAGGAAATCTGGTGAGATCGAACAGTTGCTGTCATTCATGTAGTCAAAGACTGCGTTGCGAGAGAAGCAGTAATCACAGTAACAACGGTAATGAAAATAATAAGCGTGGTGATTCAGATGATTGCAGCACAGACGTGGTAACAGTCACGAGAACAGATCTAAAAACCATGGTCCCAGAGTGTACATATTGCAAGTCCACACTGACTCGACTCACAATGATTCAGAGAATTAGTTTAGGCCAGAAAGTGCTTGAATAGTGAGTGGATGAAAGCTTGTGGAGGCTAAACCCCTGGAAAACCCTGGTTATGATGCAGATCATATTAGGGAAAATGATGTTTACAGACTCGTCCCTCATTGTAGAATGCCTGATAACAACTGCACCACAGGGACTGATTTTTTTGAGCGAGGACGGATGCAGTTATCAACCTCCCTGCTGGTAAACTATGTGTAAAAGTAGACTGTCGTGACATCACTACAGATTTGGTTACTGTAGTTACTGGCCATGGCAAATTTTGACTGGGAGTAAAAGTGAGAATTGTGCAAGAGTTAACAGATACTATCCAGCAGAACGATGACTACAAGACTGAAAATGTAACATGTGCTATAAATGAGAAAATAAACGAGTCATCCTCTCTCCATTGCCACACAAAGGATGGAATTAGAACAAGTATTGAAATGTTACAATACTATTTTTGAGGAATGTCTCGGTATTATCCACGGATACAAACGTAAACGTAAACTAGAAACAAACTGCCACAGTTCCTATAGCTTTCCGTGGGCCAAACGACCAGTTAGGAAATTGCTACACTGGGGCTTAAATGAACATTCAAAAAGTCTATATTACATTCCATTACTTGCCACATCAAAGCATACGTCTAAGCTTGGCACAAGGGCAAAAACAGGATATTTGTTCTTGTCAGGACCCAGCGATGAAACTTGGAAGAAAAGATTCATAGCTGTCAAGGAGTAAAATATCTATCAATTACCGATCATAGCCGGCCGGAGTGGGCGAGCGGTTCTAGACGCTACAGTCTGGAACCGCGAGACCGCTACGGTCGCAGGTTCGAATCCTGCCTCGAGCATGGATGTGTGTGATGTCCTTAGATTAGTTAGGTTTAAGTAGTTCTAAGTTCTAGGGGACTGATGACCTCAGAAGTTGAGTCTCATAGTGCTCAGAGCCATTTGAACCGATCATACTGGCAGATCCCACCTGCTAGAGAATCATACAAATATACGACTTTTGTTTCTGTTGGAAAAAGCTAACAGTATACAGAACTGCCGTTTGGTTCTAGAGTGCTTACCTCAGAATGAGATCCGGCATCAAAATCCCGACATGAGTCAGGATTTTTTTCCTCTAAACAGATGCATCAGATATTGGTGTAAGTGGCATGCCCGTTTCGGAAATTTATCTGACCTCTATCTGCTCATCTCCTTCTCTCCTCTTTCTCTGCCCGACCCATTCTCTCCCTCCCTCACTGTCCATTTCCTCCTTCTCCCTTCTCTCTCCTCAACCATGCTCATCCTCATGTATACATCCTGGGACGCATTCCAATACTACAACACACCAATCATGCATAATAGCCTAGATCTCAGCCCTTATGACCACTTTTCACTCCCACCCACACCTCTATGGGAGCAAGGTGTTACTCATCCTCACAGCACTTCTTTCTAGATAGTAAGTAATATTGTAACGTCCTTTATAAAATTTATGTGTGTGTTTGCCAGGTAATATGAAATGGATGAAGTGTGTAGGCAAATTTACTGTGTGATGGGTTGTTGAACAAATGGTGTGCTAAATCAGTTTACTGTAATCCAAAAAATTAAACAACCTAATCTATAAAACCAACACGCAATGCCCATCATGCAATCTATCTCTCTGAAACTAAGCCAGTCTCGTGAGCACAGAGTTATATGGCCTAGTGCAATAAACAGACAAAATTCCCTGTGCAAATAAACAATGAAATAAATTTTACTTAGCTCTAGAGTCGCAACGTATGTAATCTTGGTATTCCGTTCTTTCCACAGTAGGCACAGAAAATATTCAATCTCGGCACAGCGAAATCTAATGCCTGCCGTAAAATACCTTCATACAAATAATATCAATAGACTGGTTGATGACTGAATAACCTTACAAACGTTCAGTGGAAATACTGGATACTGGCCCAGCGCTGTGCAATGCTGCCAGCATTGAAACTGTTACAAACATTAATACTACTCTAATTGTGACACATTAATGTTTTTTTTCTGATTCTGATTGAAAAATAATTTCTTTTAGAAAAATATTCATTGGATTTAAATAAACACGACGTGGAAGAGGATGAGGTAGTCATAAGGGGATATCCTAAGACCGAATGCTTCAGTTTGAAAATTGTATTCAATATAAAGTTTCACCTTCACAAAATGTGATTTAAAACATTTTACATTAATTTCAAAATCAGTGAACTTCTTAACGGTTTTACAATTCTCACTGACTGCCGTAATTAAAAACACTTGGATCGTTACATAAGAAAAAGTCTGACATCTTTTGACAAAATAGATTCCAAAATTTAACTTCTCTATGTCAGGCTTACAAAACACACAAAATATTACAAATCGGATGTACCTCATCAACATATACATTACACCTGATGGAAAATACTTGGTTCCTACATTCAAGGGTCAATACTGTAAAATTCAGCCAAATCCACCTATCACGTTGCTCCATACCTAAAACTAAATATAAAAAATTTCATTACCTTACAAATTTGTTCCAGTTGTTTACCCGTTGAGTTACAGTACACATTCATTACTCTTCTATAATTGCAATGGACAATGGCCAATATTTGTCAACGATCAGTATCACTTCAGTCTACTGACTGGTTTGATGCGGCCGTCGCCAATTCCTTTCCTGTGATAACCTCTTCATCTCAGAGTAGCACTTGCAACCTACGTCCTCGATTGTTTGCTTGACGTATTCCAATCTCTGTCTTCCTCTACACTTTTTGCCCTCTACAACTCCCTCTAGTACCATGGAAGTCATTCCCTCAGGTCTTAGCAGATGTCCTATCATCCTGTCCCTTCTCCTTATCAGTGTTTTCCACATATTCCTTTCCTCTCCGATTCTGCGTAGAGCCTCCTCATTCCTTATCTTATCAGTCCACCTAATTTTCAACATTCGTCTATAGCACCACATCTCAAATGCTTCGATTCTCTTCTGTTCCGGTATTCCCACAGTCCATGTTTCACTACCATACAATGCTGTACTCCAGACGTACATCCTCAGAAATTTCTTCCTCAAATTAAGGCCGGTATTTGATATTAGTAGACTTCTCTTGGCCAGAAATGCCTTTTTTGCCATAGCGAGTCTGCTTTTGATGTCCTCCTTGCTCCGTCCGTCATTGGTTATTTTACTGCCTAGGTAGCAGAATTCCTTAACTTCATTGACTTCGTGACCATCAATCCTGATGTTAAGTTTCTCGCTGTTCTCATTTCTACTACTTCTCATTACCTTCGTCTTTCTCCGATTTACTCTCAAACCATAATGTGTACTCATTAGACTGTTCATTCCGTTCAGCAGATCATTTTATTCTTCTTCACTTTCACTCAGGATAGCAATGTCATCAGCGAATCGTATCATTGATATCCTTTCACCTTGTATTTTAATTCCACTTCTGGACCTTTCCTTTATTTCCATCATTGCTTCCTCGATATACAGATTGAAGAATAGGGGCGAAAGGCTACAGCCTTGTCTTACACCCTTCTTAATACGAGCACTTCGTTCTTGATCGTCCACTCTTATTATTCCCTCTTGGTTGTTGTACACATTGTATATGACCCGTCTCTCCCAATAGCTTACCCCCACTTTTTTTCAGAATCTTGAAGAGCTTGCACCATTTTATACTGTCGAACGCTTTTTCCAGGTCGACAAATCCTATGAACGTGTCTTGATTTTTCCTTAGCCTTGCTTCCATTATTAGCCGTAACGTCAGAATTGCCTCTCTCGTGCCTTTACTTTTCCTAAAGCCAAACTCATCGTCACCTAGCGCATTCTCAATATTCTTTTCCATTCTTCGGTATGTTATTGTTGTAAGCAGCTTCGATGAATCAGCTGTTAAGCTGACTGTGCGATAATTCTCGCACTTGTCAGCTCTTTCCGTCTTCGGAATTGTGTGGATGATGCTTTTCCGAAAGTCAGATGGTATGTCGCCAGACTCATATATTCTACACACCAACGTGAATAGTCGTTTTGTTGCCACTTCCCCTAATGATTTTAGAAATTCTAATGGAATGTTATCTATTCCTTATGCCTTATTTGACCGTAAGTCCTCCAAAGCTCTTTTAAATTCCGATTCTAATACTAAATCCCCTATCTCTTCTAAATCGACTCCTGTTTCTTCTTCTATCACATCAGACAAATCTTCACCCTCATAGAGGCTTTCAATGTATTCTTTCCACCTATCTGCTCTCTCCTCTGCATTTAACAGCGGATTCCCGTTGCACGCTTAATGTTACCACCGTTGCTTTCAATGTCACCAAAGGTTGTTTTGACTTTCCTGTATGCTGAGTCTGTCCTTCCGACAATCATATCTTTTTCGATGTCTTCACATTTTTCCTGCAGCCATTTCGTCTTAGCTTCCCTGCACTTCCTATTTATTTCATTCCTCAGCGACTTGTATTTCTGTATTCCTGATTTTCGCGGAACATGTTTGTACTTATTCCTTTCATCAATCAACTGAAGTATTTCTTCAGTTACCCGTGGTTTCTTCGCAGCTACCTCCTTTGTACCTATGTTTTCCTTCCCAACTTCTGTGATGGTCCTTTTTAGAGACGTCCATTCCTCTTCAACTGTGTTGCCTACTGCGCTATTCCTTATTGCTGTATCTATAGCGTTAGAGAACTTCAAACGTATCTCGTCATTCTTTAGAACTTCCGTATCCCACTTCTTAGCGTATTGATTCTTCCTGACTAATGTCTTGAACTTCAGCCTACTCTTCATCACTACTATATTGTGATCTGAGTCTATATCTGCTCCTGGGTACGCCTTACAATCCAGTATCTGATTTCGGAATTTCTGTTTGACCATGATGTAATCTAATTGAAATCTTCCCGTATATCCCGGCCTTTTCCAAGTATACCTCCTCCTCTTGTGATTCTTGAACAGGGTATTCGCTATTACTAGCGGAAACTTGTTACAGAACTCAATTAGTCTTTCTCCTCTTTCATTCCTTGTCCCAAGCCCATATTCTCCTGTAACCTTTTCTTCTACTCCTTTCCCTACAACTGCATTCCAGTCGCCCATGACTATTAGATTTTCGTCCCCCTTTACATACTGCATCACCCTTTGAATATCCTCATACGCTTTCTCTATCTGTTCATCTTCAGCTTGCGACGTCGGCATCTATACCTGAACTATCGTTGTCGGTGTTGGTCTGCTGTCGATTCTGATTAGAGCAACCCGGTCACTGAACTGTTCACAGTAACACACCCTCTGCCCTACCTTCCTATTCATAACGAATCCTACACCTGTTATACCATTTTCTGCTGCTGTTGATATTATCCGATACTCATCTGACCATAAATCCTTGTCTTCCTTCCACTTCACTTCACTGACCCCTACTATATCTAGCTTGAGCCTTTGCATTTCCCTTTTCAGATTTTCTAGTTTCCCTACCACGTTCAAGCTTCTGACATTCCACGCCCCGACTCGTAGAACATTATCCTTTCGTTGATTATTCAGTCTTTTTCTCATGGTAACCTCCCCCTTGGCAGTCCCCTCCCGGAGGTCCGAATGGGGGACTATTCCGGAATCTTTTGCCAATGGAGAGATCATCATGAGAGTTCTTCAACTACAGGCCACATGTCCTGGGGATACACGTTACGTGTCTTTAATGCAGTGGTTTCCTTTGCCTTCTGCATCCTCATGTCGTTGATCATTGCTGATTCTTCCGCCTTCAGGGGCAATATCGCACCCCTAAGACAAGAGAGTGCCCTGAACCTCTATCCGCTCTTCCGCCCTCTTTGACAAGGCCGTTGGCAGTAAGAGACTGATTTCTTATGCCGGAAGTCTTCGGCCGCCAATGCTGATTACTTATCAAAATTTAGGCAGTGGCGGGGATCGAACCCGGGACCGAGGATGGGTAATAATCTTACAGCCCCACAAATTAATAATACACACTTTCTACTTTTATGTGAATAACTACGACGTAACATTTACTAGCTCTGTGTGAGCATAAACAATATCATACATCGCTTGATTTTATAAAAACTGTATTAATTTGCGTCCATAGACCAACAACTAAATTCTTATAGCTAGCCACTAACTTTAAGTCTTACATCCTGCCTATAACAAAATAATCTGTCCATAGATGCATGGCTTATGACAACATGCACTTTACAACGCTTATAACGTATGAGTAAAATCTAAGTCGTATGACATCACAGTTTCCCAGCGACCATTATTCAATAGGCACTAGTGCTATAAAAAGGGTCTTGCGCCGTGGAGTGATGACGTATTAAAAAATCGTTATCATCTAAAAATATCTGTAGCATAACTGCGTGAGATGACAACAGAAGATCATTTTGTTCTGCAAGATTTGTTGTGTAATTTACTTGGAAGAAAACTTCGCAGCGATTTGCCAGCGGATGTGATGTTCGCGCTGTTGACGCTACAGCAACATAAAATGAGTGTTTGCGCGGTCACTGTTGCTGACATCCATGTACTGTTTATGCTGGACGTGATGTGGACAGTGAGTAAACCGAGCTGTACATTCTCTCCTACACTCGATTCCTCCTGTTGTTTTTTCCGGAAAATGGTAAATCCACGTAATGTGTTATCGAACTATTTCAGGTCCAATTAGAGACTCAATTACGAGTATACTTTATTTTCAATCAACGTGTTTCACGCTTCAGCCCTCTGTGATACCTCACCACGCAATCATGCCGTATTGGTACATAACGCAGTTTACATTCCCCTTCACTGTTGTATTCATTTTCCATGAAATGTGAATGCTAATTATTTAATACTTTCATTTATTGGACTCAGTGTTCCGCTACTGATGTGACCTACAGCCCCCCCCCCCCCCCCACACACACACACAGAGGGGGGAGGAGGGGGGAGGGGGGGTTGAATTTGATTATCACTGCCTCTTAGCTCTCGTTTAATTGCGGTTGGCGGTGTAAAGCCCATGAATGGGCCAATTGGTAAGGCGTTACATAAGGCAATAGATATGCCGTCTGTACTTCGAATAGGAATAAAAGTATTTCAAATCAATTGCGATTTGCTTTAACTACATCTTTAATGTCCTAGTTCTGAGACTTACATGGATATTCTTCTTCTGGAAACTTAACTTGGAAGAGTGTGCGAAGCTTAATATTGTCGCATCATCACCTTTGAATTTAAATCAGCGTTTTGCATTATGGCGAAATAGGGGAGATAGTGTCACAGGCATGATACGTGAATTGGAGTGGCAATCATTAAAACAAAGGCGTTTTTCTTTGCGACGGGATCTTCTCATGAAATTTCAATCACCAATTTTCTCCTCCGACTGCGAAAACATTCTTTGGCACCCACCTACATAGGGAGAAATGATCATCACGGTAAAATAAGAGAAATCAGGGCTCGCACAGAAAAATTTAAGTGCTCGTTTTTCCCGCGTGCCGTTCGAGAGTGGAACGGCAGAGACAGCTGGAAGGTGGTTCATTGAGCCCTCTGCTAGGCACTTTACAATAAATAGCAGAGTAATCACGTAGGTGTAGATGTAGATGAAACTCAGTTGGTTGTGAAATTCAGAAAACTGGTGAAGAACACACTTAAATAAGTTAACTGATGTGGTTTGAGGAACATATGTATCCAAAAAAAGGACAAAATTTTATTTTAGTGCCTTGAAAAGCAACGCATAGCTTGGTCCTGTTTCCTGTTTGTTTTCTGATCCGAAAGAAAATGCGCAATTAATCATGTTATTTGTATAATATAAAATTTATTCAAAGCTTATTCTTATAAACATTAGGTGTTTTGCTTTTGGATGCAAAGTTGAATAAGTTTAGCGGTTGTCCCAGTCAAAGCGCTACGTATAATTGCCCTTGCAAGAAACAGGAATCCTTTAATTCACTCTGGAACGTTGGAATATTTGTCATTGTGCTTTATTGATGGCCATATTGTACTCTAATCGTACCGGAAACTGGAGCCTTTTGAAGCTGAATGGTAAGTTAGTTCAAATGAATGCAATTCATTGTATAAATACTGAGTTGCCTGTTTGTTTTCATTTCAACATTTTCGCTGCTATGAAGTTGTTTAGAAGATTTTCTGCGAGGGCATACTGAAAAGTGGAACGAATTTGAAAACAGTGTTGGGAAGGTTATGCTTTCGAGTTGATTCAGCATTGTATCAATGAATTTAAACTGTTTTTCCTCTGTCATCGTATTTTGTATTACAGAAATTTTTCCAAGCTTTCTGCTGACTTTTCATCAACACTTCACTAATTTGTTACATGTCTATTGCGACGAGCTCGTTCGGCCTTTTTGTCATTTTCAAGTGATCCTATATTGCAATAGTTACTTATATTACGTCTGAGATGTTATGACGTATATTACATACTGCATCCTGGAGCGTCGTTTTGTTTATTCTCAGTGCCGTTGGTCACGTTTGTTACATATTCTGTATTTATTAATTTGCTGAACTACATCATTTTTTGTTGCTAAAACTGTTCACTCAGATAACCTTTCTCTATAAGCGGAACACTCTGTTCCACAATGCATAGGTTAAGACGATTCTACCAGTGTGTGCGATAAGTGCCATTTCTAAGTTTTATTCTTCAACGTTGCATGCTGTTGTAGAACATTCAAAGAAATTCGTTAACATTTGAGAATACTCGTAAAAACGCTTGATCGTTATAGAACAATCTAGAATATTTTCCCCTGAAAAATACGTTGATGTGAAAGGGACAGGAGATTTCCTGGTGACCACCACAGTGTGATAGGAACCACTCAGAACACTCATCTGCAAACACAACAGCTAACACCACACAACTACTATGGAGCACAACGAGGGAACCAAGAGGTACCACCAGTCACAGTGATTGGTGATGGGTGGTTCTGAAAATATCGTCAACTTCAACCACAGACAAAAATGGCTGTGAGCACTATGGGACTTAACATCTGAGGTCATCAGTCCCCTAGAACTTAGAACTATTTAAACCTAACTAACCTAAGGACATGACACACATCCATGCCCGATTCAGGATTCGAACCTGTGACCGTAACGGTCGCGCGATTCCAGACTGAAGTGCCTAGAACCGCTTGGCCACTGCGGCCGGGCAACCACAAACACTTTGATTTATAACACTGTTGACGCTTTCACGGCCACGTGTTGACTGCAACTGTCTGAGTGAGACACTCTTTATGTCCTCATTTGCTGTAGTGCGGATGGTAAAGTGGTGATATATGCGCTTAATTGTGGATGCTTGGAGCAATTTCCAGCAACCTTGTTGTAGTATGTACAGGATGTCTGATAAGCCAATCGCTAATTTTTAAATATTTATAATTTCTTTGTTTATGAAACAATGTCCTTAAAACTACTTTTGTTAGAAGCAGTACTCCTTGGGGCAATGGCCTAGCCGCAGTGGATGCCCCATTTCCCATCAGATCACCGAAGTTAAGCGCTGTCGGGCGTAGCCGGAACTCGGATGGGTGACCATCTGGGCCGCCATGCGCTGTTGCCATTTTTCGGGGTGCACTGAGCCTCGTCTTGCCAATAGAGGACCTACTCGACCGAATAGTAGCGGCTCCGGTGAAAGAAAACCATCATAACGACCGGGAGAGTAGTGTGCTGACCACACGCCCCTCCTATCTGCATCCTCATCTGAGGATGACACGGCGGTCGGATGTTCCCGATGGGCCAATTGTGGCCTGAATGGGGAGTGCTAGTACTCCAGCTAGTACTCCAGCATTCTATAAGCATTTTTTTAAAGGAAGTGGTACGTGTCATACTGCTGCCTGGAATATATTTGGCGGAACATTGGCTAACACACCAATTCATCCAAGTTCCGTGGTTTTCTCTTGTCAATGTCCTCCTTTGCCTACTCCCAGAGAAAATATCGCAAGGCGTTAAATCGGGGCTGTGGGCAGGTCATTCACGTGTACCACGTCTGCCAATCGAACGACCTGGGAAATAATCAAGCAGACATATGCGGACATCATTTGCAAAATGTGCGGGTGCTCCGTACTGCATGAAGTGAAGCTGTAGGTAGTTCCATTGCGAAATTACTGACCGTACACGATGTTCCAGTAATTCCAGCTACCTTTCGCCATTCACTATGTTCTGCAGGAAGAAAGGACCAACAGCTTCGAATGACGTGATACCACACCATACTGTCACCTTCTGCCGCCCCTGAACTTTTTCGGCACATTCTTGTGGGTTTTCGACTGCCCAGTAATGGCAGTTATGCCTGTTTAAAAATCCTCCAGTGCGGAAAACTGTCTCATCAGGCCACCGAATGTTCTCAAAAAGTTCAGGCCAATCATCATTCCACCCCAAGAAAACTTCTCCAAACTCCATACGTCTGTCACAATCATCAGAAAACAATTGCTGCACGTAATGTGGCTTCCAAGTCCTAAAAGTGAGATCTCTCTTAAGAACCGCTGCAACTTTCACGAGATCCCTGACGCAGTGATTTCTTACGGCTTCCCTTAAAAATTTCACGAAATCTGTCAACATTTTCTGCTGTCCTCAAAGTTGATGGTCTCGCTGATCTTCTTGCATAGGCGACATATCTGTTGCTAGTAATTTGGAATGGCAATTTGTAAGTCTTTTTGCATTCAGAGTTGCATGTCTCCCTCTTTCAGCAGGCCACCACCTTTGTACTTGCACCTCAGATCCCCAGACCTCATAACGAGCTGCCATTTCAGCCGTTCTGCCACAGTCAACACAGACGGCATTTTGAACTGAAACAAAAGAAAAAAATCGTTCAAATGGCTTTAAGCACTATGGAACTTAACATCTGAGGTTATGAGTCCCCTAGACTTAGAACGACTTAAATCTAACTAACCTAAGGACATCACACACAGCCATGCCCGAGGCAGGATTCGAATCTGCGACCGTAGCACCAGAGCGGTTCCGGACTGAAGCGCCTAGAACCACTCGGCCACAGCGGCCGGCAAACAGAAGAAAACATTATGTTAAATACAGTCTCAAGGAGTGCTGTTTGTAACAAAAGTAGTTATTAGAAAACTGGTTCATAAATAAAGAAACTACAACTGTTTAAAAATGGGAAGTGATATTTGGTGACTAGCACACCTTAGCACGCCTAGAGACGGAGTGGGTGTAGAAGAGCGAATTGGGTTGTATGTAAGTGTAGCTCTGGAATAGCCGAAGAAATTACTGTGAAACTAGCACATATATTTTGCAAAATATTGTGAGGGATAGAGAACCCCCAACACTGCTAGGAGGTGTGCGGGGTAGGGAAGGAGCTGAGATGTAAGAATAACGGAAAATGACCGATATAATGTCGAATGTATAGTTTATGATATTGTTAGATTGATTAGAGATGATCCTGGCAACAACTGACCATATCTGGCGATTTAGGGTTGCGATGAGGTGGGTGGCAGAATGACATGTAAAAGTAAAACTTCTACGTTATTTGATTTTCGAACAGCTGAGCAAAACTCAACGTACTCAAACAGTTTTCTCTTTTCTTATTCTGATCATCACTAAACTGACACACAATATTTTTACCGCAACGCAATCTGACTTTCAATAATTCCTACAAAAGAATGTCCCTGACTAACAATAAACTATAAATTTCACGAATCACTTACCTCACGAAACTCTTCCTTACTCGAACTACTGCAATACAGCGACCGCCAATACTGCCAGCTAAATAAAAGATTCTAACTACTGAAGGCACTAACTACTGATAGGCATAGTTAGCAAATGTAAGATTTTGATAGAGAACAAACAATGTATTTACCTTAATAGTGTTCAAAACTCATCATATATATATATATATATATATATATATATATATATATATATATATATATATATATATATATATATGATGTTACAAGAAGGTACGGCCAAACTTTCAGGTAACATTCCTCACACACAAAGAAAGAAAATGTTATGTGGACATGTGTCCAGAAACGCTTACTTGCCATGTTAGAGCTCATTTTATTACTTCTCTTCAAATCACATTAATCATAGAACGGAAGCACACACTGCAACAGAACGTACCAGCGTGACTTCAAACATTTTGTTACAGGAAATGTTCAAATTGTCCTCCGTTAGCGAGGATACATGCATCCACCCTCCGTCGCATGGAATCCCTGATGCGCTGATGCAGCCCTGGAGAATGGCATATTGTATCACAGCCGTCCACAATACGAGTACTAAAAGTCTCTACATTTGGTACCGGGGTTGCGTAGACAAGAGCTTTCAAATGTTCCCATAAATGAAAATCAAGAGGGTTGAGGTCAGGAGAGCGTGGAGGCCTCTACCAATCCATCGGTCACCGAATCTGTTGTTGAGAAGCGTACGAACACTTCGACTTAAATGTGCAGGAGCTCCATCGTGCATGAACCACATGTTGTGTCGTACTTGTAAAGGCACATTTTCTAGTAGCACAAGTAGAGTATCCCGTATGAAATCATGATAACGTGCTCCACTGAGCGTAGGTGGAAGAACATGGGGCCCAATGAAGACATCACCAACAATGCCTGCCCAAACATTCACAGAAAATCTGTAGAGCAATGAGTCGTATGTCAACACAAGCAACGAAGTCAACAGTACCTTCCTTCAATTGGGCCAATTGGCGGTGAATGGAGGAAGTACAGTACATACTGACGAAACTAAAATGAGCTCTAACATGGAAATTAAGCGTTTCCGGACACATGTCCACATAACATCTTTTCTTTGTGTGTGAGGAATGTTTCCTGAAAGTTTGGCCGTACCTTTTTGTAGCACCCTATATATATATATATATATATATATATATATATATATATATATATATATATATATATATATATATATATATAACTTTTGAACACTATTAAGGCAAATATATAAATCAATTCATGACATCCATCTTTACAAATTTCGTTTTTCTGGCGGACACACGTCCAGATCGTTGGCTTCTAGTAACTTCTCAAAACTGTGGCCTCTCTCTCCACATCCACCATTGCTGGCGGCTCACCTCCAACTGCGCAACGCTACGCGCTGTTCCCATCCAACTGCCTAACACTACAATAGCGAATATTCCAACAATGCCAACCATCCACAGACTGCACACAGCACAGTCAGTGATTTTCATACATTAGCAACACAAAAACCTAAACACTCTATTTACAGAATAGTAGAGTGGAAAAGCTAATTGGTTTAAGTGCCAGTGTCGATAAGTGGCTTTTTTCTGTTGACAGCGATATATGAATTGGCGGCAACACAGAGCTATATGGTTCAAAGGAAAACGCATATCTCTTGCAATTCCTTGTTGCGACAAGAGAGGATGTCGCCGCCGTGCCCAGATGTGACTGCACACCAAAGAGTTCCAAGTGCCGTCATATTACGGCCAGCGTATGTATGAAATCTAAGAAATCTGAGTCTCGCCGAATTGCATCTTCTGCTCTTTCCGCTTATTGTTTCATTTAAGTGGGTGTGTTCTGTGACATGAGTATCCAAAATTTCAGAATCACCGTCAAATGGAAAGTAGAAATGGAAAAGGGAGCCAACTTGTTAAGGTTGTTTCAAATATTCCCTAACACATCCTCCATAGAGCCCCGATCTCTCCACATGCCCCGCGCGAGGTAGCCGGGCGGTCTCAGGCGCTTATCACGGTTCGCGGTTGCTCCCGTCGGAGGTTCGAGTCCTCCCTCGGTCATGGATGTGTGTGTTGTCTTTAGTGTAAGATAGTTTAAGTTAGATTAAGTAGTATGTAAGTTAGGGAACGATGACCTCAGCAGTTTGGTCCCATAGGACTTACCACAAATTTCCAATTTTTTTCTCCACATCCGACTTTAATATCTTCTGAACCCTGAAGAATGACAGTTGTGGCTGTCGCTATGCCGCGGATTAAGATGTGACTGTATTGTGTTTCCGTAGGCAACCTCAAACATTTTTCCATGAAGGCACTGACTGTCTTGTCTCAGAGTGGGATAAATATGTTAACAGTTACGGCGATTACTTTTCAAATAATAAAGAGTTTACTTACATTTTTCCATCCGTCTCGTTTTCATTTGACTGCTCCTTATAAATGAACCTGTAACGAAATTCATTGTTCTTCTTTACGTTTTCTCTATACCATCCAACAATTACACTGAGGGGACGAAAGTAGTGGGATATCTCTTAATATCGCGTCGGAACTCCTTTGAACAGGGGTAGTGCAACAGTTCGACGTGGCATGAACTCAACAAGTTGTTGGAAGTTCACTAAAGAAACATTGAGCGATGCTGCCTCTGCAACCGCCTGCAATTGCGAAAGTGTTGCCGGTGCAGGATTTTGGGCACGAACTGACCTCTCGATTATGTCCCGCAAATGTTCGACGGGGTTTCTGTCGGGCGATTCGGGTGGCCAAATCATTCGCTCAAATCGCTCAGAACGTTCTGCATGACGCATTTCCGGCGGGGCGGGTTTAGGATTGTAGCGTAATTGTTTGCTCATTGTCTCTCGTCGAACGGTGCACTATCAAAGTTCCACCTACCTCAATACGGCGTCAGATCACCACACCAGCCCGTTTCTCTGCATACGTACTGTTCAGACGATGTTAAAAGCAGCGTTGAAAAAACCCAAAGTCCGCGTAAACTCTTGACACCAAGTTATCCTGTAATATTTTGTAACACAATTTTCGAGTGGAGGTCGATTGCTTTATCTCTTTAAAAAAAAAATGACGAAATTCTGCAGCGTGTTCTTTTATTTCTTTAGGTTCAAAATTAAACGCTTGCCATCAGCCCGAATTTAATTAACGAATAACATCACTGTCCTGAATTCATAGTTCATGCAACCCAATACACATGCTAGGCAGCCAGAAATTTACTTAAGTCCAACCCAGATTGTTACACGATCCACAGTCAATACAATATATGGGTTTCACATTCGGTCCTTTTTCAGTGTATTTCTAATTAAGAAATTGCTCGCCAAATTTTCCATAGACGAATATGAAACATGCCACGCGGAATTTTGCAAAGGCCGAAAGTTCACACGCGTTTATCTCTCAAAAAAATCACTTTATCAAACTCAAATTTTCACAATCTGTCCGTAAATGCAACTGTTTTCACGGCAATATAATCCGGACGCAAGAAGCCAATTATTTCTTCATTTTACATATAATGAAGACGGAAACGTTCAATATGACCTGCACGTCCGATAGTTGACTAGCGACTGACTAATGCCGTTCCTTCCAGAGCCTGTAACTACCTCCAATGCGCGGGAAATGCTTAAGTCTGATTGGTTGTTCAAAATGACCAGTCATTCAAACAATCCTTCGAGATCCTTTTCGCCCCAAAACAGTCCTACACCAATCATTTACGTCACTTCATCACGCAAATATTAATAAAATGTTTAACAAAACCAAACGAAAAGAAAACTAATCTTGAAATAACTTCAGAAAACTATTACTCTACAAACGACAATTCTGGCTGCCTTCTTACAAATGTAAGTACCCTTAGACATACGTCATCAGCAATGTGGGTAAAACACAACTTTCCCACGACACAGTTGCGTAATGGTGTATATAATATAATACTGAATTTTTATATATGTCCCACATACACACTCTCACTCATTCTCATTCAATCCACAACAATAAAACAAATAGTTACTAATTTTTTCTTGAATTTTTACCTTACGAAAAATGAAAAGTAGTTAACATTATTTTTGTTATGAAAATTTAAATAAATTATAAATTGTTCTGCCTTTCTGTGAACTTCAGTAATGATTCCAAATGATACTAAAAGACAAACTGTTATGAATTCTAATTGACTTTAATCTTACAAGTAACAGTTTGGGGTGTTTGAGGTAATTTTCTCTAACTCTGAAAGCATACCAGCTAGAAAACTAAGATTTTAACACAATCTTCTTTTTAATAACAAAGGGCAGTATACTGATTTTGACTAAATTCAATAAGATTTAATATAGTTTTTAGATTCTTAGGGGCTTGAATATTCTGTCGCTCAAATTGACATAGGTACCGCTTCCCACGGCTAGGCTAGCGACAGGTGCGAATGAGTCACGCTAAGATACAAGCAGCTGTTCGTATCACCGCCAACGGCTCCAAAGCTACGAGCCGTACTGCAAGCAGTGCAATAAATGCTATTGCGTATTGACTCGCGACGTTACACGTTGTCATCCACAAAAATTCCATCGTTGTTTGGAAACATGAAGTCAATGAAGGGCTGTAAAGGTCTCCAAAGTAGCCGACCACAACCGTTTCCACTCAATGATCGGTTCGGATGGACCACAGGACGCACTCCATCCCGATGTAAACACAGCCAGTACCATTATGTGCTACCCCCAGTTTGCACCGTTGCCTGTTGACAAAAAAATGGTTCAAATGGCTCGAGCACTATGGGACTTTACTGCTGAGGTCATCAGTGCCCTACAACTTAGAACTACTTAAACCTAACTAACCTAAGGACAACACACACATCCATGCCCGAGGCAGGTTTCGAACCTGCGACCGTAGCGGTCGCGCGGTTCCAAACTGTAGCGCCTAGAACCGCTCGGCCACTCTGACCGGCGCCTGTTGACAACTTGGTTCCATGGCAACGTGGTGTCTGCACCACGCTCGAACCCCACCGCCACCCCTTGCCAAAGAAATCGGGACTCATCTGACTATGCCACGGTTTACGAGTCGCTAAGGTCATCCGGAATCGGTATGAGCCCAGGAGAGGTGCTGCAGGCGATGTCGTGCTGTTAGCAAAGGCAATCGCGTCGCTCGTCTGCTGTCTCAGCCATAACGCCAAATTTCTCCATTCTATTCTAATGGAAAAATTCCTTGTACGTCCTACACTGATTTCTGTGTTTATTTCACGCAATGTTGCTTGTCTGTTAACACGGAAAACTGTACGCAAACGGAGCTACTGCCGGTCGTTAAGTGACAGTCGCCATCTATTGCGTTGTCCTTGGTGAGAGGTAATGCCTGCAAACTGGTATTCTCGACACACTCTTGACACTGTAGATCTCGGAATATTGGATTCCCAAACGATTTCCGAAATGGAATGTCCAATGCGTCTAGCTCCAGCTATCATTCTGCTTTCAAAGTCTGTTAACTCCTGTCTCGCGGCCACAGTCACATCGCAAACATTTTCACATGAATCACCTGAGTTCAGCTGCCAGCTCCCCCTGTACACTGCCCTTCTGTACCTCGTGTACGCGATACTACCACCATTTGTATCCTGTATGTGCATATTGCTATCCCATGACTCCAGCCATCTCAGTGTACGTCTGTGGACTACAAATACTGGTGGAATGACGGTTTTGTAAGCTACCTCCATTAGAGATGGACTACATTTTATGTGGATTCTTCCACTGTATAAGAGGGTAGTTTGTTCGAGTTGCTACCCCTGATGATGATTACACAAATATTTTGTCAGGATTTGTAAGCGGTGGCTCCTTGAGGTACGGCAATATGCGAATACCGACAAGTAAGTTTAAACAGCTTTATTACCAAAGGCGGATTATAAAACACGCACGCTATGCGCACCCATCATCACTGTGTCTGACGTCCTAACACCGGCTAAATACGTTCGTATCGAAAGGCTCCATGCTGGTGAGCGCGTGTTATGTACCGTATGGCTGCGCGCAATTCGTAGACCCTTACAATTGAATGTCAGTCTGGCACCTGCCTCACCTGCGATTATTTTTATGCGGTCGTTCCACTTCAGGTCACTGTGTACGTATACACCCAGATATTTAATGGACGTGACTGCTTCCTGCGTTTATTCTGCAATACAATAATTGGTCTTTCTGCCTATTCATGAGCAGAACATTACATTTGTGCATGTTGAGGATCAACTCTCAGTCCCTCCACGAAGCGTGGACACTTTGCAGGTCTTCTGCATGTCGTTTCAGTTTTCTAGGGTAACGACCTTACTGTTTACAACAGTATCATGCGAAAAAAGCCTCTTATTCGTGGGTTGATGAGAAACTTCATTGAATTTGTTTAGTTGAAGATAGCATTCTTGGAGTATCCCAGTCGCCTCTGCTGTCTCTATGAAATCACCAGTCTGTTTTATCTAAAATCCAGAAACTTAAGTCAATCGCATAATCGCTGCTCTCTCACGCCGGTGTTAGCAAAATTAAAAGTAGGATTGAGAAAGTTTCACGGTAAGACTAAAATAAAATGTAAATTACATATTGAAAATGGAAGAAGTGCAAATTAACAGAGGTGTCAACCAGTGGAGGGTATTTGTATTCAGGGAAGCTGGTGACAATATTTGAAACAGAAGCGCAACAAATAAACATAAGAGGAGAAGGAGGATATTGGTGTTTAACGTCCCGTCGACAACGAGGTCATTAGAGACGGACCACAAGCTCGGACTAGGGAAGGATGCGGAAGGAAGTCGGCCGTGCCCTTTCAAAGGAACCATCCCGGCATTTGCCTGGAGTGATCTAGGGAAATCGCGGAAGACCTAAATCAGGATGGCCGGAGACGGGATTGAACCGTCGTCCTCCTGAATGCGAGTCCAGTGTCTAACCACTGCACCACCTAGCTCGTGAAATAAACATAAGAGTGCAAATGCTATGGAGTGTTTTAGTACACTACTTAGGACTTTCGAAAATAACTTTTTGATGCGTCTGAAACTGAAAGTTATAATGAGTATGTGGTATCAGTTTTAACTTGTTGAGTTGTACATTAGACTGGAAAATTGTTAAGATGCTAAAGCTCACGGAGAGCAGTACATAGGGAATTACTAGGAAATTATCGTATCAGGGAACAGAGTGAAAAGGGGACGTAATTATGAAAGGAAAATCGGCGGGCCGTGTAGACAGTTGGATGGACGGTAAATAGACGCAGAAGATTCTTTGTTGAATTCCGATATATTCGAAAAGATAGAGACAACGACTAAGTGGAAAGGGTGCAGATGAAATTAGTACGGATTCAGTAGCAAAGTGAGTGCAACTGTCTTTTAATGTACAATTGACGAGCTTATCGAGTATCGGAACAGATTTGTGATTTGGTAATGACATCCTAGCTGGTAGAACTAAACATGTCGTTATTAATAGAACAACATCGACAGACGTAAAAGAAATAGTGTTATAGGACCATTACTGTTTACAATATACAAGGTGTAAACGTATCACTGTGGTGTAGCTGAAGTCAAGGCGATCAAACTGGTACAGGGCACTTGCGGTCTATCAAGCCGGGAAGCAGCCTGAAATTGGCCCGCAGAAGCCATCTAAATCCAAGCGCATGCGCGCCGTGCTATATTTTGGCTAAAGACGTGTTTGAATATTAAAAACATGTCGTTGTTGCACTTACAAACTGTGAAATTGACGCTTTCCTAAATTTTACTTGAAAATAATGTGAGTTTTAACAACGTAACATTAACAATTAAATCGTTTTGTTTGTCCGAGCTTCTTTCTGGAAAACTACTGTGGTTGTAAGGATTAAGTTCAAATCGAATTGTAAACGTAATTAGTTTGAGCAGATGTTTCATTTAGAAAGGTCTCTTTTCTTTCATTACCTTCACGGGAAAGTTTAAATTAAAAAAGTTAACGAAACAGCCAGCTAAGCCGGTAGCATAACAGAGCAAGAGGGTATTAAAAATCTTGCTCGGCACGCAAGAGCTGTTGTTTAGGTAGTTTCTGTAGGCCAGTTTGAGGTTGTTTCCCAGGTTGATGGACAGGAAGTGTCTTTACACCCTTGTTCATGCAGTCCCAGGAGGAATGGTCAACAGTCAGGGATGTGACATGAAAGATTATTTGAAACAAAACACTTCATTTGGACATACGCCCCATTCCGAATGGTTTCAGAGATAAATCACACTTTATGTACACTGTTATGTATTTTCTGTATTATTCAGTACATTGTTAAGTTTACACATGTACACACGTACAACACTTAGCAAATATTACAACATGCGTTTTAGAAGGTGGCAATTGAAAAATACTTATTTTTAAAACATTCACCTCTAAGCTGAGCGCTGCTAGTAAGATTACTCTGCAGTATTGCAGCAATGTATCGCTATTTTTTACTTCAATTTATCTATTTTATATGGAATGTTTTGAAGAATGCGACTGTACTCTTAATTTGGGAAATAATTTATACTGCTTCACTCAATTTTTTACTGATATTTAACTAGCCATACGGGTTTCGTCAGCATTTAGCCATCATCAGGTGCATTCCAGTCGTATTTCCATTATATTAATCTGAACGTAATTATGTTTATTGATCTGTGAAAGTGTGAAACTGTGATGTTTTTTTCGCTGTGCTCTGTGTGCCCAGACAACTACATTCACATAAAAAATGATCATATGTCGATGCATATCCTCACTGGTACACACAGACAATAAACATATTTACGCTTCAGTTTAATGTAATGCAAATGTGACTGGAATACACCTGACAATGGCAGCATGCTGCTGAAACCCGTCGTGCTAATTAAACATTAGTAAAATGTGACTGAAGCAGTATAAATTACTTTTTGTTGTCCCTGCACAGGTTGTTGAACTATACTTTCAGACGAAAAATGAGAACTTGGTAGAATATCTGTTTAACGCAGTGTACTGAAAAGTCTGGTAAACACTTTACTATCAGGAATTTGACGTGTCGGGAAGTGCCGACTGTATTCTTTGATTGCAGCAGGAGCACTACCATCGACGAAGACATAAACATACCCCATTTCCGCATGTTCTTTATTTTTATTATTATTATTATTTGCTTTTACGGCCACATTGGACCACTTAGTCAATCATTTCCTGGTCCTCTTCTTCAGCAAGCGCATGATTTGTTCTTTCTTAACTGCTCAGTATTTTTTCATTCGCTCTGATCGTTCCTGTCTTTCCTCATCTGTAAATACCCTTTTCATTGTGTGTCGTCTGTCTACTTTTGGTTTAAATCTTAATTCTTTATCTTTAAGTTTCATGAGATTTTCTGTCTTCTTTTGCAGATCATCCAAAATTATATCTACATCCCCCATATCCTCTTTAATTTACTTGATCTATCATACGTGTTGCTTCAGACTTCATAGTTTCTGCTTAATTTTTCTTACTAATCTGGTTTCTGGTGTCCTCACTATGTAGCCAAAAAAAGAAATCCTCTTTATACGTATAGTATCTGTGATGGGCTCCAGTTTCCTGTACACTACTTAGTTTGGCACTATCCGCCATTGCCCTTCTTTCTGGTATTTGTAATATATGCATTTTCTAGCTATACTTTTCTCTACTTTTAGTATCTTGTCGACTCTGTTTCTCTGAGTGACTATAAATAGAGTCTCGCTTGCGTGTGTTACCTCTGGTTGAACCACCGTCTTGTAGTGTTTCAATTGTGTTTTAATTGACAGACATTTCTTGTTGTATGTAGACTATGTTAGTTTTTGAGCTTTTATCATTTTATTGGTTCTTTCTTGTCTAGCAGGTTTTTCATCTAAGTATTGTGTTATAATCTCTCCAAGGTATTTAAATTGCTTCACTATTTTAATTTTTCTGTTGTCTACCGTTACGTGGTCTATTACTAGCGGGTCTGTTACCGTCATCTCTGTCTTTCGAAAGATATCTGGAGTCCTACTTTTTGCACTATATTTTGCAGGCTCATTATCTGATTTCTAGCTTCTTGCACATTATTAGCTGGTAACGCCAAGTCATCTGCGAATCTTAAACAATTTAGGTTTATATCATCTTTCTTGCTTCAAATTGTTATGTTTTTAGGATTCTATTCGTACCATTCTCTCATCAAGTACTCAAGAGCACAGTTGAAGAGCAGTGGTGATAGACCATCTCCTTGTCTTGACCCTGTTTTAATCGTAAATGGCTCAGATAATTCTCCTCTGAATTTAACTTTGGATTTGGTGTTTGTAAGGGTTAATTTTATCATTTTAATTAATTTCGGATGAAGTCCACAATTTCTTAATATGTCCAGCATAGAAGATCTGTGGATGCAATCATACGCTTTTTTGAAGTTTACAAATGTTATGACTAGCTGCTTCTGTCTCCTTTTGTAGGCATCCATTATTAATTTTAATGTGATGATCTGTTCTGTGCAGCTTCCTCAGGGTCTAAATCCTCCTTCATATTCTCCAAGCTCCTTTTCAAGTTGATCTTTGCAGCGATTGTAGAGAATTCTTGACAATATTTTATATGTGCAATCCAATAGGAAAATCCCTCTGTAGTTGTCCAAATTGAATTTTTCTCGTGTTTTGTGTAATGGGTGTATGATAGCTGTAGTCCAATGTTCTGCTAGCTCTTCTCCGATCCAGATTTTATCTATGCGTTGATGTAATTATATCTTCACGGTTTCTGCTGCGTATTTCCAGGGTTCTGGAACTGTTTGATCTTTTCCATTCCCTCATGTCTTAGCAGATGTCCTATTATCCTGTCCCTTCTCCTTATCAGTGTTTTCCACATATTCCTTTCCTCTCTGATTCTGCGTAGAACCTCCTCATTCCTTACCTTATCAGTCCACCTAATTTTCAACATTCGTCTATAGCACCACATCTCAAATGCTTCGATTCTCTTCTGTTCCGGTTTTCCCACAGTTCATGTTTCACTACCATACAATGCTGTACTCCAGACGTACATCCTCAGAAATTTCTTCCTCAAATTAAGGCCGGTATCTGATATTAGTAGACTTCTCTTGGCCAGAAATGCCTTCTTTGAAATAGCGAGTCTCCTTTTCATTCCTTGTCCCAAGCCCATATTCTCCTGTAACCTTTTCTTCTGCTCCTTCCCCTACAACTGCATTCCAGTCGTCCATGACTATTAGATTTTCGTCCCCCTTTACATACTGCAATACCCTTTCAATATCCTCATACACTTTCTCTATCTGTTCATATTCAGCTTGCGACGTCGGCATGTATACCTGAACTATCGTTGTCGGTGTTGGTCTGTTGTCGATCCTGATTAGAACAACCCGGTCACTGAACTGTTCACAGTAACACACCCTCTGCCCTACCTTCCTATTCATAACGAATCCTACACCTGTTATACCATTTTCTGCTGCTGTTGATATTATCCGACACTTATCTGACCATAAATCCTTGTCTTCCTTCCACTTCACTTCACTGACCCCTACTATATTTAGCTTGAGCCTTTGCATTTCCCTTTTCAGATTTTCTAGTTTCCCTACCACGTTCAAGCTTCTGACATTCCACGCCCCGACTCGTAGAACATTATCCTTTCGTTGATTATTCAGTCTTTTTCTCATGGTAACCTCCCCCTTGGCAGTCCCCTCCCGGAGGTCCGAATGGGGGACTATTCCGGAATCTTTTGCCAATGGAGAGATCATCATGAGAGTTCTTCAACTACAGGCCACATGTCCTGTGGATACACGTTACGTGTCTTTAATGCAGTGGTTTCCTTTGCCTTCTGCATCCTCATGTCGTTGATCATTGCTGATTCTTCCGCCTTCAGGGGCAATTTCCCACCCCTAAGACAAGAGAGTGCCCTGAACCTCTATCTGCTCCTCCGCCCTCTTTGTCAAGGCCGTTGGCGGAATGAGACTGACTTCTTACGCCGGAAGTCTTCGGCCGCCAATGCTGATTACTTATCAAAATTTAGGCAGTGGCGGGGATCGAACCCGGGACCGAAGACGTTTTGATTATGAATCAAAGACGCTACCCCCCCTTTTTTTTTAATCTCATTTTGTTCGCTTTTGTTCGTTTCGTCTGCTCTGGGCGTACGTCGTAAGACATCCTTTTAAGTTCGTTGATGATCGATTAACTCAGTTTTTTTATTACAGAGGGCACGTAACCCTCTGACCGAACACGCTGAGCTACCGTGCCGGCTGCCCCTAGACCACTTGCTCTGTAATTCTTGAGCTCGCTCAAAGCTTTGTTGACTTCCTGAATTGTCGATGGGTTTATATTTTCTGGTGGGGTTTTTATTGGAGTTTCTGTGTTTATTTCAAGAAGCTCAGTAGGATCCTCGCAATTTAGTAATTCGTTAAATGTTTCCACTAAATTTTTTTTAATTTCTTTTATCACTATGGGCCATCTTATTGTTTTTACCTTTTAGCATTAGTTTTGAGGGTCATCTCTTTGGAGTTGTCTGCTAAATGTTTTGTAGTATTCTCGTAAGTTTGTTTTCTTACTATTAATTTCTACCACAGAAAGTATATCTTCTTGATATTGACGTTTAACCCTCCTTAATGTTTTTTGAGTCATCTTTCTTTGTTTTGTGAGCTCCAAATAAGATTCTTCTGTCTTTTGACTCTGCTACCTCAACCAGGCATAGTGTCTATCTTCCACTGTTTTATCACATTCGACATTCCACCACTAGTGTTTTTTTCCTAGGATTTATTGGGGCTTCTTGTTCAGCAATTTATTTCAACTGGAGAATTATTTCATCGAGATCATCTGTTATTTTTATATTCCTAGTTTTTTTCTTCATATTCCTTGTTTTTTATCAATTTATGAGGGTCATAGGTTCTCTTCTTTTTGAGTGGGATTTTTCCTTTCTCAGTGGGGTGAAATTAATTTTTATTTTATCAAATAATGATCTGGTCGGGTGTCAGTTCCTCTCCGGACTTTCACATTGTTGATTTCCTTGTGGTAGTTCCTATCCATGCAGACATGATCCAACTGCCATTCTCTTTTTGTCCAGTCTAGGGTGTTTCCATGTTTTAAGTTTATTTGGTCTTCCCATGAAGTATGTTGATTTTGAGATCATGTCATGGTTTATAGAGAATTCCACCAATCTCATTCCATTCTGGTTTGTTCATCGTTGTGCTGGCCATTTACCTATTACATGTCTGTGTCTCTTTTCCCTTCATAATTGGGCTTTAAAGTCTCCAATTAAAACATTGGTGTGATTTTTGTTGATGTTTGTTTCTGTTTGACCCAAAAGCTCCCCAAATTCATCCACATCTTCTCTGTGGTCTTGTGTATATTCTTTATTAGTATAGGTATGTGGCATCTTAGCCATAGATTGCAAAAAACACGGTTAACCGATGCCTCTCTCTGATACACTCTGTCCCTCGATCTATTTCACTTGGACAACTGCGCATTCAATGGACAGCTTCAGTGCCAGAAAGACAGTCGAACAAAGAGACTGAAAACAACGAGGTAGGCTGAGCTGGAATAAAAAGTCAAATATGTTAGGCGGGTAAGACCCATACGTGCGCGCCACTGCTGCAAACACAAACGCACATTAATGCAACGGAAAACAGTCGGAGTTACAAATTTCACTTTTATACAGTTGATGAGTTTCGGGTCGGGATCCATTTTCAGATCACCCAGATAGTCAAAATGGAATTTACCAAATATAAGCGCCATATCAAGATAACAAACATATACGAGTATGTACATCAAAGTGCAAATATACAGTTACAGAGTATACAGATATTTGTATGCTCTATAACTGTACATTTGCACTTTGTTATATTTATAGATTTATTATCTTGACGTGGTTCTTATAATTTGGAAATATCATTTTGACTGTCTGGATGATTTGAAAATCACACAGACCATAAACTACTCCTCAGGTAAATAAATGTGAAATTTGCAACTTGGGCTGTTTTTATGCTGTACTGATTAACATAAGTTTCTGCCCTGCAATTACTCGCAAATTTAAATTAAATCTACATATGTACATATTAAATATACATATGCACAGTTGTACATGTAAATGTGCGTTAAGTGTGATCCAGCTCGGAAATTATTCGGGAAGGGGCATACTTCCATAGGATTTTTTTGCTCCAAATGATAGTTTCTGACACAGCGCTCAAATCTGATCATTCCTCCTGGACAGCCTGTATAAATGAACTAGTGGATAACAGGTTCACGGACGATATTTTTGCCTGTAGAGAGGTTGCAACGCGTCAAGGCAGTAGCGAGATGTAATCCGGCCTCCAGAGGACTTTTTGACTTTGGTCGTGTGTCAGTGTTTTTTGGAATTTTATACGATTTTACAGGGTAAGGTTACATTTGTTTAAAAATTTGATCATTAGTTTTAAAATTAATATATTATTTTAGTGAAGGAGAGCTGCTGTATTATTTGGTAATTTCTGATAAGACATGATTAACCGTTGGGTGAAATGAATTGGCAAGTGTATATATGGTTAAAATGTGACCTAATATCTCCTACCGTTAGGCTTACGCCGACACATTCACAACAAGGACAATCTCGAATATGCATTCGGTAAAGATCGTTGGGGATGATCTATAATTGAATCTCTTGCGAATTATGGAACTTGTAATATTTTTGTTTATGTGGAACCAGTGCTTTGAGAAAATGTTCGACTGTATTTGTCCGTAATATTTGCATTTACTGCTTATTGAAGATTGACGTTCATCCTCCCTTTGCCAAGTTGCTTTTTTATATAATTGTCTTCAGGTTTGATATCGGTAATAAGAGGCTCTTGGATGCGCTATTACGAACAGCGGTCTTCAGTAACTCATCGACTATTTTGTTATATTCCATCTGAGGACTGGCAGTTAACCGTGGACGTAAATAAATGTATTGCATTCTCCATAAATAGGCAAAGAGATCCTCTACTGCTGTATTACAAGACTGGGTACAATTTTCTGAAAATAGTAAATACCAAAAATACCTAGAAATAACCACTCAGAGAGACCTACAGTGGAATCTACTTCGTAAAAAATACGTAGAAAAAGCAGATGTTAGGCTGAGAATCACTAGGACAATCTTAAGGAAATGTATTCATAGACGAAAGAAGCGGCTTGGGAAGGAGAGCTGCTGTATTATTTGGTAATTTCTGATAAGACATGATTAACCGTTGGGTTCACTCTTTCGCGATTACTAAATGATCCTGTAACGAAGGGCGCTGCTCTCCGTTGGATCATCTCCATCTCTTCTATCTTCAATCTGCGACAGTTGGCAGCTTGGTTTCATAAAAGGGATGGATAAACTTCAACGAAGAGCGACGCGTTTCGTCGTGGGATCGTTTAGTAGGCTCGAAAGTGTTACGGAGATACTCAACTAACTTCAATGACAGACGTCACAAGAGAGCCGTTGTGCATCACGGAAAAGTTTACCGTTGAAATTTCGAGACTGTTTTCTTGGAAGAGACGGTCAGCGTATTACTTTCTCCCACATACATCTCGTAAAATGACCACGACGAGAAAATTCAAGATATCAGGGCGTACGCGGAAGTTTACTGACAGTCGTTCTTCCCATACCCCATTCGCAAGTGGAACACTGAAGGGGGCGAGGGTAATCAGGTAATGGTGCCAGAATATCCAGTTCTGTACACCGAATAGGGACATACCGACAATTGATGTAGCATATGAAGAGGGCTCGGTTAACAGAATAGATTTACCCAGATTTTTAGGTGTTCATATTCTACATCTACATCCATACTCCGCAAGCCACCTCATGGTGTGTGGCGGAGGGTACCCTGACTACCTCTCCCTTCTATTCCAGTTGTAAGTAGGCTGTTTAGGTTTTTTTATTGGTAACGCCGCCGCCACGTAGCGCTCTGTATGAAAATCACTGGCTGTGCCGTGTGCAGTCTGTGGCTGGTTGGCATTGTTGTAATACTCGCCATTGTAGTGTCGGGCAGCGGCAGCTGGATGCTAACAGCGCGTAGCGTTGCGCAGTTGGAGGTGAGCCGCCAGCAGTGGTGGACGTGGGGAGAGAGATGGCGGAGTTTTGTAATTTCTAAGACTGGATGTCATGAACTATCATATATATTTTGACTATTAAGGTAAATACACTGTTTGTTCTCTATTAAAATCTTTCATTTGCTAACTATACCTATCAGTAGTTAGTGCCTTCCGTAGTTAGAATCTTTTATTTAGCTGGCAGTAGTGGTGCTCGCTGTATTGCAGTAGTTCGAGAAACGAAGATTTTTTTTGTGAGGTAAGTGATTTGTGAAAGGTATAGGTTAATGTTAGTCAGGGCCATTCTTTTGTAGGGATTATTGAAAGTCAGATTGCGTTGCGCTAAAAATATTGTGTGTCAGTTTAAGCACAGTCGTGTATAAATTGTTCTAAGGGGACGTTTCATATAGACCAGTCTTGTATAAATTGTTTCTAAGGGGACGTTTCATATGTCGACCCTTAGCCAAGGATACCTCACTGGAATCTTCTGATTTTTTTCTTGTAGTTTGTGTAATTAATGTAGATTTTTTTATTGCTAGCGCGTAATCATAGAGGGAATTTCCTTTGTAGTTGTAGTCTTTCATTGTTGTACAGTAAAACAGTTGTGGCATGCATGTAGAGTTGCACCAAGTATTTCGCAGCTGCGCTTGCAATTAACTAGATATTATTTTCAATGCTATGTTAATGTGTTCTCTTATTTTTGCTCTTCAAATTGTGCTTTTTTGTGTTGTCGTGTGAAATATTGTGACAATAATGGCGTGTGAAAAACGTAATACTAGGCTCCAAAGTAAACTGAGAAATGACAGTGAAGACGAAAGCAGTGTGTTAGCGCCACCATGTAATGAATTAACTAATGTTCAAAGTAGTAATTTGGTAATTGTGCATAGGGAAATGGAGCGGGTTGCAAATAATGGTGTAGGCAGTGAAACAATTAGTGAACAGGGAAGCATTATCGATCGATTGGTCGGCAACAGCTCGCGTCAGGAATCCGATATGACAGGACACAATCTTGCAAATACTGTACATTCAGGTTTTGCGTCCTCACCGTTTTCTCAAATAAGCCGAGACACATTTTCTGCTTGTCAAACTGTGAATGTTGCCGGTGCAAATGCACTGCCGAAAAGCATAGATGATCAGATTCCAGACACTAATACATTATTATTGCAATTAATGCAACAAATGAAACAAAACCAGAGACAAACACAGCAACAGTTAGACACAATGGAACAAAATCTTCAAAAGTTAGACACAATGGAACAAAATCTTCAAAAATTGGACACAATGGAACAAAATCAGAGACAAACCCAGCAAAAGCTTCAAAAGTTAGACACAGTGGAACATATACTTGAACAAACACGTGAAGATTTAACTACTGAATTACATAAAATCGAATCGAAATGTCAAAAAGTCTGTAATGACGTAAAAACACAAATTTGTGAGCATTTCCAACCTATTTTTTCGCGGCATGAAAATGCATTACAGAATCACGAAGCAGCCATAAAAGAACTGCAGACTATTGTTCATGAAAATCATGAGACCTTGCAAGCTAAAATTGACTCAGTTGCATCCACCGATTCGGTTACGCAACTTGCAAGAACTCAGGAAAACTTAAAGGTCACAGTAGATTCGATTTCAACACAAATGGACACTCTGAAACTTGGTTCAGAAAAACACACTGAGGAAATGTGTTCACTATCGGAGAAAGTAGCCGAACTTTCAGATCAGTTCACTAACTTATCTACGAAGGTAGATGATGATCTGAATGACACAAAACCTGTAGCCTTCACTGACACTGAAGAGTATGAACAAATTAGGAAATTCAAACAGAATCAAAATCAAATCAACACACAGTACAAAAGAGAAATGCGGGAAGTACAAGATCAGTTGGCTCAAGTAATACAAGAATTACATATTTCAGAGGACACTCGCGCCCCAGTATGGGAAGAGGGACATAGCAATACAGAACAACCACAAAATAATAACACAGGGCATTTCGGAAATCATGAAAGTAATTGGCAAAATACACCGAATTTTGAGATGGAACCGCCGAAACGACGTAACAATGACCGATATGCGACCCGCCGACACGATGATTTTGACTATAAGCTATTCATTACTACACGTAAATTCAAAACATTTAAGAATTCTGGCAACGACATTCATCCACAAGCGTGGCTCCATCAATTCTCTCATTGTTTTCCTCCCAACTGGTCACTAGAGCACAGATTAGAATTTATGTGTGGCTATTTAGAGAATGAACCAGCTGTAAGAATGCGATCGGTCATTCACGATTGCCACAGTGAAGGAGAATTTTACCATGCCTTCCTCTCAGCATATTGGTCCCAAGCCACACAAGACCGAGTAAAACATAGCATCATAATGATGAAACATTTCGAACAATCTGAATTTTCCAGTCTTGTCAAATATTTTGAAGACATGTTACATAAGAATCAGTATCTTTCAAACCCATACAGCCCCTCAGAACTCATCCGCATTTGCTTAATCAAATTACCTGAACATTTACGACAGATTATTTTAGCAGGACGATGCAAAGACGACATTGAAGCTTTTCAGGGACTGTTACAAGAACTGGAAATTGACACTGACAATCGAACGCGAAAACAGGAACACAACAATTACAGGTCACACCTGTCACAATTCCGCGATGACAGAAATAATACACGACAAGGCTATTCGTACAACGTAAATCGTGACCAAAACGGACACCACCCGTATGACAACCGTTGGCAGAGTAGTAATTATTACAGGGAAAGATCACCTCTCCGCGGTAATGACTATCACAGAGACAATCAGAGAAACAGACAATATGGAAACCAAAATAATTATTATCAAGGGAGACGGAATAACTTAAGACGCAATGGTCCAGCGCGCAGTTACGATTCAGGGAGAAATTCTCCACCACGTGACCGACAAGAAAGAAACTATGGAATCTACCGACATGACGACACACGATATGATCGTAACGACAGACCTTAATTGCAGCAGAACTGTCGGGAATCAAACAGAGCAGGGCCCTCTCGACAAGGTGAATTTGTAGAAGTTAGGTCTCCTAATCCCATTAACGACTCGCGCCAACAAAGACACAATAGGCAATGACTCATACCGCTGGCAGCCACAAAACGTACGCATGAAACTGACGACGCAGCTGCCGTAGCTAGTAATTACGTAAAAATGGAAGACATTAGGGACATCTTACTCCAGGAACAGGACGTAAAACATAACAACATTGCATATCCTGTGATTCACATTACAGTAAATGACGTAAAATTTACGGCAGTACTTGACTCAGGCAGTCCCATTTCAGTAATTAGTGAAACAGCTTTTAGTAAATGCAGCAAATCGAAAGATTGCCCCACACTTCCGTTACGCAAGATTAAATTACAAGGTGCAGTCATTGGAAAAAGTGTAGATGTACGCCAACAAACCAACTTAGAATTCTTTTGTCAGAGCCACAGCTTCTCTATGAATTTTCTTATTGTTCCATTATTGTCGACGGAAATTATACTGGGAGTAGACTTTTTGAATGAAAACAAAGCAGTCTTAAATTTTCACAATGCTGAAATAAGTTTAGAGAAAGAAGGTAAGTCAATAGCTTTGAAATTTGAAGATTGGCTCTCAAACCATGACGAGGAAATTAATCGGCTTTACCTTCTGTTTGACAACAGTTCGGAATTTTCTACGGAACTAGGCACTAACAGTCGCTCTGCAAGTACTGACAGGGATGATATCGACGGCACAATTGAAACTAATGAGTTAATTCAGAATAAAATTCAAACAATTGAGAATTGTAATGACACTGATAGGCAGGACCTTTTTGAGATTTTGCAAGCACATTCCACAGTTTTTACTCACAAAACAGGAACAATCAAGGGATTTCAATACCAATTTCGTGTTCGTGAGCATACTAAATTTTGTGTTAGACCATACGTAATTCCAGCACATTATAGGGACCGTGTTAGAACAGAAATACAATCTATGCTTGACGAGGGCATTATTGAGCCTGCAGTAAGCTCATACAACAATCCATTACATATTGTTGAGAAGAAAAATGGGTCGATCAGGCTTGTCTTGGATTCGAGACAAATCAATACTATCATTATTCCTGAAACAGACAGGCCGCAAACGTTGGAAGAACTTCTTCAAAATTTTAATGGTGTAAAAGTGTTGTCTTCCATTGATCTCAGATCCAGCTTTTATCAGATCGAACTTCATCCAGAATGTAGAAAATACACAGCTTTCCTTTGTTTCGGCGTTTGTTATCAGTTTCGGAAACTTCCTTTTGGCTTGAACATTTCTTCGGCAGCATTCATTCGCGGGCTAAATTCCATATTACCTGAGTTCTTAAAACGTCACATCACCTTATATGTGGACGATATTCTGATAGCAGAAGCCTCATGGGAACAACATAATCGCATCCTCAACAGCGTGTTACATATTTTTGCAGAATCTGGAATTACAGTTAACTTGGAAAAGTCTGAATTCGGTAGGACAAAAGTGAAGTTTTTGGGACATATTATTTCTTCTGAAGGCATCCAGCCGGATCCTGAAAAGTTAGAAGCAATCAGAGCCATTCCAATTCCATCCACAAAAAAACAAGTCCGCAGTTTTCTAGGTCTCGTAAATTTTTACCGTCGTTTTCTGAATATGCAAATTCTAGTTACACCAAAACTTTGTTCTCTCACTAGAAAAAATACTATTTGGAACTGGGACGAACAAGCACAGTTGGAATTCAATTCTTTGAAAGAATCGTTACTTAACGCGCCAATACTAGCTCATCCAGATCTCTCACAAGATTTTTGCCTTAGCACGGATTCTTCTAAAGTCGGTCTTGGTGCCCATTTATTTCAAGAAGCTACCGAAAATGACATTACTGTTCAGAAAACCATTGCTTTTGCTAGCCGAGTGCTAACAAAATCTGAAAAAAATTAATCCGTTACTGAATTAGAAGCTTTAGCTATCGTTTGGGCATTTAACAAATTCCGTTTCTTTCTTTATGGTAAGCACGTAAAAGTATACAGTGACCATCGTGCATTACAATTTCTTATGTCTTCAAAATTAAATCATGACAGGTTAAAACGTTGGGCATTGTTTCTGCAAGAATTCCACTTCACAATAGTCTACATTCCCTGCAAGGAGAACATTGTTGCGGACGCACTGTCACGTGCACCGGCTGGGCTTGAGAAAAGTAACACTGAAAGCAACCTCGAGAGAAATTTCAGTATTCTTTACATCCAGAAAGTCGCCTTTGAAAACTTCATCACCACATCTTTAAAGGACATTGCTCATCAACAAGATAAAGATCCGATTTGGAAAGACATCAAAAGTAAATGGCATGAAAAGACACACACACAGATTCGGCATTATTATCTGGTTAGAAACAACATACTGTTCAAACGATGCACTGTTGATGACAAGCTATGGGTACTTTGCATTCCAGACGATTTTGTTAATAAGCTCATTTGGTACATTCATTTCAGCTATGCACATTTTGGTCCACGAAAATGTTATCATATTCTTCGAACGACTTGTTATTTTAACAATATGGAAAAGAGAATTCGAAGAGTCTTGTCTATTTGTAAACTTTGTCAAAAGGCGAAACCATCTACTGTCTCTCATCGTGCTCCATTGTTTCCTATCATTCCTTCTGAATTAAAAGAATTTGCTGCTGTTGATCTCTTGGGACCGCTTGTCAGAACATCTAATGGATTTTCGTACGTTCTAGTCGCTGTTGAACTTACTTCAAAATTTGTTTCTTTCACTCCGTTACGTAAAGCCACTGGACGCTCTGTATCCAACGCCTTTGTTAGAAATTTCTTACGTGAAGTTGGACACGTTAGTAAAGTAATTTCAGATAACGGACCGCAATTCAGATCTGCTGTTTGGTCACGCATGCTTCGTAACCATAAAATCAAATCTGTTTTTATTTCATTGTACTCACCACATTGTAACCCGTCTGAACGGATTATGAAAGAAATCAATAAGCTTTGCAGACTTTATTGTCACAGAAAACATCAGCATTGGGACAGATATTTACACTTATTTCAAAACGTGCTGAATGAATTGCCTCATGACTCCACTGCTTTACCACCTGTTCTTGTACTGAAGAATAAAGAACCACCAAACAGAATCAGAGAGCTTGTACCTTTTCCGAATACACGTAAACTTCGACACAAAGACATAATTGATTTGGCTATTAAAAATATAAATTCTGCTGGAGACAAAAGGAAAAAATTACACGGTAAAGCAAATGCAAAGAAATTATATATTGGTCAGAAAGTTCTCATTAAAGCTCATCCATTGTCACATAAGAAGAAACACTTGAGTCACAAATTCTTTCTAGTTTACAATGGACCTTACAGAATCCGACGTATACCACATGATAATTGCGTTGAAGTTGAAACTCTGCGTACTAGGAAGAGTAAAGGTTTACACCACATTTCACATGTAAAACCGTTTATTGAAAGATAATCTGCTTTTTAACTTTGTATTTGCCATATAACTTTTCACTTCACATTACTAGTATGCTTTGTCAGACTTATAATCTCTTAACATGCAGCAATATTTAAGTTAAATATCCAATCAAGAACCAAGGGAACTTATCTAAACAGAAATTACGAATGCATTGTTACAGTGAACAGATGACACAGTGTCATTGTGTGTGTGTACATTCTTGCTTGTTAGTGGCACGATTATGTAACGACCATAAGGCTGACATACTTAGAACATTTACCAGTACTACTAATGAGATTTTAATGCAACATTTTGGTTTACTTGCAAATACATTCTGGATTTAAAGTACTTTCTGTGAGATACCAGATGACACAGTGGTTAGTATATGTGACAGCTACACGATTATATCACGACGCTACTAATGAGTGACAATTTACAATGTTGCTTTTGCGGTGTATCTGTTTTATATCTGCAGTTTTTCTGAATAATTCTGGAAAGTAAAACATGTTTTACTAGTAACTTTTGTGGTATAGCTACAATGAGGCAGCCTTTTCTGTAGCACAACAATACGTTACAGTACAATACTTACATCATCACGGCAATAAGCGTAGTAACTACGATATCTATACGCAAAGCATTTCACTTTTGTTTATCATGAGGTAAGTACATTGACTTCTGCAGAACTTAGTTTTCGGAGGACGATAACTATGACACTTCCACAGAGATTATCTTACAACAAGACGCACAGTTTAGCGCTACCCTTACACGTATTTGAGTGATTAATTTTGTACTTAAACATTTGTTCTTAAAGATATTTGAAGAACAATGATACAAAGGTTTTCCATGATACATTTCATTCCATTGCTGTAATCTGCAACACCTGAGGATATAATTACATTAATCCTCAGGGGGGTACACGCTTACTTTGTGTACCATGTGTTTGGCAAGCACAAGGAGCCTTAGCTAATATGGTATTTGTTTATACAACTTTACACATCGGTACCATATTTATCTAACACATAAATTACACAGCTATCTGATCATTTAACTGAGAGAGACAAACATTTACTTTACTACATCAGTGACAGATGTTTACGTAATTACACCATTGGATAACTTCATACTTACGAAGTTGTATTTTGTGAACTGTTCATATTTTTTCGGGACCATTGTGATACTATGAGAGCTTTGAATGACATATTTGGTATGGGATCACGATTTTTAAAGTACGTTTGAGGCAGATGACACTTTTGACATGAGCAGAGAATTTTTTTTTAGGTTTTGAAATTATTGGAGGAAGCTACGGAGATTTTGGGAATTTGACTGTGGTGTTATGATATTATTACGATGACGATGTGAATTATGCTGCTGAGGTATGTTTAAGCTGATGCTATATGAGTTATTTGGTTATGCTACGTATCTGTTATGATGAAATATTGAAGAAGTGTCGACGAATATATATATGTGTAATAAGGTAAGAAATAATGAGTAGTGGTTAGGGACTCTGATTTGTGAAAAAGGATGTTGGAAACCGAGAATCGTACTTTAAGAGTTATGAAATGAGTGTATATGCGTGAATGTATCACTATGCTGGCGAAAATTATTTGGACACTATTCTATTTAAAGGATTTTGTTTCTACATATTTGTAACGCAAATTCTTGACCTGTGAATTTTTTTATATGAGACTGCCACTGTAGCGGAAACTGGTGTCGTAAATATTTCGGTAAGACAGTTAAGTGACCACCTGCACGTAATGCGTCGTGGACACCCAGCTGCGTGACAGACACCTGGAAACAAGACATTCGTGTGTGCCTTTCAGAGGCACAAGAAAAAAAAAAGAGAGCCCATTGTCCTCGCTATTGACATTCCTTTGTAGAAAGCATCGCAAAAACGACACGTTCATTACTTGGAAAGATACTTTCTTACATCTGCACACCTGATAATGACAAGCGTCTTTTTATGAGAATTGAGAGAATTTCTACTAACTTATGAAATGCCACATCACTATTGAATGATATTTTTATGCTTTGTACATAGATGCTTATTTCATTTGATATCTGTTTTCCAGCTGTGTTGCAGTATTGGTTTTATAAAATAAAATTAAATGCATTTGCTAATGTGAATACTTTCTGTCAACAGATCTATTAAATAATTATTTCATGATCCACATTCTTCAAAAAAGGAGCTCTTGGAATGGAAAGAGCAATAAGAAACGACTAATAACAGTCACTGTATATATAATTTTCTTTTCAAGTACTTGGTAATTTGTTGTAGCATTAGTTTTTGTGGTGCACCACTTTAATTGCATAGACATTAAGATGTGAATAGACATTGTCCTTATCTGCATTCTTGTCTTTAGTGTAACATTTTTTCTGCTTGAGCTTTGTCATTTTTAGGTATAAGTTATTACATTTATTGCTGCTTGCTATGCTTACTTGCATTTTTTATTCATTGATGTTTGTGTTAATCGTTTTGTGCTGCTGCATTGCGTCGTCCCTTAGTTTAGCATCTGAGCTCAGTAGATTTTAAGTTAGCTTAAGAGGGGGTAGACTATATAAGAAACTAACTATGATGAATTGGAAGAGAAGCATTGAGAAGCTATAAGAAAATGGTTTGGCCAAAGTAGTAGTGTACAGTGGAGAAAAACTATTTTTGAAAGAGGATGAGAAAAGTACAGAAAGCAGGTATAGATAGGACTTTTTGGAAATAATGAAGAACGAAGGGAGATCTCCGAGAAGTAATGAAAGTTTTGTTTGCAAAATACTGCAGTAAAACAAACCCTGTCCTTTCCTTGTGTTATCCCACTATGTGTTTGTGTACTCTTGTATATTTGTGTTCTTCCTGTCTTTATGTGTTTAGCTAATAATATTTACATTGTAGAATTTTTCTGATGTTTAGACATTATTTATTCTCTTTTATTTTAATGCTAATGTGTGAAGTTGTTTCTATAATTATTCTGATCTTTTATGTATGTACTTATGTCATAATTTTTGCAACACCTATGAATTTGTTATTTCGATTCTTTTGTAAAGCCTGTACTACTGCAAATGTTCTCTGTATTCCAGAATGAAATTTTCACTCTGCAGCGGAGTGTGCGCTGATATGAAACTTCCTGGCAGATTAAAACTGTGTGCCCGACCGAGACTCGAACTCGGGACCTTTGCCTTACGCGGGCAAGTGCTCTACCATCTGAGCTACCGAAGCACGACTCACGCCCGGTACTCACAGCTTTACTTCTGCCAGTATCCGTCTCCTACCTTCCAAACTTTACAGAAGCTCTTCTGCGAAACTTGCAGAACTAGCACTCCTGAAAGAAAGGATATTGCGGAGACATGGCTTAGCCACAGCCTGGGGGATGTTTCCAGAATGAAATTTTCACTCTGCAGCGGAGTGTGCGCTGATATGAAACTTCCTGGCAGATTAAAACTGTGTGCCCGACCGAGACTCGAACTCGGGACCTAAGGCAAAGGTCCCGAGTTCGAGTCTCGGTCGGGCACACAGTTTTAATCTGCCAGGAAGTTTCATATCAGCGCACACTCCGCTGCAGAGTGAAAATTTCATTCTGGAAACATCCCCCAGGCTGTGGCTAAGCCATGTCTCCACAATATCCTTTCTTTCAGGAGTGCTAGTTCTGCAAGTTTCGCAGAAGAGCTTCTGTAAAGTTTGTAAGGTAGGAGACGGATACTGGCAGAAGTAAAGCTGTGAGTACCGGGCGTGAGTCGTGCTTCGGTAGCTCAGATGGTAGAGCACTTGCCCACGAAAGGCAAAGGTCCCGAGTTCGAGTCTCGGTCGGGCACACAGTTTTAATCTGCCAGGAAGTTTCATATCAGCGCACACTCCGCTGCAGAGTGAAAATTTCATTCTGGAAACATCCCCCAGGCTGTGGCTAAGCCATGTCTCCGCAATATCCTTTCTTTCAGGTGTGCTAGTTCTGCAAGTTTCGCAGAAGAGCTTCTGTAAAGTTTGGAAGGTAGGAGACGGATACTGGCAGAAGTAAAGCTGTGAGTACCGGGCGTGAGTCGTGCTTCGGTAGCTCAGGTGGTAGAGCACTTGCCCGCGAAAGGCAAAGGTCCCGAGTTCGAGTCTCGGTCGGGCACACAGTTTTAATCTGCCAGGAAGTTTCGTTCTCTGTATTGTTATGTTATTTAAAGATGTATTTTGTACCTTTGTTATTGTATTCTCATATTATAAAATTGTAATTGACACCAGTTCATCAAATTAAGTAACTTGTAAATTACGTTTCACTGCACACGTTTCTGTTGGTCATAGTATATGGACAATATGTGAGAAGTAGGGACTGATAGTGTTTGCACATGTGTTAATAACTCAGCAAGGGACTGGTTAACAGCATTGCTGGTTCTAAGGACAATTCCAAAAACTTTGTGAGTGGACAAGTGGTGGGTTATGGACTTGCTATGTTATCCGCAAGACTCATCAATGGTGATTGTGCGCCTGCACAGTCAAACAGATGGCTGCTGGCCATCTCTACAAGGACTGCAGTGGGTCTACACCTTTGACGACCCACCGGTACCATTATTTCTACAAGGACTGCAGTGGGTCTGCACCTCTGGTGGGCCACCAATAGTAATCTCTACCAGGACTACAGTGGGTCTGCTCTGTGATGACCTACCTACCGATAGTCTTCAACGTCGACTGACTCTGCTGTGGCCCATTACCTGTCTGCATGTCAAGAGTCAGCAGTGTCTTTTGTTGGAAGGACAACGCTACTTCTTCAAGACTGCTTAGAAATCCACTACTTCCAAGTGCAATTTCTTTTATTGCTCAGACTTTGAAAAAAAAACACTGCAATTTTACTATGATGAACGATCAGGGCTGTCTTTATGGACTGTGAGAGAATTTTAGCTTCTGACCAACATTGTATCAATAAGTGTGTGCATTTGATATCTTTGTTATAGTAATTATGAAAAATTTTATCAAATCATTATTGGCCACTGCCCAAAACAATTTGTAAAAATTTTTTGTGGGGAGCATGGGGGCTATGTAAGTAGGCTGTTTAGGTTTTTTTATTGGTAACGCCGCCGCCACGTAGCGCTCTGTATGAAAATCACTGGCTGTGCCGTGTGCAGTCTGTGGCTGGTTGGCATTGTTGTAATACTCGCCATTGTAGTGTCGGGCAGCGGCAGCTGGATGCTAACAGCGCGTAGCGTTGCGCAGTTGGAGGTGAGCCGCCAGCAGTGGTGCACGTGGGGAGAGAGATGGCGGAGTTTTGTAATTTCTAAGACTGGATGTCATGAACTATCATATATATTTTGACTATTAAGGTAAATACACTGTTTGTTCTCTATTAAAATCTTTCATTTGCTAACTATACCTATCAGTAGTTAGTGCCTTCCGTAGTTAGAATCTTTTATTTAGCTGGCAGTAGTGGTGCTCGCTGTATTGCAGTAGTTCGAGTAACGAAGATTTTTTTGTGAGGTAAGTGATTTGTGAAAGGTATAGGTTAATGTTAGTCAGGGCCATTCTTTTGTAGGGATTATTGAAAGTCAGATTGCGTTGCGCTAAAAATATTGTGTGTCACTTTAAGCACAGTCGTGTATAAATTGTTCTAAGGGGACGTTTCATATAGACCAGTCTTGTATAAATTGTTCTAAGGGGACGTTTCACAGTCTCGTATTGTTCGTGGAAAGAAGAATAGTCGGTATGCTTCTGTGTGGGCTCTAATCTCTCTGATTTTATTCTCATTTTCTCTTCGCTAGATATACGTAGGAGGGAGCAATATACTGCTTGACTCTTCGGTGATGGTAAGTTCTCGAAACTTTAACAAAAGCCCGTACCGAGCTACTGAGCGTCTCTCCTGCAGAGTCTTCCACTGGAGTTTATCTATCATCTCTGTAACGCTTTCGCGATTACTAAATGATCCTGTAACGAAGGGCGCTGCTCTCCGTTGGATCATCTCTATCTCTTCTATCAACCCTATCTGGTACGGATCCCACACTGTTGAGTAGTATTCAAGCAGTGGGCGAACAAGCGTACTGTAACCTACTTCCTTTGTTTTCGGATTGCATTTCCTTAGGGTTCTTCCAATGAATCTCAGTCTGGCATCTGCTTTACCGACGATCAACTTTATATGATCATTCCATTTTAAATCACTCCTCATACCTGCTCCCAGATAATTTATGGAATTAACTGCTTCCAGTTGCTGACCTGCTAATTTGTAGCTAAATGATAAGGGATCTACCTTTCTATGTATTCGCAGCACATTACACTTGTCTACATTGAGATTGAATTGCCATTCCCTGCACCATGCGTCAATTCGCTGCAGATCCTCGTGCATTTCAATACAATTTTCCATTGTTACAACCTCTCGATAAACCACAGCATCATCTGCAAAAAGCCGCAGTGAACTTCCGCTGTCATCCACAAGGTCATTTATGTATATTGTAAATAGCAACAGTCCTATGACACTCCCCTGCGGCACACCTGAAATCACTCTTACTTCGGATGACTTCTCTCCATTGAGAATGACATGCTGCGTTCTGTTATCTAGGAACTCTTCAATCCAATCACACAATTAACAATATAAATATTGCAAACTTTAGGGAAAGCCTACAGCAGCTAGACTGGGATGAAGTGTATAAGGAACCCGATGCAAACTTGAAATATAACTTATTTCACAATACATTTTTAAGGGTATTTGAAAATTGTTTTCCCAAGAAAATAGTTAAACATAATTCCAAGAAAACATATAAAAAACCTTGGCTAACTAAAGGAATAAGAATATCTTGCAACCGCAAAAGAGAACTGTATCTAACAGCAAGATGGAGTACTGACCCCGAAATTGTTCAATATTATAAAAACTATTGTGCGGTACTAAGAAAAGTTATTAAAAAGTCCAGAAGCATGTGTATCATGTCTGAGATCAGTAACTCTGATAATAAAATTAAAGCAATTTGGAATATTATTGAAAGGGAAACAGGGCAACCAAGAGCACAGTAAGACTTTAGTGCAATAAAACTGAATGACAAGTGCACTAACAAACAATCAGAAATTGAAAATATTTTGAATAATCATTTTTTAAATGTTGTGGAGAAAATAGGATCTAGATCTTCTCTAGAAGAGGCAAGGCTATTAATAGAAGAGGCCATACCTGCACAGTTTGAAACAGCTGTAATTCCACCAACCTCTCCCTCTGAAATCAGTAAAATAATAAACTCACTGAAAAGTAAAAGCTCTTATGGAATTGATGGCATTTCCAGCAAAGTACTTAAAGCTTGTTCCCCACAGATAAGTAGAATTCTCAGCCACGTATGTAATAGCTCTTTGGAGCAGGGTGTTTTCCCTGATAGACTGAAATATGCCATTGTAAAACCATTGCATAAAAAGGGGGATATGTCGGATGTCAACAACTACCGCCCAATCTCTCTTCTGACAGCTCTATCAAAAATTTTTGAGAAAGTAATGTATTCAAGAGTAGCCTCCCATATTTGTAAAAATAAAGTACTAACAAAATGTCAGTTTGGTTTTCAGAAAGGCTTTTCAACAGAAAATGCTATATATGCTTTCACTGATCAAATATTAAATGCTCTGAATAACCGGACATCACCCATTGGTATTTTTTGTGATCTCTCAAAGGCCTTTGATTGTGTAAATCATGGAATTCTTTTAGATGAGCTAAATCATTATGGTTTGAGTGGGGCAGTGCACAAATGGTTTAATTCACACTTAACTGGAAGAATGCAGAAAGTTGAAATAAGTGGTTCGTGTAATGTTAAAACAGCTGATTCCTCAAACTGGGGTGCTATCAAGCACGGGGTCCCACAGGGTTCGGTCTTAGGTCCTTTACTGTTCTTGATATACATTAATGACTTACCATTCCACATTGATGAAGATGCAAAGTTAGTTCTTTTTGCTGATGATACAAGTATAGTAATAACATCCAAAAACCAAGAACTAAGTGATGTAATTGTAAATGATGTTTTTCACAAAATTATTAAGTGGTTCTCAGCAAACGGACTCTCTTTAAATTTTGATAAAACACAGTATATACAGTTAAGTACAGTAAATGGCACAACTCCAGTAATAAATATAGAATTTGAACAGAAGTCTGTAGCTAAGGTAGAATTTTCAAAATTTTTAGGTGTGTCCATTGATGAGAGGTTAAACTGGAAGCAACACATTGATGGTCTGCTGAAACGTCTGAGTTCAGCTACGTATGCTATTAGGGTTATTGCAAATTTTGGTGATAAGAATCTCAGTAAATTAGCTTACTATGCCTACTTTCATTCACTGCTTTCGTATGGCATCATATTCTGGGGTAATTCATCGTTGAGTAGAAAAGTATTCATTGCACAAAAACGTGTAATCAGAATAATTGCTGGAGCCCACCCACGGTCATCCTGCAGACATCTATTTAAGGATCTAGGGATCCTCACAGTAACCTCACAGTATATATATTCCCTTATGAAATTTGTTGATAATAATCCAACCCAATTCAAAAGTAATAGCAGTGTGCATACCTATAACACCAGGAGAAAGGATGATCTTCACTATGCAGGGTTAAATCTGACTTTGGCACAGAAAGGGGTAAATTATGCTGCCACAAAAGTCTTTGGGCACCTACCAAACAGCATCAAAAGCCTGACAGATAGCCAACTAACATTTAAAAATAAATTAAAAGAATTTCTAGATGACAACTCCTTCTACTCATTGGCTGAATTTTTAGATATAAAGTAAAAAAAAAAAAAACTTAATCATTAGTGTCATGCAATATTTTGTGTAATGTAATTTCTTGTACAGACATCTTTTATTAACCTGACACGTTCCACATCATTACGAAATGTCGTATTCATGATCTATGGAACAAGTATTAATCTAATATAATCTAATCTAATCTAATCTAATTGGTCTGATAGTCCATATGCTCTTACTTTGTTCATTAAACGATTGTGGGGAACTGTATCGAACGCCTTGCGGAAGTCAAGAAACACGGCATCTAACTGTGAACCCTTGTCTATGGCCCTCTGAGTCTCGTGGACGAATAGCGCGAGTTGGGTTTCACACGACCGTCGTTTTCGAAACCGATGCTGATTCCTACAGAGTAGATTTCTAGTCTCCAGAAAAGTCATTATTCTCGAACATAATACGTGTTCCAAACTTCTGCAACTGATCGACGTTAGAGATATAGGTCTATAGTTCTGCACATCCGTTCGACGTCCCTTCTTGAAAACGGGGATGACCTGTGCCCTTGTCCAATCCTTTGGATCGCTACGCTCTTCTAGAGACCTACGGTACACCGCTGCAAGAAGGGGGGCAAGTTCCTTCGCGTACTCTGTGTAAAATCGAACTGGTATCCCATCAGGTCCAGCGGCCTTTCCTCTTTTGAGCGATTTTAATTGTTTCTCTATCCCTCTATCGTCTATTTCGATATCTACCATTTTCTCATCTGTACGACAATCTAGAGAAGGAGCTACAGTGCAAATTGAACTGTAGGAAACATATTACTGAGGTTCTCAAACAATTAAGTTCAGCTTCTTTCGTTCTTCGTATAATCGCTTGCCTTGGTAATGGACAGATCATCCTCCTAACGTACTTTGCATATTTCCACTCAGTAATGTCTTATGGAATAGTTTTCTGGGGTAACTCACCACTAAGATGTAATGTATTGATTGCACAAAAGAGAGCAGTGAGAATAATTAGTGGTGTTCACCCAAGGACGTCATGTAGGCACCTATTCAAGGAGTTAGGTATTTTAACTGCACCGTCAGAGTACATATATGCTCTAATGGAATTCGTTATAAATAATCCATCTCAGTTCGCGAAGAACAGTGATGTTCACACTTAGAACACTAGCGGCAAAAATGACCTTTCCTATCCGTTATTGAAACTGTCAGTTGCTCAAAAAGGAGTTCATTATTCAGCAACAAAAATCTTTGATCACTTACCCAACAACATAAAGTGTCTGGCAGTTAGGACATCAAGTTTTAAATCTAGCTTAAAATCATATCTTTTGGACAACTCTTACTACATGGACGACTTTCTATTTCAGAACAGGTAAAAAAAAAGTACCTCTAAATGTAGTTATGTAGTTGCATGTGCAGACCTAAAAATTTCAGTTAAATTGATATTGGCACTATTCATATATATTGTAAGTAGGCTGTTTAGGTTTTTTTATTGGTAACGCCGCCGCCACGTAGCGCTCTGTATGAAAATCACTGGCTGTGCCATGTGCAGTCTGTGGCTGCTTTGCATTGTTGTCTGCCATTGTAGTGTTGGGCAGCGGCAGCTAGATGCTAACAGCGCATAGCGTTGTGCAGTTGGAGGTGAGCCGGCAGCAGTGGTGGACGTGGGGAGAGAGATGGCGGAGTTTTGAAATTTCTAAGAATTGGTGTTACGAACTGATATATATATTATGACTATTCAGGTAAATACAGTGTTTGTTCTGTATTAAAATCTTTCATTTGCTAACTATGCCTATCAGTAGTTAGTGACTTCCGTAGTTTGAATCTTTTAGTTAGCTGGCAGTAGTGGCGCTTGCTGTATTGCAGTAGTTCGAGTAACGAAGATTTTTGTGAGGTAAGTGATTTGTGAAACATATAGGTTAATGTTAGTCAGGGCCATTCTTTTGTAGGGATTATTGAAAGTCAGATTGCGTTGCGCTAAAAATATTGTGTGTCACTTCAAGCACAGTCTTGTCTAATTTTTCTAAGGGGACGTTTCAATATATATATTGTAACCTGACTTGTTCCACATCCTATCGATAAAATAATCGTAAAAATGGTCTACGAAACAAGACATAAGTGAACTAAACTAAAACTAAAGTACCCTCCGCCCCACAACGTCAGGTGACTTGTTCAATGTACGAGGTGCGTTCAACAAGTAAGGCAAAACTTTTTTTCCTCTGTCAATTTCGGTTTAAAAAACACAGAATTTGTTGTGGGGCACCGCGGAATATTCCCGCTTCAGCAGCTGTACCTTCGTGAAATTCCGATAGGTGGCATCGTTTTACGTAGCGTGCAAAGTGACTTCTGTAATGGAGGTGTGTTCCAAGCAGGGAGCTGTCACTGAGTTTCTTTTGGCAGAAAGCCAGAGCTTGGCAGATATTCATACGCGCTTGCAGAAGGTTTGCAGAACATGGCAGTGAACAAAGCACGGTGACTCATCATCGTAACTTGGTCGCGCAAACCCGTCAGATCTCCCGTAATACATTTGGCCGCATACAGCCGTAGTTCGTGCAATGTTGGAACGTGCGGACACACTCATTCGAGGATCACAATCAAACATCTTGCTACACAACTGATCTCCCGTAATACATTTGGCCGCATACAGCCGTAGTTCGTGCAATGTTGGAACGTGCGGACACACTCATTCGAGGATCACAATCAAACATCTTGCTACACAACTGAATGTCCCTGTTGGTAGTGACAAAACACTCGTCCACCAGTTGTGGCTCTTAAAAGTGTGTTTCTCGCCACCCAACAAAAGGCCATAAAGACCAAGAAGGAATTGCTTCTTTATTGTAAGATTGATAATAACAATTCTTTGTAGACCATCATCACAGGCAGTGAAACATGTGTTCATCACTTCGAACAGGGAACAAAAAGGCAATCCATGTTGCGGCGCCACACCACCTCTGCTCCAAAGAAAAAGTTCAAAGCCACACCGTCAGCCTGTAAAGCCACGACAACAGTCTTCTGGGACTTCTTCTGTTTGATGTCCTTTCTCATGGTGCAATGATCAACTCTGAACTGTATTGTACAACCCTTAGGAAACCGATGAAACAACTTCAGCGTGTTCGTCGTCACAAAACTGGAAACGAACTTCTTCCTCACTGGAGTCTGTGCACCCGAGAGAAGCTCACAGAACTTCATGGAACTGTTCTTCCTCACCCACCCTCCAGCCCGGATCTCGCATCTTTCGACTTCCGTCTGTCTGGCCCAATGAAAAATGCACTCGGCGGAAGCAATACGTGGGATGGGGAGGTGATTGAGCGAGACCTTGGCTTCGGCGTCGACCAATAGAGTGATACCATGCGAACGTACACGCCCTTCCAGTAAAGTGGCGTAAAACTGTCGCAGTGAGCGGAGATTATGTTGGGAAATAGGGTTTTGTAGCCAGACGAAAGGGGAATAGTATGGTATTCTGGAATCCTGAACAAAACTAACTTGCTTGCTTTCAGAAAAATGTGCTGCATTACTCATTGAACCCCCTCGTGGATGTAAATGCAGGCGGAAGGCCGTAATGCATATGGAAGTGTAGAAAAGCCGTTGTGCGCCATAAGATGCCAAATGGATGCTGCACATGACGATGATGATGAATGTGAGCTATTACAGCTCACTACCTTGAGTACGTATTTCGGAGTCCGGGCTTTTTTTCCGTCTCGTAACTGCTTCACAAACATAACAAAGCCGATTGCAAGCTTGAGTAGAAGATAGTGGGGACGGAGTGTCGTAGCGCAGGTCTGTACGGCTGCGTAGACAGTCAGAGATTGCCAATTAGGGGAGAACGAGCGGGAAAATTAATTCTGCTGCGCTTCTCCCCTCGGAAGAGCACAAGAGGATCCCATACGCCGGCTCATTTGCTTAAAAAAAGGAAAGAAAGGAAGAAAAAACAAAAAGCGACCGGCAGTGGTACTGGTGTGAAGCGGATAGGGGAGAAGTCGTGGAACTGGTACCACTGGGAACTGCATGTAGAGTGGAATGTAGGAGGGCCGTGACTAAAGGTCATGGGGGAGGGGAGGAAGGGGGTGGGGAAGGGAAGAGAAGGGGTTCCCTGTGGCTCGGCGGGGGTGGAACGTTGGGGTGGGACCTTCTCATTGTTTTGTCAGCATCGGACGGTCCGGGACAACTAACTTAATAAGCTCTGGCAGATAAAAGTGCATCGAAACAAACCACTTTGTATAGGAATTTAGGTGTTGGAGGCGCTCTAGGCCCTGTCTTTCTTGGAAGTTAGACGTTCCTGTAAGTTCTTGCACGTCATGTTTTCCAAAAATTGGCTTGCAATCGTGACGATACCATAACGCTGGCCAACAGCATTACGTCACTCAAAGTAGCGAAGCTGATTTGTATGAGGAGACTTAATTTTTTTTTTCTCTCTGTTAAACCCACATCGTGCTATCGGCAATACATTCCTTTTCATTCTGACAACCTTTGTCTGAAACGAATATTATTTGCAAAACGGTCACTCACTTTTTAATGTAAACACGTAGCTAAAGTAATATTTTTACTCAAGTTAAGATATTTTTACTCAAGTTAAGAAGCAAGCAGTTAACAATAAAAACTATAAAATGAAGGGCTGGAACTTCAAGGCTAATACTCGTTAACCATGGTAGTTTCTTATTTTTCCACCATCAGAATATTCAGAACATAGTCTTAGAATTTTTTCATCTAACCTGAAACAATAACTAAAATTTCATTGGAGATCGTTACTGTGAGTGCGTTAGTTGTCAACCGCAACAGTGTCATACAGGCCTCCTATGAAGATACGCTTTAGTACTGGAAAATAAAGAGCAGTGTTTAAGCCCTGTCGGTGGGCCGTACGGTTCTGGGCGCTACAGTCTGTAGCCGAGCGACCGCTACGGTCGCAGGTTCGAATCCTGCCTCGGGCATGGATGTGTGTGATGTCCTTAGGTTAGTCAGGTTTAATTAGCTCTAAGTTCTAGGCAACTGATGACATCAGAAGTTAAGTCGCATAGTGCTCAGAGCCATTCGAACCATTTGAACCTGTCGGCGGTATGATTGTTAATGGCAGAGAACGTGCTCTTAGTGGCAGAAAATCGGTCCTCTCATTTTAAGAACGGAATTCTCCCTGCATTTGCCTCTCTCGATTTACAGAACGCGTAGAAAATTTCAGTACTGGTACCGACGCCGAGCTTTGAACCTGAAACTTCCCTAGAGCAAGTCCAGCGTCTTAACGACGTCATCAGCTCGATTATTTTAAAAGACGTCTAAGGGTGACACGCAGGGAAACGCTCTAACCGCTACAAGGCAGTTTTGGGTCAACAGTTTAGTTTAGTTTAGCTTTCTGCGTATTCCATGGATCATGTTCGATACAACTCGCCGTGATGCCATGTTTCAGGTTAAAAGATGAATCATATTTCTCTGATGAAAACTGGAGGTACGTCTTTTCTATCCTCAGCTTTAAGAAAATTCCATATAACTAATTAAATAAAAATAACTATCTACTCATAAACTGGTCCCTTGAATTCATAGAATTGCCGAGCATGCATGACTCCAATTTCTTTTCATAACTTTCATATTATTCTAAAACGTCCAATTCATGGGGCAGGTGCCGGCCGCGGTGGCCGTGCGGTTCTAGGCGCTACAGTTTGGAACCGCGTGACCGCTACGGTCGCAGGTTCGAATCCTGTCTCGGGCATGTATGTGTGTGATGTCCTTAGGTTAGTTAGGTTTAAGTAGTTCTAAGTTCTAGGGGACTGATGACCTCAGAAGTTAAGTCCCATAGTGCTCAGAGCCATTTGAACAATGGGGCAGGTGGTCAAGTATTTAATTCGATCAATGTTGATTGGTACCCCTTATAACTCCTCCATAGTAGGGGTTTGAAATGTGTGGTGTATTCGTGAAGACAGACTGTAGTACTGCCTGCTGCCACCAGATAGTGTTGCTGCTTTCCATAGGTGGCGCTCTGCAACAACACTTGTTCTGGCTTGCGAGCACACTGGTGGACATCGATAAGACGACATGGAAGCAGAAAAGCGTGCGCAACTGTGGACAGTGTCGTTTCTCTGAAGGGAGGGGCATACTGCTTCAGACACACACAAGAGGTTTGTAGCTATATGTGGGGAAAGAGCAGCAAGTCTCAGATATATGGTTCATTGGGTATCAGACTTCAGAGACGGCGGGAGCTGTGCTGGAAAACGCAAAAGCACTGGGCGTCCAGCAAATGGATGCGTCTCAATGAGTTGATAATAGGGTACAGGCGAATCACGTTTGATGAACTAGAGAAGCCAACTGATCTATCACAGGCAACCCTGCACTCAATGAGGATTTGAATATGAAGAAGGTGTGGGCACAATGGTTGCCCTGTACCTTCGCTGCGGTGTAGAAACAGAAGCGCCTGGAGATACGACAACTGTTGGTGCAACAGTACAGTCCATTCTCATAGGAGTTCTTCGCGCGTCTAGTCAGCGCTGATGAGTCGTGGTTCTTCCACGAGGCTCTAGTAAAGAAACGCGCACTCTATGGAAGGATACTAGGAGCTCTCGTCCCAAGAAGTCGCAGCCGGGGTTATTTATGCAGAAGCAAATGGCGACTGTGTTCTAGGATCAGGAAGAAATATTGCTGGAGGACTGGCTCCCTTCCAATACGACCCTTGAGTAGTGTTAAGTACTGCAGATCACTGTACAAACTCTGCTAATGTATCCAACAATGCCACTACCGAATATCGATCAGCGACGTTCTGCTCCAATATGACAACGCGCAACCACAGGCCAGTCGCCAGACCATTGTCACTGTGCATGAATAAGGGTTTACTGTGCTGCTACATGCTCCATATTCGCTGGATCTGGTTCCTAGTGCCAATGATGGCCGTGTGTTGTTTAGCTGGAGGCCTGCAACCAACTTCTCCGCATGCAAGACACACTGGACCTACATCTGTAGTTTTGATTTCGTTTGACAGCAGGAGCACTCTCACCCTATTCGCCCCAATGAATGAGATAATGTGGGGTAAGACGATGACTGTCAATGATAAACTACATGCAGCTGTCCACCAGTGGCGCTGGGATACTCCCAAAAAATGGTTTGTTACACAAATATGGAAGCTACCAGAAAGATCGCAAAAATGCTCAGACACTGGTGGGGAGTACCTGCAATATAAATTCTACTCGTTTGTCCAGTTAACGGTTCCCGTGAATACAAACAAATATTTTTTAATAACCAAGTATCTTTAAGGCAGCTAACTTCGTTTCCTTTCTGTGCAAGAGAAATGGATAGTGGAGGCTACTCTTGCTCCTAGCGGTGTATTTATGATTTCTACTGTAATTTTTAAGTTGTTCCTGATTATCCACAAGAAACGTCATAAGGTAGTAACTCTACTGTGTAGATTTTACTGGTCTGCCTAATTTTCTAAACAGTTTTTCTCAGGAAGTTGTGGATGGAAGTCAGCAAGTTTCTCTGTAATGTATACCTTGTGTCGATTTGCGAAAATGCTCCAGAAAATTATTCCATATGACTTCAATGTATTGAAGAACACAAAGTAAACTTATTTGCTAATGCTTTCATCATCAAAATCAGCAATTACGCGTAGAGGAAATACTGATGAACCCAAGGGCTTAAGAATATTTATAACGTGTGCTTCCCCATTCAATTTCTGATCCATATGCACATCTGGGAATTTTGAGCAATCACCTATATATACACTGATGGTACAAGATATTGCAGAACAAAGAAGGACTTGTGCGACGTAAATGAAAGTTGGCAGGCATGTTTCTACATATGAAAGATGACGTCTATTCAAAGTTCGAGTCAGTCGCATAAGAGTGGCATCAGTAATGTTACCATTAGGTTGAAAATCAGGTTTGCTTTAAATACTCACTGTAACATTCATGAGCGTTAGTTACCTTCGAGGCTGGAAGTGGCGAGTTGGTGTTAGCCAAGAATGCCTTTAGGGTGACAAAGATGCCATTATCAGCAGCTCACTGTGTAATAGGGCTACGAGAAATTGAATGATCCTTCTGCGATATTGCAGACATCTGTACATGATTGCAGGCAGCGGTGGTCAAGAGAATGTACAGCCGCAAGAAGAACACAACCTGCATTAACCGTCCCTGTGTTGAGCAACCAAGTGCAACAGCCATGGATCTCCATCCCACGAACTGACATCCGGCATCAGTACAACATAATGCATGTACATTTAAATGCTTGCATTCAACGTTCTGGAGATTATAACGGTTATTAATGTACCAGAATTTGACACTTGCAACGATGTATCTCTTATTTATATTAATCTGTGATCTTGCAAATGTATTCGCGAATTTTCATTACTCTACATTCATAATTCTTTTTGTGTTGGAATTTTTCCCGTAAAGTACTTGCTTTCCTCTGTACTGCATTGTTATTTCTGATGACAGGACTATGTCTTGCCCCGTCCGAAGCTGAATTAACTGTTTTTTTCTAAGTTTTGTGATAGACTATTTACAGAAAATCGATCAGTAATACAGGACATCCATAAAAGAATGTCGCAGTTTTAATGATGTCGTATAACAGTTTAATATAGAATATTTACAACAAATCATACATCAGATTGAAAGTAAAATAGCCTAGTTGTTCTTAAAAATGTTCAATATCTGCACCGTTCGTTATGCTGCACAGCTCTAACCTAAAATACACCTCCCACAATTTCGTTAAAAAGTCTTGAGTAATAGAAGCAATAGCCTCTTTAATTCTGTGTCTTTACTACAGCAAACATTACGGACTGGCGACCGTATACAAGATCTTTAATGAAACCTTAAAAGAAAAAATCGCATAGCGTGAGGTCAGGCGAACGTGAAGCCAGCGAAAAAGAGCTCTGTCGTATTGACCATTACGACCAATCCAGTGGTCAGAGACTTCGACGTTCAACCACTCTCCTACAAAGAGACGCCAATAGTATGGTGCTTCATCTTGCTGCCAAATAAAGTTTTCAGATTTATCTTCTAATTGGAGAAAGAGCCATTCTTGCAACATATTCAGATAAGCCAACCTTGCTACAGTAGCTTCAGCGAAAGAAAGATTGTCTGTGTACTTGATGTCATAATACACCGAACATAACATTTAACTTTGGAGAATCGCTGTTATGTTGTAGAATTTCATGAGAATGTTCCCATACCTAGATACGAACATTATGGGTACCAGTATTTACGTCCCCACTTAGATGACAAGTTGCCTCATCAGTGAACACCACACGGTGAAGAAAGTCATCTTCCCGCTGCAACACTTCGCTTGCTAGGTTATAACGTACACCACTGTCATCTGGCTTTAAAGGACGTACCCACTGTAACCGGCATGCGCTCATGTGTAAGCGTTGCCTTAAAACCATCCACAGTGTCGTCTGTGGCAACTGAAGTTCAAGACTTTGTTTTCGAAAAGGTACCTTAGGGCTACGCAGGTAAGATTCTATGACACGGTGAACATCTTCAGAAGTTTTCTGTCATCCCGTGCCTTCCCACTTGACTAACAGTCGCAGGTTCGAATCCTGTCTCGGGCATGGATGTGTGTGATGTCTTTAGGTTACTTAGGTTTAGGTAATTCTAAGTTCTAGGGGACTGATGACCCCAGAAGTTAAGTCCCATAGTGCTCAGAGCCATTCGAACCTTGACTAACACAACTGGTCATTTAGAATTGACTGTAACGGCAAATAGTTTTTGCCACATACGAGATCGCAGTTAAACTTTAAACGAAATGCATATTGAAATGAAACTGCAGATTTACTCTTAGCAAACTACAAAACACAAAAAGCTTTACACTCAAGAGTCGCCATTTTGCTTACTTGGTAAATGTGGCGCAGCATGCACGTAACTAAAACTGTTTGAGTTACTCTTTAATTGTGAAACCTTCCCGTCTAATATTGGATGAACGTTTGCTTGCTGACTGAACGCTGCGTCTCTTAAAATCTTTTAACTGCTGCTCTGTCAAGACTAACTGCTGATTATTACGACGAAACATAAAATGTGTTGTCGCCGTGGCCCTCAGTCGTTACCTGAAATTATTAAGACTGATTCTTACCTTTAATTATTTATACTGGATCGCCATCTGACTGCTACAGCAAACTGTGGAATGAATATACTTACTTCTCTTTAACATAATTATAAGCTGCTGGTGGAGTTTCATAATACTTTGTGACTGGAATTCTTTAAGTTGAAGTTAATTTAGATTTGATAAAAGCTGAAGCTCAGTTTAGACTTTTCTTTTAAGATAACAATAAATTCCGTAAAGCATTTACGTGAATGATTTTGGGATAGAAAATTCTTAATGCATTTAATCTGGTAGAAGTTAACTATATTCTGAGAACGATCTTGACAAACAATTACAAGGGGTATAGTTCTTTACAAAAATTCTTAAAAAGTAGCGTTGCGCTACATACCTAATTTTCCATCAAAATTACATAACTATATTCTGAGAACGATCTTGACAAACAATTACAAGGGGCATAGTTCTTTACAAAAATTCTTAAAAACTAGCATTGCGCTACATATAGCGAGTGGCTGGCGAGCACACCGCTTCTTTCAAAGTGTTAATTCATACCTCGCTTACAGCGACCTCCTCTCATGTCTCGCTAGCTACGACTGCCTCGTCTCACATCTTACTCGCAACTGCTCGATTCCAACGCTCAATGCTACAAAAGTGCGGTCTCGCCGCCAACAATGGTTTTTGGTGCAGACAATCCCTGCTACCATTACAGATGTATTACTGCGCGCTGTTTCCCGCTCTTTCTCAAAATGTATCTATGCGCGGTTTCCCGCTCTTTCTCAATAATACACAATGCAATTTAATTAACAAAACAATTTAAATAAGAAACAGTTCAGATAATTACATGCTAAAACAGTTTAAATACGCCTATTACATAATTACATATGCCGCTACTCGGCTTTCTTAAAATTTTACTACGTTGTTGAGTCATATGGACTCAACATAAGTATAAAATTTGATTATAGAAAATAGTTTGAACAAAGTGTATACACAAATGCTGTCATACGAAATGATTTATCTATCTCTAATAAAGAGAATATGTAAATAGAAAGGGTTTTAGTAGGAATTGTACATCAAGTAAAATTTGGTTCCCTTAAATTTAACAACAAGAATAAGAGTAAATGTGAAAATCAATATACAGATCATATAAAGCAATTGAAAGTTTACATTATGAAACATTTAATTCAAATTGGCATCTCTTAGTACCACAATTAAGGAAGGTACAAAAGGAATTGGATAGCATGGTCAAAGCACTGGCAACTGTCTGTGAATGCACTCAAAAGTCTGTTCCTTTCCCTCACATAGCACAACACCAGGTTTCGCCATATGGTTCCATCATCGCCTTGCTCCATAGTTTTAGTGTACCCAAACACTAAGTACGTCGTCGAATAGCCTGAGTTGCCGCAGCCACATCAGGATTAAGTTCCATCTCCAATGGTCCATTAAGGTTGGTGGTGTGCATCTTGGTATGCAAACACCTACTGTCGTACATCATACTGTGGTGTGTATCTAGGTATGCAGGCACCAATTGACATACATCGGGCTGTGGTGTGCATCTAGGTATGCAAACACCTCCTCGAGAACATCATTGGTTGAAGTCACGTGTTTCACAATTCACTGATTCTGTGCTCAGTAACCATGGGGATGCACAGGAATTAAGGTACGGGTAAAATTGTTTTGGCAATGGGTTCACGGACATTGTTGGTACCATAATTTGACTACCAAATAATTTTCCCTATGACAAAATATGTTGTGTCGTAATTTGTAACAATATGTAGTTTTAATTTAAGAATTCTTCCAGAAAATTATTCCCATATATAAAAGACATAAAAGTTCCTACTTATTCAGTATTTGATAGTATACAGATTTGTTATAGACAAGTACATTATTACTTATTCTGTATTTACATATCTTAGTTTCTTACATCATTAATTATAAATTTTGTTGACAATGCATTTCTTGACTTACTGTCCTAAAATTTTATCTTCCATTCAGGGGTGTAGTCGTCAGTTATGAGTCGTCAAATGTCAGGTCATAATATATAATAAAATTACTGTCATAAAATTATTTAAAGTATTCTTTTGCAGCTGAAAATTAAGGTAAACATTATTCTGGTTAGACATTGTAATGTGTGGTCCCCATCCATAGTGTTGCAATGTGTCACATGCTAGCAAAATTATTTCTTAACATTATACATTTCTTATATACTAACATAACATACACATTCTTCTTCTGCATCTGTGTCAACTCTCTGCATAACCTGTTATAAACATTCAGCATTAATTAACGTCAGCGCACGGCATGACTTATTATAAAACATTCAGTATTAATTATCGTCAGTGCACGGCATGACTTCAATAAACATCTTCTGGTACTTCTCGTCCGCTCCTGGCATGACCTATAAAACACTTTATCATAATATTAACTGCTGCAAAATCACGTCAGCTCCCGGCATGACCTATAAAATTTCTGTAATGACAATTAGCGTCAGCTATCTGCGTGACCCAAAGATTCACATCCTTATTCTAACTAAAACTACGTTTCATTTTGATGACGTGTGACAACAATGCTGCATTCTGGAATAAAGAGTACATGTTAATGTTACCACTAAAATAATTGATTAATGAACGATCTATATTATCAGTTTAGCTATTGCAAAAATCGACATTTTCTTAAGTAATTATGTCACGTTATAAAAAAAATTTCTTTCATTTATGAGCTCTCAGTGCACAAATTCATACGTCGTGTCGTTGTCTGCATGTTCTCTTTAAGTTAGGAAATGTTTCTCGTGTTTTTATTTGTCTTGGCTGGCGTAGCATCATTAAGTACTGCTGTGTTCTTTAAGGTACGGTGAAATATTAGCGGCCCGCTGCGTGTCGCGGCTTTGTTTGTTACTGAAGCGCGCTGAAACTACCATTGTTGCATACTTACGTGTCACGCAAAAATTTAAGTCAAGAAATGTTTCACGTTGGATACATGATGATTCCCTAATGATTTCTTCTTACGTAGCGTTTCCACATGTCGGCCATATAGAAAATGACGGAATCGCTTAAAAGCGTAAATTACACATAGTGTCTCTAATTCTGTTACAGAATAATTGCGCTCTGCTGGAGAAAGTATCCTGCTTGCAAAAGCAATGTGTTTCACGACTGTCTTATCTTCTTCCTTTATTTCTTGGAAAATATGTACTCCTAGTGCTGTGGTTGAACTATCTGTTGCAACGGAAAAGTTTTGTGTTGGGTCAGGGTGTGATAACAAAGGTGCTTTTAATAATGCTTCTTTCAAGTTCTCGAATTCAGCTTCAACGTCTTCATTCCATGACCAAAGTGTGTTTTTACTTGTAAGCTGGTATAGCAAGGGCGTGTCTAATGCTTTGTAGTGGATAAATTTTCTAAAATAATTGATAAGACCTAAAAAGCTCCGAAGTTCCTTTTTGTTTGTTGGCACGTCGATGTCTTTCAGTGCTTGCAATTTGTCAGGGTCTGGTGCGATACCTGTTTGTGAGATAATGTGCCCTAGAAATTTTATTGACGCTTTACCAAATTCAGATTTACGCAAGTTCTGCTCGAATGTATTCAGTAATTGTTGAAGAGTATGATTGTGTTGTTCCCAGTTTTCTGCTGCAATTAAAATGTCATCGACATATGTAGTAATTTTGTTTTTCAGATCTTGTGGTAGAATAGTATTCATGCCTCGTATAAAGGCGGCAGACGAAATCGTTAGTCCAAACGGAAGTTTACAAAATTGATAGCATTCCCCAAAGCAAAGGAATGCCGTATATTTTCGGCAATTTGGGTGTAGTTGGATTTGCCGAAACCCTGATTTGAGGTCGAGTGTAGTATAAATGGAGGTGCCATGAAATTTTTGCAGTAACTCTTCTAACGTCTGTGGTCGGTCGGTTTCTGTAATGATTATTTTATTAACTTGACGTGAATCTAAAACTAAACGTAGTGATCCATCCTTCTTTTCAACAATGTGTAGTGGATTTATATATTGGCTGGCTGCTGGTTCTATTATTCCTTGATCGATCATTGCTCGTAATTCTTTCTTAACTGCTTCTGTGTGTATGTGTGGGATTGGATAATGCTTTGCTTTGAAAGTCTCGTGTGGTTTCACCTGAAATTCGTACATAAATCCTGTCATTGTTCCTGGAACATTGGCAAAAACTGATTTGTGTTGTACCAGAATATTTTCAAGTTCTGTGCGTTCTGCGTCGCATTTTGCTACACTATTGTCTACCTTGCGTGTAATTGTCTCGAACATATTGTACTCCTGTTCCTCTACCAAGTCATTATTAAGTGTGTTCGTGTATAGTGCGATATAACAATCGTTATCTTGAGAATCAGTAATAATCTCGATCCTGTGCATATTTTGTTCTTCGGAGGATACTGTGTTTTGAAATCTTACGATCACTTCCCTGTTTTTCTTTTGTAGTGTGAGGTATGACGATTTGAAGTCAATCTTCGCATCGTACTGAACAAGAAAATTTATTCCTAATATCATGTCTGTTGTTAAATTCGGAACTATCCAACAATCACTGTGGAACGTTTCCCCTGCAAAAACAAAAGTTAATTGTGTCTGTCTTTTAACTTCAATGCCTTTTCCTGCAAAAGCTCCCTTGACCTTCGTTCTGTTTAAAGGAAATACTGGGTAATCATTATTGCTATTGCATCTGTTAAATGTGTCTTCGTTAATTACGCACATAGGTGAACCTGAATCAATTATCGCTAAAATATTGTGCGACTGTAAATTTATCTCTATTATTGGGTGATATATTGTTTTCTGTAGGATTGGTTTTTCCTGTAACAATGTGTCTCTCACGTCGTCAAATGTAATGGCATTTTCGGTCGTTATGGTTTTCTCTGTGTGATTTCATAGTATCGACATTAAGAGATTCATTGCAGGTTTTCTCTAGTCATAATTCTTCCGATATGTGATTTTCAGCTTGGGAGTTTGGTATGTGTTCTATCAACTGTACAGTTCTGCCGTTTTGATTATTAGCAGTGTCTGGTGGATGAAATCTGGTGTCTGGTACATTCATACGGTAACGCAGCTGTTGGGCCCTGTTGTAGTTTCCGTTAAAATTGTCATTGTGGAACGTCCTCGGCGGTCTGTGTTCGTTTTCTTTTCTCCTGTCGTTATAACTGTGACTGTACGGCAGCCCACCTGCACCCCTTAGAAACGTTTGTTTTTGTTCATTTTGCGGTCGACCCGCGTAATGGCCTTCCCCGGTCGCATTATCTGAGCGATGATTCATATGGAAATTTGACCTATTCGGTTGCGTGTTAAGTCTCGGATTCTGTTGCTGTCCTGAATATAAATTTACCGTGTCAGTATAATGTTTTTCATTACTCCTGTTTTCGTTGTCATTTTCGCTGCGAAAGCGTTTACTCGGATTGTTATTACCAAATCGTGTTTGTTCAAAAGTAGCTGAGTTTGTTTGTTTTCCGTTCTGTCGTGAAAAATTTTTGTTAACAAATGCGTAGTCTGCCTGGTGTGCTTCTAATAGTTGTAAGATGTCTCTAAAAGCGGATACATTGTCCTTTTGTTGCCCTGTCAGTAATGACACTTTCAAAGCTCTGGGCAGTTTTGAAATGCAAAGCTGTGCTGTATAATGCCGATTGACTGTATGGCTCGTTGAGGTACTGGTTCTGTTCCACCATGTACTCGAAAAATTGTGTGATTGTTGGAAAGGTAGAATTTTCAAAGTTTGGCAAACTAAGTAGCCGATCTTTGATGCTGTTTTGTGTAGTGTCAGACCAATATGCTGATAAAAATGCTTCCTCAAATGCTTCTACGGAAAAACATTGTCTAGCAATTGGTCGCATTCGTCGTGCTGGTTCTCCTTCAAGAAAACTGACAATAAATTCTAACTTAAGTTGTACTGGCCATGATGGTGGAAGTGCTCCCCTGAACTGTTGGATAAAATCCAACGGATGTATTTGCGCCCTGTCGTTTTTAAATGTTTTAAACTTTCTAACTGAAAGAAAATGTTTGTGATCAAAACTGTCATGTCTGTGTGTGTAAGTGTTGTCGTATTGTCTTGAATATGGATTCGGGTGTCTTTCTTCCTGGGTAAAATCTCTTACTCTCTGAAGTCTACCAACATTATATGTATTATGGATCTGAGGCATTTCGTAACGGTGTGTGTTCTGTTGAAAATGATTATGTGCGGCGGTTTCTTGTGCGTCCGCTATCTCTTGCTGTAGAGAATTTATTTGCTGATGCAATGAATCATTACGCGATTTTAGATCTGTGATAGTTTGTTGTATATTTGTCAATGGCGTGTTATTACTATTAGAGTTCTGTTGCACTGGGACTGGTGCAGTGTCGTCTGATCTCTCGTCATTGTTAGTATCTAAAAGATCTATTCTTGTAGTGAGTTCATTGATCTTTTCTGTCAGTTCGTTTCGTAATTTACGGTTGCTTTTGGTGACTTTCTTAAAATCTGCCTTTAAATTTTCTGTGTCATGGTTAATTTCTATGTGTTCTATTTTGTCAGTTAGTGTCTGAACGTCCTCTGTTAATTTATCTTTAACATTCTGGATTTCAGTGTCTGTAGAAGTTTTCACATCGATTGTCTGTGTTTGGATTTCTGTAAGCCTGTCTTGTATTTGATTATTTGTTTCTTTGACCGTTTCGATTTCTTCCGAGATCGACTGTATGTGATTGTCTACATATGTTTTGCCCTGGGCAAACACTTTCTTTTTGTCGTCCTGACGCTGTTTAGTGATTGTTTGTAGTAATTCTTTTCGTTCTTTATCCTGCGATCGCACCAGTTTACGGTGACGTATCAAACAGTTTTCTGTGTGATTGTTAAAACGTTCATCAATCTGAGCGTTTTGTTTAGCAAAGTTTTCTGTCATTGTTTCCCGTATACTAACTGCAAATGTTGCTTGGTTATCGGATATTTCTTGAATTTTGTCGCGTAATTCTTGTGTTGATTGTGAACATTTTTCAGCGACTGTTTGAATTTCTACTTTGATTTCGTGTTTTAGATTTTGGTACATGTTGTCTAATTTCTGATCTGTGTGTGCGTGTTCTGCCTTAATTTCGTTTTTTAGATCTTGTGACCTTTTTTCTAATTCTTGTGACCCTCTGTTAAAGTTTTGATTCATGTCTTGTCTCATTTGTAGCAAAAATGCCATTATTGGATCCGTTTCGGATTGACTTCTGTGTGTATTTGTATTCGTTGTTAAAGGCTGTAGATCTGTGTTCATTTGAACATCCTCAGATGATTGTGACTGCGTCACGTTTTCCGTAATTTCGGAATTTTGGTCATGAGAACTGTTGGATCTGCTACGCAGGTTGTGTAGCTGTGTACCGTTTGAATCTAAATCAGTGCTTAATGGAGTCTCTCTGTCTGACTGCATTGTAGTGGTTTCGTTACTGAAACTGTTATGTCTACTATGCGGAATTTGTGACTGTGTACCGTCTGTTGCATTTAATGCCAAATTATTTTGCACTACCGTTTCATTGTCTGTGGGCATTTCTGAAGTTACTTGTTCGTTAAACGCTTCCATATTGTTACAGTTATTAAATGTCTGTTCACCTAACGTTTCAGAATCAGGGTTTTCACACGTATTATTACTGCCTATTCCAGAAAAGAATCTCTCGTCAGTTTTTTGTACAGTTTTATCAGTTTGAGAACGAGTAATTATTCTGCGGGACATTGTCTATAATCATCACACGCAACAAAAAGTTTTATCAGTTTGAGAACGAGTAATTATTCTGCGGGACATTGTCTATAATCATCACACACAACAAAATATATCACTGTTCAAAGCGGATTCAACACTGAACAAACACTTTTCAACGCCGAATCAATAAAGCAAACAGAATTGCCGATGACCTGTGAATAAAAGTTATACACTTTAGTATATGCGTTGCGCCACTTAACAGTAACTTATTCACACTATTATCAAAGTCAGTATATTCATATCCACAGTAGATTCACTAAAATGTCGTACTGAATGGATATCGCCAAGTGAAACCTTCCCGTCTAATATTGGATGAACGTTTGCTTGCTGACTGAACGCTGCGTCTCTTAAAATCTTTTAACTGCTGCTCTGTCAAGACTAACTGCTGATTATTACGACGAAACATAAAATGTGTTGTCGCCGTGGCCCTCAGTCGTTACCTGAAATTATTAAGACTGATTCTTACCTTTAATTATTTATACTGGATCGCCATCTGACTGCTACAGCAAACTGTGGAATGAATATACTTACTTCTCTTTAACATAATTATAAGCTGCTGGTGGAGTTTCATAATACTTTGTGACTGGAATTCTTTAAGTTGAAGTTAATTTAGATTTGATAAAAGCTGAAGCTCAGTTTAGACTTTTCTTTTAAGATAACAATAAATTCCGTAAAGCATTTACGTGAATGATTTTGGGATAGAAAATTCTTAATGCATTTAATCTGGTAGAAGTTAACTATATTCTGAGAACGATCTTGACAAACAATTACAAGGGGTATAGTTCTTTACAAAAATTCTTAAAAAGTAGCGTTGCGCTACATACCTAATTTTCCATCAAAATTACATAACTATATTCTGAGAACGATCTTGACAAACAATTACAAGGGGCATAGTTCTTTACAAAAATTCTTAAAAACTAGCATTGCGCTACATATAGCGAGTGGCTGGCGAGCACACCGCTTCTTTCAAAGTGTTAATTCATACCTCGCTTACAGCGACCTCCTCTCATGTCTCGCTAGCTACGACTGCCTCGTCTCACATCTTACTCGCAACTGCTCGATTCCAACGCTCAATGCTACAAAAGTGCGGTCTCGCCGCCAACAATGGTTTTTGGTGCAGACAATCCCTGCTACCATTACAGATGTATTACTGCGCGCTGTTTCCCGCTCTTTCTCAAAATGTATCTATGCGCGGTTTCCCGCTCTTTCTCAATAATACACAATGCAATTTAATTAACAAAACAATTTAAATAAGAAACAGTTCAGATAATTACATGCTAAAACAGTTTAAATACGCCTATTACATAATTACAATTGTGACCTTGAACCAACACTCTACAAGGCTTGCAGGAGATAGCAAAATTTATAAGTGGGTCATTCTTTTACGGACATATTGTACTTTTGAATATTTCATACATTGCTCCCTGTGTTGATGAAGCTCCGTTGGGCTTGACATGATGCATATATCATCAGTAAAGAGCGTTATTCTATTTAATCAATGTAAGACAGAAGGTCGTTTAAATATAGCAAGAACAGAACTGAAACATTGGCAGTAATTTATCCCCATTCAGAATAAGATTCTTCATGAGAGGTGTATGACCGGTGTCGTGGGCTATGCGACCCTTGACCTAGTGTTATCCGACCACAAATATTTTAGTCGTTGCTTTTCCGACCGTCAAATGAAGCTGCAACATTGCGGGAGGTCTGCCAACCATTTTGTTATAGTAACAATAGTATCCAGGCTTAGAACTGGCTATGTACATAAGAGAAAGTTATCTTTAAATGTCTTTTATATTTTTACCTTTATACTTTTTTATTTTTAACTTCTTTCTTTTTACAGTGTCACTGCAACAGATGATTACACTTCTTTTTTGGCTACGAAGTCCTTCGTGATGGAGTCGTTGCAGAAAAGGTTCTCGGTAACTTGCCAAGAGATTTTTATCTCCCCATTAGACTTCTTGTCTTATTTTATGAAATTTAACTTCTCAATCAATTTTGATCGAAATCCATACACTTTAAACTTACTGAATTCTTATAACGTCTTTTAACCTTTTGTCAGTATCTGATTATCTTTTTTTTATGAAGAGACAGTCCAAAGGAATCTTTTCCAATCGAATATTTTTTTCATTTCAAATATGGTATTTACTGTTTCTCCATTCGGCTTATTTATCAAGAAGTATATGTTCGGATATTTTTGATTTATTGAGAAATTTTACTTCCTTTGCCAACCTTCGACAGCATTTGCGGTCCTATGCCGAGCGCTAAAAACATTTCACATTTCATTTGGTACACCAGGCTTTTCCATCCATTCGCTCACTACATAGGCAGTTAATTTCATGACCTTTTCTCCGCTGAACATTTCCTCCGTTATTTCTATTCACGCTTCATCAACACAGTTTGGTGAAAGATGTGCCACTGCAGCACAAATGCAGCGAAACAACCGGACTTCTCTATCCATGTATTCCTCCGTTAATCCCTATTCTAGCACTGCAATTTTCTGTGACCATCTAGGTATTTTTTTCTTTTCTTTTTTTTTTCAATCGAGAAAAAAGCATTTCATGTATCTTTTGCCTTTTGTCTGTGAACAAAACAAATAAAATAGCAAATACCTTCGCTTCTTCTGCGCTTTTCATGTCAACGTGTATGGTGTTCAATTGTTTGAACTGTTTCGAAGAACTGTCACATGGCCCACCCATAACAAAAAAGTATTTTCTCCTCTTATTCACAACCAAACATCAGGATTCTTGTGTCAGGGACTGACACATCCTCACTTTTCAAACAACTTTGACCCTCAGTTGCTTCAAAATGTCTTCGATCAGTTGAACCTCGACTCTAGTGGCAGGGTAATAGTATGCGCCAATAGCTTCCCTTCTTGCTTTGCACAATACAGTCTTGCAGTTATCATAATTTGCCATATTTGCGACTAAATCAAAACATTTGCAATTCAAATGTTGAGATCCTTCTTTAAAAACTGGAAAACAGGCACTATATTTCCTTTGTGAACTCTTTTCCTGAATGTACGTATTCCTTTCTTAATCTTCATATCCGCTGCGTCAGGTAGGCAAGAATGTTGCTGTTCGCCCATGTGACTGAAATTTCTTAACAGACTTGGCACTTATTCCGTTCGGAATTCACGCACCAACAGTTTGTATTGTCTGTACACTCAATAGCGATGACCGTCTTTGAGAAGACATGGCTTCCCTTTCGTTGCTATTTCAATTACTCGCAGTGTATATAACTGAAGTAGCTTAGTTCTACGAAACCATACGGAGACGAAGGCTGTCGGCGAGGGCACCGTCTAACTGACAGTGATTACACGTCCGCTGATGATGCCGGCCGCTGTGGCCGAGCGGTTGTAGGCGCTTCAGTCCGGAACCGCGCTGCTGCTGCGGTCGCAGTTTGAATCCTGCCTCGAGCATGGATGTGTGTGATGTCCTTAGGTTAGTTAGGTTTAATTAGTTTTAAGTCTATGGGACTGATGACCTCAGATGTTAAGTCCCATAGTGCTGAGAGCCACTTGAACCATTTGAACCATCCGCTGATGGTAAACGACAGGTGTAAATCAGCAGTGGGCCAGAGTCTCTTGGCACAAAGCACGCGGTGCAAAATGGGTTGCGGGAGACCAACGTTACCTCCAGCACCTACAAAAGTGTAGTCAAGTAGTCATATGACCTGACTAGCATATCCTTTTGCGTCCTGTCAGTTGAATATGAAGTGAACGACGCTCATCACCCTCGGAAGACAAAAACTATGAGGCTCTCCTGAAAGTGTTGGGACTTGTACAGACAAGTGCTTGAACAAAATACAATAATCCCGCCAGGTGAAATCTTGTCATTCAGATATTTTAATAATGCGTCAGAGAAAAAGTAGATGGCATGTTCAATGGAGAGGCACTTCTGCATTCCAAATTATGACTGACTCAGAATCTCACATTCGCAGGTATGCTTAACGATTCTGAAATGCAGGGATTGGACAACTAGTTGTTCTGCCTCATTACTGTCACACTGTACTCTGTGACAGTAATTTTATATGACGCATTAGTCATTCTTGTAAGTGTAGTGTGATACAGTGAGCCTCTGAAATAACGATGTACGCAACTATGTTCATTTATTTAATTATTTCATTACGTACATCGTTTCCCTTATCCTTACTGTGTTGCTATAAATTAAGAATGAATGTTTGTTTTGATTGTGAGCTCGTCTGCAGAACGGCTGTAGGACAAAGACGCATCATTTACTTAGTTTGGTGACAACATAATTGTTGTGAGGAAGTGACAAAGATCCACCTGTAGCAGTAGAGTCTTCAAGGGGTTGGTAGGATCCCCATTCCGCTCCCCGTCAGGGACGAGCACAGTGGCTTTGAGGCGCTCCGTCATTTTTCGGCATTCGGTTCCTGGCCTGGCTAGGGGCTGGACGACAGCTTTGATGGGCTACATCACGGAGTCTGTGAAAGCTGAAGAAGGCGAGGTATATTAATGTTAAGATTACTGATACGTTCTTTTTCAAAAAAAATTATAGTCAGGTGTATGTACCGATCACCTTTTGCAGTAATTTTACTAATAAATTCAGCGGTTATAAGCCAGGTGTTTATCGAGAGCATGGAGCACGGTAGATGCCAGTAACACAAAGTCATTCTCGAGGTCCCTTCATCTGTCATCAATTATCTTCCCCCTAATGGTTAACGCACATTAGTTTGCTAAATATTAGACAAATTTTCTTTGTATCATGGGCCTCACCCAATATGTTCTGAACAACCATGTGGTCACGATTGTTCAAGGTGTTCATATAGTCTGGAAACATAATGAATTCTAGTAAATAATAATAAGGCACATTTAACTAACGTTAATAAATAATATTTTCAACATGATCTCCGCACTTTTCAACGTATAATTTGATGCGCTTCTAAACATTCATGGTGGTGTCTGATTGCTCTATATCGTGTCTCCCTACCACTTTCGCGCAACGACGCACTGAGCGTGTTTTTTTAGGGAATTGACTAGTTTGAACCTGGGACCTGTAGCTGGTAAGGAGACGCCAGACCACACATGACATGTAGAATTCAGAAGAGTTCAGTGAGACTAGCGATGATATAACCAAATACTTAATGATCTCAGCGTCAGCTCCACTGCACTCCCTGTAAAAGAATGTTAATACTAACTAAATGTAGTGGAAGGGGTACAAGGCTTTCCTATTTTTAGTTAGCTGGTAAAATAACGTCGAAAAAGCAGTTAAGTTTACCATTGGAAATTTATTCTAATCACAAAACATCGTTTATAAATTGCACTATTGATAAAAGGAAATGTTTTAATACAGGATGGTAAAAACCAACTGAGTTCAACAAAAATGTGAACGAATATTCCCTGAATGGGTTTCCAAGTTCTACAATGGATCGAAGGATGACCTATGCCATATCACATCTATAATCTAGGTTTAAATTAAGTTTCACAAAAGAGAAAACTATCAAAATGCTCTACAGTGACCCTCAATTATCTTTAATTACTTATCTAACTTGTCGTAAATTACAGTGGCTGATATGGCTTCTCAATAACTATATAACAGAGAAATCATCGCGTTTCAGATTTTTACTTCAAGTGGCAAATGTGAACACCATGAGCTTTAATTAACGATCGACCCTAGTATTACGCAAAAAGGGGGTGTAACAGATGAGACTTCTGCAGTTCTGAGTGAAGCCTTATACGCTCAAAAATGCGGCATCGCGTGCGTTCATTACCTTGTCGTTGGGCCGGCGCTGCTCCGCTCACCTCGCCATCTCGCAAGCAACTCTGCCCTAACTTCTCCTTACTACAATTTGGTTTAAAAAAATTATCTGGCTGTTTTTTCATCTGACCAATCAGGGTCTCAATGTTAACCTTAAGCTCCACCTACAAAAATTCTGTCTATCCAATGAGAAACGTTATACTTTTCGTGGTGGAGCAATGTTTTTAAAGTTTGCAACGTAGCAGAGACGCGAAAAAGTCTCACGCTAAAACCTGCAGCTGGTGTGGTCCCTTTAGCATTATCGTAAGATCTATACTGTTCATCTCGAGGGCTCTATCTTTTAATGTAGGCTAGAGGGTGGTCCTAATGTAATAGAAACGCGAAAAAGTCTCACGCTAAAACTTGCGGGTGGTAGTGGCCCTTTTTGTGTTATAGTAAGATTTATACTGTTTTTCTGGAGGGCTCTAGCTTTTAACATGGGCTGGGGGGTGGTCCTTGACGTAACAGAGACATGAAACAGTCTCACGCTAAAACGTGCGGGTTGTGTGGCGGTAGTGGTTAGCTGGCGACGTGGGTGTCCAGTCCGTCCCTTATCGTAGGGCCTTTTAGCTTAACACGGTTTTGCTCTCGGCTTCTGTTCTCGTTTCTCCCCTCGGAACTGTGTCGGTCTCACGGTGGGAAGGTACGACATGCATTTAGGCATTCTTGTGTTAGTCTGTGGTATTCCATTTGCTCACTCGTTACCCGTATTACTTTGGTTAATTTAATGTCACGATTTATTCGGAGCTATGTGACATACTACTGGATTTGCTTATCATGTCAGGGTTTTCATGGAAGGTGTTGGATTTGCCTGACACCTTACACGCTTAGAAAGATTAAAGTGAACTCGATGGAACAAGTCTGAATGGTCTTCGATTTCAGTATGCTGAATGGTAATGTGTTCTGTCGCCTGGTTTAAATTTGTAATCGTCATCGAATGAACATCTTCTGTCAACATACCCAGAGAAAGAAATGAAGGGGAGAAAGGTCTGGCGAACGAGGGAACCACTCCGGATGACCTCTTCTCCCTGTCCAGTGAGGAACATTGTAATTCAGCCAGTCTGTGACAGGTACAACAAAACGGGCAGGGGCCCCATCCTGCTGAAACCAATCTGCAGGTCCCTCACCCAAACGCTCAATTTCAGGCATCAATTTGTCTCTCGTCAACTTCAGATAAGTCTCACTTCTTATATGTTCATCAAAGAAGAAAGCACATTAACTTTCCTCAAACCACACCATCACGTTTTGGCACGCCTGCTGTTTAGATGGACTCATCCAATGTATCGAAGATTCTGTTCACATCACCACTTACATAAAACACAGCTTCATCAACCGAACAACACACAGTCTTTAATTAAACTGATATTTTCATCCAATTTACCTGCAACCATTCACACATTCTTTCCTGTTCCCGTGCATATTTTAAATTCCGAGACAGCTGCGTTAGAGATAGCCACCATCAGCGAGAAAATAGACGATAAATAATATTTTAATTGAGTCTTGGCTTGCATGCCACAATAAGTTACATATTCAGTTAAGAATTTTAGGTTTCATAGTCTAATAATTTCAGCCAGAAAATCACTCCTGGTAGGAATCATGATTAATTACCCCGGTTGATGAATTATAATCAGTCAGTAAATAACTTTGGTAAGGTCATTGAAAGATAGATCGTGTCAGACTGTAAGACAAATATCAGCTAACTTCCTTAGTTGCTTGAGACCTATTCGTTATCCGTTGTGCATAGATTAACGGTCTGTATGTAACTTAACAATCAAATAATTATATAGGGCCGACACCTTTTATGAAATCCCAAGCATTAAATCAAAGAAGATAGTAAAAGTAAATGTCCTCATTGGAAAGCAAATGCATGCAGACTGGCAATGATCTCCCTGTGAGTTCGACGCAAAGAAATAAAGTACAGAAGGACGGAACTAAATGCAAAGAAGCAAATCAGAAACGAACCAAAATCGTTCACAAGCGCTAGAAATGCATGCTTGAACATAAATTCAGAAGCTATCCAAGTCTGCAGGTCGCACTGTTGTATTTGACTCAAACGGCAACTGTGCAATGTCTTGAATAACTTGAAAGTGTCAATCTTAGCCGGAATAGTGTTCTGTGTAGCTGTGAGTGGATTATGTCGGAGCTAAGCGAATTCGAGCATGAATAAACTGTTGGTATTCGTATGGGGAGTGCTTCTGTAATGAAGGCAGCCAGAGTGTTTGGTGTTTCAAGAGATTTAGAAGATTTTTACCGCATACAGGGAAATTGGAAAAACATAATCCGTTAAGTTACGGCACAGACTGAAGTGTGAGTTGAGTGATCTTGACGGACGGTCATTGAAGATAATTACGACGAAAAAAGAGGTACGCATCTGTAAAAACTCACTGCAGAACTGAATATTTTACTCGTGAACACTGTCAGCACTAAAACAACACGAAGGGAGCACCAGACGTGGGGAACTGCAGGGCGAGAAGGAAATCCAAAGCCACCCGTCAGTGGTGCAAATGCCCGCAACGGCAGAACGTGGTGCCTAAGCCATAAATACTGAACTATGTAGCAATGGGAGTGGGACATTTGATCGGATGAGACTTGTTTCACATTTTTCCAACTTCTCGAGAAGTACACGTCCCAAGAGTGAAACATGGCAGGGGTTCGGTGATGATTTGGGCAGCTGTATCGTGTTATTCCATGGGCTTCATGGTTACTACGGAAGGTTGTACTATTGGCAAGTATTATGTAACCATTTGGACTGATCATATCCATACCGTGATACAGTATTTGTTACCCAGTGGTGATGCTGGGTTCCATGCTGAGGGGACCCTTGTTCACAGAGCTCGCACCCTTCAGGACTGGTTTTGTGAACACAATGATGAATTGCCACATCTCTGCTGGCCACCAAAAAGTCACCAGATCTCAATATCGTCGAGCCTTTGCGGTCTGCTTTGGAGAGAATGGTGCGTGATAACTATCCACCTCTGTCATCATTACCTGACCTTTGCAGTGTTTTTCAGGAAGGATGGTATAAGATTCCATTGAAAACCATGCACGACGTGCATATATCCAATCTGAAACGACTTGTATCTGTTTTGAATGTCAATGGTTTTCCTACACCGTAGTAGACATGGTAAGACCTTATGTTTGTGGTATTCCCGTATTTTTTTCCAGCCCCTGCAGAGTAACTTTTCCAAAAATTTTGAGAAGGGAGCTCATTTTTGTATTGAAAGCAGATCGGTGCAAGCATTTTAAAACGAAAACTGTCTCGGCGTTCACCTCTCCCAATTGGAAAACACTGTGAATTTTGATCTGAAAATCCACAACGGGATTTGAAGCCGACCTCTCCAGGTTCACTGTTGTAGAGACGTACGTAACTTGCTTGTCATAAAGGACATGCAGTCTTGTGGAGCAAGAGAACACTCCATCCGTTAGGATGCGGTTCTGTGTCAAGACAAGCAGTGTAAAAATATTGTGAGTTGCCTGAACTGTTAAAGCTGTCCCTCTATAGCTGTGCTATTGAGGTGTTGGGTGTTGCTATGGTTTTGGATTAACGACCGCGCTAAAATTACTGACGCAACAGTATATTAATTAGCTTTACACTGTGCCACACTTATTGATCGAAGTACCATTACGATGATCAGGTAGTCCAAGGTAAATGATAGTTCATTCATCTTAGGTTGGTACATACGTGCCCACGGAGTACTCAACAGTGACTGTATGTACGCTTTCGATAAACAGTTCTGATGAAAACACAGCATGAACAAAAAAAAAAAACAATTAGTTGTTCACGCCACAATAAGGTTTCCGAAATGAAATGGCTACGATACCTTCCGGTGGTAATAGTGAGATGTTGGCGCTGTGAAGGAGTATTGCAGACTACACTTTTGCTGATATCGAAGCTACATGATGTTGACAAAACGGTTTATACCTGCAGACTGCGTTGGGCATTGTACTGTATGTCTATTTACACACGAGTTTATGAATAATAGTTAAAATTGTTTAGATGTATAACAGAGAAGAGGTCGAAATTAGTTGAGATAGGATCACAGTGAGCCAAGAAGTAATCTACACTGAAAAGCGAAGGAAACTGGTACACGTGCCGAATATCGTGAAGGGCGCCCGTGAGCATGCAGAAGTGCCGCAACACGATGTGGCATGGACTCAACTGTCTGAAGTATTGCGGGAGGCAACTGACACCATGCATCCTGCAGGGCTGTCCATAAATCCGTGAGAGTACGAGGAGGTGGAAATCGCTTATGAACACCACGTTGCAAGGCATCCCAGATATGCTCAATAATGTTAGTGATTGGTTGGTTGATTGAGTGGGGTTAAAGGGACCAAACAGCAATGTCATCAGTCCGTTGTTTCAAATGTGGTCCATTCAGATAGTGTGACATCTCAGAAAAGTCAGAACGATAAAAGGAAAAAAGGCTAAAAAACATAAAAGTGCAGTCATGTCGGCAATGGTAAAAACAAAATGAGGCAAGTCAGCAAGAGAGCGACCCCAACGCTATGTTAGAGGCAGGAAATATGACACTTCTGAAGCAGCAGAGGCAAGATCGCCTGCGAATTAAAACCGTGCAACCGCTAGAATGTAGAAGTGCGTATGGGAAAAGGAGACTAACCAATCCTAAAAAGTAATGAAAACAGAGTAAAAGGGGATGAAAAGAGGATCTCAGCTAGGAATGGGAGTCGGGAATCTCCAAACACAGCTTACAGTGGGAGATACCCTAACGCTCACCGCCCTCCTCCAACACCAGAGTGAGATGAAAAACCTCAAAACTGAGAATAAAAACCACTTTCCTGGAGGAAACCGAGAACCAGTTCGACCATCTGGGAATCGTCAGCCAACATCAAAGCTAAAGTGTGGGGGAGTCTGTACTTAGCACTCAGAGCCAAAAGAAGGGGGCATTCAACCAAAATGTGAGCTACTGACTGGATGGCAACCACAACCATGGGTCAGCCTGCTATGGCCAATGCGGAGACGACACAGTGTGGTCGAGTCCTTTTGGGAGAGGCGAAATGAAGAACGCCATGGGCCTGGTGTCACCTTAATCGCACGAAGTTTATTAGACAGGGAGGTAGCCTACCAAGAGTTGGCCCGTGATTGTGCGAAGTGGGATTTGATGTGCAGCCGTAAATCCGCTGCAGGATGGGTTATAGAAAACGGGGGTAAGTGACTGCTCCCCCATCCAAACGATCAGCAAGCTCATTACCTGGGATACCCATATGGCCAAGGACCCAAAGGAAGTAAACAAAACAAGCAGTACGGTGAAGATCGGCGAGATGGTCATGGATGGCAGAGACCAAGGGATGGCGTGTAAAACACCGGTCAATGTCCAGAAGGCCACTCATTGAGTCCGTACATAACAAAACGCGGTTGTGTTGGGACTGTTTAATAAAGGTAAGGGCCCGGGAAATTGCCATCAATTCCGCAGTAAACACCCCACATGTAGATGGCAGCAGATGATTTTCCGTTCTAACAGAGGACGTGAAGGCATATCCCACATGATCAGCAGATCCAGAGCCATAGGTGGAAAAAAGAACAACATCCCGAAATTCCAATAAAACTCGGCGGAAAAAGGAACGGAACACCATCAGGGCGATGGAATCTTTCGGACCTCGGCTGAGATCCATCCGAATTCGGGGCCGTGGGACTAACCAAGGGGGGAGGGGGGGGAGGGGGGGGGAGGGGGGGAGCTTGGAAGACAGAACAAAGGAGGAAGCTGAAAATCACGGCGAAGAGACGCAAGACAGAACCCAACCGGTAAACCCACACGAGGGTGGGAATCAGATGGGTGACATCCATGGTCTTGGAACGGGATAGAATAGGAAGGATGAGTGGGAAAGGAACGGACAGCGATTGCATAAGACACCAGAAGCTGGGACCGCCGAACAGATTGGGGGGGGGGGGGACCCAGCTTCGACCAGGAGACTATCAACAGGGCTAGTAGGGAAGGCACCAGTGGCCAAAAGGATACCATGATGGTGGACTGGATCCAACACATGCAGTGTGGAAGGAGCAGCCGAACCATAAACTTGACAACCATAGTCGAAGCGAGACAGAACTAAAGCACGATAAAGGCGGAGAAGGAGGGAGCGGTCTGCACCCCAAGAGGTGTGGGCAACGAAGCGAAGAACATTAAGTTTACGGAAACATCATACCTTCAGAAGTCTGATATGGGGCAGCCAAGTGAGCTTCTTGTCGAAAAGAAGACCCAGGAAAAGAAACTTTGGGACCACAGGCAATCGTTGTGCATCAAGATAGAGCTCTGAATCAGGGTGAATCGTAGTACGGCGAGAGAAGTGGACCACCCGCGATTTTAAAGGAGAGAACTGAAACCCGCGTGAGAAGGTCCATGCAGAGGCACGCCTTATAGCTCCCTGGAGCTGCCGCTCTGCAGAGGACATCGAAGAGGAACTAACCCAAATGCAGAAATCAGCCACATACAGAGCAGGGTAGACCAAAGGGCCAATCCGTGGAGAACTAAAAACAGTACCAACCCGAACCCTGCATGAGCGACGGGACAGGAACTGGTGGATAAAAATCGGGAGTGGGCCCCGGAGACCCCACTGATGAAAAGTAAGTAAGATGTGATGGCGCCAAGCCGCGTCATAGGCCTAGCGAAGGTCAAAAAATACTACAACCAAATGGCGGCACTGGGAAAAAGCCTGCCAAACTGCGGATTCCAAGCAAAGTAAATGATCGATCGGAGACCGTCCTTCTAATAATGTTAATGTCTGGGGTGTTTTGTGGCCAGGGGAAGTGTTTACAATCAGAAGACTGTTCCTGGAGCCACTCACTAGCAATTCTGTAAGTTTTTAGTGTCGCGTTGTCCTGCTGGAGTTGCCCAAGTCCATTGGAATGCACAATGGACGTGAATTTATGCAGTGATCAGACAGAATGTTTACGTATGTGTCACCTGTCAGAGTCGTATCTAGACGTATCAGGGGTCCCGCATCACTCCAACTGCACAAGCTCCTCCAGCTTGAATAGTCCCCTGCTCACATGCAGGGTCCATGGATTCATGAAGTTGACTCCAACCCGTATACGTCCACCCGCTCGATACAATTTGAAACGAAACACGTCCGACCAGACAACATATTTCCAGTCATCAGCGGTCCAATGACGGTGTAAACGGGCCCAGTCGCGGCGTAAAGCTTTGTGTAGTGCAGTCATCAAAGGTACACGAGTCGGCCTTGGGCTTCGAAAACCCATATAGATGATGTTTCGTCGAATGGTTCGCACGCTGACACTTGTTGATGGTGCATTATTGAAGTCTGCAACAGTTTGCAGAAGGGTTGCACTTCTGTCACGTTGGATGATTCTCTTCAGTCGTCGTTGGTCCCGTTCTTGCAGGATCTTTTTCCGACCGCAGCGATGTCGGAAATTTGATGTTTTACCGGAATCCTAATACTCACGGTATACTGGTGAAATGGTCGTACGGGAAAATTCCCACTTCATCGCTACTTCAGAGGTGCTCTGTTGCATAGCTCGTGCGCCGACTACAACGCTACGTTCAAACTCACTTAAATCTTGATAACATACAACTGTAGCAGGAGTAACCGGTCTAACAACTGAACCAGACAGTTGTCGTCTTACACAAACGTTGCCGACCGCAACGCCATATTCTGCCTGTTTACATATATCTTTATTTGAATACGCATGCCAGTACCAGTTTCTTTGTCGCTTCAGTGTAGTACATCTACGTATTGGACAACAGAAAAATGACTAAACTGTAAGTACTATTGTATATCGTGGAAACTATGTATACCCTCGCGGAGAATCCCAGCTATCGAAAAAAACAGGCTAAATGTAATTTTCTAGATCAAAAAATTGGCAAAGTAATCTGTTTTCCTTGTACAAGAGGGCATTCTTGTAACTAAAAAATTAGGGCATGAAAATTTGGTAACTCATTTAGGAAATAAACACCAGTTACAAAAAGACGAAAACTTTCATCACATGTATATTTCAAAATAGTACTTTTTCCAAAAAACAAAAACGGTTACTGAAAAAAGAGATCGAATGGCTTGCAGATGAGATGTGTTGCTACATTCAGAATTATTTATTAGCTCAATCCAAATTCTTCTTCAATGTTTCAGTGGGACATCTTAAATTATAGATATCTTTCTCTCTAAATTGTTTCCATGTAAGATAATTACCCCGTTATCACCAGTAACTGCATACGTAGTGAGCAATAAAACTTTATTGTTTTCAGCTTAAATACGGAAGTAAGTGTTTTACTCCTATATAAGGTAATGTCCCAATAAATTGACTCACGCTCACGTCTCATCGTCCAGCCCAAACCGCGAAGGATAAAAACTTGAAATTTGGAGAGGCTGTTGATCTTACACTAGACATCTTCGAAGAAGGGATTTTTCTAATTCTACCTTCAAGGGCATGAAATAAGGGATCAAATAGTTTTTTTAAAATATGTCGCCATTAAGGCAATTTTGAAGCTAGAACTTGGAAAATAGGTCCTGCTTTATTAGTCAAAAATAAAAAAGACGTATTCCAGAATTTTTGGAAATTTTACCTCTAAGGCGGTGAAATAGTGAGTGGAAGATATTTTTAAAAAACAATTCATTATTAAAGAACTACTAAAGCATTTTTAAAGCTACATCTACGAAAACTGTTATTTGACTTGTCGATTGGAAGTAGGTCTTTCAGTGTTCTTGGAAATTAAGTTCCCAAGAAGGTGAAGTAGGGGGAGGGGAGGGGTGAAATATTTTAATGAAAATATTTAGTCATGCAAGCATTTTTAACGCTAAACATATGAAAATCTGTATTTCGCTTCTCAGTTAGCAAATAGCTTTATTTTATATATTTATTTATTTGGAAATTCTACTCGTAAGGGGGTGAAGTGGGAAATGAAAGATTTTACGGAAATATTTCTTTGAGAAAGCATTTTTGCACCTAAATCTACGAAAATTAGTATTTGGCTTCTAGGTTAGAAATAAAAAAATACTTTCAGTGTGTTTGAAAATTCAACCGCTAAGAGGCTGAAATACAGATGGAAAGTTTTATGAAAATATTTCATTCTGAAAACATTTTTAAAGTTAAATCTATGAAAATTTGTGTTCGGCTTCTCGATTAGAAATAAAGGAATGAAATAGGATGTGAAAGTCTTTTATGGAAGTATTTATTTATGGAAGCATTCTTGCAGCTAAAGCTATGAAAATTTGTGTTGGCTTCTGTGTAAGAAATTTTTAAAAAATTCGTCTTTCAGTGTGTTTGGAATTACAAGGGCTAAATGGGGTGAAATAAGAAACGAAATTTTTTATGCAAATATTTCGTTACATTAAAATATTTTTGAAGCTAAATCTATGAAAACGGACATTTTACTTCTGTGTCAGAAATAAAGAAATATGTGTCAGGCGATGAAAGTTTCCATGGAGATACCATCACAAGAACTAAAGAGATAGGATTAACAAAAACCTCCTACCTCAACAGAAATGCTTTTTGGTCAGAGGTACATCCGGAAAACAACATGCTTCCATGGTCTTAATTAGAGTGAAAAGTATAGAAGGTGTTGCAATATGTGAAACAAATCAAAGAATGCTATTTGACAGCTACCACGACAAATCGTATTTGTCAGAATTGCACAGAAAAAGGATCAGCTCTTTAATACATTAATTTTCAGTACGCCTAATACATATTTACAACATTATTTTTGTTGTAATTACGACGGAAGTGTGAGCGAAACGGCGCCAATCTAGTGATATAGGTTATATTGTTATTATGAATGGAATAAATAACAAGTGGAGGTTCCAGCTTTCTTTGCAGCAGTATCTTAGGACGTATTCAGAGGGAACATATTCCATAGCAGCTAGAGTGGAGTACTGGTTAATACCGGCTCAGACACAGTAGCCGTGTGTGTATCACCGCGGCGCGTTCAGCTTGTGCAAGCCGATCAATACGCAGTTGAGTGGCGCTGAATCAAGCGTAATGGCCGGATTGCATGCCGCGTTAGCCACACGATCCAGCAGCACGATGACAAGCCTTAATTTACACGTAAATTCAAGCACAATTCGAGTAATTATTTCCCTGTTCAGTATGACTAATCTTACACACAGATAAACGCTTTCATTTTGTACATACTTCCGTGTTTTTTTTAGTATAGACAAACTTTAGCAGTTAGTGGATGAACTTGAAACAAAAAAATTCTAAATAGGCTTCAAAGTCAATTTCAGCTGCTAAAATAATGACTAATCAAAAAGAAACTGGTACAAATATATAAAGAAATGACAGAACTAGATTGTGGCTCGTTTTTTTTAATGAAAGCAAGGGCTAGATGGACAGAAAATGAAATAAATAGAAGATTGAATGTGACTTTAGTAAAACAAGCTTATTATATGTCTGAAAAAGGTCTACGACGATTGTTTGCTGCAAGTTTCGGCTTACACCAATGAAACAGGAATTTCTGATGAGAAAACATTGAAAACCTTCATGGTTGCGAAGTGGGTGGATCATATTATGAAACATACAGGAGCCAAAGAACAGAGGATAGGCAAAATAATGTGAACACCTGTAAATGGTTTATTAATAATGGCTTGGAGCCCCGTTTGCCCGTAATACAGCTGCGATTCTTCTTGGAATACTAGGGTATTTGATTGTATAATCTTCAGTGGAATGTTATGCCACTCTTCGATCAGAACCTCCTATAACTTACGTAGTGACGATGAGGCAGAAATGTGCTCTGGAGTCTGTTCTCCAATACAGCCCACAAGTGTTCGATAATGTTCAAGTCCGGGGACTATCCTGCGAGGGAAGACGCTGCAGTTCAGTTGCATGCTCCTTGTAATGCATATGTGCATTCCCTTCACGTGTTTAAGCCAAGTATTAGGCATATTTATGCGATCGTTAATGATCAGTAGCAGCCAGGCAACATGTACATTTACAATTAAGCATCAGCAAGGAACATTAGAGATGAAATCATAGGAGGCAATATTGTGCAACCTTATCAGGGACAAGATCCGACTATTCGGGAGTAGGATCTTACAATCTGAGACAGTGTTACGAGACAAACTTCCGTCACAATGTCCGCAACAGCGATCTGAATGCCCATTGGCTGAAGGGTTGAATTATATATATATATATATATATATATATATATATATATATATATATATATATATGTGTGTGTGTGTGTGTGTGTGTGTGTGTGTGTGTGTGTACGAGAGAAGTGTCCTTATTGGCTGAGGTAGAAAGGTGGGGTGATCTCTCTTGTCCTTCGGGAAGACAGGGCGAGTTAGTCGCGAGGAGCCACTCAAAATGCACGGTCGAGTAACCGGGGCGGCTCTAAAAGAACGGTCGCGAGTGCGTATTTCATATGTTAAACATGATATAAAGTGAAGTTATTAGTTACAAAAACGCCCCGTGTCATAGGCAGTGTCTATCATTATGTAAACTCAGAAAACGGTTTTAATGTGTGTAAAGGGTCGAATAACGGCGTAGTCCAGAGCCGCCATATTGCAAATGCTGATTCTGTGACGTATGTGACAAAGCAATTTCTGTATTAAAACAAGTGTAGTACAAACGTTGTTGACCATTAACAACTGCCATCCCTAAAAACCCCAATTCAGCAGGAAAACCACCTACATGGAACCTCGCGACTGAGCGCTACTACTGTTCGACGAGGGACTTACCGAAGCAGCAAGACAGCAGGTTAGTGATACCGCCCAGAGAAGTACTTCCTTCTCGCTACAATGCCAATGAGGGCGTTGTATCCTCATATGGCGCTTGCACTGTCCTGGCTGTGTGAACGGTTCCATTATAATCCTGAAGTATGGAATCATTCTTGGGGAACAACATTTGAATTGTAGGGTGCACCTGATCACCTAAAATGTTCACATAATCGTGGACTGCAACACGGCCTTTGAGAGTAATGATGGGACCAGCAGAATAGCATGATATACCTGCCCACATCATCACACTTCCACCTCGATACGTAACCGTTGGAATCGAGCAATCAGGACTGTAGGCTTCTTTTGGCGTTCTCCAGACGTAAACCCGGCCCGAGTTTGGAAATAACGAAAGCCTTGACTCGTCGGACCATACGACTTGTTTCCACTGATCAGAATTTATGCTCCTGACACCATGTTTTACGATTATTTGCTTTGGTTGTCGTCTCTAATGGTTTCGTTACAGCAGAATATTCGCTTTATGGAGTTCTCGGCAGACAGTGTTGGTAGATACGGGGTCTCTAATATGGCTATTGAGCTCTGCATTCACTTTAGCCGCCGTAGTTTTACATTGTTTTGACACAATTCGTGTTAGCACACGATCTCTGTCATTTAGTTTTGATTTGCGCCCACTATTACGTTTGCACGGTGTTGTTTTTCCATGTTTTGTGTAGGCTTTCATGACTGTTTAAACAGTTGATACTGAAACATTCAATAAGCTAGCTGTCTTGGTTACTGATGCTCCACCTAATCGGGCCCCTACAATCTGCGCTCTTTGGAACTCTGTTAGGTTTTTCACTGCACGTCGACATCGGCCTCTGAATGCAAATACAAAGTGTGCACTACTCGTAAACAACCTGCACTGACGCCCACTCCGTACTGAACACGCACAGTCCAGCACGACACGTGCCTTACCTGAGCTGTTGACTGTCAAACACAACTATCCTATCACTACCACTGTTGACATTATTTTGCGTAGCCCATGTAGCTGCTTACAGCTAAAGACTGAAACGGATGAGAATTTCTGGAGGAGGTCTCTACACAGCAGAAAAACACTTAGATCAGTGGTTTTGGAATGTGCTATCGATGGCTACGATGCCACGGCGTAGGTGCAAGTTCTTACGTTGGCACTACGACACACCGACGACAGCGCACTCTAGCCGGCGCTGTGCAGCTTTACGAGCGCCGCTCCACATTCACGCCATTTAATTCCGAATAGACGACCAAACAACACTCACTATTTCATAGTGGGCGAGTCACTACACATTTTGCCTGTGTATCTTTCATGAGCTTGGATACATCCGGCTTCGCACCTACGTCCTCCTCAGTGCAAAGTTAGGTATTCACGTTATTATGTTTTCATATTCTTCCTATAGTAAAGGTGATTTAAATTTAAACGCAGTACCGAAGCATTTCACCTATTCCTGCTCCTACTCACTTCCTGCATTCGGACTACCCTTCAGTTTACACGAGAAGACCCACGCGCCACCTTCCAGGCGGTATACAAAAGTAATACTTGCCAGAACTGAAGGTTTCTTTATTTTCTTCTATCCCCATACACAAAATTGCAACTTAAAAGTATGCAACAAGAACTGGCGTCGTATTAGATAAATGTCACAGAATAAACTGACCTTACTTTTCGTCTTGCTTTATGAGATGCAAACCGGTGAGAAAAAGTACCGGGTGTTCAATAAGTCAGTATAAATTTGAAAACTGAATAAATCACAGAATAACGTAGATAGAGCGGTACAAATTGACACACATGCTTGGAATGACATGGGGTTTTAATAGAACCAAAAAAATACAAAAGTTCACAAAATGTCCGGCAGATGGCGCTTCATCGGATCAGAATAGCAATAATTAGCATAACAAAGTAAGACAAAGCAACGGTGATGTTCTTTACAGGAAATTCTCAATATGTCCACCATCATTCCTCAACAATAGCTGTAGTCGAGGAATAATGTTGTGAACAGCACTGTAAAGCATGTCCGGAGTTATGGTGAGGTATTCGCGTCGGATATTGTCTTTCAGCATCTCTAGAGATGTCGGTCGATCACGATACACTTACGACTTCATGTAACCCCAAAGTCAATAATCGCACGGACTGAGGTCTTGGGATCCGGGAGGCCAAGCATGACGAAAGTGGCGGCTGAGCGCACGATCATCACCAAACGACGCGCGCAAGAGATCTTTCACGCGTCTAGCAATATGGGGTGTTTTTTCGGTTCTAATAAAACCCCATGTCATTCCAAACATGTGTGTCAATTTTTACTTTTCTATCTACATTATTCCGTGGTTTATTAAGTTTGCAAATTGATACTGACTTTTTGATCATCCAGTACATGAAACTAGCAGCAGCAGTCACGCACTCCTGTGGCTAAGTCAGGTTAAATGGAAAAGAAAGAAAACAGAAAGCACACGTTTCTAATATATGTGGGAATGAGTTAGACGTCCTAATTTCCTTCTCCCCCCTCTCCCTGTCCATATTCTCCTCCTCTTTGTCCATCTCCTTCTCCCTCTCTCTCTGCCCATCTTCTCCACCCCCTTCTCTCTCCATCTCCTCCTGCCTCCTCTCTCTGTCCATCTCCTCTTTTCCTCTCTCTATGTCAATTTTCTCTCCTCCTCTCCCTCTGACACTGAGTCTCGTTTATTCTTATTTATTAAGCGTATGTGAAGAATAAAACAAAACAGCACATTCTGGTGTACACAATTTGTTTAAAAATGTACATAAGGAGAAAGAATATATACGGAATAAACAATTTGTCTAATAGTTTCAATGCACTGTCGTAGTTACAGCTGCCTGCGAAAAAAATTAACATCACAGCATTTTCTTTCTCACAGTCAATTTTAATATAAATCTTGTACATATTATATATATATATATATATATATATATATATATATATATATATATATGATTTAAATCCGTTAACGACTTATGAGATTTTCCTAATAATACCTCACTATTATATACGGCTATCTGTATCGTTGAGGCAAGCAAGCCTCCTCATCATCGGCAAGGTCCAAGGTCCATCAGCCAGACAGAAAGAAGACAAAACCATACTTTGTGCTGTGATTGTATCTGTGCTATGAGAAGAGGTATTGTGAGAGGCATGGAATCACATGTTAGAAAGTCCTGGGTATCAAAGAACCACAGAATCACATACAAGCAAACAATATTGGTGGTGGACAAATTAACAAGATGCGGAACAGTATGTGAAGAACTGTGGACCTTTTGCTCAGCAGGTTGAGCTGATCCATCAATGTATTCTGTTGCAGAAGCTACTAGAGACTAGTAAACTATTTTATATGATTGGTACGGGTACTTTACGTCCTTTAGGACAGTCTACAGCAGGAAATTGTCGTACCTGACAATAACAGATCGTTTGTGGGAATACCGGTTACCCGAAATCAGGTAAATATTTGGTTATTGTAATTAGGTGTTCCAAAAATGTTGATTATGGGTCAGTTTAGTGAAGTAACATTTTCCTTTATTATGTATTAATAAGACAAGGCCAAGTGCATTACACCCTTAATCAAATGAGAAAACAGAGCGAGTTCGTCAGGCAACAGGGAATATGTTAATCTATTATGTAAAAAGTCATCACAACAATTGTGATATGCTGTTATCTGTGCTGTGACAGCATTACACCTGCAAGGAAATGGGCAATCAGAGTGAATTCATAGACAATTTGGAAGATGTTAAGCTGTTATTTAAATAGCCTTCATAACGAATGGAATATGCTGTTCCATACATTGTGGCAGCATATAATTCTGAGTTTCACGACAGTGTGGGTCTATCACTGTATGATGCAGTATATGAGCAGACAATTCAGCACTATGGATATGACGAGAAACTTATTTTGTGTTATTTAGCTCACAGATTTATAAACATAGCATCTAATCGTCTGATAACAGAATCATAAATCACCTCACTTAGGAACAGGAGTAAATAATTTATTTGAAATATTTTCACATGACGATGACCACATAAGCCCAAGAATGTATCGTGTTATTCAATAAAACATGAAAAATTTGTGACTGAAGGTGTTATTATACCTACTCCCAGTGTAAGACCAAAGATAATGTGTTAATATTACCTCAAACATCTATCATTTCTTTTGTCCTGTATTTTTTTCCAGTGTTAAATTGTTGATTTAAGATTGTTAAGTGTAGTTCAAATCTTCATGCAGTCACATTAATGTTACTTAACAGAAGCGATCATGCAATACATTCAGCTCACAGAAAAAATAGTTAATTTATTATATATATATATATATATATATATATATATATATATATATATATATATATATATATATCAGTTGCTGTCGCTGCATAAAAATGTTAAAAAAAAGATAATGTATTACTGCAAACTGCTATTGTTTTGGTTCTGAACAGTAACAGGAAAAGTCACAGTTTACAAATAATTAAAAGCTTTACTTTCTAACTTGAATGCTCACTATCCTAAAGCCCATAGTTCGTTGAATATTGAAGCTCTGAAATTTTAAGGTAAAACAGTCTAATTAACAAATGGTACATTTCTCTCAGCTTGCAAATGTGATAAATATTGTGCATACTTAATTGATTTTTGGTCACTAAATTAAAAGTAGTAAAACTTCAAGTTAAATTCTGTTAATGAGTTTGAGAAAAGATACAAAGACAACCCTCAATTTCGTATCTGCAAGATTGGCCACCATTTCTTATGTAACAGTATGTTCTTAGATGTAAAAGACAGAAGATAAGATTGTACTAATTCTGGACCTAGTATTGAATGGAACTTCTGCAGTTCATCGAATGCCTTGAAGTCATATGAACAATGATTAAAGTAAGGGGTGCAGTGTGTGTGTAAATTGTTAGAGACCATCCCAACCTAGCATCCACTAAAAGCTTTGGAACACTACTGTCCTTTAATTCAGCTAGGTTCAAGTAACACTTAATCATTTTCTAAATTAAAAACCATTGAACATTTAATTATAAGTCACAGGCTGCAGCGTCAAGATGACGCCATACTGTTTTGTTCTGGTAGAGAAATAGCACATATATCGCGTTACATAAGTATAGGTAGATCACATGAGTGTACAGATACGACAGGACACTCAGCAGTTGAAGTTTCGCTTAATAATCATAGCAGTAAAACAAAAGGACAGCTAAAACTAAATAAAAGTATATAAAGTAAGAAAACAAAGAATGACATCACATTTGTTGTTCTGGTAAAAAGTAAAGCTTAAATTTAAAAAATCGTGCTGCATTATGAATCTGTAAAACATGAAGTGCTACTTAACACGCTCGCAGAAATGGGATTTGACTAAAAATTACAAGAGAATTTAAGAGTAGTCCTGACTAGCACAAGATGTAAAATAAAATTTCATGGATGGTTCTGTAAACGCTTTGAAATAACAGTAGGAGTTCTACAGGGAGATGATCCCCATCCACTATTGCACAACTGCGTGTTGCAAAAAAATGTTACAAGAATGGCACAAGGAATTAAAATTTCAAAATCTATTCAGATCCATAACGACGGAGATTAAGAAAAATGCTGTGGATGTAGACTGTTTATCTATGTTGGATGATACACCTTAGTGATAGAATATTTTGAAACACCAATAGAAGAGATTAATGTTCTGAAAGAAGTAGCAGAATAACTGGTTTGTAAATAAAAATTTGAAGAAACTGTGGTAACATCAAATATTGAGGGCGATCCGGTCCAGGTCTGCAGCAGATATGGTATGATAATATATGTGATTAGCTTAATATCGTGGGGAATGGATTACAGCCAAAGAGTGACTTTTAAAAAAACTTTGGAAGCAAGAACTGGGAAAATGGAAACAGCAGTTGAAACCACGCGAAATACTTACAACAACAAAATGTTTTATCACAAATATTCGTCATTTCAAGTGTGTCACGCAACGAGTCTATCTATATGAATGCTTGTTACCGGAATTAAAGTGCAAAGGGAGAAAGACCTAACACAATGTACTGGGCCCGAATTGTAAAATGGCGTTTTAATTTTAAGAAAATCAATACAAGAAATATATTATAAATTTCAGAATTTTATGGACACTATGCTGAAACCCAGATTTCGGTTTTATGTCCACGTAATAAGAATGAATGATTCCGAATGGACGGAACATATCCTCAACATCTTTGAGTAGAAAATGAAAACATAAATAGTACATGGTCAAAAAAGGTCTAGATGAAATGGATATAGAACTAGAAGACACAAAAAACTAAATTTTTTTCAGAGTAAGTAAGCCTGTAGTGATATTTGACACTTTTGGAGTTGAGAGCGACCTCGCGTTAGACACAGTGCATTAATGAAAAACGTCAGGATTAAACGAAGAAACCAAAAATGACACTAATTATCTTATTGATAGTAAACGAATCATGAACAGTAGATAGCCCAACAGTTTGGTTCAACATTTTCTCAGTTTTCATTGCAAACTCGATAGCGCTCAAGTTCGTTCTTGCGGATTTATCACCAAGAAATGGTGCTTGGCACTGTAGCGTCGCAATTAAATAGTATTCAAAATACGATGCTCTAAGAGAAATTGAATTATGTCTGTAGTCCTGCTGTATATGCGTGCTGTACCAAAGATTCAACCCAATAATTTGTCTCTGCCATATATATGTATCTATATAGAAATTCAGCCTGAATCTGTTGTAATAATGTAACACTAAAACTAGCCAGACAAACGTGTGGTTCCTGAAGAGAGGCAGCAGCCTTTTCAGTAGTTGTAGGGGCACCAGTCTAGATGATTGACTGATCTGGCTTTGTAACACTAACCAAAATGGCATTGCTGTTCTGGTACTGCGAACGGCTGAAAGCAAGGGGAAAATACAGCTGTAATTTTTGCCGAGGGCATGCAGCTTTACTGTATGATTAAATGATGATGGCATCCTCTTGGGTAAAATATTCCGGAGGTAAAATAGTCCCCCATTCGGATCTCCGGGCGGGGACTACTCAGGAGGATGTCGTTATCAGGAGAAAGAAAACTGGCGTTCTACGGATCGGCGCGTGGAATGTCAGATCCCTTAATCGGGCAGGTAGGTTAGAAAATTTAAAAAGGAAAATGGATAGGCTAAAGATAGATATAATGGGAATTAGTGAAGTTCAGTGGCAGGATGAACAAGACTTTTGGTCAGGCAGATACAGGGTTATAAATGCAAAATCAATAGGGGTAATGCAGGAGTAGGTTTAATAATGAATAAAAAAAATAGGTGTACGGGTAAGCTACTACAAACAGCATAGTGAACGCATTATTGTGGCCAAGATACTACTACAGTAGTACAAGCTTATATGCCAACAAGCTCTGCAAATGACGAAGAAATTGGTGAAATGTATGATGAGATAAAAGAAATTATTCAGGTAGTGAAGGGAGACGAAAATGTTATAGTCATGGGTGACTGGAATTCGAGAGTAGGAAAAGGGAGAGAAGGAAAAGTACTAGGTGAATATGGATTGGGGCTAAGAAATTAAAGAGGAAGCCACCTGGTAGAATTTTGCGCAGAGAATAATTTCATCATAGCTAACACCTGGTTCAAGAATCATGAAAGAAAGTTGTATACATGGAAGAACCATGGAGATACTAGAAGATATCAGATAGATTATATAATGTTAAGACAGAGATTTAGGAACCAGGTTTTAAATTGTAAGACATTTCCAGGGACAGATGTGGACTCTGACCACAATCTATTGGTTATGAAATGTAGATTAAAACTGAGAAATTGCAAAAAGGTGGGAGTTTAAGGAGATGGGACCTGGATAAACTGAAAGAACCAGAGGTTGTACAGGGTTTCAGGGAGAACATGAGGGAAAATTGACAGGAATGGGGGAAAGAAATACAGTAGTAGACGACTGGGTAGCTATGAGGGATGAAATAGTGAAGGCAGCAGAGGATCAAATATGTAAAAAGTCGAGGGCTAGTAGAAACCCTAGGGTAACAGAGAAAATATTGAATTTAATTAATTAAAGAAGAAAATATAAAAATGCAGTAAATAAAGCAGGCAAACAGGAATACAAACATCTCAAAAATGAGATCGACAGGAAGTGCAAAATGGCTAAGCAGGGATGACTAGAGGACAAATGGAAGGATGTAGAGGCTTATCTCACTAGGGGTAAGATAGATACTGCCTACAGGAAAATTAAAGAGACCTTTGGAGAAAAGAGAACCACTTGTATGAATATCTAGAGCTCAGATGGAAACCCCGTTTTAAGCAAAGAAGGGAAAACAGATAGGTAGAAGGAGTATATAGATGGTCTATACAAGGGCGATGTACTTGAAGACAATATTATGGAAATGGAAGAGGATGTAGATGAAAATGAAATGGGAGATATGATACTGCGTGAAGAGTTTGACAGAGCACTGAAAGACCTGAGTCGAAACAAGACCCCGGAGTAGGTTATCTACAATTTGTTCAGAAACCAGATGGCAGTTTTAAGAGTCGAGGAGCATGAAAGGGAAGCAGTGGTTGAGGAGGGAGTGAGACAGGGTTGTAGCCTCTTCTCGATGTTATTCAATCTGTATAACGAGCAAGCAGTAAAGGAAACAAAAGAAAAATTTGGAGTAGGTATTAAAATCCATGGAGAAGAAACAAAAACTTTGAGGTTCGCCAATGATATTGTAACTCTGTCAGAGACAGAAAATGACTTGGAAGAGCAGTTGAATGGAATGGACAGTGTCTTGAAAGGAGGATATAAGATGAACTTCAACAAAAGCAAAACGAGGATAATGGAATGTAGTCTAATTAAGTCGGGTGATATTGAGGGCATTAGATTAGGAAATGAGACACTTAAAGTAGTAAAGGAGGTTTGCTATTTGGGGAGCAAAATAACTGATGATGGTTGAAGTAGAGAGGATATAAAATGTAGACTGGCAATGGTAAGGAAAGGGTTTCTGAAGAAGAAAAATTTGTTAACATAGAGTATAGATTTAATTGTCAGTAAATCGTTTCTGAAAGTATTTGTACGAAGTGTAGCCATGTATGGAAGTGAACCGTGGACGATAAATAGTTTGGACAAGAAGAGAATAGAAGCTTTCGAAATGCGGTGCTACAGAAGAATGCTGAAGATTAGATGGGTGTATCACATAACTAATGAGGAGGTATTGAATAGAATTGGGGAGAAGAGGAGCTTGTGGCACAACATGACTAGAAGAAGGGATCGGTTGGTAGGACATGTTCTGAGACGTCGACGGATCATCAGGTTAGTATTGGAGGGCAGCGTGGAGGGTAAAAATCGAAGAGGGAGACCAAGAGATGAATACACTAAGCAGATTCAGTAGGTTGTAGGCTGCAGTAGGTACTGGGAGATGAAGCACAAGATAGAGTAGCATGAAGAGCTGCATGAAACCAGGACTGAAGATAACAACAACAACAACAAGCTTCAGTGCCCAGTGTGCCAACCTCGTTGATGGATCCTTCAGATCTAATAGCCATTTCAGCACTGCATTATCAGTTATTACTTCGAATTTCCGAATATGTAAATAACATCGAAACTACACTGAAGAGCCAACGGAACTGGTACACCTGACTAATATCGTGTAGGGCTCCCACGAGCACGCAGAAGTGCCACAAAATGATGTAGTATGGACTCGACTAATGTCTGAAGTAGTGCTGGGGGGATTGACAACATGAATCCTGCAAGCCTGTCCATAAATCCGTAAGAGCACAGGAGGGTGGAGATCTCTCCCTAGGAACAAATTTGAAGGCATCCCAGATATGCTCAATAGAGTTTATACTTGGAGAGTTGGGTGGGCAGCGGAAGTGTTTAAACTCAGAAGAGTGTGTGTGGAGCCACTATGTAACAATTGTGGAAGTGTGGGTTGTCGCAGTGTCCTGCTGGAATTGCCCAAGTCCGTCGGAACACACAATGGACACGAATCGATGAAGGAGATCAGACGGGATGCTTCGTATGTGTCACCTGTCAGTGTCGTATCTAGATGTATCAGGGGTCCCATTATACTCCAACTACACACACCCCACACCATTACAGAGCCTCCACCAGCTTGAAGTGTCACTTAGTGACATGCAGGGACCATGGATTTATGAGGTTATCTCCTTACCCGTACACATCCAGCCATCAACAGCCCAAAGTCGGTATTGATGGGACCAGGCGAGGTGTGAAGCTTTGCGTCGTGCAGTTATCAAGGATACATGAGTGGGCCTTTGGCTCGGAAAGCCCATATCGATAATGTTTTGCAGAATTGTTCGCATGCTGACGATTGATGATGGCCCAGCATTGAAATCTGTAGCAGTTTGTGGAAGGGTAGCACTTCTGTTAGGTCGAAAGATTCGCTTAAGTCGTCGTTGATCCCGTTCTTGTAGGATCTTTTTCTGGTCACAGCAGTGTCTTATATACACTTGTTGTCTTATACAGGCGTTTCTGACCGCAGCACCCTATTCTGCCTGTTTGCATATCTCTGTATTTGAATATGCTTGCCTATACCAGTTTCTTTAGTGTTTCAGTGTATTTTACACCATATATGACGCTCAGCATTTCCTTCTCTGAAGTAGATTAATTTTTTTCCGCTTTATTCAACTGACATGAGGCACAGACCACCAAATGCTCCGTTCCATTCGCATCTTGACTCAATACACTGCCAAGAACTTGACTGTTTATGCCACATGACCATGTAAACCCCTTCTCATAGGTTGGAAAAGTCAGCACTGGACCAGTTGTAAATAATTCTTTGAATTTACCGAATGGATCCTCACTTTCTGATATCCAATGGAACTTCATTCCTTTTTTCAATAGGTGTGTGAGTTGGTCTGTTTCTGCAAATTTTGAAGTTAACTTTCTATAATAGCTGAAGCAAAAAAAACTGCATTTTTTGCTTAGTATATGATGCCAAAACATCTTGCATGCCTCTTACCAACCTCGGGTCTATTCAGAAATCAATTGCAGAAAATGCAATTCGCTGTCACCCACTCCACATGACCTGTATCGTTGTCGGCCCAACCTTCTCTCTCCCATGAAATCTAAACTTGACACAGACACATGCAAAACTGTATACAGTAAAAACTTACGTTCTCTATGTCAGTTAAGAAAAATTTCTCCCCTTCACAGGTTTTAGTTGCTAAAATTTACTGAGAGCGCCACTCGGCTCCATTGTGGTCCCCCATTGCCGTTTAATAGTGTTACCACTCCCATTTCTGTCGTGTCAATTATTCTGTCTACAATCTCATTCCCAATGTACTACTCTCCCACATTTTCTACATTACGGCTGAAGACACCCTCTCCATAAGTGGCATAACTGCATACTATTGTGTTCTCGCTTCCCGCGTCCTGGTTCCCGGGTTCGATTCCCGGCGGGATCAGGGATTTTCTCTGCCTCGTGATGACTGGATGTTGTGTGATGTCCTAAAGTTAGTTAGGTTTAAGTAGTTCTAAGTTCCAGGGGACTGATGACCATAGATGTTAAGTCCCATTGTGCTCAGAGCCATTTTTTTGTATACTATTGTAACAAATGACCTGAGTGGGAGAAATCCCGCTTCTATTGCAGACTCTGGCCACTGCATCTATTTTCTCTAAAGCTGTTGCCGCTCCTATGGCTCCAGTTAAGCCTTTAGGGAAGTCTGTCTATACTTCTCGTGAGAGATCGGGCTGGAAGCCTCGCAAAAATCCGTCCAACGCTCTTTGTTCCACCTCTTGCAAATTTATCCAGTTAGTGTCATCACTTTCCATCAACTCACACGTGTTGACATTAAGTTTTCTAAGCCTCTCCACGAAACTGTCGATGGACTCACCCTCTGTTTTTATGATACACTGTTCAATTGTTCCCAGTAATATTGTTCTTCCTCTATTACCGTAACAAGCCTGTCTTTAGAATTCCAAATGTCTGAGCATTCCTCAGCTCCTCGTGCTACATTTAGTACGTTTCCGCGTCTCCCGCCAAACGTAACTTGGCCATGTGCAAAAACTGCCCCCACCCCCCAACCACCAACTTAGGTCTCCAGCTGTTGCTAGATTGTTTATAAACACTAAAACATCTTCCCCTACTTCATCCACAAAAGGAGAAACGAGGGTAGCGGTTCCAACATCTACGATGGGTACTGACATAATGGACGAGCAATTTATCCTCTCTCACTGCATCTAACTGCTTATGCAACTCCATGTATCCGCTAACATTTGTGCTATCTGATCCAGTAATTTCTGGAGCGCCTCCATAGTGGTAAATTCCTCTAGCCATGGTTCGCTCATTGCAAAGCGTATCCCTACAACAAAAGGAAAAATACAATAAGAAAGCTTTTAATACTAATATTGCAATTAATCTTCTTACTATGGACATTTCTAATCCTTACGCTTGATCACATAGCTGTCGGGATTTACTGAAAATCATTTAAATTCACTGAAAATGTGGCCGTGAAGACTTCGGACTATCTGACACTATGTTATAAGTAAAATTTCAGTACACACAGATTTATTATCCTACTTTATGTACACATACTGACAATTAGAAATTAGAGTGATACAAAAGAGCTATGACAAATAAAAGGGTGAAATGGGGTAGCTAACGATGTGTTACAATACAATGCCGAATCAGGTAAAACCTAGTAATGTAATAGCTACAATAATCATTCACACTATCATGTACTCACATTAAAATAGTGTTCATGGATTAACCAGTGTAACTATATATACGGATACCATAGTGCACTTGCTAAACCGAATAATTTACTGCATTGGCTGTAACGGTACGCTGCTAATAATCTTTATACTTGAATGACAAAACAACTTTCAACGAAGGTTCGTGAAAATATTTAACAAATAAATCAGCTATTTACACTGCGCTTAACTCTTTATGTTCAGAAAGTGGACGGAAAACGTTAGTGAGAAACTGCACTTTACAACTATCACTTAGCCGGTTTGTTGCTGTTACATCGCTGTTTAGTGGCAGATAAATAATTTCCATCTGCTACCTCGTTTCCTTTACAGCCGTATTATGTTGATTATTGCGGACTCGCACATCTCTCCTTGTAGTATTTCGAAATAAAGTCACGTTATAAACATTCTTCCATACGTATTTTGACGATCATCACAGAATGCTCACACTAGCTCACAGAGCACAACGGACAGTGTGTCACAGATCGGTAGTCTCAAAATTGTTCCGATAAAGAAACTCTATGCCTAACTAATGCAGCTCTCGTACAAAATACAATAACAGTTTTCAATACTCTGTTTCTTATTAACACACAATCTACTTTTCAGTACAGTTTAACTTTTGGATTAATGGAGTACACAAACATAGATCAAAGTGTTCAGACAGAAATGACAACATTTATGCAATGCGTTTCTTATGTTACTAACAGCTGACGTTACTGGTTGCAGTTACAGAACAGTTGCGCATACTGAAATACCCAAGGTCGGATTGTGAACTGAAATTAATAAGCTCTCAAATAAAAACTATGCTGCGCTTCTAAGTGTATGTTACTGGCTTGACGTAATTGTGGCGTTACATCCTGAGCGGCAACCATGTGCATTCCCTACATATTCTGGTCAGACAGGTTTACAACAAATCACTACTTAAGGTTTGGTGCGCTGTCCACTGCACCCCAACAACTTACACTGCAAGAAATCTAAAAGCATCCAAACCGCCATCTGTTTCTTTAGTGTGTCCCCTAAAATAATGTAAATCTCTGGCCGTGTCTACATCGAACAGATGCACCTTCCACATAAGCCTCCAACCCAGACGATTAGACACTGAATGGAACAAGTAAAAAAAAAAAGTTCATTCCCACTCATCACATTGAAATCATGCCGCCGATACCTACCCTGTAACATAGCTTGTTGTTATTTGATTTCTTCTGACACCAAATGTAATGATGTCAGATATGCAAAAATCATTATTATCTAGGATGGCCGTTTCTGCTCCAGAATGGCAGCTGCAGGAATCCTGTGTTGCATTTACCAGTGTCACAGCGAGGGCAGAGTCGAGAGGACTCAGTCAGTATTTCGCAAGACTTCCGGGGCAACGGTTGCAACCTCTGCATAATACGCAGTCTCGATTGTGGCTATTGCTGGTACACTACATATTATTTTCCCACCACAATGAAACTTCGATATCTTCAACGCGCCCACACGATTCTTGTCCATATTACAATCCTCCGGTCTCCGCTCTGCTCCCTCAGGCAGTGCCTGCCACCCACGCGGTGCTGCACGTCAAAGACAACCAACGGAGGAAAATGGTCCACCTCCCTCGCTAAGCTAAATGGTACACTTACACCCTAATTAAATATTAAACAAAGGGAACAAGGGCTCTATCTAATAGCGGAACGCTGAATGCAGTGTTGACTCGTCTACTCAATGAAGTATTACGTAACAACGACGGTTATGGTTTCTTATCCATCTCGGGCCAAAAGAGCGGACTTCTGCACTCTGTCACTATTGTTCTTTGGTTCAGCAGTACAGACTCGTTGTTTTTTTAATAACACACTATTAACGATAAAAGTAAGGGAATTAATGCGGTTTCAGTAACTATCTGTGTGGCCACGTCAAGCGTTTTCTACGATGTGTGGCAATAACGAAACCGAACTGGTTGTTGTGCGCATTTCCGGCTTTGTCGATGACAAAGAGAAGAGTGGGGGAATAACCTTGGGACTCTTCCTGACACGAGTACAAAATTTCACGCCGCTATGGTGGTAAGCCTGGCTGTGAGCTTTCTTAGAAACGGGACGTGTGTCTGAGCTCCGTCGGAATTCAAATAGTTCAGATAGCTCTGAGCACTATGGGACTTAACATCTGAGGTCATCAGTCCCTAGAACTTAGAATTACTTAAACGTAACTAACCTAAGGACATCACACACATCCATGCCCGAGGCAGGATTCCAACCTGCGACCGTAGCGATCGCGCGGTTCCAGACTGTAGCGCCTAGAACCGCTCGGCGACGCCGGCCGGCTGCCGTCGGAATTACCCTACGCTCAAAAGTGGAACAACGTGTTAACATCAAATTCCTCACAAAACTTGGAAAATCCGCCCCAGGGACTTGCGATTTGTTGAAAGAAGTTTATGATGATCAGTGTCTACCTCGTACTCAAGTTTTCCAGTGGGTTAAGAGATTCAAGGACGTTAGGGAAGACGCTGAAGACGATCCAAAATCGGGCCGTCGTTCCACTTCGAAAACTAAGCAAAAAGTGAAGATGCTCAGTAGAATTGTTCGAGAAGACCGCCGCCTGAGTATTTGAGCAATTCGAGAACATGCTTGCATCAATAAGGAAAGTGTTTAGACATATTTTGCACGGTGATCTCGGCGAGACAAAGGTTCGTGCTAAAGTGGTGCCAAGAATCCTCACAGTAGAGCAAAGGCAGCATCGAGTTCACTGTTGTGCTGACACTCTTAAAAATTGAAGATGACCCTGATTACTTCACCAAAACAATTACATGACGAGAAACATGGGTATTCCAATATGACTTAGTGACAATCCGTGCATTGGAAGAGTTCTCAGGCCCCTAAGAAGAAGAAAGCGCACATGACCAAATCAAAATTCAAAGCAATGGTGATTGTTTTCTTCGATATCCGAGGAGTTATATAGATTGCTTGGGTTGCTGTAGGTCAGACTATCAATCAAGGTTATTATGTAACTGTTCAGAAGACCCTCTGTGAACGTGTGCCACGAAGGAGACCAGATCTGTGACATAAGCGCTCATGGATTCTTCATCAGCACAATGCGCTGGCCCATCCCGCGATTTCTGGATGTCTGTGAAGAGATCTTTGGAAAAAAAAAAACAATATTCTGGTGATGGAACATCCACCTCATTCGCCTGACCTAGCATGATGCGACGAATTTCTCTTCCCAAAACTGAACTCTGCGCCCAGAGGAACCAATTTCGAGAGCCGGCCTCGGTGGTCTCGCGATTCTAGGCGCGCAGTTCGGAACCGCGCGACTGCTACGGTCGCAGATTCGAATCCTGCCTCGGGCATGGATGTGTGTGATGTCCTTAGGTTAGTTAGGTTTAACTAGTTCTAAGTTGTAGGGGACTGATGACCTAAGATGTTAAGTCCCATAGTGCTCAGAGCCATTTGAACCATTTTTGAACCAATTTTGAGTCCGTGAATGCAGTGAAGGAAAAAGCGACGATCCTCCTTAAATGTATAACAGAAAAAAACTTGTACCATTGCTTCCCACAGTGGAAAATGCGCATGGAGTGGTGTAGGGATCGGGGCGGGGCCTACACTGAACGTTGTGTTCGTTTTTTTCAGTAAAGAGCATAACTCCGGTTTCTTTATTGCCGCACCTCGTATAGCATAGTGGCCTGCGCGTCACATGCGTATAGCTAGAGGTTTTTGTGTGGCTTGCCAAGACAGGCAGGAAAATCCGCTTCGAACCGAGACTGCCGACCTACCGAGCGAGGTGGAGGAGTGCTTAGCACACCGAACTCGCATTTGGAAGGGCTGTGATTTCCCTAAATCCCTTCAGGCAATTGCCGGGATGGTTCCTCTGAAAGATCACGGCCGACTTCCACTGCCATCCTTCCCTAATCCGTTGGGTTCTGATGACCTCGCTGTTTGGTCCTCTCCCCCGAATTAACCAACCAACCGACATGTGCCGACCAAACTTTCCATTAGAAATCCCACGTCAGTACGCATGTGCGGTGTAGAGCTACTCCGGTTGATCTCATTTATTCCCAATTTGTCTGCCCAACAGAAAGCACAAATATAAATTTCCAACTACAGTGAAAACATGAAACCTCCGAAAAAAACGTTAAGTTCATTGATGAATGTAGTGCGAAGAATGAAAAAAAGCATGTTTCTTTGTTAATGTAGGAAATAAAGCATTGTGTTTATTATGTCAAGGAACGATAGCTGTAATTAAGGAGTTACAACTTGAAACGACATTGGGAAAGAATACATAATGACGAAAAGAAACATAATGAATTTCGCTGCAACCTTTCCACGCAAGAACGCAAAATAAAAGCTACGGAGTGAGTGAAGAGGCTGAAGAAGCAACAAGATTTATTTACAAAAGAATCAGCACTTCAAAGTAGCACTACAGAAGCACGTATCATGGTAATCTGTAAACTAGCTATACGCGTGGCAATAGACAAGAGCACACACAGCGAAGGCACAGCGTTCATCTTCAATCGGGGAATTAATGAAAATTTTTTCATCACAGAGGAATCATCTACCACAGAACCAGTCAAAGATAAAACTAGTTGTCAGGACTTGCTGGAGTGTGCTGTAAAATGTGTGTAGAGAAAAGGGTCCTTCTCTGGACTAAAATGACAAACTTTACAACAGATGGGGCCACAGTTTTCAGCAGGAAAAATGTAGGCATGGTTAGAATGAAAAAAAAAAGTTACAAGAACATGACACAGACAGCGATGTCTGGTCTTTTCATTGCATTTTGTATCGGGAGGGCCTATGTAAAATGTCAAACTGCACAGGATTTGACCCAAGTGGTAGATCATATTGCTGGTGCAATGAACGAAATCAGTACAAGGGCGCTCCACCACTGACAGCTGAAATGTTGAGGGTATGGGGGCAGAGCATGAAGATGTAATTTACCACAATAGTGTGAACTGTTTTAGCCTTGAAGCTTTGAAAAGAGTCGTACTGCAGAATGAAATTCTTTCGTTTCTGGACACTCAGGAGGTATCTCATGATTTTCCTACAGAATAGGGAGTGACCTGTGGAGATAGATGTTCTTTGTAGATGATAAGTTTGAGACGTTGAATGAACCGAATGTCACACTGCAAGAAAAGAATTTGTTTGCACATGAAATGTGGAAGTATGTAAAGCCTTTCAAAGCAAAAGTAGGTCTATTTGCATAGCAAGCAAGCGCAGGCAATTTTTTTCATGTCCCTTTATTAGGAAAACAGAAAGTGCCAGAAAGCACAGTACTGGCCATTAAAATTGCTACACCAAGAAGAAATGCAGATGATAAACGGGTATTCACTGGACAAATATATTATACTAGAACTGACATGTGATTACATTTTCACGCAATTTGGGTGCATAGATCCTGAGAAATCGGTACCCAGGACAACCAACTCTGGCCGTAATAACGGCCTTGATACGCCTGGGCATTGAGTCAAACAGAGCTTGGACGGCGTGTACAGGTACAGCTGCCAATGCAGCTTCAACACAATACCACAGATCATCAAGAGTAGTGACTGGCGTGTTGTGGCGAGCCAGTTACTCGGCCACCATTGACCACACGTTTTCAATTGGTGAGAGATCTGGATAATGTGCTGGCCAGGGGAGCAGTCGAACATTTTCTGTACCCAGAAAGGCCCGTACAGGACCTGCAATATGCGGTCGTGCATTATCCTGCTGAAATGTAGGTTTTCACAGGGATCGAATGAAGGGTAGAGCCACGGGTTGTAACACATCTGAAATGTAACGTCCACTGTTCAAAGTGCCTTCAATGCGAACAAGAGGTGACCGAGACGTGTAACCAATGGCATACCATACCATCACGCCGGGTGATAACGCCAGGATGGCGATGACGAATACACACTTCCAATGTGCGTTCACCACGATGTTGCCAAACACGGATGGGACCATCATGATGCTGTAAACAGAACCTGGATTCATCCGAAAAAATGCCAGTCTCCGACCAATAGTGTGGGATGAGACAGGATGTTGCAAGGAGTCCTTTACTTGTTGTTGGCTGCCAGGCTCAGATATAAAGGCGTTAAGAGAAGTGCTTGGCATACAGTATGGCGACCAGAGTCTTGAGAATGATTATGTCCTCACCTTCCCATGCAGTGCCACACCAGCCCACTGTCACGTCCGAAATCCGCCAAATCTTGCTACTGCGTGAATCGACCAGCCAATCAAATGGGGACCCGCAATGAGGCCCCTTTCAATCTATTTCAGCTGCTGATAATGCTGCATCACACGAATGCGCGGTGTCTGTGTCCTTCGAAGTGATCACTGAACATCCGACGTTTTTCTCACCCCTTATATACTCTACTAGGCCCGGTAACAACATTAAACAAGGAAGTCACTAATGCATTCTGCTAAACATTCTACTTGTCAGATATAATTGTAACTCTCATTATTCACTGTCTTCTGGGTGCCTCAAATTTTTTAATGGCAGTGTATACGTAAAACAATGCTATCATAACTTTGTAACTACTGAAATCTCCATCGCCAAACAGTCGTACGTTCGCACTCCGGAAAGGAAAGAGGGCCTAAAAAGTTTATGTATTGTGACATTTATTTTCATAAATATATGGCCATAGATTACAAGTCGACAGCAGAATGAAAATCTACCATTTACGACCCACAAGTATAGAGCGCAGTTAACGTCATGTGGATGTGACGTGACAGTTACGGTTCCACCTTAGTTGTCAGTTGAAGGGACCTTACGGCCAGAGAGAGCGTCACAGCTGAACTTGGAGCAAAAGTTCCCGGCTCTGCTCTCGACAGGAAATTAACGTCCAGGACTGACGTCCAGGACTGACGTCGCTGTCTGAACTTTAACAAGCTTATCTTGGTCCAAGTCTTAGCGGTACCAGGTTACAGAATGCAAGGAAAAAAATCTAAGAGATTTAGATCACAACTAGGACAGTCGAAGTGGAATCCACATGCTCTGTGCCACATTTTCTGAAGCCGTGAAGAGTTTATGAAAAGCAAATACGAGTAACAACACGGAGTTGAATTATTCATGACGGTAGCACGGTGAATATCATCCCCGCGTAAGTCGTTTCTTTCACGAAGCCGGTGTTTACTACCAAAAATATTAATGTAAAGGACACGAAGACGAACTCAAGGAAATCCCCGACACCTGGTAGCACTTTTGACAGCTTTCAACTGCGAAGTGTAAGCGGCAACAGGCGAAAAGAGCTGTGAAGAGGCGTTGCCATAGATAGGTCTACAAAATCACGTTGTACACGCGCGAAGCAGCTGTGCCCAGTGAACGGAAACTGTTTCTTAATTACGAAGGTGTTTTCACGAATTCAGGGAAATGAAATTTTTTCGGTATTATACTACGGACACTATTCATTTTTTGGTTTCCGATTACGACAAAGAATGAATACCCGGACAGTGCCGGACTTGTAAGCTAGTAATTAATAATAATAGCGTTGCCAGCCAACTATGGTCGAACTTATTTCTATAACTGAACTTGCGTGTCCATCACGAATTACGTAATCTGCGCCAAGCACGGATTTAATCCGAAAAACAATATTCCTTCTGGCGGCGCGGTTTCGTTAGCGCATTGATTGCACCTACCTGTGAACTCGTTGCAGCATATCGGCGGTAGGAAAGCCAAGCAGAAACCTACCATACTGCAACTCGCACCAGGCTGCATATAATGTAACTGTTATAAGAATCGGAAAAAAGTCTTAATTTTGAATGAAAGGTGGAAATAATGGTAAAACTTCGGTATGAACTTTGAGATGTACACGTTCATTGCCAGGTCCATGCTAGCCTTAACACAGACATGCACAAACCCTTTCATTCACATTAGCAAGTTTATGGTAACGTACTTCCCGAAATCTGAACAGCTACTAAGCACGGATTGTTCTGAAATGAAAATGCTCGCCATTCTGTTAAGCTTATCGGTGTCTAATGCACTCATGTCTGTAGGCATCGATATTCTCAATATGCCACGCGGCATAACTGTTTTTATCATACATAAAATTACTAAAAAATCCGTACTTTATAAAAAACACACCGGAATAAATATGCCTTCACTTTAAAACACTTTTGAAACATGTAGCACAACTAAAACCGGCAAATTGCTTCGGAGCTCATACTACACACGACCGTACCATTGAAAGGCTGGCTCCGACCCCCTTAGACTTCTCTAAGCATTCTATATTGCCAAGAGAAAAGACGTCCGAAGAATACTCCGCTCTGATTGGTCAGTTTTCTTTAAGGCCCATAGAAAAACATTATACTCCCACGTTAATCCACGTTTTTCATGACTAACCAATCAACAAATAACACACTTTTGAACTGTACGTTTTCCTGAAATAAATATTTGACATTCTGATCTTTTGTTTATACTTTACGTTCTTAACTATTTTCATTTGCACTCAAATTAGCTTTCGTCTTACCATAAACTCGCTTAGCGATCAGTTGCAAAGCGATTTAGAAAAGATTGCTGTATGGTGTGTCAGGTGGCAGTTGACGCTAAATAACGAAAAGTGTGAGATGATCCACATGAGTTCCAAAAGAAATGCGTTGGAATTCGCTTACTCGATAAATAATACAATTCTCAAGGCTGTCAATTCAACTAAGTACCTGGGTGTTAAAACTACGAACAACTTCAGTTGGAAGGACCACATAGATAATATTGTGGGGAAGGCGAGCCAAAGATTGCGTTTCATTGGCAGGACACTTAGAAGATGCAACAAGTCCACTAAAGAGACAGTTTACACTACACTCGTTCGTCCTCTGTTAGAATATTGCTGCGCGGTGTGGGATCCTTACCAGGTGGGATTGACGGAGGACATCGAAAGGGTGCAAAAAAGGGCAGCTCGTTTTGTATTATCACGTAATAGGGGAGAGAGTGTGGCAGATATGATACACGAGTTGGGATGGAAGTCATTACAGCAAAGACGTTTTTCGTCACGGCGAAAACCCTTTTACGCAATTCCAGTCACCAACTTTCTCTTACAAATGCGAAAATATTTTGTTGAGCCCAACCGACATAGGTAGGAATGATCATCAAAATAAAATAAGAGAAATCAGAGCTCGAACAGAAAGGTTTAGGTGTTCGTTTTTCCCGCGCGCTGTTCGGGAGTGGAATAGTAGAGAGATAGTATGATTATGGTTCGATGAACCCTCTGCCAAGCACTTAAATGTGAATTGCAGAGTAGTCATGTAGATGTAGATGTAGCATATGATAATGCACAATTCCCCGTCGTCTGCATTCCCACGTTCTTAAACGTTTCTCACACTAGTTCGTACAGCATTCATCAGCTGAACAATAATCTACGTATTTACTTTACAGCACATTCACGCATCATTCACTCTAGTACAACCATATTCAAAACGGTACAAACATAAATAAACAAAAAGCGTCGAAGAAATAAACAGAAAATTCACAAAACCATTCTCTTGACCTGTTTCTTGTACGTCTCCGTGCACTACTGGAATCTGGTGGTCAAAGTTCTTAACTACATTACAGTTAGTCATGTCCGCTACTATCCTCTAACAGATGAGACTTAGAACTACATACTCGATGGAATGTAGTCGAATTAAGTCGGGTGATGCTGAGGGAATTAGATTAGGAAATGAGACACTTAAAGTAGTAAAGGAGTTTTGCTATTTGGGGAGCAAAATAACTGATGATGGTCGAAGTAGAGAGGATATAAAATGTAGACTGGCAATGGCAAGGAAAGCGTTTCTGAAGAAGAGAAATTTGTTAACATCGAGTATAGATTTAAGTGTCAGGAAGTCATTTCTGAAAGTATTTGTATGGAGTGTAGCCATGTATGGAAGTGAAACCTGGACGATAAATAGTTTGGACAAGAAGAGAATAGAAGCTTTCGAAATGTGGTGCTACAGAAGAATGCTGAAGATTAATGGGTAGATCACATAACTAATGAGGAAGTGTTGAATAGGATTGGGGAGAAGAGAAGTTTGTGGGACAACTTGACCAGAAGAAGGGATCGGTTGGTAGGACATGTTCTGAGGCATCAAGGGATCACCAATTTAGTACTGAAGGGCAACGTAGAGGGAAAAAATCGTAAAGGGAGACCAAGAGATGACTACACTAAGCAGATTCAGAAGGATGTGGGTTGCAGTGGGTACTGGGAGATGAAGAAGCTTGCACAGGATAGAGTAGCATGGAGAGATGCATCAAACCAGTCTCAGGACTGAAGACCACAACAACAATAAATCGACTGAACCCGCTTCAGATCATCTGTCACGCATGAGTCATTCTCCGCGATATACGGGCTGTAGACTGCAGCGATGTAAGACGCCACGCCTCATCCTGGCTAGCCCAAAACCGCGAAGTTGAACTCAAAGTCATTTTAACTAGTAACGTATGAAAGAAACACCTACTGGCAAACTTATTACTGAATATGAATACTGACAGAAAAACGAGCCTTTTAGGATTGACCTTTTCATCATTCACAGACTGCAACATCAATCTGCATACAGAATATGGGCATGAGCATACCTGCGTTTGTCTGTCCACGTACTGCTGTTGACCTGTAACGGTCGTACATGCACTATTCTTATTCCCCCTTGCAGCGTGATAAAGGTTAGGTCGAGGTTGAAAAGATATTTGCGGCTGAAAATGAGAGAAAATCATTTCGTTAAAGTTCCTGGAAAAAATTTTCAAGTAAAGAGCTGTCACCCAGCATTTTAACCCTCCAGAAGACAGAGTACGTCTTCGGAAGCTGTATCAGCGATGACGGAAACCTAACCATAGACTGGACAGCAAAGAGCGCACCTAAATTATTGCAGATTTAAAAAGAAGACAACATTTTATTCTTTTGAGACTGATGTTAATGTCTTATTGTGACAGGACAGATTTACTAACACTAACATATTATTTCAAGGAACTACAGACATTGGAATTACAGATATTGGCTGCGTGTGGGCATTTATTTAAATCGATGGGGAAGGTTGAAACTTGTGCCAGACCAGCATTCGAACCTAACATTCGTTGACGACAGCGCCATCCGGGCACAGTAGTCATCCCAGCTGCATGGACTACCGTGCCACGCTTCCCATCAGACCCAAATTCTCACTTACACACACTACTGATGTAATGTTGCCCATTATCATGATTACTTCCGGTTTTTGCAGATCCCCATAAGAGTTCAAGCGTAGTGTGCATCTGCAATGATTTAAATCGATGTCCACTCGCAGCCGACGTCTATAGCTCGTTTGTGTCTTGGTTCATAGTGGCTCCTGAATCAAACATGTGTGGAAGAAGAGACATCAGATACAGTCAATACTGCTTGACTTACGTTAATGTTCTTCAGTCTTTATGAGTCAGAGTGCTTGTACGAGGGTTGGAACTTAAATAGTTGCGCCGGCCAGAGTGGCCGAGCGGTTTTAGGCGCTACAGTCTGGAACCACGCGACCACTACGGTCCCAGGTTCGAATCATGCCTCGGGCATGTATGTGTGTGATGTCCTTAGGTTTCTTACGTTTAAGTAGTTCTAAGTTCTAGGGGACTTATGACCTCAGAAGTTAAGTCCCATAGTACTCAGAGCTATTTGAACCATTTTTTTTTAAATAGTGGCAACTATTTATTTACAGCTCGTGCAAAATACAGTTTACAAATCGAGTTGAACTCACGAGTGCTTAAGTCCAGGAGAGTGCAACTCTAAGCTGGTTGTAAGCTGCGTTCCAAAAATGAATGGCACTGAGACAGAAGTGATGACACTTTCTGCAGGACCTGACCATCGTTTTGTAGGACAATGCTAAAGCACGTACAGTGCAAGCTGTTACTGATTTGTTTGACTGATGGGGCTGCTAAGTGCTATACCACCTACTGCACTCTCCTGACTTAAGCCCTCCTGAGTTCAACTCGATTTTCTAAATTGAAGGAAATACTTCACAGCATTCGCTTCAGAACTGCTACAAATTCGTCGGGCAATAGACCACGCCGCTCGAACTGTTAACACAACTGGCACTGCGAAGAGTATCCTACGACTTCCACATCGCTGGCAACGGGTTATACACAATGCTGGTGACTACTCTGAAAGTCGCGCGGGATTAGCCGAGCGGTCTGAGACGCTGCAGTCATGGACTGCGCGGCTGGTCCCGGCGGAGATTTGAGTCCTCCCTCGGGCATGGGTGTGTGTGTTTGTACTTAGGATAATTTAGGTTAAATAGTTTGTAAGCTTAGAGACTGATGACCTTAGCAGTTAAGTCCAATAAGATTTCACACACATATTTTGAACTACTCTAAAGGCGAGTAAAACTTTGAAACACGTATCTACACTCCTGGAAATTGAAATAAGAACACCGTGAATTTATTGTCCCAGGAAGGGGAAACTTTATTGACACATTCCTGGGGTCAGATACATCACATGATCACACTGACAGAACCACAGGCACATAGACACAAGCAACAGAGCATGCACAATGTCGGCACTAGTACAGTGTATATCCACCTTTCGCAGCAATGCAGGCTCCTATTCTCCCATGGAGACGATTGTAGAGATGCTGGATGTAGTCCTGTGGAACGGCTTGCCATGCCATTTCCACCTGGCGCCTCAGTTGGACCAGCGTTCGTGCTGGACGTGCAGACCGCGTGAGACGACGCTTCATCCAGTCCCAAACATGCTCAATGGGGGACAGATCCGGAGATCTTGCTGGCCAGGGTAGTTGACTTACACCTTCTAGAGCACGTTGGGTGGCACGGGATACATGCGGACGTGCATTGTCCTGTTGGAACAGCAAGTTCCCTTGCCGGTCTAGGAATGGTAGAACGATGGGTTCGATGACGGTTTGGATGTACCGTGCACTATTCAGTGTCCCCTCGACGATCACCAGAGGTGTACGGCCAGTGTAGGAGATCGCTCCCCACACCATGATGCCGGGTGTTGGCCCTGTGTGCCTCGGTCGTATGCAGTCCTGATTGTGGCGCTCACCTGCACGGCGCCAAACACGCATACGACCATCATTGGCACCAAGGCAGAAGCGACTCTCATCGCTGAAGACGACACGTCTCCATTCGTCCCTCCATTCACGCCTGTCGCGACACCACTGGAGGCGGGCTGCACGATGTTGGGGCGTGAGCGGAAGACGGCCTAACGGTGTGCGGGACCGTAGCCCAGCTTCATGGAGACGGTTGCGTATGGTCCTCGCCGATACCCCAGGAGCAACAGTGTCCCTAATTTGTTGGGAAGTTGCGGTGCGGTCCCCTACGGCACTGCGTAGGATCCTACGGTCTTGGCGTGCATCCGTGCGTCGCTGCGGTCCGATCCCAGGTCGATGGGCACGTGCACCTTCCGCCGACCACTGGCGACAACATCGATGTACTGTGGAGACCTCCCGCCCCACGTGTTGAGCAATTCGGCGGTACGTCCACCCGGTCTCCAGCATGCCCTCTATACGCCCTCGCTCAAAGTCCGTCAACTGCACATACGGTTCACGTCCACGCTGTCGCGGCGTGCTACCAGTGTTAAAGACTGCGATGGAGCTCCGTATGCCACGGCAAACTGGCTGACACTGACGGGGGCGGTGCACAAATGCTGCGCAGCTAGCGCCATTCGACGGCCAACACCGCGGTTCCTGGTGTGTCTGCTGTGCCGTGCGTGTGATCATTGCTTATACAGCCCTCTCGCAGTGTCCGGAGCAAGTATGGGGGGTCTGACACACCGGTGTCAATGTGTTCTTTTTTCCATTTCCAGGAGTGTATTTTGTACGAGCTGTAAATAAATAGTTGCCACTATTAAAGTCCCAACCCTCGTAATTCAAGGTTTCAGAATATACTCAAGATTAATTTGTTCAGCAATTCAGTGTTTTCTTTTATGCGATGAGAGTGACTGGATGATGACTTAATTTTAAATTTGTGACATTACGGTGTTCATTTTTCCTTTCATTTAAAAACGTGAAATGTTACCGAGAGTGGTTAATATTCTTCGACTGCGTTCTTTATTAATTTTTTTACCATTGTAGGAGTTACGTGTGTGTAGGCAAACATACGCAAAGTTAGGGTCCCGATAAGACTTTGAATAGCTTGTTGAGCAGCAAAGTAAAGTACTTGTCATAGCCAGGTAAATATTAGAATGCCTTCAGAGGCGCCGTTATTGTGGTGGCGAAGCAGCACGAAGTAAGACGGCTTATACACAGTGCAAGAACGCTCATTCAGGAAGCTAACAAAGCGAAAGAAGGTAGCTAGTGCCTCTGAAGAGCTGTCACTATGCCCCTCCAAGAGCTTAAAAATTAAAGTTTTCGCAGCAGTACCGATGCACAGGTAGCATGACCTGTTGCCGTTTGCGGGGTGGGGTTGCTGCTGTTGGAGTGGTATTGCACAGCAGACTCTCATAATTATCCCCCAAATTAGACAGACATTGCTAGATGTCCTCCGACCCAATCTTGGTCTGTCGTCTACTCGTCTAGCATTACGAGCCTCTGTGGAGCTACAAGTCCCGCCCTGGAGACTTAGCTGCTGTTAGCCACAACCCCGTTGTTTGTGTTGAAACCAATATGGCGAACATAACATCTCTCGACCAGTGGGCCACCTGGTGATGTTCAGTACGAGCCTAGAGATGTGCAGCCGCTCTTCTGTCATCAAAAAGTGTGTGCAGACTACATGCTCTCCGGTCCTGCTCCTATGGGCAAACTCTGCTGCAGATTACCTCTCCTGCTTTGGGAGCCATAGTACGATGTGGTGCATGTCAGCGCACCCCGTGCCGACATGTTCGGCTGCCTATAGACAGTGCAGCAGGGGTGGAGCGAGGGACCTGCAATCTCAGCATCCATGCACTGCCTCTTAAATGGCGTAACGATGACCTTGGCCTTCTTTCCCAGGCCGCTTCTAACTCGTAGGTTCGGCTAAAACCGACGCGACACCAGGCACAGTCCGCAGAATGGGCCGGAGCGTATCTAGTGATCGTAGCCTGCCTGTCCACTATTGGTTCGCCGGCCACAGTGGAGGAGCGGTTCTAGGCGCTTCAGTCTGGAACCGCGCGACTGCCAAGGTCGCAGGTTCGAATCCTGCCTCTGGCATCGATATGTGTGACGTTCTTAGTTAGGTTTAAGTGGTTCTAATTTCTATTGGACTGATGACCTCAGATCCTATAGTGCTCAGAGGCATTTGATTATTTAATCCACTATTGGATCTGGCTTAGACCCAGGCCCAGCGCTTGCGTTGTGAGTGAAACAGCCTGTAGATACAGACGTAGATACACCGCTGAAAAATACGTCCTTTAGTGTGAAACACGTTATAAAGCCAAACTCACACACACAGGGTGTCCCCGGAGGAATGGTCAGTATTCTGCCACATGACAGAAACATTCATTTGAAGCAAAAAACTTCATAGTGACTTACGCCGTATTCCGAATTGTTTCCGTGATGGAACACATTTAACGTACATGGTTATTTATGGAACTGCACATAGCTGCTCAACAAGGTGTGCTGAATGATTCCTGCAGAAAGGTGTGCAGAATAACTCCTACAATGTTGGAAAGGTAGAAAAATTTAGTAAGCGGGGAGAAATCACAAACAGAATCCCACAGTGTTCAATTTCTGATCCTCTCCCATTCCTAAGGCAGAAATACATCCACAGCTAAGAGCTGTAAAGCAACGAGGTAGGTTGCGCTAGAGTAAAATGTCGGACACACATACGTGCGCGCCACAAGTCCAAAAGCAAACGTACAGAGTGGTTATAACTAAACTTTGGTTACTTGGGCCAGTGTAGATTGGAAACTATTACAGTATGGATAGTCAGCTTTATATTGCTCTGAGCACTATGGGACTTAACATCTGATGTCATCAGTACCCTAGAACCCAGAACCACTTAAACCTAACTAGCCTAAGTACATCACACACATCCATGCCCGAGGCAGGATTCTAACCTGCTACCGTAGCGGTCGCGTGGTTCTAGACCGAAGTGCCTAGAACCACTCGGCCACTCCGGCCGGCCCCGGCTTTATAGGAATGATGTTCAGACTGCCTGCAGCACGAATTGCGTTGTTAGTAGTGTTAGTGTCATGACTTGCCGTTAGGCGGCGTAAGGTTGCAACCAAAGCGTCAGTGTGCATTACAGCAGGAGACAGTCAACAAAGGTCTGCACAACGGGAGCAGGGTCTTAATCGAGAGGCTTTTTTTTATCAAAAGGACGGCACACGGTGCTGCTGCTTTTCGCGAGTAGCGAGGCATTTAAGGAATACGGGAGGTCCTCTTTCCGCACTGGGATTAGGGAACATGATTCGGAAGTTATAATTAACTGGGGATTTGGGAATTGCCACTACGGGAGGACGACGCTCAATTGCGCCACAAATTGTTGAATAAATTACATTTGCCATGGCTGTGGAAGCTGGACGCAGTGAGCGATATTGAAGCAGTGCTCGGGCTGCGTCACTACATCTGAACATTCCAGGTCCATCGTTCGAAAAGTACTGCGAACAATTGCGAAATGGTATCTCTAGCGCGGTTCCAGGCTGTCGTGGTTGCAGACGATCGTGTCACATTCAGCGCTGTTTGTAACCTGGAACGTGGAGGTGGTACGCAACTGACGAATGTCATCCTCTCATGTGAAAATTAAAATGTATTTATTTCAATGGTTTATTCATTATTTCTCTCACGCATGTCCGTGCAAATGCTTCCAAAAGGTACATTATCACACGATCACTCGTTTTTCATGAGAACCCTCTCAAGTAGCGATACTTTGAATATGACCACCCTGTACTTTAAATACACTACTGGCCATTAAAATTGCTGCACCAAGAAGAACTGCAGATGATAAACGGGTATTCATTGGACAAATATATTATACTAGAACTGAGATGTGATTACATTTTCACGCAATTTGGGTGCATAGATCCTGAGAAATCAGTACCCAGAACAACCACCTCTGGCCGTAGTAACGGCCTTGGTACGGATAGGCATTGAGTCAAACAGAGTTTGGATGGCATGTGCAGGTACAGCTGCCCATGCAGCTTCAACACGATACTGCGCCAGTTGCTCGGCCTCCATTAACCAGACGTTTTCAATTGGTGAGAGATCAGGAGAATGTGCTGGCCAGGGCAGCAGTCGAACAATTTCTGTATCCAGAAACGCCCGTACAGGACCTGCTACATGCAGTCGTGCATTATCCTGCTGAAATGTAGTGTTTCGCAGGGATCGAATGAAGGGTAGAGCCATGGGTCCTAACACATCTGAAATGTAACGTCCACTGTTGAAAGTGCCGTCAATGCGAACAAGAGGTTGAAACGTCCCCTTAGAAAAATTGTACACGACTGGTCTATGTGAAACGTCCTCTTTGAACAATTATACACGAATGTGCTTAAACTGACCCACAATATCTTTAGCGCAACGCAATCTGACTTCCAAAAATCCCTACGAAAGAATGGCCCTGACTAACATTAATCTATATGTTTCACAAATCACTTACCTCACAAAAATCTTCGTTACTCGAACTACTGCAATACAGCGAGCACCACTACTGCCAGCTAAATAAAAGATTCAAACTACGGAAGGCACTAACTACTGATAGGCATAGTTAGCAAATGAAAGATTTTAATAGAGAACAAACAATGTATTTACCTCACTAGTCATAATATATATAGCAGTTCATGACACCAATTCTTACAAATTTCAAAACTCCGCCATCTCTCTCCCCACGTCCACCACTGCTGGCGGCTCACCTCCAACTGCCCAACGCTACGCGCTGTTAGCATCCAGCTGCCGCTGCCCAACACTACAATGGCAGACAACAATGCAAACTAAACACAGACTGCGCACAGCACAGCCAGTGATTTTTCATACCGAGCGCTAAGCGGCGTTACCAATAAGAGAACCTAAACAGCCTACTTACAAGGTGACCGAGACGTGTGACCAACGGCACTCCATACCATCACGCACTGGCAATGACGAATACAAGATTCCAATGTGCGTTCACCGCAATGTCACCAAATACGGATGCGACCATCATGATGCTGTAAACAGTACCTGGATTCATCAGAAAAATGATGTTTTGCCATTCGTGCACCCTGGTTCTTCGCCGAGTACACCATCGCATGCGCTCCTTTCTGTGATGCAGCGTCAAGGGTAAAAGCAGCCATGGTCTCCGAGCTGATAGTCCATGCTCCTGCAAACGTCGTCGAACTGTTCGTGCAAATGGTTGTTGTCTTGCAAACGTCCCCATCTGTTGACTCAGGGATCGAGATGTGGCTGCACGATCTGTTACAGCCATGAGGATAAGATGCCTGTCATCTCGACTGCTAGTGATACGAGGCCGTTGGGATCCAGCACGGCGTTCCGTATTACCCTCCTGAACCCACCGATTCCATATTCTGCTAACAGTCATTGGATCTCGACCAAAGCGATCACCAATGTGGCGATACGATAAACCGCAATCGCGATAGGCTACAATCCTACCTTTATCAAAGTCGGAAACGTGATGGTGCGCATTTCTCCTCCTTACACGAGGCATCACAACAACGTTTCGCCAGGCAACGCCGGTCAACTGCTGTTTGTATATGAGAAATCGACTGCAAACTTTCCTCATGTCAGCACGTTGTAGGTGTCGCCACCGGCGCCAACCTTGTGTGAATGCTCTGAAAAGCTTATCATTTGCATGTCACAGCATCTTCTTCCTGTCGGTAAAATTTCGCGTCTGTAGCACGTCATCTTCGTGGTGTAGCAGTTTTAATGGCCAGTAGTGTATGTTCTGTCTCGGAAACTATTCGCCATAGGGAACATGTCCGTATGATGTTTCCTTCTTCAGATGAGTCTTCTTGTCATCTAGTTTGAACATTCCTCCTGGAACACCCTGTTTACAGAGTAGAAATTCTAGTGTGTCTCTTTTCCCGAGGAGACCATACGTTATACTAAGTTAGTGTTTTATCCAGTTTCCCGGTAGTTTTAGTTTGTAACCGTGTGATTTATTCACTCCCGCAATACTGTAAACAACTGGTAAACAAAGAAACTTGTGCTGTAGACAGTACTTCGGCACGCTAACTGCATTTTTCGGAGTTATCCGCTCTCGTTCATCAAGCAGGGATGACCCCGCCGGCTACATTACGTATGCAGTTTCAATTAACTCTGGGCGCCACTTGACAGTCCACTGTTAATTTGTGGACAACGAACGCTGCTGCAGCTGCATGCGACTATGGTGTCTCACTAACGAATAGAACTTAACAATTCTCTTTCAGGATAGAGGTAGTATTTTTGCTTGTTTTGGAATATCATATTAGTTCCTATTGTTTACCATCGGTGTTTAACAAAGTGACTGGTTGTTGTACACTTTAAGATCTACACTATGTGATCAAAAGTATCCGGACACCCACAAAAACATACGTTTTTCATATTAGGTGCATTGTGCTGCTACCTACTGCCATGTACTCCATATCAGCGACCTCAGTAGTCATTAGATACCGTGAGGGAGCAGAATGGGGCGCTCCGCGGGAGTCACGGATTTCGAACGTGGTCAGGTGATTGGAACTCACTTGTGTCGTATGTCTGTACGCGAGATTTCCACTCTCCTAAACATCCCTAGATCCACTGTTTCCGATGTGATAATAAAGTGGAAACGTAAAGGGACACGTGCAGCACAAAAGCATAGAGGCCCACCTCGTCTGTTGACTGACAGAGACCGCCGACAGTTTAAGAGGGTCGTAATGTGTAATACACAGACATCTACCCAGAGAATCACACAGGAATTCCACACTGCATCAGGATCCGCTGCAAGTACTATGACAGGCAGAAGGTAGGTGAGAAAACTTGGATTTCATGGTCGAGCGGCTCGTTGGTGTAAGGAGCGTAAACATTGGACTATTGAACGGTAGAAGAACGATGTGTGCAGTGACGAATCACGGTACACAATGCGGCGATCCGAAGGCAGGGTGTGGGTATGGCGAATGCCCGGTGAACGTCATCTGCCAGTGTGTGTAGTGCCAACAGTAAAATTCGTGGGCGGTGGTGTTATAGTGTGGTGTTTTTCATGAAGGGGATTTGCACTCCTTGTTGTTTTGCGTGGCACAATCGCAGCACATGTTTTAAGCATCTTCTTGCTTCCCACTGTTGAAGAGCAATTCGGGTATGGCAATTGCCTCTTTCAACATGATGGAGCACCTGTTCATAATGCACGGCCTATGGCGGAGTGTTTACACGACACTAACATCCCTGTAATTGACAGGCCTGCAAAGAGCCCTGACCTGAATCCTACAGAACACCTTTGGGATGTTTCGGAACGCCGACTTCGTGCCAGGTCTCACGGACCGACATCGATACCTCTCCTCAGTGCAGCACTCCGTGAAGAATGGGTTGTCATTCCCAAGGAACGTTCCAGCAGCTGATTGAACGTATACCTGCGAGAGTGGAAGCTGTCATTAAGGCTGAGGTTGGGCTAACACCATACTGAATTCCAGCATTTCCAATGGAGGGCGCCACGAACTTGTAAGTCATTTTCAGCCAGGTGTTCAGATACTCTTGATCACATATATGGTAACGAGATGTATTCACTTGCTTCTTTATTGCTGAAAACACAACTAGTTTTGTATATGTAATTCCCAGTAGTAACAGTAGTTGACATGTTGAAAATCACGTTTGCTTTTCTGTATTGCGTTTCCTTGGTGTGGTGTTTGATGTAGACGCCAGCAAACTTGTTGCTGGTTTGCCAGTGCAGGGAGAGCCCAAACTCCGACGACTAAATTTCGGAAACTGTTCACCGGTATTTACGAGTATTTTTCTATAAGGACCCTGTGATTTCAATGGAGTATTAATATAATTATGGGTATTTCGTTGTGTTGCCCCAGTTTCCTTCGTTCCTATAGAACTACCTTTACCGCAGTGGCGAAGCTGTGTTCCAAAACGGTAAAGCGCCCTTTCACAGAGCTCGCATCATCCAGGATTGGTTTTGTGTGCACGAGAATGACCTGTCGCATTTCCCCCGGTCAACACAGGCACAAGGTCTCAATGTTATTGAGCCATTGTGGTCCACTTTGGAGAGAAGAGTACGTGGCCACTGTCCACCTCTAGCATCGTTACCAGAACTTTCTACTCTTCGCCGGGAGGATGGTATACGATACCCTTCAAAACCAAACAGCACCTGTATTTATCGTTTGCTACACAAGTGGAAATTGTTTTGAAAGCCAATGGTTTTCCTACACCGTACTAGATATGTTACTGTGTTGCACTTTAAAAACGCATTACAAACAGTCTCGATTTCAATAAAACATTTATTTTACTGGTTGCCTATTGTGGTCAGTATCTGTCTGTCCTCAGGTCCTTTATAGTAGCCGGCCGCGGTGGTCTCGCGGTTAAGGCGCTCAGTCCGGAACCGCGCGACTGCTACGGTCGCAGGTTCGAATCCTGCCTCGGGCATGGATGTGTGTGATGTCCTTAGGTTAGTTAGGTTTAAGTAGTTCTAAGTTCTAGGGGACTGATGACCAATGATGTTAAGTCTCATAGTGCTCAGAGCCATTTGAACCATCCTTTATAGTATGGGCGGTGGCGGTGAACGGAGCAGCTGTTATGACTCAGTAGTTGACGTTCGTGGAGTCATACCGTTGACCACCGCAGCCTAGTATCACGGTATAGAGGGTCTAAGCATGGTAAGATACTGCCCGAAATCGGCAACCATTGACATAAATGTTTATTGCGATCGATAGTGTTTGTAATCTACTTTAAAGTACTTTTAGCCAGACAGGTATTTCTCCACGAGAAATTTTCTCAAAAATTAGTAATGTGGCGTGTTTATGGCGGTTCCACATGTATGCCATACTACGTTGCTTTTGAATTACTGAATTCAATTCGCTTTCAAGAATATGATCGTTTGTTTCTTTGTCAGAGATGGACAATAACAGTTTTGTGTGAAATATGTTAAAGGAAACATGAGAAATGGATTTGTTATGAACGATTAAAAACAGTCTTTTGCAACTTTCTTGTAGCAGACAGGCTGGCAATGCCAACGATACACAGGGTGACAATTATTGAACTATATGAAAAGAAACCCTAAATTATTTATAAATTACGGCGTGCTCACACTTTATTCAACATGTAAACGTCACAACAGATATTCGAATTGAGGTTATCATATGGTCCATATGGCTGCCATCATTGGCGATGATGTGGCGCTGACGAATAGCAAAATTCTGCAAGACCGGCTGAAGTGTCGGAACATCGATGCTGGCGATGACCTCCTGAATGGCTGTTTTCAGCTCGGCAATGCTTTAGGGGTTACTGCTGTACATATTGTCTTTAATATATCACCACGAAAAGGAGTCTCATGTGTTCAGATCTGGAGAATATGGCGGTCAATCGAGGCCCATGCCAGCGGCCTCTGGGTACCCCAGAGCCAGATTTCGGTCCCCAAGGTGCTCCTCCAGGAAATCAAACACTCCCCTGCTTCGATGGAGTCTAACGCTGTCTTGCATGCTCCACATCTTATCGAAATCAGGGTCACTGTGGATAATGGGGATGAAATCGTCTTCCAAAACCTTCACGTATCGTTCGGTAGTCAACGTGCCATCAAGGAATATCGCAACGATTATTCCGTGACTGGACATTGGGCGACACACAGTCACCCATTGAGGATGAAGAGGCTTCTCAATCGCGAGATGCGGATTTTCAGTCCCCCAAATGCGCCCGTTGTGCTTATTGGCGAACCCATCCTTATGAAAGTCGCTAAACCAAACTATACTGCATGTACTAATTCCCATCGTGCCCCGTGGCCAACATTGCAGTTTGGTTGTCCGAACGCAAACTGTTCAGAAGTTATGATGAATTTACTCCATATAGTTCCTGTTGTTTTGCATACAGCGTGAAGAAAAGTTCGTGCACTCGGACTTCGCAGTGTGATTCCGCACATACTAGCAATACAAAAATGTCTCTTACAAAATTTTGTTCTGCGCTTATTTCGGGCAGTAAATGGACGTTAAAGATTGGTAATCTGGCAACGTTGTAATCACGTGTACAGTAACTAACTCTGCCAGAATGTTGCAGTAGTGCTGTGAAGTTAGCGCGGTGGTAAGCGTTTTGGGTTAGCATGCCGGCCGTCGAAGGTTCGATTCTGGGTAGAGGCTTATTTGATTTTGTTTGCTAAAAGTGGTCTGCGTGGTACGGTATCTGTCGTCTTAATCGTCATACAGCGATTACAGTGGGCCTTCTACAAAACATTTGCAGTTACATATTACAAACGCAGAAACGGAAATACAATCGTTTTTATTGGTCAGTTTTTAAAAGAGTCTTTTGCACGTCGTGGACGCGAATTCTTTCGCACCCTGCATCTACTACATTCCAGACTTGTTTTGTGTGTACCCTTCTCCAATGGTCCCATCGATTTACACCAACCGTTATTATTGCCATGTTCATGTCCATTACATTTCGTTACTGTCTTACTACACCAGCAGGGCTAGCAACCTGCTTTGTAAATAATTTCGATGAGATCATTGGGGGATAGGTACACAGAAAACAGGTTTGAAAACTAGTAGATGCAGTGGGGCGAAACGTTTCGCATCCGCAACGTCAAAATGCTTCTTTAAAAGCTGAACAGTGAAAAAAAACTCCCAACATAACCTCAAGTGGGCTACGCTACAGATCAATTGGTCTTGTAGATCAATTTATTTATGAAAATACAAAGTACAATCACCAACAAATTTAACTCCCAACATAACCTCAAGTGGGCTACGCTACAGATCAATTGGTCTTGTAGATCAATTTATTTATGAAAATACAAAGTACAGTCACCAACAAATTTAACATACTCACATACACCTTTACCCTTAATCCAAATAAACACAGATTCATTTACAGACACTTTCCTCTTATTACGAGTATACAACACAAGTGCAGAAGGCGACATATATGCGGATTTACCAAAGTCTTTATTAGCAAGTTCAGCCATATGGTAAGTACGATAAGCAATTATGTCTCTGTCCACAAAACTTTCTAATCCTGGTACAGATGGAGTACCAGACCCACCTCATACAATAGCTACTGTAAGCCAACCATTACCATGATCAAAAGTGTCGTTAATATCAACGCTAAAATTAAGTCTACATCCAACAAATACACAAAGTCAATCCACAAGAAGCAGTAGCGGCAACAGATTTAACTGGTATGATAAAACGATCGAGAACATTGAGTTCGCTACAACAACTGGTGATAAGAAGAACCGCATACCAGTTAAATCTGTTGCCGCTACTGCTCTTGTGGATGGACCTTGTGTATTTGTTGGATGTAGACTTAATTTTAGCGTTGATATTAACGACACTTTTGATCATGGTAATGGTTGGCTTACAGTAGCTATTGTACGAGGTGGGTCTGGTACTCCATCTGTACCAGGATTAGAAAGTTTTGTGGACAGAGACATAATTGCTTATCGTACTTACCATATGGCTGAACTTGCTAATAAAGATAAAATAGAAGGAGATACATTCGTCGTAAGCGCTCTACAGTGTATAAAACGATCGAGAACATTGAGTTCGCTACAACATCTGGTGATAAGAAGAACCGCATACCAGTTAAATCTGTTGCCGCTACTGCTCTTGTGGATGGACCTTGTGTATTTGTTGGATGTAGACTTAATTTTAGCGTTGATATTAACGACACTTTTGATCACGGTAATGGTTGGCTTACAGTAGCTATTGTACGAGGTGGGTCTGGTACTCCATCTGTACCAGGATTAGAAAGCCAACCATTTCTTCCATTTCTGTGTTTGCAGTACGTAGCTGCAGATGTTTGGTTGAAGACCCACTGCAATTCTATATGACGATTAAGAAGCCAGAAATCGCACCGTGATGGCTACTTTTAGCAAATGGAAATAAACAAGCCTCAACCCAGCATCGAACTCTCGACCTCCTGCCTGCTAACCCAAAACGCTATTCACTGCACCAACCAAACAGCACTGATCTACTCTCTGACAGTAGTTGCTGTACACGTGATTACAGTGTTGCCAGACTGCCAATCTGTAACACCCATGCTCAGCGTGAAATATGCACAGGACGAAATTTTTTGAGGAACACTTTTGTATTGCCAATAGGTGAGGAATCGCGCTGCGAAGTCCGAGAGCGCGAATTTGCCTTCACACTGTATAGACATTGATAATGTCTCGATAGGTACACACACAGAGCAATGAGGCAGTAGCCAGCACACAGAGACGGGACACAAGAGCGTGTGGCTCTGACGCAGTGACTGGCGTGCAGCAGTTCCTTGTGGTTGTGAGAGGTAATGCATGTTCCGGGCTCCACAGTACGTTGGTGATTTGTAATGAGGCTCCACGACAACTAAGAGCAAGAGCAGTGTTGGGTCACAGCGCACCTAAAGGAAACTTGCATCTGGTGACGAGACGTGATTATTATAATAGTTGTCGGTACTACTTCACTCCTGCAGTATCTTAGAATCTATGATCTAAACATTTCTGACTTTTACTTTCGCAAAAAGCTTGCGAGTTTTTTTTTCAGTTATTTGGGGAATACGACATGTGTGTGTACATTAATCATAAATCTGTGGCCATCAACAACCCAAGTCACTGTAACCTACGACAATGACCACGTCCTATTGCGTTAAATTCCGACTGTTGCGGACTCCCTGCAGAGGACGTCATCTACCTCCCTCACACTGTTCGGCGTGCGTATTATTAATATCTACGCTCCGTCCGGCACTGGCCGCCGTCATGACCGACAAACTTTTTTTGCCGAAAGCGTCACACCCCTCTTCACCAGTCCGGAGGACGATTTGGTACCCGGTGGGAATTTTAACTCGACACAAGAGCCCGCGGACCATCTCCCGCGACATTCCCCTTGTGCATCTCTCTCAGTGGTCATCGACCGTCTACGACTTGTTGACACATGGAAGAAGCTCCACGGAATTCAACCGGGCTATACATTCTACACCTATCACTCGTCAAGCCGCATAGATCGCATCTACGTTACCCGCTCCCTTGCTGATGGCACACGTCATGCGGAAGTCTGGCCCTTGGCCTTTTCAGACCACGATGCGTACCTCTGTGACGTCACCCTCGCCCGACAGCAAGTGGGGCATAGTCGTGGTCTGTGGAAACTCAATGTCGCTCACCTGACCTCCTCAGACTGTAGCAGTATGGTCGAAGAAGCGTGGGCACGCTGCCACCATCGTCGAGAAACCTATGACTCCACCTTATCATGGTGGCTCTCCTGTGCAAGACTCTGGAAGACTCTGCTGAGTTATGGGTAGGTATTTAACGCTTGGCAAACTAATACCCTGCACTTCTACTACACCATACTACGTGACTGTACGACGATGCCTTTCTCGCCAGCCCGGCAGTCGATGGTCCATCGCACGAAGGCGCAGATCTCCTTGATCATGCGGCGTAACTTGGAAGGCACTGTAGTCCGTTCTCGTGCTTCTAATCGTGTCCCTGAAGAACGTCCGTCGATGAACCACCTCCTTCAGGAAAGACAACGACGACGACGAGCTCTGATCCAAGTCCTGGAAGGGCGCCGGCAAGACACACAACAAAGCATCGGTCGTGCTCTCCATGCTCATTTTGCCAGGCTATACGCAGCCGTACCGCATTCTGCAGCACTGATCACAGAAGTCGCTCAGCTTAATACGAACACTCTTCCGGAGGATGCAGTGCATGACTTCCAAGACGACGTAACCACAGATGAAGTGGTAGATGCTATCAAGGTGGGTTCCGATAACAGATCTCCTGAACCTGACAGTATACCCATAGAATTTTATAAAAGTATTCACTATCTGTTGGCTTCTACGTGGATGGCAATCGCACAAGAGCTGATGTCACCGATAACAGTGGTCCCGAGCGCCTTTCTAGAAGGCATTATTATCCCCGTACATAAACCGCGCGTGTTATCGAGGGCCCAGGACTATCGACCAATTACTTTTCTCAACAGCTATATGAAAATATTCACACGGCTACTGGCATCGCGACTCAAGAAGGTCGCACGTTACGTCACATCCTGCGACCAGACTTCCCTAGGAGGCGACAACAACATCCGTACGGCCCTTTGCCGTTACAGAGACATGATAGCATTAGCGCATTATCAGCGTCTCACTGGCGCCTTGGCTTCACCGGACTTTAGCCAGGCTTTCGACCGTGTTGATCACTTCTATTTACGGACAGTTCTTCAACATATGGGTTTTCCTGTCGGTATTGTCACAGTGGTTATGCGCCTGTTGAGTAGTGCAAACTCTAAAATCATGTACAATGGTCGCCTTACACCGTCCCTGGTCATCGCACGATCTGTACGACAAGACTGCCCTCTTTCCACGATTTTGTACGCTTTCGCCTTGGAACCCCTGCTCCAGGGCATGCGCCAACGTTTGGATGGCATGGCTGTGCAAGGCCACAGTTTTTGTTGTACAGCCTACGTAGACGACATAGTACTATATCTGCGCAGTGAAGATGAAGTACGAGCAGCACTGACATGGGTGGCGACTTACGGCGAAGCGTCAGGGAGCTGCCTCAACGTGTCAAAATCCAAAGTCCTGCTCATTGGTGAGGGCTTGCCGGAGAGATGGGCTGACCCCATTAGTGTCGCCGCCACCATACGGTATCTTGGACTTGATTTCGCAGCAGACCTGCGCCGCTCAGCGTCTATCCCATCTAAAACTTTCGCATCGTCGCCCGCAGAGCCTTACTAGCCTCCTGCTTCACAACTTTGCACCGGCCTCCTTGTCCGCCCCAGTACTGGTGTCGACCATTCCAACCCCCTTTTATAACATCCAACGATTTTTCCTGGAGTTCAGTTTTATCTACAGGTCCTTACCACTTACACGTTTGTACTTCACGAAAACAGTCTCCAAATTATTACAACAGTGCCGCCCGTCCAACCGCATCTAACGTAAGTATCCACAGTACGTGTGGTGACACATATGGAAGGCGATCCATGCGCGTTTTCTTGAATCAGGCGTTCAATCAACGTGGGACATCACCGTGAATGGCAAACAAGTTAACCGAGATCGTCTACACCGCATCCATCTCGCCGATTCATCCCTCTGCACCCACTGTGGAGTGGATGACACGTATGTCCACCGGTTCCACTGTGGCCCGCCGTTCGACGTCTGGACACTTGCGGGGCGAATTTTGGCGTTTCTTACTCGCCAGATACCGGCTGAGACCGACGTTCACATGAATTTGTACCCCGATAAGACTTTCTACCCCGACGCCAAAACTCACACTGTGAATTGGATCTGTGGCCACACGATCCGCTATCTTTTTACTTCTGGCAACAAGTCTACGCTAGGATATTGGACTTATCTCAACGAACGACACTGCGTCCTGATACGCAACCCACGCTATGAACAACATTTTTCCAATTTCTTGTGGAGCACTTTCGATGACCCACGTAGTAGCTGGAACGTCCAAGCCCTGAGAAGCTGAAAACTGCATAAACCGAACCGAACTGAATAGATCTGCCACTCAGAACCCACGCCTCCGCCATGAGAAGACACGTTTGGACGAGCTGGCATGCTGTAGGCGGATACACTTCAGGAGCTCCTGTAAGAACTGGACTTTAACTACAAGTCACACGACGACTTTAAATTAAAAATAATAAAAAAAACATTTTCCTTATTTATTCCTCATAATTTGTTCTTAAAGGAAAAAGAAATTTGAATTTGGCTTTGAGAAACTTTTTTTGTTCCAAAAAAAAAGATAAATAGAGCGTCTGTCATGTACGTAGGACATACCGGGTTCGAGTCCCGGTCGGGGCACACGTTTTCATATGTCCCCATTGACGTATGTCAACGCTTGTAAGCAGCTAAGGGTGTTCATTTCATTGTAATAGAGGTATATATATTTTCACACAGTCGTTATTAGGACAGTGTACTCACTTGTTACTTTAACGAATAGTTATACGCTTATTCATATCATTTCAGTAATTTTCTGTTGTTGTTCTTTTTATCCATGCCTTTCCGGCAAATTGGGTGCACAGAATGATGGTCGATTATAGTGTATACCAGACGAGGTGGGAAGGTTACATTATGATGTTATAGTCAGATTATTTCTCTTTACGCTATTCACAGGCAATATGAAATTACTCAGTGCAGCATCATAGTAAGAATGGCTAAAAAATCAGTTAGTGACAAAAGACCGAGGATTGTTAGGTTCCGCTTTACTCTGACGTTTCAAAGCATATAAAGTTTCAGTATTATACTGAGAAATAATGTTTTCCCTAAAATTATTTTGTGTTAGAAACTATGCGAAATATGAGAAAGAGAAAAAATTATGTACTACTCTCTAGGAATTGGCGGACAAATATTTACAGTCATGAAGCAGTCGAGGTTTTACGGCAACACGGAGAAACGCGGGCTTTTGATGTTGTGAGCTTTCACTGTCGGGATCAACATTAAAAGCGGACACTGGCGGTAATGGAATGAAAGAGCTCCAGCGAAGGGGAATGGCTGGGGGTGAGGGAGGAGGGCAGGTCGTTACCATGGCAACCGCTTGGGGGCGGGGGGGGAAGCCCCTGAAAGCTGCAGCCACGAATTTTAATGAGGCGGCGAGCAGCGCAGCTGCGTAATTAACGAATGAGGTTTTGAAGATAAGGAAGAAAATAACTGCAGAGCGTTTCCACAACGTTGTATCTCACAGCGGTACAGTGGGTTCTGTACAGCGCCGTTTACAGAGTTACGTGTTTGTCTCCTCCAGCACAGTCCACGATACGTCTGCCCCGTTTTGTGTTATTCTTTCTGACTCGACAGAATGAGCGTACTGCGGTGGTTTCTGTATGCGAGACAACCTAACACGCATTTTTTTAAGGAGAACAACGTTTGTAAATGTGGTTAATCAACATACTTGCAAACAGCTCATTTATTGTTGTTGTGGTCTTCTGTAGCGGGACTTTGAATTTCGCCGCGCTACACTCGTCCCCTCAGATATAAATTATACCGTCGCAGCGGTATGAGCGCTCGACGGCAGAGAAAATACTAAAATTGTAACTCTTTTTTTTTCTATCCGTTTCTTTTGTCTCTCGAGAGCGGAAGCTTAATGCAGACGTGATCTGATGAAGACTTATTCATGTATAGACATATTGTGGAAGTTGTTATGACATTTGGAGGAGGGATGCAACGTAAAATAAATTGCATTTAATATCAAGACGGTTTTGTATACATTAGAAATTTCTGGACAATGAAACTTATTGCAAGATTTCGGAGCAGACTTTTCACGCAGAAATGAAGTAGGAGATTTTTGAAGACCTGGACGCCGCACGAAAGAAGACATGTTAATATGGTGAAAAATGAACTCTTATCTACGCCATTTCCCCCTGTTAGTTACATTTGTTATTCTCTGTCTTTTTTCAAATAATTTTTGTAGTGGAAATTGGTTTAACTTTTGCTCTGAAACACCACAAGAACCACCCCAACAATAGCTTTTCCGAATCACGAAGTCCGATAGCTTTTCTGTAATACGAAGTCCGATTTGCATCTCATTCTTTCCCTTTTTCATGGTCATTTACTATTTTAAAACCTCTTTTTATTCACCCCTTCCCACATTTTCAACCTTTTCTTTTCTTTTGTTCTCTTATTCTTTTTTATTAACTACTACAACTGGCGACGGTTCCTATACACGCATTTTTTAGGAGAACAACGTTTGTAAATGTGGTTAATCAACATAGTTACAAACAGCTCATTTATTGTTGTTGTGGTCTTCAGTGTGAAGACTTGTTCGATGTAGCTATTCTATGTAGTGTAAGCCTCTTCACCTCTACATACCTACTGCAACCTACATCCATTTAAACCTGTTAACTGAAGTAGGACCTTGTTCTCTCCATACGATTTTTACCCCTCACCCTTTCTGCCATTACCATAGTAATGATTCCGTGATACCTCTGGTGTGCTGATCATCCAATTTAGTCAGTTTGTGCTTTATACTCGTGCGTCTATCTTTTACCCTAATTCGATTCACTAGCTCTTCATTAGTTATCCAACCTACCCATTTAATGTTGCACATACTCGTATAACACCATATTTCTAAAGCTTCTGGTCTTTTATGGTCTGAACCACTCATCAAGTACATTTCATTTCCGTACACGTAAACTGCTGTTAGATGTTAATATATTTTCCTTTTTTAGAAAAGATTTCCTTGGTTTTGCCGGCTATGTTAAAAATCCTCATTAATTCCGCCATTATCAGTAGTCTTGCTGCCCAAATAACAAAATCCATTTAATACTTTTAGAATCTAAGTTTCCAGTTTGATTCCCTCAATGTCGCGAGATTATTACTTCCGTAATACTTGAAGACAGCAAATAAATCAAGAAGTCAAAAGTGACCGGAATTATTATAGTCCAGTCCACAAAGGAAAATTAGGAGACAAAAGTAGTGTAGACGCAAACTTCTGTACAGCGATAGTGGAGAGTGCCATGACCAACATACTAAAATGTCTGATCGGTGGGGTATGAGCATGGGGACGAGGGGATTGGGGGTGGGTTAGAACATAATTTTTTCTCGAAGGATAGTAATTTCCGCGTTGCAGGGAATGAAAAAATCGTAGATTATTAAAAATAATGTTTTAATGGCATAAAAATATTGTTTACTGTTAAATAAAATGTGTTAAGAAGAAATATTAATTATATGTACCACGTGAAGTGCAGTAGATCCATATTAAGGAATAAATTGTGTACAGAGGGTTTAAAGAGGGTAAAGGGAGGGGGAAGTACTGGAGGGTAGAAGCGTGGCGGAGGGAAGATTGCCGAATTGCGTTCATGCACTTCCCTCCTTCATAGCTCTTCAGACCGAAGACAAACAGGCAGTTCCTCACTCACTCTATCCCACTACTTCACAAGAAGCAACTACAGGGGGTTTCACATAGATATACCGACCCTTCCGCAATTCGACTTTTGTATTATTGGCAACGCAGTGCATATCTACGATTATTATACACTGAAGAGCCAAAGAAACTGGTGCACTTGACTAATATCGTGTAGGGTCCCAGCGAGCACGCAGAAGTGCCGCAACACCTGGCATGAACTCGACTAATGTCTAAAGTAGTGCTGCAGGGTACTGACGCCACGAATCCTGCAGGGGGGTCCACAAATCCGTGAGAGAACGAGGGGCTGGTGATCTCCTCTGAACAGCACGTTACAAGGCATCCGAGGTATGCTCAATAATGTTCATGTCTGGTGTGTTTGACGGCCAGTGGAAGTGTTTAAACTCATAAGAATGTACCTGGAGCCATCCTGTAACAATTCTGGCCGTAGTCCGTAGTAATGCACAATGCACATGAATGCATGGTCGGTATTACTTTGTGAAATATCCTGTAGCAGCTTCTTGTGAAGTAAAAGTAGCTGAGTGGAATGAGTGAGGAACTGCTTGCTTGTTCATCAGGATACAGACTTGTAGAGAAAGGAAGTGGATGACACATCTTCCATCACGCTTTTGTCCCCTCCCCCTTTCTAGAGCTTGACACGCCCAGAACACAATTTATCCCTTAATACGGTTCTGCTATACTGATATTTGGTACACAGTTTAGTATTTAACTATAAACATAAATTTTATACCATTAAAACACTATTTTTAAAAGGCTGCAGTTTTTACATTTCCTGCAGCGTCGAAACTATTAGTTCTAGAAAAAAATAAACAGGACCCTTTTTTAATGTAGTGTAATTTTTATCCATGAAACATTTTTCGAGTTATTCCAGAAATACATAAAAAAGTGATATCCAAACCCCCCTTCCCTTCCCATCAACAACCATCACGGTCATGCCGCACCAGTGTTCCACTGTACAAAAACCTATGGCTTCACGTATTTTTTCCCTTAATTATCCTTCCCAACCGATCAATATATTTAATTCGTTGTTCATGGCACTCCCTCCTACCACAGTATAAATATTTCTGACTACACGAATGTTTTCCGCTAATCGACCGTTTCAGGTCTTCGTTAATCGGGCTATTGTCCAATTTGAGCGTGTGCCGTGTGCTGTATCCACGGCGCACACAGGCTTCCCGCGACTCGGCAGAGTCTGAGGGGTTGCCTAAGCAGCAGCGGCTAAGCGGCGAGACGACACTACGGTTCCCGACGGGCAGACAGAGAGCGCCAACTTTATCAGCCTTTTTGCAGCGCTTCTTATATGAGTGGAACTAGAGCCTTGCTCAGAGTCATTCCGCTTGGCAGGTATGTAGGGGATTGGACGGATCAGCGACAGCAGAGAGAAGTGGATATTCAACTGAGGATTCAGGGGGTCTGCCACTTAGTAGGGCGAGTGCCACCAGACCAAAGATCACAGTTCACCCACCAATTCATAAATGAGTTGAAAGCAAATATGTTTCCAGCTCTTAACGCAATCCCAGTTCGATTTTACAAAGAGTCCAGAGTACTACACGACATTTGCCCCTCGCTTAGCTTGCATTTATCGCGAATCTCCATCCCAGTGCAAAGGTCCAGGCAACTGGATAAAAGCGCAGATGACCGCTTATACAAAAAGGGTAAAAACACGGAACCGCAAAATTACAGACGAATGTTCTTAACATCGGTTTCATGCAGAGTTCTGAGTTCGAATATAATAAATTTCCTAGAGACGAAGAAGCTTCAGTCGACGAACTAGAACGGTTTCAGAAAGCATCGTTCACGCTAAACACAGCTTGTCTCTTCCTCACATGATAGACTGCGAAATATTGATGAAGGGCTACAGGCAGTTTCCATAGTCCTAGATCTCCGAAAAACATTTGACACGATGCAGTTACGAGCATATGGAATAGACTCATAGGTACGCGAGTGGTTCGAAGACTTCTTAAGTTACATAACACGGTACGTAGTCCTCGACGGCAAGCGTTCATCAGAGACGAGAGTCACATCTGGAGTGCTCAAGGAAGTGTGGTAGGACCACTGTTATGTTTTCTCTCTCGCTTTTCTAGTTCGTGTCATGAACGGTAGATGCCTCTATACTCTTATGTAGAAGAACGTAAGTCAATGTGGATGAGTAGGAAAAACTATCTCGTAATTTTTGAATTCAGTATTAATAGTGTGCTGCTTGGCACAGTCACGTTGATAAAATATCTGTGCGTAAAGTTGCAAAGCAATATGAAACGGTGTAAGTAGGCTGTTTAGGTTTTTTTATTGGTAACGCCGCCGCCACGTAGCGCTCTGTATGAAAATCACTGGCTGTGCCGTGTGCAGTCTGTGGCTGGTTTGCATTGTTGTCTGCCATTGTAGTGTTGGGCAGCGGCAGCTGGATGCTAACAGCGCGTAGCGTTGCGCAGTTGGAGGTGAGCCGCCAGCAGTGGTGCACGTGGGGAGAGAGATGGCGGAGTTTTGAAATTTGTAAGACTGGATGTCATGAACTGATATATATATATATATATATATATATATATATATATATATATATATATATATTATGAGTATTAAGGTAAATACATTGTTTGTTCTCTATTAAAATCTTTCATTTGCTAACTATGCCTATCAGTAGTTAGTGCCGTCTGTAGTTTGAATCTTTTATTTAGCTGCCAGTAGTGGCGCTCGCTGTATTGCAGTAGTTCGAGTAACCAAGATTTTTGTGAGGTAAGTGATATGTGAAACGTATAGGTTAATGTTAGTGAGGGCCATCTTTTTTGTAGAGATTTTTGAAAGTCAGATTGCGCTGTGCTAAAAAAATTGTTGTGTGTCAGTTTAAGCACAGTCCTGTATAATTTTTCTAAGGGGACGTTTCAACGGAACCAGCATGTAAGGATTGTACTAGGCAACGTGAATGGTCTACTTCGGTTTATTGGGAAGTGTAGTAAAGGAGAAAGCGTAATGGACTCTAATGTGACCCATTGTTGAGTAATGTTAGAGTGTGTGGGATCCGTACCAGGTCGGATTACAAGAAGATGTCGAACAATGCAAACGCAAGTTGCTATATTTGTTACTGGTAGGTACGAACAACACGGGAACTGAAATAGAAATCCCTGTAGGGAAGGTGACTGCTTTCGAAGAAGATTATTGAGAAAATTTAGAGACAGCATTTGATGCTGACAGCAGGGAGATTCTACTGACGCCAGTTTACATTTTTCGTAAGGACCACGACAAATTAGGGCTCATTTGGAGGCATGTAGATAGACGTTTTTCCTTTGCTCTATTTGATAGTGGAACAGGAAAGGAAGTGATTGATATTGGTTCAAGATACCCTCCGCTACGCACCGTACTGTGAGCTGCGGAGTATGTATGTAGACGTATACGTAAATTAGCCTCATTAGGCCTGTGGTACAAAGTGATTTCTGTTCAACACTGTGCCTAGCGTCGATGCTCTTTTAACGAGAGTTAAGTACTGTATATGCTTTATTCAGTAACAGTGTAAGGTTTTGAGGGCAGTTTATTGCGTAAGCTGTAAATATTCTTGGCTTAATGTTGCAATCTTATCACAGAAATACACGGATTTACACAGTTTACAATAGACAATGTTACGACAGTTGTCAAAGGAATGTATCTCGTCCTCAGAAAGTAAAACAATCCTAAACACAACAATGGTAAATTTTAACTAGAAGTTGCTGTACAAAATTATCCTTATGACGTCGTCATGATGTTGGACAGTACTACAATAAATAAACCGATTCCGATTCGAAGTTCAATACCATTTAGGATGACAATCAAGTATACGGAGGACAAGTTGAGCAAAAGATTACCCAAGGTCACTCGAGTTTACAGTGGACACAAACTGGTGAACCAACAAGTTTACGCCTCTGCTCGTGGTATTTACCATAGCTGCGATGAGTTGTCTGCATGGCTGCCCTCGGCCTCCAAAATTCCTGTGAGAACTAATTAAGACTTTTCTGATTTTTTCAGCAGAAACTCTCCCTACATTTCACATTATGCAAGGAAACATGTACTTGTCGCTAGTGTTGGAATATGGCGATATGCATGCACATGGCTGGAGCAGTGTGCATATTAAAATGAACTCTCAGTTCTTGCAAGAACAATTAACTAACTGGCTGGTTCGTTTCTCCACAGCTGGAGCTCAACGACACTACAGCTAATATCTAGCTGAATGTCAGCCGCAGTGAATGCAGTGTTCACACAAATTTCTCCTCTGCATCGTACAGAGCGTTATGTGCCCCGTTCTGCACTTGAAACCAGTTCAGAGAAGAATCCCCGAAAATTTCGCTCTTGTCTTTCTCGTTGCTGCACTGTCATTCTCCAAGTCACGGCTTTTTTCGACAAATAGGAGTGTTCCTTTTATCTTTGTGGAAACTCTCTCTGCCAATCGCAAGGGCCCTACCATTAAACTGCATCTAAATCTCGTCACTACTCCTTCCTAGTTCGTTTCCGCCAATCAGACGTTTTGTGCCCACTCCAGACTCCTAAAAGTTCAATGTGTAGGGCTAAGGTGCCTAATAAAAGACACACTTTTGTAAACCCATTTGAAAGACCTAAAAGTAAGTGCAATTTTATTTTTTATAATGGTAATAAGATCTTACATTATTTAATTTTATCATACAATTATCGTATTTTCAATACTAAACAATCTTTCAGAGTGGTTATTAAATCTTCACAAACAAGGGATTTCATAGAAATGAGATCAAGGTTTCCTAATATAAGACAGTAATAATATTTTGCTTTAATTATTTTATTGCATAATAATGACTTATGACTACACAATTTGCACATGTTCATTCATTTCTGTTATCCCTCACTCATTTCACACTACTTAGGTTTATATTTACGACATCCGGAGCAAACAAAATTGTCTTTTGTGACACCGCAATCTTCATGAGCCCAGCGATAACATTTTGTGCACTGTGCCCATTTCTCCCCGTGTTTTCCTTCAGAAAAGCGCCCCGTACAGAACAGACACTCTGCGTCATTGTCATCACTGCTGCCTGTATCCCCGCTATCATCAAGATGGACATCGGATGCCGAGTCACTGGACGATTCTTCTGCTTTAGGTCTACGATTGGAAGATTTTTCACTCTTCTCCCCAAATAACTTTCTCGCTGCTTTCTTAGCTACAGCCTCTGATTTCTTCTGTTTAGATTCTTGCAATTGCGTCACATAAGGAGTTGAAGTTAGTAACGCAACAGAGCACGAACGCGATGTTTGACCTATTTGACTAACTCCAGGTGGTTTTGCGATGTCTGGGAGAGGTCTGATGTCTGCCAGGCTGACAGCTTGACCATCACCATCAGTAGTTTCATTTTCGTTTTTGTCTTCTCTTTCTTGAAGAGCGTTAACATGGCGGTGAATTGAAAATTCATGTTCCCTAAAGACGTTTCTGTTGCATGGGAATGAGACCTGTTTTTCTTAAGGCATTCACAGATGCTTCCATTTTTGCTGCTCGGTTGTAAGCTGCCCCAAATAACTTGGCTATTAATAATGGGGTGATAACACGACCTGGGTTACTTGCCAACCACGTTTCTATCTCTTGGACATAGTAGCTTCTCAAAGGCCCCATAAATCGGACATCAAGTGGCTGCATTTTATGCGTTGAGTGAGGTGGCAAACATACAATATGAACATTATTTTCACGTGCTTTATCTAACACATCGAGATTCTTCGTGTGAGAATAATGCCCATCAAGAATCAAAATGACAGGGTCATTTCAAGATGGCTTTACATGACTCACAAAATGATCAAACCACTGAGTAAAAATGTGAGTTTGTATCCAGCCACTTGGATGACAAGCTGATACTGATGCTGCAGGTGCACCGTCCATCAAGTCCCAGAAAACATTCCAATTTATGATCATAAGACTAGTCAAAGTAATCCCTGTTTATGATAAGTTAATATAATTAAAATAAACGCAGTGGCCAAACTTTTACTACAATAAATGATGAAATATTGTTATCTCATGATAGTATTGCGTAAATTACACATAAAAATTCGTGAGAGAACGAGTTCCTCCAATATGCGATAGGTATCGTAATATGCGACACTGTCGCGTATTTGGATCCCGATACTATCGCATATTAGGAATTTCGCCATCTTACACAAAGAAGCACGCACTTGCTAACAACCGAATTGTCAATAATTATAGGTAATATCGTTACAAATAACAACAATAAAAGAGTGCAGTAATTTCCACTCACCTTTAAGCTGAAATATTGTCCCAACACCGATGTCGCAAAAACTCCAAACACAAGAAATTGTGTATCAACCTCTACGTACTGTGTCCGGCTCAACTATGGCGTCCTGTTCGCTATGTAGTCGTCTAGCACGCAATAGACGTGTTTAAGAAACTCTCCACCAGAGTGCAACCCCTAACATGAGCACAGTTGGGGTATCTCGTATTAGGGAACTATCTTATAATAGGCACCTTTCCTCTAAATCACATGTGTACCACTCGCAGTTCACGTCATCAACTGCATCACTGATTTTGTTCGTATCCATTTGGAATTCCAAAATGCAGTTTTCTAAAGTTTCCTTCTGTCCTACATCTGGTGGCTCGTTACTTGCTCTCCAGTATGCGTCACCTGTCCTGTCTCTGACTCCTGCCATGGGACACCCCCTAAGAGGTTTTCGTGGTGCCTCCAATGGTGCGGCCTCTGCTTCTACCTGCGCCTGCTTCTACGCAAAACGTTTCCTCTTGCTGTTTGTTTCACCTACTGCTCATTGACATGCATTATATAGGAGTAGTGTGTTAATACCGTTGATTGAATGTCATCCCTTTTGAATTACATACATATCGGCAAATCTGCTCATTACCACCGAAGTAGGTTAAGAGTCATATTCACCTTCCCATTACGATGTATAAAACTCTTATGTAAGGTGCTAAATTGACCTTTATTTATTCTACCACCTTACAAGAGTTGTGAACTTCTTTTCAGAATCATCACTGATTAGTTGCTAGCCACATTGGTAGAACTAACAGTTTTTTTATACGTGCTGAAAACAGCACAGTATACTGTGCCCGAATGTTGTGGCTAGATGCTTGCTGCAGGAGTGTACACTCATAAGCCAAAAAATTATGAGTACTGCATATTGTGACGTTGGATGCAGCCTGGTGGCGTTGCGGACACGTAGCGCTGTAACAAAAGTATGTAAGCGGAGCAGACACGGGCAGGGGATCACCCTAGCGAAGTTATGGGCTGCAGATGTGGAAATCCATTGAGATAAGCGACTTTGGCAAATGGCAGATTATTATTAAACAGAGCTTGTGAACGAGAATCTTGAACACCGCGAAGCTAATGGAATGTGCACGTGTTACTGTCGTGAGCATCTATGGAAAGGGGTAGGAGGACAATGAAACTACCACTAGACGCCAAATGGTTGGACCTCCACAACTCTTCACAGAACGTGGTGTTCGGAGGCTTGTCTGCTCTGTAAAGGAGGATAGATGGTGACGAGTGGCATCTCTGACGAAAGAGCACATTGCTGGCTCACGCATAAGTGTTTCGGAGCACACCATTCATCGTAGTCCACAGCTCGTGGTCTCGCGGCTCGTTCTCGTTTCCCGAGCACGGGTCCCGGTTTCGATTCCCGGCGGGGTCAGGGATTTTCACCTCCCTTGAGATGACTGGGTGTTTGCTCAACATTTCATCATCATTCAAGAAAGTGGCGAGATTGGGCTGAGAGAAGGATGGGAATTTGTACGGGCGCTGATAACCGCGCAGTTGAGCGCCCCACAAAGCGAACATCATCATCATCATCATCATTCATCGTACCTTGTTGAACATGAAGCTCCGCAGCAGACCACCCCTATATGCTCTAATGTTGACCCAGTGACAATGTCAAAGTCAACTACGATTGCAGGGGGCACGGGACCATCGGTATTCGACAGTCGGTGAATGGAAACGTGTCGGCTTTTTGAGTGAATCACATTTTTGCTACACTAGGTCGACGGTCGTCTCCACAAACGCCATCATTAAGGTGAATGGTGGCTCGAAACTCGCAGCTTGCCAAGAACTCAGGCTGGTGGGATGGGTCTTACGCTACAGGAAACATTCTCCTGCGCTTGCATGGGACTTGTGGTAGTAATCTGTGAACACCTGCATCCCTTCATGCTTGACGTTTTCTCCAGCCGTGATATCATACTTCAGCAGTGTGTCTCGGAGCAAGAACCGTGCTGCAGTGGCTTGAGGAGTATTATTGAGCACTCACATTGATGTCTTGGCTACCATGTTCGCCTGCGCCAAATGTGTGAAACCCAGCTCGCTCTATTCGTCCACGTGACTCAGAGGGCCTTAGACATGGGTTCCCAGGTAGATGACGCGTTTCTTGACATCAGCAAGGCGGTCGATGCAGTTCCCCACAGTCGTTTAATGAACACAGTAAGAGCATATGGACTATCAGACCAATTGTGTGATTGGATTGAAGAGTTCCTAGATAACAGAACGCAGCATGTCATTCTCAATTGAGAGAAGTCTTCCGAAGTAAGAGTGATTTCAGGTGTGCCGCAGGGGAGTGTCATAGGACCGTTGTTATTCACGATATACATAAATGACCTTGTGGATAACATCGGAAGTTCAATGAGGCTTTTTGCGGATGATGCTGTAGTATATCGAGAGGTTGTAACAATGAAAAATTGTATTGAAATGCAGGAGGATCTGCAACGAATTGACGCATGTTGTAGGGAATGGCAATTGAATCTCAATGTAGACAAGTGTAATGTGCTGCGTATACATAGAAAGATAGATCCTATATCATTTAGCTACAATATAGCAGGTCAGCAACTGGAAGCAGTTAATTTCATAAATTATCTGGGGGTAGACATTAAGAGTGATTTAAAATGGAATTATCAAATAAAGTTGATCACCGGTAAAGCAGATGCCAGACTGAGATTCATTGGAAGAATCCTAAGGAAATACAGTCCGAAAACAAAGGAAGTAGGTTACATTACACTTGTTCTCCCACTGTTTGAATATTGCTCACCAGTGTGGGATCCGTACCAGATAGGTTTGGTAGAAGAGATAAAGAAGATCCAACGGAGAGCAGTGCGCTTCTTTACAGAATCATTTAGTAACCGCGTAAAGCGTTACGGAGATGATAGATGAACTCCAGTGGAAGACTCTGCAGGAGAGACGATCAGTAGCTCGATACGGGCTTTTCTTGAAGTTTCGAGAACATACCTTCACCGAGGAGACAAGCAGTATATTGCTTCCTCCTACGCATATCTCGCGAAGAGACCATAAGGATAAAATCAGAGAGATTAGAGCCCACACACAGGCATAGCGAAAATCTTTCTTTCGAACAATACGAGACTGGAATAGAAGGGAGAACCGATAGAGGTACTCAAGATACCCTCCGGCACACACCGTCAGGTGGCTTGAGGAGTATGGATGTAGATGTAGATTCTATGGAACACATGTGGGTTGCTACCGCGGGGGACCACTGTGTACGAAAATCAGCGGCTCGTTATTTACGAGAATTAGATGGCCTGGGCGGAGACATTTAATGCCACATAACTCTATCAACATGCCCAAAAAAAAAAAAAAAAAAAAAAAAAAAAAAAAAAAAAAAAAAAAAAAAAAAAAAAAAAAAGAAAAAAAAGCTGTCGAATCCCTGATAAGCAGAAGCGGTGATGTAATTCGTTCCAAATATGGAAAAAACAAGCTATTACGCACGTGGTCATAAAGTTTCGGCTCATGAATGTACACGTGATGTCTGAACAGTCTCTTACAGACAGGTCTGTGTAAACGACACGGCAGCACGTCGCGAGTTAATCGACTTCAGACGCGGGATGAGAGTCGATGAAACACACGTAGCTGACAGCATATCGGAGATTACACACGACTTCGGGTTTCCGATGTCAACGGTGCCTAGGAGGGCATCATTATTATAAGGGAAAGAATGTTTCCACACGCAGTGAATCCGCGCAGACGACGACGACAAGTTTTTGATGAACTGCCGTCACGTCGCCCCCGCAGAACCACGTGAGGCAGTGGACAGTGTGCTCCGAGTTGGACAGGCAGTGGTTTTCAATATGGGGCCCGAGGAACTCATTGTCTGCCGAAACGACACGGAGAAGAACGCACGGCATAGGCTTCAGCAGACGAAGACCGTCATTACATCCAGTGTCTTCCCATGCACTTCCGTTAACGCAGTCTAATGTCTGCATTAATCCTTAAATATTAAAGTCGTCAGGTAGCAAAACTACGTTTTTTTCATGTTTCAATTAATGAAAGTTGCTTGCCTTTATACGGGCTGGTAATAATATTAAACTTTCGCTAGACGGGAAACTGTTTACCGTATGGGTAGCAGACTTTGTGGGAATGATGTTCAGACTGGTGCTGCACGATTTGCCTTGTTACTAGTGTTCGTGTCATGACTTGCCTTCAGACGCCGGTACTGACACGACGAATCAGGGTTGAAACACAAGAGTCAGTGTGAATACAGTTGCAGACAGTCAACATGGGTCTGAGGACGTTGGTGACGTTGTAAGCAGGTTGTTTAGGTTTTTTTATTGCTAACGCCACATAGCGCTCTGTATGAAAAATCACTAGCAGTGCTGCGTGCAGTCAGTGACTGGTTGGCATTGTTGTAATACTCGCCATTGTAGTGTTGGGCAGCTGGATGCCAACAGCACGTAGCGTTGCGCAGTTGGAGGTGAGCCGCCAGCAGTGGTGGACGTGGGGAGAGAGATAGCAATTTTTGAAATAATGAAGAACGAAGGGAGATCTGCAAGAAGTAAAGAAAGTTTTGTTTGCAAGATATTGCAGTAAAACAAACCCTGTCCTTTCCATTTCTGTTATTCAGCTATGTGTTTGTGTACTCTTGTATATTTGTGTTCTTCCTGTCTTTATGTGTGTAGCTAATAAGATTTACATTGTAGAATTTTTCTGATGTTTAGACATTAATTATTCTGTTTTGTTCTAATGCTCATGTGTGAAGTTGATGTTTCAAAAGTTATTCTGATCTTTTATGTATGTACTTATGTCGTAATTTTTGTAACACTGATCTATTTGTTATTTCGATTCTTTTGTAAGGCATGTATTACTGCAAATGTTATCTGTACTATTATGTTCTTTAATGATATATTTTGTACCTTTGTTATTCTATTATCATGTTATAAAATTGTAATTGACACCAATTCATCAAATTAAGTAACTTGTAAATTACATTTCACTGTACACGTTTCTGTTGGTCATAGTATATGGACAATATGTGAGAAGTAGGGACTGATAGTCTTTGCACGTGTGTTAATAATTCAGCAAGGGACTGGATAATATCATTGCTGGTTCTAAGGACATTTCAAACAAATTCTTTGTGAGTGGACAAGTGGTGCTTCATGGACTTTCTATATTGTCCACAAGACTCTTCGATGGTGATTGTGCACCTGCACAGTCGCAACAGTTGGCTGCTAGCCATCTCTACAAGGACTACAGTGGGTCTACACCTTTGATGATTCACCAATACCATTATTTCTACAAGGACTGCAGTGGGTCTGCACCTCTGGTGGCCCACCAAAACCATAATCTCTACTACGACTGCAGTGGGTCTGCTCTGTGATGACCAACCCACCAATATTCTTCAAAACTTCGACTGACTCTGCTGTGGGTTTGCTCTATTGTGGAACATTACCTGTCAGCATGTCAAGAGTCAGCACTGTCTTTCCGTTGGAAGGACAACACTACTTCTTCAAGACTGGATGGAAATCCACTACTTTCGTGTGCATTTTCTTTTACTGCTCAGACATTGAGCAAAAACACTGCTATTTTTCTGTGATGAACGATCAGGACTGTCTTTATGGACTGTGAGAAAATTTTATCGATAAGTGTGTGCATTTCATTTCTTTGTTATTGTAATTATGAAAAAAATTTCAAATCTCTACTGGCCACTGCCCAAAACAATTTGTAAAATTTTTTTGTGGGGAGCATGGGGGCTATAAGTAGGCTGTTTAGGTTTTTTTTTATTGGTAACGCCACATAGCGCTCTGTATGAAAAATCACTGGCAGTGCTGTGTGCAGTCAGTGGCTGGTTGACATTGTTGTAATACTCGCCATTGTAGTGTTGGGCAGCTGGATGTTAACAGCGCGTAGCGTTGTGCAGTTGGAGGTGAGCCGCCAGCAGTGGTGGATGTGGGGAGAGAGATGGCGGAGTTTTGAAATTTGTAAGACTGGATGTCATGAACTGCTATATATATTATGACTATTAAGGTAAATACATTGTTTGTTCTCGTAAAGATCCAGGATGACGGGACCAACGACGACTAAGAGAATGTTTCAACGTGAAAGAAGTGCAACCCATTCGCAAATTTCTGCAGATTTCAATGGTGTACCATCAACAAGCGTCAGCGTGCGAACTATTCAGAGAAACATCATGGATATGGGCTTTCGGAGCCGAAGGCCCACTCGTGTATCCTTGTTGACTGCATGACACGTAGCTTGACGCTACGCCAGGGTCCGTCAACACCGACAATGGACCGTTGATGACTGAAACATTTTGCCTGGTCAGACGAGTTCCGTTTCAAATTGTATCGAGCAGTTGGACGTGTACTGGTATGTGGACAACCTCATGAATCCATAGACTATGCATGTCAGTAGAGGACTGTTAAGGATGGTGGATGCTCTGTAATTGTGTGGAGCGTATGCAGTCGGAATGATCTAGAACCCCTGATACGTCTAGATAGGACTCTGAAGGGTGACACGCACGTAAGCATCCTGTCTGATCACCTGCGTCCATTCATGTCTATTGTGCATTCCGTCGGGCTTGAGCAATTCCAACAGGACAATGCGACACCCCACACGTTCAGAATTGCTACAGAGTGGCTCCAGGAACACTCTTCTGAGTTTAAGCACTTCCACTGGTCACCAAAATTCCCAGACGTGAGCATTTTTAAGATATCTGGAATGCCTTGCAACATGCTGTTAATTGGAGGTCTCCAGCCCCTCGTTTTCTTACGGATTTATGGACAGCCATGCAGGATTCATGGTGTCAGTTCCCTGCAGCACTAGTTCAGAAATTAGTCCAGTCCATGCCACGCGGCCGGCCGTTGCGGCCATACGGTTCTAGGCGCTTCAGTCTGGAACCGCACGACCGCTACGGCCGCAGATTCGAAACCTGCCTCGGGCATGGATGTGTTTGATGTCCTTAGGTTAGTTAGGTTTAAGTAGTTCTAAGTTCTAGGGGACTGATGACCTCAGATGTTAAGTCCAATAGTGCTCAGAGCCATTTGAACCATTTTTAAGGCCCTGGGGACGCAACGCCTATATGAGACGGCTACGGAGTGGCTCCAGGAACACTCTTCTGAGTTTAAATTCTTCCGCTGGCCACCAAACTTCCCAGACAGGAGCAGTTTTTAAGATATCTGGAATGCCTTGCGCCGGCCGGGGTGGCCGAACGGTTCTATGCGCTACAGTCTGTAACCGCGCACCCGCTACGGTCGTAGGTTCGAATCCTGCCTCGGGCATGGATGTGTGTGATGTTCTTAGGTTAGTTAGGTTTAAGTAGTTCTAAGTTCTAGGGGACTGATGACCTTAGAAGTTAAGTCCTACAGTAGTCAGAGCCATTTGAACCATTTTGGAATGCCTTGTAACGTGCTGTTGACAGGAGATCTTTAGCCCCTCGTTCTCTTACGGATTCATGACAGCCCTGCAGGATTCATGATTTCAATTCCCTGCAGCACTACTTCAGAAATTAGTTGAGTCCATGCCACGTGCTGCGGCACTTCTGAGTGCTCGCAGAGGTCCTATACGACATTAGGCAGGTATACCACTTTCTTTGGCTCACAAACGATCTCCATCGTTGAATAAAATTCCTGTGCTGACTAGCTGGCCAAACAAATCTCTCGGCAATTCGTATTTGTAAGTAAGATCGGGCGTCATCGAAACGAACACAAAAGGGAATTCACTTACCATGTAGTAGCAAGAATTTGAAAGGACCCCAACACAAATCAAAATTAAGACACAGTAAAGTAAGCTCAGTATGGCTCGACTGTCTAAACCAAACGCATGTGGACTGCCTGCATGAGTATAACAGCGAGCAACGTTCTGTCGCACGCCCTCCCAAGCACTCAGAATCAGATGCATGCTAGTGCGTCCTATTCAGTTCTCTCTGCGTGTTTTCATCGTGATAAACAGCCGCCCAGCTCTTGAATTGGAGAAACCAACGGCCGGGCATCCCCTAATGACAAGAGAGCATTTCTCGTAACGTCAGACAGGATCGATGCAGAGGGTGCTAAAATTACTGCCAGCAGTACAGCAGAGGTGTGGCTGCTACCGGCGAGGCTGTCACAAGTTTGTACAAAGCGCAGGCAGTAACAGCGGCGGCAGTAACGGACAGCGGCCGGCTCGCAGCGCGCTGCTGCTCAACTCGCGCTAAGTGGATCTGCAGGCCGGCGCCGCGTAATCCAATCTCTCCTCCGCTTCGCCAGAGTCCCCGAGAGGCTCGGCCCGGCTGCCTGTCCGTGCGGGAGCAGCCGCCTTGCCCACAGGACGGCGAAGGAGCTGACACACTCTGGAAAAATCGCCAACCTTCCGTAGAACCCTATACCCTTTACTGACAGGTCGCCCGGCTCGCTCGCGCAATTCAGCTTTGTCAGCTTTATCACTCACTAACTTCATATTGTAAGACGTGTACATTTCTATTTTCAAACCACAATTTATGAAAGATGTTTATATTCTATTAATAGGATTAAGTAGGCGTAATTAATATTTGTCATTCTGGAATTAATTGTGGTAGCAGTGAATGTCTCCACCAAAGAACTGTTGGCGGGAGAGACCGCACATTGATATAATTTTAGAAAGAGCGGGAGAGATCGCGTATGGATACATTTTAAGAAAAGAGCGAGAAAGACTGCGTGTTGATACATTTTTTAATGGTAGCAGGGATTGTCTGCACCAGAAAGCATTGCTGGCGAGAGAGACAGCACTTTAGCGTTCGTTGGAAGTCAGTAGTATGCTAGATGTGAAACGAGTTGGTAGCAGGTCTGAAGCGAGAGGTTGAGAGGAGCGGTGTGCCTGCCAGCCACCAGCTATGATTTACAAGAGATTATAAACGGATGTGCAGAGATATCAGCTAACTATTATTCATAAGAGATACTATTATTATTGATTTTTTTTAGAAATTCAAGACTACTGGAAGTATGTTTGCGCAGTGCTAGTTGTAAGATTACTGTAAAAAGTAAGTCCCATTTGAACGTTTGTAAAATCATTTCATTACCAATAGTGAATATTTGAAGTATCGTTTTCTGAATATAATTAATTTTTGCAGCAATATTGCATTACTGATTATAACCCATCCCAAAAACCATCAACGTAAAACTTTGCAAAATCTTATTGTTGTCAAGAAAAAGTTTAACTATGAGTTACGTAACTTCAGTCAAATTAATTAAAGAATAACGTCAGCTTTGCTACTAAACAATAACGTCAGCTTTGCTACTAAAGAATAACGTCAGCTTTGGTAATAAATACAGCCACTTATTATGACAGCCCACCAGCAGCTAATAGAGTATATTAAAACAGAGTAAGTATATTCATGTCCCAGTTCGATGTAGCAGTCAGATGGCAACCCAGAAACAGTAAAAAAAAAAAGGAACAGTTTTGGGTTATTGCAGGTGACGACTGAGGGCCACGATGACGACACATTCTATGTTTCGTCGAAATAATCAGCAAATCACTTTTAATAAGCAGCATTTAAATTTGTATGCGAAGATTGCATTTATTATTATTGAGAAAGAGAATTAATTTCAAAGGGAAGAGTTCATTTGTTATTATTAAGCAAGAGATAGAAATCCTAAGGGAAGGTTTGATAGGTTATTGTCCACTCCTGGAAATTGAAATAAGAACACCGTGAATTCATTGTCCCAGGAAGGGGAAACTTTATTGACACATTCCTGGGGTCAGATACATCACATGACCACACTGACAGAACCACAGGCACATAGACACAGGCAACAGAGCATGCACAATGTCGACACTAGTACAGGGTATATCCACCTTTCGCAGCAATGCAGGCTGCTATTCTCCCATGGAGACGATCGTAGAGATGCTGGATGTAGTCCTGTGGAACGGCTTGCATGCCATTTCCACCTGGCGCCTCAGTTGGACCAGCGTTCGTGCTGGACGTGCAGACCGCGTGAGACGACGCTTCATCCAGTCTCAAACATGCTCAATGGGGGACAGATCCGGAGATCTTGCTGGCCAGGGTAGTTGACTTACACCTTCTAGAGCACGTTGGGTGGCACGGGATACATGCGGACGTGCATTGTCCTGTTGGAACAGCAAGATCCCTTGCCGGTCTAGGGATGGTAGAACGATGGGTTCGATGACGGTTTGGATGTACCGTGCACTATTCAGTGTCCCCTCGACGATCACCAGAGGTGTACGGCCAGTGTAGGAGATCGCTCCCCACACCATGATGCCGGGTGTTGGCCCTGTATGCCTCGGTCGTATGCAGTCCTGATTGTGGCGCTCACCTGCACGGCGCCAAACACGCATACGACCATCATTGGCACAAAGGCAGAAGCGACTCTCATCGCTGAAAACGACACGTCTCCATTCGTCCCTCCATTCACGCCTGTGGCGACACCACTGGAGGCGGGCTGCGCGATGTTGGGGCTTGAGCGGAAGACGGCCTAACGGTGTGCGGGACCGTAGCCCAGCTTCATGGAGACGGTTGCGAATGGTCCTCGCCGATACCCAAGGAGCAACAGTGTCCCTAATTTGCTGGGAAGTGGCGGTGCGGTCCCCTACGGCACTGCGTAGGATCCTACGGTCTTGGCGTGCATCTGTGCGTCGCTGCAGTCCGGTCCCAGGTCGACGGGCACGTGCACCTTCCGCCGACCACTGGCGACAACATCGATGTACTGTGGAGACCTCACGCCTCACGTGTTGAGCAATTCGGCGGTACGTCCACCCGGCCTCCCGCATGCCCACTATACGCCCTCGCTCAAAGTCCGTCAACTGCACACACGGTTCACGTCCACGCTGTCGCGGCATGCTACCAGTGTTAAAGACTGCGATGGAGCTCCGTATGCCATGGCAAACTGGCTGACACTGACGGCGGCGTTGCACAAATGCCGCGCAGCTAGCGCCATTCGACGGCCAACACCGCGGTTCCTGGTGTGTCCGCTGTGCCGTGCGTGTCATCATTGCTTGTACAGCCCTCTCGCAGTGTCCGGAGCAAGTATGGTGGGTCAGACACACCGGTGTCAATGTGTTCTTTTTTTCCATTTCCAGGAGTGTATTTGAAGTATCGTTTTCGGAATGTAATTAATTTTTGCCAGCATTATTACATTACTGATTATAATCCATCCCAAAGACCATCAACGTAAAACTTTGCAAAATCTTATTGTTGTCAAGAAAAAGTTTAACTATGAGTTACGTAACTTCAGTCAAATTAATTAAAGAATAACGTCAGCTTTGCTACTAATGAATAAAGTCACCTTTGCTACTAAAGAATAACGTCAGCTTTGGTAGTAAATACAGCCACTTATTATGACAGCCCACCAGCAGCTAATAGAGTATAGTAAAACAGAGTAAGCATATTCATGTCCCACTTCGATGCAGCAGTCAGATGGCAACCCATAAACAGTAAAAAGGTAAGGAACAGTTTTGCGTTATTGCAGGTAACGACTGAGGGCCACGACGACGACACATTCTATGTTAAGTAGAAATAATCAGCAAATCACCTTTAATAAGGAGCATTGAAATTTGTATGCGAAGATTGAATTTATTATTATTGAGAAAGAGAATTAATTTCAAAGGGAAGAGTTCATTTGTTATTATTAAGCAAGAGATAGAAATCCTAAGGGAAGGTTTGACAGGTTATTGTAGAAGGGAAGTTTGCGTAACAAAAGATATATAGAGGAGACGGGAAGGTTTCAATACCTTCCTACACTATGTTATTTGTTTATAAAAGTTGAGCGCCTGATAGACTGTCAAAACTACAATTCTCGTGGATTTATTTCCATTCGCGATGTGATCGTTGGTTCGAGGTACACGCCTTACATAATGAATGTTTAGGTGATTTTATGTGGTTGAAACACAAACAAAAATTTTTTGTGTTATCTCTTTACTATGGTTCAGCACAAAACAAAGACAACTGTCGACAATAAGCTGAGACGATTTCTTTTATTATGTTGGCTCTTGACGTTGGTCTTACAGCGCCAAAGAAGTCTTACGTCAGAATTTCAAACTGTCTTGTAAATGAAATGAAGACTTCTACAGTTTTCAATAGCACTGAAAAAGTTTTACTGTGACACAGTGGATAACAACAGTAATCACAGACCCTCACAGATTGCTATTGCAAACCACGTTTACAATATTTTGATTGAACCGTGTTGACGGGGGAACAGAACTTGCGAAAGACGAAAATGACTACAAAAATTTCAGAATCAAAATTAACCTGACACTAAAAGTGACGCACTCAGAAGGTGGAAGGAAAGGAAAAGAAACGTCAGGGGTTGAGGGGGCGTGTGACTTTATATGCACTACTGGCCATTAAAATTGCTACACCACGAAGATGACGTGCTACAGACGCGAAATTTAACCGACAGGAAGAAGATGCTGTGATATGCAAATGATTAACTTTTCAGAACATTCACACAAGGTTGGCGCCGGTGGCGACACCTACAACGTTCTGACATGACGAAAGTTTCCAACCGATTTCTCATACACAAACAGCAGTTGAAAGGCGTTGCCTGGTGAAACGCTGTTGAGATGTCTCCTGTAAGGAGGAGAAATGCGTCCCATCACGTTTCCCACTTTGATAAACGACGGATTGTAGCCTATCGCGATTGCGGTTTATCGAATTGCGACAATGCTACTCGCATTGGTCGAGATCCAATGACTGTTAGCAGAATGTGGAATCGGTGGGTTCAGGAGGGTAATAGGGAACGCCGTGCTAGATCCAAACGGTCTCGTATCACAAGTAGTTGAGATGACAGGCATCTTATCCGCATGGCTGTAACGGATCGTGCAGCCACGTTTCGATACCTGAGTCAACAGATGGGGACGTTTGCAAGACAACAACCATCTGCACGAACAGTTCGACGACGTTTGCAGCAGCACTGACTATCAGCTCGGAGACCATGACTGCTGTTACCCTTGACGCTGCATCACAGACAGGAGCGCCTACGATGGTGTACTCTATGACGAACCTGTGTGCACGAATGGCAAAACGTCATTTTTTTCTGATGAATCCGGGTTCTGTTTACAGCATCATGATGGTCGCATCCGTGTTTGGCGACATCGCGGTGAACGTACATTGGAAGCGTGTATTCATCATCGGCATACTGGCGTATCACCCGGCGTGATGGTATGGAGTGCCATTGGTTACACATCTCGGTCACCTGTTGTTCGCACTGACGGCACTTTGAACAGTGGATCTTACATTTCAGATGTGTTACGACCAGTGGCTCTACCCTTCATTCGATCCCTGCGTAACCCTACATTTCAGCAGGATAATGCACGACCGCATGTTGCTGGTCCTGAACGGGCCTTTCTGGATACAGAAAATTTTCGACTGCTGCCCTGGCCAGCACATTCTCCAGATCTCTCACCAATTGAAAACGTCTAGTCAATGGTGGCCGAACAACTGGCTCGTCACAATACACTAGTCACTACTCTTGATGAACTGTGGTATCGTGTTGAAGCTGCATGGGCATCTGTACCTGTACACGCCATCCAATACTCGTTTATCATCTGCATTTCTTCTTGGTGTAGCAATTTTAATGGCCACTAGTGTAAGTTCCCCACTATGTGTTTCTGTATGAAATTTGCACAACTATGCGCCCACAAACTGTTATCCAACGTAAACTCGAATGCTAACAACATTTCACTAAACAGAACCTAATGTACACTGAGCATTAACTGGTCGGAATAAAGCTTGTCTTTATATTAAATGCGCAACTGAAGTAACACAGTTTTCTGACCCTACGCAAAATTTACATCTACGTGGCGTCTTGACAACGTTGTTGCAGATTTCTCAGAAGCACAGCAGCAAGCAGGCAGGCAGCGGCTAAACTAGATCTCTATGATTAAATAAAATTTCCAAACAATATCAAAATGTTGTGTACCACAGGGTACTATGTGGTAAAGCGTAATAATAAACCTTCTTTAGACAGTGAGGTGGGGAGAGTATTTCTACGAACTAATATTCAAAACTATCTTACAATGAAATATATATTCAAAAAGACGGAGAAATCTTCGCACGATAGTCACACGTAACATTGGTCTGAACAATATTATTCTCAACAAAATGAACAATGATTTGAAAAGGATACAATGTTAACAGATAATTGCTAAAAAACCAAACAGCTTAATCAGTTGATACGTTAATGCACGACTCAGGGCAGTGTGGTGATCCTTCTCTCAGCTCTGATACTGAACAAGTGAACAAAGTTAACCAGCTGACAATCATTCCGACAAACTAACTGCGCAGTGCTACAGTCTTTGTTCCAGATTTATATTCTTTTCGCCCTCCATGTATATATCAAACATCGGTGCTGTGCTTCAGAATAAATGTTTCTTTATCTAACAGATACACACAAGTCCACACAGCACTACTGAATACGTCCCTCACCTCCCACACTTCAACTGAGAATATATCAGACTGCGCAGAGGCAAAGACTGTGCCACAACATGAACAAAGATTGTTTAACAGTAACGTAAGTTGAACTCTCCCTGGTGCGCACATCGAAAAATTGCATTCAGTATGAAGTTCCACTGCCCCTGGCCTCACTGCAGGCACTGATTGGGTTGGGAAGGGTGCCATAAAGCCGTCGTATACTCTCCTGAGACCAGCCAATCCACGACTATTTGTTGTAACTGGTCATTAACATACTGGATGCTGGCAATGGGATAGAGTTGACGTCTGAGCTGCTCCAAAATATGTTCTACCAGGGGCAGATCTGGGGATCTTGTCTGTCCACACACGTATCTCAACATCACGCAGACAGTTCATAGAGACACGCGCCGTATGTGAACGAGCATTATCCTGCTGAAAAATGTCGCCACGATACTGTTACTCGCCGACGACCGACATCCGAGGTAATGAACAGCCGCGATCCATCACTGAATACGATGCGACGCCACTCATGAGCAGTGCATGCTTCCCTGTCACGGCATCACTACAAAAGAAACCGTCTTTTATTCTGTTAACGGCAGCCAACACACGGGACTGTAGTTCCTTAGTCTGGCTGCCACTAGTCTTCGACCAGTGTTTTGGAATCACACAGAAAGCTGCTGGCAACCCGTTACTAGTTCTCGGATAGCAGATGCAGATATGGAGCGGTTACGATATTCTTGGCAGAAAATGGCGGCGATCGTGTCTTGTGGTGGATACATGTCGTCGACCGGAAACTCGTCGACGAGGTTCCTGTGCAGTCCAACATCGGACCAATGTCGAATGACGCAAAAATCTCGATACTGCTCCATTCGACTAGCCGGTCAAATGGAGGCTGACAAAGAGGCCCCTCTCAAACTCTGTCAAGTGCTGATAACGCTGTCTCATACGATTATGTAGCATCTCTGTGCCGTTCACACTGATCACGCTATCCATGCCCCTCATAAAGGGTGTCCCAGGAGGAGTAATCAGTGATCACAGATATGACAGGAACGATCATTTGAAGCAAAAAGCTTCGTATAGACATATGCCCTACTCCAAATGGTGCAAGTTGGACAGACTGAATTTATATCGTTATTTATTTTTCTGTATTATACAACACAATATCATGTTGTATGTTAACTGTCTGTCTGCATCTCTCTCTCTCTCTCTGAATGAACCTCCCTAAAACTGTCTCCAAAACTTGCCAAAAATGTTTACCAAACAATCTAATTCCTACCTTAAGCTTGTGTATTGCACTAAGCTTTGACTGATTTATACAAAGACTTAATATGATTTTCTTAACACTGTCTACAAATTGGTGCTAAATGTTTCTATAAAAACGCAGTGCTACTCTGAATATAATCTGGCTTCTGAAATAAATGTGTAACTGAACTTTCAATGAAATTCCTGACGCTAATCTGTATTTTCATTTACCTCGTGTCTTGACTAATATGTTTGCAGATTTCTCGAAAGCGGCGCGCAATATACAGCAGCAAAGCAGTATTAAAAACAGCATTTGAAAATTCCGTACCACAGAGTGTAATGCGTGTACATACTTAATGAAATTAATGAAGGGTGGGAATTTTAATAGGTGAGAAATGACTTCTGACAAAATTCAAGTCAAATTCTATATTCAAACGTAACACCTTAAAAATCAACTGAATTTTCACAACAGTTTTTCCGTAACATAACTTTCGTCAGTTGGTTGATTGGGGGGAGGGGGGGGGGGGGGGTGGGGACGACCAAGCAGTGAGATCATCAGCCCCATCGCATTAGGGAAGGATCGACCGTGCCCTTTGAAAGAATCCATGCCGGTATTTTCCTGGAGAGATTTAGGTAAATCACGGAAAACCTAAATCAGGATGGGCGAACGCGGGTGTGAACCGTCGTCCACCCGAATGCGAGTCCAGTGTGCTAGCCAACGTGCCATCTGGCTCGGTTTAAGATGACCTTAACAAACAACTTCAAGCAAGGGGAATTTCGTCTTCCTATCACAGCACTCCATGTAACAGTCCTACCTGAGCTTCGTTGCTACAATCTCAATAACACAAAGTAATCCTACGCCCTTGAGTGCTAACATCGATGCCTAAACATTCCATAGAGACTAACAAATAATCGCGTAACTTCTCTCTCCATAACTGCATAAAAAGTATTCGTGCTCCAATTTCAACAATCCCATGCTACACTTACACAGAAAATTTCCTGACAATTTTTCAAAATAACGTGTGCTACTCAATGCTGCTCTACTTAAAATGCATGTGACTCTGCTAACGCTCTCACGCAGAGGCTGTGAGCAACACAGAGATATTGTAGCAATAGTCAAATATTACTCAGCTGCATGGTTTTGCTCTCGCGTGAGCTATGCATATTGATATTTACGTAAGAAACATGATTTACAGAATGATCAAGGTAATATGCATACCTCACAACGTTTGCACCTGTACACATCCATACAGTTAGTAAACATTAGAAAATCCTTTGCACAAAGTATCAAATGCAAAATATTTTATTTATTTATTTGTTTAGCCCGATCTGATTAGAAACGTCAGACCCTCTCTTATATCGAACCAGTGTTTCACTCATACGTCTTTTACGTAATAGTTTCCTAAGAAATAATAATTTTAATATGAAAAATGCTATTAAAATGGTATGAGTGGCTGCAGTAGTAATGCGAGCAAATAACGCCGTCTATAAACCACTAAAGTTAATGGTGAAACTTACTAGGAGAGTAAAGACTCTACGATCAGAAAATCGTCGTGTCGGATAGCGCCGACGGTATTCTTCGACAGTTACAGGAGCACTACCTTCGCAGAAGCCAAAATATACTCCATACCCGTGTCCAATAACATATTACTATAGCTGCGACACAAGCAGCATATGTTGTTGCACACTTTCTTTGAGTTGTCAGGGCTGCACTCCTGGTTGCTTAGGACGGAGGTGAAGTTTGTGATGTCTGAAGATGGGTGTAATCCCGAAACGCGTAACATGTTCTAATAAAAGAGTCAATTGAACGTCTCATGACTTTCTTACGATTGTACAGCACTGGTTGCCTATTATTAACATAAAAATGATCGCAGGCCTCAGATGGGATTTTATGTCCTGTATATCAATGATTTTTGAAGAACAACATTCGTGAAATAGACTGGCCAGGCCAGAGTTCCGACCTGAAGCCAATCGAACACCTTACCTTTGGGGCTGAACTGGAACACCGACTTCGCTCCAACTCCAGCGTTGAACACCACTACCTTCTGTGCTTTCTGCTCCTGAGGAAGAGTGGGGTGCTATTCTTCCACAGACATTCAGACACCTCACCGAAAGTGTCCCAGCAGAGTTAAAGGTGTCATAAACACAAATGGTGGACACAGCTCATTTTAATGGCCACTAATAAGTGTCCAGATATTTTTATCAGGTAGATGGCGTGACTCCTGCCTAATTTCTGCTGCTGCACTGTAGTGCTAGTACTCACATCAAAAAACGTTTCGTGTTACCTCAGTTATGAGAGTTCCGGAACCTGTATAGAAAATTGGAACAGAGATTAACATAGACATCATTGCCGCCCTTTTCATTGCTCATGAGAACAACACATTGCATGTTGTACCACCATACTTTGAGACCCTCAGAGGTGGTGGTCCAGATTGCTGCACACACCGGTACCTCTAATGCCCAGTAACACGTCCTCTTGCATTGATGCATGCCTGTATTCGTCGTGGCATACTATCCACAAGTCCATCAAAGCACTGTTGATCAAGATTGTCCCACTCCTCAACGGCGATTTTGCGTAGATCCCTCAGAGTGGTTGGTGGATCACGTCGTCCATATACAGCCCTTTTCAATCTATCCCAGGCATGTTCTATAGGGTTCATATCTGGAGAACATGCTGGCCACTCTAGTCGAGCGATGTCGTTATCCTGAAGGAAGTCATTCACAAGCTGTGCACAACGGGGGTGCGAATTGTCGTCCATGAAGACGAATGCCTCTCCTATATGCTGCCCGATATGGTTGCACTACCGGTAGGAGGATGGCATTCACGTATCGTACAGCCGTTACGGCCAATTCCATGACCACCAGTGGCGCACGTCGGCCCCACATAATGACACCCCAAAACAGCCGGGAACTTTCACCTTGCTGTACTCGCTGAACAGTGTGTCTAAGGCGTTCAGCATGACCGTGTTCCCTCGAAACGCTTCTCCAACGATTGCCTGGTTGAAGGCATATGCGACGCTCATCGGTGAAAATGAGCATGTTGTTGGGCACATCTGTACCGCGCTGCATGCTGTCGTGGTTGCAAATATGGATCTCGCTATGGACGCCGGGAGTGAAGATGCGCATCATGCAGCCTATTGCGCACAGTTTGAGTCGTAACACGACTTCCTGTGGCTGCACGAAAAGCATTATTCAACAGGATGGCGTTTTTGGCAGGCTTCCTGCGACCCATAATCCATAGGTGCGAGTCATCCACTGCAGTAGTAGCCCTTGAGCGGTCGAGCGAGGCATGTCTTCTACAGTTCCTGTCTCTTTGAATCTCCTCCATGCCCGAACAACATCACTTTGGTTCACTCCGAGACGCCTAGACACCTCCCTTGTTGAGAGCCCTTCCTGGCACAAAGTAACAATGCGGACGCGATTGAACCGCGGTATTGACCGTCTAGGCTTGGTTGAACTACAGACAACACGAGCCATCTACCCCCTTCCTCGTGGAATGACTGGAGCTGATCGGCTGTGGGGCCCCTCCGTCTAACAGGCGCTGCTAATGCATGGTTGTTTACATATTTGGGCAGTTTAGTGACATCTCTGAAAGTCAAAGGGACTGTGTCCGTGATACAAAATCAAAGGTCAACGTGTATCTTCAGGATTTCTGGGAACAGGGGTGATGCATAACTTTTTTTGATTTGTGTATCTGTTATCATTTGTGGTGTAATTACATTTTATTCCACTTTTCTAAGCAGTTAAATAAACGTTATAAATTAAGTACTTCTTTTCAAAGGGTTGAAAGAGAACAAATTTCTTTCGTAGTATCAATGAATAAATCTTTTAGTATCAAGTACAAAATGTTAGTACTGGTCTGTCTATCTGCATCATGTCGGTATAGTATTGGTATTGGTCAGTTGGCTACAGCAATTGTCTGTAAAAAGAAGGAGAATATACTGCTATCAAAGACGAGTCCGTAAAAAAAGTATATTTCAGAATAGATTCTTTCATTTGTAACAATCTATTTATTTTACAAAACTGAAAACATTTGGGGCAAAGAAAAAATCGGGATAAAATGACTGCTTTGAATTTTAACATATTGCAATGCAATACGTATTATACAAAAAGACGTTCCAGAAAGCCCAAAAAACCTGTCAGTGTAGAGTGAAAAAATTTGTCATAGATACATTTGATACAAAAAAAAAAAACGTTCCAAAAGAACTTATCTCAGTCCACAAAATGACGTGTGTCTATTTAGAGTCAAAACGTTTTTTCAACGTCTTTTTCTATATAAAAAACAGAGAAATTGAAAGTCTAAGAAAGAAGAAAAGCAAAATAATTTATAATTCATTCAAGACAGTTTATTTCCTAGATGAGATCTCACAATCTTCTGGTTTTGTGTAGCTCATACCGGCGACGTCTATTACTTACACAGTTATTTCACTATAGAGTGAAAGAAGGAATCCTTAGGTCACTCGGTGTGAATACGGCAAGACATATTTGCTTCTTGAATAAACAACTTCCTAATAAAATTGGTGACGAAATCCTAGAATACAAGTCGTCGAAAACTGTGGATACGAAACAATTTGTAAAATATTCCACGCTCTCTCTTTCGGTATCCAAAAATAAAAATATTTTATTTATGTTTACTTGAAAATTGATTCAAAATGTAGATTGAGAAGTACTCCGGTGTATTTCTCGGAATAACTTTCTTGTGTTAATTTCATTCATCGAAACTTTTAATAGATGTAACCAAATAAATGACGTCGCCTTTCAGACTTCGAATAATATGTCGTTTATTTAGATACTTTCAGAAAGTAAATGCGAATATCATTGTAACATACAGCGATGAGAATGCTGCAATACCTGGTGTGATTTGCATTGTGTTTTCCTGTGAGCTGGGTGTATAACAAGACAATGCCGAAGACCAAATAAATATACGGTAAGCATTAAACTTAAAAGCCGTGATGCGCGTGAACGTAATTCTTACGCTTCGCCAACAGACTCCAGACACATCCGGGAAACTCATTTCACCTGTTGAGATCACAGACAGCAGGAAAGCAATTACGTTTGAAGCGACGGGCTGCGCGGCGTGTTAGTTCCAGTCAGCATCCGCTAGATGGCAGAGGCGCGGCTTTGCTTCTGTCGCCGCCCCAGTTCGCAGGCAGCTGAAGTTCAGTTAAAAGCTAAACGCAGCCGAGCTGCACGCTAAGTCATGAATTATTAATGCCAGGGGGGCCGATGAAAGTCTTTAAATAGAGAACTCTGAAACTGTCGAGCGTGCATAATCGTACTGGAAACTTTAATGTTACAAGTTATAGAGCGAGTAATTTATCGGCAGTCGTAGAACAAAAATATACAGTATCATCAACAAAAGCTACGGGATATGGCGCTTTAGAGGAAAGAAACTGTGGCTGAACGAAACTAATGTCTTTAAATACTTTCGTAATCACCAGCAACTGACTTGGGTTATATAACGCCAGAAGACAATATCCCGTGTTCTCAGCACATGAGTGAGGAAACCGATAATTTGACAGCTACTCAGTGGGTATCTGAGGATCGTAGAGGATAACGTAAAATTAACCTTCGTCTGCACATTGGTGTCAACGCTGGCGCCAAAATTGCCATATATTTATGGGACAGCTCCCATACAGTGGACCCAACCTAAACACGTCTGACACATCTGACGCACAGATCGCGGCCGGTGCGTTTGCGGTTTTGTGCGTGGATTTGTCATTGTAAAACAAACAAAGGAAAACACGCGAAAGAAAATGGTGGGCTATCACTTCACACGTTCCAAATTCAAAGACAAAAGACAAAAAACGCGCCGGCCGAAGTGGCCGTGCTGTTCTAGGCGCTACAGTCTGGAACCGAGCGACCGCTACGGTCGCAGGTTCGAATCCTGCCTCGGGCATGGATGTGTGTGAAGTCCTTAGGTTAGTTAGGTTTAATTAGTTCTAAGTTCTAGGCGACTGATGACCTCAGAGGTTAAGTCGCATAGTGCTCAGAGCCATTTGAACCAACAAAAAGCGCAGGCGCGATTCGTTGGCGCCAGTGTGTGGTCTGCGTATCGATATTGACCAAAGTTCTTTGATTTTTTTGTCGAAATACCGACAAGGAATGGAGTCGTACTAACACTGCGGCCAATGTTGGTTCCGATGTTGTTTCACCATGCCACACACTGGACGAACACTGTTGGTGCCAACGTTGCCCCAATGTGTGGACTGGGTCTCAAAGACGTCCTCACACGCGGCGAGGCATCTAACTTTAAGGTACACGTGGACGGGACATCCGACCTCACGAAAGAGAGAGAGAGAGAGAGAGAGAGAGAGAGAGAGAGAGAGAGAGAGAGGTGTCGGCACACTGGACGAGCCGGTTAACGTGATTTGTGCTCTCAGCGCCCCACAGCGGCCTTTGCCGGCTTTATTTGGTCCCCCAAACCAGACAGTTTTTCTACGAAAACTGACACGCGTAAAACAGCTCCGTTAACCCTGTTAACGACTGTCGAAGAAGAGTGGAGAAAATCGCAAAGAAGATTCAGGACTCTATGGCTGTGCAACGATCTGGAATCCACACCAGCACGAGTTATTCGTTAACTCAGTTGAATTTTCATCCCATTTTCGATTTTAAATTGAATATACTTAAGGTACAATGTGTAATGTCTGTCTGCGTATTTGTAGTATCCATATTCTGGATGTGTTATTGTTTACCGTGGAGCAGTGGTTAGCACACTGGACTCGCATCGGGAGGACGGTTCATACTCGTGTGCGGCCATCCTGATTTAGATTTTCCGTGATTTCCCTAAATCACTTCAGCAAATGCCGGGATGGTTTCTTTGAAAGGGCATGGCCGACTTCCTTCCTTATCCGATGGGACCGGTGACCTCGCTGTTTCGTCCCGTAAGCAAGTAGCCAACCATTGACTACCAACACTGTTGAATCTGATACTTCATCACATACACTTCAAGATCGAGATTCGTTTCGTAATTTCATTCAAACGGAGTAAAAGATTTTTCGGTGCTGTTCACCATTACTAAAAAGATATTTAGCGGTATGATGCAAATATGAACAAGTCCATAAACTAGAAATAGGTACATATATTTTACAGAAACTTTCGTAATAGCAAGAACTTCCAATGTGTAACTTGTGTTTGCTGTCAGACGTAGACTGCAGTCACACTAAGATATGCTGCCACTGAACAAACATTCCAGTCGTTGGCCTTTGCAACAAGAACTGCAGGAAATACATTATTCATAACAAATAACATCGACTTTTGAGACAATGCTGCTACTGAATGAACAAGAACGACCCAGAATCCCTATGAAAAAAAGATGAAAAAAATTTGAAAGGAGGTGAACTCGAACCTTCTGTCTTATCTTCACAGCTCTCAACTCACGACGCTGTCAACCGCATTACAGTTTCGACACAAGTGTTTGGCCTTCTGATATTACATTCACTGTCTGCAGACTGTATCTACAAGTGTATTATTTGATATTTGAAATGTAATTTGTATTAAAAATACGCGCTTTCTATTGATCATTGTTGTAACTGACAATTCGAACGTTTTTACAACACAGCTTTTATTTACGTGAGTCCACATTGAAATGACTGAATAACAACGAAAAGTCACAATCACAAAGCCAGTACGAATTTCCTACTAGAGACAAAAAAAGGTAGCTTCTAAGTTTCCCCACAAGAGTCCGTTGTAACACACAGACACTTAGTTCCATGTCCTATTCCGATGGCGAAGACGTAGTCTTCCGTGGAGACGTCCTTGAGGTCGGTATTCAGCGTGAACTGACGTCCGTTGCTGGTTCTAGCCTTTAAATAGTATTGCTCAGCCAATCAGATGTTGGTGTAGTAGTACCTCCTGCAGGCCATCTCGAACTCCCTCTGCAGAAAGTAGTAGGCAGAATGTCTGTTTCCAAAACAGCTGATGTTAACCATTGCTTACGCCTTTGGGCATAGGCAACCTTGGTCCTGTGTCGTGATAGATGTGTTGCCGGCACACAGGGGCTACGTTGGCGGCGGAGTAATAATCATCATTATGCTGCAGCACTGAAAAGCTATACTTCTGTAAGCACCCAAGTTACAACACTAAAAATATGAACTACAGGAAGCGTTATCTACCGATAAGTAGCTTTCTGTCGTTTTACTATATCGAATCGTAAGTAAAACAACGCGTTTTCTGGTGCTTCGAAAGAGCTTGTATTCGTACTGCATACTCTTTGAGAAAGAAAACCCACCAAATACGATGTTAAACATCATACAATACGGCGGCTCGTATGTTCTGCTTTGTGACGTAAAACGCTGTCGCGTCTCAGCGGCCACGTTCCTCAGCACGAGACCAGAATCTAACATGACACGTTCCGCAGTGCAGTGGAATTCCACGTTGCGACGTCACCAGCTCTTCGCCCACGAGAGGACGGCTTTGCAGTTGCGGAGCGTCCAGCCCTAGCCGGACATGTCCAGCTTTTTACGGTCGTGTGCGGCCAATTATTTACAAGTTCTGCCTGTTCGGCTTTTGTTAAGCTTTACTACAGTGACGTGAAGTGAAGTAGAGAACGCGCAACTACGGCCCGTTCCACGTTACTGAATAAGCATAAGGAGGAATAAACGGATACACTGTAAGGATATTTATATATACCAACCAGTGCTATCTATGTCCTAAGTTTTTGTTAGCAGGCTGAACAAGCCTAACACACAATGCAACAGCGGTTCTAGGCGCTACAGTCTGGAACCGCGCGACCGCCACGGTCGCAGGTTCGAATCCTGTCTCAGGCATGGATGTGTGTGGTGTCCTTAGGTTAGGTAGGTTTAAATAGTTCTAGGGGACTAAGGACCTCAGCAGTTAAGTCCCATAGTGCTCAGAGCCATTTTTGAGCCACAATGCAAAAGTCACGCTGCCCGCAGAGTGAGCGAGGCAAAATAGGAGGAGTCCGTCATCCGATGCCAATGCACCCCTCACCGCCGCAGTTAATTTCACGAAATTCGTACAGCAGAAAAAGACAATTCTGCCTTTAAAAACCTTTTGGAACAGGAGAAGTGGGCAACTTGCTTCAAATCACAGAATAATCAAGAATTTTATTCGGTTATTATTCAAACTGGCAGAATATTACTTTGCTATTTCAGGCCTTACTATCAACGTCTTTCATAAACGTTCGTTGGAGAAAGGAACGCTAGAAGCTGCAAACAGACACAGTTGCAGAGGCATTGTTGATGTTGTGTAATTTAAAGTGATCCTGTCAAGAGTCCCACGAAATGATTTCCAAGAAAAGTAAAGTTCTCTGATTAAGTGGGTACAAGAGGGAAATTTTAATATTAAGCTACAAATTATTGTTCTTTATTCGTAAGTATAATTGAAATGACCAATGTTTCTGAATATTTTTTCGTTATCTGTCCCAGAAGAATACATAAATGCTTATTTTGTTTAGTTAAGAAATTTAACTTAATTTTGACATAAGATTATTTTAGGAAGGAGACAGTGATTAAGAAGACTGAGCACTTGCTTACTATCATAATTGCGAAATTATGTGGCTGTCTACTCTTTTTATTTTAAGCACTTTTAAGGTTGATAATCGCAAAAATTGATTCTAGCTGATTGTTAATAAACGACTGAAAGTACGCATTTGACTACATTTCTACCAGGGCGATGAAAAAGTTTCCGTTCGAATGCCACACTAACCCCATGCCGATACGTCCGTGCTTAATAATGCCGACATGTCGGTGCTTAATACCTGCATCGGAGTTACGTTGGGCTACAGCAACCGGAAACTTGAAGATCGCCCCTTTATAGATAAAATAGGTAGTACAGCATTTATGGCTAAATGTTCGGCTAAATACAATACCAAGTCCGGCTTTTCCGTTATCTCACCTGGAAACTCTAGTTTCAAGTGTATGGGAGAACAGATTACGGGACTTGCATGTTTTATTTGTATGCTTGTGTCAGGAAACATGTAGTTCTCCCAGAAAGGTGTAACTTTGCGGTAAAATCAACTGCTCAGATGAAGCTTTGCTCTGTCCTCATGAATTGGCGTAGGCTCTTTTTTTCCTTTTTCAGAAAAAAATTCTTAGTACTCTTTTGACTACTGGATATCGCTGTAGATATGGTCACCTGTGTAGACAGTATGCTGCGTCTTGTATCGTAAACAAGCCAGCGCGGCTTAGGTGTACTGTTCAATCAACATGTCTGGATGGGTCGTTTCAAGCTTGGGCCACGTCCATATTGTGCGTCACGACAAGAATTATTATCACCACAGGGAGTTCTCCTGCGAATTGGCGTACAGCACAGTGACGTCATTTGAGCATGCAGACGACATCATGACTCGCAGATACTAACTGCCTCGACTACTGCCAATAACAACAACAGATGAAGAACGCTACCTCAAACTTTGGCTCGAAGCTACCCAGAGGAGATTTCGACAGAACTGTGAACAGCCATTTTAAAGGCAACTGGGAGGCTGTGTCGACACAGATGGCGCGCAACCGTCTCCACACTATCAGACCGACCGCTAGGCTCCCGCCACGATCAAAACTACGAATCCATAGCACCGTGCTCCTGTAAGAAGGTTGGCACGGGAACACCTCGAGTCAGCCTGAATAAATGACGAAGGGTCCTGTTCCTCTATGAGTGGAGGATCTGTCTGACAGCTGATGGTGGTCGTAAAAGAGTATCTAGGTGACCAGGTAATGTCCCAGACATGCAGTCCCACGTGTTCAGAGAGGAGATCCGTCAGTCGTGTATTGGGTCGGTATCACAAGTGAATGTCGGACAGTTTTAATCACTGTCAAAGATAACTTGAGGTCAGTGCATCATTGGGACCTCATAGCCACTGTCCAGCCCTACAGTCAACATTTCAGTAATGGGCTCATCTTCCAAGACGATAATGCACAAGCTAATTGCACCCATGTTGTGAACACATCCCTGCAGGATGCACTACCCAATGGGTGAAGTGACAGACACTACTTGGAGAAATTCAACCTACTCAGTATTCTTGGTGGGCTCGAGAAGCTAGACAAATTTCCCAGGTAGACATAAAACAATAGCCACTTTATTTTAACAAACAATGAAGTATTATTTCACAAAAAAATATTCTGATGCAGTTAAATGTCTGACAATTGAAAAGACGATCTTCTTGATCGAATGTGAAATCTAAACGATTGTCTCTTGAATTTATAACAAAATGACAAGCCAGGAAACATGTAATGGTACCTAACACTTACTTCTGAGTAGTTGCTCTTCTAACTAGCAATCCAGACGAGCCAACCAGTTCTGTGCTTACCTCCGGTAACTCGTACCTTAGGTACTTGGGCTCTGCACGGCACAGTTTAAAAATAAAGCTCAGTGTAGTCATAGGATCGAGCAGACCACGTCTCCTTTCACGCACCGCAGCTAATTCTCTTCAAATGATAACCTGCAGCTGTCATCCTGCAGTTAAATAGTCTGTGCATTGTCTAGAATTGTGAGTTAATGAAATACACAAAAATATAAAATAGAAGTTAGATGAAAATTCAATACCAATGGTTCTTTTCTAATGTTTGTAATTGATCTACGCGACAGGGAAGTATGTTGAATATCTTTACTCAAGGAAGGACGTCTCAAATTAACGTAAAGTGGTCCTGTAATAATCGGCTGAAATACAGACAGAAAATACCCTTATCAAATGCACTGAAGTGACGTTACGAGCGTTATGAGAATAGTAGCAAAGTCCCCTAAATCCCAATAGTCGTCAAATAGATGCGGAAACTAAATCCATTTCGTAGTAAAAATACACGAAATATTCGCCAGCTCAGAATATTTCAGAGTTCAACATGATGACTCACAAATTAACGTGCACGATATGAAGAATAGCAACACATACTTTGTCTATTCCCAGTCCTGTAAATCAAGAAGCAAAATTTAGAGTCCTATTCTGGAGCACATTCAAGTCTCTAGAAATATAGCTCCATTCGGAAGTTAAAGTATGATAATGGCTGTTCACTGCCCAGAATATGTAGCGCTCATTATCACAACCAGGTCTCATTCAAGATCACATTGGCAAATATCCACAAAAGTTAAGGTCTCGTAGCAGCGGTTCACGAATCAGAATCTATCACCTACACTTCCGAATCAACAAGTTACCACATCCAGATCTGTCTTCTTCCAGGACAAACGTGAAAGTGTACGGAATATCGCTCCCTTGAGCTGTACACTCGAAAAGCCCAAGTCTCTACTTGACTCCTGCAGTGTTCCGTTACTGTCTACTTTACAATTCGCTGAAGGCTATCCCCACAAAAATTACATATTCTTATGTTCAACAAACATGATTGACTCATTATGACCACTACCAAACTAAACTAATATATTTCAACAATATTTAAACAAAGAAATTTTACAACTATTAGGTCACACTCAGCTCATCCACAATAATTAAAAATAATGTTTTCTTTCATTAATGAATAAGCTAGCATTCTTGCACAAATGCGCCCACGTTAAATGACAACGGATTGCCGTTAAATTTTATCTAAACATTTTTATGCTGTCTCGACAAAGCGTCTTTTAGCTTTCTCTTCAATTGTGGTGTTCGCTAACACATGCAACTGACCACTTTTAAAATAGCACGTTTATTTATTAGCAGTTGTAGTCAACATTTGGATAAAGATACTGGTGAAATAGTAAACTGTTCAGTAAATGTATACACAAGAACAACGAAATATGAGAAATTGTTTCTGTGATCATTTGCTGTGTAAATGTGGAGAATACAGTGTTCTGAGAAACATCTGTGTAATAAAAAAGACAGAAAAGATGTAACTAACCAAGAAATAAAATAGATACCGATACGCAGCTTTGAGGGTAACAGCTGTAATGCAATACTATTATCTGAGATATCGGTCGTTGAAATCGCATGGAGCGATTAAAAGTTGTTATTCTGAGATTCCTTGTGTAAATGTTTATTCACTGTGAAATATTAACTTCTATAGTTTTAAAGATATTGAACTATTGTTGTGTCAAGGTAGTGCCTCATTTTTCTGTGATCGCAGATGTATTCAGATATGAATTAATATTTAGTTATTGTCGATTCTCAAAGAGCTGTATCTTAGCCATCTTTAAGATTGTCTGACACTCTGCCGTTTCTTGGAGCATCTCCCGTACAAAGGTCATGCGAGTAACAGTCGTCCAAATTCCTAGCTTTGGGATTTTTTTCCATTTTCACCCATGTGCTCCTTGTCTCTGCATTGCAACTCCCGGGGTGGTCGTGCAATGCGCTCATCCCATCAGCTCGTACCCAGCCAAGCAAGCAAAGTCAGCTCTCCTCAATACCAGCCCTAGGTGAACGAATAACTCACCTATATACTGTGAACGCTACATGCAATATCTGCAGTACAAAGCACAATCACTGTGTAAGGTGTCGTCGGATTTGTTAATTTTGAATGCGGCAAAGGATAACGTTCTGACTGTCTTATCAAGCCCAGGGTGGTAAACAGATATTGATTCAGACCCTATCTCAAAGTAATAAAAATGCTACTGTGACATTCCAAGAATACATAAAATGATATTAATGACAAGTTTTGGATTTAACCTAAAATGAGGACACAATCTCTCCCTTTCCCATATTACATTTAATTTACCAAAGCTCTCAAGAATCAAGTTATAATCAATAAGCAAGTTTAATTAGTTTTTCTCTCTCCCTTTCCCATATTACATTTAATTTACCAAAGCTCTCAAGAATCAAGTTATAATCAATAAGCAAGTTTAATTAGTTTTTCTCTCTCCCTTTCCCATATTACATTTAATTTACCAAAGCTCTCAAGAATCAAGTTATAATCAATAAGCAAGTTTAATTAGTTCTTCTCTCTATAAATCAATTGATATTTAAATATTGAATATGTAATTAATCAAACTATATCTCTATAGGTGAAAATGTTATCAATTGAAACAAGTAAATCTTTAGCAGTGAAAATTACACTTACGTCGTAGCTGTACAATGTACTAAGTTGGGGGAGGATAACTTTATCTAATCTATTCTCATGTACTCATTGGAGGGTAGGTTTGTAATCAGTTCTTGAATTTATCTATTCAAATGGTACGGATGTTGGAGTATGCAACTCTAGCAGAATTGGACTCAATATCTGATTTCGCCAAAAGCGCTTCGTACATTACCAAACGGCAAGTGCGGCGCCGTTGTCTCCATGCTGGATCTGAAATCGGCAATTCCCTACTCCGGTCTTGACTGAAAGTAATGAGTCTCAAGCGCTATGCGTTTCGTGCAACGTTCGTCCCTAGTCGAAATTAATGGCAATTGCCACGATAAGTGAAGCGCATCGCCCTAATTTCGCAAACGTAGAGGCAGAGTCGCGCCATTACCACACGCAGGTGTGTGGCCCGCAGCTAGACGTGAGCGCCCGCTCTCTCTGTCTCTGTGTCTTAATTGAGTTCTCAAAGTGCTTTTATATGACGTTATCATCCCCACCTTGATTCTACTACTTCACAAGTCTGGCTCCAGCCGACCGCTCCCACGTTAAAGGTAAATTCTTATTTTTCTTGCCCAGGTCTCCACTCCATAATGTACTCTGGCTACTTACTCAGCCTCGGCCGTGTTTATTCTTATAGGTATTATATTGATTGTCCTTTATTTCTGTCTGCTGTGCACCTGGACTTTCCTTTGTTAAAGCTAATTGAGTCGTTCCAACGTCATTAGCCACAAGTCCTGTCCGCCTCCAAGCTGCACCCACTTTGTTATATTACTCATGCCCCTGTCGTTAAAAGGGTAAATCGTTTGTTATTCCGTACATGAGATGGCTCTAATTATATCCTGTCGTCGATAATATCGTTATTTGCTGTGGATTTTATTCGCTATCGTCGTTATACAGCTTATGTAAGGGCCGAAAATGTGGACACCTTACAACTGTAGAGTTAGAATGAAACAATTCTAAGTCCAGGCGGACCACAAGAGGGCGACTGTCAGTAATCGCAATCTATAAACTGGTATATACTGAGTCCTAGTGCCAGAGTCTAGGAGACCAAAGTCGGAGACGATCAGACTCAAGGCCGCTGGCCGTTGTGGTCCTGAAGGCATGATCAGGCGGCTGGGACTCGCTTGCTGGGCCATGCAGCTGCCTAAATACTGCTTGAACAGCTGGATATAGCACGCCGTACTTGTGGCACGTGACACAGTGAAAGCAGATAGTGCTGTGTGCGCCGTGGCTCCTAGTGGTGACACAGGCACCACCTGTGCCTCATCTCAGAAACATCCTCAGTCAATGGATGACCTCAGAGAGTCGTCGTAGAAGAGTGAGACAGACAGCTCGAGCAGCACCATCTCGACCACCTTGTGGACAGCATGTCTAGGAGAGTCCAAGCATGCTGCAAATCACAAGGTGGAGCAACATGGTACTCTCACCCAACAGCAGATTTACATTTCGCAGATGTGCAAAATGATGCATTTACGAACAACCCGCCTTTATTTTTATTTTGTTTTTATTTCACATAAAGCTATTTGTTTCACGTTTCATAAGAGTTAATGTTTCATTCTCTGCTGTCCATGAATTTAAGACTACACACTTTTTCAAATAAGCCGCAGATGACAAACTTTTTTTGAGCACTTTCGATTGAATAAAATTGTGTGCCAGTGACTATAAGACAAGATAGTGTACTTACTACATACAAACAGAATGCTTACCTCAGTGACTGGCCTCCTCCCATATTTATATATTTTAGAATAGTAATTTTGTCTCTAGTTTGTGGTAATTGGAAGAGTGTAAAAAGATTGTTACACTGGAAATGCAAGTGTCTATCGAACTAGTAATGGCAACGCAGTGCAGGAGTCAATACCGACTCCAGTACTAAGCAGAAGGGTCTCTTCGGCCTCGGGATGCCGCCTTTAGGATCTTTAGGTGGGGATCTTCCAATACTGCAGGGACCAACAAGTCACAAATGCTCTCCCACTAACACCATTCTTTATTAAGCACATTTTATATACATGAACTTGATGTCTAGCTCAAGAACTGGGTAATTGGTGTAGACTCCGAGGCAGAGGCGTGCTGCCTCAGCATTATACGGTGGGTAGCACACATGGCCTCACGGATGCGAGGACAGAGTCAGGTCGGTGATGTATGAGCATACGCTAGGCAGTTACAGGTGGCTGGAAAGTGCGAGCAAACACCCTGCATCGAACCGAGGACCTTCGGAGTAGTCAGGAGTGTCAGGCAGTCAGAGACCCAGAACCATTAAGTCTAGCTCGTGGCTCGTAGACCAGTGGCTTCGTCTGGATGATGACGCTGCTCGGTGAGGTTATAGTGGCTCAACTACCCATTGGACCAATGACGGGTGTCAAAATTGTCACAGCGCCGACGGAAGACGGAAGTCTTGTGATCGGAGCCTACTTCCCATTACATACAGGATGCGGCAGCGTTCATAGTAGGATATAAAAAACACACCATCTGGCAGTAACTATAATTTATTTATTACCTCTTATGTCGGTTAATCGTTAACGGGATGCCATTCACTAAAGTGTAAGTCATCGTCCATTGCGTGGATTACTTTTTGAATATGACTCATGTTAAACGATGCCCCCTCTGCACAACACATTCATCTATGTGGCGTTGGAAGCTTTCCATAACTTGGCATAATGTATTCCCTGGGACATTGCTGACGGCAGTTCTGATGCGATCCTTCAACTCAGCAATGGTGGCATAACGTGTTCGGAACACTTCTTGCTTCAGGTAGCCCCAAAGGGAAAACTCTGCAAATGAAGGGTCAGGTGAGCTAGGCGGCTAGGAAATGTCACCATTACGGGAAATTGCTCTACCGGGAAATGTCTGTCGGAAGCAATCCATGCACAATCTGGCAGTATGCGAGGTCGCTCAGTCTTGTTGAAACCATAATTGCTCCACATCCACCATATCTAACTGGGGAAGAACGAAGTCTTGCAGCATCTTTAGGCAGCGTTCACTGGTGACAGTTACAGCCACACCGCTGTCATCCTTAAAGGAGTAAGGGCCAATAATCCCAAAGGAAGCAACTCCACACCACACTGCGACACGAAAACTGTGCAAGGGCTCGATGTGCAATTCATGCGGGTTTACATCACTCCAATAACGCATATTCTGTTTATTCACTAAACCACATAACTCGAAATGAGCTTTATCTGACATCAGGATGGTGTGCAACATTTGTGAGTTTTGGCGAAGGAGATCACGCATGGTTAAGCAGAATATTTCGCATGAAACCCAACGGCGAGGCCTAATTTCCTGAACAGCTTGAATGGTTGAAAATGGAGATCTACGGGCAATGTTCTCCTGAATGAGCGATCGGACATACGCCCAGTTTGCGCATGACGACGAGCAGATCATTTTGGGCAACGCAATAGTGCAGCACGACCATTTTCCGCGGCTTCTGGTGTCCACACAGTTCTTTCACTTCTTCTCGGTTTTCCACTGCAAACAGAACCTGTTGTTCGAAATGCACGTATCCACCTCACGATGGTCCGTCCATCTGGAACTTTCCCATGACGTCCCAAGTTGAAATGTTGCCGAAATAGACGCTGGGTAGCAATAACAGAGTCGTTAGTCTTGAAATAACTTTCAACAGCAGAGGCACAATGCTGTGCACTCCACCGCTCCATGTCACTGTCACACTCGAACATTAGTACACGAATGCGGTACGAGCTGGCACGCATTCCTGCAGTACGTCATTGTACTACGCAAGTCAAATTACTGTGTGAACGATGCTGCACCCTGTAGAAGGCTGCAGAACCGGAATGTTGTGCTGCAGCACGAAGGAACGCAGCCCACTGCTACGCCAGATCGATGCTTTGCAGAATACTACACCAGCATTATTTTATATCTACATCTACATGACTAGTCTGCAATTCACATTTAAGTGCTTGGCAGAGGGTTCATCGAACCACAATCATACTATCTCTCTACTATTCCACTCCCTAACAGCGAGCGGGAAAAACGAACACCTAAACCTTTGTGTTCGAGCTCTGATTTCTCTTATTTTATTTTGATGATCATTCCTACCTATGTAGGTTGGGCTCAACAAAATATTTTCGCATTCGGAAGAGAAAGTTGGTGACTGAAATTTCGTAAAAAGGTCTCGCCGCGACGAAAAACGTCTATGCTGTAATGACTTCCATCCCAACTCGTGTATCATATCTGCCACACTCTCTCCCCTATAACGCGATAATACAAAACGAGCTGCCCTTTTTTGCACCCTTTCGATGTCCTCCGTCAATCCCACCTGGTAAGGATCCCACACCGCGCAGCAATATTCTAACAGAGGACGAACGAGTGTAGTGTAAGCTGTCTCTTTAGTGGACTTGTTGCATCTGCTAAGTGTCCTGCCAATGAAACGCAACCTTTGGCTCGCCTTCCCGACAATATTATCTATGTGGTCCTTCCAACTGAAGTTGTTCGTAATTTTAACACCCAGGTACTTAGTTGAATTGACAGCCTTGAGAATTGTACTATTTATCGAGTAATCGAATTCCAACGGAGTTCTTTTGGAACTCATGTGGATCATCTCACACTTTTCGTTATTTAGCGTCAACTGCCACCTGACACACCATACAGCAATCTTTTCTAAATCGCTTTGCAGCTGATACTGGTCTTCGGATGACCTTACTAGACGGTAAATTACAGCATCATCTGCGAACAGTCTAAGAGAACTGCTCAGATTGTCACCCAGGTCATTTATATAGATCAGGAACAGTAGGGGTCCCAGGACGCTTCCCTGGGGAACACCTGATATCACTTCAGTTTTACTCGATGATTTGCCGTCTATTACTACGAACTGCGACCTTCCTGACAGGAAATCACGAATCCAGTCGCACAACTGAGACGATACCCCATAGCTCCGCAACTTGATTAGAAGTCGCTTGTGAGGAACGGTGTCAAAAGCTTTCCGGAAATCTAGAAATACGGAATCAACTTGAGATCCCCTGTCGATAGCGGCCATTACTTCGTGCGAATAAAGAGCTAGCTGCGTTGCACAAGAGCGATGTTTTCTGAAGCCATGCTGATTACGTGTCAATAGATCGTTCCCTTCGAGGTGATTCATAATGTTTGAATACAGTATATGCTCCAAAACCCTACTGCAAACGGACGTCAATGATATAGGTCTGTAGTTAAATGGATTACTCCTACTACCCTTCTTCAACACTGGTGCGACCTGCGCAATTTTCCAATCTGTGGGTACAGATCTATCGGTGAGCGAGCGGTTGTATATGAGTGCTAAGTAGGGAGCTATAGTATCAGCGTAATCTGAAAGGAACCTAATCGGTATACAATCTGGACCTGAAGACTTGCCCGTGTCAAGCGATTTGAGTTGCTTCGCAACCCCTAAGGTATCTACTTCTAAGAAACTCATGCTAGCAGATGTTCGTGTTTCAAATTCTGGAATATTCCATTCGTCTTCCCTGGTGAAGGAATTTCGGAAAACTGCGTTCAATAACGCTACGTGATTTTGTTGGCGGTGGGTATCCACAGCCATCGGCTGGTTGTGAGTTGCAGCTGCAGCTGATGCCTCGCTCGCCTGACTATCATTTGTGTTAATTTTCACTCTTACACCAGCGTGTCATTACAAATTGAACTGTGTGTCCGAATCAACCTATGCTCTGCAATCTATTCATAGAAGCAGCTATATTTAGCGTCTGATTTGCAATGATGAGAAGGCAATCAACTCAAACACAGTTATATTTCACACAGAACAAGTTTAAGGGCCCTGATAGTTTCTCTCAACATCACTCATCTTGCTTAGAAAAGTCATTCCGTTTTTCATCTTGTTCACATTAAAAATATTCCAGTTATTTAGTTACTTCAGCGAAAATTATTCAACACTTCCTCCCGATATTCAAATTTTGTACAAGGTCGCTTATAAAGAAATTTATTTGCCACTTGCTACTAAAAGCTGCCATACACAAGTCACTCCAAGACCTTCTAACTCACGATTCTTCACAATTAGTTTCGCAAAATTATTTCTCGTGAATGTTCAATTACTACCACGAATCAATTATTTCTTCTTATCACGGTTAAACTGTTTATTCTTCAAAATTAATCTTTTTTCGGTGCTTTTGAGTCACCTTTAACCATCACCGAGCGTCTGATTCACTACAACGTCTCTAATTGAGATTCCTCGACAGTTGGCACGAAACTAATGTGTCCAGAACCTCCTAAAACATCAGACGAAAATGAGATGCTAATATCTATATTTAGCAATGGTATCGGTAACGGTATCTTTATAAAATGTATGAATTGCACTAAAAAGTTACTTCGAAAACTGCCACTATATCTGTGGCTAGGGAAATACCTCTAACTAATTTATACTGGTAAGGAGGAAAGTAAAGATCTTTTTAATCTTGGCTTAATCAGGTCAGCCAATGTCCACCGTAAACACAGTGACTTGTGCTGTATTTGCTCTCTCTCTCCATTTCATCTATTACGGAGGAGCAGAGAGAAGTGAAGGCCTTTTTACAGGCACCAAAGCTCCATGCTATAGCTCTGAGGCTGGAGTGCTCCGACGTGAACCACTTCTCCAATGTGATTTGTAGAGCGCTCTACTCCGATGTTCCCGCTCAACACTAAGTTGTAGAGCCGAAAAGTAGCGGCTGTAATTAATCCGATGCGCACGCAGCAGCAGCGTGTCCTGATGTAATCTTCATGTGTACTGAACACAGCAATTACTCCAGCTCACGGCTTCAGGCGACACCCCGTCACACAGCTCCGGTCGCGGCACGTGTTCCACTAATTAACTCGCCGTGGGGAGAGGCCGCCCAAGTAAGCTGTTGGGAACCAAGGGGACACGGGCCGCGTATCCATCAGAAAGTGTGCTTTTGCGGTTGTTCACTTTGCCCTGTTACAGGTGTACAGCTGAGCCGTGGGAAAGCATTTCGATTAATCACCGTGCCTATACCCTCTTTGCTGTATCGACAGTGGTCAATTCTCTGGTTGCGGCCAGACGGTGTGATGATGGAGCGTCAGTAGTGCTCGCTAATTGGGCGATAGCCAGAGGAAAACAAGGTCGGATTGCGTTCGTTGAGCCGGCGGGAGCCCTGGTGCACTCTTAATGGTAGTTGTGGACTTGCTACAGCCGCGCGGGATTAGCCGAGCGGTCTTGGGCGCTGCAGTCATGGACTGTGCGGCTGGTCCCGGCGGAGGTTCGAGTTCTCCCTCGGGCGTGGGTGTATGTGTTTGTCCTTAGGATAATTTAGGTTAAATAGTGTGTAAGCTTCGGGAATGATAACCTTAGCAGTTAAGTCCCATAAGATTTCACACACATTTGAACATTTGAACTTGCTACGGACTGAAATGGCGGATGGATGAAGTGCGCCTGTATTGCTGTGCTGTTCTGAACGAGGTGGTTCCTTGGTATTCGGCATAGAGGACGGAAACTTCACTGCGAGACTTCGGAAGAGCCATGGCTGTTGCGATACAGCAGTGCGATAGTGACTTTTCACCTACATGGTGAACTTCGTTAGTGTCTTACAATTTTACGTTGGTTGCTACTATATTTTTCACTAAGAATTCCTTGGCATGTAGCCGCAGTAACTTTCTGGAAGTTAAAGTTACTTGAGCATTTCAAGGTTTAAATGAGAAGTAGCGATTGAGTTTTCTTCTGTAATGCTTGATTGTTTAAATCCATAGTGGACGAGATCAATGAAAGTCGTAATTAAAATCGTGTTTATTCTCTGGGAAATTTGGTCTGTAATAAATGTGCATTACCGACGATGGTGCCACTAAAGCGGAGTTACTAAATACAGTTTACCGTAATTCCGTAACGAAAGAAGACGAAGTAAATATTCCAGAAGTCGAAACCAGAACAGCTGTGTGACATAAAAGAAGATACCTTAGGTGTTGCAAAACAACTCAATTCACTTAAGAAAGGCAAGTCTTCCGGTCCAGATGATATACTAATCAGGTTCCCTTCGGAGTATGCAGACGCAATAGCGCCTTTCTTAGCACTGGTCACACCAATATTCAAGAAAGGAAATAGGAGTAACCCATTGAATTACAGACCCAGATCACTGACCTTGGAGTAGGATTTTGGAGCATATACTGTACTCGAACATTATGAATAACCTTGAAGAAAATGACTTAGTGATACATAACCAACACAGATTCATAAAAAATCGCTTTTGTGCAACACAGTTTTATTCCCATGAAGTAATGAGTGCTGTTGACAAGGGATCTCAGATCGATTCCATATTCCTAGATTTCCAGAAGACTTTTGATACCCTTCCTCACAAGCGACAAATTGTATGCACATGGAGTATCGTCTCAGTTGTGATTTCCTCTCAGAGACGTCACAACTCATAGTGATAGACGGTAAATCATCGAGTAGAACAGAAGTGATATCTGACGTTACGCAAGGTAGTGTCATAAGCCTTCCTCTGTTCCTGGTTTACATAAATAATATAGGTGATAATCTGGGCAGCCCCCTTAGATTGTTTGCAAATGACTCTGTAATTTACTGTCTAGCAAAATCATCAGGCGATCAATTCTAATTATAAAGTGATGTAGAGAGAATTTCTGTATGGTGCGAGAAGTTGCAGTTGACACTAAACAAAGAGAAATGCGAGGTCATCCACATGGGTACTAAAAGAAATCCAATAAATTTTGGGTATACGATAAATCGCACTAATCTAAGGGCTGTCAATTCGACTAAATACCTAGGAATTACAATTACGAGCAACTTAAATTGGAAAGACCACATAGATAATATTCTGGGGAACCCTAAACAAAGAATGCCCTTTGTTGGCAGAACACTTAGAAGATGCGACAAACCCACCAAAGAGACAGCCTACATTACACTTGTCCGTCCTTTGCTGGAATATTACTGCGCGGTGTGGGATCCTTACCAGGTAGGACTGACCAAGGACATCGAAAAAGTGCAAAGAAGGGCACCTCGTCTCGTGTTATCGCGCAATAGGGGTGAGAGTATCACTGATATAACACGCGAGTTGGGGTGGCAGTCACTGAAGCAGAGGCGGTTTTCTTTGCGGCGAGATCTATTTAAGAAATTCCAACCATCAACTTTTTCTTCCGAATGCGTTAATATTTTGTTGACACCCACCTACGTAGGGATAAATGATCATCATCATAAAATAAGAGAACTCAGAACTCGAACGTTAAGATTTATTCGTTCCTTTTTCCCACGCGCCTTTCGAGTGTGGAATGGTAGAGTAGTAGTATGAAAATGGTTCAATGAACCCTCTGCCATGCACTTCAGTGTGAATTGCAGAGTAACCATGTAGATGTAGACGAAGTGTGATCTGTTTATTAGCTAACCCAGCCCCTCACCACTCCGACACCTAGCTCCTGGCTGTCACACCATTACGGCAGCGTGGCCTTTCTCTACGTATAGAGTGCCATGCTTTTACTTCGAGCTGAGGTTGTACACAAACAAATCATCCCTATGCACGGCGTATGAGTGCTTTGAACTGCTTCCGAGTGGTGTCGACCAAAGTGTCCGATATTTCAGCAGACTCCTTTGTGGTCGTCTTCAGACGATCCTGACGTCTGATTGTTTTCAGTAACAAGTCACGTTGGTGAAATATCGCTCTTTAATCGCACTCCTTACCATAACCAGCTACAAGCTAACTCTACATTTCGCTACCACTGCCATCTCAGTGCCCCAGCACAGCTGTGTGGTCAGTGACCAGCGATACTACAAAAACCCAGGATGCTTCGGCAGCGTTGCAGAAAGAGCAGTACGCAGTAGGTAACACCTGGGTCGTCTGCTTAAGAGGAGGGGAAGAGGAGGAGATTAGTGTTTAACGTCCCGTCGACAACGAGGTCATTAGAGACGGAGCGCAAGCTCGGGTGAGGGAAGGATGGGGAAGGAAATCGGCGGTGCCCTTTCAAAGGAACCATCCCGGCATATGCCCGAAGTGATCTAGGGAAATCACGGAAAACCTAAATAAGGATGGCCGGACGCGGGACTGAACCGTCGTCCTCCCGAATGCGAGTCCAGTGTGCTAACCACTGCCCCATCTCGCTCGGTTTTGCTTAAGAGCGAGCTCGTCTTGACGTATATAAATACCGGCCATCTAGCCGCCTACTGGCATGGAATCGGCGACTACTGTAGAGTAGGCTACCACGATAAGACCTTCATCGTTCACCCACCATCTATTGGAGCAATTTTCTCCATTTGCTGTCGTACGGTTCCGCTTATGTCGGATCCAGCCACAGCAGTAATGGGTCAAATGTTGAAATGAGACCCTTCCAGCCGCCAGTTTCCTAGTTCCCTGTGTGTACGCCAACGCCTGACTCCGCCAGCCAGGCATGAGGCCGTGGTTCACACCCAGATGTCACCATTGCCGACGTGTGCCACAGGAGAGTGTCAGCCCCCATTGATGCTGATACAGCCACTCCACACTGAAGTGACTAAACTCATGGCATAGCGATATGCATATACAGGGTGCATCACACGAGGGTCATTCGGAAAGCAAGGAGCAATCAGTCGCGAAATGGAAAATACAGTGAAAATCTGATGAAGCTTTGCACAGATGCGTTGGGCACTGTGTCTAGTACGCCCGTCGATCGCATCAAATGGTTCAAATGGCTCTGAGTACTACGGGACTTAACATCTGAAGTCATCTGTCCCCTAGACTTAGAACTACTTAAACCCAACTAACTTAAGGACATCACACACATCCACGCCCAAGGCAGGATTCGAACTTGCGACCGTAGCAGCAGCGCGCGGTTCCGGACTGAAGCGCCTAGAACCGCTCGGTCACGAAGGTCGGCCGATCTCATCATGTCGCTCTTTTCAGTTCTGAGCTCATAGTGAGAACGTAAAGATGGCTAGAAATTAGCGTCTCGCTCCAAGTATGAGGGCCTGGCGAAAGATTTCATCTGAAGCTATGCAATCCACATAACATAACTGTCAAGCGGTTCGCTCTACACAACAATTCTCGGCCGCACTCTGCAGAGGCAATGAAGATGCTCTTGCAGCGTTTTCTATGGGAAGTGTTTGATCACCCACAATACAGACCATAATTGGCTACCCCTGACGTTCATCTCTGCCAAAATGAACCGGTGCCTATGAATACAATATTTTGACACAGACAATGAGCTGCCGTCCAGAGTAGAAAATTGTCCAAAAGCACTGGCGGCTCTCTTCCACAACGAGGGAATTGAAAATTTCGTACAACGCTACGACAGATGTCTAAGTCTGAGGAGCAACTGTGGAGAGAAGTAGCTGGAAGGTGTAGCTAACCGTTGCAAATAAAACAGTTTTGATTTTCACTGTGGTTTCCGTTTCGCGACCTATCGTTCCTTACTTTCCGAAGAGCCCTCGTAATTAATGACGTAAACATATACAGTTGAAAGTACACGATACTAAAAGCAAAGAAGTCTCAGTAAACATGTGCTCTAAAATGCATTCCTTAAGAGCTATGAGCACTTGTTCATCTTTGCTACTTTGAAACACAACTCTTCTAATGATCAAGTGCTGGTAACTTTTAACGTATGCATTTTAGAGCATGTGTTTGATGGATATTTTTTCTTATTTTGGTCTATACTGCCAGTTCACAAAATATGGTAAACAAAGAACTTGCAGTAGAAGAGATTTGTTTCATATAACTGTGTGAGACTCGAGCTCGGGACCTTTGCCCTTCGCGGCCACGTGCTTTCTTGGTAGAGTTCGAGTCTCGGTCCGGCACACAGTTTTTATCTGCCAGGAAGTTTCATATCAGCACACACTGCGCTGCAGAGTAAAAATCTCAGTCTATCTCCAAGCTGCTTCCTCTCGCGTTTCTTGATCACCCAAGCGGAAGTTTTATTTTGATCGCAACGTTTTTTTTCCCTTCTGTTCCCTTCCCTTTCTTGTTTTCTCAGAATAGCAAAACATGTCAGTAACGACATGAGAACAAAACTTGCTTGTAATTGGTATGGCACAGACAAAGCCTTTAAAATTTTGATTGCTGATCTTCGCCGTATGCTAGGCTGTGCTTTCGAGGTCAGAGTTGACAAATCGCTTAAAGAAAGGTGTTACAACGAGACAGCACTCAAATCGTTTCAAGCATCTCATAGCTTCAACATCGCAAAACCTTCTACTTTCAATTTCTGGGACAGCGAGTGCGTAGTCCAACGCTTCGAAATGAGGGAATTCACCGGCGTGCAGCCTGCAGGCACCCACTGGAATTAATATCGGTGTTACTCGGCCGCCTGGGTAGTCTGGAAACCGCGAGTGGAGGGAAAGAAAAGCGAAGTGGGAAGGGAAATGGAGACAGAAGTAGGAGGCGTCGGGGGAGGTGAAGCGACTCAGCGAATTACTGCCGCCAGCTTTCTTTGCGTAGCAAATTAAAATCTAATCTCGCCGTCTGCGGGCAGCACACAGTGGCCCACGGTGTTACAGAAGCCTCCAGGGAGCCGCGCTAGACGCGCTGATACAGCTACAATGAGAACAAGGAGGTAATAGTAATGGCACGTCTCTCTCCTTATATCAATTTGGAACTCAGACGGAATTATATTTGAGGTTTCTTACTCACTTTTTCACTCATGGAACGTTCATCAAATCAGACTTTGTATTTCGAAATCACCCTTCTTTTAAGGGAGTTACTTATACATTCACTGAGAACATAAAAAAGTGGTTATTGTTAAATATTCTCCCCATCTTAAAGTGTATTGGGGGTGGTAGTGGGAGGGAGGGAGTGGGGTGGTAGTGTGGTCAAGGCATCGTTTTCTCATCTGTTCCTCCACACTCCAGTTACTCACAACTCTTAAATGGCTGGTGTGCGACTTACTATCGTACCGCAGGGTGTTTCTCGTACCAGGAATGTAACTGGAGACAACACCTTGGTCATCTCGTAGGGACGCAAAAAGCTTGGCCTCATTTTAGACGAAGCTTGTCAGCGCCTTTATTCTGTGCCCAAAGGAATTAATAAATAAACCACACTACCAAGTGATGGGACGCCTACCCTTGTTACTCGTATAGCGAGCAGCCTCTCTCCCTTGCGCTCTCAGGATACTGTTCCTAGCTGCCTCTGAATTTTTCTTAATGCTTTCAGGACTACCACCAAGTGGCAAAATTTCGTTGATAGACCAGACGTTAGACAGTGGTGAACTGACAGGGAAGGTAAACGTGAGACTAGCAGGAGACGAGCAATGTGACTCATGGTGCTCAGTATTCAGAGCAAAGGTTAGCCGCCGTATTGACTGATTCCACGGAGTCTGGGTACCTGAATGAAACACACTAGGGGCTGCCTTCCGGTTGCTATTAACGTGTTCAGCAAACAATGGCTGCGGATTGTACGCCGTCGTCGTTACATAGCGGATCGCACTGATGAAACAAAATCTCCTGACTTCTTTTAACACGAATGCTTGAGAAGTGTCACTAACACCCTTGGCGTGCCAAAGGCGGAGAAAACCTTCCATAAATGTTGTACAGTGACTCTGGAGACACTTGGTTTATTGGGAAACAGCCACACAAATCGGAAAAGGCATCTGCTGCCCCAGTAAATACCAGTTTCCCTGTTTAGTACGCGGAAGGAGCCCCACCTACTCAGCAAGGAAAGTTCTATCTGAAATTAGTTCTTCTGTCTTGGAATTAGGATTAGGCTTAACTCTGATACACTCCTCACACTAGCAGACCAACCTTCTCACATCCTTATTTAAGGTTGGACACGTCAAACTCTTTCTAATTCTCATAAGAGTTTTAAAAGTACCCACATGCCCTCCACAAAGAGACTTATGGACATACTTAAATATAGCAAGAACTAAATCACGTGGTAAACAGATCTTGGGTTTCCGGTCGTACCTGGTTTTGTAACAAGCAAATTCCCTTGCTCAACAGGTAACTCAGAATCACCTCTCCCACCTCCAGTGAGCTCTAAATAAAATCCAACTGAGGGTCGTTGTCTTACTGAGCACTCAGATTATGAACCAGCTCTGGCACGTGGCCGAAGTCACCCCAACAAAAATTCATTGAATACATCGGGTAACAATTCCTCTGGTTCCTCCTCAGGCTGAATGTGGCTTAGAGCATCGGTGACTTCGTTACCACTTTCCCTAACGTGTCGAACCTCAAAAAGAAAAGCAGATATTCGAACCGCCTACCTCCCTACCTCGCCAGTCTCCCTGTCTTGTGAGGACACCCCATCACCTAGGATAATGCATGGTTATCAGTTTCCAAAAGAAAATGCCTATGTTCTAAATAAAATTTAAACCTTTCAAGACCAAAAGGCACCGCAAATTCTCCAAATCATAGACTGAATATAATTTCTGTCTCAGATAACGAGCCGGCCGCTGTGATCGAGCAGTTCTAGGCGCTTCAGTGCGGAGCCGAGCTGATGCTTCGGTCACAGGTTCGAATCCGGCCTCGGGCATGGATGTATGTGATGTCCTTAGGTTAGCTAGGTTGAAGTAGTTCTAAATCTAGGGCACTGAAGTCCTCAGATGTTAAGTCCCACAGTGCTTGGAACTTTTTTTTTACTTTCGTTCTCCTGAAGCTGAACTGCTGCAGTACCGTCCTTCGATGCAGCGGTCTGCAATATGAATTGGTTGTCAAAAGTCGGAATCCCTAAAACAGGAGCATTGGCAGACTGGTTTCATGCGGCCCGCCAACCATTCCTCTCTTGTGCCAACCTCTTCATCTCAGAGCAGCACATGCAACCTATGACCTCAATTATTTGCTGGATGTATTCGAATCTCTGTCTTCCTCTACAGTTTTTGCCCTCTACAGCTCCCTCTACAACCATGATGACTCAACAGATGTCCTACCATCTTGTCCATTTTTCTTATTAGTGTTTCCCATAATTCATTTCCTCGCCGATTCTTCGGAGAACCTCATCATTACATTAACTTATCAGTCCCCTTAATTTTCAACATTCTTCTGCAGCACCAAACCTCAAATGCTTCGATTGTCTTCTGTTACGGTTTTCCGACGGTCCATGTTTCGCTAATATACAATGCAGTTTTCCAGTGTACATTCTCAGACATTTCTTCCCCAATTAACGATCAAACTTTGATACTTTCTGCCAGGAATGCCCTTTTTGCCAGTGCTAGTCTGTTTTTTATGACCTCCTTGCCTCATCCGTCACTGGTTATTTTGCTGTCTTCTCTAACTTCATCTACTTCGTGATCACCAATCCTGATAAGTTTCTCGCTGTTCTCACTTCTGCTATTCTTCATTACTTTTGTGTTTCATTGATTTATTCTCAATCCATATTTTCTACTCATTAAACTGTCCCTTACATTCAACAGGTCCTGTAATTCTTCTTCATTTTCACTGAGGATAGCAATATCATCAGCGAATCTTATTGTTAATTTCCTTTTCACGTTGAATTTCAATTCCATTCTTGAACTTTTATTTCTGTCATTGATCCTTCTATGCAGGGGGAACCGTAGGGGGAAAGACTACATAAATGTCTTACACCCTTTTTCATCCGAGCGCTTTCGAACGCTTTTTCCAGACCGACAAATTCTAAGAACGTGTCCAGATTTTTCTTCGGTCTTGCCTCCGTTATCAGTCGTAACCTCAGAATTGCCACTCTGGTGCCTTTACCTTTCGTAAAGCAAAACAGGTCGTCACCTATCACATCTTTAATTTTCTTTTCCATTTCTCTATATATTATTTTTGTCAGCAGCTTGGATGCCTGAGTTGTTAAGTTGAATGTGCGATAATTCTTGCACTTTTCGGCTCTTTCAATCTTCGGAATTGTGTGGACGACGTTGTACGAAACTCTGATGGTATATCACCAGATTCTTAGATACTACACACCAACCTGTGTAGTCGTCTTGCTGCCATTTCCCCCAATGATTTTGGAAATTCTGATAGTATGTTATCTATCCCTTCTGCCTTATTCAATCTTAAGTTCATAAAAATGGTTCACATGGCTCTAAGCACTATGGGACTTAACTTCTGAGGTCATCAGTCCCCTAGAACTTACTACATAAACCTAACTAACCTAAGGACATCACACACATTCCAGACTGTAGTGCCTAGAACCGCTCGGCCACTCCGGCCGGCCTGATTTTTTCCTTCCAACTTCTGCTTGTACTCAGCCTTTTAGGCATGTCTAATCCTCTTCAACTGAACTGGCTATTAAATTATTCATTATCGCAGTATCTGTTGCCTCAGAGAATTTCAAGCGTAACTCTTCATTCCTTAGTAGTTCCATATCACACTTTTTGCGCATTGATTCTTAACTTTAGCGTACTCTTCATCACTACTAAATTGTGGTCTGAGTGTATATTTACTCTTGAGTACACCATACAGTCCATTATCTAATTTCGGAAACGCTAGCTGACCGTGATATAATCTAAATGAAAACTTCCCGTATCTACCGGCCTTTTCCAAGTAGATCTCCTCCTCTAGTGATCTGAGCAGAGTATTCGTTATTACTAGCGGAATTTATTGCGGAACTCCATTAGTCTTCCTCCTATCTCATTACTAATACCAACCCAATATTATCCCGTAACACTCCCTTCTACTCCTTCCCTACAGTCACATTCCTATACCCACGACTATTAGAATATCGTATGTTACGTACTGAATTAGCGGTTCAGTATCCTCATATAATTTCTCTATCTCTTCATCTTGGCCACAGATCGTACATAATATAGACTGTATGCAGTGTCATTACAGTCACGTGACACGTGGCACAAAGCTTTAGGAACCAGAGTTTGGAAATTGGGTAAGTTCTATGGGACCAAACTGCTGAGGTCATCGGTCCCTAAACTTACACACTACTTAGCGTAAGTTAGATTAACGCACACACCCATACACGAGGGAGGACTCGAACCTCCGACGAGGGGAGCCGCGCGAATCGTGACAAGGCACCTAACACCGTGCTGCTACCCCGAGTTCCAGTGATTCCATGCTCAGTTCACACTGAGGTGACAAAAGTCGTGAGATCCCTCATAATATTGTGTCTGATCTTTTTACTAGTGCTGTAACTCGACCTGGCATAGACTCAACAAGTAATGCAGAAACATTGAACTACACTCCTGGAAATGGAAAAAAGAACACATTGACACCGGTGTGTCAGACCCACCATACTTGCTCCGGACACTGCGAGAGGGCTGTACAAGCAATGATCACACGCACGGCATAGCAGACACACCAGGAACCGCGGATTTGGCCGTCGAATTTGTGCACCGCCGCCGTCAGTGTCAGCCAGTTTGCCGTGGCATACGGAGCTCCATCGCAGTCTTTAACACTGGTAGCATGCCGCGACAGCGTGGACGTGAACCGTATGTGCAGTTGACAGACTTTGAGCGAGGGCGTATAGTGGGCATGCGGGAGGCCGGGTGGACGTACCGCCGAATTGCTCAACACGTGGGGCGTGAGGTCTCCACAGTACATCGATGTTGTCGCCAGTGGTCGGCGGAAGGTGCACGTGCCCGTCGACCTGGGACCGGACCGCAGCGACGCACGGATGCACGCCAAGACCGTAGGATCCTACGCAGTGCCGTAGGGGACCGCACCGCCACTTCCCAGCAAATTAGGGACACTGTTGCTCCTGGGGTATCGGCGAGGACCATTCGCAACCGTCTCCATGAAGCTGGGCTACGGTCCCGCACACCGTTAGGCCGTCTTCCGCTCACGCCCCAACATCGTGCAGCCCGCCTCCAGTGGTGTCGCGACAGGCGTGAATGGAGAGACGAATGGAGACGTGTCGTCTTCAGCGATGAGAGTCGCTTCTGCCTTGGTGCCAATGATGGTCGTATGCGTGTTTGGCGCCGTGCAGGTGAGCGCCACAATCAGGACTGCATACGACCGAGGCACACAGGGCCAACACCCGGCATCATGGTGTGGGGAACGATTTCCTACACTGGCTGTACACCTCTGGTGATCGTCGAGGGGACACTGAATAGTGCACGGTACATCCAAACCGTCATCGAACCCATCGTTCTACCATTCCTAGACCGGCAAGGGAACTTGCTGTTCCAACAGGACAATGCACGTCCGCATGTATCCCGTGCCACCCAACGTGCTCTAGAAGGTGTAAGTCAACTACCCTGGCCAGCAAGATCTCCGGATCTATCCCCCATTGAGCATGTTTGGGACTGGATGAAGCGTCGTCTCACGCGGTCTGCACGTCCAGCACGAACGCTGGTCCAACTGAGGTGTCAGGTGGAAATGACATGGCAAGCCGTTCCACAGGACTACATCCAGCATCTCTACGATCGTCTCCATGGGAGAATAGCAGCCTGCATTGCTGCGAAAGGTGGATATACATTGTACTAGTGCCGACATTGTGCATGCTCTGTTGCCTGTGTCTATGTGCCTGTGGTTCTGTCAGTGTGATCATGTGATGTATCTGACCCCAGGAATGTGTCAATAAAGTTTCCCCTTCCTGGGACAATGAATTCACGGTGTTCTTATTTCAATTTCCAGGAGTGTATGTTGCCTCTATAGCTGCGATAATTGCGAAAGTCAACTGACCTCTCGATTACGTCCCATAAATGTTCAATGGAATCCGTGTCGGGCGATCTGTGTGCCAAGCCATTCGTTCGAGTTGTCCAAAACGTTCTTGAAATCAATCGTGAAAAATTGTGCCCCGGTGACACAGCGCAGTATCATCCATAAAAATTCCATCGTTGTTCGAGAACATAGAGACCTTGAATGGCTGCAAATGGTCTCCAAGGAACCGAACAGCCCACACCATTATGGAGCCACCATCAGCTTGCACAATGCCTTGTTGAAAACTTGGGTGCACGATTCCGTGCGGTCTGCGCCACGCTCGAAACTTACCATCACCTCTTACCAACTGAAATCGGTACTCATATCAAAGGGCTCTGTCTTCCAGTCGTCTAGAGTCCGACGAATATGGTCACGATCAGAGGAGGGGCGTTGCAGGCGATATCGTGCTATTAGCAAAGGCACTCGCGCCTGTGGTCTGGTGCCACAGCCCATTGACGTCAGATTTTGTTATAGTGTCCTAACGATTTCGTTCGTCGTGAACCCCACATTTATTTCTGCGGTTATTTCACGCAGCGCTGCTTGTCCATTAGTACTGAAACTTCTATGCAAACGCCACTGCTTTCAGTCGTTGAGTGAACGCAAGTCATATCGGACGTCCAGCGAAAATTTAAATGAAATTGTCCATGATATGTGACTGCAGAATTGTTAGCACTGCTCTAGTGCTTTAAAATATATCGAACATTTTTATTTGGCTTGTGCCATAATAAACTTCCTGTGGTGTGAATGCATTCTGCGGATCCACTATTGGGTGTATTGCTGAAACCTTAGGTGCATAAATTCTGAAGATATTCAGAGTGATATCCTATGTAATAAGCCTTGTATGCAGGAATCATTTATTTAGTGAGGTGTGTAATTCTTCTTTTACCATCAAATGTGTATGCTGAGCCGTGAGTGGCTCATGTTCATGCCACATCTCATTTGACGTCCTGTTTTACTGTGGTACCACCTCTTTACGTTAATTTCAATTACTGGTGTCACTGATTTGCCGCCTTGCCTGCCGGTGTGCGGCAGCAGCGGCGCTTATCGATATAAGCCCTGGCGTATTATCTTTGCTGACTGCTATTACCTCCCGGCTGTCGTGCCTTCGGAGTTAGTTCGGATCTGCCAGTGAGTTGGGAGGGACTGGCAGTGCAGTTCAGATCTCGCAGTGTTTGACTTAGGACACGGCAGAACTTCAGTCGGGGCGAAGCTGCAGTGAGGTCCGGACAGCCATGACTCGCCCGACGGTTGCCGGTGCATATCACCTGAGTGCGGACCAGCTTGGCTGGTCGTCGGTCGGTCGTCTTGTAGGACGACGTGTGTGTTGGCCGGCGATAGCATACGGGTTGCCTGCGTGTGCCGACTCGTGATTCGTCATTGTTATTGCACAATCGCTGCCGTTAGTATTGTTTAGTCCTTCCCGCAAGTGTTCGTGAAACTGTGTGTAGCTTGTGCTCAGTTACTTTAGTGCTGTCTCCGTGCTGACGTGTAGCAGTAAGTCGGTTGGTGTGGATCAGCCAGGAAATCTCCGCACGGCACGGCGGGCCGGGCCCGTTGGCGGCCTCTTCGCAGTGTCGGAGTGTGTGGAAGCTGTTCCGATTGCTACGGGGTTCGTGGCTCACCGAACCAGGACATCAAAGTTGTGTGATGATTTAATCACCGAAGCCATACCGTTCACATTGTGCAGTTGGTTTTCATAGTTGGCTGTTGGGGGTATTTCCGTGAACAACAGCGAGTGTTCGAGTTGGCGAAAGTTTGGCCACCATCCGGTGGAGTGTAACTGTATTTTGCTTATTTGAAGTCCAAGTGCACCAGAGGAATTCTCTGCCTTGTGGCCGTTAGCGTTCCGGTTACCTACCCTGGCCGGTGACGTAAAAAAAATGGTTCAAATGGCTCTGAGCACTATGGGACTCAACTGCTGTGGTCATTAGTCCCCTAGAACTTAGAACAACTTAAACCTAACTAACCTAAGGACATCACACACATCCATGCCCGAGGCAGGATTCGAACCTGCGACCGTAGCAGTCTCACGGTTCCGGACTGCGCGCCTAGAACCGCGAGACCACCGCGGCCAGCGGTGACGTAAAATTTAGGCAATGTCCTTTCCTCACCGTGTTGTCTCTTACCAACACGTGTGTGTACTTCTGACAGCTTATGCATACTTGGTTGTGGGTGGCTACGCCTTTTACGTTTTGACTTTGGAGTTCCTTGTGCACTGTCCGGGTGAAAAGCAAGTCGTCTTGTCGGTAGGTCCGTTGGCTGTCGCTTGGTTCGGTTGCCGTTGGATCGGATATAGTTGGGCCAACTACCTGTCTCCCCTAAGAGAACGTTAATATTTCAAGTGCAGACCGACCCCCGGAAACATCTGAGCGCCGCTGTCTGTACTGCCTTTTTTATTGGTGTTTGATTGCGTATTTTAATGGCTTATAGCCGATGATTTGAATCTGTATGCCTTTAGTTGCGTTTTAAGTAATGGGCCTACAGACGCTTTAAAATTGAAAGTTCCTTACTTGTCAAGTCGTGCATTGCTTGGGCCGTCAGCCTAATTTAATATTTTTTATTATTATTATTTATTTATTTTGATAAAGCGTTGGGCCCTCGGCCTTTTGAAAATTTATTGTAGTTGCCTTTTTCAATAATGGGCCTTCAGCCGCTCTAAAATTTAAATTCCTTACTTGTGAAATCTTAGATTGCTGGAGCCTTCAGCCTGTGTAAAATAATAATTAAAGATAAAGCTTTGGGCCTTCTGACAACTAAAAATTATTTTAGTTGTTTTAAGTCATCGGCCTTCAGCCTTTTTTTTTAAATTAAAGTTTTTGGTTTTCAAGTATCAGACTGTGTTGGCCTTCAGTCTAATTGAAGATAAGGCCTCCTGCCTTATGTGTGTGTGTGTATGTGTGTTTTTTTTTTTTTAATTTAATTTTACCTGCAGTCTTAAATCATGGGCCTTCAACCGTCTTTAAATTAAATTTGTTTGCTTTTCAAGTGCGAGATTCGTTGGGCCTTCAGCCAAATTATAGAACTTACTTACGTGAGGCCTTCTGCTTTATAAATATTCTGTTTTCGGTCTGAATTTTAAGTTAATGGCTTTCAACCGTTTTTAAAATTAAGTGGTTGTGCCCTTAATTGTGGCCTATTCAGCCGATAACTATGTTCAGAACATTTTGCTGTGTTGTTTGGACAACTAAATAAAGTTATATGTGTTTGAGTGTAACTGACAGCCCCCTTTTGGCCCTTTTCCACAATTCCAACTACCTGTTCTGTCCTGCGGACTTAAGCAGGGCGTTTCATATGCTTCATTGTATTCCCAAATTTAACCCAACATTCAATATTTCTCATTGAAAATAGATGCACATATTTGTTAACACTGATTTTGTGCCTTCATCTGTCAGCTAAATGATAAGACCTGTTCTACAGTGTATTTATATTTAGAAATTGATTAGCTGTGTCTACATGATCGTCATTCCGGAGGAGAAATGTTTATAAATGTTAATCGAAATATTAAGTACTTGATCTTCAAGAAGGCAGTGTGCCGTTTTATTAGTGAATAATTTAACCTGTTATCTAATACCTTTTGGTGGTTTTTTACACTGTCCCTGCAGGCCTGTTCTGTGCGCTTGTTACAGCTGGCTGGCTGTTGTTTTGGAGTAAGCGCCTCCTTTCCACCTACGGGTACCGGCGCTGTGATGTCTCGGGTAGCGGCGGGTGACTACGGGTCGAAGCTCGAGAAGTGGGTGTTGTACGAACTGACGACTTCCGACTTCCGCCTTGGCTTCTTCAAATTAAGTTTTCGTTCCGCCTTCGAGCGACCTGGCGTCACTCCTCGCTAATTAATTCTGGTGCTAATTATGTTTACTCGGGTATTTATTATATTTATTAAACTTTGTCTGAAGAGTAACATACAATTGTGAATTAATTTTAAGCCGTCAGGCGCATAATTGTTAGTTGTTTTAAAATTTTCTTATATATTAGACCTTGTTTCATAAAAGACATTGGTAACAGATTACGGAACTGTTGTTTTAAAGAAATTTGTTTACATGATTGTTAAAAAAACGAGTGATAACAAAAGGGGTCCAGTCTTATTTGTTTCCCTATTCCCTAGTAGACCATTGTAACAAATGGATCTCGGAATTTTTAATTCCCTAACGATTTCCGAAATAGAATGTCCCATGTGTTTTGCTCCAACCACATTCCGCACTCAGAATCTGTTAGTTCCCGACGTGGGGCCATAATCACGTCAGAAACGTTTACACTTGAATACCTGAGTACAAATGATAGTTCCGTCAATGCGCTACCCTTTCATGCCTTGCGCACGCGATACTTCCGGCGTCCATATATGAGCATAACGCTGTTCCACGTTTTTAGCCACCTCTGTGCAGCTGCGGTTTCTTTATTATAATGGTGAGCTCTTGTGCAGCGTCTGGTTGCGCCGAAGTGTACGTGAAAGGAAGAAATATTTCGTTCTGTCAATAATACGAGTTTATGAAGACGTTTTTTCGAGATTATGTCCCTATATCAAGACTTTAAACCAAAGGAGTGGTAGCGTCACCAAGAAATTGCTAATAGTCTCCTATCTGAGGGTATTTATTTGTGCCTAAATGTTACGGTGTGAATGATAAAGGTGATTATATTATAGAGTATATGCACGTCGTATAAACACGAGAGTCGCTCCAAAAGAAATGCACACAATTTTTGTAAAGATATAGTTTTCATTCTGCATGTGTGAAACTTTTACAGTGTGTAGATACATCCTTCCCGCTTGTTTTCAAACTTAGCTCAACCTGTTCCCGTGAGTGGCGCCAAAACAGCATGTCCTCAAGATGGCTGCTACACTTGACGTTCGTCAGAAGCAACGTGCTGTCATAGAATTCCTGTGCTGTGAAAACGAGACAGTGGGAATCATCCTCAGGAGGTTGAAAAATGTGTACGTACATGCTGCTGTCGATCGCAGTACAGTTAGTCGCTGGGCAAGCAGGTTACGTGATCAAAGCGGGCACGGCAATATTGAGGATTGTCCTCGCAGCGGCAGGCCTCGTACTGTACACACTCCAGACAATGTGCAGAGAGTTAACGAATTGGTGACTGCTGACAGACGCATCACAGTGAACGAATTGTCACGCTACGTTGGGATGGGGGAAGGAAGTATTTTCCAGGTGGGTTCTCAGGATGTTGACAGTGGCTCACAAAGAAACAAGAAAAACGGTATGCAGCGAAATTTTGGAACTGTATGAGAATGGTGACGATGAATTTCTTGGAAGAATTGTGACAGGTGATGCAACATGGCTCCATTATTTTTCACCACAGACAAAGAGGCAATCAATGGAGTGGCATCACGCAAATCACCCAAGAAAAAAAATTCAAAACCACACCTTCTGCTGGAAATGTTATGGCTACAGTGTTTTTCGATTCCGAAGGACTCTTGCTTGTGGACATCATGCCAAGTGGAACCACCATAAATTCTGATGCGTATGTGACGACACTGAAGAAACTTCAAGCTCGATTGAGTTGTGTTCGACCACATCGGTAAAAGCAGGATGTTTTGCTGTTGCATTACAATGCACGGCCACATGTCAGTCAAAACACCATGGAAGCGATCACAAAACTCGGATGGACAACACTGATACACCCGCCTTACAGTCCTGACCTGGCTCCATGTGACTCATCTCTTTGGGAAACTGAAAGATTCTCTTGGTGGATCAAGCTTTGAAGATGATGACTCTCTTGTGCACGCTGCCAAACTGGCGCCAACAGGTTGATCCAGAACTTTACTGTGCGGGTATACAGGCGCTGGCTCCAAGATAAGGCAGTTAAGAGGGATGGAAATTATGTGGAGAAATGAAAATATTGTTCCTAAAGGATGTATCTACACACTGTAAAACTTCCAAACATGTAGAATAAAAGATGGATTTAAATAAATATAGTGTGCATTTCGTTTTGGAGAGACCCTCGTACGTACGGAAATGTATAAAATGTCATGTGGATGCGTGGTGTCTGTTCCTTTGAACGTACCCGAGAGAACAGACGTCATGCATTCAAATACACGATTCACCTCGATGGGGAATAAATCCACCACCTTCATTGCGGATGCACAATTATGTACGACCTCCTAAGGGAATCTCACAGTAGCGAGCATGGAGGACGTGGACACGGACTGTGGACAGGTGGGTGAAAATGTGGGTCGGCCTAGAGGCGTGCCGAGATAATCCGCGCCGTTCGTTTAACACTGTGTCCCGGTGACGCAATGGTTAACTCAGCTGCCTAATGAGGAGCTGATCGCAGTTTCGAGTCCCAGTCCACCATCTATTTTCGTTCGTCGTCGCTGATGCCACATGAAGTCCTGATACAGCTGATATTAACCCCTTCCCGTTTCTACCCCTCCCCCCCCCTCCTTCAATCTACATGATGATGAGGATGCGGTCCCATACTCCGAGGAGCGTAGGGGACGATTCGGGACACCCGCACCGCTGTACTAGGCAAGGTCCTAGTGGAGCTTTGCCATTGCTTTCCTCCGATCAGAATGGGGATGAATGACAATGACGAAGACGACACAACAACACCCGATCATCTCGAGGCAGGAAAAATCCCTGACCCCGCCAGGAATCGAACACGGGGCTCCGTGCGCGGGAAGCGAGAACGCTACCGCAAAACCGCGAGCTGCAGAGATATACATAATATAAAATATTAATTGCAACGTCCTTTTTTTTCTCTGTTCAGTTTCATCATTTGTTTTTAAGTACCCTCGAAACTGGTTACCGTTTTCGCAAAAATGAAATACAAATGAATGCTTGGACCCTTGCTTTGAAAAGCAAGATTTTTATTAAACCAAACGACCACACAATGGTAATCAGCAAAGATTTTTCTCCTGATTTTTTTGAAACTGAGGTCTTTGGTATCAGAGCGAAAATGAAACCATATGCTGAACCATCAATTTTTGATTGCACCATCATTTAGCACCTCAAGAAAAAAAGAGGAAATTAAGAATTCAAAGAAGTGTGCAACAATCGTTCTCTGCTTCAGAAAATGATGTGTCGGATGCATTTTATTTTTACTTGTATCGACGTGACTGTAAAGAAAATTGTTATACATAAATCTCTATCGCTTAATCATATAACTACTCTAAACATTCATGGTGGTGTCTGTTTGTTCTATATCGTGTCTCCCTACCACTTTCGCGCAACGACGCTCTGAGCGTGATTTTTAGGGAATTGACTAGTTTGAACCTGGGACCTGTTGCTGGTAAGGAGACGCCAGACCACACATGACATGTAGAATTCAGAAGAGTTCAGTGAGACTAGAGATGATATAATCAAATGCTTAATGATCTCAGCGTCAGCTCCACTGCACTCCCTGTAAAAGAATCTTAATACTAACTAAATTTAGTGGAAAGGGTTCAAGGCTTTCCTATGTTTAGTTAGCTGGTAAAATAACGTCGAAAAATCAGTTAAGTTTACCATTGGTAACTTTATTCTACTCACAAAACATCATTTATAAATTGCACTATTGATAAAAGGAAATGTTTTAATACAGGATGGTAAAAACCAACTGCGTTCAACAAAAATGTGAACGAATATTCCCTGAATGGGTTTCCAAGTTCTACAATCGATCGAAGGATGACCTATGCCATATCACATCTATAATCTAGGTTTAATTTGAGTTTCACAAAAGAGAAAACTATCAAAATGGTCTACAGTGACCCTCAATTATCTTTAATTACTTATTTAACATGTCGTAAATTACAGTGGCTGATGTGGCTTCTCAATAACTATATAAAAGAAAAATCATCGCGTTTCAGATCTTTTCTTCAAGTGGCAAATGTGAACACCATGAGTTTTAATTAACGATCGACACTAGTATTACGCAAAAAGGGGGTGAAACAGATGAGACTTCTGCAGTTCTGAGTGAAGCCTTATGCGCTCAAAAATGCGGCATCGCGTCCGTTCATTACCTTGTCGGTGTTTAGGCAGCGTCAGGGCGGCAGCGGCCGGCGCAGCAGCCATCCAGCTCGCCGTCTCGGAACCAACTCCTCTCTAACTTCTCCTTACTACAATTTACCGAAGTTAGTTTAAAAAAACTATCTGGCTATGTTTTCATCTGACCAATCAGGGTCTCAATGTTAACCTTAAGCTCCGCCTACTAAAATTCTGTCTATCCAATGAGAAACGTTATACTTTTCGTGGTGGGGCAATGTTTTTAAAGTTTGCAACGTAACAGAGACGCTAAAAAGTCTCACGCTAAAACCTGCAGCTAGTGTGGTCCTTTTAGCGTTATCGTAAGATCTATACTGCTCTTCTGGAAGGCTCTATCTTTTAACATGGGCTGGGGAGTTATCCTAATGTAACAGACACACGAAAAAGAGTCACGCTAAAACTTGCGGGTGGTAGTGGCCCTTTTTGTGTTATCGTAAGATCTATACTGCTTTTCTGGAGGGCTCTAGCTTTTAACATGGGCTGGGGGTGATCCTTGACGTACCTGAGACGCGAAAAAGCCTCACGCTAAAACGTGCGGGTTGTATAGTCGTACAGGTAGGCTCGCGGCGTGGGTGCCCAGCCCCTCCCTTATCTAGCTTAACACGGTTCTGCTCTCGGCTTCTGTCCTCGTTTCTCCCCTCGGAACTGCGTCTGCCTCACGGTGGGAAGGTACGACATGCATTTAGGCATTCTTGTGTTAGTCTGTGGTATTCCATTTGCTCACTCGTTACTCGTATTACTTTGGTTAATTTAATGTCACGATTTATTCGGAGCTATGTGACATACTACTGGATTTGCTTATCATGTCAGGGTTTTCATGTAAGGTGTTGGATTTGCCTGACACCTTACACTACGTTGCATCTATATACGATTACTTCCTGTAAAAATTGGACATTATGGACAGAAATGGATTTCTTTTTTTATAAAAGCACAATAAAAAGTTTCACACGTTGTTGAGGAACCGACAGAAAACTAATGCTGCATGCCAAATAGTATTTTTTCGTCTACACCTGTGCAAACACTGAACTAAAAGACTGACAATGCAACAAAAAGAAACTGTAAGTCTGTCGCTTATAAACAAATCCGTCAGTACGTTTCACATACAAAAACGATAAACATAGCATTACTATCAGAAACTTCAGGGAAGTTAGTTTAACTGCACTAATACATATGTAATGCTACAGTTCGTTTCATTGCCAAAAAATGCTTGCATTCATATTTAAAAGAGAAAAACTATAACTGCCAGCTTCACTTCGCATAGCACGCGATGACCGGGCGTCGGCTTAATGTTCCCAGTCACGTGACTTAAATATTGGTTTCAAAACACAACACGGCAGAGATAAGGGGGGGGCGAGGTCTTTTTTATCTCTGGTCTATGAAAGAATTCCTTCACGAAAATTTATTATAGGTTCCTACTGGCTTATATTGTGGAACGACAGTGAGAACTTGTCATTGAACTTTAGAGTAGGAGTGATCAGAGTTATTTCTGGACGGGGAGTAAGGGTCGACCTTTGTAAATAACAATTCGTTTATCCGATGTAAGTGAATTATTCTGAGGCAGCGGTGATATTACACTAGACGCGGAACGTTCAGTTTTGCCCTCATCAATCACTGTGTCGTCAGCTAAAAGCAGGGCTGAAATAGTGTCGTGAGACAGTGGATAATTACGGGGATAGCTACACAGGCCACGGATTCGTGTGGAGTCCCCTAGGGCGACGAAGCAATCAAGGTGTGCCCAGATTCCTTATGGCCTCTATTGGTTGATAAAAGAACTTATCCCGGATAAAGATAGTGCACGAAAGGCAGGGGAACGCCACCACATACCCTGGGGTATTCTGCCCCACGAGCCGATTCTGGAGGACCGTCCATGGAGTTTAAATGGCACCCCCTTACGTTCAAAATAGTTCAAATGGCTCTAAGCACTATGGGACAACATCTGAGGTCATCAGTCCCCTACGCTTAGAACTACTTAAACCTAACTAACCTAAGGACATCACACGCATTCATGCCCGAGGCAGGATTCGAACCTCCAACCGTAGCAGCAGCGCGGTTCCGAACTGAAGCGCCTAGAACCACTCGGCCACAGCCGCCGGCACCCCGTTACGTCATTTCGATATTCTCGACTGCAGTACCTAAACAGAATGTTGTACCATTCAGCTCTGCTAAGCGTAATTCCATCTCGTCTTTAGCGTGATGCTCAGTCAGAATATCAAGTCTGACATCGTAGCTCCTAACACCTCAAGACAGCACTCCCACGCAAGCCCAGAAGCCTTTCCCTCCTACTCGGAATTTCATTAACTACAGAGATCAGTTTAGTACGAAGCAGGTTCATATTGCTTGTACAAATAGACTCTGACTTGCCAGAGATACCTATGATCCTTTATCCAGTAAAAGCTTACTTGCTCTTTCTCCTGCAACACCAGTCATGAAATAATCTCCCACTGGTTCCTCACATACCCAGGCCTCCTGTGCTCACATGCATTGGGGACGCAGACCAGTGCCGAACCGTTCCTGCTCTACTTTCACCCTGGAGTGAGTCTACAGAATTGTCGTTCAAACTGTCCAGCCCACTTACATTTCTCTCAATGAAGTTTCCTACAGTTGCAAGCGAATGTGCTCACACCGTTAATATTTGCCTAGATTCTAAATCTACACCTACATCTATACTGCGCAAGCCAACTTACGATGTATGGCGGAGGATACCTCGTGGACCACAGTCAGTTCCCCCTTTCCCACTCCATTCACGAGAGGACCATATGAGCCCAGAGGTGTCTCGGGGCCCAACTGAGACCAAGAACAAGGATCGGCGTTAATTTAAGGAAAACATGTGTGAGGGTGGCCCAACTTGATGCGTCATTTATCATTCCAAAACAAATATTTTTATTTAATAACAATTCAATCACTAGTCAACAAACTGCAACCAAGATTCTTGCGAGATTTTTAAATTAAATTCTCAATGTATAAGGACATTTGCATTATACATAAAATTACAAATACTAATACAAAATGTCAACTGTGCAACACAATGGTGGCCCGACTACAAACGGTTAATTAATTAAATAACCCTGTGGTGGCACTCTGTCCATGCAACTAGCTCACATCTATGGGCTAATCCCACAACAGAATTTCAATATGAGTTCAACAGACATCAAATAAAAACTTTAAAATACATACAGCTCCACTGGTTATTCTGACCTCGTAGAGACACGATGCGGCCAAGCTTCCCCAAGGCTACCCACACGTAAAACCAAAGCAACAGTAGTCTTCACTGACAGGCCACAAGCCTGATCCACATAATTCACGTTAAGAACTTAAATAAACTACCAGGCTGTAAAACACAATTAAAGTGATAATGACAATTAAACCCTTAATTTTTTTAAAGAAAATTACTTGCTCATCTTGCCCAAAGGCTTTCATCACACGCCTACAGGGGCCTTTTATGTTAACCAGGGACCTAGAAACGACGAAGAGGCTCCAGCCCTGCTGCAGGCGTAGTGGTCCACAAACCCCTCCGCCGCCCCACACTGAACCCAGAGCCTTATGTACTTCATCTTGCGCTTGACACCAGTTCAGAGAAGAGTCCACAAAAATTTCTGTCTTATTCATAGCCGAACTGTCTCCCCACCTGGGTTCTTTTGTTCTTCACATCATGGCCTTTTTTGACCAATAGGAGCGTTCCTCTTATTTTGTAGAAACTCTCTCTACCAATCGCAAGGTCCCTACCATTAAACTGCGTCGAAACTTTGGCTCTTTTCTCCTTCCTAGCGCATTTCCGCCAATCGGACGTTTTGTACCCATTCCAGACTCTTCAATGCGTGCATTGACTCTCTCTTGTGTGTACCACTCGTTGGATACGTGATCAAAAACGCGTGCCTGATCTTGTTTCCTACCCATTTGAAATTCCGAAACGCAGTTTTCTAAAAGCTTTCTTTCCTGTCCTCCCTCAGATGGATCGTTATACTTGCTCTCCCCATCTGAGTCACCTAGTCAGTCCTTGACTTTCCGCCTGGGACACCCCTTTAAGTGGTTTCCGTGATTCCCCCTGTAGCATGGCATTGACTCTGCCCTTGTCCCACTGAATTCCAAACTAAAATGCCTCTCTCTGCTTGTTTCACCTTCTGCTCAAACATGCTTTATAGGAATGGTGTGTTAATTACCATCAATTGAGTGTCATCCCTTTTTGCATTACATACTGATACGCAAATTTTCTCATTACTGCCGAATTAAGTTAGGTGTCATATCCACCTTCCCTTTGTGATGTATAAAGTTCTCATGTAAGGTGAGAATCTGACCTTCATTTATTCTGCCACCTTATAAACTTAGGAACTTTAGCAACTAGGTATTTATTAAGACGCTTGTAGAACCTGAGTAAGCATAAGTGGTTGTAAGAGTGGGTACTGAAAAGCAACGCCTCTGAATTGTTTATGTGAAATCTCAAATCTGTTAAATAAAACAATCGCCATTAACTTCATACATCTTTATATTTCATATCTACATATTTTCAGTCCTCTGCCTCTAGAGAACTCTGGATTGTAGCATCTGACATAGCGATGTGTAACGTAACTATGTCGGTGCGTGAGGAACAGCGTGCTGTAATCGAGTTTCGAATTTGAAGAGTTCGTCCACACATGGCGCAACCCGTCCTTCAATACGACATTACCAGGCCAAACGCAAGAGCTGTGGCATCTGCAAAAATCGGACACCTTGGGTTCATTGTCACTGATCATCCTCCATATAGTCCCAACTTGGCCCCACCTGATTTTCATCTGTTTTCAAAATTCAAAGAATAACTTTGAGGACTTCACTTGATAGTGATAAAGCAGAGGTGAGGCTGTCACCTCATGAACAAAGTCGAACATTCTACAGCGACGATTTCAACAAACTGGTCTCTCATCGAGAGAAGTGTGCTTGTACATTGAGAAATAATTAAGTAGACATGAATAATAAACATGTATAATGTTAATAACGTTTGATTTATTTAAAAATCTTTAAGAGTTTCCATATAAAAAATTCTAGGCCATTACTTTTTAGCAATCCGTTGCATCTAATCTGGATGCTCCTTCCTTATTGTGATGGAATCTCTCTTAAGGAAAGATGAAAGGTAAACATTCTCTCCATACTGGAGAGAATAATCTTTTTTTTTTCCTTTATTGTCTTTCAAATCCCCATCGAGGGCGGGCTGGTAGCAGCATATGTGCTGCTCTTCAGCCGAAAGACATTAATCATACAATAGAAGACATTTAAAATATTATAAAGGAGAGAATATGGCATACATAGGTATAAAAAGGGAGAACATCATGGAAGAGAACAGACAAAAAGGGGGGCGACTGTAAAATGCAGACGAAAATCGTAAAAAATTAGCGTACACAAAACAAAATCACACACTGGATCAGAAAAGTATCGACGCACTGTGTAGAACGTAACAATCACTGACATTAACAGTAGGTACAAGTCCAGCACTCAATTAAAACCACAGCTCTTCACATGCAGGAGAACAGCACCAAACAACACTGACGTAGTACACTGATGAAGATGAGCAAACAGAGAGGATCTTCCAGGCGTGTATAGAAGGAAGAAGGAGGGGAGGAGAATGGGGAGGAGGGAAACAGGGAGGGAGGGGAGGAGAGGGAGAAGAAAGGAAGAAGGGGAGGCGATGAGGGGGGAGAAGGGGGGCGCGCTGCAAAAGGCTGAGGAGGGAAGGACGTGGGAGGGAAGCAGTCGAGGAGAGGGTGGAGGGACTCAGGGAGGGAAGGAGAAAAATCCACTCTGGGAGAAGGAGGGGAGAGGAAAAACGGGGCCCTCGGAAGGGGGGGGGGGCAAGGCCAGGTTACAGTTGGAAGGAAGAATAGATGTCAAGGCGAAATTCAACATCCAGGAGGGGGAGGTGCTTGAAATTAGGAGTGTGTGGAGGTGGAGAGAGGGAGGCGCGCCAACAGGCAGAGGGTGGAGAGGAAGGAGGAAACCAGGGGGTGGGGCGATCAAGCCTGTGGTCAGTCTAAAGTATGCGGAGATGTTGAAGGAAAAGGAGGAGGTGGAGGAAGAGGATGAGGTCGTACAGGAGCCATGTGGGGAAAGGAAGGCGGATATGGAAGGCAAGGTGAAGTGCATGGTGTTCGAGGATTTGGAGTGACTTGTAAAAGTTGGTGGGGGCAGAGATCCAGGCAATGCTAGCATAACAGAGGACTATCTGTCTTCTATCTTCTACACATATATAAAGTCCCCCAATCATGATTTTGATCTGTCTGCTTGGCTTAATTTCAGGAACTACTAGAAGGATTTTGTTATGATTGTAAGTCCCCAATAGATTGATCCACATGGAATCTTTATGTAAATAATTTATAAATATTTCGTGGAAATAGGCTGAGCGACAACTTAAAATCTTCCATTGCCGTGGAAACGATCTCATTGCCATCTAGCGGTAACTGCATAACTCCCTGGAATCACTCATACATCAAAGAAAACTATATGGCTCCAGAGATATTTCAAGTCCCAAATCTCTATGAAGCCACCTAGGTCTCATGTTAACTAGGCAGATATGGTAACCATTACAGCACGCTGGTACAATGGCTTTGCGCAACTCCATCACGACTCCCTCCTCAATCCAAATCCCCATTCTCGCCTCACTCACTTCATATTCCCCCTAAATTCGAACAGCACCCTAGAGGCTCTCCAGCTATGTATATTGGAATAGAAACTCAGCATCGAATGTTCATGGAATCCTGCCTGAAACCCACACAGGCGTTATTCAAATACAGTTGGAGACCTTCTGTAATGCTGTTTGAGTTCAGAGGGAATGCTGAGTAGCCTGAGACGTGAGTGGGAATTCAAACCGGGGAGTGAGACATGCTACGGTAGTCTGTATGGTTGTGAAAAAGCCACTTTCTCACGATGGTGTAGTGATTAGTGGATCTGCCTATCGATTATAGTACATCAAAGATAAAAACTTCTCATCGATTCTGTAGCGCCACAGTCCATATATCACTGAGTTTCATGTACGTTTGGCAAGGTCTACATTGAAAAAGCCACTTTCTCAGGATGGTGTAGCGTTTAGTGGATCTGCCTATCGATTATAGTACATCAAAGATAAAAACTTCTCATCGATTCTGTAGCGCCACAGTCCATATATCACTGAGTTTCATGTACGTTTGGCAAGGTCTACATTGGAACCATAAAGAGAAGAGTGAATACACGGTTGAGGGAACAGAAAAGCCTTTGCCGACTAGGGAAAACAGAGAAATCAGCCGTGGCGGAACGTGATCAATTAGGTGATCACGTAGCGAAATTTTCGGAAACTGAAGTATTATGTCCTATGACGAACTATTATCCACGGCTATATAGAGAATCCATCGCTCTTCGACGTCCGACTCGTCAGTCGGCACGACTCAGCACAACCAGGAGCACCTCCGAAGATGTTCAACATAGCATTGGACGAAACGTCAGGGATTGAAGAGTTCCATGGACCACGGCCATACAACCCGGAAAAATTCTCAGCAGCTGAAGCATCCGGTCGTGAAAGCCTTCACTGTATGAATACAAATAAATGATTTCACGCAACGGATAAATTGAATCTAACCAAGCATGTAGAGGGAGGTAACGTTGCAGACGTTCCACCACAATTCATCTCATGGCAAATTTCTTAAGCTGTTTCTTTCAAGACACGTCTAAGTTTCGTCCGTATCGATCTTTCAGGTGTACGTACATGTGAGTGGATAAAAATCGTACTATTTGGCTTGAAATAATTTAAAAATGCGAAAAGATTCTTTGATCAAGAAAGGCGACAGTTGAATTAAATCCGTCATATCACTACTACCCAGAAGGACTTCGAAACACATCTACAGACACATAACAGAATATTCGAGACATAACCTTGGCTACAGAAGGTTACGCTTTGATATTTTTTACACAGAGGGTTTCTTGACACACCAAACTGGAATTCAGAGGAAACATTGACTCCACTGTGAAGCGATTGAGCTTGTGTTCGAGACATCGGAGTTACAAATTATAGGACAAGGATCATTTAACCAACACACATCCATCCAAGGACGGAATGGGCGATGGCTGATTTTACGCTCTTCTCCTATCAATGGAAGAAGGAAAGGGCATAGAGGGCAGTGAGCGGTATCATGATAGAGACGTGGTCGCAAAAATTTTGTTAAAAATCGAGAAATGGTGAATGAAAGACACGTCTCGCCTTTGGTCAGAAATAAGCGGAGCAGCCTGACATTTTATTTAGCAGCGTGATGCGACACAGTTTCTTCCAGCATCTGGTGCATCATTTTGCACTCTGCTGGACTCTCTTCAGGTCCACAGAATTGTGATGTCAGCACCCTTTATCCTTCGCTATTTATTCGTGGTATAAAGAAAGCTGACAGATACAATGATTCTTTGCACAAAAGAGGCAGCCAGCGCAACTTTTAAAAAATGAATGGGAATTAGAGAAGGCAAAGATGAGTATTCTAAATATGTTTTGTGCAGTCCCATAATCGGCGGATATCGCGAATTTGCTACAGAGAGACATTACAACAGCACACAGAAAGAATTTAAAGATGTAGTTGGTGATGAAAGAGCAAAAAATTACAACGATCGATAGACGATTTGGATGAGATTTATTATTCTGTGTATCAACCAGCACTTTGTGCTAAATTGACAGGCGTGAAGCACGCAATGAAATTGATGGTACGAACAGTAATTTTTCTGAACTCACAAATATTATTACATCGTCACTTTCAACAATTGTAATGGGTCTGAACGAAGAGTATGGCGATATCATGTATTACTACAAACAATGTTGGTTACATCAAACGGCATACCTGGAATTTTTTATTTAAAACCCATTATTATTGAGGTTGTGAAGAACAAAGGAAAGCAGGAAAGAAAATTATAATATTATTAGAGTGGATTTCAGATCTTTCAGTTTAAGTGGACTTGACTGCACATGACTCCCAGGAAGTCATTGTAAGATGAGAAACAACTTATTCATGATTTGATGGGGATGCATTTAAAAAGAAAATCTTATTGTGGAAGGAGCAACTTGTCACATGAAAACCGTCCATTTCTCTGGGATCACCAGACTGGCTGACACTAACGGCGGCGGTGCACAAATGCTGTGCAACTAGCGCCATTCGACGGCCAACACCGCGGTTCCTGGTGTGTCCGCTGTGCCGTGCGTGTGATCATTGCTTGTACAGCCCTCTCGCAGTGTCCGGAGCAAGTATGGTGGGTCTGACACACCGGTGTCAATGTGTTCTTTTTTCCATTTCCAGGAGTGTACATAGCGTAAGTGCGTGGGAAAGAGGTCATAAAGCTGAATCTTTCTTTTCCTTTTCTCCGAATTATCTTTAAAATCGCTGATTGGTCAAATCTGTGAATGCAGAGCAAGGGGCAGTCTCCCATCTTCGAGTGCCGTGCTTCAGCTCGTGATTGGCTTGCGCTAAAGTGGGAGTAGTCTAAGATGTAAATGTGCTTTGCTACCGAGCTGACGGGGAAAGTGGAGAGAAAGAGAAGAGGTCACTCTTGTACTGGCACTCCGCCTAAACGGTGAGACCTGTCTCTTTTGTTAGTGCGCCACTTAGAGCCTGTGGCAGTCACCTTTTGAACTGTCAGAGGTACTGCTTCTAGCGTCACACACACAACGAGCGATGCGTGGGTGTACTTATTTGTCTTGAGTCGCTCGTCCTAACATTTGACATATTCTGTCATGCATAGTCGTGGGACAGAGATAGATCTGTTTGGTAGGCCAGTAAACGGGTCCACCTGCAAACTGGGATCCACTGGGGTTTCAGAGGCTCGTAGGGAAGTACCTACGTTTCGAATTAGACGAACGCGAGACCACGCACTTGCATTTTTCGGGCGCGCGCCATTAATATCAGACTGCTGCCGTCCATGACTTCAGTCGCCGAACGCATCGCGGTGTGTCGCCCTGACCAGCAGAAGGGTAAAGTATTCGCTGCTACAGCGTAGGGCTTCATTATCTGCTTCTCAGCACCCTGTTCTTTGGAACCACATTTTTCTTTATAGAATAGTAAAGTATAGATGCTTGAGTGTGGCGTAGGTTTTGTACCATAACCCGGATTCACGTGTATGAAGTCAGATAAGACGATTCTTCTTCTGGTTAGTGTCGTGTGTTGATCCCCAGCTGATCTCTTTGTCAATTATAGACCCCATCTTAGTAAATCGTTTGTCAAATAAAAACGTTTGTATGACGTTTCGTTAGCCATTTTTTTGTCTTGTGATGTTAAGAATGAATAAATCTATTGTTATCTATATCACAACTCCATCCTGGTTAACATTATCTTTACCATTTTTATTAAAGTCCGGACTATAAAAGAAAGTAGGAAGTTTGCAACTCTCCAGGAATTCTATGTTGTAATTCCTTGGGAAGAGTTTCCACGTCTCCATATTGAGGCTGCAAACATGATTCAATGTTTCGATCAGCAAATGTGCATAAAGGGCTTTTACCATTACGAAACTAGTTGGGTCACGATTACGTAGTAACCCAAGTCACGAAAACCTGTGAAATTTTCTGCATCTGACCATGCGCCAACCGTCTGTTCCTGATATACATTCTATTAAGTCTTCAGCACGCCAAAAATAGTTAAATATTACTTAGAAATTGTTTTGCTTGTGATCTACGTTGTTGAGAAATATGAAACTCGAAACAAAGCCACATGCTAAATACAATACTTTCACAGTCCCCGCTCCCTTCCCCCCTCCTCCCGCTCAGACAGTTTGGCGTGGTGGAGGGGGAAGTGTGATCTCAGGCGAGAGAGACTGGCAACATATATGAACAGCGCATGCCAGGAGAATTCTTGGTCATCCTTGCTCCAGAATGTGGAAGACAGGTCAAACGTCGTTGGTTCAGTAGACTTTTGCTGCGTCTGTCGGATGGACGTGTCTTTATTACGCTTAAAATTTCTGGAGTATGGATTGGAATACACAGACACCATTAAAGTGGGTACAGGTTTATCGCGAATAGAGCTGCAAACAACAAACTGTAAAGATTAGGCACCTGCACGGTATAAGTGGGCTGTTAGTTGGTAATATGCACGATGTGACGAAGAAAACAGTTTTTATAGTAATATTTTCACCACAAGGACAAAGGGGAAGAAACAAAACTAGGAGTGATCATAATCTTCTTGCGGCAGTTATAGCTCTCCTAAATACAGTGTCAACTTTGGAATTTTAGGCCCTATACAGTTCAATAAAAACACGAAATCTGTAGCTTTCGTTCGAAAAAAATTATGTAATAGCCGATATTTCAATTCAGCTTTAAAATCAGACATTTGTCTGACATTTGTCCCACCACACTGGTCCCTACTGTTTAAAATAGATCGTCCAACTGGGTCGTTTCTTCTTCTTCTTAGTTTCCCACATAATAGGGTTCTTGAAGCAAAGTAACTGCTGCGCAGGCGACGATTGCTAAATCCTCTTCTTCGCTCACAGTATCGGCCGGTGAAATTGTAATTAAAATTCCACTACACAACAATTAGAAAATGCGACCAACCTCGACCAGTTACCAGAGTCAAGTTCGATTTCACAGCCAAATTCCTTGGACGTAGCCCCATGGTTTGGTGCAGATGAGAGGCCGAACGCCAGTGCATTGTCTAACAACGTACAAGCCAATCCTTTGATTGTCGTTTAATGACCTCGAATGTGCACTTCGTAATGCAATATTGCATGTTGCCTATTCTGTTCTGCCCTACCTCGAGATAAAATACTGCCATGGACAGCACACGCTCGAGATCTCTCATGACATGAGGCCTTAAGCTGCCGAGAACCTGGCACACCATTCATGAATACGAAACAGCAGTGATTGCGTTGTTAAGGGGAGTTGGAACTCCATTTCCCGACAATGTTAAATTTAGTGATTTGCCTTCCCTGTATTTCAGGAACCAACGTATCCATTGACATGAAACTCTTACAGGACATTAAACTGTATGTTCTGAGTCTACTGAACTACAGTAATTGCATTTCAGCCACTGCTTTCGGAAATACAATATTTTAATTACATGGTTATAATTTTGTGTACTTTTTTGTTGTACGTAATCCTAAATAAATTTAATTATACATAACATTATGTTCTTCTTTTAGTCTAGTAGACTCAGGATATGTATGTTATTACTCAATGAAAGTTTGAATACTCTACACGAATTGGTTTCTGAGATTTAGGGAAAAATTCAAAAGAAAATGTAAATTTTCAAGAACGGCTTCTACAGTTTGAGAATACTGTAACTCACTTAAAATATGCTTTATTTTTTTTTTTTTTGTCTCGCAGAAGCACCCTGCACCATACTGTATAACATTTTCCTGATCTTTTTCCAAATATTTTCTTCTTTTCTTCTTTCTGGTCTTAGTGGCCAGCTGCGCTGCATACTCTCCCTTATCGATGCGTTCAAGTTCTCTGATGCAGTTTGCTCCAGCATTAATTCCCATAAGCTGTAGCACTTTCACCGTACCAATGTTGCCATCATTAAGAGCAGTAACATTATCACTGACGCCCACTTTGATGTCTCCGTTCCGACAAAAACGTTTTTGCTAAGCGAGTCCATATAAGACTATTGAACGATACATTGGTATTGAAACGTCTTCTTAGAAAAACTAATGAATTACTATGCTGGTTAACCCCTTACGTTATTAGAACGTACTCAGACATTTCGCTCTTTACTTATTTTGATCAACACTAAACTGACACACAATATTTTTAGCGCAACGGAATCTGACTTTCAAAAATCCCTACAAAAGAATGGCCCTGACTAACATTAACCTATGCCTTCCACAAATCACTTACCTCACAAAAATCTTCGTTACTCGAACTACTGCAATACAGCGAGCGCCACTACTGCCAGCTAAATAAAAGATTCTAACTACTAAAGGCACTAACTACTGTTAGGCATAGTTAGCAAATGAAAGATTTGCAGTTCATGACATTCAGTCTTACAAATTTACTGTCTCAGATGGACACACGTCCAGATCATCCTCTCGCAAAACTCCGCCATTTCTCTCCTCACATCCAACACTGCTGGCGGCTCACCTCCAACTGCGCAACGCTATGCGCTGTTAACATCCAGATGCCCAACACTACAATAGCAAACAACAATGTAAACCAGCCTCGGACTGCACACACCACAGCCAGTGATTTTCATACAGACCGCTACGTGGCGTTACCAATAAAAAAACCTAAACAGCCCATGATCCCCACAAAAAATTTTACAAATTGTCTTGGGCAGTGGCCAATACAGATTTGAAAAAAATTTACATAGTTACAATAACAAAGATATCAAATGCACGCACTTATTGATACAATGTTGGTCAAAAGCTAAAATTTTCTCACAGTCCATAAAGACAGTCCTGATCATTCATCACAGTATTAATTACAATTTTATGCACAAAGTCTGAGCAGTAAAAGAAAATTCACACGGAAGTAGTTGATTTCCATGCAGTTTTGAAGAAGTAGTGTTGTCCTTCCAACAGAAAGATAATGCTGACTCTTGACATGCAGAGAGGTAATGGTCCACAACAGAGCAAACCCACAGCAGAGTCAGTTAAAGTTTTGAAGAATATTGGTAGGTAGGTAATCACAGAGCAGACCACTGTAGCCTTGTTAGAGATTACGGTATTGGTGGACCAACAGAGGTTCAGACCCACTGCAGTCCTTGTAGAAATAATGGTATTGGCGGGCCATCAAAGCTGCAGACCCACTGTAGTCCTTATAGAAATAATGGTATTGGTGGGCCATCAAAGATGCAGACCCCCTGTAGTCCTTGTAGAGACGGCCAGCAGCCATCTATAGCGACTGTGTAGGTGCACAATCACCATCGAAGTGTCTTGCGGACAATATAGCAAGTCCATAAACCACCACTTGTGCACTCACAAAGTATTTGGAGTTGACCTTAGAACCAGCAATGCTGTTAACCAGTCCCTTGCTGAATTATTAACACACGTGCAAATAGTCCCTTTTTTTACATATTGAGCATATACTATGACCAGTAGAAATGTGTGCAGTGAAATGAATGTTTACAAGTTACTTAATTTGATGAACTGGTGTCAATTTTATAACATGAGAATACAATAACAAAGGTACAAAATACATCATTAAAGAACATAACAATACAGATAACATTTGTAGTAATATGGGCTTTACGAAAGAAAAGAAATAAACATATACATCAGTGTTACAGTAAATATATAAAATAATGGGAATAGTTTCGAAACATCAATTTCACACATGAGCATTAAAACAGAACAGAATAAATCATGTCGAAACATCTTTACAAAGACAATAATATATTATTAGAAAAATTCTACAACATAAATCTTATCAGAAAAACACATAAAGACAGGAAGAACACAAATACACAAGGGTACACAAACACATAGAGGAATAATACAAAAGGAAAGGACAGGGTTTGTTTTACTGCAGTATTTTGCAAACAGAACTTGCTTTACTTCTTGGAGATCTCCCTTCATCCATCATTATTCCCAAAAGGTCCCATCTATACCTTCTTTCTGTATTCTATTCATATTTCTTTCAAAATGATTATTTCTCAGTGTACAATACTCATCTTGGCCCAAATCTTTTTCACGTAACTTCTCAATGCAATCTTCCCCTATTCTCCATAGTCAGTTTCTTATATAGTCTATCCCATCTTAAGCTAACTTAAATCTACTGAACTCAGATATATATACTAAGGGACGAGCAATGCAGCAGTACAAAACAATTAACACAAGCAGCAATGACAAAAAAATGCAAATTGACAAAGCAAGCAGCAGCATATCTAAATTAGCCAAGCAATTGCAATATTACAACTAATATAAGACACTGTGCAGCAAACAAGAAAAATAAATCAGTTAGTAAAACTAGCTTTATACAATGTAAGATTCAGTAGAACTATTCCTGGCAAACAGCAGCAACAAATGCAGTAACTTATACCTAAACGCGATAAAGCTCAAGCAGAAAGAATATTTCAGTAAAGATATGGAATGTCTAATACATATGTCAGATCTTAACACTAGAGTGATGCATCGCCTTAACTTACACTACTAATAAGTTACCAGTCATTGACAAAAATTGTGTATGCAATTCCTGTGAAGGGAAATGTCTTTTTGTGCTCCCTCGGTTCTTTGGAAGTAGATCATAAAATTATTATTTACTGGATCTGTAGGCATAAAATATCTATATTAGTACATCTATTAAATTTTATTTTAACCAATTCTGCAGTGCAGCTAGAAACTAGATATTAAACGAAATAGGCAAATATATATACAAAGCACGAAACATCATTCACCAGGCAAATGGCGTCTCCAAAGGCAATAACAAAATCTCTCAACTAGAAAGACAATAGATGTAAAAATGTTTCTCGTCTTCTCATTAGGTATTTTAGTAAATATCATAATTTAAGAGCTCCACAGTGTAATCATATGTTTTCAAGTTTGAGCGTGTCATATTTGCGATGCTTTCTACAAAGAAATGTCAATAGCGTGGATAATGGCCTCCTTTCTTCTCCTCCTGTGCCTCTGAAAGGCACACGCTAATGGCTTTTTTCCATGCGACTGTCACGCTGCTGGGTGTTTACAGTGCATTACGTCAAGGTGACCTACATTCCTTACCGAAATATTTCCGCTACAGTGACAGTTTGATACAAATAAAATTTCACAGGTCGAAATATTTGCGTTACAAATCTGTAGAAAGAAAATCCTACAAATATAAATGTCCAAAAAATTTTCGTCGGCATTGTGATACATTCACGCATTTACATACATTTCATAGCTCTTAAAGAACTATTCTTGGTTTCCAACATCCTTTTCACAAATCAGAATCCCTAACCACTACTCATTATTCCTTACCTTATTACACATATACATATTCGTCGACACTTCTTCAATATTTTATCATAATAAATATGTAGCATAACCAAATTCCTCATATATCATCAGCTTATTGATCATAAACATACCTTGACAGCATAATAAACATCGTTGTCGTAATAATAATATCATAACAGATCAATCACATTTCAAAATCGTCGCAGCTTCTTTCAATAATTTCAAGACCTTCAATAAAGTCATCTACCTCAAACATACTTTAAAAATCATGATCCCATACCAAATACATAATTCAAAGCTCTCATAGTATCACAGTGGTTTTAAATAATATTTGAACAGTTTACAAAGTACAGACAAAATACAATTTCGTAAGTGTGAAGTTATCCAACTGTGTAGCTGCGTAAACATGTGTCAGTGATGTAGTCAAAAAAATGTTTGTTTCTCTGTTAAATAATCACATAGGTGCGTAATTCTGTGTTAGAGAAATATGGTACCGATGTGTAAAGTAGTATAAACAAATATTATATTAGCTAGGGCTCCTTGTGCTTGCCAAACACATGGTACACAAAGTAGGCGTGTACCCCGCTGAGGATTAATGTAATTATACCCTCAGGTGTTACAGATTACAGCAATGGAATGAAATATATCACGGAAAACTTTCTTTGTAATTCAAAAATATTTAAAAATAAATGTTTAAGTACAAAATTAATCACTCAAATACCTGTACTGCCGTGCTAAATTGTGCGTCTTGTTGTAACATAATCTCTGTCATTACTTGAGGGTAAAAAATGTGCCAAGTGTCGTAATTATCGTCGTCCATAAGCAAAGTTATGTAGAAGTCAATGTACTTACCTCGTAATAAACAAAAGTGAAGTGCTGTGCCTATAGATATCGTAGTTATTACGTACAGTACCGTGATCAAGAAAGTACTACACTGCAACGTATTGTTGTGCTACGAAAACGGCTGTCTCATTGTAGCTATACCACAAAAGTTACTACTAAAAAATGTTTTACTTTCCAGAAAAATTCAGAAATACTGTGCAGAGAGAAAGCAGATACAGCACAAAAGCAACAATGTAAATTGTGTCACACATTAGTACCGTCGTGATATAATCGTGTAGCTGTCAAAGAAACCAAATACTAAGTCACCTTTATTTCACGGAAACTATTTTAAATAAGGTGTGTCTTTTCAAGTAAACCAAAATGTTACATTAAAATCTCATTAGCAGTATATGTTCTAAGTATGGAAGCCTTGTACTCGTTACGTAATCGTGCAACTAACAAGCAAGAATGTACACACACAGTAACACTATGTCCTCTGTTCACTATCACAACGCAGTGGTAATTACTGTCTAAATATATTCTCTAGGTTCTAGACTGGATAGTTAACTTCAAAACTTTGTTAATTGCACCATGAATCAGGTCCTATAGGGAAAAGGTGGTGTACTGGTTTTTCATCAGTTGACAGTCTGCGGAAGAAGATAACCCATACTGCGTGCTTCTTTTTCAACAAACTCTCAGTATTATTTCTAATGGCCATCTCATAATACTGCTGTAGTTTATCGGTCATTTTGTCTGTCAGCCTGCCTCTTATGGTTTCACCATCAGAAAGTATCTTGTCTCTCAAACTTTGTTTCAACTTCCTCAACCTGGCCGTCCGAAGTGGCCGAGCGGATCTAGGCGCTACAGTCTGGAACCGCGCGAGCGCTACGGTCACAGGTTCGAATCCTGCCTCGAGCATCGATGCGTGTGATGTCCTTAGGTTGGTTAGGTTTAAGTAGTTCTAAGTTCTAGGGGACTGATGACCTCAGCAGTTAAGTCCCATAGTGGTCAGACCCATTTTTTTCCTCAACCTGTTGCCCATCCCCTTCTGGACCAATACAAACTCGTAATTTAACCTTCAGAACACAGCAATCCACAACCTTCTATATAAAAAATTACCGATTTTATTAGACCTTGAAGTAATGTGTGATGTCGTCAGTCGTACGACCACATCGCCGGTAGAGAGATCGATCCGCCGGATGCGATTCTCTCGATAAACGGAACAGAAGAACGGCTCTGATAGCCAAAGAGTACACAGCCTGTCGCAGCACTTACGCTCGCCGCGAGGCGCCGCCAGGACACTTCATGTGCGGCAGGCGAGTAATGCAGTTGTGCTAGTTTGCAGTTCGTAGCCGCGCTCAGTGGTCAGCCAGCGCCGATACTAGTCACCGTCTGCAGTTCAGTCATTGCTGCCATCAAATCTTTGTAGCTCCGTTCCAAGTTAGTCTCCAAATTCATCGGATTTAACATTCAAGATTACGAGTGATTAATTCGTCACTGCAACATTTGCGACTTGTAAATTATGTCATTCTGCAGACGCTTAGTCTAGTCGCGTCTTCTATAATTGTCAACCAGCTGATCATGCACTAAAGCAAAGTTAAGTGATAAATACTTTCTTATTTTGTACTCCAGCTAATTAATTGTGTTTTCCTGTTGTAGCTACCAAGCAGTCTTGGCATAGTAGAAGCCACGTTTCCACCTTCTTGGCTACCTCATATTTGCCACCTCATGTTGATGGACTCGATTATGGTGGAAGATCGAGAGCCATCAAAATGCACGTCAAAATTTTAACATTTTCGACCGGTGAAGTTTATATTTAAAGAAATAAAATAAAATACTTCCCAAGTGCGTCTATAACTGATATACATGTTATTTTATTCGGAAAATTGCAAATTTTATAATGAGACAAAAACCCGAAAATGTGAAAAAAAAAATTCCGTTCTAACTCCCCTTAAGAAGTACAATGCCATGTTCCTTCGGACATGCATCGTACTTCTTAATAACACAGTAACTGCTGTTTCGTATTATTCGCCAATACCAGGCCATCTACTCTAAAAAAATATGTCCTTCCTGGAAGGCAATATATGCGTAACGTACTAGTGAAGACAGTGACATATCGACGACGACATATGGAAGTTTGGGCCCGTCCATGATTCGCGTACGGATAGCGGAAGCAGGAAAGTAGGAAATCCGATTTCGAGTCCCTGTCTGGTACAAATTTTCATTGTCATCACGCCAATATACAGTTGATGGTGGTTCATATTCGCAATTGTCAATACATTTCCTGCATAGTTAGTGGACATTGACACAGAGTTGAATAATCACGGAATAATGGATCCATGTCTGACATATTAGCTAATTTTGGGTCGATGCTCAACCACGTCAAAGGCATTTTTTTCTGCCAGAGTTGGCGGGAGTAGTAAATTTCGCGTCCTTTGCATCCCAAAGTCACCAAGAAATTTAATGAAGTACCTAGTACACACAGGAGACAAAAGTTGTGAAATAATGACAGCCACATATACAGATGGCGGTAGTTTCGCATATGCAAGGTATCAAATGGCAGTGTTTTGGCTGAGCTATCATTTGTACTCAGGTGGCTTATCTGAAAAGGTGGTTATGATCACACGATGGGAATTAACAGACTTTGAATGCGGAATTGTAGCAGGATCTAGACGCATGAGACATTGCATTTCGGTAATCGATAGGGAATTCTTTATTTCGAGATTCACAGTGTTAAGAATGCTCCGAGAGTACCACATTTTAGGCATTACCTCTCACCACGGATAACGCAGTGGCTGACGTCCTTCACGTAACGACTGAAAACAACGGCGTTTGAGTAGAGTTGTCAGTGCTAACAGACAAGCACCAAAGCGTGAAATAAACGTAGAAATCAATGTGGGACTTAAGACATATGTAACTATTAGGACAATATGGCGAAATTTTGCGTTATTGGGCTCTGGCAACAGTCGAACGACTTGAGTGCCTTTTCTAACAGCACGACATCGCCGGCAACGTCTCCCCTGGGCTCGTGACCTTATGGTTTGGACCCTACACGACTGAAGAACCCTGGCCTGGCCAGATGAATCCCGATTTCAGTTGGTAAGAGCTGATGGTATGGTGTGGTGTAGTTCCCACGGCGCCATGGTCCCAAATTGTCAACAAGCCACTGTGCAAGTTAGTAGTGGCTCCATAATGGTGTAGGCTGTGTTTACGTGGAATAAACTGGATCTTGGTTATGTTCGGCTACTTGGAGACCATTTCCAGCAATTTATGGACTTCATGCTCCCACAAAACTACGGAATCTTTATGGATGACAAAGAACTATGTCACCGGGCCACGATTGTTCGAAAAACATTCTGGGCAATTGAGGCGAATGATTTGACCAGCCGAATTACAGAACGTGAATCTCACCTAACATTTATGGGACATAATCGAGAGGCCAGTTGGTGTACAAAATCCTGCACCTGTAATACTTAGCAGTTATGGACGGCTATAAAGGCAGCATGCCTCGTTATTTCTACAGGGGACTTCCAACAATTTGTTGAGTCGATGCCACGTTGAGTTGCTGCAGTGAGCTGGAAATAATGAGATTTGACACGATATTTGGAGGTATTCCATGAGTTTTGTCACCCCAATGTAAACTGAATACAGGCAATAGGTCATATTTCGTTATTTATTAGCCTCCTTGATGTCGCATTTTTATAGCAAGGGGTGTAGTACGTCCGTTTCAGTGACTAGCTTACGAAGTGTTTCCATTGCTTTTCAAACTCTGTTACTGCCTCGAGCGAGCGTTCCGTTAAGTAAGCCAAAACATGATCACTGCATTCTGTGAGAATCTACATCTACATCTACATGATTACTCTGCAATTCACACTAAAGTGCATGGCAGAGGGTTCATCGAACCATTTTCATACTACTTCTCTACCATTCCACTCTCGATTGGCCTGTCGGAAAAAGGGCACCTAAATCTTTCCGTTCGAGCTCTGATTTCTTTTTTATTTTATTATGATGTTCATTTCTCCCTAGGTAGGTGGGTGTCAACAAACTATTTTCGCATTCGGAAGAGAAAGTTGGTGATTGAAATTTCATAAATAGATCTCGCCGCAAAGAAAACACCTTTGTTTCAGTGACTGCCAGCCCAACTCGCGTATCATATCAGAGACACTCTCATCCCTATTACGCGACAGCACGATACGAGCTGCCCGTCTTTGCACTTTTTCGATGTCCTCCGTCAATCCTACCTGGTAAGGATCCCTTACCACGCAGCAATATTCCAACAGAGGACGGACAAGTGTAATGTAGGGTAGGGTGTCCCTTTAGTGGGTTTGCCCCATCTTCTGTTCTGCCAACAAAGCGCAGTCTTTGTTTCGCCTTCCCCGCAATGTCATCTATGTGGTCTTTCCAATTTAAGTTGCTCATAATTGTAATTCCTAGGTGTTTAGTCGAATTGACTGTCCTTAGGTTTGTGGGATTTATCGTATACCCAAAATTTATCGGATTTCTTTTAGTACCCATGTGGATGAGCTCGCACTTTTCTTTGTTTAGTGCCAATTGCCACTTTTCGCACTATACAGAAATTTTCTCTATATCATTTTGCAACTGGAATTGATCGCCTGATGATTTTACTAGACGGTAAATTACAGCATCATTTACAAACAATCTAAGGGGGCTGCTCAGATTATCACCTAGATCATTTATGTAAATCAGAAACATCAGAGGGTCTATGACACCACCTTGCGGAACGGCAGATATCACTTCTGTTCTACTCGATGGTTTCTCTATCACTACGAACTGTGACCTCTCTGAGAGGAAATCACGGCTCCAGTCACACAACTGAGACTATACTCCATGTGCATACAATTTGATTAGTAGTCGCTTGTGAGGAAGGGTATCAAAAGTCTTCTGGAGATCTAGGAATATGGAATCGATCTGAGATCCCTTGTCGACAGCACTCATTACGTCATGGGAATAATGCACAAAAGCGATATTTTCTGAATCTGTGTTGGTTATGTATCACTAAGTCATTTTCTTCAAGATGATTCATAATGTTCGAGTACAGTATATGCTCCAAAATCCTACCAGAAATTAAGGTCAGTGAGATGGGTGTGTAATTCAATGGGTTACTCCTATTTCCTTTCTTGAATATTGGTGTGACCTGTGCTACTTTCCAGTCTTTAGGAACAGACCTTTCGTCAAGTGAACGGTTGTATATGATTGCTAAGAAAGGTGCTATTGTGTTTGCATACTCTGAAAGCAACCTGACTGCTATACCATCTGGACCGGAAGACCTTCCTTTCTTAAGTGATATCAGTTGTTTCGCAACACCTAAGATATCTGCTTTCATGTCACTCCTGCTAACAGCTGTTCTGGTTTCGAATTCTGGAATTTTTACATCATCTTCTTTCGTGAAGGAATTACGGAAAACTGTATTTAATAACTCCGCTTTAGTGGCACCATCATCGGTAAAATTTCTATTGCTATCGTGCAGTGACGGTATTGACTGTTTTTTGCCACTGGTGCACTATACATTCGATCAGAATCTCTTTGGGATTTCTACCAAATTTCGAGACAATGTTTTATTGTGGAGACTATTAAAATCATCCCGCATTAAACGTGCGCAATAAATTTTGAGCTTCCGTGAAACTTGGCCAGTCTTGGGGATTTTGCGTTCTTCTGAATTTGGCATGCTTTTTTCGTTGCTTCTGCAACAGTGTTCTGCGTGTTGTGTGTGCCTTGGTGGATCAGTCCCGTCTCTTATTAACACACACGTCGCCACACACGGAGCTTGCGTCTCACACGCACTGTGAAGAGTTCAGTGGTGATCTCCGGAGCGCACCAAACGCTTATGACTCTCAACACTAATTGACCACGCAATTAATGCGGTTCGTGGCTGCGGTGCGGTTTCCGCACGGGCCAGTAATTCGCCAGCCAACGTTACCGTTGCTAATGTTCCTTAGTTGCTCCTCTCTCTTGGAAATTAGTGCAAAGGGTATCTCCCTGGCGAAATAATTAAGCCAGTGCATTCAAAAAGCAGTCGGTACTGGAGTTATCATTTCTGAGTTACTTTTGACCTTGTATTCTTCTTTCGGTTCTCCTTCTCATTCACTTCCTACACTGGTCAGCCAGAACATTATGGCTTCCGATCTATTATCGATATAAACCCATCGAGGCGATACGGACAACACCTGGCGAGGAATGACTGCCAGTCAGACACATTCACGGTGCATGTAGTCCGAATGGTTCAAATGGCTTTGAGCACTATGTGACTTAACATCAGAGGTCATCAGTCCCCTAGAACGTAGGACTACGTAAAACTAACTAACCTAAGGACATCACACACATCCATGCCCGAGGCAGGATTCGAACCTGCGACCGTAGCGGTAGCGCGGTTCCAGACTGAAGCGCCTAGAGCCGCTCGGCCACAGGGCCGGCGGTGCATGTAGTATCAGTGACCTTGCTGTCTCTGTGTAGAATGGGGAAGACGACCGATCTATCTGAGTTTGACCAAGGGCAGATTGCGATGGCCTGGAAGCTCGGCACGAGCATTTCGGAAACTGCACGACTTGTCACGTGGTCGAGAAGTGCTCTGATGTCTTCAGCACGTGGTCAAACCAAGATGAAACCACGTCCACACCTCGTGGGACTGGGCGGCCACCCCTCACTACAGAAGTCGATCGTCGTAGGCTTAAGAGAGTGGTAAAACAGGACAGGTGGCGAACTGTGGCGAAACTAACATCAGACTTCAATGCTGGGAAGAATACAAGTGTATCTGAAAACACAGTGCACCGAACACTCATAACGATGGTCCTCCACAGCCAACGACCGATGCATGTCCCAATGTTAACACTACGACGTCGGCAACTAAGAGTGAAATGGGCACGTGACCATCGGTGCTGAACGTAGGCGCGGTGGCAGAGCGTTGCATGGACTGTTCGATCCCGATACTCTCTTCTTTAAGCCGATGCGATGGCGCGAATCCGTCGTCTTCTAGGGCGACAGCTGCTTGACCCCTGCACTGTGGGACGGCGGCGGCATCATTATGCTCTGGGCAATACTGATAAGGGCACCTACCGGTCCACTGGAGCTCGTGCAAGGCACCATGACGGCCAAGGAGTATCGTGCACTGGCTGCTGACCGCATACACCCCTTTATGATGGTCATGTTTCCCAATGCCAGTGGTATTTTTCAGCAAGATAATGCGCCATGTCACAAGTCCAGGAATGTGATGGAATGGTTCGAGGTACACAGTGGCGAGTTCCAGTTTATGTGCTGGTCCCCCAACTCGCCAGATCTGAACCCAGTCGAACACATCTGGGATGTGGCTGAACATGGCGTCAGAGCTCATCACAGCCCTCCCAGGAATTTACGACAATTAGCTGACTTGTGTGTGCAGATGTTGTGTCAGCTCACTCCAGCAACCAACCAAGGATTCATGGTTTCAATGCCACAATGCGTCGCTATTGTTATCCGTATCAAAGGTGGACGTATTGGCTATCAGGCAGGTGGTCATAATGTTCTGGTTGATCAGTGTACATTAAGCCACTCATTACCTCCTCGATGAAGGAACATGCCATTGTTCTTCTTAATAACATTCGCACTGCAATATTGTATCGATTTGCTGACACCGGGGAGCAATATTCAATTATACTGTCCTCCTCTAACCGCGAATTAGTTAATGCGTGTACGAGTACAGGTTGCACGCAGGAAAGACGACAACTGGAAGTTTGGGTGTGGCCGCGAGTCGTGCATGGATAGCCAGAGTGGTTAAGGCGATTGCTCGGGTAAAATGGAAAACTTAGGTTCGAGTCCCGGTTCAGCACAAATTTTTATTTTCGTTATTCCCTTACACAACTGATGGTTGTTCGTATTCCCTCGTCGGTATCCATTTAATCCTTAGTATGCATCAGTCTTTTTCCCTTTTAACTAATTTTTTTAAACTTTATTGGCTACATTTATGGGTACGTTCTCTGTACATATTCCATTTCATCCTGTTTTCTTTCAGTTATCCACCTGAAGATTTGTACTAATATCCTTATTTCTGATTTAATCTGCCTGTTTGTATTGTATGATAGCTCTCAGAAGTTTAATTTCTGCAATTTGTATGAGTCTTTCTTATTTCTTATTTTTAATATGTAACAAAGTTGTGTACACCGTGTCGAAATTTTACACTTGAAGTCCGAGAGAAATGGAAGGATATGACGACATTAAGTTCATAACTTTTGAAAGTTTTTACTGTTAATGTGTCAAAACTGGCTAAAGGTTTGTGCCTACGATGCCTGCTTCAGAAATTATTGTATATTATTCTTCTTTGAATGATAGTTAATGACTTGCTTGCAGATGTTCAGCCGAGTTCTTATTCCCGTTTTATGCACGGTAATTCGATGGCCCACCCAGCCATCTTTCTCAGGTGCTGCGACCTATACGGAAGATTAGTGAAGTCTTCTTACACTTTACAAAAGATATTTCATAAGCAATAAAAAAAACTATAAACTACTTTTCGCCAAGTTTCATTCATAAGCGACAGAAGACGTAAAAATTATAATTACAGAAAAATATCTCAAATCATTTATAATAAATCAGAAATAGTAAAAAATTATGTGAGTCCATGTAGTTCAATTTATTGACACCTTTTGTGTGTTGGCCTGTTGCTTTGGTACTCTGCAAGAATAAAACTGCTGATGTAGATTATCCTAATCAGTGCTATAGGCAGGTTGCATGAAGCTGGTTAATAAAGTGAATGCAAGCCTTACATGCCTAAGTTAATATGCAAGATAACACTTTCCACATTCTTTTCAACTTCGAGAAAGTTTAAATTATTTACATGAGGACGAAGTATCATACCAGTAAATCACAAAGACAGTCAGTTTTATCACAATGACTACCGAAGGAACGATGATGAGATGGCCTCAGGACAACATTGTAGCAAAGTAAGTGGATAAGCCTATATCCTTCCAGAAGGACTACAAAACGAGAAGATCGTGGGATTGTTCCACAGGTTCTGACGAACAGGCAGACGACAACAGTTGAAATCCGGCCAGAGGTTGGGACAACCTTCAGGTACAAATTCCTGGAAGCGCTGAGAAACTCTTTATGTGCTTGGCAAGAGGTACACAAAAAATACCACAACACACAGCCACCACACAGCCACAACCACTCGCCTGGCGTCTCTCAGTTCCGAGCAACCGCCCCCAGATGGGGCGTGGCTAATCAGGACCACATTCTGCTTCCGCGTTACGTCGGTCAGGACGCTGTTGTCGTCCTGTGGTAGGATTGCCAGCTGCCAGAGAGACCACTATCAACAGTGGACTACTTTGCTTCCCTTAGTACCGGTGAGGGTGGGTATTCCACCACCAAACAGACACAAAAGATGGCATGCCAAGTACACTGTCAAAATTCCTGCAGTTCAGCTGATCCTACAGCGTCAGCATTTTCTGAAATTGCCCTAAAGAACACAGTTCCACAGGCTACTTTCAGAAGACAACAGTACAACTTAGCAGCAGCTCTTCACAGACAACAGGAACTGTCAACCACGAGCGTATGCATAATTACTTTCAATCGGAAAGTCAATATCGTAGACTACTAAGAGATAGAGATTCGGTTGCATTAGGTGTACAGATTGGAGCAAATGAAATGAAATGAAATGTCGTGTGGCGAAGGCCTCCCGACGGGTACACCTGATAGCGTTGTGCAAATCTTTTGAGGTGACGCCACTTCGGCGACTTGCGCGTCGATGAAGATGAAACGATGACGATTAGAACAACACAACACCCAGTCCCTGGGCGGAGAAAGCCTCCAACCCAGCCGGGAATCGAAACTTTTTTTGTAACGTAATAAACTTTTATTTACAAGATAACAATACATTGATACGTATAAAGGTACCATTCAATTTCTTGTGTTCATATTCTGTTAGTTTTCGACAGCCTTTTTCTTTTCTTTTGCTGACAATAATTTCTGACACACAAACTTGTTTTTTTGAAAAGTCTATTTGGTGATGTATTGTTCGCTTGCAAACTGACTTACAATTTTGCTGTGATTTTATTTTAGTTCTAGTCCTGTAGTTGTGTATGTCAGAGGGACATTGAGATTTTTATTCTTTTTTCAGTTTTTGTTTGTGATTTGATGACTTTATGGGTTTATAATTCTATCACTTCAAAGATTCTGACTTTGGGAGAGGTATTGATCTTGTGGCATAGAATGTCATCTCATAAATGATAGTTGTAGTATTATCTTACTGGCCATGTCTTACATCTAAGAAAACAATGATCAGTGACAAGTATGTGTGTATAAATGTAAACAGAAGGGGGAAGGTACCATGCTTGGCTTAGCTAGGTAGTCATGAGATGGTGGAGAGAGAGAGAGGGAGAGAGGGAGAGAGAGAGAAAGAGAGGGGGTGCGGGAAAGGAACACATTTGAGATACACAGTATAAAAGAGAAAAAAAACACATTGTAGATAAGCTTAGCGTGATTTTGATACGGGTTGCACCGAGATGTTTGTATGGTAAATGTACCTACATAGTCACCTTCGAGGTGGCGAGAGATGTTTGACAGATTTATTTACACGCTATCTCGGTATGCACTATACATGGAGCTGTAACAGAACGCATCTAATATTATTTACACTTTTATTTTCCCATTGGGACGACGGTATTATTCGCCGTGTCGCACTATTTCGCATTGGAGAACGCTGTAGATGCACTGCACAATTTTTACACAGAACTCATATTTAACACGCACTTTGGCATGACAAGCCGGCGCGCTATCCACTCAGCTACGGTGGCGAACGGCAAACAAAATTGGCCATGAGGACACGATTGGACGTGAATTTGTGGCTGCATTGACGGAGGAGATAAACACTTATAGTTACTCCCAACAAAATGGAGTTACTATCCATACAGCCGGCAGAACCTTGAAGCACATTTACACAATCTTCACGCTTGTCCACACTTAATAGAGGTAAGTCTGGTTGTGACTCTAGCTGGCCACAATGGTCACCTGATCTGTTCGGTGTGCGATCACTTTGTGTGGGGAGCCCACGAGTCTACAATATATGTCGAAACAATCGTAGTCGTCAAGAACTGCGGCAGAACATTTCGGATGAGACTGCAGCAATTCTATATATGACAGATATATTTTCTCAGCAAGAGTGACAGGATACAAATTTCAGAATGTCTCAGCAGTCAGCATCAAGTTTTCGGCGATGAGGACGAAGATTTGGAGAACAAATGGAAAAAATTCAAAGGCATCGTTCAATATGCCCTAGACAAGTCGTATGTTCCGAGTAAGGTTTTAAGGGATGGGGAAGATCCAACATGGTTTAACAGCCGTGTTAGAAAAGTACTAAGTAAACAAAGAGCACAGCATCTCATATTTAAGAGGAGTAAAAACCTAGCTGACAAACAAAAGCTGAACGAAGCGAAAATAAGCGTAAAGAGAGCAATGAGAAAGCGTTCAATGATTTTGAAAGTAAGGCGTTGTCAACCGACCTGAGTAAAAACTCAAGAGATTTTGATCGTATGTAAAATCAGTAAGTGTGTCAAAATCATCTACTCATTCTCTCAGCGACCACACCGGAACCGAAACGGAAGGTAACAGAAGGAAGGCCGAAATACTGAATTTAGGCTACCCAAGTTGTTTCGAAGATCATAACATTATCCCTCCTTTCAATCGTCGTACGAACTTGGAAGCCGGCCGCGGTGGTCTAGCGGTTCTAGGCGCTCAGTCCGGAACCGCGCGACTGCTACGGTCGCAGGTTCGAATCCTGCCTCGGGCATGGATGTGTGTGATGTCCTTAGGCTAGTTAGGTTTCAGTAGTTCTAAGTTCTAGGGGACTGATGGCCACAGATGTTAAGTCCCATAGTGCTCAGAGCCATTTTTGAACTTCTCCAGGAAGGAAGTGGCGTGTAAGGCCCTTGTTCGCGCGATTCTTGAGTATTGTTCACCTATCTGGGATCCCTATTAGGTAGGACTGATAGAGGGGAGAGAGAAGATCCAACGAAGAGCGGCGCGTTTCGTCACGGGATAGTTTAGCTGGCGAGAAAGCGTTACAGAGATGCTAAACAAACTCCACTGGCAGACGTTACAAGAGAGGCGTTGTGCATCACGGAGAGATTTACTGTTGAAATTTCGGGACAGCACTTTTCAGGAGGAGTCGGACAACATATTGCTTCCTCCTACACACATGCCACGTATTCACCACGAGGAGAAAATTCGAAAAATTAGAGCCAATACTGAGGTTACCGACAATCATTCTTCCTGCGCGCTATTCGCGAGTGGAACAGGGTTGGAGGGATCAGTTAGTGGTACACTCCGCCACACATCATTAGGTGGCTTCCTTCTGCCTTCAGTAACTTGCTGACCAGAGCCCGAAAGTGTCAAGACATAAGTGGTGGTCGCTTTTAACAATGCTATAGTGAGATTAGTACGAATTGCCTTTCCTCTGCTGTGTTTCCTTGTACCCTGAAACTCTGTTCTCCGGGGCTCTTTTATTTGTTAAACCCTGTAGGACATCGAGTGTCACACATCAAACTGTTATCAAAATTAAGTACAAAATTTGTATAACAACTATTAATATATATTGTTGGTCACTTATTTGTATTACAACATTTAAGATCTGGTGCCACCTTGTCAAGGAAGCATAAAGCGTGCAAACTGCCGCCTTTTATACAGCCATAATAGGAAATAACTCTTCTGCTACAATGGATTTGATAGAGCCATAGTAGGAAATAACTTTTCTGCTACAATGGATGTTTGGGCTGAATTGATGGTAACATCCAGCAACAACTCAACTCCCTTTATGACCAGGGTTCCAGCTCGATAACGCAAGATCCCGTGGCAGAGTCCACACCACAAACACCGTGAAGGGTGTACGTAACCATGACCAGCTTACCCACCCCCGTGATTTGTCACCTGTAGAGCATGTCTTGGATAATATGGGAGGACGTACAGCTTCATATGGGCCTCCACCCACCTATGTACGTGAACTGGCACAGAAAGCGTTTTAGATATGGCAAGAAATTCCTCAATATGGCATTGGGAATATATTAGCTTCCATGGCACAAAGAATGCAAGAGTGTATTTGTGGTCATGGGGTCACACCTCACATGGGTACTACTTTCAGTAGTAGTACGACGAAGTAAGTCCTGTCCGCTATGCGTCGCTAGCTCTCTGGAACTTTAGAAGAAGCGCACCTTCTGCCTGACGAGGGCACTGTCTTGCAATTTTAAGTTCATAAGTGTCCAAGGGCTACCGATCACACGCCAGTATGCAAGGAGAGAGTCGTCGCTCAGGTTTCGCCCGGAACAGACGTATGTAGTTGCGACACGTTTAAATTATTTAATCACTTTGCTGAAATGACGGATTATGAGTCTGAAAACATTATGCCGATTGGCAAGGTAATAGCGAGCAGTGGTTTGGTTTATTTGCGGATGGTGCACGTAATTGCAAGTGAAATCTGTGGACGAAACAGTATCGTCATTCTTAGTCAGTAACTTCAGTTGGCCTAACATTTATTATTCGAGTAGTTAGAAAAAGGCTACCACAGACAGTTACAACGTTAAAGATTGATTCGGAAAAGCGAACGATCAATGGTAAATTTAAGAGAGAAAGTGTAATAATTTTAAGTGTTAATATGAACATAGTTGAATCTAGGCATGGTTAGGAAATCTTTTACTTGCAAGAAGTCAATAAACGAAGTGAAATGGTATGCACTATTATCATTTCAAAGGATTTTTTTTCGCTTGAATTTGAGACCCTTAATAATCTTAAATTAAAGAGAGTTATTTTCTTATGAGGTAACATGGTGAGATTCATTTTTCAATAAAGTATGTTCTCTCTGTTAATCATACATATCCATGACTGATTGATGCAAATTAAAATATTGGGGAAGGGAGGTTACAGTTTTATTACTGTGAAAGAAAATGTTTTTTGGTGAGGAATAATGAAAACAATTAACTCTAGAAGCAGTGGCGGCCGGTGCTAAAGTGCTCTAACACACTGAATGCGCGCTGGTATGCAAATAAAACAGACGAAAACATGTTTCGTAGCACTCTCTCCGCGATAACAAAAAATCAGTTTCTAGGGCTGAAAAGACGATCAGCCGCATTACGATCAACTCAGAGAAGGGATGCGGCTGTCTGTTTTCGACTGCGCATGCCCTCATGTGACGTCATTCCTGCCGACATTCGCTACACTGCTTTGGTCACAACACCAGGTAAGCATCTTTCTTTCAAAGTGAGTGTAAAATATTGTGCAAGCAACATGGCGAATTTTGTAGATGATCTGCTGAAGAGGTCCTTCTCCAGTGATCTCTCGGAGGAGTAATGAGGGTTAAATAGTTAGGTAGACCTACTCCAATTTTACGAGGGTTGCCCAAGAAGTAATGCACAGCATTTTTTACTGTGAAAGAAAATTATTTATTGAACATAATGACAATTACTCACACGAAATAATGGTGTTTTATCTACACACCCTATTTTCCACGTAATCTCCATCCCGTTCTATGGCCTTCCTCCAGCGCGAAACAAGGGCGTGTATGCCCAGTCCGCATCAATCTTTGTCGTGTCGTTGTGTTTCGGGCTCGAAACGGTGAACCTAGGTATCATCACGTGTCACAATCTAGAACAAGAAGGCCTCCCCCTCCAGTTTTAGAACGTTGCAACAAATCAAGACAAATGTTTTTTCTGTGCTATTTGAGATCCACCGTTAGACACCGCGGAACCCATGTTGCACACACTTTTGAATATCCGAGAGTGCGGATAACTGCATCCACACTTCCCTTTGATGGATGCAGCGCCAAGTGCCGATGTGTCCACACGGATGACACCGTCAGCTCACTGCAGCTTGTTAGGTGTGACAGCCGTGGGTGGTCTCCCCGACCGCTGCAAATCCTGGAGCTCCGCCGGACCGCCTTCTCATGACCTCATGTTCCGTGCTGTCCACAGCAGATGCTCCATAGACTTTGCAGAAGCGTTTGTGAATATTCCGCACTGTTCTTTTCTCTGCAGTGAGAGATTCCGTGACGGCAGGTTGCTTGTAACGTACAACACGTACAGACGCCATTTTTAAACTGTCCTGTAGCTACGTTATCTGTTGGAAGTGACGAAAACTTCGTGCACTCACTTAGCAGACTTCAAATAACACATACGTAACGTACCGCAATCGTAGCATTGTTTCCGGATGAGAAAAAAAATGCGTTGCAACTGGGAAACCCTCGTAAATCTAACAAGATAAGGGCAGAGGGCGATGCTCACCGATTTGGCCCAAAAAACGCTGTCTAAAGATTTACGAGTAGATTATATGGGATTTTTGAGTAAGGTATGACGTTTCGGTGCTGAGGCACAATGGTTAGGCCGACCGCCGTGGCCGAGCGGTTTTAGGAGCTTCAGTCCGGAACCCCGCGGCTGTTACGGTTGCAGGTTCGAATCTTGCCTCGGGCATGGATTTGTGTGATGTCCTTAGGTTAGTTAGATTTACATAGTTCTAAATCTAGGGGACAGATGACCTTAGATGTTAAGTCCCATAGTGCTCTGAACCATTTGAACCATTTTGAACCCCAATGGTTAAGGGCCTAGACTGACACTTCGTCAGCTTGGCTTCGATTCCTGCTGTAATCTTTTTCTTTTTCATCTTATTTTATTTCTTGCAGTATACACTATTACGTTGTTGTTGTGGCCGTCAGTCCTTAGAGTGTTTTGATGCAGCTCTCCATGCTACCCTATAATGTGCAAGCTTCTTCATCTCCCAGTACTTACTGCAACCCACATCCTTCTCAATCTGCTTAGTGTATTCATCTCTTGGTCTCCCTCTACGATTTTTACCCCCACGCTGCCCTCCAATGCTAAATTTGTCATCCCTTGATGCCTCAGAACATATCCTACTAACCGGTCCCTTCTTTTTGTCAAGTTGTGCCACATACTCCTCTTCTCCTCAATTCTATTCAATATTTCATCATTAGTTATGCGATCTACCCATCTAATCTTCAGCATTCTTCTGTAGTACCACATTTCGAAAGCTTCTATTCTCTTCCTGTCCAAATTATTTATCGTCCATGTTTCACTTCCATACATGGCTACACTCCATACAAATACTTTCAGAAACGACTTTCTGACACTTAAAGCTATACTCGATGTTAACAAATTTCTCTTCTTCAGAAACGCTTTCCTTGCCATTGCCAGTCTACATTAAACACCCATGTGTCTAAGGAGTAACAAGAGAAAGCCGCTTAGGAATTCGAAGACTTTAAGGAAAGTCAAGTGAGATCAGTGAGAAAATTTAAAGATGGGAAACAGAAAAACCGTGAGAGAATTTAAGAAGAAATTAAAGACGGGTCAGGAAAATTCAGACTGCTTAAAGAAAGTCAAGAGAAGTGAATTGCAAAACATGAAGAAAAGCAACCAACGATAACAGGGAAATTCAGCTGGAACAGGAAAAGAATCATGCGGCAACTTGGAGAGAGGTCACTGATGTCAAGGAACGTGTGATACGTATTTATGTAAGGTAGAAAAAGACATAGAGAAAGCGAAAAGAGCAGTTGATTTGAAAGTGTGTATTCAAAAGGTGAAGGAAGTATTTACTAAAAAGTAGAAACAAGTATTTTTCGTACAGACTGATGACATGAGAAGAAAGGCAAATACATTAAAAATGGCACTGAAGGCTGTACAGAATTTGAGAAAATGATTAATTAGGAGTAAAAGAAGGAAGTGAGATGTTTTGTAACTCAAACCGAAATCGGGGAGAAAGGAGACCCGCAAGGGTAATTTGTAAACATGTGTAAATTCGGTAAGTTCAGTCCGAGTGGCAAACTACACTCGGTTGCTTTCATGCGCTGTTTTCGTGGTTTACTGCCAGAAGTGTGCAACTACGTGACAGAAACTTCTTACGTCATAAATAATATGGACGATGAAGCTTATAATTGGGGAACATAGATAGGAAGTCTGTCGTACGCAGAATGTGAGGAGATTTTTCTGAGAAGTTCTGGTCTAAAAGATAACTAAACAATATTTATAATTATACTTGTAAACGTCTATAAAAACAGAGATATTAAAGAACGTAGTCCAAATTTCAGTGAGTGAAGGTGCAAAATGACAAATGGCACATTGTATGCTGGTTGGTGCTACGCCTTCCGCGTGAAGTCCGTAATCTCCTCATCAGCATGATAACTGAAACTGTAGAGCAAGCGAAACAGCCGGCCGCAGTGGCCGAGCGGTTCTAGGCGCTTCAGTCTGGAACCGCGGGACCACTACGGCCGCAGGTTCGAATCCTGCCTCGGGCATGGATGTGTGTCATGTCCTTAGGTTAGTTAGGCTTAATAGTTCTAAGACCTAGGGGACTGATGACCTCAGATGCTAAGTCCCATAGTGCTCAGAGCCATTTGAACCATTTGAACCAAGAGAAACAAACAGTTGCGAAAATTGAAAGGTAGGAGAAACAACGGCGAAGAAAGATAGAGATGGCAAGATTACCACCACAGACACACACTAGATAGTTATGACTCACCTAGTTTGAGACGGGGACATGGAAAGAGGAAGGCAGGAGAGATCGCGGCGGAGGTCAACTATATGTATACGAACCGGCGCGAAACGACCAGGCACAGCCAAAGGGGCGAGTTTCCATGCGGACGATTGCAAAGAATGGAGGCAAGACCATCGCGAAAATGAGCTAACCAATAACATTGTGAAAAACTTGCATTAATTCCGGACGGGGCCCGCGCTGGAGCAGTTGACATAGAGACAATGGAGAGATAAACAGCAAGTACTGCAGGATATGTACAGTACGGACGGACGGACGTACTGAAAGGAGCATAGCAAGAATTGATAAATGAAAAAGAAGACAATGATGAGTAGGAGGTGGTATATCAAAGCAGAGATGTGTGGAGAGAGTATAAAAGTTATGGTGGACTCTGTATCTTCGATCTGTGCAATTTCTAAGAACTTATATCAAGAGCTTTTCAATACAGGTGTGAAAATACCTAGTCCTCCTGTCAAACAAAGGAAAATCCAGGCTGAAATAACAACAATATTGTGAAAAGGATAGATTACTACTCACCGTACGGTCAGTAGCAATGTATCCTATTCATAAAATAGTCTTCCTGTTAGTGGCCTTTAGATAATGGGACCAATTGGAGACTATGCAAAGCCTATAAAATGTTGGTGGTGAAGATCGATGAGGAAATGTTTAGGGCTAGTGTCGTGCTAGTACCTAATCTGGAAGCATAGTTGATATGGGATCTGACTGATAATAGAAAATAAGACAGAAATAGTTTACAAAAGAAACGAAATGAGAATGCAACATGATAGAGAGAACAGCACAATTTTTGTGGGAAGGCAGCGAGCAGTAAAGAAAGAGGATTGACATGCATCCATTATGCAGCAGCTGAAGAAGAAGGCGAACAGCAGAACGAGAAGTCCACAGTCGAATGGCGAATAACTTATCTGTTTCAGGAGGGGAGAGAAGAAGGTGCATCAGAAGAGGAAACAAAAAACACATTTTTTTGCAAAAGCTAGGAGAAATAAAAGGACAGCCTTACAAAATAAAAATAAATGCGCATTCTCCGTATTTTCCGCTTCCATATCCGATCCCAGAAGCAAAAACTGTCACAGTGGGAAAGTAATTGCAAAATATGCTGGTGACTGGAATTGTAGAACATGGGCGTAACCAGTACAACAGTCAGTTAATTGGTGTAGATAGGACTGATAGAGGCTTGCAAATCGTGCTAGATGCATGAAACGCAAATCAAATATATGAATCTGGAAGAGAACGACTGGAAAATACTGAAGAGTTGCAACAGAAGTTTAATGGTACTAAAGTGTTTACGACTTTGGACCTGGCTTCATATTATTGACAAGTGTTATTGGAACCAGAATGCAGATAATAAACCACATTCCTATACTAAAAGTGGTGATATCAGTACAGAAAGCTTCCACTTGGGCTAAATGTGGATGAATCAGCACTTATTCAGACGCTGAGCATTGTTCTCAGAGAAGGTTTATTGAAATGCATCATCTTGTTTGTAGATGACATTTTCATCGCGAGCAGTAGGTGAAAAGAGCATTTGGCAATATTAAAGGAAATTTTCAAGAATTTGAAACCATAGGAACTAAACTGAAGAAAATCAGAGCCGGCCGATGTGGCCGAACGGCTCTAGGCGCTTCAGTCTGGAACCGCGCGACCGCTACGGTCGTAGGTTCGAATCCTGCCTCTGGCAAGGATGTGTGTGATGTACTTGGGTTAGTTAGGTTTAAGTAGTTGCACGTTCTAGGCGACTGATGACCTCAGATGGTAAGTCCTATAGTGCTCAGAGCCATTTGAACCATTTTTTGAAAATCAGAGTTTGGTAGGCATGAAACGAAATTCTAGGGGCACATAATTACGGCACATGATATAAGAGCAGATGAGGACAAACTGGAAGTAGTATGTAGCTTTCCAGCGCCTAGGTGTTGCTATTAGTAACTTAGATGTTTTTATGGGTTGGGCAGCTTCTATCAACGTTTCACAGATAATCAAATACTAAACATCGAACCCTGCACAACCTCCCTCACAAAAATAGCATGTGCTCATGGACGGCAGTTTGTGAAGAAGTATTTCGACAGATTAAAACCGCATTAATCCAGGGTGTCCAACATAGATCTTAAGAAACCTTTTCATAGATCCTCCAATTATGGCTGGAAACACATCTGTATCAAACTGACAAAGAAGAGGAACATGATAAATGTCAAGCCAACCACGCTTTGGAGTAGAATGTTGACGACAGTGATCAAAATTATTCTGAAACAGAGGAGGAAACAGCGGTAATATTATTTCGATTCACAAAATTCTGCAATTATCCAGCTGCCTGGAAATCTGTAGTGCTAACTGACAACTGGGTGTAGTCGTTCCTGTTACCAAGTAAACTATGACATGAAAGATCAACAGGATGGAGTTTAGCTCTGCGAGTACACGATGCTGAAGTGCTGTACGTACGGCGAGAACAAGATTTGATGCCATAAGCTCTCTCACATTAACCAGTGGGCCTAAAAAAACTTAAACCAAACTCCGGCCGAACAGGCTACGAAGGCCCAACGGGACCGACCGGCCGCCGTCTCATCCTCAGCCCACAGGCGTCACTGGATGCGGATATGAAGGGGTATGTTTTCAGCACAACGCTCTCCCGGCCATATTTCTGCTTACGATAGCGGAGCCGCTAGTTATCTATCAAGTAGCTCCTCTGTTTGCCTCACAAGGGCTGAGTGCACCCCGCTTACCAACAGCGCTCGGCAGACCGGATGGTCACCCATCCAAGTACTAGCCCATCCCGATAGAGCTTAACTTCGGTGATCTGACGGGAACCGGTGTTACCACTGCGGCTAGCCCGTTGGCAGCAGTGGGTCTAAAATGATGAAAAACACAACTACTGACACCAGAAGACAAGATACTACTTCTGAAAGGCGTGAGTCAAAAAAATGGTTCAAATGGCCCTGAATACTATGGGACTTAACATCTTAGGTCATCAGTCCCCTAGAACTACTTAAACCTAACTAACCTAAGGAAATCACACAACACCCAGCCATCAACAGGCAGAGAAAATCCCTGACCCCGCCGGGAATCGAACCTGGGAACCCGGACGTGGGAAGAGAGAATGCTACCGCACGACCACGAGATGTGGGCTAATGGCGTCAGTCACGAAGGAAAAGTCCACAGAATACCGAATGAACATACCCCACAAACAAAGCGCTGCTTAACGTCTCTTGATGGCAAAAAAAATTAGAGAAAAACCGAATATATTAGCTACAGCGTGAAGGGGTATATTATGAAAGAAAGAATGCAAACAAAACGGAGTGGAAATTATGCATACCAGAACATGGCAATGACTATCCGATACGATACACACATTATAGCTGCAGACAGTCTGGAAAAGCTGAGACGGGATTGTTTATTTCTCAACATTGGCATGAGGATGCATTCATCGTGAACAAGTGAATTTTTCCAGGAATCCAAGACTACTACTATGAAAATTACAGGTCTTACGCACCCTAAGTTGCTGAAAGGCTTTAAAAAGACAGTAGTTGTCGATCTACTATGGCCATTAGCTATGTCGACAGGAGGAGCAACGCAAGTTTTTGTAACTATCCGACTTTTCCCAAACAACATAAAACAGTACCTACTAAAAAAGGCCACAGGCTGTTAGGTAGTGGGAAGGGCTACTTCATAAACGAATGTATACTGAATCAAGTTGGTAGCCACAACGAAAGCCGGCCGCTGTGGCCGATCGGTTCTAGGCGCTGCAGTCAGGGACCGCGCTGCTGCTACGGTCGCAGGTTCGAATCCTGCCTCGGGCATGGATGTGTGTGTTGTCCTTACGTTAGTTAGGTTTAAGTAGTTCTAAGTCTAGGAGACTGATGACCTCAGATGTTAAGTCCCATAGTGCTTAGAGCCATTTGAACCATCACAGCGGAAGGCAGTCTGCATTTAATAAATGTGCGGAGACTTTAAGAATATATAATGTAGAACCAGTGTTTATTACACTCTACAGTCTGACTGCGGAGCATGTTATAGAAGAGATAACCTGGATGAGTCGGGATTGCTGTGATAACAGACATGAAAAATGTAGTCAGCTGATGGGTAAATTCGTACATATCATTAATAGTGTGGCACACGATTCTAAAGGGTACGTGTTAGTAGGGAGCCTGACAAACTGATCAGAGGAAGTCGAACGAAGCTGCCTGACGAAAGAGAGACATGAGAGGAGACACTAGCAAGGTGGAACAACTGTTGGTGAAAGGGCCCAATTCAAAGAAGGCGCAGTATGATAAGCTGATACATCCGATAGGGTGTAGGAAGGGAGACATCATTTTGGTCAGGACCTTCAGTCCAAGAAATCTAATCGCGAAATACAGAAATTCCAGCATATCTATAAAGATCATTTTAAGTCTGTTGAATTAGGTACCTGAATACCAATGAAAAAGGAAAGCATACGAAGTGGAAGAATTTATGGAAGAGAACGTGGCAAAAACGTCCGTATGTATTATTCAGCGGAAGAATTTGACAGGGATGCCAACAACAACAACAAAAAATAGTTCAAATGGCTCTGAGCACTATGAGACTTAACATCTGAGGTCTTCAGTTCAAGGGGAACTTAGAACTAATTAAACCAAACTAACTTAAGGACATCACACACATCCATGCACGAGACAGGACTCGAACCTGCGACCGTAGCAGTCCCGCGGTTCCGGACTAAAGCGCCTAGAACCGCTCGGCCACAACAGCCGGCTCCCGACAACAATGCGACTGAGCGTGATGTAAGCCAGTAAGAAGACTGTCGCCCACAAGAAAATGAACTGTCACTTTCAAGAGCAGTAATTTGGATAGTGCTTCTACTGTTTCTGTTAGTGTACTGTGTGCTTTTACTGTTTCTGTTTGTGCACTGTATGTCCTGTGGTAGCAACAAAGTAGATTCTCTTTTCTGCGACCAGTGGGATTTTTTTTTAAATTGACACTGGACGGCTTGTGAGAATATTTTGTAGGAATATTACCGCACTGCGTTTATTTTTATTTTTGTCTTGCATATGGGCACTAAGCCACTCTGTTGTGTGTATACCAGCCGATCTGCTACGGCAGCCGTGGAGTGGGACTCCAACATGGCGCAGTTCCCCCTCCACTCCCGTTCCCGTAGCGGGTATGAACCTCCATTAGTTTATGTCCTCCACGTGCCTGCTGCCACTCCAACTTGACACACATCTCCTGCTCTCCAGTGCAAATGCATAATCCTTTCCCCTTCTCTGCTTCTCTCCTCTAGCCCCTCTCCCCCTCCACTCCGCAGCAGTCCCAGCACATCCTGCAGATGCTACACTTACCAGTCCGTAGCACGTCCCTTCACACTGCCCATACTGCAGCGTCTTCCCCACCCTACCCTGCTATCCCTTTTGCTGCGCCGGCCGCTGTGACGGAGCGGTTCTAGGCGCTTCAGTCCGGAACCGCGCTGCTGCTATGGTCGCAGGTTCGAATCCTGCTCGGGCGTGGATGTATGTGATGTCCTTAGGTTAGTTAGGTTTACGTAGTATTAAGTCTAGGGGACTGATGACCTCAGATGTTAAGTCCCATAGTGCTCAGAACCATTTGAACCTTTTCCTGCTCGATTCACACCCGCACATAAACTGAGATTGCTAGTCTAGTCAACGTTCATAGCGGTAGTTGTATCCATCTGTAGAATACTTTCACAAGAATGTTGGGTATCTCGTGGAATTACAATGTAGGAATAAAAAATATATATAATGCTTTCATACAGGCATTTACATTCTTTCTGGACAAGTTTGACACGGTTGGAAAAGGTATTCAGCCGTGCGCTTAAAGTAGCAACTACCCCTGTATTTACCTGAGGTAATTTAGGAAAACCAGGAGGGCTGCATGAAGAGTGGAGCCTCCGCACCCTCATCCCTACCCCAGCCTCCCCCATCTCGAATACAAGGTCAGTCTGTTTCAAACAGTGCTACTTCACGCTGTAATGGTTCTTTATTTACGTGACCATTACGGAACTCCAACCCCAGTTTTCGATACCAGTAATATCGTACTACTTTTCTGCAAAGTAACAGACATATATTTGTGAGAATATTCACATATGGTTTTATTAATGTATAGGTGCTCCGATGTATCGATATATTACAGTGATATGGTTCTTGTGTGTATTCATTTCTGTGAGACTGTCATAACCTTTGACTTACTTGTAACCGTTTTGACGTGAATGCGCACAGAGCAGTCTTTGTTTCACTTTGCAGAAGTTAAGGTGTTATTTCGCTTTGTAAAAGAACAGTCAAGTCTTGTGTTTGGTTAAAGTGGAAATTAAATATATGAAGATTGTTACAAAGCTGTTTTATTGATGATGTGACATTTACGAAGAAGGATATGTGAATTTACAAGAAGTTTAATAAAAATGTGGGTCGTGAACACCATGTCAAAATTAATTTCTACCATACCATTGTTCTGATCTGGAATTGTTTGATCGTTAAGAATTTCCTTCAAAACGCATTTGTTAGGTCTTCAAATATTGCCAAAATACAGATCTGGACCTTCTAGCAGTCAAAGTGGAATCACCCTAGAATCAACAAGGTCAACAACTTTGAAGAAATGTACGTGCGAATCCATTCAAGATAAGTGCCAAAATTAATTACTTTTTTACAGTGACTTCATTATTTCCTTTCTGAGGATACCATCCACAGTCAATAACTTTGTTGTTGCCCGATAAAGCGGACATATGCTGCATGAGCAACATTATTAATCTGATTTCTAACCTACTTTGCAAGTGGTGGTATTGTTAGAACCTCCAGTGTACAAAACTGTCTTGCGAAGAAATTATTTAATAATATGAAAGGCTAACGCTGCAGTGTTCATATCTGGAATCTCATTGACTGGAGAACAGTTGTCTTGAGTAATGAGTCCCGCTTCGAATTAAACCTCGAGTCGTCCAATGTCAGGGGGCGGGGGGGGGGGGGGGGCGCTCCAGACAGGTGTGCCATACTAACTTGACCGTCGCCCACCATACGGCCTGACAATCAATAATCGTGGCCTGGGGTGGCACTTCACTTCACAGCAGGACCCCTTTGGCTGTCATCTGTGACGCCCTTACAGCACAGCAATTCGTCGACGATATTCTACGCTCTGTTTCGTCTCAATTCATGGCAAGCCACCCTGGGATTAGCCTTCAGCAAGATAATGCCCGCCTCCACACGGTGAGAGTCGGCTACTTGTCTCCATGCTTGCCAAACCATAGTCTCGACCGGCAAGGTCGCCGGACCTCTCCCCAACTGAGAATCTTTGGAGCATTATGGTGCGGCCTCCAGCAAGCTCGGGATTTTGACGATAATAAAGCATCAGTTGAACCAATTTGACACGACATCCCTCAGGAGGACACCCAACAAATCTACCCAACAATGCCAAGCTGAATAAATGCCTGATTAAGGACCAGAGGTGAACCAAAGCATTGTTGACTTGATCAGTTTATAAAGCTCTTTCTCTTGAAGAAACCATCCAGTCTTTTCTTTTTTCTTTTTGAAATTGTAATGATTTTTTTCGTCTACACATGTACATCAAATCTGCCGACTTCCGTCCCATTCGGTTCACGAAATTTTTCTTAAACGGCGTCACGTTTCGACTTGTGAATTTGTCGACAGCTAGCTCCATAGACTCTCAACTTAGAGCTACTCATGGTTGAATTTATGTCAGCCACAATAGCTGAGTGGTCAGTGTGACGGATTGCCCTTCTGCGTGCCCGCGTTCGATTCCAGGCTGGATCGGAGATTTTCTCCGTTCAGGTGCTAGGTGTTGTGTTGTCTTCATCATCATTTCATCCCCATTCAGACGCAGGTCGCTTAATGTGGCCTCTCAGACAATGACGCCAAACGCTCATTTCCATTTTTCATGTTTGAATTTATGAATTCTTCACATAGCTTCGTGAACTTTGATCAGTTTCGTGATGTGTCAGTTTAGCACTTCCATAATCTAGCTAGTCACTCTATCTGTCATTGTTTCTCTTACTATATTAAAAAAAGGTTTAATACCTTAAAGGTTATAGTAACGATTCTGTCAGAAGTTCCAGTATTTATCTAACAGGTTCATTTTCAAGCCTGTCCAACTGAGGCTGCACTAACAGTGTCTGATGTTAATAATCTACATCAAAGTGGCGACACATGCAAATGTCTGCAGAATGAGTGTGAGTGGACAAGTGGTGAGTTATGGACTTGCTATGTTATCCGCAAGACTCTTCAATGGTGATTGTGCGCCTGCACAGTGAAACAGATGGCTGCTGGTCATCTCTACAAGGACTACAGTGGGTCTACACCTTTGACGACCCACCGGTACCATTATTTCTACAAGGACTGCAATGGGTCTGCACCTCTGGTGGCCCACCAATACCGTAATCTCTACCAGCACTACAGTGGGTCTGCTCTGTGATGACCTACCTACCGATAGCCTTCAATGTCGACTGACTCTGTTGTGGCCCATTACCTGTCTGCATGTCAAGAGTCAGCACTGTCTTTCGTTGGAAGGACAACACTACTTCTTCAAGACTGCATGGAAATCCACTACTTCCGTGTGCATTTTCTTTTATTGCTCAGTCTTTGAGAAAAACACTACTATTTTACTGTAATGAATGATCAGGACTGTCCATATGGACTGTGAGAAAATTTTAGCTTTTGACCAACATTGTATCGATAAGTGTGTGCATTTCATTTCTTTGTTATTGTAATTATGAAAAAAATTTTCAAAACTGTATTGGTCACTGCCCAAAACAATTTGTAAAAATTTTTTGTGGCGAGCATGAGGGCTATGTAAGTAGGCTGTTTAGGTTTTCTTATTGGTAACGCCACATAGCGCTCTGTATGAAAAATCACTGGCTGTGCTGTGCGCAGTCTGTGACTAGTTTGCATTGTTGTCTGCCATTGTAGTGTCGGGCAGCGGCAGCTGGATGCTAACAGCACGTAGCGCTGCGCAGTTGGAGGTGAGCCGCCAGCAGTGGTGGACGTGGGGAGAGAGATGGCGGAGTTTTGTAATTTGTAAGACTGGATGTCATGAACTATCATATATATTGTGACTATTAAGGTAAATACACTGTTTGTTCTCTATTAAAATCTTTCATTTACTAACTATACCTATCAGTAGTTAGTGCCTTCCGTAGTTAGAATCTTTTATTTAGCTGGCAGTAGTGGTGCTCGCTGTATTGCAGTAGTTCGAGTAACGAAGATTTTTTGTAAGGTAAGTGATTTGTGAAACGTATAGCTTAATGCTAGTCAGGGCCATTCTTTCGTAAGGACTTTTGGAAGTCAGATTGCGTTGCGCTAAAAACTATTGTGTGTCAGTTTAAGCACAATCTTGTACAATTGTTCTAAGGGGACGTTTCATATGTCGACCCTTAGCCAAGGATACCTGACTGGAATCTTCTGATTTTTTTCTTGTAGTTTGTGTAGTTAGTGTAGCCTTTGTTTATTGCTAGCGCGTAATCATAGAGAGAATTTCCTTTGTAGTTGTAGTCTTTCATTGTTGTACAGTACAACAGTTGTGGCATGCATGTAGAGTTGCACCAAGTATTTCGCAGCTGCGCTTGCAATTAACTAGATATTATTTTCAGTGATATGTTAATGTGTTCTCTTATTTTTGCTTTTCAAATTGTGCTTTTTTGTGTTGTCGTGTGAAATATTGTGACAATAATGGCGTGTGAGAAACGTAATACTAGGCTCCAAAGTAAACTGAGAAATGACAGTGAAGACGAAAGCAGTGTGTTAACGTCACCATGTAATGAATTCACTAATGTTCAAAGTAGTAATTTGGTAATAGCGCATAGGGAAATGGAGCGAGTTGCAAATAATGGTGTAGGCAGTGAAACAATTAGTGAACAGGGAAGCATTATCGATCGATCGGTCGGCAACAGCTCGCCTCAGGATTCCGAAATGACAGGACACAATCTTGCAAATACTGTAGATTCAGATTTAGCGTCCTCACCGTTTTCTCAAATAAGTCAAGACACACTTTCTGTTTTTCAAACTGCGAATATTGCCGGTTCAAATGCATTGCCGAATAGCACTAAGGAACATGTTTCAGACACCAGTGCATTGTTATTACAATTAATGCAACAAATGGGACAAAAGCTTCAAAAGTTAGACACAATGGAACAAAATCTTCAAAAGTTAGACACAATGGAACAAAATCAGAGACAAACACAGCAAAAGCTTCAAAAGTTAGACACAATGGAACAAAATCAGAGACAAACACAGCAAAAGCTTCAAAAGTTAGACACAATGGAACAAAATCTTCAAAAGTTAGACACAACACTTGAACAAAATCAGAAACAAATGGGACAGAATCTTCAAAAGTTAGACACAATGGAACAAACAGGATTCGAACCTGCGACCGCAGCAGCAGTGCGGTTCCAAACTGAAGCGCCTAGAACGGCTCGGCCACAGCCCCAGGCTGTGGCTAAGCCATGTCTCCGCAGTATCCTTTCTTTCAGGAGTGCTAATTCTGCAAGGTTCACAGAAGAGCTTCTGTAAAGTTTGGAAGGTAGGAGACGGATACTGGCAGAAGTGAAGCTGTGAGTAGAAGGCGTGAGTCGTGCTTCGGTAGCTCAGTTGGTAGAGCACTTGCCTGCGAGAGGCAAAGGTCCCGAGTTCGAGTCTCAGTCGGGCACACAGTTTTAATCTGCCAGGAAGTTTCAAGCCGTTATATCATTTATGTCGAGAATTGATTCTAAATTATGGTGCACGAGTCGTACTCACTAAGACTTCATAATACCAGTAAAAGGTTCAGTTCTCGTTCTACGTACACATCCAGTTGCGATTAGTAGGTTTAGAAACGCATTTTGTCTGTTGAGCTAAGCGGCGTGACGTACGCGCCGCTGCCTGCCTGTCTCGTGAGCCTCGAGGCAGCGTGTAAGCCGGCTTTTGACTGACGCCGATCGATTGTTAGCTGGGTGCGAAGGCTGTCTGTCACTGCCTCTCAGCCCTTAGGCGCATCGGACAGCCGAAGGGAACATCTGCCCGGGTAGCAGCCCCTAAATGGCAGCTTTCTCGGATACATATTATTTTATAGCACTGTCATGAATCAGTTTAGAATCTTCATAATTTTTATATGAATGGAGCTAAGTTGGCGTTAAGTACAGAAAAAAGTTTTAGTTCGACTGCATTTAAACTGTGCCGGCCAGTATTTCTAGAACGGAACCGACAGTAGAACATGACCTCTGAACTACATCTTTACGAGACCTACTGTTCAAGGTCTTGAAACTTGTTATAACGTCACTATAAAATGGATGTCATGAAGTGCTGTAATCGGAACTGTCTATCATTAATATAACTGATACTTAATCTACTAAAAATAGGGACTTTTTGTTCCAGATCTATTTTTCAGTAGTTTACTTCAAAGCTATTAGAGGTAGCTTAATGGTGTCGCATTGTTAATGTTTTTATATCAAACTGAAGCTTTATCCGAATTTTCATATTTCTGAGTATAATACTTAGCACCTTCAACTTTTGATGTAAATGCCAATTTTCATCAAATTATTGCTCCAATCATTTTGAGACTTGTCAGAGTTGATTTTGACATAAATTTGCACATTCTGGACGATTTTTGGCTTTGTAGCTTTATTATTTTCCACTACTTTTTATTAATTTAAGACGATGTATTTAGGGGAACATTCATCTGATCATCTTGAAATTTAACAATTTGAGCATTAATATACTGAAGCATATATTGTCAAAATTTTCAGAAGCTACTTTAATTTTTATTTTAATTCTTCGATTGTGGTGCAACACTTGTATGCTACACACAGGCGCGTAATTATAGCGTGGCGCTATCAGCAGTGAACTAGGGTAAGTCCCGGCAACACTCTTTGTATCTCTAAAATGATACACTGCTTGTTTGGCCACAAATGGTCACTGTTACAATCTCGTTTTTTTTTTTTTTTTTTTTACTTGTCTGTTTGCTGAGATCATGAAAATTCTCAATCATCAACTCGGCGCTATGAACTGTATCAAATTACTATCATTATTCACAGCAACACATATATGTAAACAAATGTTAAAAATTCAGAAAGAATTAAATAATCATGTGCAAAGATAATAATTTAATACTGTTTATAATAATAAGTTAAAGCTTGAGTCTGTTCATGATCGTAGCAAACAGAATTATAAGAAAACACATATTGTTATCGTGCGCGCAGAAGATGTTTTAAAATAAAACGAAAAGTGTATCGCCTAAATAAGACTCTTATACAGACAACAAAGACTGTCTTGTATTTTTGTATATTTAAGTGCTCTGTAATATATTAAAGTATCTGGTATTTATTGTTGATTCTTCAGGCAGATAACTTTATAGTGAGTAAAATGATACGTTTTTAGAATGCAATGTGCGTCCTGCGTCCTCATGTGTTACTTCTCACTCGATCTTTTACGAATATCCAGGAATATTTTCGAACGTTCTAGAATACTCTCGAAACGGTGCATATCCATTGATCTCTACTCTGACAAAATCGAGTTAACCGATGAACTGTGCAAATTGGTGAAGGTAAGTTCCAGAGTTTACGCCACGTTGCGGATCATGGTTTAATTCAATGCAGACGTACATTCACTGATGTAGCTGAGTGTGTCAGAAGATTCACTGATCAGCCAGAATATTATGACCACCTACTTGATAGTCGCTTTGTCCACCATTTGCAGGGATAACAGCGGCGAAGCGTCGTGGCACGGTAGGTCGCTGGGTGGAGTTTGCATCACATCTGCGCACACAAGTCACCTAACACCCGTAAATTCCGGGCAGGGGGGCGATGAGCTCTGACGCCTTGTTAAGTCTCGTCCCAAACGTGTTCGACTGGTTTCGGGAGCCAGCACATCAATTGGAACTCGCCACCATGATCGTCGCACCACTCCATCACATTCCTGTTCTTGTGACATGGTGCATTATCTTGTTGAAATATGTCACTGTAATCGGGAAACATGATAGTCATGTAGGATTGTACGTGGGTTGTAACCAGTGTAGGATACTCCTTGGCCATCTGTGCTTTTCACTAGCTCCACTGGAACCATGGGTACCCACGTGAATGTTCCCCTGAGCATAGCGGAGTCGTCGCCAGATTGTCTCCGCCCCTCAGACACGACAAGTGTAAATGAGCTGTTCACCTGGAAGACGACGGATTCGCATCCTCCCATCGCCATGATGTCCGTTAGTAAACATCATGGCGCCAAGCTCTCGATTCGAATATGGAACCATTATGTACAGTGCTGTATCACATCCGCTACCAGGTAAGTCTGCAAGAGTCGTGAATCTGACACAACATTACAAATTACTATGGGAGGAGAGGACGCTAGGGTATGAGGTGTGAGGAACAGTGGAACTAGGAAACCATGCATACTGTAACTGTGGCTGGTGGTACAGCCCGTGTTTGTCCACAGTCTCTGTAACAAAGTATGACTGAATAAATGGTCTCTAGCACGGAAAACATGCATTTCCAGACATAACTCATTAGACCTTTTTTGCCATATCCTCATCCAAGTATTCCCAAAGTGGTCGATATCGACCTCTTGCGGTCGATATCGGTTGCCTAGGGATCGACATAAACGAAAACTGATGTTGGGGTTCGACGAGGTCCAAAAATCTACCGCTATTAATTTAACACAAGTTCTTATTTAAACTTTCAAGATAGGTACGTACTGTATTGTTTGTGTTGTGTTACGTGTACTAAGAATAATTAATATTTTTGTAGGAAATAGCATTGTTGTACTAATGTTAAGTCTCAAGTTCGTACAAGATGAAAAACTCGGCAAGTCTGTGTGGACCAGTTTGTGCAAGATAATGAGTTCGAGCGTACGTCTTTCAGGCGCGTTTTGACTTGCTCTCTATTTGACGCTTACGCGATTTAACAAGAACGAATTCATGATCAAGTCCAAACATGTTCCTGATATTTTACTATTTAACGAGCTTGCACTTAGGGTGAAAGTTCATTTGCGTTTGAAATTGGTTGGAGCTTGAATGATAATAACTCATATAAGTACTCATTTATTTCAAGAGATTACAAAGATTACATTAAGTGAAGTAAAGTGACTGAAAAAGTGGTAAACACAACATACAACATATTTTAAATAGGAAGGTATAAACGTATTTTTAAAAATTACTTACACTAAAGTTGTTAAATAGGTAGGTACCTAAACTTTGAAGTGTTCAGTTTGGTTTTCGTTCTTATGCTGATAGGTACCTACTTACGTAATACGAATTTTCTATACCTAATTACCTAATATAGTTACTTACCTAATATAGGTATCCAAGTGTATCAATGAGTAAGTCAGTAATACCTAACAAGAATCCATTAACTGGGTGTGCTAAAAATAAGATAGTGTGCAAATTTAACAGTTTATTATTGTTTTTAATTTATTTGCAGGATTACTGAGAGTTTTATTATGGCGGACTAGAAAAAAAGCAGACAATACAGTTTGGACTACTTGATGTTCGGATTTATTGCAACTCCATCAAATCAACACTTGCCGATGTGTCTCATATGTGAAAAAAGTATTCAGTAACGATGCCATGAAGCCTTCAAAAATGGATGACCACTTATCAAGAGTACACGCTGACAAAAAAGTAAGCCTTTGTCATTTTTTCAAGCACTTAAAGAAAAACTAGACAAAAGGCCATCCATAAGATCGATGTTAGCGCCATCATCTATTAAAGACGATGATGGTTTACGAGAGTCCTATAATGCATCTTTACTAATAGCGAAGTCGAGGAAACCTCACACAATTGGAGAGCAGCTTATCTTACCAGCCATTGCGAATGTCCTTCACAATGTATTGCACAAACCCGCACATGATATTTTAAAGATAATACCTTTGAGCAATAACACCGTTCAGAGAAGCATAGACGAGATGGGACGCGATGCGGAAAACATTTTATGCAAGTTCTTACAGACCAACAGATTCTCTGTCCAGTTGGACGAGTCTACATTACCCGGCAATGAAGCTCTGTTGTTAGGATATTTTCGATTTATCAAAGATGAAAAAATGTGCCAAAAACTGCTTTTTGCTACATATTTAGAGACTGATACCAGAGGAGAATCGATTTTTCAGGGCGTGGAACATTTTTTTACTGACAAAGCTATTCCATGGAAGAACATTGTTTCTGTTGCGACTGATGGTGCGCCGTCTATGGTTGGTCGTGATCACGGTTTTATAGCTCACTTAAAGCGACATCTGCATCATGTACTGGTCCATTCACTGCGTGATTCACAGGCAGCATTTAGTAGCAAAAAAGCTGAGTCTTAGATTGCATAAGTCTTTACAACATGTACTAAATGCTATCAACAAGATTCGAAGCAATTCTTTGAACTCTCGGTTGTTTGCTCAGCTATGTGAGGAAAACGACGAAGTCTTTACTCGATTACTTCTGCACACTGAAGTTCGCTGGCTATCAAGAGGCTCTTGCTTAGAAAGATTTTCAGCCATTTTTGTATCTGTGTTGGCGTTTTTACAAGAAAAAGATCCGAATTTGAAAGAAAATCTGAACAATTGTAAAACAGATATTTATTACTTGACTGATATCTCTGGAATGTTCAACAAAGTTAATTTGCAACTTCAGGGTGACGATCTTAACTTGATTAAAACAAAATCAATAATATCGGCCTTCGTGGGTAAACTAATCATTTATAAACAAAATTTAGGCAGAAAAGAATATTCGCAGTTTCCGCATTTGTCAAAATTACCAGAAATGCTTCCGATGATGACATTTTATTATATGTCACTCACTTGGACGCATTACACAAGGATTTTACGGAGAGGTTTGAGGCTCTTTTAAATTTACAAATTCCTCAGTTGATAATAAATCCGTACAATACCACAGCCATAGAAAAAGCCAATGTGATAATGCAAGAAGAGTTGATCACCATCAGCACAGATGAAGAGCTTAAGCAGAAGTTCAACCAAGGCTATCAGAAGTTCTGGCTGCAACGCAACATTGAAACACAGCATCCTACGTTGTGGAACATTGATGAAAAATACCCTATCGCTTTTCCATCATCATACCTAGTTGAAAAAAGCTTCAGTGTGGTAACAAACATTTTGACGAAACAAAGAAATCGTTTGAAAATCAACGAACGTGGAGATTTATGGCTGCAACTCACCAATATTGAACCGGATGTAGCTAGATTGGTAGATAGTCACCATGTTCATCCATCACACTGAATGTTTTATTTTCTCTTTGCGAATTAATATTTTTTTAAATACAATTTCCTACCTACTTGAGATTCTGTAACTACTTAATTTGTAATAATCATTATAAATTAAACTTGATATTTACTGAATTGTATGTCTTTTTATTTTGTTAAATTTTGATGAGAAAATGAAGTCCACTTTACTCACTTAACCAAGTGCAAAGTTTTCCAATTGGTACCTTAGTACCTAGGTATTTTGTATCAATAGGAAAAAAATTAACATAGGCCACCTTATTCATAATAGTCTTATAACTTAAAGCATTGCTAATTCTCACTCTGTCTTCTTCTATTGACCTAAGTCAGAATGAAAAATAACAGTCTGCAGCTGTTTTAAGTTAGCGGACCATTATGAATAAGGGGGTCGATCTTAAAAGCAGGTAATTTGGCCATGGGGGACTGAGGTAACAGTTCATTCTGGAAAAGGGGTCACTTGTCCAATATAGTTTGGGGATCCCTGCTCTAATCCATCAATCCCTACAGTTTGCACGTTGTGGAAGAAATCAGCCAGTATACATTCCAGTATTCTCTGTTTTTCCAAAAGCATTTTCTTACTACTGTACACATGGCTTGATAACGCACGCCCTCTTTCTGTGCTCTAGATTGGGAAGCAGACGTGTTTGAGAACACTGAAGGAATTAGAAAGAGTTCTAAAAATGTAAACATCCATATGCATACTGTCTGCATCTTTAACCGCGCGGGGTAGCCGTGCGGTCCTGGGCGTCTAGTCACGGTTCGCGCGGCTCCCCCCGTCGGAGGTTCGAATCCTCCCCCGGGCATCGGTGTGTGTGTTGTCCTTAGCGTAAGATAGTTTAAGTTAGATTAAGTAGTGTGTAAGCCTAGGGACCGACGACGTCAGCAGTTTGGTCCCATAGTCCATACCACAAATTTCCACTTCTTTTTGCATCTTTAATTCGTACTGAAAGCACCATACTCTCTTGGACGATCTCTGGACTGTTTCTGTTTTGTCTTTATTTGCGATATTCAGTGATACAGTCATGTATTAATATCTGCCTGCAGTTTGCTGTATTCTGTAACATCTTAAAAGTAATTTTATTATCGTTTATAGTATATGACTGCAGGGCCGTATTATGATACAAACTGACACATAACAACTAATTTATAGTGAAATGAAATGTAAAGCAGCCAAGTTGCTACGCCCAGGAAAAGGAAAAAGTCCTGTACACCACAGACTCATCTGAAAATGTGTGTATGTATGACACGGGAGCACGTTGAGAAAGTCACTTACACAAATAATTATTTTAATTTGTCTGTTATAACATAAGCAATCACATTTTTCAAATTATTGTTGAAAACATTAAATAAAGCCATCAGAAGTTATATTAGTCTTTGCTAATTACCAGCATGTGCTTCCTTCAGTCTATAGCTACATTTTATATCAGTGAACTTCTTTTCAAATATGTGGACGAAACGTTTAATTTTCTTGACGATGCTGTAGACAGTACTGGCAAACGCTCGCTGATAATCCTTTGAAGATTTCTGGCGTCTCTCGAGCAGCGCAGCCGGTTTGCCAGGCTCGTACAAGAACCGAATTTTTAATGAAGTTCCAGGCGCCGACTGCGAACATAAATTAAGATTATAGAAGCAATTTACTTTGTGAGGAAAGCCGAATACTCTTCTAAGTTCCTACTTACTGGGAAAATTTCAGAATCTCTTATTAAAACTGTAATCTTTCCTTTAAAATTATTCTCGCTACTACGCGAATTTACGAGGGGGAGGGGGGGGGACAGGGGGGTAATAAAAGTGTTGGATAGACACTGTACTCTCACAGTGGAAATCTGCAAATTTTTCACAGCCGCACGTTCCATAAGTAGCGTAACGAGTTCCTTATCATCCAGTCCGTTATTTCATCACGATAATTGTCACATACGCATGCGACGATGCCACTGAGACATACTTCTTTTTCTTTTTGTTCTCAAAAACTACATAATATGTTTGTCTTCAAGTTATAGAAAGCATTATTTGGGCTGCATTAGGGATTCTGTCTATACGTCGGAAAAAGCAACATGACTGAGCTGCTAATCTTTACATTGTTCGAAATTGTGCAAAAATATACGCTATCGTGGAAAAGGCTGACCCAGCAAGGGATGTGGCAGATGGTGCTCCTTGTTTATTTATTTGCGTCAAATAAGTCTAAATGCTGATATCTGCAAGGTAGGTAGCGAAGTTTTCAGATTCCTAAATTGGGAAAATGAAGAAAAAAAATGGTTCAAATGGCTCTGAGCACTATGGGACTTAATATCTATGGTCATCAGTCCCATAGAACTTAGAACTACTTAAACCTAACTAATCTCAAAAATGGTTCAAATGGCTCTGAGCACTATGAGACTCAACTGCTGTGGTCATTAGTCCCCTAGAACTTAGAACTACTTATACCTAACTAACCTAAGGACATCCCACACATCCATGCCCAAGGCAGGATTCGAACCTGCGACCGTAGCAGTCGCACGGTTCCGGAGTGCGCGCCTAGAAGCCGAGACCACCGCGGCCGGCTCAAAATGAAGAAGGAATACGTTTTTGTTGACAGAGAAAGTAGTAGAAAGTAGAGCTGGAAACTAATCAAACATAATAACGAGACTTTGTACTTCTCTGAATAAAACATCTTTTGGAACGTGGTGTTATAGATCAGAACAGGAGATGAGACGGGTAGACAGGCGTTTGTCCGTAAACCGCGGCTCGCGAGCTACTTGTGGTTCTTTGGCCCCTCGAGCGTGGCTCTTCCACAAAATACTACGCGCGAGAGCGCACGTGCATGTCCAGAAACATAAAGTGTCAACGCGTATCGTAAAGTCGTGTCTTCAACAGACGGGGCGTAGAGTACGAGCGGAGTAAGAAACAGGTTTGTTGCTAAATTGAAAGAAAAATTTAATCGCGGCATACATACTTACCATTGCATCACTAACTTAGAAGCGCTTTGTGTCCAGACATTTCCAAAAGGTGTTAGCAAAGTTATGAAATTGGTGATTATGAATGTCAATTCCATTACAGTTGAAAATGTTAAGGAATTTTCATTTGAAATAAAAAGTGAGTACGCAGATTTTCTGCTGCATGTCACTGTATGAGTACTTTGGTAATCAAGAAGAAACGTTTTGAAATGTGAAGTTTCTAGCCTATTCTTGGTATTCAAGAAAAGTGATGTAAGCTCCATTTTCTTTCGGTGTGTCATACTTCATACCTGTATAAGTGATATTTTTCAGACACAGACTTTAAATAATCGATATGTTGCGCCAGAGAGGTTCTGAGTACAAGCAATGTCGCTAGTAGCATTGTGCTGCTCTACCATTCGAAGATAAGCTAGTGAGTCAGTAGGGTGTTGGTCATACTACTGAGCGACTAGGAAGTAGCTCACATAACATAAAGATCGAAAGAGGATGTGGAATTTTGGAAATATGATTTCGTAAAGCGTAGTTTGAGAAGCGAAGATTTTCAGGTAATGTGGATGCTGCATTGCTTGCCTGCGTGTAATTTATGATATGTTTGAGAAACGGGAAGTATTACTGAGACTTATGTTTAATGGTCTGGGGTCGGTTAGTTCCATTGTTCAGTCGTAATCAAGTAAAGTTATCAGTTCACATGGCTTGCATCTACATCTACATCCATATGGTTACTACGCAATTCACACTTAAGTGCCTGGCAGAGGGTTCATCGAACCTTTTTCATACTAATTCTCTACCAATCCACTCTCGAATGGCACGTGGGAAAAAGGAACACCTAAATCTTTCCGTTAGAGCTCAGATTCCTCTTATTTTCTTATGATGATCATATCTTCCTACGTAGGTGGATGTCAACAAACTATTTTCGCATTCGGAAGAGAAAGTTGGTGATTGAAATTTCATAAATAGTTCTCGGTGCAAAGAAAACCGCCTTTGTGATAATACACTCCTGGAAATTGAAATAAGAACACCGTGAATTCATTGTCCCAGGAAGGAGAAACTTTATTGACACACTCCTGGGGTCACATACATCACATGATCACACTGACAGAACCACAAGCACATAGACACAGGCAACAGAGCATGCACAATGTCGGCACTAGTACAGTGTATATCCACCTTTCGCAGCAATGCAGGCTGCTATTCTCCCATGGAGACGATCGTAGAGATGCTGGATGTAGTCCTGTGGAACGGCTTGCCATGCCATTTCCACCTGGCGCCTCAGTTGGACCAGCGTTCGTGCTGGACGTGCAGACCGCGTGAGACGACGCTTCATCCACTCCCAAACATGCTCAATGGGGGACAGATCCGGAGATCTTGCTGGCCAGGGTAGTTGACTTACACCTTCTAGAGCACGTTGGGTGGCACGGGATACATGCGGACGTGCATTGTCCTGTTGGAACAGCAAGTTCCCTTGCCGGTCTAGGAATGGTAGAACGATGGGTTCGATGACGGTTTGGATGTACCGTGCACTATTCAGTGTCCCCTCGACGATCACCAGAGGTGTACGGCCAGTGTAGGAGATCGCTCCCCACACCATGATGCCGGGTGTTGGCCCTGTGTGCCTCGGTCGTATGCAGTCCTGATTGTGGCGCTCACCTGCACGGCACCAAACACTCATACGACCATCATTGGCACCAAGGCAGAAGCGACTCTCATCGCTGAAGACGACACGTCTCCATTCGTCCCTCCATTCACGCCTGTCGCGACACCACTGGAGGCGGGCTGCACGATGTTGGGGCGTGAGCGGAAGACGGCCTTACGGTGTGCGGGACCGTAGCCCAGCTTCATGGAGACGGTTGCGAATGGTCCTCGCCGATACCACAGGAGCAACAGTGTCCCTAATTTGCTGGGAAGTGGCGGTGCGGTCCCCTACGGCACTGCGTAGGATCCTACGGTCTTGGCGTGCATCCGTGCGTCGGTGCGGTCTGGTCCCAGGTCGACGGGCACGTGCACCTTCCGCCGACCACTGGCGACAACATCGATGTACTGTGGAGACCTCACGCCCCACGTGTTGAGCAATTCGGCGGTACGTCCACCCGGCCTCCCGCATGCCCATTATACGCCCTCGCTCAAAGTCCGTCAACTGCACATACGGTTCACGTCCACGCTGTCGCGGCACGCTACCAGTGTTAAAGACTGCGATGGAGCTCCGTATGCCACGGCAAACTGGCTGACACTGACGGCGGCGGTGCACAAATGCTGCGCAGCTAGCGCCATTCGACGGCCAACACCGCGGTTCCTGGTGTGTCCGCTGTGCCGTGCGTGTGATCATTGCTTGTACAGTCCTCTCGCAGTGTCCGGGGCAAGTATGGTGGGTCTGACACACCGGTGTCAATGTGTTCTTTTTTCCATTTCCAGGAGTGTATTTTTCAACAGGTTTAGATTTCCCACAATCTCAGTAATTAATCTGATGCCACAGTAATATTTGTTATAAAAAGTAATTTTTGAAATGACCGTTGTAAGGGCCAAATAATTAGCTTCGGTATTCACAACATTATTTTATAAAAGTTAGTTTCTTTCACTTATTTAACAAGTTTAAACTATACCATCGTCTCCTCACGAAAGATTACTTCTTTTAAATTATGAGTGTTGCCGCATTGCACTGAGTGGAATATAGGGGCTAAAAGTCTTTCTTTCCCTTAGCTAGCTGTAGCTGCGCTCCATTTTATGTTCATCACTTGGAGCAGTACCGAGTTTCTGGTGTCTCAGGTAAGCCACATAAATTTATTAGGGTCAGTTTTGATTTTGTAGACAGTTGTACTCTCATAATGCAGTAAGTATCATGAGCTGTTTAGAAATTTATTTAGTCAACTTGCGTTCGTAAAATTCACGGGGCACTTTAGTGGAAACATTTTAGTTATTTATTCTTTCAAAATTCGGTTGGTAATTTTATGTAGCATTTTTGTTCTGTTAGCTTTGTATGTTGAAATTGCAAGTCACGGTTTCTGACGGCACGCCCTGAAGTTCTGTTCACTGCACAATACAGAATTTCGAGGGATCGTTTCTCTAGTTTACAGTTTCTGTTTTCTAATTAATTTGGTAGAAGCTAATAGTAGTACTGGCATACAGATATACAGTTTCATTTAATTTTGGCGATTCATTTAATCAGGCACCATTTCCGTAATTACAGCAATTACATTGTTCAAGATAACAACACAGACACACGAAGTTTAAGACAGGAAACCAGTCCAGGATTAGTTCACAGCATCAGGTCAACATATTTAGAAAAGTTACAACGTTTTGCTTCCTTATTATCAGACGCAAAGCGTCTCTCCTTCAAAGGGGCGTTCACTATTGGGACGAATGATTAGTGGTCCCATAAATTTTATTTCATGCTGGATGTTACGTGTCATGTAAGTAAGCTTAATCGCATATTACAGGGGAAAGGAAATAATATTTTGGATGTTACATGAACTTATTTGTTTCGAAAACAAATAATTCCATTTTTGCTCAATATTTTGTAAGAGAAACTTTGATTCACATTCAAAGCCTGTAGAACATCGCCAAGAAAGTCGTTCTTACACTAACATTTGCTATTTCAAAAGAAAAGTTTTTAATATGAGGGAAGCTTTTGTCAACAGCTGTCACGGATTCATAAACATCAAAGCGACGTAGCTCTTTGCTTATAACAAAAAGCCCTCGTAAAACAACTGTAACAGAATTAAATTTTTGTCACTTTAATGTTGCATTACCACCATTGAAATGCAATTACTGAATTAAAAAAATAAAAAAGTTCGAGCTCGAAATTTGAACGTCTTTGTATTGACGTAAATACGAGAGAGCACTTGCCCGAGAAAGGCAAAGGTCCCGAGTTCGAGTCTAGGTCCGGCACACAGTTTCAATCTGCCAGGAAATTTCTTTAATAAATAATATAGTTATTAAATAGGATATTGAGTTTTATACGATGTATGTGTAGTATAACTAAGACTTGAAAGTAAAATTTGTTAAGATCATTTTAGGGAGCGTTTTGGAGTGAACGAGTATTGAGAAAGGTATGTTGAGATGGTCTGACATACAGAGAGGATGAACGAAAGAAGACAGGTGAAACAAATATAAAGAACGAGTGTGGATGAGAGATTTGGAAGGTGTCGAACTCAGCGAACTTTCTTCAATCAGATAGAGAGCGTTTTCAGCAAATACCAGCTTAGGAGAACGCTAATTAATTGAATAACAATTACGTAACTTAAGTTTAAAAAATTGGCTCTCAAAAGAAAATTCAATCGTTGTGCTGTTGATATTTGGCTCTGTTGACTAATGAGTTTGCGACCGCTGGCATAATCAATGAAGGCTTACTGAATCGAGTGGCACAGTTTGATTAAACGAAGGGATCACTTGGTAGGAGGAGTTAATATGGTAATCGAGGCAATTGTACAGGGAGCAAACTATAAATGGGTGGCAAGGCTTGTCTACAGTTCGCAGATTCAAACTAATGTTTGTGGCAACAGTTTTTCACAGACGAAGAGGCTTGCACAGGATAGACTAGCGTGAAGAGGTACATTTGTCTTTAACTTTACTGCCTACTGAGCTGTTCCTTATTGCTTTATATATAGCCTTAAAGAACTCCAAGCCTATCTCGTCATTCCTTAGTACTTTTGTAACCCACTTCTATGCATACTGATTCTTCGTGACTAATCTTTTAAACTTCAGCCTATTTTTCATCGTAAGTGATCTGAGTCTATATCTGCTCCTGACAAGGGAACCTCCCCATCGCACCCCCTTCAGATTTAGTTATAAGTTGGCACAGTGGATAGGCCTTGAATAACTGAACACAGATTAATCAAGAAAACAGGAATAAGTTGTGTGGAACTATGAAAGAAAAGTAAAATATACAAACTGAGTAGTGGTTGCGGGAACAGCTGCAGAACGAGAGGTCCTTGGTTCAAATCTTCCCTCGAGTGAGAAGTTTACTTTCTTTATTTTGGCAAAGTTACGATCTGTCCGTTCGTTCAGTGACGTATCTGTTCACTGTAATAAGTTTAGTGTCTGTATTTTGCGACCGCACCGCAAAACCGTGCGATCAGTAGACGAAAGGACGTGCCAATGGGAACCGAAAACATTGGATTGCAAGGTGATAGGTCAACCGATTCCTCCACAGGAAAACACGTCTGATATATTCTATACGACACTGGGGCTGGCATGTGCGTCACATGACAGGAATATGTTGTCGACCCCCCTAACTTGTACACTTGGCGAATGGGTAAAAAGATTCTTCTACGTTGCGCGCGATTTAGGTTTTCTTGTGGATGTGATAATCACTCCCAAAAAAGTGATCCCATCGAACGGACAGATAATAATTGTCTGAAAATAAAAAATTAAACGGTTCACTCGAGGGAAGGCTTGAACCAAGTACCATTCATTTCGCAGCTGCTCACGCTAACCACTGCGCTCGTGAGCGTACTATACCTTTGTGATGCATATCTTACTCATGGACTACTCAGTTTGTATATTTTGCTTATTTTTTTTCATAGTTCCACACAACTTCTTCCTGTTTTCTCGATTGATCTGTGTACAGTTTTTCAAGGCCTAGCCACTGTGCCAACTTACAACTAAATCTGAGGGGGCTGCGATGGGGAGGTTCGCTTGTGAGTACGACTTTAATCCACTATCTGATTTCCGAATCTCTGTCTGACAACGATGTAATCTAACTGAAATCTTCCCGTATCATTCGGCCTTCTCTAAATATACATCCTTCTCTTGTGATTCTTGAATAGAGTATTCGCTATTACTAGTTGAAATTTACTACAGATCTTAAGTTACGTAATTGTTATTCAATTAATTAGCGTTCTATGTATACCTGAACTATTATTGTCGATGTTGGTTTGTTGTTGATTCCAACGAGAACAACCCTATCACTGAACTGTTCACAGTAACACACTCTCTGCGCTACCTTCCTATTCATAAATTATCTTATGCCCGTCATACTATTTTCTGCTGCGGTTGATATTACCCGATACTCATCTGGCCAGAAATCCTTGTCTTCTTTCCATTTCACTTCACTGACCCCTGCCATATCTAGATTGAGCCTTTGCATTTCCCTTTTCAGATTTTCTAGCTTCCCTACCACGTTCAAGCTTCTGACATTCTACGCCCCGATTCGTAGAACGTTATCCTTTTGTTGGCCATTCAGTCTTTTTCTCATTGTCACCTTCCCCTTGGCACTGCCCTCACGAAGATCCGAATGAGTGACAAATGCGAAACCTTTCGCCAATGGAGATATCCTCACGACGCTTTTTCAGTTACAGACCACATGTCCTATGGATGCACATTATGTGTCTTTAATGCAATGCTTTTCGTTGTCTTCTGCATGCTCGTGCCGTTGATCATTGTTGATTCTTTCGCCTTTAGGGGCAGTTTCTCATCCCAAGGATCAAAGAGGCCGTGAAGCTCTGTCTGCTCCTCCGCCCCTCTGACAAGCCTATTGGCAGAATGAGGGTGATATCCTCTGCCGGAAGTCTTCGGCCGCCAATGCTGATTATTCTACAGGGTATCAAACGAAATTTACGGAGATTGTCCAGAAAGTAAACCACAGTGAATACCAGAAACGTTTTATTTGCAACAGTTAGGTACACCTTCCACCTACTTCTCTACATAGTCGCCTTTCCAACTTCGAGTGTTGTCTCAGTGTTGTATCAACTTTCCAATACCCTCGTCATAGAAAGTAGCCGCCTGTGCTTTCGGCCAGTTATCTGTACTGGTCTGCTGCTCTTTGTCTGAGGAAAAAATTTTGTCTTCATAGCCAGCGGTTCTTGTGAGCAGAGATGAGACTCAGGGGGAGCCAATTCTCACCGGAAAAAAATGCAGGAGCGTCTTCATTGCCCCTGCAGTGTACGGCCGAAAATTGGCATGAAGAAAGAACTGCTCGGCAGTTGTGTTTTGTGGGCTGCATGACACGGGCGAAATTTCTAACCAGGCCTCTATACTTGGAGGGAGACGCTACTCCCTACGCATCTTTAAGTACTCGCTGTTCATTCAAAACTGAAAAGAGCGCCGCGACACGATCAACGGGCAGATTAGAGACACTGCCCAACACATCTATGCAAAGCTTTACCGGATTTTCCCAGTGGTTTCCATTTCGCGATCAATCGGAACTTAGTTTCTGGACAACCCTCGTATAAGTGAATTGAGAATTTCTTGGCAGGGAATATGGAACACGTTATCTTGGATGGTAAATCATGTACAGATATGATAACTTCAAGTTTGCTCTAGCGAAGTTTATTGGAACCCTTGCTATTCATATTCTACATTAATGAACTTGGGGACAATATTGACAGTAACCCCACAATTTTTCAGGTGATACAGTTAGTTACAGCGTAGTACTGTCTGAAAAATGTTGCAGAAATATTTAGAGCTTGATAAGATTTCCTACTAGTGCAAAGATTGGCAGCTCACTTTAAATTTCCAGAAATGTCAAATATTACACTTAACAAAAGGAATAAATGTAGTTTCGTATAATTACGGCATCAATGAGCCACAACAGCATTCAGTCAACTCATAGAAGTACGTGGGTGGAATAGTTTATAGGAATATAAACCGGAATGATAACGTAATCTCTCAGTCGTAGATAGGTCAGTGGCTGGGTTCGTTTCCTTGGCGGCAGACAAGGAAATGCAGTCGGTCTACAAAGGGAACTGCTCACAAAAACACTCATACAGATCATTCTATAATTACATTAGTTTAAGGGATCAGCAACTGGGAACTGTTTTCGGTATTTTTATTTATACCGATTCGCGTTTCGGGTTTCGCCCATCTTCAGTTGGCGTAATTGATAATTAGATTTGCATTTAGTACATCGTCAAAACTATCGACTGCAATTTGAATACTGCAAAGCACGGTTTGCAACTCCCACACTGCAGTCGATGTTTTTAACGATGTGCTAAATGAAGATCTAAATATGTATTATGACAGTTGCAGGTGAGTGAAAGCCCGAAACGCATACTTGTATAAACAAAAACATGTAGAAAGAGTCTGGTTGCTGTATCTCTTAAAGTAATACCCACAGGCACGGAGCTCCACAATGTGTAAAAAGGGTAAATTAACACCATCGTAGAGCAGTGCTCAAGTGAGTGTTACTCATGCCGATAGGAATAACAGAGGATGTTGATCGTGAGAACTTTTAACATTTCAGCGCGTCAGCATTCGTGAATAATTTAATGATTATAAGGAATCGGCCTCGATTGCAAATAGAAACCGGATGTTGACCTAGGTTTCGGCGCGGATAACCACGCATTCTTCGGAAAACATAAAAACTACAAACTGCCTCAAGAGGCATGGCCCAACATTAATGTAGAACTCCCAAAAGGGCAAAAGACTCGCATAAAATGTAAAATAGACGGTACGTGTGTACCATGCCAATAGCTGTACTTAGCTGAAACGTCAGAAGCGTGCTTCCTCACCCCAGCCAACGTTCTGTGGGCCGCGGGCTCTCAGGTAAACTGAGGTGGCGGCGGCAGATGGGCTGTGAGAACGTCCGAAAGGAATGCGCATGCGAAAATTGAGAAATCGTCTTCTTCCATGTGATTGGCACAAAATGTGTTACGAAACTGATCCGATGACCTGGTGAAAGGCGCAGGACGTTAATGCGTGTGTATGTACAATGTCCTAGCTCGAGGACAAATATTATAGATCTATAGAACGTGGATAGGCTGAAACTATATATGTGGGATAGCATTTTCCACGGATGGTCTAAACGCATGCACGCAGTACAGACAAAATACCATCAGCTAGAAGCAGGCTAAAAATATCGAGGATGAATAAACCATTTTTCAGTGACAAAATACCATCAGCTAGAAGCAGGCTAAAAATATGGGGGATGAATAAACCATTTTTCAATTACTTGGGATCGGTGATAGTACTTGATGACTACGCTTGGATAAGCGTGTGAAGTTATTATATTAAATTCTAAGTGCTATTGACCAGAAAAGGGTAAAATTAGTATGACAGGCGTAATGTACTTGCGTGAAAGGACGTACAACACCTTTATCGCCCTTAATATCTAATGATCGACAGTCATTCTGAGTAGTGCTATCGGATATGTACCAAAATAGTGTAAAAAGAACCTAAAGATAAACTAGTTTCTTAAAATCAGGTACTTGAGGTACTGAACCATGAAGCTTAATCAAGTGAGGTCTGTGAAAGCATATAGCGTGGAACAGACAAACTACCTTTACGCTCTAATAGCTGTTGACGTGAAAGGTCAAATAATGTAGCGGGCTTAATATACATGCGTGAAAGGACGTATAACGTCGAGGACTTCCCTACGATGATGATAATTTACCCTTTTTACACATTGTGGAGCTCCGTGTCTGTGGGTTGTATTACTTTAAGGAACACAGCAACCAGACTCTTTTTACGTGTTTTTGTTTATACAAATATGCGTTTTGGGGTTTCGCTCGCCTCCAGCTGGCATAATACATATTTAGATTTTCACTCAGCACATCGTTAAAAACATCGTCTGGAAATTGAAATAAGAACACCGTGAATTCATTGTCCCTGGAAGGGGAAACTTTATTGACACATTCCTGGGGTCAGATACATCACATGATCACACTGACAGAACCACAGGCACATAGACACAGGCAACAGAGCATGCACAATGTCGGCACTAGTACAGTGTATATCCACCTTTCGCAGCAATGCAGGCTGCTATTCTCCCATGGAGACGATCGTAGAGATGCTGGATGTAGTCCTGTGGAACGGCTTGCCATGCCATTTCCACCTGGCGCCTCAGTTGGCCCAGCGTTCGTGCTGGACGTGCAGACCGCGTGAGACGACGCTTCATCCAGTCCCAAACATGCTCAATGGGGGACAGATCCGGAGATATTGCTGGCCAGGGTAGTTGACTTACACCTTCTGGAGCACGTTGGGTGGCAAGGGGAAACATGCGGACGTGCATTGTCCTGTTGGAACAGCAAGTTCCCTTGCCGGTCTAGGAATGGTAGAACGATGGGTTCGATGACGGTTTGGATGTACCGTGCACTATTCAGTGTCCCCTCGACGATCACCAGAGGTGTACGGCCAGTGTAGGAGATCGCTCCCCACACCATGATGCCGGGTGTTGGCCCTGTGTGCCTCGGTCGTATGCAGTCCTGATTGTGGCGCTCACCTGCACGGCGCCAAACACTCATACGACCATCATTGGCACCAAGGCAGAAGCGACTCTCATCGCTGAAGACGACACGTCTCCATTCGTCCCTCCATTCACGCCTGTTGCGACACCACTGGAGGCGGGCTGCACGATGTTGGGGCGTGAGCGGAAGACGGCGTAACGGTGTGCGGGACCGTAGCCCAGCTTCATGGAGACGGTTGCGAATGGTCATCGCCGATACCCAAGGAGCAACAGTGTCCCTAATTTGCTGGGAAGTGGCGGTGCGGTCCCCTACGGCACTGCGTAGGATCCTACGGTCTTGGCGTGCATCCGTGCGTCGCTGCGGTCCGGTCCCAGGTCGACGGGCACGTGCACCTTCCGCCGACCACTGGCGACAACATCGATGTACTGTGGAGACCTCACGCCCCACGTGTTGAGCAATTCGGCGGTACGTCCACCCGGCCTCCCGCATGCCCACTATACGCCCTCGCTCAAAGTCCGTCAACTGCACATACGGTTCACGTCCACGCTGTCGCGGCATGCTACCAGTGTTAAAGACTGCGATGGAGCTCCGTATGCCACGGCAAACTGGCTGACACTGACGGCGGCGGTGCACAAATGCTGCGCAGCTAGCGCCATTCGACGGCCAACACCATGGTTCCTGGTGTGTCCGCTGTGCCGTGCGTGTGATCATTTCTCGTACAGCCCTCTCGTAGTGTCCGAAGCAAGTATGGTGGGTCTGACACACCGGTATCAATGTGTTCTTTTTTCCATTTCCAGGAGTGTACATTGAAAAACAAGGTTACGGCAGAAAATATTAGTGATATTAACCGACATGAATCCAGGTTTAGATTAAATGTAATTAATCTAAATTGAACACAGCATCAGCTTCTGCAATCCGCGCAGACATAAAAATCCAAGAGAGAAGAGATAGCTACAAGAAGAAGAAGTCAGACGTACCAAATGTTTTTCAGACAAAAACATAATGAGAATATCATAGGGATTACGACGGTGCGATTATTTGTTTTTCGACCAACAGAAAAAAGTTTCACTCAACTTCGCGGATTTCTTCCGTTGCAGTCATGTCCACACGCCTTTCCTGTTAGAAAAGTGCGTAATTTTCGTCGGCTGTAAAAAACTATAACGGAGAATACCCGCACTACACATCTCTACAGGACACATCAAAATGTTTTTCAGTATCAGGTTAGCTGAGCGATTAATTGAAAAATAGTTGGCGAGTGAAACCTTCAATACGTTGTCACTTGTTTGACACAACACTGCCAGTCCAAAGTTGTAATTTCGACATTGATACGCAATCACATTCATTTGTTACAGCTAGCTTAAGGCAGTTAACATAACCCGATACCAACAAGAATAACAAAGTGACTGTTTGTGACAGAATGCTCGCTCAAGTATTACACAATTTGGCCACTTTGAATGTTCAGTTGGCGGTCCCGGCTTGTTACACGTCGCGCGAATTTTGGTTATTCAATAGCCACAGTTCACGTACTAAAATCGGCGTTTTACGTGTGCGTTTTTCTCACACGTTCTGTTCACTTTACGGCACTGCACGATCAACCTTTAGCATTATTCCGCAAAAATTTCACTTCTATTCAGAGGTTCTTATAGCTGCATCCTAAAATGATCAAGGCTGAGCTCCGATCTGCACTTCGGCTTCACAGAGCAATTCTCTTAGCCCACAAAATACACGGGATCCTATTGTCCTCTGACTGGCGGATACACATCGTAACCAATCCAATATTGTTATTACACCTCGGAACCCTGCGTCTTTTACTTTCGATCGATCAGAACCTAATATCTTTTATGAACAATTTATCAAATGACAAATTTATAAAATCCACCAATATCAAAACAAGTCCCTCTTTAAATAACAAAATTATCGTATAATATATCTTGTTTCCCCAGTATCATGAACTGGCTAGTTGTAATTTACGTTTTCCCCTGAGTATGATACACTATCTCTGTACACAGATCTCACACTAACGTATACTCGGTTAGTAGACACAACAAGATTCAGTTATTTAATAATCGTATTCACACCATTATTGACACTCATAACTGAACAAATTAACAATAATTAACAATAGCAATATATACAGTTTTGTTTCCTAATTATATTATTTTAACTACTCGATAACTTCGTTGCCTGTGAGATGCTGACATCTTTCCGCCAACGCCGAAACTACTCGCAGCTAGCTACTGGACCCCAACCAAAGTCACTGTATGAAGCTGTCTGCCTACTTCCATCTCTTACTTACATAGGCGCGATGCAAGGCGCTCGGTACCTAGACTTACACACAACTAAAAGTAACTTAAACTAAGTTATGCTAAGACAAACACACACACCCATGCCCGACGGAGCACTCGAACCTCAGGCGAGAGGGGCCATACAGTCCGTGACAGTACGCCTCAAACCACGCGACTCAAGGCGCTTCACCTCAGGATTATAAGGCGCATGTTGTTGCTGTTGTGGTCTTCAGTCCAGAGACTGGGTTGGTGCAGCTCTCCAAGCTACTCTAACCTGTACAAGCTTCTTCATCACCCAATACCAACTGCAACCTACATCCATCTGAATCTGTTTAGTGTATTCACCTCTTGGTCTCCCTCTATGATTTTTACCCTCCACGCTGCCCTCCAATACTAAATTGGTGATCCCTTGGTGCCTCAGAATATGCCGTACCAACCGATCCCAACTTCTAGTCAAGCTCTGCCACAAATTTCTCTTCTTTCCAGTTCTACTGAATACCTCCTCATTAGTTATGCGATCTAAACATCTAATCTTCAGCATTCTTCTGTAGTACCACATTTCGAAAGCTTCTATTCTCGTCCACGTTTCACTTTCATATATGGCTACACTCCATACAAACACTTTCAGAAAGGACATCCTGACACTTAAATCTATACTCGATGTTAACAAATTTCTCTTCTTCAGAAACTCTTTCCTTCCCATTGCCAGTCTACATTTTATATCTTCTCTACTTCGATCATCATCAGTTTTTTTTCCCAAATAGCAAAACTCATTTACTACTTTAAGCGTCTCATTTCCTAATCTAATTCCCTCAGCATCACCCGATTTAATTCGACTACATTCCATGATCCTCGTTTTGGTTTTGTTGATGTTCATCTTATATCCCCCTTTTAAGACACTGTCCATAACGTTCAGCTGCTCTGCCAGGTCCTTTGCTGTGTCTGACAGAATTACAATGACATCGGTGAACCTCAAAGTTTTTATTTCTTTTGCATGAATTTTAATACCTACTCCGAATTTTTCTTTTTCTTTTAAAGGCCCATAAGATCTAAGATCTTAGGTGGTTGTGAATTCATATTTCTTAAATTTTTCGTGTTCTAGTGCATTACGTGAATGAAACGGAAAAGAGCTTTAATAACTGGTGCACTGTGACATACCCTCTGCAAAGCAGTTTAGTGCTTTGCAGACTATAGTTCCAGGCACAGGTTTGTAAAATAGAAGAAAACCATAGTCTAGGGACAGGAGATGGTAATGCGAAGCAAGGATTGTTAATTAAATATTGTCTACTTTGATGATGCAGTTTGCTAGGAACCGTCAACAATATAAACGGTTAATGAGACTGTAAAATATTACGGAACACCAGAACGCATTTGATTCAGTTCGCGCGGAGCAGTTCAGGGGCTTCTGCACAGCAGTTTACCTAGCTGAATCGTTCCTCCGCAGGTGAGTTGAGTGGTTTTGCACGTAAGTTAACTCAGAGCAGCGTATAAACGCAGCTTTCGCGCGTATCGAACTACAGTCGGTTCTGCTAGCGCCAGGAAGATGGATTGCAGAAGCCCGAGCGGATACTCGCAAACTCTCTCGCAGCGGCGGTAACTAACTCACTCCGCAGCGTGTTTGTGTGAGAGGGAGGGAGAGAGAGATGGCAGGCCACTGTTCCCCAAGTTATTAAGCGCCTCTATACGCCGCGACACGGATTCCATTTACTCACGCAGCAGTCGCTTCCTCCCTTTTCGCTTGTCCACAGACGCTTCATCTTCTGCGTTTATCGCGTTTCTCTATCTCCTCTTCTTTCGCCGACGAACGATGGCAGGCGCCAGGGAGACAGTCTTGAACGCACCTGTAGTTGGGAAGAAAGGACTCTCTAAGAGCTTTTCAGAATTAATTCGCAAGGCAGCTGTTTACAGTAAAGTCTGGTAAAGTCTGGCGGGGAATGCAAACAAAATATTTGAGTAAAGAATTAGACGCCACGACACTGAAGGCAAAGAGATCGCTCCACTCTTTTCCCTCTGTCCTCGCCTATTAAAATCTTAATAAACCCAGACTGCGAGTTAATCAGTAGATAGGCCATTCTGGTTCTCATCGCTGTATGACACTAAGGGAACTGTTGGCTGCAGTACTTCACTTAGTATCTTTCCTAAAACAGTTGTTCTGCTCCTTTTAGTTGAAGGTCCTTTTAGTTGAAGAGCTACAGATTAATGGACTCTTATACTTTTGTGTTTTCAAGTCAGACACAGTACTCACTTCTAACTGATCGCGGAAAAGTAAATGTTTCCTGATATAACTTCCATAGTGCCACAACGAGAACAAACTACGTTTCGAGAATGTTCTCTAATTACGAAAATAAAATCTATTCCCAGAAACGACACCAATCGTCATAATAAACTAAAACAGTTTTGAGCAAATGACTCAAATAACGATATATTTCAGTTAATAATACACTGAAGCGCCAAAGAAAATGGTGTAGGCATGCGCATTCAAATTCACAGATATGTAAACAGGCAGAATATGGCGTTGTAATCGGCAGCGCATATATAAGACAAGTGTCTGGAGCAGCAGTTAGATCGGTTACTGTTGCTGCAATGTCAGGTTATCAAGACTTAAGTGAGTTTGAACATGGTGTTATAGTCAGCGCACATGTGATGGGACACGCATCTCCGGGGTATCGATGAAGTGGGGAATTTCTCGTACGACCATTTCACGAGTGTATCGTGAACACCAGGAATCATGTAAATCACCAAATCTCCGACACCAGTGTGCTCGGAGAAAGAGCCTGCAAGAACGGGACCGACAATGACTGAAGAGAATCGTTCAACGCGACAGTTCGAAAAAGTTAAAGGAAGGCATTGTATTATCGTGAAATATGGGAGAGAGTGTCACGGAAATGATACAGGATTTGGGATGGAAATCATTAAAAGAAAGGCGTTTTCGTTGCGACGGATCACCAACTTTCTCCTCCGAATGCGAAAACATTTTGTTGACACCGACTTACATAGGAAGAAACGATCACCAAGATAAAATAAGGGAAATCAGAGCTCGTACGGAAAGATATAGGTGTTCATTCTTTCCGCGCGCTATACGAGATTGGAATAATAGAGAATTGTGAAGGTGGTTCGGTGAACCCTCTGGCAGCACTTAAATGTGACTTGCACAGTATCCATGTAGATGTAGTTGTAGATATAGATGTAGAAGTGCAACCCTTCCGCAGAATGCTGCAGATATCAATGCTGGGCCATCATCAAGTGACATCGTGCGAACCATTCAACGACACATCGTCGATATGGGCTTTCGAAGCTGCAGGCCCCCTTGTGTACCCTTGATGACTGCATGACACAAATCCCTACGTCACGGCTGGGCTCGTCAGCACTGACATTGGACTGTTGATGACTGGAGACATGTTGTCTGGTCGGACGAGTCTCGTTTCAAATTTTATAGAGCGGATGGACGTGTACGGGTATGGAGACGACCTCATGAATCCATGGACCCTGCATGTCGGCAGGGGACTGTTCAAGCTGGTGGCGGCTCTTTAATGGTGTGGGGCGTGTACACATGTAGTGATATGGGACCCCGATACGTCTAGATACGATTCTGACAGATGACACTTACGTAAGCATCCTGACTGATCACCTCCATCCATTCATGTCAATTGGGCATTACTACAACTCCAGCAGGACTACAGGGCACCCGACACGTCGAGAATAGCTGGAGAGCGTGTCCAGGAACACTGTCCTAAGTTTCAACACTTCTACTGGCCACCAAATATTACCCAGATATGAACATTACTGAGCATATCAGGGATGCCTTGCGACATGCTGTTAAGAAGAGACCTCCGCCCTCTTGTACTCTTATGGATTTATGGACAGTCCTGCAGGATTCATGGTATCAGTTCCCTCGAGCAGTACTTCAGACATTAGTTGAGTCCATGCTACGTCGTGTTGCGGCACTTCTGCGTGTTCGCGGGGCCTCTACAGGATATTTGGCATGTGTACACTTTTTTTGGCTCTTCAGTGTAAGATCTTGATGTAATCGGTATTTGACGTTAGAATGTAATGTTTGTGTACTTTTTTGTTTCTCATTTTCGTTAAGAGATACAGTCGATTTAGTTACTCTTTGAAAGCCTACTTACGATTGTCCGGTAGTAAAGACGGGATTTGGAAAATACAATCTTGCTCCTTGGAGCGTTTGTCCCTGTGACTTGTTTATAATGATTGCAAATGCAATTTTAATAGGCAACTGTCTTATCGTCAATTAAAAAGTCATGCTTGGATCAGATGGTGCTAAGTTTATCCGTGGTATTACAAGAGTTTTCCCAGTGTCAATCAGCTGAGCATTAATTTAAACAGGAGAACCGTGAGAATCTTTCGCATTTTTATGGCTGTAAATAATGACAGTATTTGGAATAAACGTTGTCCTAGGGATAAGGGTAACTGGCACAATGACAGACATGTTTGTAGTTTCGGAAAGTATATTGGTTTAGAAAACTCAACTCGTATGGTGGGCACAGATAATAGACTACCGCAGTGGTCACGGCTATTTCCAACGGCAATGCTGCATACAAATTTTACAGTTAGTAAGTGATTGAAAATTAATAAAATGGTTATAGAATGAAATGTTCACTTTACATCGGAGTGTGCGCTGATATGAAACTTCCTGGCAAATTAAAACTGTGTGCCGGATCGAGACTCGGAGTCGGGACCTTTGCCTTTCGCGGGCAAGTGCTCTACCAACTGAGCTACCGAAGCACGACTCACGCTCTGTCCTCACAGCTTTAATTCCGCCAGTACCCCGTCTCCTGCCTTTCAAACTTCACAGAAGCTCTCCTGCGAGGTTCGCAGGAGAGCTCCTGTGAAGTTTGGAAGGTAGGAGACGAGGTACTGGCGTTTTTAATAAAATGGTATTTGTGATAAGAAGATATGAAAAGAGAGTCTCTTATTCGTGACTGATAAGCTAGCTTCGTAAAATATAGGTATGAAGCTGGCCATTCATGATGCCCTTTTGCCCATGATAGTTAAAACTGTGTTTTATGTTATAATTTTCCATAAATAGAACGTTTTAGCGCAGAACAGGTTATCAATGTCAAAAGCCGGCCGCGCGGGGTAGCCGCGCAGTGTGAGGAGCCTTGCCACGGTTCGCGCGGCTGCCGCCGTCGGAGGGGTTCGAGTCCGCAAACATTCACTAATTACGCCTGTACTGACAGAGCTAGTGCAACAGGCATGCACATCCACTCCACAGACTGCCATCCGGCGCCTGTACGGCACAATGCACGTACGTTTACAATCTTGTATTCGACATTCTGGCGGTCACCCTGGTTACTGATGTACCAGCATTTCACAGCTTATCTCGCGCTCATATTAACCTGTGATCTTGCAATGTTAGTCCCTTAAACATGATGCCTAGACGACTGTATTCCGAAATTTGTATTTCAGTATCATTCAAGTATAAACTCTACAAGCGTTGAATACTCAGTTTTTCGTAGCTTCTCAGTATCCACTAACAGAACAGACGGGGGAAGCAGATAAATATGTCGAGCTTCGTCGGACATATTGCTTTGATCTGCTCGCACAGCTTAACGAGCAGTGCGCTGGTAGCGAGAGAGGAAGGTCAGCCAGACCCGGATCGATTCTGCAGTGTGGAACACCGACCGTGTGTTGCTACACTGTGTGAAGATGTTACTGCAGTCTGATACATTTTTCTCTTAATAGCAAAGAGAATTCCAACAGCACAGCTTTTGCGTTTGTTTCTATGCAGAAAGAGTCCACTGCCCTTATTTCTGGGTTTTGTGCAATCCGCAACGTCTTCAAGTACCACCCGCAACATTTTCATACTCTCTGGCTCACTAAATGCCAATGACTAGCCCTATAGAAAAAATGAACAAGTCCATATTGTAGAAAATTTAATACAGTTGGATTCTGGACTGGGAAACGTTTTCAAGACAAACGAATTTGAAGGTCAGTTTTGTAGGTTTTTCTTGCAAAAGTCTAACTTTGTGACCTCTAACGAGAACATATCTCAGTACAAAATTAATTTACATTACATTTCCTACGTAAAGGTCCTCTTAATTTTTTTTCTGTACGCGTAACTGTTTGCTTATAGAGCGCAATAGAATACGAAAATCCTGCTAGTGGTGTTTGAAGGTGTTGCAGGTTGCGTAAAACCCAGAGGTAGGGGCACATGAATCGTTATACGTTCTGCAATACAGCTGTTATTTTACATTTTCTGTTGCTGTGTGCTTAAAACGCTTGTACGTACACAAAACTGTAAATTCGCTTGACAGTTGAAAATGCTGCAGTTTTTGCGATATTCTACGAAACAGAGACGAGCTTTGAAATGTATCGTGAGGTCCCTCTGTGAAACGGTAACAAAAGGGTCCGGAGAGAAATGGAGGGATTGGTTATTACTGAGCGACGGAATGGCGCGTTTGTAGCACCAGCTTTAGCCTCTTAGTGGTGTATAGCGCAGACTGTTTATGATACATATCGCGGACCATTACGGTAAAATATAAAAACATTAAAATGTTTCCTGTCATGGACTTTTGTCCCACGAAGTAATTTGAAAGTAACTACGTGTGGACATTGGAGTAATGTGTTTGCTGATTGGACTGTTTTCGGTGTGTACCGCGGACTGTGATCCTAAGGGACAAATGAAATCAAAGTAAGTATCGTTATAAACTATTGTATCACAACATAATACTACGGAAGCTATAAAACAGAAAAACTGAAGGGACAGGTTTATGGAATTGACTGCTTTCAGTGCACAGCACTGGTCTGTTAAAAGTACAAATACTCTTCTTGTCATGCACTAATATTTCACAAAATTATAATTTAAATCTAGTATGTTTGTACAGCGGAGTAACATGTTTGCCAAGTGAACTGTTTTCGAGTTATAGTGCGGACTCTAAATTACAATTCTACTGAACTGCTTTACGGCATAAGGAAATATCTAATAACGTAATGTGAAAACTGCAATATTCAAGTAGTAGTGAGAAATGCTTTGATGAGCGCAGCGACGTCAGTAAACACGTTTATTTCCCTGGATGTTGTAATACTTCTATCAGCGTGAAGACTGTTAACAAAGCACTTTCTGCTACATCTGAATACAACCGCCCAGTATCAAGAGGGCAATCACAGGCGCACTTCTGAATAATGATTACACTATTACAGTTCATGAGCCGCCAACGTTGGATGAAGACACGCCAATTCCCACTTCTATGTTTCTTAATCGGCCATTATGACTGTTAGGGAGCTCTCCCCTCGTAAATTTGTTTCAGAAGAACTCCTGTAGTAAACACACAATTTATTTGCTGAAGTTACATTTACAATTTATCATTGTTGGTACTTATCTCATGCAACTTAAATCCAAGATACTTTAAATCAACTTTCTGTAACTTGAAGAGGTTAAACTGAAGCTAATTTCTTTTATTAAACGCGTTTTCACAGCAAAATATTACATGTTTGGGAATACTTTCTGTTTTGAAATTGCTTTCGTTCTTGTAGCATTTACATGTACTATACGTACATTCATCTGCAATGACATTGAATTTTTCATTTTATGCTTTCTCCGCATTTCTCATGTATACATTGATCTGTCATAACATTATGACCACCTACCCAATACCTAGTATGTCCATCTTTGGCACGATAAAACCAGCGACACGTAGTGGCATGAAAGCAGTGAGGCCTTGGTAGGTCGCTTTCACCACATCTGGGCAGAAAAGTCTCTTAACTCCCCTAAATTTAGGGGAGGGGGGCGATTATCTCTGACGCCACGTTCAATCACATCCTAGATGTCTTCAATCGGATTCAGATCTGGCTAACTTGATGGTCAGCACATCAATTAGAACTGCGCCACAGACTTCCTAATATCACTCCATCACACTCCTGACCTTGTACAATAGCGCATTATCTTGTTGAAAAATGCCACTGTCGTTGGAAAACATAGTCATTATGAAGGAGTGCACGTGGTCTACAACCAGTGTACAACACACCTTTGCCGTCATGGTGCGTTGCACAAGCTCCACTGAACTCATGGATGCCCGAGTGAATGCTTCCCAGAGCATAATGGATCCGCCGTCAGCTTGTCTCCGTCCCGCGGTACAGGTGTGATGTAGTTATCCGCCTGGCAGACGACAGACTCGTGTCTTTGCGTCGGCGTGACGAAGAATGTATTGGGGTTCATCAGACAATGCAACGCTTTGCCACTGAGGCCAGCATCCAGTGCTGATGGTCACGTGCCCATTTAAGTCACAGTTGTGCCTATGTCTTGGTGTCGACATTGGCACATGCATGGCTCTTCGGCTGCAAAGGCTCATAGTTAGGAGTTTTCGGGGCTTTGTGTGGTCAGACACACTTGTACTCTGCTCAGCATTAAAGTCTGATGTTAATTCTGCCACAGTTCGCCGCCTGTCCTGCTTTACCAGTCCGCTGCGCCTGCGACGTCCGACGTTTGTAATGAGGGGTTTCCGCCCAACCCAACAACTTCTGGACGTGGCTTAACCTTGGTTTCACTAAGTGTTGAATATACTCAGCATTTTTTTTTGTCATCAGTCTACTGACTGGTTTGATGCGGCCCGCCACGAATTCCTTTCCTGTGCTAAACTCTTCATCTCAGAGTAGCACTTGCAACATACGTCCTCAATTATTTGCTTCACGTATTCCAATCTCTGTCTTCCTCTACAGTTTTTGCCCTCTACAGCTCCCTCTAGTACCATGGAAGTCATTCCCTCATGTCTTAGCAGATGTCCTATCATCTTGTCCCATCTCCTTATCAGTGTTTTCCACATATTCCTTTCCTCTCCGATTTTGCGTAGAATCTCCTCATTCCTTACCTTATCAGTCCACCTAATTTTCAACATTCGTCTATAGCACCACATGTCAAATGCTTCGATTCTCTTCTGTTCCGGTTTTCCCACAGTCCATGTTTCACTACCACACAATTCTATACCCCAGACGTTCATCTTCAGAAATTTCTTCCTAAAATTAAGGCCGGTATTTGATATTAGCAGACTTCTCTTGGCCAGAAATGCCTTTTTTTGCCATAGCGAGTCTGCTTTTGATGTCCTCCTTGCTGCGTCCGTCATTGGTTATTTTACTGCCTAGGTAGCAGAATTCCTTAACTTCATTGACTTCGTGACCATCAATCCTGATGTTAAGTTTCTCACTGTTCTCATTTCTACTACTTCTCATTACCTTCGTCTTTTTCCGATTTACTCTCAAACCATACTGTGTACTCATTAGACTGTTCATTCCGTTCAGCAGATCATTTAATTCTTCTTCACTTTCACTCAGGATAGCAATGTCATCAGCGAATCGTATCATTGATATCCTTTCACCTTGTATTTTAATTCCACTCCTGAACCTTTCCTTTATTTCCATCATTGCTTCCTCGATATACAGATTGAAGAGTAGGGGCGAAAGGCTACAGCCTTGTCTTACACCCTTCTTAATACGAGCACTTCGTTCTTGATCGTCCACTCTTATTATTCCCTCTTGGTTGTTGTACATATTGTATATGACCCGTCTCTCCCTATAGCTTACCCCTACTTTTTTCAGAATCTCGAACAGATTGCACCATTTTATATTGTCGAACGCTTTTTGCAGGTCGACAAATCCTATGAACGTGTCTTGATTTTTCGTTAGCCTTGCTTCCATTATTAGCCGTAACGTCAGAATTGCCTCTCTCGTGCCTTTACTTTTCCTAAAGCCAAACTGATCCTCACCTAGCGCATTCTCAATTTTCTTTTCCATTCTTCTGTATATTATTCTTGTAAGCAGCTTCGATGCATGAGCTGTTAAGCTGATTGTGCGATAATTCTCGCACTTGTCAGCTCTTGCCGTCTTCGGAATTGTGTGGATGATGCTTTTCCGAAAGTCAGATGGTATGTCGCCAGACTCATATATTCTACACACCAACGTGAATAGTCGTTTTGTTGCCACTTCCCCTAATGATTTTAGAAATTCTGATGGAATGTTACCTATCCCTTCTGCCTTATTTGACCGCAAGTCCTCCAAAGCTCTTTTAAATTCCGATTCTAATACTGGATCCCCTATCTCTTCTAAATCGACTCCTGTTAAATCTTCTATCACATCAGACAAATCTTCACCTTCATAGAGGCTTTCAATGTATTCTTTCCACATATCTGCTCTCTCCTCTGCATTTAACAGTGGAATTCCCGTTGCACTCTTAATGTTACCACCGTTGCTTTTAATGTCACCAAAGGTTGTTTTGACTTTCCTGTATGCTGAGTCTGTCCTTCCGACAATCATATCTTTTTCGATGTCTTCACATTTTTCCTGCAGCCATTTCGTCTTAGCTTCCCTGCACTTCCTATTTATTTCATTCCTCAGCGACTTGTATTTCTGTATTCCTGATTTTCCCGGAACATGTTTGTACTTCCTCCTTTCATCAACCAACTGAAGTATTTCTTCTGTTACCCATGGTTTCTTTGCAGCTACCTTCTTTGTACCTATGTTTTCCTTCCCAACTTCTGTGATGGCCCTTTTTAGAGATGTCCATTCCTCTTCAACTGTGCTGCCTACTGCGCTATTCCTTATTGCTGTATCTATAGCGTTAGAGAACTTCAAACGTATCTCGTCATTCCTTAGAACTCCCGTATCCCACTTCCTTGCTTATTGATTCTTCCTGACTAATGTCTTGAACTTCAGCCTACTCTTCATCACTACTATATTGTGATCTGAATCTATATCTGCTCCTGGGTACGCCTTACAATCCAGTATCTGATTTCGGAATCTCTGTCTGACCATGATGTAATCTAATTGAAATCTTCCCGTATCTCCCGGCCTTTTCCAAGTATACCTCCTCCTTTTGTGATTCTTGAACAGGGTATTGGCTATTACTAGCTGAAACTTGTTACAGAACTCAATTAGTCTTTCTCCTCTTTCATTCCTTGTCCCAAGCCCATATTCTCCTGTAACCTTTTCTTCTGCTCCTTTCCCTACAACTGCATTCCAGTTGTCCATGACTAATAGATTTTCGTCCCCCTTTACATACTGCATTACCCTTTCAATATCCTCATACACTTGCTCTATCTGTTCATCCTCAGCTTGCGACGTCGGCATGTATACTTGCACTATCGTTGTCGGTGTTGGTCTGCTGTCGATTCTGATTAGAATTACCCAGTCACTGAACTGTTCACAGTAACAGATCCTCTGCCCTACCTTCCTATTCATAACGAATCCTACACCTGTTACACCATTTTCTGCTGCTGTTGATATTACCCGATACTCATCTGACCAGAAATCCTTGTCTTCCTTCCACTTCACTTCACTGACTCCTACTATATCTAGATTGAGCCTTTGCATTTCCCTTTTCAGATTTTCTAGTTTCCCTACCACGTTCAAGCTTCTGACATTCCACGCCCCAACTCGTAGAACATTATCCTTTCGTTGATTATTCAATCTTTTTCTCATGGTAACCTCCCGCTTGGCAGTCCCCTCCCGGAGATCCGAATGGGGGACTATTCCGGAATCTTTTGCCAATGGAGAGATCATCATGACACTTCTTCAACTACAGGCCACATGTCCTGTGGATACACGTTAATTGTCTTTAATTCAGTGGTTTCCATTGCCTTCTGCATCCTCATGTCGTTGATCATTGCTGATACTTCCGCCTTTAGGGGCAATTTCCCACCCCTAGGACAAGAGAGTGCCCTGAACCTCTATCCGCTCCTCCGCCTTCTTTGACAAGGCCGTTGGCAGAATGAAGCTGACTTCTTATGCCGGAAGTCTTCGGCCGCCAATGCTGATTATTTATCAAAGTTTAGGCAGTGGCGGGGATCGAACCCGGGACCGAAGACCTTTTGATTATGAATCAAAGACGCTACCCCTAGACCACGGCTAGTTTTTTTTTCGTAGCAATCGTCAAATACCCGACAAGTCATGCATTTTCCGAAATGCTCGTGCCCAGACTATGGCCCATCACAATCTGCCCTTCCCCCCCAGGGGGCTCGCCACTCTTTGCCGGGTTCGCGCATGGCGAGCATGGGGCCCCAGCCTTTGCAGAATTTTTCCCTTCCGTGTGGCATGTCCATCCTCTTCCTATTCTTTTCCCCTTCCTTGGGGAACATGTCTGGAGTGTTATTGGGAATGTTCTGCATTGTCCGTCGCTGACGTAAGTAGAGTCTCACCTTTGCTTTTTTCTCTCTTTTCCTTTCTTTGTTTCCCTTCTCCTCTCGTTCCTCCGCTTCCTCCTGGCTGGCCGACGCGTCCGACACGTAACAGGTGACAGGGTAACGCGTAACTCCCAGCCCCACATCGGCAGGTAGGATTGGCACATACTCCCTGGTACAGGCCAGACCCAGGGAGGGGTGACTGCCTGAGCTGCAACCTTCCAAAATGCCAATTGGTCCCTCCGTCAGGTGCTCGGGAGGTGTGACCTGAGGTATGAACAATCACCTAAGGGTGGTGATGGGGGCCCCCAGTTCGAAGGAGCACGTCATCGGAGATGCTGGCAATCATGGGGGACTTTCTCACAATGAGTCAATCGCCTTGGCTGCATCACGATTCCGCATGGTCTCACGTACTGAAGATGGCCAGTCCCTCACCACGGTAAGTAAGTTTATTATTCAGAAAGTGTTGATGGAATTGCCAGCCCTGTCAAATCCTGCTCTCGTTTACAAAATGGCACTTTGCTTTTGCAGACATCTTCTGATGATTCTCAAGCACAAGCTTGCTGCCTCACTTCTCCATGGATACCCTGTTCATGTCATAGCCCATAGAACTTTGAATTCTTCCAGTGGTGTAATTTACACCAGGCCATTGGACGGTCTAACTGAGACCAGAATTCAATCTTATCTCTCTGATCAGGGCGTCATGGCCGTCCATCGTGAAATGAAAAAAGTAGATTCCTCCTTAGTGCCCACCCACACTCTTTTTCTCACCTTTGATAGAGTGGTGCCTCCATCCAGGATCAAAGCAGGCTATGAACTTATCACAGTCCCGCCGTACATTCTGAACCCGATGCCCTACTACCAATGTCATCGTTTCAGCTATACTAGACTGTCTTGTCGACACTCAGCCAAATGGGTAACCTGTGGCAGGGATGCACATGAGGGCCATTGCCCGCCCCCTTCTCCCTGCTGTATCAACTGCAATGGCGGCCATGCAGCCTACTCTTAGGATTGTCCCATGTATGCTGTCCAAGAGATCCAGGTAGAGGAAAAATTGCCTTACCTAGCCACTTACAAGTTACTGGCTAGTCGCAAACACTCGTTCTCCTGTCTGGCACCTATAGTTCTGCTCTCGCCATCCCTCGCTCCATGAAGTACTTGGCTATGCTGACTTGCGACCTCCAATTCAGCTCTGAGGTTGTGAAATCGCCGAGTGTCAAGGTAGCATCGACATCCCCCTGTCCAGCTGTGTAACATTCCGTCAAACTCTCGCCTCAAGAGCCGAAGCCACAAGCTACACAACTGGTAGGCCAGAAAGAACAGAAGGAGGACTGCCATGAATACTTCCGCCGTCCCTCCAGTCAAACGTCACCAGAGTCTTCCTCTAACCGGAAAAGCTCGAAGAAGTCCACCAAAGGCGAAAGGTCTTCTCCTTCGACAAGCCGAAGATCCTCTTTGACCGTGTCGCCACGTGATATCTTAGCCCGGTCGGCTTCGGTGTCGCAGGTGCACACCACCAACTGTTTTGTAGCGCTGGACTACACAGACCAAACGCACAACCAAGCCACCAAGCTGATGCTTCTGTGGACCCCATGGAGCAGGATCCTCCTGCTTCTATGCTCTGTAGTAGCGACTCTTCCCCGGCTGTCACTCAGTGGCCACCGAGTTGGCACCCTTAAATCTCTTCCTCATCATAACTCTCCTTCAATGAAACGTTCGTGGCCTTCAATCCGACAAAGAGGATTTACTGCTGCTTTTAGCATTGCAGCATCCCCTTTTACTCTTCTTTCAGGAAACGAAATTACGCCCTTACGACCGCTTTGAGCTTTCACATTTCTTACCGATTCGTTTTGACCTTCCCCCTGCAGTCGGCATTCCGTCTCATGGGGGCATCACGCATGACATTCATAGTCAACCTGTCAACCTGAGTACCCATCTTCAAGCTGTTGCAGTTCGCCTTTCCCTTCCCCACCTGACTTTTTCCCTCTGTCTCATTTATGTCCCTCCCTCATTCACTGTTACCAGGGCAGACTTCCTTTAGCTTATTGGGCAGCTACCTCCTCCAGTTTTGCTGCTTAGTGACTTTAATGTGCAACCCCTTTGGGGTTCTCCAAGGAGCTGTCAAAGAGGTGCCCTCTTGGCTGACCGTCTTAACCAACTTAACCTCTTCTACCTTTGGAGCACCCAGTTCCTTTCTGAATCCTCACACACCTATTGCTATTTGGACCTATCCTTCTTACTGCCCAACCTGTCTATCGATTTGCGTGGTCCATTCTTTCTGACACCTACTCGAGTCATCATTTCCAGAGTGCTATCCGTTCGCTGACTCCTACACCATCCGCATGCACGCCGTATTGGCAGCTTACTAAGGCTCCCTGGTGACCTTCGAAGAACAAGATTTCCCGAGTTGTGATAATTAGGTGGGATACCTCACAAACGTTATCCTTACTGCTCCAGAACTTTCCATTCCTTGCAATTCCTGTTTACCACGTTGTGTCCCAGTCCCTTGGTGGACTAAGGCATGCAGCGACCCAATTCGATCACGGAGATGTGCTCTCTGCGGTTTTAACCGTCATACTACAATGTCAAACAGAATTCATCATAAACAGATGCATGCAAAGTGTCGTCGTGTTCTTCGGGATAGCAAAAGAGCTAGCTGGATTTAATTCATTAGTTCTTTTTACAGTTCCACCCCTTCCTCGGTCGTATGGGGCCAACCTCCGATGGCTCAATGGGACGAAGATCCATTTCCCAGATTCCGGACTGATAGTATCAGACGATGTCATCGTAGACCCTGTTGCTGTCTCCAACACGTTGGGCCGCCATTTTTGGAAGTTTCGAGCCCTTCCCATTATCATCCTGCCCTCCTCCATTGGAAACGAGCGGAGAAGGCTCGGGCGATACCCTTCTCTTCTCCGAATCGTGAGTGCTACAATGCCACGTTTACTATGAGGGAACGAGATCATGCTCTCAATTCGTCTTGATACTCCGCCCCAGTGCCAGACGCCATCCACATTCAGATGTTGCAGCACCTTTCTCTTGTGGGCAAGCAATTGCTACTTAACATGTACAACAGAGGGCACATTCCCGAGACTTCACGTGAAGCCACCGTCATACCCATACCTAAGCCTGGTAAGGACAAAAACCTTCCTTCTAGCTACCACCCCATCTCTCTTAGCAGCTGCGTTTGCAAGGTGATGGAATGTATGATTCATGACTGGCTGGTATGGTGGCTTTAGTCTCGCAATTTACTGACGAATGCACAGTATGAATTTAGAGCGCGGCGTTCTGCAGTTGACCATCTCGTTACTTTGTCCACTCATGTCATGAATCGTTTTCTGCGTAAATCCCAGACTGTGGCCGTGTTTGTCGATTTGGAGTAGGCCTACAATACCTGCTGGAGAACTGGTATCCTCCATACTCTTTACACGTGGGATTTCTGTGGCCACCTGCACTGATTCCTTCAGGCATTTTTAAAAGAAGAAGTTTTCGAGGTGTTTTCAAGGTGTCCTTGTAGGACACCTGTATCCAGGAAAACGGTGTGCCTCAGGGTTCCGTCCTGAGCGTCATCCTCTTTGCTATCGCCATTAACTCTATAATGGCCTGTCCCCAGCTGGGCATCTCCGGATCCCTTTTTGTTGACGATTTTGCCATCTATTGCAGTTCTCCACGGACCTGTCTCACTGAGCGGCGTCTTCAGTGATGTCTTGATCGTCTTTACTCCTGGAGTATAGGCAATGGCTTTCTCTTTTCCACTGACAAATCCGTCTGTATAAATTTCTGGCGACGGAATTAGTTTCTCCTAATATCTTTACATCTTTGGCCTGTTGCCATTCCGTTCGTTGAAACTACGAAATTCCTGGGGCTGATGCTCCATAGGAAACTCTCTTGGTCGCCCCTTTGTGTCTTATCTGGCAGCCTAGTGTACGTGGTCCCTCAGTGTCCAACGTGTCCTCAATGGTACTTCCTGGGGTGCCGGTCGAACCACCCTCCTCCGTTTGTACCAGTCTCTTGTTCGTTCGAAACTCGACTATAGGTGCTTTGTCTATGAGCCTGCACGTCCGTCCCTCTTACGCCATCTCAACACCAGCCACCATCGTGGCATCCGTTCGGCCACTGGCGCCTTTTACACTAGCCCAGTTCAGAGCAAGAATGCTGAAGCTGCTGAACTAGCACTGTCCTACCACCGTTACTTTCTCCTCAGCAGGTTTGCATGATGCCGTTTGTCTGCCTTGCGTGGCCACCCATCCTATGCCTCCTCCTTTGATGATTCCTTTGATCACCAGTATGGGACGCAACCCTCTTCTCTATTACCTGCTGGAGTCCGCTTTCGGCACTCGCTACAGCAGCTTAACTTTACACTACTTTCAGCTTTCCCAGTGGGTATGAAACCTTCACCAACTTGTCTTCCTGACGCAGCCCATGTTAAGCTTCCTAAGGACACTACTCCAGCCTCAGTGTATCGCCTTGAGTTTCACGACCTTCGCATGGAATTTCACGATAGTACCTTTGTGTACACTGATGGCTCTCGGAGAGACCGTGGTATCGGGTGTGCCTTCGCCATTGGCGCCCACGTCTTTCGACATTGGCTTCCGGCACAGAGCTCAGTATTTACAGTCGAGCTCTTCGCCCTGTAATAGGTTACGGAGTACCTCCGGCGACACAGAATTTTCAACTATTTCCTCTGTTCAGACACTCTCAGCGCCCTTCAGTCTATGTGCGCTATACACCGCCCATCTCTTAGTGCAACGAGTCCAGGAAAACTGTTACTTGCTCGTTTTTGGTGGAGCCACTGCGATGTTTATGTGAGTTCCTGGTCACGTCGGTCTTCCAGGAAACGTAGGTGCTGACTCTGCTGCCTCGTTCCTCAGCCCGCTAGTTCCTATATTCCCACCAATGATCTCTGTGTTGCCGTCTATCATTGAGGTGGTGTCCCTTTGGCATCGCCATTGGTCATCCCTTTATGGGAATAAGCTCGGTCCTCCCGCCGGGAGGAGGTCTTTTTAACTAGGCTGCGTATTGGGCACTGCCTTTTTAGCCATCGTCATTTGATAAGTGGCGCTACGCCACCACTTTGTACACATCGCGACCAAGTTTTAACTTTCCACCACTTCCTGATGGAATGCCGACTTTTAAACCGTTTACGTTCCCGCATGGGTTTCCCTTCTGAGTTATCGGCCGTTTTAGCAAATGAATGCGCGTTGTCGACCGCGTTTTACTTCTTGTCCGCCAAAGCAATATGGCGAAAACCATTTAATTTTTAGTTTTGGATCTCCGTTTCTGTATGGTGAGTTTTTTAGCCCTTTTTCCACTCGCCTGTTTTTAGCTGTCTTCAGTTATATCAATTGGGACTGACGTATAGTCGTTTTTTAACTCTTCTCTGTCTTAGTTTTCTATAGTTTTGCCTTGGGAGCGTATGACGCGGGTTGTTTTTTGGACCTTAGAGCAGAACAAAGCCAAAATCCAAACTATCTGCCGTCGGTCTGACAGATACGTGGTAGACCTTCCCCATTCTACACACGGACAGCTCGCTCACTGATACTGCACTGAGTGGTTGACCTTTTACCTGATCCTTCAACCACTGTAGTTGGTTTTAGTCTAGTCAACTAGTTGCTCTTCTCCTTTTGTGTCCTCTATTTTGTGTTCCTGCGGTCTTCATTTTAGCTCTGTACCCCTTGGTGTTCCCTCCCTCTGGGAGCAGAGGTTACGCTTTTACTGTATAGGCCTTTTACAAGTATGTCTGTTTGGAACTGCGGACTTATGACCTCGATGTTTAGCCCCCATCAAACCCCAAAACCAACCAACCAAACTTAAGGAACCACTCGACTAAAATCAGTAACTGTTTGATAAGACAGGTCCTGAGGTATCAAGGAATCGTCAGTTTCGTAATGGGTGGATGTGCGGGAGGTAAAAATTGTAGAAGGAGACGAAAGCTGCAGTTTTCACCACTCAACGACAAACGAAGAACTTCCAGCTGGAAAGGGTTGATAGAGGTACCAAAACAACTTGTTACCATAAAAGACATTATTTTGGTATCCATGTCACAATTAAAAGTCGCTGGAGTGGGTGTAGCCTGAGAAATCATGCAAGAGCGCCCACACTAGAGCGAGTGATAAAACCCAGCTGCACGGATAAAACGTAAAACTGAGTCAGCTATAGAGGCATCGTCACGAGAATTAAAGGAAACAGGCTGCAGTGGATGTAGTTTGCAGTAGTTATTCATAGGTGAAGAGCTTCCTCGGGATAGACTAGAATGGAGAACTGCGTCAGAGCAGTTGTATTCAGAGGGTGTACTGAGATATGTCTTGAGAACTCTATGCTCAAATGGAGGAGGAAGAGTTGTGTCTTATGTTCGATCATGGTACGAAATACCTTCTACCACTTACCATAGAAGGAGCTGCAGGCTATCTCCGTCACTGTACAGAGTACCAGTACCACTCGAGTTGCTCCGTTCCTGCAGCCCGTTTCCCAGGCGCTGCCTCGCTCTGTGTTCTCACATTGCTCCGAGAATATTCGCGACGCTGGGGCGCGAACGGCAGAGCTAATTAACTCGGGGTGCGTCTGTTGGCTTCCTCTGTTGTGGGGACGCCTGAGAGGCGCCGCGAAGCATATCGTGGTCGGCCGGTGTTGGTGTGGGGTATGGAGGGGAGGGGCAGGGGGGGGGGATGTAGCCCGGCCACAGCCGTCCTCGTCGCTGGCTGTGAACGTTCACGTGGAGTGAGAGCAGGGCATGTTTATAGTAACCAGGTTCAAACGGATGCTTACGTGAGGAGACTTTCACACGGGAGAGTAGTGTGACGAGCACCCTGAAACCACAATCTACATCTACATCCATACTCCAAAAGACACCTGACGGTGTGGTGGAGGGTACCTTGAGTATCTCATTCGGTTCTCCCTTCTATTCCAGTCTCGTATTGTTCGTGGAAAGAAAGATTGTCGGTACGCCTCTATGTGGGCTCTAATCTCTCTGATTTTATCCTCATGGCCTCTTCGCGAGATATACGTAGGAGGGAGCAATATACTGCTTGACTCCTCGGTGAAGGTATGTTCTCGAAACTTCAACAAAAGCCCGTACCGAGCTAAGCGTCTCTCCTGCAGAGTCTTCCACTGGAGTTTATCTATCATCTCCGTAACGCTTTCGCGATTACTAAATGATCCTGTAACGAAGTGCGCTGTTCTCCGTTGGATCTTCTCTATCTCTTCCATCAACCCTATCTGGTACGGATCCCACACTGCTGAACAGTATTCAAGCAGTGGGCGAACAAGCATACTGTAACCTACTTCCTTTGTTTTGGGATTGCATTTCCACGGATTCTTCCAATGAATCTCAGTCCGGCATCTGCTTTACCGACGATCAACTTTATATGATCATTCCATTTTAAATCACTCTTAATGAGTACTGCCAGATAATTTATGGAATTAACTGCTTCCAGTTGCTGACCTGCTACATTGTAGCTAAATGATAAGGGATATTTCTTCCTATGTATTCGCAGCACATTACACTTGCTTACATTGAGATTCAAATGCTATGCCCTGCACCATGCGTCAATTCGCTGCAGATCCTCGTGTATTTCAGTACAATTTTCCATTGTTACAACCTCTCGATATACCACAGCATCATCGACAGAAAGCCGCAGTGAACTTCCGATGTCATCCACAAGGTCATTTACGAATATTGTGAATAGCAACGGTCCTACGACACTCCCCTGCGGCACACCTGAAATCACTCTTACTTCGGAAGACTTCTCTCCATTGAGAATGACATGCTGCGTTGTATTATCTAGGAACTCTTCAATCCAATCACACAATTGGTCTGATAGTCCAAATGCTCTTACTTTGTTCATTAAACGACTATGGGGAACTGTATCGAACGCCTTGCGGAAGTCAAGAAACACGGCATCTACCTGGGAAGCCGTGTCTATGGCCCTCTGAGTCTCGTTCACGAATAGTGCGAGCTGGGTTCCACATGATCGTCTTTTTCGAAACCCATTATGATTCCTACAGAGTAGAATTCTAGTTTCCAGACAAGTCATTATACTCGAACATAATACGTGTTCCAAAATTCTACAACTGATCGACGTTAGAGATATAGGTCTATAGTTCTGCACATCTGTTCGACGTCTCTTCTTGAAAACGGGGATGACCTGTGCCCTTTTACAATCCTTTGGAACTCTACGCTCTTCTAGAGACCTACGGTACACCGCTCCAAGAAGGGGGGCAAGATGATCAAAAGCAAAGCATTTAATACGAATCATCACGAATCCGCAACAGCAGAAGTAGCAACTACAGCAGAAGTCTTGTGAATCACTTGGAGATTTAGTGCGAAAATTGCGAATGTGTGCATTCCGAGAAGTGACAAATAAGCTGAGGTGCCTAAAGTCATGGGATACTTCCTAATATCGTATCGGACCTGCTTTTGAGCCGACCGCGGTGGCCGAGCGGTTCTAGGCGCTTCAGTATGGTACTGCGTGTCTGCTACGGTCGCAGGTTCGATCCTGCTCGGGCATGGATGTGTGTGATGTCTTTAGGTTATTAGGTTTAAGTAGTTCTAAGTCTAGGGGACTGATGACCTTAGATGTTAAGTCCCATAGTGCTTAGAACCATCTGAACCATTTTTGAACCTCTTTTGGCTGGCGTAGTGCAGCAATTTCACGTGGCATGCATTCGACAAGTCATTGGAAGTCCCCTCCAGAAAATTGAGCCACACTGCCTCTATAGCCGTCCATAATTGCGAAAGTGTTGTCGGCGCACGGTTTTGTGCAGGAACTGACCTCTCGATTATGTCCCATAAATATTCGATGGCATTCATGTCGGGCGATTTGAGTGTCCAATCACTCACTCACTCGAATTGTGCACCATGTTCTTCAAATCAATAGGGACCTACTGTGACCCAGTGACATGGTGCGTTGTCATCCATAAAAATTCCATCGTTGTTTGGAACATAACGTCCATTAATGGCTGTAAATGGTCTCCAAGTAGCCGAACATCTAGAGAATCCAGTCCATTCCGCGTAAACACGGCCCACACCAGTATAAAGCCATCACCAGTTTGCACAGTGACTTGTTGACGACCTGGGTCCGTGGCTTCGTGGGTTCTGCGACAACTCAAACCCTACCATCAGCTCTTATCAACTGAAGTCGGGACTAATATGACCAGGCCACGGTTTTCCAGTAGTCTAGAATCCAACCAATATGGTCACGAGCCTAGGAGAAGCGCTGCTGGCGGTGTCATGCTGTTAGCAAAGCCACTCGCTTTGGCCGTCAGCTGCCGTAGCCCAATAACGCCACATTTCCCTGCACTGTCCTAATGGACACGTTCGCTCTACACCCCACTTTGATCTCTGCGGTTATTTCACGCAGTGTTGCTTGTCTGTTAGCACGGATAACTCTACGCGAACACCGGTACTCTCAGCTGGTAAGTGAAGGCTGGCAGTCACTGCGCTGTCTATAGTGAGAGGAAATGCCGGAAAACTAGTACTCTCGCATACTCTTGGCACATAGCAGAACACTGGACTCGCTAATGCTTTTCGAAATTGAATGTCCCATGGCCGGCCCTTACTACTATTCCGCATTAAAAGTCTGTTAATTCCCGTCGCGCAGCCATAATCACGTCGGCAACCGTTTCACATGAGTCACGTGGATACAAATGCAGCTCCGCCAATGCACTGCCCTTTTATATCTTGTGTACGCGATGCTAACGCCATCTGTATACGTGTATATCGCTATGTCATGAGTTTTGTCACCTGAGTGTATGACAGGCAACCCTCACCTCAGGCTCACACACGCATCTCATAAATGACTACGACGGAAAAAATCAGAGAAATTTCAATGTTTACGGAGGTTTACGTTCACTAACAGCAACACTCGCGATTCGAACAACATGATATACGCTCTGCCACTCACTGTTAATTCCACTTGTCAGCGCAGATACACATGTAGGACCCGTGTATCGCAGGGGTTTGGCGGAATGGTGGGGTGTCAAGGAGATCATAAACCCTGCCATCGCCACAATCTAAGACGGCTACTCAGATTGTCACCTATGTCGTTAACTTAAGATGAGTAATTATAGAGGGCCTATAACACTTCCTTGGGGAACGCCGGATATTACTTTTGTTTTATTCGATGACTTTCCGTCTATTACAACTAACCGTGACCTTTCTGACAGGAAATTACGAATCCAGTCGCACAACTGAGGCTATATTCCATAGGCACGAACTCTGGTTAAAGGACGCCTGTGAGAAACGGTGCCGAAAGCCTTCTGGAATTCTAAGCACATGGAATCAATTTGTCATCCCCTGTCAATAGCACGCGTTAGTTCATGAGTATAAAGAGCTAGTTGTGTGTCACAAGAACGATGTTTTCTGAGTCCCTGCTATGTGTCAATGAATAGTTTTCTTCGAGGTAATACGTAGTGTTCGAACACTATGTATGTTCCAAATCCCTACTGCAAATCGACGTTAGTGATATGGCCCTGTAATTCAGCAGATTACTCCTATTTCCCTTTTTCGGTATTAGTGTGACTTGAGCAGTTTCCCAGTTTTTAGATACGGATATTTGTATACAACTGCTAAATATGGAGCTATTGTATCAGCATACTCTGAAAGGAACCTGACTGGTATACAATCTGGACCGGAGGCCTTGTCTTTATTAAGTATTTTAAGCTGCTTTGCTACACCGAGGATATCTACTTCTATCTTTCTCATCTCGACAGTTGTTCGTGACTGAAATACAGGAATATTTACTTCGTCTACTTTGGTGACGAAGTTTCGGAAAACCGTGTTTAATAGCTCAGGTTTAGTGGCACTATCATCAGTGACTTCACCTTTGTTACGCCCAGTGAAGGTATTGAGTGCTTCTTCGACTGGTGTGCTCTTTGGGTTTTCTGCCAGATTCCGAGGCAGAGTTTCGTTGTGGAAATTATTAAAAGCGTCTCGCATTGAAGTACGCGCCGTATTTCGAACTTCTGTAAAATTTTGCCAATCTTGGGGATTTTGCGTTCTTTCAAATTTAGCATGCTTTTATCGTTGCTTCTGTAACAGCAATCTGTCCCGTTATATGTACAATGGGGGATCAGTACCATCACTTATTAATTTATGTGGTATATATCTCTCAACTGCCGTCGATACTGTCTCTCTGAAATGATTCGAAATCTTTTCTACGCTTACATGATAAGATCGGTAGGCGTGGAAACTGTGTCTTAAAAAGGCGTTAAGAGCATTTTTATCAGCTTTTTTAAACAAATGCACTTTGAGTTTATTTTCGTTGTGGGTGTTGTTACGGTATTTAGCCTAGCAGTAACTGCCGTGTGAGCGCTAACCCATGTATCCGTCATGATACTCCCTATTTGTCAAGGATTATTTGTTGCTAGGAGTTCAAGTATGCTTTCGCAACCATTTACGCTTCGCTCATGAACTAATTGTTCAAAATAATTTTCTGAGAAAGCACTCAGTACGATTTCGGATGACGTTTTATGCCTGCCGCCGGCTTTAAACGTATGATTTTTCCAGCATATCGAGCTTAGTTTGAAGTCACCACGGACTATAATTGTACGAGGGTGAGTCAAATGAAAACCTTAAATTTGTAATAACAAGAAATTTCGCGCCGTTATCCTATAAGTTGGTAAGCGTGCTACAAACAACGTGCAGAATGGCCTGTAGGAGCAGCATAGTGCAGATGCAGACATACCGTAGCAGTATCAGTATGAAGATGGCCGCCCCACTTGCGGCTTGCACCAGGGAAGAACAGCGTTCTGTTATTCGGTTTTTGCGTAGTGAAGGTGTGAAATTCATCGATGAATGAAGGTTCAGTACGGTGATGAGTGTTTGTCACAGCATCAAGTCTATGAGTGGAGTAGGAAGTTCGCAAATGGTGTGCCTGCAGTGGAAGATGCTCCTCGACCAGGCCAGGCACAACGAGTTGACTCCATAGAACAATGCAGCAGCTGAAGCCATAGTGAAGGAAATCCGTCGAGTGACACTGAATAACATTGCAGCATGTTTACACATTAGTCATGGGTCAGCACACCACAATGTGCATGATGTGCTCCAGTTTCACAAAGTGTCTGCAAGACGGGTGCCATGGCAGATGACTCCTGAAATGAGAGAACGACGTGTTGATGTTTGTCAAGAACCTCTTCGGCGCTTTGAACGAGGTGATGGTTTCCTTGCAAGAATCGTTACTGGGGACGAAACCTGGATTCACTTCCACCAACGGAAACGAAGAGAACGAGCAAGGGATGGCGCCATTCCTCATCACCAAAGTGATTTCCATATGTTTGGACCACTCAAAGACGCAATGGGAGGAAAGAAGTTCCGTTCTAATGAAGAGGTACGCAACGCGGTGCGTGAGTGGTTGCGTGGACTACCAAAAGAATTTTTTTGTAAAGGAATTTATGCACTTTTTAAGCGCTGGAGGACTTGCATTGAGCGTGGGGGAGATTATGTTGAAAAGTGATACAGCTCTGTACAACTTCTGAACAATAAATAATATTTAAAGAAATATTTAAGGTTTTCATTTGACTCACCCTCGTATGATTGGGGTACCTATTTGAAATGAGACTCAAGGTATTGTCCGTAAATGTGCAGGTTCCCTCACAATGATCAATCCGCTATAAAAATATCTTAATTATCACTCGTCCTACCATACCTATCTAACGAAGAGTGTAAGTATTAATCAGTTTGTGTAAGTATGATTTCGATAACGATGAAAGGGACCAAAAAGATTTGAGACAAATTTTTTCATTACTGTTTTCGACTGGGTGAGGAAGCACAATTGCATGGAACAAGTTTCATGTTTATAACTACTTTTATTAACATGCACTTACAATACACAACTGCGCTCCAGGTTCTGACTCCCAATTGTCTCTGCGGCAAGTTATGACCCGTCTTTTTATTTGTTTGGTGTTACTTGGAAAACTAAACATGTAAAAATTATTTTTGCAATGGTTAGCGCAGTTTACAACTGAGCTGCCACCCATATATACGAGAATTCACCAATACATTAAATCAGAAATCTCCACTCGCATCCTGACTGATGTGTAAGCAAGTATCAGTATCTATACTTTGGGGGGAGGGGGGAATGGCGGACAGTTCAGCTCAGGTTCAAATGGTACAAATGGCTCTGAGTACTATGGGACTTAACTCCTGAGGTCATAAGACCCCTAGAACTTAGAACTACTTAAACCTAACTAAGCTAAGGACATCACACACATCGATGCCCGAGGCAGGATTCGAACCTGCGACCGTAGCGCTCTCGCGGTTGCAGACTGTGGCGCCTAGAACCGTCAGCTCAGGTCATAGGAGTCTTAATGCGACTAGTGACGTCAGTCTGCTGTTTCCGACCACACGTATTTTAACCGAGGCTTTTGGAACCGTCAAAGGAAGCCCAACAGTGCGGAAGGCTCTGCCGACCTATTGGTAATGCGAACATCTTATAACTCTACCAGTCACTACTACTCTAGTAATCCGATAATGTAACTCCTGTGAACGGAATTTCATTTTTAAAGTGTATGTGCATAATGGATATTTTATTAACTGGACTAGAAGGAATCGAAACGAGTTTCTCTCAGGCATGAAGCGAACTGTAATTACGTAAAGAAAACTGACACCACACGAAATAGGCAAAGTGGTAACAAGTGTTTATACTGTTCAAAAAGACAGTTAACTACTATGAATGCCTTAACTTGGTTCTAAAATCTATTTATCATATAGGACACGAAACAAAAACACAATTTAGCTAGCAATGCAGCAGTGATTTCTCATTAGTCACACGGATGGAACCTTAAAAAGTTTTGACAACAAACTGGCTCCCAATAATATTTATTGTATTTACATAACTAAGAAAGCTAATTTCCATTACACATACACAGTGTCACTACATGAGGGAGGAGCACAACTAGTTTGGACATGAGGTGCTTTTATAGATTAAGCAGGAAAAACACTGGCGTAGACTTGGTCTACAATTCGTTATGTCAGTTGATTTGTTTGCTTAGGGAGAATTGATTTACACCAAATAAAATACAAATGAAACATTTGTTCCCTGAATCTGCTGTGTTCTAAACAGTTGCAGCTAATTAATTTTACAGCACACAAATGTTATTAAAATTAAATTGTTACTGTAATAGAGAATTCAAAGCGGGCTCAACAATTAGCATGGTGACCCAGAAACTATTCTACCAGCGACTAAGACCAGGGCTGAACAGTTTCGTAAAGAGAAAACATGAGAACCTTTTTAAGCACACGGATGCAAATATAAACACTTTTATACACTTGTATAGTAGTTATTCATTATGTTGGCCCTTCGTGTTTACTGACTCTAAACGAACATTGTTTTATGCAGTTACATTTAATAATGAATTTAGATTTCGACAAAAAAGATTTCACTGTAAAGAAAACAGTACCTTTCTTTCTAACTACACTTTGGTAAAACTGTAACTATCCTCCTATGAAAATTGTAGTATCGTAGACTATCGATATGCCCAAGCCGGAGCATTGAACATTCCTGTGTGCGCTGCGAGAAGCGCTTTGAACAACGCCACCAATGAAGAACCTCCAGACCACCGACCTATGAAGACCTCCAGGAAGTTGTTACAAGCAGCGGGCACCTGTGCAACAGTCTTCTAGTTCAAGATTACTTCTAAGTCGCTAGTTAGTGCCGAACATTGCACCTAGTTGATAGTTCACTCTACCGATAAATATTCAGTATACTTACAAGGTAATTAAATATATATAATTAAAAACATTCTTGATCGCTACTTTCTTTTATCTGAGTGACCCGTTTCAATCCTTAAGGATCATCTTCAGACTCCAGAACGGCAGGTGGATTTCCACGGAGCAAGCTGAGCCGACCCACGACGCTAAACTGACTGCTGACTTTTTTCAAAAATTTTATGTACTTACAAGGGACGCCGTTGACCTCGAAGGTTCGGAACCGCACAAAACCATGTTTAGATCACCACTCGATCATAAAAATAACAGTGGTCTGTGTCACTTCCATGCAAAACTCTACACTTGTCTGCTAGCGCCATCAGACAGGGTCATGTTGCAGCTACACTAACAAGTGCTCGAGTTGCGTGACGGGAACGCCGCAGTAAGAATGTGTCTGTTGGGGTGATCGCACGCGGATTACTGTGTGCAGTGACATCATGAAGAGAATTAATCCTGTGAATATGGTCCAAATAATAGATATAAAGTTGCGATGTGGTAGACGTGGATATAAAATCGGGGTGAAGGATAGAGGATCCGCAGAGATACAATGTTACCAAATAATTCAGAAATATAATGGGGATGACACAGAAATACGCTGGATAGATTTACTGATACACTGATTTTGATGCACAGGAAGAACCTGAAACTGAAGCTGGCTGTTCAAGCAATACACTACGTTCATCTCCAGAGCAACAGGGACAGTCCCATCAAAGTGAGTTCGAAATATCTCCACCCAACAATCGAGGTCCAGTGCATTAGAAGAACTACAGAATATTTATGAAGAATGGTATAATCGTGGCATCAGTTCCTATAGCAAACAAATGAGAAGCTGTAAGTGTATTAAAAGTAAATCAAATTGCAGATTAATTCTAAATTATGTGTCTAGCAAAGGGCGAGAAGTATCTCGTTTGAAAGGAAACAAACTGTCGCAATTACATACTGTAAAAGATCATGTAATACCACAATTTGATAGAGCAAGATCGTATGTATCTACAGTTCACTATTGACATCTGCCAATGTGGACACTATAAGCACCTAAAATAGTTTGCTTGGATAATTTCAGAGCTTCATTTCCTTTACCAACAATCTTAATGCTGAATACAGCATTTCATCCAGGCATATTACTACATTTGTCACATGCAAGGACACAAAAGATGGTAACAGTATACATCAGAAGGCGTAACTGTTTGTGAAGGAAGTGAAAATGTCTGTGACAGAGCAGTGTGTAAAGAAGGAAACGTTTGGAAGAGTGATACCAGTCAATTCCAGTATGAAATGTCTTTGACATCAATACTGTCTCAAAGAGGAGAGAAAACTACAGCTAGTGTACTGCAGTTTGTCCATAGTTCTAACCACAGCTACACAATTGTGGTTTTATATACATTCAGGGGCAACCATACATTCAGGGGCAACCATACATTCAGGTAAACTTGACTGGTTTATGGTCCATTCACCTCCCTTAACTTATTGCTCTATTAGCTGATTTGTGACCCCTTGGGGGTAATCTGCCCTTCTGAGAAACCCCATCACCCCTCCTCCTCCTCCTTCCCTCCCCATCTGGGAAATCCCCTGACTGATACAAGTACACTTTTGATAGCAAATTAATTGACTAGTTAATTAAATCGATCAATTCATTAATCCTTCGCCTCTGGGAAAATGCCCCAACCCTCCCCTCCAAACTTCCTCTCTCCCTCATCCACCCCATATGGAAACTGGTGGGAAAAGGACTCAGTTTGTGCTGGAAAGGAAGGATCTCATATAGATAAGAGAAGGGGGTCGCTATGCTTTCAACTACCTCGTTTCAACTACTTCCCCCATCTAAAATACATGGACATAGATCGTTGTATAAAGGAAATTTCTTAGGTTTTTTGGTAGGTTAGTGAATAAGACAAGTAAATATCCTTGTACAAAATCTTTATTAACATTTGTGTATACGTACAGAAAATAGCTCTTTCTTTATTTTTGTTAGGTGTAGTTGTAATAATGTCCAATTTAATTTTTAACTTTGTAAGTAGGCTGTTTAGGTTTTCTTATTGGTAACGCCGCTTAGCGCTCGGTATGAAAAATCACTGGCTGTGCTGTGCGCAGTCTGTGTTTAGTTTGCATTGTTGTCTGCCATTGTAGTGTTGAGCAGCGGCAGCTGGATGCTAACAGCGCGTAGCGTTGCGCAGTTGGAGGTGAGCCGCCAGCAGTGGTGGACGTGGGGACAGAGATGGCGGAGTTTTGAAATTTGTAAGAATTGGTGTCATGAACTGATATATATATTATGACTATAAAGGTAAATACATTGTTTGTTCTCTATTAAAATCTTTCATTTGCTAACTGTGCGTATCAGTAGTTAGTGCCTTCAGTAGTTTGAATCTTTTATTTAGCTGGCAGTAGTGGCGCTCGCTGTATTGCAGTAGCTTGAGTAACGAAGACTTTTGTGAGGCAAGTGATTTGTGAAACGTATAGGTTAATGTTAGTCAGGGCCATTCTTTCGTAGGGATTTTTGTAAGTCAGATTGCGTTGCGCCAAAAATATTGTGTTTCAGTTTAAGCACTGTCTTGTATAAATTTTTCGAAGGGGACGTTGCAACTTATAACTTAATTTACATCTGAATCATCTATTTTTTTTTCTGCAGCCAATAATTTGAGAAATACAGAGAAGGTATATTCAACAATTCTAATACATATCTAATTTTCTTCCTGTAAAATACTTATTTTACAGCTTTAACTATTAGCTCTGTTCCTTTCTGCAGTTCTATTTCACAGCATTTGGCGATTTTAATTTTCTTCTTATCTCTTCCATGACGTTACTGTTAAAGTGTTCCACATCTTCCTGTGTGTATGTTGGCAACTCTTCTGCTCCACATTATTGTGTGTTTTGTGTATAGAACTTTAAGTTCACAACTTTAGCAAACGAGTGTCCGTTGAATGCAATTATGCCGTCAGTTTTGATCTCTGCAAATGGTTGTTCCTTTGTCCGGTGGACGACATCCAGTTTGCCACAATTAGATAGTATACAACCATTCTTTTGAAGCTGATCCAAATTGGAATAGAGCTTAATAAACACATTTTTCGTGTGTGGGTTGAGGTAGTAAACATTATCGATTCCAATGATTTCGGTCAGTACTCCAACACATGACCCATTTCCATAGCTAATTACTGTAAATGTTAACATTTTATATCCCCTTCATAGCCAGATTTCTCCACACAGTATGTTTAAAGCCATACGTAAACCTGGCTTGCACATCCGCAATCGTGTCTTCCCCTTCAAATTGCAGTTTATATTCTGTCTTTATGACAATTGTCCTCTCCATATACTCCAGTTTTCATTTGTTTGTTTCGAGATCCTCAATTTCCAATTTCCTTTTCTGTGTGCATAACGCATTAACTGTACTGATAAGTGTAATTTCTTTAATGGGGAATGGTTAAGTCTGTTTCACACATGGGTTCTTTTTCTTAGATCCTGTGGAATAACATTGTCTGAATCAATCTATCCTAATTCTGTCAATATTTATATTAGACAGTATTGTGGAGAAAAATGTTCTAGACTGACAAAAATGAGTTTCTTCTGCTTCAACACAACATTTCTGTGTGGTATTTCTATAGTCTTCATTGAATCCAGAGTTAAGAATCCCCAAGTACTTTACAGAAGACAATTAAAACTGTATGCAGACAGATAATAATTGATGAGCTTTTTTTGGTCATGAATATCTGGAAGACTTACTTGTGCATCTGTTAATTTTCGGATATTCTTATTACCTGGTATACAAACTGCAGAACGTTATTAAACACAACACAACAGTTGATCTGTAAGTTATCTGTTAACTGTCGCCACATGGACGCAATTGGTACAGAGTAAAGGTGAGTACATCTTAAATACTGTCTGTTCGTGTCTAACACACGGGGTCAAACACACGATCCATTCTGCAGTTCTATATTCTAGTCCCCAGCCGGATAATTCCACGCTGCTTAGCCAAGAAAGACCTAAACGTTTCTCATAGTCGCATATCTGGACACTTTCTAAAATATATAATATGGTTACCAATATCTTTGTTCACTCCAGGACTTGTTATCTGACATACAAATTTGTAATATATCTTAACTCTACAGTTGGAGCTTAACCACGTTAGACACTCTATTCCTACTGTATTTGTCCACAATCACATTCCTGTTTTCTTGGCGATCTCCTTCCATGCCGGAACCGTAGTCTGATACTAAGGAGCAGCACATCTCCGTTTTATTAAAAATTCCGGCAAATATGCATAAGGCAATAGTTGTCTGCACGTAGCTGTTGCAACATTCCAGGAAGCTCTTCCATTAGTACGTCCACTTTAACGTCAGCTAATTCCACTTTATGTGGCATAACCGCAGAAGTTTTAAATTTCCTCGAAATAATTTACAGTGCTTCTGTGCCGATTTCTTTCCGTGTCCCTCTTGCCATCACACTGTCGTTCTCGTGTAGGAGAAGAGGCAGCTCCGCCTTAACATGTTCTGAAGTGACGAAATTGGAGAACCAATTATTAGGCAGGTAGTCGTAATGTTCTGGCAGATCATTGTATGTAAGAGAATACATCGTACATAAATATAAGACAAAACGTAAATATTATTTACAGTTTGTTCTGTAAATATTTAAGTTTCCAGTTTTTTCATAATTTTGAAAATATTACTATAGATTTTACTTTCAGTTTGTGTACAAAAAACCAGTTAGGAAAAATTATTTGTTTCAGCGGATGGGTGCTTTTGGCAGTGTGAGTTTTTATGCAGTCCTGTAAAAGTACACAAACATTATTTACGATAAGCATAAACTTTTCACTGACCCTTCATTATTATGGTAGTCCACACCGACAACTTGCCACCAAAACATTTTTGATCATCAACAAATTCGGCTGCCTTCTGGGGCTTTCCACATTCTGTTTCAAACATACTTCCTATAATCACTTAGCAGAAGAGTACACTGCCAATTTTAAATGTTGGCAGTCCATATTATTTGACTACATCTCAATTGCAATGCAGTCCTTTAGTTCTCATTCCATTTTACTGGACGTCCATTTTTATTATTGAAAGGGTACAGTACTGCCCGACATAGAAAATATGTACAACAACATACTTCGTTGTTCTTGTCAGAACAGCATTTTTTGTACAATAACACCATTTTATTTAATACACCGAATCCGGATACCAATGTAGGAAAGAAGGGAAAGTTATTTATTTAATTATTCAGGTGTGCACTTCCTTAAAACAGATCCCTATATCCAGTTTAATGATGTTTGTGAATTGAATGAATGGGTGGTCATTGCTGTCAAAGATAGTGAAGGTAGATTCTATAATCATCTTTGAGACAATCGTCTGGTCACCTTTGGCTGAACCAAAGAGACGAAGAGAGGAAGAGGGCCTGAGATGTGGCTGACCAATACGATGTCAAGGAAGCACGGGATGACCTGATAAACGGCCGTGTTTCAGCACTCTGTCGCTGGTTCCTGAGGTGTGAAGACGTGTTCTATGTGTGCTCCAGAAAAAGAAATTTAAATGAAAATGGTATGCATGTGGAATATTTAAGAGCATACAAAAATAATGATTTCTCTTTTCAGAAACTTTTGGTGGGAGGCTCATGTGAATTGTTCGGAAAAAGATAGGCAGGTAAAATTCATGGGGAACATTGGATTCTTCGGAAGTGACCAACGGTCACAATGAAACCAGGTGCTGCAATTATAAGATGAAATATTTTCGTGTGCTAATATGAAGATGAAATACTTGTGCGTGTAAATATAAGTTGCAAATATTTAAGAACTGTATGTACAGAACTTGAATTAGAGACAAACACTTCCGCATAGTGAGTACAGTGTGTGTCTGAACCTGACTATGAGACAATAAAAAAACAGAAGTTCTTGTCCAAGCTTTCAGTTGAGGATCCTTGTGTGAGATAATTCCATTATGAGATACATTCATGTGACGTCAGCTTGATATTCTAGTACTCTGAGAGGTAATTAAGGTGAGTCATCCATCTACCTGGCAACACCATGAGGGTTGCTTTGCACAGGGAGATGTGCATAAATTCTCCAGAGTTTCTGGTACGGAAATTTATTACGTGGGTCAGTGACATGTGAATCTGGGATGACTATTGATTGATGTGGGAAAGCAGAACAAGTAGATAACCAATTATTTTGTTTTTATGATGTGCTTTATACTACCAATGTGATTTATTGTGTATAATTAATCTGTGTGATATGCATGAGACAGTTGCGAATTAGTTTCAAATACGATGGTCAAGCGTGATTTTCCTTAGTACGGCCTGATAAACAGTAAATTTGTTCCGTTGCTAATGAATGAGGTAATGAGAGTATGGGAGGGGATGAGTAGCGAAAGATTCCTTACCAATTCAGAAAGTGCACAGTAGCGATAAACAGATACATTACGAGACCATAGAATAGTAAAATTCTTCTGGAATGTCATGCCCATTGGGTGGAGAATCCCTTTTTTAACTATTGTGTTTAAGTGCAATGCAAGAAATTTTGGAACATTTGCGTGAAACAAATGGCGGTATTGATTACTGAGTTGTGGGTAGCCATTTTGTTGAGGCATTATACCATAAGCTCCAATTTTTGCTAGTATGCCCAAGCTTTGATTAAAATACGTGCCACAGAAAGGAAATGTGGTCTTGGCAGGGTGGAGTGAGTCCATCAGAAACGTGCACAAGCTATTAATCAGATGCGTAATCCATTCCGTTGCGTTAAAAAAGAAAGGTGACAATAAATTATAGCTTAAGTGTTAGGTGCTAGGGCACTAATTTGAAGCATAGCTACAGTGGGTATGATAATCATGAAAATATTTCTGATGTACGAATAATAAAAGCACTCGCTTGGCAGGCCCCTCATCTAGTAGGCCTGACTACTTGATGTCACAGATGAGAGCAACCTACCATTATGTAAACAACTGGATAATTAAGAATGTAAATCTCACAGATACATATTAGCAGGATTATAATAACAAGTTTTCACAATAGTATAACAATTGGTTACAAAAACAATTTTTATATGAATAAAGATTTTATAATATTTTTCAGAGTATTCACGTCAACACTTCAGACATGCTCCTTTTTATTCTGTTCTGTAGCCATAACATTTCAGGTCTACTACATTACGGACAACTAACAGACTCTTTGATTTTGGGTGCACCACGCAGTACGCATTAGTGTGAGAAGTTTCTTATACTTCAAATGAGCCATTGTAAATATACTTAAATTTGGAAATAAACCTGCCCTTGCAGTATGTGCTATTGCACACTGTACAATTTCATTACCTTAATCTTTCCATAAAAAGTTCTAAACATTTCTAATTCCATCCCAGACGATGCTGTCTACATGTATTTTGTTTACATACCGGGGGTCTCTTTGGTTTTAGAATTTCAAATTCTTCCGTGGCTTGAGTCCTTGTTTGATACTATAGCACTGTCCGGTTGTTCTTTCTTTCTTCCTCGGTTTTGTATTCACTTCTGGTTATTGCGAAACCATTTCATCTTTTGGTACAAGAAAATGTTTTGTGACACATTCCTCTATTTTCTTTTCGTTTTCTCCATATACTTTTAGCCCAACTATCCTCATATTCTGACCACTCCGAGACTCTACTCGGTTCTACCAGAAACAGTTCCCTTAGACAAAGGTTAATTTCTCTCTCTCTGGTCCTCTGTCAGGTCTTAAATACTCAGGGCTACAGTTTTCTCCTAACGTTAATAATTTCTTTTCAATAAACCAAATCCTTCGTCTAAATTGTCATCTTCATTTGCTGTGATGACATCTACCTTTACTTCGTATTTTGTGTAATCACTGTGGACTTCGATAATTCGTAAGCAATCGTCCGACTCTACCTCTCCTTGCATATAGATAACAGTTTATTCTACTGCCGTTTCGTTACCGGGAGTGCTTCGTCTGTATCGCTGATGATTTCGTATTCCTCCTCTCTCCTCCTCTTTGAGGTCGTTCTTTGTTCCCTACTGTTTATTGCAAAGCAATTGATTCTACACATCTCGATTTTTTCCACTGCCTACCACCTCTTTAATATTTTATGCTGCTCGTGAACTTTACACGGCGCTTTGTGCGTGAACACTGCCCCTGCTGTCTAGGAACATGCTACAGCCGACGCCCCTTTTCTCTCCCTTCATCAACGACTAACTTTCTAATCGCATGATTTGTTTTGAAATTCTCCCACTTCCATCACTTTAGACCTTGGTACAGACCGTCGATCAGTCCGCAAAAATTCACAACTCATTTTCGCAATTTTTTTTCATTATTTAAACTGCTGTCGGTGTTTTCTTCCTCGCCTACCAACGAGCTTACATTTTCTCTTGCTGTGGTATCGATAGTTATGGAAGCGAGTTAGTTGCAGTCTTTTGTGACGTCATTCTTGTGTTCAGGTGTCGTAAGTAAAAGTTTTGCAAGGACACCTGATCGATCGGATTGCACAGTACCTGCCAGAGCTCTGCCCTCAAGCCCGTGTTCGTTTCATTGCCTGCCGTGATTCATCCCTGACCACACCAGTCGCTATACTTATAGGGGCCTGGAACGTTTCAGTCTCTTTCTTGTGTATTAGTTGACCATTTTATTGCACCTGGGAATAAGGACGCTGCGATGGGCTTATCGTGAGTTTTTATCGTGATGTTTCACGAGGACACTCTGAAACACTTATTAATGTACGCACAAGTGTCTGGAAATCATTCACAGTGCTACGCATTTTCCTTAGTCACTACTGTTCTTGTTTTCTGTAACGTCACTAGGTGTTTCCGACAACGGCCACGGGAGGTACATCGTCTCTCTCGCCTCTATATTATTAAAGTGTTTTGACTTTAATGTAATATGTGGTCGGGATTGTTTGGGAAAAGGTAAAGGATATTTAATACACTGTTGGTGTCGCGTATATCCTGCACGCTCGTAAATGCGGCTTACGTAGACGCCGGCGATATTTGCTTTTAATGGTTTAATTAACTGATACTGTTATTGCCCGATAAATTAATTGTTGTGAAGAGAGATAGATAATTTCATTTATATCACACTGGGTTTAGTTTGGTTAACCATTTACTTGACAGAAATAAATTTAATTGAAAACTCAAAGATATCGTAAAGCAAACCTTAGCCTTGTTACCTATTGCAGTTAAATTTATTTATGTAATTCCGTAAAAATTCTGATAAAATAAACTTTGCAAACATTAATGCTTGAAAATTATAATCAGTATTCAAAGTTCAAAAATGGCTCTGAGCACTATGGGACATCTGAGGTCATCAGTCCCCTAGAACTTAGAACTACTTAAACCTAACGAAACACTCATCCATGCCCGAGACAGGATTCGAACCTGCGACCGCAGGGCCTAGAACCGCTCGGCCACACCAGCCGGCAGTATTCAAAGTATTTATCATGTTAACTTGAGGGTGAAGCCCAACAGTTATGTTTTAATTAAATTCCACGTAATCGCTCCTATGCGCCATTACGACAAACGGAAGCCAAATGGGCAATTCTCTACAAAACTCACATTAAATACTGATCTTCACGTATCTGCTTCCCCAGCGAGGGAGAGGTTTTGAATAAGGACAGGAGAAATTCACTTTTTACCATATATTGCAATAGAAAATACGTACATCAAATACTCCGGACTTCAGGACAGCTAAGCGACTTAATTCTTGAACATCAGAGACAAAAGTAGTATTAGATCTTTTAACCAAGTCTCCTTAACATTAATGAGATAGGATTTCCATCATTACAAAGAATTTCTTTACATTGTACAGTTATTCTTTGATGCTAAAACACATATTAACATTTTCAACATAAAAATATCAAAAATGAGTTGTAAATTTTATAATTACCTCTCGTATTAGCTACGGTTTTTATCGACAAGAATGCACTCAGTTTTTTACTTTCTTTACACTTAACATTTACACGTCTGGTATAGGTTTAGCTCAATTTTTATAGGGCTTTCCAGTAGACATCACAGAGGCTAGGTACTATAATATCGTGATCGGGCTGTATAGAACTCATAACGTTTATTTCTGGGTCGTTCCCTATGTTTGATAGTGAGAAGGCCTACACGTTAGCTTGTCTCGCAACATCCACAATCTTAAGTTTTCTGCATTGTTGCTGTCGTAGTGAAGTCGCAGTGAGAATTCTCTACAGCGAGCGTCTGAAGTACCTCGACCTCTGCCCTTTTCTCTTCGAACGGTGTTAAGGCTATATCTATCGCCGTCATTCAGTTCGTTGTCATCGTAGTTACACCTACTTTTGGCACTGCTCCGTCGATAATCATGATTTCTTCCCCAATGGTCTTCGTCATCAACTTATTCCAGAAACGCAGGAAAACTTTTATGATTGGTTCCCACGTACCTCTTCGAATTGTCTGGTAGCCAGGACCGTTTCTACCATTAGGAAAGATTTGGCGGCCGTCTAGGGCGGCAAGATTTTAGGGGCGGAAAGGGACGGGAAAAATAATTTCAGATCATACAGCAAACAAACAAAAAAAATGAGGAGAAAAAATGTAAAAGAGAAAAACATTAAAACACCGAATTATTTTCAAAAGCATACGGAACAATTACTTCACAAGTCTTTAGTTACTTTGACGAAAGTAAACACACTGCCTCTGTTTACCCCAAAACTAAAGCAGCCGTTACTGAGTACGAAATGGAAACAAACATGACCTTGATACACCTCTGTCGAACGCTGAAGTGGGGCACCATCGCTGCTTTACGATCATGTTGGGACATGATGCCGTCTCCCTCTGTCCCCTTTCTTGTTTCTGTCTCTGCAGATCATTTGTCACCCATCAGTTGTATTGAGTGGTTCTGTTGATGTTCTTAGCTTGGCTGGTTCTGTTGATGTTATTGGCTTGGCTATTATTTCCTGTCGACCTCGTGTTCACAAACAAGGTTTTGTACTTCTCTTTCAACGTGTTTAAGAGGAGTGAAAGGTAAGTGCAGTTCATCACACCCATAAGTAAAAATAAGTTGGTGTCTGATGTACTCAATGTGGCGTTCTCATAGCTATCTTTATTGGTGATGATATTAAAAGTTCTATGTTCTTACCTGGATTCTTTCTTGTTAAGTCATTATGAAGCACACATCACTGTACCTCAGGGACGTGGAAGAAGACAAAATTACCCTTGATCCAGGTTAAATACAGCTTACTTTTATCGTGAACTAAACGTCGTTAATTTACTTCTCTATTACAGATAAAAAATGTCTTTCAGTATCTGATTTTATAGCCTTCGGCATAGCAAACTAAAATGTCCTTTGTGTATATTTTAGAACTACTTTTTCGTAGCAAAAGTGATTGCAATGCTTGCTTTCTACAGCGACCAGAGATTCCAGAGCGATGGTTAATACTGACCGATTATTGAACAATGGACTATCGCTTAGTTTAATGTTCGATACCTTAAAATTTCAGAAAACGAATATCAAGCATTATCACTTCAACGCTGTTTGCTGTCAATATTATTTATCTGTTAATAATTTCCGTCCGCTTAACTATCTCCGAAAATAAGTCTTTCTGTTTCCTTAACTGATTTATCAGTCACAATTGGGAAAAGCTCGTGATCTGTAGAATCAATGCCGATCATATGGTGAATTCATTTTTCGAATAAATCGTGTGAAGCACAGTTTTAATAATAGTGATATACTGCTTCAACTTCCAGTTCGCAATTGCACATCACGTCAAAGCGATTAGTGCTAACGGAACAGATCTGAACACAGTAAGAGCGAGACAGTATTGTCTCTATTACCTATAGGCTAATACAAACAAATGAATTCTAATATAGAGTATTCTTACTCCTTTACTCTCTTAGCGTTATAATACATTCCTTTTTTATAACTAATACTTAAATATTTCAATTAAAGTAAATAAAGTTTATTGTTTATGAAAATTCCGGTTTAACTCCGTCAAAGCTTGGATACACTGTCTGTAAATCTGTCTCTGTATGTTTGAGACTCGTCAAGAAAAAAATCTGAAGCAAAAAGTTTCCTGTGTTGGTGAAGGTACATTACAAGTCCAGTAACTTTGCTTGAAGAAGCAGCTTAACGATAAAAATGTACCTAAAACCAGACTTTTTTTTACTTAGGGCTTAATGACCACCCTGAGCAACTCACTGGGCTATAGGCATTCGCCCGTCAGTAATTTAGGGACACTGACTCCAGGGAAGGGAAATAACCAGTGCCTTTAGATAAACACACCATCCATACCTCACTGTGATTCGAACCCGGACCCATTTTGGACGAATGATCAGAAGCCAATCGCTTATACCACTGCGCCGCCCGGGGTGACTAATAAAAGATGTAGAACTCTCAATAGAAGAAGCAAACAAGAGGTAATTTATTTCTTTAATCACAAGAAAGTAGATGCTAAAAAGGTGAGGTTTATTCTCCATTCTAAAAGTATTTCAATTCAGACAGAAAGGAAGTCACACCATGATGACCTAGTTTGATGCTTCGAAACGTCTCCCATCAGTTTAGCTCAATTTATAAATTCAAGTATAAATTAATTCATACCAGAAAATAGTTCCGCACCTTTATTAGTCCATTTTCTTGCAGTTAATCAAATAAGTAACTAATGCCAAATTTGGTTGCACTGGTATATTCAGTTGAAGTCTAGTTTAAAATGTTCAGCAAATTCTTCCTATTTCAATTATTTTAGGAAATTTCGAAAACAGAGGACAGAATATAAGAAATTGAGGATGCTTGTTGTCCTCAATCAGTTTTAAAGGAATTGAGGACAAAGCATGAAACTGAGGATTGTCCGCAGAAAATGAGGACATCTCCTTAGTTTAACGATTAAAAGTATAATAGGAGATTGGACATTGGATGTTGGTGGTGGCCAAGAAAGGGGGGGGGAGGAATATTGGGGAGACTGGTGCTAGTACAAAAGAGGGGGCATCATTTTTTCGGTTTTCATCTATGGCGGCAAAACACCAAGCAATGGCCCTGATGGTAGCTTCTTCCATGACTCCCAAATGATCTTAGATTCGGGTTTCTACTTTTTAAGTGAGTGCGTTTTCAGCGCCAGGATACGCAGAAATCGTTCATAGAGTTTCTGCCCATATTATCATACATTCTGGCCAAAACAAACTCTCGCCTTAAACAATCCTGTTTTTGCACTGACAAGTATTCCTTGTTAAATTTTAGTTTGAAATCACTACACGTCAGCTGATCTGTGTTCAAATTTAGACCCAGTCTTTTGGCATCACCTGCTAATGCACTAATTACCACAATTATCTTTTCTTGATCTGACAAATCTTCAGAAAAAATTCTTTGGAGAGTTTTCAGAAAGTCCAGCGGATGCCAGTCATTATGTTTTTTGGCAGGATCATAGCGTTCCTCTCTATCTACTTGTTTGTTAAAAGGTACTCTATGAAACACTTAACTGGGCTTCTCTCTACTTTTCTTTTGATGGTCGCAAATTTAACCTTTAACTTGTGGAATATTTTGATCACACTTCCGCTCGCAATTAGTTACCTGTTCACGTAATTCTCTTTCACAATCCAACACTCTATGTCACAAATGTGAGATTTTTAATTTATATTAGTGAAAATTTCGATTTTCAGTGAGAAAAATTTCTCATCCACTTTTGTTATCATTGGAGGTGCCACATTCTTGGATCTCTATGTTCTCCTAAATCGAATATCTCATTTATATTATTAATCTATCCCTGCTTAGTGGCAACATTAGTATTTATGTTGTCTATTTCTACTTTCCTGTCTTCGATGGCAGTACTCAAAACGCCTACTTTTTGACTACTTCTTCGATGCGTTGGCTGGTTTTAACGCCCTGTTTTTCCGTTTGATTCTCAAGGCTACTGTTTTGTGCCTTGATTTGATTATTAATTCTACTTGCGTGTACTCTCTCTCGGTTATCCATTTTAAGACCCTGTTTTATGAGCTGACTATTGATGGTAATTACTACCTTGTGCTTTGATCTGTGAAGAAAAGATTTTTAACAGATCATTCATGCTCAGAGTTTTTCTTTGTCCTGCTCCACGGTGTCCTCAGGATCTGGTAATGCCTCATGTGTTTCTGTTGCTTCTTTCACTATTTATGAATTACTGAACATATCAACTCATTGATTTATGTAACCATTATCTTCCACGTAGGCTTCCTAATTTGTTCCGTCTACTAGCTCTGTTTCATTTGTGACGGGTCAAACTTCTGAATCTGATCATTTATAAATGCGCGATACTCCACATATGCCTTGTGCCGTACTGTGGCACCATCTGTGTATTCATTTCGAGAACTGCTGTCGAGCTCCATGGTGCACCTTTGTGTGCCGTTACTTTTCCGTTCTGCCCGCTATGATTGGACCTACATTAGCAACTACATGTAAATACCTAACATGTCACGTTGCTCTATGATATTGACGAGAAGTTAATTTAGTGTTCACAGTATTCAAACTTATGTAAATACAAACCTTAGTAGTGTAAGTGGGCTTTGGATGATTACATTTAGCCGGCTACTGTGACCGAGCGGTTCTAGGCGCTTCAGTCTGGAACCGCACTGCTGCTGCGGTCGCAGGTTTGAATCCTGCCTCGGGCATGGATGTGTGTGGTGTCCTTAAGTTAGTTAGGTTTAAGTAGTTCTAAGTCTAGGGGACTGATGACCTCAGATGTTAAGTCTCATAGTGCTTAGAGCCATTTGAACCATTTGATTACATTTGTTTTGCCATCTCGCGAGTCCTAAGTACATGTTTTGCTCAGGTGTGAGCGTGTGCGTCTTGCACTTTTTGTGATTTGCTGATTCTCGTGTATGCTTTTGACACGATATTCATAAGAAAAGTTTTATTTTGTTCTATGAATTGACGATGTTTTCGTTATCTAATAGTTTGCTGGAGTCCTACGCAGTCACGCCATACGTGTAAAATAAAACTATTGCAATAACTGTAAACCTAATTCGTAATAGAGCATGGATATAGTTCTTGGAGACAGATGCACACATTGTTATGTTTGCATTTCACATATATGTTACACTGAAAAGAATGGTGTGATCCGACAACAACGCTCGTGTTTCTGAGTAGTAAACTTTTAAACTTTGTTTTCTGCCTTACGGCAGGTTTTATCACGGGGGAAGCCTCGTCAGAGAGGTCCACCGCATGAGCCGTCTAGGGAAATGATTCCAGTGGTGGTTTCCCATTGCCTTCTGCTGACGACGATGAAATGACAATGAGGATCGTCATCCAGTCCCTGAGCGGAGAAAATCTCCGACCCAGCCGGGAATCGAACAAGGGACCCTTGGCGTAAAAGACCTCCACGCTGACCACTCAGCTATCGGGACAGACTCTGAGTAGTTAATGCACAAAAATTACAATTTGCAGAACTTCAGAGTGAAAAAAAAGTACTTTAGTGTTAGTGAATGTGGTGGAAAGTGATGGCACAAAGTAGCACTGCGTTAGGGCGTCTGGAAATGGACAACAACACCTGAAACGCCGACGAAATTTGAATATCCCCTTTGAGGTGGTGCAAAGTGATGAAGTTTACTCCGTGTGAGGTGGGTCGATTTTACGCGGACGCTCGCATACAATAAGAAACTGCGATGATGGCAGTATAACCGACACGACCAATGCAGTGGAATGGCTAAGAGTTCCCCGTGGCCCAATCCGGACCTGAATAGTAACGTAACGTGCTGCACGCGCGGTCATTATACATTTGAAACGTATATTCAAAATAACGGAAAATTTGCGCTGCATCGATACTTCCAGGGTGCATGTTGTGAACATTAATTACAACTTTAGTCTACACTCTGTGAAAATGTTCATCGTAAGCATGATTGTTTATAGACGTGTGTTTGAATAATGCTTCGTAGGAGAGACATGAAATATAAAAAGAGATTCTACTACACTATGCTCGGTTCCATTTAATTTATTCTTGGTCGTTTTACCTAGGTAAAAGACGTATGTTAATTATTATTCTTTTCAGGACTACTTATGTAAGTCGTGATTTACGTAGTAGTAATTCTGTTGTATCATTGCTGCGTGTAACTTGTCATCGGTGGATTGCTTGAGGCCATTAAGATGCCGCTTAATCCATGCCGAAGCATAACATCTACCGTTCCGATCATCAGCCTTGTCGTACGCAACATAACAATTAAGGGTGGCAGCGAAACGACGATCAATATCGCTTGTATACTGTCGATGGAGCCACATTGTCTCACCATCGCCATCGGAAGCACGAGCCATCGTAAGAATTCCGCATATCCCAATTTCTGGCATCTTCCTTTGTATTCTACTACAAGGGTTGCTTAAATTGCCCCCTTGAATGGTGGAACTTTACAAGAGTTTATATGCGCCATTCAAATTTAATTCGCATAGTGAGCTACGTGGAGCTGTCAGCAGTCTTCATCCTGGCTATGCAGAAACTTGATCTCTCGACTCTCTGGGCCTCCTGTACTTTGGTATCTTGCTCAGTTACTGTGATTATGACTGGAGAATGTCTTATGCCGTGGTCCTTCGGAGTCAGAAGTTCTGGCATTTACCAAACACTAGTTGATCCTCGAGACAAGATAATACGAATTCGATTTATCTGAGCCGACCGTTGTGGCCGAGCGGTTCTAGGCGCTTCAGTCTGGAACCGTGCGAGCGCTACGGTCGCAGGTTCGAATACTGCCTCGGGCGTGGATGTGTGTGACGTTAGGTTTAAATAGTTTTAAGTTCTAGGGGACTTATGACCTCAGATGCTGAGTCCCATAGTGCTCAGAGCCATTTTAACCATTTTTGATTTATCTGATCAGAATTGTGTAGCAGGTAGTGTTTATTTGCTAGCAAGAACTGATTGTTGTTTTGAAGTGTTCATTTCTTCTCCATCGTCACGAAAGAACTGTGAAGTTTATTATGATGTGGTTAAGAAAACTCTATGTCCACTGGAGAGTCTATTCATTGTGGTGCGTGCCGTTCACAGCCGTTCCAGCTACAGTTAGAACTAGATTTCTATGAAACACTGTAAGCAAAAATAAATTACGAGGCTCGTTGAAAAAGGAATGCAACACATTTTTTGTCTGCTAATTTCGGTTGAAATATGTGCAATTTGTTGTGGGACATCGTGGAATATTTCCGCTTCATCACCTTTAGTTTCATAAAGTTCCGATAGGTGGCGTCAAAGTGGCGTCTATAATCCAAGCAGAGAGCTGTCATTTGATTTCTTTTGCCGGAAAACCAGAGCATCGCAGATATTTATACGCGCTTGTAGAAAGTCTGCGCTGACCTGAAAGTGAACAATAGCAGAGTGAGTGTACTGTGTTATGCCACTTTGATTTCCGTAGTAGGATGTGGCGAGACGTGACTGGTTCAAATGGCTCTGAGCACTACGGGACTTAACATCTGAGGTCATCAGTCCCCTGGACTTGGAACTACTTAAACCTAACTAACCTAAGGACATCACACACATCCATGCCCGAGGCAGGATTCGAACCTGCGACCGCAGCAGCAGCGTGGTTCCGGACTGAAGCGCCTAGAACCGCTCGGCCACAGCGCCGGCAAGACGTGTCCCTAAGCTGTATACTCACAATAGCCGTGCCTTCAAGACTTGACACACATCGTCCCAGTATTAACATAAATTGTTAAACTTTAGTCCGTGATCTTTAAGCGGGTGAATGTAATAGGAACTGTGCACAAACCACACATTCGACTAAAACAGAAGTACACCTGTTCCCAGCCCCTATTACATCGTACACATTCTGCCAATATTACACTCTTCAATAGTACTGCAGTGCATTGAAGTGGTGAATTATAACACACTATAATATTGGTACATCTTGTTGTAGTAATTCGCATTTGACTAAATCCTGTGTACATTGCGCGTTACGTGAAACATAAATACGCTCATTCACTCAGCCGCAAAGTGAGTTTTTATTGACAGCAACAGTTCAACAACTCTCAGTAAAACTGAGTACGTTATAACGCGTAGCTTGCGAGTACTATGTCTTTATTAAGCACAATTGAAATGATTGAAATCTCTTGATAACAGCAAACAACGTTATAGTCCGAAATAACTAAAGCTATTGCTGGTTACTTACGTTATTTTTGCTAACGATCCGTATAGTTTACTACGGGGAATCTTTCACTCACTACTATAAAACATAATCATCTAAAAACGCGTGATAAATATTTACCGTCACCGTTTCACTTACTTACGGTAAATCTCAATTTCGTTCATCGTTGTTCAGATAAATTTAGGAAACGATTTCTTACTTCGGTAATTCCGAATATGGCAATCAAAGTTATAATTTCATTATAAACAAGTGATATAGCGATAGTTATCTGTGCAATCCAATTAATTCTCTAACGATCTGTGAACGTTTCTTCTTCTTGTCCTTTTTGCTTATTTCTTTCTCGTTAAATCCTTGAAATAACTCAATAAAGAAAGTAATACCTCTGCCTTTTCTTAAATGAAATCTAACAAAATCCTCCTCCTCTAATTACTGATTTTAAATCGTAATAAAATCTTAATAAGACATTAATTCTTCGACTCGAGGTTTTGAAACCTGGAATAACTGACTTATCTTTGCAAGACTAGCTTTTAACTACTTTGCATCCATGTAACTTTTTATTATTTATCCCACTTGCATATCTTTCAGTGGGTATTCAATCCTTTCCATTGTAAAATTCGGCTCGGAGCTCAGAATTAAGTTAGACTTTTCCTTGTTGGAATCTAATTAAGAGCTCGCATACAACTTTCATGTGAACGAGTGACGTTGAAAAAGTCTAAAACCCACACAAATCGGGAAGGGACAGACAAAAAAAAATACTACGTGCCGTCGCCTCGTTTGTGCTAACTTAAATACAGCAGTCATGGCTCATCCACTTCAGGTGTTGGCAATCACGTTTCCTCTAACAGTCCCTAAGTTAAATTTGCCAGTCGTCACCTTACCAAGCAATGGTGTTGATTATCGTCGAATAACATTAATTGTTTCCTCTAGGGTACGATGTCTGTCTTCAAAGATTAGGGTCAGAAAATTTATGAGCAACAGACAACTATCTCCTCTTTTACACAAGTCGTGCAGATCCTCGTTCCTGACTGTATAAAACATAATTTGAAACTTAAACTCGATGGTACACATAATTATGAATATTAAGTCACTAACACTGTAGGGCGTACTTAAAATATACACAAGTATTAACTGCTCAATACTCAACTACCTTAGAGTGGACGTCCAAAACACACGAATACCGCAACCGCTCAATTTCCTTAGAGCGTCCGTGAACACAACATCTACCAACTAAAACAACAACGTCTTCCAGAGTCTTGTGAGCACCAGGAATACCACGAATTGCATTCTAAGTCCAGTCCAATGACTGAATAATACTTTCAAACATCAGCTTATCCAAATATGAAACAAAGTTTCACCAGAATTAGAGCGTAACAGTTCGCTAGCCCGTTACTTCCTACACAACGTGATAACTAGCAAACTTTATCCACCCTGTGGCAGCGTCAGTTAACCAATTCCTTCCCCTATACAATCTTAGCAAAAATATCTCCAGCGCTGTGACCGAAAATAAACTCAAATCATTTACTTTAACATACCCTCCTTTCTCTCGCGGAACGATATAAATTGAAGCATATACACTGCTAGACACGTGTAACAACTCGGTCACACTTAAGTTCCGATCTGCAACAACTTCTCACGAAGTATATTAGTCGCGATCCCACCTATATACGCGTTGACTGTTAGAAAAGATAATTAAATAGAGCTTGCACCTACCAGCTCTACCTTAGGCTAGCAAGACTCAAATCGGAAACGAACTTCTAAATCCCAAAAACCCTAGGGGAATCAATTTAAAGAATCACATCGCCCTTCCATTTCTTTTAACAGTTAAATGCAAGTTCCTCGGTGGCCTTCACCTCGCTGAATAGCGGCCAGCTCGATGTGATGATACCTCTGGCTCGGACAGATGATGTCTGCTGCTGCAGGCGCGAGGAAACTCTTTGCTCTAACTTGTTTGTCCGTCAGTCCCGATAGGAAGCTCGTTTTCTACAACAGTTGCACACATAGAGACTTTAGTTACAGATCATCGATACGTTTTTAATAACTGCCAACCGCTAATTTAATATGTTGAAGCGTATCAAAGTCCGTGACAGCACCCAGAAACTTTTGGACCATCTGTTTTGGCTCAATGAAGGATGCACTCCGCGGGAAGCTGTACTTAGATGACGAAGAGGTTACTAACGCAACAAGACGTTGGCTCCGACGTTGACCAGTAGAGTGGTACCATATGGACATAGAGGCACTCCCAGTAAAGTGGCGTATGACCGTCGCATTGAACGGAGATTACGTTGAAAAATAGGATTTTATAGCCAAAAGAGAGGGGTATAATATGGTGTATTGGAATCTTGACTAACACCAGCCAGTTTTAAAAAAAGTGTTGCATTAATTATTGAACGCCCTTCGTAACAGCTGATCAAACAGCACCACATCGTCACAGATGAGCTGTTGATATCACATTTTGTTCTGGTGACTTCAGTTTTTTGGACAAATGATGCATCAAAAATCTTTTCTTTTGGCAATATGGCTTTCTTTAAGTGTCTTTTTTATTCAGTTCATCTCGACGATCACCTACCGGAAAAATTTGTCACTATAATTTCTTAAATTTTTGTGTAGCGTGTGAAGTAACCCGTTCATGTCACTATCAGCAATGAACGAGTGTACCCAGAACTTTTTCTGCATTCTCTCCTTATTTCCGCCGTTTGCGGTGGCCGAGCGGTTCTAGGCGCTTCAGTCTGGAACCGCGAGAGTGCTACGGTCAGGTTCGAATCCTGCCTCGGGCATGGATGTGTGTGATGTCCTTAGGTTAGTTATGTTTAAGTAGTTCTAAGTTGTACGGGGCTGATGACCTCAGATGTTAAGTTCCATAGTGCCCAGGGCCATTTGAATCATTTTCTCCTTAATTCGCTGTTCGCACACAAGGCCGAGCTACTAACTCTTCTAAACCCATATCGATGCTTAGAGCAGACCGAAGACATTCCTCTGCAAGCTCTATAGGCCTGTATACTGTAATGTATCCCACAAAATGAAATGTAGAGAACTACTGTGATTTTAGATGCTATTCGTAATTCTTTAAGAGGTGGGACACATCAAATTGACCACAGCAGCAGTACAATAATAACATTCACCAGTAGACTTTTGAATTAATGAAAAAAATGGAACTCCTCCTGTGTTATCGTATATCTAAATACCTGACAGCTTTAAGACTTGATATGATTAGGTACAGAGATAGTTCATGGCGAGTACGAAAGATTGGCGACGCCTAACCGTAAAACTGTTGTCGTTAATGAAAAAATTCTGTTTTGCATACAAATAGCAATGATAATCGGACTTTGTTAAGAAATATAGACTGCACGATCGAGTTATGAGAATATAACGCTGATGGTGTGTGACTGTAGCGTCTTCACCCCAATCACTTCCAAATGGCTTGATTAGCGAAGTCCTATAGAAATTTTACAATTATTGGTCCATGATAATAATTAATGTGCTACTAAATCAAACAGAGTGAATTTTAAATGTTGTATGATTCTTTCATTACTGTAGGTGCTAAGGAAAATTACATGACCTTCTTATCCGAAGGCCGTCAAGAGATAGATAACAGGAATAGAGACAAGTAATGAAACAAGAGAGTGTTGTATATCAGTTTTTTAAAACAATTGATTCATGAGAGCTACGCAGATAATATTACACGTAACATAGGTGTCCTTTCTGCAGGATAATCGTGTTTTTGACATTATTAGGGTTACATATATTGCCCCCTTGAATGGTGGAACTTTACAAGAGTTAATATGCGCCATTCAAATTTCATTCGCATAGGGGCTGAATATTCGTAGATTTATAAAAATTATAAAAATTAAAAAAATACATAACAAAGTGTTGATCTATAAACATAGTATGTAATATGAAGTAAGGTGTAACATGAGTGCTTCACTGGCAGAATAATTTTGACGTACTACATGCTTGAAAAACGTGCTCTCAATATCTTTCAGAATGATCCCTTAGTTTGTACAGTTTGCACACGAGTTGAAGTGTCCTTTCTTGCATTATATTCTATAATATTTTACAATTTCAAGTTATCTGCTGTTTTGTCTAACTGGCTGTAACTCGGTCCATCGTCGGCGTTGGAACAGCAGAATGATGGAGGCTTCATAGATCGACTCTGATTAAGTAACCGTTCGTGCGGTCGGCGTAAGCCCAGAATGCACTCCTGCTGCCAACTTCTGTTACGTGGTTGTGCAGCGGCATAAATACTGCCGCAGGACACGGACACGGCGCGACCTGCGGCGCATTTGCGGGCACATTGTACCGCAGAGGTAAAATACTCCCCGCGACTGCTGTGCCGAGATCGTGAAAGCACACTCTGTTGGTGGCGCAGCGGACGCCTCCCGTGGCGACTGCAGAGATTTTGTGGACAACAAATCTGCCTGTTTGATCGTTGTCTGGGAAGTTTACTGTGACGTGCGGCAAGCACCGGTCAGCGTTTGGTTTGCAGGCACATACGCTAGCTGTAGCGGATGAAGCCTGAAACTTGGCAACCAGCATAGCACGGATGTTTGTATCTGCTTGCTTGGGTTGGGTTGTTTGGGGAAGGAGACCAGATAGCGAGGTCATCGGTCTCAGTGGATTAGGGAAGGATGTGGAAGGAAGTCGGCCGTGCCCTTTGAGAGGAACCATCCCGGCATTTGCCCAGAACGATTTAGGGAAATCACGGAATACCTAAATCAGGATGGCCGGACGCGAGATTGAACCGTCGTCCTCCCGAATGCGAGTCCAGTATCTAACCACTGCGCCACCTCGCTCGGTGTCTGGTTGCTGTCTGGCTAGCAGTTACCCGAGAGACATCAGTAACGTATTCATAGAACAGATTTTAAGTTTTTGTTTAAAAAGTGCCTTATTATCAAATCACATTCAATATTACAAATAAATACAATATAAGACAAAAACGACGCCGCACAAAGGAGTTACACAACTTGCTCACAAATTGATATTCATACAGGTATCAACGGAAAAAGCAGTATTGTAAACTTTGGTGGCTGAAGGATGAATGTGTGACGGTGCACCGCAGTTTCACCACACACATGTCAACAGAAGGTGTAGTAGGTCTCAAAGACCCCAGTTGGAGTAACTGGCGAATTGCTGGACACTCGAACAGGAGCAATGCCAATATTCGATTATGTTGGCAGGGTTGGCTGAACCGTGGCTGAACACAGCGTCAAGAATGAAGCGATCTACCTAGAGAGACGACAGAACATGAGCGCTAAATGGTTCAAATGGCTCTGAGCACTATGGGACTTAACATCTATGGTCATCAGTCCCCTAGCACTTAGAACTACTTAAACCTAACTATCCTAAGGACATCACACACATCCATGCCCGAGGCAAGGTTCAAACCTGAGACTGTAGCGGTCGCGCGGTTCCAGACTGTAGCGCCTAGTTCCGGTCGGCCACTCGACCAGCCATGAGCGCTAAGAAATGGGCATAGAGGCACTCAGAGCCCCAGAGTCATCATAATCACCGATCCTGCGTGCAACTGGTGCTTCAGTGACCACCATGACAATTAGGCGACTCACAGAAGTGGCGCCCCTTGCACCGACTACCATCGACCCCTGTACATTAAGAAGCCCGTCTGCAGTGGTGTCGGCCACATTCCGCCTCGACTCTCATTGACTTGACTAGAATTGTCTTCAGTGATGAGTCACACTTCAAACTGAGCTCCTATCACCAACGAAGACGAGTTTGGAGATGCACGGATAGCAGAGGTAAACCAAACTGTCTGTCGCCGCGGAAAGGTCCGGCAACCACGACTGGTGGTGTGGTGTGGCATTTCTTTTCACTGCAGGATCCCTGTGGTTGTCATCTGCGGCAGCCTTACAGCTCAGCGGAATGTCGACGACATCCTATGACACGTTTTGTTGTCCTTCATGGCAGGCAACCTGGGCTCACATTTCAGCAAAATGATTCCCGCCTGCGCACGGCGAACGTTTCTACTGCTTGTTTTTGTGCTTACCAAACCGTGATTTGAGCAGCACGGTGGCCGAATCTCTCCCCAGTTAAGAACGTCTGGAGCACTGTGGGCAGAGTCCTCCACTCAGCTCATGATTTTGATCATCTAACGCAGCAATTGGACGGAATTTGCCACGACATCCCTCATGAGGCCATCCAATGACTCTATCAATCAATGCCAAGCGGAATAACTGCTTTCATAAGGGCCACTAGTTGACGAAAGTGTTATTCACTCGCTGAATTTCTTAAGCCCTTTCTCTTTATCAAATGATCAATTTTCTCTGAAGCTGTAATCACTTTTATGCATGCACATTCTAACATTCTTCAAAGTCGTGTTTCCCTACCACTTTCGTGCAACGACGCTCTGAGCGTGTTTTTTTAGGGAATTGAGTAGTTTGAACCTGGGACCTGTTGCTGGTAAGGAGATGCAAGACCACACAAGACATGTTGACTTCAGAAGAGTTCGTGTGACTAGCGACGATATAATCAAATACTTAATGATTTCAGCGTCAGCTCCACTGCACTCCCTGTAAAGGAATCTTAATAATAACTAAATTTAGTGGAAGGGGTTCAAGGCTTTCCTATATTTAGTTAGTTAGTAAAATAACATAAAAAAGCAGTTAATTTTAGCATTGGAATTTTTATTCTACTCACAAAACATTGTGTATAAATTGCACTATTAATAAAAGGAAATATTTTAACACAGGATTATAAAAACCAACTACGTTCAACAAAAATGCAAACGAATATTCCCTGAATGGATTTCCAAGTTCTATAATGGATCGAAAGAAGACCTATGCCATATCACATCTATAATCTAGGTTTAAGTTAAGTTTCATAAAAGAGAAAACTATCAGAATGGTCTTCGGTGACCCACAATTATTTTTAATTGCTTATTTAACTTGTCGTAAATTACAGTGGCTGATGTGGCTTCTAAATATTGATATACACTCCTGGAAATTGAAATAAGAACACCGTGAATTCATTGTCCCAGGAAGGGGAAACTTTGACACATTCCTGGGGTCAAATACATCACATGATCACACTGACAGAACCACAGGCACATAGACACAGCAACAGAGCATGCACAATGTCGGCACTAGTACAGTGTATATCCACCTTTCACAGCAGTGCAGGCTGTTATTCTCCCATGGAGACGATCGTAGAGATGCTGGATGTAGTCCTGTGGAACGGCTTGCCATGCCATTTCCACCTGGCGCCTCAGTTGGACCAGCGTTCGTGCTGGACCTGCAGACCGCGTGAGACGACAGCTTCATCCAGTCCCAAACATGCTCAATGGGGGACAGATACGGAGATCTTGCTGGCCAGGGTAGTTGACTTACACCTTCTAGAACACGTTGGGTGGCACGGGATACATGCGGACGTGCATTGTCATGTTGGAACAGCAAGTTCCCTTGCGGTCTAGGAATGGTAGAACGATGGGTTCGATGACGGTTTGGATGTACCGTGCACTATTCAGTGTCCCCTCGACGATCACCAGAGGTGTACGGCCAGTGTAGGAGATCGATCCCACACCATGATGCCGGATGTTGGCCCTGTGTGCCTCGGTCGTATGCAGTCCTGATTGTGGCGCTCACCTGCACGGCGCCAAACACGCAAACGACCATCATGGGCACCAAGGCAGAAGCGACTCTCATCGCTGAAGACGACACGTCTCCATTCGTCCCTCCATTCACGCCTGTCGTGACACCACTGGAGGCGGGCTGCACGATGTTGGGGCGTGAGCGGAAGACGGCCTAACGGTGTGCGGGACCGTAGCCCAGCTTCATGGAGACGGTTGCGAATGGTCCTCGCCGATACCCCAGGAGCAACAGTGTCCCTAATTTGTTGGGAAGTGGCGGTGCAGTCCCCTACGGCACTGCGTAGGATCCTACGGTCTTGGCGTGCATCCGTGCGTCGCTGCGGTCCGGTCCCAGGTCGACGGGCACGTGCACCTTCCGCCGACCACTGGCGACAACATCGATGTACTGTGGAGACCTCAGGCCCCACGTGTTGAGCAATTCGGCGGTACGTCCACCCGGCCTCCCGCATGCCCACTATACGCCCTCGCTCAAAGTCCGTCAACTGCACATACGGTTCACGTCCACGCTGTCGCGGCATGCGACCAGTGTTAAAGACTGCGATGGAGCTGGGTATGCCACGGCAAACTGGTTGACACTGACGGCGGCGGTGCACAAATGCTGCGCAGCTAGCGCCATTCGACGGCCAACACCGCGTTTCCTGGTGTGTCCGCTGTGCCGTGCGTGTGATCATTGCTTGTACAGCCCTCTCGTAGTGTCCGGAGCAAGTATGGTGGGTCTGACACACCGGTGTCAATGTGTTCTTTTTTCCATTTCCAGGAGTGTAGCAGAACAATCATCGCGTTGAGATTTTAGCTTAAAGTAGCAAATGTGAATACGACGAAGTTTAATTGACGATCGACACTAGTATTACGTAAAAAGCGGATGTAACATATGAGACTCTGCAGTTCTGAGTGAAGCCTTATGCGCTCTTATGCGGCATCACCTGTGTTCATTACCTTGTCGGTGGTTAGGCAGCGTCAGTGGGCGGCGGGCGCCGCAGCTCCACACACCTCGCCGTCTCGGTAGCAACTCTGTCGAACTTCTCCTTACTACTGTTTACTGAAGTGGGTTTAAGAAAAAGGTATCTGAATGTGTTTTCAACTGACTAATCAGCGTCTCAATGTTAACCTTATGCTCTGCTTACAAAAATTCTGTCTATCTAATGAGAAACATTATACTTTTCGTGGTGGGGCAATGTTTTTAATGTTTGCTACGTAACAGAGATGCGTATAGTCTCACGCTAAAACTTGCAGCTGGTGTGGCCCTTTCAGTGTTATCGTAATATCTATACTGTTCTTCTGGAGGGCTCTATCTTTTAACATGGGCTGGGCGGTGGACCTCCTGGTGATCGGTATGACATGCATTTAGGTGTTCTTAAGTTAGTCTGTGGTATTCCATTTGCTCACTCGTTGATCGTATTACTTTGGTTAATTTAATGTCAGGATTTATTCGGAGCTATGTGACATACTGCCGGATTTGCTATCATGTCAGGGTTTTCGTGGAAGGTGTTGGATTTGCCTGGCACCTTACTACTTCTACATCCTCTATAAGTATTTCCTCGTGGTTCGTCGTTTTTTTGTGTCTTCGAGTGTATTTCAGACAAAAAACAGGAAATCAGTCTCATTTATTTGCATCTCATTTCTTAACGTAATTCAGCTATGTCTCGAACCCATTAGCATCACTTGCCTCAGCAGGAAATGCAGTCACTCTATTATGGTCTGGAAGTAAGATTTGACAAAAGCTATAATATCCTATATAGTAACGTCCTTTCACCTTGATGTAACGTTCCTGTGGTTGGAAAGGAGCACCAGCAACAGGCTACGAGGAAAATCAGGATTGATAACTTGTAATCTTCTGCGATAGGAGGTGTGTTATTATAATTAAATGGTTCAAATGGCTCTGAGCACTATGGGACTTAACACTGAAGGTCATCAGTCCCCTAGACGTAGAACTACGCAAACCTAACTAACCTAAGGACATCACACACATCCATGCCCGAGGCAGGATTCGAACCTGCGACGGTACTGGTTGCGCGGTTCCAGACCGAAGCGCCTAGAACTGCTCAGCCACTGCGGCCGGCGTCAACATTTTCAGTAATTTATTTGTGGCAGAGACATCCAGTGACTGGTGCCCGTCAGTCCGATCACTCGACTTGCAGTGCTGCCGTTCAAGAGGTGATTTTCCAACAGGATAAAGCTCGGACACATATCGCTGTTGTAACCCAGCATGCTCTGCAGAGTGTCGACATGTTGTTTGGCCTGCGCGATGACCATATCTGTCTCCAGTCGAACGCGTATGGGACATCATCGGAACACAACTCCAGTGTCATCCACAAACTGCATTAACCGTCTCTGTATGAACCGACCATGTGCAACAGGCATGGAACTCGGTCCCACAAACTGGCATCCGGCTTCTGTACAACACAATGAATGCACGTTTGCGTGCTTTCAGACAATGTTCTTGCGGCTACACCGGTAACTAATGTACCAACATTTCACATCTGCGCTTATATTTACCTGTGATCTTGCAATGTTAATTACTTACATATCTTATCTAGACAAATGCTATATATTCCCGAAATACTATTTCTCTCTAATAATTATTTTTTGGTGTTGCAACAATTTTTCACCAGTGTTAGTTATAAATGTGGTATGTGCTGTAACCTTATAAATTACGTTCTACATCTACATCTACGTGGTTACTCTGCTATTCACAACAAAGTGCCTCGGAGAGGGTTCAGTGAACCACCTTCAAGCTGTCTACCGTTGCACTCTCTAACGGCGCGCCGGAAAAACGAGCACTTAAATTTTTCTGTGCCAGGCCTCATTTTTCTTATTTTATCGTGATGATCATTTCTCCCTATGTATATGTGTGCCAACAGAATGTTTTATCAATCGGAGGAGAAAATTGGTGATTGAAATTTAGTGAAAAGATCCCGTCGCAAACGAAAACCGCCTTTGTTTTAATGATTGCCACTCCAATTCAGGTATCATGTCTGTGGTTCTATCTTTCCTACTTCGCTATAATACAAAACGAGCTTCCCTTCTTTGTATTTTTTCGATGTCATCCGTCAGTCCTATCTAATGCGGACCACACACCGCACAGCAATACTCCAGAATAGGGCGGACAAGCGTGGTGTAAGCAGTCTCTTTAGTAGACCTGTTCACCTTCTAAGTGTTCTGCCAATAAACCGCAGTCTTTGGTTGGCTCTACCCACAATATTCTGTGATCCTTCCAATTTAGGGTATTTGTAATTGTCATCCCTAAGTATTTAGTTGAATTTATAGCCTTCAGATTTGTGTGACTTATCGCGCAATCGAAATTTCTTTTAGTACTCATGTGAATAACTTCGCACTTTTCTTTTTTCAGGTTCAATTGACACTTTTCGCAACATTCAGATATATTATCTAAATCCTTTTGTAATTCGTTTTGGTCATCTGATGACTTTACAAGACGATAAATGACAGCATCACCTGCAAGTAATCTAATACGGCTTTGATATTGTCTCCTATGTCGTTAATATAGATAAGTAACAGTAGAGGGCCTGTAACAATTCCTGGGGAATGCCAGATATTATGTCTGTTTTACTAGATGACTTTCCGTCTTTACTACGAACTGTGACATTTCTGGCAGGAAATCACGAATCAGTCACACAACTGAGGCGATGCTCCATAGGCACGCAGTTTGGTTAGAGGACGCTTATGAGAAATGGTGTCGAAAGCCTTCTGGAAATCTAAAAACATGGAATCAATTTGACATCCCCCGTCGATAGCACTGATTAGTTCATGAGTATAAAGAGCTAGTTGTGTTTCGCAAAAACGCTATTTTCTGAATCCGTGCTGACTCTGCGTCAATAACTCGTTTTCGTCGAGGTACTTCATAATGTTCGAATACAGTATATGTTCCAAATCCTTATTGCGAATCGATGTTAGTGATATGGGCCTGTAATTCTGAGGATTACTCCTGTTTCCCTTTTTGGGTTTTGGTGTGACTTGAGCAATTTTCCAGTCTTTAGGTACGGATTTTTCTGTGAGCCAAATATGGAGCTATTTATCAGCATACTCTGAGAGGAACCTGATTTGTATACAATCTGGACCGGAAGCCTTGCTTTTATTAAGTGATTTAAGCTGATTTGCGACACCGGGGATATCTGTTTCTATGTTTCTCGTCTTGGCAGTTGTTTTTGATTGGAACACAGTAATATCTACTTCGTGTTCTTTGGTGGAGGAGTTTCATAAAATGGTGTTTTTTTTTGTTTTATTATGTATTTGTTCTGTGTTAATGCTATTAGTGAAAGACAGTAAAAAAAACATCGTTAGCAGAGAGTAAAGACCAATGCAGGAGCGCTGTCTCTGGACCCCAGTGTGACATCATGGCATGGAGCCGGACACTGATCTTCTTTTCGTTTGTGACCCGCCAGTAGACGTCTGGCACTTGGTTCAGCGAATTCTGGCATTCCTCACACGGGCTACTCCTGACCAATTAATCGGATGACGTATACTACCCACAGACGAAGACTCCCTCTGTAATTGATTCCGCAGCCTTGCTGTACGATTTTTTTTCCGCTGGCGAGAGGAGTATTATCCAGATTTGGACTTACGCCAACGAACAACATTCCGCCATTGTCCGTAATCCGAAACTCAGGCAATACTTCTCCAACTTCCTTTGGAGTGCTTTCTACGACCAGCAGTGTGGGTGGAATGGCCCTGCAATGAGCAGTTGATCTGATTCACTATTTTTGATTTTTTGATTCTACGATTCCCAACGGTATTCTCTTTTATTTCGAGAAAACGTGCATGAATTTCTCCGCGGCTACGGGCGGCTTTCATGGACCTCAGTCCACTGGTCCAGTGAAAAAATAATACTAAAATAAAATAAACAAAAATAAAAAAGATAACAAAATAAAAATTTTCTGCTACATATATTTGTTGCCCTCTTCCTCATTTCCTTCCCTCCTCTCTTCGTTTCGGTAGAATTGTTGGGGTAGGCGTAGTTAGGGGCGAACACATGAAGTGCAGCAGATATTTTGTTTTTCGAATCAAAATGGCGGTGGCAAACAGATCCTTTTTTTTTTAATAGCTTCCTTTATAATCAGGAAAGTGAGGGCGAAAAGATAAAAAAATAACAGCTTAGGTGGCAGAAACGAAAAAAAGAGGGCTGACTGGCTTACCTCCGTAATAAAAACCTGAGTGAAGGAATCAACGATGGACTTGGTGTCTTGTGACGTCCGCCCAGACCAAATGCAACGAACAACATCGAACAAAATAAACAGAGAAAAAAAGTTTGTAAGCCGACCGCTCGCGATAAGCGGGAAACCTGGGTTCGAGTCCCGGTCCGACACAAATTTTCATTGTCATCATTCCATTAAACAGCTCACCGTTGTCCATGTTCGCAACTTGCACACATTTCATGAAACGCTGTAGGTACCTGAGCTTGTCATTGTACTCAGCCACTATCATCTACTTGGAGTCCCATTCTTTTCCAGTTATTTAAAACCCGAGTGTCTTTGTTTAAATAGCTAAAAGAGAAGTAATGAAAGACTATGACTGCCAGTTTTGTTTTTTTGCTAAAAAGATAACTGAAAGTAATTAATAATGAAGCTCAGTCAAGTCAACAGCGTTGTTCAATAATATTCACAGGCAAAGTCATTCTTGTTAACTGAATGAAAACAAAGTAAAGTAGCTAAAATTAAAGTTGTTCTGTCAATCTCAAATGAAAGAGAAGAATAACAGATAATTGAGCAGACAGTGTCCAGTTTGGCTGCCGACCGTAATAATTAATTTCTGTATTATTCCAATCACATTTGTTGTAGACTGTTTGAGTCTCAATGTTTCTTATTTTATGTAGCCGATGGCACTGTTTTTTTTTTTTCTTTTTAAACCAACTCCAAATGAGTAGCAAACGCAGGAGGGGAATAGGTTGTTCGTTAGAACTACTTGTGCACTTCTTTCCACTAACCGGTCAAAAGTTTCTTTAGAGACGATAGTCTTCTCCAAAATCAGATTCATTAAGCATACGAGATCACGGTGATCTTACACCATTAATCTATTAGTGGAGGCTAGGTTACATGTTGTCATCGAATTTTTCTTTTTTTTCTGGTTATACTAAATGATTTCAGGGAAACTGGTGGGATAGCACCTTCTGAAAAACCTTCATATGTTAATAGCCACAACTCTTTCCTTAACCAATCTTGTGCTGTGTCTATATTGAGGTATGACGTCGATGATTTCATTTAAGTTCCCATCTTCAGGAAAGACAAGCTTGTTATTCACCACACGGTGTCATTTATTTTCATTCGATGTGTCATTTATTTTTATTCGATTTTTGTTATTAATAGGTCAGATTATAAAATTTAATGTCTTCTTAATATTTTATTACAAGTGTTAACTAGTTTCAGCTTTTGAGCCATCATCAGATCTAAAACTGAGAAAATAAGACAGAAATTAAGACAGAAAAGATATGCACCACGAAGGAATTATCCGAATGGGTCGGAAATTGGTAATTATGATGTACATGAACAGACAAAAAAATTATTATAGTTTCAGAAAAATTGGGCGATTTGTTGAAAAGAAAAAGCTTCACAAATTGAGCAAGTCAATAACGCTTTGTTTCATCTCTGGCCCTTATGCAAGTAGGTATTCAGGTTGACATTGATTAATAGAACTGTTCGACGTCGTTCTGGTAGATATCGTGACAAATTCTGTCCAATTGGTGTGTTAATTTTTCTCCTACAAGTTCACGGCATCCCAAATCAAATGCAGCTCTTTTGATCGCGAGCTATTAGCCGTATATGAAGCAGTGCGGCGCTTTCGTCCTTACATCGACGCCAGAAAATTCATCATATCTACGGACCACAGACCTATAACTTTCGCCTTCAACACCTAAGTACAACTGGTCCCCAAAACCATTTCGGCAACTTGAATTTATTGGGCAGTTCAGTACAGAGATTAGGCTCATTAGAGGGGCCGAAAATGTATGGCTGGTTTTTTCCTTTCCACGGGTCGGAGCCATCTCCTATGCAGTGGATTTCGGGCATCTAGCCACAACACAGGCTACCGATGCTCAGCTAAAAGAATATTTACGCAGTGAACTGACAAAACTACAATTAAAATAAGTACAGCTGGTGGCGGCTAAGGTACAGAGCTGGTGTGATATGTCTCAAGGCAAGCCCAGGCCTTTCGTACCAGACGACTAAGCAAAGACGTTTATGATGGAATTCATTGCCTCGCTCATCCTAGTGCAAACACTAGCATTAGGCTGCTGCCAGAACGGTTCGTACGGCTCTGCATTAATAAGGATTGCTACAGGAGGGCAAACTCATGTGTGGCATGTCAACAACGCAAGGCGGGGAAGCACGTCTTTCAACAAGTGGGAGAGTTTCCAGAAACAACAGATCGCTCCTCCCATGTTTTCTTGGATATTATAGGACCGATGCCAGAGACAGAAGGGTACCGATACTTGGTGACAGCAATCGACCGTTGTACTCGATGGGCAGAGGCAGTACCCATCAAAGACACTTCGGCGGAAGCAGTAGCAAATGTTTTTTTCAGTATCATGGAAAGCACATTTTGGTTGCCCGTCCACGTTACCACAGACCAGGTGCGACAGTTCCAGTCAACACTGTTCCTAGAGCTGGATAAGCTGTGTGGGTTCCGCCCATCATCATCCGGGAGGACGACGGTTCAATCCCGTCTCCAGCCATCCTGATTTGGGTTTTCTGTGATTTCCCTAAATCGTTTCAGGCAAATGCCGGGATGGTTCCTTTGAAAGGGCACGGCCGATTTCCTTCCCAATCCTACCCTAACCCGAGCTTGCGCTCCGTCTCTAATGACCTCGTTGTCGACGGGACGTTAAACACTAACCACCACCACCATCATCATCATCATCAACCAGCTACCATCCAGCGATTAATGGGATGGTGGAACGCTGGCACAGGACATTGAAAGCTGCTGTCATGTGTCACGAAGACAATTGAGCCTCCGCATTGCAGCTAGTACTCTTAGGCCCCCGCACCGTACGTAAACAAGATATAGGGGTTACAACGGCAGAGATAGTATGTGGGGAGATCCTACGTCTGGCTCCGGAATTATTTTCGACACCATTAGAATCGACAGGAAATAATCTGCCATACTTACTGCAAAAAGTACAAAGCCACATTTCCAAGCTCCAGTCATCACTGGTAACACGACATGGTGAACGTAAGTTCTTTGGGCACAAAGACCTCAGCACGTGCTCAAATATGATGTTGAGGACAGATGCAGTGGGTCCCCATCTGCCACTACCGTATGCAGGGTCATACAGAGTCATAAGACGAGACAAACATACGATACAGATATAATGTAAAGGCAAACAGTAGTCAGTGCTCCTAGAAAGCGTGAAGCCTGCGTATACACTGAACCGCCAAAGAAACTGGTATAGGCATGCGCATTCAAATACAGAGATATATCGACAGGCAGAATAAGGCGCTGCGGACGGCAACGCCTATATAAGACAAAAAGTGTCTGGCGCACTTGTTAGGTTACTGCTGCTACAATGACAGAGTGTAAAGATTTAAGTGAGTTTCAACGTGGCGTTATAGTCGGAGCATAAGCATGGGACACAGCATCTCCGAGATAGCGATGAAATGTCAATTTTCCGGTGCGATCATTTCACGAGAGTGCCGCGAATATCAGAAATCCGGTAAAACATCAAATTTCCGACATCGCTGCAGCTAGAAAAAGATGCTGTAAGAACGGGACCAACGACGACTGAAGACAAGCGTTCAACGCGGCACAACGGCAACCCTTCCGCAAATTGCTGCAGCTTTCAATGTTGGGCCATCAACAAGTGTCAGCGTGCGAACCATTCAACGAAACATCCTCGATATGGGCTTTCGGAACAGAAGATCCACTAGTGTACCCTTGATGTCTGCATGACAGAAAGCTTTACGCCTTGCCTGGTCCCGTCATCACCGACATTGGGCTGTTGATGACTCGAAACATGTTGCTTGGTCGGAGGAGTCTCGTTCCAAATTGTAGAGAGCGGATGGACGTGTACGGCTATGGAGACAACCTCATGAATTAAAGGACCCTGCGTGTCAGCAGGGGACTGTTCGAGCTGGTGGAGGCTCTGTAATGGTGTGCGGCGTGTGCAATTGGAGAGATATGGGACCCCTGATACGTCTAGATACAACTCTGACAGGTGACACGTACGTAAGCATCCTGTCAGATCACCTGCATCCATTAATGTCCATTGTGCATACCGACAGACTTGGACGATTCCAGCAGGACAATGCGACACCCCAGACGTCCACGATTGCTACAGAGTGGCTCTAGAAACTCTTCTGAGTTTAAAAACTTTCGCTAGCCGCCAAACGTCCCAGACATTAGCACTATCGAGCATATACGGGCTTCCTTGCAAAATGCTGTTCAGAAGAGATCTCCATCCCCTCGTACTCTTACGGATTTGTGGACAGCATTGCAGGATTCATGGTGTCACTTCCCTCCAGCACTACTTTAGACATTAGTCGACTCCATGCCATGTCGTGTTGTGGTACCTCTGAGTGTTCGCGGGTGCCCTGCGCGATATAAGACAGGTGTACCAATTTCCTTGGCTCTTCAGTGTATATATAGTGGTTTCGTTCTTATGAAGTTAGAAAGATTGCAATGGTATACAATAATATTTCTCATGATTTATCCTCCACGTCTTCGCTAATTACTGTATTATCTGGTAAAAAATCTACTCTCTAGATTTAATTAACAACCCGCTTCAGCTTAGCACAGACAGCACTAAGTGTCTACGGCCGGATGCCTTGTCTGTCGCAGCGCTAATAAGTGATACACACGAAACGTCCTCGTGATTCACTCTGTTAGTGAAAACCGTATCAGAGATGTGACCACGCATTGCCTGCCCACTCTTCAATCTCTCGCTCTCTGCCTTTTGTCGGCAGATGGGAGGCAGCGCATACTTTGAACCTGAGGAAGTGAGTGGACGCAGCACCCCACTTCATGCCATTTCCTCGGTCGAGTTGCTATTCCAGCTGGTTGCTTGGGCTGCTTTCACCGTGAGACGCGGTGCGGGTCAGCAGTATAGCGGTCTGCTATTGATTATGTGAGCGATTAGCGGGTTGCGTGACCTGCGCAATCAGAGGCGTGTGTGGTCAGAGCTCGCGGGCAACCAGACAGCTGTGGCCTCTATTAGGCGAGTAATTACTCTGCTTGTCCGTCGCTAACGGCACACTGTCAACGCATAATAGATGCGTGACCGTATTACTGAGATCTTACTACAGCCTGCGACGATGTATACATTAGGCTGATCTAAAAGTCTACAGCTTTTTATGGATGTAATAAAAGATTCTGACTCTACAATGTCTCGTTCGAATCATGCTTGTCGGAAAAGCTGCTGTTGGAAAAATTACTTTTTCTATCTTCGGATACTTCGATTTACGCAGGGAGACGAAATTACATTGACCTGAACCTCCTGTTACCCGCACCGATACTAACTTGACTCGTATTCTGCGATATCTCTGCTTATCATTCTAGTAAAGCCAGAGAGTAAAGCCCTTGAAGAGTAATTGCAGAGCCTTTACTAACTCTTTGTTAGACACAATCCCTTCAGGAATTACGCTACCCTCCATATGTTTGGAAACGACAGGTGATTATGGACGACGGAAAGAAAATTAATTGTAAAATGGTTCAAATGGCTCTGAGCACTGTGGGACTTAACTTTTAAGGTCATCAGTCCCCTATAACTTAGAACTACTTAAAGCTAACTAACCTAATGATGTCACTCACATCCATGACCGAGGCAGGATTCGAACCGGCTACCGTAGTGGTCGCGCGGTCCCAGACTATAGCGTCTAGAACCGCTCGGCCACCCAGGCCAGCAATGCATTTTATTGCTGTCTAAATGTTTATTAAGCTCGAACAATACATAGGTTAATGCAACTATTGAATTTTAGATTCCTCAAAACAGTCAGCCTTTGCTTTAATCAGTGCCTTGCATATCCTTCGCATGCAATGGGTCAATTTTGCCAGACGTTTATTTGGAATTCTTACTGCAGAACTTCCACAAGTGTGTCCTGTACTGTCTGCCATAGGGTTCCCCTAAATAGCAGGCAGCGCCGCATAACAGCCCCGCTATGAAGGAGACAAACCAACAGCCAAACAGGCGAAGACATCAGGTAAACACGCCGAAGAGTCCAGTCGATTAATAGGAACCTTTCCTTGCAGAGGTCGCCGCGACATATCCGGCCACGGATTCCTACGCCGGGGTTCTATTGGCTCCCGCTCACTATATAGGCCCGGCCGGTCGAAGGCAGACCAATCTTCGTCCGCTGCTAATGGCAACCGCTATAGCAGAGTCTCCGAGAAGATGTCACCGAAGCCGCTGTACTGCACCGCCGATCGAAGTACCAGCCGACCGAGAGGAACCAAATCTCCGGCTAGATCGACGGACTTCATCTATTGTACAGACAGCTATTGTATTGTAGAAGTTACGTTCAATAAACTGTTGGAGAATACAACATGTCCCGCTCATGATTCCCCGTTTTCGGATCCTTCTGTCTTACTCGTCACACATTAGCTCCAGTAGTTCCATTGGATTACAGCGATGAGACTGGGAAGGTCATTCCGTGTTTTGCAACATTTTATGAACCTCAAGAGACTTCACATTGTTATGACCCAAGCGAGTTGCATCTTTCGGGTTTTTGTCTTGGTGCAAGACAAAGCCTGTGCCAAACAGATCCAAACCAGATGTCTTGGTATGTCTCTGAAGTGTGGCACGATAATCCTTCTGGTTCATTTTTCCATATACTTTCACCAGGTCTCCGACCTTATCCCCTCCAAAAGATCCCCATACCATCACAGTACCTCCTCCATGCTTCACAGCTGGAATCACGCACTGACGATTTAAGCGTTCGTGGGGTAAACGGCGTACAAATTCACTGCTTTTACTTCCAGATACTTCGAACTTGGGGTAATCAGTGATAAGTCTCTTTCCTAATCCCCCGCTGTCTAATGCTGCAGCGTCGTAGGCCATTGAAGCCTTTTCTTCCTGTTAACATGGCGCAACAATGGTTCCGTTGCTGCTACATAAGCCTGAAGGTTGTTTTCTGCCAGGCGCCGCCTCTCTGTTGACTCACTGGTACATCCCTGGTTGTGTTTTGTTTAGCAGTCACTTCACGGACAGTTTTGAATCTTCTACGTTTACTGGTCGCTACCAAATACTTTTCCTGGTGTTCCGACATTTCAAAAATATTAAAATGTGTGTAAAATATTATAGGACTTAAATGCTAAGGTCACCAGTCCCTAAGCTTACACACTACTTAACCTAAATTATCCTAAGGACAAACTCACACACCCATGCCCGAGGGAGGACTCGAACCTCCGCTAGGACCAGCCGCACAGTCTATGACAGCTCGGCTAATCCCGCGCGGCTCCAATATTTTCCCGGGTGCTCCTGAGAGAGGGCGGTCATCATAGGAACCTGTATATCGGCGCCGGTGTGTGTTTTTCACAAGACCGCTGATGGAAATCTTCAATTTCTTTTATATTTGCCAAATATTATTGCCTTATTGGTGCAAAGTGATTATCTTCACCCGTGAATCATAAGGAATCTGGCACTTTGCGGCTATCTTCAATTGCTTTCGCTGCGTGTACTATCTTCTTCCGCGGCGTGTCCCACCTTCATAAAAAAAAGAACTACAATACAATAGAACTGTAAACAACGCACGCCCACACTGTCGTGTCGTTTACTGGCACTACCGGCGTCTTTAGTAGGACCGCTTGGACAGCTAAACTCAGCTTGTAGAAAACTGATTACATGTAGGCACATGTACAATAATTATCTGTGCAATCATCATCATCTTCATCAGCCAATTCAATCATTAAATGATGTGGCCTCTTCGAGTCGTGGATTCAGGTAGGCTTTCAGCAGTCTTCTCCAAGTGGGACGGTCTTGGCCAGTTCTCTTCCAGGTGTTACCAGCGATCTTCTTGGTCTTTGTCCCATCTGTCTGGTGGTCTTCCTCTAGGCCTCCGGTGCTCTCTCGGACTCCACTCCAGTACTAGCTTCGTCCATCTGTTGTCTTTTCTACCGCCCGGAGAGGCCGTGCGGTTCTAGGCGCTACAGTCTGAAACCGAGCGACCGCTACGGTCGCAGGTTCGAATCCTGCCTCGGGCATGGATGTGTGTGATGTCCTTAGGTTAGTTAGGTTTACGTAGTTCTAAGTTCTAGGGGACTGATGACCTCAGATGTTAAGTCCCATAGTGCTCAGAGCCATTGTTATCTTTTCTTCTTGCCACGTGTACAACACTGTGTTATTATTAATGGTTATATGAGCATACTATTCTATTCTGATCAATAACTCACATAGATCACTCCCATCTTGCTGTGTCGCAATATGCAGCATTGTGTTTCCAAACTTATGGAGGATGGCATAGTTACCTAACTATTGTGTGTTTTTTGTCATCCACTGCTTCACATTGGAAGATTAAAAAACCATCATCTCCCACATCTCATAGTTTCTACTGAGCGGCTTCTTTCCTTATGTCCAAGTATTTCCTGAAGTCCCCATTGCCAGTAATCAAACCTATCATGAGCTTAATCTTCCGCCTGTTCAAGTCCAGGATTGCAGAATGTGACTTAAAACATGGTTTCGGCATCATTAGGTTGCCCTGTTTTTCTTTTTTTTTTTTTTAATCTTGGTCCAGTACCCTGCATGCTGCATCATAATCCAGGTACGTAGTTTTGTTCTTACCATAGCCTTACTTATCACTAAGATATGAGAGGTTCCGGTCCAACAAATGCAGCCTTCGCCCCTGCCCTGGCCAGCCTCCGACCTTTTTCATTGTCACGACCAGAGCCCCATAGCAGGTTTACCCTGTCGCTTTCCCCTAGTATCACAAGGAGTATGTGGCAGTCTGCGTCGATCTCTGATCTCTTTGCAGGGGCTGATAGAGGCTGATAGACTACTTCGCTGTCTGAATGGATGTGTTTGCATCACTTTTAATTTGAAGTTTCAGACAAATTTCTCGCTATGTGCTTTATTGCACCTGATGCAGTTGTCTATAATGAAGCCCTGCCTGAATAAAGCTACACAAATATGCAGTCAGAGCTTGATAACATTTGAAAGTAAGAGGTGCAAAGGCTGGCAAATTGCTTTAAATATTTCAAATTGTAAAGTTGTACACTTCACTAAACGAAAAAGAAACCGCAGTATCCTGTGACTACAGAATCAATGAGTGACAATCAGTCAACTCTTACCAAAAGTTTATAGAAACGTGACGGGGAATGATTATTTAGGCCCAGTCGTAGATAAATCAGGTGTCAGACTTCCGTTGATTGGTAGGATAATGGGAAAACATCAATTACATGCATCACGGATTACGTTGTGAAGACCCGCTTGGATAAATACGCGCGTTAGAACGGCGCTTCCGAGATTCTGGGAGTCGTGCCGGGGACCGATAGAAATCTGGTGAATAGGGATGGAAAAAAAGACTAGTTAAAACTCGATATCAGTATTTTAGTTCTGAATAACCAGTATTTTTCGGTATCTGTTTGGTCTCGGTTATAGCAGGTGTTTTCATTTGTAGTAATAACCGCGTAAAAAAAAAAACAAAAAAAAAAAAAAACGAAATATCAGTTAGCCGTAGCACCAGTGATAAAACTTTTCGTTTTCAAATAAACTTTTTTAAAGAACGAATAATTTTTATTCGTAAAATTTGTTTTTCTTTGAAATATTGCGTTAAAAAGGGGAAAGGCGACCAGTGTATTTTCATAGCAGTGCCGACAGAACGGAGCAACAAACACAGGGCATGGGTACAGCACTGCTGAGAAAATAATGTACCTGTTATTATGTGGTGTTGGCTACTGGATGGTACGCGTGTACATGTGATGTAGTCTGAAAGGCTTGCCCTGTCTAGTCTATACGGCAGTTTCTCACTGTCGTCTAACATTAGTTGTCTTACAGAATTACACCATCCCTAGTCTGAAGTATTTTACAAAATGTGGTCTGCAGGAAGTATAATGATCCATTTGCTTTAAGAGATTAAAAACAGGAGGACCCACAACAAACATTCGACGTAACATACAGAGAAAACTCGAAACTTAATAGAGTTCATTCCAAGTTTAAAATAAAAATTTTAAGCAGCTGATCCGCTGCCTGTGTCTACATACCCGTAATATGCATTTATCTGCCCTGAAAACGGACAAAGTAACACGAGAAACAGAAATTTTCAATCTCAGTTTTCACCCTTTACCACTGATTATTCGTAATTTTGAAATAGTGGTACGATCCGTGATTATAACGTGTTTTTAGAGCAGAGTTTCAAAAAATTAGAATCAGCAGGAAAATACTGGTGATTTTTTTTCTAGTAGTCAGCCACTTACCACTTTCCAAGAAAAGCAGCGAATGCTGCGCAGATAAAGTTTTCTGTTATACGTCCATTTAATTTAGTGTTTTGATTCGATGTATCTTGAAACTGAGGGAGTCAAAATTTTTCAGTCTTTACTCGCTTTCTGCGTTTATTACAGAAAACAATAGGAAAAAAATCAAAAATCGGTTATTTTGGAAACGGGTTATTTCGAGCGGTTGTAACAGTTCGGTTTAACTAGCATTGAAAACCGAAAACTGGTTGTTTCAGCGATGACCGCCATCCCTACACGCGTATTAACGACGACCAGCCTGGTTGTGGTTTTTAGGCGGTTTCCCACTTCCGTCTAGGTGACTACCGGGCTGGTGCCCATGTCCCGCCTAGCTACAAGATTCGTAAATATCTAGAAAACATTCTCACCTTTTCACATGGGACAACACTAGACGCAGGCAGATGGGATACATAGATTCTGTTCTGGGGACGAGCTGTGGTGATTGGACGGTCATCCGGCCACCTTCTACCACTAACAGTGCCAAATCCACGAAATTAACATGCCGAACCTGGTGACATTACGGGATAAAGGGCAATAAAAGCTCCACAAAATGGTCCCTACGAAGAACTTGGCATTTATACCCACAGAAAGAAAACAGGTCAAAATTTATTCAATAAACACTCTGACAGAATTACTCAATGAACATTCTGAGATTAAGTCAAGCCTGGTTAGCTGTGCCGCCTTAACGCACGGCTTTTCGGACTGGAAAGGAGCGCCTAGTCCCCAGCAAAAATCCACCCAGTGGACTTGTTAGGGTCCGGTGAGCTGGCCAGTCTGTGGATGGTTTTTAGGCGGTTTTCCATCTGCCTCGGCGAAAGTGGGCTGATTCTCCTTATTCCGCCTCAGCTACACTATGTCGGTGCCGGCCGCGGTGGTCTAGCGGTTCTAGGCGCTCAGTCCGGAGCCGCGCGACTGCTACGGTCGCAGGTTCGAATCCTGCCTCGGGCATGGATGTGTGTATTGTCCTTAGGTTAGTTAGGTTTAAGTAGTTCTAAGTTCTAGGGGACTGATGACCACAGATGTTAAGTCCCATTGTGCTCAGAGCCATTTGAACTATGTCGGCGATTGCTGCACAAACAAGTTCTCTGCGTAGGCCTACACCACCATTATTCAAACACGCAAACTTAGGGGTTACACTCGTATGGTGTGAGACGTACCCTGAGAGGGGGGGAGTGGAGGGGAGGAATCCACTGGAGGCCAAACCGCACAATAACCCTGCTGTGTTCGATGGGGTGAGTGGACTGCTGTAGCCTGTTGTGGGGTTGTGAACCACTGAGGGCTACGGCGGGTACGAAGCCTCTCCATCGTTTCTGGGTACCCAGTTCCATACAGTACAATACAATACCAAGTGTTATAAAAACGATCTAAATAGCGAACGGAATAGGTAACTAGAATTAACATATATAAGTCGATTCTAGTTACCGATTCCAATATTTGTTACTTTACGTGAATTTTTGTTACTTGTATACTGGCTGCTCTTTCAAGATTTCAGTGTCGGTTTCTCCACATTTCATTTTGTTAGGTTTCGTATAAACTGAAGAGCCAGGGTTTTGGACCACTGCAGCTGCAGCGCCGACTCAGCCTCTCCTTCGTTTCTCGGCCCCCGGTTAACTAAGACTACATACAAATCAAGCAATTGCTTTAAAAGTTTCGGCACACTATTTGAGAAATTTTTAGATGTTTAACTAATTCCTATGTGACGCTGATGAAGGAGATAACACAGATTCAATTTTTAGCACTCTTGTTTTCTAAAATTACGTTCTTTTCTGTGATTGTTCCAAATTTCTGCGTCCAAAATCCCTCAAACTTGACATCCTCAAAGAACTGATGGCTCACCCCCTATAAAATGCCCGGCATATTTCGAATGATTGTCGCGTACTCAAAACAAATTCCTACGACCACCTTTTCAAGGGTGCTGATTTCGGCTGTTTGGCTGCCGCTTTGTTGCCGTTAACACCACAGGCCTGCTTTTCTAACTTGTGTTTATCTGGTAACTTGAGCTCAGTTCCACGGTTGCTACCCTGATCTGACCCGTATGCCGCAGTTCAGACCCCAGTTTTCATAAATACTTCACAGATATTCACGGCACCACCTAGTCTAATTGTCTAATTTTGTTTGTTAAACAAAAACATATCGCCTACACAGTAAGGTTAGTATAATGAAAAATCTTCTGCACACACTCGCAGTGCAACGTAACGTGGATCCAGGAATTCTGGACCGGGTCGTTGCCGTACTAATTCCGCCACACACCGACTCACGTGTTCTTACAGTAGTCGGGCTACAAGGTAAGAACAATGCTGTGTCTTCTTTTTTTCTTTTTGGGGGGTGGGTAGTGGGGGAGGGGGGAGTCGGGATCGCATCTCAGTCGGTAAAAACGGCACCGTAAAAGGATCGCTTGGTTGTTCGTGTCTACCCGACTGTTAACAACCCTTTCACTCAAGAACAGATGCATGTATCTAGGTGAAATTTATATCACATAGCGAGATCTACGATCCCTTGACGATGGAAAAACTTGAAGTTTCTAGGTCAATGCAGTCAGAAGATTCGACATTCCATGTAACGTATTTTGATACTCGCATATTCACACATCAAAACCTATAGTGTACTTCCCGTTGGCCTAAAATCAAGAGGACGGTTTCACAGTACAATCAAAGAAAAAATCGGAAAACTGTAAATTCTTAATTTATAACACGAGATTTTTTTTATTTTTATTTGATTCTCCGTCTGTTCGTTCGTCTGTCAAGACCCTTTTTCCTCAGGAACTGGTAGACCTATAAAATTGAAATTTATATCACATACTAAGGTTTATAGACCCTTGGCGGATTATAGCCACTTATGTCACATATTTTGATACTCGCAAACTCGACCATCAAAACCTATAGGGTACTTCCCGTTGAGCTAGAATCATGAAATTTGGAAAGTGAGCTACAATCATAAAATTTGGAAAGAAGCAGGGTTTCACGGTACAAGTAAAGGGAAAACTCCGAAAATTATTAATCTGTAATTATGTCACACTGAAAAAATTGTTTTGCCATTAGTTGTCCAACGTCAAACTCGAAATGAAAACAATCAGTAGTTCTGCAGTCACGCTGACTGAATCGCAATGGTAAAAGTCAGACATCAGGCAAGAAGTAACTTTATTGCATTTATGATGCGCTTCGAAATTTATCCATCATCAGATATCCAAGAGTGACTGCTGCACGTACATATTGAAACGTCCCCTTAGAAAAATTATAAATTGCTGTGCTGGTAAACTTCTACGTTTTTTGATACAAAGACAGCTGAGTAAAACTGAATGAACTCAGACAGGTCTCTCTTTACTTATTCTGATCATCACTAAACTGACAGACAATATCTTTTTAGTGCACCGCAACCTGACTTTCAATAATCCCTACTAAAGAATGGCCCTGATTAACAATAACCTATACCTTTCATGAATCACTTACCTCACAAAAATCTTCGTTACTCGAACTACTGCAATACAGTGAGCGCCAATACTGCCAGCTAAATAAAAGATTCTAACTACTGAAGGCACTAACTACTGATAGGCATAGTTAGGAAAACTGAAAAATTTTGATACAGAACAAACAATGTATTTACCTTAATAGTGTTCAAAAGTCATCATATATACATCTATCAATTCATGACATCCATCTTTACAAATTTCCTTTTTCTCGCGGACACGCGTCCAGATCGTCCGCTTATAGTAACCTTTCAAAATTCTGCCATCTCTCTCCAAATCTACCACTGCTGGCGGCTCACCTCCAACTGCACAACGCTACGCGCTCTTCACATCCAACTGCCCAGTACTACAATAGTGAATATTCCAACAATGAGTCCAACCAGTCACAGACTGCACACAGCAAAGTCAGCGATTTTCATACAGAGCGCTACGTGGCGTTACCAACATAAAAACCTAAACAGCCTACTTACAATATAACGTTTCAAGTGGTACGTGAAACAAACTTTGGCGCGTTATGACCGTTACCATCGCAACCCAATCGTCCGGAATGTAGAACTACTGATTGTTATAATAATGGTTGCCTGCTTCCTGTATACCTTTACACCATGTCTACATTATTGCAATTAAAACAGTCTCGAAAAACTTGGAATCTGTGGGACCGAATCTTGGCAGCATCATTGTCGATAACGGGCAAAAATGGTCGAGATTCTTTAAGTTTATACGGTACCTTCAGTGGAGAGTCCTACCCGCAACTGGCCAATTTTTTTATGCTATTTAGATACCACACAGCCCTAAATTGGTGCCCTTGCCAATGCTCTTAAAACTGGATTACTACGTTTACGTTCGTAGTCATCAGAATATAATCGACGTCACAAATAACTAAAAGGTAGCTGAATAGTTTTAACTCACTCAGAAAAGATTTTAGATTGAATTGCTACTCTTGGTAATTCTGTACCTTAGTCTGGAATGGGATTCCTTCAACAGTTAACTAACTTAAAATATTTGCTTTTTATGTTTCACCGAGTTCATGCGATAAGTTTCGATTGAAACGGATACTTTATTATCCATATAATTCACCATGGGGAAAGTCACAAACAGCATTTTGCTAGTCCTGGAATGTGCGAAGTGACATATTTACTTTGTCATGCTTTCTGCCTTTATTCGAGTCGTGCGCTTTCATTACTTGTACCACACAACGCGTTTTCATAAACATCTGCATGTCGTATTGATTCGCCGGAATTAAAGAGATAGTCCGACGCTGAGGGTTTTGTCCAGGTGCAGGTTTAGTTGAGAGAGTTTTCTTTGCGAAGAGTGTTACAGTGGGAGAATATTTCCACAATCGCACGTAAAACGATAAAACAGCCGTGCGTGCACGTGACTGGAAAATACTCTGTCACCCGCCCAATGCAGTGACTATTGGTATATGGTTAATCTTTAAACCAAACACATCGTACGTCCCGTCATTCAAGTGACAGCTAGAAGAATGACAGACAAACATTGGCATGAGGAAAAAACTATTTGTGAGTCATGTTTTTCGCAACGAAATATCCTCCGCTATCGCCGCAGTGTTCAGTACACTTTCATAGTTACAAGTGTAGCTATCCTGTACTAGTTGGTACTCAGATACGATTGATTGAGATGGAACCGAAGGAAGAGTAACACACTGAGGTAACAAAAGTCATGGGATAGAGATGTGCACATTATAGATGGTGGTAGTAACACGTAAACCAAGTATAAAAGGGCAGTCCATTGGCGGAGGTATCATTTGTACTCAGATGATTCATGTGAAAAGGTTTGCGATGTGACTGTCGCAAAACGACGGGAATTAACAGAATTTAAACGCGGATTGGTACATGACGTTTTGGAAATCGTTAGAGAATTCAATATTCCGACATACAGAGTGTCAAGAGTGCGCTGGGAATAACAAAGTTGAAGCAAAACCTCTCTCCACGGACAAAATAGAGGCCGACGGCCTCTGCTTAATCTCCGAGAGCAGTGGCGTGTGCAAGGAGTTGTCAGTGCTTACAGACAAACAACACTGTGTGAAACAACCACAGAAATTAACATGGGACGTACGACTGACCTATCTGTTAGGGCAGTGCAGTGAAACTTAGCGTTAATGGGCTATGTCAGCAGGCGACCCAAGTGAGTGACTTTGCTAACAGCACGACGTCACCTGCAACGCCTTTTATGGACTCATGGCCATATCTGCTCGACCCTGACGTCTGGGAGACCGTGGCCTGGTTAGATGAGTCCCGATTTCAGCTGATGAGAGTTGATGGTAGGATTCGAGTCTGGCGCAGACACCATGAAGCCTTATACCCAGGTTGTCAACAAAGCACTGTGCAAGCTGGTGGTGGCTCCATAATGGTGGGGCTGTGTTCACATGGTATTAACTGGGCCATCTGGTCCAATTGAACCGATCATTGACTGGAAATGGTTACATTCAGCTATCTGGAGACCATTTGCAGCCATTCATGGACTTCATATTCTCAAACAAGGATGGAATTTTTATGGACAACAGTGCACCAAGTCACCTGGCCACAGCTGTTCACAATTGTTCTGAAGAACGTTTTAGACCATTTGAACAAATTATCTGACCGTCCAGGTCGCCCAACATGAATCCCATCGAACATTTTGGGATATAATTGAGAGGTCAGTTCGGTAACACTTTCGCAACTGCGGACGGCTATAGGGGCAGCATGGCTCATAATTTCTGCAGTGGACTTCCAGTGACTTATTGAGTTCATTCAATGTCGAGATGCAGCACTGCACTGGGCAAAAGGAGATCCAACTCGATTTTAGAGGTATCCCATGACTTTCGTCACCTTGAGAGAGGACAAGTAACTCTCTCACCTATTTTTCGTATATGGAAAATTATTAAAGATTTTGTTACAACCTTACACACCTTGAGCGAGACACTAGAAAGTTACTGGCCTCAGCAGACGTAGATGGAGCCTGGTAGGGTGCTAAAAGCGTGAGGTATTTTTATGTTTCTTAGTTTGTAGAAACGACATGTTGGAAGTTGAAAGCAATTGGCGGCGAGCCCATCCCTCAGTAAATCTTGCCATACAGGCCCACAGTAGTACAGGGCAGACAGAGCAGCCCATAGTCTAGACAGGTCTCCAGCAGGACAATGCCACTATACCTGCATTGGCGCCAGCCGAAGGCTAGGCTGGGAGCGACAGACTGTAGGTACGTATCTGCACAGTGGAGATGCAGACTAGGCATTGTGTGTAGAGCCATGCATAATAAAAATTCACAAGTTTTCATGTTCGCCAATACTGAAAATAGGTCTGTGACACTTCCATTGCCCGCCTCAGTTGTATAAGAAACTCCGGCATCTGAGCTACGACTAACATGCTCCAAGACATAGGCGATTTAGATAAAGATCTTTAAGGCTGTATCGGGTCACTTGTTGCTGTGGGAAGCGACACAACTTCGGAGAGAAACACCTTCTCCCTCTATGAAAACTTAAAAAAGCCAGTAATTGGTGGTTTCTTTTTTTTTCAGAGATGCAGGTTTCTTAACTCTTGCCCTGGTTCGACATGAGTTTGTGCTGTCATGTAGGAGGGAAGATTTAGCGCCTCTAAAACCCTGTGATTGGCTCAAGACAGAGTGAAGGTGGTGTCGTTCGTGCAATTTGCGGAAAAACGGATTTTTTTTTTTATCTGGAGAGGCACTCGGATTCTGGACTTTGGTCTGGAAGGGATCTTCTGGTCGAAGCTCTGGCATGTGTGATTGGTGCTTGGGACCTTTCTTGAGAATGACTTCACTTGTGGGTAGTTAGACTGGAAAGCCTCTGGTTAAGTTCATACTGTACCGACAGTGTGACTTCAAATGTCTCGGACTACTCGTTTACCAAGGGCACACTTATTCGTTTCTGGTTTATAAGTCTTGTCGTTTGGTATCCGTCTGTGCTCTGTCATATAAGTGAGCCAAAGTGGTCCTTGGTACGATCACCGAACGAGTATGTCACACACTGAAATCTACCGTGATTTCAGGGCTCTGGTAGAGAGTAAATTGCGATCCGTCTGCCTGATCGCTAGACCGTGAGATTTTGCATTTCTTTCGTGGCCGCGATCGATTCACAGATGCAGCCTTACACCTCGCATCTGATGCATACATCTCGTCAGCTGCAAGTTACATCGCTGCACGAAACAAACAAGGTAACGTACTGTTGTTACGGCCTTGTTAGGGCGTACAGATCACAATCGCCACTTGCTCTCATCTGCACCTATATATACTTCTGTAGATTACCAATCAAAGTCTGCTCAGCATCAGATCAATCAGACTGCGTTCTTCACTTTTTTAGGGCCAGCGTACTTGACTCACTTCTGGCATCCAGGATCCTTGTCCATTGTTCTCTTAACACAACTGTTAGTTGTTTACTGTATTCAATCAATAAATATAATTTATGTTGAAAAGTCCCCTTACAAAAATTATACATGACTGTGCTTAAACTGACACACAATAGTTTTTAGCGCAACGCAATCTGACTTTCAATAATCCCTACAAGAGAATGGCCCTGACTAACATTAACCTATATGTTTCACAAATCACTTATCTCACAAAAATCTTCGTTAGTCGAACTACTGCAATACAGCGAGAGCCACTACTGCCAGCTAACTAAAAGATTCAAACTACGGAAGTCACTAACTACTGATAGGCACAGTTAGCAAATGAAAGATTTTAACAGAGAACAAACAATGTATTTACCTTTATAGTCATAATATATATATCAGTTCATGACACTAAATCTTACAAATTTCAAAACTCCGCCATCTCTCTCCCCACGTCCACCACTGCTGGTGGCTCACCTCCAACTACACAACGCTACGCGCTGTTAGCATCCAGCTGCCGCTGCCCAACACTACAATGGCAGACAACAATGCAAACCAGCCACAGGCTGCACACGGCACAGCCAGTGATTTTTCATACAGAGCGCTACGTGGCGTTACCAATAAGAAAACGTAAACAGCCTACTGACATAGCCCCCATGCTCCCCACAAAAAAATTTACAAATTGTTTTGGGCAGTGGCCAATACAGATTTGAAAAAAAATTTTCATAATTATGATTACAATAGCAAAGACATCAAAAGCACACACATATTGATATAATGTTGGTCAAAAGCTAAAATTTTCTCACAGTCCATAAAGACACGCCTGATCGTTCATGACAGTAAAATTGCAGCGTTTTTCTCAAAGTCTGAGCAATAAAAGAAATTGCACTTGGACGTAGTGGATTTCTAAGCAGTCTTGAAGAAGTAGTGTTGTCCTTCCAACGGAAAGACAGTGCTGACTCTTGACATGCAGACAGGTAATGGGCCACAACAGAGAAAACCTACAGCAGAGTCAGTCGAAGTTTTGAAGAATATTGGTAGGTAGGTCAACACAGAGTAGACTCATTGTAGTCCTGGTAGAGATTACGGAATTGGTGGGCCACCAGAGGTGCAGACCCACTGCAGTCCTTGTAGAAATAATGGTATTGGTGAGTCATCAAAGGTGTAGACCCACTTCAGTCCTTGTAGAGATAGCCAGCAGCCATCTGTTGCGACTGTGCAGGTGCACAATCACCATCGAAGTGTCTTGCGGAGAATATAGCAAGTCCATCAACCACCACTTGTGCACGCACAAAGTTTTTGGAATTGTAATTAGAACCAGCAATGCTGTTAACCAGTCCCTTGCTGAATTATTAACACATGTGCAAACACTATCAGTCCCCGCTTCTCACATATTGTCCATATACTATGGCCAACAGAAACGTGTGCAGTGAAATGTAACTTACAAGTTACTTAATTTGATGAACTGGTGTCAATTACAATTTTATAACATGAGAATACAATATCAAAGGTACAAAATATATCATTAAAGAACATAATAGTACAGACAACATTTGCTGTAATACAGGCTTTACAAAAGAATCGAAATGACAAATACATCTGTGTTACAGAAATTATGACATAAGTACATACATAAAAGATCAAAATACCTTTGAAACATCAACTTCACACATGAGCATTAAAACAGAACAGAATAAATAATTTCTAAACATATTTACAAAGAAAATGACATTATTAATGCAAATTATATTTGAGGATAACAGTATTCCTCATTATAGTGAATATAGATAAGTATTAGAACAGAAAAAATTCTATGAAACAGTACACAGAGACAGGAAGAAAATAAATACACAAGGGTACACAAACACATAGTGGGATAACACAAAAGGAAAGGACAGGGTTTGTTTTCAGGGTAACATTTGGTACTGGAGTCCAACCCAAAACTTCATTCCATAGATCGCCCCTCTTATTTCAACATTTGCTCCAGCCAAAAAAAATCCTATCCAAGCATGCTTTCTGTATTCTGTTCTCATCCTCTTTCAAAAATAGTTTTCCTCCACTGTACACTACTTTTTTTGGCCAAACCATTTTCTTATAGCTTCTCAATGCTTTTCTTCCAATTCATCATAGTTAGTTTCTTATATAGTCTACCCCCTCTTAAGCTAACTTAAACCTACTGAGCTCAGATGCTAAACTAAGGGATGACGCAATGCAGCAGCACAAAACAATTAATACAAACAGCAATAACAAAAAAAATAGAAATTGGCAAAGCAAGCAGCAGCAAATGTAATAACTTATATCTAAACATGACAAACCCACAAGCAGAAAAAAATATTACAGTAAAAATGTTTAATACCTATGTCACATCTTAACACTAAAGTGATGCATCACGAGAATATACGTTAGCAGATAAGTTACCATATCGTTAAAAATTAACTATACATTTTCTGTGAGAGGAAATTTCTATTTGTGTTCCCCCTTTTTTACGAAAGTACATCATAAAATGATTCTTTACTGGGTCTGTAGACAGAAAATAGTGATATTAGTACATCTATTAAATTTTATTTTAAGCAATGCTGCAGTGCAGATAGAAACTGGATATTAAACAAAATGAGCAATCTCTCAGCTAGAAAGACAATAGATATAAAATGTTTCTCATCATTTCATTTCAGGAAATATCATAAATTAAGAACTCTAAAGTGTAATCATGTTTTCAAGTTTGAGGGTGTCGTATTTACGATGCTTTCTACAAAGTAATGTCAATAGCGAGGATAATGGCCTCTTTTTTTCTCTCCACCTGTGCCTCTGACAGGCACACACTAATGGCTTTCTTTCGTCAGGTGGTTGTCGCGCAGCTGGGTGCCCACGACGCATTACATGCAGGTGGTCACTTACCTTTCTTGCTGAAAAATTTACGACAGCAGTTTCCACTACAGTGACAGTCTCATATAAAAATATTTTCACAGGTTGAGAATTTGCGTTAGAAATCTGTAGAAACAAAATCCTTTAAATATAATAGTGTCCAAAAACTTTTCACCAGCATAGTGATACATTCACGCATATACACACATTTCATAACACTTAAAGTATGATTCTCGGTTTCCAACATCCTTTTTCACAAACCAGAGTCCCTAACCACTACTCATTATTCCTTCCTTTTTTACACATATACATATTCGTAGACACTTCTTCAATATTTCATCATAACAAATAAGTAGCATAATCAAATTCCTCATATAGCATCAGCTTATTGATCATAAACATACCGCAACAGCATAATACATATAGTCATCGTAATAATAACATCATAACACCACAGTCAACTCTCAAAATCGTCGTCGCTTCCTCCAATAATTTCAAAACCTAAAAAAAATTCTCTGCTCATGTCAGAAATGTCATCTGCCTCAAACGTACTTTAAAAATCATGATCCCATACCAAATATGCCATTCAAAGCTCTCATAGTATCACAATGGTTCCGAAAAAGTATGCACAGTTCACAAAGTACAGACAAAGTACAATTTCGTAAGTGTGAAGTGATCCAACTGTGTAATTACGTAAACATCTGTCACGGATGTAGTATAATAAATATTTTTTTCTCTCAGTTAAATGATCAGATAGCTGTGTAATTTGTGTGTTAGAGAAATATGACACCGATGTATAAAGTTGTATAAGCAAATACCATATTAGCTAGGGCTCCTTGTGCTTGCCAGACACATGGTACACAAAGTAAGCGTGTACCCCCTGAGGATTAATGTACTTATATCCTCAGGTGTTACAGATTACAGCAATGGAATGAAATGTATCATGGAAAACCTTTGTATCATTGTACTTCAAATATCTTTAAAAATAAATGTTTAAGTTCAAAATTAATCACTCAAATACGTGTACTGTAGCGCTAAACTGTGCGCCTTGTTGTAAGATAATCTCTGTGGAAGTGTCATAGTTATCGTCCTCCGAAAGCAAAGTTCTGCAGAAGTCAATGTACTTCCCTCATGATAAATAAAAGTGAAATGCTTTTCGTATAGATATCGTAGTTACTACGATTATTGCCATGATGAAGTAAGTACTGTACTGTAACGTATTGTTGAGCTACAGAAAAGGTTGTCTCATTGTAGCTATACCACAAAAGTTACTACTAAAACATGTTTTCCTTTCCAGAAGAATTCAGAAAAACTGTGCAGATATAAAACGGATACACTGCAAAAGCACAATGTAAATTGTGTCACACATTAGTAGCGTCGCGATATAATCGTGTAGCTGTCACATAAACTAACCACTGAGTCATCTGGTATCTTGCAGAAAGTACTTTAAATCCAGAATTTATTTTCGAGTAAACCAAAATGTTGCATTAAAATCTCATTAGCAGTACTGGTAAATAAATGTTCTAAGTATGTCAGCCTTATAGTCGTTACGTAATCGTACAACTAACAAGCAAGAATGTATACACACAATAACATTGTGACGTCTGTTAACTATAACAATGCATTCGTAATTTCTGTTTAAATAAGTTCTCTTGGTTCTTGACTGGATATTTAACTTCAAACATGGTTGCATGTTAACAGATTCTATATCTGGCAAGTTGTACTAGTAGCGTGAAGTGAAAAATTTTATGGCAAAGACAAAGTTAAAAAGCAGATTATCTTTCAATAAACGGTTTTACATGTGAAATGTGGTGTAAACCTTTACTCTTCATAGTACTCAGAATTTCAACTTGAGCGCAATTATCATGCGGTAAACGTCGGTAAAGAATACTGGATTTTTTCTCAAGGTTAGCTCCTATGTTATTTTTCTCTGAGCCATCCGGCGCATGCGGCTGCCTGCGGTGCGAGTCATTGTCTGCTACCTCTTTGTTGGCGTCCGTCGTTATTGGGATTAGGAGACCTAACTTCTACAAATTCACCTTGCCGAGAGGGCCCAGCTCTGTTTGAATCCCGCCAGTTCTGATGAAATTCCGGTCTGTCGTTATGATCATATCGTCTGTCGTCATGTCGGTAGATTCCATAATTTATTTCTTGTCGGTCACGTGGTGGAGAATTTCTCTCTGAATCGTAACTGCGCGCTTGACCATTGCGTCTGAAGTTACTCTGCCTCCCTTGATAATAATAGTTCTGGTTGCCATATTGTCTGTTTCTCTGATTGCCTCTGTGATAGTCACTACCGCGGAGAGGTGATCTTTCCCTGTAATTATTATTACTCTGGCAACGGTTGTCATACGGGTGGTGTCTGTTTTGGTCACGATTTACGTTGTACGAATAGCCTTGTCGTGTATTATTTCTGTCATCGCGGAATTGTGACGGATGTGAACTGTAGTGACTGTTTTCCTGTTTTCGCATCCCGCGACTGTCTGTGTCAATTTCTAATTCTTGTAAGAGTCCCTGAAAAGTTTCAATGTCGTCTTTGCAACGCCCTGCCAAAATAATATGTCGTAAATGTTCAGGGAATTTAGTTAAGCAAATGCGGATGAGTTCTGAGGGGCTGTATGGGTTTGACAGGTACTGATTCTTATGTAACATGTCTTCAAAATATGTCACAAGAGTGGAAAATTCAGATTGTTCAAAGTGTTTCATCATCATGATGCTATGTTTTACTCGGTCTTGTGTAGCTTGAGACCAATATGCTGAGAGGAAGGCATGATAAAATTCTCCTTCACTGTGACAATCGTGAATGACCTATCGCATTCTTACTGTTGGTTCATTCTCCAAGTAGCCACACATAAATTCTAATCTGTGCTCTAATGACCAGTTGGGAGGAAAACAATGAGAGAATTGATGGAGCCACGCTTGTGGATGAAAGTCGTTGCCAGAATTCTTAAATGTTTTGAATTTACATGCAGTAATGAACAGCTTATAGTCAAAATCATCGTGTCGGCGAGTAGCATATCGGTCATTGTTACGTCGTGTCAGCGGTTCCATCTCAAAATTCGGTGCACCTTGCAAATTTCTTTCATAATTTCCGAAATGCACTGTGTTATTATTTTGTGGCTTTTCCGTATTTCTAAGTCCCTCTTCCCATATTGGAGTGCGAGTGTCCTCTGAAATACGTAATTCTTGTATTACCTGTGTCAGCTGATCTTGCACTTCCCGGATTTCTCTTTGGTGTTGTATATTAATTTGATTCTGATTTTGTTTGAATTTCCTAATTTGTTCGCACTCTTCTGTATCATTCAGATCATCATCCACCTTTGTAGTTAAGTTAGTGAGCTGATCTGAAAGTTGGGCTACTTTCTCCGATAGTGAACACATTTCCTTGCAAGTTGCGTAATCGAATCGGTGGATGCAATTGAGTCCATTTTAGCTTGCAAGGTGTCGTGATTTTCACGAACAATAGTTTGCAATTCTTTTATAGCTGCTTCGAGATTCTGTAATGCGTTTTCATGCCGCGAAAAAATAGGTTGAAAATGCTCACAAATTTGTGTTTTTACGTCATTACAGATTTTTTGACATTTCGATTCAATGTTATGTAACTCAGTAGTTAAATCTTCACGTGATTGTTTAAGTGTGGTGTCTAGCTTCCAAAGATTTTGTTCCATTGTGTCTAACTTTTGAAGATTATGTTCCATTGTGTCCAACTGTTGCCGTGTTTGTCTCTGGTGTTGTTCCATTGCGTCTAACTTTCGAAGATTTTGTTCCATTGTGTCTAACTTTTGAAGCTTTTGCTGTGTTTGTCTGATTTTGTTCCATTGCGTCTAACTTTTGAAGCTTTTGTCCCATTTGTTGCATTAATTGTAATAACAATGCTCTGGTGTCTGAAACATGTTCCTTAGTGCTATTCGGCAATGCATTTGAAGCAGCAATATTCGCATTTTGAAAAGCAAAAAATATGGCTTGACTTATTTGAGAAAACGGTGAGGACGCAAAATCTGAATCTACAGTATTTGCAAGATTGTGTCCTGTCATTTCGGAATCCTGAGGCGAGCTGTTGCCGACCGATCGATCGATAATGCTTCACTAATTGTTTCACTGCCTACACCATTATTTGCAGCCCTCTCCATTTCCCTATGCACTATTACCAAATTACTACTTTGAACATTAGTTAATTCATTACATGGTAGCGCTAACATACTGCTTTCGTCTTCACTGTCATTTCTCAGTTTACTCTGGAGCCTAGTATTACGTTTTTCACACGCCATTATTGTCACAATATTTCACACGACAACACAGAAAAACACAATTTGAATAACAAAAATAAGAGAACACATTAACATAGCACTGAAAATAATATCTAGTTAATTGCAAGCGCAGCTACCAAATACTTGGTGCAAATCTACATGCATGCCACAACTGTTTTACTGTACAACAATGAAAGACTACAACTACAAAGGAGATTCTCTCTGCAATTATGCGCTAGCAATAAACAAAGTCTACACTTATTACACAAACTACAAGAAAAAAAATCAGAAGATTCCAGTGAGGTATCCTCGGCTAAGGGTCGACATATGAAACGTCCCCTTAGAAAAATTATACACGACTGTGCTTAAACTGACACACAATGGTTTTTAGCGCAACGCAATCTGACTTTCAATAATCCCTACAAGAGAATGGCCCTGACTAACATCAACCTATATGTTTCACAAATCACTTACCTCACAAAAATCTTCGTTAGTCGAACTACTGCAATACAGCGAGCGCCACTACTGCCAGCTAACTAAAATATTCAAACTACGGAAGTCACTAACTACTGATAGGCACAGTTAGCAAATGAAAGATTTTAATAGAGAACAAACAATGTATTTACCTTTATAGTGATAATATATATATCAGTTCATGACGCCAATTCTTACAAATTTCAAAACCCCGCCATCTCTCTCCCCACGTCCACCACTGCTGGCGGCTCACCTCCAACTGCGCAACGCTACGCGCTGTTAGCATCCAGCTGCCGCTGCCCAACACTACAATGGCAGACAACAATGCAAACCAGCCACAGGCTGCACACGGCACAGCCAGTGATTTTTCATACAGAGCGATACGTGGCGTTACCAATAAGAAAACGTAAACAGCCTACTTACAATGTCTGTTTCTCTTTTCAAAACTAAATGTTGTCAGTAAATTTTACTACATTCTCAATCATTTTATATAGTCAGCACCACAGGTTAACTTCCATTGTGGCGTCCCATGCCAGGATAACTTCCACTGTGGCGTCCAATGCCAGGATAACTTTCATTGTGGCGTCCCATGCCAGGATAACTTTCAACCTCACTGTATACCGTTGCATACAACATTCTGAGTACAAAAAGCAAGGAGAGTCTGTGTTACCAAGTCACACCGACACTATTTTCAATGAAGGTTCTCCCATCATGTCTAAATAATATACAAACTGGACAGTATGTATATAATTTCATAACATGTTCGTATAGCGTAACGTCTTGTGTGGTGGGCTGCGCGACTGGGAGGCGAGACGGACCCGAATGGGATCGGCGGAACGACAGCTGTGGTGCTTGGGCTGTTTCCCACTCTCGTTCCATCAAATATTGGGCTGGTGCTCCAACAAACCTTACGCCATTCACAGTATAGATGGACAACTACTTTTATTTTCACTTTAGGGATTAGTCCAGTACTGGCAAGTCCTCCAAGGGACCAGTTCATGTTTATTCGTTCAACATTCCTTTTCTTATCTAACTGTGGAACGCTGTGTGTGTTTAAAAATAGTCACAATGAAAAACTAAAAGCACTGTACTACATAATAAGAGCCTGTTCAGCATATACACTGCAGCTAAAAAAGTCACGAGATACCTTCTAGTATCGTGTCGGATCTCTCAAAAAAGTCGCTGGAATTCCCATGCAGGAAAACTGAGCCATGCTGCCTCTATAGCAGTCCATAATTGCGAAATTTTATCGATGCAGTATTCTGTGCACGACCTGACCTCTCATTTACGTCCCATAAACGTTCGACGAGATTCATGTTGGGCGAACTGCATTGCCAAATAATTTGCTCTAATTGTCCAGAATGTTCTTCAAAATCAATCGCGAACAGCTGTGCCTGGTCACATGAAGTATTGTAATCCATAAAAATTCCATCGTAGTTTGGGAAAGTCCATGAATGGCTGAAAATGGTCCATGATAGGTTCAGTAGCCCAGAGGACCCATTCCAGTTCACAAATACATCTCAAATCATTACGGAGCCACCATCACCTTGTTGACAATTTGGGTCCTTGGCTTGGTGGAGTCTTCGCCACACTCGAACCCTGCCATTAGCAGTTACCAACTGAAATCGGGATTCATCTGCCCAGGCAACAGTTTTCCAGCCATCTAGTGTCCAACTGATATAGTCACGAGCGCAGTAGAGGAGGTGCAGGCGACGTCATGTGTTAGCAATGCACTTACTTTGGTCGTCAGCTGCCACAGCCCATTAACGCCAAATTTCACCACACTGTCCTAACGGATACGTGTCACATTGATTTCTGCAGCTATTTCGCGCACTGTTGCTTGTCTGTTAGTACTGACAACGCTACGCAAACGCCGCTGCTCTCGGTCGTGGTGAGAGGAAACGCCTGTAACTTGGTATTCTCGGTACACTCTTGACACTGTAGATCACGGAATATCGAATACCCTAACGACGTCTGAAATGGAATGTCCAGTGCGTCTAGCTGCAATTAACATTTCGCGTTCAAAGTCTGTTAATTCCAACCATGCAGCCATCATAATGACGTTGAAAACCATTTCACATGAGTATCCTGAGTACGAATGACAGCTGCGTCAATGTACTGCCGTTTTATATGTTGTGTACGCCACACCGCCGCCATTTGTATATGAGCATATCGCCCTCAGATGACTCTGTTGCCTCAGTGTAAGTCAGGGAGGACGTGAGTCAACTTGTGTTACTCTCGCGGTGAACGGCGAAACAATTCTGAGACTGCACGATAAATGGTTGCGGATACACTTGGTACTAATCCATTACATGTTTCGCCTTACTTGAAATTGGTAGACCTGTTTATGTAGTTGGAAATAGTGTGATTTCGGTTTGTGTAGACTGGTTTTTTCTAAGAGTGGCAGCTGTAACCTATGCCTGTATTCACTTGCCCACGCTCATATTGAAACATCCCCATAGAAAAATTTTATAAATGACAGTGCTGGAAAACCTCTACGTTATTTGATTTTCAAACAGCTGAGCAAAACTGAACGTACTCAGACATTTCTTTCTTTACTTATTCTGATCATCACTAAACTGACACACAATATTTCTTTAGCGCAACGCAATCTGACTTTCAATAATCCCGACAAAAGAATGGCCCCGACTAACAATAACCTATACTTTTCATGAATCACTTACCTCACAAAAACCTTCATTACTCAAACTACTGCAATACAGCGTGCGCCAATAGGTTGGTTGGTTGGTTGTTTCGGGAAGGAGACCAGACAGCGTGGTCATCGGTATCATCGGATAAGGGAAGGATGGCGAAGGAAGTCGGCCGTACCCCTTCAAAAGAACCATCCCAGCATTTGCCTGGAGTGATTTAGGGAAACCACGGAAAACCTAAATCACGATGGCCGGACGCGGGATTGAACCGTCGTCCTCCCGAATGCGAGTCCAGTGTCTAACCACTGCGCCACCTCGCTCGGTGTGCGCCAATAGTGCCAGCTGAATAAAAGATTCTAACTGATAAAGGCACTAACTACTGATAGGCATTGTTAACAAATGAAAGATTTTGATAGAGAACAAACACTGTATTTACCTTAATATATATATATATATATATATATATATATATATATATATACACTCCTGGAAATTGAAATAAGAACGCCGTGAATTCATTGTCCCAGGAAGGGGAAACTTTATTGACACATTCCTGGGGTCAGATACATCACATGATCACACTGACAGAACCACAGGCACATAGACACAGGCAACAGAGCATGCACAATGTCGGCACTAGTACAGTGTATATCCACCTTTCGCAGCAATGCAGGCTGCTATTCTCCCATGGAGACGATCGTAGAGATGCTGGATGTAGTCCTGTGAAACGGCTTGCCATGCCATTTCCACCTGGCGCCTCAGTTGGACCAGCGTTCGTGCTGGACGTGCAGACCGCGTGAGACGACGCTTCATCCAGTCCCAAACATGCTCAGTGGGGGACAGATCCGGATATCTTGCTGGCCAGGGTAGTTGACTTACACCTTCTAGAGCACGTTGGGTGGCACGGGATACATGCGGACGTGTATTGTCCTGTTGGAACAGCAAGTTCCCTTGCCGGTCTAGGAATGGTAGAACGATGGGTTCGATGACGGTTTGGATGTACCGTGCACTATTCAGTGTCCCCTCGACGATCACCAGAGGTGTACGGCCAGTGTAGGAGATCGCTCCCCACACCGTGATGCCGGGTGTTGGTCCTGTGTGCCTCGGTCGTATGCAGTCCTGATTGTGGCGCTCACCTGCACGGCGCCAAACACGCATACGACCATCATTGGCACCAAGGCACAAGCGACTCTCATCGCTGAAGACGACCCGTCTCCATTCGTCCCTCCATTCACGCCTGTCGCGACACCACTGGAGGCGGGCTGCACGATGTTGGGGCGTGAGCGGAAGACGGCCTAACGGTGTGCGGGACCGTAGACCAGCTTCATGGAGACGGTTGCGAATGGTCCTCGCCGATATCCCAGGAGCAACAGTGTCCCTAATTTGCTGGGAAGTGGCGGTGCGGTCTCCTACGGCACTGCGTAGGATCCTACGGTCTTGGCGTGCATCCGTGCGTCGCTGCGGTCCGGTCCCAGGTCGACGGGCACGTGCACCTTCCGCCGACCACTGGCGACAACATCGATGTACTGTGGAGACCTCACGCCCCACGTGTTGAGCAATTCGGCGGTACGTCCACCCGGCCTCCCGCATGCCCACTATACGCCCTCGCTCAAAGTCCGTCAGCTGCACATACGGTTCACGTCCACGCTGTCGCGGCATGCTACCAGTGTTAAAGACTGCGATGGAGCTCCGTATGCCACGGCAAACTGGCTGACACTGACGGCGGCGGTGCACAAATGCTGCGCAGCTATCGCCATTCGACGGCCAACACCGCGGTTCCTGGTGTGTCCGCTGTGTCGTGCGTGTGATCATTGCTTGTACAGCCCTCTCGCAGTGTCCGGAGCAAGTATGGTGGGTCTGACACACCGGTGTCAATGTGTTCTTTTTTCCATATATATAATCAGTTCATGATATCCAGTATTACAAATTTATTCTTTCTGATGGACACACGTCCAGATCACCCGCTCTCAAAATTCTGCCATCTCTGTCCCCACATCCACCACTGCTGGCGACTCACCTCCAACTAGGCAACGATACATGCTGTTCACATCCAACTGCCCAACACTACAATAGCGAATATTCCAGCAATGCAAACCAGCCTCAGACTGCACGCAGCAAAGTCAGTGATTTTCATACAGAGCGCTACGTGACGGTACCAACATAAAAACCTAAACAGCCCACTTACAACAAGCTTTAGAATATTGGATAAAAAGTGCGCAGCTAATCCAGGAAGTAAAGAACGCATTGGCGTAACTAAATATAGATGAAATATATAAACAAAAAACTTTTCTTTACGAAGTTAGATACATTATTTTTTTTTACATAGTAGTTGCTGTAACTGTTAAGGCACTTATTATAACGTGAAACCTATTTTTCCATTTCATGTTGTACTTCTCTATCGCCAAAGATTTGAGCCAGAATGTCGCTACTGTTTGGGGTCTTCGTCTTATGCGAATTGCTTTCCACCCAAAAATTCTTTCAGGTTCGTGGCTAAGTGAAAATCATTGGCTCTGAGCACTATGGGACTTAACATCTATGTTCACCAGTCCCCTAGAACTTATAACTACTTAAACCTAACTAATCTAAGGACATCACCAAACACCCAGTCATCACGGGGCAGAGAAATCAAAATCATTGGTACCAAGTTAGGGTTGTAAGGAGGATGTCCAAAAATTTCCCACATAAGGCGCTCAAGTTCTGGCCATGTTCATGCCGAGGCCGCGCGTCGTCATGAATCGAAAACATCTTTGCTGACAGCGTTCTGCGTATCATACTCGTAAGACAAGTGAAATGTCCGATACCAGGCAGCGACTTTCAACTAAAATGTCCTCCCTTTACGGGAATTACGCAGAGTGTGTATGAGTACAGGTTTTGACCCAGGAACGTCGAAATATAGAAGTTTGTGTATGGCTGCGGGACGTGCACGGATAGCCAAAGCGGTTAAGGCGACCGCTCTCGTAAATGGGGAAATCTTGGTTCGAGTCCCGGTGCGGTACAGATTTTCTTTGTCCTCATTCCCTTAGACAGCTAATGGATGTTCGTATTCGCAACTGTGAATACATTTCATGTAAGTTTACATAAGTAAAAAACGATGACATATAATTTAAATATATGGGTAAATACCATGCATGCACCCAACTCCAGAGGGATAAGAAAGTTCCAAAAGTTGGTGTCTTAAATTATATGTCGCATGCCATTGTTGGTTGGGTGGGATCAGCCGCCTGTCGGAAAGAATGATCTCCCTCTGCGTGCACTGGGCGCTTTTCTTTAGGATTTGTGCAAACTGTTTCGTAAATGTATTTGTGGAGTATAGGTGAGAGTAATAGACGCTTCTGTAGAGCAGTGTCATGACTGTGTTGTATGTTCCATAGCGCAAGCTTCACCTGGCTTGACATTAGGACACAGGCAAATTCTATTCATATTCTCTGTTGTACGTAGGTGTTTTAATTGGTTCTGATTAGTTTTAATTATTAAGACAGATGGTTTGAATTAGCACAACCTTTAAAATTTTGAAGATCATGAGTATGTATCCCGGGGATTTAGCGTGCGCGAATGTCTCGCGCATACCACAAGTGCCCTCTCTCGGTGAAACTGTTTGCCCTAGTGCTACTACACCCTCTTCACGTTAGTTCACAGGCTAAGTACTGATAGTATGCCGTGTTCGCATCGACCATCTCTTCATAATTATGCTGTACAGATGGAGGTGATATTTTAATTTTAACTACTGACGACGCCTTTGGCCCGGTTGTTTTATGCATCTTCACTGCAGGATGTGATTTTAGTACGTGACTAAAAGTTTTTGTGCTTATAATACTTTGGTAATTTTCATGGCTACTTAAAGCTATAAGTGTTTGTTTTTTCTTATATCTCAGTTACGTTGCTAAGTTTGTTGCTAATGAAGGTGTCTTCCTCATCAGGTGTATTTTTGCTTCTGATGAAGGTATATTAGATATACCGAAACCGTGGTCAAGGATTTCAGTAAATCTATATCCTGCAACTGTTTGGCTGTTATCATTTACCGTGAAGATTTTTAACAGTTGCTGCTTCAGCAATGTTTAAAATTTTGGAATATGAATTTGTCTGGGAAAATAGGTTTTTTTGTAAATAAGAAGAAAATTCTTAGTAAAGTTTTGCTTTTGAATCTGAGAGCCAAGAATTGTTGACTAGAGGAAATATATGTATGTCAAGTTAGGATGTAAATATTAAGGATGGACACTTAGACATACTGTATTTTACAGGTAAGAAAATATGGAAGAACCCGATACAAGACTAAGAGAAACGCAATTTGTGACTGAGAGCTGGACAATGTAACCCAGTGACGAGCCCATAATGCAACCCATATGTAAGTGGTGAACAGAAGTTGTCAGAACACATATGTTTCATCAGAGGAAGTTGTCAGAACCCCTATGTATCGTCAAAAAATGTAAGATAAAAAGACGCCACACATAGAGAATTGTATAATTTGTTAGAGTTAATGGACGCCATTCATAGAGAATTGAAAAAATGTAATATTGTATGAAGTAATTAGTAAATTAGAATGAACACCCCTCACAGTGCTCAACCATAGTTTAGTGGAGTTATGGACGCTGACTAAGCGAAATGATAAATATTTGTTTCTCCTCAAATTCAATGTGGAAGTTTGAAAAACAATTTTCTTAAAAACATGTAGTTTCAAGAAATAATTTAAATATTGCCTAAAGTAATTAATTTGTTAATTCAAATCTTGAGAAAAATGTTCAAGTGAAAAATTTTGTGAGGAAGATATGATTTTCGAGAAAAGAAAAAAAAATTGTAAATTAATTTTGTACGTTATCAAGTCCTAGCCTTTGACATGTGATGTGACAGTATACAATGTTGTCATCTAGTTTTGGATATTGTGTTTATTTGGAAAACTTTCAGTTAAAACAAATTTTCATTAGAACATCCCATAGTTAAAAATGTTGGTGTAATTAATGAGATATTTAATAATAACTTTGCTGTGATAAGAACTGTAAATACTCAAGCTCAATTTTAAGTTCTTAGGGGTGTGTGACGTCGCAAGTTACTACGGGATAATATTTACTGCAGTAAGATAAGTAGATGTGGAGCCGGTGGCTGTGAGGAAGCTGCAGGAAGACTCCTCAGCTACGAATCACGGCGCAGCTAACGCTATGTGACCGTGCGAACGAAATACCGTGTTACCTAATACGACCGTATATTCATGCCCCCAACGAATCTAAATAAATCATAGTAAATATTAACCAATTGTTTTCAAACTTGGTATACTCTTTATTGTTACTCAGTAGAAGATCTCATAAAAATTACAGCTTTCTAACTATTATAGTTCTGGAGACTGAGAAAATTACCTAAAAACCATAAAACCGACAGTTAAGGTGAAAAATTCAGTTAGGAACAATAACCGTTTGTCTTTTGTTATCAACTGAAATCATAACTAAAGTCCTCAAAGTGTAGAATCATTTAACTGGGATTTTTACTTTCAATAGCTTTAATTATTTCGCATTTCGTTGTACAAAATTTATGAAAAATTAATATTTGTTTATTATGTTGTTGTGGGAATAAATTGGAATGAATGAGTGTGTGTATGTGGGACATAAGTAAAATTTCATATTACTTTCTGTACAACATTACACAATCGAACCGTGGGAAACCTGTATTGTACCCACATTGCTGACGGATGTCAAGGTGTGATTGCTTTTGTAAGAAGGCAGCCAGAATATCAGTTTGAACTGTAATGGGTTTTTAAATTAATTTCAATATTATTTTTCTTTTCACTCTTTTTATTTTAGAATGACGCAAATTAGTTTCTGAAGGGTGTATGGCTTGGGCAAATTTTAGCGCGAGAATGATCTCGAAGGATCATTCTGATTGGTTAGTCACACTGATCAGCCAGTAATGATCTATCTACATCTACAGCTACATGGATACTCTGCAAATTACATTTCAGTGCCTGGCAGAGGGTTCATCGAGCCACCTCCACAATTCTCTATTATTCCAATCTCGTATAGCGCGAGAAAAGAACGAACACATACATCTTTCCGTACGAGCTCTGTTTTCCCTTATTTTATCCATATGTAGGTTGGTGTCAACAAAATATTTTCGCATTCGGAGGAGAAAGTTGGTGATTGGAATTTCGTGAGAAGATTCCGTCGCAAAGAAAAACACTTTTCTTTTAATGATTTCAAACCCAAATCCTGCATCATTTCTCTCCCATATTTCGCGACAATATAAAACGTGCTGCCTTTCTTTGAACTTTTTCGATGTACTCCGTCAATCATATCTGGTAAGGATCCCACACCACGCAGCAGTATTCTAAAAGAGGACGGACAAGCGTAGTGTAGGCAGTCTTCTTAGTAGATCTGTTACATTTTCTAAGTGTCCTGCCAATAAAACGCCGTCTTTGGTTAGCCTTCCCGCAACGTTTTCTATATGTTCCTTCAAATTTAAGTTATTCGTAATTGTAATACCTAGGAATTTAGTTGAATTTACGGTTTTTTTATTAGACTGATTTATCGTGTAACCGAAGTTTAATGAGTTCCTTTCAGCACTCATGTGGATGACCTCACACTTAGGGTCAACTGCCACTTTTCGCACCATTCAGATATTTTTTCTAAATCGCAACGAAAAACGCCTTTCTTTTAATGATGTCTAGCCCAAATCCTGTATCATTTCTGTGACACTCTCTCCTATATTTCACGATAATACAAAAAATGCTGCCCTTCCTTGAACATTTTCGATATACTCCGTCAGCCCTATCTGGTAAGAATCCCACACCGCGTAGCAGTATTCTAAAAGACGATGGACAAGCGTAGTGTAGGCAGTCTCCTTAGTAGGTCTGTTACATTTTTAAGTGTCTTGCCAATAAAACGCAGTCTTTAGTTAGCCTTCCTCACAACATCTTGTATGTGTTCCTTCCAATTTAAACTGTTCGTAGTTGTAATACCTAGGTATTTAGTTGAATTTACGTCTTTTAGATTAGACCGATTTATCCTGTAACCGAAGTTCAACGAGCTCCTTTTAGCACTCATGTGGATGACTTCACACTTTTCGTTATTTAGGGTCAACTGCCACTTTTCGCTCCATTCAGATGTCTTTTCTAAATCGTTTTTCAGTTTGTTTTGATCTTCTGATGACTTTATTAGTCGATGAACGACAGCGTCATCTGCAAACAACTTACAACGGCTGGTCAGATTGTCTCCCAAATCGTTTATATAGATAAGTAACAGCAAAGGGCCTAGAACACTACCTTTGGGAACGTCAGAAATCACTTCTGTTTTACTCGATGGCTTTCAGTCGATTAAGCTGTTCCCGCGCGCAGAAACTTAGATATGCAGAGAGTGGGGAGGCATCGAGAGAGTCGATCGCCAGCTATCGGGCGCGAAAGTTCGCGCCAAATGTCGCGGTACTCATTATGTGTAAAATGAAAAAAATATTGAGTTCTCGTGTTTAGTACGAGTCGTGACTAAAGCTACGAACATTTTGATGAAAATTTGAAGTTTCTGGATTGTTTTGTTAGAAAGTTGCTAGCATGTGAACTTTCAGCCTTAGTGAAAATGCGGCGTGCCATATTCTGTATTCATTTATGGAGTATTTGGCGAGCACGTCTTTTATGTAAGACCACTGAATGAGACCGAATGTAGAACTCGCAAATAGTGGGGAATCAGAGACTGTGAGATCGCAAACATCAACGGGTCGGACTTGTGTATATTTCTGGCTGCTTTGCGTGTGAAATTTGTTGTTTGACTGGGAACCGAGAATGATAGAATAGTACCTCACTACATGTGGACTCACATAAACGTGTGTTATTAAGCAAGAAACATTACTCGTCTTGAAATTTTATGACGCGTATTTCAGTCAAAAATATACCCTATTACCACCCGAAATGTCGATAAATAGGAACTTTCTGGAGCTGTTTCCACCATTAGAATTACGCGGACTCTGTTGGGTAGGTATTAGGCGACGTTTTCTTCAACGCTGCGTTTTCCCAGTCTAATAAGTACCTACAACTGCATAGTGAAGGGACTTCGAGCGTAAGCCGTACTGAGGTAGATGGACATTATACTACGAGGCGTACCAGGGACGGACCGAACCCGCCCCGCTCAGTTTGCACTCCTGTTCCGTTGAACGATTCTCTGCAGTCGTCGTTGGTCCCGCTCCTGCAGGATGTTTTTGCGGCCGTAGTTATGTAGGAGACTTGATGTTTTACCGCATTCCTGACATTCAGGGTACACTCGTGGAAACAGTCGCGCGGGAAAATCCCCACTTCATCGCTACCTCGAAGATGCTGTGTCCCAACTCTCATGCGCCGACTATAACGTCACGTTCAAACTCACTTAAATCTTGATGGCATGCCAATGAAGCAGCAGTAACCGATCTAACAACTGCGCCAAACATTTGTTATCTTATATAAGGGTTGCCGACCGCATCGCCGTATCCTGCCTGTTTACATATCACTGTGTTTGAATACACATGCCTATACTAGTTTCTTCGGCGTTTCAGTGTACGTACACTCCTGGAAATTGAAATAAGAACACCGTGAATTCATTGTCCCAGGAAGGGGAAACTTTATTGACACATTCCTGGGGTCAGATACATCACATGATCACACTGACAGAACCACAGGCACATAGACACAGGCAACAGAGCATGCACAATGTCAGCACTAGTACAGTGTATATCCACCTTTCGTAGCAATGCAGGCTGCTATTCTCCCATGGAGACGATCGTAGAGATGCTGGATGTAGTCCTGTGGAACGGCTTGCCATGCCATTTCCACCTGGTGCCTCAGTTGGACCAGCGTTCGTGCTGGACGTGCAGACCGCGTGAGACGACGCTTCATCCAGTCCCAAACATGCTCAATGGGGGACAGATCCGGAGATCTTGCTGGCCAGGGTAGTTGACTTACACCTTCTAGAGCACGTTGGGTGGCACGGGATACATGTGGACGTGCATTGTCCTGTTGGAACAGCAAGTTCCCTTGCCGGTCTAGGAATGGTAGAACGATGGGTTCGATGACGGTTTGGATGTACCGTGCACTATTCAGTGTCCCCTCGACGATCACCAGAGGTGTACGGCCAGTGTAGGAGATCGCTCCCCACACCATGATGCCGGGTGTTGGCCCTGTGTGCCTCGGTCGTATGCAGTCCTGATTGTGGCGCTCACCTGCACGGCGCCAAACACGCATACGACAATCATTGGCACCAAGGCACAGGCGACTCTCATCGCTGAAGACGACACGTCTCCATTCGTCCCTCCATTCACGCCTGTCGCGACACCACTGGAGGCGGGCTGCACGATGTTGGGGCGTGAGCGGAAGACGGCCTAACGGTGTGCGGGACCGCAGCCCAGCTTCATGGAGACGGTTGCGAATGGTCCTCGCCGATACCCCAGGAGCAACAGTGTCACTAATTTGCTGGGAAGTGGCGGTGCGGTCCCCTACGGCACTGCGTAGGATCCTACGGTCTTGGCGTGCATCCGTGCGTCGCTGCGGTCCGGTCCCAGGTCGACGGGCACGTGCACCTTCCGCCGACCACTGGCGACAACATCGGTGTACTGTGGAGACCTCACGCCCCACGTGTTGAGCAATTCGGCGGTACGTCCACCCGGCCTCCCGCATGCCCACTATACGCCCTCGCTCAAAGTCCGTCAACTGCACATACGGTTCGGTTCCACGCTGTCGCGGCATGCTACCAGTGTTAAAGACTGCGATGGAGCTCCGTATGCCACGGCAAACTGGCTGACACTGACGGCGGCGGTGCACAAATGCTGCGCAGCTAGCGCCATTCGACGGCCAACACCGCGGTTCCTGGTGTGTCCGCTGTGTCGTGCGTGTGATCATTGCTTGTACAGCCCTCTCGCAGTGTCCGGAGCAAGTATGGTAGGTCTGACACACCGATGTCAATGTGTTCTTTTTTCCATTTCCAGGAGTGTATATCAACAAAAGTATTGCTTCAACCCGATATGTCGTGCAGGTGTTTTGCTATTGTAACTGTTCCTGTAACAATCGGAAGGCCATTTTTGACGTTGTTTGCGAACGTACACACGCTTACCATGAGAGATACCTACGGCTACAACGCTGCAATCGAATGGATTGCAGCATTTGAGTTGAAAGTAAAGTACCAGTACGGGCGCATTAGATACGTGTGTGGCACAGTACATCATGCCACGAAAGACAATCGTGTCCAATGACCAGGACCGCGTCATCGCATAACGTTCAGGTTTTTCCATCAGGGAAGTTGCTCGACATGTGCATTGGCATCAACGTGATGTGGTGTGGGTATGGAATCGTTGCCAACTGACAGATTGTGTTGAAGATTCTGCACCGAACAGGACGTCCATGTTCGACAGGTATACAGGATAATGAATATCTGCAATTTTTGAGTCAAAGGAACCGTGGTCAGAGTGCTCCAGAAAGGAATTCGGGGTTCGAAGAGGTTAAAGGGCGTCTTGTACCGCAAGAAACTGTGAGCAGACGACTGCATGATGCGAATCTCCATCCGTGAGAACTATGGCGAGCACCACGTCCTACATCACAACACGATGGACTCCGTTACAGTAGGGCAAGAAATGTTGGAGAATGTACATCCGAGGATTGGTGGCATGGGGCCACCGTTCAGCTGACGTGGTTGTTGAGGGCTCTGTCACGGCTAAGTAGCGGACGGATGGCATTCTGCAGAGAATAGTAGGACTATAACATCAACACTGTTGTGACAACTTCTTCTTGATGGTGCTGATCATCCACTTCTCGAGAGCACGATCTTCCAGCATGCCAGGATCACCAGAATGGAATGGACTATCTGTTGCCCGAACACGAACCCGATCGAATATGTATGGGGTCGATTAAACAGAGCAGTTTTTGGATGTCGACAACGATCACGTGCATAGAATCGCCTTTGAAATGTGGGACAATCTGGGATGCCACGACGGATTCAAGCCTTCATACGAGCAAGGCGGCCTATCGCCATAGTTACACTTGACGTTGATCAGGACTGCTGCGAAAAATCCTCGTCGGGAAAAAGACGATTTTGTCACTATACAAATATCTGTGTTTTTGATTTCGTGATTTGGAGACATTGTAAATGAATATACAAGATAATTAATTGACACCCTCAGCCGCGTTGTTGACATACCTCGATGGCGAGATGGCGACAGCTGAAAATGTGTGCCCCCACCGGGACTCGAACCGTGATCTCCTGCTTATATGGCAGATGCTCTATCTTTTTTTTTCTTTTTTTTTTTTAAAATCTCGTTTTGGTCATTGTAGTTCGTTGCAATTGTTCGTAGCGGACGTCCGCTGACGCCCGTTGATGTTCATTATTGATCCATTTGAACTCAGTTTTTTTAATTACAGAGGGCAGCTACCCCTGTGACCGAACACGCTGAGCTACCGTGTCGGCAAATCCATCTCAGCCATCGAGGACACGGACGAATAGCGCGACTGCAGGGACTTATCCCTTGCACGTATCCCGTGAGACCCACATTCCCAACTGTCCACATTCTACATACGTAATGTATCTAATAGATATCTGCCCATCCACTCATTTCTATACATAAGTGTCCTCGGTGGCTCAGATGGATAGAGCGTCTGCGATGTAAGCAGGAGATCCCAGGTTCGAGTCTCGGTTGGGGCACACATTTTCAGCTGTCCCCGTCGAGGTATATCAACAACACCTGTCAGCAACTCAGGGTTTCAATTAAGTATCATTTATTCTAGAGAAGCTGCACGGTCATCAACGCTATCTGTTTTTTCGAGCCGGCCGGTGTGACCGTGCGGTCTAGGCGCTTCAGTCTGGAACCGCGTGACCGCTCCGGTCGCAGGTTCGAATCCTGCCTCGGGCATGGATGTGTGATGTCCTTAGGTTAGTTAGGTTTAAGTAGTTCTAGGGGACTGATGACCCGACATGATAAGTCCCATAGTGCTCAGAGCCATTTGAACGATTTTATTTATTTATTTTTGTTATTTCGAGAACAGTTACTATCTTCATGAATATACGGGATATTAAAAAAAGTGTCGAATATTTGGAGAGGTAATAGTGCCCACACAAGGAAAAAATGTCTAGTAAACATGGGCACCAAATGCATATCTTAAGAGCTTTAGCACTCGTTCGTCTTCGATACTGTGAAACACATAATTTCTTCTACCGCTAGCTCTTTGCTTTCAGTATTTTGGGAGGAGATAGTATGGATAAGGCCTCGGGCTTCGCTGGCACTTGAGTGGGTGACTTTCAGAATCTGCCCAGCACTGTTGGCAAGCGGGGTGCACTCAGTCCTTGTGAGGTCAATTGTGAAGCTTCTTGGCTGAGAAGCAGGGGCTCCGGCCACGAAACCTGATACCGGCTGGGAGAGTGGTGCGCTGGCCACCTGCCCTTCCACATCTGCATCCAATGATGCCTATCGGTGCTGAGTATGACATGCCGGTCGCCCGCTACCGTTGGGTTTTCCGAAGCCTATTCGGACGGAGTAGTATTGACCTAAACGAGAAAAAAATGCGCAGTAAACATGGGCTCTAAAACGCATACCTCAAGAGCTGTGCGATCTTGTGCAGTAGAAGAGATATGTTTGATAGTGGCGACGATGAACAAGTGCTCATAGCTCTTAAGGTATACATTTTATAGTCCATTTTTATTGGGCTTTTTTTCTCGTTTTGGTCCATGCTACTTCCTCCCAAAATATGGAAAACAAAGGACTTGCCGTAGAAGAGGATGTGTTTCACAGTATCGAAGACGAACAAGTGGTCAAAGCTCTTCAGATACATATTCTGGAGGCCATGTTTACCACAAATTTTTTCTTGTTTTGGTGAGTACTATCAACTCTCAAAATATTCGACGCCTTTTTAACACATTATATACACATGTTTTGTAAGTAGGCTGTTTAGGTTTTTATGTTAGTAACACCACGCAGCGCTCTGTATGAAAATCACTGACTCTGCTGTGTGCAGTCGAATTGGCATTGTCGAAATATTCGCTATTGTAGTGTTGGACAGTTGGATGTGAACAGCGCGTAGCGTCGCGCAGTTGAAGGTGAGCCGCCAGCAATGGTGGATATGGGGAGAGAGATGGCGGAGTTTTGAGAGCGGACGATCTGGACGTGTGTCCATCAGAAAGACTAAATTTGTAATACTGTATATCAGGAACTGATATATACATTATGACTTTTGAACACTATTAAGTAGTTAGAATTTTTTATTTAGCTGGCAGTATTGACGCTCGATGTATTGCAGTAGTTCGAGTATCGAAGATTTTTGTGAGGTAAGTGATTCATGAAGGGTATAGGCTATTGTCAGTCTGGGCCATTCTTTTGCAGGGATGTTTGAAAGTTATATTGCGTTGCGCTAAAAACATGGTGGGCAGTTAGTGATGATAAGAATAAGTAAAGGGAGATATGTCTGAGTACGTTCAGTTCTGCTCAGCTGTTTTGAAAATCAAATAACGCAAGGGGTTTACTAGCACAGTCCTTCATAAATTTTTCTAAGGGAACGTTTCATACCAATATTTCAGCAATGCCAACCAGCCACAGACTGCATACAGCGCAGTCAGTAATTTTCATACAGAGCGCACCGTGGTGTTACCAACATAAAAACCTAAATAGCCTACTTACAGTTTCAGTGACAATTTTTGTTGTATGTATCATGAATTTCAAAATAAAGGGTGATACAAAGCTTTTGTTTATGTGTGTAATTTAAATAGAATCACGAAGTCTGGCCGTTGCCGGTGTTTAGAGGGAACAGTGTGGTATTGCTGTGCAAGACTCACACTCCCCCTTGATTATTAAACTCACGCGAAGTTGCTTTGCCGATCTTGTTTTCAGGATAGCCTGTTGGCGTTGGTCTGCCCCACTTCTCCGAAGATGCTGCTTTGGAGGAAATTTCTCTACTCGTAAAATAACGCTGTACACTCGAGATACTTTTAACTCAGTCCCATTATATTTTCACAACACACAACAGTTTTCACATATAGGGATCATTTTTTGTAGGTTCAAGAGTTTCCGGTCCATCAGATACCATTACAAATTCTTTACCATAAATACAGCACCAGAAATCTTTCAAAGTTCTAGTTTGTCCATCATCCGGACCTCACAAAAGTAAGTGAGTAATTTAAATTAAGATAAGTGTCTTTTCTTTTTCTTTCAGCAACATTGAACTGTTCCTAATAATGAGTGACGTGGCACCGTCACGGAGTACGGCGCGCTTGCTTCTTGTGCTGGACGTGTAACGTCTGAGGCGAGCGCTGCGACCACCTTGCCCGCGCAGATCAACCGTCCGATACACGCCAGTCCTGCACACCCATAAACGTGGCGCAGTAGACAGAGTTCCACTTTCACAAACTCGTCTTTAAAATAACGCTTGTTCGAGACGGTGGAAAAGCGACTGTCTCTAGAATTTGCCCCGAAATTCTCGGGGAATTACAAAAGGTAATTTAAATTCGTTTCACAAAAATCACATTAAATAATAAAAAAACATTTTGTTTTAATTACACCTGTGACTGTGAAATTACAGAAAATCCGATGTTTTTAGTATTACAAAATTACATAATATTTACGGAAAAAATATCACGTCAGTGTTGTTGTTGTTGTTGTGGTCTTCAGTTCTGGGACTGGTTTGTTGCAGCTCGCCACGCTACTCTATCCTGTGCAAGCTTCTTCATCTCCCAGTACGTACTGCAGCCTACATCCTTCTGAATCTGCTTAGTGTATTCATCTCTTGGTCTCCCTCTACGATTTTTACCCTCCACGCTGCCCTCCAATACTAAATTTGTGATCCTACCAACCGATCCCTTATTCTAGTCAAGCTGTGTCACAAACTCCTCATCTCCCCAGTCCTATTCAACACCTCCTCATTAGTTATGTGATCTAACCATCTAATCTTCAGCATTCTTCTGTAGCACTACATTTCGAAAGCTTCTATTCTCTTCTTGCCCAAACTATTTATCGTCCATGTTTCACTTCCATACATGGCTACACTCAATACATATACTTTCAGAAACGACTTCCTGACGCTTAAATCTATACTCTATGTTAACAAATTTCTCTTCTTCAGAAACGCTTTCCTTGTCATTCACAGTCTACATTTTATATCCTCTCTAGTTCGACCATCATCAGTTATTTTGCACCCCAAATAGCAAAACTCCTTTACTACTTTAAATGTCTCATTTCCTAATCTAATTCCCTCAGCATCACCCGACTTATTCGACTACATTCCATTACCCTCGTTTTGCTTTTGTTGATGTTCATCTTATACCCTCCTTTCAAGACACTGTCCATTCCGTTCAACTGCTCTTCCAAGTCCTTTGCTGTCTCTGACAGAATTACATTATCATCGGCGAACCTCAAAAGTTTTTATTTTCTCCATGGATTTTAATATCTACTCCGAATTTTTCTTTTGTTTCCTTTACTGCTTGCTCAATATACAGATTGAACAACATCGGGGTGAGGCTACAACCCTGGCTCACTCCCTTCCCAACCACTGCTTCCCTTTCATGTCCATCGATTCTTATAACTGTGATCTGGTTTCTGTACAAATTGTAAATGGCCTTTCGCTCGCTGTGTTTTACTCCTGCCACCTTCATAATTTGAAAGAGAGTATTCCAGTCAACATTGTCAAAAGCTTTCTCTACGTCTACAAATGCTAGAAACGTAGGTTTGCCTTTCCTTAATCTAGATTCTAAAATAAGTCGTAGGGTCAGTGTTGCCTCACGTGTTCCCATATTTCTACGGAATCCAAACTGATCTTCCCCGAGGTCGGCTTCTACCAGTTTTTCCATTCGTCTGTAAAGAATTCGCGTTAGTATTTTGCAGCCGTGACTTATTTAACTGATAATTTGGTAATTTTCACATCTCTCAACGCCTGCTTTCTTTGAGATTGGAATTATTATATTCTTCAAATGGTTCAAATGGTTCAAATGGTTCTGAGCACTGTGGGACTTAACAGCTGTGGTCATCAGTCCCCTAGAACTTAGAACTACTTAAACCTAACTAACCTAAGAATTTCTCAACACACCCATGCCCGAGGCAGGATTCGAACCTGCGACCGTAACAGTCGCGCGGCTCCGGACTGAGCGCCTAGAACCGCGAGATCACCGCGGCCTGCAATTATATTCTTCTTGAAGTCTGAGGGTATTTCGCCTGTCTCATACATTTTGCTCACCAGTGTTACAGTTATAGAAACGGATCTACTACTCACTGTTGCGTCATCCTGAAAGGATACTCCAAAGAGCATGCAAGAACGAAATTCCCGAAGGAACTCCAACCAACGTGGGAGACGGTGGCAGGGCTCGAGACGGCCCTGCGTGCGGCTGAATGCTGGTATCGGCTGATGGGGCTCGCTGGTCGATACGTCACTCAGTGGGGCCGCGCCGCCCCGGCTGTCTAGTGCAGCAGCCGATACAGCAGGGGGAGGAACGTCACGGCCATCGCTCGCTGGCGGCGTCCACCATCCCGCTAACACTCTGGTCACTTTGCGGCACCGCAGAACCGTTTACCCAGGGACAGCCGCTTACTGCCGATCCGTCGCATCGAATGCAGCGCTGAACGGGGCACAGACCGCTGTCACTGCTGATGTGAATCAGCGCAGGAATGCGAGATACGCGAGAGCAATTAACAAGGTTATTATACGCGAGTTCATTATTGAGTGAGTATTTCAGCTATATACAGGAGTATATAGAAGGTTTATACAAGGGTGATGTACTTGAGGACAATATTATGGAAATGGAAGAGGATGTAGATGAAGACGAAATGGGAGATACGATACTGCGTGAAGAGTTTGACAGAGCACTGAACGACCTGAGTCGAAACAAGGCCCCCGGAGTAGACAACATTCCATTAGAACTACTGACGGCCTTGGGACAACCAGTCCTGACAAAACTCTACCAGCTGGTGAGCAAAATGTATGAGACAGGCGAAATACCCTCAGACTTCAAGAAGAATATAATAATTCCAATCCCAAAGAAAGCAGGTGCTGACAGATGTGAAAATTACCGAACTATCAGTTTAATAAGCCACGGCTGCAAAATACTAACGCGAATTCTTTACAGACGAATCGAAAAACTGGTAGATGCAGACCTCGGGGAGGATCAGTTTGGATTCCGTCGAAATGTTGGAACACGTGAGGCAATACTGACCTTACGACTTATCTTAGAAGAAAGATTAAGAAAAGGCAAACCTACGTTTCTAGCATTTGTAGACTTAGAGAAAGCTTTTGACAATGTTGACTGGAATACACTCTTTCAAATTCTAAAGGTGGCAGGGGTAAAATACAGGGAGCGAAAGGCTATTTACAATTTGTACAGAAACCAGATGGCAGTCATAAGAGTCGAGGGGCATGAAAGGGAAGCAGTGGTTGGGAAAGGAGTGAGACAGGGTTGTAGCCTCTCCCCGATGTTATTCAATCTGTATATTGAACAAGCAGTAAAGGAAACAAAAGAAAAATTTGGAGTAGGTATTAAAATTCATGGAGACGAAGTAAAAACTTTGAGGTTCGCCGATGACATTGTAATTCTGTCAGAGACGGCAAAGGACTTGGAAGAGCAGTTGAACGGAATGGACAGTGTCTTGAAAGGAGGATATAAGATGAACATTAACAAAAGCAAAACGAGGATAATGGAATGTAGTCAAATTAAATCGGGTGATGCTGAGGGAATTAGATTAGGAAATGAGACACTTAAAGTAGTAAAGGAGTTTTGCTATTTAGGAAGTAAAATAACTGATGATGGTCGAAGTAGAGAGGATATAAAATGTAGACTGTCAATGGCAAGGAAAGCGTTTCTGAAGAAGAGAAATTTTGTTAACATCGAATATAGATTTATGTATCAGGAAGTCGTTTCTGAAAGTATTTGTTTGGAGTGTAGCCATGTATGGAAGTGAAACATGGACGATAACTAGTTCGGACAAGAAGAGAATAGAAGCTTTCGAAATGTGGTGCTACAGAAGAATACTGAAGATAAGGTGGATAGATCACGTAACTAATGAGGAGGTATTGAATAGGATTGGGGAGAAGAGAAGTTTGTGGCACAACTTGACTAGAAGAAGGGATCGGTTGGTAGGACATGTTTTGAGGCATCAAGGGATCACAAATTTAGCATTGGAGGGCAGCGTGGAGGGTAAAAATCGAAGAGGGAGACCGAGAGATGAATACACTAAGCAGATTCAGAAGGATATAGGTTGCAGTAGGTACTGGGAGATGAAGCAGCTTGCACAGGATAGAGTAGCATGGAGAGCTGCATCAAACCAGTCTCAGGACTGAAGACAACAACAACAACACAACAGGGTGTTACAAAAAGGTACGGCCAAACTTCCAGGAAACATTCCTCACACACAAAGAAAGAAAATATGTTACGTCGACATGTGTCCGGAAACGCTTTCTTTCCATGTTAGAGCTCATTTTATGACTTCTCTTCAAATCACATTAATCATGGAATGGAAACACACGGCAACAGGACGTACCAGCGTGACTTCAAACACTTTGTTACAGGAAGTGTTCAAAATGTCCTCCGTTAGCGAGGATACATGCATCCACCCTCCGTCAAATGGAATCTCTGATGCGCTGATACCGCCCTGGAGAATGGCGTACTGTATCACAGCCGTCCACAATACGAGCACGAAAAGTCTCTACATTTGGTACCGGCGTTGAGTAGACGAGAGCTTTCAAATGCCCCCATAAATGAAAGTCAAGAGGGTTGAGGTCAGGAGAGCGTGGAGGACATGGAATTGGTCCGACTCTACCAATCCATCGGTCACCGAATCTGTTGTTGAGAAACGTACGAACACTTCGACTGAAATGTGCTGGAGCTCCATCGTGTGTGAACCACATGTTGTGTCGTACTTGTAAAGACAAATGTTCTAGCAGCACAGGTACACAGGTAGAGTATCCCGTATGAAATCATGATAACGTGCTCCATTGAGCGTAGGTGGAAGAACATGGGACCCAATCGAGACGTCACCAACAATGCCTGCCCAAACATTCACAAAAAATCTGTGATGATGACGTGATTGCACAATTGCGTGCGGTTTCTCGTCAGCCCACACATGTTGATTTTGAAAATTTACAATTTGATCACGTTAGAATGAAGCCTCATCCGTAAAGAAACATTTCCACTGAAATGAGGATTGACACATTGTCGGATGAACCATTCGCTGAAGTGTACCTGTGGATGCCAATCAGCTTCTGATAGTGCCTGCACACGCTGTACATGGTACGGAAACAACTGGTTCTCCCGTAGCACTCTCCATAGAGTGACGTGGTCAACGTTACCTTGTGGAGCAGCAACTTCTCTGACGCTGACATTAGGGTTATCGTCAACTGCACGAAGAATTGCCTCGTCCATTGCAGGTGTCCTCGTCGTCCTAGGTCTTGCCCAGTCGCGAGTCATAGGCTGGAATGTTCCGTGCTCCCTAAGACGCTGATCAATCGCTTCGAACGTCTTCCCGTCGGAACACCTTCGTTCTGGAAATCTGTCTCGATACAAACGTACCGCACCACGGTCATTGCCCCGTGCTAATCTATACATCAAATGGGCATCTGCCAACTCCGCATTTGTAATCATTGCACTGACTGCAAAACCACGTTCGTGATGAACACTAGCAATGAGTCGCATGTCAACACAAGCACCGAAGTCAACATTACCTTCCTTCAAGTGGGCCAACTGGCGTTGAATCGAGGAAGTACAGTACATACTGACGAAACTAAAATGAGCTCTAACATGGAAATTAAGCGTTTCCGGACACATGTCCACATAACATCTTTTCTTTATTTGTATGTGAGGAATGTTTCCTGAAAGTTTGGCCGTACCTTTTTGTAACACCCTGTATACAGGGGATAGCCAAAATAATGTAAACATGGTGGTATTGGGATGGTCGTGTTTGGAGGTCAACAGCGCAGGTAAGGTATGTGTCGCGCTGGAATGTGCGTGTCCAGTACGGACTAGGCGTCATTGCAGGTTGTTTACGAGTAGTGCACACTTCGTATTTGCGTTCAGAGGTCGAGATCGACGTGCAGTGAGAGACCTAATAGAGTTCCAAAGAGAGCAGACTGTGGGGGTTCGATTAGCTGGAACATTAGTAACCAAGACAGCCAACTTATTGAATGTTTCAAGAGCAACTACTTCAAAAGTCATGACAAACTGCACAAAACAAGGGAAGACATAATCGTGCAAGCGTAATAGAGGGCTCAAATCAAAACTAAATGACAGAGGTCGTCGTACGCTAACACCAATTGTGTGAAAACAACGCGGAACTACCGGCGGCGAAAATGACTGCAGAGCTCAATAGCTATCTTCGAGACCCCGTATCTACCGACACTGTCCGCCGAGAACCCCTTAAAGCGAGTGTGCATGGACGAGCTGCTATAGTGAAACCATTAGTGACGACAAGCAACGCAAAGAAGCGTAAAATATGGTGTCAGGAGCATAAATCCTGGACGGCTGACCAGTGGAAACACATCACATGGTCCGACGAGTCAACGTTTTCGTTACTCCCAACATCGGACGAGGTTTACGTCTGGAGCACGCCAAAAGAAGCCTACAATCCTGATGGCTTCATTCCAATGGTTAAGCGTGGAGATGGAAGTGTGATGGTGTGGGCAGCCATATCATTGTATTCTGATGGTCCCATCATTACCCTAAAAGGCCGTGTTACAGCCAATGATTATGTGAACAGTTTAGGTGATCAGGTGCAGCCCATGTTTCTAATGTTGTTGCCAGACACTGATGCCAGGACAGTACATTCGTGGTATGAGGAGCACGCAACTCAATTGCAGAGTCTTCCCTGGCCAGCACAGTCCACGAACTTGAACATTATCAAACCCTCCCTCGTCACTACAGGAGTTAGAAGATGTTTCGATCGAAGAATGGCATAAGATTCCACTGGATACTACTGAACCATTATATGTTAATATTCCAAGAATAATCGCAGCTGTATTACGGGCAAATGGAGGTCCAACCCCCTATTAACAAACCATTCCCAAGTAAGTACAGGTGTTCACATTATTTTGCCTGCCCCTGTATGCCAGATGCCCGGTGTATTGTGAATATGACTACTTGTTCATGAGGTGCTTCAGTGTATCCAGATTAGACTGATGATAATTCTATCACTCCAGATCAAGAAAAATGATGCGTTATCCACGAAGTTAGTAGGCTACTTGAAAAATCAGCTGCTGCGCACATTGGAAACCTTAGAAGATCCTGCACTCGTCAGGGGCGTCGGCTATTGCTTATGATTGGAGGACCTCAGTATTTCGGTAGGCTAATTTACTTTAATGGTTGCTGAACGATAGAGTTCGGCCTGTAAACGTAAGATTTGTTGAAGCAATATGCAAAATACTCAAAACACATTACGATCAATTTGGAAATGGATTTTACATAAATAAGATAAATCAATGATCAGAAAAAACGAATGTTATTAGGGTTGCTATCAACGTGATGCTGGACAATTACAGCTGATGTGACCATACAAATAAAGGACACGTAGTACGTCTTAGGCCTTAACTGTAAAACTTTATAATAGTGTGAAAAAGAAGAGTATGAATCGAGTAGAGCACACAAAAGATCAGTGAATAACTTAAGGAACAGAAAGAATCATCACCAGACGGGTGAACACCAATAAATTGACCCAATACCGGAAAGAAACAGATCGTCTTTGAAGCAGGACTTAGATTGCAGGAAACATGCATACTAGTGCGTGAAGTGTGTAGGTCAAATTGTGAAAACTGAAAGTGGGAAAAACGGGAATGAACTCCTCTCGCTTCATTACATCGCGGTCATCAAAGTCGGGAGAGCGCACTGCAGATCCGGCCTTAGGGTGACAGCGGTTGAGAGGGCTGCAGACACGTCGCCGTGCACCGTGGTCCAGTGTCTGCTAGCCGTTGCTGGCCCAGAACGATTGTTTTAACCGTGGGTGGTGGTTTTCGTCACCTTCCTGATTACTGATCTTGGATGCGAGCAAGTTCAACGTAAAACTTCGAAAACATGGCAGAAGATCAAAGTCAAGAGGAATCCGAAACATATTCATAATCTGCGTGAGAATCCGAAAACAGAATCAGACTGAGACTCAGAACGAGAAAGCCTCTCTAAATTTAGCTACCCTTCCTTCAGACCTCGGAAACGCACCCGGCACAATTTTTGTATCCAATCCCAGAAATGGCCTAAATACTCCTCGAATGAGCCATCTGGGAGCCCGTTTGCTAGCTCCCATCTTGACGTAAAAGATTTCCGCCAATGAGATTCATGTTTATGGAAACGAGAACCGAGTGTCACCCCACTCCCAAACTTGTTTACCGGAAATTCTGGATATTTTATTGAGCTTCGAACGGTGTTCCACGGAAAGGGCAGAGTTAGGAAAGTTCGCAGATCCACATGCGAACACATATTTACTTTCTGTAAACGGTGTCTAGAGACCAAACCACTGTGGGATAACAAATGGACAGCTTATAACACTACCACTGCTCTTTATGTTCTAAAACTATTTTTGCTAACCAATTATGGTATAAAGCAACAGTACAGTGTTACCCTCTGAAAGGAATTGTGTTGTGTTGACCGTGATGTACCTGACAGAGGTAGTTTATCGGAAGTGAAAGTCAGAATTAGGTAAATATTTAAACAGTAACAAACAATATTTTACCTATCCACACTGTTCAAAGAATAAAGAAAACGGTTGCCAGCCTAATTAGCCATGAGAATGATTAACATTCTTGTTCAACAAAATAGATATGAGTAACTTTAAAGGACAGACACAGCCTATACTTTATCACACGAGAGTGCAATGAACTCTGTCACTAGCAGATGTTGACGTTAAAGAAAGTGCTAACAGTTATAGAAGAACAAAGCTATTTGCATAAGTACAACAGTTAATGACATATGCTTTTGCCTTCAAGGCTTGGTCAAAATGGATAGTTTCAATAATATTACCATTAAAGTGCACTTTAGAATCATAATTTGGACATAGATTTAGTATCATTTTTCAAACGCTTTCCTATCTGACATGAGATGTGAATAAAGTCCACTGTAAAATTATAAATTGGGCATAGATTTAGTCTTCCTTTTACCAATTACTTTTCTAACTGAAATGGGAATTAAAAGAAAAAAGAGTTCATTAGCAAACTATTTCTCACTGTCCTCTGACTAAAAGAAGTTACTGTTTTCATAGGTAGTGGTCTTTCTGTTAATTGTTATCTATCATGAGCACAATGGACAAACTTTGGATCCTGTTACACTATTAATACGAACTTTCAATACACAAGAGAAACAAGCACTTAGCAAGATTGAGTATATAACTTTCCACAATTGCAGTTCTCAATTTTTACTGCAGTGAGACATAAAATTGACGTATTTGTAAGACACTGACTCACGTTTTGCAATTTACAACAGGCAGCATTATGATTATTAAATAAGCAAAACTTTACAAGACTCAGTTTTAAGAACTTTTTATTTTTAAAAAGAACAGCAAATTGTTTTAATGCCTGTTTGAACAACTCTACTGCTTTATATTACTTTATTTATTTTAGTCTTTGGCAAGCAGTTCTGATTGCAAAATTATTTTCAACAAACATCACTTACTTTAGCACACTCTTTTGCCACATCAACTTTAACTTTCTTTTTACTATATTCAAGATACATTAATCAGTTAAACACTGGGCTTTAATATTTTTTTCAATAAGGACACTCGGTAATCACTTTAGCATGGGAAAGATCCTAAGTGGATATGTGACAGAGGATAAATCAAGATAAGTTTTCTTAGATAGTCGCCGGCCGCGGTGGTCTCGCGGTAAAGGCGCTCAGTCCGGAACCGTGTGACTGCTACGGTCGCGGGTTCGAATCCTGCCTCGGGCATGGCTGTGTGTGATGTCCTTAGGTTAGTTAGGTTTAAGTAGTACTAAGTTCTATGGGAATGATGACCACAGATGTTAAGTCCCATAGTGCGCTGAGCCATTTTTTTTTCTTAGATAGTCTTTTTGTTTACCTTATAATTGTTGTTGTTGTTGTCTTCAGTCCTGAGACTGGTTTGATGCAGCTCTCCATGCTACTCTATCCTGTGCAAGCTGCTTCATCTCCCAGTACCTACTGCAACCTACATCCTTCTGAATCTGCTTAGTGTACTTATCTCTCGGTCTCCCTCTACGATTTTTACCCTCCACGCTGCCCTCCAACGCTAAATTTGTGATCCCTTGATGCCTCAAAACATGTCCTACCAACCGATCCCTTCTTCTAGTCAAGTTGTGCCACAAACTTCTCTTCTCCCCAATCCTATTCAATGCCTTCTCATTAGTTACGTGATCTATCCACCTTATCTTCAGTATTCTTCTGTAGCACCACATTTCGAAAGCTTCTATTCTCTTCTTGTCCAAACTAGTTATTGTCCATGTTTCACTTCCATACATGGCTACACTCCATACAAATACTTTCAGAAACGACTTCCTGATACATAAATCTATATTCGATGTTAACAAATTTCTCTTCTTCAGAAACGCTTTCCTTGCCATTGCCAGTCTACATTTTATATCCTCTCTAGTTCGACCATCATCAGTTATTTTACTTCCTAAATAGCAAAACTCCTTTACTACTTGAAGTGTCTCATTTCCTAATCTAATTCCCTCAGCATCACCCGATTTAATTTGACTACATTCCATTATCCTCGTTTTGCTTTTGTTGATGTTCATCTTATATCCTCCTTTCAAGACACTGTCCATTCCGTTCAACTGCTCTTCCAAGTCCTTTGCCGTCTCTGACAGAATTACAATGTCATCGGCGAACCTCAAAGTTATTACTTCGTCTCCATGAATTTTAATACCTACTCCAAATGTTTCTTTTGTTTCCTTTACTGCTTGCTCAATATACAGATTGAATAACATCGGGGAGAGGCTACAACCCTGTCTCACCTTATAATTGAAAACAAATAAATCGTCCGCGTGATCTGATCCTTCACTGTACATTTCTACGATTGTTCTACTCCGTTATAGTGATTGCGCAATGTGGTGCTGAGAGCATGTTGGTTGGTGGATTTGCAGGTAGAAATGCTGGACTGTCATTTCTTGGTGGTGATGATAGGTACCAATTCCAGAATAGTTCTAGCTATTTGTCCATCCATCCGAGGCTTTGGCACATTGGAAAACGGCACGGAAAGCCTCTCTCGGCACCAGCACAATACAAAACTTTTACATAAGCAGTTGGCTGGTCGGTAGCTCGTCCCAGACTCACTCTGGGTTCCACCTTTCTATCCATGCCAACCACATTTTGCGTGCGGTGCACGATTCCGTTCCCAAGTGGAACCACAACACCTTTTATACATATAAAGTACTAATAACCCTAAGTGTGGATCAGCAATTACATAACAGCAACCAAACATATTAAATAAAACGGAAGATTTGCACATAGTGACATTTCTACAAAAATTATTCACCCGAATTCGTTATATATGATAAGTTTTGTCTCCCTCCAAGTGAGGCAAAGAACTTAATTAATAAAAACAATACATTAGACATCATTTTATCAGAACATCAAAGTGGTTTTTTTAAATTCTTTTTAACAAAGAAAGAAGTAAACACCCTTATGATATCGATTCAACCCAACAACATTTACAGCAACTCAACGATATAATATTGAATAAAACAAAAGTCAAAATAAATCAGCAGAGCATTAGAGTTATGATGTTACAAGCTGAGACCGGACCGAAAGTTTGCTAGCAAGCGGAGTTATCACCCCTTCTACCACAAGGTTTCCCGCTCTGTTGTAAAGGACGTCAGTCGATCGTTCCACCACCCATTGTGCGAGTTATGTGCAGGATAATCCGTGAAAGGCTTGCTCGGCGGGCTGTGCGGTCTGCTAACGTGAAATCCGGAGCTTTGAGTGACAGGCAACTCCATAAGGGAGCGCAAAACGTACCACCTATTTCTGTCCGCAGCGGTGAGGAGTTCCCACCATCCAGACCAGATACATAACAAAGAAAACACACTGCAAGGATGAAGTGTTACATTTAGTACAGAGAGATGAGTTATCTACATTGTTACACGCTACACCCTGAACAGTCATGTAATTATCGCGCAGTACGGTTGAAACGTTGACAAAAGAACAGAATCGGAAAGTAAATGAGCTAAAAGGCTCTTACATGCAAATTCAGTATGAAAACAGGATAAAATGTGAAGAGAAAGGCGTGAAACACGCCGTCGCTTCACGTATTAAGTCCGATTACAGCTTAGCGCAATGCTAAGTCGCGAGACGAAGTATTCTAAAAGCGACCGCAATACATGTCATTTCAAAATTATAGCGATGAGGAACAGGTATAACTGTTTAATGCAGAGTGACACATCGATAAAAATTGCGAAGAATTTATAGCTGTTCTATATGACTCACCTTGATGACACTAACAATACTAAGTGATATCCATTTCACGATACACATTCTAAAGCGTACATAGTGTCAGGTCCAGATATTTAGGAGGCCAAGAGCAGGACATTGTGTCATCAAATCTACACTGCCTGACAGAAAAGCGACACACTCAAGAGACATAATCGGATGTCAATGGAACTTCGTACACGTACATACCACCAGAGCGTATGTAAATGACTAGAATTACAATTCTCTCTAAACGAAAATATGGTCCCTAGCAGGCAGTACCGCGATATTTATTTAATCGTGCGATAAGCTATTTTCGACTAAGCGTCATTGCCAAGCACCTGTAAAACCAACATGGAGAAACACTACACTGTCTATATACATCGCCATATATAAATAACACTTTACACCTCGTATTAAGATAAAACATTACTGTAAAAATATCATACTTACATTCGTGACATCTGTATTTGGTTTCATTTACAAATCACTCGTAGTTACGAGTAAAAAGTGGCCATATTCCAAAGGATAGACACTACAGTGACACATTTTAAGATGGAATTCTGAACTTTGCTCTATCTACAACAACATGATAACTGACAGTAGCTGGTAACTTGTTGTCACAGATACATATTCGCCCAAAGACTTTAAGACTCTCGATAGCACATATCATAGGCACTTGGCACGTTACATATGCTGCTGGCGTGTCAGATTTAGTTGATGTCATGTATAAAAACAGTCAGTGACACGATAATACATTAAGGGCATACAAATGGACATAAAATATTGGCGTATCACCAGACAAACTACGTTCGTTGACACATTATATTAGCAAAAATATCTATGAGGTACGTACAAAATTCCACTAATAAATGAAACAGAATACTAGATCAATTGCTGGTGTACCAGGTATACGAAATGCCTCATGTCGTAAGTCATCAGCGTCTGAAAGCTGCTTCTAGACACAGAGAAGCCAGACTTGACCATTTGTACAGAAAGATAACGCACAGATTTTTTAAAGGTAAGAACCAATATACTGTGCGTGAAAGGACGGCAACTAAATATCAACTGTGTATAAAATGTATCAACCAATATTGGGAACATCAAGTACTTCATGACTTAAGAGGTTATGATAGTATCGTAATGTAAAATACATTAATGGGATCGGTTTCATACAAAGAGAAATAGCGTTGGAAATAACCACAAAAAAGAAAGGAAGGATTATGTGCCCACATAAAATAAGCAGAACATCGAAATATAAAATGCGCAAAAATCAATATCATACTTCTGAAGGAAGAGCAGTTTGTTGCAATATGTATGTGATGTAGTGAATATTGAATACAAACATGTATGTATTCACGTAGTGAGTGTTAAATACATATTGTAACAAACTGCTCTTGCTTTAGGAGTGTGAAATTGCTTTATAGACATTTTAGATTTTTGTGTTCTGCTTACTTTATGTGGTTCTTTTTTTAGGCTTCCTCAGTTCGAACGTACACTGAATACTGACAGTAAGTGATGGAAAGGAACACAAGGTACACACAGAGTCTATGCCTTGGTTCTCATTCAATATGTTGAATAGGCTGTTCCAGCAGCTGCTGAGGGAGCAGGTGCAACCAGGTGCAGATTGTCGTGCACGTTGAAATAAGCGAGCCCTCTCGTCTGGGCTCCGAGGTCATACTCGGATCAATCCAGAGACTGGCACGGAAGGCTGAGAAAACGAGCCTTGCTCACGGTGTTTCAAGACAGCTCACAATTTGCAGCATTGTTCTCAGACCGGATCATGTGCCCCACGTTCTGAGTCGAGTGGAAGGATTGATCTAGAGTCTTCAGAGATTCTATGACAAGGTAGGCTGCGATGTCTGGACATGTACCATAGCGTTGAGATCTGTGGCGTTCCCTTAAGTGGGTCAGATGAGCACACACATCAGGTAGCTGACTGTGTGTGGGGAGCACATAAAGTTTAGGCAAATTGTCAATAGCTGCAGGGGATCCGAAATTGTCAGAATAAGATCCAAAGAAAGGACCTACAGGCGAAAGAATGAAAATCCTAGGGTTTAACTGACGAAGCAGTCACAGTGAGGTGCCAGAATTTTAAGTGCTCCAAAAAAACATTGTAACAGCCCTAAGTGTAAAAAGCTGGTCAAAACTCTAAATTGATAGCAGTGAGATTTTTGGGCAAAACTCTAAACGTATATCGAAAGGATAGGCTAATGGTGAATTGCGTTGGTGTATTCGCCACAGTAGACAAGAAAGTCACATCCACCCAGGTAGATACCGTATTAATACACCCAGGTAGATTCTGCACAAGACTCAACTTTACGATCGGATCCTTCTACCGACCACCGGAATCACCTCCAGATGTTACCGAAAAATTTAGAGAATGCATAGGTTGGCTTACACGAAATTCCCTAATCATACTGTCAGCATGTCAGAAGACTTAAATCATACAACAATCAATTGGGAAAATTACGATTTAGTAGGCGATGGGCGCGACGAAACGTCTTGCGAAACATTATTGAATGCCTTTTCTGATAACAACCTACAACACATTGTTCGTAAACCACCTCATGATGCAAATATATTACGTATCAGGGCAAAAAAAAAGACCTCACCTCATTGAGGATGACCACATTGTAGCTTTTATCAGTGACCATGAGGTAGCTGCCAAAGTACTAGGGGTTACTAAAACAAGTAAAAAGAGGCATCAGTGTTGACACTCAAAAACTCGAAACATTGTGCTATGGAGAGCAGGATGTAGAAGTACAGTTGCACAGTTTTAGAAGAATAGTTGACCAAGTAGTTGATAGATATGAAACTTGTAGAACAGTTCGTCATCAGAGGGACATTTCATGGTATACAGGCACTGAAAAGAAACTTCTAAGATAACAGAGACTACTACAGAAAAGGTGTAAAATAAAGCATAGCGCTATAAACAGAGAGAACTGAATCAAACGCATTTGGCTGTCAAGGGGGCAATGCATGAAGCCTTCGACGACTATTATCGAAGGATCTCTTTCACAACGAAAAGAATTTCTGTTTGTAGCACCAAAGTTAGCGTCCAGACTCTTACTGAATGTGCTGGAATCGAAACTGATGGTAGCTTAGTAAAGGCTCAAATTCTTAACTGCGTTTTCATGTATTTCTTTACGAAGGAAAGCCCAGGAAACCCGCCCCAATTCAATACCCGTACCACTGAAAAGATGAGTGAAGTAAGTGTTAATGTCAGTGGCGTTGAGAAACAACTGAAATCGTTAACATTGAACAAAGCCCGAAGGTGCGATGAACCCGCTATCAGACGCTACAGGTGTAATGAATCTGTGACAACATTTAATCGTAATCTAATGCAGATTTCTCGGTCAAAAAACGGTATCCAGTAGTCGGGTGAAAGCATAGCCCACACCCATCTACAAGGATGGTGGAAGTGATCCACAAAACTACCCTCCAATAACATTCAAATCAATTTGTTGCGGAATTTTTGAAGATATTCAGAGGTCTAATGTAATGTGTTATCTCTAACAAAATTACGTGCTCCATGCCCACCAGCGTCGATTCCGAAAACATCGATCATGCGAAATGCAACTCGCACATTTCTCACACGACATCCAGGAAGTGTTTCACTCAGTACCACATCAACGCTTATTATCAAAAATACGATCGCACCCAGTATCAGACAAAAATTTGTGACTGGACTGAGGATTTCTTGCTAGGGAGAATGCAGGAAGTTATCTATCCTGAATGGAGAGTCATCGAAGGATTTAGAAATAGCTTCAGGAGTGCCCCCAAAAGTTGTGGGATTCTCGCTGTTCCAGTTGTACTCATACATTAAAGACCTTGCAGACAATGTTAATAGTAAGCTCAGATTTTTCGCAGATTATGAAGTTCTCTGTAATGAAGGACTTCCCGAAAGAAGCTGCACAAACATACAGTCACAAATTGACAGTATTTGAAAGTTGTACAGAGGTCAGCGTCTTGCTTAAAGCGTTTAGAAAAATAAAACAATGTAATTCATGTCGTGTCCGGCCCACTCGCCTAATAGAGGGTGCCTATGAAGCTGTTTACTCGGATAGCTAGACAACAATTCAAGCAAATCATATTAGTGGAATTTATTACAGTAAACTGAATTGACAATACTAAACTTAGCGGATTTACAATGAGGTGTCACAAACAAACGGCGACATGCAAATAATCAATGCCGTTCGATATATACAATTCCCATGCAAGCAGATAACACTGTTCACTAGTCACGGCTCGTATCCTAGTGAGACCGCGGCTACGCTGACGCTGAAAAAGACGAGCCTATCCTTGGCTCGGGGTGGTGCAGTCTAGACAAAATTTGTCATTCCTGCGGTTCCTGTAAAAGAAAGTAAGATGTAATGCCACTCTTGTTGATTGGTACTAGCTGGTTTTACCTGAAAAAGAGAAAGACACACTCTGGTGGTGGATTAGTAAAACTTAATCCCTCAGCAGGTCAGGCCAACGCGTGCTTGGCCTGCGACGAGGTTGTTGGCCCAGTTCACGGATGAGCCGGTTGCGGGAGCGTCCCGTCCTCTCGTAGAATTTCCTGGCGATGGCGCGAAACCTGTCTCGGAGAGGGAGGATCCCGGCGTCCTCGTGGAGCTGGCGCGTCGAGAAGCGCCTCGGAAGATGCATAGCAGTGTTCAGGGCGTGGTTCTGTATCCGCTGCAGAGTCACGATGTGGAGGCCGCGGCTAACGCGGAGCAGCGCTTATATTCTCTTCGCATAGGGGCCGCTTCTGTCGTGCTGAGGCCCTAGTCAGCGTACTGTTGGCTCTCTGGTATTACGTTTCAGGCCGACGTGCCAACGCCGGACGCCGGAACACTCCCCTCCCCTCCCCCCCCCCCCCCCCCCCCCCAAGCGACGGACGTCGAGTAGGAAGCGCGTGAACGGCGGGTGGACGCGGCGCTGGACCGGAAGCTGTGGCTGCAGGGGACGTCAAGCTTCCGATCGCACCCCGCCATCCGGCCTTGGCTCTGGCGGAAGCATCCCCAGGAAAACGACCAGAAGGGTACTCGTCCACCTCCAGAGGCCAATAACCAGATGTGAAAGGCGTCGGCTGCTGCAGTGTGGGCGGGTCCAGTTCCGTCGGTAGGACGAGAGGGGGTGGAAGAGGCGAAGGCTCCGTCTCCATGGGATCGTCCCGCGGTGTCGTGGTCACACCCTATGGCGGCTGCTGTGGCCGAACTGTCCTCGGGATTCGTGAATCTGGGGGAAGAAACACAGAAACATCACCGTGCACATGGCAGTGGCGAAGCTGATTGTGATGTCGATACTGCATCCCAGCTTTACCTATAATGTATATGCAAAAGCCAAGTGACGGACCATCTCGCCTCGCGCCCACCGTCTGTTGCCGCTAAAAACCCTGTAAAAGACACTATCATGCGGCGCGAAGCGATACATGCGGCCTTCCTAAAGCCGTCGGCGCACGGACCGTGCATCCGAACGTTGAGCGTTGAGCGTGCCGAGTTTCTGACTTCATAGCGTGGAATAGAGACTTTCCCAACGTGCAGAGCAATATCTGGCATGTCAGATATTCTTAGCGTGCGACGCTCATGGCACAACGCCACCTACGTCACATGCACGCCGTCTCTCTTCAGCACAAAGTTGTGAGGCGGCTTATTGGCATTCATTTCAAGCCTATACGTATATAAGCCGTTTCTGAGCACCGGCAAATTGAGAATCACTGGAAAACCCGTTGTTGACTGTGTGATCCGTTGCAATAAGATAATGAAAAATATCATATTCGTGGTAAAAGAATTATTGTAACTTGCGTATTATGAGAGTGTGCTATTTGAAGACAGCAATGCACTGAGGATGCACGCAAAACGCATTGTTCTTGTTACAATTTCTTATAATTAAATTTCAGTTAGTAACATAGCTACAATTAAAGCTCTCAACAAGTGGTATGATTGGTAATATCCTAGGAATAGCAGTTAACTACAAAATGTTGGTTTAGAATGGTGAGTAGCATGCCTCATAGGTGGAGTTTTTATGTTTGGGCGGTGGTTCGCGACTCGCCACTAAGTAATTTTTTTTCTAACATTTGCGTTTTTATTAGGTTCTGTTACTTTATTATTAGTTTAATATAAGTATATACTCTAATTTTTGATGTTATGTAAATATAAGTTCACCTTTCTTTGGTTGTACGATTGGCTTGATCTACAGGACACGTTGCGCTACTTCTGTAAAGCTACTTTGCTCCTTTTTGTTTTACGCTTCGTAATTGACATGTTGCAAAGATTCTGCTACTGGGTAAGAACAGTGATCAGGTAAGACTGACCTTAGAGTCTTACTAAAATGTGGGAATGATGAAATACTGTTTATTTTATGTGAAGAAGTATTGCAAATTCGTATCGCACTGTTTATAATGGAACTTTTATAAGAGTGTGTCCTTACTGATTGGACATGGTACTTTCCTTTTCGTGGACAACGGAGGATATGTGCGTGTTAATAGAGCTAACGTGGGGATTTTACGCGAGCCCGGTTAGTAAACAGTGTGATTTACGAACTAGAAACTTCCCGCAACTGCCGCCGGAGTGCGTTGCGATCGCGTGTACTACGTTAGGGCCCACGCACCGTATGCACAAGTCACACCGTTTCTGAGCGTTCAGCAGCATGTTGAACTTAGCATGCTCAACGTTGACGTTCCACAGCACGGTCCGTGTGCCAACGGCTTAAGGCGCTAGAGGCTGAGGAGGGTGGAGCAGGAGGAGCAGTGTCCGATGGCGGCGTCCGCGAAGCAGTTCCGCCAGCGATGGCCATCTCGTGGATGAAAATGATAGGAGACGAGAAACAGTTGCAATGCTTGATCCCTGGTGTGTACAGTGCGACGTTTGGCCATCTGCTCCTTGAATGTTCTCACAAAACGTCCCGCTTCGTTGTTTGACAGTGGATGAAACGGTGCTCTAGTTAGATGCTGTATGTCATTGTGTTCACAGAATGTTTCACATTCATTTGACGTGAAATGAGGGCCGTTGGCTGGCACTATGACTTAAGGTAAACCTTTGAGGCAAGAAATAGAGTACAACACCTGAATTGTGCTACGTGAGGTTGTCGAGTTCACTGGAACAGCAAAAGAAAACTTACCATATGAGCCAACCGCAGTCAACTAACGGCTGTTCCAATAAGGGCCCGCAAAGTGTATGTGCACATTTTGCCTTCGTGTTTCCGACAAGCAGAGAACTGTTGCGGAGGAGCGGACTGATTTTGCGCACATACATGACACTTTGTCGTCATCTGTTCTATTTGGTTGTCCATACCCTACCAAGTACAGTGTCGACGCACTAACTGTTTCGTACAATCACCCAGTGTCCTTAGTGAAGTAACTGCAACACTTCTTTGCAGCGCTTTAGGGATCAACAAACGTGACTGTCTACTGTCAGTTTGAACAAGAATCACTCCTTTCTGTATAGCGCGGCTATGCCGACGTGCAAAGTGTCGGCGTACTACAGAGTTCTTTATGCTATGCAAGGAACGAGGCCAAGATGTGCGAATGGATGTTAGCAAAATGTTCAAATCTGAATCAGCTTCCGCGACCTGTGCAATTTTCCTGTAGTTCAGCGGAAAGCATTGAAGCAATTCAGAATCCTGAGCATCGACGAGACAAAAAGATGCAGCAGAAGCGTCAAAGTCTGTGTCACGGCCAATCGGCAGACGTGAAAGTGCGTTGAGCTGGCGGACGATATACAATCTCGTACTGGTATAGAGACAACAACAAAGCCAATCTCAGCAATTTTTTAGCAGTTTGTACAGGCACCGGTTTCGTCCGATGAAAGGAGGACTGCAAAGGCTTGTGATCCGTTACTAAGTAGAATTTTCTGCTGTACAGATAGAAGTGGAATTTGGTAACACCATACACAATAGCCAATGCCTCTTTCTCAATTTGTCAATAGTTACACCGAGCTTTGGACAACATTTTTTATGCGAAATCAATAGGCCTGTCTTTATCACCAATTCTGTGCGAAATCACTGCATCGATTCCGTAAGAGGAAGCGTCAACGTGCAATACAACTGGTTTGTCAGGATCAAATTGAACCAAGCATCAATCACTGAGCAATGCATCTTTAAGTGTTTGAAACTATACTTGGCACTCATCTGTCCAAACAAAGGGGAAATTCTTGCGACGCAAGCGATGCAATGGAGTTGAGATTAGCGCAGCATTCGGTATGAACCGAATATAATAATTCATTTTCCCTAATACTGACTGCAATTCTGTGACAGATATTGTGAGGAACTGGCAAATCTCGTATGGCTAATAAATTCGACAGAAGAGGGTGTACACCTTGACTGTTTATGACATGACCAAGATACTGCAACTCAGGTTTACAAAAATCACACTTGCCCAGTCTACACTTTAGTCCTGCAGCAGATAACACACGAAACAAAGCACGTAAATGTGCAAGGTGTTCTTCAGGTGTACGATCTGCTACGACAATATCGTCCAAACAGTCTGAACAGTTTGGTACTTGCGCAGTCAGCTGTTCCAAATACCGTTGGAAAATGGCGGGTGCGGAAGCACTGCAAAAGGCAAACGCAAATATTTAAATAAGTTCAAATGACTATTCACTACACACTTTTTGTCATTCTTCATCTAGCGGTATTTGAAGATATGCGTCGTCCAAATCAATTTTTGAAAAGTATCGACCAGCGCCTAATCTGTCCATGAGATCCTCTGAGCGTGGCAATGGATAAGCATCAATCGCAGTTTGTGGGCTGACTCTAGAATTAAAGTCAACAGAGAGGGGAGCAAAAGCAGTGGACTCGCCCATTGACTAGTTATATGAGCGCAATAGCTCTGCTATCTTGCAAGTCTTTAATTTAGCAGCCACTTTGTCCCGTAGTGCAACGGTAATAGCTCTGGTCCGGCAAAATTTCGGCAGAGTATACTCTTTCAGAGTAATACGTTCAACAAAATTGTTAGCCTTGCCTAAATCTTCAGAAAAGATTTCCGGGAATTCTTTTAGCAAGCTAGCTACACTGTCTTGTCCATGGGATGCAGACATTGACAACACATTGTCCTGCATGTTAAAGCCAAACAATCAAATGAATCAAAACCAAACATGTTCGCACAATCGCGTGATTGCAGCACTTCAAAAGTTACTGTTCACGTGTGCAAGCGATACATGGCAGGCAAAGTACATTTTCCTAGAACGGGAATGTCTTGTCCATTATAAGCTGTCAGTTGCGTGCTAGTCTTAGCCAGGCGTGGGGGAGCCTAACAGTTCATATGTTAAACGATTTAGCAATGTGACAGAGGCATCCGTGTCCAGCTGAAATTTCACATGTTTCCCACGAAGAAGTAAATGAACAAAAGTTTGTTGGACTGATGTACCACTGAAGAAACTGTAGCTTGCTAGTTTCGCTAATGCCTGTTGCGGACTTTGAATAGAGTGCTTTAATTACATGTCCCTCGTGACTAGATTTTTGTGAATTCTTCTGCTTGTTCCATTGCAGAGTACGGATTGTAGATGTTTCCTGCCACAAGCGTATCACTGAGCTTGTCGGGAGGTGTAGTCTTGGCGTTTGTGCCGTGAATAACATCGAGGGCAAGACGTAGTTCTGTTCGCTTGTATAGCCGCCTGTTTAGCAAGCTGCATACGTGGCCTCGAGAGGTGTTTACGCGGCGTGGCGAGCGCAAGCTGCTGCTGATTTGGCCGGTTGCAAACAAGAGACCCAACCTGACAAATTGCTGGCTGCTCCAATTTATTGGCCGATAGGACACCTGAATCATATTGATCTAGTGTTTGCACTACCCGCAGAAACGATGGTTCGGGCTGTTTCAAAATCTGTTCTCCGAGTTTGAAATGAGGTACATTGTACACAATCGCATGATACAACATTTCATCTGAATATAAAGCACCGCAAGCACATTTGAATTGGCGTTTCCTGCAGATCTGTTACGCACTCATGGTAAGTTTGTTCTTACCGTTTTTTACAATTAAAGAATTGATACCTAGGAACTACCAGATTCACATGTTGGTCATAATACACTCCTGGAAATGGAAAAAAGAACACATTGACACCAGTGTGTCAGACCCACCATACTTGCTCCGGACACTGCGAGAGGGCTGTACAAGCAATGATCACACGCACAGCACAGCGGACACACCGGGAACCGCGGTGTTGGCTGTCGAATGGCGCTAGCTGCGCAGCATTTGTGCACCGCCGCCGTTAGTGTCAGCCAGTTTTCCGTGGCATACGGAGCTTCATCGCATCTTTAACACTGGTAGCATGCCGCGACAGCGTGGACGTGAACCGTATGTGCAGTTGACGGACTTTGAGCGAGGGCGTATAGTGGGCATGCGGGAGGCCGGGTGGACGTACCGCCGAATTGCTCAACACGTGGGGCGTGAGGTCTCCACAGTACATCGACGTTGTCGCCAGTGGTCGGCGGAAGGTGCACGTGCCCGTCGACCTGGGACCAGACCGCACCGACGCACGGATGCACGCCAAGACCGTAGGATCCTACGCAGTGCCTTAGGGGACAGCACCGCCACTTCCCAGCAAATTAGGGACACTGTTGCTCCTGGGGTATCGGCGAGAACCATTCGCAACCGTCTCCATGAAGCTGGGCTACGGTCTCGCACACCGTTAGGCCGTCTTCTGCTCACGCCCCAACACCGTGCAGCCCGCTTCCAGTGGTGTCGCGACAGGCGTGAATGGAGGGACGAATGAAGACGTGTCGTCTTCAGCGATGAGAGTCGCTTCTGCCTTGGTGCCAATGATGGTCGTATGCGTGTTTGGCGCCGTGCAGGTGAGCGCCACAATCAGGACTGCATACGACCGAGGCACACAGGGCCAACACCCGGCATCATGGTGTGGGGAGCGATCTCCTACACTGGCCGTACACCTCTGGTGATCGTCGAGGGGACACTGAATAGTGCACGGTACATCCAAACCGTCATCGAACCCATCGTTCTACCATTCCTAGACCGGCAAGGGAACTTGCTGTTCCAACAGGACAATACACGTCCGCATGTATCTCGTGCCACCCAACGTGTTCTAGAAGGTGTAAGTCAACTACCCTGGCCAGCAAGATCTCCGGATCTGTCCCCCATTGAGCATGTTTCGGACTGGATGAAGCGTCGTCTCACGCGGTCTGCACGTCCAGCACGAACGCTGGTCCAACTGAGGCGCCAGGTGGAAATGGCATGGCAAGCCGTTCCACAGGACTACATCCAGCATCTCTACGATCGTCTCCATGGGAGAATAGCAGCCTGCATTGCTGCGAAAGGTGGATATACACTGTACTAGTGCCGACATCGTGCATGCTCTGTTGCCTGTGTCTATGTGCCTGTGGTTCTGTCAGTGTGATCATGTGGTGTATCTGACCCCAGGAATGTGTCAATAAAGTTTCCCCTTCCTGGGACAATGAATTCACAGTGTTCTTATTTCAATTTCCAGGAGTGTAGTTAGTTATCGAATCTGCAACTTGTTCATACGAAAGATCACTCAAAGTGGCGTTAGGGAACAGTTTCTGGGTTAGTCTGAACACTACGCTTCCTTCCGTTGAGAGAAAGTCATGGTTTTCACAGTAACTTGTATGTTGTGAGGAGTTACGTGGGCTTCAAACTGTTGCAACCACACGAGCCATTCCTCTTCTTGTTCAGGAAAATGGCGGTAAGGCTGTATAGCTGTAGGTATTGCTGTAGCTGGTGCTTGATCCGTTGGGCATGCAGCGTAGGCCAGTAGGTGCTACACTGTGTTGAGCAATGAAGAACTTTCCTGAGTCTGGAGCTGAAACATCTCCATTAGCTGAGTTGCATCTAACGCTGGCAGCTTTGGCTCCTGAGCAGGGGTTGGGGTAGGTGGGTTGGCCTTGTTGGAAGAGACAAATGCAAGAAACAGACAACGCAAGCAAGAAAAATAAGTACAAAAGCAAAGAAAATTTCTGCAACGCCCACCTGAAAATACTTATTAGCAAAAGCACAAGAAGAGACTGTTAAAGTAAGTTGAAACCTTCCCGTCTCTAATATTGGATGAACGTTTGCTTGCTGACTGAACGCTGCGTCTCTTAAAATCTTTTAACTGCTGCTCTGTCAAGACTACCTGCTGATTATTACGACGAAACATAAATTGTGTTGTCGCCGTGGCCCTCAGTCGTTACCTGAAATTATTAAGACTGATTCTTACCTTTAATTATTTATACTGGATCGCCATCTGACTGCTACAGCAAACTGTGGAATGAATATACTTACTTCTCTTTAACGTAATTATAAGCTGCTGGTGGAGTTTCATAATACTTTGTGACTGGAATTCTTTAAGTTGAAGTTAATTTAGATTTGATAAAAGCTGAAGCTCAGTTTAGACTTTTCTTTTAAGATAATAATAAATTCCGTAAAGCATTTACGTGAATGATTTTGGGATAGAAAATTCTTAATGCATTTAATCTGGTAGAAGTTAACTATATTCTGAGAACGATCTTGACAAACAATTACAAGGGGTATAGTTCTTTACAAAAATTCTTAAAAAGTAGCGTTGCGCTACATACCTAATTTTCCATCAAAATTACATAACTATATTCTGAGAACGATCTTGACAAACAATTACAAGGGGCATAGTTCTTTACAAAAATTCTTAAAAACTAGCATTGCGCTACATATAGCGAGTGGCTGGCGAGCACACCGCTTCTTTCAAAGTGTTAATTCATACCTCGCTTACAGCGACCTCCTCTCATGTCTCGCTAGCTACGACTGCCTCGTCTCACATCTTACTCGCAACTGCTCGCTTCCAACGCTCAATGCTACAAAAGTGCGGTCTCGCCGCCAACAATGGTTTTTGGTGCAGACAATCCCTGCTACCATTACAGATGTATTACTGCGCGCTGTTTCCCGCTCTTTCTCAAAATGTATCTATGCGCGGTTTCCCGCTCTTTCTCAATAATACACAATGCAATTTAATTAACAAAACAATTTAAATAAGGAACAGTTCAGATAATTACATGCTAAAACAGTTTAAATACGCCTATTACATAATTACAAAGTAAACAGCCCTGCAAAGGAAAGACAAGAGACGATTAAGGCGCCAGCAAAACACAAAGGAAAATCCTGTGGCCTTGAGGCGCCGGGCCCACTCGTCTAAGCTGTTTCCTCGGAAAGCTAGACAACAATTCAAGCAAATGATATTAATGGCGTTTATTAGAGTAAATTGAGTTGACAATAATAAACTTAGTGGAATTACAATGAGGTGTCACAATCAAATGGCGACATGCAAATAATCAATGTCCTTGAAAAAAATTTCCGTGCAAGAAAATAACACTGTTCACTAGTCACGTCTCGTCTTCTAGTGAGGCTACGGCTAGTTTTTCTTTTCTTTCCTTTATTGTTGTTTCACTCCCCATAATGGGGCGGACTGGCAGTGGCACAATACGCCGCTCTTCAGCCAAGAGAGTGACAAAAAACATAAGCACCTGAGAAAAGAATTCATAAACAAGAATGGTAAAAATGGGTGAATAAACGATAACAAAAACAGATGAGCATAAAAGGTAGATTAAAAAACATAGATGAGAGCCACACACACATGTGGAGAATGAGCACTGTAGACCAAAGTGAAAATGAAGAAGTGCCTCAGTGGGAACACAAATGAGCAACACTGGCAACACTGTTGGATATGATGTAACATAGCACTGCACCTGGGGGGGGGGGGGGGAACCAACCACCGCATGAAGGGTAGGTGAGGGGGGAGAAAAGTGAGGGGGAAAGGAGGGGGAGGAGGGGGCAGTGGAGGGTAAGAGGAAAGGAGCCAGAAGCCTGAGGGGGTGGGGGTGGAAAGGAGAAAGAATGTGGATGGCAGGGGAAAAGGAGAAAGAAGCGAAGGGGGAGAGGGAGGGAGAGAGGGAGCCCTGAGAAAGGGGGAAAAAGGCGGTATTAGAGCTGGTAGGAGGGGTATATGGAAGGCATGAAGACATTACCCAGGAGGGGGAGTTGGCGGAACTCACCTTGGGTGAGGGTATCGAGCGTGTGGAGCTGGAGACCAGGCGGGACACTGTGGTATACGTGTGGTAGCAGGCTGGGGTGGGAGAGGATGGGGGAAATCTAAGGATGGGGAGGATCCAGTTTGCAAGAGACGTGTAGGATCTGTATTCATTCAAGGAACAAGAAGAAACTGGGGAAGGGTATTAAATCATAGACGCTCCGTGTAGGGGATGGGAGATGGATGCAATAAGCGAGGCAGAGTGCATGGCGCTCAAAGATTTGGAGGGATTCGTAGTAGGTGGGGGGGGGGGGGGGGGGTCAAAGATCCAAGCCATGTGGGCCTGCACTTGATGTTACGCCGGAACAATCGCAAAATGATTGACCCTTGTACTCTATGACTACAATATCAGCTAGTCACAGCTATAATTGGTCACATACAAATACCTGACAGTAATGTTTTGTAGGGACATGAAATGGAATTATCACATAGGCTCAGAGGTGGGTAAAGCAGGTGACAGACTGGTTCATTGTCAGAATACTAGGGTCGGCCGTTGTGGCCGAGCGGATCTAGGGGCTTCAGTCTGGAACCGCGCGACCGCTACGGTCGCAGTTTCGAATCCTGCCTCGCGCATGGATGTGTGTGATGCCATTAGGATAGTTAGGTTTAATTAGTTCTAAGTTCTAGGGTACTGATGACCTCATATGTTAAGTCCCATAGTGCTCAGAGCCATTTGAACCAGAATACAAGGGAAAGGCATATCACTTACAAATCACTCTTGCAACCCATCCTACGATATCGCTCAAGTGTGTGGGACCTGTACCAGCTAGGACTAACAGGGGATATTGAACATATACAGAGAAGGGCAGCAGGAATTAGTCACAGGATTGTGTGATCCGAGGGAAAAGTCATGGAGATTCTGACATACTGCACTAGCAGACATTTTAAGATAGACGCAAACTATCTGGAGTAAATCTCCTTACAAGGTTTCAAGTACCAGTTTAAATGATGTATCTTGTAATATACTACCTCCTACGTATCAGTCCCTTGGAGATCGTGAGAACAAGATTAGGCAATTTAAACAATTACTCTTCCCATGCTCAGAGTGTAGATGTAATGGGAAGAAGCCCAAATAATTAGTACAATGAGAAGCACCCTGAGCCATGCACAGAAACAGTTTTGTGACATTACCTAACTTGGTTAAGCCAGAAAATCAAAGTACAAGGAGATGAATCAGACCCATTTGCCCCGTATGGAGGACATAGTGATAAGCATCCCTGGCGTAGAGAAACAACTGAAAGAGTTGCAAGCAGATAAGTTGCAGATCCGGATGGAATCCCAGCTCGGTTTTTAAGAAAGCAGCATTGGCCCCTTACGTAGCTTGAATTTATCGCGAGTCTCTCGCCTAGCGCAAAGTCCCATGCGATTAGAAAAGAACGAAGATGACTCCTGCCTTTAAGATGGGTAAAAGAACGGACTCGCAAAACTACAGACCAATATCCTTTAACAGTGATTTGCTGCAGAATCCTTGTACATATCCTCAGTTCGAATATAACAAATTTGCTTAAGAGGGAATAGCTTGTGTCCACAGATGAGCACGGTATTGGAAAGCATCGCTCGTGCGAAACTTAGCTTGCCTCCCTTCTCACATGATGTACAGGGTGTCCCAAAAGAATGGCCCGATTTTAACTTGTAATAATATTGAGACATATGTCACTATGCAACTGAAACAGCGCTAGATGTAATCGGCATGGTCTAGAGTCTCTGAAAAATCCGCTAAATGTCGCTACGAGCGCTGACGTGCAGCGTGCAGCCAGTCCCGCGCAATATGGCGTCCGCGCAACAGAAGGCGTATTGTGTTATTGAACACCTAAGCCAACACCACCAAAGAACATTCAACGGTGGTATAAACAATCTGAAGAAACAGGGTGCCTCTGTAAAGGCAAAAGTCCTGGCCAGCCACGCGTTCCTGAACAAACAGTGGAACAAATCCGACGAGCATCTGAGCGTAACCCGACAGTGTGGCGTATGTTACGGCATCGTTTAGCCCTCAAACGATACCGATTACAACTGGTACAGCTCTTCGAGAAACTACCAAAGTGAAGCGAGTGGACTTTAGCAATGCTACTCTAGAGGACATGGATGATGACAGTTTTATGTCACGGTTCATATTGAGCGAAACTACCAAAGTGAAGCGAGTGGACTTTAGCAATGCTATTCTAGAGGACATGGAAGATGACAGTTTTATGTCACGGTTCATATTGAGCGATGAGGCAACTTTCCATATTAGCAGTAAGGTTCGCCGTCATAATGTGCGTATATGGGAGGTCGATAATCCTTTTGTGCTGTTTCGCAAAGCAAGGTTTATGGACCCTACTTTTTTGAGGAAGAAACCGTAAAAGGACAATCATATCTTGCAATGGTATGGAACTGGTTATTCCCACAACTACACTACACTCTTGGCCTCCTAGGTCCCCTGACTTAACACCATGTGATTCCTCCTTGTGGGGTATGTTAAACAATGTGTCTACGTTCGTCCCTTACCTCGTGACATTGATGAACTAAAAACCAGAATATCAGCTGCTGTAGCTTCAGTGACAGAAGACACCTTACGCTCAGTTTGGGGCGAATTCGGCTATCGGCTAGATGTCGTCCTTGCAGCCAATGGAGGACATATTGAGCATCTATGACGGATTTTTATAAACTTCTGTCTTTTATGAGTAACTTAGCATGCAATTAGCTGGTGTTAAGCCCTTCTTCCTAATAAATAATTCTATTTAAAATCGGGTCATTCTGTTTGGGAAAGATGATTGGAAGCCAACAAGCGGGTTCCATATTGGTAGATTTCCGTAGAGCATTTGACACAGTGCCACACTGCAGACTGCTAATGAAGGCACCAGCATACGGAACATGTTCCCAGATTTGTGAGCGGCGCGATGACGCCTTAAGTAACAAAAATCACTAAGTTGCCTTCGAAGACGAGTGTTCATCAGAGACAAGGGTGTCGGCACAAGTGTCCCAAGGAAGTGTGGTAGGACAGCTATTGTATTCTTTATAGATAAATAATCTGGCGGACAGAGAAAGCAGGTCCTGCGGCTGTTAGCTGATGACTCTGGTGAATGGGGAGATGTCCACATTGAGTGACTGTAGAAGTATACAAGACGAGTTAAACAAAATATCTAGTTGACACCAGCTCTAAAATGCAAACGAGTAGAAGAAACAAACCCATAATGTTCGAATACAGTATTAGCAGTGTGCTGCTTGACACAGTCGCTTCGATTAAATATCTGGGGGTAACGTTGCAAATCAAAATGAAATAGAACGAGCTTGTAAGGATCGTAGTAGGGAAGTCGAATGGTCGACTTCGGTTTATTGGCGGAATTTTGGGAAAGTGTGGTTCGTCTGTAATGGAGACCATATGAAGGACACTAGTGCGACCCAGTCCTGAGTACTATACGAGTGTTTGGGATCCGCACCAGGTCAGATTAAAGGAAAGCATCGAACAAATCCAGAGGCGAGTTCTTAGATTTGTTACCGTCGGTTCGAACAACAAGCAATTATTATCGACATGCATCAGGAACTCAAATGAAGAGGATGTGATGTTCTTTTCGAGGAGGACTACTGAGAAAATTTAGAGAACCAGCATTTGAAGCTGACTGCAGAACGATTCTACTGCCGCCAATGTCCATTTCACATAATGATCACGAAGATTAGAGAGGTTAGGGCTTGTACGAAGGGATATAGACGATCGCTTTTCCCTCGCTCTATTTGCGAGTGGAACAGGAAACGAAAATCGGATGCACATAATTACCGGTCAATGTCAATGACATCGATTTGTTGTAGAATCATGGAAAATATTTTGTGTTCAGACATGACCTTTCTAGACTCTGAGAAGCTCATCTGCAGAAACCAGCACGGTTTTCGGAAACAATGGTCATGCGTGACACAGCTGGTCCTCTTTGTGCATTATCTACAACAGGCTCTAGATACTGTCTCGCAGGTTCATGCCATATTTCTAGGCTTCCGAAAGGCGTTCGGCTCAGTCCCGCACTGTCGCTTGCTCCAAAACCTGCGCGCTTGCGGTCTATCCGATGACATATACGGTGGATAGAAAGTTTTCTAACAGACAGCAGTATGTCGTCCTTAATGGGGTGACTTAACAGAAACAAGCGTAACTTCAGGTGTGCCCCAGGGCAGTGTAATAGGTCCGCTGATTTTTACTATTTACATAAACGATCTGGTTGATGGTATTGACAGCGGCATTAGACTGTTTGCAGATGATGCTGTAGTCTACAGGAAAGTAGTATCACACGAAAGTTATGAACAAATCAATGAGGATTTGCAGGAAAAAAAAATGCGTGGTGTAATGACTGGCACTTTTCTCTCAATATTAGTAAGTGTAACCTACTGCGTATAACAGGGCGAAAATCCCCATTAATGTACGAGTACAAAATAAATGCCCTGTCTTTGGAAGCGGTAACGCCCGTCGAGTATCTGGGCGTGACTATTCGGCATGATCTCAAATGAAATGATACGATTCCACAAGTAACGGGCAAGGCGAACTCTAGATTGCGGTTTATTGGTAGAATCCTCAAGCGATGCACTCCTTCAACAGAGGAAATTGCTTACAACACGCTAGTTCGTCCAGCCTTGGAGTATTGTTGGTCTGTATGGGACTCTTACAAGTTGGGTCTGATTCAAAAGATTGAAAGGTCCAAAGAAGAGCGGCAAGATTCGTGACTGATACATTTAGCAATCGCGAGAGCGTTACAGATCTCATAGAAAGTTTGAAGTGGGACACACTTGCAGATAAACGGCACGCTAAACGGAAGGGGCTGCTCACTAAATTCCGGAATCCGATTTTCGCCAAGGATGTAGAGCATACAATATTACCACCAACTTTCAAATCGCCCAATGATCACCATTCAAAGATAAGGGAAATTAGAGCTCGTACTGAGGCATTCAGACAGTCGTTTTTCCCTCTCGCAATCCGCGTACGCAACATACGGTGGCTTGCGGACTGGTATGTGGGTGTAGATATAGAATAGAATCGATATATTAAAGCAGCCACGCAGCGGTTGTTCAACCGATGAAATGAAATGTCGTATGGCTAGGGCCTCCCGTCGGGTCGACCGTACGCCTGGTGCAGGTCTTTCGAGTTGACGCCACTTCGGCGACCTGCGCGTCGATGGGGATGAAATGATGATGATTAGGACAACACAACACCCAGTCCCTGAGCGGAGAACATCTCCGACCCAGCCGGGAATCGAACCCGGCCCCTTAGGATTGACATTCCGTCACGCTGACCACTCAGCTACCGGGGGCGGACGTTCAACCGATGACCAAGAGGAAAAGACACGGGAGTGCTGCGAGAATATTGAAAGATACTTTAAAAATATCTTCGATGCTGGGATGAGGGGCTATATTACATTGTACACCAGAAAAAGACGAGGTGAAGAAGCGGAAAGATGGTGAAGAAGAACACGCTGCGTCATAAAGAAAAAGCTGGAAAGAGAGCTGTTACGGAAGCACGAAGTTGTTGGCAACACAGAGTTTTCGGCGTCTGTCCACGGCTTGGCTCAGGAGCCAGCTTTAAAGACTGAAATTCCCGCTCTGGGCGCCTCTCTGTCTCCAGTAAACCTGCCTACCTGAGGGAGGCGGCCTTAATACCAGAACTCTGCGCATTACCCCCACACTGCGGAACTTTGATGGCCCCGGTTAATGTCCCCGGCTTGCTGCGAGCGGAGGAGTCATAAGATATCAAGTCCGGAATGCTGCGAAGCCTGTTTTAAGTTACGGCGGTGTTACGTTGGTAATCGTCAAGACAAGTTATTCAGAGAAGTCCTTGTTCTTGTGTCTCATCTACCTTCGCTTGCCAGGTCAATAGGACACTGTACCGCGAATTCTCGGGAACACCTGCGGCCAGGCAACTTGTGGTGGGACCAGGGTAAAAGTTTTTACATTACTTTGTAAGACGTGTATATTTCTATTGTCTATTGTCAAACCACAATTTATGAAAGATGTTTATATTTTATTAATAGGATTAAGTAGGAGTAATGAATATTTGTCATGTTGGAAATAATTGTGGTAACAGGGAATGTCTCCGCCAGAGTATTGTTGGCAAGAGAGACCAAAATTGATATAATTTTAAAAAGGGCGGGAGAGACCGTGTATGGATACATTTTAAGAAAAGAGCGGGAAAGACCGCGCATTGATACAGTTTGTAATGCTAGTCATAAGATTGTCTGCACCAGAAAGCATTGTTGGCAGGAGAGACCGCACTTCAGCGTTCGTAGGAAGTCAGTAGTAAGCGAGTTGTTAGCAGGTCTGAAGCGAGAGGTTGAGAGGAGTAGTGTGCCTGCCAGCCACCAGCTATGATTTAAAAGGGATTATAAACGGATGTACAGAGACATCAGCTAACTATTATCACAAGGGGAACTAATATTATTGAATTATTTTTGAGAAACTCAAGACTATTGAAGGTATGTTTGCGCAGTGCTAGTTGTAAGATTATTGTGAAAAGTAAGTCCCATTTGAATGTTTGTAAAATCATTTCATTTAGAATATAATTAATTTTTGCCAGCAATATTGCATTACAGATTATAATCCATCCCAAAAACCATCAACGTAAAACTATGAAAACATTTTATTGTTGTCAAGAAAAAGTGTAACTATGAATTAGGTAACTTCAGTCAAATTAATTAAAGAATAACGTCAACTTTGCTAATAAATAATAACGTCAGCTTTGGTAGTAAATACAGCCACTTATTATGACAGCCCACCAGCAGATAATAGAGTATAGTAAACCAGAGTAAGAATATTCATGTCGCAGTTCGATGTAGCAGTCAGATGGCTATCCAGTAACAGTAAAAAAGGTAAGGAACAGTTTTAGGTTATTGCAGATAACGACTGAGGTCCACGACGACGACACATTCTATGTTTCGTCGAAATTATCAGAAAATAACTTTTAATAAGCAGCAATTAAATTTGTATGCGAAGATTGAGAAAGAGAATAAATTTCAAAGGGAAGATTTCATTTGTTATTATTAAGCAAGAGATAGAAATCCTAAGGAAAGGTTTCATAGATTATTGTAGAAGGGAAGGTTGCGTAAAAAAGAGATAGAGAGGAGACGGAAAGGTTTCAGCTTCACGAGAAATTGTTTGTTTTTGGCGCATTTCGTATGTGTTTCTGCAATTTTAGATACCACTGCCGTTTACAAGAGCATATTGTGCGCACAGATCGAAAGTGCAGGCGATCTTGTAGGTGGGACAATCACAGCTATGACTAGTCTTCTTGGGTATTAATAACTGCTTCAGCTCCATTTGATCATTTACTGTCCGCAGCCCGTGGTCGTGCGGTAGCGTTCTCGCTTCCCGCGCACGCGTTCCCGGGTTCGATCCCCGGCGGGGTCAGGGATTTTCTCTGCCTCGTAATGACTGGGTGTTGTGTGATGTCCTTAGGTTAGTTAGGTTTAAGCAGTTCTAATTTCTAGGGGACTGATGACCATAGATGTTAAGTCCCATAGTGCTCAGAACCATTTTGATCCTTTACTACTGGATCACCACCGGATTTGTGGCGCTAAAAGCCACATCTTCAGGTGAACATATGATTCATAATATTTTAATAATGTTTTAATTATATGTGCACCTGAAGACGTGGCTTTGAGCGACACGAAACCGATAGGATTCAGTAATAAAGGACCAAATACAGCTGATGCTGTTATTAATACCCAAGATCGAAAGTAACCGAGGAAGCTGCTGCCTATAATTTTCAGTCCACAATCTAGCTCTCCGACCTGGAATGAAATGTCCTGACTCTCTATTCAGAACCAAAACGAGTCGGGAACTTTAGCGATAAGTTTACTGTTTTAACGAGGAAAGTTCACACACGCAAATTAGTAGTTTTAAATTCATTACAGTTTTTCTATCGTAATCAGAACTCGTTATAGTTCAGAGACGATTTATATTCTAAGTTTCAGGTATTGCTAGTTATTGCTCCATCTGTTAATTAGGTGCAGTTAGCTGCTCACCTTCAAAGTGGTGGATAAGCCACGCCGCTTGCCACGCCGGTTCCTGCAACACAATGGGCGGCACACGAAATAAAAGCATCGAAACTAAAACACAGGCTCTCCAGTAAATTATCGTTACACGAAAGTTCACCTCTACAAATTTCCAAAAAACGGCGCGATAACTTTTTAGATCCACAAATATTCAAGTCGGACGTCTTCAGTGCCATTCGGGGCGTAGCGTACACGGTCATAGACAGCAGCACGACACATCATGAAGCATAGCGAGATATATCACCGGCGAAAGCATAGTGAGATACATCACAGGCGACTGAATCTCCGTATATGTTAAGGTGGTCCTTTTATACAGTCACATGAGACACCTTAGGTAGAATGCCTTAAGCACCTGCAGCAGCGCAAAGAAGGCACCCTTAGCAACCCTTAAATTCAGACGTCTAGAATTTTTCCAAAGGAACCGAGAGCAAATTGCGACAGCTGAACTGTAGCTATTCTCCCGTCGGCACTTCTCTGAAGTTATATACTCATCTACTAGTTTGATACAACTCGATCATTACTTCTAATGAGCGCACTGCTGTAAATTTATCACTGTAGCTTACTTTTAAAGGCTAGTTAACCTAACGTGATTTTACAGATTTTAGTACAAAAAACAGTTTTTAGCTTGATAACTTGAAATATAAAAGAGGTAAGTTCGTAAAAACATCTGCAGTACGCTTTTACATTAACCAGAACCTAAATCCAAAATTACTACTTTCTATCTCTAACACTGCGCGCTTTAGAAATTTCGTCAAAGGTGGGCTCTTGCGGAAACCACTCAGCGGATCACGCTGACACTCGAAGTATGTAGCACTGCTGTGATTTTACTTCATCTTCAAAGTGTTTTGACTTTAGTTAAATATTTAATTTTATTTGAAATCTTTCTACAATGCCTCGTCTCAATGCTCGTGCATACATTAAGTGTGCCCGGCTTGCCTTTGGCCACGCCACGGGGAATCCCCGATCTCAATCGCTCTCCACCTTTGCCACGTAGCCACAGCGCTAGTATCTCGATAGCTTCTTTCCTAGGAGTCGACAGCTGCCTTTTGTATGAGTTTCAGAAGATACGAAGTGGTATCCAAAAGTTCCCGGAAAACATTAATGAATATTATTACGTGCTATTCTCCGCCATCACCTTCAGAGTACGAGATTTTCACTCTGCAGCGGAGTTTGCGCTGATATGACACTTCGTGACAGATGAAAACTGTGTGCCGGAACACTTGCCCGCGAAAGGCAAAGGTCCCGAATTCGTGTCTCGGTCCGGCACACAGTTTTCGAATGCCAGGAAGTCTCACCTTCAGAGTAGCACTCCAGGAAAAAAATAGGCCTATCGCAGTTCTTCTGTAGCTTTTGAAATGTATCCTGGAAGTATTCCTTTCTTAAGCTTTTCAGTACCCTCTGCGATTTCACTTGAATTTCCTCCACCTTATCAAGTAATTGCCCCTTGTCGCTGCTACAGACATGGTCACTGCATTCCATGCACGCCTTTGCTTAGAGACAGGATTCTGGCCGATATGAAGTACTTATCATCCGATTTTTCGCAAACTATCAGATGAAAACTTGATTTTTGCACATATTACAGTCGATCTTCACTCGGTGACTGAAGTTATTTTCGTTACATGCCATAGTAAATGCACTGCTTCAAATTAAGTAAAACATGGCGAGAAATTTTAAAGATTTTGCGGAGGTAAAAACGCACTGCTTAAAATCTGCGTGTGGTTGATTTTAGTTCATTCATTGCAGTGAATGAAATGTAAATAAGATAGCGAAATTTTATTATGGTTTTATATCCGACAGACGCACGCGACGTGCTCATTCACAAACTTCCGCATCATGAACCATGTGTTCATAACAACCGTGATAACTCATAAACGATTAAAGATACTGAAGCGATGTCGTTTTGAAAATGACAGCACGTAAGGAGGCACGTATTTTGTATGATAAATACTCGAAACTTTTTCGTTCGCCGAGATACGAAAGTAAGTCGTCCGACGCAGTGAGGGCTCAGTGCCACAGGACGCATATAGACGTCCATAGCACTGTAGGAATGCCCAAGCAGTGCGTGTACACAGTCCACAGTATCTGAGAAAAGGCGTAGCACGACGTGCGTACACGCCCACAGCAGCGGAACGATAAACTTGATTTACGTCTTGCGGAACAGAAAGAAGTCAGACAGAGCAAAGTCTGCGGAGTACGGCACAAGAGTGGAAGTGGAAAACATTCAAAGAGTAAAATCTCATATTTGGTTGAAATGGCTCTGAGCACTATGGGACTTAACATTGGAGGTCATCAGTCACCTAGAACGTAGAACTACTTAAACCTACCTAACCTAAGGACATCACACACATCTATGCCCGAGGAAGGATTCGAACCTGCGAGCGTAGCAGCAACGCGGTTCCGGACTGAAGTGCCTAGAACAGCTCGGCCACAGCGGCAAACGATCTCGTACTTGCCAGAAGATGCAGAAAACACTATCTTTCTTTGTACATAACTGATTTGAACAGAAAAACTGAGATGTTCTGACACAGCAGAATTATGCTGCCCACCTCACTACTGCCAAAAATGAGACAAATTATAAAGTAAGTCATTTACTGAGAATGCTCTAAGTGTCATGCCACGAAACTATCAGTTTCCAGGTCTCGATAAGAAAGTTTTGCACCACGTGTGATTCAAACAGTGGCACTCCGTTTTATTTGCGATTATTCAAGTACACAAACACAGCAGTCACATTTTGACTACCGTATTTTAAAGACTATAAGACACACCTTAAATTTTAAGCAGTTTTTTAAAACAGTAAAATTTTTACCATGTTTATTATTAGATTGCAAAGCCAGACTAAAAAAATTCTTAGTTCATAAAACCGAACTGGCCTTTAAAATCCCTGAAAATCATCCTTTGAACTTTCTTCTTCTTCTCCTTCTTCTTCTTCATCGTCATCCTTGTCCTCTTCATATATAAGATGATCATCACTGCCATCGAGAGCGTTAAGAATGCAGCACTTCTAGAAAGACTTAACAATACTGTCTTCTCTCACTCTGGATCACGACTGTTTTATCCACTGACACACTTGTTTGACTGTGTTTGCACATTAACCCTTCTTCATTTTTTCCAGCGCTTCTTCACTAGTTCGCCAATCGTTTTTTCTGTTGGCAGAGGGGCGAGCTGCCACTCATCTGCTCTGTTTCCACGTCCTTCTTCGTGTGCTATTACATTAAGTTTATAGCCCGCATCATATAAATACCTTTTATTTTTTTCCTATTACGAAACTACACTACTGGACATTAAAATTGTTACACCACGAAGATGACGTGCTACAGACGCGAAATTTAACCGACAGGAAGAAGATGCTGTGGTATGTAAATGATTAGCTTTTCAGGGCATTCACACAAGGTTGGCGCCGGTGGCAACACCTACAACGTGCTGACGTGAGGAATGTTTCCTACCCTTTTTTCATACACAAAAAGCAGTTCACCAGCGTTGCTTGGTGAAACGTTGTTGTGATGACTCGTGTAAGGAGGAGAAATGCGTACCACCACGTTCCCGACTTTGATAATGTTCGGATTGTAGCCTATCGCGATTGTGGTTTATCCTATCGCGACATTGCTGCTCGCGTTGGTCGAGATCCAACAATGACTGTTAGCAGAATATGGAATCGGTGGGTGCAGGAGAGTAAAACGGAACGCCGTGCTGTATCCCAACGGCCTCGTATCACTAGCAGTCGAGATGACAGGCATCTTATCCGCATAGCTGTAACGGACCGTGCAGCCACATCTCGATCCCTGAGTCAACAGATGGGTGCGTTTGCAAGACAACAACCAGGTGCACGAACAATTCGTCGACGTTTGCAGCAGCATGGACTATCAGCTCGGAAACCATGGGTGCGGTTACCCTTGACGCTGCATCACAGACAGGAGCGCCTGCGGTGGTGAACTCAACGACGAACCTAGGTGCACGAATGGCAAAACTTCATTTTTTCGGATGAATCCAGGTTCTGTTTACAGCATCATGATGGTCGCATCCGAGTTTGGCGACATCGCGGTGAACGCACATACGAAGCGTGTATTCATCGCCATACTGGCGTATCATCCGGCATGATGGTATGGGGTGCCATTGGTTACACATCTCGGTCACCTCTTGTTCGCATTGACGGCACTTTCAACAGTGGACGTTACATTTCAGATGTGTTCCGACCCGTGGCTCTATCCTTCATTCGACCCCTGCGAAACCATACATTTCAGCAGGATAATGCACGACCGCATGTTGTAGATCCTGTACGTGCCTTTCTGGATACAGAAAATGTTCGACTGCTGCCCTGGCCAACACATTCTCCATATCTCTCACCAACTGAAGACGTCTGGTAAATGGTGGCCGAGCAACTGGCTCGTCACAATGTGCCAGTCACTACTCTTGATTAACTGTGGTATCGTGTTGAAGCTGCATGGACAGCTGTACTTGTAAACGCCGCCCAAGTTCTGTTTGACTCCATTCCCAGGCGTATCAAGGTCGTTATTACGGCCAGAGGTGGTTATTCTGGGTACTGATTTCTCAGGATCTATGCACCCAAGTTGCGTGAAATGGTAGTCACATGTCAGTTTTAGTATAATATATTTGTCCAATGAATACCCGTTTGTCATCTGCATTTCTTCTTGGTGTAGCAATTTTAATGGCCAGTAGTGTAGCTACTAACAAAAATATTGTACTGTCACCGACAACACCAATCACTTTCAATTCAAGTTCCCTGGCACCGTAGACTGCAATGGCACATCACTTGCTAGGCAGTGTTCTGTGTTTGCGATTGCAGGCGGGACGGAGACAGTGTTAGCAGGCTTGTGAATCCCAGCAACTCATGTTAGTTGCATAAGCACTCTGCTGCTCACATTTGAATGCAATCTTGCCAACAGAGATTAAGTTTCCCGCTGCATCGAATTAATGGCCTGTTTTAAGACTAGTGGGAATTTAGAATCAAACGTTGGATATTTTATATTAATTTCGGGTATAAGACGCCTCTGAGGCAATTTTTCGAGGGAAAAAATGCTTCTTACAGTTCGTAATGTATGGTAATATAACGGTAATCAACGAAAAGTAGTTCTCATTTCTTTTCTATTTCCTACGAGAGAACAACGAAATTGTTTTTCATGAAAAAATTCCTCAGAATTGACTTCTGTCTCCCACACTACCTTATTCTTGGGGTCAGATGTTGCAAAGGTTACTGTAAAACTTCGGGTGCTGTTGAGGAATAAAAGATAACATCGTGAACAGATCTTTCTGTTTTGCAACTGATAAACACAGATAGTCTTTCAGATGAGGTGTGACGTGGCATGCATCTGCCATGGTCTTTCCTCTTTTTAATCTTTGCAATATACTGACTTTTTTATATCCTATTTCAGAGTAAGAATTTTTAATAACTATTCGAGATGGATAGTTATGTGCCGAAGTCAATTGGAATTACATAAAATCGATTCATAGCTTTAGCTGATGGAAGGAATGTTTGGCCTCAAGACCGAACATGATCTACTATTCTCCATGATTTGACAATTAAAATACGTCTAGGGACATACGACACAATACTGAAAACACAATAGCGCTTGTTTTTAGTTTACAATTGCAGAATAACACAGGAGTCACGAGGTCGTACATTGTCATGGCAGAGTACCCAGTAATTCACACACCGTCTCTCCGGACATTTTCTCGTCATATCCTGCCTCAAGCGGCCTAGAACAGCACTAACATCTATATCTACATGGTTCACACTTAAGTGCCTAGCAAAGGGTTCATCGAACCATTTTCATATTACTTCTCTACCATTCCACTCTCGAATGGCACGTGGGAAAAAGGAACACCCAAATCTTTCCGTTCGAGCTCTGGTGTCTCTTATTTTATTATGATGATCATTTGTCCCTGAGTAGGTGGGTGTCAACAAAATATTTTCGCATTCGGAAGAGAAAGTTGGTGATTGAAATTTCGTAAGTAGATCTCGCCGCAAAGAAAACGGCCTTTGTTTCAGTGACTGCCACCCCAACTAGCGTATCATATCAGTGACCCTCTCACCCCTATTGCGCGATAACACGGAACGAGCTGCCCTTCTTTGCACTTTTTCGATGTTATCCGTCAATCCCACCTGGTAAGGATCCCACATCGCGGAGCAATATTCGAGCAGAGAGCGGACAAGTGTAATGTAGGCTGTCTCTTTAGTGGGTTTGTCGCATCTTCTAAGTGTTCTGCCAACAAAGCGCAGTCTTTGCTTCGCCTTCCCCACAATATTATCTATGTGGTCTTTCCAATTTAAGTGGCTCGTAATTGTAATTCCTAGGTATTTAGTCGAATTGACAGCCCTTAGATTTGTGCGATTTATCGAATACCCAAAATTTATTGGATTTCTTTTAGTACCCATGTGGATGACCTCGCACTTTTCTTTATTTAGTGCCACTTGCCACTTTTCGCACCATACAGAAATTCTCTCTAGATCATTTTGTAATTGGAATTGATCGTCTGATGATACTACTAGACGGTAAATTACAGCGTCATCTGCAAACAATCTAAGAGGGCTGCTCAGATATCACCTAGATGATTTATGTAAACCGGAACAGGAAGAGCCTATGGCACTACCTTGCGGCACGCCAGATATCACTTCTGTTCTACCCGATGATTAACCGTCTATCTCTAAGAACTGTGACATCTCTCAGATGAAATCACGAATCCAGGAAATCTCTGATCATGACAGCCGAACTCTTTATGAACACTCATATCAATTTAAGCAGAGAAACCACCCTCAAGAAAACAGTGTTAATCTTAACACGTCGAAACGTTTTGGCCGACGAGAGTAAGGCCTCTATCACTGCAACGACTTTTGTTTAGTTTCAGAGTCACAGCTATAAACCCAACTATTCTCATCAATGACTATGTTTTGTAGAAAGTCTGGATAGCCTTGAAGTAGTTCATTAAGTTCCCTTAAACTTCCACTTCACTGTCACTCTCTTCATGTTCAGTTCTACTGAAAGAATGTATTCACGTGAACCACAGAGTTTCCCAAGGTGTTTGGCAGGCTACCAGAACATCCTCTCAATCAATCGATTTTCTTCCGTTTTTGAAACGCTTACAGAGGTCGGTAAGTCTGTCTGAGCGAAGGCATTGTCTCCATAAGCTTGCTTCAACATGTGGTGAGTTTCTGCAGCAGTTTCCCCAAGCTTAAAACAATACTGTTTTATTTTAACCGTCGCAAGACCACAAACTCACGTAACACGTCAAAGAAAATACACTCTAAGGAAGAAAAAAAAGAAAACGACGCACCACTAAGGAATTATCCGTACGGGACGGAAATCGGTAGATGTGACTATAATTTTAGAACTACTGAATGATTTATTCAAGATGAAGACCATTAGAAACGGAGCACGTTAATAACGCATTGGTCCAAGTCTGACCCTTATGCAAGGAGTTATTCGGGTTGGCAGTGATTGGTAGTGCTGTCGAATGTCCTCTTGAGGGATATAGTGCACAATTCTATCCAATTGGCGCGTTTCAGTTCTAAACATTCATGGTGGTGTCTGATTGTACTATATCGTGTCTCCCAACCACTTTCGCTCAACGACGCTCTGAGCGTGTTTTTTAGGGAACTAGTTTGAACCTGGGACCTGTTGCTGGTAAGGAGACGCCAGACCACACATGACATGTAGAATTCAGAAGAGTTCAGTGAGACTAGCGATGATATAACCAAATACTAAATGATCTCAGCGTCAGCTCCACTGCACTCCCTGTACAAGAATCTTAATTCTACGCGGTGGTCTCGCGGTTCTAGGCGCGCAGTCCGGAACCGTGAAACTGCTACGGTCGCAGGTTCGAATCCTGCCTCGGGCATGGATGTGTGTGATGTCCTTAGGTTAGGTAGGTTTAAGTAGTTCTACGTTCTAGGTGACTGATGACCTCCAATGTTAAGTCCCATAGTGCTCAGAGCCATTTCAACCAAATATGAGATTTTACTCTTTGAATTTACCGGAGTTAGTTAAAAAAAACTATCTGGCTATGTTTTCATCTGACCAATCAGGGTCTCAATGTTAACCTTAAGCTCCGCCTACAAAAATTCTGTCTATCCAATGAGAAACGTTATACTTTTCGTGGTGGGGTAATGTTTTTAAAGTTTGCAACGTAACAGAGACGCTAAAAAGTCTCACGCTAAAACCTGCAGCTAGTGTGGTCCTTTTAGCGTTATCGTAAGATCTATACTGCTCTTCTGGAGGGCTCTATCTTTTAACATGGGCTGGGGAGTGATCCTAATGTAACAGACACGCGAAAAAGTCTCACGCTAAAACTTGCGGGTGGTAGTGGCCCTTTTTGTGTTATCGTAAAATCTATACTGCTTTTCTGGAGGGCTCTAGTTTTTAACATGAGTTGGGGGTTGTCCTTGACATACCTGAGACGCGAAAAAGCCTCACGCTAAAACGTGCGGGTTGTATAGTTGTACAGGTAGGCTCGCGGCGTGGGTGCCCAGCCCCTCCCCACGGTTCTGCTCTCGGCTTCTGTCCTCGTTTCTCCCCTCGGAACTGCGTCTGCCTCACGGTGGGAAGGTACGACATGCATTTAGGCATTCTTGTGTTAGTCTGTGGTATTCCATTTGCTCACTCGTTACTCGTATTACTTTGGTTAATTTAATGTCACGATTTATTCGGAGCTATGTGACATACTAGTAGATTTGCTTATTATGTCAGGGTTTTCATGTAAGGTGTTGGATTTGCCTGACACCTTACACAGCCTCAAAATCTCGAGATGGTTGCAGGGCCCAACCTACAACTCTCCAAACGTTCTCAGCTGGGGAGAGATCCAGCAACCTTGCTGGCCAAGGTAGGTTTTGACAAGCACGAAGGCAAACAGCAGAAACTCTGGCTGTGTGCGGATAGTCATTATCTTGCTGAAATGTAAGGCCAGGATGGCTTACCATACAGGGCAACAAAACAGGGCGTAGACTGTCGATGGCGTACCGCTGCGCCGTAAGGCTGCCCTGGATGATAACCAAAGGGGTTCCTATGAAAGTTCGCCTCCGTAGAGCAGCGGTAGCGTTACCGCCTACCGCGCAAGGGGGCCTGGGTTCGATTCCAGGCAGGGGACTGGGTGTTGTGTATCCATCCTCATCATTTTCATCATCATTGACACACAAGTCGCCAAACTGCCTTCAACTAAAAAGACTTGCAATATGGCGGTCAAACCCCAAAGGGGATATCATGGCCACCAATAAATGCCATACGATCATTTCATTTCCTATGAAAAGAAATGGCACCCTATACCATCACTCCTGGTTGTCGGGCGGCATGGCAAGCGACAACAAGTCGGTACTCAACTGCTGCCCTCCGGAGTTGCCGAGAGGTTCTAGGTGCTTCAGTCTGGGACTGCGCGACCACTACGGACGCAGGCTCGAATCCTGCCTCGAGAATGGATATGTGTGATGTCCTTAGGTTAGTTAGGTTTAGGTAGTTCTAAGTTCTAGGGGAATGATGACCTCAGATGTTAAGTCCCATAGCGCTCAGAGCCATCAACCCGACTGCTGTCGGGCGGTTTCCAGGCATGACTTCAGCCCATGATGTCATAGATTGTCTTCAGTGATGAGCCACGATGACCACCGAAGATGTGTCTGGAGGCGCCTTCGACAATGGCGGGCAGCAACATGACTGTCACCTGCCATACGACTCGACGACCAGGAGTAACGGTCTGAGGTGACATTTCATTTCATAGCAAAACCCCTTTAGTTATTATCCGAGGCATCTTTACAGTACAGAGATACATCGTCGACATTTTGCCACTCTTCATAGCAAGCCACCCTGGGCTTACATTTCAGCAAGGTAATGCCCGCACACTGCCTGTCTTTGTGCTTTCCAAAGCAACCTTGGCCAGCTAGGTCACCGGGCGCTACCCAATTGAGAACGTATGGAGTATTATGGGCAGGGCACACCAACCAGCTCAGGATTTTGACGACCAAACGCGCAAGTTGGACAGAATTTGGCACGATACCTCTTCAAGAGGACATCCAACAACTATATCAATTAATGCCAAGCCGAATAGCTGCTTGCATAGGGGACAGAGGTGGACCAACGCGTTATTGATTTGCTCAGTTTGTGAAGCTTTTTCTCTTGAGTAATCCTGCGCCATAACGATGCCGTGGATGATAAACAAAGTGGTTCTTATGAAAGTCCGCCTCCGTAGCGCAGCGGTAGCATTACCGCCCAACACGCAAGGGGCCCAGGTTCATTTGGATAAGACATTCATGGCGAAACTCCTTCTTTTTTGTCTTAGAGTGTATACCAATAGCCTTGCTGCAATAGTAACACTGGTTCCCGTCAGATCGCTGAAGTTAAGCGCTATTGGACAGGGCTAGCACGTATATAGGTGGCATCCGGTATGATGAGTGCTGTTGGCAAGTGGGGTGCACTCAGTCCTTGTGGGGCCAATTGAGGAGCTATTTGATTGAGAAGTAGCGGCTCCGGTGACAACGGCCGGGAGAGTCGTGTGCTGAGCTCACACCCCTCCATATCGGCATCCAGTGACGCCTATAGTCTGAGGACGACATGGTGGTCGGTCGTTACTGTTAGGGTGTTCCGAGACCTGTTCAGACGGAGTTTAGCTTCAGTTCTTAGAGTGTATGTTCTGCAATCGATAATCAAACAACACGACTTGCAGTCACTTGGCACAGTGATTGAACAAGACTGTGTATGGGGAGACACCCAGCAGAATTTTAGTGTACTGGTAACCGTTTGTGCATAAATTTCAAATTTCAGAAACTTTCTTATACAACCTGGTGTTATCAGTTCATCTTTCAGCCCGACTTTATTTATTTATGTAGCATAGTGACATTAGAGCCACGAGGCCCTCTCTCGCCTCTAAGCTGCGTTTTGGAACGAAACTTGAGGAGGGGATGTAGATTACCAAGCAAAAAATATAGGGTGTTATTTGAGAAAAAACCCCTAGTCGCTAAACAATATTTGCTCCATACATTTTTTTTTATTTTGCTTATGGACATGAAGCTATTTGTGGTGCTCTAGATAAATGGGACACATTGTGTATGACAGTGATTGTCGGTGAAGTGGGCGATAATTCCAAAACTACCCATCACCTATCACTTGTTTTTCCGTCTTGTGCTACCCTTGGTTCTCTCGTTGTGCGCTACAGTGGTTGTGCAGATATGAGTGTTTCAAGTGGTCGCTGTCACATCGTGGTGATCTTCTGTCTCTTCCTCGTCAACGTATTTTTCAACTGAAAAAATTCGAGATTGTTATCTAATGTTCTCGAGTTTTTGTGAACACAATCAAATTTTTTCGAATGTTCTTGAACATTGGTCGTCAAACTTGTTTGCTCAAGAGCAAATATCGATACCGTGGGAGCCACCTGAGGCCGCGTATGCACTGATCTTTTCATTAATTGGTAATCCACATAAATTTGTAGATTATGAGCCCCCAATAATTTTGCTATAATAAGGGCGTGTTAAATTAGCCCACGGGGGTGAAAGCTATATGGGCAAAAAAGCAACAAGCCACGTAGTTCCATTCCAGACCGCTGTAGAAGCTAGGAATCAAACGAAGCTTGAATTGACCAATGAGAGCTGTCTAAACTCCAATGGTTTTGAAATATTCTATCGTCTTGCTCTTCATTGAAGTCTGTGGTCATCGGTTACAGTCGTCTTTGTATGTGTTTCTTATTTACATACTACTCATCTTCATTATAAGCAGACTTTTTACTTTATATCCATATAGTTCACCGTGGAATTGAAGAGATTTCCTGCTGAAAAATGTCCACAATTAATTGCAAGGTAAGACATTTAATTTTTCTATAATAAACTCGCAGCCTGTAAATGAAATGTATGCTCTTCTATCGTGAATTAAGCAGTGTGGTTTCCGTTTGTTTATTTAAATAACTTTGATACGCCTGTAGTAGTTTCATTTAATGAAGACTTTTATTTTTTTCAGAATATTCAACACAACAGATTGACGTTGAAATACTCCTGCACGTTCCCTGGCTGTTTATCTGGCTATTACGTGGGTTCAACAGAGGCAATTTGCAACAAGCATTTCTACAGGTTTCCAAAACAACTTCAAGATTAGCTTCTAAAGTGGAATAGTGCTTGTTAACTGTCACCAGATGTGAACTGTGCTTCTTATTTTGTTTGTGAAGATCATTTTTTCGGAGATTTTATGAATAAATGTTGGCATATGCTAAACAGGGGTGTGTTTCCAAAACATGTGACAGGTGTTCCTTGTGAAATTGCCAAAATCGGTAGTGAATCAGGTGACACTGCTGTTAATAGTGAATTAGACCAACCAAGCACTAGTGGTGCTATGGCAACTGTTCATTTTACAGCTGCTAATACCAGAAGTGAAACTGGTGTTAATGATCTACAAAGCCTTAGTTGTGCTGTGGCAAATAGTTCTCATGTAGGTGTTTCTACCAGAAGTGAATCAGGTGAAACTGGTGTTAATAGTGAATTAGACTTACCAAGCACTAGTGGTACCATGGAAAATCTTTATCATTCAGCTGAAACTAGTGTTAGAGAATTACCTAGCACTAGCTGTGCTGATCAGAGTAATTCATTGAGTGATGCACCTCTTAAATTTTTTATCTCCCCTAGAAATGAATATGCAGATAGTGAGTATACATTCTTATCTGAAACATTTTGTAATGATGAAAGTGGGGTTTTAGGTACAGGGGATGCAAAATCAGACTTAACTCTGACAAAATCAAAAATGTACAAGATTCAAAGGAATACTCTAACAAGGCTATCAAAACTGAAAGCAAAGCTACATCATGAAAAATCAGAACTGAGAGCACTTAAAGATTTATATGACTACAATACTTTCTCTTTCATAGAATCTAATTTAAGCTCAGTTGCTAAATATTTCATAAACAGCCAATTATGAAATGCTCTTCGATCAGCAAATGCAAGGCGATGGACACCCGAGGACAAAGTATTTCCTTTATCCTTATACAAACGAAATCCCCGCCTATACAAATATTTGTCAGTTCATTTCTACACTCCTGGAAATGGAAAAAGACCACATTGACACCGGTGTGTCAGACCCACCATACTTGCTCCGGACACTGCGAGAGGGCTGTACAAGCAATGATCACACGCACGGCACAGCGGACACACCAGGAACCGCGGTGTTGGCCGTCGAATGGCGCTAGCTGCGCAGCATTTGTGCACCGCCGCCGTCAGTGTCAGCCAGTTTGCCGTGGCATACGGAGCTCAATCGCAGTCTTCAACACTGGTAGCATGCCGCGACAGCGTGGACGTGAACCGTATGTGCAGTTGACGGACTTTGAGCGAGGGCGTATAGTGAGCATGCGGGAGGCCGGGTGGACGTACCGCCGAATTGCTCAACACGTGGGGCGTGAGGTCTCCACAGTACATCGATGTTGTCGCCAGTGGTCGGTGGAAGGTGCACGTGCCCGTCGACCTGGGACCGGACCGCAGCGACGCACGGATGCATGCCAAGACCGTAGGATCCTACGCAGTGCCGTAGGGGACCGCACCGCCACTTCCCAGCAAATTAGGGACACTGTTGCTCCTGGGGTATCGGCGAGGACCATTCGCAACCGTCTCCATGAAGCTGGGCTACGGTCCCGCACACCGTTAGGCCGCCTTCCGCTCACGCCCCAACATCGTGCAGCCCGCCTCCAGTGGTGTGACGACAGGCGTGAATGGAGGGACGAATGGAGACGTGTCGTCTTCAGCGATGAGAGTCGCTTCTGCCTTGGTGCCAATGATGGCCGTATGCGTGTTTGGCGCCGTGCAGGTGAGCGCCACAATCAGGACTGCATACGACCGAGGCACACAGGGCCAACACACGGCATCATGGTGTGGGGAGCGATCACCTACACTGGCCGTACACCTCTGGTGATCGTCGAGGGGACACTGAATAGTGCACGGTACATCCAAACCGTCATCGAACCCATCGTTCTACCATTCCTAGACCGGCAAGGGAACTTGCTGTTCCAACAGGACAATGCACGTCCGCATGTGTCCCGTGCCACCCATCGTGCTCTAAAAGGTGTAAGTCAACTACCCTGGCCAGCAAGATCTCCGGATCTGTCCCCCATTGAGCATGTTTGGGACTGGATGAAGCGTCGTCTCACGCGGTCTGCACGTCCAGCACGAACGCTGGTCCAACTGAGGTGCCAGGTGGAAATGGCATGGCAAGCCGTTCCACAGGACTACATCCAGCATCTCTACGATCGTCTCCATGGGAGAATAGCAGCCTGCATTGCTGCGAAAGGTGGATATACACTGTACTAGTGCCGACATTGTGCATGCTCTGTTGCCTGTGTCTATGTGCCTGTGGTTCTGTCAGTGTGATCATGTGATGTATCTGACCCCAGGAATGTGTCAATAAAGTTTCCCCTTCCTGGGACAATGAATTCACAGTGTTCTTATTTCAATTTCCAGGAGTGTATCTTCCTTTCGTGAGGTATCTGAAATGTCTGTTGTCTTCTACACCTTTTGAAGCAGGATTGAATCCTTTCGTCATGAATGTAATGAAAGCAGAAGTTGAAGTAATGAACAACAGTGACAAATATTGTGCTCTGTTGTTTCATGAAATGTCTTTAGAAAGAGGGTTGTATTATAATGCAAGCAAACAAGAAATTTCAGGGTTTCAAGATTTAGGGCATTTAGGGAGGTCAAATGTTCGTGCAAATCACACATTAGTTTTCATGGTTAGAGGCATACATAAAAGCTGGAAGCAGGTTATTGCTTATTATTTCACTCACAACTCAGTTTCAAGTATCACTTTAAAAGTCTTATTACCTATGTCATAAGGCAACTGCAAAAAATAGGGATAAAGCTAGTTTGTACAGTTTGTGACCAGGGTGCAACCAACCAGAGAGCACTGGAGGAACTCTGATGTGGGAAATCTACTGAGTCCAGTCCATTTCATTTTGTAGTCGGAGATGAACCTATTGCAGTCATTTATGATGTCCTACATCTATTAAAAAATACTAGAAATGGTCTGATAGGAAATAAAATACAGTTTTGGTTTAAAAAAGAGGCCAGTTTTGAATATATTCACAGGGATTTTCTTCTGGATCAGCAGACGATGTTTGAGACATTGCCAAAAATACATAGCAATCATTTTGAATTAAAGGATTCTTTTACTAAAATGAAAGTCAAGGTAGCTGCACGCCAGCTTAGACATACAGTTGCTGCAGTTATTGAAACTTATGTGGCATTTAATATCTTACCTGCTGAATTTGTTGAAAAGATGGATTGTTTATTTGATTCATTGAACATTGCCTATTGTTATCCACAAGATGGCAACTCTTATAAGTGTGCCCTCTCTGCAGAGTCCCCACATATTGAAATGTGATACAGTCTGTTAAAGCAAATGGAATATTGGAAAGTGTTGGAGCTAGGCACAATAGATAAGACAAATATGTTCAGTTTCGTAAGTGGGTGGCAAACCACAATAAAATCACTGACGTTCATTTGCAACAAATTAAAAAAATTGCTTTAATTTTTAAGCATGAGGGCTTTCAATCAAGACCCAGTGGATAATGTATTTTGTTGTGTTGTAAGTAGACTGTTTAGGATTTGTATTGGTAATGCCACGTAGCATTCTGTATGAAAATCACTGGCTGTGCTGTGTGCAGTCAGTGGCTGGTTGGCATTGTTGTAATACTCGCCATTGTAGTGTTGGGCAGTTGGCTGTTAACAGTGCGTACCGTTGCTCGGTTGGAGGTGAGCCGCCAGCAGTGGTGGATGTGGGGAGAGAGATGGCGGAGTTTTGAGAGCGGATGATCTAAATGTGTGTCCATCAGGGACGGTAAATTTGTAAGACTGGATGTCATGAACTGATATATACTATGACTTTTGAACACTATTAAGGTAAATACATTCTTTGTTCTCTACCAAAATCTTTCATTTGCTAACTATGCCTATCAATAGTTAGTGCCTTCAGAAGTTAGAATCTTTTATTTAGCTGGCAGTAGTGGCGCTCGCTGTATTGCAGTAGTTTGAGTAACGAAGATTTTTGTGAGGTAAGTGATTCATGAAAGCTATAGGTTATTGTTAGTCAGGGCCATTGTTTTGTAAGGATTACTGAAAGTCAGATTGCGTTGCGCTAAAAATATTGTGTGTCAGTTTAAGCAGCCATTTACAATTTTTCTAAGGGGACGTTTCACATGTCGACCCTTAGCCGAAGATACCCCACTGGAATCTTCTGATTTTTTCTTGTAGTTTGTGTAATTAGTGTAGCTTTTGTTTATTGCTAGCACGAATTGTAGAGAGAATCTCCTTTGTAGTTGCAGCCTTTCATTGTTCTACAGTAAAACAGTTGTGACATGCATGTAGATTTGCACCAAGTATTTCGAGGCTGCGGTTGCAATTAATTAGATATTATTTTCAATGCTATGTTAATGTGTTTTCTTATTTTGCTCTTCAAATTGCGCTTGTCTTTTTATCGTGTGAAATACGTGATAATTATGGCGTGTGAAAAAAGGAATACTAGGCTCCAAAAGTAAATTGAGAAATGATAGTGACAACGAGCGTAGCTTATCAGCACCACCGTGTAATGAATTACAAGACATTCAAAGTAGTAATTTGGTAATTGTGCATATGTAAATGGAGCGGGCAGCAAATAATGGTGTAGCCAGTGAAACAATTAGTGAAGAGGGAAGCATTATCGATCAATCGGTCGGCAACAGCTCGCGTCAGGAATCCGAAATGACAGGACACAATCTTGCAAATACCGCAGATTCCAGTTTTGCGTCCTCACCGTTTTCTCAAATAAGTCAGGACACATTTTCTGCTTTTCAAAATGCAAATATTGCCGGTCCAAATGCACTGCTGAATAGCACTGAGGAACATGTTTCAGACAGCAGTGCATTGTTATTACAGTCAATGCAACAAATGGGACAAAGGCTACAAAAGTTAGACGCAACGCTTGAACAAAATCAGAAACAAATGGGAAAAAATATTCAAAAGTTAGACACAATGCAACAAAATCAGAGACAAACACAGCAAAAGTTAGATGCAATGGAACAAAATCAAAAACAGTCACAGCAACAGCTTCAAAAGCTAGACACCACGCTTGAACAAACACGTGAAGGTTTAACTTCTGAGTTACTTAAAATCGAATTTAAATCTCAAAAAGTCTGTAATGACATAAAAACACAAATTTGTGAGCATCTTCAACCTATTTTTTCGCGGCATGAAAATGCATTACAGAATCACGAAGTAGCCATAAAAGAACTGCAAACTACTGTTCATGAAAATAACGACACCTTGCAACCTAAAATTGATTCAGTTGCATCTACCGACTCGGTTACGCAACTTGCAAAAACTCAGGAAAAGTTAAAGGACACAGTAGATATAATTTCATCACAAATGGACACTTTGAAACTTGGTTCAGATAAACACACTGAGGAAATCAGTTCATTATCGGAGAAAGTAGCCGAACTTTCGGATCAGTTCACTAACTTATCTACAAAGGTAGATGATGATCTGAATGACACAAGACCCGTAGCCATCACTGACACAGAATAGTATGAACAAATTAGAAAATTCAAACAAAATCAAAATCAAATAAATACACAGTAAAAAAGAGAAATCCGGGAAGTACAAGATCAGTTGACACAGGTAATACAAGAATTACATGTTTCAGAGGACACTCGCGGTCCAGTACGGGAAGAGGGACATAGAAATACAGAACAACCACAAAATAATAACACAGGACACTTCGAAAATTATGAAAGAAATTGGTAAGGTGCACCGAAATTTGAGATGGAACCGCCGAAACGAAGTAACAATGACCGATATGCGACTCGCCGACATGATGATTTTGACTATAAGCTATTCATTACTACACGTAAATCCAAAACATTTAAGAATTCCGGCAACGACATTCATCCACAAGCGTGGCTTCATCAATTCTCTTTTTCTCCCAACTGGTCATTGGAGCACAGATTAGAATTTATGTGTGGCTACTTGGAGACTGAACCAGCTGTAAGAATGCGGCCGGTCATTCACGATTGTCAGAGGGAAGAAGAATTTTGTCATGCCTTCCTCTCAGCATATTGGTCTCACGCTACACAAGACCGAGTAAAACAGCTTCATAATGATGAAACATTTCGAACAATCTGAATTTTCCAGTCTTGTCAAATGTTTCGAAGACATGTTACATAAGAATCAGTATCTTTCAAACCCATACAGCCGCTCAGAACTCATCCGCATTTGCTTAATCAAATTGCCTGAACATTTATGACATATTATTGTGGCAGGACGTTGCAAAGTCGACATCGAAGCTTTTCGGGGACTGTTACAAGAATTGGAAATTGACAATGACAATCGCGGAACGCGAAAACAGGAGCACAACAATTACAGGTCACATCCTTCACAATTCCGCGATGACAGAAATAATAACTGGACACGACAAGACTATTCTTACAACGTAAATCGTGACCAAAACAGATACCACCCGTATGACAGCCGTTGGCAGAGTAGTAATAATTACAGGGAAAGATCACCTCTCCGCGGTAAAGACTATCACAGAGACAATCAGAGAAACAGACAATATGGGAATCAAAATAATTATTATCAATAGAGACAGAATAACTTCAGACGCAATGGTCCATCGCGCAGTTACGATTCCGGGAGAAATTCTCCACCACATAACCGACAAAAAAGTAACTATGTAAATTACCAACAAAGCGACAGACCTGAATTTCATAGAACTGGCGGGATTCAAACAGGGCACGGCCCTCTCGACAAAGTGAATTTGTAGAAGTTAGATCTCCAAATCCCAATAACCACGCGCGCCAACAAAGACAATGACTCACACCGCTGGCAGCCACAAATCGTACTTATGAAGCTGACGACGTAGTTGCCGTGACTAGTAATTTCGTAAAAATTGAAGACATTAGGGACATCTTACTCCAGGAACACGACGTAAAACATAACAACATTGCATATCCTGTAATTCACATTACAATAAATGTCGTAAAATTTACGCCAGCACTTGACTCTGGCAGCCCCATTTCAGTAATAAGTGAAACAGCCTTTAGCAAATGCAAACAAATCGAACGATTGCCCCACACTTCCGTTACGTAAGATTAAATTACAAGGTGTAATCGTTGGAAAAAGTGTAGATGTACGCCAACAAACTAACTTAGAATTCTTTTGTCAAAGCCACAGTTTCTCTCTGAACTTCCTAATCGTCCCATTATTGTCAACAGAAATTATATTGAGAGTAGACTTTTTGAATGAATACAGAGCAATCTTAAACTTTCACGATGCTGAAATAAGTTTAGGGAAAGAAGGTAAGTCAATAGCATTGAAATTTGAAGATTGGCTCTCAAACCATGACGAGGAAATTAATCGGCTTTACCTCCTGTTAGACAACAGTTCGGAACTTTCAATGGAACTTGACACTAACAATCACTCTGCAAGTATTGAGAGGGACGATATCGACGGCATATTTGTTACTAATGAGTTAATTCAAAATAAAATTCAAACAATTGAGATTTGTAATAACACTGATAGGCAGAACCATTTTGAGATTTTAGAAGTACATTCTACAGTTGTTACTCACAAAACAGGAACAATCAAGGGATTTCAATGCCAATTTCGTGTTCGTGAGCATACTAAATTTTGTGTTAGACCATACGTAATTCCGGCACATTATAGGGACCGTGTTAGAACAGAAATGAAATCTATGCTTGACGAGGGCATTATTGAGACTGCAGTGAGCTCATACAACAATCCATTACATGTTGTTGAGAAGAAAAATGGATCGATCAGGATTTTCTTAGATTCGAGACAAATCAATACTATCATCATTCCTGAAACAGACAGGCAACAAACGTTGGAAGATCTTCTTCAAAATTTTAATGGTGTAAAAGTGTTGTTCTCTATTGATCTCAGATACCACTTTTATCAGATCGAACTTCATCCAGAATGTAGAAAATACACAGCTTTCCTTTGCTTCGGCGTTTGTTATCAGTTTTGGTAACTTCCTTTTGGTTTGAACATTTCTTCGGCAGCATTCATTCGCGGGCTAAATTCCATATTACTGAGTACTTAAAACGTCACATCACCTTATATTTGGGCAACAATCTAATAGCAGAAGCTTCATGGGAACAACATAACCGCATTCTCAACAGTTTGTTATGTATCTTTGCAGAATCTGGAATTACAGTTAACTTGGAAAAATCTGAATTCGGTAGGTCAAAGGTGAGGTTTTTGAGACATATTATTTCTTCTGAGGGCATTCAGCCGGATCCTGAAATGTTAGAAGCAATCCAGAGCCATTCCAGTTCCATCCACAAAAAAACAAGTCCGCAGTTCTCTAGGTCTCGTAAATTTTTACCGTCGTTTTCTGAATATGCAAATTCTAGTTGCAACAAAACTTTATTCTCTCACTGGAAAAAATACTATTTGGAACTGGGACGAACAAGCACAGCTGGAATTAAATTCTTTGAAAGAAGAGCTACTTCACACGCCAATACTACCTCATCCATATCGGTCACAAGATTTCTGCCTTAGCACGGATTCTTCTAAAGTTGATCTTGGTGCCAATTTATTTCAAGAAGCCATAGAAAATGACACTACTGTTCAGAAAACCATTGTTTTTGCTAGCCGAGTGCTAACAAAATCTGAAAAAAAATATTCCGTTACTGAATTAGAAGCTTTAGCTATCGTTTGGGCATTTAACAAATTCCGTTTCTTTCTTTCTGGCTGGCTCTGAGCACTATGGGACTCAACTGCTGTGGTCATTAGTCCCCTAGAATTTAGAACTACTTAAACCTAACTAACCTAAGGACATCACACACATCCATGCCCGAGGCAGGATTCGAACCTGCGCCGTAGCAGTCGCACGGTTCCGGACTGCGCGCCTAGAACCGCGAGACCACCGCGGCCGGCCTCTCTTTCTGGTAAGCACGTAAAAGTATACAGTGATCATCGTGCATTACAATTTCTTATATCTTAAATATTAAATCATGACAGGTTAAAACGTTGGGCATTGTTTCTGCAAGAATTCCACTTCACAATAGTCTACATTCCCGGCAAGGAGAACATTGTTGCGGACGCACTGCCACGAGCACCGGCTGGGCTTGAGAAAAGTAACACAGGAGGCAACCTCGAGAAAAATTTCAGTATTCTTTGCATTCAGAAAGTCGCCTTCGAAAACTTCATCACCACATCTTCACAGGACATTACTCAGGAACAAGATAAAAATCCGATTTGGAAAGACATCAAAAGTAAATGGCTTGAAAAGTCACACACACTAATTCGGCATTATTATCTGGTTAGAAACAACATACTCTTCAAACGCTGCACTGTTGATGACAAGCTATGGGTACTTTACATTCTTGACGCTTTTTTTAATGAGCTCATTTGGTACATTCATTTCAGCTACTCACATTTTGATCCACGAAAACGTTATCATATTCTTCAGATGACTTGTTATTTTAACAATATGGAAAAGAGAATTCGAAGAGTCTTGTCTATTTGTAAACATTGTCAAAAGGCTAAACCATCTACTGTATCACATCGTGCTCCGTTGTTTCCTGTCATTCCTTCTAAACTAAAAGAATTTGCTGCTGTTGATCTCTTGGGACCCCTTGTCAGAACATCGAATGCATTTTTGGACGTTCTAGTCGCTGTTGAACTTAACTTCAAAATTTGTTTCTTTCACACCGTTACGTAAAGCTACTGGACGGTCTGTATCCAACGCCTTTGTTAAAAATTTCTTACGTGAAGTTGGACACGTTAGTAAAGTCATTTCAGATAACGGACCGCAATTCACGTCTGCTGTTTAGTCACGCATGCTTCGGAATCATCAAACCTATTTTTATTTCATTGTACTCACTACACTCTAACCCGTCTGAACGGATTGTGAAAGAAATCAATAAGCTTTGCAGACTTTATTGTCACAGAAAGCATCAGTATTGGTACACATATTTACACTTATTAAAAAACGTCCTGAATGAAGTGCCTCATGACTCCACTGCTTTACCACCTATTCTTGTACTGACGAATGAAGAACCACCTAACAGAATCAGAGAGATTGTACCTTTTCCGATACACGTAAACTTCGACACAAAAACTTAATTGATTTGGCTATTAAAAACATAAAATCTGCAGCAGACAAAAGGAGAAAACTACAAGGTAAAGAAAATGCAAAGAAATTATATACTGGTCAGAAAGTTTTCATTAAAGCTCATTCATTGTCACATAAGAAGAAACACTTGACTCACAAATTCTTTCTCATTTACAATGGACCTTACAGAATCCGACGTATACTACATGATAATTGCGTTGAAGTTGAAACTCTGCGTACTAGGAAGAGTAAAGGTTTACACCACATTTCACATGTAAAACCGTTTATTGAAAGACAATCTGCTTTTTAACTTTGTCTTTGCCATAAAACTTTTCACTTCACGTCACTAGTATGCTTTGTCAGACTTAGAAACTGTTAACATGCAACAATGTTTGAAACTAAATAGACAGTCAAGAACCTATGGAACTTATTTAGACAAGTAATTACAAATGCATTGTTGCAGTGAACACACAGTGTTACTGTGTGTGTACATTCTTGCTTGTTAGTTGCACGATTATGGAACGACTATAAGGCTTACATACTTAGTACATATACTGCTAATGAGATTTTAATGCAACATTTTGGTTTACTTGAAAAGACATTCTTTATTTGAAGTACTTTCTGTGAGATTAAAGATAACTTAGTATTTGGTTTCTTTGACGGCTACACGATTATATCACGACGCACTAATGTGTGACACAATTTACAATTGTTGCTTTTCCGCTGTATCTACTTTATATCTGCACAGTTATTATGAATTCTTCTTTAAAGGAAAACATGTTCTAGTAGTAACTTATGCAGCATAGCTACAATGAGACAGCCTTTTTCGTAGCACAACAATACGTTACAGTATAATACTTTCTTGATCACGGTAATGTAGGTAATAACTACGATATCTACACGCATAGCATTTCACTTTTGTTTATTACGAGGTAAGTACAGCGACTTTTACAGAACTTCGCTTATGGACGACGATAATTACGACACTTGGCACATTTTTACCGTTAAGTAATGACAGAGATTATCTTACAACTAGACGCACAGCTTAGCACTGCACCACACGTATTTGAGTGAGTGATTTTGTACGTAAAACATTTATGTTTAAAGATTTTTGAATTACAATGATACAACGGTTTTCCGTGATACATTTCATTCCATTACTGTAATCTGCAACACCTGAGGGTATTATTACATTAATCCTCGGGGGGGGGGGGGGGGGGGGGGAGGGGGGGGTACACGCTTACTTTGTGTACCATGTGTCTGGCAAGCACAAGGAGCCCTAGCTCATATGGTATTTGCTTATACAACTTTACACATCGATACCATATTTCTCTAACACATAAGTTGTATTTTATATCTACTTTGTGAACTGTTCATATATTTTTCGGAACCTTTGTGATACTATAAGAGCTTTGAATGATGTGTTTGGTATGGGATCATGATTTTTGAAGTACATTTGAGGTAAATGAGTTTATTGAAGGTATTGAAATTATTACAGATAGCTACGACGTTTTTGAGATTTGATTGAGGTGTTAGGATGTTATTATTACGACGACGATGTGTATTATGCTGTTGAGGTGTGTTGATGATCAATGAGATGATACTATATGAGGAATCTGATTATGCTATGTATTTATTATGATGAAATATTGAAGATGTGTTGATGAATATGTATATGTGTAATAATGTAAGGAATAAGGAGTAGTAGTTAGGGACTCTGATTTATGAAAAGGATGTTGGAAACCAAGAATCGTACTATAAGAGTTATGAAATGAGTGTACATACGTGAATGTTAGTTACCACAATGCTGACAAAACTTTTTGGACACTGTTATATATGAGATTTTGATTCTACACACTTCTAATGTAAATTTCGAAACTTTGAATGTTTTTATTTTATAGGAGACTGTCACTGTAGTGGAAACTGCTGACACAAATATTTCAGTAAGTAAGGTAGATGACCTTGACGTAATGTACTGTGGAGACCCATCTGAGCGACAGTCACCTGGGAAAACAAAGCCATTAGTGTGTGCCTTTCAGAGGCACAGGTGGAGGAAAAAGGAGGCCATTATCCTCGCTACTGACATTTCTTTGTAGAGAGCATTGCAAATACGACACACTCAAACTTGAAAACATATGATTACACTGTGGAGCTCTTAATTTATGATATTTTCTAAAATGCCTAATGAAATGATGAGAAACATTTTACATCTATTGTCTTTCTTGTTGAGATATTTTTTTTACTGCCTTTGGAGATGCCATTTGCGTAGTGAATGATATTCACGCCTTGCTTTATGCATTTATTTGCTCATTTTGTTTAATATCTAGTTTCTAGCTGCACTGCAGCATTGATTAAAATAAAATTTAATACATTTACTAATATAGATATGTTATGCCTACAGATCCAGTAAATAATAATTTTATTATCTACCTCCAAAAACACGAGGGAGCACAAAAAGACAAGGTGACGCATCACTCTAGTGTTAAGATGTGACATAGGTATTAGATATGGCCATCTTTACTGTGATATTTTTTCTGTTTGAGCTTTGTCATATTTAGGTATAAGTTATAGCATTTGCTGCTGCTGTTTGCCAGGCATAGTGCTACTAAACTTCACTTTGTATTACTCTGTTAAGCCAGTTTTACTACTGATTTATTTTTCTTGCTGCTGCACATTGGCGCATATTAGTTGTAATGTTGCATTTGCTCTGCAAATTTAGATATACTGCTGCTTGCTTTGCCAATTTGCATTTCTTTATCATTGCTGTTAGTGTTAATTTGTTATGTGCTACTGCATTGCCTCGTCCCTTAGTATATCTATGTGAGCTCAGTAGATTTAAGTTAGTTTAGGAGCGGGTAGACTATATAAAAACTAACTATGAAGAATAGGGAAAGAATGCATTGAGAAGTTATATGAAAAAAGTTTGTAAAAAGAAAAGGTACTGTACAATGAAGAATAATTATTCAGAAAGAGGATATGAATAGAATTCAGAAAGCAGGTATAGATAGGACATTTAGGGAATAATGATGAATGAAGGGAGATCTCCAAGAGGTAACGAAAGTTTTGTTTGCAAAATACTGCAGTAAAACAAACCCTGTCCTATCCTTTTGTGTTATTCCTCTATGTGTTTGTGTACCATTGTGTATTTGTGTTTTTCCTGTCTTTATGCGTTTAGCTGATACGAGTTATGTTGTAGAATTTTTCTGATGATATGTTATTTACTTTGGAAAGATGTTTAGACAATATTTATTCTGCTTTGTTTTAATGTTCATGTGTGAAGTTGATGTTTCGAAAGCTATTCTGGTCTTTTATGTATTTACTTATGTCATAATTCCTGTAACACTGAAGTATATGTTATTTCGATTTTTTTGTAAAGCCCATATTACTACAAATGTTATCTGTATTGTTATGTTATTTAATGATGTATTTTGTACCTTTGTTATTGTATTCTCATGGTCTAAAATTGTAATTGACACCAGTTCATCAAATTAAGTAACCTGTAAGCATTCATGTCACTGTGCACATTTCTGTTGGTCATAGTATATGCACAATATGTGAAAAAAGAGGACTGTTAGTGCTTGCATATGTGTTGATAATTCTGCAAGGGATTGGTTAACAGCATTGCTGGCTCTAAGGACGTTTCAAAAAAAATTTATGAGTGCACAAGTGGTGGTTCATGGATTTTCTATATTATCCGCAAGACTCTTCAATGGTGGTTATGCACCCGCATAGTCACAACGGATGGCTGCTAGCCGTCTCTACAAGAACTACAGTGGGTCTGCATCTTTGATGGCCCACCATACCATTATTTCTACAAGGACTGCAGTGGGTCTGCACCTCTGGTGGCCCACCAATACCATAATCTCTACCAGGACTACAGTGGGTCTACTCGGTGATGACCTACCTGCGAATATTCTCCAAAACTTCGACTGACTATGTTGTGGGTTTGCTCTGTTGTGGCCCATTACCTGTCTGCATGTCAAAAGTCAGCACTATCTTTCCGTTGGAAGGACACCACTACTTCTTCAAGACTGCATGGAAACCCACTACTTCTATGTGCATTTTCTTTTACTAATCAGACTTTGAGAAAAACTGGCAATTTTACTGTGATGAACGATCAAGACTGTCTTTATGGGCTGTGAGAAGATCTTTGCTTCTGACCAACATTGTGTCAATAATTGGGTGTGGTTGATATCTTTGTTATTGTAATTATGAAAAATTTCTTCAAATCTGTATTGGCCACTGCCCAAAACAATTTGTATTATTTTTTGTGGGGAGTATGGGGCCTATGTAAGTAGGCTGTTTAGATTTTATATTGGTAACGCCAGGTAGCGCTCTGTATGAAAATCACTGGCTGTGTGCTGTGTGCAGTCTGTGGCCGGTTGGCATTGTTGTTGGAATATTCGCCATTGTAGTTTTGGACAGTTGGCTTTTAACAGAGCGTAGCGTTGCGCAGTTGGAGCAGTGGTGGATGTGGGGAGAGAGATGGTGGAGTTTTGAGAGCGGATGATCTGGATGTGTGTCCATCAGAGACGGTAAATTTGTAAGACCGGATGTCATGAACTGATATATACTATACGCTCTTAGTTCTCTATCAAAATCTTTTATTTGCTAACTATGCCTATCAGTAGTTAGTGCCTCCAGTAGTTAGAATCACTTATTTAGCTGGCAGTAGAGGCGCTCGCTGTATTGCAGTAGTTTGAGTAACGAAGATTTTTGTGAGGTAAGTGATTCACGAAACGTATCATCCACGAGATAAATTTTGTAACATCCACGAGATAAATTTTAGCTACAGTGCGACGAGAGGAAATTATGCCTCTAACAGTTATAATCATTATCTATTCGACATATAAAAAAATAGTGAAAACGATGATAAATATTAATTATTTATATAATATTCTATGATGTAATTGGACATATCGATGTGTATCATACAAAGACAATGATAATTGTAAATTCCTTTTATGATCTGCGATTGTCTTCCTTTGTGTTTACCTTTTGTTGGTCGGCTTTTGTAGATTGCGGGCGCGTATCAAATTGAGGTCTGTTAAAAAATTGTACTTATTTGTTAATTATTACTTGAGAATGGAGTTCACTATTATTATAAATATGAGTGAATAATTATTTGTAACTTTAATTCCTCTCTCAGTAAGCATTATGTGTGTTAATTATTTCTTTCCGCTGCAAGGAGCGCAGCCATTGATGTTAGCGATTTGTATCGCGTTTTCGTCTGTGTTTTCCTTAGAAACCAATCAAATGTTTGCTTGATTAAGTCTAAATAGTGAGCAATACGAAAGTAGAGTTTATAGAGTTTAATAAGCATTCCAAATGCTTACTTATTTGGTCTAACAATAGAAAGTCTCTATCAATTGTCTGCCGCCATCTTAACAATTATCTCAGCGGCAAATTCAAATTACGCAACTCTGCAGACATAAATGCCGAACGTAATGCAAATGTGTAAAAATAAATGTGCACCAGTGGTCCCGAACTCATTTTAATGAAAATTATTCGAATCAGACTGGTTCTTTAAAAACAGTGCTCATAGCACGATCCTTATAAAAAACTTTTCATGCTGATGTATGGAGCCGAAATTAATTACGCGCGAGTTGTGAAGATTATTGTTTCAGGTAACAAACGTCACTGTTGTGCGCGGCTGATATTCGGTGGTTTTAATGATCATTTTGCTGAAGATAACTATTTCCATCATAATCAATAGCTGTATAGAATCTGTTGTATGAACTGTGATTTAGTGACACTTACACAACTTACAGACAACAGTTTAACATGACGTTAACTTGGAGTTCTTTAGCAGCTTGACCAAATATTTAGCAAGGAGAAAAATTATTTAGTAATTACGCAATGTAATAAAATAAGATTATCATTTTCATTTACAAATTAGTTAAATACCAAGTCAATGAATAACACAGCGAACGCCACATTAGTCAGGGCCATTATTTTTGAAAGTCAGATTGCGTTGCGCTAAAAATATTGCGTGTCAGTTTAAGCAGTTTAGGCATTTACAATTTTTCTTAGGGGACGTTTCAGCGTGAGGCAGCATGGTGTTGCAAACACCAATCCAACTTGCTTTCAGTTCAAAGCAGCACTGAAAACAGTTATAGTCAATAACATGTCCTTACCTACACATTCACTAGGTAATTGTGAGGATGATAGATGCATGCCATTAAGCAATGTAAGTTCTGAAATATAGTTGTAACAAATTTTAGAATTTTTCATTAATTAATACTGTGATAAATATTTATTAATTGAACCTCTTTAACTGCTGCTTATTCTCTTAATAATAGGTTTTTTGTCCATTGATCCAGCAGCTTGTATGACATAAAATTATGACATTATTCAGGTATATTTGTAGTTCAGCTTAGCTGCTACAATGTTATTTTTCTTTTGCTTCAATTATTTACACTGCAAGCTTGTTTCGACTTACACTCAGTTTCAAGTGTTGCATCTAGTTCTTATGAACCATAAAACATGCTATGGTTTTTACATGTGTATAGTTAAGAATATAAGTATGTCAATTTAAAAGTGTACTTTTGCCGTTTGCGCCTGACAGTCGCTGTTCATATCATGTTTTCTTGTCTGTCAGACGCAACCGTCAAAAATAGAGCGAAAATATTACTGAATAGGTTTCTCTCTGCTGTAATACAGTGTGCTATAGCTGTGTTTCGATTATTTTATTATGATACCAGCCAAAATATTTACATAGAACGCCCAGAAAAATAAGGTAATAGAATTAAAATAAAAATAAAAACATACAACGTAAGTAAAGTAGGGGGGGATGCAACCTGCAATGCATTCATATTTTAGTACATCTCCATACCACTTGAGGCACTACTGTCGGTCTGTGTTTCCCACTTTTAACACGGGAGTTGCGTTTCTCTTTTTTCTTGTTCTGTTAGTTAGCCGCCGCCCACCTCCTTCTCGAGCACTCATCGTTTAAGGATACAGGGTACTTTTCTTGCTCAAATTATGCAAAAATCAGCATTTATTTCTTTCAGGCACTGTTTATAATGTATATGTTTTACAGTTTTTTTGTTGATATCAGGTAATGCAGCACATTTTTGAACCAACTTAGGGTTATTAAAAAATTACAAAGAAATTGATGCAATTTTTTCCAAAATATTTCCTCAAATTGAGGTACCATTTAATCCAGTGTTATACATTTTAAGGGTACCAAACTTTTACCAGATATGCATGACATGATGGCTGAGGTACTAGTCATATTTAATTCCACCTATTATGTATATTACAAGGATAAAAAAGATCACATCTTATATTTTATTTTTATAATTTTTTCGTAATAAATTTTTTTTTCTATAATTCAGTTCATTTGGCAATAAAGCTTAGATCTACTACATAAATTAGGACTATTACAAGTTACAGAAAAAATTAGAGCAATGCTTTATAAACTTTACAAAATATTTGTACCTTAATTCTGAAAAATACAACTTGTTACAAATTGCAAATGAAGATATGAGTCCAGTTAAACTGTGCCTCAGAGCATCCCTCAAGCATAGTGTTCATCCTGTGGCATTTCTTCATTTTCAAGCTTCCTCTTAGCATTCCTTTTAGCACTCCTTGCTTATTTGGTAACTTCAAGAGTGATTCTTTCAGCTTCATGTACCCGTTGTCTGTCACATGCAAGCAATTTATGTTCAATATTAGAGCCACATTTTATGCCGAAGTTTCTCAGGAATTCCAACCTTCCTATCACTCCATCATTGAAACATCACTGCACCTAGTACACCAACTTTAATATATTTAGTCTTACAAAAATATTCTTGGGTAATCTTTCCCATATGCAAAGGCTGAAACTTTCATTTGTATTCTAAGTACCCCCATGCAGACACTAAGCAAATCAGGGTCACTCAGGTCTCTAAAAACTGATTTTATTTCATTCATAACAGGCTCAGGAAAAGAATGCTTATGATGATGTATTTCACCACTGTCTTTTGCTTTTTAGTAACCACTAGCGGTTCTAGGCGATCAGTCCGGAACCGCACGACTGATACGGTCGCAGGTTCGTATCCTGCCTCAGGCATGGATGTGTGTGATGTCCTTAGGTTAGTTAGGTTTAAGTAGTTCTAATTTCTAGGGGACTGATGACCTCAGATGTTAAGTCCCATTGTGCTCAGAGCCGTTTGAACCATTTTTTAGTAACCACTCCAAGAATCTGCTCCTTTAGGGCGAAGTCCGTAAACAGGGTGGTCATCTGTGGACAACTTATGAAAGTAGGTGGCCCATACAGCTTTTCTCATTGCTGTAACATCATTTAGAGGTACAGTTCGTCTAATGGCCAGTCTCTAATAACTCTGAAGAATGTCTATTTCAGTTTCTATTAATCAGCCTCGGCCAGACAGAGATTTTCCATCAGGTAGCAACTTTCTTTTCATTTCTCTTCGTAGCTTCCTCAATCTAGCACCCATCCTCTTTTGCACATGTTCACAACACTCCAATTTTGTTACCAAGGTATCGCCATAAACATTGAACTTATTAATTTTATTGAAAGCTTTGAGAGTTCTCATCACCTAGGTACTTCGTATGGCTAATGTTATAAACGGGCACCAACCTCTGAAATATTTTTAGAGCTCCATCACACTCCGTACCTCCACTGTAACTATCATAATTCTTAGAGCACTGATGTTCAATATGTCCTTCAGTGTTACCATGGCAGGTGTAGATTAGCACTCAACATCAACAACTTTTCCATTCTCCAGAGAAGTAGCCCTTACAACACCATTCAAGGAACGACGTCCTCGACGTTGCCATGTCCCATCAAGTGCAACAGGAGTGTCCCTGGTTCCACTGATATTTAGTTTCTACTACTGCAAGTTTCATACATGCCTTAGACTCGACCGTCAATGCACCTAAAAGTATTTTTATGAACTTGCTGAATCTACTGGGATGAGGAGGAAGGTCCATCAAACCACAAAACGTTTGAGCATCCATTTTTTCTTTTCCTATTGCACACATTGCATACACTAACTTCAAATTCACATCATATGAATTATGCACAATGTTCGAAGTCATTTTCGAGGTAGCTTTATTGCAGAATCTACACAGAACAGCAAATTTTGACGCTAAATCCTACCTGCTACTTTGTTGTTCAGCTATTTGCAGACAGCCTACACCATTACATTGTCTACATTTCGCCACTTCCTTTATCAAAGAAGGTAATATGCCCTCATCAACAACAACAAATCCACTGCAAACAGCGTCATTGTTAACGCAAAAATTTGAATCACCAGGAGGCGTGCCATGTGGGAGTTTCTTCCCTGAAGAACTGATACATAAGTTACTTTCAACAGTGTGGCTTGCTTTGTTTGTGAACTGGTTACCACAGAATTTCCTTTTATTGAATTTCTTGATGCGTGGCATAGTTCGTATTTATTGCACAATAAAGGATATCTACTTCCACAAATATATATAGCGCATGGGCAACAAACATTCAGTAACACGTGAACAAACTGCTTCAGTGAAAACAAAATTAAATACTAGGAAAGATAATCATTTACAGACAATAGAAACCTGCACTGTTACCAACATATACAATGTATCATAGCTGTAATCGCTGGAAATAGAAAGTTCACAGTTCTTTTCGAAATAATACTGGTTTCTGCAACAGAAATAAAGAGGGCGTGGTGGCATACATGACTGTAAATTTAAAATTTGGTATATATAGATCATTTTTCATTTGAAACATTATAATGTATATATCAGTGTAATTAGGACAGAATATAGAATTTAATAAAGTCATAAAATATTTCCACCATTTGTAAGGACCCTGTATCCTTAAAGTCGCCACACTTCGTGTCTACAGTTTTCTGTTTCAATTGTGTTCTTTGTGTGAAGTGACGATTAACTGATCAATGACGGTAATTGTACTTGTATTTAAATGAATTATTCAATTTCAGACACAATCAGAACAGGTTATTAAATATTTTGAATGTCATTTTCCTTCAACCCATTGCGAAGCATTACAGTAGCCTTAATTCAGTTTAAATTCCTTGCTACATATATGTACCGCATTTGAAGATTGTGGTCTCTATAATGCTCATTCACGAATCCGTGTTACTTTCATTTGAAATTTATACCATATCGTGTGTTTGGTACGAGTCACACACGTCCGTGAGTTGTCAGTAATCGAAGTCAGACACTTAAACGTTCCCCTCCTCTCATTTCCTCTCACCTGGCTTTGGCCGCGCCACTTACGGCTCTGACCCTGAGGTATGTGACCGAATTCTGCAATGCAAATTCTTCAACTAAAGTTAAGCACATTTAAAAATATTACTGTCTCTGTAAGTCTTTCTGTCTGTTACTGGACAGGAAAATTAAACTATTAAGAAGACTTTTAAGGTTAATGACGTTTATGGTTTCCGCTATTAACTGTTGCATGTATATTATCACAAAAGAGGGACGAGAACCGCAGGCCACAAGACTATCTGATTCGGGCGGCATGCAGCCAGCGGACCGCAGTTTGACGATCACTGCTCTAGAATGTTCCTGAGTATTCTGGAATACAAACTGAAACCGACACATATCGCACAGAGCAAAATAATCTTAACACATAAGTTGTGAAAGGTAGAAACGACAAAGGAGGAACTCGTCGAAAAAGTATCTCCATTTACAGAAGGAAATCACACAAACAAAGATTGGTTCTATGTGCGAATAACATTAGCAACAACAAAATAACGAAGTGGAACTGTAAGTAGGCTGTTTAGGTTTTCTTATTGGTACCGCCACATAGCGCTCGGTATGAAAAAATCACTGGCTGTGCCGTGTGCAGTCTGTGTTTAGTCTGCATTGTTATCTGCCATTGTAGTGTTGGGCAGCGGCAGCTGGATGCTAACAGCACGTAGCGTTGCACAGTTGGAGGTGAGCCGCCAGCAGTGATGGACGTGGGGAGAGAGATGGCGGAGTTTTGTAATTTGTAAGACTGGATGTCATAAACTATCATATATATTTTGACTATTAAGGTAAATACACTGTTTGTTCTCTATTAAAATCTTTCATTTGCGAACTATACCTATCAGTAGTTAGTGCCTTCCGTAGTTTGAATCTTTTATTTAGCTGGCAGTAGTGGCGCTCGTTGTATTGCAGTAGCTTGAGTAACGAAGATTTTTGTGAGGTAAGTGATTTGTGAAACGTATAGGTTAATGTTAGTCAGGGCCATTCTTTCGTAGGGATTTTTGGAAGTCAGATTGTGTTGCGCCAAAATTATTGTGTGTCAGTTTAAGCACAGTCTTGTATAAATTTTTCAAAGGGGACGTTTCATATGGCGACCCTGCCAGGATACCTCACTGGAATCTTCTGATTTTTTCCTTGTAGATCCTCAGGGGGGTACACGCTTACTTTGTGTACCATGTGTTTGGCAAGCACAAGGAGCCCTAGCTAATATGGTATTTGTTTATACAACTTTACACATCGGTACCATATTTCTCTAACACATAAATTACACAGCTATCTGATCATTTAACTGAGAGAAACAAACATTTATTATACTACATCAGTGACAGATGTTTACGTAATTACACAGTTGGATAACTTCACACTTACGAAATTGTATTCTTTTCTATACTTTGTGAACTGTTCATATTTTTCCAGAACCATTGTGATACTATGAGAGCTTTGAATGATGTATTTGGTATGGAATCATGATTTTTAAAGTACGTTTGAGGTAGATGACACTTTTGACATGAGCAGAGAATTTTTTTTTTAGGTTTTGAAATTATTGGAAGAGGCTACGACGATTTTGAGATTTAGCTGAGTTTTTATGATGTTATTATGACGATGACAATGTGTATTATGCTGTTGTGGTATGTTTATGATCAATAAGCTGATGCTATATGAGTTATTTGGTTATGCTACGTATCTGTTATGATGAAATATTGAAGAAGTGTCGACGAATAAGGTAAGGAATAATGAGTAGTTGTTAGGGACTCTGGTTTGTGAAAAAGGTTGTTGGAAACCAGGAATCGTACTTTAAGAGTTATGAAAACTATATATATGCATGAATGTATCACTATGCTGTCGAAAATTTTTGAACACTATTATTTTTAAATGATTTTATTTCTACAGATTTGTAACGCAAATTCTAGACCTGTGAATTTTTTTTTATATGAGACTGCCACTGTAGCGGAAACTGGTGTCGTAAATATTTCGGTAAGACAATTAAGTGACCACCTGCACGTAATGCGTCGTGGGCACCCAGCTGCGCGACAACCACCTGACAAAAGAAAGCCATTAGTTTGTGCCTTTCAGAGGCACAGGTAAAAAAAAAGGGAGGCCATTATCCTCGCTATTGACATTCCTTTGTAGAAAGCACCGCAAATACGACACGCTCATTACTGAGAAAGATACTTACATCTGACACCTGATTATAACAAACGTCTTTCTACGAGAGTTGAGAGAATTCTACTAACTTATGAAATGTCACATGACTATTGAATGATATTTTTATGTTTTGTCCATAGTTGCTTATTCCATTTGATATCTAGTTTCCAGCTGTGTTGCAGCATTGGGTTTATAAAATAAAATTAAATGCATTTGCTAATGTGAACACTTTCTGTCAACAGATCTATTAAATAACGATTTTATGAACCACATTCTTCAAAAAGGAGCACTTGGAAAGGAAAGAACAATAAGAAGGGACTAGTAACAGTAACTGCATACATAATTTTCTTTTCAAGTACATGGTAAAAAATTTTTTTACAATAAATTTTTGTGGTGCACCAGTTTAATTACATAGATATTAAGATGTGAATATACATTGCCCTTATCTGCATTGTTGTCTTTAGTGTAATATTTTTATGCTTGAGCTTTACCATGTTTAGATATAAGTTACTGCATTTGCTGCTGCTGTTTTCCTGGCATAGTGCTACTAAATATCACTTTGTATTACTCTGTTAAGCTAGTTTTACTACTGATTTATTTCTCTTGTTTGCTGCGCATTGCCTTATATTATTTGTAATATTGCTGCCTTTTTTTGCCAATTTCCATTTTTTTATCATAGCTTTTTGTGTAAATTGTTTTGTGCTGCTGCATTGCCTCATCCCTTAATTAAGCATCAGAGCTCAGTAGATTTAAGTTAGCTTAAGAGGGGGTAGCCTATATAAGAGAATGAGTTGCGATGAATTTGAAGAAATGCACTGAGAATTTATATGAGAAAAGTACAGAAAGCATGTATAGATAGGACTTTTTGGAAATAATGAAGAACGAATGGAGATCTCCAAGAAGTAAAGAAAGTTTTGTTTTCAAGATACTGCAGTAAAACAAACCCTGTCCTTTCCCTTTCTATTATTCCGCTACGTGTTTGTGTACTCTTGTATATTTGTGTTTTTCCTGTCTTTATGTGTTTAGCTAATAATATTTACATTGTAGAATTTTTCTGATGTTTAGACATTATTTATTCTCTTTTATTTTAATGCTAATGTGTGAAGTTGATGTTTCAATAATTATTCTGATCTTTTATGTATGTACTTATGTCATAATTTTTGCAACACCTATGAATTTGTTATTTCGATTCTTTTGTAAAGCCTGTACTACTGCAAATGTTCTCTGTATTGTTATGTTCTTTAAAGATGTATTTTGTACCTTTGTTATTGCATTCTTATGTTATAAAATTGTAATTTTCACCAGTTCAGCAAATTAGGTAACTTGTAAATTACATTTCACTGCACACGTTTCTGTTGGTCATAGTATATGGACAATATGTGAGAAGTAGGGACTGATAGTGTTTGCACGTGTGTTAATAATTCAGTAAGGGACTGGATAACAGCATTGCTGATTGTAAGAACATTTCAAAAACAATTTTTGTGAGTGCACAAGTGGTGGTTATGGACTTGCTATATTATCCGCAAGACTCTTCAATGGTGATTGTGCACCTGCACAGTCAAACAGATGGCTGCTGGCCATCTCTACAAGGACTACAGTGGGTCTACACCTTTGACGACCCACCGATACCATTATTTCTACAAGGACTGCAATGGGTCTGCACCTCTGGTGGCCCACCAATACCGTAATCTCTACCAGGACTACAGTGGGTCTGCTCTGTGATGACCTACCTACCGATAGTCTTCAATGTCGACTGACTCTGCTGTGGCCCATTACCTGTCTGCATGTCAAGAGTCAGCACTGCCTTTCTGTTGGAAGGACAACACTTCCTCAAGACTGCATGGAAATCCACTACATCTGTGTGCATTTTCTTTTACTGCTCAGAATTTGAGAAAAACACTGCAATTTTACTTTGATGAATGATCAGGACTGTCTTTATGGACTGTGAGAAAATTTTAGCTTTTGACCAACATTGTATCGATAAGTGTGTGCATTTCATTTCTTTGTTATTGTAATTATGAAAAAAATTTTCAAACCTGTATTGGCCACTGCCCAAAACAATTTGTAAATTTTTTTTGTGGGGAGCATGGGGGCTATGTAAGTAGGCTGTTTAGGTTTTCTTATTGGTAACGCCACATAGCGCTCGGTATGAAAAAATCACTGGCTGTGCCGTGTGCAGTCTGTGTTTAGTCTGCATTGTTGTTTGCCATTGTAGTGTTGGGCAGCGGCAGCTGGATGCTAACAGCGCGTAGCGTTGCGCAGTTGGAGGTGAGCCGCCAGCAGTGATGGACGTGGGTAGAGAGATGGCGGAGTTTTGTAATTTGTAAGACTGGATGTCATGAACTATCATATATATTTTGACTATTAAGGTAAATACACTGTTTGTTCTCTATTAAAATCTTTCATTTGCGAACTATACCTATCAGTAGTTAGTGCCTTCCGTAGTTTGAATCTTTTATTTAGCTGGCAGTAGTGGCGCTCGCTGTATTGCAGTAGCTTGAGTAACGAAGATTTTTGTGAGGTAAGTGATTTGTGAAACGTATAGGTTAATGTTAGTCAGGGCCATTCTTTCGTAGGGATTTTTGGAAGTCAGATTGCGTTGCGCCAAAATTATTGTGTGTCAGTTTAAACACAGTCTTGTATAAATTTTTCAAAGGGGACGTTTCAGAACGAACACTCAGCGAATAAAGAATATAATAAGATGGAAAGAAAATATATTAAATTTATTGATAAAGCGGTAGACCAAGACGAAAGAGTGAACTTCCGAACAGAATTCTTAAATTAACTCAATTTTCCCTGTATTCTTCAACAAGAAAGGTCGAAAACAAAAGCGCAGAAACGAAAACTAACACAAAAGAAGCAAGTCGCTCATTTCAAGTAATTTGCCAAATAACTTCAAGAGTTTCTAATTTCGGACACGATTAGCGATCAGTATAAGAATGAGTCAAGGACAAGTTCACACATTCCATTGTTTCGGTGTGAATTAAAATCCTGTTTATTTCGCAGAAAACTGTACATAACTTGTTTGCATGTTGAACAACCGAAAAATTTACTCGTCTTTACACCCTAAAGTAAAATATCATTTGTAGTTTGTACTAATATTCAGTACTTTAAATAACTTATTTGGCTTAATTAACTGCACATTTTCTTGCAGTTCGGAAAACAAATAGAAAATAAGATCGTCCAAGTGCAAGCAGCACTCGAGCGTTGAGAGTTCCATACAGACTTAATTATATACACTGAAGAGACAAAGAAACTGGTACATCTGTCTAATATGATGTAGAGCCCCCGCAAACACACAGAAGTGTCGCAACACGAGGACGCATGGACTCTCCTAATGTGTGAAGTAGTACTACAGGGAACTGACACTATGAATCCCGCAGGGCTATCCATAAATCCGTAAGATTACGAATGGGTGGATCTCTTCTGAACAGCACGTTGCAAGGCATCCCAGATGTGCTCAATAATGTTCATGTGTCGGGAGTTTGGTGGCCAGCGGAAGTGCTTAAACTCATAAGAGTGTTCCTGGAGCCACACAGTACCATTTCTTGACGTGTGGGGTTTCGCATTGTCCTACTGGAATTGCTCAAGTCCGTCGGAATGCACATTTGGGCATGAATGGATGCAAGTGATCACACAGGATGCTTGCGTACGTGTCACCTGTCAGAGTTGTATCTAGACGCATCAGGCGTCCAATATCACTCCAACTGCAGACGCCCCACACCATTACAGAGCCTCCACCAGCTTGAACAGTCCTGTGCTGACATGCACAGTACATGAATTCATGAAGTTGTCTCCATACTCGTACAAGTGCATCCGCTCGATACAATTTGAAACGAGACTCGTCTGACCAGGCAACATGTTTCCAGTCATCAACAGTCCAATATCGATGTTGACGGGTCCACACGAGGTGTAAGGCTTTGTGTCATGCAGCCATCAAGGGTACACGACTCCGAAAGCCCATATCGATGATGTTTCGTTGAATGGTTTGCACGCTGACACCTGTTGATGGCCCAGCATTGAAATCTGCAACAATTTGCGGAAGGGTTGCACTTCTGTCACGTTGAACGATTCTCTTCAGTAGGCGTTGATCCCGTTCTTGCAGGATTTTTTTCGCGCCGCAGCGATGTCGGAGATTTGATGTTTTACCGTATTCCTTATATTCATGGTATACTCGTGAATTGGTCGTACAGGAAAATTCCCACTTCACCGCTATCTCGGAGATGATGTGTCCCAACGCTCGTGCGGTGGCTATAACACCACGTTCAAATTAACTTAAAGTTTAATAACCTGAGATTGCAGCAGTAGTAACCTACATAACAACTGCCCCGACAGCAGCGCCGTATTCTGCCTGTTTACATATCTCTGTATTTAAATACGATTGCCTGTACCAGTTTGTTTGGCGCTTCAGTGTATATAGACAGTTCAATCATTCCGAGAAACCTGCCAGGGTAGCTGAGAGCGCTAATGCGCTGCTTCCCGTACTCGGATAGCTGCACCGGCCCCGGTTCGAATCCACCCGGCGGATAACTACGAAGGGCAGATATGGTGGCCAGCCTGGATGTGGTTTTAAGCTGTTTTCCACTAAGTAAATACTGCGCTGGTCCCCACGTTCCGCCTCAGTTACACGACTCGCAGATATTCGAAAACGTTGCGCTATTACATGGTTTGCTCTACAGGCAGGATACAGATACAACAACATTCATCTCGAGAATCGAAGATACTGACGATTTTTGCCTCTTATCGACATTGAGACTGGCAAGATATCGGTCCCATGGATTCCAAGACTTTCGAGAATGATTTAATTTGAAGTTTGAAGTCGGATAACAAATGAAAAAAAAAATATTTGTTTCGTGTGATATACATATCTATCCATGAAAAATGCAACACCGAGATGGACCAGAGATATCACAGTCAACCTGATGTTAGAGATAACACATTGTACAAAGATCACATAACTTAAAATACAGAAGTGTAAAAGACGATGAAATCAGTATTGAATGTTGCCTCCTTTGCTCGCTATAACTGCTGCTACACGTCTCGGCATTGAATCAAAGAGGCTGTGGATGTGTTGTTTGGGTATACCAGTCCATACTGCTTCCACATTTTGCCGAAAGTTGATCTGGTGCAGCAGCGGATAGTGTATCCCGTGCTAATCGTCCTTGTCACGTGCAGCGAGGAAAACACGCTGGCGGTCCGCCACTAGGCGCACGTGGGCGACATCGACCACTCCTGCGGGAAATTTGTTGTGCCTCTCGGGCCGTATTTACATATGTAGCGCAGCGGACTGCCAGGGGAACATCTGCTGTCATCCGCGTTTTGCACACGGCAGCAGTCTCTGAACGGCCGCTTTATCGGACACGTAATCTTTAATAACAAAGTCATGAATTAATTTAGTAACTTCTTCATTTTTGCATGCATGTATACGAGTTGGTTGAAATCACAAAAAGAATTTCAGCTCGCTTGCTTAAAAACTTAGACTTCTAGAAGTTTTAGAATGGAACTGACAGTAGAGCGTTACCTATGACTTTAAGAGACCTTGTATCGGTTGTTATTAACAGTACGGTCCCAAAATTTGTTATAATCCCATTATGTAATAGGTTTTATCATGTGCTGTAACCACAACTTTCTAGCATTAAAACTAGAGATACTTGGTGTACTATAAATGGGGATGTTTTAGTTACAAATTTAGTTTTCATTTAATTACTCGAGAAGTATTAGAGGTAGCTTAATGTGCTCAAAAATGGCTCTGAGCACTATGGGACTTAACATCTATGGTCATCAGTCCCGTAGAACTTAGAACTACTTGAACCTAACTAACCTAAGGGCAGCGCACAACACCCAGTCATCATGAGGCAGAGAAAATCCCTGACCCCGCCGGGAATCGAACCCGGGAACCCGGGCTTACTTAATGTGCTCACTTAGTTATTATTTTTAGATTCAACTGAAGCATCATAAAACTTTTTACATTTGTAAATCGAATATTTAGCGCCTTCAATTTTTCTTAAAAATGTGCATTCTGACCACAATTTTTATTTTATCATGTTGAAACTTGCACCAGTGAATTCTGACATACATTGGCACATTATGACCAATTTCTGACTTTCTGGCTTTCAAGTTTTATTATTTAGCGCCATTTATATTTTTCTTATAACGGTATGCTTATGAAAACTACTGATCTTTTCACTCTAAGACTTGACATTTAAAACATTATTACGTTAATGTATACATTTACAAAGTCTGAAAAAGCAATTTGAATTTTTAATTTTACTCTTAATTATGATGCAATCCTTGTGCGCTGCGCACAGACGCTTTATGGTCTACTAGCAGTGAACTGGGGTAAGTCCCGGCACACTCGCTCGCCTTTGTTTCTCACAAATTATACAGTTCTTATTTCGCTACATCGCCCCCTATGTATTTTTGTGAAAAAAAATATTTTTTAACAAAATTAAATATTCAGAAGCAAGGGAATTTATTCTAGCTGACCTCTTTTAAAATGAAATTGGTTGTCTGAAAAATTCCTTAATATTACACATACAAAATAATCACTTTGTAAAAGTCAATTACGTCATTTTTTCTGTGTGCAGCTGCAATCGGCGCTGACTTCGGTCGCGCAGCTTGAGGCTGTTGCCAATGGGCACCACTGTGGGGAGCCGGACTTGGGTATCACGGGGATGTCAACCTCGTCCCGTCTGTCCCCAGATCGGTCTGCCGCTGTGGTTGCCCCGGTTGCTGCCCGCAGTGGGGCTGAGCCCTCGCCTGTGGTTGATTGGGAGGTCGTTCCAAGGCGTGGCAGGCAGCGAAAGGCGTCCCCAGAGGCTGATCAGAAAGCCTCCCCGGTGCGTCTGACAAACCGGTTTCAGGCACTGTCTCTGGCTGAGCCGGATGCAGCCGCCTGCCCTGTTTCAGAGGATCATTCTCAGCCTTCAAGGTCCGGGCAATCGCAGAGGGTGGGCTTACTGGTAGTTGGGAGCTCCAATGTTAGGCGCGTAATGGGGCCTCTTAGGGATACGGCGGCTAAGGAGGGGAAGAAATACAGTGTGCACTCCGTGTGCATTCCGGGAGGAGTCATTCCTGATGTGGAAAGGGTCCTCCCGGATGCCCCGAAGAGCACAGGGTGCAGCCAGCTGCAGGTGGTGGCACATGTCGGCACTAATGACGTGTGTCGCTTTGGATCTGAGGAAATTCTCTCTGGATTCCAGCGGCTATCTGATTTGGTGAAGGCTGCCCGTCTTGCTTACGAGATGAAGGCAGAGCTCACCATCTGCAGCATCGTTGACAGAACCGACTGCGGACCTTTGGTGCAGAGCCGGGTGGAGGGTCTGAATCAGAGGCTCAGACGGTTTTGCGACCGTATTGGCTGCACATTCCTAGACTTGCGCCATAGGGTGGTGGGGTTTCGGGTTCCGCTAAACAGGTCAGGAGTTCACTACACTCAGCTGGCGGCTACACGGGTAGCGGAGGCTGTGTGGCGTGGACTATGCGGTTTTTTAGGTTAGAAGGCCTCAGGAAAGTACGGGGTGGGCTGCATTGTCAAAGGGTACATGGCAAATACAGGACGTGCTTGGATCAAGGAACAGTCGGAATTATAGTTGTAAATTGTTGTAGTTGCGCTGGAAAAGTTCCTGAGCTTCAAACGCTAATAGAAAGCACAGAAGCTGATATCGTTATAGGTACAGAAAGTTGGCTAAAGCCTGAAATAAGTTCTGCAGAAATTTTTACGAAGTCTCAGACGGTGTTCAGGAAAGATAGATTAGGCAGAATTGGTGGTGGAGTGTTTGTGTCTGTCAGTAGTGGTTTATCTTGTAGTGAAGTCGAAGTAGATACTCCGTGCGAATTGGTATGGGTGGAGGTTATACTTAACAGCCGAATTAAGTTAATAATTGGCTCCTTCTACCGACCCCCAGACTCCGATGATACAGTTGCGGAACAGTTCAGAGAAAGTCTGAGTCTCGTAACAAATAAATACCCCACTCATACGGTTATAGTTGGTGGGGACTTCAACCTACCCTCGGTATGTTGGCAAAAATACTTGTTCAAAACCGGTGGTAGGCAGAAAACGTCTTCCGAGATTGTCCTAAATGCTTTCTCCGAAAATTATTTCGAGCAGTTAGTCCACGAACCCACGCGAATTGTAAATGGTTGCGAAAACACACTTGACCTCTTAGCCACAAACAATCCAGAGCTGATAGAGAGCATCATGACTGATACAGGGATTAGTGATCACAAGGTCGTTGTAGCTAGGTTCAATACAGTTTCTTCCAAATCCATCAGAAACAAACGCAAAATAATTTTATTTAAAAAAGCGGATAAAGTGTCACTAGAAGCCTTCCTAAAAGACAATTTCCATTCCTTCCGAACTGACTATGCGAATGTAGACGAGATGTGCCTCAAATTCAAAGATATAGTAGCAACAGCAATTGAGAGATTCATTTTGGCACGTACTTCGATGCGAAATGCCTTTAATAGGTTCCACAACGAACCATTGTCTCGAAATTTGGTAGAAAGTCAGAAGAAATTCTGGTCGTATGTAAAGTACACAAGCGGCAAGACGCAGTCAATACCTTCGCTGCGCAGTGCCGATGGTACTGTTACCGACGACTGTGCCGCTAAAGCGGAGTTATTGAACGCAGTTTTCCGAAATTCCTTCACCAGGGAAGACGAATGGAATATTTCAGTATTTGAATCACGAACATCTGCTAGCATGAGTTTCTTAGAAGTACATACCTTAGGGGTTGCGAAACAACTCAAATCCCTTGATACGGGCAAGTCTTCAGGTCCAGATTGTATACCGATTAGGTTCCTTTCAGATTACGCTGATACTATAGCTCCCTACTTAGCACTCATATACAACCGCTCGCTCACCGATAGATCTGTACCTACAGATTGGAAAATTGCGCAGGTCGCACCAGTGTTCAAGAAGGGTAGTAGGAGTAATCCATTTAACTACAGACCTATATCATTGACGTCGGTTTGCAGTAGGGTTTTGGAGCATATACTGTATTCAAACATTATGAATCACCTCGAAGGGAACGATCTATTGACACGTAATCAGCATGGCTTCAGAAAACATCGCTCTTGTGCAACGCAGCTAGCTCTTTATTCGCAGGAAGTAATGGCCGCTATCGACAGGGGTTCTCAAGTTGATTCCGTATTTCTAGATTTCCGGAAAGCTTTTGACACCGTTCCTCACAAGCGACTTCTAATCAAGCTGCGGGCCTATAGGGTATCGTCTCAGTTGTGCGACTGGATTCGTGATTTCCTGTCAGGAAGGTCGCAGTTCGTAGTAATAGACGGCAAATCATCGAGTAAAACTGAAGTGATATCAGGTGTTCCCCAGGGAAGCGTCCTGGGACCTCTGCTGTTCCTGATCTATATAAATGACCTGGGTGACAATCTGAGCAGTTCTCTTAGATTGTTCGCAGATGATGCTGTAATTTACCGTCTAGTAAGGTCATCCGAAGACCAGTATCAGTTGCAAAGCGATTTAGAAAAGATTGCTGTATGGTGTGTCAGGTGGCAGTTGACGCTAAATAACGAAAAGTGTGAGATGATCCACATGAGTTCCAAAAGAAATCCGTTGGAATTCGATTACTCGATAAATAGTACAATTCTCAAGGCTGTCAATTCAACTAAGTACCTGGGTGTTAAAATTACGAACAACTTCAGTTGGAAGGACCACATAGATAATACCGTCGGGAAGGCGAGCCAAAGGTTGCGTTTCATTGGCAGGACACTTAGAAGATGCAACAAGTCCACTAAAGAGACAGCTTACACTACACTCGTTCGTCCTCTGTTAGAATATTGCTGCGCGGTGTGGGATCCTTACCAGGTGGGATTGACGGAGGACATCGAAAGGGTACAAAAAAGGGCAGCTCGTTTTGTATTATCACGTTATAGGCGAGAGAGTGTGGCAGATATGATACACGAGTTGGGATGGAAGTCATTACAGCAAAGACGTTTTTCGTCGCGGCGAGACCTTTTTACGAAATTTCAGTCACCAACTTTCTCTTCCGAATGCGAAAATATTTTGTTGAGCCCAACCTACATAGGTAGGAATGATCATCAAAATAAAAAAAGAGAAATCAGAGCTCGAACAGAAAGGTTTAGGTGTTCGTTTTTCCCGCTCGCTGTTCGGGAGTGGAATAGTAGAGAGATAGTATGATTGTGGTTCGATGAACCCTCTGCCAAGCACTTAAATTTGAATTGCAGAGTAGTCATGTAGATGTAGATGTACAGGGTGTTACAAAAACGTACGGCCAAATTTTCAGGAAACATTCCTCGCACACAAATAAAGAAAAGATGGTAGGTGGACATGTGTCCGGAAACGCTTAATTTCCATGTTAGAGCTCATTTTAGTTTCGTCAGTATGTACTGTACTTCCTCGATTCACCGCCACATGTGTGGGCTGACGAGAATCCGCACGCAGTTGTGCAATCACGTCATCAGCACAGATTTTCTGTGAACGCTTGGGCAGGCATTGTTGGTGATGTCTTGACTGGGCCCCATGTTCTTCCACCTGCGCTCAATGGAGCACGTTATCATGATTTCATACGGCATACTCTACCTGTGCTGCTAGAACATGTGCCTTTACAAGAACGACACAACATGTCGTTCATGCACGATGGAGCTCCTGCACATTTCAGTCGAAGTGTTCGTACGCTTCTCAACGACAGATTCGGTGACAGATGGACTGGTAGAGGCGGACCAATTCCATGGCGTCCACGCTCTCTTGACCTCAACTCTCTTGTCTTTCATTTATGGGGACATTTGAAAGCTCTTGTCTACGCACCCCGGTACCAAATGTAGAAACTCTTCGTGCTCGTATTATGGACGGCTGTGATACAATACGGCCATTCTCCAGGGCTGCATCACCGCATCAGGGATTACATACGACGGAGGGTAGGTGCATGTATCGTCGCTAACAGAGGACATTTTGAACATTTCCTGTAACAAAGTGTTTGAAGTCACGTTGCTGTGTGTTTCCATACCATGATTAATGTGATTTGAAGAGAAGTTATTAAATGAGCTCTAACATGGAAAGTAAGCGTTTCTGGACACATGTCCACCTACTATCTTTTCTTTCTTTGTGTGTGAGGAATGTTTCCTGAAAGTTTGGCCGTACCTTTTTGTAACACCCTGTATATAGAACAGAAAAATGATATAATTGACTTTTACAAAATCACTTGCATAAATTACATTGAAACATGAAATAAAATTTTCAGTAAATACAATATTATTTTTTTCCGTAATTTTTTCAGTCTGTAACTTTTCATCACAATCGTAGGCACTAATGTGAGCGTCCGTATGACACTTTCACTAGATCATTGGAAGTGTGAGTGGGAATCTACATTTTGATTCTATTCATTCCGAAAACAAAAGGGGATGCTGCACAGAAGATCGTGTTGCCCTTGCGTCCTTTTCCTATACAGCGTGTAGCCCCCATATCCCTCCGAAACAGATAACATCGTCTAAGCTTCTGTTCTCAACTTACATCTAAAGGAGGACAAATCACATTTTATATTCTATTTCCTAGCAATAATTCTAATACCTGAGGCGTTATCAGAAAGAATCTGAAGAACAAGTTACACCCGCGAGAAACGAGACATTTTATTTCTTAATTAAGCCTGAATCACTAACTTTGCATTTATGTTTTCCTTTTTTCATAAATCATTTCTTTTATGGATTCAAGTCGCATTTATGTTCTTAAATAGTAACTTTTTTGGATAATTTGCGATTTATTTTATTACTTGCGATGTTGCTTTGACTTAGAAGGCTGAGTAGCCTTTGTAAGTTTTACCTTCATTTGGCTCAATTATCGTATGGGTTAGTGTACTAAAGAAGTCATATGTTTGTCAGCACTCACTTTGCTTTGTTGTATACATCATTAGAAAGCTGTTTTTATTATAACGTATCAGTGCTTTACGATCTGCATTTCTCAGCATGTTTGTAGGATTCTGTTGCCTATTTTTAACAATTAAATTTACCGTCTGCCTTAAGCAAGATTAAGCGTTTCTTAAACCTTTCTATGAGACGTGAGGGAAATTACTCATCCATTTTCCACCATTTAACCATATATATCAGCCTACTGACTTCATTTCTCCTGTTTCTCTATTTTCATAATACATATATTTCGACGATGCGAATGCATACCGCTTGGAATACCCTAAGAGTAAGAAAGAACTTGGCCGATGAAATACTGTATATCTGAAGAAATTTAGAAATAACAGTAACTAGTTACTGTAGGGAATCATTATTTATTAATATATTTGGTGTCATCCTCACGCCATTTCCATACATTTAATTAATATTAAAACATTTCGGCTTGTCTCTAGGGGCACTACATTCTTACCCTTTCTTATCTTCAGACAACCTTACTACCAACTAAAAATTATTACTTTATGCAGAGTCTAATGGATCAGATTTTACGCATTTCCAGCTTCAATAACTTTTCTTAATGCGAAGTGCCTCTCTATTTTCGTATTTACTAACCCTTTTTATGCATCTAATTTATTATATGTTTATTTTAGCCATGTTTTTCCTATTATTGGTGCACATACGTTACCCATTGTTATTTTTAACCTTTAGAAGTTACTTTTGTATGTTCATCCTTTTAGCAGGAAGTCTCTGGGACAACGGCCGTTTACTATCTTGACAAAAAATAAAAACACCTACAGCCGTCCTTATGATTTTATTTTATTTTGTCGCTACCAGTTTCGAGGCTTCATTGCCTCATCTTCAGGCTGTTTCGATGCGGCACAGGTGGATACGATCCCCATGCATAACACATCAGTTGGCAGCCTTATTGGATTCGCAGATAATCTGTAACTCACGTGTCAGCACTCCAACCATCGACTGGTCGTATCCACCTGTACCGCATCAAAACAGCCTGAAGATGACGCAATGAAGCGTCGAAACTGGTAGCGACAAAATAAAATAAATCATAAGGACGGCTGTAGGTGTTTTTATTTTTTGTCAAGTTTAGAATTTACTTCCGCAAACTACCTGTCACATTCTTTTAAGTTATCATTAGGGTATAGTCAAGGTCGAGAATCAATTTTACTCACTCGGAAGACATCATAACCTAATAGAATATATATTCCACATGAAGACATATGTGTTCCTTACTTACTACGATAGGACAGAAGAAGAGAATCAAACTTGAAAAGGAAATAAAGTTTCATCCAACTGGGACCGCGCGGTATGCCAAACCGTGTATCCGCTAAAGAGTGGCAGACTCCCTTCAGTAACTAGTATAGACAGAACAGAAGAGGAGAATGAAACTTGAAAAGGAAGTAAAGTTTCATCCAGTTGGGACCGCACAGTTCGTCAAACTGTGTATCCGCCAAAGAGTGGCAGATTCCCTACAGTAACTAGTTACTGTTATATAACTAAATTTCTTCAGATATACAATATTTCATAGGCCTACTTCTTTCTTACTCTTAGGGTATTCCAAGCGGTGTGCATTCGCATGACGCTTACTTACTACCGTGAATGGTCCTTGATAGACATGCATAAACTTCTTCGTTTCTGCTGAAATTTTCTTAGATTTTTAAAAATCTTAACCAATAATAGTTCACCAATGCTAAAACAAGTGGAGGGAGCTTTTGCGTCATGCCTTCTTTTTCTACCCAAGGCTCTTTTACGTATGTTTGCTCTAACTTGTGCCTTCTTTTCATCTAAAGAGCTCAGAGTTACGACCGGAAAATAAACCATGCTTGACATGATATTGAGGTTTCTGATTAAACATTAGTTCACATACAGCAAAGCCTGTGGCAACGTGTTTAAGATTATTGATTATTTCTTCAAAATATTTAATATGATCAGCCCAAGTCGAATGATTTCTGGCACAGTAAGTTCTACACAGTCTATTTAATTCACGCATAATTCTCTAGCTCATATTGCTCTGCTGAAAATACGCCTAGATCCTTATATGGCGAATTTCGGTCTTTTCAAGACACGCCTTTTTTCAGGTACAAATTGAGGACCATTATCTGATAAGAGATTCTTTGGCTTGCCAATCTTTACAGAATAGTCCTTTTCTATATTGTCTACAAGCGTTTTGGCATTAGCCCTCTTTATTGCATTTAGTTTGATATGTTTGCTAAAACCGTCAATCACAACAAAAACATGGGTACATCCTCCTTTAGATGCCGGGAGAGGCCCACAGAGATCGACTGTACGTATCTCCTGTGGTTCACTTGGTTCTACATGATGCATATCTCCCTGCACACCTTTATTTACCGCACGTACCTTCTGACAGATAACACAGGACACTAGTCTTCTTGCTACTCTACGATGCATGTTATCGAAAATGACTTCTTACTTAATTTAGCAACGCATTTCTTAGCCCCATAATGGCCATATCGCCTGCCGCTGTGCCCGGGGCGGGTCTAGGCGCTTGAGTCTGGATGCGCGCGACCGCTACGGTCGCAGGTTCGAATCCGGCCTCGGGCATGGATGTGTGTGATGTCCTTCGGTTAGTTAGGCTTAAGTAGTTCTAAGTACTAGGGGACTGATGACCTCAGATGTTAAGTCCCATAGTGCTGAGAGCCATTTGAATCATTTGAATGGCCATGTCGTAGATGCACGTAATCTATCAGCAGACCCACTTTCTGTGAAGGAAAACATATTTTCCATTCTGCTGAAGCTAACTTTCTTCTTCGGAATAAAATTCCTTTATATTAGCAGTAATATTGTGCTACTTTTGGATAATTAGGGACTCCAAAATAGTATTTGACTAAATTCAGTTGATCATCATCTCTCTCTTCCGGCCTTAAGTTTTTAAATATTTTCTTCAAGGCACTCTTCTCCCTGAGCTCATGTATCGCCAACATGCTACCTTCATTCCTATGTGCTAAGGGAAGTTCTGATTCATTACATAACTCAGCACTTCTTGATAGTCTATCTGCTACCAGCTTCTTCTTTCCCTGTATGTAATTAATTTCGAGGTCGAACTGCTGAAGGTACATAACCCACCTGTCTCACTTTGCATATTTTTAAAATCGCAAGAGCTTTGTGATCACTATAGGTTATCACCTTGTGCCCTAACAAATAATGCTCAAACTTCTGCCTACCAAAAACGATTGCCAGTGATTTTAATACAGAAATTCCATAATTTCGCTCAGCAGGTTGCAGTGAACGACTCGCAAAAGCGATGGTTTTATGAACCTTTTGGTCACCTTCTCTTTCCGTCTGAAACAACTCTTCTGCACTCCCATGACCCCTTTCGTCAACTGACATGCCAAAAGGTTTTGAAAAATCTGGATGGTGTAAAAGCGGACTATTTATCAGTTTTTTAGTTCTTCAAAAGCCATGGGGTATTCTTCTTCAACAAGTTGAGGAAACAAGGAGCATTTAACAAGTGATCCTTAACAAAACGGCGGTAGAACCCGAACAAACCGAACATTGACCTGAGTCTCTTTTTATTTCGGGGTGCTTCAAATTTTTCAATGACTGATAATTTAGATGGATCAGGCAATATACCATCCCTGCTAATTTCATGGTCCAGGAATTTTATTTTGTCCTTTACACATTCAGTCTTTCCTAACTTCAAATTCATTCCTCCTGTTTCTGTAGCTTCTAGCACCCTGTCCAGTAGACTGATATGTTCTTCAAGTGCGGGAGTTGCAAACAGTATATCATCTACATAAATAATAACTTGATCCAATAATTCCTGCCCCAATACATGAGCCATTACTATTACAAAAGCACACAAAGAAATATTTAATCAGAATGGGACTACTTTGTACTGGTAGCACACTCCTTCATACAAAAATGCTGCATATTTGCGTGATTCCTTCGCCAGAGACAAATTCCAGTACCCACAAGTTACGTCCATCGATGTAAGGTACCTAACTCCTCGGAATTTTTGAATTAGCTTGTCCATATTCTGGGGACTGTCACGCTCTCTGATTATAATTCGTTTAACCAGAGCGCATCCAGTACTAATCCAACACTTCCATCTCGCTTAGTGACCACAACAGAAGGATTATTATACACACTAACTGCTTGCTCGATGACACCCCATCCCAACATATGTTGAATTTCATTCCTAACCGCTTGTTTTCTTGAAACAAGTATGTGATAAGGTTTCTTAAAAAATACTTCCCCAGGCTTTATATTCAAACGGCATTCACACCCTTTAACTTCACCACGTGTGTTGGAAAATGCATTGTGATGCGTGGTTAATACATTTCTTAAATGTGCTCTTTGCTTATGAGATATTTGATTTATTGACTGTGCCTTGCCTCTGTTTCCTCTGGGATACAGCTCTCTTCAGCATTAGCATCTTGCCCATTGTTACTGAATACAGTATCTTCCAGTAAGTATCCTTTATTCTTTATCACCCTAGTATGCAGTTCCCATGTTTCATTATTAACGCCTATGTACACTACTGGCCATTAAAATTGCTACATCAAGAAGAAATGCAGATGATAAACGGGTATTCGTTGGACAAATATGTTATACTAGAACTGACTTGTGATTACATTTTTAAGCAATTTTGGTGCATAGATTCTGAGAAATCAGTATCCAGAACAACCACATTTGGCCATAATAACGACCTTGATACGCCTGGGCATTGAGTCAAACAGAGCTTGGATGGCGTGTAACAGGTACAGCTGCCCATGCAGCTTCAACACGATAACACAGTTCATCAAGAGTAGTGACACGTATAGTGACCAGCAGCTCTTCGGCCTCAGCCCCAGCGGGTTGGTTGGGTTGAAATGGCTCTAAGCACTGTGGGACTTATCATCTGAGGTCATCAGCCCGTAGACTTGGAACTACTTAAACCTAACTAACCTAAGGACATTACACAACACCCAGCCATCACGAGGCAGAGAAAATCCCTGACCCCGCCGGGAATCGAACCCGAGAACCCGGGCGTGGGAAGCGAGAACGCTACCGCACGACCACGAGATGCGGGCAGAGAAATAACTGGAAAAGATATAACAGACAGACGGAAATTGAACGAGTGGAGAATTGATATGTGGCAGACAGACTGGCACACAACTGATAATGTAAGACGAGTCTACTTTTCTTCCCCTGTATACGAGAGCGGATGAATTTGAAGTACATGAAGCCAACACGCGGGATGGTGCACTTTCTCACGGGCCATGGCCCGTATCCTGTGCATCTCCATAGGTTTGGCCTAAAACAGGTAGACACTTGTGCTTGTGGCGAGAATGGTACACCGGAACACATAGTGATCATCTGCGATGCCCTAGGACACGTAAGACCGAGTTTAGGAAACTAGGACATTTGACAGTTAATACGCAGACAACATGACTGGAACTCTATAAACAACATCGCAGATGAAGTTCGCGACCACTATATGCGGTAAACAAACAGTAGAGGTCATACATTAGAATAAGACAGGCTCCACGTCGGACAGTACACGGTACACGACACAGACGCAAGCACAAATACGGAATCGGATGCTACACCACACCCAGGAACTGAAGGAGACAAAAATAATGACATAGCAAAAGTAAGCTAATCTGAAAAAAAAATTCTGTGCAGCTGTTTGTTATACCATTTCATAGCATACAACACTATTTGAAGATGTGTCATTTGTTCATCTTTCACTGCATCAAGTGTGACTGGCTAGACGTTTTATCGAGCCCTCGCACCTGATGCAGCTGACTATGACATTTTAAATCAACACCCAGTCTCCACTGTTGCGTTAAGTTCGGAAACACATTATAACGCAACTAATCAATACATTAATTTAAGTATTACCCTGTCAAGACAACACATTTATAATAGACGTAATCATACATGCAGAAGGTATAAAGGGAAGAACAGTCACACCATAGATAAGTCAAATTTCCATTTCTTGCTTCCTCCATTAAGCACACTTTTAAATTAAAATTAAAGTACATCCACAACGTATTACGTATCTCATTACTATCATTATCTAAGTTAGCAACAAGTTTAAACAAAATTGCTTATAGGTCTTATGTCTTTGTACTTATTATATATATATATATATATATATATATATATATATATATATATATAATTTACTTTTTTGTAAAACTTTCAGCAACAATAGAAAAGAAATGTACTAGTAATAAAACTGAATTTATATGACAGAACTTGTAAAATCACACAATGCACGACCTACTATATAATAACAGGCAGCAGGTCTTTACTCAAGAAAATAATAAATAAATTTAAAAAAAATTCTCCTACAGCAGGTTGAGCTTCACAGCTGAAAGCTGTCAAAAGCGCTGCCAGGTGTCAGGGTCACCACGCATAATCCACAGCTGTGATGCACGTTATGTAAATTGAAGGTGAAAGAGGGAGAAAGGGAAGGAACTATTGATGTCAGATGTCTGTGTTTTTGACCATGTCCGAAAGACCAGACATCACGCATTCATATAATTGATTCCCTTCGATGGGCAAAGAATCCACATCTTCAGTGCAGATGGACAATCACGTTCGACTTTCTGCAGGAATGCCGAACTAGCGAGCATGAAGACATGGACGCGTACTGTGGATAGGTGGCGCTGGGTGGGAATGTGCGCCGGCTGGGAGTCGAGCCGAGTCAGTCCCCGCAAGTGCGCTCAATCCTAGTCTGTTTCCGCATCAAGTCCCCATACAGCTGCCATCAGTTGTTCCTTCTCTTTCCTTTACTTTCTGCCTCACCCACCTTCAGCTTACATAATACACTCCTGGAAATGGAAAAAAGAACACATTGACACCAGTGTGTCAGACCCAACATACTTGCTCCGGACACTGCGAGAGGGCTGTACAAGCAATGATCACACGCACGGCACAGCGGACACACCAGGAACCGCGGTGTTGGCCGTCGAATGGCGCTAGCTGCGCAGCATTTGTGCACCGCCGCCGTCAGTGTCAGCCAGTTTGCCGTGGCATACGGAGCTCCATCGCAGTCTTTAACACTGGTAGCATGCCGCGACAGCGTGGACGTGAACCGTATGTGCAGTTGACGGACTTTGAGCGAGGGCGTATAGTGGGCATGCGGGAGGCAGGGTGGACGTACCGCCGAATAGCTCCACACGTGAGGCGTGAGGTCTCCACAGTACATCGATGTTGTCGCCAGTGGTCGGCGGAAGGTGCACGTGCCCGTCGACCTGGGACCGGACCGCAGCGACGCACGGATGCACGCCAAGACCGTAGGATCCTACACAGTCCCGTAGGGGACCGCACCGCCACTTCCAAGCAAATTAGGGTCACTGTTGCTCCTGGGGTATCGGCGAGAACCATTCGCAACCGTCTCCATGAAGCTGGGCTACGGTCCCGCACACCGTTAGGCCGTCTTCCGCTCACACCCCAACATCGTGCAGCCCGCCTCCAGTGGTGTCGCGACAGGCGTGAATGGAGGGACGAATGGAGACGTGTCGTCTTCAGCGATGAGAGTCGCTTCTGCCTTGGTGCCAATGATGGTCGTATGCGTGTTTGGCGCCGTGCAGGTGAGCGCCACAATCAGGACTGCATACGACCGAGGCACACAGGGCCAACACCCGGCATCATGGTGTGGGGAGCGATCTCCTACACTGGCCGTACACCTCTGGTGATCGTCGAGGGGACACTGAATAGTGCACGGTACATCCAAACCGTCATCGAACCCATCGTTCTACCATTCCTAGACCGGCAAGGGAACTTGCTGTTCCAACAGGACAATGCACGTCCGCATGTATCCCGTGCCACCCAACGTGCTCTAGAAGGTGTAAGTCAACTACCCTGGCCAGCAAGATCTCCGGATCTGTCCCCCATTGAGCATGTTTGGGACTGGATGAAGCGTCGTCTCACGCGGTCTACACGTCCAGCACGAACGCTGGTCCAACTGAGGCGCCAGGTGGAAATGGCATGGCAAGCCGTTCCACAGGACTACATCCAGCATCTCTACGATCGTCTCCATGGGAGAATAGCAGCCTGCATTGCTGCGAGAGGTGGATATACACTGTACTAGTGCCGACATTGTGCATGCTCTGTTGCCTGTGTCTATGTGCCTGTGGTTCTGTCAGTGTGATCATGTGATGTATCTGACCCCAGGAATGTGTCAATAAAGTTTCCCCTTCCTGGGACAATGAATTCACGGTGTTCTTATTTCAATTTCCAGGAGTGTATATCAGGGATTTCCTCAAGATCACACGACTGTGGGAGTGTCTTAGTATTAAAGAATAAATGTATTAAAATTTTGTGCATGATGCGTCGTTCTTCACGTATCTCAATGCTTATGACGTCATATCTCTTAAACTATGAGGCGTACAACGATCCATTCCTGTAGGTACATTCACTGACAAATGTGGATACCCTCTGTGAAATGTGTTGCGAGTAGAGTTGGCAGCAAAGAAGTAATAAATTCAAACGACATATACAATGTAGCAGTCTTTCACACGTCTCACTGTTTATGAGGTCATATCTACTGAAATATGCGTGGTACCATGATACAATTTTGTGGATGCATTTAGCGGCATATGTGAACACTTACACGAAATTTATTGCGATTAGAGGACGTAGTACAAAAGTAATAAGTTTAAACGTCTTGCATGATACGGCATGTCTCCTGAACTATGATACGTAGATGACTCTTACCCCCGAAGCGATCATTGTCTGACAGTAAGGGACATGTGTACCAAGTTTGGTTGAAATCGATCCAGTGGCTTAGGAGTACATGTGGAACATTTGTAGACACACATAATTCCATTTTTATTGTATGTTTGTATTAAATGTTTTATTAACCATAGTAGCTAACAGAAATGTTCAGTGAGAGAGGCTTTTTTCTAAAGCAAGCTGTGCTTTAGCTAACATTTATATTTCATTTAACCCTCCGAGTTCATACGCAGTCGTACTTAGAACTCCATTTGTTGCGCTTAATGGGTTTTACATGCCAGATAGCTGTTTGTCAGAGATTACATTGGTTTCCAGGAAATACTTCATCTCGATCAGTTTAACAACATAAATAAAAGGCTGTCATGCAAATACAAAAAAGAGAATGGGGACACAGGAGTGGGGTGTTTGATGTGTTCCCGTGAAATCATATACGCGTATCGATCCCTCTGCGAGTCACGTACGACAGATATTAAATTGGCTGCGATATGAATTTCGTGCTGGCACTGCGTTTGCTATAAATTACACAACACGGCTCGCTTTTTTCTTTCTTTTTTCCTTACGGAAAGCGCCAGGAATAATATTTGAAGAGACAAGTCACGCAAAATAATACTCCAGTAAACAATTCGAAAAATTTGATGGTAGAATGTGGAGGGCTAGGATTTGTCTTATTCAGTGGACACAACTCAAGATAATTTTTAGATCAGCAGAAAACAGAGATTAGGGAGCCAACCGCTTGCATTGAATATGTCGTATACCTAATTATTATTCGTTATTTACGTTAAACTTTTGAACCTTAATATTATTAATGTTAAGGCAAAGTGTGTAGACATTTTATCCGTCCGTGGAACCCGGAATCTCAACAATTTTTGCCTTTCATCGATATCGATACTGGCAAGATACGTGTCTGCCAGTTTCTGAGAGAAAGATGTCTAAACAAACGAACAGACAGTCGGACAACAAATGAAAGGAAATTATTTCTTTTTATGATGTAATTGGAAAATAACAATTTTCGGATTTTTTTCATAGTTATTGCAGCAAACCTTACTTCTTGCCAAATTTCATAATTCTAAGTAAAAGGGAAGCACCATATATGTTTTGATGAGTGAGTTTGGGAATATCAAAATATGTGACATAAATAGCCTGTATCTATTAATTGTATCGACTTAGAAACTTAAAGTTTTTACACCGCCAAGGGACAGAACTCGAACCTGCTGTAGGCGAATATTATTCTTTTATTTATTTATTTCTTAAGTTATTATGTAGAAGGTTACATGTTCTGTCACACAAATTCAGTTTTATTACTAGTACATTTCTTTTTTATTGCTGTTGAAATTTAATGATATCTGTAGGAGGTAGACTGGGTTTCAGAAAATGTTGCGTTCAAATCACCGAGTTCGTGGATTATTTACTGTAACAATCTACACAGTACTCTTTATACAGTGAACTTGTTTCACTGGACTCCTTAAGGGAATGAAAAATGTAATACATTCTGTGACATAGACATGGGCTACCAACTTTGCAAAGAGGTGTCCTCAAAAAATTAACATGTGTAAGTACAGAGTAACCGAAAAAGATTGTACCATTCTCCTTCTTTTTTTTTCTCAGTATCTGGTGAAGAGTGACAGATGTCAGTGATAAGCACTGCTGTTAGATACCCCAAGTTTTGGTCGAAATAACCGCCGTTCCCAAGACAATAAGTTTTTTGAGGTGGCTTCCCCATAACAACACAAGGCGTTTCATGCTGTGGAATCCAAGAAGATAAGGTCCGTTATCACAGCAAAACGCAGCTTTCGGTTACAGTTTGGAATCGATCCACCTGACAGGAATTCCATTAAATGTTGAACACAGACAACACTCATGGAGACAGGCTGCCAATTTCAGTTCGGGAAGCGAGACGCGAGTCAACTCAGGCCCACTCGACAGTCTGGAATGTTCTTCGTAAACGTTGCATACTCAAGGCTTATCTCACTAGGGGTAAGATAGATACTGCCTACAGGAAAATTAAAGACACCTTTGGAGAAAAGAGCACCACTTGTATGAATATCAAGAGCTCAGGTGGAAACCCAGTTCCAAGCACAGAAGGGAAAGCAGAAAGGTGGAAGGAGTATATAGAGGGTGTATACGAGGGCGATGTACTTGAGGACAATATTATGGGAATGGAAGAGGATGTAGATGAAGATGAATGGGAGATATGATACTGCGTGAAGAGTTTGAAAGAGCACTGAAAGATCTGAGTCGAAACAAGGCCCAGGGAGTAGACAACATTCCATTAGAACTACTGACAGCCTTGGGAGAGCCAGTCCCATACAAAACTCTGCTATTTGGTGAGCAAGATGTATGAGACACGCGAAATACCCTCACACTTTAAGAAGAATATAATAATTCCAATTCCAAAGAAAGTAAGTGTTGACAGATTTGAAAATTACTGAACTACCAGTTTAATAATTCACAGCTGCAAAATACTAACATGAATTCTTTACAGATGAATGGAAATACTGGTATAAGCCGTCCTCGGGGAAGATCAGTTTGGATTCCGTAGAAATATTGGAACACGTGAGGCAATACTGACCCTACGACTTATCTCTGAATAAAGATTAAGGAAAGGCAAACCTACGTTTCCATCATTTGTAGACTTAGAGAAAGCTTTTGACAATGTTGACTGGAATACTCTCTTTCAAATTCTGAAGATGGCAGGGGTAAAATACAGGGAGCGAAAGGCTATTTACAGTTTGCACAGAAACCAGATGGAAGTTATAAGAGTCGAGGGGCATGAAAGGGAAGCAGTGCTTGGGAAGGGAGTGGAAAATGGCTCTGAGCACTATGGGACTTAACATCTGAGGTCATCAGTTCCCTAGAACTTAGAACTACTTAAACCTAACTAACTTAAGGACATCATACACATCCATGCCCGAGGCAGGATTCGAACCTGCGACCGTAGTCGTCGCGCGGTTCCAGAGTCAAGCGCCTAGAACCGCTCGGCCACATCGGGCGGCGGGAAGGGGGTGAGACAGGGCTGTAGCCTCTCCCCAATGTTATTCAATCTGTATATTGAGCAAGCAGTAAAGGAAACGAAAGAAAAATTCGGAGTAGTTATTAAAATCCATGGAGAAGAAATAAAAACTTTGATGTTCGCCGATGACATTGTAATTCTGTCAGAGACAGCAAAGGACTTGGAAGAACAGTTGAACGCAATGGACAGTGTCTTGAAAGTAGGATACAAGGTGAACATTAACAAAAGCAAAACGAGCATAATGGAGTGTAGTCGACTTAAGTCGGGTGGCGCTGAGGGAATTAGATTAGGAAATGAGTCACTTAAAGTAGTAAAGGAGTTTTTCTATTTGGGGAGCAAAATAATTGATGATGGTCAAAGTAGAGATGATATAAAATGTAGACTGGCAATGGCAAGGAAAGCGTTTCTGAAGAAGAGAAATTTGTTAACATCGAGTATAGATTTAAGTGTCAGGAAGTCGTTTCTGAAAGTATTTGTATGGAGTTAGCCATGTATGGAAGTGAAAATTGGATGATAAATAATATGGACAAGAAGAGAATAGAAGCTTTCGAAATGTGGTGCTAGAGAAGAATGCTGAAGATTAGATTGGTAGATCACATAACTAATGAGGAGATATTGAATAGAATTGGGGAGAAGAGGAGCTTGGGGCACAACTTGACTAGATGAAGGGATCGATTGGTAGGACATGTTCTGAGGCGTTAAAGAATCACCAATTTAGTATTGAAGGGCAGCGTGGTGGGTAAAAATCGTAGAGGGAGACCAAGAGATGAATACACTAAGCAGATCCAGAAGGATGTAGATTGCAGTAGGTACTCGGAGATGAAGAAGCTTGCACAGGATAGATTAGCATGGAGAGCTGCTTCAAACCAGTCTCAGGACTGAAGACAACAACAACATAAGAGGCTTAGAAGCTGCAGCCTGTGCGGACCTTCAGTGAAGGTGACGGAAACTGCGAACTAGCTTCAGTGTAGGAATGTCAGCATCCCAGGAAAATTATGCTTTTGTGCACGGGGTACTGTTCAGTGACGGGTAAGAAGGCATGATTTTCGAATCTGCGGATCGTAACATCTTCGGCGAATCATTGAGCACTTCAGAGATTCTACAGAATTAAACGTCTGGTTCGATTCCCGGCAGGGTCAGGGATTTTCGCTGCCTCGTGATGATTGGGTGTTGTGTGCTGTCCTTAGGTTAGTTAGGTTTAAGAAGTTCTAAGTTCTAGGGGACTGATGACCATAGATATTAAGTCCCATAGTGCTCAGAGCCATTTGAATTAAACGTCTTCGACGCCATCACCAGATCAAAGCTTTAAGGGACACATTATTTGCAGAAATAAGAGTAACGGGACACTCGCATTTTGTCATGCTCCATTTCTGATCGATACCACAAACTGAGGGGTAATGTGAAAACTGGATATTTTTTTGTTGTTTCGTCCGTCTCAGTACCACTGATATAAAATTCTGCTGTAGTGGTTACCGGTTCCGGGCTAAAAAAAAACCTGTTTCAAAACCACACACCTTGCCATCGACAGTAGTTATTCACACAATAGGTTGCCAAAAAGCACAGCAAAGTATACAGTGGGCAGCAGCTATCCTCACTGATCTTAGGCTATGCGTGCGTTGCTAAGGCTAAGACCGAGGCGGGGATAGTTGTTGCCCACTGTACGTGTTGCTGTGCCTTTTGGCTCCATGTTGTATGAATAATTACGGTTAACAGCGAGATGTGTGGTTTGAAAATGGGTGTGTCAGCCCGAAACCGGTAACCACGACAGCTGAATTTTATATCAGTGCTACTGAGACGGACAATATAAAAAAAACTATTTCATGAGTACTGAACAGTTTCGGACCTAGCAACCGTGGTAGCATGCCTCGAATAAGTGAGTTGAAGAGGACTCCAGAGATTCATTTTCCAACAGAATGGAGGTCCACACCACATACATAATGATGTGGAGGCTACCCGAACCAACATCACCCACAGCGTGTATAGGGCGCAGTGGTCGTGATTACGGCGCATTGCGCAGACACCTCTCCGGACGTGACACCACGCGACTTCTTTTAGTGGGGCTTTGTCAAAGCAAATTTTAATACACTCCTGGAAATGGAAAAAAGAACACCGGTGTGTCAGATCCACCATACTTGCTCCGGGCACTGCGAGAGGGCTGTACAAGCAATGATCACACGCACGGCACAGCGGACACACCAGGAACCGCGGTGTTGGCCGTCGAATGGCGCTAGCTGCGCAGCATTTGTGCACCGCCGCCGTCAGTGTCAGCCAGGTTGCCGTGGCATACGGAGCTCCATCGCAGTCTTTAACACTGGTAGCATGCCGCGACAGCGTGGACGTGAACCGTATGTGCAGTTGACGGACTTTGAGCGAGGGCGTATAGTGGGCATGCGGGAGGCCGGGTGGACGTACCGCCGAATAGCTCCACACGTGAGGCGTGAGGTCTCCACAGTACATCGATGTTGTCGCCAGTGGTCGGCGGAAGGTGCACGTGCCCGTCGACCTGGGACCGGACCGCAGCGACGCACGGATGCACGCCAAGACCGTAGGATCCTACACAGTCCCGTAGGGGACCGCACCGCCACTTCCCAGCAAATTAGGGACACTGTTGCTCCTCGGGTATCGGCGAGGACCATTCGCAACCGTCTCCATGAAGCTGGGCTACGGTCCCGCACACCGTTAGGCCGTCTTCCGCTCACACCCCAACATCGTGCAGCCCGCCTCCAGTGGTGTCGCGACAGGCGTGAATGGAGGGACGAATGGAGACGTGTCGTCTTCAGCGATGAGAGTCGCTTCTGCCTTGGTGCCAATGATGGCCGTATGCGTGTTTGGCGCCGTGCAGGTGAGCGCCACAATCAGGACTGCATACGACCGAGGCACACAGGGCCAACACCCGGCATCATGGTGTGGGGAGCGATCTCCTACACTGGCCGTACACCTCTGGTGATCGTCGAGGGGACACTGAATAGTGCACGGTACATCCAAACCGTCATCGAACCCATCGTTCTACCATTCCTATCCCGACAAGGGAACGTGCTGTTCCAACAGAACAATGCACGTCCGCATGTATCCCGTGCCACCCAACGTGCTCTAGAAGGTGTAAGTCAACTACCCTGGCCAGCAAGATCTCCGGATCTGTCCCCCATTGAGCATGTTTGGGACTGGATGAAGCGTCGTCTCACGCGGTCTGCACGTCCAGCACGAACGCTGGTCCAACTGAGGCGCCAGGTGGAAATGGCATGGCAAGCCGTTCCACAGGACTACATCCAGCATCTCTACGATCGTCTCCATGGGAGAATAGCAGCCTGCATTGCTGCGAAAGGTGGATATACATTGTACTTGTGCCGACATTGTGCATGCTCTGTTGCCTGTGTGTATGTGCCGGTGGTTCTGTCAGTGTGATCATATGATGTATCTGACCCCAGGAATGTGTCAATAAAATTTCCCCTTCCTGGGACAATGAATTCACGGTGTTCTTATTTCAATTTCCAGGAGTGTATTTGTTGTAACTGATGTTCAGAACTGAAATACAGCTCTCGCAAATGAGGTCGATGAAACTCTCAAATATTCTCGAGAAAAATTGACTTTGAAATTTTTCGGGCGTGTTGAATTCACTAAATCTATGTCGACTTCTTGACAGGCTGTGTTGCTCATTGGTAGAACGCTCACCTGTCATGTGTCTGTTCGATCTGCAGCCATTGCAAGTATTTAAACATATGTGCATGCTCGACACGAACATTTCAGTGGATTATGGTGTGTTTGTGCTTTGGAAAATGTCCGAAAGAACAGGTACCATTTTCGGTCCAGCAACCACTCTGAATTAAGACACAAATGAATTACAGATATCATGAGTCGGCATTGATGTAAATGGATAGATAAAGTTGAAAATATGTGCCGGACCGGGTTTCGAACCTAGGTCTCGTGCTTACTGTGCAGTTGGTCTGCCCACCAGGCCATCTGAACACCGTGGTCATCGTAGCTGCACGGACTACACTAGTACGCGTCCCGTCAGACCCAAATTCTCTACTTATTCAAATACTACTAATGTAGTGCCCCTTTCCCATTAGCCTCATATACAGGAAATATTTATTGCTGTACGTCGCCATATGAAACCATACACTGTCTGCGGAGCTATGAACATAGTTTATTGTGTTATTATCCAAAGAGTTACAGCAAAAAGATACAATTTTTTTAATGGAACGATAGTTGTTTCTATCACGCACTGGAATCAGTAACAGCAGCTGTGTATACATCAATTTAAATTACATTCCTATCACTTTTAGTATGGGAGCTACAACCGTTCAAAGTTTCAGGCTCAGATACCACACGCAGTATATAACACATGGCTGTGTGGCGAGTGATGGGTGTTGTGGCGGTGGGAAGTTAATTCAAATGAGATGTTCAAATGTGTGTCCATTTTCCTGAATGCACAATGCAATGCACCTTCTAAAGGATTTGCGGACGAGATGTAACATCGCCAGTGTCACGGAGCAACATGCGTCCTCGATGCCCTGTTTCAGATCCTCTGGGGATGTGGTCTCAGTGACATAAACACGATCCTTTAGATATCCCCCAAAAAAAGAAATCTAATGATGTTAAATCGGGCGACCTTCCGGGCCATGAATGAGGACCATGGCGCCCCAACCAGCTTCCTGCAAACTTGTTGGTTAGTCTTCCACAACAGCACGCGCAAAATGGACTGGGTGACCATGGTGCTGCATCCTCGTATGGACTCTGGTGTGTAGACAGACATGTTCAAGGAGACCACCCAAACTGTCGACTATAAACGCATGATATAACTCAGTGTACCTGGGAAGTAGTGTGGACCGATGACTTCATCCCCAAGTATTCCACGCCACACATCAACAGACCACCTACGTTGACACTCGACAGGTCGTACCCACCGAGGATTGTCTGCGACCCAGTAGTGCACGTTATGGCGATTCACTGCACCATAATCTGTGAACCAGAATTCATCAGAGAACATAACACCGTGTAAAGACTCCAGCGTGAAATTACGCATGGTCCATTCACAGAATGTAACTCTCGCACGTAAGTCGTTCCCATGCAGCTCCTGGGTCAGCGACAGGCGATACGGGTGAAACCTGTGGCCGTGTGCTATACGCCACACACATGTGAGGCTGAAACCAGCGACTGCTGCAACGGCTCGTAAGCTGACATGAGGATCGTGGTGTACTGCAGCTAAAACAAACACCTCTGTCTCCTCACTTCTTGCAGTTCTTCGTCTGTTCCTGCGACGCATTACCAAGATGCCTGTTTCCTGAAGTAGTCGTTCGGCACGTAAGAACGTAATGGCTGCCGGAGCTATTCGCCTAGGATATCTCACGGCGTACGCCGTGGCTGCTTCAGTTGCATCGTGTCGGCACTCGCCGAGCATCAGCAGCATCTCAACGTACTCGTTGTTCCTGTATGCCATCTTCATCCGATGTTAGTGACTGTGATATATTGGGCCCCGTTTGTTTGTGTGGCTCGGACTGTCGGGTATGCGGCCGTGTGCGGCGACAGTCGGCAGTCTGACAGCGCATCGAGGAAGCTTCTCACTCCGTGACACCGGCGACGTTACAACTCGGCCGCACCACATTTAGAAGCCGCTTGCGTTATGCGCAGCGTGTGTGGTACCTGCCCCTGAGACTTTGTAGGGTTGTAGCTCCCGAACTAAAAGTGACAGGATTGTAATTTGAATTGATGTATACACAGCTGGTGTTACTGTTTCCAGTGCATGATAGAAACAACTATTGTTCTATTTAAAACATTGCATCTTTTTGCTATAACTCTTTGGATAATACGACAATAAACTATGTTCATAGCCCCGCAGACAGGGTAACGTTTCTTAAGGTGACCTACCGCAATAAATATTTCCGTCGCCTATTACTTCGTAACTTACAAAGGCAACACATTTAGTGAAACTCCCTGTTTATCTAATTCAATCTATACAAGATGTAGCCTCTTTAAGTTATTAAATACATTTTTAAGAGGTGTTTCCATGCACCTCTGTCCGCTGCTGTCTTCTGTCAGTTAAAGTCGGCAACTTCAAAATGGCTCTGAGCACTGTGGGACTTAACATCTGTGGTCATTAGTCCCCTAGAACTTAGAACAACTTAAACCTAACTAACCTAAGGACATCACACACAACCATGCCCGAGGCAAGATTCGAACCTACGACCGTAGCAGTCTCGCGGTTCCGCACGAAGCGCCTGAACCGCGAGACCACCGCGGCCGGCTCCGCAACTTTGCTGAGTTCCTTATCCCAGCGATAAGGTGGTCTCCCCGGTGGTGTTCGTTTTTCTCTGGGACTCCACTCTAAAACTGATTTTGTCCACCTTCCATCCTTCGTTCGTGCAATATGTCCTGCCCACTGCCATTTTAGAGTCTTTTCACGCTCTATAATATATTTTATTCCTGTTATTGCTCGTATGTCTTTACTTTTCTGTCGATCTTTCTTAGTGAGACCTTTCATAGTTCTCCGAGCATGTCTAAGTTTCCTTTTGAAGAAGTCATTCAAAGTCCAAGTTTCACATCCATACGTAAAAATCTGTAGGGTACACTGATCAAAAACTGTCTTCTTTAAGTAGACTGGCATGTTAGATTTGAAAACTGTTGGATTCCTTTATAAGCCCTCCAACTCGGTTTAATTCGACGCAAAATTTTAGGTTTCAAATCCCGTTTTGTGTCAATTAATTACTCCAGATAAACGTATTCTGTAATATTGTTTAGGGTGTTGCGGTTCAGTGTTACTTGTTCTGCAGCTATCCTTGGTGTTAGAGTGGTTTAATTTAAGTCCAACTTCCTGACAACGATCTGTTAAGTCTTTTATAGAGCACTGCATTTCCATCTTACAGTTAGCTAGGACCACTATATCGTCAGCCTTTTAACATTTATCCTTATTCCTCTGTTGTTCCAAATAATTTTGGACTTAGCCATCTCGAGAACTGCTATAAATAACTTCGGGGATACAGGGTCGCCTTTTCCAACAGGAAATTCGCACTTGTTTCTTCCTATGTTTATAGATGCTACAGACGTGTCATGAATGTAGCACAATATGTTTATATATTTTGTTTTTAACACTCCTTGCTCGGCCAGTGCATTTATAACTGCATTTTGGCTGACAGAACCAAAGGCTTTTTCGAAGTCAATGAAGGCTGTGCCTAGTGGTATTTCATACTCATTGGCTCGACTAATTACCTCACGCAGTGTTTTTATATGGCCAATAGTACTGAAACCACTGCGGAATCCAGCTTGTTCTACGGGCTGTGCAGTCTCCACTACAATTTTAATGCGATTTATCAGGACTTCAGTGAACACTTTATATATAACGGAGTGTAAGCTAATCGGCGGTAATTCTTCAGATCATGAATACTTCCCTTCTTATGTAGTAAGATTATGTTTGCTTCGCTCCAGCAGGTTGGGATACTACCATTCTGTATACACGAAGTAAGGACTTCAGCCAGATTTTTCTGTGTTTCCTCCCCTGTACGATTGAGTATGTCCATTTTCAGACCAATATGACCCCCTGCTTTGCCATTCTGCATCTCGTTTATACCTTTTCTTATTTTCAGTTGAGGTACCAGAAATATTCAATTAAATATACTTGAGTATTTCTGGTATCTCAATTGCAGATTTTTCAGCGCTCATTTAACATTAGGACTCTGTATCTCAGAATGAACAAAAATGGACTTGTACCAATATTGAAATAAGCCCTTCATATGTAATTAAGGTGAAGACGGCCAATGATCTCTTCAGTGCGGATGCACACCCGGTTCGAGATAATAGGCAAGGGGCACCACATAGGTGGTGTGAGAATAAGTTGAGAATTTGGATCTGACGGAAAGCGTGCTAGGGGAGTCTGTGCAACTCGGATGACAACTGTGTCCGGGTGGCTCAGTGATCAGAGCTTCTGCCTAGTAACAAGAGATCTGGTTGAAGCCCGGTCTGGCACAAATTTTCAACTTTCTCCATTGCTTTACGTCAGTGTCCACTCGCGGGCAATGTCTGTAATTCAGTTGGGTATAAAAGCTTTAACTGTTGGTGATTTTTTTTCATTTTAAACAATCTTTTGTAAAAGATTGGTGAATACGAATTGAATAGGCACCAGCCATTATTCTGATTACACTCTTTTGTGCAATGAATACTTTTCCCCTTAATGACGAATTACCCCAAAATATGATCCCATATGAAAGCAGCGAATGCGAATAGGCACAGTAAGCTAATTTACTTATATATTTATGCACTAAGATGGTTCGGGCACTGTTTGTGCATCCGCACAGAAGAAGATGGTCAAGTGGCCGGTGAGCTTTAACTACATATTTACTAAGATGGTATCTGCTCTTTCGGACTTACAGGAATCGGCAACGCGCCGCGAGTAATGAGGGCGGGGGCACAACGAATGTAGTGCGGGACATTACGTTGAGAATGTGGGTTTCGCGCTGTCCTCCGTGTCCTCGGTGGCTCGGATGGGACAGTCGGCTCTCAGCCGTGGCAGCGTGCGGACGGCCCCGCGCGCCGGCCCCGTGCTCCGCTGCAGGTTTGTTTACTTCCGCGTCGTAGCTTTAAGGCTTGTGTCCGTCCACCGTGAACAATATTTCTAGCGCTTACCGCCCTGCGACCCTTAAAGTTTCCTTCCCAGCTGAACATGCGCGACCTCTTGCACATGAAGTTGAAACGTTCCTACGTGAAGAAGTTCGTTTAGATCCTAACCACGCTATCGGAATCCATTTTTCGATCACGAGTAGTGTCGTTCATATTAAAATGACAAACACCGAGGTGTGTGAAGATGTTATTCGCCGCCATACCAATGGACTTAAGTTCAAATACTCTGATGGTCACGTCGGAGCAGTGACACTTCAACTCGCAGAGTACGGTCAACGCACGATTAGGGTGTTTGAACTACCATTTGAAGTGCCGAAGCACGTAGATGTCTCTGCGTTACAACTATACGGTAACGTCATCGGTCACGTAGAGGAAAAATGGCAAACCTTCACGACCTACCATGTCCTTAATGCTGTGCGTCAGGTAAAAATTGAACTGAATAAACATATACCATCATACCTGACAATTGGCGGTGTGCGAGCCATTGTCATGTACGACGGCCAACCCCGAACATGTGCGGGTTGTGGACAAGAAGGCCACCTCAGATCCGCCTGCATGCGACGCCGCCTGATCCAAACGCCGGTCGACGAGGAAGCGTCCCCAGCGGTGATCACTCAGATCCCTGTCACATATGCCAAGGCTGCCCAGGAAGGTAGCACCTCTACACAGGGTCTTCCTGCTCTGTTGACGTCGTCTGATCAGGCAGATGCAACCGCTACTGAGTTCCTTCTCAGGTGCCACAGACGCCAGATCCTGACCTGCCACATCATCGCAGCACTGTGACTGAAAATGCTGCTGAGATGGACGTTGATCCGGGAGTGGTACCTACTTCTGCTTTCCTTCAGACTGGTCCGGAGTCAGACGAAGGCCAGCCACAATCAGACTCTGTGGTTCTGTCAGTGTGATCATGTGATGTATCTGACCCCAGGAATGTGTCAATAAAGTTTCCCCTTCCTGGGACAATGAATTCACGGTGTTCTTATTTCAATTTCCAGGAGTGTATTTCATTCATTTCTTTCCATTGCATTTTGCGGAGAAATACTAAGATACAAACACGCGATATCGTTAACGTGAAAATACTACTGGCCCTTATATATGTGTGAAATACAGTTTTTCACTCTTGCATTCCTTTGTTTCTGAACATCCTTCTCAGCTCTTTCACCTTTGTAATAAATGCTCTCTGACCAATTCTGACATCATTGGTCAAAGCCAACGGGTTGTATCCCCTGCTAAACTAGACCCAGGAAAGCAGACGTTAATGAGATTTATAAATGCGAAAACAAAAGTAAATACGAGCCGCGAAGGCCACTACAATTTAACTGCCTCCTAGATGTGCTTGATAGGCACGCAAGGAAATGATAAAGCAAGAGTGACGATCATCACTGCAAACTGAAGTCAGTGATATGGGTCTGTAATTCAATGGGTTACTCCTATTTCCTTTCTTGAATATTGGTGTGACCTGTGCTGCTTTCCAGTCTTTAGGAACAGACCTTTCGTCGAGTGAGCGGTTGTATATGATTGCTGAGAAAGACGCTATTGTATCTGCATACTCTATAAGGACCGGAAGACTTGCCTTTCTTAAGTGATTTGAGTTGTTTCGAAACACCTAAGATATCTACTTGTATGTCACTCATGCTAACAGTTGTTCTGGTTTCTAATTCTGGAATATTTACTTAGTCTTATTTCGTGAACGAATAACGGAAAACTGTATATAGGAACTCCGCTTTAGTGGCACCATCAACGGTAACATTTTCATCGATATCGCGCAGTGACGGTATTGACTCTGAAGTACTGTAGCATGCGGATTGCGATCGGGCCGTATGTGTTGGTTGTGGAAATTTGTAATTGCATCTCTTGCGAACGTTGGCTCGTTTGTAAATAGAACTGAAGAAACAAACAACAGATTGGCAGTTTCTGCATGACACCATCTGCAGGACTTCTCCTCTGGTGGGTGACTGGCACGCGTAAGGACATGCCCACGCTAAAGATCATACGAGTACGTGTGTTTCCCGTGAAATATCCTCCATTCTGAACGTACAGATTTGCCAAATGCCGTGACAGCTTGTCTGACGCTGATTCGTGGTCCTTCTTCAACAGCCTGTAGAACGTGATCTTTCTGTGTAGCACTGAATATCTACGGCCGGGCGAGTCCTCTGGCGCAGTGGTAATTTTGTTTACGGGACACTGCGCAGAGCTGCGATTAAATAAATCAGAGGAGAGCGCTAGATAACTGAATATCATCAGTTTCACATAAACTAAACAATTTAAGCAGTAGACAGTATTAGCTGGTAGTCAGATACGGCCTGCCTGCAGCAGGCACGTCAGCTCGCAGCTCCAATCGCTGTCTCGTGACGTCACTCCAGACGCCAGTTAAATATGAAGCGGACAACATTCGTAGCTACTGAAAATTTGTCGACTCGAGTGGGCGTCTGGTGAGAGTATCAAAGTCTCTACTGTAGTTCCTGATAGTAGCTTCCACATACAGACAGACAAACGCAATACGGGACTGTAATTCATTATAGTTCAGCTAGATTGAACGACATATTTATAAATTATACACGCGAATCTTCCTTGTGAATCTAATTATCTATTAGTAAAAACCGGCGCTTCAATCTGGAACCGCGCTGCTGTTACGGTCGCAGCTTTGACTCCTGCCTCGGGCATGAATGTGTGTGCTGTCCTTAGGTTAGTTAGGTTTAAGTAGTTCTAAGTCTAGGGGACTGATGACCTCAGATGTTAAGTCACATAGTACTGAGAGCCATTTGAACCATTTTTGAGTATTCCAGTAGTAGTTCTTCAGATTATCCTGAACATACAGACAGAAGCGAGCAGGGAACTTCACTTTATTCAGGCTGTTTCAGTATTACACGGATGTTACATGAATGTGTGGTGTTTGTTCTTGAGGACACGCCCGAAGTACGTCTTACCTCCTGCCGGAATTTCAGAATAGTGAACATGGAGTAAGTGGACAACGGCTGTGGATAAGTAAAACTTGGTTGCAATGTGGGTGTTGTGTACATAGTTCCGCGTAGTCAGCGTGGACGCAACTTTCCCAATAGAGCGCGCCCCGCTAAGCACAACAGCGCAGGCGCAGCGCTCGTCCGTATCCGCTCTACGAGATGGCCCTGTCATAGAGACGGACCAAATTCTGCTTCCGCCGATCCGCGTATTAATATGTAAAGCAGCCAATGACATCGCTGCCAACGTAGAACGTTTTCTCCTCGCGGATCACACTCGCGCAGTGATACATGAACGCGCGAGGTGTTATAACGAGTGTACAGTCCTCCGATTAGTCAGTCTGCATTAGTCTATAGTCAAGTTTCAGTCTGCACCTAATATATAGCCTATATATAGCCGTGAAGATAAATGTATAGATACTTTGTCAAGTATCAGAGATATGTGAGAATAAGATTAACGTACCCAGACCAAAGGGACTTCAGATTGTCAATTGTAAACAGCATCCAGAATCAAGTTAAGTAATTTCTATGCTTTTTATTATTTTAATAAATGTGTGTGAAAATTAATCAAGTTCTGTTTAAAGTTGGTCATTGTCAATGTGCTACTCTAAGCGTGCATGTGGCATTTCTATCGTCTGACCTAACGGCAGAAGATAAACACGCCACGATAAGACCACGAGACATATTGCTGACACTCGCCTACTTCATTAGAGCGACAAGTCAAATAATCTGATGGTGTGTGTACCGAAGGTCTTGCAGTACGCACACCACAGTGGGTCGGCAGTGAGACGTGCTGAGATAGTCCGCACAGTTACGATAACACTTTGTCCCACATGGATCACTGGTTAACACACCTGCCTAGTAAGTAGGAGATCCCTGGTTCGAATCCCGGTCTGGTACATATTTTCGCTCGTCGTCTCTGATTCTGCGTAATGTCCCGATGCAGCTGACATCGGTAATTCCTTCCCTTTCCTTTCCTTTCTCCTCCCCCTCCCTCGCCCCTCCACCTTCAATTTACTTATAGTTAAACGGATACACTTCGATAGGATGTACATGAGGAACGAAAAGAGTATAGGAACCCGTGTCTCGAAACTTCATCCAACGATGCTACAAAGAGTCGAAGTTACAGTCGCTGGCGCCTGCGTGCGTATGTATGTATACGCAGGATGTTTCCGTGGTGGTGTTTCCAACTTCTAGGGATGATGGAGAAGGATAAATGTTTCAATTTGAGATAAGAGTCGAAAGTTATAAGCGAAAATCGATGTGATACCTTTGTAAAAGAGAATACATGTACCGGTACCGTTGTAGCTAATATTGTAGGGTACACAAATTATAGAGGTGTTAGTCCGGATCAAATTAAGAAAAAATGTCCAGTATGCATGCACTCTAAGCTGCATACCTGAAAAGATATAAGCAGTTGTTCTTCTTCGCTACTGTGAAACGCCCCTCCCCTATTAAACAACTGCTCATAACTCTTAAGCTATGCATTTTAGAGTCCATGTTTTCTACACTTTTTTTCTTGTTTTGGTCCATGCTAGCATCTCTGAGAGTTGCCTACCCTACAATATTTCCAACAACGATCCTGGTATATGTATTCCGCTGTCGAAGGTATCAGAACTAAAAATGGGTCGTTCGCGCACTAACGGGTCCAAAGGAAAGGTTCACCAAGATAAACGGAACGAGCGAGGAACGAATTCAGTCTTTCATAGTTCACTTCGGTTGTGGCTTTCTGCTTCCGGTTCCCGGGAACGGGGAACGGCCAGTCTCGTTCTGCCGACCGGTCTCGTTCCAGGCTCGGTCCCGTTCCCGTCTGTCTCCGTCTCGGTCTCGCTCGGCCGCACTCCTCCTCCTTCGCGTGGCCTCTCGTCGCAATTCCACTGCCGACTGCTCATAGTTAACTCGGTATAGAGTTGTTGTTCCTTTCGTTCGTTTCGCACGCCCATTCTAGATCTGCTTCAAACCTTTTTTAAACTCTGAACTTCTGGTTCTTTTCGTATTCTATTCAGCGTCCACGACCGTTAATTAAAATGCATTTTATAATTACGAAAATTATAATTATGTGGTATGTAATACATACATCTTTTCAGGTAACAAAACGGCGTATCAGCTTACATCACTATTTCGATAAACAGCCGAAGAAATACTTATAAAAAGGCATGATTTTTTGTTATTACACATGCAAGGGACATCGGCACGGCACACACGAGTGGCCAATTTCCGTCTTTTTCTTATCCAAGGTAAAAGAGCATGTTCATCGTTATGGAAGGCAGACAGACTTACAACCAAATGAAGCCCGCGTTTCGTAATCGAGTGTATGGTGTCACACTCTGTAAAGAGAATATGGTAACTCCTACAATATTATTTCAGTGGCACAGGGTGTCACACGAAATATCGGCCAAGAGCACTAGACTGCTCATTGTTGCTTACCAATCGTCATCTATTATTTCGAAGTTGTTTGCATTACCTTATTTGTTATTTTTTCACTGCCTAATTCTTCCATGTTTATCTATTATGCTCGTAGCGGTCAACAAATTTGTGTAACTGGCGAGCAGTCTGTACTCGGGCCCCGTTTCTCGTGCGCCACCTTATATTATTTCGCTGCGATCAGCCACATAACGCTACAATTGGCTAAACGAGATGTTTTGCAGAATCACGAAAATTACAACTGTGAGAATTCTATTATCAATAAAAACTCTGTACTGCAGGGAGGAGGCAAGTACCCCCTCTTCAGGCCTTCCATCTTCAGTCACCTATGTTACCAATTTTCAATTTTTCATAAGAACTATATACGAAGCACAACAAACGGTGAACGGTTCCCAGACAGAGCGATAACCGGTGAACTAGCTCCCTAAGATGAACGACTTTGCCCATCTCTCACCATAACGCTTTTCGCTTACAACTTTCCACTCTTCTTTTCCGGGCCAGGATTCCTTACCTCAAACCTTTTTCCTTCTCCATAATCCCTGAAATGTGTTAATGGAAACATGGGACAGACATGCGAACGGAGCATTCAACTGAGCTTAGCGACATATCTCGAAATCAATTTTATTTCACAAGTAAGCTACCATATACACAAGCCACAAAAGATAACATATGTCTCTTGTTATGTATGAAATCAGGAGGAGGAGTTCCCTTAATAATCTTGGTAGCATTTTCTTCAGTTTTCGCAAAATATTGTTTGGAGCTCCATCGACCATTTTATTAATAATTACCTTCAAAAAATATGCAAAGTAAGAATAACAGGCACACGCCTTAGAACAAACATAACAAATAAAAAAATTATTAACCACCACGCGTCGTGCTGCCCAGTACAGAGAATTATTATAACAGACAAGACATGCTATCTGGAAGCTACAGTCGTCATATTTTAACGTTAAACTGAACCAAGATATAGTAACTGTTCCTTTCCTTTTCCTTTTTGTAAGTTTGGATCCCTGGTGGCGCTCCGTTTTCATCCATTCAATAAACAAAAACCTGACAACAACAACATCCCAGGTCGCAACGGCAACAGGCTGTACTAGGCACCAGCGACGCTCGAAGCTAGATTGTGAATACTAGTTAGTGTCAATACCCACACGCGATCTGCTCATACAACAAGGCACACAGAACTTTATTCGTGTTCGTTCACAAGCACCCTCAAAAGCAGTCTGCCGTGGGGCACATAGTTTAAGTTCCACCAGAAACAAATCAGTCATCCATAAGCGGAGCGCTGCATACGAATGAACAGGAACCAGGCCGGGTGGTAATGTTGAGCGAACACAGTACCGCAGTGACACTGCATCATCCAGGAGTAATCTTCACGTCCAGCTGGCGTGCTATACTCGCGTCCAGCATTCCGGTAGGCCACTTGCTCGTCCATAATACAACTTCAGCACTCCGCTGCGTCCGCCGCTCACTTCGTCGTCGCGCCATCGCCTGGACTCTTTCTCCTGATGTCCCGCTACTCCACGAGAGGTCGCTTCACCGCCGAGAGGAAGCATGACCAACCTAGGTGGCTAGCGTAGCTTAAATCCATAGTTAAAGTTTGTTACATCACCACAGAATCTCCTGCATACACACGCACATCTGCGGGTGACGGCGTCTGTAACTTCAACGCACTGTAACATCCTTGGACGACGTTTCTGGACACGAGTTCCTATCCTCGTGTTGTTCCTCAAGACACCTTCTACATCACCTCGATGTTTACACAATGTATGTATGGAGATTACATCAAACTTCTGCCTGAATCACCAGGAACCAAAAAACCGAAGGGAGATCCCCAACCTGGCTCTGATTGCTGGTCGGCCGTTGTGGCCGAGCGGTTCTAGGCGCTTCAGCCTGGAACCGCGCGACCGCTACGGTCGCAGGTTCGAATCCTGCCTCGGGCACGGTTGCGTGTGATGTCCTTAGGTTACTTAGGTTTAAATAGTTCTAAGTTCTAGGTGACTGATGAAAAATGGCTCTGAGCACTATGGGACTTAACAGTGGACGTCACCAGTCCCCTAGAACTTAGAACTACTGAAACCTAAATAACCTAAGGACATCGCACATATTCATTCCCGAGGCAGGATTTGAACCTGTGGCCATAGAGGCCGCGCGGTTCCAAACTGAAGCGCCTAGAACCGCTCGGCCATTCCGGCCGGCGGGACTGGTGACCTCAGATCTTAAGACCCATAGTGCTCAGAGCCATTTGAACCATTGCTAGTTGCTACACAGTCTTTCAAGTTTATATTAGTCTTACCAGTTCTCGCACAAATTGTTTTTACAATTTTTTTCTGATTCTTCGCTAAATGTTAATTTCAAATGCATAGATAGCATAATGAATATCAAAATGTTGCTCAGTGGTAGGGAAGGGTGACAAGAGGGGAAAATTCGCGTTATTAACAATTTTGGAAAAAAACTGATGTTCACTTCATAGGACGTCCGAACTGGCAGATAGTTTTGGGTTTCTGTGAGCGCAGTATCGTGTGAAATGTGGCGCGGGAGCGGAACAATGGAGGCACGGCATGCACAACAAATTGTAATACACAGTCATTACATTATGTTCGTTCTGCACTGACAGACATAGAATTGCTCCAGAGGTATTGCAGTTGCAGTTGATATTTTTCAAAGCTGCAGTGTCTGTGATATTATTTGAAGAACATACAGACAGTTGTTGTTCTGTGATCATTCCTTTGTGGTACATAGCGAACTGAAATAAAAATATTCTCTTTTTATTGTCAGTAATTTGTAGCAGTGTGCAGCTGGTTTTCCTTCCCTTCTTTCCTTTAAAAAAACACAGTTGCTGTGGGAAGCTGAGACAAATTTTTATTCATTCGCTTATAATTTTGTATACTTTGATCTTCTCAGCGCTGTCTGCAGAATTTTTTTTTTTTAATGCGGTCAAATGCGAGTTGCAGGGCCCCGCTTATGTTTTCTGTACTGATAAATTAATTTTCACAGGGGATTTTTTATTTAGACCCCTTACTGCGGGGCTTCATCCTACTCAAAATATATGAAGTTCAGCGCTCAGGGTAGGAGGCGTCTTGAGCAACTTTTAATTAAATTTAAAGCCTCATTTTTAAGAAAGGGAACAGCCATACGCTATATTTAAAATCATATTTTAGCATTGTGGTGAAATGCTGGAAAAGATATTCATCCTGCACCAGTTTATGAGTTAGGTTCTGGAGCAGTTCGCTCACTTAAAAAAAAAACGCATCCACAACGACCGGTTTCTCGCTTTTCTTGTTAACTTTTTCTCCTTGTACACTGCATAGCAGTACAGTGACATTCACTTCCACTCGTTGGCTTTCATCTATTTCACGGTCATATCGAGGCCCCTGAAAACTAATCTGCTCCGGAAATGTATTGCCGCAAATGTTCACGGCCAACAGTAGCTGGCAATGTTGTCGAACATGAAGCTGATACTGCTGTGGCCATCAATGTTGCTGGGAAATTCGTCGCCCCATATTGTCGGCAATATTTACGTCTACATCTACACTCTGCAATTTGAGGGTATTTTATGCACCACTACACTTCTCCCTTTTCCTACTCAGTTTATGAATGGTTCCCGGAAAGAACGATTGCTGGTAAGCCTCTGTGTAGTATGGAATTTCTCTAATTTTAGCACTAATAACACATAATTCATACATCATTACAAGGCAGCTTCTTCGTGCCATTGGGCACAGGCAGAAAAGTGTCTTATGAGCACTACATTCCAACGAATTTCATCCTTTCGACATTTCACTCTATCAACAGTCCCATGGCAATGACTTTCAAAATTGGATACAACTCCCCCAATGCCAAGTGATGTCTCTTTTCTACGCAAGGTTTTATTTATGGATGAAGCATCATCAACACATCATAGACGAAGATATCATTCCAATATGTACTACTGCTCATTAAAAAGTAATGTTCTCTGAGGGAAGTTGATAACTAATCATCTTGATTGGTAACATACGGTGTAGGCTATTCAAAAATCACATCATCGGTCGCTGTTTTATTGATGTGAATCTAAATACAGATAAATACCTACAGTTCCTAACAGAAGTGCTGTCACGGTTATTGGTAGATATCCAACAATACATAAGGCAGGCTATGTGGTGCCATCATGACCGATGGGACACCCTTTCTGCAGCACAGATAATTAATTATATACCGTCTTAATAGAATATTTGCAAGTCGTTGGATTGGTTTTTCAAAAGACACAAAATGACCTTTACACATACCGTACTTAACACCTCGGGATCTTTATCTACGGTGAAAACTAAAACATGAAGTCTGCAGGGAAACATGAGGACTCACCAAGAACATCGGTAGGTGCTGCAATAAGTCGATATTAAAATCTTTGTGCAGTATTGTTTGTCCAGGGTCACATCACAGATTGTATCAATGCCCTAGATCAATATTTTATGCAATTTTTATGGCTTGTGTCAACGTACCTTAAGGTTAAACCGCTAAGGACTATTTGCTATGCAAAAGGCTCGCCTCTACTTTACACTACACAGACACGCAACATAGTTCTGTACGTAACGTAACCTCAGTCCTGGAAGAGGATCTTACTCCAATTGCCCTGTATTCAGAATGTCACGTTTTGGTAGATTATTTGGATGAAAAACTATGTTCATTTATGCTGCCAGAAAATAGAAGTACGTTCTTCTCGGGATGAAAGTTAGATGATTTCGAAGTACAATGTGTCCACAATTAAATCTAGTTTTAAAATGCTGCAGAAAGAAATCCACCTCTCAGAACGGCGTCATATTTAAAGAGCATTTTATTGATGCAAGGGGGAACATCGCGGAACAACAACGAAATTATCGAAAACTGGACCAACAGATGGCGCTGTAAGCGTCGGAATGTGCACACCGACAGGCGCGCGACACACGGCTGTTTCTCAGGATGCGTCCGAGACGCCCAAGAAAAGCGCGCTGATAGTAAAGCTCTGTTACAAGCACGGAGACTGTGAGCCAGTATCCTATAAAATGACTTTAATCTTAACAATATGAATATTTATATATGTCTTCGGAGAGAGGGAGATTGATTTTGATTGAGACTTTACGTTAAGTCGTAACTGATACCTCAATTTTGATTCTGCACCAGTTGGCGACGTATTATAATTTTGAGGAACTTATTGTTCTTTAAGATTTAAAGTACTACTCTGTTGGTTACTTGGCCGTATTGCGGATACTTTTGAGCCCAAATTTTCGTAGCTTATCATACCTAAGGGACCACTGTTGTAAGTAAATAAGATCAAACAGCAATCTGCTTTTCGTGAGAAAAGGTGATTGCTTGGCACAAAAACTTCCTTCAAACTACACGTCCTGCTACATCAAAATTCGTCAGCGGAGTTCAGCACAGTACTATTGTACAAGAGCATAATCCAATTACTGTAATTAAGAAATTATGAGAGGTTGTTACGTATTGAATGAAAACTATAGAGAATGCATTTCTTTTCCTGTATTTTATTTGACTTTGTACACTTACAATTCTGTCGACTGATAGCCGGCGACGATAATTAAGTTCCCCTCCTTTTCCAAAAACAAGATATTTCTATTCTTTACTTCCAGAAAATTTGTATACACAAATGTTTGGCAACTCTTACACATACTTTACTCAGTTTTATCACTACAATAGCAATTTTCATTACATGTAACAATACGTTATGAGCGACGGCCTAGAAACACGTCTTCTTTCCACAAAATACAGATTAACAGTCCTCTTTTCTTTAATAAATCAATTGTTTTCTTTTTAGAGTACATACTCAAAGATTCACAACTACTATTGTTGCGGAGATTGCGCGCTAAAGAGTTTCTTGCTGTCCAGCTGCGCTTCACTTGGTATTTACATACATTACTGAGGTTCTCAGAATAAAATTAGAAACAAATTAGTTGGAAAAGGGCAGTAAGGCTCACATAACAAGCCCTGCAGAATTTCCGGACGCTCAAGGCCATGAAAAACGGCTGGGTCTGGAGAAAATGATTACAAAATTAGAAAAGGCAGATCCTTTGGAGTTCAGTGCGGCAAAGAGAGGAATGTTGTTGATCCTACGTCTGTTGAGGATGTGGCCACGGCGTTGCAGGAGGGGTCGCGCGGCGATGTGCAAATATGCAGCGCACGGGGAACTGCGCGAACGTTGGACATGCCTGAGAGCACGGTGCATAATCTGCTACGACACATTCTGCATTGGTATCCATATAAAAACACCCCTGTCCAGGAGTTGCTTCCTGCTGTTCTGCCAGCAAAACTAAACGCTCGCCCTGGGGTTTCTTGCTCGCGTGGAAGTCAACAATGAACGGCCATGGAACACTCTGTGGACAAACGAAGCCCATTTCCATCTCCAAGGACATGCCAGCACACAAAACTGCAGAACATGGACAACGGAAAATCCGTGCGCGCGCATCAACCAGTACCACTTCATTCCGCGAATATTGTTGTGGGGTGCGGATTGGCAGCGTCGTTTATTGTAGGGCCGTATTTTCTCGAGGAGATGAGACCTGCGGGTGCTTGTACCGGCACTGCATAACGCTATAACAGTCTTTTCCGGACCAACGTCATTCCGCAGGAAGTGCGATAGATTTCCGCTTATTACATCTACCCGTATTCGAGGTAAATGGGTTTTAAGGGTTCGGTAGATAGACAGATGGTCAAGAAAGTGAGACTAGTAGGCTTCCACTGTTACCGATTTAGATGACGAAATCCTAAGAACGAAAATAGCTACGACAGTTACTGAAGATGAGAGCCGCATAAATAATTCCCCATACTCATTATTCGAAATGTTCTAGTTGCAGTCTATGCATCAGCATATTAATCGTAGCTACGCTTTCGGCCCAAGTCACGTTTACAGGAATGCAAATAAAATCCTTTTGCCTATACACGTGGTAATTCAGATTCCAGTATTAATGCCACCGTGTTTTAGTGCGAGGTTAAGAAACACTTCGGCTAATGAACGTTTTCTGGCTGTGGCCAATCTAATGGAGAATTTGAAACATTGTAGAATTCGTTTGGCAGCTATATAGCCGTTTTGTTTTTCCTGAGGTGGTGCAGAATTATCTTACTAAATTTACTCGCTAATAACAGTGTTTTGTTATTTCGATAAACATTCCGAATGATTGTCACATAGGCGGTGACATAAAGGTAGAAAATTCATGTTTTTGAGTTCAGAAAGCTCTATGCAACAGAAACTGCACATCATTTTGCCATTTTCATTGCTAAAATTGCCGGCTTATTCATGTCTGGTGTAGTAATAGAGGGCTGTTTGCCTGGGTTGTGTGCTAGTGTAGTGACAGGTGTTTGCTACTGCAAGGGAGGTCTGGTTTGTTTTCGATTCTAATCTCGTTGTAGGAAGATAGACTATCAGTAAAGCAATTTTAAGAAATTCTCGAGCCCCCAGTACGTTTTATTCCTGCCTTTATTCTGTACCGGCGCCCTGTGGATGTAAATATGAAAATCTTGTAGAATTTTAAACTTGTCACTGCCTACTTTTTCCGCTTCTATCAATAATTGAAATGACTTACGTGTGGCACTGAATGATTTTTAACTGAATATCGTTATGAATCTTCACGCATTGCCAAATTTGCACACTTTAATGGTAGGTCAGCAGCGGTAAAACTGGTCTGAAAGTTGACACACCCCTTTTCGCGGGCGAGTGCCCTTAATATTTTGCTAATTTGTAACGATCTGGGGTACTTTGTCTTACTAAAACAGTTATGTTATCTCGATAAGCTGAAATTCATTTTTATTAGTACAGTTCATACTAATTAGTGTTTCTTTCATTTATATCTTATATTTGCGCGTTGTTTTTAACACACTAATCAGCATTAATATAGTCTAACACATGACTGAAAACAGTCTGTCAAAGTTCGGATAGTTTTTCAATTTCACACCCGTGCATACTACGTTGGTAGCATTTCGTCGCCTTGCCTGTTATGCTGTGTAGCAGACTTTAAACCTGTGCGGATCAGCATAACGAAAAGGCGAAGGGTCTCGCTCGTTTTGTCCACGACTGTGTAACTTCTGGCTGTGGGGTTATCTGAAAGATGCTGCGTCAATGCTCCAATTACAAACGTACCTGAATTGAAGACACGCATTGTGTAACGCATTCTGAACTTGTCCCCTTGAGACACTCTGATCTGTTGTACAAGATGCTGTTTCTCGATTTCATTTTGTGGCAGAAATGGTGGACAGCTTATTGACATCTCTGGCGCTAGTCTCACGACAGTTAGAAACCGATGTCATTTTGCTTTTTGTGCGGTTTTTGACCCAGTGACAAAAAGCAATGCAATTTTACTTTTTATGCGATTTTGGTGGCGAGACAATTAGAAATGAATGTTTTGCATCCGATGTGGTACGACCTTGTCATGGTGGATGGGCTTGCGTAGGAGCGTAACAACTGTTGAAGGCCGAACTTGTGCAGTCACGCACGTTGGCCAGTGCGAATGGTGTCATAGCCAACGCATTCCAATTCATGCGTCGTTTCTAGTCGACATTAAGACTCTTACAGCACTATCTACTGGTAAAATTTTCGTTAATTTTTTTTGTCTTCCGTAGCGTTTCCCCTGAGTCAATAACATGCTGTTCAAACTTGGCGCCATTCTGAGCAGTGGTTCTCTTTCTAAAGCGTTTTGAAACTGGAACTTTAATTATGGACGCTCTGTACTTAGATCTTGAATCGAAACGTTAATAACAAAGATAACAGTTTTGAAGTTAAGATTGCAGGTGCTGTTGAAAAAATCTGGAAAATTTCAACAATCTCCTTTTGATGTCGATTGATATTGTGCTTATTGTACCTATCTGAATCGATGTCTTGGAGTTCGTACTCCAGCACTGCTCATCTGAAAGTACTAATATTTTAAAGACTAAATACTAAAAGTAACATTTCGATACTGGGGAGAAATATTTAAAAGAATTCGTGATAGTATGTGTTACAGTGACCTCAGGTAGTAGCATTATTAATATGAAATTACCAATGTATTTAACATTCTGTTTATCATCGTATTAAGTTAAATAAAATTTATGATTCTGAAGGCTATCGTAACTGATCTTTGCGCATATTTTGTTTGCAAACATGTAGTAATTGACAGCATCAGTTTAACTGTACCAGATCGTTATATTAATTCTGTAACACAGTGTTCATAATTAATGGGTTCGTATGCATGTTGGCCGCTTTTAAATCAAGCGACCATTTTTTTTATTTAATTAGTATTTCACTTACATACGAATCCTCCTCAGGTGTACATCCAGCTCTTTGATTTCAGTGTAACTGCAATATACTTACGATTTGCATCCTGTAAGTGTTCTGACAACATTATGTGTTTCAGTGTCTCAGTACAAGTAGTTTGCAGTGGTGGTGATCCCTGGGTATTTAGTTGAATCTTCAACCTTAAAATTTGTGATATTTACTTTGTAACCGAAATCTAACAGACATTTTTAGTACTCATGTGAAGATCGTCAAACTTTTTATCGTGTATGGTTAATTGCAACTTCTCGCACTATAAAGATTTCTTGTCTATATCATTTTGCAATTCGCTTTTATCTTATAGTGGTTTTACTATAGACACGGTAAAGACAATACTCCATAGGCAAGCAATTCGGTAAGAAGCCGCGTGTTAGGAAAGATATTAAAAACTTTCTGGAAACGTAGAAATATGATATACTCTTTTTTCCCGGGATATGATGAAAGCAGAGAATTCTTTCTGTCCGCCACGTCGAGAGAGAGTATGGAAGCAGATGGGGGATGGTGGAGGGTGGCAGAGGAGGTGGGGGATGGTGGGGGCTGAGTGGATATAAAAGCCAGCAGCGAGCTAACTGCGAGCTACGGCCTTATGCGACTTCACTTGCAACCCCTCCCCCTTCCACAACTGGCTTTCCCCTTCTGCAAGCGGAATGAAATATTTAATGGGTACTTCAGCATTTTTCATTTCCATTTCTTTTGAAGTCACAAGGTCACTTGGAAAACTTCCTGCTCAACACAGAAAGAAATGTTTTACGTGGTTCTGAAGTCCCGTCCATTTTCTAGTAGAGTGTCACTTGAGTTTTCATCAGATGGCCAAAAGGTTATCAAATCCACTCGCTTAGCACAGCCAGCCATTACTCTCTCTAACAACCTATTTTCCGTATTACACAGACACAGATAATTTTACATGCTCGTTATCCCGACCCTCACAACATGTTTCCTATTGCAGATATTCGAGTTCTGTATGGTGTAATCTATGTCCACATGACGTCATTCGTGTGACACGCTTTCTGTGACTACTGTCAGTTATTTGTACGTTACGTGGACCGTATGATGTGGAATGGTGACGTGAAGTCTAGATAAAAAACTCTTTTTCTCTGTGCCAAGATTTATGTTTACCATTTACATAAATGGATTTTTGCTTTAATCTTAATCTACAATATTGTTTAATAAATAAAGACCAACATCTTGAATATACTGCCATTACAGAAATCCATGTCTGTAGTAGAAGGATTTGTTAAGCACTAATGTTATAAACTTTTTTCTAAAATTTTCGTCATCTATGCTCTGCAAATCCACTTCTCTGTTTCATACGCAAATGGTGTGTAAGAGGAAAAATTTCCTATAGCCTTTCGTATGAACCCCAATTTTTCTGATTATCTCGTCGTGGTCATTTTGCGAAAGATGTGTGGGATGAACTAATATGTTTCCCGACCCTTCTTCGCACATATGTCTGTGAGCGACTTTAATTCACAAGGGAGGAAATGAAATATTTTAACGTTTGCTGTTTCCATCGTCTCAGAACATATTTCTTGCGAAGCCAAGGAACATCAGGTACGGATCAAAAGTAAAGTTGTGAAGAGAGGAAACTATTTTTATTCCTAATGTTTATAGGTGCCACTATTATTTCTGAATTGTGAATTTTTGAATTTTTTTCGCAACAATCTTCGTAAGGTAGTAAATGTTCTGTGAATCTATCGTCAACATGACAAGCTTTTCAACCAATCAACTACACAAGGTTCGAGGATTCAATCCATATATTAACCTCACACCACATTTCTGCGCAACGAATACGTTTTAAAAGCACATCTGCGGGAAGAGCAAAATGTTTGAAACGTAATAAATAAATAAGGTATATGTTAAAAATTAAGTACTACGAACGGTTGCATCGACTGTAGTAGGCAACAGCAGAAATAAATGTAGAATTACGCTCCTCAGTTATTTTTGTGATGGGGATGGCACCTTTTTGTTTTAGAAGCGAACGAAGACAGACGCTTTTCTGTAATTACGGCAGATTTATACGTCACCCCGCCATTATCATTTCTATTTTGCTTAAGGCAAGTTTCACTGTAAATTTATTGTTTACTTGTGGTAATTGAATATAATAATATTACTTAATATTTGTTTTATTTGATGCAAAAAGTCACTGTCAGCTATACTGCGTCTTGAAATGGCGAAAGGTTCTGTGTTCTTTAAATGCACATAAATAGTCCAGTATGAATCATTTCTTATGTGAGTAAATGTTTTCTAAGTCCGGTAAAAGAAATTTCATTAGAAGAAGGTTAAATAATCAACGGAAGGATAACGTCCTACGAGTCGGGGCGTGGAATGACAGAAGCCTGAACGTGGGAGGGAAACTACAAAATCTGAAAAGGGAACTGCAAAGGGTAAAAGAATCAGAACGTACCTTACACACAAAGCCATTGACGCGCGCGCCAAATGAGAGAAATGAACTAACAAAAATTTTATTTATTTAAGAAATGTCTTCATTATTTTAATAAGTGTAGCTCACTCCTTAGCATTTATCCATGCACGATCTCGTCACAATTAATAATAAAAGAAAATTTAAACTGGTGACTTCACGTTGGGACCAATTTTTGTTTATACTACATTGCATTTCTTCGTTGCGCAAGAGGAGCCATTACCATTGAAAAAACGTAAGAAACAAACCGGAGAGAAATTTAATGAAAATTTTGATGAAGTCTGGAATCTGCATTGAAAAGTAGGATCCAAGGTAAGATACCGCATTTACACTTTATCACTCTAGTTCAAGAGCATTCCATAATTGTAGTTTGCTCCGTAGCTTCCATAAAAATTTTCCGAAATTATAGCAATCACTTTTGCTCAAAATCGCGAATTGCAATTTATTTTACCAAACTGTCCACCACAAATATAGACTTACATTATATTACAAAATGGTCGAATTGTGTCGTGTACAATGCAAAATGGCGAGCAGCCATTGAACCTAAATATTTTCCAACCAATTGCTATTCTTGTTCAACAAAACCATCATTGTTGCTTTACTTTACTGAATTTGCCAAAATTAATTATTACGAATTTAATTTCTTAAGAGTTTAAAAATTTTTTTGTTCCACAATACATTAGATGTAGCATAGTAAAAACACGCGAACAGTTCGCGAAAATGGAGCACGGTAGACAGCAAACACAAACAAATCTTACATTACAGAATACTTAAATAACTCTCATGCTAACACAGACATTAATAAGCAATCAATAGTTGAAATGCTTAGTGACGGTAATTTTTTAACGTCCCGACCAATAGTCAATTATTAAAAGCCAACTCTGAACCAGTTCTTGGCTGTGACGTCATGTCGATTACAGCATTGGTAATGAGGGTGAGAGCATCTTTGTGCGTAATAGCTCTTCCGATGGGATTTTTTTTTTTTTACAATGCACTACTGTAAACGACGACTCGAGCTTAGTCACAGCGGTGCTAATATGTGCTTTTAGTCGATTTGTATCTTTCCGCCATTGAATCGTCCACTAACAAAAGCCAGTTCGAGTGAATGAATTGCTGGAACTCCCAGCAATTACACTTTTGGTTCATTTTATGGTATTTGGATGTCTGCGACAAGAGAATGGTGCTCGAAACTCGTGGGAGTCTTCGATGGTGCCCAGCATCCAGGCAAGCATCGCCTCCGTTTCACTTTTCACGCCCTCCTGTAGCTACACTCTTTAGGCTATTTCTCGGTTGCGTAACCTTTCAAGGTGGAATAACTACTATACGTTTTCATAATACAGTATTTTCGTTCATCGTGACGGGATGCATATCGATGAAAGTAAAACAAGGGTAATGGAATGCCGTCAAATTAAATCAGGCGATCCTGAAGGAATTAGATTAGGAAATGAGGCACTAAACACACCTACTGAGTTTGGCTCTTTGAGCAGCAAAATAACTCATGGTCATCGAAGTAGACTGGATGCAAATCGTAGACTGGCAACAGCAAAAAAAAAAGTTTTCAATACGTCAATCAGGGTAACTTTTTACCAGTCAGGGTATCTTTGTACCACTTCCTACTTTTGTTTCAAATGTTTGGTGTGCCATCTACTGGCGTTCTTATGCACCAAAATTAGCACTGTTTTTATCTCTGAGATTTCTAGTTCGTATTTCAACTGTCTTTCCACTTTCCTATAAGCTCTTTGAATTGTTGTTAGTGTTTGAATGTGTTGGCTGCGAAGAGAACTTCTGACAACAGTGTTTTCAATTTGTGATTATAAGTACAAATAATGTGCTTCTCTGTAATGTTTCATTTGCAAACAGTTAAATAATTCTTTGAGTTTACAGTGATGCAATTTGAATTGAAATTATTCTTTACTTTATCGAGATAATAGCTGTTATATAGCTAGTTGCAGATTCTAGCCCAGTTTAGGGTAACATTGTACCGGTACAAAGTTACCAGGATTGTGGTATAATGTTTACCAGATTGAAAGTAGACTAATAAATCTAGATATTATAACATTAAAACTGAGAAAATGACTTGGTATATCACGAATTACGCGACTTTGATGCTTGAACATACCAACACTAGCATTTATGTGAACAAAAAATCGGAAATTCGTATCATAATAATTAAAGAAACTTGTGGTAGACTATTAAACAAGTTCTTACGTCACTCGTTTGTAAAATATTAAAAAATTACTGTAGGCTCAATAATAAACTAAAATATTCATCCTAAGCATCCACTCAGTCATGAAGTTAAACAAGCGTACTATATTTTTCTTCTACAGACCATGGGACGGCAGAAACCTTCAAAACCAGGTACTAGGAAATACGGCACAAAAACCCGTTACTCGAATGACACCCTGCAGAAAATATTAGAAGAAATTACTACTGGAAGAATCGGCCAGAGGGAAGCTGCAAGGAAATATAACATTCCAAGACAAACCATTGTGAACAAATTAAAAAACAAGCACAGCTGTAAAGTTGGAAGACCCACTGTGTTTACGGAGATTGAAGAAAGATCTTTTGTACAACATTGTATCACTGTCAGTGATATGGGTGTTCCAATATCAATCTTTGACTTGAGGTGCATAGTTAAGTCATATCTTGACACCTGTAACAGAAAAGTAAGCTGCTTTGCAGATAATATGCCTGGATGGGAATGGGGAAAGGCCTTTTTAGAGAGGCATCATTCTGAACTTTCTCAGAAATTTACAGTAAATATTTCAAGGAAGCATGCTGCCGTAAATGAGGACATAGTCAGCACTTTCTTTCTGAAATATAAAGACGAGATAGAAGGTGTTCCTGCTGAAAATATTTTCAATTTTGACGAAACAGGGTTTCATGACATACCAGCAAAAGGAAAGCTCTTGTTTCGTCGAACGTGTCGACATCCTGAGAAAATCGAGAATACATCAAAATCATGTTTTACTGTCATGTTCTGTGGGAATGCAGCAGGAGAATTCCTTCCTCCATATCTTATTTTTAAAGGTAAGCAAAAATGGACTGACTGGATTTACAATGCACCTCCTGGAACACGAATGAATTCATCAGACAGTGGGTGGATGGAACAAGGAGTATTTGATGACTGGTTTGAAACTCACTTCCTCCCTTTTGCCTTAAAGAAAGAAGGAAGGAGAGTAATTATTGGAGATAACCTCTCCTCTCACATCTCAATCAGAACTTTGGAGCTTTGTGAACAAAATAACATTAAGTTCATTTGCCTGCCACCGAATGCGACACATCTTCTGCAGCCGCTAGATGTGGCTTATTTTTCTTCTCTGAAGAAAAACTGGAGAGATGTTCTTTCTCAATGGAGGAAGACTCCAGAAGGAAAGAAGAAACAATGTCTTCCAAAGGGTACATTTAGTGGCCTACTGGCGAAGACTTTGCAGTTAGGTGAACAGACAGCATCTTCAAATTTAGTGAAAGGATTTGAGAAATGTGGATTGTGTCCTGTAAACTGTGATAGAGTCTTACAATGTCTCCCTGATTATGCAAGAAATGAGTCTTCTGTGATGGGAAGTGTGGGAGCTGAATTTAAAAAATATTTGGAGACAATAAGACAATCAGATCTGAATGTGAAGTGTGTCAAAAAGTACAAGTTGCCCATAGAACCAGGGAAGAGTGTGTCTACAGAAGATGTTAGGGCATTTTATGAGAATAGGGAGCTAACTAGAAACAATGGAAGGAGGAGACAGTCACAAATAGAGGGAGGAGAAAATGAACTGCGGGGTGAGCTAGAGTTTCAGCAGTGTGGCACATCACGACCAAGATCAGGACCAAAAACAAGAGGAGGTGTAAGAGCTCGTGCTGCAACACTCAGAACTTTAAATCGAAGTAATCTGCCTACAGATGCTTCTGAAAGCTGTATCTTAGCTGAATTAGATGTGACCAGAAGTATGACTGATCGCATGGAACTTGTAAACAGCCCTATTGTCATCGCTGAGGGGAACATGGTTGTAGAAGAAGAATTACTAACTGATATGGTCAATCAACCTTCTACATCAGAAGGTGACTTTCATGTAAATGACTATGTCATTGCAGTATATGAGGGCAAATGCTATCCTGGAAAAGTCACTGCAGTAGAGGTGCGAGGCAATTGTGTGACATTCAGAAGAAGTTGCATGGTTAAAAAAGGAAAATATTGGGTGTGGCCTGAGAGAGAGGATTCAATTTGGTACAGAAAGGACTGTATATTAAAGAAAATTGATGAATCCTGCATGAAACATATAAATAAAAGGGGCATGGTTCATATCAGTGATGACCTCCTGTGCTCATCGGATGAAGATATTTGAGGAAATCTATTTCCTGTATAGTATTAGTGAATGTGTTGTGTTCTGTTTTCGAAGAAAATATGTAACTATTATTTGTAATATGTATTACAAGCCATTCACTGTGAAAAATATGTTTTTTCTACATTTCTTTTCACTTAATTTGAGATCTGTCAATGCCAGGTGGATACAAATATATTGATATTTCAAAATAAACACTCTATTGTGTATTAACACTGCTTGTTTTTATGTCTTATTAACACCTGTTTTCCTTAAGGCATGGTCTAAAGTTACAAAGAGCATTAGATACAGGAAAATACTGATTTTTTAAAGACTGGTCTAAAGTTAACCTGAATGACAGTGTAACTTTGTACCAGTATTAAATTTGAAATTTCTCTGTAATAGGGCATAATTATTATACATTTCTATTTTCCCAAGCACTCAATGACTATAGATGCAAAATGTTACAATATCTGTTCTGATGTGTAATTTATTTTTTTATACAATATTTTCAAAAAATGGAAAAAAGTGGTACAAAGTTACCCCGATTGACTGTAAGGAGAAATTTGTTAACATCGAACATAAATGTGTGACTAGTTCTGTCCCGATGACATTCGTCTGAGCTGTAGTCTTGTGCGAAAGTGAAGCGTGGACAATAAGCACTCCAGACAAGCAGAGACTGGCAGCTTTTGTAACATGGCGCTAGAGAAGAGTGCTGAAGATTACACGAGACTGCCTGTTCTCTGTGGGTGTGGCCCCTGTAGATTATATTAGATTAGATTAGATTAGATTAGAGTAATACTAGTTCCATGGATCATGAATAAGATATTTCGTAATGATGTGGGACGTGTCAAATTTTCCAGTACATGACTTAATTAAGTTAATTTAACATCATAATTAAGTTAAATAACAACTTTTTAATTTTTTGTTTTCTTGTTAAATTTTTTTATAATTTTTTTTCTTTTTTTCTTAATTTATATCTAAAAATTCCTCTATGGAGTAGAAGGAGTTGTCATTCAGAAATTCTTTTAATTTCTTCTTAAATACTTGTTGGTTATCTGTCAGACTTTTGATATTATTTGGTAAGTGACCAAAGACTTTAGTGGCAGTATAATTCACCCCTTTCTGTGCCAAAGTTAGATTTAATATTGAATAGTGAAGATCATCCTTTCTCCTAGTATTGTAGTTATGCACACTGCTATTACTTTTGAATTGGGTTTGGTTGTTAATAACAAATTTCATAAGAGAGTATATATACTGAAAAGCTACTGTGAATATCCCTGGATCCTTAAATCCAGGGTGATCTTGGGTGGACTCCAGCTATTATTCTGATTACACGCTTTTGTGCAATAAATACTTTATTCCTCAGTCATGAATTACTCCAAAATATGATGTCATATGCAAGCAATGAGTGAAAATAGTCGTAGTAAGCTAATTTACTAAGATTTTTATCACCAACATTTCCAATGACCCTTATTGCATAAGTAGCTTGTAATGGTACTTGAATTATGCAACCATTACGGCACCTCACCTGAACCTCTCGATACCAGTAATATTCTACTGTGTTTCTGCAAAGTAGTTGACATATTTCTAAGAGAACATTGAGATTTGATTTCATTTGTGATACATCGATATGTTTATATTGCAATGCTATTATTCTTATGTGTATTATTTCTTTTGTCACTATGATCTTTGACGTACTTGTAACTCTGATTTTTGGGCGTGTAAGCGATAGTTAGTTAGTTGTTGAGTTGTCAGTGAGTCGGACCTGCAGAAGGTCAAGTCTTGGATGTCATGTTGGAAAGACGCGTATTGTCGTCTGCTTATAAAATGTGAACTTTAACCGTGACTATGAGGAAGATGTTTTCAAGTATATTTTGTACTGTGAAGTGATGTTTGTGTGTCTCGTGATATTGCAGTTAAATGGAAGTGTAACTTAAAATCGGAGTGCTGATTATTTTTTTACATCACCATTGTCCAGTAAAAGTGTAATCTTCAAGAATGGTTTGTGAAGCACATCTACAAAACGTTTTAATATAGCAGAATAAAACCTAGACCTCTTTTTGCATCCGAACTTGGAATCATAACCACCTAGATTTTCAACGATTGAACCATGATAATACGAGACCAGCGTGGGATACACAAAAATATGAGTGCCTATGTTTTTGATTATTACGTAAAAGATATTAACTGTGCTCTAATGACACCTGCCACATAATATGACTGTTGTTGCCCGAAAATGCAGTATTTAGCAGCGTGAGCAACACCACAATCGTTATTAAATTCTGACCTTTGTTGTGGTAGGGTTGTTAGAAGCTGAACTCAAACGTTTCAGCAGATCATCAATGTGTTTCTTCCAATTGATTCTCTCGTCAATGGACACACCTAAAAATTTTGAATATTCTACCTTAGATATATGCTTCTGATTAAGGTCAATATTTATTAATGGCGTCATACCATTTACTGTACGGAACTGTATGTAATGTGTCTTATAAAAATGCAGTGAGAGTCCGTTTACAAGGAACCACTTAGTAATTTTCTGAAAGACATTATTGACAATTTCATGAGTTAATTCTTGTTTGTCAGGTGTGATTACTATACTTGTATCATAAGCAAAGAGAAATAACTTTACCTCTTCGTGAATACAGAATGGCAAGTCATTAACATATATTAAGAACAACAAAGGACCCAATACCGACCCTTGTGGAACCCCATTCTTTATAGTTCCCCAGTTTGAGGAATGTGCTAATCTTTGCATATTATGAGAACTGCTTATTTCAACTTTCTGCACTCTTCCAGTTAGGTATGAATTAAACCATTTGTACACTGTCCCACTCATGCCACAATACTTGAGCTTGTTTAGCAGAATTTCATGATTTACACAGTCAAAAGCCTTTGAGAGATCACAAAAAATCCCAATGGGTGCTGTTCGGTTATTCAGATCATTCAAAATTTGATTGGTGAAAGCATAAATGGCATTTTCAGTTGAAAAACCTTTCTGGAAACCAAACTGACATTTTGTTAGTACTTCATTTTTACAGATATGTGAAGCTACTCTTGATAACATTATTTTCTCAAAATTTTTGTATAAAGCTGTTAGAAGGGAGATTGGACGGTAATTATTGACATCAGATCTATCCCCTTTTTTATGCAAAGGTATAACAATAGCATATTTCAGTCTATCAGGGAAAATGCCCTGTTCCAGAGAGCTATTACACAGGTGGCTGAGAATCTTACTTATCTGTTGAGAACAAGCTTTTAGTATTTTGCTGGAAATGCCATCAATTACATGTGAGTTTTTGCTTTTAAGCAAGTTAATTATTTTCCTAATTTCAGAGGGAGAAGTGGGTGAGATTTCAATTGTATCAAATTGCATAGGTATGGCCTCTTCCATTAACTGCCTAGCATCTTCTAATGAACACCTGGATCCTACTATATCCACAACATACAGACACAGAGACAGGCTGGACAGTGAAGGGGGAGGCGTGTTTATAGCGATAAGAAGTGCAATAGTATCGAAGGAAATTGACGGAGATTCGAATTGTGAAATGATTTGGGTGAAGGTCACGGTTAAAGCAGGCTCAGACATAGTAATTGGATGTCTCTATAGGCCCCTGGGCTCAGCAGCTGTTGTGGCTCAGCACCTGAAGAATAATTTGGAAAATATTTAGAGTAGATTTCCCCACCATGTTATAGTTCTGGGTGGAGATCTTAATTTGCCGGATATAGACTAGGAGACTCAAACGTTCATAACGGGTGGCAGGGACAAAGAATCCAGTGAAATATTTTTAAGTGCTTTATCTGAAAACTACCTTGAGCAGTTAAACAACCGACTCGTGGCGATAACATATTAGACCTTCTGGTGACAAACAGACCCCAACTATTTGAATCAGTTAATGCAGAACAGGGAATCAGCGATCATAAAGCGGTTACTGCATCGATGATTTCAGCCGTAAATAGAAATATTAAAAAAGGTAGGAAGATTTTTCTGTTTAGCAAAAGTGACAAAAAGCAGATTACAGAGTACCTGACGGCTCAACACAAAAGTTTGGTCTCGAGTACAGATAGTGTTGAGGATCAGTGGACAAAGTTCAAAACCATCGCACAATATGCATTAGATGAGTATGTGCCAAGCAAGATGGTAAGAGATGAAAAATAGCCATGGGAAAGAGCCACCGTGGTACAACAACCGAGTTAGAAAACTGCTGCGGAAGCAAAGGGAACTTCAAAGCAAACATAAACATAGCCAAAGCATTGCAGACAAACAAAAATTATGCGAAGTACCGTAGGTATCTAGAAGAGCGAAGCGTTCCAAAGGATTGGAAAAGGGCACAGGTCATCCCCGTTTTCAAGAAGGGACGTCGAACAGATGTGCAGAACTATAGACCTATATCTCTAACGTCGATCAGTTGTAGAATTTTGGAACACGTATAATGTTCGAGTATAATGTCTTTTCTGGAGACTAGAAATCTACTTTGTAGGAATCAGCATGGGTTTCGAAAAAGACGGTCGTGTGAAACCCAGCTCGCGCTATTCGTCCACGAGACTCAGAGGGCCTTAGACACGGGTTCACAGGTAGATGCCGTGTTTCTTGACTTCCGCAAGGCGTTTGACACAGTTCCCCACAGTCGTTTAATGAACAAAGTAAGAGCATACGGACTATAAGATCAATTGTGTGATTGGATTAAGGAGTTCCTAGATAACAGAACGCAGCATGTCATTCTCAATGGAGAGAAGTCTTCCGAAGTAAGAGTGATTTCAGGTGTGCCGCAGGGGAGTGTCATAGGACCGTTGCTATTCACAATATACATAAATGACCTGGTGGATGACATCGGAAGTTCACTGAGGCTTTTTGCAGATAATGCTGTGGTGTATCGAGAGGTTGTAACAATGGAAAATTGTACTGAAATGCAGGAGGATCTGCAGCGAATTGACGCATGGTGCACGGAATGGCAATTGAATCTCAATGTAGACAAGTGTAATGTGATGCGAATACATAGAAAGATAGGTCCCTTATCATTTAGCTACAAAATAGCAGGTCAGCAACTGGAAGCAGTTAATTCCATAAATTATCTGGTAGTATGCATTAGGAGTGATTTAAAATGGAATGATCATACAGAGTTGATCGTCGGTAAAGCATATGCCAGACTGAGATTCATCGGAAGAATCCTTAGGAAATGCAATCCGAAAACAAAGGAAGTAGGTTACAGTACGATTATTCGCCCATTGCTTGAATACTGCTCAGCAGTGTGGGATCACTACCAAATAGGGTTGATAGAAGAGATAGAGAAGATCCAAAGGAGAGCAGCGCGCTTCGTTACAGGATCATTTAGTAATCACGAAAGCGTTACGGAGATGATAGATAAACTCCAGTGGAAGACTCTGCAGGAGAGACGCTCAGTAGCTCGGTACGGGCTTTTGTTAAAGTTTCGAGAACAAACCTTCACCGAAGAGTCAAGCAGTATATTGCTCCTTCCTACGTATATCTCGCGAAGAGACCATGAGGATAAAATCAGAGAGATTAGAGCCCACACAGAAGCATACCGACAATCCTTTCCACGTACAATACGAGACTGGAATAGAAGGGAGAACCGATAGAGGTACTCAGGGTACCCTCCGCCACACATCGTCAGGTGGCTTGCGGAGTATGGATGTAGATGTAGATGTAGAAATGATTATTACAAATATTTTCAACTTCTGACTTTTTGTTCGTAAAGTTTTCATTCAATTTGATGGTAATACTGTCTTCCTGTGCTATTGGTTGACCTGTTTCTCTTTTAATAATATTCCAAATTGTTTTAATTTTATTATCAGAGTTGCTGATTTCAGACATGATACACATACTTCTGGATTTTTTAATAACTTTTCTTAATATAGGACAGTAGCTTTTATAATCTTTGATAGTTTCTGGGTCACTACTCTTTCTTTCTGTCAGATACATTTCCCTTTTCCGGTTACAAGATATTTTTATACCCTTAGTAAGCCATAGTTTGTTACATGGTTTCTTACAGGTATATTTAACTATTTTCTTGGGGAAGCAGTTTCCAAATGCATTTACAAAATAAATTATATTTTAAATTGGCATCAGGTTCATGGTACACCTCATCCCAGTCTAACTGCTGTAGGCTTTCCCTGAAATTTGCAATTGTTAAATCGTTGATTGAACGTACTACTTTGGAGGACTGTTTAGTACTGCTGAATGGAGCTATGTGATATATTGTAACTAGCTGTGCACCATGATCAGAAAGACCATTCTCAACAGGCTGAGCATTTATCTGGTTAAACTTACCTTGGTCTAGAAAGATGTTATCTATCAGTGAGCTGCTATCCTTTACCACCTGAGTAGGAAAATCAATAACGGGTGTCAAATTGAAAGAACCGAATAATACTTCAAGGTCATTTTTCCTAATACCCTCTTTCAGAGAATCTACATTGAAGTCCCCACAAATAATAATTTGCTTCCCCCCTGTCTGACAGATAGCATAACAAGGAGTCCAAATTTTTCAGAAATAGATGAAAATTTCCCGATGGAAACCTATATACAGTTACAATTATAAATGTGCCTTTATTTAATTTAAGCTTACAGGCACACGCTTCTATATGTTTCTCTACACAAAACTTTTTTGTTTCTATACTTTTTGCACAATGATGGCTTCCCGGTGTAGGCCACACGCATGCTGAAAATGTGAGGAAGGTTGCCGCAAGCGTCGGTGAAAGGCCCACACACAGTAGTACTGTGCATACGGTTCAAGAACTTGAATAGTGAACTGTATAGTCTTGTCGATGTTTATCAGATGATCTGGGGTGTTTGAAAGAATTCGTATCTCACAACAGAGACGAATGCTGTAATGCAATCATACGTGAAGACCACACATAGAACACCATCTAAACAGGTAGCAATGTACAGTTAATTGTAACATGTAACATGCTGAACTATTACTGTCTTTTTTGTTAGCGTAGCCCGCAGAAGAAATCTGAGACTAACCAGACCCACACTTGATCGAAAACTTCATGTATAAATTATATTTGTACTAACAAAACAATATAAACAATATTTTATACTGAACCGAGTGGTTCCTCCCATTTCCATGCCACAGATTGCGCCCCCCACCCCCGCCGGAGGTTCGAGTCCTCCCTCGGGCATGCGTATGTGTGTTGTTCTTTGCATAAGTTAATTTAAGTAAGGTTATGTAGCATGTAAACGGACCTGGTCTAGGGAGCAGGTCACTCAACGTGACGTCGAATGTAATAAGACCGGCACCACGGCGGCCGAACCTGCTCCGAATGGGGCCTCCCCGCCAATGACGCCAAACGCTCATCTCCATGTTGCCAGCACGGTAGCTCAGCGTGGTCGATCAAAGGGTTTAGCAACCCTCTGTAGTAATAAAAAAAAATGAGTGGACGGACCAACGAACAACCTGAACGGGTATCATCGGACGTCCGCCACGGAAAAAAAATGAAACGAAAAGAAAAGAAAAGGGGGTAACGTCTTTGATTCAAAATCAAAACGTCGTCGGTCCCGGGTTCGAATCCTGGCTCTGGATAAATTTTTATTAATAATCAGCATTGGCGGCCGAAGACTTCCGTTAGAAGAAGTCACGGCCTTGTCAAAGAAGGCGGAGGAGCGGACAGAGGTTCAGGGCACTCCCTTGTTCTAAGGGTGGGAAACTGCCCCTAAAGGCAGAAGAACCAGCAATGATCAACGCCATGAGGATGCAGAAGGCAATGGAAACCGCTGCATTAAAGGCACGTAACGTGTATCCGCAGGACATGTGGCCTGTAATCTCTCCATTGGTAAAAGATTCCGGAATAGCCCCCATTCGGATCTCCTGGAGTGTACTGCCAAGGGGGAGGTTACCATGAGAAAAAGATTCAATAATCAGCGGAAGGATAACGTCCTGGGAGTCGGGGCGTGGAATGACACAAGCTTGAACGTGGGAGGGAAACTAGAAAATCTGAAGAGTTGATTGCAAAGGCTCAATCTAGGTATAGTAGGAATCAGTGAAGTGAAGTGGAAAGAAGACAAGGATTCCTGGTTAGATGAGTATAGGGTAATATCAACAGCAGCAGAAAATGGTATAACAGGAGTAGGATTCGTTATGAATAGGAAGGTAGTGCAGAGAATGTGTTTCTGTGAACAGTGACAGGGTTGCTCTTATGAGAATCGACAGCAGACCAACACCGACAACGATAGTTCAGGTATACATGCCGACGTCGCAAGCTGAGAATTAAAAGGTAGAGAAGGTGTATGAGGATATTGAAAGGGTAATACAGTATGAAAGGAGGATGAAAATCTAATAGTTATGGGCGACTGGTATGCAGTTGTAGGGGAAGGAGTAGAAGAAAAGGTTGCAGGAGAAAATGGGATTGGGGCAAGGAACGTTTCAGCTATTAATAGCGAATACCCTGTTCAAGAATCACAAGAGGAGGAGTATACTTGGAAAAGGCCGAGTGATACGGGAAGATTTCAGTTAGATTACGTCATGGTCAGACGGAAATTCCGAAATCAGACACTGGATTGTAAGGCGTACCCAGGAGCAGATATAGACTCAGATCACAACATAGTAGTGATGAAGAGTAGGCTGAAGTTCAAGACATTAGTCAGGAAGAATCAATACGCTAAGAAGTGGGATACGGAAGTTCTAAGGAATGACGAGATACGTTTGAAGTTCTCTAACGCTATAGATACAGCAATAAGGAATAGCGCAGTAGGCAGCACAGTTGAAGAGGAATGGACATCTCAAAAAGGGCCATCACAGAAGTTGGAAAGGAAAACATAGGTACAAAGTAGATAACTGCGAAGAAACCATGGGTAACAGAAAAAATACTTCAGTTGAATGATGAAAGGAGAAAGTACAAGAATGTTCCAGGAAACTCAGGAATACAGAAATCAAGTCGCTGAGGAATGAAATAAATAAAAAGTGCAGGGAAGCTAAGACGAAATGGCTGCAGCAAAAATGTGAAGACATCGAAAAAGAAAAGATTGTCGGAAGGACAGACGTAGCATACAAGAAGGTTAAAATAACCTTCGGTGATATTAAAAGCAAGGTTGGTAACATTAAGAGTGGAACGAGAATTCCACTGTTAAATGCAGAGGAGAGAGCGGATAGGTGGAAAGAATACATTGAAAGCCTCTATGAGGGGGAATATTTGTCTGATGTGATAGAAGAAGAAACAGGAGTCGATTTAGAAGAGATAGGCCACCCAGTATTAGAATCAGAATCTGAAATAGCTTTGGAGGACTTCAGGCCAAACACGGCGGAAGGGAAAGATAACATTCCATCAGAATTTCTAAAATCATTGCGGGAAGTGGCAACAAAACGACTATTCACGCTGGTGTGTAGAATGTATGAGTCTGGCCACATCCCATCTGACTTTCGGAAAAACATCATTTAACCAATGGCGGACGGCGCAAAGAGGGCATCAAAAGCAGACTAGCAACAGCAAAAAGGGCATTCCTGGACAACAGAAGTCTACTGATATCAAGAGCTGACAAGTGCGAGAATTATCGCACAATCAGCTCAACAGCTTGCTTACAAGAATAATATACTGAAGAATGGAAAAGAAAATTAAGGATGCGCTAGATGACGCTCAGTGTGGCTTTAGGAAAAGTGAAAGCACGAGAGAGGCAATTCTGACGTTGCAGTTAATAATGGAAGCAAGACTAAAAAAATCAAGACACGTTCATAGGGTTTCTCGACCTGGAAAAAGCGTTCGACAATGTAAAATGGAGTAAGATGTTCGAAATTCTGAAAAAAACTAGGGGTAAGCTATAGGGAGAGAAAGGTCATATATAACACGTACAGCAGCAAAGAGGGAATAATAAGAGTGGAAGACCAAGAACGAAGTGCTCCTATTAAAAAGGGTGTAAGAGAAAGATGTAACCTTTCGCCCCTACTGTTCAATCTGTGTATCGAGGAAGCAATGATGTAAATAAAATAAAAGTTCAGGAGGGGAATTAAAATTCAAGGTGAAAGGATATCAACGATACGATTCGCTGATGACATTGCTATAGTGAGTGAAAGTGAAGAAGAATTACATGATCTGCTGAACGGAATAAACAGTCTAATGAGTACAGAGTGTGGATTGAGAGTAAATCGAAGAAAAACGAAGGTAATGAGGAGTAGTAGAAATGAGAACAAACTTAGCACCAGGATTGATGGTCACGAAGTAGATGAAGTTAATGAATTCTGCTACATAGGCAGTAAAATAACCAATGGCGGACGGCGCAAAGAGGACATCAAAAGCAGACTAGCAACAGCAAAAAGGGCATTCCTGGACAACAGAAGTCTACTAATATCAAATATCGGCCTTAATTCGAGGAAGAAATTTCTGAGAATGTTACGTCTGGAGCATAACATTGCATGATATTGAAACACGGACTGTGGGAAAACGGGAACAGAAGAGAATCGAAGCATTTGTGATGTGGTGCTACAGACGAATGTTGGAAATTAGGTGGACTGATAAGGTACGGAATGAGGAGGTTCTACGAAGAGGAAAGGAATATGTGGAAAACACTGACAAGGAGAAGAGACAGGATGACAGGGCATCTGTTAAGACATCAGGGAACGACTTCCATTGTACTAGAGGTAGTTGTAGAGGGCAAAAACTGTAGAGGAAGTCAGAGATTGGAACACATCCAGCCAATAATTGAGGGCGTAGGTTGCAAGTGCTACTCTGAGGTGAAGAGGTTGCAACAGGAGAGGAATTCGTGGCGGGACGCATCAAGCCAGTCAGAAGACTGTTCACCGAAAAAAGAAGTCTAAGGACCGATGATCTCAGCAGTTTGGTCCCTTAGGAATTCACACACATTTGAATATTTCTGAACAGTTAGTGGTTGCTCATAACCATATACTCTGAATTACCTCGCCAACTATTGGTCTGTGGACTAATTTTTACTGGTACGTTTTTGCTTGAATTACGGTGTATTGGACTGACGCATAAGTTCGTACAATTTTTGTTTTTCTTGTTGGTATTCCAGTTGCGATTGATTTAACGAATGTCATTTTTGTTTTGTAATACATTGCTGCTTTACGAGTTTATATATTGTGACATTGTAGCCCGCATCTCGTGGTCGTGCGGTAGCGTTCTCGCTTCCCATGCCCGGGTTCGATTCCCGGCGCGATTAGGGATTTTCTCTGCCTCGTGATGGCTGGGTGTTGTGTGATGTCCTTAGGTTAGTTAGGTTTAAGTAGTTCTAAGTTCTAGGGGACTGATGACCTAAGATGTTAAGTCCCATAGTGCTCAGAGCCATTTGAACCATTTTTGTCAATTGAAGTTTGGAGATTGTGAGTGGAGCTGCGGACGCTAGAAAATGGACTGACAAGTGAAGAAATCGGAACATTCCCGACATATTCTTCTGTTTCAAATCAATAGAGGAACGACAGCAGCAGAGGCACCCAGAAACATTTGTGCCATGTATGTTGAAAACGCTTCCCCCAGGCGTAACCACCACTGCTGACATTGACATCTTGGGTTGTCTGGTGTTCTGCCGGATATCAGAGTCGTACTTGCACGATATTTCGGTCACGTAGCTCGTAACCTTCATCAGGTGCGACCTGAAACTGTCAGCAGTCTGTCGTCGTAGACAGCTCGTACGGAAAGATAATTGGTTGTCGCTACTTGCGCGAGAACACAGTCATTTACTGGCAGAGATCATGTCTAGTTAGACTTATTCTTGTGTGTAGACCTCATTAGGTCCCTGAAGGATGCTATTCTGTGCCAAAGACAAATCCTGGTGCAGGAAGTCATAACAAGTACGTACAGGCTACTATTACCTCACTACATTGTGCACAGTGAGAAGCGGTTGGCAAGATCGTGCCTTGCAGTGCATATAAAAGAAAAGGTATCGACCTTGAGCCAGCTAGTCCACTTACATTTTCCTTGTCCTTGCCCACAAGGCGTCTGAGTAGTTAATAATGGAGAACATCTTCCACTTTCAGCCAAGTTAGTCTGTTGCTATGTTTTAAACCGCTCACAATGCATGACAGTAATTGCTCTGCAAGACTGTGACATTTGCTCGTGCTACTGTAACACTGCAAACCTCAGGCATACACTCCTCAAACGATTCACACTTGTCGGCCTGATAACTAACTTTATGAACATGTCTCTTCTTCCCTATGCTCACCCAGCAGTCTTTCGAACACCCTTCAAGGAATCCTTTTTGGATGAAAATATGCTTCGAACACTGCTCGACTAGTTGTTCACCTCAAAATCACGTGCCTTCTGCAGTCGCAGAATCGAAAAGTTGCCCCCGGCGATGGCAGACTGGTGCATGTAATGAAGGAGAATATACTTTTGATGATTAAAGTCTCTGTTATGTGAATCTGTTGCGTTTATAGAACTTCGAGCTTATGCGCTAACCCAATACTTTCATCCCGTGACGGTTTTCTCTACTGGTCAGGATACACCCTGTATACAGGGTGGTCCATCTCTTGGTCTCCCTCTACGATTTTACCCTCCACGCTGCTCCTGCCCTCCAATACTAAATTGGTGATCCCTTGATGCCTCAGAACATGCCCTAGCAACCGATCCCTTCTTCTAGTCAAGTTGTGCCACAAATTTCTCTTCTCCTCAATTCTATTCAATACCTGCTCATTAGTTATGTAATCTACCCATCTAATCTTCAGCATTCTTCTGTAGCACCACATTTCGAAAGCTTCTATTCGCTTCTTGTCCAAACTAGTTATAGTCCATGTTTCACTTCCATACATGGCTACGCTCCACACAAATACTTTCAGAAACGACTTCCTGACACTTAAATCTATACTCGATGTTAACAAATTTCTCTTTTTCAGAAACGCTTTCCTTGCCATTGCCAGTCTACATTTTATATCCCCTCTACTTCGACCATCATCAGTTATTTTGCTCCCCAAATAGCAAAACTCCTTTACTACTTAAAGCGTCTCATTTCCTAACCTAATACCCTCAGCATCACCCGATTTAATTCGACTACATTCCATTATCCTCGTTTTGCTTTTGTTGGCGTTCATCTTATATCCTCCTTTCAAGACACTGTCCATTCCGTTCAGCTGCTCTTCCAGATCCTTTGCTGTCTCTGACAGAATTACAATGTCAACGGCGAACCTCAAAGTTTTTATTTCATCTCCATGGATTTTAATTCCTACTCCGAATTTTTCTTTTGTTTCCTTTACTGCTTGCTCAATATACAGATTGAATAACATCAAGGATTGGCTACAACCCTGTCTCACTCCCTTCCCAACCACTGCTACCCTTTCATGTCCCTTGACTCTTATAACTGCCATCTGATTTTTGAACAAGTTGTAAATAACTTTTCGCTCCCTGTATTTTACCCCTGCCACCTTTAGAATTTGCAAAAGAGTATTCCAGGCAACATTGCCAAAAGCTTCCTCTAAGTCTGCAAATGCTAGAAACTTAGGTTTGCCTTTCCTTAATCTATTTTCTAAGATAAGTCATAGGGTCAGTATATCCTCACGTTTTCCAACATTTCTACGGAATCGAAACTGATCTTCCCCGAGGTCGGCTTCTACCATTTTTTCCATTCGTCTGTGAAGAATTCGTGTTAGTATTTTGCATCCGTGGCTTATTAAACTGACAGTTCGGTAATTTTCACATCTGTACTACTTTTCTGTACTTTATTAATTGTATTTTCATTTTTTGACAGTTTATTAGCAACGTTGTAGAAATGGCAGTTGCACGATTGTGTTTGCATATTTGTTTTAATCGTATTTTAGTAAAATTTTTATTCTATTTTTCTAAGTGCAACTGGTAGCTTAAAAACGGCTCAAAGCCAGAGATGCGGCTAGTAGCTGTGTTTTAAGGCTGATTCGCGAAGGTAAATAGTACATACTTCAGGACAGAATGAAAACAAAGTCAGAGTGTTGTGGAATCTCAAATGTATCTTTTTTCGCTCGAATTTTACAATTTTTTGCTTCAGTTCTAGTAAGAAGTTAATTGAGAAAAACCAATTGTTAATTAGTGATTAAATAATGGAACAAGTGTCTGTAATTAAGTACATACCTTCTATAATAGCTTCCACCTAAAAAAAAATTCGGTCTGATTTCGTTAAACAAAAATATTTCATTTGAGCGAAATTCTGCTTTCGGAAGAAACAGCTGGCTGCTTCTGAGATCGGAATTCAGCAGTCCCAACATTACTGAAGCCAACGTATTAAACGAAGCTTCTTAATTCCAATCTTCTTTCCGTAGCACTTGCCCGCGAAAGGCAATGGTCCCGAGTTCGAGTCTCGGTCTGACACACAGTTTTAATCTGCCAGGAAGTTTCATATCAGCGCACACTCCGCTGCAGAGTGAAAATCTCATTCTGGAAACATCCCACGGGCTGTGTCTCCGCAATATTCTTTCTTCCAGGAGTGCTAGTTCTGCTAGGTTACCAGGAGAGCATTTGTGAAGTTTGGAAAGTAGGAGACGAGGTATTGGCGGAAGTAAAGCTGTGAGGACGGGGCGTGAGTCGTGCTTGGGTAGCTCAGATGGTAGAGCACTTACTCACGAAAGAAAGGTGCCGAGTTCGAGTCTCGGTCCGGCACACAGTTTTAATCTGCCAGGAATTTTTTCTCCGGATGCTGGCTCAGTGTGCACCAGTAACAGGGAAGACTACAGAAACACTTTCAGGGGATGACATCCTCCGGGAGAGGAAACTGGCACAGCGGACGATGACGCGGGGGCCAGGGCGCCCGCACCAGCGTAGGAGGTCGTGCTGTACTGCTCCGGTGGCGATCTGCGGCCCCCAGGCAGGAGTCTGGCTGCTGCTGTTGGAGTGAGCCTGGATGCCCGCCAGTAGCAAGATGGCAGATGCTGCGGTACGACTTTGTGGTAGAAGATGGTCCAACAGTTGCGGAGGCCCAAACTCTAGGTGGCTGCTCGCTGACCCACGAGGCTCCGGCATCCATCTTAGTTCTCTCATCATAGTAGGAGCTGCCGGACTGTAAAAAGCTCTGCTAGAATTGGCGGTCATTTATACTGGTTAGAGGCTCATTTGTTCTGCTAATGCTCTGCTTTCAGCCACATGTGGAATAACAAATCCGTGGTCCAACGTTGTACAAACCGCTTGCCTTGTCCTGCAGGAGGCCTGTCTTTCTGCTGCGCAGACAGCCTGCCATCTAGCAGTGTGTAAACAGCCCTGCTGCTGCAAATATCGTGCTGACGCATTGGCACCCGCCGGCTGCTTATGGGCTCTTCAGTTACTGTGGCTGTGCTACTATCTTACACTGTGTGTCCAAAAACGTGACGGCACTAGACATCTCCCTCCTAAGGGACACCTAGCGCCAGTGTCTCTACCTGGACCGGCGTGCAAACAAATTCAGCATCCATGGTCAACAACATGCAATATTTACAGTTTTCTTCCTAAGTCCTCTTATAAAATACTGCTGCACGGTATGGGACACTTACCAGATAGGACTGAAGGAGTACATCGAAAAAGTTCAAAGAACGGCAGCACGTTTTGTACGAGATTGGAGAGAGTGCCACAGAAATGATACAGGACTTCGGATGGACATCATTAAAAGAAAGGAGTTTTTCGCTGCGACGGAATCTTCTCACAAAATTACAATCATCAACTTTCTCCTCCGAATGCTAAAATATTTTGTTGACACCGACCTACATAGGGAGGAACGATCGCCACGATAAAATAAGGGAAATCAGAACTCGTACGGAAAGATATAGGTGTTCATTCTTTCCGCGCGCTATACAAAATTGGAATACTAGAGAATTGTGAAGGTGGTTCGATGAACCCTCTGCCAGGCACTTAAATGTAATTTGCAGAGTATCCATGCAGATGTAGATCTGGAAGTACTAAGCAGCTTGAGCCACAGATATCAGAGTTTGCGAGTTTCTCTGTGCTTAACATACTACAGACATCTTCACTTACAGCTAAAAGATTGTACCTTGCCTTCTCAGTATTCAACAGTCAATTAATTTCTCGTGAGATCATAACACACAGCTTATAACTGTGAGCATCACCTCTTGCTAGTCATGCCACAGCTCTGTGTGTGTCGTTTAATACCTCACAAGACTCACTCAAAGACCCATGGCCCTCTCGGTAGTGTTTTATTATCCCACATTACTTCTCACCTTGCAAATTTCACACTCACAACCATTTTCTTTTACTTTTCACTTACAAACTAAGAATGATACTCATACCTCTTTCTCTGTTAATAAATTATCCTTAAGAAATCTTCTTCAACAGCACATAGTCAGGCTCGATTAAAGTCTTATGCTCGGCATCGACTGAATTTTTAACCAGAACTTTGTACTTGCGACAACTCATTTCCATTCCTATCATATTTTTAGCCAACGATTGTTTGTGATGTTTGTTGTGAGAAGAGTTTATTCTCACCCATTGTACTTTTTTTTAGGGGGGGGGGGGTGTACATTCTGATCTTTGGGGTAACAAAGACGTTCGTTACCTGGTAGCTATTGTTTGGTTTGAGTAATGTGAAGTCTTTGATTCATTATTTTCGATGGGTTTACAATTTTTTTAATTGGTTGTCGCAACTTGCGCGAGAACACAGTCATTTACTGGCAGAGATCATGTCTAGTTAGACTTATTCTTGTGTGTAGACCTCATTAGGTCCCTGAAGGATGCTATTCTGTGCCAAAGACAAATCCTGGTGCAGGAAGTCATAACAAGTACGTACAGGCTACTATTACCTCACCACATTGTGCACAGTGAGAAGCGGTTGGCAAGATCGTGCCTTGCAGTGCATATAAAAGAAAAGGTATCGACCTTGAGCCAGCTAGTCCACTTACATTTTCCTTGTCCTTGCCCACAAGGCGTCTGAGTAGTTAATAATGGAGAACATCTTCCACTTTCAGCCAAGTTAGTCTGTTGCTATGTTTTAAACCGCTCACAATGCATGACAGTAATTGCTCTGCAAGACTGTGACATTTGCTCGTGCTACTGTAACACTGCAAACCTCAGGCATACACTCCTCAAACGATTCACACTTGTCGGCCTGATAACTAACTTTATGAACATGTCTCTTCTTCCCTATGCTCACCCTGCGTCGGAACAAATATATGTATCTGTACCCTTTCTTCCACAATATGTACAAAGCAACTATTAGCATCAACAACTTCCTGTGGATTCCGCTTAGTATATGCAGTAACATCATCGACTGCTGTTCCACTCCATACAACGCAAAAACCAGTGGCATATGTATTTCCCTGTACATCTGGTCCAAGTTCCACAGCCTCTAAATATCACCCATTATCAAACATATGGCATAGGTGCTCCTGAACTTGAATCACCCCTGTTGCTACTGACACACTTATTCACTCCCCTTCAGCATACACTCATATCTTCTTGCACTATAGCTACTGCAGACTCCACAATTCCGCATGATAGAGGAACTGTCACCTCTGTGTTACGCCCCTTAACTTTAAAAACGTTAGTACTTCATGCATTCAGTAAGCTCACAGGAATTTGAACAACTCACAGGAATTTGAACAACGTCATTAGTCTCTTCATTAATTATCTTAATTTTCCTATTCATAAGATCGCCCCAACAGTCGTTGAATTTCGTCCTACTCTTCACTGAGTTAACATGTTTAACTACGCCAAGGCAGCTGGACGTATTGTAGGACCAGATAAACTAGACACAAACCTTCCTTCTCTCCTTTAACTTTATCTTTCTTCATCCCGTCTGGTTCCTCTCTTTTCTTCTTTCCCTCCTTATAGCATTCCTTGCTTCTTCAAATCACCTCCGAAAATTCTCCTCACACTCTGGAGAATTACGAAAGCTATTTTCTTATCCCTAGCCCGAAACACTTCCAGTTATCCAAACACGAACAACAAGGACACTTAAAACTACTACTATCCCAACATCTCTCACTACTTTACTTACTTAAATATCGAGCCATATTCTTTGCTCAATAATGTTGCCGGTTCCAAACGGCGCAAAATCAACATACATTTACTATTATCTGAGACTCTGTCATTGTGAAAACTGTCTACAATAAACACAACAAACCAGCAAAACATAAGCGATCTATGAATAGGACACTTAACTGTAACATTACAATAATACTTCTGACTGTAACTTAGCTGCTCTGCCTGAGTGGCTGCTCATGATTACTACTTTGCACACTGAAAACAATTTGTTATGCCGGAGCCAAGGTAGCCCCTGAGGGCTGGAAACCCATATTACACCACAGAGGACAGGGTTGTCTACTTCCAAGGCATGCCAAAAGCACCATGGTAAACTCCGGCTATTTACATACAAGATAATGTAAACAGACATTCCGAGCACTACTTCCGGCAGGGGGAGCTCGAGCCACGGCCTGCAGGGAGTATCACTACGCCAAAATCCGATTGGCTGGAGACAGCTATTTATGGGCTACAAGCAACCCCGAAGTTGGGTTCAATCCAGATGCCGACCTCGTGGACTTCGACCGATGAAGATTACGTCTTCGTCTCTGAATTTGACTTTTGTGTGTGTGTGTGTGTGTGTGTGTGTGTTACCAAGAAACTTTGTGGAAAATTAGAAGTGAACTTTTGTTTGCCTCAGTTAGGAGACTTTTACTGGCATCGTTATTGTTACCTTTCTTTTGTTGTTCAGTCATCAACCTTGTAAACTTACATAAATAAAAGTTTTGTGAAAAATTGCGAACTGTCAGTCACAACACAATAGATACTCCTTAACAGCACTGATCATCTCTTCCGGAATCGCTACACATGGTTAACACATTATACAGAGTTGTCAGCAGCAGTCTGAGAAGCTTCTAAGGGGTGCTGCAGGGTGGGTGTTTCTGACAGATAATTCGGTACGTTACGCTGTTTCAGAGTTAATTAGCATTGAAGTTAAAAAAAACAGCCGTTGCCAAATGTTGAAGTGTCGTGTGTTACCACTTATGCTACGAGAACAACATACATTAATTGCATCTGGTGGGTCACCTGAAATTTGCGTGCGCAATGGCCTAATTGGCGAACTTCAATGCTAATTAACTCAAAAATGACGAATCATGTTCGTTTTTTCTTAACAATTTTTTCTCAGGAGATGTACCCTGCAACACCCTTAGAAGCTTTTCTGACAGTTCCTGTTCACCCTGTATACACCTAGGCAATGAGCAACACACATTGATCATAATAACAAATATTGGAAAACTACCGTTCTTGTTTACACACTCACAGAGCACTCTCTGAAACTGTCGCATTTTGCGGAAGACCCATTCACTCTCCATGACACTCGCAGTGAAACAAAAACATGAACAGAAAAAAATGAAAATGATTGTATGGTATTGTTGCCCGGGAGGCCCCATCCGGGGAAGTTCAGCCGCCGAGTGCGAGTCTTATTTCAGTCGACACCACATTGGGCGCATGCGTGCGGGTAATGAGGATGAAATCATGATGAGCACTACACAGCACCCGGGTCACGAACGGAGAAAATCTCCAACTGAGCCGGGAATCGAATCCTGGCCCTCTGCATGGGAGGCAAGCATCTTACACCTTTTTTTTATCGTTCCGGACTCAGCTAAGAAGGCGGACACGATCAAAAAAACTACACTCACCCCGTAGCACGTTGACGAAACAATAATCATTCAGCAATCCGAAGATCTTTTACATGCATGGATGGAGGCTGCAGACGTTGTAGATCCCACTTCTGACACCAATTAAAGAACCAATTCTGTGCAGGGTTGGGTCGGGGTGGTGGGTCGTGGCGAGGGTTCAGGCCTTTAATAGGGCAGGAAAGCGATATCAGAAGGCCAAACATTTTATTAGGATTCGTGCTACTAGTAGCGCTGTGGCGTATATGCCCCCCCCCCCCCCTTCTAGCATTTGGGTCGCCGTGGTGGTCAACTCTCAGCCGAGTAGCCGACGGTGATGCTGGTCCCAGGAATGCTGCGGCCACAAGTACGCTCAGCAGGGTGTGGCACAGTTAGGCACGGAGTGGCTGCTCGTGGAAGGCACCAGCACTGCGGAGGACCGCCAGAATACTTGCAGGGGATAACATCCTCTGGAAGAGGTACTTGACCCTGAGAGTGAACGTGCGTGGCACCAGGACGCCCGCACCAACATAGGAGGGCGAGTGGCTGTACCATCTTGATGAAGATCTACTGCCTCCAGGGCAGGAGTCTTCTGGCTGCTGCTGGTGTGACCCTGGAGGCAGCACACCAGTAAGAAGGCGCCAAGTGCTGGAAGGAAGATTTGGTGCTAGAAGATGGCCCAGCAATAGCAAAGGCCCATACTCGTGTTGGCTGCTTGACCATGGTGCTCCAGTGTAGACCTCTCGTCGTAGTAGGTATCTCTGCTACAATTTACGGTCATTTACACAAGTTAGAAGCTCATTTGTTGTGCTGATGTTCTGCTTCCAGCCATGTACCGAATAACAAATATGTGGCGCAGTGGTGTAGGAACGACTTGGCCTGTTTGCAGGAGCCACATCTTTCCACTGCATTGAAAGCGTTGCGGTCCACGACCTGGCATGCCTCAAAATGCACAAACAGCCCTCTTGCTGCAGCTGCCATACCCACACCTTGGCGCCCCCCGGCCGCTTCTACATCTACATCTAAATCTTCATCTACATGTTCACTCTGCAATTCACACTTAAGTGCCTGACAGAGGGTTCATCGAACCATTTTCATACTACTTTTATGCCATTCCACTTCCGAATCGCACGTAGGAAAAAGGAACACCTAAATATTTCCGTTCGAGGTCTGATTTCTCTTATTTTATTATGATGACGTAGGTGGGTGTCAACAAAATATTTTCGCATTCGCAACATAAAGTTGGTGATTGAAATTTCGTAAATACAGTAGATCTCGCCGCAAAGAAAACCGCCTATTTTCAGTCACTGCCACCCCAACTCGCGTATCACATCAGTGACACTCTCACCCCTATTGCGCGATAAAACGAAACGAGCTGCCCTTCTTTGCACTTTTTCGATGTCCTTCGTCAATCCTACCTGCTAAGGATCCCACACCGCGCAGCAGTATTCCAGCACAGGACGGACAAGTGTAATGTAGGCTGTCTCTTTAGTGGGTTTGTCGAATCTTTTAAGTGTTCTGCGAACAAAGTGCAGTCTTTGTTTCACCTTTCCCACAATATTATCTATGTAGTCTTTCCAATTTAAGTTGCTCGTAATTGTAATTCCTAGGTGTTTAGTCGAATTGACAGCCCTTACATTTGTGCGATTTATCGAATACCCAAAATTTATCGGATTTCTTTTAGTACCCATGTGGATGACCTAGCATTTCTCTTTGTTTAGTGTCAACTGCAACTTTTCGCACCATACAGAAATTCTCTCTAGATCATTTTGTAATTGGAATTGATGGTCTGACTATTTCACTAGACGGTAAATTACAGCGTCATCTGCAAACAATCTAAGGGGGCTGCTCAGATTACCACCTAGATCATTTATGTAAACCAGGAACAGCAGAGGGCCTATGACACTAACTTGCGCAACGCCAGATATCACTTCTGTTCTACTCGATGATTTACCGTCCATCTGAGATCTCTTGTCGACAGCACTCAATACTTCATGGGAATAAAGAGCTAGCTGTGTGCACAAGAACGATATTTTCTGAATCCGTGTTGGTTGTCTACCAATAAATCATTTTCTTCAAGGTGATTCATAACGTTCGAGTACAGTGTATGCTCTAAAATCCTACTGCCAATTGAGGTCAGTGATATGGGTCTGTAATTCAATGGGTTACTCTTATTTCCATTCTCGAATATTGGTGTAACCTGTGCTGCTTTCCAGTCTTTAGGAACAGACCTTCCGTCAAGTGAGCGGTTGTATGTTTGCTAAGAGAGGCGCTTTGTGTCTGCATACTCTGCTTATGGCCTCTTTAGTTACTGTAGCTGAGCTGCTGCTTTCCACAATACGCCCAGAAACTATTCTTTCTTGGAGATATAAGAACTTCATAACGATTATCACTTTGATGTTGTTGTGTTCTTCAGTCCAATGACTTGTTAGATGCAGCTCTTTATGCCGCTCTATCCTGTGCGAGCCTCTTCATCTTCGAATAACTACTGCAACCTACATCCTTCTCAATCTGCTTACAGTCTCTTGGTCACCATCTACGATTTTTACCCCCTTCACCCTCCAAAACTAAATTTGTGATCCCTTGATGTCTCAGAAAGTGTTCTATCAACCGATCCCTTCCTTTGGTGAAATTGTGCCACAAATTTCTTCTCTCTCCAATTTGATTCAGCACCTCCTCATTAGTTATGTGATCGAGCCATGTCATCTGCAACATTCTTCTGTAGCATCACATTTCCAAAGCTTCTATCTACATTTCTCTAAATTTTTTATCATACGTATTTCACTTCCATACATGGCAACATTCCCTACAATTACCTTCAGGAAAGACTTCCTAACGTTTAAGTCTATATTCAATGTTAACAAATTTCTCTTCTTCAGAAATGCTTTTCTTGCCATTGCCAGTCTACATTTTATATCTTCTCTACTTCGGCCATCACCAGTTATTTTGCTGCCCAAATAGCAAACCTGACCTACTACTTTAAGTTTCCCGCTCCTTAGTCTAATTTCGTTAGCATCCCCTGATTTCATTCGACTACATTCCATTATGCTTGTTTTACTTTTGTTGATCTTCATCTTGTGTTTTTGTTTCAAGACACTGTCCATTCCGTCCAACTGCTCTTCCAAGTCCTGTTTTTGACAGAATTTCAATGTCATCGATAAACCTTTAATTTTTTATTTCTTCTCCCTGTACTTTAAATCCTACTCCAAATTTTTCTTATGTTCCTTTTACTGCTTGTTCAATGTGCAGATTGAATAACATCGGGGATAGGCTACAAACCTGTCCCCCTTCTTTTTCAAACACTGCTGCTTCCCTTTCATGCCCCTCGACTCTAGCAACTACCGTCTGATTTCTGTAAAAACTGTGAATAACCTTTCGCTAGAATTCGAAAGCGAATATTCCAGTCAACACTGTCAAAAGCTTTTTCTAAGTGTATAAATGCTATAAATGTTTGAATGTGGTAAAATACAGTGGGACTCCTACAGGGTTCCATCATTGGCCCACTACTGTTCTTGCTTTATGTTAACGACCTACCATTTTATTTGAATGAGAAGGCAGAATTGGTGCTGTTTGCACATAATACAAGCATTGTTGTGAAGCCGAGCGTAGAAGGATCGACTGAAAAAAAGGAAAGGATGTGTTCGTGAAAGTTACTGACTAGTTGTTTTCAGAAATAGGCTAGCCCATCCAGTCGTACTGTCAAAAACATCTCACTTCCTGCCAGCTTAACGTATCAACAGAAATAAAAAACAGCGTAGGAAGTTCTAAGTTCTTGGGTGCGCACACTGATGAAAACTAAAGCAGGAAGAACCATATAGTAGACCCGCTAAAACGCTGACGTTTGGTTACTTTTCCCAAAAGAAAAATTGCCACCTTTGAGGATATAAAAGTAACTAAGTTAATAGGTTTTGCAGATTTTCATTCGCTGCTGTCTTACGGGAGAATATTACGGAAAACGCCTCACTTGTGTAAAAAACATTCACTGCACAAAAGAAAGTAATTAGAATTAAGTGTGGGGTTCACACACGTGCGTCTTGCAGGTATCTACTCAGGCAGCTGGGAATATTAACCACAGCCGCACAGTACGTTTATTCTTCTATGAATTTTGTTACCGAAAATCCACCTTAATTGAGGGTGACAGGGACACTCACAAGTGCAGCACTAGAAGGAAAAGAAACGGGGAAAGTGCGAGTAGGACTCGCGCCCTGAGGGTACGGGCCCAACTCAATTATGTAAACAGATCACAATAATTTCGTGTGGCTCAATGGCCTGGCGCGAGTCCTTCTCTTGGACATCGCTTTGGCGACTTGCGTGGCCAGAACCTATCCCAGTAATCCAACCGTGGAAACCTATAGTTTAACATGTAATTCGAACCATATGTTACTTCTGGTGAACCCTCACACAGATGAGAGATGGAGGCTAGTTTAAACGAAGACTAGAAAACCCGTGGTTGGATCGAGATTCAAGCCCCGTCGACTAACTTTCGAGACACACGCTTCACCGATAGACCACTTTTTTTCCTATGTTCCTTCTCGATTCGAGTTCTTCGCATTTAAAAACATCTACTTCTACATCTACATCTACATGGTTACTCTGCAATTCACACTTAAGTGCCTGGCAGAGGGTTCATCGAACCATTTTCATACTACTTCTCTACCATTACACTCTGGAATGGCGGGTGGGAAAAAGGAACACCTAAATGTTTCCGTTCGAGCTCTGATTTCTCTTATTTTATTATTATCATTTCTCCCTACCTTAGTGGGTCAACAAAATATTTTCGCATTTGGAAGAGAAAGTTGGTGACAGAAATTTCGTAAATAGATCTCGCCGCAAAGACAACTGCCTTTGTTTCAGTGACTGCCACCCAAACTCGCGTATCATATCAGTGACACTCTCACCCCTATTGCACAATAAGACTTAACGGGCTGCCCTTCTTTGCACTTTTTCGACGTCCTACGTGAATCCTACCTGGTAAGGATCCCATACCCCGCTGCAATATTCCAACAGAGGACGGACAAGTGTAATGTAGTCTGTCTCTTTAGTGGGTTTGTTGCATCTCTTAAGTGTTCTACCAACAAAGCGCAGTCTTTGTTTCGCCCTCCCCACAATATTATCTGTGTGGTCTTTCCAATTTAAGTTCCTCCTAATTGTAATTCCTAGGTATTTAGTCGAATTGACAGCCCTTAGATTTGTGAGATTTATTGTATACCCAAAATTTATCGGATTTCTTTTAGTATCCATGTGGCTGACTTCGCACTTTTCTTTGTTTAGTGCCAATAGCCACTTTTCGCACCATACAGAAATTCTCTCTAGATCATTTTGTAATTGAAATTGATCGTCGATGATTTTACTAGACGGTAAATTACAGCGTCATCTGCAAACAATCTAAGAGGGCTGCTCAAATTATCACCTAGATCATATGTAAATCAGGAACAGCAGAAGGCCTATGACACTACCCTGCGCAACGCCAGATATCACTTCTGTTCTACTCGATGATTTACCGTCCATCACTACGAACTGTGACCTCTCTGAGAGGAAATCACGAATCCAGTCACACAGAGGATACTCCATATGTACACAATTTGATTAATGGGCGCTTGTGAGGAACGGTATCAAAAGCCCTCTGGAAACCTAGGTACAGGGTGTTTCAAAAATGACCGTTATATTTGAAACGGCAATAAAAACTAAACGAGCAGCGATAGAAATACACCGTTTGTTGCAATATGCTTGGGACAACAGTACATTTTCAGGCGGACAAACTTTCGAAATTACAGTAGTTACAATTTTCAACAACAGATAGCGCTGCAAGTGATGTGAAAGATATAGAAGACTACGCAGTCTGTGAGTGCGCCATTCTGTACGTCGTCTTTCTGCTGTAAGCGTGTGCTGTTCACAACGTGCAAGTGTGCTGTGGACAACATGGTTTATTCCTTACAACAGAGGATTTTTCTGGTGTTGGAATTCCACCACCTAGAACACAGTGTTGTTGCAACAAGACGAAGTTTTCAACGGAGGTTTAATGTAACCAAAGGACAGAAAAGCGATACAATAAAGGATATGTTTGAAAAATTTCAACGGACTGGGAACGTGACGGATGAACGTGCTGGAAAGGTAGGGTGACCGCGTACGGCAACCACAGAGGGCAACGCGCAGCTAGTGCAGCAGGTAATCCAACAGCGGCCTCGGGTTTCCGTTCGCCGTGTTGCAGCCGCGGTCCAAATGTCGCCAACGTCCACGTATCGTCTCATGCGCCAGAGTTTACACCTCTATCCATACTAAATTCAAACACGGCAACCCCTCAGCGCCGCTACCATTGCTGCATGAGAGACATTCGCTAACGATATAGTGCACAGGATTGATGACGGCGATATGCATGTGGGCAGCATTTGGTTTACTGACGAAGGTTTTTTTTACCTGGATGGCATCGCCAATAAACAGAACTGGCGCATATGGGGAACCGAAAAGCCCCATGTTGCAGTCCCGTCGGCCCTGCATCCTCAAAAAGTACTGGTCTGGGCCGCCATTTCTTCCAAAGGAATCATTGGCCCATTTTTCAGATCCGAAACGATTACTGCATCACGCTATCTGGACATTCTTCGTGAATTTGTGGCGGTACAAACTGCCTTAGACGACACTGCGAACACCACGTGGTTTATGCAAGATGGTGCCCGGCCACATCGCACGGCCGACGTCTTTAATTTCCTGAATGAATATTTCGATGGTCGTGTGATTGCTTTGGGCTATCCGAAACATACAGGAGGCGGCGTGGATTGGCCTCCCTATTCGCCAGACATGAACCCCTGTGACTTCTTTCTGTGGGGACACTTGAAAGACCAGGTGTACCGCCAGAATCCAGAAACAATTGAACAGCTGAAGCAGTACATCTCATCTGCATGTGAAGCCATTCCGCCAGACACGTTGTCAAAGGTTTTGGGTAACTGCATTCAGAGACTACGCCATATTATTGCTACACATGGTGGATATGTGGAAAATATCGTACTATAGAGTTTCCCAGACCGCAGCGCCATCTGTTGTTGACAATTGTAACTACTGTAATTTCGAAAGTTTGTCCGCCTGAAAATGTAGTGTTGTCCCGAGCATATTGCAACAAACGGTATATTTCTATCGCTGCTCGTTTAGTTTGTATTGCTGTTTCAAATATACCGGTCATTTTTGAAACACCCTGTATATGGAATCGATTTGAGATCCCTCGTCGACAGCACTCGTTACTTCATGGGAATAAAGAGCTAGGTGTGTTGCACAATTTTGATGACATAACAAGCCAGATGGTCAGAATTCGGCACAATACCCCTCTGGAGGAGATACAGCTTTATCAGTCAATGTGAAGCAGAACAACTGCGTGCACGAGAGCCACAGATAGACGAACTTGCTATTGACTGGCTCAGTTTGTGAAGCTCTCTGTTTAATAAATCATCCAATTGTTCTGAAGATGTAAGCATTTATTTGTCTTCACATGTACATCACACCTGCCGATTTCTGTCCCATTTGAATAATTTCCTCGTGGTGCATCATTTTTTTAAGAACAACAAAAGTAACATAATTTATATTTATAGAGAGATGCATTCTTACAGGTCTAGTTTTGTAAGGGTGGGGCAGGTAGTTGGCCTTAAAATATGAACCACTATGGCATTTGTCTGCAGTAAGAACATAGTAATTTCTGAACATAAAGTAAAATGCTGTTTCTCCTGCACGAATAAAATAAAATTTTGCTTCTTCTTCAGCCGTTTTGTGCTTAGATGCATAGGTAAAGTTTAAATTTTTGAGGCCTTGAAGTATCTTTCCTTAGCAATACCGATCTTTTTCAAATCCGATTTACACTAGGCAGTTCATTTACAGCAGCAGCGCCCAACCAGCGGTCCGCAAGCCGCATGTGGCCCACATCAGATACCAGTGTGCCCCAGGAAGTGAGCATCTATCACAAGATCAGTAAAAACAATCAATAAAATTTCGTTTTTCTAAGGTTTAAATTGAATACTTTCAGTATGAAACTCCTGCCACGCGGTGATTTATGTTAACTACATATACCTCCGACCGCCCTCTCCCATTCTTTCGTGTGCCCCAAAAATGCGCTCTTCTTCCAGTGTGGTACAGGTAACCTAGAAGGTTGGACACCCCTGATCTATATATTTCGATAAGTGAATTTGTAAGTATAAAAACAGTAACATATACGGCCGTATCCATTGATTGCATTGACTTAGGAGCTTACATTTTTCAAGACACCAAGTGACCGTATACCTTAGTGCGTGACATAAATTCCTGCTTCATAGCTCTATCCGTTCCTGAGTAAAAGGGGCCTTAACAGACGGACAGACAGAAACGTGACCCCATAAGGGTTCCGTTTTTACACTAAAAAGACGTGCATTAGCCTTTAATGAATCTAATTTTGGCACAGAAAGGGGTGAAGTGTGCAGCTATAAATATTCTTGATAACCTACCTCCGGAAATAAAATGTTTGACAGATAGCGGACGAATTTTCAAATGTCGACTAAAGATAGTGCTCCTTAACGACCTCTTCTGTACAGGCAATTAGTTACTTCTACAGAAAAAATTGCCATCGTGTAGCCATATTAATATTTTTTCATTCGTTTTTAAATACGTGTTTATTTTTCTCGACAGGTCCAGCATTACAATGTTTATCGTGAGTATGATCTATGGAACACGACGTTGAGAAAATAAATAGATGGTAAATATTGCAACCACTCATTAGAACAGAAAATGAAGCCATGACAAGAATTCTGCTGTAACCGTGAAACAAAGCAGTGCGCTCAATAGAATCTTCCGTGTGTGCTGACAGTGTACTTTTCTGCTATAATAAAGTGCAATTACACAGCAGCATGAGCTGCAGATCGGTATTTTATGAGTCAATCAATCGTTGATTCTAATCGCTGTTTGCACTGTGTATATAAACAGTTTATGGCAGCTGAATCAATGTGCTAACAGCAACCCCCGGGGTGCCAAAGCAACTCCGTATGGCGCTGCGTAAACGTATTACAGGAAATTACTGCCCTCTGCAGGGACTTTGTGTCGCTGAGCCGTGAAATATTAACCAGAAGACGTGTAGACAATGCAGGCATCCATTAACATACTATTGTCCGCTTCCGAATTGCTTTTTTCGCTTAGGAAAGCTACGTTATGGAAGAAAAGGGAACTGAGATTGAAATTAAAAAATTACAATAAATAATACGAAATTATAATATAGTCAAAAACGTTTAACGCGAAAAAGCTTAACACGGAATGATAGTGCGCTTCCGAGAAAATATTTTGTACTTTCATACACACAAAAATCCTTTAAGAGGAAAAGATGTTTCTTGGACGAATAGATACGTATACCCGCTTTCTGAAGTTTACCGGATTTATTGCTCTTTTTTCGGTAGACAAAACAAAGCAAACAATGTTCGCTACTGTTGCTTATGTTACTGCTCGTCTTTGGGTTGAGCCACTGTAAAAACTCTTCAGTCAGTTTTCAAATTCGAAGATGCGTGTGTGAATAGTTTGTCGTAATCAGTGAATTTTTGTCAAACCATTTCGTACCTTTTAAATAGATGTACTGTAAACTTTCCTGCGCAGTACCAAATAAATATGGCAATTTTCTAAATTATTACATAGATCGACAGTATCACTGGATGAATTTGTTGCAATTGATGATGATTTGTGATCAGTGTCTATTGTGACATATCGTTCAGAGCTCTCAAGATAGCATCGAGTTAAACTACTGCGACAAATTTGGCAATCTAATCTGCAAGAGCAGTTCAGCGGAATGAACTGTGTCTTGAAAGGAGGGTATAAGATGAACATCAACAAAAGCAAAACGAGTATAATGGAATGTAGTCGAATTAAATCGGGTGATGCTGCGGGAATTAGATTAAGAAATGAGACACTTTAAGTAGTAAAGGAGTTTTGATATTTGAGGAGCAAAATAACTGATAATGGTCGAAGTACAGAGGATATAAAATGTAGATTGGCAATGCCAAGGAAAGCGTTTCTGAAGGAGATAAATTTGTTAACATCCAGTATTGTTTTAAGTGTCAGGAAGTCGTTTCTGAAAGTATTTGTATGGAGTATAGCCATGTATGGAAGTGAGACATGGACGATAAATTGTTTAGACAAGAAGAGAATAGAAGCTTTCGAAATGTGGTGCTACAGAAGAATGCTGAAGATTAGATGGGTAGACCACATAACTAATGAGGAAGTATTGAATAGAATTGGGGAGGAGTTTGTGGCACAACTTGACTAGAAGAAGGGATCGGTTGGTAGGACATGTTCTGAGGCATCAAAGGATCACCAATTTAGTATTGGAGGGCAACGTGGAGGGTAAAAATCGTAGAGCGAGACCAAGAGATGAATACACTAAGCAGATTCAGAAGGATGTAGGCTGCAGCAGGTACTGGGAGATGAAGAGGCTTGCACAGGATAGAGTAGCATGGAGAGCTGCATCAAACCAGTCTCAGGACTGAAGACAACAGCAACAACAATCTTAGTTCGCGGCGCTACAAGAAGAGAAGTGCGGAACTCTACGAAAATAATGCGCAGGACGATATCGGGACATCTGACGCTGAAAAACACTCTACCATAAACAATAACACTGTTTTTCCCCAAAATGCAGCAAAATACTCCAGAGAGGTTTTCAGTACAGTATGCACCTACAAGACTAAATAGAATTACTGTACTGTAATAAAAATTCTACGAGATCGAAAATACAGTTTGTTTTAGCATCTGCCGTTAAAGATAAAGTTCTTTCAACAGGAGAAAATATTTCTGTCCTCTCAGTTACGTCTTTAACGTTTTTCTCTCTGATCTTTTTCTAGGAAATTTGGGGCTGTTCTTCACATCAGTATATTCTGTGACCTGGAGTTTAATGCTTCCAATAATACTGACAACGCATTTTATCCCACAGACGAATTTATGAATAGGCATTATCTATTTGTTTTGGATCACTTCTATCTACATTTGATGTACATTAGCGTTTACAGAGAGGTTCAGTTATGCAAAAGGGCAGAACGAAGCCACGTCTTCACAGAAAAAATATATCTTATTCGTGAACCTAGTGAGACTTCCCGCATCTTAGCGATTTGTCGCGAATATGAGCCAAGGAACATGCAAGAAACTAAAATAACCTAAACTGCACTAAACTTGGCCTCAGATTGGGCAGCGAGTAAACGAGCCTTAGGTGGGGCTGTGGTCTGTCCCGTCATTGAGACAGTGAACAACTTTTGGTGGACACACTACCATGGATGTCTTTTGTATCCGTCCATTAGCGTTTTAAGACTGGACTTCGCTCGTGCGAGCATAGTTGGGATTAGGGATAGGAACTCGTAGAATAGGTGTAGTGAATTGTGAGAGGGTTTCTCCTAACTTTAATGGATACCTTGATAGCTGACTGCAATCAGTGATAGGGGTAGAAGACATAATAGGAATTCCATCTCCTGAAGAAAATACAAATCAGTCTAGGACCACGGTTCTGACTGGCTGAATGAACATAACGTTAAATATTTCTGGAAGCGATTTGTAATTGGCTAATTTCAGAAGCAGGTCGTGTACACTTTATCCGAGTCGCATTAATTACAGAGCAAATTATAGTACTAGTTTTTCCTAAAAAATATGGCTGGAAGTGGTTTCTTTAAATCAGACTAATTTAATTTTCAATCGTAACTAATTAGTCACGCAGTAGAAATGTCCGTAGTGGACCGGCGGCAGTATGGTTTTTCACCGATTATTTTGTTCTTTTTTATATTACTAGCTCAAAGGACCCACTTTGCTTCTGCTGTTCTTTGACCTTTTTCAGAATTGCAAAAAACGATGCAATTAAATGTCCACCTTATTTACAGCAAATTTTTATAAACTACATTTCGTGTTTTGCTTTAGGATGCAAAGACGAATAAATTTCATCGTTGCCCAAAACACTAAGATGTTCCCTATACGTTTAATTGTCCGTGTGTAAAAAAAAATTAATTTGGCTGCACAACAGTAGAATGTTTGCCTTCATGCTTTATTGGTAGTCATAATGTGCGCTAATCTTACCGGAAATTTAAAAATGTGAATGAAAATTTAGTTGTAAGGTAGGTAAATTTCCGAGTCCTGGTTCTAGACCGGCCAACCGGGTCCGGCCGACTGCCGTGTCACCCTCTGCCAATACCGCTACCGGTAACTGAAACTCTCGTCTCCCGCATGGGAATCAACTGTCCTAACTGCATCAACTACGAGAGCGGAACACTCATTTGCCTATTTCTTTTCCGGTTAATACGATATGATGCTATTTAGAGGTTCCTTGCAACGGAATGCTGAGAACACTGAGAGAATTTAGAGATTCCTCTGGGAACCTTTAATGATTTTCTTACCATTTTAAAAGTGTGATTACAACATTTGTTGTGCATAGCTTCAACTGCAGCAAAAGTTCTATCGTACCACATCTCGAAAGCAGCGGTACTGATCTGTTTCGTCAGAGATGCCGGAACGGCGTACAGCGTCGCAAATCTGGCACTATATTTAGGGACCCTTTACGCTGTTGAAGGTTAACCATTAGACATCCATTCTCGCTAAATGCCACTAAATTTAGGCCGTTTTGCGTGCAATGAAACTAATTCGTTTCGCTAGAAAAAACAATTATGTGAACTTTTTCGCATCCAGTTGCAGTCTTGGATCTTGAGTCCGAACATTATCCGCAGTATACGCCGTTCCATTTTCTCGATGACACTGACATTAATCGTTAATGATGATGACTCAGTTGCGTAGAGTGCTTCTTGGAGAAGGACTATTGGTGACGGGTAGTTTGGCTTTGGCAGAAACGGATTTCCTGTTAAGAATATTCCAGATAATTTTGCTGGTTTATGCAGTTTTTCTGCTCGAAATTTATTTTTCACTATGTCATTGCCAATGTTACTTTTGTCCCTTTACACTTTTTACAAACACTGAGCCCTCGAACCGTTTCAGACTCCTAGTCATTTACACAACGTTCGTGAAATTAGCAAGTTTTTTTTTTTTTTTTTACTTAAAGGTTGTAGGTGAGGAGGCTGTCATTTTTTAGCTGTAGATGTGCGTTTACCTATCCGGTTTCTGTTGCGTTTCGGAATCGATTGCGTTATTTCCGAACTGTTAGAACAGTCTCTGTGATTTAACAGATCAAGGTGTGGGGATATTAGACCCTGCCCCGCTCATCACTGGACGGGAGATTAAAAGTAATATCGGAGTGTCTATTAAGCGGATTTCTGTAGTGAAAGATAGACAACAGACGCAGTAATTGTGATGAGGCAGATCGTTGAGAAACATACAGAATTTAATCGAGAGACCAACTAGGCATTTGTTGATTTGGAAAAAGCCTTCGATAAAGTAAATTTTTGGAGTATAATGAAGAAATAAGGTTGGTTATTCCGTTTAACAAAGCACCTTAAGATGCCTGTATGAAAACAGAACAGTCACGTTAGACATAAATGGAAGCAACTTTCGTGAGTAATGGGGGGGGGGGGGGGGGAGTAATTGGGGGGGGGGGGGATAGGGGTTTCAGGCAAGGGTGTAGCATTTCGCCCCCGCTTTTCCTCTGAATTGTGTTTTACGTGATAACGTGCTTGCAATTTTAACAGAGAAAGATAATTACCTGCAAAAAAGTATTTACCTTTTAAGCAAAATAGCCGAAGACTACATCCACACAAAACTAAAACAATAACTTTTATAGGAAGGAACCCTGTAAGAACATAAGCAGCGCCATGACAGTGGAATATGTCAGTCATTTTAATTGTCTGGGATATGATATCAAATACTAGTGTGACAAACATATAAACAAGAAAGAGGAATTTCTTGAAACTTATGTGGAACAATAAACCAATACTTTAGAAATAATGCACAAACAACAACAAGATTGAAGTTTCACAAAATAATGATCGCCCCAGCAGGAAGTGAGTCGTGGGTCACCTACAAACGGCGAGAAAGTACCATCCAGGCAGATAAACGAGAGTTTTTATGACTGTGAAAGGCTGTACTAGGGCACACAGATTAACAAACAGCAACATTACGAAGGAACTAAACATACGGGGGTCATTTCAAAATTTCTGTATACGGTAAGACAGAACTGAAGAAAATAATTTATTTCGTATAATACCTTTCCAAGCTTTCAACATAATTACGTTCTTACCTATGACAGCTACCTAACGTTTTGGCAACTTCTATGTTCTGAATAAGGCATCTTTATTCGTTGAGCTGTTTGATTACTCGGGTCACCTCACTGGAAGCTTCGTCAGTTGTATCAAAACGTTTTCCATGGAGTTGTTCCTTCAATTTGGGAAACCAACCAACCAACACCCCGTTTTTTTTCCGAATCGCCTCTTTCAATTTTGACAGAGTAGCACAGTACTGCACAGCACTGGTGGTTGCATCCTCCGGTAAGTCCAGCAGCAAAACTCCTTTGGCGTCCCAAAAAACAGTGAGTAGCACTTAACTTGCAGACGGAGTGCTTTTGAACTTCTTTATGTCAGGTGATGACGGGTGTTCCCACTCGATGGATGCGGTCTTCGATTCGGGCGTGTAATGGTGGACCCACGTTTCATCCCCCGTCACAATCCGAAACGTAAGGTTATTGCCAGATTCATAGTGACGCACGAGCTGTTCCAAGCTGAACGCCATGCCGTTGTTCCATGTGTGCCGGGGTCAGTTGGCGGGGCACCCTTCGTGCTGACACCTTCCTGTACCGATGAATGTCGTGGATGATCTTGTGAGCTCGCTCATGTCCGATTCCAAATTCTGCCGCTACTCCATGGATGGCGACACGCCGGTTCGCTTTAATCATGCCATCCACCTTCCTGGCATTTGCATCTGTAGTGGCCGTGTGCGTCCGCCCTGGTTTCGGTATGTCCTGCACTTGTTGACGTCCATCACTGAATTGCTGGCACCATCTCCGCACCATTTTCCTCGACATCACACTTAACCTATACACCTCAACAAGGCGGTTATGAATTTCTGTGCCTGATACTCCACGTGCCCATTCATAGCGGATAACTGCTCTCACTTCAACCTTTGACCACGACTCCAACACGCACCTTCTCTCCATAGCCCCGGGAAAAGACTGAGCGGCTGGCCTCCGCTATGCGCAGGCTCTGCGACAGCGCCATCTGCTTGATCGCGGTCGACCTCTACCCAATGATGTATCGGTGTCTTGCACGTGCGCGTTCACGTGCCGTGTCGTCTTTTGCCCATATCGGACAACTCTGCACACAGTCGACAGGGGAAACTTATTTTCCAACTCCCAACTCGTAGTTTGTTAGGAAAATGGTTCAAATGGCTCTGAGCATTATGGGACTTAACTTCGGAGGTCATCAGTCCCCTAGATCTTAGAACTACTTAAACCTAGCTAACCTAAGAACATCACATACATCCATGCCCGAGGCAGGATTCGAACCTACGACCGTAGCGGTCGCGCGGTTCCAGACTGTAGCGCCTAGAACCGCTCGGCCACTTAGGCCGCTCGTAGTTTGTTACGACCCACTACACTATTCCCACATAGCTGTCTCAAAGTGTTGTAAATATCCATTAAGTTGTTGCCAAGTATAGATTCCATTTTGAAGTAGAAACGCTGGTAATTATGTGTAATCAGACCTGACTCAGTTATGGCTTCAATTTTAAATCTGAATTACTTACGACAGCCGGCCGGAATGGTTCAAATGGCTCTGAGGTCTATGGGACTTAACATCTATGGTCATCAGTCCCCTAGAACTTAGAACTATTTAAACCTAACTAACCTAAGGATAACACAGAACACCCAGCCATCACGAGGCAGAGAAAATCCCTGACCCAGCCGGGAATCGAACCCGGGAACCCGGCCGGCCGGAATGACCGAGTGGTTCTAGGCGCTTTAGCCTGGAACCTAGTGACTGCTACGGTCGCAGGTTCGAATCCTGCCTCGGGCGTGGATGTGTGTGTTATGTCCTTAGGTCAGTTAGGTTTAAGTAGCTCTAAGTTCTAGGGGACTGATGACCTCAAATGTTAAGTCCCATAGTGCTCAGAGCCATTTGAACCATTTTTTTTTTACTCACGACACAGTCACACGAACCAGCAAACATCTACATCTACATCCATACTCCGCAAGCCACCTGACGGTGTGTGGCGGAGGGTACCCTGAGTACCTCTATCGGTTCTCCCTTCTATTCCAGTCTCGTATTGTACGTGGAAAGAAGGATTGTCGGTATGCTTCTGTGTGGGCTCTAATCTCTCTGATTTTATCCTCATGGTCTCTTCGCGAGATATACGTAGGAGGGAGCAATATACTGCTTGACTCTTCGGTGAAGGTATGTTCTCGAAACTTTAACAAAAGCCCGTACCGAGCTACTGAGCGTCTCTCCTGCAGAGTCTTCCACTGGAGTTAATCTATCATCTCCGTAACGCTTTCGCAATTACTAAATGATCCTGTAACGAAGCGCGCTGCTCTCCGTTGGATCTTCTCTATCTCTTCTATCAACCCTCCCTGGTGCGGATCCCACACTGCTGAGCAGTATTGAAGCATTGGGCGAACAAGCGTACTGTAACCTACTTCCTTTGTTGTCGGATTGCATTTCCTTAGGATTCTTCCAATGAATCTCAGTCTGGCATCTGCTTTACCGACGATCAACTTTATATGATCATTCCATTTTAAATCACTCCTAATGAGTACTCCCAGATAATTTATGGAATTAACTGCTTCCAGTTGCTGACCTGCTATTTTGTAGCTAAATGATAAGGGACCTATCTTTCTATGTATTCGCATCACATTACACTTGTCTACATTGAGATTCAATTGCCATTCCGTGCACCATGCGTCAATTCGCTGCAGATCCTCCTGCATTTCAGTACAATTTTCCATTGTTGCAACCTCTCGATACACCACAGCATGATCTGCAAAAAGCCTCAGTGAACTTCCGATGTCATCCACCAGGTCATTTATGTATATTGTGAATAGCAACGGTCCTATGACACTCCCCTGCGGCACCCCTGAAATCACTCTTACTTCGGAAGACTTCTCTCCATTGAGAATGACATGCTGCGTTCTGTTATCTAGGAACTCCTCAATCCAATCACACAATTGATCTGATAGTCCGTATGGTCTTACTTTGTTCATTAAACGACTGTGGGGAACTGTGTCAAACGCCTTGCGGAAGTCAAGAAACACGGCATCTACCTGTGAACCCGTGTCTAAGGCCCTCTGAGTCTCGAATAGCGCGAGCTGGGTTTCACACGACCGTCTTTTTCGAAACCCATGCTGATTCCTACAGAGTAGATTTCTAGTCTCCAGAAAAGGCATTATACTCGAACATTATACGTGTTCCAAAATTCTACAACTGATCGACGTTAGAGATATAGGTCTATAGTTCTGCACATCTGTTCGACGTCCCTTCTTGAAAACGGGGATGACCTGTGCCCTTTTCCAATTCTTTGGAACGCTTCGCTCTTCTAGAGACCTACGGTACACCGCTGCAAGAAGGGGGGCAAGTTCCTTCGCGTACTCTGTGTAAAATCGAACTGGTATTCCATCAGGACCAGCGGCCTTTCCTCTTTTGAGCGATTTTAATTGTTTCTCTATCCCTCTGTCGTCTACTTCGATATCTACCATTTTGTCAACTGTGCGACAATCTAGAGAAGGAAGCACAGTGCAGTCTTCCTCTGTGAAACAGCTTTGGACAACCACATATGCGATCGTCATAACTAAACTCCTTCTCACAACTGACAAGAATTTAAACTTGATCACGCCACCGTAACGGTCTCGCATGCGCAGTGTGCAAGACTTTTGAAACGGCCCTCGTGTTCATCGTAAGAAACAAACTGAAGACAACAGAAAAAAATGGAGTGAATATCAAGACAAAATAAACTGTGAAAGACTATCGGCTCACAAATTATAATTCAGCAGGCCGAAGACGTCTGCGAAGACCAAACAAAAGATGGGTACCGTAAAAGGCAAAGGCTTAATACTTGAAGTGCAGAACTGCATCCACCTTGTAGAAGGGAGATTTCAAGTCAGTGCCGAAATCCACTTGTACTTTACAGTCGAAGCGAAATACGCAGCTGGGTGGAGTGGAGGAAGGCGTATCCCACAACCGCGCCCGTATCGTGTGGCGCGCGCACTCCTCAGTCAGACGGAGCGCTAAGCGCACAGTACAGGCCTGGGTGACAACGCGCATTATATCATGTGTTAGGGCAGGATAGGAGGGGGGGGGGGGGGGGCGGTGGATCGATGCTCCGGCGCATTTCGTAGGGACGCTCCGCCACCGCCAAACCCCTCTGCCTCTTCTCGCGCGCACACGTGGTTTTCGAAGGCTTTTGGCCGCTGTTTCAGTTCGGAGCGATAAGCCGCTTTTAGCTATTGATAGCAACCGTAAAAGCAAGCCTCCTTCTAGTCACACATACACAGAAATGTCCCAGGAGTTGATTATAAATGGTAGACAACACCTGAGGCTGTTTCAGGATAATACATATTGCCACCTACTAAAGGAAAATCGTTCTTGTAGGATATATAACGAGGCTGGCGACTGTAATAAGAATTTATTACAGTCAGTAACCGTGACAGTCAAATCAATTCCCACCCTAAACTTCCCAATTAGGGTAGCTAGTCGCTCACAAGCACCGACTGATAATATTTTTATAGACAGGTCACATGAACAAAACAATATTACAAAAATAGTCTATGGCCTGTCAGACCGTTACATGCAGTTCCTTTCGTTAAATGTTAAATCTGAACAGGATATAAAAAGCAGCTGAATCTGAAGTCAAAAGGGTAGTCAATAACCCAAAAATTGGTTATTTCAGGACACTCTTCAAAGACATGAAAGGTATTCGCAGTTGAAAATATGGACAACCACCAGCGGTATAATGGAATGACAACAATGAAAATTTGTGCCGGACCGGGTGTCGACCGAGCGAGGTGGCGCAGTGGTTAGACACTGGACTCGCATTCGGGAGGATGACGGTTCAATCCCGCGTCCGGCCATCCTGATTTAGGTGTTCCGTGGCTTCCCTAAATCGCTCCAGGCAAATGCCGGGATGGTTCCTTTGAAAGGGCACGGCCGACTTCCCTCCCCATCCTTCCCTAATCTGATGAGACCGGTGACCTCGCTGTCTGGTCTCCTTCCCCAAACAACCCAACCCCAACCCCGAGTCTCCAGCCCGTACATCCAGCTTATCACAAGCGGTCGCCTTACGTTATCCGAACACGATTCACGGGCAGACTCAAATTTTCGACTGCTGTAGTCGCTGCAGTGCCTGTTTCGTGGACATACAAGCATTTCCGAAGCAACAGTGCACTGTACTTCCGAAAAACACTGGCACTGCAATGCCGTACTCCTCAAAGACGTGAACTGGTGTGAGATATATTGCATCCACCGCATGAAAGAAAAATACAATATATTTATTAATAAAACTCCTTACCTTATCTGAGCACTGTTTTCCGTCAAAACTGACCCAGGTTAGACCAAAGTCTACAGAGAAGACACGCATTACTCTGGTAATAAAAGTATTCTGTAAAACAAAAATGGAACTGTATATGTCAGTCATAAACAGCTCTCACGTTGATGCTGCGACTCATTACACCACATACTGCTAAATATTAAAGGTAGTAACACAAGAGAAAGATAATCGCGTCAGGTAACTAAATAAAGACAATATAGGGTACAGTGAAGGAGAAGAACGGTAGAACCAGACATGAAGATGACCATTTATCATTAAGAGTAAATGATGTATTCGTAACAGATGTGTGTAGTGTTGCAAAACTTTTTAACAAGCACTTCATAATTGTCACTGAAGATATGGGGTTGTCAGAATCAGTAGATGCTGTCATGGAATACTACAGAACAGTCTTAACAGATGGCTCAATAATTTAAGTGTGACTCTCACTATAACAGTGGAAGCTAATAACACATCAACAACATTAACAAAAGGGTGTGCTTCTGAGTCCAGTAACATATTAAGCTATCTATGAAACTAGTCGTTTATCGATGGAATATTTTATGAATGACTGGAATCTGCTGAAGTTAAGCCTTTGCTTAAGAATAAAGACAAAGAAATACCGTCGAATTTCCGTTCAATTTCACTTCTGCCACCATTCTAGAAAATTTTAGAAACGGTTATATACAGTCGGCTTCTTAACCATGTGACAGCAAGTTCGGATTTCTAAAGGTTCTGATATTGATAAGGCTATCCAGGCGTACACCGAGAATATACATACTTAATTCATTTGACAACAAATTATAAACTACTGTTATATTTTGTCATCTCTCAAAGATATGTGGCTGTGTAAACCACCATATCCTTTTAAGTAAGTTAGAATATTAGGGTGCAATAGGAAAGACTGCAAAATGGTTTAAATCCTCTACCTCTGACCTGAAACAAAGGATGTCATTAGGAAAGAGACGTGTATGAAGCTAACAAACATCACGCAGCTGGAAACTAATTACATGTAGTGTCCCACAAGGTTCGATCTAAGGGCCATTACTTTATCTTGTGTATATGATATCAGCGATAACATTTCTAGATGCAAAGTATGTTCTGCATCCAGATGATACGAACCTTTCCATAAACAGAAAATCAATCATAGTCTTAGGAATATCGCTTACAGAAATTTTCATTGACTTTAATAAAAGGTTACTTGCCAATTCTTTGTCAGTAAACTTTGAAAAACACACAACATGCGGCTTAGAACTTGTGAAACCAATATTTGCCTAAAATATGACTACAAACAGAATGAAGCATTTGATAATGTCAAATTATTGGGATTACAGACTGATAATAAATTCGCCTGGGAGGAGCATTCTGCAGATCTGCTGAAGTGCCTAAACAAATCTCTATTTGCAATGCGAATGTTGTCAGACACAGCTGACACAAAAAATAAAAAAGCTGGCATACTATCTTTCGTTCCATACAGTTATACGATGTTATTTTTTGGGGTAACTCATCAAACGAAGATTAAGTTTTCCGTGTCAAAAACTGCGTAATAAGAATTATTGGTGATGTGAACTCAATAACATTATGCAGAGGGCTGTTTAAGGAACTAGGAATAATAACTACTGCTTCCCAATACATTTATTCCTTAATACATTTGTCATTAAAATGTATCCCTTTACGAAACCGCCAGCCGCGGTGGCCGAGCCGTTCTAGGTCTGCTACGGTCGCAGGTTCGAATCCTGCCTCGGGCATGTATGAGTGTGATGTCCTTAGGTTAGTTAGGTTTAAATAGTTCTAAGTTCTAGGGGACTAATGACCTCAGATGTTACGTCCCATAGTGCTGAGAGCCATTTGAACCTTCTTTTTTTTTTTTTTTACGAAACCGACAGTTGCATTCATAGAATCAATACCAGAAATAAAAATGATTTTCGGAAAGATTTTAATGTCACTTACTTTGGTCCAGAAATATGTCCGTTATCCAGGAGCACACATTTCAATAATCTGCCAACAACTCATTTTGAGAAGAGCTAAAGGATTTATTTGTAATCAAATCCTACTCCATTCAAGAATTTCTTAGCCCAACCAACTGATGTATGTATGCTACCAGTGACACCAAACAATTCGAGTATCAGTACAATCTGACATCTGTACGAATTCAGTGCAGTAATGCGATCATTGTAAACAAATGCTGTATAGTGATTTTTTCTGTTGGACGATGCATGGCTGCAGTAGCGAGAAATTATCGTATCCATTGTCAGTGTATTGAACATTTACATGTTTTGTGAGGAGTTATTTGTTAGCTTTCAAATAATAATATTTATAAATGTTTTATTTATTCCACATCCATGAGGAACATTTCACTTTGGTTCTGTGGAAGTTACATTATCATATTTGTTTCTAAATATTTATTGTGTATTCTTGTTCTTCTGACATGTTCTACGTCCTAGAGGATCTCCTCACTCTGGGTGTATTGGAACGAAAAGTACATCTAATCTAATTTGGATACAAAAATTCCTCTCAGTTACGACTGGCTGACACTGTCGTTGAGCCAGATGCTGTCGGCTGCCCTGTTTCAGGGGAAACCACTCAGCCTGCAAGGTCCAGGCAATCGCAGAGGGTGGGATTATTGGTAGTTGGGAGCTCCAACGTTAGGCGCGTTATGGGACTTGGGTGAAAAGAAGGGTAGGAAATCCAATGTGCACTTCGTGTGCATACCGGGTGGAGTCATTCCAGATGTGGAAAAGGTCCTCCCGGATGCCATGAAGAGCACAGGGTGTATCCAGCTGCAGGTGGTTGCTCACGTCGGTACCAATGATGTGTGTCACTTTGGATCAGAAGAGATTCTCTCTGGTTTCGAGCGGCTAACAGAAGTGGGAAAGGCTGCCAGTCTTGCTTGCAAGATGAAAGCAGAGCTGACCATTTGTAGCATAGTCGACAGGACCGATTGCACAACTCTGGTACAGAGCTGAGTGGAGGGTCTGAATCAGAGGCTCAGACGGTTCTGCGACCGTGTAGGATGCAGATTCCTCGACTTGTCCCAAAGAGTGGTTGGGTTTCGGTCTCCGCTTAATAGGTCAGGTGTCCACTATACGCCGGAGGCGACTACACAGGTAGCAGGGGCTGTGTGGCGTGGACTGGGCGGTTTTTCAGGTTAGAGGGTCTCGGGGAAACACAAGAAGGGTTTCAGTCACAAAGGATGCAGGCTGAACACAGAAAAAATTTAGGTACGGGAACCATTGATATAACAGTTGTAAATTGTCGTAGCCGTGTTGGGAACGTACCGGAGCTCCAAGAGCCAATAGAAAGCACTGATGCTCAAATCGTTATAGGCACTGGAAGCTGGCTAAAGCCGGATATAATCTCAGCCGAAATTTTTGCGAAAAACCTAACTTTGTTCCGAAAGGATAGACTAAACACAATTGGCGGTGGCGTGCTTGTTGCTGTCAGAAGTAGTTTAACTTATCGCGAAGTTGAAGTAGATACTTCCTGTGAGTTAGTATGGGCAGAGGTCATTGTTGGCAACCGGAATAAAATAATAATTGGATCCTTTTCCCGACCTCCCAATTCAGATTATACAGTTGCTGAAAGGTTCAAAGAAAAGATGGGTTTGATCTCAAACACGTATCCGACTCATACGATAATAGTTGGTGTTGACTTTAATTTACCCTCGATATGTTAGCCAAAATACACGTTTAATTCCGGAAGTACGCATAAAATATCATCCGAAATTGTGCTAAACGCATTCTCTGAAAATTATTTCGAGCAGTTAGTTCATGAGCCCACGCGAATAGTAAACGGTTGTGAAAACACACTTGACCTCTTAGCAACAAATAATCCTGAGTTAATAACGAGCATCAAAACCGATTCAGGGATTAGTGAACACAGGGCTGTCGTAGCAAGATTGAATATTGTAATTCATAAATCCTCGAAAAATAAACGAAAAATATACCTATTCAAAAAAAAACAGATAAAAATTCACTTGACGCCTTCCTAAGAGACAATCTCCACTCATTCTAAATTAATAATATAAGTGCAGACCAGATGTGGCTTAAACTCAAAGAAATAGTACCGGCAGCAATTGAGAGATTTACACCAAATAAATTAACAAACGACAAAGCTGGTCCTCCTTGGTACACAAAACGGGTTAAAACACTATTGCAGAAACAACGAAACAAACATGCCAAATTTAAACAGATGCAAAATCCCCAAGATTGGCGATCATTTACAGAAGCTCGAAATTTAGCGCGGACTTAAATGCGAGGTGCCTATAACAGTTTCGACAACGAAACTTTGTCTCGAAACCTGGCAAAAAATCCAAAGAGATTCTGGTCGTATGTGAAGTATGTTAGCGGCAAGAAACAATCAATGCCTTCTCTGTGCGATAGCAATGGAGATACTATCGAAGACAGTGCTGCCAAAGCATAGTTACTAAACACACCCTTCCGAAATGCCTTTACAAAGGAAGACGAAGTAAATATTCCATAATTCGAATCAAGAACAGCTGCCAACATAACGTAGAAGTAAATATCCTTGCAGTAGTGAAGCAACTTAAATCACTTAATAAAAGCAAGTCTTCCGGTCCAGACTGTATACCAGTTAGGTTCCTTTCGGAGTATGCTGATGCATTAGCTCCATACTTAACAATCATATACAACCGTTCGCTCGAAGAAAGATCCGTACCCAAAGACTGGAAAGTTGCACAGGTCACACCAATATTCAAGAAAGGTAATAGGAGTAATCCACTAAATTACAGGCCCATATCGTTAATGTCGATATTCAGCTGGATTTTAGAACATATATTGTGTTCAAACATTATGAATTACCTCGAAGAAAACGGTCTATTGACCCACAGTCAACATGGGTTTAGAAAACAACTTTGCTGTGAAAAACAACTAGCTCTTTATTCACGTGAAGTGTTGAGTGTTACTGACAAGGGATTTGAGATGGATTCCGTATTTCTCGATTTCCGGAAGCCTTTTGACACAGTAGCACACAAGCGGCTCGTAGTGAAACTGCGTGCTTATGGAATATCGTCTCAGTTATGTGACTGGATCTGTGATTTCCTGCCAGAGAGGCCACAGTTCGTAGTAATTGACGGAAAGTCATCGTGTAAAACAGAAGTGACTTCTGACGTTCCCCAAGGTAGTGCTATAGGCCCTTTGGTGTTCCTTATCTATATAAACGATCTGGGAGACAATGTGAGCAGCCGTCTTAGGTTGTTTGCAGAGAACACTGTCGTGTATCGACTAATAAAGTCACCAGAAGATCAAAACAAATTGCAAAACGATTTAGAGAAGTATCTGAATGGTGCGAAAATTGGCAGTTGAACCTAAACAATGAAAAGTGTGATGTCATCCACATGAGTGCTAAAAGGAACTCGTTAAACTTCGGTTACACGATAAATCAGTCTAATTTAAAAGTCGTAAATTCAACTAATATCTAGGTATTACAATAACGAATAAATTGGAAGAAACACACAGAATAAATTGGAGGAAACAAACAGAAGAAAATGTTGTGGGGAAGGCTAACCGAAGACTGCGTTTCAGTGGCAAGACTCTTAGAAAATGTGACAGACCTACTAAGGAGACTGCCTACTCTACGCTTATCCGTCCTCTTTTAGAATACTGCTGCGCGGTGTGGGATCCTTACCAGATAGGACTGACGGAGTACATCGAAAAAGCTCGAAGAAAGGCAGCACGTTTTGTATTATCGCGAAATATGGGAGAGAGTGTCACAGAAATGATACAGGATTTGGGATGGAAATCATTAAAAGAAAAGCGTTTTTCGTTGCGACGGAATCTTCTCACGAAATTTCAATCACCAACTTTCTCCTCCGAATGCAAAAATATTTTGTTGACACCGACCTACATAGGGAGGAACGATCACCAAGATAAAATAAAGGAAATCAGAGCTCGTACGGAAAGATGTAGGTGTTCATTCTTTCCGCGCGCTATACGAGATTGGAATAATAGAGAATTGTGAAGGTGGTTCGATGAATACTCTGTCAGGCACTCAAATGTGATTTGCAGAGTATCCACGTAGATGTAGATGTAGATGCAGCGCGTCATCCTGGATAGGCAATCACCAATGGACAATGACGTAGTATCTGGTGCTCCTCAGGGGAATATTGTGGGGTCCCTGTTCACTCGTCACTTACAGGGTGCCTAAAGGATGCTGCGTTCCCGGAATGCTATACAACAATTCAAGCAAATAGGATTAACAGGTTTATTACAACCAAACAGATCGACAATAAAAAAAATTGTTCAAATGGCTCTGAGCACTATGAGACTTAACTGCTGAGGTCATCAGTCCCCTAGAACTTAGAACTACTTAAACCTAACTAAGCTAAGGACATCACACACATCCATGCCCGAGGCAGGATTCGAACCTGCGACCGTAGCGGTCGCGCGATTCCAGGCTGCAGCGCCTAGAACCGCTCGGCCACTCCGGCCGGCGATTGACAATACTTAACTTTGAATTTACAATGGTGTCGCAAGCGATGAGCGAGATGCAATCAATCGAAGTCCGTTACTGTATACAGGGTCCATGCAAGCAACTGATATGGATCACACGTCACTACTATCTTAGTGCTCTCCTAGTACTGTGCGAACACCGTCCGGCCGAGGCTGTCAGGAGCGGAGCTTACATTCTCTTCGGCTAGAGGGCGCTCCTGTCGTGGAGCGATCCTAGTCAGCGGGCTATTGGCTGACGTCGTCTCATAGCCTTCTCTGCTCTTGCGATCTTCATCTTCGTGTCGGCGCTTGTCGATACACCGGAACATATAATAGGACCTTTAGTGTTCATGGCATTAGGTGTAATCTCAGACTTTTCACAGATGATGAAGCAGATTAATTGTTAGGATACTGAGAAAATGCAGTCGGTCCAGAGTCGAGACTTTTTATATAACTTTTCTGTCAGAATACGGCTCAGGTACGTGGGACCACTACCAGAGAAAGGCAGCACGAATGGTCACTTCGAAATTTCACCCATGAGAGAGTGCCACGAAGGCCCCGAAAACATCTGATATGGTAGGCGCTTGGATCATCCAGAGAAAGCCTATCCTAAAGTTTCAAAAACCAGTATCAAGTGAACATATCTATGAATATGCTTCAGTTCCATTATGTATCGCTCCCGTACGGTATCGTGTAGACAAGATTATACTGATTACAGCGTTCTCAGGCGAATGTAAGCAGTCTTTTTTCTTCTGCTGTCCATACAGGAGTGAACAGGGAAAACACATAACATGTGGTACTGCACTGCGTACCCTCTCCTATGCGTTTCATAATGGTCTGGATAGTGTGTGCAGATATGTAGATGTAGATATGTCACAGAACTTCTTTCTGGCAAAAGTTGCACTAATAAACTGTTATATATCGGCAAGATATCAGCCCGGTGATAACTTGTTCTGTATGTAAAGAAACTCAGAGTCGATCACTGTAAAACATGTACGAATGTGACACCATCTCACTACAGAAGTAACTAGTTGCTGTAACGTCTTTATAAAAGTTTTGTTTTTTTGTTTGCCAATGAATATTAAATGCGTAATGTTCGTGTCATGCAGATTAACTGTATGATGTGTTGTTGAGCAAATGATTTAATCTGCAAAACCAATACGCAAGTTTCATAATAAAATCAATCAAAATGGCTCTGAGCACTATGGGACTTAACATCTATCGTCATCAGTCTAAAATCAATCCCTCTGAAATCTACCCAGTCTCGTGAGCACTGAGTTCAATGGGCCCGTGCAATAAACTGATAAAATTGCCTTTGTAAATAAACAATGAAATAATTTTGCCTTAGCTCTAGAATGACAACGGATGTAACCTTGGTATTCTGTTCTCTCCACACTAGGCATAAAAAATATTCAATCTTGGCAGAGCGAAGTGCAATGCCGGCCGTAAAATAGCTTCATACAAATAATATCAGTAGATTGGTTGATAAATGAATAACTTTGCAAACGAATCAGTGAACATACTAGATATTGGCTCAGTGCTGTGCAATGCTGGCCGCATTGAAGCTGTTACAAACATTAATACTTTTTCTGGCTTTTGCACGTTAATATTTTCCTGACTGTGATTGAAAAATGATTTTTTACAAAAATATTCTTTGAGTCCAAATAAACACGACATGCAAAAGGATGAGGTATTGATAAGGGGATATGCTAAGACCGAATGCTTCAGTTTGAAAAATGTATTCAAAATATGGTTTCACCTTTACAAAATCTGATATAAAGCAAATCACATTAACTTCAAAATCAGTGAACTTATCAACTGTTCTACAATTCTTACTTACTCATCATCATCATCATCAATTAAGACTGATTATGCCTTTCAGCGTTCAGTCTTGAGCATAGCCCCCTTATAAAATTCCTCCATGATCCTCTATTCAGTGCTAAGATTGGTGCCTCTTCTGATGTTAAACCTATTACTTCAAAATCATTCTTAACCGAATCCAGGTACCTTCTCCTTGGTCTGCCCCGACTCCTACTACCCTCTACTGCTGAACCCATGAGTCTCTTGGGTAACCTTGTTTCTCCCATGCGTGTTAACATGACCCCACCATCTAAGCTTGTTCGCCCTGACTGCTACATTTATAGAGTTCATTCCCAGTTTTTCTTTGATTTCCTCACTGTGGACACCCTCCTGCCATTGTTCCCATCTACTACTACCTGCAATCATCCTAGCTACTTTCATATCCGTAACCTCAACTTTGTTGATAAGGTAACCTGAATCCACCCAGCTTTCGCTCCCATACAAGAAAGTTGGTCGAAAGATTGATTACTGTCGTAACTAAAAAACACTCGGATTGTTACATGACAAAAAGTCTGACATCGTTTGACAAAGTAGATTCCAAAATGTAACCTATCTGTATCAGGATTACAAAACACACAAAGTATTACAAATCGAGCTTACCTAATCAACCTATACATTACATCTGATGGAAAATACTTGGTTCCTACATTCAAGGGTCAGCACTGTAAAAATTAGCGAAAGCCTCATTGCGTTGCTGCATACTTAAAACTAAATATACAAAATTTCAATACCTTACAAATTTGATCCAGTTGCTTTACCTTTGAGTTACAGTATCTCTCAAAAAAATGGTTCTGAGAACTATGGGGCTTAACTTCTGAGGTCCTTAGAACTAGTTAAACCTAATTAACCTAAGGGCATCACACACATCCATGCCCGAGGCAGGATTCGAACCTGCGACCGTAGCGGTCGCGCGGTTCCAGACATAAGCGCCTAGAACCCCTCGGCCACTCCGGCCGGCGATTGACAATGCTTAACTTTGAATTGGGGGGGATGCGGAAAACAGTGCAGTCGTTGTCACAATGCGGAAACATCGATTTATCTGACATTCAAAAGGGCGCGATCATTGGGCCAAGGGTGGAGGCATTTCCGAAACGGGTAAGTTTCTAAACTGTTCGAGTGCTGTTGTGTTTAAAGTATGCGGTGCATGGCAAAAAGGCACTTTAGACGATTGACAGGCCGCAGATGACAGGGGTGACTCACGGCTGCATAGATGTGTGAGGGCGAATAAACGTACAATACTGAGTAACTGACCGCCCATATGAACCAAGGGGCTACCAACGGTGTCTCCTCAACGATCGTTCAGCGGAAGTTGCTCCGTAAGGGCCACCGCAGAAGGCGCCTGGTTCGTGCACCCATGCTGACTGCTACTCATCAGCGACAAAGACTGGAATTCGCACATCAGTAGCGTAAATGGACGTCCGCTGAGTGACGGCAAGCGACCTTTTCAGATGAATCTCGTTTCATGCTCCATCGTACAGATGGTCGTTGGCGTGAACGGCCTGGCAACAAACATCGCAAAGATTCAGGCTGGAGGAAAGAGTGTTATGGTCTGTGGACAGTTTTAGTAGCATTCCCTGACTGATCACGTCATTCTAGAAATCACAATGGATCAACACAAGTACACATCTACCCTTGCGGAACGCCTCCACCTCTACATGCAATTTGTTTCCTTCCTCAGCACGATGGCATCTACCAGCAGTAGAGTGTAACGTGTCACATAGCTCACAGTGTACTTGCGTGCTTCGAAGAGCACCAGGATGAGTTTACCGTAATCCCCTGGTCATCATAAAATCGCGAATATGTGCGACCACCTCGATCGTGGTGTTCACGCCATGGACCTTTACCCAAGAGATCTTGGGCAGGTGGCCACAACACTGGAGTCAGTATGACTCCACATCCCTGTCGGCACCGTAAAAAACCCCATTTATTGTCTTCCTCCTCGTCCGCGCTGCCAAAGATGGGTATTCAGGATTGTGACAGATGGTCACATCAATGTGGTGAGTAAAGACATTATGGCCCCTGATTAATAACGTGTTGGTCTACCTCTGGAAAGCAATACAACAGCGATTCTGCGTGGCATGGATTCGACAATCCACTGTAGGTTTCCAGACATATGCGGCACTAGGTATCTATGTACAGGTCCATAAATTACAGGTTGGTGATTTGAGGGCGAGACCCGACAGTGTTCCACATGACTTCCATTGTGTTCATATCAGAAGAATCTGTTGGTCGAGAATGTGGAAATATCATCGCTGTTGGGGAAAACGTCAAGCATTAAAGGATGTAGGTGGTCTGCAATAATGTTCCCATAGACCACAGCTGTCACAGTGCCTTCGATTACTATCAGACATCCTATCTGTGCTACAGTGTCGCCAGTACACCGGTCGACAAAGATGAAGCGCGAAGATCGATTAGTAGGGGCTGAATCAAGTGCGTCTATCACAAGAGAGAGGCCAGAGAAACACCACATGCAACACGCGGCCAACGTCCTCTCGACAGCATATACACTCCTGGAAATTGAAATAAGAACACCGTGAATTCATTGTCCCAGGAAGGGGAAACTTTATTGACACATTCCTGGGGTCAGATACATCACATGATCACACTGACAGAACAACAGGCACATAGACACAGGCAACAGAGCATGCACAATGTCGGCACTAGTACAGTGTATATCCACCTTTCGCAGCAATGCAGGCTGCTATTCTCCCATGGAGACGATCGTAGAGATGCTGGATGTAGTCCTGTGGAACGGCTTGCCATGCCATTTCCACCTGGCGCCTCAGTTGGACCAGCGTTCGTGCTGGACGTGCAGACCGCGTGAGACGACGCTTCATCCAGTCCCAAACATGCTCAATGGGGGACAGATCCGGAGATCTTGCTGGCCAGGGTAGTTGACTTACACCTTCTAGAGCACGTTGGGTGGCACGGGATACATGCGGACGTTCCCTTGCCGGTCTAGGAATGGTAGAACGATGGGTTCGATGACGGTTTGGATGTACCGTGCACTATTCAGTGTCCCTCGACGATCACCAGAGGTGTACGGCCAATGTAGGAGATTGCTCCCCACACCATGATGCCGGGTGTTGGCCCTGTGTGCCTCGGTCGTATGCAGTCCTGATTGTGGCGCTCACCTGCACGGCGCCAAACACGCATACGACCATCATTGGCACCAAGGCAGAAGCGATTCTCATCGCTGAAGACGACACGTCTCCATTCGTCCCTCCATTCACGCCTGTCGCGACACCACTGGAGGCGGGCTGCACGATGTTGGGGCGTGAGTGGAAGACGGCCTAACGGTGTGCGGGACCGTAGCCCAGCTTCATGGAGAGAGTTGCGAATGGTCCTCGCCGATACCCCAGGAGCAACAGTGTCCCTAATTTGCTGGGAAGTGGCGGTGCGGTCCCCTACGGCACTGCGTAGGATCCTACGGTCTTGGCGTGCATCCGTGCGTCGCTGCGGTCCGGTCCCAGGTCGACGGACACGTGCACCTTCCGCCGACCACTGGCGACAACATCGATGTACTGTGGAGACCTCACGCCCCACGTGTTGAGCAATTCGGCGGTACGTCCACCCGGCCTCCCGCATGCCCACTATACGCCCTCGCTCAAAGTCCGTCAACTGCACATACGGTTCACGTCCACGCTGTCGCGGCATGCTACCAGTGGTAAAGACTGCGATGGAGCTCCGTATGCCACGGCAAACTGGCTGACACTGACGGCGGCGGTGCACAAATGCTGCGCAGCTAGCGCCATTCGACGGCCAACACCGCGGTTCCTGGTGTGTCCGCTGTGCCGTGCGTTTGATCATTGCTTGTACAGCCCTCTCGCAGTGTCCGGAGCAAGTATGGTGGGTCTGACACACCGGTGTCAATGTGTTCTTTTTTCCATTTCCAGGAGTGTATTTAGGCCGCCACCACTGACCGGAGGTCCTCACTCATTCACTCAATCATCCAGTTTGGCGTCCGCCAGTTCACTCCCACAGTAGGTTTAGTTCGCCACATGCTACAACAGTGCATACCGACCAGATTAGTGAGTACAGCACGTTTACCTCAGCCAGTATTGTACTTTGCTAGCCGGCCGCGGTGGTCTCGCGGTTCTAGGCGCGCATTCCGGACCCGTGCGACTGCTACGGTCGCAGGTTCGAATCCTGCCTCGGGCATGGATGTGTGTGATGTCCTCAGGTTAGTTAGGTTTAAGTAGTTCTAAGTTCTAGGGGACTGATGACCTCAGCAGTTGACTCCCATAGTGCTCAGAGCCATTTGAACCATTTGTACTTTGCAATGAGCAACTACCCATAACCTCACCCTCCCCCTTGCTTCCTTGCCGTACAAGATCTACAGTGGCGAACCAGAATAACTGGCCGAAGATTTTGCTTGCTTCTCTTGTTTCTTAACTTGCAGGGGTGGTCGTGTTCAAGTGTTTCTATCTGCTAATTTCTTGTAATGTTCTTGCATGTATTCCAGGAGGGGAGCCGCAGAACTACTCAAATTCTCTTTTCAGAGGCTTTTCTTGCTTTTTGATGTATGTATTTGTATTAGAAAAATTGCACAGGCCACGGTAGCAGACACAGATCTCAAGATTTTGTTGCATTAACTTCGCACGTCTTGTCCTCGTTCATTAAACAGTATCCAGAACTCAGTTATACGCCGATATTTTGCAGTCGGCATAACATTTCAGTTCAACAGGGTGTGATTCTAATACAAAATGACAATGGACAATTGCGTATGCTTATTCCCAAAGTGTTGTGAAAGGACGTATTGCGATTGCTCCACCAAGGACATTGGGGAATGGTTCAAATTAAACAGTTAGCCTGGAAAAAGCGTTCGACAATGTAAAATGATGCAAGATGTTCGAAATTCTGAGAAAAGTGGGGGTAAGCTATAGGGAGAGAGGGATCATGTACAGTATGTGCAACAGCCAAGAGGGAATAATAACAGTGGATGACCAAGAACTAAGTGCTCGTATTAAAAAGGGTGTAAGACAAGGATGTAGTCTTTCGCCCGTACCGCTCAACCTGTACATCGACGAAGTAATGATAGAAATAAAAGAAAGGTTCAGGAGTGGAATTAAAATTCAAAGTGAAAGGATATCAATGATACGATTCACTGATGACATGGCTATGTTGAGCCAAAGTGAAGAAGAATTACATGATCTGCTGAACGGAATGAACAGTCTAATGAGTACACAGTATGTATTAAGAGTAAATCGAAGAAAGACGAAAGTAATGAGAAGCAGTAGAAATGTGAACAGTGAGAAACTTAACATCAGGATTGATGGTGACGAAATAGATGAAGTTAAGGAATACTGCTACCTAGGCAGTAAAATAACCAATGGCGGATGGAGAAAAGAGGACTTCAAAAGCAGACTAGCAATGGCAAAAAGAGCATTCCTGGCCAAGAGAAGTCTATTAATATCAAATATCGGTCTTAATTTGAGGAAGAAATTTCTGAGAATGTACGTCTGGAGTACAGCATTGTATGGTAGTAAAACACAAAACGGGAATAGAAGAGAATCGAAGCATTTGAGATGTGGTGCTGCAGACGAATGTTCAAAATTAGGTGGACTGATAAGGTAAGGAATGAGGAGGTTCTGGGCAGAATCGGAGAGGAAAGGAATATGTGGAAAACACTGATAAGGAGAAGGAACAGGATGACAGGACATCTGTTAAGACATGAACCGTAGGCCTGTAGAGGGCAAAAACTGTAGAGAAAGACAAAGCCTGGAATGCATCCAGCAAATAATTGAGGACATAAGTTTCAACTGCTACTCTGAAATGAAGAGGCTACCATAGGAGCACAGGAGAGGAATTCGTGGCGGGCCGCTTCAAACCAGCCACAAGATTGGTGACAAAAAAAAAAAAAAAAAAAAAAAAACAGTTGGCGGGCAATGGCACTGTACTTGGCAGGGCATAGACGCCCATATGGGACAGATAATATCACAGTATCACGCATGCGAGGAATCAAATCCGCTCCGCCACATACATTCTCAGCTTGACCTAAGACTGAATGCCCATGATAACGAGTGCACATTGACTTTGCAGGACCATTTTGGGACACTCGTTGGCTCGTGGCGGTAGACTCTTTTAGCAAGGAAACGTTTCCAGTTCGCGTAAATAAAGAACCGAATTAATCCATGAGTGCATCTGTGTTGTAGAAAGAAGAAACCGGCCACACATACAACATCCTCTCCCTTGCTTCCTTGTGGTACAAGCCCAGATGAAGGTCCATCCATACAGCATAATGCTGCCCCCACTGCCCTGAATCCACGAGGCAGTGGACGTCTCGAGCAGCTATTCGCCTGGATGACGGCGTATCCTGTCGCGACCATCAACCTTGTGAAGCGAGAAGTGTGATTCATTTGGCCAGTCCATTCTCGATGATCCCGTGTCAGCTGCCATCGTAACAGACGATGTCGCTCAGTGTACATGGGAATGTGTAGAGTCGTCTGCTGCGGAGACCCATGTTCAACCACGTGTGCTGAATGGTGAGCTCCAAAACAGTAGTGGGTGCACCAGCATTGGACTCTGTTGTCAGATCTGACACAGATCATTGCCTATCCTGCTTTCCAGAGGGGCAACCTCCATTCTGAACGTTCTATGACGAGACGTGGAAGTCCAACACCATTTTACCTACTCCCTATTCGTGCTCTCCCCGTCGTTCACGCACTTTCCATAGATGCTCACGACAACAGCCGACTATCTCCGACGTTTTCGAGACCCTCGTCTCCATGTAATGGGTCATAAAACTCTGTCCTGTGTCAGACTCGCCTATGATGATAGATTTCGCCATCTTCGTGCCGTGTGGTTGGTAGTATTATATCCCATTCGTCTCTGGTTGCTTGTAAGGATATCCCAGGAGGAATGTTCAAAATTCACAGATATGACAGGAATGCTCACCTCAAGCAAGAAGCTTTCCGAATTGTTTCCGTGATGGAACATATTTAACAAACATCTATTTTTGGACCAGGGGCGTCCACGTATGTGTCTTATCCACCCAACCCCTTGACGTTTTATTCTACCCCAACCTGCCTCGTCGCTTTCGACGAAGAGATACTGAATTTAATTGACGAAAGGAGAAAATATAAAAATGCAGTAAGTGAAGCAGGCAAAAAGGAATACAAACGTCTCAAAAATGAGATCGACAGGAAGTGCAGAATGGCTAAGCAGGGATGGCTAGAGGACAAATGTAAGGATGTAGAGGCCTATCTCACCAGGGTTAAGATAGATACATCCTACATGAAAATTAAAGAGAACCACTTGCATGAATATCAAGAGCTCAGATGGAAACCCAGTTCTAAGCAAAGAAGGGAAAGCACAAATGTGGAAGGAGTATATAGAGGGTCTATACAGGGGCGATGTTCTTGAGGACAATATTATGGAAATGGAAGAGGAGGTAGATGAAGATGAAATGGGAAATATGATACTGCGTGAAGAGTTTGACAGACCACTGAAAGACCTGAGTCGAAACAAGGCCCCGGCAGCAGACAACATTCCATTAGAACTATTGACATCTTTGGGAGAGCCAGTCCTAACAAAACTGTACCATACTGTGAGCAAGATGTATGAGACAGGCGAAATTCCCTCAGACTTCAAGAACAATATAATAATTCCAATCCCAAAGAATGCAGGTGTTGACAGATGTGAAAATTATCGAACTGTCAGTTTAATAAGTCACAGCTGCAAAATACTAAGGCGAATTCTTTACAGACGAATGGAAAAACTGGTAGAAGCCGACCTCGGGTAAGATCAGTTTGGATTCCGTAGAACGTGAGGCAACACTTACCCTACGACTTATCTTAGGAGAAATATTAAGGAAATGCAAACCTACGTTTCTAGCATTTGTAGACTTAGAGAAAGCTTTTGACAATCTTGACTGGAATACTCTCTTTCGAATTCTGAAGGTTGCAGGGGTAAAATACAGGGAGCGAAAGGCTATTTACAATTTGTACAGAAACCAGATGGCAGTTATAAGGGTTGAGGGACATGAAAGGGAAGCAGTGGTTGGGAAGGGAGTGAGACAGGGTTGTAGGCTCTCCCCAATGCTATTCAATCTGTATATTGAGCAAGCAGTAAAGGAAACAACAGAAATATTCGGAGTAGGTATTAAAATCCATGAAGAGGAAATACAAACTTTGAGGTTCGCCGATGAAATTGTAATTCTGTCAGAGACAGCAAAGGACTTGGAAGAGCAGTTGAAAGGAATGGACAGTGTCTTGAAAGGAGGGTATAAGATGAACATCAACAAAAGCAAAACGAGGATAATGGAATGTAGTCGAATTAAGTCAGGTGAGGCTGAGGGAATTAGATTAGGAAATGAGACATTCAAAGTAGTAAAGGAGTTTTGCTATTTGGGGAGCAAAATAACTGATGATGGTCGAAGTAGAGAGGATATAAAATGTAGACTGGCAACGGCAAGGAAAGTGTTTCTGAAGAAGATTAATTTGTTAACATCGAGTATTGATTAAAGTGTCAGGAATTCGTTTCTGAAAGAATTGTATGGAGTGTAGCCATGCATGGAAGTGAAACATGGATGATAAATAGTTTAGACAAGAAGAGAATAGAAGCTTCCGAAATGTGGTGCTACAGAAGAATGCTGAAGGTTAGATGCGTAGATCATATAATTAATGAGGAGGTATTGAACAGAATTGGGGAGAAGAGGAGTTTGTGGCACAACTTGACTAGAAGAAGGGATCGGTTGGTAGGACATTTTCTGAGGCATCAAGGGATCACCAATTTAGTACTGGAGGGCAGCGTGGAGGGTAAAATTCGTAGAGGGAGACCAAGAGATCAATACACTAAGCAGATTCAGAAGGATGAAGGCTGCAGTAGGTACTGGGAGATGAAGAAGCTTGCACAGGATAGAGTAGCATGGAGAGCTGCATCAAACCAGTCTCAGGACTGAAGACCACAACAACAACAGTCCTACCGTCAGCAAAGGGCAACTTTCTGCTCTTTCCAGTGTCACTCGAACACGTACATGGCGAACGCTACATGCGGAAAACTTGTATCGGTTTCACATACCGGTTGCCCACAATCTTCACACTGGCGAGAATGCCACACTACTTGAATTTTATCACAGGTTAAATGACAATCGTCATTTGCTTCCATCAATACTATTCATTGACGAAGCCACATTTACACAGAATGGAATCAACAACACAAGTAATAATCATCGACGGTCGTAGGAAACTCCACACGCTACAGTGGAAGCCAATTTGTATGTTTGTTTTTCGATCAATGTTTGGTGCAGTATTATCGGTAACATATTGATAGATCTAGTCATTTTGGAAGAGCGAATGACGAGGCAGAATTACTTACATGTTTTGGAAAATTCGTTTGTTGAACACCTCGAGGACGTTCGTTTGGCCACGCTGTCTGCAGTGTACTTCCAGGGTGATGGAGCCGCGCCACATTTTACCAGATGTGTGAGGGAACATCTAATTGCATTTATCCTAAGCGGTGGATTGATCATGGTAGCAAAATTAAGTGGCCACCAAGGTCTACATCTACATCTACGTGACTACTCTCTCCTATTCACTATTAAGTGCCTGGAAGAGGGCTCAATGAACCACCTTCAAGCTGTCTCTCTATCGTTTCACTCCCGAACGAAGCGCAGGAAAAACTAACACTTAGATTTTTTTGTGCGAGCCCTGATTTCTCTTATTTTTTGGTGATGATCATATGTATGTGAGTGCCAACAGTATGTTTTTGCAATCGGAGAAGAAAACTGATGACTGAAATTCGCTACGAAAAACGCCTTTGTTTTAATGATTGGCACTCCAATTCACGCATCATTTCTGTGGCACTATCTCCCCTATTTCGCGATAATACAAAACGACTTGCCCTTCACTGAACGTTTTCGAAGCGCGGAGTGGCCGTTCGGTTTGAGGCGTCATGAAACGGACTGCGCGGCCCCTCCCGCCGGAGGCTCGAGTCCTCCCTCGGGCATGTGTGTGTGTGTGTGTGTGTGTGTGTGTGTGTGTGTGTGTGTGTGTGTGTGTGTGTGTGTGTATGTGTGTGCGTGTGTGTACTGTTCTTAACTAAGATAGTTTAAGTCAGTTTAAGTAGTGGTTAAGTCGAGGAACCGATGACCTAAGCAGTTTGGTCCCTTATGAATTCACACACATTTGAACTTTTTCAATAACATCTCTCAGTCCCACCTGATACGGATCCCACACCGCACAGCAATACTTCAGAATTGGGCGGACAAGTGTAGTGTAAGCAGTCTCTCTAGTAGATCTGTTGCACCTTCTAATTGTTCTGCCAATGAATCGCACTCTTTGGTTTGCTCTACCCACAACATTAACTATGTCATCGTTCCAAGTTAGGTTATTTGTAATTGTAATCCTTAAGTATTTAGATTTGTGTGACTTATCGCGTAATCGAAATTTAACGGATTTCTTTTAGTATTCATGTGAATAACTTCACACTTTTCTTTAATCAGTGTCAACTGCCACTTTTCACACCACACAGATATCTTATCTAAATCATTTTTCAACTCATTTTGGTCATCTGATGACTTTACAAGACGGTAAATGGCAGCATCATCTGCAGATATTCTAAGAGTGAAATAATTTGGGTGAAGGTCACGGTTAAAGCAGGCTCAAACATGGTAATTGGATGTCTCTATAGGTCCCCTGGGTGAGCAGCTGGTGTGGCAGAGCACCTGGAGGAAAATTTCGAAAATGTTTCGAGTAGATTTCCCCACCATGTTATAGTCTGGGTGGAGATTTTAATTTGCCAGATATAGACTGGGAGACTCAACCGCTTATAACGGGTGGCAGGGACAAAGAATCCAGTGAAATTTTTTTAAGTGCATTATCTGAAAACTACCTTGAGCAGTTAAACAGAGAACCGACTCATGGCGATAACGTATTAGACCTTCTCGTGACAAACAGACCCGAACTATTTGAAACAGTTAACGCAGAACAGGGAATCAGCGATCATAAAGCGGTTACTGCATCGATGATTTCAGCCGTAAATAGAAATATTAAAAAAGATAGGAAGATTTTTCTGTTTAACAAAAGTGACAAAAAGCAGATTACAGAGTACCTAACGGCTCAACACAAAAGTTTTGTCTCAAGTACAGATAGTGTTGAGGATCAGTGGACAAAATTCAAAACCATCGCACAATAAGCATTAGATGAGTATGTGCCAAGCAAGATCGTAAGAGATGGAAAAGAGCCACCGTGGTACAACAACCGAATTAGAAAACTGCTGCGAGAGCAAAGGGAACTTCACGGGAAACATAAATATAGCCAAAGCCTGGCAGACAAAGGCCGCTAGACCTGATAAGATACCAGTTCGATTTTACTCAGAGAACGCGAAGAAACTTGCCCCCCTTCTTGCAGCGCTGTACCGTAGGTTTCTAGGAGAGTGTAGCGTTCCAAAGGATTGAAAAAGGGCACAGGTCATCCCCGTTGTCAAGAAGGGACGTCGAACAGATGTGCAGAACTATAGATTAGTTGTAGAATTTTGGAACACGTATTATGTTCGAGTATAATGACTTTTCTGAAGACTACAAATCTACTCTGTAGGAATCAGCACGGATTTCGAAAAAGACGATCGTGTGAAACCCAGCTCGCGCTATTCGTCCACGAGACTCAGAGGGCCATAGAAACGCGTTCCCAGGTAGATGCCGTGTTTCTTAACTTCCGCAAGGCGTTCGACACAGTTCCCCACAGTCGTTTAATGAACAAAGTAAACGCATATGGACTCTCAGACCAATTGTGTGATCAGATTGAAGAGTTCCTTGATAACAGAACGCAGCATGTCATTCTCAATGGAGAGAAGTCTTCCGAAGTAAGTGTGATTTCAAGTGTGCCGCAGAGGAGTGTCGTAGGACCGTTGCTATTCACATTATACATAAATGACTTTGTGGATAACATCGGAAGTTCACTGAGGCTTTTTGCGGATGATGCTGTGGTATTTCGAGAGGTTGTAGCAATGGAAAATTGTACTGAAATGCAGGAGGATGTGCAGCGAATTGACGCATGGTACAGGGAATGGCAATTGAATCTCAATGTAGACACGTGTAATGTACTGCGAATACATAGAAAGAAAGATCCCTTATCATTTAGCTACAATATAGCATGTCAGCAACTGGAAGCAGTTAATTCCATGAATTATCTGGTAATATGCATTAGGAGTGATTTAAAATGGAATGATCATATAAAGTTGATCGTTGGTAAAGCAGATGCCAGACTGGCATTCAGTGGAAGAATCCTAAGGAAATACAATCCGAAAACAAAGGAAGTAGGTTACAGTACACTTGTTCGCCCACTGGTTGAATATTGCTCCCCAGTGTGGAATCCGTATCAGATAGGGTTGACAGAAGAGATAGAGAAGATCCAACGGAGAGCAGCGCGCTTCGTTACAGGATCATTTAGTAATCGCGAAAGCGTTACGGAGATTATAGATAAACTCCAGTGGAAGCAGTGGAAGACTCTGCAAGAGAGACGTTCAGTAGCTCAGTACGGGCTTTTATTGAAGTTTCGAGAACATACCTTCACCGAGGAGTCAAGCAGTATATTTGCTCCCTCCTACGGATATCTAGCGAAGAGACCATGAGGATAAAATCAGAGAGATTAGAGCCCACTCAGAGGCATACCGACAATCTTTCTTTCCACGAACAATACGAGACTGGAATAGAAGGGAGAACCGATAGAGGTAATCAAGGTACCGTCCACCACACACCGTCAGGTGTTTTGCGGATTATGGATGTCGATGTAGATGTAGATGTAGAAGAGGGCTACTCAGATTGTATCCTATGTCGTTAATATAGATCAGGTACAATAGAGGGCCTATAACACTTCCTTGGGGAGCGCCGTATATTACTTTTGTTTTACTCGATGACTTTCCGTCTATTACTACGAACTGTGACTTCTCTGACAGGAAATAACGAATCCAGTCGCACAACTGAGGCGATGCTCCATAGGGACACAGTTTGGTTAGAAGACACTTGTGAGGAACGGTGTCGAAAGCGTTCTGAAAATTTAAAAATATGGAGTCAATTTGACATCCCCTGTCGATAGCACTCATTACTTCAGGAGTATAAAGAGCTGGTTGTGTTCCGCAAGAACGATGTTTTCTGAATCCGTGCTGACTATGTGTCAATAAATCGTCTTCTCCGAGATACTTCGTAGTGTTTGAATACAGCATATGTTCCAAAACCCTACTGCAAATCGAAGTCACTGATATGGGCCTGTAATTCAGCGGATTACTCCTATTTCCCTTTTTGGATACTGGTGTGACTTCAGCAACTTTCCAGTCGTTAGGAACGGAACTTTCTGTGAGCGAGCGGTTGTATATAATTGCTAAATATGGAGCTATTGCATCTGCATAGTCTGAAAGGAACCTGACTGGTATACCATGTGGACCGGAAGCCTTACCTTTATTAAGTGATTTAAGCTGCTTTGCAACACCGAGAAAAACCGTGCTCAATAATTCTGCTTTGGTGGCACTGTCATCAGTGACTTCACCGTTGTTATCGCTAAGTGAAGGTATTGATTGCTTCTCGCCACTGGTGTGTTTTATATTTGAGCAGAATGTTTCCTGCCATATTCCGAGACAGAGTTTCGTTGTGGAAGTTATAAAAATCATCTCGCATTGAAGCACGCGCTACATTTCGAACTTCTGCAAAACTTTGCCAATCTTTGGGATTTTGCGTTGTTTTAAATTTAGCATGCGTTTTTCGTTGCTTCTGCAACAGCGATCTCACCCGTTATGTGTTCCATGGAGGATCAGTACAATCACTTATTAATTTATGTGGTATATATCTCTCAATTGCCGTCATTACTATCTCTTTGAAATCATTCCACATCTTTCTTACGTGATCAGATCGAAAGGAGTGGAGACTGTCTCTTAAAAAGGCGTTAAGAACATTTTATCATCTTTTCTTAAGTAGATGTACTTCGCGTTTGTTTTTGATGGTTGTGCGTGTTACGGTACTCGGCCTAGCAGCCACTGCCTTGTGGTCGCTAACCCCTGTGTCCGCCGTGATAGTCTCTATTGGCCCAGGATTATTTGTTGCTAAGAGGTCAGTATGCTTTCGTAACCACTTACGCTTCCAGTAGGCTCATGAACTAATTGTTCAAAATAATTTTCTGAGAAAGCATTCAGGACAATTTCGGATGACGTTTTATGCCTGCCGCTGGCATTAAACGTATAATTTTTCCAGTATATGGAGGATAGATTGAGGTCGCTACCGCCTATAATTGGATGAGTGGGGTAACTATTTGAAATGAGACTGAAGTTTTCTTCGAACTGTTCAGTAATTATATCTTCTGAGTTCGGGGTCCGTAAAGCGATCAGATTAATAGTTTAGTCCAATTGCCAACTATAACCTCTACCCATAGTATTTCGCAGGAACTGACTACTTCAATTTCACTACAACGGAAACTACTTCTGACAGCAACTGTATTTACTCTATCCTTTCTGAACACCGTTAGATCGTTTGAAGAAATTTCGGTTGAACTTATTTCCAGCTTAAGCCAGCTTTCTGTACCTGCAACTATTTGGGCTTCAGTGGTTTCTATTAGGACTTGGAGCTTGGGTTGTTTCCAAACGCAACTACGACAATTTACAATACCGATCGTTTCTACAACTACCTTGCAGGGTTTTACCTGCCCCCTTTTAGATGGACGCCCTTTCTGTGAGTTCCTGAGACCCTCGAACCTAAAAAGCCGCCCAGTCCCGTGTAGCCGCTTCCTGTGTGTAGTGGAATCCTGACCTATTAAGTGGAACCTGGAAACCCACCACCCGATGTCGCAAGTCAAGGAATCTGCAGCCTACATGGTCACAGAACCGTCTGACCCTCTGATTCAGACACTCCACTCGGCTCTGCACTAGAGAACCACAGTCAGTTCTGTCGACGATGCTGCAGATGGTGAGCTCCGCCCTAACCTCAGAAGCACGACTGGCAGTCATTTCATTTCCGCTAGCCGCCCGAAACCAGAGAGAATCTCCTCCGATCCAAAGCGACACACGTCATTGGTACCGACATGAGCCACCACCTGCAGTTGGCTGCACCCCAAACTCTTCATGGCATCCTGAAGCACCCTTTCCACATCTGGAATGACTCCCCTCGGTATGAACACGGAGGGCATACAGGTGTCCTTCCCCTCCATGGTAGCCATGTTTTTAAGGGACGTGCCTAACGTTGGAGCTACCAACTATAGCCAACCCACCCTCTGTGAACGCCCAGACCTTGCGAGCCGAGAAGCTTCCTCTGGAACTGGGTAGACGACTGCTTCCGGCTCAGAGACTTGGCCAGCCGCAGATAACGCCCGAAACTTGTTCGTCAATCGAACCGGGGAGGGCCTACGATCTGCCTCACGGAAAGCCTTTCGCTGCCTGCCAGACTTTGGTATGCTCTCGCAGTCGACCGCGGGTCAGGGGTCAACGTCAGTGCAGGCAACACTCATGGTGGCCATAGCAATGGACCGATCGGGGGACACGTGAGACGTGCTCGACGTCCGTCGCATCCCCGTATCCGACCCCCCCCCCCCCCCCACCCCGCCAAGATAATTCGTCTTGGCAGCAGCCTCGAGCTGTGTGACGGAAGCCAACACTGCCTGCAGGTGTGAGAAAACGGTCACCAGCTCAGCTCGCATCTGTACACAATGATCACAGTTCCTATCCATTACTGCAGTCGCTCCTCCTTGAATCTCGTAAAAATGTATAACAAACGAACGGTGTACTCGCCTTATTAGCAGCAGGAAATCTCGGACTAACCGACACTAAGCTGTTCTAAGCAAAACAAAACGAAAGCCTGTACCATACGAGGGTCAATACAACGGGCGATAGCAACGGCGATACTGTACCCTACACGGTTTTTAAAATGAAATGAAAGGTTGCTCCTAGTGAGCGCTCAAACACGCAAGAAATTACAAAAACATACTAGTAACTTTAAAGGTAACTGGAAAGAAGTCGCTCCTGTTTGAAGTTCGTATAAGTATGTAATAAACAAACGGTGTACTCGCCTTATGAGCAGCAGGAACTCGCGATGCTCTCTCACTGACGGGCTAACCAACACCTCTTGCGCCAATAAATTTTTGTTGATGGGACTGGATGAAATTGTAGGTGTACAAACGAGAGGTGATTAGGCGAGATGAACTGCTTAGTAGCAGCATGGACGTTGCTGCCCTCATTATGGAACGTGCAGAGCCCATCAGACAAACAACACAATTGGTTCAAGAGTGGATAAATGCATTGAAGTTGACGGTGGCAAATTTGAACAGTCCACAGACGTGGCTACAAAGGTCCGTGGTGGGGTACCAAGAGGATTATAACGCGCCATGCGGGTCTATAACAGAGAGTGGAAGTCTAGAGTGCCATTTCAATGGCAGGACCCCTTTGGCTGTCACCCTGACAGCATAGTTGTCCGTCGACGATACTCTACGCCCCTTTTTGTTGTCCTTCACAGAAGGTCGTCCTGGGCTTACATTTCAGCCACCCCCCGCAGCGCCTGGCACCGTCTATTAAAAGCAGAAATAAGAAGCAGGGAGGAGCGGCAGACCAATGAATTAAAAGCGGATGCTGACTCCACCACACTGCACCACCGAGCTATTCTCATGAGGCACGGATCCAAGAAGAGAGTCACTGCGATCATGATCCCTTTCCCCACCCACTCAAAGACAGTTTTACTAAAAGCGTTCATGCAGTACATATTTCAGTTCCCATGTATCTTAGATATTTTAAAAATATTAAACAACATGAGAACACCTAAAGAAATGACAAGGCCATCTAGAAAATTACAAGCTACATTCAACACAGTACACTTTTCAGTTGGTCCGAAAAGCACATGAACGCCCTTTCTGGCTGACAGGTTAAGCAGGGAACACTCCAGCCAGATAAAGGCGCCTATTCACAAACCGACCACACCTGCTATCACCCACAAATCAAACATGGTTCGTGAGTCTACTGATAGAACTGACAAAGCTCAGGGAACTGAGTACGGCAAAACAGAACTGGAAAAGGTTGCAGTAACGAATAAAGTTACGGAAACACTGAATTTCTTGATCATAAGCACAAACGAATAAAAGAAACAGAATTCCTCTCATTTACATCCTTACATAGCTGTTGTATGCAGACCTGCGTTGAGTCATAATGCTGATGAAACATTGATAATGGTGATTGCACATTATTTTATTATTCATTCTCTAAACATTCTTGGTGGTGTCTGATTGTTATATATAGTGTCTCCCTACCACTTTCGCGCAACGACGCTCTGAGTGTGTTTTTTAGGGAATTGACTAGTTTGAACCTGGGACCTGTTGTTGGTAAGGAGACGTCAGACTACACATGACATGTAGAATTCAGAAGAGTTCAGTGAGACTAGCGATGATATAACCAAATACTTAATGATCTCATTGTCAGCTCCACTGCACTCCCTGTAAAAGAATCTTAATACTAACTAAATTTAGTGGAAGGGGTTCAAGGCTTTCCTATTTTTAGTTAGCTGGTAAAAATAACGTCGAAAAAGCAGTTAAGTTTACCATTGGAAATTTTATTCTACTCACAAAACATCGTTTATAAATTGCACTATTGATAAAAGGAAATGTTTTAATACAGGATGGTAAAAACCAACTGTGTTCAACAAAAATGTGAACGAACATTCCCTGAACGGGTTTCCAAGTTCTACAATCGATCGAAGGATGACCTATGTCATATCACATCTATAATCTAGGTTTAAATTAGGTTTCACAAAAGAGAAAACTATCAAAATGGTCAACAGTGACCCTCAATTATCTTTAATTACTTATCTAAATTGTCGTAAATTACAGTGGCTGATGTGGCTTCTCAATAACTACATAACAGAGAAATCATCGCGTTTCAGATTTTTACTTCAAGTGGCAAATGTGAACACCATGAGCTTTAATTTACGATCGACACTAGTATTACGCAAAAAGGGGGTGTAACAGATGAGACTTATGCAGCTATGAGTGAAGCCTTATGCGCTCAAAAATGCGGCATCGCGTGCGTTCATTACCTTGTCAGTGTTCGTCAGGGGGGCGGCGGCCGGCGCACCAGCCATCCAGCTCGCCGTCTCGGAACTAACTCTCCTCTAACTTCTCCTTGCTACAATTTACCGAAGTTGGTTTAAAAAAACTATCTGGCTTGTTTCCATCTGACCAATCAGGGTCACAATGTTAACCTTAAGTTCCGCCTACAAAAATTCTGTCTATCCATTGAGAAACGTTATACTTTTCGTGGTGGGGCAATGTTTTTAAAGTTTGCAACGTAACAGAGACGTGAAAAAGTCTCACGCTAAAACCTGCGGGTGGTAGTGGCCCTTTTTGTGTTATCGTAAGGTCTATACTGTTTTTCTGGAGGGCTCTAGCTTTTAACATGGGCTGGGGGGTGGTCCTAATATAACAGACACGCGAAAAAGTCTTACGCTAAAACTTGCGGGTGGTAGTGGCCCTTTTTGTGTTATCGTAAGATCTATACTGTTTTTCTGGAGGGCTCTAGCTTTTAACATGGGCTGGGGGGTGGTCCTTGACGTACCTGAGACGCGTAACAGTGTCACGCTAAAATGTGCAGGTTGTTTGGCCCTACTGGATAGCTGGCGACATGGGTGTCCAGTCCGTCCCTTATCGTAGGGCCTTCTAGCTTAACACAGTTCTGCTCTCGGCTTCTGTTCTCGTTTCTCCCCTCGGAACTGCGTCGGTCTCATGGTGGGAAGGTACGACATGCATTTAGGCATTCTTGTGTTAGTCTGTGGTATTCCATTTGCTCACTCGTTACTCGTATTACTTTGGTTAATTTAATGTCACGATTTATTCGGAGCTATGTGACATACTACTGGATTTGCTTGTCATGTAAGGGTTTTCATGGAAGATGTTGGATTTGCCTGACACCTTACATATCACCACCCTTCGAACTTAATTTTTGCACTGAAGTTAGGCAATGATTGAATCGTTGTCGAAGTCAGTCAAAAATTATTCCGGCGTCTAAATTTTGTTGCCTGCCGTTCAGCCACTTTATTCTGTTCTATGCTAGTTTGTATTACTAATTTGTATTTTATATTCTTCCACATTATAATTAAAAATGACAAGAGAAGAATATTTTATGCTATTATTAATTTTTAATTATTTTCTTTCTTTATTTAAGTGTGAAGTTTGTTTTTTAAGAAGTTTGTTATCGAAAGTGAGGAGTCTTTTACATCGATTTTCTTAGAAATATTGTTTTTATAAATGTAGTAATTAAGTAAAATCTATTCCTAACACATTTTCTAAATATCATGTACAAGTAAAATGTTTTTGTTTCTAGACACTCATTTCAACATTGTTACACTAACAAATAAGGATTATTTCCATGAATTGCTTTGACAAAGAAATATACACACACAAGTATTGAGAGATTATCCTAATAAATGATACAAATGTTAAAAAAAGGGAAAACATCCAACAAGATAATTTTTTATTCTTTGTTTTTATAAGGAGAAAATAAGTAAAATATAGTTATTCTTTTCTTTTTTATGAGGAGAAAATAAGTGGCATATTGTTTCTTTATATACTGTCCATTTCAGAACTAATGACTTACTTTTATCAATAGTCTATTTTTTACTTAAGTCCATAGCCAATGACTGTTATTTTGTAGTTTATTAGCTGTCTGGTGTGCTTAACTTATTTAGTTTTTCACTCGTTTCTTTTGCACAATTCTGACATCACATTATTTGATTTCACGATTTCACACATTCACACAGTCCTATGAATGTTTAAGCATGAGGTTGGCGAATGTTTTTGCACAAAGGTGCTGTACTTGAGCAAGATGGATATGGGCAAGTATTTGATGTACAGCTTCGTTCATCGTTCCTTGTTGGCTTTGCAAGTATGTGTTGCTGTTGTGGAGGTCCCATAATGGAATGGAGCTGTGAGTGCAGAATCTTGTGGTTTACTGGCTTTGTATGCATGAAAGTCATCATCGTTACGTGTCGCTGAAAGCGGTCGTTTTTCGTTGTAATACTTCGCAGAAGACTAGTTTACAATAGGATAGCGATTGGGGAAGGTATGTCGTCCATTCTTCACCCATCTTCTTTCTTGGTCTCAATCTTGCGAATCTTCAACTTCTGTTCTTCCTACTTTTTCTCTGCTTCTTACTTGCTTCTTGGTTCTTCTCTGGGCAGGATATGGAAATATTTATTGATAACTAGTCGCTCTGAAGTTCTCCTCCTTGTAACAGTTTGATAAATTGTTTGGGCGTGTCATTTTTTACTTCGTGGAAGTTTTCTTCAGTTTCGTCCGTCAGCGTGCTGTTTCATAGCAGTAGTGTGACTTTTACACATATTTTTTGCCAGTGGTGGCTTGCCCAAGCGGTCTTCTCGTCGGGTCGTTTTTTGCCCGCTCCACTGAGTCGGGGGCGCCCCGGGGTTTACGAGCGGCGAAAGTCGGGTGTCTGCTTGTCTGTCCGTGCACCCTTCTGACGTTCGGCGTCCCATCACTACAGGGCTCAGGAACTCTATGGTTCCGCTTGGCAGATATACAGCAGCCCATTTCAGCTAGAAGGGCCTTCTGTTGGTCTCGCTGTCCTCGTGTCTTGCTAATTACATCCTTTTCTTTCTTGATACTTCTTACTTCTCGTGTTGCAACTTGTGGGTCGTTGCATCTCTTCCTTGCTGGAGTTTTTACAATGGTTCTTACAAAAAGTTTTACTTAACCTACTTCTTAAAAAGCTTTACAAATTTTGGCGCCCTTTCCATGTTACAATTCTAAGATATTTGGAGTCTTAACGTCTACTCAAGAATCCTCAAATTCGTTTTTTAATTTTTGTGTAGTGTTGTGATGTATAGCATTTTAGTATTTCATGCTGTTAGACTATCTACGCTTTATCCCTTCACCTTAATCTATGGTACTATTGGTGTTATTATTGAAACTAGTTTCTTTTTCCCACCTTTCTCTCTCTTCGTTCTTCTTCCTCCTGAAGATCTTATCTGCAACATAATCTTGAAATATTGTGCTGATTATTTACCAGTAATAAAATTAATCTTCAAACTTGTACTGAAAGTGTTTAATACTGCCAGACTTAGGTAAAAATACCTCTGCTTTATCTCGTAAAATACCCTCTAATTCTCTTTTACTGTGTTCCGAAATACCTTGAACTTCTTGCAATTTTTTGTCGAATTCTTTATGGACTTCTAACATGAGTTGAGGCGATTCCCCCTTTTGTGCATACCATTCTAATTCTTCATCCCCTTTATCTCACGTCATTCTTAATTGTTTGTTTATAACTGGTATCTCTTCTAATTTTAGCTTTTGCTCAAAGAGAAGTGTGACATTCCCGAATGCTATGTTACCTTTTCCCATATCTATTTTCACTCGTCTCTCATTTAAAAAATCTGCACCTATAACCAAATCTACAGTTAGTTTAGGTATAATCACGAACTTGGCTTCGATCTTTTGACCTTGGCACGAAAGAATTAACCTTGTTTGTCTCGTAACTTCCGCAGCATTGTTTCTAATAGGACCTCTTACTTTAATCTTACGTTTTATCAGAACTGGCAATTCCTCATTGGCATTACACTGCATGAATAAATTTTCTGAGATCGCAGTCAGTTCACTTCCGCTATCAATTACAATATTGACTGGGATATGCTTTACCATGGCCTTCACAATTGGTTGAATTTGAAAGGGTTGGTTCTGTTCTTCTTCTTCTTGCATCAACGAATCCTCCACTGAATCATACATAAGTCTTTTTAGGAATTTCCCTTGTGAATTCGAACTTTCTGTAGGATAAGCTTCGACTGCTACTTCTATCTCTTTTATTTCCTCTTCTTTATTTCTTCCTTCATTTACGCTTTCTTCTACATCCTCTACTTTTTCCTCATCCTCGTCTATCGTCTCCTTCTTCGTCGCTACTTCCACATAATCGCATCTAAATGCTCTAATTATCGCTTCATAACTTCCTTCATTATATACGTTGGGTTGTGTGCACACTCGTAACTTATTTTTAACTTCTGTCGACTGCGCATTATCCTCATTGAATTCGCTTTCCCTGGTTTCCATCTGAAATACTGATTACTTCGTCCTTTCCCCCTACATTCCTTGTGCATGCCTCTGGTAATTCATCTTCCTCGTCAGTACTCTCGCAATTAATTTCATCCCAACACGATATTGTTATTTTCTTGTCTTCGTTTTCATCTGGTCCCTGCGGATTTGATTCTTCCTTCTTCTCTTCTCGTGATAAGATTTTGATTTCTCTGTTCAAGGTTCTGCAATTGTCCTAGGTCGGTGCGTCATTCTCTTTGACATGGGCGCTTAGCTGTCAAATCGAACTTTTATCGGGGTTTGGTGGTCTTACCTCGGCCTCTTCTATCTGTATTCGCTTTTCTTGTTTAGCTTGTTGATAGTGGTTTCTTCGTTGATAATTTGTCGGTCTGTTGGTTCTCCAGTACCCGTTCCAGTTGTCGTTATTTCCTCTGTAATAATTGTTGCCGTTCCTGGGTGAATTATAGTTATTGCCATATTCTCTTCTAAATCCATAACCGGTTCTTTGTTGAACTCTATTATCGTTTCTTGGTGAGAAGTTATCACGTGGTTTGTAATTATTGTTTCTTCGTACTGTGTCTTGTGGATTCCACTGCTTTTTGCTTTCGTTTTCACGTGCGCTACGTCTTTTTCTTGCGTCATCTTCCGAAAATATGAACTCTAGTTCGCTTAGAATACCTTCAAATGCTTCGACGTCATTGCCTCCGCGACCTACTAATGATTGCTGGTATTTCAATGGTAGCTTCATCGCGCATAATTTAATCAACTCTCAGTCACTGTATGGTACATCTAAGCATTGATTTTTGTTTGCCATTACTTCGAAAAATTTCACAGGACTCTTCTCTCCTGAATTTTCAAAATAATTCGTACTTCACTCTGTTCTGTGCTTCGCTGGACCAATAACGTGAGAGAAACTTCGTACGATCGGCATGTCGCTGCAACATACTGCGTGGTTTCTGCGACTGTTCCTGACATGTGTGCACATATAAAGTCTAATTTGTGTGCTAGCGTCCAGTGTTCTGGTAATCCTACTCGGAATTGATCAATAAAAGTACGTGGATGTAATGAGTTTCCTTCTCGAAAGTGTTGATATTTTCTGACTGTGAGGAAATGATCGTTGTCGTACTTCGTCATAGTTCCATATGAAATTCGCGATTCTTCGCCACTTTTGTTTCTGATCGTTTCTCCCGTCGTTCTTTCCGGTTGTGGTAGATCCATTGGATATTGTCCACTGTAACTTTCGCCTACCCTTGCGTAGTATCGTTGGAGTGGTACGTAATAATTTTCTTCCATCGTTTGTGAAGGTGTAGCTGAATGCATTGCACTGTACTCTTCGCGACTCGGCTTTCCATTGTCACGTATGTTACTTTCCGCCTGTGATTGGAATCGCAAATGCATAATATCTTCGTTAATTGCTTGTTTTCCCGGTGCTGTTACAGATACAAATGTGGTTGCAGACTTTGTGCTTGTTCGATCCTGTTCACTACGCTCTTCAATGGTTTGCAACAACTCTGTTCGCAATTTCTGAAATTGTCGCTTCGTTTGCGCTTCTATTTTGACTATGCGGTTATCATATCTTTTCAGCGCTGCTTTTGTGATACGTTTGTGTAACACACTGTTTTCAACAATTTCACGCGCTGTACCTGCTGCTTGTCCAGTAATTTCGTTTATCTGTTTCTTTAGTTTCTTGACTTCTCCCTGGGTGTTGTTACGTAATGTTTTGATTTCGTCCTGAATGTCATTACGCAATGTTTGTACGTCCGCTTGTACCTTGTCAATGTCTGTTCTCAATTGATTGTGACCTGTTATTAAGTTTCCTATCACTTCTCGAGATTCTTTTGCCTCGTCTTCAATATGACTTAGGTGTAATTGAATTTTTTTGTTTTGTTCTTTAATCTCACGCATTTGTCTCGTGGTTTTTGCAATTTGTTTCGTCATTTCTGCATTCTGAATTTCAATTTGGTTCGCAATTTCTTTATTTTGTCTTGTCATGGTTTCCGTCATTAATTGTAATAATTCTGCCAGATTAGTGGGTCCTATTGCGTTTTCTTTCGACGTCCTACGCTCTGTGTTTTCGCCCAAGTGTTGGTTCGCAACCGATTGCATTGAACTGTGCTGTGACACATTTCTGCTCGCATTCCTTGTACTCTGTGAAGAGAGAGCCCTGATTACTTGTACTATGGGTTCTATGTATTCAAGACGGAAGTTAGAATCCTCATCGCCTGTCTCACTACTTTCCTCCTCCTCTGTCGTATGCTGACTTATGTTTTCTATGCCTTGACGTACATTATCCTCGTTATGGTGCGTTATATGTCCAATTTCTCGCGATACTGCATCGTCTGTTGTACTGTCCTCTATTCTCTGTCCATTTTCACGTTGGGTCTCTACCTCAATTCGGTCAAGGTCTCGATCTGCCATTGCTAATCTTTCCGAATCCCTTATTTTCTGTTTTAAAAGCAATTCACGCGCCCTACCTCGCGTCAACATGCGCTCATACGATCTCACGCGTTTCATAAACTTTTTGTTCACACGATTTGACAAACAATTCACTTACTTGTTGGGTCAGAACCAACTTGTCAACGATGTATCCGCCACCTGCGCGCTTGCATTGGAGAGAAAACTTAATTCTAACAATATTAAAATTTATAACTTAATTATGCTGTTGTCTCTGCTAGAATGTCTTTCTGGAATACTTTTACTATCTATCACTGCAGCTACTGTTTTCAACTATATATAACTTTAAGAAAAGAAATTTTTTCCGACAAAAAAATTTTAGCAGGTATTTTTCTGATCTAGTTAGGCATGTGGTCGACGTTCAATCATGGTATTTTACCATCCTTGCAGGGTCGCCATTTTCTAAACATTCTTGATGGTGTCTGATTGTTATATATATTTTCTCCCTACCACTTTCGCACAACGACGCTCTGAGCGTATTTTTTAGGGAATTGACTAGTTTGAACCTGGGACCTGTTGCTGGGAAGAGACGCCAGACCAAACATGACACGTAGACTTCAGAAGAGTTCAGTGAGACTAGCGATGATATAACCAAATACTTAATGATCTCATTGTCAGCTCCACTGCACTCCCTGTAAAAGAATCTGAATACTAACTAAGTATAGTGGAAAGGGTTCAGGGCTTTCCTATTTTTAGTTAGCTGGTAAAGTAACGTCGAAAAATCAGTTAAGTTTACCATTGGAAATTTTATTCTACTCACAAAACATCCTTTATAAATTGCACTATTGATAAAAGGAAATGTTTTAATACAGGATGGTAAAAACCAACTATGTTCAACAAAAATGTGAACTAACATTCCCTGAATGGGTTTCCAAGTTCTACAATCGATCGAAGGATGACCTATGCCATATCACATCTATAATCTAGGTTTAAATTTAGTTTCACATAAGAGAAAACTATCAAAATGGTCAACAGTGACCCTCAATTATCTTTAATTACTTATCTAAATTGTCGTAAATTACAGTGGCTGATGTGGCTTCTCAATAACTATATAACAGAGAAATCATCGCGTTTCAGATTTTTACTTCAAGTGGCAAATGTGAACACCATGAGCTTTAATTTACGATCGACACTAGCACTACGCAAAAAGGTGGTGTAACAGATGAGACTTATGCAGTTATGAGTGAAGCCTTATGCGCTCAAAAATGCGGCATCGCATGCGTTCATTACCTTGTCGGTGTTTAGGCAGCGTCAGGGATGCGGGCAGCACAGCTCCGCTCACCTCTCCATCTCGGAACTAACTCCCCTCTAACTTCTCCTTAGTACATTTACCGAAGTTGGTTTAAAAAAAAAACTATCTGGCTGTGTTTTCATCTGAACAATCAGGGTCTCAATGTTAACCTTAAGCTCTGCCTACAAAAATTCTGTCTATCCAATGAGAAACATTATACTTTTCGTGATGGGGCAATGTTTTTAAAGTTTGCAACGTAACAGAGACGCGAAAAAGTCTCACGCTAAAACCTGCAGCTGGTGTGGTCCTTTTAGCGTTATCGTAAGATCTGTACTGTTCTTCTGGAGGGCTCTATGCAGTATATCAAATCAGAATTTCAAAGCAGTGCGTTCAATTAACAATATAAATACTGCAAACTTTAGGGAAAGACTAAAGGAGCTAGACCGGGGTGAAGTGTATATGGAACCCGATGCAAACTTGAAATATAACTTATTTCACGATACATTTTTAAGTGTATTTGAAAATTGTTTTCCCAAGAAAACAGCGAAACATAATTCCAAGAAAACATAAAAAACCTTGGCTAACTAAATATATCTTGCAACAGTAAAAGAGAACTGTATCTAACAGCAAGAGGGAGTACTGACCCCGAAATTGTTCAATATTATAAAAACTATTGTGCGGAACTAAGAAAAGTTATTAAAAAGTCCAGAAGCATGTGTATCATGTCTGAGATCAGTAACTCTAACAATAAAATTAAAGCAATTTGGAATATTATTGAAAGGGAAACAGGGCAACCAAGAGCACAGGAAGACTTTAGTGCCATAAAACTAAATGACAAGTGTACTAACAAACAATCTGAAATTGGAAATATTTTCAGTAATCATTTTTTAAATGTTGTGGAGAAAGTAGGATCTAGATCTTCACTAGAAGAGCAAGGCTTCTAATAGAAGAGGCCATACCTGTGCAGTTTGAAACAACTGTATTTCCACGAACCTCTCCCTCTGAAATCAGTAAAATAATAAACTCACTGAAAAGTAAAAGCTCTTACGGAATATTGATGGCATTTCCAGCAAGGTACTTACAGCTTGTTCCCCACAGATAAGTAGGACTCTGAGCCCCGTATGTAATAACTCTTTGGAGCAGGGTGTTTTCACCAATAGACTGAAATATGCCATTGCATAAAAAGGGGGATACATCGGATGTCAACAACTACCACCCAATCTCTCTCTTGACAGCTCTATCAAAAATTTTTGAGAAAGTAATGTATTCAAGAGTAGCCTCCCATATATGTAAAAATAAAGTACTAACAAAATGTCAGTTTGGTTTTCAGAAAGGCTTTTCAACAGAAAATGCTATTTACGCCTCCACTGATCAAATATTAAATGCTCTGAATAACCAGACATCACCCATTGGTATTTTTTGTGATCTCTCAAAGGCCTTTGACTGAGTAAATCATGGAATTCTTTTAGATAAGCTAAATCATTATGGTTTGAGGGGGCAGTGCACAAATGGTTTAATTCATACTTAACTGGAAGAATGCAGAAAGTTGAAATAAGTGGTTCACGTAATGTTAATATAACAGCTGATTCCTCAAACTGGGGGGCTATCAAGCACGGTGTCCCACAGGGTTCGGTCTTAGGTCCTTTACTGTTCTTGATATACATTAATGACTTACCATTCCATATTGATGAAGATGCAAAGTTAGTTCTTTTTGCTGATGATACAAGTATAGTAATAACATCCAAAAACCAAGAACTAAGTGATGTAATTGTAAATAATGTTTTTCACAAAATTATTAAGTGGTTCTCAGCAAACGGACTCTCTTTACAATTTGATAGAACACAGTACATACAGTTCCGTACAGTAAATGGCACAACTCCAGTAATAAATATAGACTTTGAACAGAAGTCTGTAGCTAAGGTAGAATTTTCAAAATTTTTAGGTGTGTCCATTGATGAGAGGTTAAACTGGAAGCAGCACATTGATGGTCTGCTGAAACGTCTGAGTTCGGCTACGTATGCTATTAGGGTTATTGCAAATTTTGGTGATAAGAATCTCAGTAAATTAGCTTACTATGCCTAATTTCATTCACTGCTTTCGTATGGTATCATATTCTGGGGTAATTCATCGTTGAGTAGAAAAGTAGTCATTGATCAAAAACGTGTAATCAGAATAATTGCTGGAGACCACCCACAGTCATCCTGCAGACATCTATTTAAGGATCTAGGGATCCTCACAGTAACCTCACAGTATATATATTCACTTATGAAATTTGTTGTTAATAATCCAGCCCAGTTCAAAAGTAATAGCAGTGTGCATAGCTATAACACCAGGAGAAAGGATGATCTTCACTATGCAGGGTTAAATCTGACTTTGGCACAGAAGGGGGTAAATTATGCTGCCACAAAAGTCTTTGGTCACCTACCAAACAGCATCAAAAGCCTGACAGATAGTCAACCAACATTTAAAAATAAATTAAAACAATTTCTAGATGAGAACTCCTTCTACTCATTGGCTGAATTTTTAGATATAAATTAAGGGAGGGAAAAAAACTAACTTAAACATTAGTGTAATGCAATATTTTGTGTAATGTAATATCTTGTACAGACATCTTTCATTAACCTGACACGTTCCACATCATTACGAAGTGTCGTATTCATGATCTATGGAACAAGTATTAATCTAATCTAATCTAATCTATCTTTTAACATGGGCTGCGGGGTGGTTCTAATGTAACAGACACGCGAAAAAGTCTCACGCTAAAACTTGCCGGTGGTAGTGGCCCTTTTTGTGTTATCGTAAGATCTATACTGTTTTTCTGGAGGACTCTAGCTTTTAACATGGGCTGGGGGGTGGTCCTTGACGTAACAGAGACGCGTAACAGTGTCACGCTAAAACGTGCGGGTTGTGTGGCCCTACTAGTTAGTGGGTGTCCAGTCCGTCCCTTATCGTAGGGCCTTCTAGCTTAAGACGGTTCTGCTCTCGGCTTCTGTTCTCGTTTCTCCCCTCATAACTGCGTCGCTCTCACGGTGGGAAGGTACGACATGCATTTAGGCATTCTTGTGTTAGTCTGTGGTATTCCATTTGCTCACTCGTTACTCGTATTACTTTGGTTAATTTAATGTCACGATTTATTCGGAGTTATGTGACATACTACTGGATTTGCTTGGCATGTAAGGGTTTTCATGGAAGGTGTTGGATTTCCCTGACACCTTTCAATTCTTATTATTATTATCATTTTGGAGTATTCATATATTTTATTGTTACTGTTATTTAAGCCTAGGCAACTGCAGTAAGTAACACTGATGAACCACCTACCTAATAGCGTGTTTGTCCATCTTTGTAACGAACTACATCACTGATTCCGAGCATCAGTGATCTGACAACTTGTTGGTAGATTTGCGGAGGTATGCCGCATTAGATGTCTGCGCGCAGGTCATGTAATTCGCGTAAATAAGTGCCATTGATATGCGTACGCGGTGATGGCGCCCGATAGTGACCAAGATGGGTTCCACAGGATTTACGTTAGGTGAATTTGGTAGCCGATACATTAACGGGAGTTCACTACAATGTCCCTCAAACCATTGTAACACGGTTCTGGCACCGAGACACAGACAATTATTGTGATGAAAGATGACTTCGTCTTCGGGGAAGATATCAAACAAAACGGGATGCAGGTGGTTCGCAGCTGTCGGTGTGTCTTCGATTACTACCACAGGTCTCATGCAAGCGCAAGAGAATGTCTCCTATAGCACAATACTCCTACCAGCAGCTTGCGTCCGTGGCGCGCTGCACATTTCGAGCCGCCGTTCACCTCGATGACGGCGTTTGTGGAGACGACCATCAACCTTTTGTAGCAAAAATGTGATTTACCCGAAGACGCAACATGTTTCCATTAATCGACGCTCCAATTCCGATGGTCTCATGTCCACTGCAATCGTAATTGACGATGTCGTTGGCTCAACATGTAGACACATAGAGGTGGTCTGCTGCGGATGTTCATGTCCAACAATGTACGATGAACGGTGTGCTCCGAAACACTTGTGAGTACATCAGCCTTGCGCTCTTTTGGTAGATATGCCACAGATAACTATCTATCCTACTTTACAGCGCAGACAAGCCTCCGAACCTCACGTTAAGTTAAGAGTCGTGAACGTCCAACCATTTAGCGCCTACTGGTAGTTTCACTGTCCTTTCCGTAGATGTTCACGGCAGTAGCACGTGAACACCGGACCAGATTCGCCGTTTTCCAGGTAACCGTTCACACGCTCTCCGTAGTAATAACCTGCCCTTTCTCCAAGTCGCTTATCTCAATGGATTTCCACATTTCCAGCCCATAATTTCGCTAGGGCGATCCCCTGTCCGCTTCTGCTCCGCCTACATACTTTCGTTATCGCGTCATGAATTCACAACGCCACCAGGCGGCATCCAACGTCGTGGTGAGAAGTGATCATAGTTTTGGCTTACCAGTGTATGTTATATCCGCAGCTACACACCGTATAGACAACAACTTGTGCCCCACAGGTGTCTGAGCATCAGCCTGCATTCTCTGCAGCCAATTTACATGCTGGCAAGCTCATAACCAGTAAATGTTTCGCTTAAGTGTTAGTAAATACTCCAGACAGCAAGGAAACAGGTTGGTTTGTTGTCCACAGAACCTTCGGTAGTCGCCAAGAGAGGCAACAGGCGCATCGATAATAGTGCGCCCATCCACGAACATGGTGCTGCTGTCAAGGCCACTATGTAGCCTCCGTGTGTCACGTGCCGGCAAGTAGGTGGCACCATACCCCCGCGTCACACCGTATGTATACTGGCATCCAACCACGGAACAGCAGTTCATATCGGACTCTCCATAGGCGCGTTTTCTGGACTTTATGCCGACTGCTGACACGGTCCATCTATCAGAGTCTCTGCTGGAACCTCCAGCGCTCTGCTCTCCAACTCCAGCCATTTTGCCGACGTCGGATTCTCACTTGCGACGTTAAATGGAGCTGCTAGCAGTCTTTGTTGGGATACACCAAGACTTGGCCTCTGCCATAGAGGATCTCCAGGACTTTGGTACTATGGTGTATTCTAGTGCCCATGCATTCAGAGAAATTTAGTACACCATGTGAAACATGAACTATGGCTTGACCTGATGGGATACCAGTTCGATTTTACACAGACTACGCGAAGGAACTTGCCCCCCTTCTTGCAGCGGTGTACTGTAGGCCTCTAGAAGAGAGTAGCGTTCCAAAAGATAGGAAAAGGGCACAAGTCATCCCGGTTTTCGTGTGAAACCCAGCTCGAGCTGTTCGTCCACGAGACTCAGAGGGCCATAGACACGGGCTCCCAGGTAGATGCCGTGTTTCTTGACTTCCGCAAGGCGTTTGATACAGTTCCCCACAGTCGTTTAATGAACAAAGCAAGAGCATATGGACTATCAGACCAATTATGTGACTGGATTGAAGAGTTCCTAGATAACAGAACGCAGCATGTCATTCTCAATGGAGAGGTCTTCCGAAGTGATTTCAGGTGTGCCGCAGGGGAGTGTCGTAGGACCGTTGCTATTCACAATATATATAAATGACCTTGTGGATAACATCAGAAGTTCACTGAGGCTTTTTGCGGATGATGCTGTGGTATATCGAGAGGCTGTAACAATGGAAAATTGTACTGAAATGCAGGAGGATCTGCTGCGAATTGACGCATGGAGCAGGGAATGGCAATTGAATCTCAACGTAGACAAGTGTACTGTGCTGCGAATACATAGAAAGAAAGATCCCTTATCATTTACCTACAATATAGCATGTCAGCAACTGGAAGCAGTTAATTCCATAAATTATCTGGTAGTATGCATTAGGAGTGATTTAAAATGGAATGATCATATAAAGTTGATCGTTGGTAAAGCAGATGCCAGACTGGGATTCATTGGAAGAATCCTAAGGAAATGCAATCCGAAAACAAAGCAAATAGGTTACAGTATGCTTGGTCGCCCACTGCTTGAATACTGCTCCCCAGTGTGGGATCCGTACCAGATAGGGATGATAGAAGAGGTAGAGAAGATCCAACGGAGAGCAGCGCGCTTCGTTACAGGATCATTTAGCAATCGCTAAACCGTTACGAATATGATAGATAAACCCAGTGGAAGACTCTGCAAGAGAGACGCTCAGTAGCTCGGTATGGGCTTTTGTTGAAGTTTCGAGAACACACCTTCACCGAGGTGTCAAGCAGTATATTGCTCCCTCCTACGTATACCTCGCGAAGAGACCATGAGAATAAAATCAGAATGATTAGAGCCCACACAGAGGCATACCAACAATCCTTCTTTCCACGAACAATACGAGACTGGAATAGAAGCGAGAACCGATAGAGGTACTCAAGCTACCCTCTGTCACACACTGTCAAGTGGCTTGCGGAGTATGGATGTAGATGTAGATGTAGATGGTGATCCTGATTCAGTCTTCCATGGTTGACCGTCCACCGGACTTGCTGGCACACACCTAGTTCAAGACAGAGACATGTTTGAGAGCTATTTCTTATGTTTGTGTCATTAAGCTCCAAAGAAGAAGAAGAAGAGAAGCTTTTATGTTATAGCAATAAACTTGTCATTAAATTAATTTGTGCTAAGGTCTTATGGGACCAAACTAGTAAGGTCATCGTTCCCTAAGCTTGCACACTACTTAAACTAACTTACGTTAAGGACGACACACACACAGCCATGCCCGAGGGAGGACTCGAACCTCAGACGGGGGGAGCCGCGCGGACCGTGACAAGAAGGTTCAGTCCAGACGGCTACCCCGCGCGGCAAACTTGTTATTTCCATTCTACCTTGGGCATCAATTTTGCCACTTCGAACCTAGCGAGGGCCATATTTTTGGCAGAGAGAGGCCAGGAGGAAGAAAGAAACTGAGGAGCCCCAACCGAAAGACCCAACCGTAGATTTGTGCCTAGTTCTGTTCATCAGACCTCGTACCCTATGGAGGAGCGGTACAAGCGAAATTCCTGACCAACCATTCGTCAACTGCGTGTCACGCACAATTCAAAAGTATTTCATTATCAAACGCAATTCTTGAGAACAGAGAACTATGTCCACAATCCAGGTGCAAATGTTTACACTATTATGTTCAGCTTGTATCACCCAGTTTCTGACCTCTGTCCCTCAGTTTCCAACAGCGGGCATAACCTCCACCCACGCTGTGTGCTGATCGTTATTTACACTGCCTCAACGCTTGTATTGGAATAGAGAAAATAAATAAGGAGACTGCCACTGTGGACTCTGAAAATGGATGGCGGTACAAAGCCGCCCGCCAGATGTGGCGTCGAGGGCTTGAAGAGGCGCAACAGCCATTTGTAAAAACTGGGAAGATGAGCGACGTGGCAACATTTCGACATCTGGATGGCGCTAGGCCTTCCGTGGTGCCACAGGTTACAGTACGCAGTGCAGAGATATCTGGTTTATCATATGTGTCCCTCAAAGATAATGGAAGCATGGTATTAAATAAAAAGGAAAAAGGTAGAAGAATCAACAAGAAGAGAAGAGGTAGAATTGTAAGTGTCATTAGACAGTCCTGCCCATGTGAAACAAATGCTGAGGTATAAGAAGAAAATGAAATGAAAGGAATAAGTGGAAGGTAGGTGTCCAAGAAGAAATAACCTCCACTGTGACATATTTGTCACTGATGCTGACAACGTGATGGATGGAGCAAAAATGAACGCACTTGTTTCAGAACGTTTACTACCAGAAGGGATTCATCTTTCAATACTCTTTGAGAGCCATGCTGCGATCTGATGGTAAACTAGAAGAATCGAGAACAAAGAAAATTCTGAAGCTCTATTATGGGTATTTTAATATCCACTAATCCCAGTCCCCTGGTGCCCTCTCACCTTATAGCTAACCAAAAACTAACCTAATAAAATTACCACTAATACGAAGTTAAATACTGCTGGTCACAGAATGAAGGATTTCACGATCGGATATTTCAGGTGCTGGAAATTCTTCAGGGTTGTATGGCCGTGGCCCATGGAACTCTTCTATCCCTGACGTTTCGTCCAAGGCTACGTTGGACATCTTCGGAAGTGCTCCTGATTGTGATGAGTCTTGCCCACAGTAGCCACGGCCATACAACACGGAAGAATTCTCAGCACCTGAATACTGCTTGTGCTGTATTGTGTACTAATGTCAATATTATAACACCATATGCAATCGACGGGAGATGGGACTATTAAATCATTAGGCCAAATATTTCATTTAACTTAATGTTGAAAGAGATGTGCGTTGTGAACTATACTGCTAAACAGCGAAAACAGTCAATCATACGCTCATAGTTGAAGTTTGCATATCTAGTGGTTTCCAGGCATAAAACAGGATTTTTATTTTCAGTATTTCATACATTTATTGACCGAATTTAAAAATTTAAAATACTATAACAATCTCCTCATTAAGAACTATAACCTCATGTTAAAGTTTAACGCAGAAACTCAAGTATTACAATTAGAGATTATACTAAAGAGCCAAAGAAACTGGTACACCGGCCCATAATACTGTAGAGATCCCACGAGCACGCAAAAGTGCCGCAACACTACGAGACATGGACTCGACTAATGTCTGAAGTAGTGCTGGAGGGAATTGATGCAATGAATCCTGCAGGGCTGCCAATAAAGCCGTAAGAGTACGAGGGGGTGGAGATCTCTCCTGAACAGCACATTGCTAGGCATCTAACATATGTTCAAAAATATTCATGTCTGGGGAGTTTAGTGGTCAGCAGAAATGTTTACTCTCGGAAGAGTGTCCCTGGAGCCACTCTCTGGACATGTGGGGTGTCTCATTTTCCTGCTGGAACTGCCCAAGTCCGTCGGAATGCACAATGGACATGAATGGATGCATGAAATTACAATGAAATCCAGACCTTTACCTGAGCACAGGCGTTGATAAATACCAACGGGGACAATTGAAAATGTGTGTCCCGATTGGTACTCGAACCCGGGATCTCTTGCTTACATGGCAGACACACTATCCGTCTGAGCCACCGAGGACACAGAGGATAGTGCCACTGCAGGGGCTTATCTCTGGCACACTGCCCATGAGACCCAAACTCTCAACTTACTGTCCACACACTAAATTTGTACTCGCGGCAGTCAATCTACAGATTCCCATAAGAGTTCGGGCAAAGTGAGTGCATCCACAATGAAGAAGATCACTGGCCGATAAGCCTTATGAAACGTCCCCTTTGAAAAATTAGACATAACTGTGCTTAAACTGACACACAATATTTTTTTAGCGCAACGCAATCTGACTTTCAATAATCCCTACAAGAGAATGGCCCTGACTAAATTAACCTATACGTTTCACAAATCACTTACCTCACAAAAATCTTGGTTACTCGAACTACTGCAATATAGTGAGCGACACTACTGCCAGCTAAATAGTCATAATACATATATATATATATATATATCAGTTCATGACATCCAGTCTTACAAATTTCTAAACTCCGCCATCTCTCTCCCCACATCCACCACTGCTGGCGGCTCACCTCCAACTGCGCAACGCTACGCGCTGCCAACAGCCAACTGCCCAATGCTACAATGGCGAGTATTGCAACAATGCCAACCAGCCACAGACTGCACACAGCACAGCCAGTGATTTTCATACAGAGATGGTGTTACAAGTAATAAAAAATAAACAGCCTACTTACATAGCCACCATGCTCCCCACAAAAAATTTTACAAATTGTTTTGGGCACTGGCCAATACAGATTTGAAAAAAATTTCATAATTATAATTACAATAACAAAGAAATCTAATGCACACACTCATTGATACAATGTTGGTCAAAAGCTAAAATTTTCTCACAGTCCATATAGACAGTCCTAATCATTCATCAAAGTAAAATTGCAGTGTTTTTCTCAAAGTCTGAGCAGTAAAAGAAAATGCACACAGAAGTAGTGGATTTCCATGCAGTCTTGAAGTAGTGTTGTCCTTCCCGCGGAAAGACAGTGCTGACTCTTGACATGCACACAGGTAATGGGCCACAACAGAGCAAACCCACAGCAGAGTCACTCGAAGTTTTGAAGAATATTGGTAGATTGGTCATCACAGAGCAGACCCACTGTAGTCCTGGTAGAGATTATGTTATTGGTGAGCCACCAGAGGTGCAGACCCACTGCAGTCCTTGTAGAAATAATGGTATTGGTGGGTCATCAAAGGTGCAGACCCAGTGCAGTCCTTGTAGAAATAATGGTATTGGTGGGCCATCAAAGGTGCAGACCCACTGTAGTCCTTGTAGAGACGGCCAGCAGCCATCTGTTGCAACTGTGCAGGCGCACAATCACCATCGAAGAGTCTTGCAGAGAATATATCAAGTCCATAAACCACCACTTGTCCACTCACAAAGAATTTGTTTGAAATGTCCTTAGAACCAGCAATGCTCTTATCCAGTCCCCTTGCTGAACACGCGTGCGAACACTATCAGTCCCTACTTCTCACATATTGTCCGTATACTATGACCAACAGAAACGTGTGCAGTGAAATGTAACTTACAAGTTACTTAATTTGATGAACTGGTGTCAATTACAATTTTATAACATAAGAATACAGTAACAAAAGTACAAAATACATCATTAAAACATAATAATACAGATAACATTTGTAGTAATAGGGACTTTACAAAAGAAACATAGACATTAGTGTTACAGGAATTGTGACATAAGTAAATACATAGAAGATCAGAATAATTATTGAAATATCAACTTCACACATGAGCACTAGAACAAAACAGAATAAATAATGTGTAAACATCCTTACGAAGTAAATTACATGTTATTAATGCAAATTATATTTGAGGATAACAGTATTCCTCATCATAGTGAATGTAGCTTAGTATTAGAAGAGAAAATGTCTATGAAACAGTACACAGAGACAGGACGAAAACAAATACACAAGGGTACACAAACACATAGTGGGATAACACAAAAGGAAAGGACAGGGTTTGTTTTCAGTGTAACATTTGGTACTGCAGTCCAACCCAAAACTTCATTCCATAGATCGTCCCTCTATTCCAACATTTGCTCCAGCCAAAAAAAATCCTATCAAAGCATGCTTTCTGTATTCTGTTCACATCCTCTTTCAAAAATAGTTTTCTCCACTGTACACTACATTTTTGGCCAAACCATTTTCTTATAGCTTCTCAATGCTTTTCTTACAATTCATCATAGTTAGTTTCTCATATAGTCTACCCCCTCTTAAGCTAACTTAAACCTTCTGAGCTCAGATGCTAAACTAAGGGACTACGCAATGCAGCAGCACAAAACAATTAACACAAACAACAATGACAAAAAAAATGGAAATTGGCAAAGCAGTTGCAATATTATAACTAATATAAGGCATTGTGCAACAAACAAGAAAAATAAATCCGTAGTAATACTGGCTTAACAGAGTAATACAAAGTGAAATTCAGTAGCACTATGCCTGGCACACAGCAGCAGCAAATGCAATAAGTTATAACTAAACATGACAGAGCTCAAGCAGAAAAAATAGTACACTAAAGATGACCATCTCTAATATCTGTGTCACACCTTAGTGTCTATGTAATTAAAGTGGTGCACCACAACAACTTATTATAAAAAAAAATTACCATGTACTTGAAACGAAAATTAAGTATGCAGTAACTGTTATTAATCCCTTCTTATTGTTCTTTCCTTTCCAAGTGCTCCTTTTTCGAAGAACGTGGAACATAAAAGGATTATTTAATAGATCTGTTGACAGAAAGTGTTCACATTAGCAAATGCATTTAATTTTATTTTATAAAACCAATGCTGCAACACAGCTGGAAACCAGTTACAAATGAAAAAAGCAACTATGAAAGGCAAAGCATAAAAATATCATTCAATAGTCATGTGACATTTCATAGGTTAGTACAAATTCTCTCAACTCTCATAGAAAGACGCTTGTCATTATCAGGTAATGAGCGTGTCGTTTTTGCGATGCTTTCTACAAAGGTATGTCAATAGCGAGGATAATGGCCTCCCTTTTTTTTCACCGGTGCCTCTGAAAGGCACACACTAATGGCTTTTTTCCAGGCATCTGTCGCGCAGCTGGGTGCCCACGACGCATTACGTGAAGGTGGTCACTTAACTTTCTTACCGAAATATTAACGACAGCCGTTTTCGCTACAGTGACAGTCTCATATAAAAATATTTTCACAGGTTGAGAATTTCCGTTACAAATATGTAGAAAATAAAATCCTATAAATATAACAGTGTCCAAAAAGTTTTCGACAGCATTGTAATACATTCACGCATGTACACATACACTCCTGGAAATGGAAAAAAGAACACATTGACACCGGTGTGTCAGACCCACCATACTTGCTCCGGACACTGCGAGAGGGCTGTACAAGCAATGATCACACGCACGGCACAGCGGACACACCAGGAACCGCGGTGTTGGCCGTCGAATGGCGCTAGCTGCGCAGCATTTGTGCACCGCCGCCGTCAGTGTCAGCCAGTTTGCCGTGGCATACGGAGCTCCATCGCAGTCTTTAACACTGGTAGCATGCCGCGACAGCGTGGACGTGAACCGTATGTGCAGTTGACAGACTTTGAGCGAGGGCGTATAGTGGGCATGCGGGAGGCCGGGTGGACGTATTGCCGAATTGCTCAACACGTGGTGCGTGAGGTCTCCACAGTACATCGATGTTGTCGCCAGTGGTCGGCGGAAGGTGCACGTGCCCGTCGACTTGGGACCGGACCGCAGCGACGCACGGATGCACGCCAAGACCGTAGGATCCTACGCAGTGTCGTAGGGGACCGCACCGCCACTTCCCAGCAAATTAGGGACACTGTTGCTCCTGGGGTATCGGCGAGGACCATACGCAACCGTCTCCATGAAGCTGGGCTAAGGTCCCGCATACCGTTAGGCCGTCTTCCGCTCACGCCCCAACATCGTGCAGCCCGCCTCCAGTGGTGTCGTGACAGGCGTGAATGGAGGGACGAATGGAGACGTGTCGTCGTCAGCGATGAGAGTCGCTTCTGCCTTGGTGCCAATGATGATCGTATGCGTGTTTGGCGCCGTGCAGGTGAGCTCCACAATCAGGACTGCATACGGACGAGGCACACAGGGCCAACACCCGGTATCATGGTGTGGGGAGTGATCTCCTACACTGGCCGTACACCTCTGGTGATCGTCGAGGGGACACTGAATAGTGCACGGTACATCCAAACCGTCATCGAACTCATCGTTCTACCATTCCTAGACCGGCAAGGGAACTTGCTGTTCCAACAGGACAATGCACGTCCGCATGTATCCCGTGCCACCCAACGTGCTCTAGAAGGTGTAAGTCAACTACCCTGGCCAGCACGATCTCCGGATCTGTCCCCCATTGAGCATGTTTGGGACTGGATGAAGCGTCGTCTCACGCGGTCTGCACGTCCAGCACGAACGCTGGTCCAACTGAGGCGCCAGGTGGAAATGGCATGGCAAGCCGTTCCACAGGACTACATCCAGCATCTCTACGATCGTCTCCATGGGAGAATAGCAGCCTGCATTGCTGCGAAAGGTGGATATACACTGTACTAGTGCCGACATTGTGCATGCTCTGTTGCCTGTGTCTATGTGCCTGTGGTTCTGTCAGTGTGATCATGTGATTTATCTGACCCCAGGAATGTGTCAATAAAGTTTCCCCTTCCTGGGACAATGAATTCACGGTGTTCTTATTTCAATTTCCAGGAGTGTATTTCATAATTCTTAAAGGACCATTCTTGGTTGCCAACATCCTTTTCCACTACTCATTATTCCTTGCCTTATTGTACACATACATATTCGTCGACATTTCTTCAATATTTCATCATAAGAAATACTTAGCATAATCAAATTACTCATATACGATAGCATCATCTTATTGCTCATAAACATATCTCAACAGCATAATACACATCGTCGTCGTAATAATATCATAACATCTCAGTCAATTCTCAAAATCGTCGTAGCTTCCCCCAATAATTTCAAAACCTAAAAAAATTCTCTGCTCATTTCAATAGTGTCATCTAACTCAAACATACTTTAAAAATCATGATCTCATACCAAATACATCATTCAGAGCTCTCATAGTACCACAATGGTTCCGAAAAAATATGAACAGTTCACAAAGTACAGACAAAATACAATTTCGTAAGTGTGAAGTTATCCAAGGGTGTAATTACGTAAACATCTGTCACTGATGTAGTAAAATAAATATTTGTCTCTCTCAGTTAAATGATCAGATAGCTGTGTAATTCTGTGTTAGAGAAATATGGTACTGATGTGTGAAGCAAATACCATATCAGTTAGGGCTCCTTGTGCTTGCCATACACATGGTACACAAAGTAAGCGTGTACCCGCCTGAGGATTAATGTAATAATATCCTCAGGTGTTGCAGATTACAGCAATGGAATGAAACGTATCACGGAAAACTTTCTTTGTAATTCAAAAACCTTGAAAAATAAATGGTTCAAGTACAAAATTAATCACTCAAAGGTGTGTCCTGTAGCGCTAAATGTGTGTCTTGGTGTAAGATAATTCTGTGGAAGTGTCGTAGTTATCGTCCTCCGAAAGTAAGTTCTGCAGAAGTCAATGTACTTACCTCATCATAAACAAAAGTGAAATGCCTTGCGTGTAGATATCGTAGTTATTACGCTTATTGCCGTGATGAAGAAAGTACTGTGCTGTAACGTATTGTTGTGCTACGGAAAAGGCTGTCTCCTTGTAGCTTTACCACAAAAGTTACTACTAAAACATGTTTTACTTTCCAGAAGAATTCAGAAAAACTCTGCAGATATAAAACAGATACACCGCAAAAGCACAATGTAAATTGTGTCACACATTAGTAGCGTCGTGGTAAAATCGTGTAGTTGTCACATAAACTAACCACTGTGTCATCTGGTATCTTTAAATCCAGAATGTATTTTCAAGTAAACCAAAATGTTGCATTAAAATCTCATTAGCAGTACCAGTATAAGTTCTGAGTATGCAAGCCTGACAGTCGTTACGTAATCGTGCAACGAACAAGCAAGAATGTACAAATAACAACACTGTGTCGTCTGTTCACTATAACAATGCATTCGTAATTTCTGTTTAAATATGTTCCCTAGGTTCTAGACTGGATAGTGAACTTCAAAACATTGTTGCATGTTAACAGTTTCTAAGTCTGACAAACCATACTAGTAACGTGAAGTGAATAGTTTTATGGGAAAGACAAAGTCAAAAAGCAGATTATCTCTCAGTAAACGGTTTTACATGTGAAATGTGGTGCAATCCTTTAGTCTTCATAGTACTCAGAGTTTCAGCTTGAACGCAATTATCATGCAGTATACGTCGGTAAAGAATACTAAACTTGTTCTCAAGGTTAGCGTCTATGTTATTTTTCTCTGAGCCAGCCGGCGCACGTGGCTGCCTGCGGTGCGAGTCATTGTCTGTTTCTTTGTTGTCGCGCGTCGTTATTGGGATTAGGAGACTTAACTTCTACAAATTCACCTTGACGAGGAGGCCCTGACCTGTTTGAAGCTCGCCAGTTCTGATGGAATTCAGGTCTGTCGCTTTGTCGGTGGTTTACATAGTTTCTTGTTTGTCGGTCATGTGGTGGAGAATTTCTCCCTGAATCGTAACTGCGTGGTGGACCGTTGCGTCTGAAGTTACTCTGTCTCCCTTGATAATAATTACTTTGGTTCCCATATTGTCTGTTTCTATGGTTGTCTCTGTCACATTCATTACTATGGAAAAGCGATCTTTCTCTGTAACTATTACTCTGCCAGTGGTTGTCATACGGGTGGTGTCTGTTGTGGTCACGATTTGTATTGTGAGAATAGCCTTGATTTCTTTCATCGCGGAATTGTGACGGATGTGACCTGTAATTGTTGTATTCCTGTTTTCGCGTCCCTCGATTGTCAGTGTCGATTTCCAATTCTTGTAAGAGTCCCTGAAAAACTACAATGTCATCTTTGCAACGTCCTGCCAAAATAATATGCCGTAAATGTTCAGGTAATTTGATTAAGCAAATGCGGATGAGTTCTGAGGAGCTGTATGGATTTGACAGGTACTGATTCTTGTGCAACATGTCTTCAAAATATTTCACAAGACTGGAAAATTCAGATGATTCGAAATATTTCATCATTAAGATGCTATGTTTTACTCGGTCTTGTGTAGCTTGAGACCAATATGCTGAGAGGAAGGCATGATAAAATTCTCCTTCACTGTGACAATCGTGAATGACCGATCGCATTCTTACAGCTGGTTCATTCTCCAAGTAGCCACACATAAGTTCTAATCTGTGCACTAATGAACAGTTGAGAGGAAAACAATGAGAGAATTGATGGAGCCACGCTTGTGGATGAATGTCGTTGCCAGAATTCTTAAATGTTTTGAATTTACATGCAGTAATGAACAGCTTATAGTCAAAATCATCGTGTCGGCGAGTAGCATATCGGTCATTGTTACGTCGTGTCGGCGGTTCCATCTAAAAATTCGGTGCAGCTTGCCAATTTCTTTCATGAATTTCCGAAATGCCCTGTGTTATTATTTTGTGGCTTTTCCGTATTTCTAGGTTCCTCTTCCCGTGTTGGAGCGCGAGTGTCCTCTTAAATATGTAATTTTTGTATTACCTGCGTCAACTGATCTTGTACTTCCTGGATTTCTCTTTTGTATTGCGTATTAATTTGATTCTGATTTTGTTTGACTTTCTTAATTTGTTCATACTCTTCTGTGTCAGTGAAGGCTACAGGTCTTGTGTCATTCAGATCATCATCTACCTTTATAGATAAGTTAGTGAACTGATCCGAAAGTTCGGCTACTTTCTCCGATAGTGAACACATTTCCTCAGTGTGTTTTTCTGAACCCAGTTTCAGCGCGTCCACTTGTGTTGAAATCGAATCTACTGTGACCTTTAAGTTTTCCTGAGTTCTTGCAAGTTGCGTAACCGAATCGGTGGATGCAACTGAGTCCATTTTAGCTTGCAAGGTGTCGTGATTTTCACGAACAATAGTTTGCAGTTCTTTTATGGCTGCTTCGTAATTCTGTAATGCATTTTCATGCCGCGAAATAATAGGTTGAAAATGCTCGCAAATTTGTGTTTTTACGTCATTACAGATTTTTTGACATTTCGATTCAATGTTGTGTAACTCAGTAGTTAAATCTTCACGTGTTTGTTCAAGTGTGGCGTCTAACTTCCGAAGCTTTTGCTGTGTTTGTCTCTGATTTAGTTCCATTGTGTCTAACTTTTGAAGCTTTTGCTGTGTTTGTCTCTGATGTTGTTCCATTGTGTCTAACTTTTGAAGATTTTGTTCCATTGTGTCTAATAGTTGCTGTGTTTGTCTCTGATTTAGTTTCATTTGTTGCATTAATTGCAATAATAATGTATTAGTGTCTGGAATCTGTTCCTCTATACTTTTCGGCAGTGCATTTGCACAGGCAACATTCACATTTTGACAACCAGAAAATGTGTCTTGACTTATTTGAGAAAACAGTGAGGACGCAAAACCTGAATGTACAGTATTTCCTAGATTGTGTCCTGTCATTTCGGATTCCTGACGCGAGCTGTTGCCGACCGATCGATCGATAATGCTTCCCTGTTCACTAATTGTTTAACTGCCTACACCATTATTTGCAGCCCGCTCCATTTCCCTATGCACTATTACCAAACTACTACTTTGAACATTAGTTAATTCATTACATGGTGGCGCTAACACACTACTTTCGTCTTCACTGTCATTTCTCAGTTTACTTTGGAGCCTAGTATTACGTTTTTCACACGCCATTATTGTCACAATATTTCACACGACAACACAGCACTGAAAATAATATCTAGTTAATTGCAAGCGCAGCTGCGAAATACTTGGTGCAAATCTACATGCATGCCGCAACTGTTTTGCTGTACAACAATAAAAGACTGCAACTACAAAGGAGATTCTCTCTACAATTACGCGCTAGCAATAAATAAAAGCTACACTAATTACACAAACTACAAGAAGAAATAAGAAGATTCCAGTGAGGTATCCTCGGCTAAGGGTCGACATATGAAACGTCCCCTTTGAAAAATTATACATAACTGTGCTTAAACTGACACACAATATTTTTTTAGCGCAACGCAATCTGACTTTCAGTAATCCCTACAAGTGAATGGCCCTGACTAAATTAACCTATACGTTTCACAAATCACTTACCTCACAAAAATCTTGGTTACTCGAACTACTGCAATACAGCGAGCGCCACTACTGCCAGCTTAATAAAAGATTCATACTACGGAAGGCACTAACTACTGATAGGCATAGTTAGCGAATGAAAGATTTTAATAGAGAACAAACAATATATTTACCTTAATAGTCATAATACATATATATATATATATATATATATATATATATATATATATATATATATATATATATATATATCAGTTCATGACATCCATTCTTATAAATTTCAAAACTCCGCCATCTCTCTCCCCCCATCCACCACTGCTGGCGGCTCACCTCCAACTGCGCAACGCTACGCGCCACTAACAGCCAACTGCCCAACGCTACAATGGAGAGTATTACAACAATGCCAACCAGCCACAGACTGCACACAGCACAGCCAGTGATTTCCATGCAGAGGTGGTGTTACAAATAATAAAACCTAAACAGCCTAAATACAGCCTTATCTATATGAAGATGGTATCTGTTCTTTCGAACATGTCTGAAAGAACAGATATCATCTTCATATATGAATGGATGAAGGTGATCAGACAGGACGCTTACTTACGTGTCACTTGTCAGAGTCGTATCTGACGTCCCATATCACTCCAACTACACACGCCCCACACCATTACAGAGCCACCAACAGCTTGAACAGTCCCTGTTGAAATGCAGGGTCCATATCCATACACGTCTATCCACTCGACACAATTTGAAACGAGACTCGGCCGACCAGGCAACATGTTTTCAGTCATCAACAGTCCAATGTCGGTGTCCATGGGCCCAGACGAGACGTAAAGCTTTGTGTCGTGCATTCATCAATGGTACACGAGGGGGATTTCTGCTCCAAAAGCCCACATCGACGACGTTCCGTTGAATGGTTCGCACGCTGACGCTAGTTGATGGCCCAGCACTGAAATCTGCAGTAGTTTGCGGAAGGGTTGCACATCTGTTACGTTGAACAACTCTCTTCAGTCGTAGTTGGTCGCGTTCTAGCAGGATCTTTTTCCGGCCGCAGCGATGTCGAAGATTTGATGTTTTACCGGATATTCACAGTACACTCGAGAAATGGTCGTACGGAAAATCCCCATTTCATCGCTACCTCGGAGATGCTGGATCCCATCACCCGTGCGCCGACTTTAATACCACGTTCAAACTTACTTAAATCTTGATAACCTACCGAAACAGCAGCAGTAACCGAACAACTGCGCCAGACACTTATTGTCTTATACAGGCATTGCCGACCGAAGCGCCGTATTCTGCCTGTTTACACAGCTCTGTATTTGAATACACATTCCTATAACGGTTTCTTTGGCGCTTCAGAGTATGTACGTGTCTTGAGATAATCGAACTTATTACGTGCAACTTACCCACATTATACTCATCCAGTATTTGAGAATTAGAGCCCTAACCACTTCCAGCAAACTTAACACTTATTTTCAAATATTTTCTAAACTTTCTTTTTTGCTGACCCCTCGCCCCATAAAATAACGATCGGGAAGAATATTATCGCTTCCTACATTTTTGCTGTTCACTGAGTACAGCTTCGGTACCAGGCATTACACCTCTATTATTAACTCCAGCAGCCGAAAAAAGCTCGTATTGGAACACACAAAAGGTGAATATATTTATCCTCAAAAGACTCTCACAGATAAATAGGGAACCAGCTGCCCCAATCCTCGCTCCTCCTTCCTCACCAAAAACTTTGGCGCGCGAGCGTATTCATGCTCCTTCAACACACAACATTCTAAATCCTTTTACACAGTCTCTCTTTGTTGTTAAACTGTCATACTCAGCATCTCCCTTTCACTGCTACTGTCTATATACGTCTCTCTCACCCTGTCTCCCTTTTCTCTGTTTGATTTACAGCATACCTCACAGAATAACCCACTCTAACATGAACTGTCTTCATTTCTCTTTCTTTCGCACTGCCACAGTCCCCATCATGCCTCAACAGCACAAAAATTCTAGGTGTCCAACTTATTTTTTCCCATGCACCCAAGTGTTTATAAATTCGGTCCAAGATATTGATCCCCTAAATCTACATATCAAATTTCACCAGTCTCAAAGAGTCCAGACTCCTAAAGACAACATACTCGTATGGTCCCCACTCATATCTCTTCTTCATTTCCACTGTCTCCTCTCTCTTTTCCTCCCACCGTCTCTAACTCCATATAGCTCTCTCTCTATCTTTCTCATTTACTGCCATTCTCTCTCACTGATTATCAATGTCGCCTCTGTTTCCATTGCTGCAATCTTCATCTCTCTCTCCACTTGGTCTCTCCCACAATTACTGTCTCTTTTCTCTTTCTCTACGGCTAGCACTTGTAATGTCCCCACGGCAAATACCCTCTACCACGCACCAATTAATCATTTTCAATCAAACCCTCCACATTCATTCACTTTGGAAAAGTTATCTGATCTGATTTTCTCGTAATATATGCAGCGACAGCTCGTCGACGCCAAAGTATTTTCTAGTGCATTTATTCTTTGAAATAACAGTGATGCATATATGCATTCTCCATGGTTGTTAGAGTGGTAACTAGGACAGCTTCTGGAGTATCGGTTGAGGGATTGACGTGTTTCGGAGAGATACATATTCTGCTTTTCTTCTAATTAACATTTGTGCCGCTAGCGGTTTGTTTTGAAGAGAAAGAGATTGTAAAAGGAAAATAATTAAGGCGTGGAATCACCGGAGATCTGGACATGTAATGGAGATGGATTTAATACATAATTTCCTCCATAAATAAGGTTTGAGACTTTTTTGTTCTGGAGTGAATGAACGAATGAGTTTTTTCTGAATCATTTGTTGATCACGTTGGCCCTGTAATTAGTGGGGAAGTTTCAGCTGTGTCGAAGAGAGCCTGCAATCACTGAGTCTGTGTTAAATCGTCCAAAAAGGCTTCATACACATCTGGAATTTGCAATCTTTCGTAAAAGGAACAAATTGTCCAAACGATTGATTCTGCCGACTGACTGCAGTGTTTAACAGTAATAATAAATGTAAAGATCTCTTACAGCAAGCCAGCCGCTGATTACCAAGACGAAGGACTCCACAAAGATTCCATTTGGCTGATTCTTTTTATCACCATATCACGTAATGAAAACTTATGTTAAAAACTATACATAGATAAAGGAGAGGAAGAGAGAGAGCGAATGAAAATAGAGATAATACTAATAATCCTTCATTAGTCTAATTTTTCGCCTGTCTTATCACGGATCAGCCAAGAAATTGGAGGGCCTTGCTTTACTGTATAGACTTATGTGTGGAGGTGAAGGGATCTTAGAGACAACAGATACACGTCTATACAGACAAGAAAATACATAGAGATAGCGGCTAGCTGCATTGATCATCTATTCTTAGATTAAAGAGACGGTAACTTATTATCCGAACATCAAAACGTTAAACACTGCCCTCTCTCTTCCACCGTCACTGGCTGTCTGCTACTCTCTTTCAGCAAAAAACAACGCGAATGTGTTCGCATGACAAGGTTTTTGATGAAGCAGAATGAATGAGCACTGAGACGGCTGGTTCCTCTCTTTTCTGTCAGAGTCTTTTAAAGAGGAAAATATGCGCCTTTTTTTCTCCGTCAAGAGCATTTTTCTGCTGATTATCCTCTTTTTCCTGCTACAGAGGGTATGCTACTTATATAAAACGAATTCTATAGGTTAGAAAACTTTTGATTCTTTATTTGTATAATTTGACACATTAATATATTTTCACACATATTAACGGAAATAACTACGATAATACAAAATTAACACAAAATCGTCTCCCTTACATTTGTCTGGGTACGTTGCTCATCGATTGCATTTCACGGAAAACGCCTCGCTTACGATTTGTATATGGAAAGAGTAAAAATGTTAGAAATATTTTTTCTGAATTTACACTCTTTCCAGTTTTACATAATTTTTGGCAGTCATTGTAAGTTTTTTTAAGATTTTCAGACATGTTACTGCCGTTTTAACCCATTTTTCTGTCACTGCGATACCCCTTGAGAGAATATTTGTATCGGCATGCGATGCCCAATGTAAATGAATCCTTGCGATTTTACGTAAAATAATTTTTGCTTCCAAGTGGCATCAAATTGCATACAACCACTCATGTTTCTTAATTCATACTTAGTATAAAATTGATATATTTGTCACCTGTTGGTCTTATAACTGTTTTGTTGCATACGTTTATATCGTTTAAATGTACCAATTATGTACAAAAGTGTTGTACTGAATTATGAAAGTAGCAGTGTTCCGCGTCAAATAGGATGTTGTAGTAGCTGGCTGCGTACCGTAGTGCGTGATGTTGACTGTATCAAAGATCGTCATTTTTAGCCTTCGCGAAAGTTACCAGCCAGCGCAAAAGATTAGTCCTATCACTTGCTGGAGTATTTGCATTGTATTTATTTGGGTAAATGATGACGTCACCATCTTTCGTCATGAACTGAACCGTGTGCATACTAAACGGATTGTTGTTGAACAATCAAGACGCTCGACTTTCAGTACCGAAGGAACTGATGGATGCAGAGGTTCGAAAGTAAAATTCACCTACTATTACAAAAACACTTCCTTACTCATAGCACGGCCTACCTTCAGTTTCGTTTTGATACTGTGAATACATCGATCTCGAATAGATTATGTTGCAGAAGAAGAGATGATAGTGTCTTACCTTACTAAACGCTCGGAAATAAATAATCTACAGTGGTAAAAGCCATGAGATACCTCCCAGTATCGTGGAGGACTTCCTTATTCCCGCCATAGTGCAGCAACTCGACGTGACATTCACTTAACAAGTAATTGGAGGTCCCCTGCAGAAACATCAACCCATGCTGCCACTACAGCCGTTCATAATTGCAAAAGTGTTGCCCGCGCAAGGTTCTGTGCACGAACTTACCTCTCGATTACGTCCCACAAATATTCGATGGGATTCTTGTCGGCCGATCTGCTTAGCCAAATCATTCGCTCGAAATCTCCAGTATGTTCTTGAAACCAATCGCCAATAATTGTGACAAATTCCATCGTTGTTTGGGAACATCATGTACATGAACCGTTGTAAAAGGTCTTCAAATAGCCGAACCTCCAGAGGACCCCGTCCATACCATGTAAACACAGCCCCGCACCATTTTGGGGCCACCAGGAGCTTGCACAGTGCCTTGTTGACTACTTGGGTCCATGACTTCGTGGGGTCTGCACCACACTCGAAACTTCCCATCAGCTCTTAACGGCTGCAATCGGGAGTCATCTGGCCAGGCCACGGTTTTCTTGTCGTCTAGCGTCCAACTGATATGGTCACGAGCCCAAGAGTGGCTCAGCAAGCGATGTCGTGCTGACAGCAAAGGCACTCTCGTCGGTTGTCTGCTGCCATAGGCTATTGCCGCAAAATTTCACCACCCAGTCATAACGGATACGTTGGTCGTATGTCCCACATTGATTTTTGCGGTTATTTCATGCAGTGTTGCTTATCTATTAGCACTGACAACTCTACGCTGATGGCAGTGTTCTTGGTCGTTAAGTAAAGATCGTCCACCACTGTATTGTTCATGGTGATAGGAAATGCCTGAAATGTGGTATTCTCGGGACACTCTTGACGCTACGGGTAGCGTAATACTGAATTCCCCAACGATTTCCGACATGGAATGTCCCTTGTGTATAGCTCCAACTACCAATCCACGTTGAAAGCCTGTTATTCCCGTCGTGCTGCCATAATCACGTCGGAAACCTTTTCACATGAATCACCTCAGTACAAATGACAGTTCTGACAATGTAGTGCTCTTTTATACGTTGTGCACGTGGTGCCACGTACATATCGCTATCCCATATCTTTTGTCACCTCAGTGTCATCCAAAACGTATGATATCACAAACATTGACATTCGTGAAAAATCAACTTTTCTTCAACCGGAGCACAAATCATCCACAATACATTCATACAATATTTGATAGTGATAGTTGTTTTATGCATGGGAGGTGGGAGAGTAACTGGTTGTCTTTAAATAACGAACTTGACTTAGTTTAACCCACGCAAAAGGCGAGTCATATCGCAGTACAGCCCAGTGTAGTATAACCCAAAGAACTCACTGGAAAATTTCCGAAATAGCGGCCTTTGCCGCGGATCAGTTTATAAAATTTCAAAATTTATAATGTTATTACTGTTGTTGTCGTTTTGGTCTTCTGTCTGAGGACTGGTCTGACGCAGGTGCCCACCCTACTTTATCAAGAGCAAGCCTCTTCATCTCCAAATAACTATGGCAACTTACAATCTTTTCAACCTGCTTACCGTATTCATCTCTTGGTCTCTCTCTACAATTTTTACCCTCTACACTTCCCCAAAATACTAAATTGGTGATCTCTTGATGTCTCAGAAAGTGTTCTATCAACGACCCCTTCTTTGGGTCAAGTTATGCCACAACTTCCTTTTCTCCCCAGTTCTCTTCAGTACATCCTCACTCTTTACGTGATCTGCCCCTTTAATCTTCACCATTCTTCTCTAATACCACATTTTTCAAACGCTTCTATTCTCTTCTTGTTTGAACTGTTTATCGTCCACATTTCACATGTCAAATGTAATACATACCAGTACTTTTACAACAATTTTCGTAATTCAATATATTCGCGTTTTCTCTTTGTATTTAAATACATCTTAGTGTTTCTAAAAATTAAGCCTTTTCTGTTGTAATTCAAAGTTCTCTCATCAATCAGTTCTGTTATTTTATACAAGCGCACTGATGAATATATGTTGGAAATGGATAAACATTCTAATCCCCTTCTTCCCCACTTCTCTGTCCTCCTCCCCCTTCCCCTTCTCTTTGTCTCTCCCCTCCTCCTCCTCCTCCTCCTCCTCCTCCTCCCCTATCTCAGTCTATCACCTGCTGCCCCCTCTTTCTCTGTCCACCCCTAGTCACCCTCTCTCACTCCATCTCCTCCTCCACCACTCACCTCCTCTGTCCAACTCCTCGTTCCCCCTCTCTATGTCCATCTCCTCCCCATCCCCTCAATGTCCATCTCCTCTTTCCCTCGCTCTCTGACCTTTTATTGTTATTGCAAGCAAATCTACATCACACTCCTCAAGCCACCTAACTGATCTCCATTACCACATTCCTCTCACGAATGGCACCTGGCAAAAATAGCTGTTGGTAAACCTTTACTTTAGCTATCATTTCTCGAATTTTCTTATCGTGGTCATTTCGCGAGATGTATGTGGGAGGAAGTAATATTTTGTCTAACTCTTCCCAAAAATTGCTCTCTTGAAATCTCAATAATAAACCTCTCCGTGATACACGACGCTTCTCTTATAATGTCACTGTAATTTATTGAGAATCTCTGTAAGGGTGTCCACAGAAAGAAAGTGGGATCACTGTGTATGGCCCAGCGTGATGCGGCTTGCGCCAGCACAGAAGATATCCCCTTGTTATCTAATGAGGCAGTACACAACGACAGCAAGGTGGCAGAGCCAACCTGCATGGCACCGCAACCGCCAGCGAGCCAGAATGCACGAGACATTCTTTGACCGCTTTCAGCAAGCTGAATTGCAACTAGGTGTGCTAACAGAATCCAGATGCAAACTTTTCCAAACGATTTTACAGAAACTAATCGGTAAAGAAGGTGATTTTCACGTTACTTATAACTTCATCTTTCATCTTAATGGTGAAGCGCCCAAAACTTCGATAATCTTAATACTTATACTTATTGTAATATCCTCATTTAAATAAGACGCTGCACGAAATTCGAAAAAGTATCCAATAAAAATTATGATTTGCTATGATTTCGTATTTGGTGCATATTGCACAATATTTTTCTGCAAATGAAATTTAGCTAAGACACTGAATTTTTCTTTAGACTTGGACCTCATAGCTCCTAAGCCATTCGAGATATTAATACAAGATTTTGGCAAGTGATAGCACGTAAAGAGGAGACTATTTTCCTGTATGTTTAGCATATGGAACTTTCTTATCTAAGGCGATATAGCAGATGCTACAGTTTTTATTTTATTTTTATAAGTATAGTACTGCCATTTTTAAGTGACTTCGGCAGCTATTGAAAAGAGAATTTGCTAGTATGAAAACAAATGTTATATTTGTTATATATGCTATATGTGTTGTATTACATCAAGCCGACATAATGCGATTTTCCATAATGTGTTGCCCACCCTAGTCACCTACTGTTTGTTTAATAAAACACTCTGTTTCAAGATTCTATCACAGTAGCTATCGCAAAGTGAGTGTGTGTAATTCATAATGTGCTTTGGCAAAAAAGCAAAAGTGAAACTGTCGACACACGAAATGCAGTTGTTACTCATAACTGATGAAGCTTCCTGAAAGAAGAAATGGTTAACAAGTGAGGCAAAATTAAAACGCCAGTTTTTTTTGTTTCTTTTTTTCGATTCTGGCGGAATCCTGCAACCCACCGTATTTTCAATAGGGAACGACTGGAATCTTCTCCCTGTTTTTCATCTGAGAATTACTAAACTCATTCATAGCAAATCCTCATTTAGAGTGAAGTGGTGTACCTCGCCACCACAGTTATCTTTTAATGTGTTAGAGATAGATTATATACTTTTATAATATCTTTTAAACTTTACAAGTAATCTCAAGCACTTTGTAATGACTATCATGTTTACTTTAACATACAGCCATCAAATCTGTTATTTCTAACAGAACAATTCTGCATTTTTGCTGCAGAGTAGAGGAGGAGGAGGAGATCAGTGTTAACTATCCCGTAGGCAATGAGATCATTAGAGATGGAGCACAAGCTCGGATTAGGGAAAGATGGGTTCGAATGGTTCAAATGGCTCTAAGCCCTATAGGACTTAACATCTGAGGTCATCAGTCCCCTAGTCATAGAACTACGTAAACATAACTAACCTAAGGACATCACACACATCCATGCCCAAGGCAGGATTCGAACCTGCGACCATAGCAACAGCGTGGTTCCAGACTGAAGCGCCTAGAACCGCTCGGCCATAGCGGTTGGAGGATGGATGGGGAAGGAAATCGGCCGTACCCTTTCAGATGAACCATCCTCGCCTTTGCCTGAAGAAATTTAGGGAATTCACAGAAAATCTAAATTAGGATGGCCTGACATGGGTTTGATCCATCCATTACACGGATTCCTACACTTTTTTCCCCACAGCCGGTGTGCCCCAAGGCTCTGTCCTCTCCCCTCTTCTGTAACTTTTATATACGGCGGACATGCCACTGCCTTCACCCCCCATCCACCTTCTCCAGTACGCCGATGACATCGCCTTCCTTGCCCTCGCCCCCACCCTGCAGCGCTCCCAGCACCTTCTCCTATCCCATCTTGACCGGTTCACCACGTGGTGCAACCAGTGGTTGCTCAAGGTCAATCCTTCCAAGACCCGAGCGATCATCATAGGCAAAACCACCCCTTCCTTCCATCTCCTTCTATGTCATCATCTTTGGCAGTCCTATCACCCTCAAGCCCACCCTTAAGTACCTTGCAGTCACCTTGACCGTTGCCTCTACCTGGACCCCCCATCTCCAGGCAATCCAAGCCAAGGCATGCTCCCGACTTCGTCTCCTCAAGCCTCTATCTGGCCGCACATGGGGTCTGGACCCGTCCACCATCCTCCATACCAATAAATTCCTCATCTGCCCTATCCTCTGCTACGCTCACCCTTCCCGGATCTCCACCCCTCCTACCTTTTACAAATCCCCTCAAATCCTCAAACGCCATGCTCTCTGCCTCGCCTATCGCATCTGTCTCCCCTGCACCATGCAGATCCTGTATGAGATTATTCCATTCCCACACCTCCTCCTTTTCCTCGAACGGATACGGATCCTCTACACCTCCTGTAAACTACATCCCCCTCACCCACTTGTCTCTCCCATTCTCTCCCACCCCCATCCGCTGCCGTGCCTGTATTCCCACGTCCCAACTGCTCTCCATCTCTCCTTACCCTCTCCCAAAGTGGTTTCAACCAGTTCCCCCTGCCTGGTGATGCCTTGCCCTCCATCTACCCCTCCTATCAACTTTGATCCTCCTCTTCCACTTCCTGTGTTGTATTTCCTCAGGGCACCCTCTCTCCCTTCTCTCCATCCTCCCTTCCTCCCCCCTCCTCCTCCCGGGCTTCCCATACCCTCCATACCTTCTTTCCTCCCCCCATCTACTTTGCCACTGGCATCTCCGCCCTACCCCCTCTCCCCCCCACCTTTTTCCCCTTTTGGTAGGTCCCCGGACTCGCAAACGTTACATGCACATTAGCGCGCCGGAGATCATCGCCATCGGTTTTGTGTGTGTGCTGTCGTGTTTGTGCTTCAGTGTTTTCTCAGCCCACACTCCATTGTTCACGTGCGTCATCTCCATCATCAGTGTTTGTGTACAGTTGTAAGTAGGCTGTTTACGTTTTTTTATTGGTAACGCCGCCGCCACGTAGCGCTCTGTATGAAAATTACTGGCTGTGCCATGTGCAGTCTGTGGCTGGTTTGCATTGTTGTCTGCCATTGTAGTATTGGGCAGCGGCAGCTGGATGCTAACAGCGTGTAGCGTTGCGCAGTTGAAGGTGAGCCGCCAGCAGTGGTGGACGTGGGGAGAGAGATGGCGGAGTTTTGAAATTTGTAAGACTGGATGTCATGAACTGCTATATATATTATGACTATTAAGGTAAATACATTGTTTGTTCTGTATTAAAATCTTTCATTTTCTAACTATGCCTATCAGTAGTTAGTGCCTTCAGTTGTTTGAATCTTTTATTTAGCTGGCAGTAGTGGCGATCGCTGTATTGCAGTAGGTTGAGTAACGAAGATTTTTATGAGGTAAGTGATTTGTGAAAAGTATAGGTTAATGTTAGTCATGGCCATTCTTTCGTAGTGAACTGAGAAATGACAGTGAAGACGAAAGCAGTGTTTTAGCGCCACCATGTAATGAATTAACTAATGTTCAAAATAGTAATTTGGTAATTGTGCATAGGGAAATGGAGCGGGCTGCAAACAATGGTGTAGGCAGTGAAACAGTTAGTGAACAGGGAAGCATTATCGATCGATCGGTCGGCAACAGCTCGCCTCAGGAATCCGAAATGACAGGACACAATCTTGCAAATACTGTAGATTCAGGCTTTGCGTCCTCACCGCTTTCTAAAATAAGTCAAGACACATTTTCTTCTTGTCAAAATGTGAATGTTGCCGGTGCAAATTCACTTCCGAAAAGCACTGAGGAACATGTTTCAGACACCAGTGCACTGTTATTACAGTTAATGCAGCAAATGGGACAAAGGCTACAAAAGTTAGACGCAACGCTTGAACAAAATCAGAAACAAATGGGACAAAATCTTCAAAGGTTAGACACAATGGAACAAAATCTTCAAAAGTTAGACACAATGGACAAAATCTTCAAAAGTTAGACACAATGGAACAAAATCAGAGACAAACACAGCAAAAGCTTCAAAAGTTAGACACAATGGAACAAAATCAGAGACAAACACAGCAAAAGTTAGACGCAATGGAACAAAAGCTTCAAAAGTTAGACTCAGTGGAACATACGCTTGACCAAACACGTGAAGATTTAACTACTGAATTACATAAAATCGAATCGAAATGTCAAAAAGTCTGTAAGGACGTAAAAACACAAATTTGTGAGCATTTCCAACCTATTTTTTCGCGGCATGAAAATGCATTACAGAATCACGAAGCAGCCATAAAAGAACTGGAAACTATTGTTCATGAAAATCATGAGACCTTGCAAGCTAAAATTGACTCAGTTGCATCTACCGATTCAGTTACACAAATTGCAAAAACTCAAGAAAACTTAAAGGACACAGTAGATACTCTGAAAATTGGTTCAGAAAGACACATGGAGGAAATTAGTTCATTATCAGATAAAGTAGTTGAACTTTTGTATCAGCTAAATAATTTATCTACGAAGATAGATGATAATCTGAATGACACAAAACCGGTAGTCTTTAATGACACGGAAGAGTGCGAACAAATTAGGAAATTCAAACGAAATCAGAATCAAATTAATACGCAACACCAAAGAGAAACCTGGGAAGAACAAGATCAGCTGACACAGGTAGTACAAGAATTACGTATTTCAGAGGACACTCGCACTCCAATACGGGGAGAGGGACATAAAAATACGGAACTGCCACAAAATAATAACACAGGGCACTTTGGAGATTATGAAAGAAATTGGCAAGGTACACCGAATTTTGAGATGGAACCGCCGAAACGACGTAACAATGACCGACATGCGACTCGCCGACATGACGATAATGATTATAAGCTGTTCATTACTACACGTAAATTCAAAACATTTAAAAATTCTGGCAACGACATTCATCCACAAGCATGGCTTCATCAATTCTCTCATTGTTCCCCCCCCCCCCCCCCCCCCAACTGGTCATTAGAGCACAGATTAGAATTTATGTGTGGCTACTTAGAGAATGAACCAGCTGTAAGAATGCGATCGGTCATTCACGATTGCCACAGTGAAGGAGAATTTTACCATGCCTTCCTCTCAGCATATTGGTCTCAAGCCACAGAAGACCGAGTAAAACATGGCATCATAATGATGAAACATTTCGAACAATCTGAATTTTCAAGTCTTGTGAAATAGTTTTACATAAGAATCAGTATCTTTCAAACCCATACAGCCCATCAGAACTCATCCGCATTACAACCTAGGGAACATTTTTAAACAGAAATTACGAATGCATTGTTATAGTGAACAGACGTCACATTGTTGTTATTTGTACATTCTTGCTTGATAGTTGCACGATTACGTAACGACTATAAGGCTTACATACTTAGAACATATACTGTTAATGAGATTTTAATGCAACATTTTGGTTTAGTTGAAAAGACATTCTTTATTTGAAGTACTTTATGTGAGATTAAAGATGACTTAGCATTTGGTTTCTTTGATAGCTTCACGATTATATCCCGACGCTACTAATGTGTGACACAATTTACATTGTGCTTTTGCGGTATATCTCTTTTATATCTGCACAGTTTTTCTGAATTCTTCTGGAAAGGAAAATATGTTTTAGTAGTAACTTTGTGGTATAGCTACAATGAGAGAGCCTTTTCTGTAGCACAACAATACGTTATAGTACAGTACATACTTCATCACGGCAATAAGCGTAGTAACTACGATATCTATACGCAAAGCATTTCACTTTTGTTTATCATGAGGTAAGTACATTGACTTCTGCAGAACTTAGCTTTCGGAGGACGATAACTACGACACTTCCACAGAATTATCTTACACCAAGACGCACATTTAGCGCTACAGGACACACATTTGAGTGATTAATTTTGTACTTGAACATTTATTTTTAAAGATATTTGAAGTACAATGATACAAAGGTTTTCCATGATACATTTCATCCCATTGCTGTAATCTGCAACACCTGAGGATATAATTACATTAATCCTCAGGGGGGTACACGCTTACTTTGTGTACCATGTGTATGGCAAGCAAAAGGAGCCCTAGCTAATATGGTATTTGCTTATACAACTTTACAGATCGGTACCATATATCTCTAATACAGAATTACACAGCTATCTCATCATTTAACTGAGAGAGACAAACATTCATTTTACTACATCAGTGACAGATGTTTACGTAATTACACAGTTGGATAACTTCACACTTACGAAATTGTATTTTGTCTGTACTTTGTGAACTGTTCATATTTTTTCAGAACCATTGTGATACTATGAGAGCTTTGAATGACATATTTGGTATGAGATCATTATTTTTAATGTGCGTTTGAGGTAGATGACACTTTTGAAATTAACAGAGAATTTTTTTAGGTTATTGCAGAAAGCTACGACGATTTTGAGATTTGACTGAGGTGTTATGATATTATTACGACGACGATGTGAATTATGCTGCTGAGGTATGTTTAAGCTGATGCTATATGAGTTATTTGGTTATGCTACATATCTGTTATGATGAAATATTGAAGAAGTGTCGACGAATATGTATATGTGTAACAAGGTAAGGAATAATGAGTAGTGATTAGGGATTCTGGTTTGTGAAAAAGGATGTTGGAAACCGAGAATCGTACTTTAAGAGTTATGAAATGTGTGTATATGCGTGAATGTATCACTATGCTGGCGAAAATTTTTTGGACACTATTATATTTAAAGGATTATTGACCTGTGAAATATTTTTATATGAGACTGTCACTGTAGCGGAAACTGCTGTCGTAAATATTTCGGTAGAAAGTTAAGTGACCACCTGCACGTAATGCGTCGTGGGCACCCAGCTGCGCGACAGACGCCTTGAAAAAAAGCCATTAGTGTGTGCCTGTCAGAGGCACAGGTGGAGAGAAAAAAAAGAGGCCATTATCCTCGCTATTGACATTCCTTTGTAGAAAGCATCGTAAATACGACACCCTCAAACTTGAAAACATGATTACACTGTAGAGTTCTTAATTTATGATATTTACTGAAATGAAATGATGAGAAACGTTTCATATCTATTGTCTTGCTAGTTGGAAGATTGTTTACTGCATTATGAAATGCCTTATGGCTAGTGAATGTCGTTTTGCGCCTTGCTTTGCCTATTTTGTTTAATATCTAGTCTCTAGCTCCACTGCAGCATTTGTTAAAATAAAATTTTATAGATGTACTAATATAAATATTTTCTGTCTACAGATCCAGTATATAATAATAATGTGATATACTTCCAAAACATGAGGGAGCACAAAAAGACATTTCCCTTCACAGGAACTGCATACATAATTTTCTTTTCAAGTTCTCGGTAATTTATTTCATAGAATAAGTTTTTGTGGTGCAGCACTTTAATTATATAGACATTAAGATGTGAATATACATTTCCCTTATCTGCATTGTTGTCTTTAGTGTAATATTTTTTCTGCTTGAGCTTTGTCATGTTTAGATATAAGTTATTGCATTTGCTGCTGCTCTTTTCCAGGCATATTGCTACTAAATTTCACTTTGTATTACTCTGTTAAGCTAGTTTTACTACTGTTTTTGTTTTGTTTTAGTTGTAATGTTGCACTGCTTGGTAATTTAGATTTACTGTAGCTTGCTTTGCCAATTGCCATTTTTTTTATCATTGCTGTTTGTGTTAATTGTTTTGTGCTGCTGCATTGCCTCGTCCCTTAGTTTAGCATCTGAGCTCAGAGGATTTAAGTTAGCTTAAGAGGGGGTAGCCTATATAAAAGAATGAGTTGCAATGAATTGGAAGAAATGAACTGACAGGATATACGAAAAAATGTACAGAAAGCAGGTATAGGTAGGATTTTCTTGGAAATAAATGATGAGGTAAGATACTGGAAAATGAATGATGAGGTAAGAAATATGTGAACATATAAATACAGAAAGCATGCTTGGATAGGATTTTTTTTGGCTGGAGCATATGTTGAAATAAGAAGAAAGATCTATGGAATGAAGTTTTGGGTTGGACTGCAGTACCAAATGTTACACTGAAAACAAACCCTGTCCTTTCCTTTTGTGTTATCCCAATATGTGTTTGTGTACCCTTGTGTATTTATTTTCTTCCTGTCTCTGTGTGCTGTTTCATAGAATTTTTTCTCCTCTAGTACTAAGCTACATTCACTATGATGAGGAATACTGTTATCCTCAAATATAATTTGCATTAATAACATGTTATTTACTTCGTAAAGATGTTTACAGATTATTTATTCTGTTTTGTTCTAATGCTCATGTGTGAAGTTGATGTTTCAAAAGTTATTCTGATCTTTTATGTGTGCACTTATGTCATAATTTTTGTAACACTGATGTTCTTGTTATTTCGATTCTTTTGTAAAGCCTGTATTACTGCAAATGTTATCTGTACTATTATGTTCTTTAATGATATATTTTGTACCTTTGTTATTGTATTCTCATGTTATAAAATTGTAATTGACACCAGTTCATCAAATTAAGTAACTTGTAAATTACATTTCAGTGTACACGTTTCTGTTGGTCATAGTATATGGACAATATGTGAGAAGTAGGGACTGATAGTGTTTGCACGTGTGTTAATAATTCAGCAAGGGACTGGATAACAGCATTGCTGGTTCTAAGGACATTTCAAACAAATTCTTTGTGAGTGGACAAGTGGTGGTTTATGGACTTGCTATATCGTCCACAAGACTCTTCGATTGTGATTGTGAACCTCCACAGTCGCAACAGTTGACTGCTGGCCATCTCTACAAGGACTACAGTGGGTCTACACCTTTGATGACTCACCAATACCATTATTTCTACAAGGACTGCAGTGGGGCTGCACCTCTGGTGGCCCACCAATACCATAATCTCTACTAGGACTACAGTGGGTCTGCTCTGTGAGGACCAACCTTCCAATATTCTTCAAAACTTCGACTGACTCTGCTGTGGGTTTGCTCTGTATAGGCCCATTACCTGTCTGCATGTCAAGAGTCAGCAGTGTCTTTCCGTTGGAAGGACAACACTACCTCTGCAAGATTGAATGGAAATCCACTACCTCCGTGTGCATTTTCTTTTACTGCTCAGACATTGAGCAAAAACACTGCAATTTTACTTTGATGAATGATCAGGACTGTCTTTATGGACTGTGAGAAAATTTTAGCTTTTGACCAACATTGTATCGATAACTGTGTGCATTTCACTTCTTTGTTATTGTAATTATGGAAAAAAATTTCAAATCAGTATTGGCCACTGCCCAAAACAATTTGTAAATTTTTTTGTGGGGAGCATGGGGGCTATGTAAGTAGGCTGTTTAGGTTTTTTTTTTATTGGTAACGCCGCCGCCACGTAGCGTTCTGTATGAAAATCACTGGCTGTGCCGTGTGCAGTCTGTGGCTGGTTTGCATTGTTGTCTGCCATTGTAGTGTTGGGCAGCGGAAGCTGGATGCTAACCACGTGTAGCGTTGCACAGTTGGAGGTGAGCCGCCAGCAGTGGTGGACATGGGGGAGAGATGGCGGAGTTTTGAAATTTGTAAGACTGGATGTCATGAACTGCTATATATATTATGACTATTAAGGTAAATACATTGTTTGTTCTGTATTAAAATCTTTCATTTGCTAACTATGCCTATCAGTAGTTAGTACCTTCAGTAGTTTGAATCTTTTATTTAGCTGGCAGTAGTGGCGCTCGCTGTATTGCAGTAGGTTGAGTAACGAAGATTTTTGTGAGGTAAGTGATTTGTGAAACGTATAGGTTAATGTTAGTCAGGGCCATTCTTTCGTAGGGATTTTTGGAAGTCAGATTGCGTTGCGCCAAAAATATTGTGTTTCAGTTTAAGCACAGTTGTGTATAATTTTTCTAAGGGGACGTTTCACATTGCTAACAGTTTCTTTGGTTTTCTTTGCGTGTGAACGGCTTCGTGTTTTTTTTTTTCGTTACTGTGTCTACCGTTTTTTGTCTACCGTTTCTTTATGCTATGTTTATTCTGTGTCTCCATTGTTTTTCTCTTGCACTGCCTGCGGCTGAAGAGCGGCGTACTGTTGCCGCTGCCAGCCCACCTTGTGTTAAGGTGTAAAATGACAATAAAGAAAAAAGTACACAACAGGCTGTCTGCCGTAATGGCTCACTGGGAGAGGTCTATTCGAGATAGAGTCGTCGGTCTCATTGAAGAAGGAGGATGTTCCATCAGAGATGCTGGCAGACGTTGTGGCGTTCCACATACCACTGCAATGAGATGGTGGAGAGTCTGCCTTGAAAGAGGCACCACCAACAGGGTTCCTGGCTCAGGCAGGAAGAGAGTGAGCTCACAGCAGGAAGACAGGGACCTAGTGTCTGGGAGCAGAGAAAATCCCTTTCTGAACGCGAAGCAGTTACGGCGGGAGACACGCTTCCCCAGCTCCAGTGACACGGTTCACCGAAGGCTGAGGGATCCTGGACTGCATGTACGACGATCCGCCGTGAAACAGCGTGCAGTATGTCCACATATTGGAAAATGTGATGCTTCCGTCAGTGCGAATGCTGTATGCAGAAGGGAATGTCATATTGCATGAGGACCATTCTCCCATTCACAAGTCTGCATTTTTCAGCACCGGCTCTCCACGATTGGCGTCAACGTCATGGACTGGTCGCCATGGGTGGCTGATATGAACCCCATGGAAAAGATGTGGGCTGAGGTCACCAGAACATTAACAGAGAACTGGCCAGGAAACCAACCAACTACTGCAGACGCTCTTTGGGACTGTGTCCTGGAAGCCAGGGAGGAAGTTGCTTCTTCAGGCTGTTACGTCCGACGGCTTACACATTCTATTCCAAGACGCATAATAGAAGTACAAATTAATGAAGGATTCTGGATAAAATATTAGAGTCCTTACAGTGTACTGTTATGTCTTATTTTTCGTCATTTTTCCTCATTGGGAGCTAGTGGAAGATCGGGTGGCAACAGAAAAGATACAATATGGGTTAGTTTTCCTTTGAGTTGCCTTTTTAATTCAAGTGAGTTTCTTTTGAATATACAGTTTGTTAAATATTATATTTTGATTTCATTTACACCCTGTCTAGATACAACCTAATCAGCGTAGATGGACTCTGTCACAGTAGTTTTTGTTATTTCAAATACATCTCTCTCTTCCCCTCCACCCATGAATACACCCTCCGTCCTCCACACAATACGCAAACGATTTCATATTATGTTTACTCGTTGTTAATATCTTCTTTATTCTCTCTCACACTCACTCTCTCTCTCTCTCTCTCTCTCTCTCTCTCTCTCTCTCTCTCTCTCTCTCTCTCTCTCCCTCTCTCTCTGGCACTATTGCCGCAAGTGCCCTTCTATTCCGTTCTCACAAAACTTTATAAACAAATCTAGCTGTTTCCATTGACACTACATTTTCTCTCTTAAATACTGCTGTCTTTACTCTCTATCATTCCTCTCAACACCTATGAAACCGTATTCTTTGATCTCCCCTTCCCTATAACCCATTCTTCGTTCTGAAAACAGTCCTTCCTTATCTCTCGGTCCTAAGATAAAACTGTGGCACACGTCTAAGTAAGCAATACTTTTTTAGCATTTCACGCTTATATTTTGCACTTCTGCACTTCTATCCATTCCCAAATCCCGCCCTCCTTCCTGTTACCCGTCCCTTGACATCTGCATCTACTTCTAAATGAATACTCTGCAATTCATAATTATGTGCTTGGCAGGGGGTTCTGTGGTCTGGTGAATTAATCTTGTATTGATGTGTAAAACGTGGAGGTTCACATCTCACGTCAGGCGTAGATTTTTAACACACACAAGTAACTCTCCTTCACCCCTAGTAACGCCAAGTGCACAACGCCAGTAAGCTCTGTAGTTCAATATCCGCAGTAAAAATAAAATCCCTTCGCTGCCGACTGGGGCAAAGCGGCATTCGTTTGAGCTGTGACAGATGGAGAAACCCCTGAAGACAGAGACTCTGTCACCAGCAAGCCGACATAAACTAAAACACGTATTTCATTTAATGAACCAATGGCCATGTAAGTTCACAAAGCTTTTACTTTATTTGGAAATGAGACGTTGAAGAAGTGGTGCTGCACTGGGTTTCTAATTCGATTTCACTGTGTTCCTCAAGACTGCAAACTCTTCTAGGCCTCCTCGAAAGACACCTATCTGGTTTCGAATCCGAATCAGTACAAAATATTCATTATATCATTTCAAGCCCTAGCATATGTGCTCGGAACTACTAGTGAAAAATAGGTGCATCTTCAACGTCTCTTCGTGCGTTGTCAGCTGTAACGTGTTCGCTTGCACTCACAGCCACATGATGAGCCTTTTATCACAACATTACAAGATCAAACGTTTCCTTACATCTTTTCAAGTTCAAAGATTCCTCTCCTACCTGCTGGCGAAAACGGATTTGGGTTTGACGTTGTGATCACCAACGACGATATGTTGTGGATTCAACTTCTAGCCAGCAGAGTATTTTCCATCACATCATTGAAAGTACAAACATGCCACTCCTAGCTATTATTGGAAAACAATTTGATAGTTAAAGTGTCTTCATGACTACGTGTGCGGGGTTTGAATTCCATTCAGCACAGAACTTTTCGTCGCCTGATGTCTAGCTAAACATGCGCACATCTCGCTACTGGTGAACTAACAATAGCTATTTATCGTCTGTTCCCGGCTAGAAAACGACGGCGCTAGATGTTGGCTTCGAATCCCAGTCAGGCAAAAACGATTCTATCGTCATTTAAGGTTCCAACATCTCGCTATTGGTGAAAATATTTGACATTTAACTTCTGATTTTACGTACTTCGTTAACAATCCGATTAGGTGCTAGGTTCGCATCCCTCTCACAAGCTTTACATGATGGAATTTCAATTTTAAACATGATCATAATTTGTTCCTTGTGAATGACACCATATTAAACGTCGTTGGGTTTATGAGTGTTATTGGGTGTCTCATCACTAAGAACGTGTTTTCTAGTATGTTGTGTATGACGATAGTAGTTGACGCTTAGACTGACTGCCATAAAGTCATTTGGTCTAGTAGTCTCTTGCTGTACCCATTGTGTGTAGTCAAACGGCTGTATCCCACAGGGTTTTGTTATTTAGAGGACCTGCAACACAGCTACATTATGTTGGTTGTATTCGGCAGTGACCCAGTTTTTTTTGCTGTCAAGTGTACATATAAGTATGCTTTTGGGATAGGACAGGTTTGTCATCTGTTTAATCCCTATTGTACGATGTTCTTTGATTTCAGTTCTGTCTGCTCCAGATAACTTACAATACAAATGTTTTACTGTTCACTTTTGGACAGTTTTATAATTCAATGACTGGCATGTTTCTTTACTGTACGTTGCACATCAAATAAAGGTATTGTTGGCCAAAATGTTAGAAAAAATTAAAGGGAAGTTGTACGAAAGGAATAAAGTAAATAATTTTAAATACCATTTATTTTAAATTATATGCTTTACCTTTATGTACTTATAGGGAACGACTGTCAGTACGTCGTGAAAATCACAAACTTTTACAATAAACACTTGCATGCAGAAGCACTCTGCAGAGTTGCAGGTGCTGTGTGTCTTTATCAACCACACACAAGCAAAGAGTACTATACCAAAATGCACAACTTATGCAATCAATTTAAATTGGAGCACACAATTTCACTTTCACTTGTTTGAGTTCTGTTTCTGTAGGTCTTTCAGTTTTGCCTCTGGTTATGTTAACGAGGTCTCTTATTAATTGCATCCTGATTTCACTGCACTTTATTTCCTTTGAAAGGTTAGCAATGAATACCATGTAATTATCCATTGTTAACTCTGCTGAGGGTTGTTGGCGGTCTTGGGTGGCACATATTTTATTAGCTATTACTTCAACAGCACTCCTGTACCCATCACCAGGCCTCTTATCTCTGCTTTGAGTGGCATGGGTAGGTGATGGTGATGTTTGTGGTGGTAAGTCTGCACATTGTTCCACAATGCAGACATCATTCAGCATATCCACATCAAGACTATAACGTTCTTCCGCGTATTTATGTGGAGATGGCTGCATATCCACACTTTGGGAAGATGAGAGACTGCATGTCTAAATTGCAGAACATTCTGAAATTTATTGCAATACTGTAATTGAATGAAATGCATAACATCACAATGTACAGTTGAGCATACTAAAGTTTTGTAAATAATGTAAGAAACAGTTACTACATAAGGCATAACTTCTATTTAAATCACATTTTGTTATTATAAAAGAGGGGGGGGGGTGTTCTTTGCCCCAATTTCAGGAAAACCGAGGCAACTTTTTCCCACTAACAAATTTGATCAAAGTACCTCTACAATATTTTCATTGCTGTATTTTACACCTGAAGCAACTTGGGATGAATCTCAACACATTGAAAAGAATGCTGCTTAAGAGATTAGAGTTGATACAGTGGGTATGAATGCAAACAAAAGCCAAGAGCACGCCAATATGCAAATTACAATGCACACAAAATCTGAAATAATTCTAGTAATCCATAACAAACGGAACATTTGCTAAACATGTCACAAAATGCATCTGAACCAGTGAAAGGTACTAGTAAACAACCTGACAGATGGAAGAAACCAGGCAGTGCTTGATTATTCTAGTAATGAAGACCTGTAGAATTGCAGATGAGAAAGTTCAGATGAAGACTGGAAATGATACAGAAGAAACAAAACCATATCAAAACTACAGAAAACTGATACCTATCCACAAGCAAATTAATCCACACTAGGGCCACTTTGCTCCAGTTTTTAAAAGGTTAAAAAATATTTCCTTCAGTGTTTACTATGGTTCTTAAATAGATTCGAACAGAATAATCTCATTTTCGCAAGCAATTTTACAAAACTACTACCCACTACATGATTTTGTATGAATAACTACGGAAGTTGAGCACAGTATTGTAATTGTACATGCAATGTGTCTAACGCCCATGAAATTCAGTTTTTGTCTTAAGTAAATAGGTAACTTACCTCTTCACTTTCATTGTCCTCAGTCATGGAATGTTGAGTCAGGCCTATGGATGTGCTTTTTGTTGGCAAGCAATGATCCGCCAAAAACCGTAACTTACAATACCAATAATACCATAAAGATGGTTTTTATATCTGCAAAATTGTAAGTTCATATTAACACAAAATGTATGTGGGAAAGCTGCACCGTAATCCATTACCATTCAAGAGTATGTGCTTTCAAAAATCGGGTGAATATTCAGTGTGATATTTCTAGGAAATAGTCTTAAATGTGTCCGGTTTTTGCAAGTAGTAGGTTTTGTACTTACGTCGTTCATCCCAGCGCCATTGATTTTCGATGATTCTACTTTGGCATACTCCACTTTAAATTGAGAACGTAAATTGTGCATTTTGCTATAGCACTCCTTGCTCGTCGTATATGGTGGAACAAGATACACGGCACTTTCAACTCATTCGAGTGCTTCTGCACGCAAGTGTTTATTATAATAGTTTGTGCTTTTCACGACATACACTGTTCTTCCCTATAAATACTTATCAACGCTTCAATCGCTTCCTGGGACCACTGCAGTGACATTTTATTATAAGAATGTCCTACCGCACCTCACAACAGCAGTAAAGCGACTAACAACAAAGGCTTCCCGCCTAAGCTTTCCACGTCTGACGTCACAAACTAAACGTCTCATGATTGGCCAACGCAGGTTGCACGCAGGGAACCTAACAAAAATAGCACCAGACCTATCCTGAAAATCTTACAAGGTTCCCAGCAAGGTAGCCCGCTAGCAGACGACGGAGCCCGCAAGGTAGCCGTCACGTGAGCCAGCAAGGAAACTAACAGCTAATCTTGCTCTTTTTTTCCCTTTATTGTTATTTTAATACCTATACAAACAGGTAGGCTGTCAGCGGCATGCTACGCCGCTCTTCAGCCATAGTGTTGACAATGACAGAACACAGGTTGGAGAAACAGAATTAACATAGTGACAGGCTAAAAAATAGTGGTCACAGACACACAAAAAAAACACGGAGCCGTTCACACTCGACGATAACGACACTGAAAACACGTTGACACGGCACACAGAACACTGATGAATCCGATGGCACAAGTGAACGTAGAAGCGTGACGGTGGACACTAAAAACACAAAACGACGTCACACACACACACAAGACACAGATGGCGATGATCTCCGGCGCGCGAAAGTCCACGTAGCGTGTGCGAGTCCGAGGACCTGCCAAGAGGGGAAGAAGGTGAGGGGGGGGGGGGAGAGTGTAGGGAGGGGAGAACAAAGATGCCAGTGGCTGAGGAGATGGGAGGAGGGGGACAGGGACAGGGGAGGAGAAGCCTAGGGGAGGGGTGGGCAGAAAAGGAGGAGGGAGGGAGGGTGCCCAAAGGAACAGATAGAGGAAGAGGGAGGGAGGATCAAAGTTGATAGGAGGGGTAGATGGAGGGGAGGAGGACATCATCAGCGAGGGGGAGCTGCCGGAAGCCACCCTGGGAGAGGGTAAGGAGGGTGGAGAGATGGAGACCGGGTGGGACGTAGGAACACAGGCGCGGCAGCAGGCGGGGTTGGGAGAGGATGGGCGAGACAAGCCGGTGAGGAGGGTCGAGTTTGCGGGAGGTGTACAGGATCCGTATCCTTTCAAGGAAAAGGAGGAGGTGGGGGAAAGGAATGAGATCGTACAGGATCCGCGTGGGGGAGGGGAGACGGATGCGATAGGCGAGGCGGAGAGCATGGCGTTGAAGGATTTGAAGGGATTTATAAAAGTAAGGGTGGGCATAGATCCAGGCCGGATGGGCGTAGCAGAGGATAGGGCGGATGAGGGATTTATAGGTGTGGAGGAGGGTGGAGGGGTCCAGACCCTACGTATGGCCCGAAAGGAGCATGAGGAGGCGGAGTCACGAGTGTGCCTTGGCTTGGATTGTCCGGAGATGGCGGGTCCAGGAGAGGTGATGGTTGAGGGTGACGCCAAGGTACTTGAGGGTGGGAGTGAGGGCGACAGGGCGGCCATAGATGGTGAGATAGAAATCAAGGAGGCGGAAGGAAGGGCTGGTTTTGCCTACAATGATCGCCTTGGTTTTGGAGGGATTGACCTTGAGCAACCACTGGTTGCACCAAGCGGTGAACCGGTCAAGATGGGATTGGAGAAGGTGTTGGGAGAGCTACAGGGTGGGGGCAAGGGCAAGGAAGGCGGTGTCATTGGCAAACTGGAGAAGGTGGACGGGGGGTGACGGCGGCGGCATGTCCGCCGTATACAAAAGGTACAGAAGGGGGGAGAGGACGGAGCCTTGGGGCACACCGGCGGAGGGAAAAAAGGTGTAGGAATCTGTGTTATGGATGGTGACGTAGGAAGGACGGCGGGAGAGAAAGGAGCCGATCAGACGGACGTAATTAATGGGAAGGGCGAAGGTTTGGAGCTTGAAGAGGAGACTGGAATGCCATACGCAGTCATAATCACATTCGAGGTCCAGGGAGAGGAAGATTGCAGAGCGACGGGAATTAAGCTGTTCAGAAAGGAGATGATTGAGGTGAAGGAGAAGGTCGTCGGAAGAGAAGGATGGCCGAAAGCCATACTGGGTGATGGGAAGGAGGCGGTGCTGGCGGAGATGCTGGTGGATGCGGTGGGTGAGGATAGATTCCAGGACCTTGCTGAAGACCGAGGTAAGGCTGATGGGATGGTAGGAGGAGACGGCGGATGGCGGTTTACCAGGTTTAAGGAACATTAGGATACGTGAGGTTTTCCACAGGTCGTGGTAGTAACCGGTGGACAGGACTACATTGTAGAGCGTGGCCAGGGTGGAGAGGAAAGATAGAGGAGCTTCACGAAGGTGACGGTAGGTGATACGATCGTGACCAGGAGCAGTGTTGCGTTTGGTGCGGAGTGTAGCAATGAGATCCTATGTAGTGATTGGGGCATTGAGTTCCGTGTGTGTAATGTTGTCGAACTACTGGAAACCAGGCACTAGGGGAGGGACAGAGGTGTCAGTTCGATCGTGGACATCCGGGAAGAGGAAGTAATCGAACTGGGGATCGTCGGGGATGGAAAATACATCGGAGAGGTAGGAGGTAAAGTGATTGGCCTTACTAAGGGTGTCTGGGAATGGGTGATCATTATTGAGGAGAGGATAGTAGGGGGAGGGTTTAGTTCCGGTAAGGCGACGGAAGGCTGACCAGAACTTGGACGAGTTGATAGGTAGGGTAGCATTCAAACGGGTACATGTCTGTCGCCAGTCCCGGCGTTTCTTGGCTGCGAGCAAATTACGAATGTGTTGCTGGAGTTGTCGGTGGCGTCGTAGTGTGTCCGGGTCACGCGTGTGGAGGAAGGCACGGTAGAGACGGTGGGATTCCCGGAGGAGGAGGACGGCCTGTGGGGGTAAGGTAGGACGGTGGGGGTGGATGGCGACAGTAGGGACGTGGGCCTCCACGGCCTCAGACAAGGTCTGCTGCAGAAAGGAGGCGGCATGGGTTACATCGTCAGGGTGGTGGTAGGTGCAGGGGTGACTATCGACCTGGGTGGAGAGGGGATCCCGGTAGGCATTGCAGTTGGCACGGAAATAGTCATGGAGGAGGGTGATTAAGAGGGGGGCGACGACCGTCTGAAACGGTGAGGAGGACAGGGAGATGGTCGCTACCAATAGGCTCCAGGACATCCACCGTTATGCGGCCAAGGAGGTTAGGGGAGGAAAGGATAACATCGGGAGTGGAGTTGGATTTGGGACGGGTGTGCTGGGGGATGGGGTTGAGGTCCCCTTGAAGGGAGGAGAGGAACCGACTAATCTTGCTCCGTTTGAGACGGGCTTTATGCGAAACAAGCGGTGAGCCCAACTACACTTCATGCGTACGAACCCAACCAAGGGCAGTCACGGACCAACAGACGGACCAACCGCTTGCTTGCCACGACAGAGTACACGAGAATTCAAGTATCACTATCCCCAAACAAACGTGTATGTGAACTGAGCTGCCAAAACTACACTCCATGTTGGGCAGCAACAACAGTGGAAGAATACACTGCCTAAAAACTAGGTTAGCGGCCAGGGCAGGTAATCCGAACACTAACAGCCACAAGGCAGAAAATTCCGCTAGTGCACATGACTATGGATAAATTAATCTGATCAATTCGAACACTTCATTCGTTGTTGCTCACAGGCCAACCTCCACAACAGCAACGCAGGAACCAACAACGTAATGCTCAAAACCACTTAACTTCCGCGTCCTAGGTCGACGACAGACGATGCTCGTACCGATCGGACAGCTCCAGACAGACTCCGACACTGCGCAGAGACCGCCAGCGGCCCAGTCGACTGTGCCGCAGGGAGATGTCCTCTGACCAACCGACCGACCAACAATCCACCAAAGGTCAGGCCCACCTTAAGTGGTGCGTGGCGGCAACTGTCGGGCGGGCGATGTCCACGCAGGGCTCACTGCTGCTGCAAGCCGGCGACTGGCTGGCCCGGGCTGCGCTCCAGACGCGTTGCAACTGACTGCCAGGGCCCAACTCACGACCCGAACTGCCGCCGTCAACTCTCCTCCTCGCACGTTCCGACTCACTCCACGACACCTGACAACCGGGAAGTCATAGCAGCCGAGCAAAGATCGTATCAGAGGGGACATATCTATATGCGCTACTAGCGTCGAACACGGGCAGGCAAAACAGCAACTCAGTAACGCCAGTAATTTAAATCAACGTGGTGAGACGGAAATACGTTAAAACAGGGTGTAAAATATGGTGCGACGGCGAGCCATGCACGGCTCAGGAATAAGAAAAATGTTATGAAAACAATAGATTGCTACTCACCATACAGTGGAAATGCAGAATCGCAGACAGGCACAACAAGAAGACTACAAAACAAGTAAGCTTTCAGCCAAAATGTCCTCTTCTGCGTTGGGCAGTACGCACACACATACTAATGCAAATGCTACTCTCTCACACATTGCCACTATCTCTTGCTGTCTAATGCAGAAGAAGGCTTTTTGGTCGTAAGCTTACTTGTTTAGCCGTCTTTTAGTTGTTTCTGTCTGTAAATAAATGATGTGAAACTTACATATATAGTCGTTCTGAATTCACTCCAGGCAAACATTGTTGGAGAATTACTGGCGTAAGAGTCACTCCTCGTCGATATTTTGCTGACGAATAGATCTTTACAACATTTCGTGAAAATTTACACAAGCGTGATTTAAATTCACGTTATTAGTTAACGTAGCTTTCAAGGTCTGTAATGAAAGAGTGTTCTTGCCATTTGTCCTCAAACCATTCGTATGTGAAAATATTCGTTCAGCAAGGGCTATAGTTCCAGATAAACAAAAGAGAAATTCTAATATGTTAAGAACATTGGTAAAAGACTCATTCTTCGTCTAACAATGTGAAATAACTTCTACCCAACAGCATTTAGGTGATGTTTTTTTCTCCTTTCCGTTTCTGTAATACTTTCGGTGAGATATATTGTCCAATATACACATACACATCATACAGACCAGCACCGTCTATTACAGCTGAAGCAGACATTTCACGAATGAAATCTTCAGTCGTTTGTATACCCTACTATTCGGGTACTCCTGCCTTAACCCTAGCAATACCAACGCGTTTTGCAAATGCATATTACCAATGTGGGGGAGGTATTTTATGCTAACTCTCAAAATTCTGAAAAAAACGCAAAATTCGTTAATTGTTGATAACTTATATTAATATCACACATTTTAAGGATTTACTGATGTGTAACTAGGGCCCATGAGCTGAAAATATCGTTTAGCACACGCTTAGCAATTCCAAGGCACTTTCAAATACATATACTACCAACTGTACTGTGACCAATACACGAATAATATTTAAGTGCAATTATACACTGAGGTGAAAAAGTCATGAGCTAGTGATATTCACATACACAGATGGCGGTAGCATCGTGTACGCAAGGTATAAAAGGGCAGTGCATTGGCGGAGCTGTCATTTCTTCTCAGGTGATGCATGTGTAAAGGTTTCCGACGTGACTATGGCCGCACGACGACAATTAACTGACTTTGAACGCGGAATGATTGTTAGATCTACAAGCATGGGACATTCTATTTAGGAAATTGTTAGAGAGTTCAATATTCCGCGAACCACAGCATCAAGAGTGTGCCGAGAATGCCACACTTCAGGCACTACCTCTCACCACAGACAACACAGTGGCCGACGGCCTTCACTTAACGACCGAAAGCAGCGGCGTTTGAGTGGAGTTGTGAGTGCTAATAGACAAGCATTACTGAGTGAAATAACCGCAGACATCAAAGTGGAACATACGACGAACGTATCCGTTAGAACAGTGTGCCGAAATTTTGCGTTAATGGGCTGTGGCAGCAGATGGCCGACGTGAGTGCCTTTTCATCATGAGATAGCTTGCAGCACCTCTCCTAGGCTCGTACCCATATCGCTTGGACTTGCTGCCCATGACAATCTGTTTGAAGGTGTAAAGATAATGCTCACACACGGTCTACAACAGCTTGGTACTTACTACGGAAAGAATAGTCTAGTACCCAATCCTAAGAAAACGTAGGTGTGTTCACTCCATCTGAAACATAAACAAATATTCTGGAATGGAGTTGCACTAGAATACTGTTTCCACCCCAGGTATTTGGGTGTCGCTCTCGACCGTACACTGACCTACAAGGAACATTGTCTGAAGCTGAAGCAGAATGTATTCTCCAGAAACTGCCTTCTTCGCAAACTGGCGGGATCGAACTGGGGTACACATCCACAAACATTAAGAACAACTGCTCTTGCCTTATGCTATTCTGCAGGAGAGTATGCTAGCCCAGTGTGGTGCAATTCAGTACATGCAACGCAGGTGGATGTAGCCTTAAATGACAGCTGTAGGATTGTTACAGGCTGCCCGAGGCCAACCCTCATAGACACAGTTCAATGTCTCGCTGGGATTGCTCCATGTGACATCAGAAGAGAGGTCGCCGCTAACATCGAGAGGTACAAATCAAATACAGTGACCTCACATCCACTCTTTGGACATCAGCCTGCCAAGCCAAGACTACAGTCCAGGAAGAGTTTCCTAACAACTTCACAGCCCTTAGAAGGATCAGCTGCGGCTACCCGACTCACCAAGTGGAAAGAAAGATGCCAACACCTGTCAAACTGGACGAAACCACAAGAATCCCTGCCGTCTGGACACACAGAGAAGTGGGTCATCTGGACGTCCTTGAACAGACTACGGACCGAAGTCGCAAGATCGAGAGACAATCTCCTTAAATGGAACTTCCAACTGCCAACACAACACTGCGCGAATGCGGTGAATTGCAGACAACTGGGCATCTCTTCAAATGTAACTCATGTCTAACTGGCTGTAGCATTAAGGACTTAACGTCTCCACCACCCAAAGTTATCAAAGTTGCCCAATTCTGGGTGAATACTGTATAGTTTTCTTTGTATGTATTGTATATGTGTTCATTTTAGTGTACCTCTGAGACGTATAAAGAAGAAGATCTCTTGGACCCAAAACGATTGCACAACGGTGGTTTATTTGGATGAGTCCCGATTTCAGTTGGTAAGGGCTGATGGTAGGATTTGACTGTTGCGCATACCCTACGTAGTCATGGGCCCAAGTGATCAACGAGGAACTGTGCAAGCTGTTGGTGGCACCGTAATGGTGTGGGCTGTGTTTACATGGAATGACTGGGTCCTCTAGATGTTCGGCTATTTGGAGACCATTTACATCGATTCATGACGTCATGTTCCCAAACAGCAATGGAATTTTTATGGACGACAATGAGCCATGTCACCGACCCACAGTTGTTCGCGATTGATTTGAAGAACATTCTGGACTGTTCGAGCTGATGGGTTGGCTACCAACATAGCCCGACAAGAATATTTATGGTACATAATTGAGAGGGCTGTTCGTGCACAAAATCCTGCACAGGCAACACTTTCACAATTATGGACGGCTATAGAGGCAGCGTGGCTCAATATTTCTGCAGGAGACTTCCAACGACTTATTGAGTCCATACCACGTCGAGCTGCTGGATTACACCGTGCAAAAGTAGTCCGACACGATGTTAGGAGGTATCCTATGACTCTGGTACGTCAGAGTTCTTTTTAAAGGTGTGTTGAAGTTTAAGTAAGGTTTTGAATACGAAAATACTGAGTATGAGATTCACTGGGAAAAGTGACATCAATTATTAAGATTTAAATTTTTGGGTTAAGTGCAATTGAAAAATTTAAAACATGGCCACATTCTGGTAGAACAATTCATTAAAAACAATAACTAGGTTTTTCACAAATTTTAAAATATAAAAAAACCTAATAGAGTTCAATGAAGTACCCCCCCCCCCCCCTCCTCCACCTTGGTATTGCGAGGTTTAGGTGTTATCCAATACCACAGACTCAATCGATTCAAGCCACTTATTTAAATATTCAGCTGCAGACTCACATACTGTTCCAATTTTCCTGTCTCTGATGATAAACCCTCTTTTTTCCTAATCAACCAAAAATTATTCTAACAACTGATATTATGAAAGAATCTTCTACCTTGGAACACAAATTAGCTTTCAAATCATTTAAGACACAAATTACCTCAAAAATCGTAATTGTTTCACCATCTACTCTTTGAACTGCAGTATGAAAAGTTGATGCATGGTTGTGGAGAAAGTATAGTGAAGCTTCTGATAAAAGATTTTCAAAGAATGATTTGATAATAAATGGATATTCATTTAGAGACTCGAATTCTGATTTCAGAGTACGTTCGACCGCAGGGACGTTTTCCATACCCTAAAACTTGTTTGCACTCCTGGTCTACAAATTTACAAAATTGTTTAAGATTTTCAATCCTTACCGTATACACAGAAATAAGAATATCTTCTAGAAACAGTGTCTTTATTATCAATAGGAAGGACATCAGCAGTCATCTTGATAGTACTGTAGATTATTTGAGCAAACGTCCAACCCCAAGTAAATTATGACTTCTATTTACTTTCAATTTTGTGAAGACGTCGTAGATGCCATTTTTAGATACACCTCCAAAGTTGCAGTTTGTATTATCTGCACAAAGAGCGATTTTTTTTTCTTTCAAGTTATTATACTTCAAACACTCACTCAAAATTTAACTATGATTTCTGCAGTTTCTCCAGACAGTGATTTTAGATGCAATATTTTGACTTGAATCCCCTCAGTTGGATTAAAGTACCTAACATGCAATGGAAATATTTTTACGTCATTAAGGTTTGATGTATCTGTCATTATTCAGATAAAATTTGCTTCCTGCGACTCAAATCCTAGTTGAGGAATGGCAAATGGGGTTATAACATTTAATGTTTTGCTACAGCCACAAGCAAATTTTGGTTTAAAGGTACATTGGATACGTTTAGCAATACAGTCCATTTATCTGAAAGACTGCTTGTGTTGAACAATATGGTAAGCGAACGCTCCTTTAACAGCTGCTAATTTCGCACCTTTATGAGCAAAATCTTTTATTAAAAAAAATTATTAAACACGGTCAGAGAAGAAACACTTGCACACACTTTTCTTTTACGTTTTTCGATGTCTCTTTGTTGCGATGTATCCGATCGTCCCCCATGCCTTTTACTGACAGTAGATGCACTTATTGCATCGAAAGTCTGAGCCAGAAATTCTTTTCATAATGTATGGGTATACCTTTTGTATGTCACTATTAAAAGCATACTTCCTTTTCGGGGGTGGAATATTATTAATTTCAAGTATTTTAGCATATTAATTTCAAGTGTTCTAGCACTTGCAGTTTACAAAAGTTCACTGTATTTTATTCTTCGCAAATGCAGAACACGGTATTTCCTTCTATCAAAGTCAGAACTGTAATGAATTTCTTTTGACGCATACTCAAGCATATGCTGTTACAGTTTCCGTTATTGTTGGTGGCATTCACGTCAGACACGACTGATTGTGATTTGTCGGTTGATAGTGCAGACCGGCATAGTTCACATTGTCGTCCGCAACTGTACATTATTCATCGAACTGATGCAAAACAGGACATTTTGAATTTTTTAGAACTATGGTTATCGGTGTTTTATGCCGATAAGTCATTGCCACGAAACACGGACGTTTTGGCGTCCAGTTCTTCCTTTAAAAAAGGACGGGACAGAGACTCAAAAAAGTGTTTGTCCGGGCTAACAATAAGGGACGTGGGGACACCTTATATTAATATTACTATCCTGTCTTCTGCTAAAACCCACTGCGAAGAAAATAGCTAAACCACAAATTTCACAGCACAGCACTGCATTTTCTTTCTCACCGTCGACTCTGAAAGAAAATCTGTACACTGTTGTTTCAGAAAATATGTAGCTCAACTTGATTACCTTGGGAGATTCCAGCAGGTACTAGTTGGAGTTTGCTCGCAACTCTCTACAAGCTTACGTTAAAGAGAAAACAGGACAGATCATCTTCATGTCTTAGGGCAGTTTTATTCGTAATATGGTCAGATCTGACCCCATTTAGCAAAATTCTGCTTATATTATCATCCAAGCACGTTTTACAAAGATTTATAAGTTTAATTGGAAGTCCCAAGATCCTCATTACATTCCACAGGCTTTGTCAGTGTATGGATTCCTAAGCTTCAGTAAAATCGATGAACAAGTAATGTATTTTTGGTTTACATTCCCATACTTTTTCATTTATTGTTTTGATTACAGATATATTGTCAGAAGCGGATCTATTTCTACGTAAGCCATTTTGATAATCCCCGACTGAATTCTCTGCGTATGCGTTCAAGCGGTTTAGCAATAAACAGGTGATATTCCCCTATATTTTCTGAAGTCTTCCCTATCTCCGTTTATTAATGATTCGTTCCATTCTGTTGGTATGGTCTCAGTTTTTCAGATTACCTGTATCACGGGAAATAAACATCTGATCACTGAATATTTTAGTATCTATATTGGAGTTCCGTCACTCCCAGTTACCTTGCCAGTTGTTAGCTGTTTAATACTTTCTAGGACCACTTGATTTGTCAGTTCTAGCATCTGGTCATCATCACGGCTGCTGCTAGAATTTTGAATTGGTAAATCTGGATCAGAACAGTTAAGTAGATTTTCAAGATATTCTTTGCTTGTTTATAAAATTTTGAGTGGTTCATCGCCACTTTTAACTCTGTTGATATTCATGAGTAGATTCAATCTGTTGTTTTAGATTTTTCATTAGACTGCTTTTCCGTCTGACGATAAGTAAGTTCTACTTCAGGATTCTTATTTTCTTGTTGCCATTTCCTGCGTAATTTCATAACCTTGTCTTCATCAAAATACTACTTCCTACCTTTCTTTACTGTCTGCAGGTTATTACCTGTAGCTCCGAGACTGACTTCTCTTACTTTGTTCCAGCACTCATTACTGATAATTTCATGATTTTCTCCCACGCTACTTGAAACGTCAAATCTATTTGAAATTCAGCTTTGTGTTTTAGTGTTTCTTTCGATATCAAATTTGTTAACGTTTCCAGGTCTAATTTTCGTTTTAGGTGCTGCCTGATTATCATTGTATTACTAGCTTGTGGTCTGACCCCACTTTCGCTCCTCGGAAGGATCGTACGTCTCCAGTTGCCTTTCTACATTTGGTATCTACAGGGTGTTTCAAAAATGACCTGTATATTTGAAACGGCAATACAAACTAAACGAGCAGCGATAGAAATACACCGTTTGTTGCAATATGCTTGGGACAACAGTACATTTTCAGGCAGACAAACTTTCGAAATTACAGTAGTTACAATTGTCAACAACAGATGGCGCTGCGGTCTGGGAAACTCTATAGTAAGATATTTTCCACATATCCACCATACGTAGCAATAATATGGCGTAGTCTCTGAATGCAATTACCCGAAACCTTTGACAACGTGTCTGGCGGAATGGCTTCACATGCAGATGAGATGTACTGCTTCAGCCGTTCAATTGTTTCTGGATTCTGGCGGCACACCTGGTGTTTCAAGTGTCCCCACAGAAAGAAGTCACAGGGGTTCATGTCTGGCGAATAGGGAGGCCAATCCACGCCGCCTCCTGTATGTTTCGGATAGTCCAAAGCAATCACACCATCATCGAAATATTCATTCAGGAAATTAAAGACGTCGGCCGTGCGATGTGGCCTGGCACCATCTTGCATAAACCACGAGGTGTCCGCAGTGTCGTCTAAGGCAGTTTTTACCGCCACAAATTCACGAAGAATGTCCAGATAGCGTGATGCAGTAATCTGAAAAATGGGCCATTGATTCCTTTGGAAGAAATGGCGGCCCAGACCAGTACTTTTTGAGGATGCAGGGACGATGGAACTGCAACATGGGGCTTTTTGGTTCCCCATATGCGCCAGTTCTGTTTATTGACGAAGCCGTCCAGGTAAAAATAAGCTTCGTCAGTAAACCAAATGCTGCCCACATGCATATCGCCGTCATCAATCCTGTGCACTATATAGTTAGCGAATGTCTCTCGTGCAGCAATGGTATCGGCGCTGAGGGGTTGCTGCGTTTGAATTATGTATGGATAGAGGTGTAAACTCTGGCGCATGAGACGATACGTGGACGTTGGCGTCATTTGGACTGCAGCTGCAACATGGCGAACGGAAACCCGAGGCCGCTGTTGGATCACCTGCTGCACTAGCTGCGCGTTGCCCTCTGTGGTTGCTGTACGCGGTCGCCCTACCTTTCCAGCACGTTCATCCGTCACGTTCCCAGTCCGTTGAAATTTTTCAAACAGATCCTTTATTGTATCGCTTTTCGGTCCTTTGGTTACATTAAACCTCCGTTGAAAACTTCGTCTTGTTGCAACAACACTGGGTTCTAGGCGGTGGAATTCCAACACCAGAAAAATCCTCTGTTCTAAGGAATAAACCATGTTGTCCACAGCACACTTGCACGTTGTGAACAGCACACGCTTACAGCAGAAAGACGACGTACAGAATGGCGCACCCACAGACTGCGTTGTCTTCTATATCTTTCACACCACTTGCAGCGCCATCTGTTGTTGAAAATTGTAACTACTGTAATTTCAAAAGTTTGTCCGCCTGAAAATGTACTGTTGTCCCAAGCATATTGCAACAAACGGTGTATTTCTATCGCTGCTCGTTTAGTTTTTATTGCCGTTTCAAATATACCGTTCATTTTTGAAACACCCTGTATGAGAATATGGTCAATTTGAGTTACTGTTTTCTTATCCCTTTTATATATGTCTTTAAAGAACATGTAGCCTATGTCTGGCCAAACGTTTGCTTGAGTATCGTGTATAATTCTGAGTAATTCGATCAGCAACGTTTCGAGATTTTTGGTAATAACATTAAACAGCTTCTTGTCTTTATATGGTAGTGAGGAATTACCCATTGGGCCCTGAGATTTGTGAACGTTCACGCAACTCTCATTCCATGAGTATTATTTATCAATATATTAGTTTTTGCATAAACATTTAAAATTTATGCTGACAAACAACGGTTCATACATTATTTATTGTTGGCTGTATATAATGTAAATAAAACAGTTTTCTGCGTCAGTCACTTATTTATTTTGCCACTACGTGTTTCGATGGTCCATATCATCGTCTTCAGGTGGAGAATTGTTTAGTTACATAGCTGATGTTAGTGAAGAGCACAGACGCCTTTCGATAGCAGCATACGAAGTGCATGGAGAGTTAAGTTGCATCGTCAGCAAAGGACGCAACGTAACTGCCTTTCTCTTGGTCTGCTGCTGGCCAAAGACGTTTGCGCTCTTCAGTAAAACCAGGTATGTAACTAAACAATTCTACATCTGCATCTACATGGATACTCTGCAAAATCACATTTAAGTGCCTGGCAGAGGATTCATAGAACCACCTTCACAATTCTCTGTTATTCCAATCTCGCATAGCGCGCGAAAAGAATGAACACCTGTATAATTCCGTACGAGCTCTGATTTCCCTTATTTTATGGTGGTGATCGTTCCTACCTATGTAGGTCGGTGACAACAAAATATTTTCGATTCGGAGGAGAAAGTTGGTGACTGGAATTTCGTGAGAAGATTCCATCGCAACGAAAAACGCCTTTCTTTTAATGATGTCCAGCCCAAATCCTGTATCATTTCTGCGACACTCTCGCGATAATACAAAAAGTGCTGCCTTTCTTTGAACTTTTTCGATGTACTCCGTCAGTCCTATCTGGTAAGGATCCCACACTGCGCAGCAGTATTCTAAAAGATAACGGACAAGTGTAGTGTATGCAGGCTCCTTAGTACATCTGTTACACTTTCTAAGTGTCTAAGTGTCTAAAACGCAGTCTTTGGTCAGCCTTCCCCACAACATTTTCTGTTTGTTCCTTTCAATTTAAGTTGAATTTACGGCTTTTAGATTAGACTGATTCATCGTGTAACCGAAGTTTAACGAGTTTCTTAGCACTCATGTGGATGACCTCTCACTTTTCGTTATTTATGTTCAACTGCCACTTTTCGCACCATTCAGATATATTTTCTACATCGTTTTGCATTTTGTTTGTTTTAATCTTGTGATGACTTTATTTGTCGATAAACGACAGCGTCATCTGAAAACAACCGAAAACGGCTGCTCAGATTGTTTCCCAAATCGTTTATATAGATGTATCTGAAGATGATGCTACGAACCATCGAAGAGCTTTTGTGGTAAAATTAATGACTCATGCAGGAACTGCTTTATTTGTATTTATCAACAATCGCAGACCTCACAATGGCGTTCTTTATAGTAGGAATATTTATACATACGATATGAAAAAATATTTTTTTTACAGCATAAGCCATGCTGACACACACTAATAGTGAAGTATTTGTTCGTTCTTACATGACACACGTACTCTGCAAGGCACTGTGGAACACATGGCAGGGTGCACTTAGCATGGAACCAAAGGCATTTCTTCTCGCTCGAACCACGACTGGAACTCAAGAGGAATGGCTCCTTAAATGGCTCCGTGCGTGCTGTAATTAGTCTAATCAAAAAAATCAAATCATCAAAAAGTTTCCATTTGAGGGAGTTGCTGCAGCGTTGGAGCAACGTAGCGTGCCTCTGATGCGGGAACGTATACGCCGGCGTGTAGGCGAGGAATCAGTCTGGCCGGCATTCCTATCTTTCCAACGTGCTCGTGCTAAACGCGGAACCGTGAACTATGGCGACGTTATTACCCAATTAGTCCAAACAGAACCAAAGTGTTGTTATTCTTTTCTTGGCTGCTGAAGGACAAATGCCGGTCGGCATCCATAGGAGAATAAAGAATGTGTATAGGGCAAACATGTGTGTCGAGATTAACCGTTGTTGACTGAAGAGCCAAAGAAACTGTTACACCTCCCCACCATACCGTAGGGATCCCGCGAGCACGCAGAAGTGCCGCAACACGACGTGGTATGGACTCGACTGATGTCTGAAGTAGTGCTGGAGGGAACTGACACCGTGAATCCTGCAGGGACGTCCATAAATCCGTAAGAGTACGAGTGAGTGCAGATCTCTTCTGAACAGCACGGTGCAAGGCATCCCAGATATACTCAATAATGTCCATGTCTGGAGAGTTTGTTAGCCAGTGGAAGTGTTTAAACTCAGAAAAGTGTTCTGAGCAGTTTTGGACATGTGGGTCTTCTATAGTCCTGCTGGAATTGTCGAAGTCCGTCGGAATGCACAATGGATATGAATGAATGCAGGTGATTACATAGGATGTTTACATACGTGTCACCTGTCAGAGTTGTATCTAGAGGTTTTAGGGGTCCCACATCACTCCAGCTGTACAAGCCCCACCAGCTTGAACAATCCCCTGCTGAAATGGATGTGTTGCGTAGTCGGCAAGTTTACACGAGTGGGCCTTCGGCTTTCAAAGCCCATGTCGATGATGTTTCGTTGAATGGTTCGCACGCTGACGCTTTTTGATAGCCAAGCACTGGAATCTGCAGCAATCTGCGGAAGGCTTGCACATCTGGCACATTAAATAAAAAAGGTAAATGTCGTGTGACTAGGGCCTCCCCTAGGGTAGACCATTTGCCGGGTGCAAGTATTTCTATCTGACGCCACTTCGGCTACTTCCACGTCGATGGGGATGAAATGATGATGATGACAACACAATACCCAGTCCCTGAGCGGAGAAAATCTCCGACCCAGCCGAGAATCGAAGCCGGGCCCTTAGGATTGACATTCTGTCACGATGGCCACTCAGCTACTAGAGGCGGACTTCTGTCACGTTGAACGATTCTCTTCAGTCGTTATTGCTCCCGTTCTTGCAGCATCTTTTCGTGGCCGCGGTGATGTCAGAGATTTAAAGTTTTACCGGATTCCTGATATTCACGGTACACTCGTGAAATGGCTGTACGGGAAAATTCCCACTTCATCGCTACCTCGGAGAGCCTGTGTCCCATCGCTCGTGAGCCAGCTATAACATCACGTTCAGACTCACTGAAATCTTGGTAACCTGCCATTGTAGCTGCAGTAATCGATGTAACAACTGCGCCAGACAGTTGTTGTCTTATGTAGGCTTTGCCGACCGCAGCGCCGTATTCGGCCTGATTACACATCACTGTATTTGAATACGCATGGCTATATCAGTTTTCTTTTGGGGGGGGGGGGCGCTTCAATGTATAATGGTGCGCCAAGTTCAGGACAACGCACGTTTCCCCATCGCAGATACCGTAACGCAGAAGATACGCGAAGTGGGAGACGTTCGAGCTCCCGCCCTCTGATCCTGATCACTCTCCAAGCGATTATCACGCCTTCAGTCCCTTAAAAAAGGTCTTGAATGGCTTAAGATTCCTGTCGGGCGGTTCTGTGCACCAGGCAGTTAGGGACTTCTTCAGGCTACAGGACACAGTGATTTACCAAATAGTATCTCCACCATGGTGCGTCGGTGGGATAACTGCCTCAATCCTCGCGCGATTTTCCCTGACTGGTATACCTATTGTAGACCGTACGCTTTCGAAAGGAAACGTTTTGATCGTCCTTTATGTAATTGTCTTGTATATATTGTTACTGAAGTAATCTTATTCGTTTGATTGACACAATTAATTTAAAAAAAACAATGTTCAAATCAAGCATGTACAGTTATCGCATGATTGAGTAGTATACTGGCTCCGAAAAATTTACTAATTATTACCATATCAGTTAACCCTGCTCATCACCTATCCACAGGCTTACTGTTTTTTATTTAATTTGCTTTTTCCTGGGATTGATTTCTTGGCTGCTGCCTGGGCAATGCTCGAACCACAGACTATACAGTTTGATAACAGACGCTCTACTTGTACCAAACAACAAAGAGTGACTACTTTTCACACCAATCTCTGTGTCGATAAAGACGGCAGCGAAAGGAAAAAATAATGTACAAGGCGATAGCCAGCAGAGCTGCTACCCCTTTTGTAAACAAAGAAGCCTCCCCGGTCTGCGAAGATTGAGACGAGACAATTAGTGCAGATTTTACTTGCCTTAATCACCCCGAAAGCCGTCATCCAAACAAAAGAGAGCTCACCCTGCTTCCCTGCTCGTCGGCCGAAAGACTTTGGGGGAGCAATTACTGCCCCTCACAGAGGGAGGTAGGAAGGGGCAGAAACTAGCCCGAGAAAATCTGTCTCGCCCGGTAGCCGTTCTTTCTGCCATATTTGTTACGCTTTGTCCTTAATTAAAGGGAAATCAGGCACAAGTATCGCGAGCTCCAATCTTGTTAGGGCGCGGCTGTTTCTAATCTAAATTTCAAATGCTGCATCTGGTTTCAGCGCACCGGGACGAATACCGCGGACTGCATTACTTCCACCCGGCGTGGTTCACTCAATTACCGGAGGTTGTGGCTGGTCGTGAGGAGTAGGTTTGTAAAAAGGAACCAGTCTGGATATTTAATGGCCTTACCTCCACACAGCATTAAACAAGGGCCCTGGATTAGGCGACACTCCCTCGGAACCAGCCATGGCCAAACTATTCTGCATGGTGTGCAAGATGTATGAGACAGGCGAAATACCCTCACGACACACGATTTGCCTCCTACGTCCATAAGATGTGCTAACCAACTGCTCGGCTTGGTAAGGACCAAATTCGACCGAAAATATGTTTACACCCAGCCATGCTTCAGAAGCAGAACGGTTTGCTTTTGACAGAAACGTCAATACGATATTGAGTTTTTATTTTTTTTTTATTTCAGAGAGCCACCGCCTCTATGACTGAACACGCTGAGCTACCGAGCTGGCACACCATTTGGCTATCCGTGCACGACCCACGGCCAGGCCCAAACATCAACATGTCGTCAACCATGCGTCTGCGACCTGTACTCGTAGATTCATTATGTACAGGGGGTTTATAAATGAATAATGGGGTTTTAACGCTTTATAATATTTATTACTTTATACTTACAGTTATAAACGATATGTCAAATGAAAGAGCAACTCAAACAGTTGAGTTTGGCACCAGTGCACATGCGCAGCGCGCAATGTTTTCGCCGCAATCCGCTAGACAGCTAGAACTTTACTGCACCCAAACGTTGCATAGGCCGCAAGGGGCCCAATGACAAACCTTGCTTCGCATGGCCTCCACGTTCACCTGACCTAACGCCAGGCAATTTTTTACATTTGGAGTTTCATCAAGGATCGTGTGTACGTGCCTCCGTCACCAGCAATTAAGAAACCGGATTGAAGCAGCTGTTGCTACAATCACTTAAGACACGCTTATCAACGTTTGGGAAAAACTCGGCTCTAGACTTGATGTGTGTCGTGTGACAAATTATACTCACATGGAACATTTATAAGGTTCATGGTAAAACTGTCTGAGTTGCTGTTTCATTTGACATATCATTTACAACTGTAAGTTTAATATAATAAATATTATAAAGCGTTAAAACCCTGATATTCATTTATAAACACCCTGTATATTCCCGTACAGGTCATATGCTGCACTTGAAAGTCGCTTGCTCGCTATCGGCAGATAAATACGATATTGCAGTGCCTGTGTTATTCTGATTTTCACTGTCGTCATTCCATTCTACAGCTGATGGTTGTTCTCATTCGCAATTGCGAATTCATTTAATGAAATGTCAATACTCTTACCAGTCAGCTCCTTCCCCCCACTAAGAGCACTTTGCCTCCTGCCTCGACTTGTAACATCATTGTTAACAGGGCTGCGGAAATACCTGGAGTACAGAGAAAAATCTGTGATTGCTAAACGAGCCTGGTAGCCTCTAACCACAACTTTCAGCGTATATTGTGTATCTCCCCAAAGTAAACTTTACGTGGACTGGGGAAAACCAACACACCATCTCCAGGCTTCGACTCACCATCGTGATGGTGCAGAGGCTGGAGGCGCTAGAAGAGATGGATGTGTGCGACACTGTTGCACCAGGGTACTGGTAGCCTGACGCACCCTTGCAGAGACCGTTTCTTCCTGTTCCAGTGTACCAGTGGAACCACGAGACTTTGTCTGACACCGATGTCTACTGCTACTGTTATACAGGAATCTGAGAAGTCTACGTAGTTAAAGGAATTGCAGGAACGTCGTGAGGCAATGACAAAGAGCTGCGGCGAGACCGCCAGCCTAGTGTGGCGCGCACAGGAATGGGCACGAAGAACCCTGGTGCCAGCATCCCACGCTTAAGTGAGGTGCGTTAGATAAAGTGTTGACAAGTGAGCTCTTTCTGCTCTTGCAGCCAACAAAGCAAGTCGACCACATACACTGATCAGCCAGAACAGTATGACCACCTATCTAATAACCGTCCACAGTTCGTGGTCTTGCGGTAGCGTTCTCGCTTCCCGCGCAATGTTTTCCGGGTTCGATTCCCGGCGGGGTCAGGATTTTTCCTGCCTCGAGATGACTGGGTGATGTTGGTCGTCTTCATCATCATCATTCATCCCCATTCGGTCGGAGGAAGGCAACGGCAAACCACCTCCACTAGGACCTTGCCTAGTACAACGCTGCGGGTCTCCCGCATCGTCCCCTACGCTCCTCGGAGTATGGGACTTCATCATCATCATCTAATAACCAGTATGTCCACCTTTGCCACTGATAACATCGGCGAAGCGTCGTGGCGGGGAAGCAATGAGGTCTCGGTAGGTCGCTGGAGGGTGTTGGCACCACATCTGCACACACAACTTATCTAATTCCTGTGAATACAGGGGAGACGGGCGGTGAGCCCTGACACCAAATTCAATCACGTTCCATATATGTTCGACTGGGTTCAGATTTGACGAGTTCTGTGGACAGCGCATCAATTGGAACACGCCTGTGTGTTCGTGGAACCACTCTGTCACACTCCTAGCCTAGTGACATGGCGCATTATCTTGCTGAAAAATGCCACTGACGCTGGGAAACGTGATCGTCACAGAGGGGTGTACGTGGTCTGTTTAGCCGGCCGGAGTGACCGAGCTGTTCTAGGCGCTACAGTCTGAAACTGAGCGACCGTTACGGTCACAGGTTCGAATCCTGTCTCGGGCATGGATGTGTGTGATGTCCTTAGGTTAGTTAGGTTTAAGTAGTTCTAAGTTCTAGGGGAGTGATGACTTCAGAAGTTAGTCCCATAGTGCTCAGAGCCATCTGAACCATTTGGTCTGTTTAAAGGCACATTTGCAGGATGGACGTGGATATACTGCAAAAACGTAGATATAAGTCCAGAATATAAATAAATAATTACTTAAGATATTAATTAGTATAAGCGGTTGTATCGATTGTGGCGTGCAACCGCTGAAACATGAGAATAATTACGCAGTTCAGTTGCCTTGCCGAGAAGACGGCACCTTCTTTGCTATTGAAGCGGCCCACATCGAACGCATACCTGCCATCGCTGCAGATACTTATTTGGCACACCATCATTATTCTATTTTTTTGAGACGCAATCTCACTAGGCGTACTCATGGTTACACACAGCAACAGAATTGACGTGTGTCTATGTCATTTAACCTTGTATAATATTTCGTGAATACAGTGATATTATTTAACTTTGTGTTTCATTTATGTTGCAAGCTATTGTTCCAATTACACGACGATTTGGCCTGGCTAAAGGTTCTGTGTTATAAATATTGTCAGTGGTCCAGCACGAACCAACGCTTTGGAATTATTTAATCTACGAAGTCCGATGAAGATATATTTTCAGAAAAATCACCCACGGTCAAACTTACAATGAACGGACCTCACGCAAATTCTGTATAAACTGATGACATACCATTTATAACTACCTATTATTATTATTCCGTTCTCTGATATTCTCTAAATAGAAAGGAAAAGCCAAGATAAATCAAACTGGCGACTTTGTGTCTGGACCTTTTATTGTACAGGGTATACATAAAGTCCGGGAACACTTTCCATTATTTACTGCACAAGAACCAAACATTGTATAGATATGATACAAATGTTATTTTGAAGAGAAACCCTGAATTTTTTTTTTCATGTATACCGCCACAGCGTAGTTTGGTAATTTGCCGACAGTCAGCGCTGGTCGCAAACATGGCGAGTTCCGGTGCGGAGCGAGTTTTGTGTGTGTTGGAGTTCGAAAAAAAGAAGTGTGCTACAGCTGTTCAACGGTTGTTCGGAACCAAGTACGATAAGAAGCAACCAACAAGGAAGACCATTTACCACTGGCACAACAAATTCGTTACGACGTGTTGCTTGTGCCCGGCAAAGAGAAGCGGACGTCCCAGAATGAGTGAAGTGAATATAGAGCGCGTACGAGAGACATTCATAAAGAGTCCAAAGAAATCGGTGCGTCGTCCATCCCGTGAACTCGAAATGGCTCCAATGACAGCGTGGAAAGTCTTGCGACAGAAGCAATCTATGAAACCCTTCAGATTGGAGCTAGTGCAGAAGCTCAATGACGACGACGAAGATAAGCGTTTTGAGTTTTGTTCGCAGTTGCAACAATTGAATGGGGTTGCGGATGTCTGGAACCGCGTGACCGCTACGGTCGCAGGTTCGAATCCTGCCTCGGGCATGGATGTGTGTGATGTCCTTAGGTTAGTTAGGTTTAAGCAGTTCTCAGCTCTAGGGGACTGATGACCACAGATGTTAAGTCCCATAGTGCTCAGAGCCATTTGACCCATTTTGGATGCGGATGGAATTATTGATTGGGCTCTGAGCACTATGGGACTTAACATCTGAGGCATCAGTACCGTAGAACTACTTAAACCCAACTAACCTAAAGACATCACACACATCCATGCCCGAGGCAGGATTCGAACCTGCGACCCTACCAGTCGCGCGGTTCCGGACTGAAGCGCCTAGAACGGCTCGGTCACAACGGCCGGCGCCACTTTGTACACTAATGGGAAACTGAACAGGCATAATTGTCGAATCTGGGGTACAAAGCATCCACACGAATGCAATGAATTTGACGTGCTTCCCAAAGATAAATGTTTTTTGTGCCTTGTCACGTCGAAAACTGTTCAGGCCATTCTTCTTCGCTCGAGAGCACAGTCACAGGATATTCCTGTTTGGACATGTTGCAGCAATGGGTGATGCCTCAAATGCAATCGTACTCTCCGTTCATCTTTCAGCAGGATTGGGCTCCACCTCATTTTCATCGTGCAGTTCGTAGACACTTTAACACGGAGGTGTCGCATCGATGGGTCGGCCGTGCTACAGAAGGGGACAGCTGTTTCATGAAATGGCCTCGCCGATCACCCGATCTCACTCCGTGTGACCTTTTTCTGTGGGGACACATTAAAGATTTGGTGTATGTACCGCCTGTACCACGTGCTGAGCTCCGGGAGAGAATACGGGAAGACACAGTCGACGCTGCCATGCTGGACGGGTATGGCAAGAATTCTATTACCGTATTGACGTCTGCCTGGTCACTCATGATTTGCATATCGAATGTTTGTAAAAACAACTTTCAGAGTTTCTCTTCAAAATGCAATATGTAAGACATCTGTAACACCTTTAGTTCTTGTGCAATAAATAACTGAAAGTGTTTCTGGACTTAATGTACACATTGTATTTGCTACGCTGTTTTTCTTTTTTGCAAGGATAATGGGATCATGTCTCACGAGCTACTGCCATTGAATAATTGTAAAGACCGGACAAAAAGACGAACCATTGGAACTATTGATGAAACCTGGAATATGTAATGCGTTCTTGGATCCAAGGTAAGACATCGCATTTTTACATTAGCACCCTAGTCCAAAGGCTTTCCAGTAACTCTAGATTGCTTCCTAGCTTTGTCAAAATTTTCCGTAACCGTACCAGTCATTATTGAGCAAGATCGCGTATTCCAAATGATTTTTATAATACAGTTTATTACAGCAACACAGTCATACCACTCCACAAAATGGCCGAATTGTGTCATGAGCACCGTAAAGTGATAAGCAGCCACTAATGTTAATTATTTCACCATCAATTGCTGTTCTTGCACAATTAAGCCAACATTGTTGCCATACGGAATTACAGTACTGGCCATTAAAATTGCTACACCATGAAGATGACGTGCTACAGACGTGAAATTCACCCGACAGGAAGAAGATGCTGTGATATCCAAATGATTAGCTTTTCAGAGCATTCACACAAGGTTGACGCCGGTGGCGACATCTACAACTTGCTGACATGAGGAAAGTTTCGAACCGATTTCTCATACAAAACCAGCAGTTGACCGGCGTTGCCTAGTGAAATGTTGTTGTGATGCCTCGTGTAAGGAGGAGAAATGCGTACCATCACATTTCCGACTTTGATCAAAGTCGGGTTGTAGACTATCGCCATTGCGGTTTATCGTATCGCGACATTGCTGCTCGCGTTGGTCGAGGTCCAATGACTGCTAGCAGAATATGGAATCGGTGAGTTCAGGAGGGTAATACGGAACGCCGTGCTGGATCCCAACGGCCTCGTATCACTAGCAGTCGAAGTGACAGGCGTCTTATCCGCATAGCTGTAACGGATCGTGCAGCCACGTCTCGATCCCTGAGTCAACGGATGGGGACGTTTGCAAGACAACAACCATCTGCACGAACAATTCGACGACGTTTGCAGCAGCATGGACTATCAGCTCGGAGACCATGGCTGCCGTTACCCTTGGCGCTGCACCAGGCGAGCGGTCTACCCGACGGGAGGCCCTCGTCAAGCGCCGTTATTATTATTACCCTTGGCGCTGCATCACAGATAGGAGCGCCTGACTTGGTATACTCAACGACGAACCTGGGTCCACGAATGGCAAAACGCCATTTTTTCGGATGAATCCAGTTTCTGTTTACAGCATCATGATGGTCGCATCCGTGTTTGGCGACATCGCGTTGAACGCACATTGGAAGCGTGTATTCGTCATCGCCGTACTGGCTTAACACCCGGCGTGATGGTATGGGGTGCCACTGGGTTACACGTCTCGGTCACCTCTTGTTCGCATTGACGGCACTTTGAACAGTGGACGTTCAATTTCAGTTGTGTTACGACCTGTGGCACTACCCTTCATTCAATCCCTGCGAAACCCTACATTTCAGCAGGATAATGCACGACCGCATGTTGCAGGTCTTGTACAGGCCTTTCCGGATACAGAAAATGTTCGACTGCTGCCGTGGCCAGCACATTCTCCAGATCTCTCAATAATTGAAAACGTCTGGTCGATGGTGGCCGAGCAACTGGCTCGTCACAATATGCCAGTCACTACTCTTGATGAACTGTGGTATTATGTTGAAGCTGCAACACGCCATCCAAGCTCTGTTTGACTCAATGCCCAGGCGTATCAAGAGATGGTTGTTCTGGGTACTGTTTTCTCAGGATCTATGCACCCACATTGCGTGAAAATGTAATCACATGTCAGTTCTAGTATAGTATATTTGTCCAATGAATACCCGTTTATCATCTTCATTTCTTCTTGGTGTAACAATTTTAATGGGCGGTAGTGTAATTTCATGAATTCATTCTCAAGCGAGTTTAAAGATTTTTCTTGCAATACACATTACGTTTAGAATGGTGGTAACACGTAACCAGTTAGCAAAAATGGAACAGGATAGACAACAGACGCAAACTGAATCCAACTTGGACATTGAACAAAATAGTGACAACGACTCCAGAGGTCACTCCAATAGTAACGATCAATCAACAGTTAACATGCCTAGCGACGGAAATTTCGTAAATAGACCGATCACTAGTCAAATAGCTAAATCCAGCTCAAAGCCCATTCTTGTCCGTGACGTCACGTCAAACGACTTGGAGGGCGCAGAGCAGTTTCAGATGACAAATATCGCCAACATGTTTGACGCTATTATCAAACAAGTGACTCAAAACAAAAACACATGACAACAATACAAAATCAGATGACTGAAAACAAAAAAAAGCAATGACGAACACATGACAGTTTTAAAAACGCGACATGACGAGATTAAGGCTGAATTGAGAGCACTAAAAACTTGTAATGACAAAAAATGGTTCAAATGGCTCTGAGCACTATGCGACTTAACATCTGAGGTCATCAGTCCCCTAGACTTCGAACTGCTTAAACCTAAGGACATCACACACATCCATGCCCGAGGCAGGATTCGAATCTGCGACCGTAGCAGTCGCGCGGTTCCGGACTGAACGCCTAGAACCGCGAGACCACCGCGGCCGGCATTGTAATGACACTTTGTGTGAAAGAGTAGACAAGATTAACACGAGACTCAGTACCCAAGTGTCGGAACTTGACTGAAAATTTTCCGAATTGAACTTACAGTAGAAAAGAACACAATAGGCGTAAAAGATATTCAGACTGACGTCAAACATTTAAACGTTACATCCGAAGCTGTTGCCACTAAAGTCAAATCTTATCCGTCAGTTCCCGACTCGATAAAAACACGCATTACTGTAATTGAAGGCAAAGTTAACACAATGGATAGCCGGCCTCAGTGGCCGAGCGGTTCTAGGCGCTTCAGTCTGGAACGTCGCAGGTTCGAATCCTGCCTCGGGATGTGTGTGATGTCCTTAGGTTAGTTAGGTTTAAGTAGTTCTAAGTTCTAGGGTACTGATGACCTCAGATGTCCCATAGTGCTCAGAGCCATTTTAACCATTTGAACACTATGGATAAACAACAAACTACAATTACACGCTGATAACCCCTTGCCAACATAAATAAAGAATTTCATGGCTGGGTTGATCCGAAAAATAAATATTTTGACCAATGTATAGAGGAAAAATTACCGACGGTTGTGCACGAAACCGTAGCCGAATTTGTCAAAAATTGTAAACATGTCACATCTGAGGCAGCTCAGCCCTACTCAGCGCAACAGAAACAACTAAATGATGACATACGACCAGAGTGTAGTAATGCTAATAATCAAAATGCTTGGTATGGTAATGAAAACTGTTACATGTATGACACGTATCCTCCGTACGCAACACACACCTCACAGCTACAACATACACAACACCTAATTACAGCCGTGACATTTATGGGCAGTACATTCCTTTCCATTCGCCAGCCGACCACTACAATAATTACAGTGAAAGCAATTGACATTCCAGTGCAAAGAAGAAGAAAGTCTGATTAAACATCGACAATTTCAACCTTTCACCCCAGAGAAACGTATTGCACATCCCGTAATTTTTCTGAAAGCGTTTAGAAATGCGTTCCCAAGAGCATGGAGTAACCGAAAGAGAATTTCTTATGTTAAAGTTTACATCCAAGCTGACGCAGCTGTCTGGGCATGTAATGAAGCCGACAGATGCGTGACATATGAGCAATTTGAAAGAGCTTTCTTGGCCAAATTTTGGTCGCAGTTGGTACAAGAACGTCTTAGGAAGCAGACTGTGCAACCAGAGCCTTTAAATGCTAAACATGGCAATTTGTGCCGATATTTCGAGAAATATTTGAATATAGGATACCTTCTTGATAAACCTGTCCCTACGCGCGATACAATCTGCGCACTGAAAGCCAGATTGCCCGTTAACATTAAAGACATTCCAGACAACGATGCAGAATATTTTCTGACTGTGCTTCATTCTGTTGATGTGTTACGTGAGGATTAACGTTCCGCGCGGGTAAACAGCTGCAACAATGTTTACGTCAGTGGCACGCAAAACGCGCAACTATCCTACTTAATTCTGGCGCGCCGGCCGCTGTCGGTTACGTAGCGCAACAGAGTCAACAGCTTCCTTACACAAACCAATACACGTACCAAAATCAGCAGATACACCTCATTATGAACAATAATCACAATGTATCATACACAAGCGACAACTCACACAAGAGGCGTCGTAACAACAATAATGGAAATAATAAAAACAACAAAACTGGAACAAAAACAGAAACAATTATCACCCTGTACAAAATCATCAGTAAAACTCGAACAGTGACTACGGTAATGCGTACCAAAATACTGATCCACCACTTCTGTACAACATCAACACAGGTCCATGGCAAATGCCGCCACAGCCTGTACAATGTCAAAATTGGACTTTAGCCACCAATCAGCAGGTAAGCCAAGGTGCTCAACCACGAAAGCTACAGCAGATTGGAGAGTGGAATACACAATACCCTAATGTAAACATAAAAGAGGTGTCAAGGGAGACTCCACCTCCGCCTGTATCATCACCTGCACCAATTACGACGACGTCAGACTAAATACTCACCACTGTGTCCCAGGTCGTGGCTGAAGGTTTGGGGGGCCACTTCAATATCAAATCATTGTTTGATACACCCACTGATGAACAACACAATGATTATGTAGCAAATAGTTTTAAGCAGCAACCTCTGTTATTCATACGCTACAATCATGATGAGAGCTTATCTGATGAACTGTTACAGGAAAATACACAATGTCGTTCATCTATCAATGAAATAATTGTAGCTACAACTGCTGGTATAGTAGGAGGTATTCCAACCAGTATTTGTTCGGACGCAGGAGTGGCTGTGAGTGTTTTGTAGTATAATTTCTATAAGAAAATGACTGAATTTGAACCTGTACCAGAGTTTCCTGTTCAAAAGTGTAAGATTTTAACTGCCTTAGGTAATAAGTGTATTAGAGTTGCAACCATTAAGATAGGTAATGGAACTGTACAATGGCCATTCCTCGTGGTCCAGAATCTAGTTACTAATTGTATTAAAGGTTTAGATATGTTATGTGAGAAGGACAGTATTACCGACTTCCCGAAACGTTAATGTTTCCTTAGACATAAGGGCAGTGAAATCACGATTGACTTGGCCACCTGGACTCTCAAACATCACATGTATTGTACTGGGCACAAAATTCAATTTTTGCAAGAGAGCTACGAAATAAACATACAGACACCCGCACCTGATACAGAATATGATGATTTGAAAACACTGATTAGGCATAAGTTAAGTGAAACCACTGCTATTACTTGTGATGAACGTAATGAGCTTCATCAAGTATTACCTAAATATATACAGGTCTTTACTAAACGACCAGATGTCATTAAGACATATGTCTATAAAATTGAAGCCAAGCCTCACCAAATTTTCTAACACAAAACCTGTAATACACCATTGTCTCAGCGAGCTGTGACGTGGCAAGAACTTGAACAGATGTTACAGTGGAGATCATCGAACCTGCCACATCTCTCTACTGTAGTCCATTACTTGTTTCAAGAAACCTAATGGAAATATTAGAGTGGTGTTGGACGCTCGTGCCATAAATGAAATTATTCTACCTGTACGCAATAAACCAGAAAATTTAGAGGAACAATTACAGAAATTTCTAGATGCTAAGTACATTTCCACGATCGACTTGACAAATTCGTTTTGGCAAGTGGCAATCACTCCTGATTCCAGAAGATATATTGCTTTCATATTCGGGGGGCGAACGTATCAATTCTGAGTTCTTCCTTGCGGACTGAGCATAAGTTCACGCATATTTATTACTGCTTTGGATGCTGTGCTTGGTGACGAGTTAGTCGAGACTGTTACAAATTATGTAGATAATCTTTCGATAACTACTAAGACTTGGGATGAGCATCTTGACATCCTTGAAAAGATTCTCGATAAATTTGCACAAGCTTGTGTCACAGCTCACCTAAAGGAGTCAAAATTTGCTTGTAGTAAGATTAGGTATCTTGGACACATAATTAATGCACAAGGTATACGCCCTGATCCAGGTAAGTTGGACGCTATTAGGAATTTTCCTAGTCCTCGCACTAAAAAAAACAACTGAAGTAATTTCTAGGACTCTGTTCTTTCTTTCGACGTTTCCTGTCACAACAACTGTTGAACGGCAAGCACCTCCTAGATTTACTCAAGAAATAGGTATGGATCTGGTCTGAGCACTGCCAACAAGATTTTGATAACATTAAGCACACATTGGTGAATGCAAACATTTTAGATCATCCACACTTTAGTTTGGATTTTTGTATGATGTGTGATCCGTCATGCAGTGGCTTGTGTTGTTGCCTGTTTCAAGTAGTCAAGAATGGAGAAGAGAAACAGGTAAAAATCATTGGATTTGCAACTCGTACTTCAAGTAAATGTGAATGTACTTATTCAACCACTGAACTCGAAACTCTTTCTATTGTCTGGGCTTTCATAAAGTTTAGCTATTATTTGTATGGTAAACACACGAAAATTTATACAGATCACCAAGCTCTGACATTTTTGTTAACATGTAAGTTAGTTCATCCTAGATTATCAAGCTGGGCTTTATCTCTGCAGAATTACTCATTTGAGATTGTGTACACTAAAGGTGAAGACAACATCATTGCTGATGCTTTGTCTGTCTTCCACAAGGTATGGATGACTGTAACAAGGATCCTGATAATGTGAATGACTACAGAATACTCCGAATGCAGGATAAACAATATTAGCGATACTACATTGATTTGCGTAGAAATACGGCAGCTTTACAAAAACCTGATCCGCACTGGAACACGGTAAGAACTTCAGTCATAGATCAACCTGACCATCCACTGTCTAGCCGTTACCTGAAATATAATGATGTGTTATTCTATCATCGTCATCCTGATAGCTCTAACTGGTGTGTATGTATTCCCAGGGGCTCTGAACACAACTTAATCTGTCACACACACTTAGTTTGGGGACATTGTGGAAAGAAAAACTTTGCACGTATTGTTGTTTCACTAATATGAGATGAAAAATTCACAATGTACTTAAAACGTTCATATCATGTCAGAAATTCAAACTCTGGAGACTGTAAGTACGGGCAATAGTGATCCACATTCAACAAGTAGTGGTGGTGTGGTGTACATTTTAGCATCTTATGACATATTTTCTAAAGATGTTATGCTGTACGCCATAAAATCTGCAACTTCTAACGCAATGATTATACGATTCTCACGTTACTACATTTCTCACTTGGGAAAACCCAAGGCAATTTTATCTGACAACGTCGCGTACTATACATGGTACAAATGGCGTAAATTCTTACAGGGCAATAGCATTAAGAGCATCTTTAACCCGAAGTTTAGCCGACAATCTAATCGTACTGAACGAATTTCAGAGAACTGAACAGATTCATGAGGACATATACACCTACACAGCATTCTAATTGGGTAAGTTATCTGTCACTTTTTGAAGAAGTTCACAACAACCTGAGTATATGACACAATATATACACATAACGAGCTTATGTTCGACAGCAAAGAATCAAATGAGTGGAGCGACCCTTTGTCAAAGGTTTCATCTCAGCAGATGTCGCACAATGAAAACATAGAAGTACTAACCTCGCTAACGCAGCATGCTAATGCAAGAAACAGATACTACCCTAGTACTCCCAAAGGAAAACAAGAATTCAAGGTAGGCATGCAAGAGCTACACTACTGGCCATTAAACTTGCTACACCAAGAATAAATGCAGATGATAAACGGGTATTCAATGGTAAAATATATTATACTACAACTGACATGCGATTACATTTTCACGCAATTTGGGTGCATAGATCCTGAGAAATCAGTACCCAGAACAACCACCTCTGGTCGTAATAACGGCCTTGATACGCCTGGGCATTTGAGTCAAACAGATCTTGGATGGCGTGTACAGGTACAGCTGCCCATGCGGTTTCAACACGATACCACAGTCCATCAAGAGTAGTCACTGGCGTATTGTGACGAGCCAGTTGCTCGGCCACCATTGACCAGACGTTTTCAATTGGTGAGAGATCTGGAGAATGTGCTGGCCAGGGCAGCAGTCGAACAATTTCTGTATTCAGAAAGGCCCGTACAGGACCTGTAACATGCGGTCGTGCATTATCCTGCTGAAATGTAGGGTTTCGCAGGGATCGAATGAAGGGTAGAGCCACGGGTCGTAACACATCTGAAATATAACGTCCACTGTCCAAAGTGCCGTCAATGCGATCAAGAAGTGACCGAGACGTGTAACCAATGGCACCCCTTACCATCACGCCGCCAGTATGGCGATGACGAATACACGCTTCCAATGGGCGTTCACCGCGATGTCACCAAACACGGATGTGAACATCACGATGCTGTAAGCAGAACCTGGATTCATCTGAAAAATTGACATTTTGCCATTTGTGCACCCAGGTTCGTAGTTGAGTACACCATCGCAGGCGCTCCTGTCTGCGATGCAGCGTCAAGGGTAACTGCAGCCATGCTCTCGGAGCTGATAGTCCATGCTCCTGCAAACGTCGTCGAACTCTTCGTGCAGATGGTTGTTGTCTTGCAAACGTCCCCATCTGTTGACTCAGGGATCGGGACGTGGCTGCACGATCCGTTACAGCCATGCGGATAAGACGCCTGTCACTTCGACTGCTAGTGATACGAGGCCGTTGGGATACAGCACGGCGTTCCGTATTACCCTCCAGAAGCCACCGATTACATATTCTGCTAACAGTCATTGGATCTCGACCAACGCGAGTAGGAATGTCGCGATACGATAAACCACAATCGCGATGGGCTACAATCCGACCTTTATCAAAGTCGGAAACGTGATGGTACGCATTTCTCCTCCTTACACGAGGCATCACAACAACGTTTCACTAGGCAACGTCGGTCAGCTGCTGTTTGTGTATGAGAAATCGGTTGGAAACTGTCCTCAAATCAGTACGTTGTAGGTGTCGCCACCGGCGTCAACCTTGTGTGAATGCCCTGAAAAGCCAATCATTTGCATACCACAGCATCTTCTTCCTGTCGGCTAAATTTCGTGTGTGCAGCACGTCAACTTAGTGGTGTAGCAGTTTTAATGACCAGTAGTCAGCAGCGTCACCTGGTGAGGAATGACTGCTAGTCAGACACGCGAATGGTGCATGTAGCACCAGTGAGTGTGCTGTCTGTATGTACAGAGGGGAAGGTGCATGATCTGTCTGAGATCTGAGTTTGACGGAGAGCAAATTGTGATGGCCCAGAGGTTCGGCACGAGCATTTTGGAAACTGCATGACTTGTCAGGTGGTCGAGGAGTGCTGCAGTGAGTGTCTTAACACATGGCGAAACCAAAGTGAAACAACATCCAGACTTCGGGGAGTCGGGCAGCCACCCCTCATTACAGATGGCGGACATTATAGTCGGGTAGATTGGTAAAACGATACAGATGGCAAACTGTGGTGGAGCTTGTTGTGGTTGGCAGAAGAGCCAACCGTGTTCGTAAAGGAGGCCGAAATGCACGCGTTTTAGCTCACGCAGGCTGGCGTGAGGTCTGAAACATGACAAGGGAATTAGAATTGAGAAAAACGGACGTATCTGGTGGAATACTTAACTTTAATCCATTAATGACGAACGTTGCTCTTTATGGTACTTGATTCACAATATCAATAGTACGGATACTGGCGCCCTGCTAGGTCGTAGCAAATAACGTAGCTGAAGGCTATGCTAAATATCGTCTCGGCAAGTGAGAGCGTAGAAGTCAGTGTACCATCGCTAGCAAGGTCGGCTGTACAACTGGGGCGAGTGCTAGGAAGTCTCTCTAGACCTCTCTCTAGACCTGCCGTGTGGCGGCGCTCGGTCTCCAATCACTGATAGTGGCGACACGCGGGTCCTACGTATACTACCGGACCGCGGCCGATTTAAAGGCTACCACCTAGCAAGTGTGGTGTCTGGCGGTGACACCACAGAGCTAACATCAGACTTTAATGCTGGGCAGAGTACAAGTGTGTCTGAACACACAGTGCACAGACCATAACTGACGATGGACCCCTGCAGCTGGTGGCTCAAGCCTCTTGCTCCGTGCTCCTACACAGGGGAGCAGCACCGCCATAATGTAAGCACCAGAGGACGTGAAGAAAGCATCAAAAGGGAACCCTGAAGACAACAAGAAATGAAGTCAGCACCATTACACCATTAGCACAGGAGGCACAACAATTACGGTGCACTCCACCATATCCAAAGGCTGACAATCCTCTGCGAAGGAATTCATAGCGAGTCAGGCACTCCAGGCCTCAAAGTGACTTCCTCTAGCTGATGGGTCCAGGGAAACTCCACTGCAAGCCAGCTCTTGCTTCACTATTATCTTTTCCAGATGCTGCCATTTATCCAGCTGGATACAAAATAAATGAGAAATCTCTTCCTAAATAAATCAGATCCAGATAATACTTTCTCCAAAACCTTGGTTCTCCAGACCGGAAAATAGTGCACATGATGTTTGACGAATATGGGGATAGGACAGAAACAGTAATTCATCATCGAAGTCCTCATTCTTTCGCACAGTATGCTGCCTTCTGGAATACACAATTATCCTCCTAGAAATTCTGTGTTCTGGAAAAACAAATTCAGCAGTTAAGTGGTCAGGACAAATACTGATATTGTTCTTAACTTTCATGACACTTACAAGGCACAATTACTTCAGCTAACACAATTGCTTAAATTAAAGAACATGATAGAGAAACATCTTCTTCCTCTTCTTTTTTTAAGCTTTGCCACTGCTGTAGAAGTTTTACTAACGAACTTGTCTTCTATTTCCAGTTTCATTTCAGCTTCACACAAGACTCTGCATCATACAATTGGGAACTTAGAAGTGGATTATTAGGATTGAGCATATTGCTCTTCCCTGACATGGTTCTATTAAAAATAAGAAGTAATGAGTTCTTGTTCAGTCCCAAAGTGATACCATTTTTCTCAACACCAGTGAGTCGCACATAACAATAAGCACACGGGAAAAACATTTGGTCACCCTCAGGAGACATGGCCCTAATACCACCTCTATCCTCGATAATGGGCTCAGTTTGGAGAGGGAGCCAGTCCATAAGTTTCTTCAATAACGCCATACCCCGCTGAAGCCACTCATTACAATCCAAAGAGATACCAAATTGCAGGGGTGTCGATTGCTACATTTCTCTAACTGTTTTAAGTAGTTCCAGACATTTCCTACGAAGTTAGGATCGGATGATTTACCAGGCCAGGAAAGGTGTGGTAGCGTGCCCGAGAGTCCATCAAACAGGCATATAGCAGTTCCCATCACCATGTTCATTTGGAAACTGGTTGAAATGGATCTGCATCACAGACAGCAGCAATCTCTGCTGGTTTTAAACTAATCATGACTGATAAGAGGTGACATTCATGGCTGGTCTGTCACTCATGATCTCTCTATGACCAATGTTCTGACAACATGGTTGTGAGTGGTACGCCATTCCTTACAGATATGTTGGTTGGTCCACACTATACGCCAACAAATTTGGCAATTTAATTCATGGTGTTTCCATGGGCATGTCCAGACATGAGAGCTCATTTCTCCCACTCATGTCAGCTCACTGAACTATCTTAATGCGCTGACTCCATATGGCCCACTGGAACATACACATCACTTCAAGGCCACAACCTACATCAGTTGTGGATGGTCATATGGTTACCTGGCATCAGGTTTACACCAAGCAACCAGTGTGCACTTTTAAGGTGCTTTCACTAATATTTTGAGCCGTGAGCTAACAGGATTCCTCCTGTATCATCACTCCCATTGAGTCAGTATACGAGGTGCTATCCAAAATTTTCAGGAGTGGTGCTGTCACCTGTTCAAAACCTTACCTTTGGATTAATGGTCACCATCACCCTAGAAATAGTTCCCATCTGCATGTACACACTGGTCCCAGTGCTTCTGCCACTTGTCAAACATTTTCTGGAAATACTGTTCTTTGAGAGTGTTTATCACCACCAGCAATGCTTCTTGAATCCTCTCTAAGAGTGTCGAACTGACGGCCTTTCAATTTGAGTTTCAGTTTTGGGTATAGCGCAAAGTCGCAAGGTGCCAAATCTGGCGAGTACATTGGGTGGGGTTACAATCGCCATGTTGTTTTTTGCCAAAAAGGTCCCGGTGAGCAAAGACGTGTGACAGGGCATGTTGTCGTGATGCAGCAGCCATTTCCCTTGACGCCAAAGTTCAAGCTGTCATCGCCACATGTTTTCATGGAGCCATCGCAAAACGTCACAGTAGGACGTGGAATTCACTTTTTGATTGGGTGGAATCAATTCTTTGAGCACAATTCCTTTGGTATCAAAGAAAACGATGATCGTGCTCTTCACTTTGCTTTTCAGCTGTCTCCCTTTTTTGGGTCTTCGAGAGCCTGGGCTCTTACACTGGGACGATTGTCGCTTTGTCTCTTGGTCATAACCGTAAATCCAGCTCTCATCGACAGTGATAACCTGTGACAAGAAGTTTGGATCATCACATGCGGTCTGATGAAGGACTGTGCACACTTCAACACGCTGTGCCTTCTGATCGACAGTCAAGATCCTTGGCATGCCTAATTCATCAGCCAACATTCTTTGACATGTCCTTTAACCAATACCCACTTGATCAGCAAGGTCTTGAATGGTTCGACGTCGATCCACACGAACCAATTGTGGAAATTTGGCAACAATGTCTGGCGTTGTGCAGCTAATGGGCCTTCCAAGTTGAGCATCATCTTCGACGTCTGTATGGATGGCCCTGAACTGAGCATGCCACTGAAACACATGCGTACGGCTCATGCTCTGTCCCCAAACACTTGTTGAATCATTGCAAGGGTCTCCGTAGCACTTTTCCTGAGATTTCTCACAGAATTTGATACATATGCAGTGTTCTGTTAGTAAATCCATCATAAAATCGACAAACATCAAACACAGCGTATTACAAAAATCACTGTGGACACGCAACACAACTTCCCAGCTGAATGCCACTCTGCACACTGACTCATCAGATATGCAGATATGTAGATCTACTACTCCTACTTTCCAGATGGCAGCACCAGTCCCGAAAATTTTGCATTCCACTGTATGTGATACTATTCTGCACACAATTTAAGAAAATACATGTTTGTTAGTCGATGTGAGGCCACTGGATACAACCATAAGAGAGACTGCCAAAATAAACAAGAAATGTAATCTGCTACATGCTGTAGCAGAAGGTAATGTTTCATACCTACTCCATAAATAATGCTGCAACCTGATCATACCTTACTCTAAAAATATTCCCAACAATTTAGCATCAAAACTTGTATTGAAGACGAAGTCCAGCAACGAGGATTTATAAAATACACATACCTCATACTGCTGTCTTGGACAAGGTCTTAATGGAAACAGTTTGAAGTTGTTAATCCCCTATTCTGCTACATAGCCTCAATTGGGAATGTGTATTATGTGAATGGCTACAATGAGTGACTGTGCAGTGTAGTATTGTACAATATAAGAGGAAATGAGAGAGCTGAACCCAGTTGCGACACACAGCTCACTCCTCTCAGACAGCCCTGCAGTGAAGTCTCAGCCATCAATCTGATGGGCAGGTCAGCATTCACTGTGCTAATGTGCTCTTACCCCTGATCCAATCCAGAGATATTTGGAATTTAACTCAGGATTCTGGCACACAGAATTGACTGGGAAGTTTACACTGCCACCTGCTCCATCTTCACTGGCGAAATCCTGGTATTGAAAATTTTCTTTCCAATGGGATTCAAACCAACAGGATGGCAGCAAATAATTCCCAGATGTAAAGCACTTTGAGCAGTCTATAGCTAATGCTCCGTACCTACCAAAGAAAACACATTCTTTATAGATGAGTCTGTGCACTAAACTAGATTAGTTTTTATTTTTATTCTTTCTAAAATTTTTTGCTATGTATGAACTTAACAAATATGAATTAGTGTAAGATGTATACACCACAGGCTGATCACAATGTTTCTTTGCTGAACGTATAACATTTTTGTGTGTGGAGAAGACATGTTTATTCATACAAATAACTAGACAGTTTATGAAACAGGAGGATCATTTTAAATGTGTGCCCTCAGAGTCAATGGATACCTACCTGTTTCTTGAATAAGTAAACCCAAACCTTTTCCCTGGCTGTCCTTCTTGCTTTGTATACCAACAAAGTTGTCTGAATGACAAGTTCAGTTTTGCATAAATCTCTTTCTTTTTTTCACAGGGTAAAATATTGAGTCTGTGATTTACAAGAAGATACTTTAACATTAGTCATAAATCCATCCTACAAGTGTCCTTTATTCTTATTCTTATTTTTTTTTATTTCTTCTTTCTTCATGTTGACCAACTAGGGACCGCGTCATTTCAACTGTCTCTTTTCCCATGTTTTACTTGTCACACAGTGCTCCTACATTTGTTTTTGGTGTTGTTCTTTTTTCTCTTGGTCCCAAGCCTTCCCTGTGTTCAGTTCTGGCTTTTCCTGGAACCCTTTGCACATTCATAAATTTTCATTAAGTGGATCACATTCCTCGATATCTTTACGAGAAATTTCCAGTGCTTGTAGATTTTTTTTTTTTAACTTCTGTGAACCATGTACCTTTGGTTTTCTTATCTCGATGATAGGTTAATATGCTTCTAGATATCCTCCCTGGGCTCACCTGTGACACACAGCCATAACAGGCAGTCCTTTTCCAAATTTTTTCATTTATTTTCTCCACGTGTTTATACAGTTCATGATAGTGATGCCTCCTGTACTTTTTGTTTCCTTTGATGTGACCCATGATTTTTCTCAAAACCTTTCATTCTTTTTTTCTTTCTTTCTTTGGTCTCATGTTTCTCCACTAGTCCTACCTTGTTCATTGTAAGAGTCTCTGTCCCATACAGAGCCTCTGGCATGACAACAGTGTAGTAGCGTGTAATTTTGGCATCTAAGATATCAATCTCTTATTTATATTCCTTTAATTAGTTGATAGGCCATTACCATTTTGTTAATGTGTAATATGAAGGCCCCTTTCACTGATAGGTTAGGCATTGTCCAGTCACCTAGGTATTTAAACTTTTCTGCTTACTTAATTTTTCCTTGTCCAACCTCCACTTCTCATGGTGCTGAATTTATGTTCGTCATATAGTGTTTCTTCTCAAAGGAGATTTGAAGTGCAGCCTTCACTGCCTGTGTCTTCAGTTGGTTAAGTTGTTTTGCTGCCATATCCATGAAATCTCAAAAGATCAGAAAATTATCCCCAAAGGCTAGACAGCCGACTGCAAAATTCAAATACTTGCAGCCTAGCCTTACCCCAGTTTCTGCCCCTTAACTGTTCATTTATTTCTGCCACTCTGAAGTGGTATTTTCTAGAAGATAGTTGAATAGCAGACGGGTCAGTCCATTTCCTTGTCTCACCCCTGTCCTAATTCCAAAGACATTACATATCTCTCCTCTGAATTTCACTTTGGAGGTGGTGTTAGTAAGGATTTACTGGATAATTCCATATGTTATGTTATCTAAGACAATCTCTTCAAGGATTTGAAGCAGGGTGGCTCAATCAATTGATCATATGCCTTCCTGACATCAATGTGGATCACCATGAGTTCCCTGTTCCAGAGTTTCACATGTGAGATGATCAGTTTCAGACTCATAATCTGCTCAGAACATGATCATACCTTTTGGAAACCACCTTAGTATTCCCCAAATTGTGAGTCAGTTTTTTGTACCACCCTATTCTGTAAAACTTTTCAAAGGATCTTTTAAGTTGTGATAGGGGAGAGATGCCACAGCAATTTTTTGTATCTGTTCTGTCCCATTTCTTAAGTAGTGGGTGAATTACAGCAGAAGCCCACTCTGTTGGAAGTTGTTTGCTCTTCCAGATCTACTGAATATTTGCAGAAATTTTATCGTTACCTTGTCCCCTGCATGCTTCCATAGCTCAGCAATTATCTAGTCTTCACTTGGTGCTTGGATGATGATCTTGGTTTCTTCCTTTGCAGGTGGAGATGAATCTGGATGGATGTTAGGGTTGTTGTAAACAAATTCAGTCTGTGGAGCCCTGTAGTTGAGGAAGCATTCAGAATAACTGGTAGAATCTGGCAGTTGTCTTCATCACCATATACCAGTTTCCCATTGGGACCTTCAAACAGTACACTCAGGAGTTTCTATTTGTTCAGTGTGTTTGAAGGTTTTATAAAAGTTACTGGTGTTATTTTTTTGGAAGTCTTGCTCAGTCTGTACCAGCTAATTCATAGGACAGGTACGCTTCATCCCACAGGTGGTTTCTGAGGCAGATTTTCTCGCATTTAGGAAGTTGATATGTTCACTTCATTTTTCTGGCAATTTCATTTGTGACAAGCAGCTTGTCTCAACTGTACTACTGCATCACATGCTTTATCCCACCAAGTATGCCTTCTTGATTTTGTTAGAGAGACTGCTCTAAGTATAGTTTGTAGTTACCAGTCCTCTGAATTTAAAGTTCCCAACTTGTGTGTGAATTCTTAATTGCTCCTTAGCTTTTCGCTGCTGACCTTATAATTTATATAAGATGGCAATCTGAGTCTATGTTCACATTTCTCAAAAGCTTTACTTTCTGGATCTCGTTTCACTTTCCATGGGGATGTGTTCAATTTAGAATTCACAGAGGTTGGCGTTTCGATGTGTCCAGGTCTTCTCTTTCTGGGAAGGTGTTGAAAGCATTTGAGTACAGAACGTAGTTAAATGTTCTGCATAACATAACTAGTCTCTCTTCATTATTGTTGGTTCTCCTGTGATCTACGTAGTTTCCAGTAATCTTTTGAAATTTTCTTTCCTCACCAAACTGCACATTAAAATCTCTAAGCACACTGATAGTGTGTTTGTTGGCTATGTTTGGAAGGACATCTCCTAGCTCCTCACAGAATGTGTCTGTTTCTTTTGGATCCTTCCTATTCACCTGATTGATTGGTGCATATATGTTCACCACTGTGTAAACTCTATTTGCACACTGAAAAGAAAGAGTAGAGACTGAGCCATCGGAAAGTTGAAGTCCTTATTGAAGCCCAAAAGCATACTGCTGAGAATGACTCCATTACATAGAGGTGGGTTGGTTTCTACAACATATTTATTTGTCTTGCCTTTGAAGATTCTGTAATCTTGTAAATTTAAGCAACATTCACTGGTGAATCTTTTTTCCTGTATTGGCGTAATCAGTGTCTAATATTGATACAAGGCATCAGTGACTTGTTCTAATTTGGCAGTCTTAGAATTGGAGTTCATGTTGAAAGAAGCAAAAACGTTTCAGCAATTGTATCTGATCTGGAGTCTCCAATACCTCTGAGCATATCGGTGTAGGTTCCCCATAATCCAAAAGCCTGCTTATGTTGTTCAAGATGAAAGTGGACTGCCTGCCAGGTGGGGTACTAGCTGCTGATGAACTTTCCTCCATGCCTGTGACAACTGAAAAACTGTAGGTTAGGACCAGTGATGTTTCACAATAATCAAGATACTGCTAAGGTTGTAAGCCTTGGAGGAAGCCTGATGTTATGCTTTTGTTGGTGTGTTTCGTTTGCGAGAGCTATTTTATTTTGATTAGGTCTGCTAACAAGCCATTGGAGACCACACTATCCATCAACATGGTCATACCACGAGGACTATCACCTCTCCACCTGCTACAACAGTGCAATCAGTGCTTTATTTGCAATAAGCCAGAGATGGATAATGCTGGGAGGAACACAAGCCATACTTCAGGTACAGAAAACCACCCACAAGGTAGAGGATACATGAGAAGTAGATTGCCTTATACATGTTAAATTTATGTTTGTGTACTTATGCAGTACTCACTGCTTTTTCTACCATGTGTTCAGCTGTCTTTATTTATACTATTATTTTTTGCTTGGATTACAGCTGATGAGGGATAGAAAATTAAAAGGCAGACAACAGCAACCAGTTTCCTGCAGAAATAGGTCTTAGGTCAATGCCTCTATTGTTTACCTTGTTCTTATCTTTAACAGTTTGATTACTACAGAAGCACACCGAAGTACAGTGACCTTATACTCATTTGTTGTCCAACAATTAGCTCCTTTCTTTCACCAGTATTTTGTTCTACCCTCATACATTTTCTTCGATCTCTAATGATAATCCACACATCTACTATCTTGTTCTTCCTGTTTTTCTAACATTTTATTTGTGTATTTGTGTTCTGTGGAGAATAGAGAAATTGAGAAGTACATATTTTTATTTTTCTTACTTCCCCTAAAAAGGGTAAACTATTGTATCTGATTCCTTGATCAAAATCCAATTATGCTCCTTAAATTAAAACATGTCACAAAGCTGAGAATAATTACATATTTTATATTGAACATAGAATGATAATATCTTTTTATATACTATAGTCTTTCATGTGGTTGAACCTGATTGTCCATACTTTTACAGGTAATGTTCTCAATGGATGTTTCATATGGTAGTCGTTTTATTTCCCCTCTGTATCTTACTGTTTCTGCTCCACAGTAAGTGATGCCAAGTATCGTGACGGGTTCCACTAATCTGCTTTTTCTGTTTGTGTAGTATTTTTGAAGATTTTTTCTTGTCTATTTCATAGATCAAATCTCCATTCAATGTTCTGCGTGTCTACTTAATTTTCTGTATCCTCCTATGATGCAAATGTATCGCATTCTCCAAAAATTATTGCCTAAATCATATCTGTGTAGTACTGTTCTTCACATAGATTTTAAAAGTTTTTTCTGCAATGCCATATCAGTTATCAGATAGTATCCAAATTTATTTTATTGAACAACCTTCCATTTATTTGTGTTACCCTTAGTTCTTGCCCTTGCTTCTTTGAATGAATTTGTATCTTTAAGATCTTGCAGGTTACACATTGATGAATCAGCATTAGTCAGAATTTTGTGTGAACATGATCACATAGAAATGTGCACTCATATGAATCACCACTGCTATCCTGTGGCCAGTTTCTGGACACATTACTCAAGCTACTGTAGTTGACTTCAATAGCTACTACACATTCCGACTCTTTTCCACTACCCCCAAACATCAGATTTTCTGTATTTTGTACCTGTCCACAATTCCCTCATGTCCACTTGTGTCTCCTCTAGCCTCTTCCCAGCTCCCAGTGTAAGTCAGCATCCTGTATTCATACCTACCTCACTCAACCCCCCCCCCCCCCCTCCTTCCTTTTACATGTTCATCTCCACTGACTTTCATATCCCATATCCATGCCAATATATCTTTCACGTGCAGATTCTAAAAGCACAGTAGTAACCACTGATCTAAGCCGGTTATTATGGTTACATTAAACATCATTTTATTTTGGTATCATTCAAATCCTTTTGCATCTGGCACATTAAATGTGGGTATGTGTATATGGGACAGGAGAGGGAGCATATACTATAAAACAATGACCTCCCCCTCGGAACTGAACCCTGGCTCCACCCCTGATCTCTTTCTCTTACAATACATCATTGACCTTCTATGTGTGCTATTTTCATCATGTTTCTCTAAGTAGCCTCCTCCTGTGATCAGTGCCTTACTGCACACACCTCCATATTCCATACCAGCATGATAATATCTGGCTGTTCCTATCTCTTCCATGTCTCCACCACAGCCAACTTTACTAATCAACACAATCAAGGTACTTATTCTATCATCTTATGGGATGGGATGGTTCTCCTTCTTAAAGAGACCTCCAGAAGTGTCCTCCCATGTGATCAGTATTTTCTCTGCACTGATCAGCAGTTTTCTGTCCACAGTTAAAGTAGCTTTACACAGCTGGCTTCTTTTATCATATCCTGAATTTTAATATTTTCACCTGACATCAATACACATTAAAAGCGCTTCACAGTTTCCCACACCTTCATCACTGTGTTTCCCACGACTTTAACCCTTTTACTATGTCCATTACTTTGTTTCATTCATTTTCTAATAAGCTGCAAACTAAAACTTTCCTTAAAACAAGAATGGAAGATTCTGGTTTACTGTCTCTTTGATAATGAGCTTTTAGACATTAGGGCATAGCTTGAATAGGCAACGTATGGAGAGGGAAACCAACCACACCCTTTCAGGGAAACTGTCCTTACTTTTAGAAAAATCATGGACTGAAGGAAGGAACAAACAAATGGAAGAATGAAGGAAGGACTGAATGAATGAATGAATGAATGAATGAATGAATGAAGATGAGAGTTTAACATCCTGTCAACAGTGTGGTCATTAGAGATGGAGCACAAACTCTGATTATGGAAGGATGGGGAAGGAAACTGGTCGAGTCCTTTTCAAAGGAATCATCCCAACATTTACCTGGATTAATTTCAGGAAATAATGAAAAACACCAATATTGGTGATTGGACAGGAATTTGAACTGTCATCCTCCTGAATGCGAGACCAGTGCACTAACCACTGCATCACCTCACTTGGTCTAAATCTAGGTGGTGGGACACATGAGAGAACCATTTCCCTTATCCATTTTGGGATTCTTTTTAACTATAAATTTAAGACATTTATTTGATCTTCACCTGCATCATTAGCAGCTTAACATTATACCTCTTTTTGTCCTTATTCTGCATCTACTTCTTACTTGAAAATTCCAGTCTCTCATTGCCATAAAATTCAACCTATTTTTATATTTATAGTATCCCACTTTGTTGCAGATCATTTTCTACTTGAAAGGCATTGTGCTAGTCATCACACAGATTTAGTTTTGATACTCAGATAAATGAATTCTTCTGTAGCTCCAAGCTCCTATGTGTAACTGTTCCAACAAACTCCTACACAATTACATTATCACCTATGACTTACGTAATAATGACTGACTGCAAGAATTCTAAGGCACGAGTTTCAGAGAAAGTAAAAAGTTTCTCCCAAGCCCAGCACTACTGAAGCATAGAGTTGATGCTGGAGAGCACCACCATTGCTGTTACATTACAGAGATCTACACTGAGATGCAAATGTACTGCATTCTTGTCACACACATTCCAGCACAGAAGATAGTTATCCACACATGAGAATATTATACTGAAAGGAAAACTGAGAAAATTTGCACTATAACACTGAGGGCAGTGAAGCTCTTAAAAGATAAATAATATAACTTGACATAATTTTTATAGCTGCCACAAATGTATTTGTTTTGTATTGCATCATTTCAATAGCAATGACACTAGAGTAGTACAGTTACACAGACACAGGAATGTTCTGCAGTAAAATGTAGTATTCTATGCAAATTCACAACATACGGTGTCACACTTGTTCCACACTTTACTGGATTTTTTGTAGTTATATTTTTCAATAATTACTTTAGGTGTTATTACATATTTTACAGCTTCCAAATAAGTTTAGGCAGATAAGATTTTTATTATAAAAGTAAAACAATATACACAATATGTACTTCACATTGCATTGCTGCCGGACTAAACCACTAACAAAATACAATATCACAATTATATTACACTTCACATACAGACATAATACCAATGTCAGCCTCTACAAAAAATACAACAGAAGATTTAATGGTATACTGTACTCAAAATAAGTTACATGGTATAGTTCTTGCAATTCATTCTGGCAACCTAAGACACAGCAAAAAATTACTTCAAAACAACTATGGCAAAATTTTTGTCTTCATTGCATATATAATCCCTGAGTGCTCTCTCATTTTTTTAAGAGAACAGTTGAAAAATTGAAGACTTCCCGCAAGTCATCTGAAGAAACAAGAAACATTTCAGTAGCAGCCTGTGATATATGCTGTTTGGACCTTCATGTTACGCTATGTAACGGATTTACTATCTCTCTTAAATTGGATTGAAAGTACTACAGATACGAACACATTCAGACCGAAAAAACTGTTATAGAATTTCAGGACAGTTTTAAAAGCTGTACACCTCAGAAATTTGTGCCAACTGTTAAACAAGTTCCTTTTCATCCCCTAGTGTTATTTCTGATAGGCAATTTAAGCTTTATACATGAAACTTACATTCTGAATTAACAAATTTATTGGTTTTTAGTTATATAAATAGAATAATGTTCAAGCAAAATAAACTTTCCTGTCCAGCTTTGATGAATGTCGTGATTGTAGCTTAACACAGGTACAAACAGTTAATTTAAAAAGTAAGGGGTTTCATATTGTTCATAAAAATTGGGCCACAGACATGTAGAATTACATGCTACCACAGATGCAGAAATTGAGAAATGTATCCTGATGTTTCGGCATTGGCAGTTAATTTCAGAAGTATACAGCATGTATAATTATAATTTATGTTTGTGCTTGCACTGGCATACATTCATTTTTGCAATAAGGTTATCCAGATATACCTAAGATGGTGTAAAAGGTTAGTTTTCACACTGATTATTACAGCAAGTTGCATCAGATTCAGTATTTACATACAGGCTCTTAATATACAAGAAAGAACCATTTGCACGTTACTGCAAATGACTAACAACTACACACAATCATTCACTTTTTTCTGAAGTTGCAATGAATTGCAATATCATGATAAAGTCCATGCCATTTTAACACAAATTATTACAAAATTTGTTTATACTTCTCATAACTCAAAATAACTAAAAAAATTATAAGCATAAATTTGATATTACTAAATAACTAAATAGAAAATTTAATAATGTCATAACAAAAATTAAATATTCTTAATCTAAAAATCTTTTCTCTGTAATAAGTTCAAGCCAAAATATACTTAAGTAAGAATAAAGCAAAAATCTGATATGTACATAAATTACATAACGACATGAACCACACACATACACAGGTGATCTTTCTCCAATGTAAAATAAAATGCAAGGGTTAAAAGTTGAACACAGAAGAAAAAGTTTGAAGAAAAGAACAAAATCAGTGCATTACATTGAGGTATTTTTATGGCCACATTTGAACACTGTAGATATTTGGGAATTTTCTGTGTAATTTATGAAAGTGCAATATTTACAATGAGCCATGAAATAGGTTGAAAAACTCCAGGTACATAGTGAGATCATATACACAGAAACTGGAAAGGTGCTTGGAGAAGCAAACCACTTATTATTCAATGAGAACTTTGAGTCTGTAATATTTAGTTTCTGGGATTACCAGGTTCACAAGCATTTCTTCCGTTGCTGGCAAGATTTTCTAGAATTTGATACAAAACGAATACTTCCACTGTAACATACACCATTACTGTTTTATCTGTCTTCATTTCGGTATTCTCACACAGAGAGAATTACTGTGCCTTATATAATCAGTGCATGCTAAAGTTTGTACATATCAATACCACAAGCTGCCACTTCATAATCGTTTGTATCCACTCTCAAAATAAAATGTAACAATGCTGTAGCCACCACTCAGTGTGTCAACATTTCCACATTGTGTAACGCATCTCAGCGCTACAGTGAGTTATGAAAGCTAATTCCAATGAATGTACAAAATATGTATTGATAAACGAATCTGCTCTTTGGCATCCAGCTAAAATATTACTATTCAAATCAATAAAAATAAATGCCCAAGAATAAAAATATTGAATTTTAACACACAAACATATTTTCCTGTAATGCCCTCACACTATTAGTTTCTTCTAGTTTTACTTCTTAAAAAAATAACTTTCTGCTTATTGAAACACATGCTTCAAATAAAATCATCGGAAACACATTTAATGAAGAAATAGGAGATGTAGCTTTTCAGCTTTCCTATTTTACAGCTCCCTCTGTTTCCCCCTATATGTGCTCACTCAACACTACAATCAATCAAACTGAATACTGTACACATCCTACAGCATAACCTACTGATTGTGAAGAAACTAATGAACAATCAACAAGTTCTTCATGAATAAAAGTTCAACTATATTACAATATTACAAACTTGATTTAAAGCCTCTTACTAGACACAGTACACGTGACTGCAATTTTGGAGACACACATATAAAATATTTGGCAACTGTTAACTATAATTTTAGCACAGTCAATTCTTCTAAAACAAAAGAATAAAAACTGCTCAGGGTATAGTACAAGTACTATTGACAGATATCTTCTGAAATAAATGTGTTCAAAGAAAAATAACGAATGGTATAATGGACAGATATACCATGCCATTATCAGTCAAAATAAAAATTATCTGTGAAATGAGAGGTCATTTAACAGGGGATTCTGTATGCTACAGTCACCATAATGTCACAAGAATTTAATGATACTGTGAACATCTTTACTGATGTCATTTGAATGTGGGGAACTGCGTAGGACTGACTGGTGTAATAGAGGTGGACCCATCCCGCAAGAGGCCTAAGAAGTTACCAGTAGCTGCAATCTGCTGGCTCAGTGAGAGTCCCCCGTGGTGGTGGTTCATGAGCTCTTTGTACAACTGTAACTGTTCAGCAGTGGGAGCAAACACCGGCGTTGATGCCGACGACTGCACACGTGGCAAGAGGCCCGCTGAAAACAATGCAGGAGTCCTTCCACCAAACACCGACTGGTAGTACATAGGGTCAACAATTGGCAAATAGGGAGGAGATTTGGCTGTGCTTCCACTCACTGACTCGGCATGTGGTGGATAGCTGGCAACACTGCAACCTTGTACGCTGGGAGGCAAGTACGACACAGAGTCTTCAGATGAGTTCACATTCTTTTTGTGTTGTTGCCTTACTGAGTGTTGCTGTTGCTGTTGCTGCACCTGCTGCTGATGGTTTTGTTGTGCTTGCTGCTGGTGATGGTTCTGTTGTGGCTGCTGCTGCTGCTGTTGCTGTTGCTGTTGCTGCTGCTGCTGCGATCGAACTCTGGCTAGTTCGGCAACGTTTTTGCGTCCGTTTGCAGTAGACGACAGGTACGGGTTCGGTATTATAAGCTGGGCTGCATTGAAGGTAGAACTACTGTTCCTCTTGTGAGAGTCGCTCGCAGAATTCTGCCTACTGTTCTCACTTTTAGAGTTCGTTTTGGATGACGTGGATTTCTGAGATGCACCTTTCTTTTGGGATTGTGTGTTCCTCTGACTGGTTTGTCTAGGTTGGGGCTGCACGGGGGTTTTTGGCACGTCGACTACAGTGATTTCCAAATTGGAGCCAACAATGTGCCGCCCACCAATTACAGAGAATTGGGGGCTGTTGTTCAGCTTTGGAGATGGTCTGCTGTGAGTACTCAGTCCAGAAAAAGGAGGTTCTACATTGGGGATACGGCTCACAGTCACAATTGGTTTCTCAGAACCCTTCTTCCTCAGGTCTAGGACTTCGGTCGGTATAAGTGGCCTCGGAGGCACACGTCCAGGGACGTAGTATTTGGGGTGTTCTATCTCGTCCTTGGGGTCACCATAGATGACAGTCTCTGAGCGTGCATAGATGGAGCGTGACTGCACCACTTTTGGAGGCGTCCAGCTATCACAAGAACTGCTGGAATGTGCAGATGAGGATGCTGGGGGAGGAGATGACATGCTGCCATAAAGATTCTGCACTGAAGGTATCTTGAGTTCGGGCAGGTAACGGTGGCTGTTGAGCGAGCTGGCAGCTCCAGTGGCAGTACCTGCAGACTCGTAGTTGGGCGATGGAGATGGCGTAGAGGCTGAGTCTGTGTTTGGTGAGCTGGCCATCTCTATCATGTGGCTGACATCAGGAGTCACTGTTATTGACACCTGGTTTTCAGCTGACGGCACCGGTGCTGCGTGCTGTATCACTGACGGGCGCCGCTCCGGTACAATCGTTATTGAGCCAACCGTGGCTTCCGGCACACTGGAAGAAATGGCAGTCACCTCCAGGCCACCTTCCTTCAGGATCTCCAGTTTGCGCTTCTTCAGTGCCGGCACAGGAGTCTTGCCAATCTTCACCGGTGAGTCTTGGTCGGAAACCAAGTCTATGATTTCAGGTTCAGCTGCTTTGCTCGGCTGTTCGGATTTTACATCAGTGGCAGGTCTCTCTGGTTTGTTGGGCACTGGAATGTTCTCTTTGCCTTGTGGGGCAGGCTCTGTTGTGTTTGTAGTAGTGCCAGGAGCATCCTGTGACTTATCTGATTTTGGACGTGTACTTCTCAAAGAAGAGGACTTTACATCTGCTGCAGCCTTGTCACTGCGGTTCCCATTTGTAATGGCATTCTGAAACATGACACAAAAATGGCACTGATAAACATCTGTGATAGGTTTACACCTAAGGTCATAATTTTAGGCAACATGAGGTATTCACTAACATTTTACCTTGTCCATGACAGAAATGTATACACGCATGTCTATGCCTGGTCATTCACTTTTGAATTAAATCTGCCTTGGCTTTTTACAGTCACAGTACACTCTTAACAATGGGTTTTGTTTATTTCTGTGCCACAAACAAAATCCTAATTTTTTAGTCTCTTTTTTTCACTGTGTGTTGACAAAAAAAAGTTCTCAAACTGACAGCATCTTTTATTCATCACTGAATCATTTAGTTATTTATTATGGCTTGCTGAATTCTAATGTATTTCTGAGTTTTCAAGAGTCCTTCAAACTGAGTTAACTTTCGGCAACATTTAGTTGCATGCCTGACCTATCCAGGAAATAGTTCGGAATTTTATGAAAAATACTGATCAATCAGTTTAAGTCAGTACAACAGCATATGTACAATAATACCCCACAAAATTCTTCAGAAAACAGTTGATGTACTTGTTGTAGAAAAAGTACAGGAAAAATACCAAGAGAAAGTAAGCATGAAGTGTGTAACAAGTTGTGACTAATTGAAGTTGTCTCTGAGATAGATGCAATAATGGATTAAGCAAGGCTAGGGTAACACAGCATTTATGTGAGTGTCATTATGAATCTTCTTGAGCGTTAAAGAAAAGTCCTGTACCCAGGAGTGTCTTTCACATGCATTGCTTGTACCAGCTGAGTCACCAAAGCAAATTGCAAGTCCTAGCTAAACTCTCCACTCTGCCAGAACCTCCTCCTTGTTATTGTGCTAAAATCACTCCATTAAGATATTGTTCTACAAAAAAAGCAAAAATCTGAGCCTTTTTTGGGTCACAAATTTTTGATAGATACAACCAACCATACTCCAACTTAAGAAAATACATAAATATTCAAATGAAACCTGCTTCTCTGATTGGATAGGAAAAAATTAAATTAGTTTCACATATTTAAAGTTTTTATAGCTTATTTTTATAGCTTATAAAACATTAAGTTTTAACCTATTATAGTATCATATGTGTATGTTAATTAACATGCACATATGATATAGTAATAAGATAAAGCTTAGTGCTTTGTTGTTGTTGTTGTCAATAAGATAAAGCTTAGTGCTTTATAAGCTATAAAAACGTAAAATGTGTGAGACTATTTTAATTTTTTCAATCCAATGAGATATGCAGGTTTCATGTCTACTTCATTACTATGTGATAAGTCTCTCATCTGACAAGCATTCCTTTTCACTAATACAAATTTTGTAGTAAGAGATGAGGGAGGTATCACTTGACATTAAATTAGTATTGAATTAATTTAAGACATCTGTTCTCAGAGGTAAAGCACTATTCCAGTGTAAGCACACACACAGTCTAGTGAGTCAGTCTTTTGGTTTTATCTTCCTTTATAACTTCTCCTTCCAATAATCCAATTATGAGCCATGAAGACCAGAGTTACAGTTCCACTTTCGTCCAAACAACATATCAGGATTATGTAAGCATCACTGAGAAGGTGTTTGGACATCCTAGGTTGTTGTTAATAGTTTCATTTCAAAGAAACTTGGTCTTTAGCAACACCCACTTCTAGAAAGTAGTTAAAAATTCCAACAAGCTTAGCCAACAGGGATGACCTTCAGTCTTTCATAGGAGCCTGTTATAATGTAGAAGAAATGGAGTGGAAATAGAAGCATTTTTCCATGAGTTTTTTAATATAATTTTAAGGTAGACTTAAATGCTAATCGGTGCTTGGACTGCTCACAGCAGCCATTTAATAGTTACTCATCTTTCAAAGCAACATTATTCCATGAGTTTAACACATTCACACATGAAACTCTCTTTAAGGCATAAGTCATTCCTTGTGGCCAGTAACGGGTGTAGCTGGAGTTGGAACGATGGTTGAAGATGGCTCTCTGCTGTAATTGTGAATAAATTGAGTGCATTCTTGGGATTGGTCTGCCAGCAACTTATAAAATCAAGGAACACAATCTTCGTGCAAAAAAGATCTGCAGTTACCCTTGAGCAAAAAACTTAACTTGCTGAATTCCGCCAGCAAATATTAGAAAAACTTGATTCTGGGTGCTCAAATGCAGTCAAAATGGCTGTCACAATTTCATGTTTTAACAGAAGCAGTCCACTTGAGAAGAATGAAGAGAGAGAGAGATGGCACATATATTCTTCATGGCAACTGGTCGCATCGTTAAAAGAATTTGGGTGAGGCAAAGACAATAACTACAAGCTCTCATTCTGGAATCAGGCTACAGAGGTTACTTTAAAATTAGCACAGTGTGGGATCCTGCTTCACAGTGAAAATGTACTAGCTCATCATAATTATGGTGAAAATACAGACTGTGTTTCAGCAAACTTGGAAAAAGACAGTTTCTTGTTCACACTACAGCCTAACTAGCTCATGTCATACTTCCTTCCTACTCAAAGAAACTGTCTGTGAGTCATGAATCTGCACCTCCAAAAGTATCCAACTATGTGTATCCTTTCCTAATGAACGTTACACAGGGAGCCTACAGTAAAATCTTCATCGAGTGGTTTGCATGAATATGGCACTGCGTAAAACATCAGGGGCAGTAAGGGGGAGATGCATAGGTATAAGTTCCAACAGATGATAATTGAGTTAACTGTCTCAAATCAGAACTAGCTTCTGCATCTATATTACAATTCATAAGCCAGGAAATAATTTATCTTCACTGCCAGTGTAGTGTATGCATGAGCTTCATACACTTTCATTTTGCCAGCACACTTTCAGAAATTTTCTATCAAAGTAGATGAACTGCCACATATACACATCATTTTTCTCTAGTCTTACCCTTCAGTACACCTGACCAATTCAAATGAGTGCAAAAAAGCAACAGCCATGTGTCTTCATTTTAAACTTTCTAAATAAGTGCCACAAGCAGCACACTTTTCAATACTAGGAAAGCTGTACAAAATCCTCCGTCTTTTGTTATCATTAACATGATGTATATTTATCTGACAGTAAAAGAAGAATGGTGCAGGCTTAAAATATAAGATGGACTGAAAAGTGGGAAATTCTGAGTTACTAACCTTCGTGTCAGTCTGCTTGCTTTGTACAATAGTCACTTCCTTCTTCTCAGCTGGTTTTATAGCTTTAAGTTTAACAAGCTGTCGGTTAGTGGCCTGTTTGCTTGGGATTTCTTTCACACTTTTCTCATAAGGCAACAATAACCTGTAAATGAAATAAAGTAATAGCAAATTTTAGTCCAGCTGTCAACACATGCATCTGTGTTGCCACAGGACACTCAGAAGAATTATTCAAGACGCACCTCTCGTAATGTCTCCTTGTGTAAGTGGCTGCACTTGTGTTGCCTTGGTCACCACCTAATTCATCATAGATTGGCTTCCACATCTTGTTGGCAGTTACAGCATTATAGCCTCCCAGTTTCTGGACTTTAGTGAAGAATGCAAAGAGATCAACTGAAAGAAAAAGCAATCTTATGAAATAGTATTTGCATTTTGTGGAGCAAATGCTATGTTTTAAATTAACGTTACTACATGGACACGTAAAATTGGAAATGATTAGAAATAAATATACATACCCATGGTAACAATCATCCTCTGATCAGACTGTTTCCCTTCTTAAAAACTCAACAACATGAAGCACAAATGCTAATATCAATTTTTGTCAGGAAAAAACAAAACACTCCATGAGTATTCATTTCAAATATATGTTTCAGTCCCCCATCAAGCAATTTAAAAGTGGTGGACTATTTCCAGAGCAGTAATTGGTGACTCATCGAAACTTCTCAGTTTTGAAAGACAAACTTTTCAAACCAAGTTTGTGTGTGTCTGGAGCAATATAAAGAGTTCAAAAATCAATACATTTCACTGCAAGATAATCAGACAGCCTTAATGTGTCATTATGTTACAAGGACTTCATCAATGACTGAAGGATTTATATGAAAAGATGTGTGGGATCCTTACTAGACGGGACTGATGGAGTACATCGAAAAAGTTCGAAGAAAGGCAGCACGTTTTGTATTATCGCAAAATATGGGAGAGAGTGTCACAGAAATGATACAGGATTTGGGCTGGATATCATTAAAAGAGAGGTGTTTTTCATTGCGACTGAATCTTCTCACAAAATTCCAATCATCAACTTCCTCCTCGGAATGCGAAAATATTTTGTTGACACCAACCTACATAGGGAGAAACGATCACCAAGATAAAATAAGGGAAATCAAAGCTCGTACGGAAAGATACAGGTGTTCATTCTTTCCGTGTGCTATACAAGATTGGAATAATAGAGAATTGTGAAGGTGGTTCAATGAACCCTCTGCCAGGCACTGAAATGTGATTTGCAGAGTATCCATGTAGGTGTAGAGGTAGACGAATTGACTATTTTGTCATCACAGGTCTACATATTACTTTCAAGAAATTAAGTCTACAGAACTCTCTTTAATGATGATACTGTTTCATTAGACTGCTAGTAACACTTAAAAATCTTCACCCTGAGCAAACTGTCATTTCAAAACTATTGAAGGTATTCACACTTCGCACTCCCAAACACTGTTTCTTCCATACATTCATTTCCTTATAGAGTAGGTATAAACTGATATGAGAAATTTGTATTTTTTACTGTGACATATTTTCAGCTAGCTGCTAGAAGAGCGATGTCCATACTAATCAATTGTTGTATTAAGAGAGACATATTTCACTTGAGTTAAGAGGGTAACTGCACTAAAACCACAGCATACTAGAAAGCTAGTTTGTCTTTCAAAATTCTGGAAGTTAACATCATGGATACATAGTAAAAATGGATAGCTACAGTAAACCATATAATATATATTCAAATTATATAACATCAATCGTCAGAATTTGATATCATTCTTTCAGAAGGTTCGTCATACCAAAAACAAGCAGACAAATTTGAAAAACGTTGTACTAATCTGTAAGGTGCAATGAATTTAAAAAAAAAGGTCATTTAAGAGTACTTTAGTTTAATTTTTCATTAAAATGTGCCCCCCCCCCCCCTTTTTTCAAATAACATGTGCCAGGTAAGATTTAATGATCTTCCTATGATACAAAATTTCTGATACAGCACTGTACCTTCTGTGGATCATGTGCAATACTCCATAGCAAGAGCGGCATGCAGTTAAAGCCTATGAAATGGAACTGCCACAAAACATATATTAAAATATATTTCTTACCAATGTACTACAGGATTTCAACTATCAGGAAGCATGTCAAATATTTTCCACACATATTTGAGTACTGATAGTCAATGGTTTTGGAACTGTTGATTCAAGTGTTCTTTTCCAAACAGATGATAATTAATTTTAAATCTGTGCCTATAAATGCAAGATAGCTTCTTGCGGCAGACGTTTGGAGCGCATTACATCTATGGAATATAGCTCCAATGGGCTTCTAGGCGGCTTAACTGGCTCAATCTATGGTAGGAGCACCAACTCCACACAATTTTCACATCCACTGCTTACAACAATGGGGAATCAAGGATGGAACTTCACTCACAAATCCATGTCTCTGAATCTCAATTATCCTTTTATGTGTCATTAATCAAGATTTAATATGAATGTTTTGATAGAGTTATATATCCTTCTTTGTGTTTCTGGCACTGGCAATTCTATCCACTGTAGAAAAGGCACGCTATGTTTCTAAATGCTAGATGGCACAAGAATACAGTCCACATAAGAGCCGCCACTGAGTGATAGTTTAACAATCAATTAGAAGGGATAAGGACGCAAAATGTGTGTCATGACTTTTAGCTTTTAACAAGTTTCTTGCTAGCTAACATTTGTTTTTTGCAAGTTACTTTTCAACACTAGTGGCATTTTGATGATTCTTCAAACATGTGCAGTGCATAAAACTGCCAAAAACAAGTGTTTTGTGATGTAATTGTGGAGGACCAAAAAATTGGCAAGATTCCCAAGCACTCAAAAACTGACGACATTGGTAGCAGATTCACAGACTTCCCTAGTACGGAAGCTACAAGCCATGTCTATTTTATAAGTAGTCTTTGTTTCTTTCTTCCTTTTCTATAGGTTCGGACACAAAAATAGTATGTCATAATCCAGTGTAATACGCGTTCTGCAGGTATTTCTATCAGGAAGTAAGTAGACTCACTCTCCTTGAAGCCGAGGTGGGGCACCCTGGAGATGGGAGTGTCACGCATCCTCATGAAGCTGTGCAGCTTGGCAAGGAAGTCCCGCTCCTCAGGCGATGAGGCCAGGCGGCCGCTGCGCCTCGTCACAGCCAGCGCACGGCCAGGGTCTGCTATCCCATTCCTCACGCCAGGCCGCCCCTGCAACAAAATCACCTCCCAGTCAGCACATGGGCAGAAAATCATACAACAAACATAGTTACACAGACACATTCAGTGTTAATTAACAGCTGAGACAAAGCAGGAAATGCACTGGGATGATTAAATACAGTTTCAATTGACTTAGATGTATTTTATATTAAAAAAATAGTTCATACCAAAATATTACTTAAGTAGTTTTGTGTTGTAGATTTCACACTGGATTCCTTACTGTCCCTTCTACTTTTTAAGTACATATTAATTCCACACCCACACACCTATGAAAGAAAGATACTCTGCATCACCCCTTTGATTACAAATCAACATCTGTTCTTTCCGTGCTGTCAAAGGCAATCATCTACACAATGAATAATCAATTAACCAAATAAGAAAGGACAAATGAAATACTTGACACTAATTAATTGGGTTTTCAGAAGTATCAAACAACCACCATTGCCCTTATCAAAGTAACATGAATGAAACGGGGTGATGGATTATTATACTTAGCCATCTCTATTTCAGTAAATATTTATGGTATTGTTTATTACAACGTACTAATTGCAAACCGAAAACCTCAGGATCCTCTGCCATGGACTGAAAACAGTTTGAATCAAATCTTACTGGGTGACAACAACACATAATGATGAGAACATAAATGACACAATGTAGAGACACAACATTATATACCACTCCAGGGTCAATGTATGTGGAAGCTGTTAAACTATAACTGAGTGCCAGACTAGAAAATCTGATGTCAGTTACAAACTCCAATGACGAATATCTCGAGCTGTTTGTAAATAGATCAACAAACACAACAAGTTCAATGTGAGAGTACACACGAAAAACCTAACTTGGCTAGGGTACACAATCAAATCAATCAATGGAATAAAATGATCATTAGTAACATTTGACATCCAAATTATCTACACTTCATGATGAAACATAGGAGATTTATAAAAACTTTTATATCACATGACCTTCTTGCATTTAGAGAAATGGTGACCAAGTAACATCAAAGTAATAAAAGGAAGAAAGATCTCATTTAATGTCCCATTGATGATGATGTCATTAGCAGCGGAGAGAAATTTGACTGTGGAGGGAAACTAGACAAGTTCTTTCCAAAAGCGCCAGCCCGGAACACACAGTAAGTTTTTCAGGAAAACCATGGAATATCAAAATCCGTATAGTGAAACAGGGATTTAAACCCTGTTCCTCTAACTACTGCACCACTTCACTCACTACAAAGAAACAAAAGGTATGTTACACTCTCTGGAAGAAATACTAATGTAGAGAAACAAGTTCTTAATCATAATCACAAAGAATCCTATACTGATGGCTCTTTTTCTCTACTTACTTTCACGATTCACAGAGGAGGAGGAGGAGGAGGAGGAGGAGGAGGAGCATGACTAATGAATAGGAGGAAAAAAAGAAAAGAGAAAAAAGAAAAAAAGAAAAAGGAAAAAAAGAAAGGAAAAATGAAAATGTGACTTGTCAACGTTCCTTCGGCTTCTCTTTCATCACACCATCATCATATACTACTCGCCTTATATGTTGCTGTCAAATATTTCTATGTTTTTTAATCTCTATAAACTTTTCAAATTACTTCATTATAAATTTTATTCCTCCAAATATCTGTCATTGCACCTTACCAAGACATTTGGCTATCTATTACAAACACTATGGTGTGGTTGAATTAGCTAAGCTGTGACTCTGTAAAGCTCACTGGTGAACAACATTCCATACATAACAGGCCACACAGACAACTGATCATGTCATCAGGTCACACAGAAATTATATATATGGAAGCAACATGTTTCTGAATGGATTACAGGCATTTAACAAGGTGTACATGTTCAAATTGCAACAATTATTTGGACTGAATCTGAACTGGGTAGGTAGAGTTACTACTTGAACTCTAGTTCTTGTTCCAAACAGGTCCAATAACCTTCTTTTTGAATACTTTGTTTCAAATGGGCAACTCGCTGCACCTATTCCAACATGAACCTCCATAGATGTGGCTTCTCTTGTTAAGTTATTACATACCCTTGTTGCTGAGGATGATACGGTGGACAGTGATGACTCCGACTCATTTGATTCGGAGCCACCGGGTGACAGGCTGCGCTTTTTTCGTTTTCTTCTTGGCCGTCCTTTCAAATTTGGTGCTGTGGAGTGAGAAATAATAATTCATAAAGGTTTATAAACACATATCATAATGTGTTCCAAGTTTTGTGGCAAACAAAAAATAGTCAGCAACACTGTCCCTATTACCTTTACACCTAGACCACGCATCTTGTTCCAAATGCACTTTCACTTATGTTTATTACTAATACACCTTACCAAGTTATTTCAAAAAGTTTAACCAACCCTGTGGTAAGACATGATGAGCAATCAGTGAGTATGGTCTATTTTCATGAATGATATACCTACAAAAACCTTTCTCGAAGTATGTGAAGTATACTCAGTGAGGTCCAGGAATTCAAACATTGTTCAGTTCAACTTATTATTAATTACACAAAGATCCAAACACAAAGTCCTCAGTTTGTATAAGGTACCCATATACAGAAAATTACACATCGACAACTTTAATTTTAAAACTATCAATCCATTACTACTAAAGTTTACTACTCCAACACTAAAGGCACACACTGATATAAACTGAAGAAACAGGACTAGGCATTAATGTAAATTACCAATAACACTGACAGACTGAAGCTAGGTGTTAGTGCATACTTTCTGTATTTCTATCAGCAGCATCATCAGATAAATTTATTGTGCACACATTTTAAGTCATCAGTTGTTTAACTAACTTTTTCATGAGTGTTGGTCATTCCACAATTACAAGCACTACTCCATTTCATGATATGCAACCTCCACGAGACATTGGTTAGTTGAGTGCACACAATATGTACAGCTACAATCTCTACTTATCCCACACAAATATTTTCACGTAATTTGTGATGTGAAGTCGTGAAACATTTCAAATCAAATTATGGTAGTATCATCAAGTAAAGACATTTAGTTCACACAATTTGTGTTGAACAGCCCACTTCTGATTATAAGTACATGGAATAACAAAATCCCTAATCACTGCACTTAGGTATGGTATACAAATGAACTGTATGCTGCAGTATGAACTGTTTTATGGTTTTCCACAAATTTTGTCTGATAATGGCAGTAGTCAGAACATATAGTGTGATTCACATGTTAAAAGAGCAACAAAGTCAAAGATTTCATCAATAATTCCACTGATTATTTCCACTGCTGAAAGACTTCGTAGTTCACTGGAGTGAGTCAGTGTGGGAGGAGCAAGTATGTACTTCACAGTGTTTTCCAATTGAGAGCAATTACTTTTGGCAGCTTTCTGTGTGTAGCTGTTATGCCTTTGGAGAACTGAAGCATTAAATAATGCATGTAACAGTAAATGAATCATATCCATTGTTAGGAAAATGACATATATATTTGTAACAGCAGATTGAGGCACTATATGAAACTTCAGTTTCCAAACTCTAAGAAGTATTCAGTGTCCAATAACTAAAAGAAGAAGCTACCCATTCTGATGCATTCCACCGTTGCAAAGTGTATCTGCAGTACAAAGAAAATAAAATTAACTTATGGTTTTATACTATAGCGTACAACCACATCCAGCGAACCACTGCTTCATGGAGCATGGGGTCAAAACAAGAATGAAAGACCTCTAGAGATGTTTTCAGTCATATCATTTCAATAGCTACCCTCATTGCCTGGTATAGCATGTTGAGCATGTTGAGGTACTTTGACAGCACAAAATCTCTCGGATATCTTGTCCAAGAGTGCCATTTTGTTAGAAACTTAACAAACCAGGCCACTGTATTAAATTAGCCAGAGAGCTTAACAAATCAGGTTTTTAAGTCCATTATTGTCCTGCTCTTCAGTCTGAAGATGCAGGCCTCCATGGTGCTCTAATCTGTGTCTGTTCATCTCTTCTTAATTACTGCAACCTGCATCCATTTGCATCTGCTTATTGTAGTCAAGTCTTGGCCTCCTTCTACAACTTTCATCTCTCCCGCCACCCCCCAAACCCCTTCCATTATTTATTCCTCAGTAAGTGCCCTATGAAGTTCCTGTATTCAAGTTTTGCCATAAAGATCTTTTGTCCCTGATTTTATTCCGTGTGGCACCCCATTTCAAAACCCTCTAGTCTCTTCTTGTATAAACTGTTTACTGTCCTTGCTTCACTTTTGTACATAGCTACATTTCACATCTTCCTTGAGAAGGACTTTATATTTAATGACAACAAGTTTCAGTTTTTCAGAAACATTTTGCTTCCTATCACCCACCTTCCCTTTTCTTACTTTAGTTGATGTTCAACTTCTGACCTCTTTTGAATACATTATCTTTCCCCTTCAACTGTTCTTCCAAGTCCTTTCCTTTCTCTGACCAAGTTTCAGAATCGTTAAACATCGAGGTTCTAATTTCTTCACCATTACCTGGTTTGTTTCACTGCTTGCTCTATGTGCAGACTGAATAAAACTCCTCCCCAACAACTGCTTCTGTCTCATGTCCTTCGTACAGGATGTATGAGGGTTATCCAGAAAGTAAAGAACAATTGTGAACCACACCCAGAACTACCTCCATGATCGCAGGTGTGCAAGTTAGCTTCCTCCCATGTCTCAGTGTGAGCTAAATTTTGTTGCCAAGCGGTCACACCTCTGTGTTCTGCAACATTTCGAATTGGCACTGTCAACTGAAACTCCCACCAAATGTGAAATGTATGGAGTCATTTGTTGTCTGAAGGCAGAAAAAGTTTGGCCTATAGAAATATTTAGGCAAATTAAAACTATTTATGACGACAGCACACTAAACGAGTCTTCAGTGACATGGAATGTTGTCAGCAAAGGTAGTTTTGATTCAAGACAATGCACAGCCTCATACGTCAGCTCAAACACAGCGAGAACTTAAAGTCTTAAGTGGCAAATTTTTGGGCATCCTCCTTACAGCTCTGATTTGGCACCAAGTGATTTACACTTACTCCCCAAACTCAAAGAATTTTTGAGTGAAAAACAGTTCGCAAATGATGAAGACTTAAAAAAAAAAAATTGGCACAAATCTTTGGCAGTAGAAGAATGCAACATGGAAGTTGAAAAGTTGGTCCCATGTTACAATATGTGCCTTGAAAGCTGTAGTGTATACATTGGAAAACAGTAAAAGGTATCATATGTAAATAAAGTTTTGTGTTGATATCTTTCATTTTTATGTAGCTAATAGCGAACCTGACAATGCCCCACAATTGCTAAATATGTATAGGAATTCCATATGAATGCTAAATTCCTTTCTCCCTTCTCTCCACCCATCTTGTCATTTCCCCTCTCTCTCCGTACATCTCCTCCTCCTCCATCTCTATCTCTCAGTGCATAACCTCCTCCGCCCTCCCCTGATTTCTCTCTCTCTCTCTCTCTCTCTCTCTCTCTCTCTCTCTCTCTCTCTCTCTCTCCTCCCCCCCCCCCCCATCTCTTCCTCCCCTCTCTCTAGGTCAATTTCTGTCTATTTGTTCAGTAGAATATTGTGTAAAAGTCTTTTGGACAATGTATAGCATATGTTTACCCAAAAGTTCATTTGAGTACTGGTATTGTGTAAAAACTGGGAATAAATTGGTAAAGTGCTTTTCAAGATTAGTGGCGACAATGCTTCACCCTCTATATATTAAATATGTTTGTATACATTTTGTATATTACAAAAGTATATAGCCTAACTGCCTACGATTGTTACAGTGTTGTGTAAAAATTTGTAGTAGATCGGTCAAGAACTTTTTGAGATTTTCGGTAACAACGTTTCTCCTTGACACACACACACACACACACACACACACACACACACACACTCAGATGATGGCCTTCCACAACTGAGTTTGATTTCAGACTTTTCTGATGGCTTTTCCAAAAACTCACTCTCATACAAACCTTGTCCTTACAATAACAAACATAACGAAATTAATCAAATTGGTCAGGCAGTTCTCAGTTGATGATCTTTCATAGATGTGGCAACTGATTTTAATTTATATAGATGCCAAAACGTTCTTCACTTTCTGAACGACCCTTGTAAATAATTTTTTGTCTCTCTGTATTTTGTTACTGTTACCTCCAGAATTTCAAAGGACTGCGACACAGTCAACATTATCAGAAACTTTCTCTGAATCGACCAATGCTAATAATATTTGTCTGTTCACGCTACTACAACATTCCAGTCTTCTCAGAGGTTTCCACTGTGTTTACTGTATGGTAGTGTGTCATCTATCAGTGGACCACGTAAAGGTGCTTCTGATCCTTCACTAGATTAGATAAGGTTAGATTAGTTTTTTGTTCCATAGATCCATGTTGAGGAGATCCTCGTGGATGTGGAACATGCCACCTTTATTTTCTTTTTTTTTTTTAAATGAAGCTGAAATAACAATACTAATAGTATGAATATATACAATACATCATTTGTTTCTATTAAAAAATTCGTCAATGGAGTAGAAGGAGTTGGCCACTAATAAGTCTTTCAGGCTGCTTTTAAACTGATCTTTATTTGTAGCTAAATTTTTTATGTTTGCTGGCAAATTATTGAGTAGTGGACCACTTTTTGAACTAGAATAAGTGCTTTTAAGTCCTTGTGCAGATCATTTTTGTTCCTGGTTTCTATGTATGAACTGAGCTGTTTGTTGGAAAAAGAGATATATTATTTAGGGCAAATTTCATTAAGGAGTAAATATACTGAGAGGCAGTAGTTAGTATACCCAGTTCTTTGAAGAGGTTTCTACAAGACGTCCGTGAATTTACTCCACAAATAATACGTATTACACGCTTTTGGACTCTGAAAACTTTTGTTTGACTTTAAGAGTTACCCCAAAGTACACTGTGCAAGGCGAAAGACGAGCCCTGACAGCTAGCCGGCAGCGATGGTTCCCGTTTTCAAACTGCCTAGTGCAAACGGCTTCTGGCGGTGTCGAAGCGACACCAGTGCATTGCGAATTCAGTCGTCTACAGAGATGAGGTGTTGCCACAGAGACGTGTACAAAGTCGCGTCGCGGTAGACTCCCACTTGTGGGGTGGCGCACTTACCCAGATGGTTGCAGAGCAACTCGTGGCCCTCAAGGTCCGGGTAGTCGAAGGTGTCCTTGCAGAAGAGGACGCGCGTGTTGCGGCGCGGCACGGCGAAGCCGCCCAGCGCGACGACGAGCGCGTTGTGCAGCCACTGGCTGGCCACGCCCTCCAGCCGCTTCAGGATGCCGCGGTAGCGGCAGTAGCGCGGGAAGCTCAGCACCACCACGGCGCACTCCTCCTCGTCCGGCGAGCCTGCGCGCACACGCAAACACTGCAAACCACTCTGCGCCACAAGCACCGTCCAAATCAGCACACACGTCAACAGAGGCGACACGGTTCTGGAGAGCTACGCTGCTAACAGCGGTTGCCACTGATCATCACATCAGCACTGCCTAGGCACAAAACAGAAGTATCCGCCCGAAAGAACGTCACCAGAAAGCTCACGAGCGGTGCATGGGCAGCCCCCGACAGTCCTCAGAACATCGGCACTTGCATTATGTTACTCTGCCGCTGAATACGCCTGCCTTGTTTGGTACAGTTCTGAGGACGTTGTCCTCAATGAGACACGTAGAATAACATCAGGACGCTTGAGGGCAACGCGCATGGCCGCTTCTACCACTAGGCAACACCAGGCGGTCACCTAGGGTGGCAAAATTTTTGGGGCGGCAAAGGGTGCAAAAAATGAATTTCACATCAAAGAGAGAGAGAAAAAAATTGAGTAAATAGGAGAAAAAATGAAAGAGAGGAAAAATTAAAACACCTAATTGTTTTCAATAGCATACTAACTTAAGTTTCTAGTCACTTTGATGAAAGTAAACACGTTGCCTCTACCTACCTCAAAATTAAAGCAGCCGCTGCTGAGTACAAAAAGGAAACAAACACGGGCTCGATTCATCTACGTCGAGCGCTGGGGCGGGACTCGTGCACTGGCTTGCAATCTTGTAACAACTTCCTCGGTCCCTCTTTTTGTTTTTGTCTCTGCACAGCATTTGTTATGCGTCAGTTGAATTGAGAAAATGAGGACGTTTAGTCACCTGTCAATCTGTTTAGTCAATCTGTATATTGAGCAAGCAGTAAAGGAAACAAAAGAAAAATTCGGAGTAGGTATTAAAATCCATGGAGAAGAAGTAAAAATGTTGAGCTTCGCCGATGACATTGTAATTCTATCAGAGACAGCAAAGGACTTGGAAGAGCAGCTGAACGGAATGGACAGTGTCTTGAAACGAGGATATAAGATGAACATAAACAAAAGCAGAACGAGGATAATGGAATGTAGTCGAATTAAGTCGGGTGATGCTGAGGGAATTAGATTAGAAAATGAGACACTTAAAGTAGTAAGAAATAGAGAGGATATAAAATGTAGACTGGCAATGGCAACGAAAGCGTTTCTAAAGAAGATAAATTTGTTAACATCGAGTATTAATTTAAGTGTGAGGAAGTCGTTTCTGAAAGTATTTGTATGGAGTGTAGCCATGGATGGAAGTGAAACATGGACGATAACTAGTTTAGACAAGAAGAGAATAGAAGCTTTCGAAATGTGGTGCTACAGAAGAATGCTGAAGATTCGATGGGTAGATCACATAACTAATGACGAGGTATTGAATAGAATTGGGGAGAAGAGGAGTTTGTGGCACAACTTGACTAGAAGAAGGGATCAGTTGGTAGGACATGTTCTGGAGCATCAAGGTATCACCAATTTAGTACTGGAGGGCAGCGTGGAGGGTAAAAATCGTAGAGGGAGACCAAGAGATGAATACACTAAGCAGATTCAGAAGGATGTGGGTTGCATTAAGGACTGGGAGATGAAGAAGCTTTCACAGGATAGGGTAGCATGGAGAGCTGAATCAAATCACTCTCAGGACTGAAGACCACAACAACAACAGTCACCTTAGATTAATCATTGAAAATATAACAGGAGATTTGCACTGTAGTGCCGTTGTATATTGGTGGTGGAAGGGTGGAGGATATAGGGGAGACCGTTGGTAATAAAAAAGAGGGGGCGTCATTTTTCATTTCAAGCCTATGGCGGCGAAGCACCCAGCAACGGTCTTGGTAACGTGTACCTACAAACTCTACAGCCCGGCAGGGATAACATCCCCAGATACAAGACGTAAAACTGCCGCGAACACAGAGAGGCGAAAAGTCGAACTAAACGCTGCGATAAAACATCACAGTCACTGGCACGATAAAACTTGCGGACAACCAGAAATACAGACTTGGCATCATGGGTCCCACCTTCGGAGCCCTATCCCCAGGCGAAAATCTGCAATGAAAAACGTGGAAGTCCCTTTACAGACTAAGAAGTTGGGCTGGTAGAACGAAGGATAATATGGCCAAATGGAACTATATTCGCGACTCATGAACTTTACGTGAATACGACGCAAAAAGAGCACCAAGTACCTGTACTATTGTCCTCAGTGCACATGTTTCCTGCATACTGGAGGACCTATTGCGGGTCAGGGAGAGTGCTGTCGAGGTTGCCAATTTTTTGGCTGTTACATTTAGTGTTTGTAACCTGTTTATATGTAAACATTCCTTTTTTATGCGTCCCGCCACGAACTCCTCCCCTGTGGTAACCTCTTCATCTCAGAGTAGCAGTTGCAACTTACGTCCGCAATTATTTGCTGGATGTATTCCAATCTCTGTCTTCCTCTACAGTTTTTGCCCTCTACAGCTCCCTCTAGTACCATAGAAGTCATTCCCTCATGTCTTAACAGATGTCCTATCATCCTGCCCCTTCTCCTTACCAGTGTATTCCATAGGTTCCTTTCCTCTCCGATTCTGCGCAGAACGGCGACCTCATTCCTTACCTTATGAGGCCACCTAATTTTCAACATTCGTCTGTACCACCACATCTCAAATGCTTCTACTCTCCTCTGTTCCGATTTTCCCCACAGTCCATGTTTCACTACCATACAATGCTGTATTCCAGAAGTACATTCTCAGAAATTTCTTCCTCAAATTAAGGTCGACATTAGTAGACTTCTCTTGGGCATAAATGCCTTTTTTGCCATAGCGAGTCTGCTTTTGATGTCCTCCTTGCTCCGTCCAGCATTGGTTATTTTACTGCCTAGGTAGCAGATTTCCTTAACTTCATCTACTTCGTTACCATCGATCCTGGTGTTACGTTACTCGCTGTTCTCATTTACACTACTTCTCATTACCTTCGCCTTTCTTCGATTTACTCTCAATCCATACTCTGTACTCATTAGACAGTTCATTCCGTTCAGCACTTCAGGAAATTCTTCTTCACTTTCACTCAAGATAGCAATGTCATCAGCGAATCGTTTCATTGATGTCCTTTCACCTTGAATTTTAATTCCAGTCTTGAACCTTTCTTTTATTGCTATCATTGCTTCCTCGATGTACAGATTGAACAGCAGGGGCGAAAGGCTACGTCACTGTCTTACACTCATATTAATACGAGCACTTCATTCTTGGTCGTCTACTTTTTCAGAATTTCGAATATCTTCCATCATTTTACATTGTCGAACGCTTTTCCCAGGTCGACAAATCCGACGAACGTGTCTTGATTTTTCTTTAACCTTGCTTCCATTATTAACCGCAACATCACAATTGCCTCTCTCGTGCCTTTACTTTTCCTAAAGCCAAACTGATAGTCACCTAGCGCATCCTCAATTTTCTTTTCCATTCTTCTGTGTCTTATTCTTGTACGCAACTTGAATGCATGATCTGTTAAGATGATTGAGCGATAATCCCGCACTTGTCAGCTCTTCGGAAGTGTGTAAATGATGCTTTTCCGAAAGTCAGATGGTAATTCGCCAGACTCATACATTCTACACATCAACGCGAATAGTATTTTTTTTTTTTTTTTTTTTTGCCACTTCCCCCAATGATTTTAGAAATACTGATGGAATGTTATCTATCCCTTCTGCCTTATTTGACCTTAAGTCCAACAAAGCTCTCTTAAATTCTTATTCTAATACTGGATCTCGTCTCTCTTCTAAAACGACTCCTGTTTCTTCTTCTATCACATCAGACACATCTTCCCCCTCATAGAGGCTTTCAATGTATTCTTTCCACCTATCCGCTCTCTCCTTTCAATTTAACAGTGGAATACCCATTGCACTCTAAATGTCATCACCCTTGCTTTTAATGTCACCGAAGGTTTTTTTGACTTTCCTATATGCTGAGTCTGTCCTTCCGACAATCTTTTCTTTTTCGATGTCTTCACATTTTTCCTGCACCCATTTCGTCTTTGCTTCCCTGCACTTCCTATTTATTTCATTCCTCAGGGACTTGTATTTCTGTATTCCTGATTTTCCCGGAACTTGTTTGTACTTCCTCCTTTCATCAATCAACTGAAGTATTTCTTCTGTTACCCATGGCTTCTTCGCAGTTGCCTTCTTTGTACCTATGTTTTCCTTCCCAACGTTTGTGATGGTCCTGTTTAGAGATGTCCATTCCTCTTCAACTGTACTGCCTACTAAGCTATTCCTTACTGCTGTATCTATAGCCTTAGAGAACTTCAACCGCATCGCGTCATTCCTTAGTGCTCCCGCATCCCACTTCTTTGCGTATTGATTCTTCCTGACTAATGTCTTAAACTTCAGCCTACTCTTCATCATTACTATATTGTGATCTGAATCTATATCAGTTCCTGGGTACACCTTACAATCGAGTGTTTGATTTCAGAATCTCTGTCCGACCATGATGTAATCTAAGTTTCCAAGTATACCTCCTCCTCTTGTGATTCTTAAACAGGATATTCGCCATTACTGGCTGAAAGATGTTACAGAACGCAATTAGTCTTTCCCTTCTCTCATTCCTTGTCCCAAGCCCATATTCTCCTGTAACCTTTTCTTCTAGTCCTTCCCCTGCAACTGCATTCCTCACCTTAGCACTCTCTCTGCCCTACCTTCCTATTCATAACGAATCCTACTCCCGTAATACAATGTTCTGCTGCTGTTGATATTTCCCTATACTCATCTGACCAGAAATCCTTGTCTTCTTTCCACTTCACTTCACTGACCCCTACTATATCTAGATTGAGCCTTTTCATTTCCATTTTCAGATTTTCTAGTTTCCCTACCGCGTTCAAGCTTCTGGCATTCCACGCCCCGACTTGTGGAACGTTATCCTTCCATTGATTATTCAATATTTTTCTTATGGTAACCTCCCCACTGGCAGTCTCCTCCCGGAAATCCGAATGGAGGACTATTCCAGAATATTTTGCCAATCGAGAGATCATCATGACACTTTTTCAATTACAGGCCACATGACCTGTGGATATACGTTATGTGTCTTTAATGCAGAGGTTTCCAATGCCTTATTCAACCTCATGCAGTTGATCATTGCTGATTCTTCCGCCTTTAGGGGAAGTATCCCATCTGTAGGACAAGAGAGCGCCCTGAACCTCTGTCCGGTCCTCCGCCCTCTTTGACAAGGCCGTTGGCAGAATTCTTAGGCCGCCAGTGCTGGTTATTAATGTAAATTCAAGCAGCGGCGTGATTCGAACCCAGGACCGAAGAGTTTTTATTATGAATCAAAGACGCTATCCCTAGACGACGGGTGCAATAATAAAGTATTATTATACGTCTGTAATTGCCTCGCAATGTATCTCTCTCTCCTTTGTATGTATTAATTTTATATATTTAGTCTGTTTTTTTCTCTTTTTAATTATTCTGCATCAACGCTTTTGACACGAATAAATAAATAAACCACCATAACAACAAAACAGGAACACAGTTCAAAGTCAAAATAGTAAACGCCACTGAAAACCACGACACTCAAATTTACACGACAACAAAAGAAAATTCCTGGTATGAATCAACGGCTAGCCAATCCAGGCACTTTTGTCCAGCGTCACTTCAGCTAGCTACTGCCTCTACGCTACGTTCCGAGGTGCGTGTGTTTACGGTACACGTCCATGCTGACTAATTCGCAACACTAGCAGAGGAGAATACAAAAACATCTAAGCAGAATTTGACAACGCACTTGGGATTCTCTCTGTCTTGTGTGCTGCAGAGGATCAACCACTGTCAACTTCAGGAACACACAACGACATGGCTGTCTCCACCCCAGAGGGCACGGGGCTCCCTACACCACGAGAGGTGCATCCCCGGTTCCACAAGCTACAGACTGCGCCACGAAATTATTTAACACGTGGACTTTCGAGCCAATCCGATATCTGGAGCAGAGTGTAGGGACTCTCGGTGGTAACTTCCTGCTCCTGTTTACAGCGATTCTGTAATGTGCTGCCTCTTGACGTGTCTATGTGAGGATTAAAGAAAGCAGAGACTAGCCTCTTTAGCCAAACAAAAAACCCCTTCCTTCAGGAAGCGGAAACCGGTTGAGGCGAGTAGAGTAGAAAACCTGGAAGAGAAATGACTCAGCCACATAGTTTTAATGTGTCTGGAGGCTTCAAAACGATACGCACTCCACAACTGAGTGGATAGTTCATTCCGTCCCAGTATCGTTTCCCACAGGAATTTCTGCATCGCTGTTCTGCTGACTAAGCGAAGCCACGATGCATCACGCACTCCTGTTTTGAATCTTTTCTACTTCTCTCGAAATCACAACTTCGTTAAGTGTCCCAGGCAGTGGTAGATCATGCAAAATTTTACTAGTGCATAACAATGTGGTGGCCTATTGCATTTTGACTTACAATGATAATAATCATAAGGAAAACTGTTTAAATTCATTTAAATTTTGTAATTAATCGTTAAATATTGCCACAAATAAAATAAAATTAAAAAAGTGGTGGCAACAGTGAGAATCGAACCCGCCTGGACAAATTGCCACTCCATGCGCTTAACCAGTAGGCTACAGAACAGATGCGCATATTGCTACTCGAAAATCCCTCCTACTTTGCGCAAAAAAAAAGAGAGAAAGAGAGAGAGAGAGTACTTAAACGCTACTGGCGTGTTTACGCACCCTGTTCCGCCAAAACTCCCACTGCTGACGGACGAGGTATATCCATGACTCGGTGGATAAAAACCATTTCGAGTATTTATTACAAAATATAAGAATACATCACGAACAGTTTAAATGCGTTTCTATCTCCGTAAAATCTTTATAATTTCATACTAAGTTTCACTTACTTTGATACAGCACAGTAATTATGATGAATAACGCAATCAAATTCAGTTCTTTATTGACTGAAGATGTCAAACTGTAAGATGTGCAACAACTATTTTTTTTTCCACTGAAAAGTTTTCTTAAAATCGGATGATAAGTATTTCATAGCGACCGGAACGCCAACTCTCAGCACAGGTATACTCTGTTCATCATAAAAATAAACCTGATGCAAACATTACACCACGTATTCTTCCGCGTTTGCTTGAATCTCATTGGATTTTGTTTCGCGTGGAGCGGAATCAAAGTTGTGACCAGTACACTCAAGTACGATCATAAGGGTAAGTTTTATGCTGTGTTACACGCACATACACTGAGCGATAATGTGCGGGACAACAGCTTTGCTGGCGCCTTAACTTGGACACCACTGGCCAACCAGCGGTCCATCTAGCCTGCAATGATGTGAGCAGTTGCAAAAAGAGTTCAAATGGGACTTTACTGCTAAGGTCATCAGTCCCTAAGCTTACACACTACTTAACCTAAATTATCCTAAGGACAAACACACACACCCATGCCCGAGGAAGGACTCGAACCTCCGACGGGACCAGCCGCACAGCCCATGCATGACTGCAACGCCTTAGAGCCGAGCAGTTGCAGTTGCAGTTCAGACGTAAAAAGAGACGGGCAAAGAAACAATATAGCTTCTTTAATTTTTAAAGACAATGAAATAATATTCGGCAAAACTCAAACACTACCGCGCGCTTCGACTGTGACCAGACGGAAAGCATAAAATGCTCTCGTTATCACCTGACATAGTTCTTTAATTACACACAAGGGTGATAAAAATTCCTAGCTTAAACACGGGGTAATTTTTCTGAGCGAGTTATGATTGATGCAAAAACATACTGCTGAGATTTCACCGTACCGTTGAATACAGAAGCCACTGAAGATATTAATTACAGTCAGTCGACTGGTAATCTCTAAGCTTCTTCCTAATCCGAATCCGAGAAATACTTTTCAGCACGGGAAACGTCATCTGCTGTACGTTGATAACGAGTCGATCAACTAAAGGATCCATGAAGCCACCCAGGCGCCGTATTTTCTCCTCCTCTTTCCTAACGTACCGTTCTGTATCCAGCCAACGTTCGGCAGTGACACGTGAAAGAGCTGCGTGCATTAGTTCCAGTACGTCTGTCACGCCTAACAGTCTTGTTATTTCTCGGGCCCAACCCCGTATCTTGACTCCAGATCAATTCTTTTGGGTTCATGTTGTTATGATACAGTGGCAAACGTAAAAATGTAGCATTTGTATGGAGTGCTCGACGCTGTGAAAATGATTGTTATTTATGTTTCTACGACTAATACCTACATCTGTGGTATAAAAAATGGACTTAGTCCAAATAAAGAGTATTTTTTCATTTTTGCCTTAAAAATTAAATTGTTATGTTTTCTTAATTTAAGCAACCTGTATTAACAGTCTTTCATAAAATATTAACAACTGAGAATTTATATTTGAAATGAAAACGGGAATTTCGCGTGAAATAAGTAATTAAAAACAAGAAGACTTGCGTATTCATAAAAAATGATGATGAATTTTACAATTACAAGATGTAGGTAATTCAAACTGAACAAGAAAATAAATTAATTCGGGCAACACTGGAACCAGCGACACACTTGCTTCAGCGAATTTACCGATTCCGCTACACAAGAATGTACACAAGTGTTACAACTGTACCTAATACAGTCTCAAAGCTGATTATCTCTGTAAATTTATGACAAACATTAAGAACAACCTATTTCTCGGCACTTTTTAACCGCATTCCACTACGGAACAAGCAGCAGCCTCAGCCATTTTCATACCGCGTATTAACAGCGCGACAGTCAGAAAACAACACTGCAGAGACTGCGACTGTACACGATTTTTGAAATAAAAACGACGTAACTAAAACGTGATTAAGAAAAACAGTTTATGGCTGTTATTGCATTTGAATATATTAAAGTTTCATTTAACGTAACTTAGCAATAATAATACATCTAATACATAAGTAAGACCTACTTCAAAAAGTGCAACAACACCAGTGTACGTGTGCTACGGCTTCTGACCAATCATCGCTTTAGTGTTTGTTTACATCAGGCTTATTCTTATGATGAAAGGTGTATAGCAGCATAACGCAAGCAGCACAGTGACAACAAAGCCGACATCAGCACGGAATATTGAGAGCACGTCTGGGCAAGCGCGCAGTGCAGGCAACACAAACGTGTTTCTTAGATTAGATTAGATCTACTTTCATTCCAATTGATCCGTAGTGAGCAGGAGCTCCCGGATGTAGAACATGTCAGAAAAACAATACATGACAAATATTTACAAATAAAACAAATAAGCTAATGTACCACTCCACAGGTCCCAAGTGGAATGATGCTCATTTTTTAATGAACACTATATGAAAGAGTCATTTTACAAATACTATTGCACTGAATTTAAAATAAAAAAGTTTTTTATTTATAAGGTAATAAACGTGTAATATAACTATTATAATACCTATTTACAATGAACACATTACTACACTGAAATTGTGCAGAAGTTATAATATCACACACACAAGCAGTTAGTTCTACTGAGAAATTAAACTTCCACAAAGGCAGCTATGTGTAGGACAGAGTTAATCGTCAGTTAAATACTTCGTGCTCTCGAAATTGAGATCAATGTTTGTACTGACATATTAAATAAAGACATTAAGTCTTTACGTTATAAGCCACCGTATCAAAATAAATGCGGAATTAGAAGTAGGTAAAAGATAAATTTACGACACTAGGAATGGAAGATACCTTCCTGTTTATTTTTTAAAATTTTTTTGGATACCACACATTTCAGCAAAGCTACAATAACATTAAACACAGATGTATAACAAAACAAGAATGAAACAGCCCAACTTTGCTGAAGCTTCTGATAATTCTGATGACGTTGTAATAGCTTTCTCTGACTCGTCACTGGTATCTTAAGTGCCGACGTCGACAATGAGGTTGTCAACGGCTATTTCCACCTCACCGCCATGCCTCCAGTACTGCTGCTCAAGCTGTTACACCGTTTTGCAGTAACCTTTCCAGTCGTCCTCACTGCAGCCTGAAAACAAGCGCTTGCAGGAGTCAACAGATATTCAGATGACATGTCACCTCTAATGTTGCGCTCCCGAAACAGCCATTTTATTGTTGCCCACGCTAGCTCAACGGCATTCAAATCTCAATTGTATGTATCTAGTGCCGGCAGGGATCGCCACAGCAAAATATTCGCAAGTCGAAAACAAACAGCTGCGTCACTTCTCTGTTCTAGCGTGGCTGACTAATTTCAGCACTCGACCTAAGGTTTCTCGTTATCACGTACGGAGCACTTCACAACATATCTTTGTACGTTTTAGTTTAAATTTACAGTGTGCTGCAGCACGTTAGCACATGATCACTAGTCGCAGGTAGGTCGATCAACAATAAATAAATCCTCGAGAATTGGCGGCGGAACAAAATGTTTACAAGCTACCTTCTTCACGAATGAATGAGCTAGACTTACAAGGAAACTGCGCCTACTCGTGTACACCAGTTTCGTACAAATTTACGGAATATGCAGGGCTTGACCAGAAATGAAACTGATAGAAACGGGAGCTGCAGATAACCAAACGTTTAGAAGAAATAGCGTTTTTGGCGCAGGTCGGGCGAGGCTTGAGGCGTCGATGTCAGCGCAACTCGCAGGCAGTGGTTGGCGCAGCGGGAAGAGTTCTAGGGTAGGGGAGTTGAGTCCCTGTTCAGCACCCTACTTTTATTCTCAATTTTTACATTACTTAAAAAGGCATGAAACTCAAAGGAAAATTTGTAATAGCAAATAAATTTCCGAGAAAGGATTGCACTTACACTATCCACGAGGGCTCTGCAAATGAATTTCCAGGCTGGATTGAAAGGCGTACACCAGAAGCTCGTATATAAAATTAGATCTTTTTACTATTTTACAATGATGATTTACACTCCTGTGTTATATCCATCGCAAAAACAGGACAGGCAGTTACTTTCTCGGCATCTTGCACACATTATGAACAAAAATGTGTTCAAATGGTTCTGAGCACTATGGGACTTAACATATGAGGTCATCAGTTCCCTCGACTTAGAACTACTTAAATCTAACTAACCTAAGGACAGCACACAAATCCAGGCCCGAGGCAGGATTCGAACCTGCGACCGTAGGAACCGCGTGGTTCCGGCCGGAGGCGTCTAGAACCGGTCCGTCACAGCGGCCGGCCGTTATGAACACTACATTTTTACAATTATATGGTTGTTTTATCTTTTCTATAGAAAAACAAACTTGCTTTACATTCACAAAAGGTTTTCTCTCATCGCAGAATTTGGCAGTAAGCCACGCGTAACGCTGGTCGAAGGAAACGAAGGAGTCCTGTAAGCTCTAGTTACAATCATTTCTTCAAAATCTATTTGTATCCCAATTTTTTTGCCTTTCCTCTTCATATCGTTTATGAAAATATAAATAAATACAATATATTGCGCAGTCTTTCGGTTTATCTGTTTCCGAAGAAAGATGAAAATTGAAAATAAAAAAGTTTGTGCATAAGTACTCGACCCCACGACCCTCGGGTTATCTTTCCGTAATCTATCCGCTGCGCCAAGCGCTGGCTGGAAATGGCTCCTGTCTCGCCGCTCCAAAGACGCGATTTTTTCCACACGCTTGGCCATCTTGGGCTCCCACTTCCGTCACTTTCATTTGCGCACAAGGCCTGCATGTGCCATAAATTTGGAGGAAATCGGCGATGGCGAGTAGGCGCGCTCTCCTCGGTAATCAGGTTTCTTCGAGCAGGCTATCTAAGCCTGCAACCCAGGAGACCGCACCACATATATTTACAATAAAAAAATACAAATAAACAAACTTCTCTGCTTTAATGCTGTGACGCGAACCGTCTGATAAGCATAACAGACGCAAACGAAGTTATTTTGTGCGGGCTTATTCGGCTGAATTTTCCAGTGGACAGCTGATAAGGTTCAATTCAGCACTCACTTCTCAAACCCTGCGTTTCCTCGCGTCATTAACTTCCAATGACTGGCACTTCACTTTGCAGGAATCGCACGGGCTTTAATAGAATTCTGCCTCTTCCGTGAGAGACGGATTTCACAGAAAGCCCAGTTCTTCTGTCCCTCTCATTTCATCGAAACTAGAGCCCACTGTTTTATTTTCAGTTGTCACCAAACTGACAATCTTGAGTTACTGAACCTGGGAAAAACTTTACTCCTTTACTCCTTCACGACTCCGTAGTCTCTGGCAGATAAGTTACTGAGTCGTGACGTCATAGGTTACGCGACCAGCGTGAGCGTTTTATTGACGAGAAATTTAAACTTGAAATAAACAAATACGTTTAAAAATGATACGAACGTATTTTTATAAGATATATTTTTTCTCGTATTGATAATATTAATATCAACCGAAACAATTCCCAGAATTTGACGACATCCCTATTACAACATTATGGCAGCTGCTCCGTTATGAATACATCTACAGCTACATCTATACTCTGCAAACCACTGTGAAGGGCGTAGCACAGGATACCATTATTAGGGTTTCTTATCGTTCCATTCGGGAAGAATGATTGTTTGAATGTCTCTTTGCGTGCAGTAATTATTCTCATGTTTTCCTCAGAATCCCTATGTAAGCGATACGTATGGAATTGTAGTGTATTCATAGAGTCATCAGTTAATGCCAGTTCTTGAATGTTTGTTAATATTCTTTCTCGGGATTGTTTACGTCTATCTTAAAGAGTCTGCCTGTTCAGTTCCTTCAGCATCTCTGTGACTCTCCCACGGATCAAACGAACCTGTGACCATTCGTGATGCCCTTCTCTGTATACTTTCAATATCCCCTGTTAGTCCTATTTGATATGGGTCCCAAACACTTGGGAAATGTTCTAGGATTGGTCACACGAGTGATTTGTAAGCAAAGTGATCATTCCATTTCATATCCCTACAGTGTTTTACACCCAGGTATTTGTATGAGTTGGTCGATTCAAACAGTGACTCACTGATATTATAGCCATAGGCTACTATGTTGGTTTTTTTTTTCGTTTTGTGAAACGCACAATTTTACATTTCTGAACCTTTGAAGCAAGTTGCTAAACTTGTCAAGATCTGACTGAATATTTATGCAGCTTCTCTCAGATAGCAGTTCATTATAGTTAACTGCATCATCTTCAAAAGGCCTGGGCTACTATTAGTATTGTCTGCAAGGCCATTGACACACAGCATGAATAACAAGGCTTCCAACACACTTCCCTGGGGCACATCTGAAGTTACTTCTACATCTGAAGATGGCTCCCTAACCAAGATAACATGCTGCGTCCTCCCTACAAAAAAGTCCTACATCCAGTCACAAATTTCACTTGACACGCCATAATATCATTATTGTTACCTTTAGGAGTATGAAGTGTAAAAACAAATCAATTATTAATAACATTATTTGAAACTTTCGTCTCAAGTTGATCGATTAGTAATGTACCAGTAAACCCCCCAATACTTTAAACACTTTAACTCGAATGTATAAAACAGCTTGAAACGTCTGATTACTTTAAAAATGAGTCACTGTGTTAAATATTCGATGTTAAGCAGGCAAATGGGCAAAAGTTTAGAAAAGGTTTGATATTATGTTTAAAGATTGTTGGCAGTCGCAAAGTGCTCTTACTATTGTACACTGGATGAGTATAGTTTGGGTACCTTGCGCTCCGTTTTAAGCAAAAGCTAGGTTTCTTCCCATCTCAATCTTCATGAGGTCGTATCTTCCGAACTACACGGCTTGCAGTGATAGGACTTTGTGAATACATTCAATGATAGGACCTACTGTGCACAAAATGTGTTGGGAATACAGTTAACAGTAAAGAAGTAATAAATTAAAACGCCATGCCTCATACTGATGTTTAACTCCGTGAGCAGCGATAATGTACTAAGTGGTAAACTTTTTTCCTTTCATCATTTTGTGTGTGTGTGTGTGTGTGTGTGTGTGTGTGTGTGTGTGTGTGTAAAGGGGGGGGGGGTTGCAGAGGGGTATCAGCGAAAAAAAGTTTCATAAGAGTTTGAAATTACTGGTACATGCAATTCGTTGCAAGACACGAAATGCTTTCATTCTCAAATACTGTGAGAATACAGTCAGAATAGGCGCCGCGAGTTTCCACAATCTGTATTTCAGCCTCCTTGGCGCGGGCATCACACTTTTCTGCGTCTCCCTGAGATCTAAACGTAACTTTAAACACACTTTCTCAATGATGCATGAACCACTGCAATGAGTATTGTGCAAAACGTTCTTCAATGTCATGCTTTATTTCCGATTTTAACTTTGACATTTCTGTTGAGATATGAGTCTTGTCATGCCGAAACGTAATGCCTCCGAATTATTTACGTAAAACCTGTTGTTGTTGTTGTTGTTGTCGTTGTTATTGTCTTCAGTCCTGAGACTGGTTTGATGCAGCTCTCAGAACCTCTTAAAGCTTTTTAAATAAAACGAACTTCATTAACATTCTACGTCTTCATTCTTCACGTCGACACATTTATATCTCAGCATAGTCACCCTGGTGATGAACACATTTCTTTCCGACGAGAGACCAGTTTGTTGACACCGTCACCGTAGAATGTTCGATTTTGTTGACGGAGCCAAAACCTCACCTTTGCTTGCACCGCTTCAGCACTATCAAAGGTTTTCTTTAAGTTTTGGAAACAGGTGAAAATGTGTTGGGGGCAAGTCGGGACTGTATGGAGGATGGTCGATGACAGTTAAGGCACAGTGTTGGATTTTTGCAGATGTCGCAGCTCTCTGGCATTGTCATACTGAAAAAGAGGGTTCTACATGTGTGGACGGACTCTCCTATTTCGTGATTTCGGTTTTCTGAGGGTTTCTCAGTACCAAGCAAAGTCCATGGCGATGCCTTTACGCTTGAATTCCAAGTGCGTCATAGCTTGAACATCCCATAGCACTGTGAGCACGACTTTGCCTGCTGATGGCATGGTTTAAACTATTTTGGTGTCGGTGACCCTTCGTGGTGGATCTCCAGTGATGCTCTCAAGTTTTCGCGGTCAAAATGTTGAATGCAGCTTTAATCATCTTTCATGCTCAAAACGCCAAAGGTATTGTTGACAGGTTTTTCATGTCAGGAGTGAGCACTGAAGGCACCCAGCGTGCACACAGCTTTCTGCATACCAGTTTCGCCATGATGGTCTATACACGCTCTCGTGATATGCCACACTTACCTGAGAGCAGTGCCTGTGTTTGCCGACAATTTCCTCTAATGAGTTCATCAAAGTGACTCCGTTGAGTCTCATCGGTTGCCGCGCTCGTTCGTTCACTGCGAACCGTCGCACATGAGCTAGTTTCGCCGTTTCCTTCGTTAAGAGCACCATCTACCCAATGTCGCACAGTACAGATGTCGATACGATTGCCACCGTAAACAGCTTTCACTGTTCTATGGATTTCAACTAGAGGCACGTTTCCTGCGGTTAGAAGCTCGGTTACAGCACACATTTTCCCACGCACCGACATGGTTACGTTACACGCCGCCATGTTACTCGCTACAATTCGGAGCCCTGTAGCAGCAGAGGGTTGCAACTTGAGTCAGCGAAGCGGGAAAGTAAACCGAGTAATATTCGTGACAAGTAAAACCTCAACCGATTTTGAGAACAGAATGAAAAAAATTAGGGGGCATTACTTTTCAGCACGCCCTCGTACACAGTTTTTAAGTCTACACTGCGTGTCTTATTGTCTTTAACATGAAATTATACCTCTTTATGAGTAGACCACGACAGCATTTTAAAATTTAAATTCAGTCAGTAATTACATGAAATACTGAAAAACAATTTCTTGTTCCTGGAGGAAGTTAGGCAAACTGTCATTGGAAGTGCCACGAATCAGGTTATCCGGTTAGTAATATAGACTGTTTCTGATTTTAATACGAGTAAATTTTTTTCGGTTGTTACATTTCTCGAGTTCATGGCAATGTTAATAAATCGCCTTTAATATTTTGAAGATTTTAGTGCTGTAGTTTTTTAATTACACCAATTCATTACATTAACACTTTTATACAGCTAAATAATTGGGTCTTAAATGTTGAGTTATAAGCTTTTCATACGAAACTTGCTCTAAAACACTATTTTTACGGGTTAGTTGTGACAAAATTTCTCCTCGTATGACTAGCACAACAGGGACAACCTAAGGAAAAAATACATCGTAAATACGACCGTTCTTCCGAGTTGGATGAAGGCAGATAAATTACGATTCTAACTGACTGGAGTCACTGACAGTTGATCCTGTAGTCAATGGACAAAGATAAAAGTAATCTGCAGTAGCTGTAGAAAACTTTTTTGTAAAAGTCACGGCCTGTTTCGCGCCACAGGAAGACGCACCATCGAGCGATAAAAATTCTTTTTAACAAGTCCGAATTTTTATCGACTGAGGACACATCTTCTAGTGACGAAAAACCGGTCACGATTGTTAATAAAAAGTATTCTACAGTCACTGCGGATTATATCTTTTAGAATGTGGAGGTTTGGCTGCGGTTGCCCGCAGTTTGAAATGACACGCTCAAAGAACACTGGGTCGTTTTGCCTCTGCCTCTGTTAACGCGCCTCTGGCTCCGTTAACGGGCATCACGCTACTTTCCCAGCGTCTGCTGTCTGCTTTGTACCAAACATCGGTCACCAGCGTATCTTTCCGCACACTTTTGTAACAATTTTTTAATAACGTTAATTCCCTGCACTCAACTCTGTCATCACTAAGGAATTCGATGAAACTTCCGTCGGATGTGACATTGAATGGAAAGGAATCTGCAAGTGCCTCCGACCATCGCCTGAAAGATGAAGATCACAAGCAGATCCCGCAGGCCACTCGCGAGAACCACTCCTTGCGATAAAAACAGGTTACAGAGTGATTCCAAATTACCGGACGATCTAATTGGACTATGTGTTGATATCCCGATTACGAGTCCACGATCTTATCTGTTTTTAAAAGAGTGGAGTTCATCAACAGTACAGTTTGGATGTATGTGCCTCGTAGCGGGATATCACACCGTTGTTGTTGTTGTTGTTGTTGATTATGATGATGATCTATTCCTATGACGTCAATCCTATGACGGCACAAACGGTTTTGCGTCGGTGGGCATCCTGTCATCAAGGAAGATGCCAACTATAAAAAAGTCAGGAGCTTACAGAAACTAACGGGGAGAGATAGCCAATATTTACAGGTTCCAATATCAACAGCGACGGAGATGCTAAGGGAGTGACTACAATGGATCTCGAACAAATCACATCCCAACGATGCTGTCCAGATAGCCACAAAATATAACGTTGGGATATAAGATGTTTCACATAACACAAGCTCTCACGACAATGAAATGTGACAGATAACAGGGAAATGAATTTATGCGTACAAGAAACGAGATGTGTCACAGAGATCGAACTATACATCCCAAAAGTAAATGTGTATTGTGTTATTTCTGAATGACACGTTTGTTGGCCTATCTTTAATCACCGAAAGAACCTGGATATGTTACACGATTGTTAATCTTGCAACGAAGCCTTATCAAGAAGAAACAGTGCTAGTTATAGCCTCACAAGAAAGACAAAAGAAGTTCTTTACAGGGAACTTATAAACGCTTCTCTTCTGCTGCAGACAGTTCATTACCAGAACTAACATCACGTTTCACAGTGAATGCTACCTGTACATCAGTGCTTGCTACAAAGCAAAACCGCCCGAGCTGATGATGCACAAAGAATTTACTGAAAAACGTAAGATGAAAACCTGAGAAACAGTTGTTTCACTCACGATACACCATAAAAAGATATAAATAGGACTATGCTTTCTCGTAATCTTGGCCAACACGCAGATAAGAGGGCGGTGTGAGTAAGCACAGAAGTGACGAAGGCGACATGCGCAGTGCTGCTGCGACGAGACGACGGTTCTGGTTTAGTGCAATCTTATCCTAGTTTTTTAAATGGATGTACACTCTGAGACGTTCAGTTAAGTAACTCAGTTTATCTAAAGCAAGCAATATGTGGGGTGTAAACGAATTGTGGCCGAGCGGGTCTAGGCGCTTCAGTCTGGAACCGCGCGACCGCTACGGTCGCAGGTTCGAATCCTGCCTCGGGCGTGGATGTGTGTGATTCCATTAGGTTAGTAAGGTTTAAGTAGTACTAAGTTCTAGGGGACAGATGACCTCAGATTTTAAGTCCCACAGTGCTCAGAGCCATTTGAACCATTAGTAAACGAATTAATAAAGGCACAATTAATCGAGCCCGCATCTCGTGGTCGTGCGGTAGCGTTCTCGCTTCCCACGCCCGAGTTCCCGGGTTCGATTCCCGGAGGGGTCAGGGATTTTCTCTGCCTCGTGATGGCTGGGTGTTGTGTGATGTCCTTAGGTTAGTTAGGTTTACGTAGTTCTAAGTTCTAGGGGACTGATGACCTAAGATATTAAGTCCCATAGTGCTCAGAGCCATTTGAACAATTAATCGAATTCTACAACACAAAACAATGACTGAAAAAAATGACTATCACAAGGAAAGAAGTGGACCGTGAAGCATCAACATATGGCAGCAGCTAAACGTCTAAAGAACACGAACAGATGAAGTAAAATAAAAGCCTGTTAGAAGGGTTCTCCATCTGTATTCATGAGAATCGCAACACTGTCACAGACCAAAGTGTAGAGCGTAGCATGTACATTCTACGATCTACTGTTTATAGAAGGAAGAACACAAGCAGTCATTATTTCACTAGCATATTCGAAGTAAGTCTTTTTTATATTATTAAAATAGATATAAATATAACATTTTTGGACCATTATGATAAGTTATACTATAACGCAACTGCTAAATATCTAGAGGATTTGGATACACCTCCTAACCTCCTTTTCCTTCCTACCTCCTCTCTTTAGCCATCTTCCCCCCCCTCCCCCTGTCTGTCTGTCTGTCTCACACACACACACACACACACACCTCCTCCTCTCCTCTGTATATCCATTTCCTGCCCCTACCCAACTCTCTGCCACCTCTTCCCCCTTTCTCTCTGACCTTGAGCCTTGTTTATTGTTACTGCCAACGAATCCTTGATCGGGAATTGAAGTCGTTTAAAATGAATGGGTAAATCGGATGGGATCATTGTACACGGGATATAAGAGACCTCTCTTGCTGCAGTAACTGTTCTCATATATCTACAAAATAAGAAACATGTGCTCGTCCAACTGTTTATTAGAGTGTCGTGTAAAAGTTTAAAGTACATTCGTGAAAAACTCTAAGGTCTTTGATAACAAAGTTTCCTCTGTATATAGTACATCTGTGTTTACAAACTATACACATTTTTTTTAAAAAAGAATATGTGGGTTACGTCCGTAAGAACGTTTATTAAGAGTAGCGTGTAAAAATATGAAGTATATCGGTCCAGAACTTTTCCACATTTTTGGTCACAACGTTAAACAACGATTTCTATTTAGGTAGTTCTACAGTTATCTTTAGTCATGTACCATTACTGAGACACAGAAAAACTGAAGGAGGGGAGATAAGGATTGAACGTCTTGCCGATTATGAGTACTTGCAGATGTACCACATGCTGTAATTTGAAAAAGATATCGCTGTAATCTAGTCATGTTGTCTTGAAGGCAGCCACTCTCCAATTCGTCCTCATCGATTTAGTGATACTACGAAAAACATGGTTCTGGAAGAAAAATCTTGTTGCACTTGAACGAAATGTACTTTCAACTAGTATTACTCAGAAGCGAATCATCAAGAAATTTACTTTACAAATTAATAACCTGTACAAAATCTTTAAACATAAAAATAAGTGAACTTCAGAAAACAAATTCTCAACTTCGACTCCATCTATGAAACTCTGCAACGCCCTACCGACGAACATGCATCACGTACGCCACTTCCTTTGCGCTCTACAGATTTTCGAGACGATGCCACGGCTGTAGAAATTACGTGTCTCCGTTGTAATACATCACACGTGCGCTGGCTGCAACACACCTCTCTCCGTTTAGTTTCGTTTATGTGACGCTTTCATTCCTATTTTTGTAGTCAGGTGTCCTTCACTATCTATTAGGCGCTCACTTGATCAGTTTTATATCTGCTGCCTTCTCTTATTCAATGGCCTTGAAATTAAATGAAAAGTGGGACAGGCAGGCCTAATTTGTCTTCTCCCGACGGTTGACCTAAGAGGACGCAAATTATGTTTTTGTAAAAGCTTAGACAATGAATGGTAAGTCTAAAACACGTTGGCGTCGACTACATTAATAATAATATTTTCAACTACTTTATCATTCCGTTAGTAGTAGGGCACTGAAAGATAGGATACCTAACCATGCAACAACAAGATTTCTTCCACCAATCCCGTCGCATGTGATAACAAGATCGTGATTTACACTCTGTGCTGGGGTTAGCACTTTCTTCACGCGCTTCTCGATTCAAGGACAACACATACAGCAAGTTAACATACCTATGCGTCACATGGTATCTGCCAAATGCCCTGATTTATGACACCCTTGATTTTCGTACGTTCTTCCGGTACTCTATACGAATTACGAAACGTTTCATTAAAGTGGTATACCACCTTTGCTATTTGTACAGCAAAACAAATAATGGAAGAAGCAGAAAGCATATAAAATGCATACTGACAATAGATAGAAAAGAATTTATGAAAACGAGAAATTTGTTAACATCCAACACAGATTTCAGTGTTGGAAAGCTTTTTTCCTGAAAGTAGTTGTCTGGAGAGTAACCTTGCACGGAAGTGAACATATGCAGTTCGAATAAGAAGAGAATAAAAGCATCTGAAACGCGGTGCTACAGAAAGTACTGAAGATTAGATAAGTAGATCGAATAACAAATGAAGTACTGGATCGAAGTTGGGAAAACTAAATTTACTGCACAGCTCGGAAAAAAAACACCACACAGATCGGTTGGCAGCACACGTTATTTGCGAAGCGAATGAGTCACGACTGAGACGTAAATGTGTTACGAAACGTTCTATTCACAATAACTGTGTGAAACCAGAGCTTCGGATATACTTTCGTCTGCTTTTGTCCACGGTATTTTCTGCTTTTCTGCTTATTTCTTTTCCATGATATTGAATTACCCTTTGTCGTCTTGTTCTAACGCATAGCGTGCTATAATGAGGGCAGTTAAAAATATTTAAGTGTCCACCCCTGGCTAAATCACTCCATTAACATTCAAGCTCTAACTCTGTTGTGAGCCACATCGGTTTTTCCGTTATCTCGAGATTTTTATTCTGTTTTGGGGCTTTAATATGGTGGGCGAAGTGCTTGTCTGAGATGAAGAGATCAGCAGACGAAAGAAAATTACGTTGTGTCGCATCAAACCAGTCGAAGACGGATTTGGGGAGAGGGGGGAGGGGAGAAAAGCAGCGTAGTTTTCTTGAGGAGTGCTGGGTGATTTGCTTATTCTGCAGTGCGTCATGATCAAAAGTATCTTGGGGTAGAAGATGCCAGGTATATTGTAAACCTGGAAATAAACCGTTTTCTTTCGGAGGATAAGAGAAATGCGGAGCTGTGAGGACTAAGTTTGGTTGGCTCTTTATTTTTCACACGGACTCGTCTGTTTAACAAAGCAGCAGAGAGAGGCTAATTCCCAACGACCTTCGTTTTTGTAATTGTGAGTGTGCCGGTTTGCCCTCCCTACCCCTCCAGCCGGCCTATCGAACAGCTCTGCGTGCGCATGCGCCTGCGGTCAGATTGCGCATGCGCCGGCGGCCGGATGTTTCCAGACGCCGCCGACAGAGCTCGCCGCCGTCACAGTGCGATCGCAGCAACATCGTCGGTTGCGCGCTCACTCGTACACTCGCTGTCTGCCCGCCCGTCCCACATAGACGCACACACCTGTTGGGGAGCCTGGCGCAGTGCGCCTGCGCCAGAGCCGTCGCGTCCCGCCGTTTCCGTGGCGACCGCCGCCCACCTGGCCACGCGGTCCTCACATTGTTACTCGTGACGCCCGACAGCAAGGCTGTGTACGAAAGCTTGCTTCTCTGCGCTGCTGCCACACTCTCATCCCATCGAGTGACAGTAGCATGCTGGATACGCAACCGACTCTCAGAGGCAACAGCAGAATCACGTTCGCAGCCTTTCGAGTCGCCGTGAACGTGTAGCGGAGTTCGTGATTTTTCAAATGCATCCAATTGCTGCTCGTACTTCGAAACAACAAAAAAATCATGCGAGTGCGAAAGGAAATAGCGCGTCACCGTATTTATGAAGGTTTTCTGTGACCGGAAGCTTAACTGCTGAAGCGAGAAAACTGCGGCGTAACTGGATATGAAGTGGAGGCTAAATTCATGGTGACTCGGTCATAACTCTTCGGCAAACCTGTCAGGTCGACGAAGGTTCTGCAGTTTGTCCCCTGTGAGTTGTATTTTCGTTCTTGGCAGCTCTCGTCTGAACGTTACACTGTTTTCAGAGTGGTGACGACTAACTGAAAACCGTGTAGCATGCAGGTGCAGCGAACTCTAGATTAAGCAATACAGCGAAAATGTGACAAAGCACCACGTCTACCAATCATGTTTCCCGAAATCAATGCTAAATAGTCAAAATTCACAACTGTGGTCCGAAAATGCTGTTAAGTCTTCAAAATGTGGTGTTTGCAACATTTTATTTTCGTAGCAAGATCACAAGTGTTCCACTCGTCGCAGCATAGTATGACTTATACTACTGCTTATAAACTGGTAGACTGCAACCTACGATAGTAAATCAGTTCCACAATCGCTCCGTATATGAAGTCTAGTAATTTATCCATTGCTCTCTGCAACAAACGGTCATTCCTGTGAGATAACGATGTTACTGTGATAAACGCACGTATTTAATTCTCACATTTCACCGTACTAAGTTTTTACGTCCAGCAGCGCTTATGAGCGAAGAGTGTACCCACAGCAGAAATTTATTTTGTGTTTTCCTGTTTGTACTAATAACTAAGGGCGAAAAACATCGAACTACTCTCCACGAAATGAATGTTTGGTTACGTGGAACAAATTCTCGTTATCCTAATGTGTTAGGGGAGTGGCAGAACTCTCTCTTTTTGACGGGACCAAGGGCGTATCCAGGATCTGAACTGAGGGGAAAGGTGAGGATGGGGCGGCGACTCAGGTTGGTTTCGCGTTGGATGACCAAACAGGATACAAATTTCACGAGTAGTAGTTTTGGATACACTTGCTGCAAGTGGGATTACATATCCATTCCAGGTTCCGACCTTCTTGAAACTGATACTCAGCTAAACACGTCTATTTGTCGCGGCAGGATGCGAGGTCAGTTTGCGGATATTTTTCTTGTAGTGTGTGTATGATGAGGGGGGGGGGGGGGAGGGGAGGAGGAAGCTGCCCCTCTTCCGGGATGAGGAGATAATATTCTCATTGATTAATACGTTGACAGGTATAGAGGAAACACAGTAATGTCCGCAAACACACTATGCGAAAAACGTTACTTGAGACAGTGCTGGGCTATCAAACCCTATAGTAAGCGTCTTCCGGATAGGACAACTTCAGTCGATTGTAAATCGACGTGTACAAATTATTGTTGATTACACTCTATAGCAAAGTTTTCCCGCCATTCCATTTACACAATGGCTGGCCAAACGCACCTCGCATCTCCCAACAGGGATACGTGCGAACACATGGACTTTACTAGGAGCTTGTTGCAGGCAGTTCGCTCCACGTCATGGTTTGAACTTCTTACATCGTTGTATTGCGCCTCGTGGCTTGTTGATTCTCGACCCACACGCATGACTGACTACTTGCTCTTGCCTTCCCGCTAAGTATGATGTCTAAGTTCCAGCGCAAACCACACCACGACAAGCAGATTGCTGACCCGGTCTCGGCAAACGTCTACAAAAGACAATCCGCAAACTGAGGTTGCCTGATCGTTACTTGTCCTGGCGAGCGGGATTAAAACTTTCACTCCGCACAAGGGAGGGAGGTGGGGAGGAGGAGATACTGTGAAACAGTACTAACCACTCACTGCATTTTTATGTTATTTTATGTGGCTTCAGGTAGAGCCTTTTTCACCAGGTACAATTATTTCTTATAAAAATACAAATACTTCACTGGTGTGAATTTCTGAACAAAATGTAGAACATAATTGAATGAGATAAAGACTCAAAAAAGTACATTAGCCTATGTGCACCTTTACAAGGTCACGATATTTTAATACAAAAACAACTTTAAAGTTCTTTTGTTATCAGTCGTAAATGCGGTACAGTGGCGCACGCGTTTTGGAGATTGAGATTGTAGAATTCACAAGCTTCTACTGTTTAGGAGATACAGTGTGAATATAAGAAAAAACATCGTATTTCATGCAAGTGGCTTTTTCCTGAACCCATGTAGATTTTTTGACGGAAACTTCTTTCTGCCCCCACCCCCACAAATGTGGAGCTTAGATATGTTTGAGGATCCTGTAACTGTTAGTACAGGTCTTTATTCTTATCTGTCCTTTCAATATTTTTCGAAGGTGGCTGAAAAGTAATGTCTCAGACATTATTATTCTGTCCTCAATATCGATTAAGGTACAACATGTCATGCGTATTACTCGGTCGACTTTCCCGCTTGACAGACCCAAGTAGCAAACCACTGCCGCTCCGGATTGTAGTGTTTAAGATGGCGATCTTCAAGGTAACTATGTCGGTGCGTGAGAATCAGCGCGCTGTAATCCCCGCAGAAAACTGAAAGCACGAAGTCGGAGAACACCCTCTCCTCCAGCATGACAACGCCAGGCCACGCTCGAGAGCTGCGACACCTGCAAAAAGCCAGCACTGTGCTTTACTAGTGCCCCGCTCGTCATCTCGCGGTACCGCTCTCGCTTCCCGGCTTCGATTCCCGGCGGGGCCAGGGATTTTCACCTGCCCAGAGATGATTGGGTGTTGTGTCGCCTTCATCATCATCATTCATCCCCATTACGGTGAGAGGAAGGCAACGGCAAACCACCTCTGTTAGGACCCTGCCTGTTAAGGCGGTGCGGTTCTCCCGCATCGTTCCCCTAAGCTCTGTCAAGAAGCATGGAACTTCATTTCCATGCTTCAACTGTCGTCGACCATCCTCCATACAGTCGCGTCTTGGCCCCATCACATTTTCACCCGTTTCCAAAACTTGAAAAACACCTTTGACGACATTACTTTGATAGTGATAAAGCGGTGCATGCAGAGGTGAAATACTGGCTCCGCCAACACAGCCAAATATTCTACAGTGACGGTATCAACGAACTGGTCTCTCGCTGGGAGTAATGTCTTCGTTGCCAGTGTGACTATACTGAGGAATAAATATGCAGACATAATTTAAGAGTATTCACATAAGAATTCGAAGGCACTAGTTTTCAGCACGCCCTCGTAATAAAAAGGAGCACCAGAACCCGGTTCTCAGTAAATACAAGGTGCGTCCCATAAGTAACGCGACCAAGTTCATAAAAAATCATTTATTGAATATATTCGTACAAATAACCAAAAATTTTTAAAATAGCATCCTCTTGCGTCAATACACTTCTGGAGGCGGTGTTTCCATGCCTAGAAGGCATCCTGGAATGCCTTTTCCGGAATGTCCTTTAGAGCTGATGTAAGATGCACCTGGATGCTTTCAATCATGTCCCAACGTTTTCCTTCGTGACTCCTTTTAACCAAGGAAACAAAACAAGAAAAAGTGAGTCAGGACTGTAGGGAGGCTGGGGAACCAATGGGGTCTCGGTCCTGGCCAGGAAGTTGTTGACAATGACGGCGCTGTGACTCGGCGCGTTGTCGTGGTGAACTTCCAACGTGCCCTTGATGTTGCTTCGACAGCGCGAGACCCCCTGTTCAGTCTTTTGAGCACTTCCAAGTAGAAAGCCGAGTTCACTGCAGTCCCGGCAGGTACGAATTCTTGGTGGACAATGCATCTGACGTCAAAGAAGACAATAAGCACGGTTTTCATCCTGGACTTGCTCATGCGTGCCTTCTTGGGACGGGGCGACGATGGGGTGTGCCACTCTGAACTCGGCCTTTCTGTCTCAGGGTTCTTACTCAAAAATCCACGACGTATCACCAGTGATAGATAACTGAGTTTAAAAAATGAGGTTCATTTACACACATTTCCAACATTTCTCGGCACCGAAGCACTCGCATGTGCTTGTGTTCGTCGGTCAACACTTTTGGAATGAGTTTGGCAGACACCTTTCTCATGTTCAAATGTTCGGTCACAATGGTTGTTTTTGACATGTTTAGAGTTTGTGCTAGCAATTGTTGGCTCAGCCGTCTGTCAGAGAACAAACAATCGCGCACACGCGTCACATTTACGTCGACTCGTACGGTTGATGGCCGTCCACAGCGATGTTCGTCGGTGATCTCCTCTCGGCCCTCCATGAACGACTTGTGCCATCAGAAAACTTGTGGTTTGGACAAGAAATCAGTCCCAAAGGCATGCTGAAGCAATGGAAACGTTTCGGTAGCGGACTTCCCAAGTTTAACGCAAAATTTGATAGCGTACCATTGCTCTACAGAGTGATCCATTGTGGCGGGTTACATAAACTCAAAACGCAGTTGACGGAAACGCACATCCCGAGTCTCCGGCAGCTCGCAGCCGAATAAGACAAAGACTGTTTTGAAGCTAACACCCCCCTCCACTTAGCCCAGCCGGTTACAACACGGTGTGGTGTACCGTTGCGTCAGAAAAAAATTGGTCGCATTACTTATGGATCGCACGCACTCTGTATGAGCTAGGAGGCGAGGGAGTAGGCGAATCCAATGCAGCAGTAGTTGCTGTGAGTAGTTTGTATTACTGTTCTTGTCAAGGTGTCTGAATAAAAATCTCTTTCCATCTTAGTTCGCATCATTATGAAACAGTGAAACAACTATAAAGCCGACGTTTCGACGGTTTTTGCATCAGTCCTCTTCGGGGCAAATAAAGTGCCCGAAGGGGATCGGTGCAAAGACAGCCCGAACGTCAGCTTCATAGTCGTTTCAGTGTGTCGTAATAAAGCAGACTAACACACTGTTTTAAAGGAGTTCATCTAAACTGACACTGGCCGTGTGGTCCTATTATATCAATATATCTTATCTGCAGGTGTGTGCACTGGTTCAGTTTTAGTATCCTCATGGGAGAAAGCGCTAATAACTGTGTGCTGTCTTCTCCTCTTGGTGCGGAATAAACTTGTTAAGAGGATCAGCGCGCCTCTAGAATAGGGGAAGGCTGACTTCTCTCGCACACACTGTTAGAGAGTACTTAACGCTCAGCAACAGCGCGAGACAAGTTAATGGAGCGCCCACGCGCGCTATATCCGTTACGCGCCTGTCAGCATACCCTGTCGCGTGGGCTTCACGTATTGACAGCCATCAGGGTACCGCACTGGACGTTACGCAAGCGTGTTCTGAGGTAGTCCGACGGCGCGCGCGCTCCTGATTCACGCCTGCATGTTTACTGGTCTCGCTACGGCATGGTATGTGGCGTGGACAGGATAGCGATCAAGAGTCACTCCGCCCTAGCTGCCCCATTACATAACGGAGGGTGCGCAGGAAGAACAGCTTTCGCTACGCTTGCGTACACACCGTATTCATCACGCGAGAACTGCGAGGGACAGGGCAATTAAGCTCTTTTATTCATTTTGTAACATCTGCTCTACAAGTTTTCATCGTAATGCTCTCCGTGATCCACAACGCCAGGGTGTGGGTATGGCGAATGCCCGGTGAACGTCATCTCCCAGCGCGTCTAGTGCCAACAGTAAAATTCGGAGGCGGTGGTCTTATGGTGTGGTCGTGTTTTTCATGGAGGGGGCTTCCACCTCTTGTTATTTTGCGTGGCACTATCACAGCACAGGCCTACATTGATGTTTTAAGCACCTTCTTGCTCCCCACTATTGAAGAGCAATTCGGAGATGGCGATTGCATCTTTCAACGCGATCGAGCACCTGTTCATAATGCACCGCCCTTGGGGAAGTGGTTACATGACAATAACATCCCTGTAATGGACTGGCCTGCACAGAGTGCTGACCTGAATTCTATACAGGGTGTTACAAAAAGGTACGGCCAAACTTTCAGGAAACATTCCTCACACACAAATAAAGAAAAGATGTTATGTGGACATGTGTCCGGAAACGCTTTACATACGACACATGTGGTTCATGCACGAAGGAGCTCCATTTCAGTCGAAGTGTTCGTACGCATCTCAACAACAGATTCGGTGATCGATGGATTGGTAGAGGCGGACCAATTCCATGGCCTCCACGCTCTCCTGACCTCAACCCTCTTGTCTACGCAACCCCGGTACCAAATGTAGAGACTCTTCGTGTTGGTATTGTGGACGGCTGCTCCAGGGCTGCATCAGCGCATCAGGGATTCCATGCGACGGAGGGTGGATGCATGTATCCTGGCTACCTCAGGACATTTTGAACATTTCCTGTAACAAAGTGTTTGATGTCACGCTGGTACGTTGTGTTGCTGTGTGTTTCCATTCCATGATTAATGTGATTTGAAGAGAAGTAATAAAATGAGCTCTAACATGGGAAGTAAGCGTTTCCGGACACATGCCCACATAACATATTTTCTTTGTTTGTGTGTGAGGAATGGTTCCTGAGAGCTTGGCCGTACCTTTTTGTAACACCCTGTATAAAACCTTTGGGATGTTTTGGAACGCCGACTTCGTGCCAGGCCTCACTGACCGACATTGATACCTCTCTTCAGTACAGCACTCCGGGAAGAATGGACTGCCATTCCTCTCGATACCTTCCAGGGCCTGATTGAAAGTATGCCTGCAAGAGTGGAAGCAGTCACCAAGGCTAAGTGTGGGCCAACACCATACTGAATTCCAGCATTACCGATGGAGGGCATCACGAACTTGTTAGTCATATTCAGCCAGGTGTCCGGACACATTTCATCACATAGTGTATGTACATTAATCCACTGTCCAGTGAGTCACTCTACGCACAACCTCAAGTGTCGATTAGCATTGACTACACAAATATGTGGCTTAGTGAGAGCTGCTGGACCATTGCAGCCCATTCATTTTAACTCCGTACACATAGTCAGTGTGGTAGCTGGATTGCTGGTTAGCACTTTGGAACTCATGAGTGATTTGCCCCCCCCCCCCCCCCCCCCCGCCCATTCAGAATGCTGAACGGTCCCTATCCCTCACTAAATGAGGTCTGCCTGGTCTTTATTTTTCTTCACTTTCCCACTTCACAGTCAGATCACCGACAGCTGTAGAAAGTTATGGAGGTGACCCACCAATGAAATGTCCATGTTCGAAGTCACTGAGCTCCCTGACCAACCCATTACGCCGTTACTCGTTGTATACTCTAAAGGCAGAACTCCTTACATCTTCTGCATTGCCAGATCCGCTCCTCGTGACATGTAGTGGTCAATGGAAATATTGAATAGCGGTGTCCCGACACCTGCGATCGAACAGTCCTGAGAAAGCGACTGACTGCAACTGGAGCACGCGGTCCGCCAGCAGACGGCGCAGACTCACCGAGCGCCTGCTTCTCGCGGTTGACGTCCTGGAAGTCGAGCACGGTGCGCGAGACGAGGAGGGGCGGCGCGGGCGGCGGGCAGCCTGGCTGGTAGACGGCGCTCAGGCCGCGCTCCCAGCGCGCCTCCTCCGTGATGATGCGCTCCAGCAGGTCCGCGGCCCGCAGCACCACCTTCTCCGAGATGGCCAGCACCTCGTCCTGAAAACACGCCACACCCCGTCAGCTAAGGCTTCAGCGTCGCGCTCGTCTTACAAGGACCACACAACATCACTTGGGCAATTTAGCGAAGAAAAACCACCGAACAGCCGTATTTTTTCAGAAGGTGCTTTTTTTTCCGACGACCAGTTTCAGCATCTCAAATTAATGCCATCTTCAGGCCCCCGCATATTGAAAACAATGAGTATACACGTAGTGTATACTCAACGCATGCCACAGGTGAAATTACAGAAAATGAAGCGTAATAATAAAAGTCCTTAAAACCTACAAAATGCAATATGCAGCGTTAAGGAAAACACCTCTACACACAAAGCCGGCCGGAGTGGTCGAGCGGTTCTAGGCACTACAGTCTGGAGGCGCGCGACCACTACGGTCGCAGGTTCGAATCCTGCCTCGGGCATGGTAGATTAGATTAGATTAGATTAGATTAGATTAATACTAGTTCAATTGATCATGAATACGATATTTCGTAATGATGTGGAACGAGTCAAATTTTCCAATACATGACATAATTAACATAGTTAATATAGCAATTTTTTTATTTTTTGTTTTTTTTTTAAATAATTTTATAATTTTTTTGTTTGTTTTTTCTTTTTTCTTAATTTATATATAAAAATTCCTCTATGGAGTAGAAGGATGTGTGTGATGTCCTTAGGTTAGTTATGTTTCAGTAGTTCTAAGTTCTAGGGGACTGATGACCTCAGTAGTTAAATCCCACAGTGCTCAGAGCCGTTTGAACCATTTCTACACACAAAGCACAACAACATAGAATATGTACACATATTGGTTAGCATCGAAACTATTTTGACATTACAAAAAAATCAAAAAATTGGCACTTTATAAGATCAAAAGCACAAACGAATAAACCTGTCTACTATTTTTTTCCTTCCCTCTTTTATTGTTCATTTTTTTATTTTTATATAAAAATATTAGTAATTCTTAACTGACATTGTGACTACAAATTCTGATGTATCAGTCTTGGTGATAATACGCGGGCGACATATACGCACACTGTTGTGTAATCCATTGGTTAGGATACATCGCGACGTTTTAATTTGAACGAGGATAGGTTTTACTGAAAACTACGATGTTTCTTACCAGTAGGAATAAGAAATGTTTTACATAAAAAATAAAAAAGTTAAAACTTACAAATAAAAGGAAAAAAATGCTAGACAATTGTTATTTGTTTGCTCTTCTGTTTTTTCTATACTGTCTGATTTTTTTGATTTTTTTAATGTTTGGCCTATTCTATTATAACTCTGTCATGTCGAAACAATTTCAATCCTAACCAGATATCGGTTTGTTATCCTTTATCTGCACAGGTACCCCACTTAACGCTCAATGTTGCATCTTGTTGCTTTTAAGGACTTCTTTTATTACTCTTCACTTTCTGTAATTTCAGCTGTGGTGTACCTTGATGTACACTACATGTATAATTGTTTTTAAAATAAAGGGGCGTGAAGTTGGCATTAATGAAATGATGAAACTGGTCGTCTAAGTAAAATAACAACTTCTCAGAATATACGGCTGTTTGGTGATTCTTCTTTGGTGAATATCTGACCGGCCGCTATCCCGAATCCACGATGGATCAACAGAGGAAGGTTGGCGAAGGAAATCGGCCAAATGATTTAAACAATCCGCATAAGACCTCAACCGAGATTGCTCGACGGGGGCCGGGCGACCTCGGGTCCCAACTCCCGCGGGTTAGTTTGCGGCTTGTCCCCGCCGTGGATACGGCTCCCCCATCACGGCTCCCCGCCCAGTGTCGCGAGACGCCGTCCCCGGCCGTGCTCAGACCGTCCATCAGTCGGTCACCGCTCACCTCACGCTCGATACAGCAGACTCAATCTGGCTGTCGTTTTACGAAATGATGTTCCTCCTGTACTCCTGCCTCAGATGTGGCGCTTGAGTCGACAGGTGGGCGGTGTCTGATCACTGAAAACAAAGACAAAGCCAGGGCCAGGGCCAGCGCCAGGGCACGTCGACTAAACGGGCTCTCATTCCGGCCTGCCGCAGCCAACTGGCACGGAAGGTGTCGCAGCCTGTAAGCAAACCGCGATGTGACGTGGTTAAACTAAAAGTACTCAAAATGAAACTTCAAAACACACGTTTCTGTATTTTGTATTCCAGATACCTTTCCAGTGAAGGTACTTTGTATTTTGTGTAAAATACTTTTCGAAAAGTATTTTGTATATGAGTTTGATCGTCGAAGGACTCTCTGACGTAAATTCAAGAAACTCCTGTGTTAGTAAATCTCTGTCTTCAATGTGGAAACCAATTCAAAACAAAATTTAGTAAGCCCCACCAGCTGAAATTCTCTTTCACTTTTTTTAATTATTTTTTTAGGAAACTTGTCAAAGCGTTGTTTTTATTTTTTCCTTATGACTTGCATCTGGTGTAAAAGTATAATATTACGAATAATATGTTGATTCTCTAGCTGCTTTCGAAGTACAACTTTTTATCGTTGTGCTCACCAAATCAGTAAATGTCTAACAACAGCTGCCAAGCGGAACTAGGGCAGGTAAAGCCACTAAGACTTGCAAAGTGTGTACAGTTCTGTTTGCTAGCCCAATTAAGAAAAGTCGCAAGCAAAATAAGAATAAGGACATTGCCAAGTCACTTGATGTTACTTTTATTGTAACAGTTTCTAGAGAAGAAAAAACCCAAGATACTTTTCATACGTTTCCTCCTAATGGAGGAACCTGCTCAGGAGGAACCTCACGACCTGCATCAGATTTCGATTCAGTTTTGGGGATATGTTCCTGGATACGTAAATCAAAAGACGCCATCATTCCTACTGATTTAGCAAACTGCCGTTATACGCACAATGTTATTTTTACCTTGAAAAGTTAGTTACATTACAATTACTTGAATAATTCATATATTTATCGTTAGTAAACACTCAACTTCCAACGTGAGATTTGCACTAAGTGACAATGAGTGGTACCCAGAAGTGAAGAATGAAACTTCATGTCAAAACCGTTTTACGAGATGCGCCCTGGGTTTCCCTGTACGAGGAACTGTTCTGGCGATCAGGTGCCTTGACCAGCTGCAGCTGGGAACACTGGAAACTCCCTCGCGGAATGTCTACTGTTCTTAAAATGTATTAATATGTTGCTGCTGCTAACAGTGACCATACGAGTAGCGGAACACTCATTGTCAGATTCTATTGTTTCCTTGGCATTTTTCCTTGTGGAATTGTTTATAGGCTATTTGTTCCTTATACGTGAAACGTCGATATTTAAGTGCAAAAAGTATTATCTGTTACTTGTATAAATGACTGTAGAATGCAACCTTCTTTAACAAACAATTTGCACAGTTACTTAATCTGAATCAGAGATTCAATTGTCTCGTTAGTCTTCTACGCACTGTAATTATAATTTATATATTTAGGAGGAAACGTATGAAAAGTATCTTGGCTTTTTTCGTCTCTAGAAACTGTTACAATAAAAGTAACATCAAGTGACTTGGCAATGTCCTTATTCTTATTTTGCTTGCGACTTTTCTTAATTGGGCTAGCAAACAGAATTGTACACACTTTACAAGTCTTAGTGGCTTTACCTGCCCTAGTTCCGCTTGGCAGCTGTTGTTAAACATCGTGGCACTTCTCAATACTGTCATTGTTTGCGATCCAACAGTAAATGCAAGTGTTCATGTAATGTCATGTCCACCACTACAAATAGTATGATATTTAAACACGGGCGTCTTCATACCGCACTTCTACGAAATCTTGTTACTTCTGTGTGACATTTCTTCAAAGTAGATGACCGTAACGAAACTTAGTAGTCTGTAAGCACTGAGCATTGTTACAATTGAAACTTCCTGGCAGATTAAAACTGTGTGCCCGACCGAGACTCAAACTCAGGACCTTTGCCTTTCGCGGGCAAGTGCTCTACCAACTGAGCTACCGAAGCACGACTCACGTCCGCTACTCACAGCTTTACTTCTGCCAGTATCCGTCTCCTACCTTCCAAACTTTACAGAAGCTCTTCTGCGAACCTTGCAGAAATAGCACTCCTGAAAGAAAGGATATTGCGGAGACATGGCTTAGCCACAGCCTTGGGGATGTTTCCAGAATGGCAGAAGTAAAGCTGTGAGTACCGGGCGTGAGTCGTGCTTCGGTAGCTCAGTTGGTAGAGCACTTGCCGGCGAAAGGCAAAGGTCCCGAGTTCGAGTCTCGGTCAGGCACACAGTTTTAATCTGCCAGGAAGTTTCATATCAGCGCACACTCCGCTGCAGAGTGAAAATCTCATTCTGATTGTTACAATTGCTTCCCCCGTCCCCCAAGGCGTGGCCACTAAGACTTTTACAGGCTGTAACTCACGACTAAGACTTTTACAGACGGCATGGCTCAAATGGCTCTGAGCACTATGGGACTAGACATCTGAGGTCATCAGTTCCCTAGAACTTAGAACTACTTAAACCTAACTAACCTAAGGACATCGCACACATCCATGCTCGAGGCAGGATTCGAACCTGCGCCGTAGCGGTCGCGCGGTTCCAGACTGTAGCGCCTAGAACCGCTCGGCCACTCCGGCCGGCTGAGCAACAAATCATCACAACCCGAACTCATTGTTCGAACTACTGCATCATCTTGCGTTGCCCAACGTAATGAAACCTCGCCCCTTTCCTTGTGTTTCTCTCCGGTGATATGGTACTCTCGGAGGAAATTTCCTCTAGACAATTTTATGAGACCCTGCTCTCCAATTTCTTTAGGGGGCAGAAGGGACAAAAAAAACCTCTACAACGCTCCAAACAGCGTCTTAACCGAAGTGTCGCCTCGCTGGCGTTGCTGTACTTCAATCATCGCTCCATGTAAAGTGGTTGTGTAGTGAAAGTTTAATGGTGTTCTCCCTCCGAATCAAAGTGACGAGATACGCCAAAAGCAACAATAACATAACCCCTTCCCCACCTACAAAATAGAAGAAAACAAAAAAAAAATATGAATTTATGTGAAACGCGTTCCACAGTAACAGGTCAGTTGGTGTTTATCACCGTCATCGCCAAACCCCCACTTATCGTCCAGCTAAAGTCGAATGTCTAAAGATAAAGATAACGCAGGCCTGATCAGAAGACAGAAGTCACATTTCATCAAGAACTGAACACCAGGGCCAAAGAACGTTTCGCTAAGGCCATAAATTTGTTTGAGACACTTTTTTTTCAAACAACGCTGCACCTACACTTTTATTACGGCCCACGTTACTCACGTCCTACTCATGGTTGCCAGAAACAGTATGGAAAGCTTGTGACGGCGTTGCAGGCTAGAATGTGCTGAGAAATAAATGTTAAGAAAAAAATTCGATGCGTAGTGCCTTTTTCGAATTTATTAGCGTAAAGTTTGGTATCCCCTCCTACCAGAGGCGCTGCCGCCACACACATTCTTCGTTCGGTTTCCTCAAACCGAACAAACGGTAAAGGAACGTTTTAACTGGTAACGAGTTTTTGAAGAAGTGGTAACAATTATTTTCAGCTCACACGGCCTTTTCAAGCGTAAAACTACAATACAGTCATGCACGTCGCAAATAACAAATTGTGAATTCACAATGTCCCTCTTACTAAATGCCAAAATGTTAAGTCTCAGGGCTCATGGATACTTGTAATCACAAAGTGAAATTAAAACCATACATAATGACTGGTATCATCAGCTCACAGGAAAAAGGCAAAACTACGTTTACAGTACTCAGTTTTTTCGCGAACAGTTTTTCGGCTTAAAAAGGGCATCAACAGATAATAATTGTCTGATGATAGCCTTTTAACCAGAAATCCGGCTCACGATATAAATTAATATTGAAGCAAATTGACAATTTATGTTTTTCATTCACATATACGTCATTGCTCCATCAAGCAATGACGGGAAAACACGTCAGCATGTCACAGGAAACAGAACATACCAGCGCGCCCAGTATAAAAACGTAGGAAATATTACCGACACAATACTAGAACACAATAGTGTCAACGTCGAAAACAGCAGTAAGCCATCGCAATAGAAGGAAGCGCCGCTGACACTAAGACATTACATTATCACCTGGCGTTCGCGACGGTTTATAAACTGTCTTTATACAATTAAAAGGTTGTTAAAAAGACCGAAGTGGTTTGGTAGCATTCTCGTTGACAGAGTTTGTTTTCATTCGCTTTCCTCGGTTAGTTATATGTAAAGTTGCCTTGAACCCGATGGCTCGTTTGAATACCACTGCACTTCTCTGTAGTCGCTTCTATTGGAAGTGGTATGCCCTTGCCTTCCTGACTTGCAAGCCAGTCACAGGAAGATCTAGAACTGACCATGCGATACCAACCGCGGCGCAACTTCGTTTCTCCACGTACAAGAAGTACTGCCAGAAGCAAAACACCAGATCCGATCGGGTACCTAACCTCGCAACCGTTGAATTCGCATTCTGAGAATTGAATAAGGGGCCACCAGACCACGAAGCCATTGCGGCCAACTCTACGTCCCGCAATTATTATGACAATTGCATTTCACCCGCAATTACGCAGTGGGGAAGCCACCAAAGGCGAGCAATCATTTTTCAGCGGCCTTCTTAATTTATTGATTACTTAAACTGCCGCATACCTCGCGGCCCACAGCGCTAACAGCATTAGCTGCCAATTTATTCCACAGCCGCTGTCTCTGGCACATTCATTTCCTGGCGGGCTCCCTTAATGGCTTCCGCAAAGCGCCTTTGTTGGAGAGGAGTGGGCTCTGCGAGCGGAAAAATACACTGAAACTTGTCTGTCACGACCTTTCCGTCACAGTTCCTGCACCTGTTTTGTAGAACGGGCACGGATACGTTCCAATGTAATCGTGGATTACAGATTCTGCACACTGTGTTCAAGAGTTTTATCAGTAGTGGCTAACCGCACGAACGTGGACACTGGGTTGCAAGAAGTTCTACTTTCGGCTTCGTGTGTCACGAAGAAGAGCTGACACTCTTGTTCAGTGCTACGTGTAGTGCGGCAGCATGCAAGAGTGCCGCAATTTTTGGGCGGACTCCGCTATCCCCGAATATTCGTCTGACACAGAGGTCAAAGACTCAACACATGTAGAATACAACTTTCCTCCCATCTTAGGGCAAAGTGAGGTTGTGAGATGAAAGGAAAGACACATTACTACTACTACGGCAAAGTGAGGCTGTGAGATGAAAGGAAAGACACGTTACTACAACTATAAGTAAAAAATTACTCTAAATCCGGTATGAAAAGTGGACCCAGCTCCACTGCATGCCCTAACGGCAGAAAATAAGAACAAAAATAAGTCGCTTACAATGCGTAAATATTTGTCTCTCATCGGTCGCTCGGGAAAAAAAAGTCTGTGCTCTGGTGTCCGTCTGAGCATTCTATTTGTTCAGTTATCGGCGAGAGCGAGATTACTTTAGAAGGAAAATATATTTTGCCCGTCTGATGGCGGTAAGTAATGTGCCGATGATACAGCATATTTTGTTCTAAATGACAGAAGAAAACAAAAAAAGTGTTGGTGGGATACGGAGCTCTATAACTTTCAGTTTGGCGGAGAGTAATAGACAGGAAGTCATTAATGTTAGGCAGCACATCACAGGCAATCAAGACCTTTGCATATAGCGTACTGTTTTTAAGCAATTACTTTACACAACAGACAAGAAGAATTAGAAGCAGGAAACTTATTTTCGGTCTTAGATTTCGACACATTACAGCTTAGAACGAATTTCTTATCTACAGAACTACTATCTACATAGTATTTATGTTTGTTCAGAGCGGCAAGTATTGTACTATGCAGTTCTACTTAGTGTTTTTGTACACTCAACATACATTTCTATCACAAAGTTACTGGACAAGGATGCTGGAGCGGAACACTAGACTGACAGTGCAACGGAGCAAAAGTGAATCATACATAGCTAAACGATACAACTTTCATGGATCAGGGATACATCGTTAACAAACCTCCTTTCGTTCGAGCGATCTTTGGAATGTGTCGCTCTAGAGATGCAGAAATCTGGAATGCGTACAGCATCGTTTCGTGAAGAAACCTCTTTGTGTTCTCAAGTGCGTGCCACGAAAAGTAAATAAAACGTACAGACCTGCGATGTTCATTTCCTAAAGCGTGCATCATGCTTCTATGGAAATAATAAAACAAGAGAAAACGGAAGGCGCTGAGTAAAAGGAACGTCGGAGGAAGAGGCAGAAGGAAAGGAGCGGAGCGGTGAGTAAATGGAATGTTGGGTGGCTGGAGTGGGGGCAGAGAGAGAGAGAGAGAGAGAGAGAGAGAGAGAGAGAGAGAGAGAGGATACTGGCCGGGTGGGGGGAGCGGGAGCCGAGTGCTGTGGAGGGGAGGGGCGAAGGGGAGGAGAGGAAAAGGAAGGGGACGAGAGTGCTTTGCAACACACGTGGCGCAGGCTGGCTTGGGGATGGGGGGGGGGGGGGGGAGAGGGTGCTCCCGCCTGCGTGCTCCGAGCTTTTCAGGAGCATTTCACAAAAACACACACAACAAGAACGCCTAGTTAAAAAAAAATTCAAATGTCTTTAACATCCTGTACCGAGTTTTATTTTTATTTGTCCGTTTTTACACACGTGTCCATCTTTACGTTTACTGTACCGAACCTACATTTTTATACAAACTTGCCCCACCACCCACCCCCAAAAAAATTGTTGTACAATGAAGTGGATCTGTTTTAACATTAATTTAACCTTGATAATGGTAAGTAAGCTCCGTGCCTCTGTACTATTATTTTACACAGACCAGGTGCGACGTTTAAAATGCAGTCGATAACAATGTTGCACTGATGAAGATGGTTCAAATGGCTCTGAGCACTATGGGACTTCTGAGGTCATCAGTTTTCTAGAACTTAAAACTACTTAAACCTAACTGACCTAAGGACGTCACACACCTCCCTGCCCGAGGCAGGATTCGAACCTGCGACCATAGCGGTCGCGCGGTTCCTGACTGTAGCGCCTAGAACCGCTCCGCCACTCCGGCCGGCGCACTGATGAAGATACAAAAGTATTAAGCCAACTGGAGATAGAAGAACGCCCATACGTCCTGAGATAAATAAAGATACATAAAGAGCGTCCGGTTGCTGTATTTCTTACCACGGTGTTATCCTTCGCTACCTACTATTGCGGCAGGTGTCACAAAACACTTTGTTTATTCAGCAACATCACACGTGGCTACTGAATATTACATGACGTTAATTGAAAAAAAGAGTACACAAAATTTTACAGTGATAACAATACTAATAAAAATAATGATAAGAATCTCACTTCGCAGTATCTTTATTTAAGATTATTTGCTACAAAACGAATTGGGAATGTCTTGAGACGAAGTGACAAGGTACGAAACTACAATGAAAATTCCTAAATGACCCCTTAAAATATTCTGGGCGGAAGTGAGAAAAGCCTGAAGGAGGAAATGTGATCAGTTTAAATAAATGAATAAAACTTCTTGCTACATGCTATTACAAAAGGAATATTGGTAACAAAATGGCCGTCAATAGATGTTGGCACCTACACTCTGAAATTCCAAAAAAAAAAAAGACTATCGAAATAGCCCGTGCTCTTGACAGTATGCGATAGTAAAGTCAGTCTCTCCCCTCCCCTCAACATGAAAAAACAGGGCAAAATGTTTTCAACAGAACCTAAAAAAGTTAGACAAGCAAAGATTGATATGTCGAATACAGACATCAAAAACAAGCAGAAATCCCGAACTACAATTTAAACACCTTCAGGATTTACCAGAAAATGGAAAAGGCAAACGTGGTAGAGTTCTAAGATACTAGGAAGAAAACGACGAAGGATACCATTGCTAACTGCTTTACTTGGTCTACTGTTCACACACTCCGGCCAAACAACAATGTAACACAAAGCACAAACTTTCAAAGTTTGTTACTGCACCATGAGGACACAGAATACAATATTAAAGGGACAAACACAAGCTAAAAAAATTGAAACCCAGGTAGTTGCACAGTAAATCGCCGGTGGAAACACTCCGCGAAACTCAAGCTGCAAGCCGATGACTCAGTGGCAGTTGCCATCAATGCACTTTAGTTGTTAGTCAGGTAACACAGCACGGATCACAAGTGAACTGCACGATGTGCCGGGTCGAGTACTTTCAAGCTGCTGCCGTTTTGTCAGAGGAATATCGCCACTAAGCTAACGGCACAGGCATTCTCCCCCTACAACAGGTTAATGTTCAGTTACTGGCTGGTCTTAGCGAAGTTGGCCACGCAGTCGTGTCCCTTCTGCGCACACCGATGAGCAAAAACATTATGACCACTTCTTTAGTAGCGTGTTCGTCCATCTTTGAATCGAAATACATCACTGACTCTGCTTATCACGGATCCGACAGTTTCTTGATAGGTTTGTCGAGGTACGTGGCATTAGATGTATTCATACAGTCACGCAATTCGCGTAAATAACGGGTCGCTGTTTCGCGTACATAGTGCGAAATCGATCGTCGAGGCGTCAACGTGAGTTCACTGTAATACTCCTCAACCCACTGTAGCACGATTCCGGCTCCGAGACAAGGACAACTCTACTGCTGAAAGATGACATCGCCGTCGAGGAGGCATCAAGCATGAAAAACTGGTTCAACTGGCTCTGAGCACTATGGGATTCAACTGCTGTGGTCATTAGTCCCCTAGAACTTAGAACTACTTAAACCTAACTAACCTAAGGACATCACACACACATCCATGCCCGAGGCAGGATTCGAACCTGCGACCGTAGCAGTGCCACGGTTCCGGACTGCGCGCCTAGAACCGCGAGACCACAGCGGCCGGCAAGCATGAAAAATTGCAGGTGGTTCGCAACTGTCAGCGTGTATTCGATTACCACCACAGGTCCCATGCAAGCGCAGGTGAATGTCTCCCGTGGCGTAATACTGCCTCCAACAGCCTGGGTCCGTGGCGTGCTGGAAGTTTCGAGTCGCCGTTCACCTCGATGACGGCGTTTGTGGAAACGACCATCGACCTAGTGTAGCAAAAATGTGATTCGTCCGAAGAGCTGATACGTTTCCATTGATCTTCAATCGAATCCCAAAGGTCCCGTGCCCCATCCAATCGTAACTGATGATGTTCTAGGGTCAGCAAATGAACACGTCTCCTGCGGTGCTCTATGTTGAACAGAGTACGGTGAACGGTGTGCTCCGAAACACTTGTGCATGGACAAACATTGTACTCTCTGGGCAGACATGCTATAGGTCACCGTCTATCCCACTTTACAGAGCTGACAAGCCTCCGAACCCCACGTTCTGTGAAGAGTTGTGGACTTCCAACCATTTAGTGCGTAATGGTAGTTTCACTGTCCTACGTCTTTCCGTAGATGTTCACGACTGTAGCACATGCACATTGGACCAGCTTCGCCGTTTTTAAGGTACTAGCTCACAGTCTTTGCCGAATAGTAATCTGTCCTTGGACAAATTCGCTTACCTCAGTGGATTTCCCCCGCTATTGTGAACCCTATCCGGCTCTGCTGCGCTTATATTCTTTTCATAGAGCATCACGTGCCCGCAACGCCACCAGGTGGTATCCATCCTCGCGGTGGGCAGTGATCATAATGTTTCGGCTTATCAGTGTACATTTGCAGCCCCGTAGAACTTGATGCGGCTCTCTGTTACAAACACCGCGGTAGCGTCTGAGACTTATTACTCCTGGTTCCAATGTGGCGCCTCGGCTAGCCTTCACTCGCCGTCGTAGCCGACATTCACCTTCGACAACCAATACTACGGGTAGCTCCGCAGCTTCTAAATCGTTATTCAGTTTGTATCTGCCACCAGTACACTTTCGACGCGCTTTCGTTACTTAGGTACTCAAAAAACTCAAGGAGCTGTAACCTATCCAATCATCCATCCTCCTCCAATCCCCGTGTCAGTATCACCGACCGTTTCGTAACTCGGTCAAATCGCGTTCTCACTCATGGCATGCGTGAGGGATTCTGCCAGTAGCGCTGTGTACGTACTGGCCAGTGCGCGTCGCACTACAGACGCCGCTTCTAGGGGCTGGTCGTAGCCACAGTGTTCGGTTGTGACTGGACCACTCCGATGTACTATGTTTATTCGGAAATTATCGTTATGTGCTGGCTAGCAAGCACACCACTCTGCATTACTTTGCGGGCTACTTACATCACCTCTTTTTGGTAGGTCGCTAAAATCAACAGATCACTTGTTAGAAATTAAATTTCCTGAGGGGCCAATGTTTACGCTCCTTACACCGAGCGAGGCGTCATTTGGCATTTAACGGCGTGATGGTCGCAACTCAGTTAACTAGAGCCTAAACAGTAAACCGAGGGACTTGGACTACAACAGCTGGCGGTCGCAAGTACCCGGTAAGGAAGTACTGTTCTTTGGAATTTCGTAGACATTCTCAGGAACAGCAACAACCCTTGTTGTTTGTTAGACACTGCAGATGGCCTATAGTCGTAAACATCTATGCTCACGGTACTTGCTTGTAACTGGAAATGAACTCCTTTCTGTGCGACAATCTTATTGACAGGACTGCCGCTGAGGTCGGTTTGGGCAGGTTTTAGAGACGGGCCACGGGTGTTTTTTGAACGGATTCTGGAACACCTCCGTTCAAGCAGTCACCCGTGGCAGCATCGCCTGTTCGAGAATTGCGGCTGTTGTCCGCGAATCTCCGGCATTCGGTACAAAAATCTCATTCTTTCATGTGGCAAGCCTTGCATTGCCGTCAGCAAGGTGGGCAGAAAGTGTCCCACGGTTTTTTTTTTTTTTTTTTTTAACAGAGCCACCGAGATTCTATGATTTTTGGAGACAGTACCACTCTGCACCAACAGATGGCGCTGGCTGTATGAACTTCACGCTGGTCTCTTATCAGTTGTTGAATCACCGTGAACATATTCCCACACTTGTTTGTTTGTTACTAGCAAGTGTTGCTATGGTGGTGCACTTCAAAGTATATCATTTGCATAAAATTAACACAGCTGTACTTGGTAAGTTAATGAAAATATGTCATTCAATAATGTATTAGGTATTCTTATGCTTTCACCTAATGAAAGAACAGAAATATAATCAATTCCTATGTTTCAATTGGGAAGATAAAAAAAAAAACAGTGATGTGAAAGTTAAATTACCTTCAGTTTAATGGATTTACACATTGCTTACTTAATTTTTTAACTCTGTATACTGCTCTACAGTAATTTGTGTTTTTCATCTTGTTTTAATGCAATCATTAAAAAATTGGACCAAAGACATTGTGCACTTACCAATACAAGCTTTCCATGCCAGTGAAAGGTCTAACAGGAAAACTGTTTAAACATTATTAAAAAAATCGTTAGACTTTGAGTTAATAGGCGTGAGAGTATTGATAGTGAGAACATCCAGAGTTGGACGACCAACAAAAACGAAGTCACGCACATGGTGAAGGAGGAAAACTGGCGTCGGTACTGTAGTTGTCACCAAAGGTCTGAATGCTCAAATGACTAACAGCAAAGACGCTACATCATCGGTGTACCAACTGTAAAAGTCGTTATTAGTAGACAGTCCAGGGGAAAACATGCTTATATCCAGCCCACAAAGGGCATGCTGCCAGAAAAAAAATTGTTGATCGTCAGGCATTTGGTGAAAGAATAATGCCTGATGGAACATATGCCTGGAAGCAGTCCAGACCTAAATTCCACAGAGCACCTATGGGCGGAACTACATTATGCGGTCCTCGCAACTGAGACCAGCTTATTGCAGGTGCTTAGGTGGAACAGAACTCAGTCACAGAGGCAGCTGCGTTTGCAGAGAGTTTTAGCAGACAAGTTGCAGAACGTCGTCATAATCAAGGACGACATACAAAATAATGGAAAAAGGTAACAGATGACTGTCCGAATCTTTCATTCAAATGTAGAAACCAATGTTCCTTAAGAATGAAGGGTTCTGTGCAACAAAAAAATTTTAAAAGGAGATCTTGACGGAGAAACTTTCTGTCCATTCTGTACTAGCGGTGTGATGTTCTAGACTACACACAACTCGGCCGAACCGATTCAGGACAACGTACACTAGGACGGCTATGGCTACATGGGAAGCCGAGCCCCGCTGCACAGGAATAGGAAGCCAGTGCCTTAATCGATACGACTACTTGGCTCTTTGCGGTAGTTGGAGCGCCTCGATACGTATAATGGAAAGATATATCGCAGGAGTGGTGTGGCGGTCGCCGTGAACAGACCATGTCTCGCTGTTGCAGGGAACGCGTCGAGTTTCACTTGCCTGGCGGCTACATTATACATGTGCTGCCTTGAGGGAGATGGAGAGGGGAGAGGTAGAGAGGGAGAGAGAGCGCGAAAGAGAAGAGCCGTTAGCAAGCGCACAATTCTCTGGAAACATGAAGCGGCTAATTCTGCTCGTGAAGAGAGTTTCTGCGCATGCGCCGAGTAACTATGAAAAGCAACGATGATGCTATAACACGACTGATAAAATTTGTACAAGGCGATTTTACCTGTATCAGGACCCTGGAGCTCCGATTAGATAACACTGCGTAAGCCAGAGTGATTCTGTTCCTTCCCAGCGCGATGATAAGATCTCTTGATACAAACCCACGTAGCCTGCGTTATAATTTTTACGCTCATACAGATTTCTCTGGAGTGTCGATGAAATATAAATATAGACGATAAACAGACCTGACAAGAAGACAATGTAAGTTTTTGCAGTATGGTGGTACAGGGGAATACTGAAGATTACATGGGAAGAGACCAGGTAAGTAATTGAGAAGGTACAGAATCGAATTGGGGAGGAAAGAAAATCAGGGCACAGCTAGGTTAAAGGAAGCGATCGGTCCATAGAACACACACTGAGGCATTCAGAAATCGTAAGTTTGCTAATGAAAAAAAGTGTGGCCGGTAAAAACTGTAGAGGGAAGCACAAGTCTTACGTACACTAAGAAGGTTGAAATACATGCGGCCTGAGTAGTAACGAAGATATGAAGAGACTTTCACAGAATACATAAGCACAGAGAGCTGCATAAATTCCCTCCTTCGGACTAAAGTCCACAACATCAAACAATCATGGATTTATCTTCAGTGCCTTCCATGCTAACTGTAATTACTAAACTGCAACAGTTATTGTTATGATCCTTTTGTTGGTCGCAATACATTTCGGCAACGCTCTCCATCTTGTGCTCACTGGTGTATAACGTCAAATTAGGGATGAGCTTCCTACAAGCTTAGAGAAAAGGAAAACACGCAAGACAGCAGCGTTTCCTGTCCTAGATTAAGCATTAAACAGCTACCAGCCACATAATTGGCCTCCACAATATGATTATGTTTACTGCTTAAGGTTACCAGAATGATAACTGCTCATCTCATAAGGATAAAAGCTGAAGCAAGATAAAGTTGAGACTCTTATGCCCCCCCCCCCCCACACACACACATACACACACAATTTTTTTTAGCTATTACACGTATGCTCTTCAGCCATATGATATTACATATTGCTATCTGTGGCTAGCGAATGTTCTAAGTTTTTGGGCACACGATTAAGAAGTTTTGGATATAAATTGTAACATGTAGATGTGCCAGCACCTTGCAGCTATGAGAGCTCACTGCGCTGGGGAAGTAGGGGAAGTGGTAAAAAAGCGTGAATATATCAAGAGGTTTTGATTTAAATGTTTTTCTAGCTGCCCGGTAAGTCGAAAATCTAGTCGTCATCTTTTCGTTCTGGTTGAAAACTTCCATTCTAGCTAAGCATAATTTTAACATCAGTAAATCAGACTACTTAACAAAACAATGTGAATTTCTTTGGCCTGGACCATAATAGTGACCCCCTTGTGACATTTAATAAAGTCTCAGCCAAAAATGCAAAAAATACTATTTTATCCTTAAAAAAACAAAAACGCTGCAGCATGGGATCACCAAAGTAATTAAATTTGTATATGACAAAATAGCGCATCTTCTGTCCTTAATAATCAATCAGTCATTTGAGCAAGCCAACTTCCCCGATGTGCTGAAGTATGCAGAGGTAAAACCACTACACAAAAAAGGATCAAGAGAGGATATGGGAAATTACCGCCCCACCTTTATCCTCCCAATCCTATCCACAGAATTTGAAAAAAATAGTTGCAGTCCAGATAGCAAATTGTATTCTGAAACATAGTGTTATTCTTAAAAACCAAAATGGGTTCCAAAAAGGGAAAAGCACCATCAGTACTATTAATTAATTCATTGAAAAAATCTGCTCATCACTAGACAAAAGCAACAAAGTAGCAGATATCTTCTGCGACCTTATAAAGGCATTCGATTCTGTGTATCACTCCATGCTGCTTCATAAACTATATAGATATGGCATAAGACAAAATACTCTGCAGTGGGTCAGGTATTATCTGACAAACAGGAAGCAAAGGGTAATCATAACATCTAACACCATAAATTACGCATCTCAGTGGGGTACAATATCACAAAGAGTCCCGCAAGGCTCAATTTTTGGGCCAATATTGTTTCTCTTTTACATACATGTTTTACCTCTTAATATCAATGCCCAGCCAACCCGGTTTACTGAAAGTACCTCACTACCCCTTGAAAAACAAAACAGGTGGGATAAATTCCAGATGGTGTAATAAACACACTGAACAACGTAGATATATGGTTTCAACAAAATGGCCTTAAACTTAACATTTTAAAGACCTTGTTACACAATTTAGAACCAATCAATCAAAAATCAGTGACATCAGTATTCTACATAAAAATCAAGTTATGGACGAAGCTCAATCCATTACATTCTTGGCACTAAACTAGGACAAAAATCTAACCTGGCAAGCACATATAGATTATTTAACTACAAAATTAAACAGCCTTGCCTTTGCAGTGGATATCCTATCTGGTATAACAGACATAAGCTGCAGAAAAGTGGTGTATTACAGTTATTGTGAATCCATAATTAGATACGGATTAATTATCTGGGGAAATTCAAGCTACATGTCACGAATCCTGCTACTTAAAAAAGAAAAGCGAGAATTGTTAGAAAAATGTGTGCTGCCCCTTCAAGAACATACTGTCACCCATTACTCAAGAACATAAAAATATTACCTATCTGATCATTATACATACTTGAAGTCATCATCTTTTTACATAGTAAACCTGAGCTAGTAGAAGAAAACCATTTCAAACGTTCAGTATGTACAATTTCATGCTTCCATCACATCGCTGAAAACTCTACCAACAAATACCTCACGACATGGGAATGAAAATTTACAATAAACTCAAGCGTGGAGATGTACTGAGCATGGAGACAGTTTCACTGAAGAGAAAACGACATGATCTCCTGGTGGAAAAATGCTACTATTCATCTGAGGAATTTATGAACTGCGTATAATAATGTATACATATATTACAAAATGGCTCTGAGCACAATGGGACTTAACTTCTGAGGTCATCAGTCTCATAGAATTTAGAACTACTTCAACCTAACTAACCTCAGGACATTACACACATCCATGTCCGAGGCAGGATTCGAACCTGCGACCGTAGCAGTCGCGCGGTTCCGGACTGAGCGCCTAGAACCGCGAGACCACCGCGGCCGGCTACATATACAAAAATAACGTACTTTTACATCGTAAGAAAAACCATTTAATAATATTACTATGTCCAATATCAACTAGTACTGGTAAAAACTAGTGTTAGGGAATTATGTGGCTCTGAGCACTATGGGACTCAACTGCTGTGGTCATTAGTCCCCTAGAACTTAGAACTAGGTAAACCTAACTAACCTAAGGACATCACACACATCCATGCCCGAGGCAGGATTCGAACCTGCGACCGTAGCAGTCGCACGGTTCCGGACTGCGCGCCTAGAACCGCGAGACCACCGCGGCCGGCGGGACTTATGTATATCAAAAGGCTAAAACTGACGTGTCTCCTGTACAGCATGATCGGATGATCTGTAAATGTATGTTATGAGACGAATAAAAAACAAATACAAAAGACCACCGTAGATTGGCAACCAATGTGGATGTTTGTTGACTGACAATTGATACGGTATAGGTTTTTTTTACTGTCTTCCGAACCATTTTGCTTATTTCGTGGCAACGGATCGAGCTTTCACAAAACAACAGGACGACCATTTATTACAAAGGTTTCAACTTTCTTACAAAATTTGAACCTGTTCACACAAGTCTGCAACGCAAAAGAGGCGTGCTTCAAAAATCTCCCACAAGACGTGCTTTCCGCGTATTCTTGCACGTAAAATCGGAATGGTGCAAATACAAATGGCGCCATTAACTAGCATTAATTTCAGCCCACTTAAAATCTTTTGCAAACGGAATTAATCGAATCGCACAATTTGCCCGGGCGCCAGCTCCTGTTCGTCGTTCAAACACTGCTTAATATATTGTAACGTAGCTACAGTAATACAATTTTTCGAATGTCTGTACACTGGCCGCTGGTTCAGGCTAAACCAAAAATTTTTTACCCCACGTTCCTATCTTAAACAGCAACCGAGCACTAAGACCATCCCAAACCGCGATTCTAAGCGTGGCCTTTTTCGTACGAGGTTTTGTTCGTAAAAAAGTTTTAGAAAATCACAGCGCAGTAAATGTATGCAGGACAGGACTTGCCTCATGAACATTACACTGATGAGACGTTTTAAACCATTATCCGCGGTTTCTTTTTGTCTCATATAAGTTGGTAGTTCATTTGTTTATAGGTATCTTAGATGGAAATCGAGCGATGGTCGAAGCTCGAAACATATGATCACATCGTGGTCTACAGCGGAAAAAACACGAAAAAGAATAAGAAAACGGAAGAGCGATCTTTGTGAATTCTTCTTGACAAAGAAGGCGTCAATTTAGAAAATGGTAAATTATAAATCGCTGCAAAGCATATTGTTTCCTGTCTCACACCAGGCCGTCAATATGAGAAAACTGGTTATTTTATTCGTTTATTTGTTTCTCAAGTAAAGACCTGCTGTCTGTTATTATACAGCGGGTCATTTTGCATGTCATATCGTACAAAGTTTTCTTTGTTCAAAATTTTACATAAGGATCAATTTAAATTGAAGTAAAATAAAAATATATATACTCTAAAGCGAGTGGTTATGATGAAGCTCACCAAGATCTGGCAGTTCCGTCTAGTTGAAACACACGTGTTTTCCCTCTTCTTTTATGGTTGCAAAACATGAACACTCAAAGCCAGAGACAAACAATGCATTCATGCATTTGAGCTTTGATGCTAGCGTAAAATGGCCCGAAAGAAAAACAAATGTGTCCATTATTGAACATTCCGGTTCCTCCAGACGCCTTTCTTTTCGAGTCACCGAAAAAATTCTCCAGTTCATTGGCCATATTGTGAGAATAGATGGAGAAAATCTCGAGAAAATAACCTTGCAAGGAAAGATAGAGGGCACGAGACCAAGAGGAAGAGCAGCGAGCAGATGGCTAGATCAAATCAAGAAGATCTCCCGTCTACCTCTTCAACAGGCACTAAGAGAAGTTGGAACTCGTCCGGGATGGAGACGCTTGGTTCATGGGGTCACAACGCTCAGCAATCAACACGACGATTAATGATGATATATGTATATATCAAGTACAAATGCACGAAATAGTATTACAAACAGCAACTCAGAGTTGTTTTTTTTGGGGGGGGGGGGGGATTGGCTCGATTTAGTGTGTAGAACAATCGCTTACTTTTGATATGATTGTGTGTTTGTCTCGTCTTCACTTCCTGTGTGTGATACAGCATCCGACTGATTAACACTATGACCGTTTTCATGGTGTGTCTATGTTTATGATAAATTTCCGCGTGATAGTAAAAAAGAAGAAGAAGAAGAAGAAGAAGAAGAAGAACGGCCGCAGAAAAGAAATCTGCTTCTCTGAATGAAAAACGAGATTTCACGCCAAGTCGTGGAAACGGAGATCTTGGTTTTACCCGACCACCCCCGACGCAAAAAGTAGAAACGATTAAAAGCAGATAATTATTTCCTCAAAGTAAAGGGAGAGGCTTATTTTCTTTTAAGAGGAATCTTTTGAAAATTAGGGAGAAAGCGGTCGCGGAGGGGAAACTACGTCTGTATTATGAAAAGGTTCTTGTGACAAGGGCGGAGGCACCAATGTAAATCACAAATTGTTAACAAAATTTCTGCAGTTTAGAGTAAATTCAACGAACTGACAGAAAGAGGTTAAATATCTGTCTCTGGCGCAATTCCCCTTCACCCCTGCCTCCCTATATACACCACTGACCATTAAAATTGCTACACCAAGAAGAAATGCAGACGATACACGGGTATTCATTGGACAAATATATTATACTAGAACTGGCATGTATTTACCTTTCCACGCAATTTGCGTGCATAGATCCTGAGAAATCAGTACCCAGAAAAACCACCTCTCGCCGTAATAACGGCCTTGATACGCCTGGGCGTTGAGTCAAACAAAGCTTGGCTGGCGTGTACAGGTACAGCTGCCCATGCAGCTTCAACACGATACCAAAGTTCATCAAGAGTAGTGACTGGCATATTGTGACGAGCCAGTTGCTCGGCCACCATTGAGCAGACGTTTTCAATTGATGACAGATCTGGAAAATTTGCTGGCCAGGGCAGCAGTCGAACATTTTCTGTATCCATATGGGCCCGTACAGGACCTGCAACATGCGGTCGTGCATTATCCTGCTGAAATGTAGGGTTTCGCAGGGATCGAATGAAGGGTAGAGCCACGGGTCGTAACACATCAGAAATGTACGTCCACGGTTCAAAGTGCCGTCAGTGCGAACAAGAGGTGACCGAGACGTGTAATCAATCACACCCCATACCATCACGCCGGGTGATACGCCAGTATGGCGATGACGAATATACGCTTCCAATGTGCCTTCACCGCGATGTCACCAAACACGGATGCGACCGTCATGATGCTGTAAACAGAACCTGGATTCATCCGAAAAAATGAAGTTTTGCCATTCGTGCACCCAGGTTCGTCCTTGAGTACACCATCGTAGGCGGTCCTGTCTCTGATGCAGCATCAAGGGTAACCGCAGCCATGGTCTCCGAGCTGATAGTCCATGCTGCTGCAAACGTCGTCGAACTGTTCGTGCAGATGGTTGTTGTCTTGCAAACGTCCCTATCTGTTGACTCGGGGATCTAGACGTGCCTGTCATCTCGACTACTAGTCATACGAGGCCGTTGGGATCCAGCACGGCGTTCCGTATTACCCTCCTGAACCCACCGATTCCATATTCTGCTAACAGTCATTGGATCTCGACCAACGCGACCAGCAATGTCGCGATACGATAAACCGCAATCGCGATAGGCTACAATCTGACCTTTATCAAAGTCGGAAACGTGATGGTACGCATTTCTCCTCCTTACACGAGGCATCAGAATAACGTTTCACCAGGCAACACCGGTCAACTGCTGTTTGTGTATGAGAAATCGGTTGGAAACTTCCCTCATGTCAGCACGTTGTAGGCGTCGCCACCGGCGCCGTGTGAATGCTCTGAAAAGCTAATAATTTGCATATCACAGCATCTTCTTCCTGTCCGTTAAATGTCGCGTCTGTAGCACGTCACCTTAGAGATGTAGCAATTTTAATGGCCAGTAGTGTATATTTTCCATGTTCACAGAAAGTTCAGTTTCCTCTTTTTTGTTCAGAAATTGGAAATCTCCGCAACTAAAGTAAACGTGAGACTAGTCGCTGTGTCGAATAAGACAAATTTACAGTATAATTGAAAATGGATCTTTAATTCTACGCTGCTGGGAAAGACTGGGTTCGTCCAGATACAGAGGAAGGGCTGTCTTCCTGTCAGTCTGGTCCACTGCCTGGATCGTCGGTGGTTGGTATATTCTCTTCCTTCGTACACTAAACCTGTTTACTTCGACTTCATGGAATTCTCCCTCGTGTTAATTCTGCCAGCATTTCATTGTGGGTTACGCCAGAATTATCCCCTAACCACATTAAATGAAGTCCAGATAAGAATCTCAAACGACACGTCCTCCTCGTATCGTTGAACATCTGGGAAAAGGTTTTCAACGCTGCTGTCTTTGGTAGGTAACTGTGAAATCATTGTTAACGGCGAAAACTGCACATATGTTTATATCACAGTTACTGATTGCTTCTTCTCGTCTATCTATGAGCACTGAAAGTAAGCGAAGACGATCACCCTGTAATAGCATCTTTCCAAATGCATGAAAAATTTCAAGTGCAAAAGTACTGTGCTGAGTTACTCTGGAGGGTGGACAAGGTAGCACCCTTACTGACGCAACGTAATAATCATATTATTATAATACAATGGACTTAAATTATGTAAATTAAAAAAATTGTTTACAAGGAGGAGACCACATTCCCTTAAGACAGTATGCCCTGTCCGCATATTGTCTTCTTGTTCAGCAAATTTCTGCACAAGGTAGAGCATACAGAACTCTCCGTTAACGCGCAATATTTGTGAACGTGTGACAATACAGCTCAAACAAATGCGGCCACCAGAAAACTAACGTGAATGCCGTTATTGCCTACTTCATACACTATCAAACACGGGTATCATGTAGATATATTTTTGAACGAAAGGCCTAATAAAAGTAATGTTCGACATTCCTATGCTAGTTGTTCTAAAAGACGCCAGAAAACGCAAATTTGTTTGATACCAAAATGGTTAAGGGTGTTTTTTTTCACATAAATAAAAAGTACAGCGCCGTGCTTGTTGTTTTATTTTACACTTACAATGTATTCCATCACTGTATAACGCAAATAGTGTACAAAAATTATTTCCTATACTGTATTTCCCTTACTATGTTTGTAGTTTGCCAGTTTGTAAATGAGATAACAAAATTTGGAAACGGCGCATTCGAAGCGATCCCTGAACAACGCAGTACTTGGGACAGAGGAAGCATGCAAAGACTACACAGAAAGTGGTAGTCCGTTTTTTTCACACGGTTGCGTGAGAGACAAGTAGCGCAACCGTGGGACTATGCCGTACTTTACGCAAATGACGGAATTCTTCGATGTACGTTCTCCTGAGAGTTTCAAACTTCCAACAGCTATCAAGTTACTTCAAAATCCCATTTTCATCGTCCGATGGCGTCCAACATCGCAGTTAATTATACAGCGCGTCAAATACCGTCCGCCAAGCACGGAGTGCAGTTTGCTGAATACAGATGTGGACGGATTAAGCAGAGCGCAGCCGCCGCTCGCTTCCCCCACCAGCCGGCATATCGACCCACCATCTCTCTCTCTCCACACACACACACACACACACACACACACACACACAAGTGGCTCAGTACTTTGAAGCCGCTGCAGCGTCGCATTTCCATCGCGTCCCGCGTGGTAAAGTGGCGAAACAAGCGCAGTCAGTAGTCATTCTGCCTGTTCAACTCATTCCAAAGCTCAGAAATGTTAGCATGCATAGCTGCTAAAATAATCGCCTGATGGCGCTTTTAATGCGTCATTGTTATTGTACAGTACACTTTCTTTCGATGTTTCCTGGATCACGTAGAACTGTCTTAGAATGCAGATACTTCTACTATTCCATATCATATTAGTAAATGAAAATACGTAAAAGTTGGAACTTTTTTTATAGACATAAACATGCTGTTTCCAACGCTATCAGTTTTAAATGTAAATAAGAAGACAATGCAAACAGTCAATAAATTTTTAAGATTTTTTTTCTTTTTTACGAGGCGTTTTGGAGGCTTTGCTGCATCATCACGGCACTGCTCCTGGGAAGCCAACGATGTCGAAATGCTTGCAGTAGTGTGCATCCTCGTTGTGAACTCCCATCGAGACCACTGCATGTGTTTCAAAGCACTGTCGCACAGAATACTTAACTTAACATTCATTCTCTTGTGGACTCCAGGTGGACTTCAGTACCACTTGCGAAGATGGAAGACATTTTTAAAAATAATTAACTATAAGGTCAAATAATTATAAAGTCTGGTATGTGTTGTCAGATATGTCGTGACTTTATTGACACAGATCTCTAGAAAAAAAAAATCTCTTCAGTACGCAGACTGAGTACGAGATGGCGAAGACATAGACGTAAGTCCTACGGAGGCCACAAAATTTTCTCTGGATAAGAGTTCTTGTTCCCTAACTGTCAATAACTTCAAAAACATATAATGCTCCGAAAACGCAGCTGTAATTCGACCCAATTCTGCGATGTGCAAAGTATAAACCAGTCTGCAGACACAACTGACATTATTGTCACTGGACGGCCACGGAATGTGTATGTATGAACAAAAAGCATATGGAAATGAACAGACTGTGTCAGGAGACTTATTTAACCGAAGTGACTTAGCAATCCCTGGAGCCACCAATCTCTATTATCACGTCACCAAGTGACCCCCATCCAAAGTATGCTCGTCTCAGTCTGTTACGATTTGAAGGTCCCTTAGAGACCGAGCTTCTGGCCAACTGGGATGAAGAAAGCTGGAGGAATTTGCGGTGGCCACTCTGTAGCACGAATTCTGACATCCAGATGGGGAACATAAGACCACGATTTGGACGTAGATCCTCCTGTATTTGTGCTGTGTTTATACTCGTATTTATACATTCTCAGAACATCGTGCTGCTTTTGGTAAGCCCAACCGTTTTCTAATTGAAAATTCCAGCGTATCTTACACGGAAAGTTTGTGATCAGTGAGTATTAGCAATTCCGAATTACGACAGTGAACCATGAACTTTTAATGTGCAAGCTGTGAGGGCGGTTACGTCAGCGAAAGAAATATGTACACTGGGAATTATCGGTGCTATGGGAGACAAGAAAAAGATTCAAAAAGTAACTTTGTTGGAAAAAGTTAAACTGGAAGTCTTCATCATGAGTGTAATGAAGATGAAATTGGGTAAGCGGACATGTAACCAGGCAGATGGATGATAGGTTGGCCAAAAAAGCTCATTGTTCACTTGCGAATGACGGGTGCAGAACAAGAGGATGATCAAATGAAAAATTAATTGTCAATGTCAATTAAATTCACCAACAGGTTTGTAACTCAAGATGTTATTTTATTCTGAAGGCTACCAGTTTCAGAATTCCACTATGTCATCTTCAGGATGAATCTCTCCGGATGCATCTCTCCAAATAGATGAAAAGACCGAAAAATCTATCAAGTCTTCGAATGAAGCAGTAGTGTAACGACTGAATTCACAACATCCGGAGACTTGTGGCTCTGTATGACATTTTCGTTTATTTGGAGAATTGCATCTGGGGCTTGAAAATGGGATAGTGAAATTCTGAGACTGGTAGCCTTCAAAATAAAATAACATCTTGAGTTACACAGCTGTTGCGGAATTTCATTGACACTGCCGATGTCCCCTGGACCAACAGAGAAATGATAGAGTGGCTGATGACAGCACACCCTATGAGGAGAAACGTGGGTGCGTATAGCTCGAGGTGGCAATACATGGAAAGGTCCACAGGAAACTTTCGTCAGTCGCGCACGTCTAATGACCTACAATGAAGAAGAAGAACACACTTTATACATCATATTAACGCAAACTGCTTGCTAGAATTACATATTCATAACGAAATCTTTTAAGTGTAAATTCATTTTTGGTTAAAGTATGATTTAACATAGGCAAAAGCTGCAACATAAATACCAGCAGGCTTCATCCATTCAGGCTCTTAATTTACCTTGGAGAGCGCCCACATCTAACTTCACCCCATTTTTAAACTGGTTGATGCCGAAGATAATAAAAAAATTACTTTTCTCCATTAGTGCAGTGTTGCTTCTGTGACTGTATTACTTTCGTAAAACAGGAAACAAATCGTCTTCAATCAGAAATCGTGAATTTTATTTGAATACACGATGCACTTCGAACACTGGTGACTAATCTTCGGGTGCTTGATCAGTCTACACAGTAAACTTACTACTGACCCTGTTAATGAGTACATAGGTATACATATTGCAAGGTGGCACGTTATGACCAATATTTTTTACAAAACTAAAATACGACCGAAAAATCTCTTATTGTTTCCACCTAGTGATCTTAAAGTTCTTAAGTAAAGTAAGCGCAGACACATTTATATATAAAAATATATACGCATCTTTCTCTCCTAGCACATTTGTGAACGAAAATCAAAGGAGTCAAAGAATACCCTAATGTTACTCCTGCAAACATACAGGTGCTGTTATTTTTAAGACGACACAAAGATGTTACATTGTTATTTATACATAGATGTCATTTGCAAAACAATTATTTTTGCACAAACTACATTTGACCTCATGGCGTCAAATGGTTGCAGGTATTAAATAATTATTTCTTTAGGAAAAAATAAACTTTTGAGATTGCTCAAAACACTGTGGCTATTAAACTTTGTTCATACCAAGACAAAAGAAAATTTGTGAATGCCTAATTACATACAGATATAAAGCTACAGCACAAAAAGAAGGAATAATTTAATAGATACCTTTACTAGCTACATCTTGAGTTCACTAGCAAGCTACATCCATTAGAAATGAGTGACACTGACGAATGTGTTACAGCCTTATCCACGAAATTTAGAGTTGCTGTAGTTGACATACATACGAAAAACTTCAATCTATTCAAAAGAAATACTGCAATGACCACAATAGTGGAACTAAGAAAAAACACAATATTTCTACGAAACAGTTATAAAGATAACCAACATTCTTTTCATAAATACGGAAAAAAACATTATTGAACAAAGGTCTTGAGCACTGCCATCACACCAAAGTTTAATCATTATAACTCAAAAAGGAAGCTGCAGGAAGCTAAGGAAGCTGCTGGTTCGACCAAGCAGAACCATAATGAACAGATTGTCTTACTACATAATTTTAATGAAATTATTGTGTACGAATAGAGAAAGTTAAACGATGCTTCAATACAATCTGTTAAAAAAAAACGAACTTTTAAAACAGTTGAAACGTAAACTCAATAAACACTATGCTATTGTTATAAAGTTGCACATACTCAGCGAACTTCACCATTGTGAAGCCCCGCATTAGATAATAAATACACATGAACTAACAACTCTCATCAAAGGTATAAAACACCATTTGACACTGTTAATCTGCTAACAAACGTACTTGTCAAAGTAACAATTGGAATTATTGGATAAATCTTATTTAGCGCAATAGATTAATCTTCCTGGAGATTGATCTATCTCCTTGAATTAGTACAACTTCTCATTTAATGATAAGATCTACCAACAGAAAGGAAATTTAGCTATGGATAACATCATCTCAAACCTACAGGACGACATATTCGTGGTCCACTTAGAAAATATTTTTTTAAGGGAAAACGTAGCCTGTAAAAGAAGATATGTGATGACAGACTACTCCAAATTGATGGCATTTAAGATTAACTTAAGGAACTTCCGAAATTGTTTTTCACTCCATAATATAATAAAGTGCAAAACAGAACATTAAGCGTAGCAGTCCATAAAGTGACAATTGTTAATGGACAACAAGGACATAACTTTTACATCTTCAGGAAACCAACTTACAAACATGTCACAATACATGAACCACCATCACACCATCCCAACACAGACGAGGTGTATTTTGGTTCACGCTGAGCAGGGCGCACTCATTACCATTAAAATTGAAAGCACAAACAAAAGGAATAGATACCATGAAAGCGGCTGCAACGAATAAAGGGTATTCAGCAAAATCAATTGACAAACTATCCAACAAAATAAAGACCAACATCAATGGTAGCAGCACAACAACAAGAACAACTGACAACACATAAGTACACAAGCATTCCATACTTTGGCACATCACAAAAAACTGTTAGGTTATTTAGAAATAGAAATATAAAAATACGTTTATCCACCAATAACAAACTTTGACACCACTTGCCTTACACACCAAACACAAACACCCTAATAACAGAGCACAGTGGAACATATAAAGTACAGTATAACATTTGCCCTGTTTTCTACATACGAAAAAAAGGAAGAATTTTCAATACATGTTACAAAGGACACACTGATACTTTCACCTCGACCACTTGGTTAATCTTCAGAAAGCTAATCATTTGTACCTTAACAGGCACACATTAAAAGACAACGAGAGTAATAAACTCCACAAAAAATGAACGGTAATAAATTGATCTGCTAGAACAATTATAAATACTGTCACACACAGAGAAAAATTTTCTGACAACATAAATGAACAAAGTTTAACAGCCACTGTTTTTTTTTTTTCAGCCAATTCGAGAGCTTAATTCTACCCAAAGAAACAATTATTTAATAGCTGCAACCATTTGATAACGTAAGATTACATCTGATTTCTGCACAAACAATTGTTCAGCAAATGACATGTAAATGTTAATTATAATATAACCTCTTTGTATCATCTTAGGAATAGCAACACCTGGGTGTGTATGTAGAAATAACATTAGCATATTCTTGCACTACCGAGCGAGGTGGCGCAGTGGTTAGCACACTGGACTCGCATTCGGGAGGACGACGGTTCAATCTCCGGCCATCCTGATTTAGGTTTTCCGTGATTTCCCTAAATCGCTTCAGGCAAATGCTGGGATGGTTCCTTTGAAAGGGCACGGCCGATTTCCTTCTCCATCCTTCCCTCACCCGAGCTTGCGCTCCCTCTCTAATGACCTCGTTGTCGTCGGGACGTTAAACACTAATCTCCTCCTCCTCCTATTCTTGCACTCATTTGAATTTTGTTCATACATGGGCTCTGAAACGAAGAGTATGTAAAATCTACTAGCGAACCTGGCAATGTTTCGTAACTGCTAAATATATATCCCCCCCCTCTCGCTGGCCATCACCTCCTCCGCCCTCCCCCCCCCCCCCCTGCCTATCCATTTCCTTCTCCCTCCTCTTTCCGTCCATCTCCACTTTCCCCTTCTGTATGTCCATACCCCCTCCAAACTCTCTGTCCATATCCTACTCCTTCGACTTAAGCCTTGTTCAAAATTGTTGTATCTACTGAAAACTTCATTCCAAGTTGAAGTCGCTTTAAAAAAAGGTAAATCTGTTGGGATCGTTGGTATATGGGTTATGAGAGGTATCTCCTGCTACTGGATCTGTAAGGATAGTTGCTTCAATGACAGTATTTCGCATAGTTTTAACCCGCCAATGGGTAGGATTGCAAAGCACAATACAGATTCCGTATTAGTATTCTAGTCATAGGGTGACAAGCCATAAATACAACTGTGACGAGGAAAACAAAACAGCATGGAGCTGTGCATACCATTTTTCTTTAACGTTATAAATACGGAGGAATATATATATATATATATATATATATATATATATATATATATATATATATATATATATATATATATATATATAGGAGAAACAGTTTGTCTAACGGTTAAAATGCCCTGCTATCGAAGTTAAAACTGACTGCGAGCAAGAAAATGAAACTGCAATTTTCACAGCACAGCATTTTCTTTCTCGCAGTTGATTTTTTTTCCCCCCAGGAAACCCGTACGTTGTAGTCTAGAAACAATTATATGCCATTCATATTGACAATATGTAGCCTATTTCTGTTTATTAATGTACTGTATAAAAATTTGAGGTACATCGGTTTCGGTAGAACGTCAAACGAAGACTTGTCTTTATGTAGCGTGTAGATAAATGTGTTTTATATCATACCGTGCTGTAAAACTGTGCAACCACTACTGGAATCAATGAGTTATTTTTCGGGTTTATTTTGGTTTCATGAAAATAGTAGTCAGAAGGCTCTTTCTTTGTAGTGTGCCAGGGGCGTTTTAAGGCCCAAGAGGCACAAGCCGCCGCTTGGGACGCCAGGCTAAGAAGGACGCTACGTGCCCAAGTGAGTGCTATATGTGCTGTGCGTATCGCAGTTATTAGTGAGAAATGGGCACGAGTGACGGTGGCAACAAAAGAGGCTATGAGCGGTGAGGTAGGGAAGGGAGAGGGGGAGGGGGAGGGGGGGGTGGCAAGTGTGGAAAATGACCCCGAACCACCCAAGCGTGTACCTATGTACTCTTTGTAACAGAACCAGTAGCAATCTAAACTTGAAAAACAATGTAGACAGATGAAGCACCTGAAGATAAGCCCCGATGGCTCAAAATCCATCGTGTATTGAAGTAAAAAATCACGATTTATGGGTCATGACGGTTTGTTATTCATTTTATAACACCAAGGTTCTTGCGTTTCTGAATGTCCTGGTAATTCGTAAATGGTCACACGGTGAAATGAGAACATGCGCAAAACATGAATGCTGCCGAATTTTTCAGTGTAATGGGACCAAACTGTTGTTATATCTGAAGCAGTTATTCAAAAGAAGAGTTTTTTCTGCTTAAAATCACGGTTGCCCACGCAAAAGGTTAAGCGTTTTTAAACTTTTAACTGCACCACTTTTCTGTGGGCTTTGCTGAGGAAATAACAAGTTAAAATGTCTCCTCAAGATTTTGCTAAGCCTATGGGACTACTAAATCTGAAGTTGAGTGTCGCGTTATAGAGCGTAGCTGTTTATTAATCGGATGAATATGATATGGGACAGCAACTCACACTTGCCACGAAGTGTCACGGCTACCAGTTACAGCGGAATGGCATGTAACGAATGTGCGCATGCGCGACGTGTCGCAAAGGCAACAACATGTGCGTATTGGCAGGGCTGCTGTGATGCCATTCTGTCAATAAATCTCATCGCCCCTGGCAGTCAAAGAGAGAGGTTTGACAACGCACGTGACGTAAACCATCGCGACAAGAACGCCATTCTGCACAGGGGTTGGCACGCGGTACTTCACAGTCCCTCTGCAGCCTAGCAAAACATAACGTTGATTGCGATGTGTGCAGAGGTACTATAGCACAATACAGACCCACAAACGGGTGTTCGCGTGAGGTAACATGTTCACATACACACACACACACACACACACACACACACACACACACACACACAGAGAGAGAGAGAGAGAGAGAGAGAGAGAGAAAGAAACTGCGCTGCAGCAGACTGCGCATGCGCGACAACGCGGCATGCCTCCTACTCCATATTCCTTGCCTGCCCCCCACCTCCACGTATTACCAGATAGATGTTGGTCGCTCTGTCTTCGAGCCCTTCTTTTCTTGCCCTCCGCGCAAGTCTACTTAAACGCTGGAGGCAGAGAACACTTCGTTACTTAAAGCGCTTCCTGTTATGAACCCGTGGACAGAGGGCAGCTAGCGGTTCAGCTACGTCAAATAAAGGCGGAGTAAACCGTTAGCTGTATTATTCTGCGGCCAAATATTAGGTGTCGTTCGCAATACTGTTTACACAGCTATTCGTGTAAAACGTCAAAAGAACCTGTTGAAACTAACCTCTCGGCAACTTGAAATACCATTTAACATAAGGTTACCGTATTACCAAACAAAAAACCAGTGGGTATTACAAACAATCTTTATGTGAACTACAACGGTTTACTTATCAACAAGAGTATATTTTCCCGCTTCCTCGCATCTCCGTAAGTTACACTTTCTTGGATATGATGGCATCATAGTACAGAGAACAAATGGGATCTTTGTAGTTATAACTGGCGATCAATCAATTCTTTGCACATAGTCAGAAAGTCTGTTTCTTTCATCAGTCTAATGCATATTTAATAAGTAAAATACCCTTTCGACAGCTGCATTGTGGACAGGGATTCCAAAAAAGTATTGGACGAAATCACACCATGTATCAGAGATACAGCTTTCTTTAAAAAGGTTTACATAGTTACTGATCTGACCTATTCAGTTACAAAGATTTTTAAACTATTGACTTCAGCAGACAATTCATTGTCATCCACAAGAATATTTCTATTTCTCAGATAGGCCACAGCATTTTCCACACTTTCCCAATCAATTTCTTTGCGAAGAGTTAACCAATCGAACACAGTTAATTCACCGTACTCCCTCATCCATTTGCTAATTCAATCATTACAAACAGAATAACAATCATTCATATCTTTTCTGAAAACATTAACAAGCTGGGCATTGTCACATTTAGAGAAGACATTTCTTACGTTTAGGCTAACGAAATTATTTTTAGCTGTCTCTTGCACTCTTGACACAGTATCACTGAGGGCTGAATACACTTCCACTAGTCCTCTTTTTTTTTTTTCACCTTCAATGCGCAATATTTGCTTGTGCAGGTAACTCGAGAAACCACAGGTATCTTTCAACCACAGGATTTTCCACCAAATGCTTAATTGTAATGGAGACATTATTTTGAGACCAGAGGTAAGATTTAAGAACCTCCTTTTAAATTTGTTAAATGCTTTCAATTGCAGGCATAAGTGATAGCCACCTTGTCTTACCATGATTGTCTTATTTTCAGTCCTACATTGCAAAATTCGACCAAGTTTCACGAACTCACCGTAAAAATTGAAAAATGGCAATACTTTCTGCATAAAGACCTCCACATTCATCTTCAAAATGTCTGAAGCAATTCTACCTGCATTACAAATAATATGGCATGAACAGCCACTTCCTGAAGTGTTATCTCGCAACTGAACACATTGTTGGAATCAGATCGTTGCTGTCCGCCAAAGCTGTCATTGACGTTATCACCAACAAAAGAGACACACTTTCCAGACAGATTCTTTTCCTGAAGCACTTCCTCTTTATATTTGAATACAGTGTCTGACATTTAGTTTGGGAAATTTTGCATGTCAATTAGCTTAGTCTGTATACGCCCCATGGATAAAGAAATGAACTGAATAACCACAGGAGTAAGTTTAACATTTCCATGTTTGTTCGCATCAATAGTAAGACCGAGAAAATTAACTCCTTCCAATTGAACATTTTACTGATAACGGTACTCACGGGCTAATACATTGCTGACTACTGCTTCACATTTCGTTGTAGCACAAGAAAAGTTTCAAGCAATTTTAGAGCCATGGAAATCCTTTCTAGCCAATTTGTTGCTACAGTTCATCGAGCTAAAACGCTGATGTTTTGCAGAAATGCATATGCTGCCTCAGCTGCTGCTCTCTTCAGATCACTTTCACTGCAGGTTTTCGACAGGAGCTCACCGATTCTTTGAGATGTGGCTTGTGCTTCTTTACATTTTTCTCTGATTTTAGTATTATAATGTTCCATAATATCGGATCTCCCACCATGTGATACAGAGAAGAAATACCTGGAAGTAAATAAGACTTCAAAATGAGACTAAGCTACATGTAAGATACCGGTCACGCAGGACACAGGCTCTGCTCCCATTGTTTTCTTGCACAAGTTTATTTAAATACGATACATAACTGCACATCAAGCATTCTGCCTCATATACAATTCTTCGTTCTCGCAGAAATGGAAATTCATTCATGTAATTTTCCCTAAATTTTCATTTATACTCACTTTTACGCATATTCGAAACTTTCTCTACAATCACAACAGCTAATACCAGTGACTAGCGACGACAGTCGCCGATCGCCTGACGTGTTGCCAACCTGTCGTTATCTCTCCCACTTCATGTCCATTTACAGCTTCAGTGCGCCAGAGGACACTTGACATCATACAACAACTTGATATTGAAGTCCGAAAAACGTTTTTTTTTTTTACTGTTTTATAATTTGCAATCGACGGTTAAAATAGAGCATGAAAAACCACGTGGAATCCGGATAAAACGGGTGATTTGGTAATCCTAATTTAACATGGCGCTTGTTTCAGGTGATTCGTTCATTTCCCGGAGAGTACCTTACTGCTTTAAACGGGCCGAAATCGTCGAACTACTGTGTTTAGCAAATGGCTCTGAGCACTATGGGACTTAACATCTGTGGTCATCAGTCCCCTAGAACTTAGAACTAATTACACCTAACTAACCTAAGGACATGACACACATCCATGCCCGAGGCAGGATTCGAACCTGCGACCGTAGCAGTCGCGCGGTTCCGGACTGAGCGCCTAGAACCGCGAGACCACCGCGGCCGGCGTTTAGCAAATCATAGTACGCAAGGGGATGAGTATCTTTTTAACTGTATTGTTATATTACTAGAAATGAGTTACAGATAAGGAAAAAAGAAAGAGTCGTAGAATTTTACGAGCAGCGCAAGTGTCTTTTTACTCAGTAATGCACAAAAAAATACACAGCTCTTTTAATAACGAATATATTGTCCTACATAAGAGACAGAAAGCATCGAAATGGTCACAAACTCGTTACACGTCATTGTGCTCCTTCCTGCAACTGAAAAATTGTACCGAATGGTTGTTGTACGTTCTGTGGTCAGCTCAATGAAAGGGTAAACGCATCCAAATGTTAACTCCGGTAAGCCCACTACATTAACTCCAAGCCCGGCGAAAATCGCAACTATACTAGTAATTTTCTCGTTCAAAAGATTAAAAACACATGTTTCTGTTCATTTTTGTAAAAATATCAAAATGCTGCTGACAAATCTTTTTGAATTTTCTTGTTTAGGGTTCCCTACCTCAGTCGGCAAAAAAGGAACCCTTATATGATCTATTTCCTGCCCGCCATTCAATCTGCCTATCTATATGTCTGTCTACCTACTGTATTTGTCTGTCTGTCCGACTATTCAAAACACTTTTTCTCAGGAACGAGTAGACGTATGTAGTTGTACTTTACGTCACATATTACTTTGCATGGTGACTTAGCGACATAAAAATACTCTACCTTGTAAATGAATACAATCCAAAGGTACGTCAATTTATGACACATATTTTGATACTGGCAAACTCACGAAAATCTATAGTGTGCTTCCCGTTAACCTATAATCAAAAAATTTGGCAAGAAGCCAAGTTTCACAGTAAACGTAAAGGAAAAAAAAATCCGAAAATTGTTAATCTGTAATTATATCACACGAAAAAAAAATTTTCTTTTGTCATCTGCTACCCGATGTCAAACTTGAAATTAAAACAATCATTAGCTATGTATTCAAACTGACGGGTCGCAATGGTAAAAGTCAAACATCGAGCAAGGAACGACTTTATTGCTAGTATGTCGAGCTTCGTGATTGATCCATCATGACATATCCAGTAGATACGCACGTAGATATGGCGTTTCAAGTTGTATGTGGAATAAACAATCGCAGACTAGTCATTTCTTGCCTAAAGTTTGACTTTACCACTGCGACCCAGTCGGCCTGAATGGAGAACTACTGATTATTATTATAATAATGGTCGCCTGCCTCCTGCATGATTTTGTCACATTTATCTTACTGAAATTAAAATGTTCTCGAAAATCTTGGAATTTCAAGGACTGATATTTTGGCAGCATCGATGTCGATGCGGGCAAAAGTGGTCTACATTCTCGACTCCTTAATGGATGAATTGTCTGTAGGCAGAATAACCCTCAGTGCGCGAGTCCTAGTCGCATCTGACCAATTTAATTTATTAATTTTTAGTGTGATAAACATCCAAAAGTGTTTTACGTTATTAATTTCAGCTTCGGAATTGTTTCTCTTAACGTGCTTCTGTAACATGTCTTCATCTGCCTTTGCTGGTAACGCTATTATGATTCGGAATGAAAGCGTGATAAACACTATTGTTTTTGTTCAAATGGTTCTGAGCACTATGGGACTCAACTGCTGTGGTCATCAGTCCCCTAGAAAAAAATGGTTCAAATGGCTCTGAGCACTATGGGACTTAACATCTATGGTCATCAGACCCCTAGAACTTAGAACTACTTAAACCTAACTAACCTAAGGACAGCACACAACACCCAGCCATCACGAGGCAGAGAAAATCCCTGACCCCGCCAGGAATCGAACCCGGGAACCCGGGCGTGGGAAGCGAGAACGCTACTGTACGACCACGAGATGCGGGCAGTAGCCTAGAACTTAGAACTACTTAAACCTAACCAACCTAAGGACATCACACACATCCATGCCCGAGGCTGGATTCGAACCTGCGACCGTAGCGGTCGCACGGTTCCGGACTGCGCGCCTAGAACCGCGAGACCACCGCGGCCGACATTATTTTTGTTGTGTGCGCTGTTGAGTGGTGACCTGTCTTCCGTACAACGCAGTTTAGGCCAACTGGCACTTGAAATTGCGTCAGAACCAGACTTCGCCCTGTCCCTTCATTGCCATGCACAGCCATCCAGAATACACTGCCTCAGCACTTACAACGGCGTCCACGAAATACACACGAGAACAGGTGAATAACGCGAATGAGAGAAGATGTAAACCTTGGCCACTGGCCCGAGGCAATGACGTCGGAATTCGCATGTTGCAGGGCTCACCATGACGTGATCGTGCAATTCAGTTTCAGTAGGTCGAGTTACTCTGGTTTTCAATGTTACGGAAAGCAAGGTCACCGTCAGAAGTGAAGGTACGAGATACCACCTGTGATACATATGCCGTAATGTAGAACCACAATTAAGGAATTAGCAATGATAGACTTCATTAACGCCCAAAACAAAATGCATACTTGAGAGCCAGTCATGACAAAACTCTACCAGCTGGTGAGCAAGATGTATGAGACAGGCGGAATACCCTCAGACTTCAAGAAGAATATAATAATTCCAATCCCAAAGAAAGCAGGGGCTGACAGATGTGAAAATTACCGAACTATCAGTTTAATAAGTCACAGCTGCAAAATACTAACGCGAATTCTTTACAGACGAATGGAAAAACTGGTAGATGCGGACCTCGGGAAGGATCAGTTTGGATTCCGTCGAAATGTTGGAACACGTGAGGCAATACTGACCTTACGACTTATCTTAGAAGAAAGATTAAGAAAAGGCAAACCTACGTTTCTAGCATTTGTAGACTTAGAGAAAGCTTTTGACAATGTTGACTGGAATACTCTTTTTCAAATTCTAAAGGTGGCAGGGGTAAAATACAGGGAGCGAAAGGCTATTTACAATTTGTACAGAAACCAGATGGCAGTCATAAGAGTCGAGGGGCATGAAAGGGAAGCAGTGGTTGGGAAAGGAGTGAGACAGGGTTGTAGCCTCTCCCCGATGTTATTCAATCTGTATATTGAGCAAGCAGTAAAGGAAACAAAAGAAAAATTTGGAGTAGGTATTAAAATTCATGGAGACGAAGTAAAAACTTTGAGGTTCGCCGATGACATTGTAATTCTGTCAGAGACGGCAAAGGACTTGGAAGAGCAGTTGAACGGAATGGACAGTGTCTTGAAAGGAGGATATAAGATGAACATCAACAAAAGGAAAACGAGGATAATGGAATGTAGTCCAATTAAATCGGGTGATGCTGAGGGAATTAGATTAGGAAATGAGACACTTAAAGTAGTAAAGGAGTTTTGCTATTTAGGAAGTAAAATAACTGATGATGGTCGAAGTAGAGAGGATATAAAATGTAGACTGGCAATGGCAAGGAAAGCGTTTCTGAAGAAGAGAAATTTGTTAACATCGAATATAGATTTAAGTGTCAGGAAGTCATTTCTGAAAATATTTGTTTGGAGTGTAGCCATGTATGGAAGTGAAACATGGACGATAACTAGTTTGGACAAGAAGAGAATAGAAGCTTTCGAAATGTGGTGCTACAGAAGAATACTGAAGATAAGATGGATAGATCACGTAACTAATGAGGAGGTACTGAATAGGATTGGGGAGAAGAGAAGTTTGTGGCACAACTTGACTAGAAGAAGGGATCGGTTGGTAGGACATGTTTTGAGGCGTCAGGGGATCGCAAATTTAGCGTTGGAGGGCAGTGTGGAGGGTAAAAATCGTAGAGGGAGACCGAGAGATGAGTACACTAAGCAGATTCAGAAGGATGTAGGTTGCAGTAGGTACTGGGAGATGAAGAAGCTTGCACAGGATAGAGTAGCATGGAGAGCTGCTTCAAACCAGTCTCAGGACTGAAGACCACAACAACAACAACATTTTATTCTCAATGTCGTGTCGCCCCCCCCCCCACCCCCGCCACGTCGCTAATAACGTCAGCAACTGATTTTTCCCCTTCAATGGAGCTCACTTTTTCAGTGTTAAAAAAGGTATTTTAATGAACATTCTTTAAAATTATTTTATTATTTACGAACAGTTGGGATGTTTCTTTGTCTGGGTTTTATAAAAAGTGAATCTTTTCCACTTCTGAATATTTCACCTGTTCTGCGTAAAAACACTTGTACGAGAAATGTCCAAGTCCTCGTGCAACCTTCAAGTGGGTCACGAAATCGAAGCAAAGCCTTGAAGATTAAGGTGTCACAGAATTCCCTACTGTAAAATGAGGAATCGCTGCTGGTGAACGTTTTAGACAAGCGTGAACTGATCTTCGTGCAATCACTTGGGGAGTACTCTGACGTAAAGTTTAAGCACGTTTCTTTGGAAAACTACTCCCTCGTCCTGGAGGAGTGTGTGCACAGGTGACAAGTATTTTCTATGTGCAGTGTCACTCGTCTACACCCCACACGACAGATGCGCGAGATAACGAAGCCCTCCACACGCCGACAGCATCCTCTCCCCTCTCAACAGTCCCGCCTCTGTCGCCTGCTCCCTCTCCCATCCGTTCGAATGCAACGCTCTTCCCCCTCTTCCCTTCTCCCCCCTCCCCTCTGACTCCTCCCCCTCCGCCAACACTCGCCCTTCTTCGAGTTCGTTTCGCTTCACTGATGGCGGACGCGCCGTGCAGCCAGCTGGACAGTCGACAATTGAGTTCGTTTATTTGTCCGAGCGCGCCGCATTGAGCACCATCATTACCGATTAAATAACACTGCAGTACCAGTAATGACGTCGTACGGACAACACGAGGTGCAAAATTAAAACGACCAACAAATGAAAGTTGATACGTGAATCACTGTTCACTCCAGAGCCGGCGACAACTTCCTGACATCAGTCATTAAATGCCCTTAGCAGAATGCTCACACTCAGGGGACAAACTAGCGAGGTGTTTTGTTCCTAAGCTATTAAAGTAACTACGCAGCGAATATTTCTTTAAATAAACTCTCTTTAGTTAAAGATTTATTCATTTATCCTAATAAGATCGGATCCCTGTAACAAAGGACGTGGCACGACAGTTGTTGTACTATACACGACGATTCCGAGGTGACGTTACCAATTTTGAGTGATGACGGAGGTAAGGGACCCTGGTCCGGAAACGACACAGTCGAAGGTTGTAAGCGGAAATCGTTCTCATGCCTCCTTCAGAGGATCTCTTCTACTGCAAGCTCTGGGCTTACCACATTTTGGAAGAAGGTAGTATGGACCAAAACAAGAAAAAAAAAAGTCCAATAAACATAGGCTGTAAAGGCCATAACTTAATGCCTATGAGCGCTTGTTGAGTAGAAGAGACGCGTTTTGCAGGGGCAAAGATGAACTAGTGTGCATAGCTCTTATGGTACGTACTTTAGAGCCCATGTTTACAGAGCATTTTTCCTTGTTTTGGTCCATACTACCTCCTCCCAAAATATGGAAACCAAAGAGCTTGTAGCAGAAGAAAATGAAACGCCTAAAGCCGTCCTTACGATTTTATTTTACTTACCAGTTTCAGCGCTGCAATGTGCCATGTTCAGGCAGTGGTTGATGCTGATGGGTAGCCTGCGAGACCAGTTATGTTGGTCACTGATGGGGTATAAATAGGGCCGTGTCAACCCCTTCAGCATCAACTACAGCCTGAAGAGGGCGCAGTGTTGCGACGAAACTGATAAATAAATAAAATCATAAGGGCGGCTGTAGGCATTTCATTTTCTCACAACAGTAAACGGTCGTCGTCTGTAAGACCTCCTGTCAAAAGGATGGACATGCAAAAACTTGCAGTAGAAGAGGTCCACTGTCAGAGGTATCAGAACGATTTTCGCTTATTGATTTCCACTCTGTCGTTTCCAGACCAGCATCCCTCACCTAAAATTGGTACATTTACCTTTCTCCATAATCCCTGAAAATTCGTAAGATTTTTAAGGAATCACCATGTGTAAGCCTATACAATTCTTTTCCTTCTGCCATAACGTTTGCAGAGTTACAGCAATTATTACAATCAATTATTATCAATTATACATCAATTGTTACAATGAATTTCAGGTCGTAAATGTTGCATTGCCTTAGTTGTCTGTTCGGACAAATTAGTTTCAGTAACTAGCGATTTCGAGCGTTCAACACGGGCTTTTCGAGCAGTGTACTTACAGGAACATCCAAAAATGTTAGCCATCGTCAAAACAATATCTAGTGGAAATACATTATTAAGGGAGGGAAATAAGTAATATTTTAATCGATACTACTCTATGCTGAAATTCGTGGTAATGTGGTGGCAGACCAGTTAAGCGGGATTACTACAAACGAAACGTCCGACACTGTCACACCACACAGTACAAGAACTCCAATAAATGAAAAATTTCACACACATCGTACAGCATTTAAACACAATTTAAGCAGAATTAAAATAATGTGTGAAAGACGTGTTACACAACAGAACAGATATCTAGACTATCGAGAGAACGAAAAAATCAACGGTGATCAACACGGAAAGATCACCATTGCCTTGCAGATCATTTACATCGATCAATTTCTTCTGCTTGGGCCCCACAGCCTCAGTAAATTTGAAGAACAACATTTTTATTCCAGACTATATATACTACCGATTTCGGACATCACCTATTCTCAAGTGTGTCTCTAGTCACTTAAGTTGCCAGAGACATACTTGAGAATAGACAGTGCACGAAACTGGTAATGTGAAAAATAATAATAATAAAAAATTATACACAGTGTGGTGGAAAAAATGCCTTTCTTCAAACTTACAGCGAATTGTTCTTTACCTCAAGCGAAATATAACATCACCTGGAACATGTACTGGGAAAACGTCGAACAGAAACAGTTATCGCCCAGTTCTAAGAGCATCAAATGAATAAAATAAAATACTAGGCCTTAAGGCACTCTATTTCATACTCTTATTGTGTTCCACTAGGTCTCTTATTTTAAGTGAAATGTAACATTTAGAAAGAATAATAAGACTATCAGATACAATCTAATACGCAGTTGCAATTTGTTTGTGAAGAGGAGAATGGGAGAGCTAATCGTACAGCTGGGCATATGAAGCCTCTCAGTGTGAAGGCAGTGGACGCCAGGGAGTGCGTGCCATGAAGAGAAAACACACAGGGAACAAGGAGTGAGCGACAGAGGGAAAAATGTAATAGGAGAAGAAATAAGGAAATAATTCACTGCTGAGAAAGGAGGCACACAACAGACGTAATATCATTTAGCGCCGTCTCCCCTCCCCCCTGACATTAGTTGCCTTCTTTGGTCTCTTGGTAACAACTTTAAAAATAAATATAAATCTAGTGATGGTGGAGATGGGTTCTAGTTTCTTTTAACAAAATTGCTACATATAACCGGTTCTCTGTAACAGAAAAAAATGTTTTACTCCAGTTCTAAATGTGAAAGAAAGGAAGAATTTGCATTTAAATAAATTCCCGAGATTTTTGAAGCTTTCAATGAAAGCACAAATAACTACACGTCTTGTAGTCTTGTATTATTCTAGCTTGAATAAAACTGTTAAGTATTAAACTGAATGGAAAGAAAGAAAACACAAAAACTACAAATTATTCCACTCTCCATCGTAAAAATTGGGACAAAAATACAAAAAAAGTATTATCTAATTTCATAATGACATGTTACTCATAAGACACTGTTTACTGGTTGTGTTGTGTATTCATCTATTTCTACAAACCACTGTGAAGTGCATGGCAGAGGTCACATCCCATTGTGCGAGTTATTAGCGTTTCTTCCTGTTCCATTCAAGTACGGAGCGCGGCAAGAATTGCTACTTAAACACCTCTACGCGTGCTGTAATTAATCTAATCGTGTCCTCACGACACCTGTTTGATCAATATATCGGGGGCTGTAGCATGTTCCTAGAGTCACCATTTAAAGGTATTTGAAACTCTGGAAGTAGGGTTTCTCGAGATAGTCCATGTCTCATATTCAAGAATCTGCCAGTTCAGTTTCTTTAGCACCTCCGTGACAGTTTCCCACGGTTGGAACAAACCTGTTTGCTGTTACATGTGGAGAAAGTTCACCAGCTGGCTGGGGTCTAGTAAATTACAGAAAAATTTTCTTGAAATCAGTTGAAAATTGATAAAATTATCTAAAATGTGTAACTGAAACTGAGTGAGGGCGACACTTGGGACAGTAATTTAAAATGTAATAGACTGAATTAGTCTTATATTCCTTGCTAAAGTAGAGCAGCGCATGAAATGTGAGGCCATTTCGATGGTGGCTCAATCGGAAGTTTACATTTCAAATAGATTTGTAGAAACTAGGGCAATGTTTGATACTGAAGTCGTGTGTGTGTGTGTGTGTGTGTGTGTGTGTGTGTGTGTGTGTGTGTGCGCGCAAGACTAGGCCGCCGCGTTAATAAGTCTTTAATTACTTTGACGAGAGTAAACACATTGTCTCTACCTATTTCAAATTTAAAGCAGCTCAGGCTTTCGACCCCGGGTTAAACGACCACAGTGAGCAAGTCAAAGGGCTGTAAGCAGTCGCCCTTCTCTACTCACTGACTCCAGGGAAGGGAAACAGCCAATTCTTTTAGACACACACATCATCCATGTGTCACTGAGATTCGAACCTGGACACATTTCGGAAGAATATCAGTGAGCCAGTCGTTTAGACCATTGCGCCCTGGGGGGCTAATAAAAGTTGTACTACTATCAACAGAAAATGCAAACAAAGGGTCATTATTTAATCGCAAGAAAGTAGATGCTGAAAAGGATGAGATTTATTCCTCATGCTAAAACCATTTCAATTACGACAGAAACGAAATACAGCACGATTATGCAGATGACCTAGTTTGATGCTCCGATGTCCCTCCCATCAGTATAGCACAATTTCCAAATTCAAGGAAAAATTCATTCGCACCAGAAAATAGTTCCACACCTTCATAGTCCATTGTCTTGTAACTAAATAAAATAAGTAACTGACGCCAAATTTCGTTGCACTGGTATATTCAGTTGAGTTTTGGTTAAAAATGTCCAGTACATTCTTGCCATTTCAATTATTTTGGAAAATTTGGAAAATTGAGGACAAAAATAAGTACTTGAAGATATTTGACGTCATCAATCAGTTTTAAAGACACTGAGGACAACGGTTGACCGAGCGAGGTGGCGCAGTGGTTAGCACACTGGACTCGCATTCGGGAGGACGACGGTTCTATCCCGTCTCCGGCCATCCTGATTTAGGTTTTCCGTGATTTCCCTAAATCGTTTCAGGCAAATGCCGGGATGGTTCCTTTGAAAGGGCACGGCCGATTTCCTTCCCAATCCTTCCCTAACCCGAGCTTGCGCTCCGTCTCTAATGACCTCGTTGTCGACGGGACGTTAAACACTAAGAACCACCACAACGGTTGAAAACTGAGTACTATCCGCAGAAAGTGAGGATGTCTTGGTCACCTCAGTTTAATGCTTAGAAGTATAACAGGAGATTTGCATTGTTGTTACGCTGAATGTTGGTGATAGCTGGTGGGGAGGTTCAAATGGCTCTGAGCACTATGGGACTTAACATCTTACGTCATCAGTCCCCTAGAACTACCTCAACCTAACTAACTTAAGGACATCACACACATCCATGCCCGAGGCAAGATTCGAACCTGCGACCGTAGCAGTCCCGCGGTTCCGGACTGAAGCGTCTAGAACCGCACGGCCACCGCGGCCGGCTGGTGGGGGAAGGGGGTGGGGGGAAGTATACAGGGGAAAGCGGTAGTAGTAAAAAAGAGGGAGCGTCATTTTTACTCTCGCCTAAGGCGCCAAAATACCTTGCAGCGGCCCGGCTGCCTTCCAGATTTTTTTCACTTGAACGTAACAGGCACTACAGTGTTTTGGCACCGGATTACGCAAACGAAGTGTGGCGGCCGTGAGGGGGAGGAAGCAGAGAGGGAGATAAGGCGTCGGTAATTTATTCCGCAGCCGCAGTCGGACTTACAAAAGATGTTCAGTGCCACCTGTCGCGCACACACACACACACACACACACACACACACACACACACACACACACACACAGAGAGAGAGAGAGAGAGAGAATGAGAGAGAGAGAGAGAAAAAGAGAGAGAGAGAGAGAGAGAGAGAGAGAGAGAGAGGGGGGGGGGGGGGGGAGAGTCCCTGTGAATACCATATCTTGCTCTTCATAAGAGGTTCTATGACTGCGAGACAAAACACTTTTTTATGCGAAAACAGTATTTCGGGGTCATTTACAGGCCTGTGACGACGTTCCCTCCAGAAAGGCTCTATATGTGGCACAAACAACTTATTGAATTTTCACAGCACTCCAAGTCGAGTACTGATACTATAATAGCCCTTCTGCACGACAGGCCATGGTTGAGTTATCGTAAAGTTTACCTCGTTCTTTTTCTAGGTCCTCAAGGTCGATATTTCTCAATGCGCTGTTTTCAGCGAGCGACGCATACGTAACGGAGTGGGCTTTCAAATGCGACAGGTAGCACGCTTTGTAAACACGCGGCAAAAAACGTTGGTATTTCTGCAATATCCGGTTTTTTTCGACAATCTGTGCAGTTTCGGGTCCGCATTAACGCAGATGTACGGCAGCTTCCTGCCTCACCACTACACGACCCACGATAGTGACGACGTAAAGTCTTCCTGTGTAAGGACATGTCGCCGACTTCTTCCGCCTCTAAGTCCGAAGCTGCTTTCAAATGTTAAAGAAAATTATCCAGCTCGTAGACTGCGACTCGTATCCGTCGTATGATTCTGACTTCAAGGAATGTAGAGCGGCGGAGACATCAGTCGTCATCTGCTTGACTTCAGTGGAGACGGATCAACGATTAATGGATAGGTCGTCGAACTAGCTCGTAAGTTTTATGGAAGTCGACACACAGGGATGAACACGCTCGGACGCACACATCCGGGAGAAACAGACAACATTGCAAAGTTATCAACCAATTTAGGTGGAAAGAATTTCCCGACGGATCATTGTTCCATCGTGGCAGCAAGTTTCTTGCATCTCTTCTTCTAGCTGAGATTCTGAGAGAGGTAACATTTGGACGAGAACGACACTGCTGAAGGAAAAGGGTACGTCGCTGGCAATTACAGGTTCCAATGACGGCGTGCAAAAACTAGTCCCCCCGCTATTACAACTGAGTGAACGATGCCGGGAAACTATGTAGGAAATAACCTTGAGGTGTGTGTAATGCAATGAAGATAAACTAGTATCTGCAAAAGAACCTTGAAATTCTTTCCGAATAGGATGTAATGGATGTACGCGTTGCTGTACAACTTCCTCCAAACGTGACGGCACTGGAGATAGTGGATGGGAGCTCATGGATTCAGTGTTGGAACTACACGTTAAAAGCGTCTTCCGTGTCGTGCTCATCTTCAGCTCCTCTGCACAGTTGCTGCATACGATGCTGCGTAATGCATCTACACTGTCGGCAAAAAAATGCAACACTCTCAACGACTGTGTTCAGTGGCACCAGGGTGCATACTTTGGAGTTGTTGTATTAGTGATCCATTTGTCGACGATCAGATGGGGCTCTGGAGGACTGTGTGTGTGTGTGTGTGTGTGTGTGTGTGTGTGTGTGTGTGTGTGTGTGTGTGAGCCTTTTGTTTTAACTCTGCAGGCAGCAACCGTGCTGAAGTGGACAGGTGTGCAACATTCGTTCTAGGCTACAACCGTGCCCTATCGATGAGTACTTGCCCCTGTTGAACAACTTCAGCCATATGAACAGGATTGCTTTATACACCTGCCAGAAGCTGGATGGTCATGTCGACGGACTGCTGAACACGTTGGGCACAATGTATTAATTGTGGGTCGCACATTCCAAGATCCAAAGACCAGATTCTGGACGTTTACGTAGTACAGACGCACATTAAGATCGGCGTATTCTTCGAACAGGAATGGTCGACCGATCATCACTCAGGGAAGAAATCTGGGCACATGTTGCACATTTGTCACCGAGGACCAATGGGTATAGTCTGCTTGCAGCAAAACTAAGATCACGTGTGCCTCCGACCAGGCTACCAGTGACACCACGATACCGCCAGGTATGGCTCCTCTAGTGTCGTGAAAGAGTCGGCTGGAGATCGGAAAGGCGCTCTTTTGTCTTTTGTGATGACGTAGATTCTGCCCATATCCAAGAGATGGACGTAAACATGTACTACGGTGTAGACTTGTTAAGCAACCTATTCCGAAGTGTATCTGCCCACCCCACAACACACAGGACCCATCCCAGGCTCCAGAGTGTGGCGGATCATCAGTTACAACTTGTGGTCACATATGGTGTTCCTCCAGGCTAAAATAACCAGTGTCCGCTGCATTGAACAGATTGTTTTCCCCGAGCTACTGCCGTTTCTTCGACAGGAAAGTAATGTGCTTTTTCAACAGGACAATTCACGTCCACTAACTGGAGCTGCGACGCAATGTGTTCCTTGTGATGTACAACAATTGCCCTGGCCAGATCTCTCCCCAAGTGGGCACGACGAACCGAGAGCTTACTTGTTTCCAGGATGTACAAGAACCACTGTCGAAATGAAACAAAAAGGGCAAGATGCTCGGCACCTTTACGATCATCTGCATGCCAGAACACACGCCAGCGTAGCCGCCAGAAAGGGATACAGAGTACTGGTGCCACTGTTCAGGCACCCTTTCTTTACTGTGTTTCACTTGGTATCAATCTGTTATCATATACTCCTACAATGAGGAATCGTCAATAAAATGACCTTCCCCTCGAGAGTCTCGCATTTTTTTCCCTGTACAGAATTTGCATCGGTGGTATCCGTTCCTGGAAATGCAGAATGCCTCCCAGGAGACAGTCCAGGTCTCTCCCCTAGTGTCTACCAAATTATCACGTACGTCAGAACGTTTCTGTGATGACAAGTGAGGGCTTGACTTGACGATCTCCCTACCAGACATCTAATACTCCAACAGCTCGTTAAGAACGGTGATTCCGCACTTATTACAGCGAGTGTCGTACGTAAATTCGCATCTACATCTGTTCACCAAGGCTAATGGTGGTGGAAAGAAGTGCTGCCTGTTGCTGCCAACGTGAGCAGGATTTTCTCAAATTTTCCCGTCACGATATTTTACGAGTTACGTGTGACGGGAAACAGTATTTCGCTTGGCTTATACCGGAACACCCACTGTTGGCATTTCAACAGTGCACATCTTCGTTACACACAATGCCTCTCTACCACCTGCCTCTGGCGTTTGACGGTCACGCCTGTGGCACACTGGCGACGAAAGGCGTTCCTCTTGTTTAGACCTGTTGTTGCTGCATATCAGTCCTACACGGTAAGTCCTACACTGCTGAACTCTACCCAAGAATCGGCCGTCCAAGTTTTTGGCAAGCTACCGCCTTAGTGGGTGAGTCCTGCATCTGATTTTCCTAAAACTCTGGTTTTTTTTCATTTCACTTTATTTATTTATGAATTTATTTCAACTAGCATCATGAGGGCCTTCTTGGCATCTGTTAGATCTAACTAAACATACTTGTGCCTAGTACATGAGCAGCACTGACAATAATAATAATAACAATTAAACAGAGCTAGATACAACAATGAATTTAAGAAGTGTCTGTCTGGTCTTATTAACATTGTTTTAAAGAATTTCCTCAATATTTTACTGTCGAATATGAGTAATGATATCCAACAGAAACTTACGGCAGCAGCACAGAAGTAACCAAATGTGAAGAAATAGCTGAATGATTAGGAGAAGAGGGAGAAATAATACGCCAAGATTACAGCAATAACAGAGAAATAAAAATGTGACAGATTGCTTCGGACGGGTGCTCATAGAAATATCGGCGTCGTTGCTGTTTCCAGTGTTTTATCTGCCACCGTGTGCTCAATCAGTAGGTCTCATTCTCCCTACAATACGCTGCATTTCCGTTTGTCGAAGTTAACTGCCAATACCTACACCAAGCGTCGATCCTCCGATGGTCTTCCTTCAGTTCGTGAGAATTTTCTGCCAAGTCATGTACGTATCTCTTGAACAGTAAGTCCTTGAATAACTACTGGGATACGCCCAAAGCTACGTGCGCATCTGACGGTTTCTCCCGTTTAAGAATGGCGACGTTGTGAGAGATCTAAAATGTGATCACTGTGCGACATAAGAAACAGCAGTTCTTCTGGTCTGTGCCAGACGGTGCACAGAAGTAGTCTGAGTTATAATAAAGTCACAGCGACATCCCCAGATCTTGAGACCTGGCGGAACCTAAAATATTCCTGACTTGATCCGCAATGCAAGGAACAGCCTTGTAGAGAAGTCAGAATTGCGAATGCACGTAATTTGAAGAACAATCAGTTAAATAACCTTGCAAAAGAAAAAAAGCACTGGCACACGTCTCGTTAGCATTATGTTTCACACACTGCGACAACATTACGTCTGTAACAGCCTAGTGACTTCCAGTTCCGAAAATATATATATACTCACAGTTCGTGCTGAATAATACGGAGTTTTACCATCAGGAGATGCAGGCAATGGTGGCCACTTACCTGGAACACAAGCAAAGACAAAGCTCTGTGTGAGTGTATACTATCTTCTTGCACTATAGAATATGTACAATGATAATCAGGACGACATAGATTTTTACCAATCTTTCCTCAAATGGTTCAAATGGCTCTGAGCACTATGGGACTTAACATCTTAGGTCATCAGTCCCCTAGAACTTAGAACTACTTAAACCTAACTAACCTAAGGATATCACACACATCCATGCCCGAGGCAGGATTCGAACCTGCGACCGTAACAGTCCTGCGGTTCCGGACTGAAGCGCCTAGAACCACACGGCCACCGCGGCCGGCAATCTTTTCTCAGCTGACATATACACATCTTGTCTCCGGTGAAAATCCGCACGAATTTCGAAAGCAACTAAAAGAGAAATTCAACTCGAGCTCATCAGGCATGTCCCCTTTTTTTTTCTTTTAAGAGCCAATGACAGAGATGTCCGGACGGATTATGGAATTTTTCAAATCTTTCCAACCAGTGTCACACTGAAACCTACTAAAAAACCACGTCTGAACTGGATATGGAGTCAGCTTTCAGACTGGACTGGCCGTTTTCACGCAGGCAAAATGCAGCAACTTATTCTCGATGGGGAGTTATTCATAGACCCAAATGGGGTGTACAATGAACGAAAAAGATTTTTTTCTGTAAAAATCGTTTTACTGTCTCTCAAAATGTCCGCCATCAAAATTTGTACATTTTTGCAGGGCTTCCAATCAATTATGGTTTTCGAAAAGACCGAAGAGTTCCTTGGGGTGATGAAAACTACAGGCATCGTCTCTCGTGAAGTGAGCAGTAAGGACTTGTTTGCTGTTAAATCAGGCGAAAACGGATAACGAGGGTATTAATGTTTTTCTCCATCAAATACTCAGTTCTTTGACGTGCTGTAACTGGCCGCCTCAAGTTGAAAAGCTGCAGAGAAATAAGCTTGCTTATTCACCGTCTAACGGAATCAGCATCTCTACCACCTTTCCGCCACCACAGGCACGCACATGGTCTCCGGTAGCATATGGCACTTACGTGATTTCCTGACGTCGTTTAACTACAGTCGATGGACAAGAACATGCGACTCTCAAGCAGTACATATCAACAGATTACCATATGGCTTTATAGGTGTACAGGCAGAAACAACCACTACTGCCTGCACGACTATGAAGTTGTACGGTGACACGTACTGCTGGGAGTGTGTTGGATTATAAATCACTCAGATGCATTGAAGATAGCTATTTATAGCTGAAATCTGGATACGCAAGAATAATTTTCAAAAACCAATAGTACTGCGTTTGGTTACTGTATTTCTATCCTTCCTTATTGGTATAAATGGATTTTCTTAAAGGTATGAGCTTTCAGATAACACAACATTCGTCCTGTTAATTTTAAAATACTAGCCGCAATAATGACGTAATCATCAGCCTCGCTCTTTAGCGAAAATAGCTGGGAATTTAACAGAAGTGCAAAGTTGGTTCTCATTCACCAAATTCGCTGGCTGCTGAAGTTTTAGGACTCGCATTTTCAATTCTCCTAGTAAATCGTTTAAGAGACGGATAAGCTATTCACCCGACACAAATATGTTCTATGAAAGCAGTTTAACTTAGCGGGAAACGTGAAAAAGGCACTCGAGGAGAAATCTAGGGAGCAGTGTGGACGGCGAAACTGATATAAAGCTCCCAGCTAACTGCAGTCTGAAGATATTACTTCGCGGCTTTCGAGTCGTTTAGACGCCAAGGGTTCTCCAAGCAGTCTCGCTGTCTTCTCTCAGTTACAATCTGAGCAGGTCGCTGAACGATGTGTGGCGTGGAGGCGTCCCGCTTCCGTCTTACTGCTCACAGGTGTGTTACGGGACGTCAATATTAGCTCTCTGATGGGTCGGCTGCATTTAAAATACTTAAAACGTGATGAAAATAGTACTAGCATTACAAATGCACACAGCAAGTAGGTGACTTGGGACAACTCACTTTCCAAATGTCGCAGAGATCAATTTTATTTGTAACACGTCGTATGGTTTAGCATGCGTTGCGTGAACTGGTTAATGTCTGCGACTGTATTAACAAATTCATGAGGTAACTTTTGTTCATATTGGGCCACGTTTATTTTCTGGTATTTACTAGCACGACACTTTTAGGCAGCATCATGGGGCGTCTAACTACTATTTATTCATCAATCACTAATCACAGTACACCACTGTCAGTGTCACGACAGCCCTCGGCAAACCTTGGCCTTGTGTAGCAGATTACTACTTAAATTCTTTCCTGTTTACCGCCAAACTCCTCCAATAGCGAATTCCAATTTACGTCCTTTCCTATCTTCTTCCCACCAAGCAGGACCTGATATTGCTTGTCTCTTCATCATATTTTAAAGTCCCCTCTATCTTGTTATCCAGCTTCAACTTTTTCTCCTTCCTCATTCCCCATTCAAGATTAATCTCCAACTTACGAAGCTCCGCTTCCTTTTTGAAGCCGACCACCAAGTAGTTGGTTCTTGGGCGACGGTTTCCAATAATTTTATTTATTTTGTTGTGTCACACTTCAACGGCATTCGTCATTCGTCAACTTTTCCCGTAGCAATTCCGCTTTACGATGAGGATAAAGTATTTCAGTAACCAGGTACCTACATACTAGTCAAAAAACTAGAAGAGTCTTTCGTTACCAGGAGCTTGCGCACAAATATCAACCCATTCATTACTTACGTCCTCGGGTTTTACAAACGCCAGCGCTGCACTTATGCTGACGTGAAGTTTTTGTTCTGACGGTAGACCGAGACCTTTAACTTTACTCCACAAACTTTCTTCTATGGAAATAACATCCACTGACTTCACTTGAAGTGAAAACCTGACGAAGGACCGGAATAGCAGTTGCCTCACAATCGACATTCACTTTTCTTGACGCCATCGAGGAACTGCTTGTTTAATCAGACGCAACGGCAAACGTAGGTGTCTTATTAAACAACAGTGCAAGTACAACACGAAAATTCTTGTTTTTTCACTGAGGCCTCCTGAGTCTGTATTATGCTGTAGATATGAGCAAACTGATTCCCACAGCTCTTAAATGCTCTATACATAAAAAATGGGAAGACGTTTTCAAGCCTTCTTTTCCTTTCCTTTCCTTGCAGTAAAAATGATTGTTCTCTTATCTAATCTACTGTCTTCTAGAAGAAAACTACTGCCGTCACTCTCTTAGGAGAGCTTCATGAAGTTCAATTCAAAAACGGTCCTTGGGCTCTTTTCGGTTTCCCCGTGCTTGAGCCTATTGATAACACAAAACCCTGTTCGTACTTTCTGAGTGAGACATTACTGTTAACAAGAGATAACTTGTACTATGAAGACTGGCCGCGCGGAATTAGCCAAACGGTCTATGGCGCTGCAGTCATGGACTTTTCGGCTGGTCCCGGCGGAGGTTCGAGTTCTCCCTCGGGCATGGGTGTGAGTGTTTGCCCTCAGGATAATTTAGGTTAAGATGTGTGTAAGCTTCGGGACTGATGACCTTAGTAGTTAAGTCCCATAGGATTTCACACACATTTGAACATTTTTTGAAGACTAGCCATTTCGTCCACGTATACTTCGGAAAACTGGGTAGTTTCTTCTACAGCTCTCTTCTTCGCCCTCTCCACTCTTGGAAACCATCCTCCCTCGCACTGATCGGACTTTTGGCGTAAGCGCATCCACGTAACATCGTCATCTTTAGATTCTCTAAGTTTATGATAATTGTACCGATTGTAATGAGCAGAAGTCCTCCCGTACTGTTAACTACACTTGGAACTTGGGAAGCAAAGTACGCACAGGAACTTGTGTTTCGACCAGCCGACGTTCACAAAGCGCTTGAGGTGCCGAGGATGGGGCAAAGTGCAGGGACGAAGAGGCAATGGTTCAGGTTATCCATCCAGCTTGAGAGGTGTGACGGAGAGGGTGGGGGAGCGGAATTGCGTCCGCAAATCTCCGGAAATACCTTCTTAACCATTCTGCCATTAGCTGTCATTAAATGTCTGTGCCCTGTACCTGTGTATGTCATACTCTGTCTACCGTTCTAAGCTCAATGCATCTGACAATGTCTGGTTCATTACGCAGATTACGTAATTCACAGATGAATCTGCTGCTCCAGGCACAATTTTCTTCCACTTCTCTAATAGCGTCCTCAAGATCTTTCTCTCAAATATGCCAAGATACTTTTCATCGAATTTCGTTAGGGTCTGGGTTTGAGCCCTATATGTCAGTAACACCGTCACTGAAATTTTAGACGTCATAATTTTAGTTTTACCGAACAGTTTCATCTTTCACGTCGTGTAAAGCTTTTTTCAGTGTTGTTGGCGTCCTCACAATTATATCAATACCACATGCATATGCCCGCAGCTGAACTGAGGCTACTCATCCTTGCATTTGTGTCCCTTGTATTAATTTGATTCTGGTTGTTTCCGTAGTATTTTCCACGAAGTTAATCAATTTTCATAGGCTGAACTTGAAGTCTATGGAGAGGTGACGTGTATCAACTATAGCTTTTTTTTTAGATTTTCTAGTACTTGCCGTATTACATTACATGGAAACAATGTTTCGGAACACAATTTCCCTGGCATGTCCAGCAAAAATCTTTTCGAACTTCACAGGAATCTGTAATTAGCGACTTACGCAGAAATAACATATAGTTGCCAAAACGCGTCACGTCAACACATGTTGGAAAACAAACATGGCTGAGGCTGAAATAATCATCTTACAAACAGTATATTTTGTTGTTAACAACGTATTTACATCGCAACTGAAGACGCTGAAGTACATCAGCTGCTTCTGAGAAGAATACCGCAATCCGTCGTACCTATTTCATTTTTCAGAATAGCGTATTGCAACAACTTCTTTACTATGTTAGCCTAGATTTTCCGAAAGAAACATCTCGTGTTCTGTCAACCTGTTCCACGGAAGAAACGCACTATGGGAAAGAAGAGAAATTAACTGGTGCGTAAGATTGCCAAAAGTGATTCTGGGAAAGCGCAGGCAAACCTATGAGAGATAATCATAATGTGTTAATTACCATCACGAAAAAATAAATCTGTGCTATTAATGTTTTTGTTTGTTTGTCGATACATGCGTGCAGGCTTGGTATATTCTGGAATCCTCAGGACACAGTAGCGTAGTACGCCGCTAAAAGAGGCGAAACAAACGAACACAGATAAAGTCGACATAGTCTGCTCCATTTTATTTTAGAACTACTTACACCTAAATAACCTAAGGACATCACACACACGCATGGCCGAGGCAGGATTCGAACCTGCGACCGTAGCGGTCGCGCGGTTCGAGACTGTAGCGCCCAGAACCGCTCGGCCACTCCGGCCTGCTTGGCGATTTCAATCCTTACCAGGTCTGCAGACATATATCTGAAAAAACAAATAAAGTATTAAGTAACTTCATTTTTTCGATACGATGATTATCAGATTGTGACTAACTCTTGACATTTCGGACGGCTGACAGGGACATGAAACCAGGTGCCCAGGATTGCGATTCCAGAGAGCTATAACCACTGTGGTACATCACTCGAAGGAGTTGATGTAGGCATCTATGTTTCCAAGTAGCGGCCATATTTGCTTGGAGTGACTTAAGCTAAAACGAAAACCGGTACGGCTGTATCGGGAACCGAACTCAGCTCCACTTTCCCATTCCTCGCACGTCGGTAGGTGCGAACAGTCAGCGCATGCACCTTTAACGCAGTCCTTTCCCTCATCTGCCCATTCCCCTCCCAGCCTGTCCATCCGCCCATCGGCTTACCTTTCCCCTAGCCCCCCCGCCGCCGCCACCACAAAATCTAGTCTGTCGCTGGTCTATAACCTCCGTTTCGCCGTTACAGAACAACTTAACGCTGGCTGCAGGCAAGCGAGCACTGGTGATAAAACAGCAGGCAAAAGGGAAGGAGGGGAACAGAAATTTATACCGCCCGCGTAACGTCGCTCCCCCCCCCCCCCCTCTCTCTCTCTCCCTCTACGAATATTCTTCCGCCTACTTTCAGTTCGCATTCTCTGCTCATTGTATTCCCCGTGCCGAAACCCTTTACACAGTGGCGACTTCCACAAATTAAAGCGGGAGGTCGTTCTTTAATGTCATCGTTCAAGTAAAGCGAGCACGGAGACAGTCCTCAGCTCTCGAGAAATGGATATAATTTCGCGCAAAGTTTTAACGAATACGAAGCACGGTCGGCAAACAACTCGACCGTGTACGACTCGTTAAACGTCGTAACGAGCTGTTACTCTGAATTCTGCGCTCCAAAGCTAACACTGTGCCGCTCTCTGAATTTCGAACGGAGCACCTAATTAACAAAAGCGACTTGAAAACTCTTTCCACTTAATGCACAAACGGCGTATGAAACACCACTCGACATTCATCCTGAAGATGACGTGAATGGGGGAAAACGAACAAAACTAACATAACTCGCCACGGCTACTACATGTTCTCCCATGGAATATCGATTACGGCGTTCCAGCCTCGAGACAACGCCATTCGCTGCAACAATAATTTCCATCATGCGGGCGCCACTGCAATGGGCTAACTCGTGTTTCAGGCTCGTCTGATATCAAAATACTACCCGCTTAGCAAATGCAAAGTAGTGAAAAAATAAATCACCGCCATCATTGACCAAAAGAACTCCAAAAGAAAAGCCACAATTAGAACTGAAGATATTTGAAAGAATAAACTAGTTTGAACACGAATTAAAAACGTATCCCAGGTTCAAAGTTTCCAGAACGGGCTTTTAAATAACGATTCTAGGAATATACTGCAAGCCCCTACTAGCACTCCCGTGAGGGTCGTAAGGAGAAAATTGCATTAATTACAGCACGCACGGAGGCATTTAAACGGTCAGTTCAAAATGGCTCTGAACACTATGGGACTTAACATCTGAGGCCATCAGTTCCCTAGAACTAAGAATTACTTGAACCTAACTAGCCTAAGGGCATCACACACATCCATGCCCGAGGCAGGATTCGAATCTGCGACCGTAGCAGTCACGCGGTTCCGGACTGAAGCGCCTATAACCGCTCGGCCACCACGGCCGGCGGCATGTAATTACCATCTGTAAAAAAAAAGTTTCCCACTGTTCCTCCTATTTTTCGCGGGATTATTCTTCCAATTAGGTGGTTCTATTTTCCTTGCCATGCTTTTATTTAACAATACATTATCCTTTGGAGTGAAACTTACATCACTCACATCCGACATTTTCATTGACATACTGCGATCTTCCAGGATGGTCAGCTTTACAACTGGAAGTAGCTCAACTTGTAAACTGGAAAAAGAGGCATGTTGCTATGTAGCATGTCTCAAGTAGTGTACCACTTTATTCCTGTGAAAACCAAACTTTACCAGAAACGTGATGTACAACTATCTTTGAGAGAGTCCTTCAAACATCTACATAAAAACTTCAAGTACAATATGAAAATGCCGGAAATTAAAACGAAGCCGACGATTGTAATAGAGGTGTCCTAACTAGTAAAAACTGCAATCAATGAAAAAGAATAGAACAGTTAACAGGCTGTATCTTCGGACAGCAATTGTCAGGAGACGAATTTAAGTAAATAGTAGAAATTAGACCGAATATTAAAAATAAAACTTTTGTATACACGTAGGAAAATAAATTCTAGTCGAATTCACAGCGTGTTGTCCTCTGTATGGAACTGAGCGTTGGAGTTTTCATCAAAAGGATAAAGCCATCGAAAAGCGCACGGGTGACTAACGGTATTATTTCCGATGTAGAGTGATGTTCTTCAAGTCTGACTGGAGTTCAGACAGCGAGCACTCATGACACTGCTTACAGCATCTAAAAAAAAACTCGATCAGTCGTCGAAATATGGTAATGCCGTGGAAACAACAACTCACCTGTGCAGCCAAAAAGCACCATTATTCATTCTCACCCAGGAACCCTGAGAGATCGCAACACGCGAAAGAGATGTTTACATTCCCTAACTGGGATTTCGGGGGAAAGGGTGAGATGCCAAGCCAGCCGGGATGCTACAGACTGGAACCACGCGACCTCTACGGTCGCAGGTTCGAATCCTGCCTCGGACATGGATGTCTGTGATGTCCTTAGATTGGTTAGGTTTAAGTAGTTCTAAGTTCTAGGGGACTGATGACCTAAGATGTTAAGTCCCATAGTGCTTAGAGCCATTTGAACCTTTTTTTTGTTAACGTGCTTTTTCTAAACATTCATGGTGGTGTCTGTTTGTTCTATATCGTGTCTCCCTACCACTTTCGCGCAACGACGCTCTGAGCGTGTTTTTTAGGGAATTAACTAGTTTGAACCTGGGACCTGTTGCTGGTAAGGAGACGCCAGACCACACATGACATGTAGAATTCAGATGAGTTCAGTGATACTAGCGATGATATAACCAAATACTAAATGATCTCAGCGTCAGCTCCACTGCACTCCCTGTAAAAGAATCTTAATACTAACTAAATTTAGTGGAAAGGGTTCAAGGCTTTCCTATTTTTAGATAGCTGGTAAAATAACGTCGAAAAAGCAGTTAAGTTTACCATTGGAAATTTTATTCTACTCACAAAACATCGTTTATAAATTGCACTATTGATAAAAGGAAATGTTTTAATACAGGATGGTAATAACTAACTGCGTTCAACAAAAATGTGAACGAATATTCCCTAAATGGGTTTCCAAGTTCTACAATCGATCGAAGGATGACCTATGCCATATCACATCTATAATCTAGGTTTAATTTAAGTTTCACAAAAGAGAAAACTATCAAAATGGTCTACAGTGACCCTCAATTATCTTTAATAAATTATCTAACTTGTCGTAAATTACAGTGGCTGATGTGGCTTCTCAATAACTATATAAAAGAAAAATCATCGCTTTTCAGATCTGTTCTTCAAGTGGCAAATGTAAACACCATGAGTTTTAATTAACGATCACCATTAGTATTACGCAAAAAAGGGGTGTAACAGATGAGACTTCTGCAGTTCTGAGTGAAGCTTTATGCGCTCAAATATGCGGCATCGCGTGCGTTCATTACCTTGTCGGTGTTTAGGCAGCGTCAGGGCGACAGCGGCCGGAGCAGCAGCCATCCAGCTCGCCGTCTCGGAACCAACTCTCTCATAACTTCTCCTTACTACAATTTACCGAAGTTAGTTTAAAAAAACTATCTGGCTATGTTTTCATCTGACCAATCAGGGTCTCAATGTTAACCTTAAGCTCCGCCTATAAAAATTCTGTCTATCCAATGAGAAACGTTATACTTTTCGTGATGGGGCAATGTTTTTAAAGTTTGCAACGTAACAGACGCTAAAAAGTCTCACGCTAAAACCTGCACCTCGTGTGGTCCTTTTAGCGTTATCGTGAGATCTATACTGTTCTTCTGGAGGGCTCTATCTTTTAACATGGGCTGGAGGATTGTCCTAATGTAACAGACACTCGAAAAAGTCTCACGCTAAAACTTGCGGGTGGCAGTGGCCCTTTGTGTGTTATCGTAAGATCTATACTGCTTTTCTGGAGGGCTCTAGCTTTTAACATGGGCTGGGGGTTGTCCTTGACGTACCTGAGACGCGAAACAGTCTCACGCTAAAACGTGCGGGTTGTATAGTTGTACAGATAGGCTCGCGGCGTGGGTGCCCAGCCCCTCCCTTATCGTAGGGCCTTCTAGCTTAACACAGTTCTGCTCTCGGCTTCTGTCCTCGTTTCTCCCCTCGGAACTCCGTCTGCCTCACGGTGGGAAGGTACGACATGCATTTAGGCATTCTTGTGTTAGTCTGTGGTATTCCATTTGCTCACTCGTCACTCGTATTACTTTGGTTAATTTAATGTCACGATTTATTCCGAGCTATGTGACATACTACTGGATTTGCTTATCATGTCAGGGTTTTCATGGAAGGTGTTGGATTTGCCTGACACCTTGCATGCTTGCTGGAAACATGATCAGTGTTGCAGACAGCTGCAAGCCTACGCCTCCTCCTCCCCCCCCTCTCCTTCCCCCTCCCTCCCAACGTCAGGGCAGAGGAAGCCTTACTAATGGGGCGGCTAACGCTGTGCTGTCTTCTACGCTCGGCGATTTGGCCGTTTACTTTCGTATGGGCACTCCCCTAGAATTCCGAAACTAATGCCTCCCTTTTATTTTGATGGGAACTACAGTAGGTACAGAAATACAATAATGATTGCATAGAGCAAGATTTCAGCTATTGGCATTTTTCCACGCAGTCACCGCTATTCATCATACATTTTTGCAACGACGAATAGGAGCCCACATGCCGCGCACGTAAAAACCTGAACCAGCTGAGTCTAATCACGGTACTGCAGTTTAGAGGACAGCATGTGACTGTGGAAAATGTTGACAGCGTAGTTCATGTTTCGCAGGCCCAAAGAGATTTTAGACTGAAGGTGCTAAATCAGAAGTGTACGGCGAACGTGACAGGTTAGTCCATCCGTATTTGACACTACGTTTTATGGTTGTCAAATTGTTGTGGGACCTGCGGTATCGTGTTGCATGCGGAACTTAAGTCTTCATCTCCTGACTCTGCAGGTTAGGGCTTGGAGCGTAGTCACTGTCGTCTTTCAAAACTCCAAGCCATCCAAAAGAACTATACCTTACCTATTCCATCACTTTGCCTATAGATGACCGAGTCTTGCACTATTTCTTTGTTGGAGAATTTGCTTGTCGCCACGCATTTGGATTCTGGCTCGTAATGGTGATGCCAGAAAACTGTAAGAGCCATCAGGTCCCAACAAATATCCAGTTGATGATTTTTTGGTCCCTTGTAAGTATCCGTGGGACCTACCTCTGACACATTGTACTGTAACCAAGGCCTCACCAATTTAGTACTGGAGGGCAGCGTGGAGGGTAAAAATCGTAGAGGGAGACCAAGAGATGAATACACTGAGCCGATTCAGAAGGATGTAGGTTGCAGTAGGTACTGGGAGATGAAGAAACTTGCACAGGATAGAGTAGCATGGAGAGCTGCATCAAACCAGTCTCAGGACTGAGGACCACAACAACAACAATAACAACAACAACCAGAACAATAACAATTGCAATGCCTAAATTATGTGGACGTGGATAATTCAGTAACATATGCCTCGGCAAAGACAATGATCCCAGAGGCGGCAGCGGTGAGAGGCAGCCTCCTATGCACGTTATGCGAGATGCCACGCGCGGCTACGGCTCGGGCATTAACCTCGTTAAGCAGGCGGCCGCTACCATGCCCGCCCACCACAGCACCGCGCAGCAGACGTGAGCACGTGGCGCTGTTATCCGAGTTTTCCATCTGCTGTACAAATACCTGCTGGCGCACCGATCTACTCCACAGTCACGTCACGCGACGGAGCTTTACGTTCCGCTCGTCAGACTCGCTGTTTATCAACCTGGCGCTCTTTCACAGTTTGTGGCGTTCCCACTCACGCAAGCTGCAGTCCCTAACGAACAAGACGTCGACGGGCCGGCAAACTCATTTCTTTCACGACAGATGACGCAGCATCAGTTGCCTAAATGTGAGCACGGCAGTGCCCTCGTTAGAGCCGTGTACCGGCGTGTCGCCTAGCAGGTGAATTGAAGCGACTCGAGCGAATTAAAAATCTCGTTAACCTGGCAGCAGTGTGGTGAAAGCTCTAACAAACGGCAGCATTATCTAAGATTCCACCAAATTAAAGAAATAAAGGGGGAAGTTACAGTTGACTTTCGTCTACGACTGCATCGCAAGGTACACTGAACTGATTCAGTTGGAGCAAGGAAACAGCAATATTCCGTTTAAGAATCAATCCGAACGTGTGCTTCAAGAGGTTGAGACGGGCAACAGAAAACCATCTCGATGATGGTCGAATGGGATCTGAACATCGCCATCGCAAATAGCAGCTATAACATGGCAACAGCCTTGCTACCTATAAACAATTCTCAATCTTTCGAAACATCTTTGGCGATCTCGTGGAGCACTTTATAGTTAAGATGCACGTATCAGGAAAGTAAACACATCACTACATAGCAGTATGTGAACTGTCAAAATGCTGGGAGACGTTACATGCCATCGACATGCAGCAACCAGTATTTCGACAATTGCCAAAATCGATGTAACTGAGACAAAACGAATAATGAAAACCTACACTACATCGTGAAGAACGGAGCAGGATTTAAAGCTGGTACTCTCCATTCCACGTAGACATCAAATTGCAACAAATGTGAAACTGAATTTACTCACAGTGTACTTCGGTGCAGAACATGGTAAAATTACAGGATCAACTCCATAGTTTAATCGCACAAGATTACTTCACACGCGGGAAATATAGCAGCGGAAACGAAGAATTGTCACGACTAACACATTATTTACCATTCGCCATACACCTTAGCGCAAGCTTTCAGAGAATGGATGGAAAAGTTTGCCCCAAACTGCGTCATCTGAACCCGAAAATTAGATGAAGACGCGAAGTAGAAGGAGAAAAGAAGTATAGGAGTAAGCCTGAACAAGGTGTAACTAAAAAATCCCTGTGTGTACGACTGTACAGCCAAGCCGTGCTCCTAGACAACAGAGTATTTACACCGTAGTCCCTGTGTTCTCCCGTGCGCGCGGCCATAAAACTGAAGGTTAAAGGTCATCGGCGCGGAGTCGCAAATATAACCAGCGTCAGCTACAAATGCACTTGCCATTTTAGAGTCAAAGCTTTGTGACACACGATGAAAGAAAAAACTTTAATGAGCTGTTTCTGACAATGTTGCCATTAAAAGGTGCTGGGGTCGCCGAAAATAATGTAAAAATCCACTTGATCCTATCTAAGGCTACCTGTGGCATACAAGCCAAACTGAAAGACTTAGCGATCAGTCCGCCTACATCCACATGAACGCTCCGCAGTTCACGTTTAGGCGTTTGGCAGAGGGCCCACATAATCACTTTCAGACTATTTCTCGACCGCTCCACTATTGAAAAGCATTAAGGAAAAATTAATACCAAAATATTGTTGTGCGTGCCCGATTTCACTACTCTTATCACGAACAATACCTTTGTTTTCATCAGTGCCGCCCGAAACTGCTTATCATATATATGACGCTCTCCTCTCCCCCCCCCCCCCCCCCATTTCGTGACAATATGAACGAGTTTTCTTTCTTTGAACTTTTTCGATATCCTCCATTAATTATACCTCGTAAGAGTCAAGTACCGGCAGCAATACTACAGAATAGGAGTAGGACATTTAGTAATTTTCTTGCACCTGTTCTGCAAACAAAACGCTATTTTTGGTTCACTTTCCCCACAACATTTTCTATAAGATCGATCCAATTTAAGTTATTCATAGCTGTATTTTTTGGGTCAACAACCTTTAAGTTTATGTGATTTATCGTGTAAATGAAATTTTACGGTTTTTTTCCATTCTTATTAGGAGGACATTACACATTTTAGTGTTCAAAGTTGAACTGCCACTTTTCGCACTATATTGATATCTCTTCTAAATAACGTTATAATTTATTTTGATCATCTGATGACTTTACTAAGCGGTAAACAACAGCATTAACTGCGAACGAGGGTTTCTCAAATTGCCTTCTGAGTCAAATGTTTAAATGTGTGTGAACTCTTATGGGACTTAACTGCTAAGGTCATCAGTCACTAAGCTTACACACTACTTAACCTACATTATCCTAAGGACAAACACACACACCGATGCCCGAGGGAGGACTCGAACCTCCGCCGGGACCAGCCGCACAGTCCATGACTGCAGCGCCTGAGACCGCTCGGCTAATTACGCGCGGCGCCTCCTGAGTCATTTATACAGAACACGAAAAGCAGACGGCCTGTAACACTTCCTTGGGGGAACCCGAGATACTGAATGTAATCATTCTGCTGATGGCTGCCAAAAAAGTTTACTGCAATTGTACCTTCAAAAATTTGCTGTTTACAAGCCTACTGAAGGCAAAAACGCTGTCACAAAATAAAAGGTGGGTTATGGTTAAAGGAATTTATACCAATTCCCTGAGCGACTGTACCAGCACCGTTAAGATAGGGTATGATGGAGTGATTGCCCATCAATAGTCTTCCCAACAAACAGCACGATGGCGCGAAATATTCAAATGCGGCGAGTATGAAGGCCAGAGAAGTGGTCTTCCTCGGCATCTTGTTCATGAAACTAGTTTTGTGCATTTCCAGCGCTGGGTGGCGTTATCACGGTGAATGAAGGAATGCGCTGCTGGAGCAAATCGCGATACGCGGCAAAGCATTTTACCTCTTTGGCTGACCGCACGTCTTCTGCTCCTTGGACCACTCTTTTTTAAGGCTCATAATGGTTCAAATGGCTCTGAGCACTATGCGACTTAACTTCTGAGGTCATAAGTCCCCTTGAACTTAGAACTAATTAAACCTAACTAACCTAAGGACATCACACACGTCCATGCCCGAGGCAGGATTCGAACCTGCGACCGTAGCGGCCGCTCGGTTCCAGACTGTAGCGCCTAGAAACGCAGGGCCACTCTTTTTTACATTCATCTAGTTTGCAGGGGATGTAGTAAAAGCGGTGCTAAGATGAATATTTTAATCAAGTAGTAACCGTCGCCCGTCGTGCTGTTTTCATTGGCACCGTCAACTCTAGACGCATATTGAACTCAGCAATCAATTTCGTAGCAGTGGCCTTTTTATTAGAGGCAATATTCCTCGTCGTTACTGCCCTAGCCCTACTGGTGAGTTTAGATTAGGCTAAGAACAACACACATTGCTGCTTCAGTGGCGTTATACAATTATTTTCTGATTGCCATCATGCTGCCACATAATGTGTCAATTTAGCCTTTCTGCGTTAGAGCCTTCTAAGTACCAAGTTCCCGATTCAGTTCTTCTTTCGTTGTTCCTCTCTTTTGTGGCAGTATTCCTTCATTACATCACTGTGTTTGTTTTACCTTTGTTCAGACAATTTGGTGCCCATTCCCTTTTCCTCCTTCCACGCAGAACATTCCCTTTTTTACTCTCTCCTTTTAAACAGTTCTCATTACTACTTCTTCTCTTACGTTGTTTTTTCAAATCTTTTTTTGACCATTTGAATCCATGTGGTTGTAGACCAGTCCAAAGAATAGTAATCTTCTATTGTAATTGTTTCAGATACCTTCCAATAAATTTCATCGCTACTTTTTAATATAAAATGTCCATCAGTTACCTACACATTATTTTGTATACCAACATTTACCACAGTTACGAAGTCACAAAAAAATAATGTGAGACTGATAGATGGGCTTTTGATGATGGCAGCTACCGCGGAAGCATTTCGTGTCAAACTAGACATTGCTGCAGTGTGTTTATTTTATCCTTGTTTTACCATTTGGTGCCTCTTTCTTTTTCCTCCTTCCGCGGAGAACACTCCATTTTTGACCCTTTCCTTTTAAACAGAAGCAGCAGAGTAAGAGGTTAATAAAATTTGGAACAGAACATCGTGGACCTCGTCCGCATTCATATGACATGGATAAATATAAATATGGTTTTTCTGTACCTTAGTCGTTCATTAGGCAAAGTGTTCGTGTGGCCTCTGTTTTAGTATGTATGCTGTCGTGATGCGACAGCTCGAGATACCTCAGACGTGCGACTGTTTCACAGGCGCGCCAATTTAGTGGTTCAGTCAATCAGTCCTTGTTGGAAATCTGTGGTAGATCAAAACCACAGCGATGACTGATGTAGTGAGAATTTGGGATGGCGCCACAGTTGTTACACGTGCGAGAACATAAGATAATTTCACTATATTACAGGCAAGTAAGAAAACAAAGTCCGAAAGAAAACGACATTATACGATAGTTGTTCACAATACTTTTTCCAACTTCTGTTGGTGTATTTTAGGCCTGCTTGTCTAGCACTGTGATAGCGCTGCTTGCCTTTCCTTCTCGTCTCCTACACATCCTTACCGTTTTGTAACGCGGGGAATCAGCTGTTGCTCTTAGACATGATACAATTAATTTTTCTGCTGACTGTCTCATCGAAAAATTTGGAATTTTATGTGGGTGCAGCGCATATTTTTTTAAAAAATATTTTTCTACAACTGGCTTTATTGTGAAATCCTGGAACTAATCCAGTAATCGAGTGCATGAAAGCATATAAAGAATGGCCAGTTCTTCATAATGGACCAAGTTTTGTCCGGTTCTGTAGCCGCAGGAGAGAAACTGGTGCTTAGCGCCTAGCTACCTTGTACAGGTCATGCAGCGATTCACTCTGCTTGTCCTTACTTGGACCGACCAAATCTCCTTATTCCGTAATTTCTCTGCCTGGTAATTACAGTTACCTAAAATCCATTTATACAAAAAGAAGCAAATTTTCTTAAATCTTTATCTCATGTCTCGTACTAGCCAATTGTCACACAAACAGAGTTCTGACTTATAAAACAAATAGGTGACCTTACTTTTGGGATTACCCTCGAACTAGCGATTTGAAGACAATACTGCCTCATCCTCAGGTACCTGTTAGGGCGTGGTTCATAAATCGAATGCACTAAGTACTGTAACTCTCCCCTCATCAAAGAAAGCTGAAACGTCCCCTTTGAATAATTTATACAAGACTGTGCTTAAACTGACACACAATAGTTTTTAGCGCAACGCAATCTGACTTTCAATAATCCCTACGAAAGAATGGCCCTGACTAACATTAACCTATATGTTTCACAAATCACTTACCTCACAAAAATCTTCGTTACTCAAGCTACTGCAATACAGCGAGCGCCACTACTGCCAGCTAAATAAAAGATTCAAACTACTGAAGGCACTAACTAGTGATAGGCATAGTTAGCAAATGAAAGATTTTGATAGAGAACAAACAATGTATTTACTTCAGTAGTGTTCAAAAGTCATAATGTATATAGCAATTCATGACACCAATTCTTACAAATTTCAAAACTCCGCTATCTCCCTCCCGACATCCACCACCGCTGGCGGCTCACCTCCAACTGCGCAACGCTACGCACTGTTCACATCCAGCTGCCGCTGCCCAACACTACAATGGCGAGTATTACAACAATGCCAACCAGCCACTGACTGCACACGGTACAGCCAGTGATTTTCATACAGAGCGCTACGTGGCGGCGGCGTTACCAATAAAAAAAGCTAAACAGCCTACTTACATAGCCCCCATGCTCCCCACAAAAAATTTTACAAATTGTTTTGGGCAGTGGCCAATATAGATTTGAAAATATTTTTTATAATTATGATTACAATAACAAAGAAATCAAATGCACACATTTATTGGTACAATGTTGGTCAAAAGCTAAAATTTTCTCACAGTCCATATAGACAGTCCTGATCATTCATCACAGTAAAATTGCAGTGTTTTTCTCAAAGTCTGAGCAATAAAGGAAAATGCACACGAAAGTAGTGGATTTCCATGCAGTCTTGAAGAGGTAGTGTTGTCCTTCCAACGGAAAGACAGTGCTGACTCTTGACATGCAGACAGGTAATGGGCCACAACAGAGAAAACCCACAGCAGAGTCAGTCGAAGTTTTGAAGAATATTGGTAGGTAGGTCAACACACAGTAGACCCATTGTAGTCCTGGTAGAGATTATGGTATTGGTGGGCCACCAGAAGTGCAGACCCACTGCAGTCCTTGTAGAAATAATGGTATTGGTGGGCCATCAAAGATGCAGACCCACTATAGTCCTTGTAGAAATAATGGTATTGGTGAGTCATCAAAGGTGTAGACCCACTGTAGCCCTTGTAAGAGATGGCTAGCAGCCAACTGTAGCGACTGTGCAGGTGCACAATCACTATCGAAGAGTCTTGTGGACAATATAGCTAGTCCATAAACCACCACTTGTCCACTCACAAAGAATTTGTTTGAAATGTTCTTAGAACCAGCAATGCTGTTATCCAGTCCCTTGCTGAATTATTAACACACGTGCAAACACTATCAGTCCCTACTTCTCACATATTGTCCATATACTATGACCAACAGAAATGTGTTCAGTGAAATGTAATTTACAAGTTACTTAATTTGATGAACTGGTGTCAATTACAATTTTATAACATAAGAATACAATAACAAAGGTACAAAATACATCTTTAAAGAACATAACACTACAGATAACATTTGCAGTAGTACAGGCTTTACAAAAGAATCGAAATAGCAAATACATCAGTGTTACAAAAATTACGACATAAGTACATACATAAAAGATCAGAATAACTTTTGAAACATCAACTTCACACATGACCATTAGAACAAAACAGAATAAATAATGTTTAAACATCTTTACGAAGTAAATAGCATGTTATTAATGCAAATTATATTTGAGGATAACAGTATATCTCATCATAGTGAATGTAGCTTAGTATTAGAAGAGAAAAAATTCTACGAAACAGTACACAGAGACAGGAAGAAAACAAATACACAAGGGTACACAAACACATAGTGGGATACACAAAAGGAAAGGACAGGGTTTGTTTTCAGGGTAACATTTGGTACTGGAGTCCAACCCAAAACTTCATTCCATAGATCGCCCCTCTTATTTCAACATTTGCTCCAGGAAAAAAAAAAAAAAAAAAAAAAAAAAAAAAAAAAAAAAAAAAAAATAATAATAATAATAATAATAATAATAATAATAATAATAATCCTATCCAAGCATGCTTTCTGTATTCTGTTCTCATCCTCCTTCAAAAATAGTTTTCCTCCACTGTACACTACTTTTTTGGCCAAACCATGTTCTTATAGCTTCTCAATGCTTTTCTTCCAATTCATCATAGTTAGTTTCTTATGTAGTCTACCCCCTCTTAAGCTAACTTAAACCTACTGAGCTCAGATGCTAAACTAAGGGACGACGCAATGCAGCAGCACAAAACAAATTAACACAAACAGCAATGACCCAAAAAAATGCAGATTTGCAAAGCAAGCAGCAGTAAATGTAATAACTTATATCTAAACATGAAAAAACCCACAAGCAGAAAAAATAGTATACTAAAGACAACAATGCAGATAAAGGAAAGTTATAATCACATCTTAATGTCTATGTAATTAAAGTGGTGCACCACAAAAACTAATGCTACAACAAATTACCAAGTGCTTGAAAAGAAAATTATATATATACAGTTACTATTATTAGTCGCTTCTTATTGCTCTTTCCATTCCAAGAGCTCCTTTTTCGAAGAATGTGGATCATAAAATAATTATTTAATAGATCTGTCGACAGAAAATATTCGCATTGGCAAACGCATTTAATTTTATAAAACCAATGCTGCAACACATCTGGAAAACAGATATCAAATTAAATAAGCAACTATGGACAAAGCATAAAAATATCATTCAATAGTCATGTGACATTTCATAAGTTAGTAGAATTCTCTCAACTCTCGTAGAAAGACGTTTGTTATAATCAAGGGTCAGATGTAAGTATCTTTCTCAGTAATGAGCGTGTCGTATTTGCGGTGCTTTCTACGAAGGAATGTCAATAGCGAGGATAATGGCCTCCCTTTTTTTTTTACCTCTGCCTCTGAAAGGCACACACTAATGGCTTTCTTTTGTCAGGTGGTTGTCGCGCAGCTGGGTGCCCACGACGCATTACGTGCAGGTGGTCACTTAACTGTCTTATCGAAATATTTACGACACCAGTTTCCGCTACAGTGGCAGTCTCATATAAAAATATTTCACAGGTCAAGAATTTGCGTTAAAAATCTGTAGAAACAAAATCCTATAAATATAACAGTGTCCAAAAAATTTTCGTCGGCATTATAATACATTCACGCATTTACATACATTTCATAATTCTTAAAGTACGATTCTTGGTTTCCAACAACCTTTTTCACAAACCAGACTCCCTAACCACTACTCATTATTCTTACCTTATTCGTAGACACTACTTCAATATTTCATCATAACAGATACGTAGCATAATCAAATAACTCATATAGCATCAGCATATTGATCATAAAAATACCGCAACAGCATAATACACATCGTCGTCGTAATAATATCATAACACCTGAGTCAAATCTCAAAAACGTCATAGCTTTCAGCAATAATTTCAAAACCTAAAAAAAATTCTCTGCTCATGTCAGAAGTGTCATCTGCCTCAAACGTACTTTAAAAATCATGATCCCATACCAAATACATCATTCAAAGCTCTCATAGTATCACAATGGTTCCCAAAAAAATATGAACATTTCACAAAGTACAGACAAAATAGAATTTCATAAGTGTGAAATTATCCAACTGTGTGATTGCGTAAACATGTGTCACTGACGTAATAAACAAAATGTTTGTCTTTCAGTTAAATGAACAGATAGCTGTGTAATTTATGTGTTAGAGAAATATGGTAGCGATGTGTAAAGTCGTATAAGCAAATACCATACTAGCTAGGGCTCCTTGTGCTTGCCAAACACATGATACACAAAGTAAGCGTGTACCCCCCTGAGGATTAATGTAATTATACCCTCAGGTGTTACAGATTGCAGCAATGGAATGAAATGTATCACGAAAAACTTTCTTTTTAATTCAACAATCTTGATAAATAAATGGTTTAAGTACCAAATTAATCACTCAAATGCTTGCCCTTAATGCTAAATGTGCGTTTTGCTTTAAGATAATTCGGTGGAACCGTCGTAGTTATCGACCTCTGTAAGCAAAGTTAGGCTGAAGTCAATGTACTTACCTCATCATAAACGAAAGTGAAATGCTTTCCGTATAGATATCGTAGTTATTACGTACCTTACCGTGATCAAGAAAGTACTATAATGTAACGTATTGTTGTGCTACGATAAAGGCTGTCTCATTGTAGCAATACCACAAAAGTTATTACTAAAACGTTTTACTTTCCAAAATAATACAGAAAAACTGTGCAGATATAAAACCGATACACCGCAAAAGCAACAATGTAAATCGTGTCACATATTAGTAGCGTCGTGATACAATCGTGTAGCTATCAGAGAAACCAAATGCTAAGTCAACTTTAATCTCACCGAATGTACTTCAAATAAAGAATGTATTTTCAAGTAAACCAAAATGTTGCATTAAAATCTCATTAGCAGTACTGGTAAATGTTCTAAATATGTAAGCCTTATAGTCGTTAGGTAATTGTGCAACTAACAAGCAAGAATATACACACACAATAACACTGTGACGTCTGTTCACTATAACAATGCACTCGTAAATACTGTCTAAATAAGTTCTCGACTGGATAGTTCTAGACTGGATAGTTAACTTCAAAACATTGTTGCATGTTAACAGATTCTTAGTCTGACAAAGTATACTAGTGACGTGATGTGAACAGCTTTATGGCAAAGACAAAGTTAAAAGGCAGATTATCTTTCAATAAACGGTTTTACATGTGAAATGTGGTGTAAAACTTTACTCTTCCTAGTACGCAGAGTTTCAACTTCAACGCAATTATCATGTGGTATACATCGGTTAAGAATACTGGAGTTTTTCTCGAGGTTAGCGCCTATGTTATTTTTCTCTGAGCCGGGGTACGCGGCTGCCTGCGGTGCGAGTCATTGTCTGTCTCTTTGTTGGCGCGCGCCGTTATTGGGATTAGGAGACCTAACTTCTACAAATTCACCTTGACGAGAAGGCCCTGCCCTGTTTGAAGCTCGCCAGTTCTGATGGAATTCAGGTCTGTCGTTTTGTCGGTAGTTTACATAGTTTCTTGTTTGTCGGTCATGTAGTGGAGAATTTCTCCCTGAATCGTAACTGCGCGCTGGACCGTTGCGTCTAAAGTTATTCTGTCTCCCCTGATATTTATTTTGGTTCCCATATTGCCAGTTTCTCTGATTGTCTGTGTGATATTCATTACTACGGAAATGCGATCTTCCTCTGTAACTATTACTCTGCCAGTGGTTGTCATATGTGTGGTGTCTGTTTTGTTCACGATTTGCGTTGTAAGAATAGCCTTGTCGTGTCCAGTTATTATTTCTTTCATCGCGGAATTGCGACGGGATATGACCTGTAATTGTTGTGCTTTTGTTTTCGCGTTCCGCGATTGTCAGTGTCAATTTCTAATTCTTGTAAGAGTCCCTCAAAAGCTTCAATGTCGTCTTGACAACGTCCTGCCAAAATAATATGTTGTAAATGTTCAGGTAATTTGGTTAAGGAAATGCGGATGAGTTCTGACGGGCTGTATGGGTTTGACAGGTACTGATTCTTGTGCAACATGTCTTCAAAATATTTCACAAGACTGGAAAATTTAGATTGTTCGAAATGTTTCATCATTATGATGCTATGTTTTATTCGGTCTTGTGTAGCTTGAGATCAATATGCTGAGAGGAAGGCATGATAAAATTCTCCTTCACTGTGACAATCGTGAATGACCGATCGCATTCTTACAGCTGGTTCATTCTCCAAGCGGCCACACATAAATTCTAACCTGTGTTCCAATGACCAGTTGGGAGGAAAACAATGAGAGAATTGATGGAGCCACGCTTGTGGATGAATGTCGTTGCCAGAATTCTTAAATGTTTTGAATTTACTTGCAGTAATGAACAGCTTATAGTCAAAATCATCATGTCGGCGGGTAGCATATCGGTCATTGTTACGTCGTGTCGGCGGTTCCATCTCAAAATTCGGTGCACCTTGCCAATTTCTTTCATAATTTCCGAAATGCCCTGAGTTATTATTTTGTGGCTTTTCCGTATTTCTAAGTCCCTCTTCCCGTGTTGAGGCGCGAGTGTCCTCTGAAATACGTAATTCTTGTATTACCTGTATCAGCTGATCTTGCACTTCCCGGATTTCTCTTTGGTGTTGTGTATTAATTTGATTCTGATTTTGTTTGAATTTCCTAATTTGTTCGCACTCTTCTGTATCATTCAGATCATCATCTACCTTTGTAGATAAGATAATGAACTGATCTGAAAGTTCGGCTACTTTCTCCGATAGTGAACACATTTCCTCAGTGTGTTTTTCTGAACCAAGTTTCAGAGTGTCCATTTGTGTTGAAATTTAATCTACTGTGTCCTTTCAGTTTTCCTGAGTTCTTGCAAGTTGCGTAACCGAATCGGTGGATGCAACTGAGTCCATTTTAGCTTGCAAGGTGTCGTGATTTTCACGAACAATAGTTTGCAGTTCTTTTATGGCTGCTTCATGATTCTGTAATGCATTTTCATGCCGGGATTACCTCATTACAGATCTTTTGGCATTTCGATTCGTTGTTATGTAACTCAGTAGTTAAAACTTCACGTGTTTGTTCAAGTGTGGTGTCTAAGTTTTGAAGCTTTTGCTGTGTTTGTCTCTGATTTTGTTCCATTGTGTCTAACTGTTACTGTGTTTGTCTCTGGTGTTGTTCCATTGTGTCCAACTTTTGAAGATTTTGTTCCATTGTGTCTAACTTTTGAAGCTTTTGTCCCATTTGTTGCATTAATTGTAATAACAATGCACTGGTGACTGAAACATGTTCCATAGTGCTATTCGGCAATGCATTTGAACCGGCAATATTCGCAGTTTGAAAAACAGAAAATGTGTCTTGACTTATTTGAGAAAACGGTGAGGACGCAAAACCTGAATCTACAGTATTTGCAAGTTTGTGTCCTGTCATTTCGGAATCCTGAGGCGAGCTGTTGCCGACCGATCGATCGATAACGCTTCCCTGTTCACTAATTGTTTGACTGCCTACACCATTATTTGCAGCCCGCTCCATTTCCCTATGCAGTATTACCAAATTACTACTTTGAACATTAGTGAATTCATTACATGGTGGCGCTAACACGCCTGTAATTTGACTGTCTCAAATTTAATAAATCGTGTCAAACACTCGCTAACCGCTGCATCGAAACAAAAAATGGCACAGTAGTTTCTTTCTAGGAAAGAAAGTTACTCGCGCCGTTGGTACATGGCGCAAGTGTTCGCACTTGAGACCATCTTCGAATGGATGGAAGAGGCACCATCCCGGCCAACAGCAGCGTTAGAATATAGACTATGTTGAATATAGACTGTAGGGGCTCTCACGCGTTCTGTTGTCAAAGCGCCAATATACTGACCGCCTGAGGGCGCAAATTGACATAATGTCAGTACTACAAAACTTGGCGAGCAGTATTGATCGCCTCAAAACTATTATATTTATGTCAATATATGCTGAATGTGTCAGGGCCATAATGAATGACAATATTCTCCACTAAGATGTTTGACACAGCTTCATTAACCACACGGCGTCAGTATGTACAGTTTATGTTTTCAGTTCGTCTTTGTACATATCATATCACATCATATCTCAGATTCAAATTTTCAAGTAATTTTTTTTATACAAAACGGTTTTAATAGGCCTATGCAGGACTGGTTATTGTACATACCACTTTAGTATTCTGAATGGATGACTCAAGACGAAATTGCTTATTTTATTAATTTGAAAATATAGTATAGCTTCGAGGATTACGCAGCAATTTGCAAAAAAAACTGCTTCTACTTCGAAAAATAGGTAATATACGAGGATGTGCCTCCGCTTTTTATGTGAAACTTTCAAAGCTTTTTAAATGAAACAAAAGTTGTTAACAGTCTACACCTTTATTCTTCATGTCCACATATTTATTTATGGGCACAGTCACCCTGGCGACGAACACATTTCTCCCAACAAGACCAGTTTGTTGATACCGTCACTGTAGAATGGTTGACTTTGTTGACGGAGCTGCAACCTCACCTCCGCTTGCGTCGCTTCATCACTATCAAAGTGAAGTCCTTGATGGTGTTCTTTAAGTTTGGGAAACATGTGGAAATCGGATGGGGTCAGGTCGTTTCGCATGGGTTGCAAATACGTAGACATGAAGAATAAAGATGCAGAATATTAACAACGCTTGTTTGACTCAGAAAGCTTAAGAATTTTCACATAGAAAATGTTGGAAGCATTACTTTTCAGCACGCCCTCGTGAGAGGTCTGTGAAATGCATGTCAGTCTTATCGAATCATCACAAAACGTAAAAACAGCGTTTTATGTGAATTACCTGAATTGTCAGGCAATTATAATTCCTTCGCATGTTTCCATAACAATTTCACTAATTGTATAGCAGCCGTTTTAATCACCCGTGGATCACTTTTACAAAAATATTGCAAACTAAAACTTACAATTTGTGGAAAATTTCAACTATAGTGGGGAAAAGGAGATCATGGATGCCCAGCTTAAGACGTATATTTTACGAAGCTAAACTATTAATCACGAGTAAAAGACTCCCTTTTCATACAGTATTGTGTTATTCTTTGTTTTAAAGAACTTACTAACTGGACAATTTGTTAATAATATTTTCATAGATAATAACATGACCACTGCAGTAGTCTATTATCTACGCCCCTTATAACGTTTACTTTTCTAAATGAATACACTTTCCGAAACGACAAGTATTCTACACAATTCTTAAATTCATTAGGTCCGTCAGGTCGACCGCCACTTAAACTTACACTAAAGAAAAACTCTATTGTCATTTATACAAGAAAACTGAACGCAAACAGGGCTTAGTCACTGACGCACGCACGGTTGTAACAAATCTCAATTAATTTAAAATTAATGCTCAGTGACTGACACCGGAAAAACTCTTGCAATACTTCGGATAAGCTTAATAACATCGGACAGAAGCATGCCTTTTCAATTGACAAGAACACAGTTGCCTATCAAAATTGCATTTGCGATCACTTTAAACATGTCGCAATGACAAACGCTTCATAATGCAGGACTGTATTTACCAAATCCCATCTTTATCACGGACAATTGTATTTAGCCTTTTCAAAAGTGACTAAATCAACTAATATATACACTCCTGGAAATTGAAATAAATACACCGTGAATTCATTGTCCCAGGAAGGGGAAACTTTATTGACATATTCCTGGGGTCACATACATCACATGATCACACTGACAGAACCACAGGCACATAGACACAGGGAACAGAGCATGCACAATGTCGGCACTAGTACAGTGTATATCCACCTTTCGCAGCAATGCAGGCTGCTATTCTCCCATGGAGACGATCGTAGAGATGCTGGATGTAGTCCTGTGGAACGGCTTGCTATGCCATTTCCACCTGGCGCCTCAGTTGGACCAGCGTTCGTGCTGGACGTGCAGACCGCGTGAGACGACGCTTCATCCAGTCCCAAACATGCTCAATGGGGGACAGATCCGGAGATCTTGCTGGCCAGGGTAGTTGACTTACACCTTCTAGAGCACGTTGGGTGGCACGGGATACATGCAGACGTGCATTGTCCTGTTGGAACAGCAAGTTCCCTTGCTGGTCTAGGAATGGTAGAACGATGGGTTCGATGACGGTTTGGATGTACCGTGCACTATTCAGTGTCCCCTCGACGATCACCAGAGGTGTACGGCCAGTGTAGGAGATCGCTCCCCACACCACGATGCCGGGTGTTGGCCTTGTGTGCCTCGGTCGTATGCAGTCCTGATTGTGGCGCTCACCTGCACGGCGCCAAACACGCATACGACCATCATTGGCACCAAGGCAGAAGCGACTCTCATCGCTGAAGACGACACGTCTCCGTTCGCCCACCATTCACGCCTGTCGCGACACCACTGGAGGCGGGCTGCACGATGTTGGGGCGTGAGCGGAAGACGGCCTAACGATGTGCGGGACCGTAGCCCAGCTTCATGGAGACGGTTGCGAATGGTCCTCGCCGATACCCCAGGAGCAACTGTGTCCCTAATTTGCTAGGAAGTGGCGGTGCGGTCCCCTATGGCACTGCGTAGGATCCTACGGTCTTGGCGTGCATCCGTGCGTCGCTGCGGTCCGGTCCCAGGTCGACGGGCACGTGCACCTTCCGCCGACCACTAGCGACAACATCGATGTACTGTGGAGACCTCACGCCCCACGTGTTGAGCAATTCGGCGGTACGTCCACCCGGCCTCCCGCATGCCCACTATACGCCCTCGCCCAAAGTCCGTCAACTGCACATACGGTTCACGTCCACGCTGTCGCGGCATGCTACCAGTGTTAAAGACTGCGATGGAGCTCCGTATGCCACGGCAAACTGGCTGACACTGACGGCGGCGGTGCACAAATGCTGCGCAGCTAGCGCCATTCGACGGCCAACACCGCGGTTCCTGGTGTGTCCGCTGTGCCGTGCGTGTGATCATTGCTTGTACAGCCCTCTCGCAGTGTCCGGAGCAAGTATGGTGGGTCTGACACACCGGTGTCAATGTGTTCTTTTTTCCATTTCCAGGAGTGTAGATATCCATTAAAGAAAATGAAAAACAAAAGTACACGAAGATTAGATTCTTAGGTCATACATCGTTTGAACCGGGGTATTGTAATGCTATGAAAAGAATTTAGCTCAAAATCATTTGCATGAAAATGTATGTACAGGGATGTGGCTCTTCATTCCCACAGTTACCGTTATGCCAACGACTACAGTTACTCCAAATACTCTCATAACTTAAATCTATGAAAAAGGTGTGAAAGTTTCATACGGGTTTTCTGGTTCATATATACCGCCAATTACACACTTACAGTTCTAATCTGATAAAAAAGGGAGACTACTGAAAATTGCTACTGTTGCCTTCAGAATTGTTTATCATAAGCTGAAGCGGGGAAAACGTAGAAAATGTCGTCAGTGGGTTACACCAGAGCTGATAAGTCGAAAGGCATCTAGAAGAAATAAAGCTTTAAGTGACTTACGTATCTGTCGTGATCACGAGCATATCAAATACAAGTTTCGCTGATGATACTGCTGTTTTCAGTAAAAGCGAAGATGATTTACAGACATATTGAGAGGAATGAACAGTTTTTTGAGCAGAAATATGGACTTAGAGAAAACTGAAGTAAGGCAAAACTAATGAGCAGAGGAATGGGATTAGTGATAAATTTACTAATAAAATTGGGAGTACGAAGTAGACCAACTGAAGAAATTCTGCTATATTAGAAGCAATAGAACGCATGGCAAACGAAGCAAAAGACGACATAAAAAGTGGACTATCCCAGACAAAGCAGGCATTCCTAACAAACAGAAGACTACTAGTTCTAACATCGGCCTTAATTTAAGAAAAAAATAATTCTGAGGAGCTAAGTACGCTACACAGCATTGTATGAAAGTGAACCATAGGCTACGGGACAACCAGAGAAAAGAGGAATTGAAGCGTTCGTGAGGTGGTTCTGTAGAAGGATGTTGAAATTAGGACGACTCATAATGTAAGGAATGAGGTGGTTCTCCGTAGAATGGGACACAAGAGGAACAAGTGGAAAAATTGAGGAGAAGGAGGAGGAGGAGGAGGCGGCGGCACAGGATGACGGTACATCTGTGCGGCTACAAGGATCTGCAGAGGGTAAAAACTGAAGGTGCAAGAGTTACTCTGAGATGTAGAAGAAATTGATAGAGGAGAGAAATTAGCAGGGCCTCGCATAGAACTAGTTACAACTCGCTTGAGTCACCAAAAAAAGTGATGGGATGTTTGAACATTTCTTGCCTTCGTAACCCTTCGAACACCTGGTCAGTTTGAGTCAACCTGTAATAAAGAAGCAAGACACTAATTATAGAAATAAAGTAAGATCGAAAGAGATACTGGCAATAAAACTGCGTTTTTTTAAATTCGTTTACAAGTTTGATATCTCTCTTCAAAGAATCAATGCAAAGGACTCAATGATCGTTGCACTTATATTTTGAAAGATATGACTCATCATGCAGTACATTTATAAACAGGCAAAATTGTTTAAAATGCAAGTGCGAAAGTGGCAGTTTTTCACCAATGCAAAAGACGAATGTTACGTGGTCAAATGGCAGGTGAGAAACAGAGGAAGATGTAACGCTCACTCAGTCTATGCAGTTCTTGAAAATGTAGTTGTAGCTTCGAAACGCATTGGACGGTCATTAGAAAATAACAGTATTGTGACTGAAGACGGAATATTATTGATTAACAAACACCTAACCGAGAACTTACAGCCCCAGACTTAATATCCATTAGCAACGTTATGAGAGCACACTGACGAGTCCTTTATTCACGCAGCGACACAGCGCGGAACCTGTTCGTGGGTGCGCACAGCCGAACTTCGCTTCTTGATTTTGTGCAGCGCGGCGCGTCCGCTGTGGACGCCGATTAATCTCCCTGATTTACGTATTTTCTTCTGTATATTATGTCGTATCGACACCACTTTTCTCTCTTATGATGCAGCAGTGACCTGAAAATAGTTTATGAAACTTGAAGAAAACTACCAAATACAAATAGCTACAATCGAAGGAAAACAAATAATAAATGAGTATACAGTTATCGGCGCGCGCGCGCGCGCGCGCACACACACACACACACACACACACACACAGAAAGAGAGAGAGAGAGAGAGAGAGAGAGAGAGAGAGAGAGAGAGAGAGAGAGAGAATTAATTAATGTTACGCGTAACCACAACATTCCCAGTCGAAAAATTTCGAGGTAAATAACCATTCTACATTACGTTCTATATGGATGCAGATGACAAACTGTGAAAGGGAAGCAACTCTAACGCAAAACACAAAAAAAAACTAGGAAAACCACAGCAAGTAGTAAGAAGATATACACATAAAAAACTTAGTCTGTTTTTCAAATTTGTAAATACTCTCATCAAAACTAGAATTTATGTGTGTACAACTTGTAAACAACATTTGTTCTGTTATTTAACAGAAAGAAAATAAGAGCTCCCTGATGATGGTGAACCATGCTCGAGGTGGACCCCTTCGGAAAACGAAAGAGATTCAACTTCAGGATGAAATCTTTCGAGGGCGTGGTTCTGATTTCAGTGAATAAATTAACATGCGACAAGCCGCTCTAATTTTTCAGCCATTCCCTGACGAATTTGATCTCTTTCTTTGTTACTATAGCTAATACAATTCCGACAAACGCTTTCTTTTAGCTGTTCAACATTTTAGCCTTGTAAAATGACGTAATATTGTCAATAAGAACTGACCGTGTGCAGGTCCCTTAAGGTTTTACAAAGGAGCGAGCTATGCTATTTGGTAGAAAGAACCGACGCAGGGACTAGTGCGTGTTTGAGAATTGTAAAAGAGCATGGCATACAAATTACAGGCATCTCGCTTGACGCAAGGCATTCCACACATTAGGTACGTCCAATAGACAACTCATAATGAAGACCGTATTATCTTGAAACCGACTGCACATGCATGAATAAAGATCAACATGAATGTAGAGTTGGAATACATAAATAACAGCCCATAGTCTGTAAGTGACCGACTCCAAGAGAAAAAATCTGTGATGTTATTTTCTTAGTTATTATTCAAAGCTGTATTAATTTTCCAATTACACATATTTCAACATGTGTTACAGGTAGTTTTTAAAGTGAAAAAAACTACGTATTTCCGCATACGTTTGTTCGGGCAAATCCTCGCGTGTGAACTGTTCAACCTGAAACGTTTCATTGATTGTCAGAGAGGATTAGAAGGAATCCTCTGAAAATTAACAGTTGAAAGACTGACTCCACTCTTATTGCCCAATAAGACAACGATGAAATGTACCCACAGTTCATGTTGTCGTCATTCGGCTACAATACCTCAAGCTGTGATGAACTATGGCACTAGTGATGTGATGTCAGTCGCCGTTTAAGGTGGTCGCGCAGCAAGGAACTCCGATGATCTCTATTATAAGAGGTGGGCAACACGGGGTAACATATAAGCTGCTCTGGCTTACGAGCGGAATTTCAAGTACCTCTTTGACGAGCAGCTACAGGATGTTTAATTTATCTGAGAGATGGAGGAGAAAGGGGAGTGGGAAGGAATCCCTTACAGACGAATTCCTCGCATCAGATGCCTTTTAGATGGTAGCGTAATTACTGCGAAAACTTTTCTTGCCAGTAAGGGGAAGCCGACAAAAAGTTGGCGGTAATATCTGGGAGCCTGGAAAAGCCGGGCGGATGAATTTTGCACGCGGCCGGTTGGCCAAAGTCTACAGGCTACCGTTGCTCCGTTTGTAAGTCCTGTGGAGGGCAATCTCAACGCCCGAGTCCGCCGCCGCACGTGTACACAGGTACGGACACGTCACTTACTTGTTCCACAGATCCACACTTTACCTCACGTGCACAAGAGAATCGTACCGGTCATGTTTCGTTCGTACCGAGATCAATGCGAAAGAATACAACATCAAGTTTTAATACACACAGTGCCAGCGGGTAAAGCTGCCGCCACCTGGATTCGCTTTCAACACCAAAACACTTGGCGCTACGAAACACGGTTATTCTGTCAGTATTACACAGGGCAATTGCAAATTAATACAGTAATTACCAACGGGTGCAACTATGTAAAGCATAGCAAAAAGCAGTAAGAATTACAGAGAATCTAAAAGAATGCTAAAAAAATTACATACTGTATTAAATATCCTGTATGGCTCCCCTTGCTATCTCTCGATACATCTAGCGGAGAGAACACGACAGGTGCCAGAACTCAATTTCCCAGTAACTTTGCTCAGTGACAGAGGGGCCAAAATAATCGAATACGTGTCTCGGCTTGTTCTTGGATACTTGACCGTTTCTCAGAAAATGATAGTCATTCGAGGTACGTTGCCTTTTACCGAATAAATAGTTCTGCGGAAGAGGTGGCGCAGTGGTTTGCGTCGCCGTTTCACACTTCCGCGCCTCATATGCGAAACCCGTTTATTAATTTTTTTTTTCAAATGTTCAAATGCTAAGGTCATCAGTCCCTTAGCTTACACACTACTTACCCTAATTTATCCTAAGGACAAACACACACACACCCACTCCCGAGGGAGAACTCGAGCCTTCGCCGCAACCAGCCGCACAGTCCATGGCTGCAGCGCCTGAGGCCGCTCGGCTAATCCCGCGCGGCTTATTTTTGTTCTTAATTTCTCTACTCATATCCGTAGAACATCACTGCACTAATGTTTTCCAATGTATACTGAAACAACGTTGTCCTCATTCATCTACTAATTGCATGTTTGGTGAACGAATTAAAAGACATTAAACCATAAATCAATGGAAAAATTATTTGAATTTTTTTCTGTGAAATTTCTGTAGTGTACGTTGATGCATAATGAACTGCAAGAGCCAGTTTTGGGGAAAGTGATCCGTTATGCTTGCTTGGCCACTAAATTATTTCTAACGCGTAAAATCTTCAGCAATGTAAAAGATGTTTCTTCTCCTCGCGAGATTCATACGAAGAAACGTCGATGTAGCAAGCTTAAAATGCACTAAATCTGCCTGAAGAATAAACTTAACGATAAAATATTAGAATTAAGAAAGAAATATACGAATATGAGAATTTAAAAGATTATAATCCTGACAACACCGTTCACACATATATTATGCAACAAATGTCTGACAGTTATCGTGGCGCGGGATTAGCCGAGCGGTCTAGGGCGCTGTAGTCATGGACTGTGCGGCTCGTCCCATAAGATTTCACACACATTTGAACATTTTGAATTTGACAGTTATCGTGAAAGCTAGTTGTAATTTTACTATTAACATAACGCCCTTGCACCCGTTAACTTGATAAGAAACATTGGTGTAGTAACTTTCTACGGGCATGGTTAGATAAATGAAAATGAAATAAAATAAATAAAAAGAATAATCGGTTTTCAAACACAGGATGCAGAAGTGAAAGACCTCGACGCCAGCCACTGTGTCACCAATTCAGACGAGTAAAGCGTGCGCTGAAAGGCATCTAAATTACGTCGGAAACTCTGACGGTCGTTTTATCCGAAACGGCTGAATATCTGCGGATAAGCCGAGACACGTGTCTGCTTATTTTGGCTCCTCTTCCACTGGACGATGTTTCTGGAAAATCGGGTTATGGCACTTGCCGTGTTCTCCTCGTAAGTGACTTTCCATTTCACGTCACACATTCTGAAGCATATGTGGAGTGAATCATGGGAGCGGGTTTCAAACGCCGATTTCGAGTTCTGGAATTTTTCCGCCAAACGAACAAATACAAAAGGTGGTCTTTCAGGTAACCCCATAAAAGTAACCTCTTGGTATCGGATTCTCAGTTCTAAGTGACCAACAGCAGAACACAGCATCGTCACGTCCAGTACGACCGATGCAGTCGCTTGTATGATGCTGATTGATGCATCCGCATGCGGCGGCTTCACTGACAGTGCTCGCGCAAAGATCGAAATTCCCAACTTTTGCATTCTCGGTAATTCTTATCGATGTATCGCTATGCGTTGAACGGTTATAGCCATTTGTAATCGGTTTATTTATTTATTTTGAACTGCCCTATGTAACGAGTTACTAATAAACCAACAACGAACAGAAGTAGTGTTGCACTTTTAGTTGTTAGGCTGTAATATTACCTATGTACGCCGATGAGCCAAAACACTATGACCACTTGTTCGGTAGCGTGTTGTTCCACATCACTTTTCAAACACAGTACAATAGAGATTCTGCTGCGCGTTGATTCTACAAGTCCTTGACAGGATTCCAGAACTACGTAGCATCAGATGTCTACAAACAAGTCAAGCACAATTCGCACAAATTACGGGATGGTGGTTTATGAGCACGCAACTGACGTCCGATAGTGTTCCAACAAGTATAGATCAGGCACATTTGCAGGCCGAAGCGTTCATGTGAGTTCACTATATTGGCCTTTAAACCACTATAGCACGATTCTGACCTTGCAACATGGACAGATGTCACCGTCGTAGCTGGAGACTAAAGCATGACGCGATGCAGGTGGTCCACGATAATGTTCACGTAATTCACTGCTGTCGTGACGCCTTCGATTACCACCACAGATCTCACGGAGGCCCAACTCGTTTTACTCCATAGCATAATTCTGCCCTCGCCGGATTGTATCTGTGGCGCGGTTCACGTTTCGTGCAGCCTTTCGCGCTGAATGACCATGTGTAAGGACCAAGCGATCGACCTGGTGCAACAAGGAATGGGATTCATTCGGCAGGCGACACGTTTTTATTGATCCACGGCGAAAACACGAGATGCTGTACCCACTGAAATCAGAAGTGATGGAAACACAGTGATGCTGTGCCCACTGAAATCAGAAGTTATAGAAACACAGTAATGCTGTGCCCACTGAAATCAGAAGCGATGGAAACACAGTGATGCTGTGCCCACTAAAATCAGAAGTGATGGAAACACAGTGATGCTGTGCCCACTGAAATCAGAAGTGATGGAAACACAGTGATGCTGTGCCCACTGAAATCAGAAGTGATGGAAACACAGTGATGCTGTGCCCACTGAAATCAGAAGTGATAGAAACACAGTGATGCTGTGCCCACTGAAATCAGAAGTGATGGAAACACAGTGATGCTGTGCCCACTGAAATCATAAGTGATGGAAACACAGTGATGCTGTGCCCACTGAAATCAGAAGTGATGGAAACACAGTGATGCTGTGCCCACTGAAATCAGAAGTGATGGAAACACAGTGATGCTGTGCCCACTGAAATCAGAAGTGATGGAAACACAGTGATGCTATGCCCACTGAAATCAGAAGTGATGGAAACACAGTGATGCTGTGCCCACTGAAATCGTAAGTGACGACGTCGTTGGGTCAACACAGGAACACGACCGGGACGCGTGGTGCGGAGTTCAAAGTTCAACAATTGCCTTTGAATGCCGAGTTCGGAAATACTTGTGATAAGCGACAGATCGCTGCCTATCCTGAATTACGCAGTGGGGGATCTTCCGATCTCGACGTCTTGTGATAAGACGTGGTCGTCCAGTAACATACGGCCTACGCGTTATTCCACCATCCTTTAGCTGCATTTCATTGGTGCTCACGACAGTAGTAACCTAACAGGCGACCAGCTTCGCCGTTTCAGTTTGTGTCGTTTTCAGCCGCAGCGCCACAACAATGTGCCCTTGTCAAACTCGCTTATAACAGTGGATTTCAGCATTTGCGGCACCTATCTTCGTTATGAAGACTGCCCATTCGTCTCTGTTCCACTTACATTCTTTCTTTACTGCGTCACGTGACCGAAACATCACCAGGAGGCATTCAACCTCGCGGTGAGCAGTGGTCATAATGCTTTGGCTCATTAGTGTAGACGGAAACGACGTCACTGATAAATTACATTAAGTTTCAAACCACATCCCGTAGAACATGCAGAACTCCGCAAAATGTACAAAGCCTTTGATTGTATACATAACGTAACCATCTGCGTGAGTCTCTCTTATTTTTGAGGACTTACACTCGATCTTGAGGTGCACCAGAGGATTGCATTAGAATTTTTTTCCGTGTTTAGGCTGTTTTCCGCCCTTATCTTCATTATTAAAGTGTTCCAGTAACAATAGCACTGAGGGTTAGTATAAATACATATTTAAATCACTCAGTAGCATACAAACAGGAAACAAAATGCAGTGAAACAGCGACTGCTTCATGCAGCTGAATAGTTGCCCAGTTGCGTATCAAATACACAAGGCGAACATGATGCAGAATAGAAATCGAAGACGTAGCGGAGTAATGTCGTGCTCTATTCACGGGTGAAGCCTACAGTAGGGTGCGTCTGTCAGTGACGGAGATCATTTCTACAAGCCAGAATACGTCAAAACAAAATTTTTAAAAAAGTCGGTTGTCGAAGGTAGGACGGTGTTGACATTGTAAGCGATGAGGCGTCGGGAGGTATTAATAACCAGATCAGTCTGTCTCTCTCGCTCGCCGTTTCTGCTGCTGTCTACAGAGAAGAAGTAAAGAAGACAGAGAGAAGGATCGGAGATGTCAGACAAGTGGCGAGGCTCTTCTGCAGCAACGAGGATGAGGAGAGGCGGATGGGGAGGGGGAAGAAGAAGAAGAAGACGAGGAGGAGAAAGAAGACACAAAGGAGCGGCGACGGAGAGCGCTCTGCCCGGCCGCCATTTATCTCATTCTCTTAAAATTGCATCGGGCGTGGCGGCCTGGAGAGGAACGCGGCAAAGTGCCCGCCAGCCCGCTCCTTCCTTATACAACCTCCAGCCTGGAGCGAGGACTTTCACGCCTCCAGCGAGAGGTGGCAATCAATCCGATTCACGTCGCTGCCTCCAGACAGCCAGCGTCTACATTCCGTGCTATTGAGATAATGCGACTTTCTGTGTCTCAGTCGGCGCCGCATTAGCACACACACCGCCATGATACGTTTAACAGCGCGACGCCTTCCGCAGCCAATCTCCGTAATAGACACTAACTACTGTGCCTCGAAATTATTTCGGTGTATGTTTCAGCCTCCGATCACACAAACAGTTTCATTACGGGTGGCATTACCACTCAGCAAGTAATGCACACATTTACGATGCTGACCTATTCAGCTGGCGTATCGTAATCATCTTGTAGGCTCCCGACCCATCTTTACTGTCACAGTCTGTTAATATTTAGGCATCGGACACGTCGATGAGTATCGGGACTCACGCTCAGGGCCGGTTTTTAAGACCCAAGCGACCGCTTGGAGCGCCGAGGTGAAAGGGGCGCCCACGAGGACGCAGCCAGATTTTTGTCAAAAGGGGAGTGGGTCCGATTTGTTAAAGAGGACCTCAAAAAGGCTCATGTTTTTCATTTGTTTAGAAAATTTACATACAGAACGGTACACGATTTTATTCGAAAATGGCTTCTGAGTATTCAGCAAGTGGAAATACAATCTCGTTACTGAGGAGTGGTGCATTTTGGTAAACCACTAAGAATCAGTCATGATCCAGCTTCACCTCCACTCACCAACGTCACTTCACACTCTTCTTCTTTCAGTCTGGATTTGAACTGAGGAAGTGATCAGGAATGCACGGGCGCTAATTTTTTGGGACACCGTGATTATTACTGACAGGGCTTTTGGAATAAAGGGACCTCTGTTCGAAAATGAAACTAGATTAATTTTTGCTGACGAAATTAGACAACCTTACATTTTCCCAATTTTCCTCATTTCAGTACGCATCTGCCACTTCATGCAATGTAAGAAACATTTCCCGCATAGAAGGATGTCCCAGAACACAAACCCATCAGCATATAATAAGAGAATTTGGATTATTATTTATCAAATGGCTTTGACTGCCGGGAGTCTCTGAAGGGATCCTCGGTTCGCCTTCGATGTAGCTCTTTTCATTTAAGCAGAGGGGCTGCATCTTTAAGGAAACTGAAAACTATCAGAAAAGAATTGGCTGTAGCATATAGTAAGGGACCAACCGCGACATTTGCCTAAACTGAAAGTGGGAAACCACAGGAAACCATTTTCAAGGCTGCAAGCGGACGGATTCACCTCGCCTCAGGGATTGCTATCTCAGCAATTGGAAAAACTGGTTGTTGCACATTGTTTACCACTAAAAGAAAATGCATCGCAACAAAAACTGAATTCTGACTTCGAATGTTTTTCCTTTAACTGTGCAAGTTTAGTCATTTGGTAGTGCGTGAATGCACGAATATTTTAAGATAAATTTAATTGTGCATGGAATTTCTGCCATCAGTTGTTATAGTATTACAAGAGAGTAAATAGATTTTGGACGAAAGAGGGACGGAGGGATGTGGGGTGGGGGGGGGGGGAGGGGGGAGGGGGGGGGGCAGTCGGCTCGGACGAATTCAAACAGCTTGCTGAGAAAAATCCTTTAGAAACGAACGAACTATAGAGCATGCTGTCACCACATACCCCTTCCGCTCTCCACAAACCTCTCCCCATCGCTTCGTAACTTACTGGTTTCTGTAACTGAGTACCACTCGGGTGACCAGATTGGGCGATAATTTGCCATTTGGGCCACTAATGATAGAATATTGTGCAAATTTTGTAAGAAAACGCAAAAATCGCCATCTCGGCTATGTTTCTGTTGTTCAACGCGTTTTTTTGGGACTACACACACAAATCAAAGTGTATTTTTATGCATTGAGTTTAATTTAATGTTATTTGTAATGATATTTATCGTTCCGCTGCCTTGTGAAGCACTGAAATATTGAAACCACAAAGTTCTACCAGCCACCAAATGACGACACCAGTGCTAACATTAAACTGCTATAGACACGTAATTAGTCTATTATAGTAGTGCGTACATATTTTTAACCTCCCATAACGCTAGCGGACAAATCAGAATAGTTTTTTCTCTTCTTTCTTGTTACAAACTTATCCATAATTAGAAACTACCACAACAGCACACAGCACATAAAACAGTAAATGGCAGAGCTTACATTACACTCAACTGCAAGTAAGAACTGAACTGGTCAACAAAACAACAGCTGAGTTAAAGTATGGCCTGATTTTGGCTAAAGTTGGGATGGACGAGAGCCGAAAGTGCTATGAATGTATAGGTAGTTTAAATCTATTGTTGCCCTTGATGACAATCGATAGTCGTATCCCTTTTTCGTCGTATGATTGAAAAGAAAAATATCTTTCAATTTCACTACACGGCAACTGCGTCCTTGGCGCCCAAGTGCGACATGTGTGTACAGGGTGTGTCGTTATTAGTAGCGAAAAATGACATCGGTGAAAGTGTATGAAAATAAAAACGAAAATTCTATAGCAAATCCGAAAATGGGCCCCTAGCGACATAATTGCGAAAGTGTAGTCCCAGTAGCGAGTAGCCATCGAGTTCAGTACTTTTGCTAGTTACTACGAAGGTCGTCGAAATTTGACTTTTCGATTAATTTACCATCTAACTAGCTTCAAATTTCACGCCATGACTACTTTAGCAAGACACACAATACTACTTCAGCACATTGCATGTTAGAATTAGTTTCCACGTGTTATGCGTGCTTGACTTCAAGGGCAACCAAATGTAAACGAGGAAGGTGGAAAAAAGTAAATAAAGTGTTTATTATTTAAGTAGTAATTGCCATAGCTGTTAATACATTTATCCCACTGTGAGACAAGAACCAGGATGGTATCCATGCTTACATACATCTCTTCGTCTGGGGCAAACAAACAACAACGAATGTCTTTCTTCAGGGTTGTTTCGATTACGCTGCAGAAATTTCGTTGGACAATAGTAACAAGTCTCTCATACCATCCCGATCTCTCCCCATGCGATTTCCAGATTCCTGCTCTATGGTAAACACGCACCACACAACAGGCTCGGACGGGTGGTGCAGTACTGTGCTATGTGGGACATTCACTTGGCCTTACGTGGCAACCTGTGGTAGTCACGCATACTAGAATACACGCTAGAGGTAACGCGCAGGCGGGCTGTGAACGATGAAGTCACCTAGAACCCTTCCGCCACGCCGCCACTGCACTGAAACTTACAGGCACACGGATCACATACGTGTAACTCATATGCAGGTACGAATCTAATCGAATGTTAAGCTTTAAAAGAACGGAAAATCCCCAAGATTGGCAAAGTTTTGCAGAAGTTCGAACTATAGCACGTGCTTCAATGTGAGATGCTTTTAATAATTTACACAAGGAAATTCTGTCTCGAAATCTGGCAGAAAACCCAAAGAGATTCTGGTCACACATAAAACACACCAATAGGGAGAGGCAATCAATACCTTCACTGCGCGATAACAACAGTGAAGTCACTGATGACAGTGCCACTAAATCAGTGTTATTTAACATAGTTTTCCTAAACTCCTTCACCAAAGAAAACGAAGTAAATATTCCTGAATTCCAATCAAGAACAACTGCCAAGATGAGACACATAGAAGTAGGTATCCTCCGTGTAGCAAAGCAGTTTAAATCACTTCATAAAGAAAAGGCCTCCTGTTCAGATTGTATACCAGTCAGGTTCCTTTCAGAGCACGCTGATACAACAGCTCCATATTTAGCAATTATATACAACCCGCTCGCTCATAGAAAGATCCGTAGCTAAAGATTGGAAAATTGCTCAGGTCATACCAATACCCAAAAAGAGAAATAGGAGTAATCTGCTGAATTACAGGCCCATATCACTAAAGTCGCTTTTTAGAGCATATATTGTGTTCGGATATTATGAATTACCTCGAAGAAAACGATTTATTGGCATATAGTCAGCACGGATTCAGAAAATATCGTGCAACAGGTCTACTAAAGAGACTGCTTACACCACGTTTGTCTGCCCTATCCTGGGATATCGCTGTGCGGTGCGGGATCCGCACAGGTGGAACTGACGGATGAGATCGATAAAGTACAAAGAAGGGCAGCTCGCTTTGCATTATGGCGAAATAGGGAGATAGAGCCACACACATGATACGTGAATTGGAGTGGCAATCATTAAAACAACGGCGTTTTTCGTTGAAACAGGATCTTCTCATGAAATTTCAATCACCAGTTGTCTCCTCCGATTCCGAACACATTCTGCTCGTTTTTCCCGCGTGCCGTTCGAGAGTGGAACGGTAGAAGGCCAGCATGAAGATGGTTCATTGAACCCTCTGCCCGGCACTTTATTGTGAACAGCAGAGTAATCACGTAGATGTAGTCATAATGTTTTTTCTATGGTTGGTAAAATGTTAGTATAAAGCCTCGGAACTTCGCCTTTTTCATATTTTGTTAACTTTGAGTTTTCAAAACACTAAGGCTTAACTCTATAAAACCTGGCGAAACATTAAATTGTCTGCGTCTTTATTTTTTATAGTGACTTCACTAGGAAGAGCATATTTAAGTAGCTCTCTGACAAAAGATAACTCTTTATAAGATAGACAACTTGAAGTTGCAGCCTGTGCAGTATCTTCAAATGATCACTTAGTACACCGCCCTTTCATAACCACTTGTTGTTGACAGTTAGAAAAAGTGGAAAAGAGCCCTGAATCCCTTTCTGAACATATTTTAATTTCATGTGACTCAGGGCTGCATCGAGAAAGAAAGACGATCCTGTAAACCTGCATTCCTTTGCCTAAGGGGTTCTATTTCTGGCGTAAGCACGCTTTGTCGCATTTACAGCAGTGTGTGTTTTCGCGGTTATATTTTATCTAGTAGTAATTTTTGGTTAGTCGGTTATATATATTTACCTTATCTTCTTTACGGTAGCATCGTTTTTGTGCCTGCATATTTCTCTCATTATTAGGTTCATTAGTAGGACCTAACTGAGCACCACAGGATGACAGATCAAGAGTCGGAACAGCATCAGTTTCCAACTTACGTTTTCAAGGAATATTTAACTGTTTACTTTTCAAATCGATTTCATAAGCAGAATAAGTAAAATGTACTGAGCAGATAAGTGCATTTTCAACAGAAAACGGATTTGCACGTCTACACGCATTTATCCATTTTCGTTTCGTCTTATTGTTTTTAGGAAATATATGAAACTTAATTCCTAACTTACTCAGGTGTTTGCTGTGGTTATTACAACTGTCGGTCGCGCAGCAAACCATTATTTTCCACTTAATAGCTTACTCTAAAAATCGCTCAGGACACTGATAATTGTGGTATAACTCTGAATTCAATCGCCAGTCACTAATAATATTTCACACTGCCGTAAACAACATTGTTTTCGCGCTCGTAAAAGCAACTACAACACGATACGTTATGGCAATTGCGGACTACTAAACGCTGGTTGGGTGCACTATAACATTAGCGGCGCGTCTTGTTACTGCGGTTACGCCTCGTGATCCTAACCGTGTATTCTAGTATCCGAGGTGGTAACAACCGAGTGCTCCATGACAGCTGTCGGCCTCGAGATCATTACTCCGGACCACCTGCACCCATTCATGCTCGATGTCTTACCCGACGGCCGTGTCATCTTCCAACAGGATAAGTATCCGTGTCGTGCGGCGAGAATCGTGCTACAGTGGTCTTTGGAGAATGACAGTGAATGTTGAAATCTTGGGCCATCAAATTCGCATGATTTAAAATCAATGGAACACATGTGAGTCGCTACTGGACGCCATTTCCGCGCCCACAAACTGGCGAGCACTAAGTTACCGAGAATAGCATGACCTGTACGTAGACATCTATCTGATGGCGCGTACCTCCGGAAACTTACTTACCAGAATCGCTGCCGTGGTGAGTTCCATAGGTGGACCAAGACGCTAGTCAACAGGTGGCCATAATATTTTCGCTCATTATTGTATTCGCAATATGTAAATACGAAAGAGGAATTATTTTAGAAATAATACATTGTGAAAGGACTGTGCTATTTGTGGTGAAATCTCTTATCAAAATGTTCCAAAACTACAGGGTAACAATTATTGATCTATATGAAATAAAATCGTCGTAACTTCTGAGCGTTTTGCGATAGGACATTCAAACTGTATGGTTGGCAGCGAGGCATAATGAAAATTAGTATGGTTTGGTTTAGCGACGAAGAACACTTTCATTTGGACGGGCTCGTCAATAAGCAAAATTGTCGAATTTTGGGATTAAGAATCCGCATTTCGCAACCGAGAAGTCTCGTCACCCTCAACGGGTGACTTTGTGGTGCTCAATATCCGGCCACGAAATAATCGATGCGATATTCGTTGATGGCACAGTGATTACCGTACGGTACGTGAAGATTTTGGAAGATGATTTCATTCCCATTATCCAAAGTGACCCTGATTTTAACAAGATGTGGTTCTAGGAAGACGGAGTTCGACCCCAATGAAGCAGGGGAGTGTTTGATGTACTGGAAGAGCACTTTGGGGACCGCATTCTTGTACTGGGGTACCCAGAGGCCACTGACATGGGCATCGATTGGTCGCCACGTTCTCCGGATCCGGACGCATGCGACTCCTTTTTGTGGGGCTATACAGAATTAAACATAAGGTGCACCGCAAAACCAATGCTGAGGTAAAAACTGCCGTTCAGGAGGCCATCGACAGCATCGATGTTCCGACACTTCAGCGGGTCCGGCAGAATTCCGCCATTCGTCTGCGCCACATCAACACCAATAATGGCAGGCACATCGAACATGTGATAATCTGTATGCGAATATTTGTAATGACCTTTACATGTTGAATAAAGTGTGTGCACGCCGTAGCTTGTAACTAATTTACATTTTTTGCATATAGTTCAGTAATTGTCACCTTGTGCATAATTTAATATTCGTCAGCGGCTCGGGCTTATAGTATAATAATCACCTTCAGATAATATTCGGATACGACTCCTTCGGTGCCACATTTCTGCAATTGATACCGACAGAATTAGTACAGCTCGTCTGCAATGCCAGAGAATGCGACATTTCTTTAAACAAAAAGACAAATATTAAACGGCACGTCAAAGAAAAGAAAATACTGAGAACTCTGCGTCAAAGGTGACTAAACAAAAACAGTGAATTGTTTTTACTCCCCTCTTTACTGGGATGCTGACACAGCAATGTTTCTCTGACATTTCAGATTACGCTTCTTCTAGTTTGGTGGCAGCTACTCTTATGATTACTAACGAAAGTCAGAATTTAGGGCGAGTCTAGGCTATGAATTGCTACGTGCGGTTGCCTGCATTTTTCCCGCCCTTGTGGCTAGCTGCTTCAGTTTTCTTTTTCTCTTATTCCACAGGTTCTCTTCTAAAAAGGCCTATTAGCTCCGCTGTAATCGATTGTACAAACGTTCACTATTCGTTTAATATAGTTTACTATTTATGCTTCCTGGCCAAAGCAAATCTACTGGTATCAAACACAGACCTCAACCTGAGGAATAAATTTCTGAAAATAGATGTTTGGAGCACAGGAAAGGAAGAAAAACGAAGCGTTCGAGACGTGTGTTGAGAACAAGGTGGACCGATAAGACAATGGGGACGACTGAGCGAGGTGGCGCGTTGGTTAGTCACTGGACTGGCATTTGGGAGGTCGCCAGTTCAAACCCGGGTCCGGCCATCCAGTTTTAGATTTTCCCGTGTTTTCCCTAAATCGCTCCACGCAAAACACCGGATAGTTCGTTTGAAAGAGCGTGGCCGACTTCCTTCTACATCCTTGACACAACCTGAGCTTGTGCCCCGTCTCTGATGACCTCGATGTCGACGGGACGTTAAACCCAATCTTCCTCATTGACAATGAGGAAGTTCTTCGGAGAATTTGCGAAGAAAGCAACATGTGGAAAACACTGACAGGAAGAAGCGACAGGATGATGGGGGCTGTGTTAAAACACCAGGTCACGCGCACTTATTTGGAGTAGGTATTTGCCTCGACAAATAAATCCATGAAGTATGAGCAAACACTCGTGTCAGTTTTAATGTGTACATTACTAATGGAAAGTGGCGTCACAAGAAATGAGTTTTGTAAACTGGATATGGCGTCCGACATTCCTGGTAAGGACAAAACAGTAATGTAGAAATTAGAAGTGGCGTAAGGAGCCAGTATTGGTTAATAACTGAAAACAAGTAAGTGAATAGCCCACTTTGAACCGTTTGCTGTGTATCAGCAATCCTGTTCCGTCCAACCTCAGCAGCAATCGGACATATGAGACTGGCGAGTTCAATTCTGTATAAATTCCAATATTTCTGTTCTGTTTTTAAACCCGAGGAACATGAAAAACTTCAAATTTGCTCACTTGCATTGAACTATAATCATGGAACGTGAAACAAAGCAGAAAATAATATAAATACACTTTATTTAAGGGACTTATAGATACATTCACACTCTATTGGTACTCACCATTACGTCTGTGTTACAAACTTGATTGTTCACTGGAAGTGTTGTAAACATCTGTTGGTGTTGTACACACACGAATTATGTTGCTATATGGCTAAGCTTAATAGTTTGTTGCTAAATTTTAACATGTTGTCTATAAAGATTTACTGATACTAGCGCAACATACTGTAACAATTAAAACGCTAATAATGACAACCAAATTATGATGAGTGATGCCAACTGGCTTCGAAGTATACTGATCACATGTGTATCAACCATAGATTCCCGTCTCAACTACAGCGATCCAGCAATCAAGTACTCAGCACATCAGACCATGAGAATGTTGTTGTTGTTGTTGTGTCTTCAGTCCTGAGAATGGTTTGATGCAGCTCTCCATGCTACTTTATCTGTAAGTAGGCTGTTCAAGTTTTTTTATTGGTAACGCCACATAGCGCTCTGTATGAAGATCACTGACTGTGCTGTGTGCAGTCAGTGGCTGGTTGGCATTGTTGTAATACTCGCCATTGTAGTGTTGGGCAGCTGGATGTTAACAGCGCGTAGCGTTGCGCAGTTGGAGGTGAGCCGCCAGCAGTAGTGGATGGGGGGAGAGAGATGGCGGAGTTTTGAAATTTGTAAGACTGGATGTCATGAATTGCTATATACATTATGACTTTTGAACACTATTGAGGTAAATACATTGTTTGTTCTCTATCAAAATCTTTCATTTGCTAACTATGCCTATCAGTAGTTAGTGCCTTCAGTAGTTTGAATCTTTTATTTAGCTGGTAGTAGTGGCGCTCGCTGTATTGCAGTAGTTCGAGTAACGAAGATTTTTGTGAGGTAAGTGATTTGTGAAACGTATATGTTCAAGTTAGTCAGGGCCATTCTTTTGTAGGGATTATTGAAAGTCAGATTGCATTGCGCTAAAAATACTGTGTGTCACTTTAAGCAGAGTCCTGTATAACATTTTCTAAGGGGACGTTTCATATGTCGACCCTTAGCCGAGGATACCTCACTGGAATCTTCTTATTTTTTCTTGTAGTTTGTGTAATTAGTGTAGATTTTGTTTATCGCTAGCGCGTAACTGTAGAGAGAATATCCTTTGTAGTTGCAGTCTTTCATTGTTGTACAGTAAAACAGGTGTGGCACGCATGTAAATTTGCACCAAGTATTTTGCAGCTGCGCTTGCAATTAACTAGATATTATTTTCAGTGCTATGTAAATGTGTTCTCTTATTTTTGCTCTTCAAATTGTGTTTTATGTGTTGTCGTGTGAAATATTGTGACAATAATGGCGTGTGAAAAACGTAATACTAGGCTCCAAAGTAAACTGAGAAATGACAGTGAAGACGAAAGCAGTGTATTAGCGCCACCATGTAATGAATTAATTAATGTTCAAAGTAGTAATTTGGTAATAGTGCATAGGGAAATAGAGCGGGCTACAAATAATGGTGTAGGCAGTGAAACAATTAGTGAACAGAGAAACATTATCGATCGATCGGTCGGCGACAGCTCGCGTCAGGAATCCGATATGACAGGACACAATCTAGGAAATACTGTACATTCACCGTTTTCTCAAATAAGTCAAGACACATTTCCTGCTTGTCAAAATGTGAATGTTGCCGGTGCAATAAAATGTGAATGTTGCCGGTGCAAATGCACTGCCGAAAAGCATAGAGGAACAGATTCCAGGCACTAATACATTATTATTGCAATTAATGCAACAAATGAAACAAAATCAGAGACAAACACAGCAAAATCTTCAAAAGTTAGACACCACACTTGAACAAATACGTGAAGATTTAACTACTGAGTTACATAAGATTGAATCGAAATGTCAAAAAAATCTGTAATGACGTAAAAACTCAAATTTGTGAGCATTTTTAACCTATTTTTTCGTTGCATGAAAATGCATTACAGAATCACGAAGCAGCCATAAAAGAACTGCAGACTATTGTTCGTGAAAATCACGACACCTTGCAAGCTAAAATGGACTCAGTTGCATCCACCGATTCGGTTACGCAACTTGCAAGAACTCAGGAAAACTTAAAGGACACAGTAGATTCGATTTCAACACAAATGGACACTCTGAAACTTGGTTCAGAAAACACACTGAGGAAATGTGTTCACTATCGGAGAAAGTAGCCGAACTTTCGGATCAGTTCACTAATTTATCTGCAAAGGTAGATGATGATCTGAATGACACAAGACCTGTAGCCATCACTGACACAGAAGAGTATGAACAAATTAAGAAATTCAAACAAAATCAGAATCAAATTAATACGCAATACAAAAGAGAAATCCGGGAAGTACAAGATCAGTTGACGCAGGTAATACAAAAATTACATATTTCAGAGGACACCCGCGCTCCAACACAGGAAGAGGGACTTAGAAATACGGAAAAGCCACAAAACAATAACACAGGGCATTTCGGAAATTATGAAAGAAATTGGCAAGGTGCACCGAATTTTGAGATGGAACCGCCGACACGACGTAACTATGACTGATATGCGACTCGCCGACACGATGATTTTGACTATAAGCTGTTCATTACTACACGTAAATTCAAAACATTTAAGAATTCTGGCAACGACATTCATCCACGAGCATGGCTCCATCAATTCTCTCATTGTTTTCCTCCCAACTGGTCATTGGAGCACAGGTTAGAATTTATGTGTGGCTGCTTGGAGAATGAACCAGCTGTAAGAATGCGATCGGTCATTCACGATTGTCACAGTGAAGGAGAATTTTATCATGCCTTCCTCTCAGCATATTGATCTCAAGCTACACAAGACCGAATAAAAACATAGCATCATAATGATGAAACATTTCGAACAATCTAAATTTTCCAGTCTTGTGAAATATTTTGAAGACATGTTGCACAAGAATCAGTACCTGTCAAACCCATACAGCCCGTCAGAAATCATCCGCATTTGCTTAACTAAATTCCCTGAACATTTACGACATATTATTTTGGTAGGACGTTGCAAAGACGACACTGAAGCTTTTCAGCGACTCTTACAAGAACTGGAAATTGACACTGACAATCGCGGAACGCGAAAACAAAAGCACAACAATTACAGGTCATATCCGTCGCAATTCCGCGATGAAAGAAATAATACACGACAAGGCTATTCGTACAACGTAAATCGTGACCAAAACACGACACCAGCTGTATGACAACCGTTGGCAGAGTAGTAATAATTACAGGGAAAGATCACCTCTCCGCGGTAATGACTATCACAGAGACAATCAGAGAAACAGACAATATGGAAACCAAAATAATTATTATCACAGGAGACAGAGAAACTTCAGTCCCAACGGTCCACCGTGCAGTGATAATTCAGGGAGAAATTCTCCACCACATGGCCGACAAATAAGAAACTATGTAAACTACCGACAAAACGACAGACCTGAATTCCATCAGAACTGGCGAGCTTCAAACAGGGCAGGACCTTCTCGTCAAGGTGAATTTGTAGAAGTTAGGTCTCCTAATCCCAATAACGACGCACGCCAACAAAGAGATAGCAGACAATGACTCGCACCGCAGGCAGCCACGTGCGCCGGCTGGCTCAGAGAAAAATAACATAGACGCTAACCTTGAGAAAAGTTCCAGTATTCTTTACCGACGTATACCGCATGATAATTGCGTTCAAGTTGAAACTTTGAGTACTAGGAAGAGTAAAAGATTGCACTACATTTCACATGTAAAACCGTTTACTGAAAGATAATCTGCTTTTTAACTTTGTCTTTGCCATAAAACTTTTCAGTTCACATTTCCAGTACGCTTTGTCAGACCTAAGAAACTGTTACCATGCAACAATGTTTGAAGTTAAATATCCTGTCAAGAACCAAGAGAACTTATTTAAACAGAAATTACGAATGCATTGTTATTGTGAACAGACGACACAAGGTTGTATTTGTACATTCTTGCTTGTTAGTTCCACTATTACGTAACGACTATCAGGCTTACATAGGACATATACTGGTACTGCTAATGAGATTTTAATGCAACATTTTGGTTCACTTGAAGATACATTCTGGATTTAAAGTTCTTTCTGTGAGATACCAGATGACACAGTGGTTAGTTTATGTGACAGCTACACGATTTTATCACGACGCTACTAATGAGTGACAATTTACAATTTTGATTTTGCGGTTTATCTATTTTATATCTGCACAGTTTTTCTGAATTGTTCTGGAAAGTAAAACATGTTTTAGTAGTAACTTTTGTGGTATAGCTACAATGAGACAGCCTTTTCCATAGCACAGCAATATGTTACAGCACAGTAATTTCTTCATCACGGCAATAAGCGTAATAACTAAGATATCTATACGCAAAGCATTTCACTTTTGTTTATCATGAGGCAAGTACATTGACTTCTGCAGAACTTAGCTTTCGGAGGACGATAACTACGACACATCCACAGAGGTTATCTTACAACAAGGCGCACAGTTTAGCTGTACACTACACGTATTGGAGTGATTAATTTTGTACTTAAAACATTTATTTTTAAAGATATTTGAAGTACAATGATACAAAGGTTTTCCGTGATACATTTCATTCCATTGCTGTAATCTGTAACATCTGAGGGTATAATTACATTAATCCTCAGGGGGGGTACACGCTTACTTTGTGTACCATGTGTATGGCAAGTACAAGGAGTCCTAGCTAATATGGTATTTGCTTATACAACTTTACACATCGGTACCATACTTCTCTAACACAGAATTACACAGCTATCTGATCATTTAACTGAGGGAGACAAACATTTATTTTACTTCATCAGTGACAGATGTTTACATAATTACACCGTTGGATAACTTCACACTTGCGAAATTGTATTTTGTCTGTACTTTGTGAACTGTTCTTAGTTTTTCGGAACCATTGTGATACTATGAGAGCTTTGAATGATGTATTTGGTATGGGATCATTATTTTTAAAATACGTTTGAGGCAGATGACACTTCACATGAGCAGAGAATTTTTTTTAGGTTTTGAAATTATTGGAGGAAACTACGACGATTTTGAGAGTTGACTGAGGTGTTATGATGTTATTATTATGATGACTATGTGTATTATGCTGTTGCGGTATGTTTATGATCAATAAGCTGATGCTATATGAGTTATTTGATTATGCTACGTATCTCTTATGATGAAATATTGAAGAAGTGTCGACAAATAAGGTAAGGAATAAAGAGTAGTGGTTAGGGACTCTGGTTTGTGAAAACGGTTGTTGGAAACCAAGAATCGTACTTTAAGAGTTATGAAATGTATGTAAATTCGTGAATGTATTACAACGCCGACGAAAATTTTTTGGACACTATTATATTTAAACGATTTTGTTTCTACAGATTTGTAACGCAAATTCTTGACCTGTGAAATATTTTTATATGAGACTGTCACTGTAGCGGAAACTGCTGTCGTAAATATTTCGGTAAGAAAGTTAAGTGAACACCTGCACGTAATGCGTCGTGGGCACCCAGCTGCGCGTGACAGACGCCTTGAAAAAAGCCATTAGTGTGTGCCTGTCAGAGGCACAGGTGGAGAGAAAAAAAAAAAGAATAAAGAAAAAGAGGCCATTATCCTCGCTATTGACATTCCTTTGTAGAAAGCATCGTAAACTTGAAAACATGATTACACTGTAGAGTTCTTACTTTATGATATTTACTGAAATGAAATGATGAGAAACGTTTCATGTCTATTGTGTTGCTAGCTGGAGGATTGTTTACTGCATTATGAAATGCCTTATGGCTAGCGAATGACGTTTCACGCCTTGCTTTGCCTATTTTGTGTAATATCTAGTTTCTAGCTGCAGTGCAGCATTAGTTAAAATAAAATTTTATAGATTTACTAATATAAATATTTTCTGTCTACAGATTCAGTATATAATAGTAATGTGACATACTTCCAAAAAATGAGGGAGCACAAAAAGACATTTCCTTTCACAGGAACTGCATACATAATTTTCTTTTCAAGTTCTTGGTAATTTATTTCATAGAATAAGTTTTTGTGGTGCACCACTTTTATTATATAGACATTAAGATGTGAATATACATTTCCCTTATCTGCGTTGTTGTCTTTAGTGTACAATTTTTTCTGCTTGTGGGTTTGTCACGTTTAGGTATAAGTTATTACATTTATTGATTGCTACTTGCTTTGCTTACTTGCATTTTTTTGTCATTGCTGTTTGTATTAATTGTTTTGTGCTGCTGCATTGCCATCGTCCCTTAGTTAAGCATCTGAGCTCAGTAGATTTAAGTTAGCTTAAGAAGGGGGAGACTATATGAGAGAATGAGTTGCGATGAATTGGAAGGAATGCATTGAGAAGCTATAATAAAATCGTCTGGCCAAAAAAGTATTTTGAAAGAGGATAGGAACAAAAAAAGTAGGGTTTAGGGACAACAGGTTTAGGTAGGATTTTCTTGGAAATAATTGATGAGGTAAGATAATGGAAAATAAATAATGAGGTAAGAAATATGTGAACATATAAACACAAAAAGCATGCTTGGATAGAATTTTTTGGTGGAAACAAATGTTAAAATAAGACGAAAGATCTATGGAATGAAGTTTTGGGTTGGACTGCAGTACCAAATGTTACACTGAAAACAAACCCTGTCATTTCCTTGTGTTATCCCACTATGTGTTTGTGCACCCTTGTGTATTTATGTTCTTCCGGTCTTTATATTTTTATCTGATAAGACTCATGTTGCAGAATTTTTCTAATACTCAGCTACATGAACTATGATGAGGAATACTGTTATCCTCACATATAATTTGCATTAATAATATGTTATTTATTTTGTAAAGCTTCTGTTCTGTTTTAATGCTCATGTGTGAAGTTGATGTTTTAAAAGTTATTCTGATCTTTTATGTATGTACTTATGTCATAATTTTTGTAACAATGATGTGCATGTTTATTTCTATTCTTTTGTAAAGCCTGTTTTACTGCAAAAGTTATCTGTAGTGTTATGTTCTTTAATGATATATTGTGTACCTTTGTTATTGTATTCTTATGTTATAAAATTGTAATTGACACCAGTTCATCAAATTACATAACTTGTAAGATACATTTCACTGCACACGTTTCTGTTGGTCATAGTATATGGACAATATGTGAGAAGTAGGGACTGATAGTGTTTGCACGTGTGTTAATAATTCAGCAAGGGACTGGTTAACAGCATTGCTCATTCTAAGGACATTTCCAAAAAAAATTGTGAGTGCACAAGTGGTGGTTTATAGACTTGCTATATTGTCCACAAGACTCTGCGATGGTGATTGTGCATCTGCACAGTCGCAACAGATGGCTGCTGGCCATCTCTACAAGGACTGAAGTGGGTCTGCACCTTCGATGGCCCACCAATACCATTATTTCTACAAGGACGCCAGTGGGTCTGCACCTCTGGCGGCCCACCAATACCATAATCTCTACTAGGACTACAGTTGGTCTGCTCTGTGATGACCAACCTACCAATATTCTTCAAAACTTCGACTGACTCTGCTGTGGGTTTGCTCTGTTGTGGCCCATTACCTGTCAGCATGTCTCTCCGTTGGAAGGACAACACTACTACTTCAAGACTGCATGGAAATCCACTACTTCCATGTGCATTTTCTTTTACTGCTCAGACATTGAGCAAAAACACTACTATTTTACTGTGATGAACGATCAGGACTGTCTTTATGGACTGTGAGAAAATTTTAGCTTTTGATCAACATCGTATCGATAAGTGTGTGCATGTCATTTCTTTGTTATTGTAATTATGAAAAAAAATTTCAAGTCTGCATTGGCCACTGCCCAAAACAATTTGTAAAATTTTTTGTGGGGAGCATGGGGGCTATGTAAGTAGGCTGTTTAGGTTTTTTTTATTGGTAACGCCACATAGTGCTCTGTATGAAAAATCACTGGCAGTGCTGTGTGCAGTCAGTGGCTGGTTGGCATTGTTGTAATACACGCCATTGTAGTGTTGGGCAGTTGGATGTTAACAGCGCGTAGCGTTGCGCAGTTGGAGGTGAGCAACCAGCAGTGGTGGATGTGGGGAGAGAGATGGCGGAATTTTGAAATTTGTAAGACTGGATGTCATGAATTGCTATATACATTATGACTTTTGAACACTACTGAAGTAAATACATTGTTTGTTCTCTATCAAAATCTTTCATTTGCTAACTATGCCTATCAGTAGTTAGTGCCTTCAGTAGTTTGAATCTTTTATTTAGCTGGCAGTAGTGTCGCTCGCTGTATTGCAGTAGTTTGAGTAATGAAGATTTTTGTGAGGTAAGTGATTTGTGAAAGGTATAGGTTAATGTTAGTCAGGGCTATTCTTTTGTAGGGATTATTGAAAGTCAGATTGTGTTGCGCTAAAAATACCATGTGTCAGTTTAAGCACAGTCCTGTATAAATTTTTCGAAGGGGACGTTTCATATCCTGTGCAAGCTGCTTCATCTCCCAGTACCTTCTGCAGCCTACATCCTTCTGAATCTGCTTAGTGTATTCATCTATTGGTCTCCCTCTACGACTTTTACCCTCCACGCTGCCCTCCAATGCTAAATTTGTGATCCCTTGATGCCTCAAAACATGTCCTACCAACTGATCCCTTCTTCTGGTCAAGTTGTGCCACAAACTTCTCTTCTCCCCAATCCTATTCAATACCTCTTCATTAGTTACGTGATCTATCCACCTTATCTTCAGCATTCTTCTGTAGCACCACATTTCGAAAGCTTCTATTCTCTTCTTGTCCAAACTATTTATCGTCCATGTTTCACTTCCATACATGGCTACACTGCATACAAATACTTTCAGAAATGACTTCCTGACACTTAAATCTATACTCGATGTTAACAAATTTTTCTTCTTCAGAAACGCTTTTCTTGCCATTGCCAGTCTACTTTTTATATCCTCTCTACTTCGACCATCATCAGCTATTTTGCTACGCAAATAGCAAAACTCCTTTACTACTTCAAGTGTCTCATTTCCTAATCTAATACCCTCAGCATCACCCGAGTTGAGTACATTCCATTATTCTCGTTTTGCTTTTGTTGATTTTAATCTTATATCCACCTTTCAAGACACTGTCCATGAGAACAACTTTCTCTATTTCGTACCGGATGCAGAAAATCACGAGAAAACTAAGAGACCGATTACTAATTTACTTCAAAAGATGTGTCTTTTTCCGCTATGACAATTTCGGCCAAACGCCAGTAATTGTGCAATTGTGTTTATTCTGTGGGTTAAGTTTTAATTAACTTGCTGGTCATACGTATAACGAAATGATTTCACACTATAAAGGTGGCGTATTACGGTTTTTCAAGCATGCTTTCGTTGAAATATTCTGACCGTTTATTCCACGACAATATTTTATTTGAAATTACTACAAGGACTTTTTGCGTCTGTAGAAGTACGGTCGGATTTCAGGCTATGATGTTCAAAACAAAACGCTGACATATTAATTAATTCTGGAGTGGCGCTCGTTATATAATCCATTATCATTATTGTCAGTAACTCAACGACCATTGGAAAACCTCATACACGAATTTCATTATTATTGCCAGAGAACGAAAGAGTTTTCGCTATAATATGAGCAAATAGCTCTGTTAGAACCACTACAAAAAGTTTGTTGTGGTGGCCATTGGTAAAGAGTATCAACTGGAGGGGACTGTGAAACGTCTCCTTAGAAAAAATTATTGAATTACTGTGCTGGTAAACCCCTTACGTTATTTGATTTTCAAACAGTTGAGCAAAACTGAACGTACTCAGACGTTTCTCTCTCTACTTATTCTGATCATCACTAAACTGACACGCAGTATTTTTGGCGCAATGCAATCTGACTTTCAATAATCCCTGCAAATGGATGGCCGACTGGGTGACAATAACCTACACGTTTCATGAATCATTTACCTCACAAAGATCTTGATTACTCGAACTCGCAATACAGCGAGCCCCAATTCTGCCAGCTAAATAAAAGATTCAAACAACTGAAGTCACCAACTACTGATAGGCATAGTTAGCAAATGAAAGATTTTGATAAAGAACAAACAATGTATTTGCCTCAATAGTGTTCAAAAGCCATAATATACATATCAGTACATGACATCCAGTCTTACAAATTTACTGTCTCTGATGGACTCATGTCCAGATCATCCGCTCCCAAAACTCCGCCATCTCTTCTCCCCAAATCCACCACTGCTGGTGGCTCACCTCAAACTGTGCAACGCTACGCCCTGTTCACATTCAACTGCCCAACACTTTCCGGCCGCACCAGGCACTGTGGGTAACGAAATGGCGAAAGTTGAAAATTTGTGCTGGACCTGTACTCGAATCTGGATTTCCTGCTTCTAATGAGCGATTGTCTTAACTTTTTCGGATATCCGGACACAGCCCCTGACCGACTCAAATTTCCAGCTTAGCGCACACTACAATTCAGTGTTTCTCGTCCATTAACCCCCTACTCGCAAAATATTGATTTCCGAACGAAATTCGGTTCGAACGGTTTTAAGTCGTCCGCAATGTTGGACGTGTCTGACAGATGAGACACCACACAAATATATACATTTCTTTTGGTTTTATTGATAAAATCATTCGATCAACTTAATGAGGTACTCAGCACACCTGGTTAGTAGTTTGTCGAAATCCTATCGTCCCCGGGCCTGTGAGTCCTAAAGCCTGATGCAATCGCTCTCTTACATTCTACATCGTTTTATGCCTACTTTCCTGTAACTTGATCTTTATTGTTGTTCTTCTCATGAACGAATGTTAACTCTTTATTTGTTTTCTGTGCTATAGTGATTGCTAACTTTTTTTTATAATGATGTACATTATATGTAACTTATAACTCACTTACCGTAACAAAAGTAATGTAAAATATGTAGAATACGTCGTCAGATTCCCGATGTTAAAAAAAAAAAAAATACTTGCATACAGCTCATTCCCACGTTATTAAGTACTACAATATGTTGATAAAATATTAGAGTAGATACTTCGGGCCGTTTGTTCCCCAATTTTATTTCCTCCCAGCTGCAAACAGTAATACATAGCGTGTCGAGATCATACAGGAGCAGACTTATTGAAAGTCCAGCGTCTTTGTCTTTGGGTGGCCAAAAAAGAAACTAAAAAAAAGATAGAACTATCAAACATACGAAACAAATGTAATTAAACTACAAAAACTGCTCGTCACTAGAAGACTTGGTAAGGTATATATTTCATGATACAATGATTATATATACACTGACGGGAAAAAATCACAACGCCAAAAAATAATGAATGTAGAGCAATGAAATTTCGGGAATATATTTGTCTAGCTAACACACTTGAACGATCATCACTGCAAGATCACACGGCATTGACGCGAAAAATAAGCCACTGCAAATGTGAAATGCTGGTACATTAATAACCGGTATAACTGTCAGAATGTTGAATGCAAGCTGCAAACGTGGATGTATCGTGTTGTACAGATGCCGGATGTCAGTTTGAGGGATGCAGTTCCATGCTTACTGCACTTGTTTAGTCAATTCAGGTATGATTAATGCTGTTCGCGGGTGATGCTAGAACTGTCCGATGATGTCCCATGTGTGCTTCATTGGAGGCATATTTGGTGATCGAACAGGCCAAGGCAACATATCGACACGATGCAGAGTATGGTGGGATACAGCAGCGGTATGTGGGCGAGTGTTATCCTCTTGAAAAACATCCCCTGGAATGCTCTCTCATCAATGGGAGCACAACAGGTCGAATCACCAGACTGACATAATAATCTGGAGTCAGCGTGCATGGGAGAGCCACAAGAGTGATCCTGCTGTCATACGAAATCGCACTTCAGACCATTAACCCCAGGTGTGGCCCCAGTGTCTCTCGCATGCAGACAGGTTGGTTGCCGGTTCTAAAGTGGCCTCCTCCTAAGCAACACACGGCCACCACTGGCACCGAGGCAAAACAATGTTTCATCAGAAAACACAAAAGATCTCCACCCTGCTCTCCAATGAGCTCTCGCTTGACACCACTGAAGTCAGGAATGGCAGTGGTTTGAGGTCAGTGGAATGCACGCCATGGGCATCTCACCAGGTGTTGTCCTTGAAGTAACGGTTTTGTAACAGACTGTTGCGTCAATGTGGCGCCAACTGCTGCTCGAATTGCTGCTGCAGGTGCAAAATCAATGCGCCACAGCCACACACCAGAGAACTGCAGAAACGCGTTAACAAATCTGTATTTGCAATTCGAGTGTTAGCAGACATAGGCGACGTAAAAATGAAAAAGCTTGCATACTTTGCCTACTTTCATTCCATAATGCCATATGGTATAATATTTTGGGGTAACTCTTCAAGTCAAACAAAAGTTTTCAGAGTCCAAAAGCGTGTAACACGTATTATGTGTGGAGTAAATTTACGGGCGTCCTGTAGAAACCTCTTCAAAGAACTGGGTATACTAACTACTGCCTCTCAGTATATTTACTCCTTGATGAAATTTGTCCTAAATAATATATCTCTTTTTCCAACAAACAGCTCAGTTAATACATACAATACCCGGAACAAAAATGATCCGCACAAAGACTTAAAAGCACTTACTTTAGTTCAAAAAGGGGTCTACTACTCAGGAACACTCATCTTCAATAATTTGCCAGCGAACATAAAAAATTTGATTACAAATAAAGATCAGTTTAAAAGGAGCCTAGTGGCCAACTCTTCCTACTCCATTGACGAATTTTTTAGTAGAAACAAATGATGTTTTGTATACATTGATACTATTAGTATTGTTATTTCAGGTTTTTAAAAAAATTGACATGTTCCACATCCACGAGGACCTCCTCAGCACAGTTCTATGGACCGAAAAAATAATCTAATCTAATCTAAATGGTCGTCTCTCTCGGAAGTGCCACGTCGCATCCGGGCGCGGTCTTTTTGGACCGAACACTTTCGTGACTACCGCTGCCAGGAATTATGTACAGTGGCTACATTCCCACCCTAATGAGCATCGGTTTATTGCCCTGGCCTACTCGATCACCAGAGCTGTCTGCAATCGAATACATACGGGATATCATCGGACAGCAAATTAAGCGTTGTCCACAAACATTAGCCGTCCCTGTAATGAGCGACCGAGTGTAACAGGCATGGAATTCCTGCAAAAGCGCAGAAGGAACATCCAGCTTCCCGTAGCCCTGTTACACGACCTTGCTCAAACTCAGTGAGGCGTTGGTGATGTGACAATGGAGTTTTTTTGCGTCTTAAAGCCATTCTTGGGCAACATCAACTCGCCACGTGCAATCTCAACGACAACTAAAGCTCATGGCGGTTACAGCGTGCATTTAAAGGACACCTAATTTGCATCCCTCAGAGTGCCAGTACTAGCGCCATTCTTATGCTACTGGCGCAAAATCTTAAAAGACATCGTCTTTCGAACATAGAAAAACTATCGTTTATATCGCACAACTCCTCCTTGGTGGTGCTATTTTTTTCCGTCACTATACGTCCTGAATTGCCTGTACTGTGTAGACGGCTACAACTGCTACACAAGCGGTGACGGGCTCCCATCCATTGAATTACGGTGCAGGCGCAGCGAATCGATAGGAGCGCCGCCTGGAGGGTCCCCCTATACGGGACACAACGCACCCCTCTGCCCTCAGACGAGCACCGCTGCCGGGCCTCTACGTATTTCTCCCTCTTCTATTCTCGTCGTTGCCGTACGGTTGACGTTCATGCCTCTTATCACTTTATGCATCCTACGTATACACTGAAAGTTCTTTAAGCCCTGAATAACTATCCAAAATGATGCTGCGCCACCGGCAGCTGCTATACAAATCGTTCATCACTCGTACCAATTTCAATGGTCACTGGACATAAGACAAAAGCTGTTTTTCAGTTGCAGAAGCCATTCAAATAGATACATGATATTTCATACCACTGTAAAATAACTGCGAAAACACGATCAGGGCAACAAAACTCAATATACACTGAGTTCTGTCATAAAAATTTCGTACTTTTTCGTCATGTAAAGTGGGATGGGACGCCATGTACGCAGCAGCACGGATACAGCGTTTGAAAAACTGCTAATACCAGACGGTATTCAGCAACAATCTAAACTCTTAACAATAACAGTTATTTTCGTAGTAGCCCCTGACGATATAAAACAATTTTCGGCACTTATCTGCAAGCTGTGAGCCGTCAACTCCTGAAAACTTTCGAACAATATTACGTTCCTGAATCTGGTCAACATGTTCTTTATGGGGTACTTATATTTTACTCATACGATAGCTGAAGCGCCACTTTTTTGCCTCCAAAAATCTACAATCTGCATCCATGTCTTCAAAAAGAGTGACCTTATTCAAAACTCTCCGAACATTTCTCAAACTGTTCAAAATAACAGAAGAAACGAAGTGTGCGTAAAACGAAACACCGCAAAAGCGCGAAGAAGTACTCTCTTGTATGTTTAGCAGTTATGGCTGTGTTATCTACCGTTATACTCAATAAGCTTCGTTTTCTTTTAATGAGACAGGTATCCTATATTAAACTGTACTCCATGTGTAGTGGAAACTCTCATACAGCACATGTTGGAGATAATAGTGAAACTTACGGATAACATGTCTGGAAGATCTCCTGAACTGACACCGAAACCTGATATTGCAGTGCAGTTTCGGTACTGTCAGGATACGTTTATCGTACTGTTGAAACAGCGACGCGCTGTCAGACTTGAGCTACATATTAAATAGGTTTCGCATCCTTTTTTACAAAAAATATTATAATCACCAACATGTGCTATATCACTGTCCTATCCTTTCCGAGGGCTACGCAACGGTGGTACACAGAAAACACATCGTTCTTTTTCTTGGAGAAAAGAACAGAGCGCTACAGTTACTTCTAAATGAATGAAGGGAAACATGTCTAATACTAAATGTACAGCACAAATTGCTGTTCAGCATACTGTCGTTTGTGTAACACCTACTTTCTACATGAACACACGTTTATGGAATAGTAGACATGTTTTAACTTATCTAACTCACGGTGCATATTGTGCATGCAGCTCTGTGTCGACATAACACTCACTTCACGTGTATCTCCACAAACACGCTCCGCAAGCCATCATATAACGTATTGCGGAGGGTACCACCACTCGTCATTCCCTTTCTTCTTTCATTTGCAACTGGAGCAAGGGGAAAAAAGACTGCTGAATGCCTCCGCAGAAGCCCTAATTTCTGTTATCTTGTCTTTGTGACCCTTACGCGAAATATACTTTGGCGGCATTAGAAACGTTCTGCACTCACTTTCAAACGCAGGTTCTTTTAATTTTATTAGTATTACCTCGCAAAAGAACGTCGTCTTCCCTCCAGGAATTGCTCTCTGTGTTCACGTACCGTTTCCGTAATATTCGCATGTTGATCGAAACTACCGGTAACATCTATAGCAGCACGCCTCTGAATTACTTTGATGTCTTCCTTTAATCCTTCCTGGTGGAGGTCCCTAACAGCCGCACAGTACTCAAGAATGGGTCGCACTAGTGTTCTGTACACGAGGTCTACATTATAAATGAGCTACACTTTCCGAAAACTCTCCCAATAAACCATAGTCCATAATTCGCCTTCAATAGTATACTCCTCAGACGCTCGTTCCATTTCGTACAGCCGGCCTCTGTTGTCGAGCGGTTCTAGGCGCTTCAGTCTGGAACCACGCGACCGCTCCCGTCGTAGGTTCGAATCCTGCCTCGGGCATTGATGTGGGTGATCTCCTTAGGTTAGTTAGGTTTAAGTAGTTCTAAGTTCTAGGGGATTGATGACCTCAGATGCTAAGTCCCATAGTGCTGAGAACCATTTGACCCATTTCGTACAGCTTTGCGTCACTACGCCTATGTATTTAAACGACGTTACTGCGTCAACTAGCACGCGGCTGATATTGTTTCCGAACTTTCGGTATTGTTTTTTCCCTCTTCATCTGCGTTAACATACATTTTTCTACATTAAGAGCAACCTGCCATTAGTAACACCAAATACAAATTCTAAGTCATACTATATTATTCTGCAATTACTAGACGACGAAACTTCCCCGTATTCTACAGCGTGACTACAAGTCGCACGTTGCTGCTCACCCCATCCTTTCCTATTAAATGCGAGCTAAAGAAACGTGAGTATGCTTCAATTCTCTACCTAATATTTCGTATCTAGTTATCATTACCCATGTGCCTTCCAAAGAACCCCACGCGCAAATATTTGCACTACGCTACTAGAGTGCTAATTTAAGCATATTTACATTGTCAGTTCACTGCCGCCTTTTCGATAATGCAGCGGATTTGAGCACGTATAACGTGAAATGGAATGTGAGCAACAACGGAAAGCTCTGTGGCGATTGGAGAGCCACTGACTACGTCAAACGTGGGGTGCAGTAAGTAGTACGGATGCAGCACTACTCTCACAGAATACTCTCTCTGTTCTCCTGGCCACTTTTATTTGCCCCACCCTGTACTTTCTTAACTGAAGTACAACAGTCAAAGCACAGACTGATATGGGACAGTGTACAGTTCATCGATTTTTCACCTGTTGTCTGGAAGAGGAATACCAGCTGATGCCCCCGCCCATGTCAGCGACTTACCTGAAACGGGAGAGAGAAAGCTAGTGAGAAAATTACAGACACAAAACTAAGAAAGGAAGTTGTATTCACTGTATACAACAGTGTTTTCCAGCCTGGGAGTAATTACTTCCTGAGTGGTAACACGAAACTTTCTCAGGGGTAAGACCACAACAGATTCTGTGATGATATAGTGACCATTCTAAATTATTTTTTTAATTAATCGCTATTACGGTAGACTTTAATAACTAACGGATCGTCAACATCAGCAAATTGACATTCATTGCTGGACAAAAGCCCCCTCGTAGATGGCTATTAACGGAACAAAGTCGACAGATGTATAAGTAATTTCCGGAGTAGTCCAATAAAGTACGATAGGACCGCCACTATATATATATATATATATATATATATATATATATATATATATATATATATATATATATATATATATATAGAGAGAGAGAGAGAGAGAGAGAGAGAGAGAGCCAGATGCTCTTTAAGGCTGCTCGCAGATGATGCGGTTGTCTATAACAACGCCAGAAGATATTAACGATTTGCAGAATGACCTCCAGCGAATTGATGAATGGTGCAGGTTCTGCCAGTTGACACTGAATATAAACAAATGTAACATATTGCGCATACATAAGAAAAGAATCCACTATTGTACAGCTATCCTATTGATAACAAAATGCTGGAAAGAGTATCTACAGTAAAATGTATAGGTGTAACTTTCCAGTGCGACCATCAGTGGAAATTGTAATTCATCCACGAAGGAAGTGGGTTGTAATGGGCTTGTTCGACCGATTTTTGACTATTGTTCATCTATCTGTGATCCCTACCAGGCAGGAGTGATAGAAGAGATAGAGAGCGATACGTTTTGTCACGGGATCGTTACGGAGATTATCAACAAGCTCCATTGGCAGACGTTACTATCGAAATTTCGAGTGACCGCTTTCCAGGAAGACTCGAACAACATATTACTTCTACTCATATACGTCTCGCGTAATGACGACGATGAGAAAATTCGAGAAATTAGAACTAATACAGAGGCTTACCGACACTCATTCTTCCCACGTGCTATTCGCGAGTGGAACAGAGTTGCAGGGATCAGTTAGTGGTGCGAAAGTACCCTCCGCCACGCACCGTTAAGTGGCTTGCGGAGTCTAACGTAGATGTAGAAGCACATACATTGTTATCTTGAGGGACACCAATCGCTGTTATTCCCGCTTATTTTCTGCTGTCATCTACCTTTATTCGGTTTGTCTTCTCAGTCTTCAGATATTTCTTGGAATGGCTTCCTTTTGCCTTACACCACCCATCTCCCTGGCTAATCCATTTATTTGCATTCCTGTCACTCCTGGTAATTTGCAACGTGCATCTGTATATCGATCGCTGAGCCGTCCAAAAATTTTGAATGGTTTTCATGTTAAAAGCTCGGGTCTTACTGCCACGAGTAAAAAAGCTGGTAACAAAAACTGTTTGTAGAAGATAGGTTTCGTACAGAATGACAGTTCCATTTTTAAATATTTTTTTTATCAGGGGCACTGGACATCATTTTTACTTTTCTGTTTATTTATTTTGCTGTCTGTCCGGTGGCAGTAGTTATCATTGGGCGCCACTAATAACTTCAAATAGCAACTGTTCTTCTGAGTGGGAAACCTGACAAGTAAATATTTGGACTATAGGGCCGGCTTCTGTGAATGAAGAAATGTTTTGAGGCAGTGAAATTTCTGTGAAAGCACAATTTCGAGGACTTCGAAAAGGTAACACAGTCCAAACAAATTTTCTTGAAACAGAATTCGTATTACCTTAGCGAAAGGTCCTTGATCAGTAGCTATTATTGCTGAAAGAAATTACAGGTGTGAACTTTAGACTTGGGATCTCTACAGCAATGACAACAAAAGTGAAGAAATGAATAAACTTGGCGCATTACTTACGAAGTGCAATGGTGTACAGCAAAACAAATATTTAAAAAAGTATTGCTAGGAACAAGTAGACCAAACACCCCATTGACTTCTTATTTCTTGGTGTGGTGAAACACGGCCAACACAGGCGTCTCAAGCTACATAGCGGCAGTATCCGCTAAGGTCTTGGACTAACGAACCAGACGAGCAATTGTCTGAATGTTCAAATGGTTCAAATGGCTCTGAGCACTATGGGATTTAACATCCGTGGTCATCAGTCCCCTAGAACTTAAAACTACTTAAACCTAACTAACCTAAGGACATCACACACATCCATTCCCGAGGCAGGATTCGAACCTGCGATCGTAGCAGTCCGGCTCCGGACTGCACGCCTAGAACCGCTAGACCACCGCGGCCGGCTGTTTGAATGTTATATGTTATTTTAAAAGATAAATGTTAATTATTTACAGTCTGATGTTTAATTAGGTCCCTAACTTAATCGGGGTATTGGAGGTCATCTGATCTCGTTCAGGGGTAATGGTATCTCAAAGGCTCGGAAACACTGGTCTACAATAACAGCTATTACACAGCCTCTGACACGAAGAAATGTAGATACTTTTAAGACATTAGTCTATGGAAAAAAACAGAAGTGTAAACAAGAGCACGAAACAGATAGAATTGTTATAAGCGTTGCAGCATTTAACACTAGCTATTCCCTCTTACAATAACGTTTCCAGTGGAAAAAATGTCTACCTTTTGCCTCTTTCGTTCACGTTATGCCCAAGGTATTACTATAATGACTGTCCAATGATTTTAAATTGAAACTATATTGCTGTCATTTATTTAGCACTAATATTTTTACGGAATGGTTAATTTGCTTTTTGTTATGCAGAGCAATAGAATCTCCGGCGACAATTCGATACTAATTGAACATCGCTAAGCGTCTGTAAACAGATAACTTAATAACTGTCGTCCTCTTTGCGCTACAATTAACGTCTCCTTCCACTTCTTTGAACGCAACAGCAACTGTCTACCCAACTAATATGCGTCACACAGATGCAGTATGAAGTCAAGAATTCTTCCACACTGATTACGACGGTCGCCCGTGAGTGTGCTGCTCCTGCCGCGAGGACTTGTCGTTCGTTCCTATAAATACTCTCAAAAATTACAAATAAAATAAGACTTACATTCTTGAATGATCATCTTCGATTAGCGGGTTTTGATCTTGCTACTTACTATGATGAACGACGAGACAGCTGTTTTAACGCAACATAGATGAGAAAAAAAAAATGATAGACGTCACGAGCGATTAGCCGACAGAGGAAGTCTAATAAATTGTTAGCGCCACGCTCTGTAGATCACTTGGAACACATAACGCACTTAAATGTCGAACATTTCCCTTTGTAAGTTGTTAACGTCGTTCATTTTCACGCTGGTCTTTTTCTGACATGACAACAGATCGCCGCCGAAAATACGCACATATAATCTGTCATATCACATACTGCATACAGGAAGACATTTTATAACATCTTCTGTAACTGAATGACTGTTAACATGACTGCTTATAAATCGTCGTCTGATGTATTTAGTAGCACAACGTGTCCTTTTTGCCTTCACACATGTTACAAAAACGCGGGAGCAAGCAACGCTCAAAGCGTATAGTTAGGCAGAGACATGATGCAGAGAGTCAATGTATACTAGCAGAGAGAACTACAGTTATCTGACCACAGTATTGCGTGCAATACGTGCCTCTTATCATTTTAAATGAAACACCTTACGTAGTGGAAGCTAAAATTGCTTACAGTACCGTTAGTACTACACTCAAATCTATTTGTATCTGTAGCATAAAATCTATAAACATTTAGTTAAAATTGTGCCAGCGATACAAGTGGTCTCTAGTGCTCATTAGTTTGCATGACAAATACAATAATGTCACCAGTACAATAAACTGCAATGGTCGTTAATATCGTGAAGTTCTCTCCCTCCTGTTTGTTAATTTACATGGCGCTTAAAAAATGAACTACAACAGCACAAGAACTCTATGTTATTCAAGTTTGTTGTTACTGTTAAAAGCGATTACAATAACGCCATTAATAAAACAATCACATTCGTTATTACTGCATAAAATATACAGTGGTTTTGTTAAGATTCTTCTGCGTCAATAATAGTCTTCATTTTACGAATATTGTACTTTTATTCACTACACATCGATACTACAACAAACACTATCACAAGAAAAACGCAATGCGGTTCTGCAAAACTGTCGGATGTTATGACGGTAAAACTATACACTCGGTGTTGGTTCACTTGGAACTTGAAACGTGGTTAAGCTATACAGTTTGTAATATACAAGACTACATTGTACACGAGTGTTTCAGGGAACAAATGACTATACCCAAATTAAACAGTTTTGAAATATGCCATACATATCACAAACGCAACTGTAAGTAATGTAATAGTAAAACATACAAAGTTTAAGGTTGTTACTTGAAGTGTTTATCATTCTACTTTGTTGACATTGGTATTACAGGCATTTGGAAATGATCACAGGCCGAAACTGGCCTGTGGGTGTAATACATGATGAAGTAAAGGTCATCTTGTATAAACAATTTGACAGGCTGTGAATCCACACATGAAGAAACAACTTCCACACCATTCACGCGTCTTGAAGAACGGTAGCGGAACACCGGCGGACCCTGTGCAACTCTACTAACCTCTCGTAGTTTCACTGTGTAAGAAATACTTACTTCCCCCCTCCCCGACACGCCAGACAGACTTTTCGATGCGACCGTTCGAGGGACACAAAAAGGATCGCATCGGCGAACACTTGATAGACAGCCAGGAACAAATTAGGCGGGAAAGCGCTGCTGGCAACTTGATTGCCGCCATTCGTTTCTTTAATTACCGCCGGCCTAGGTACTTACGTAGCAGGGGAGCATCGGTTTATAACCGCCATCCATAATGCTTTAGCGGGCCGCTGGCTCCGACTCGCGTCCCACAGAGCGTCAGGACTGACATAATTTCAGACCGCTGTGCTCGCGTAATTAACGCACACGTCCTCGCCATACTCTCGTCACTTCATTATTTCGTACCCACAGGGCGTCTCCATCACCATCTTGCTCCTCCTCTTCCTGTTCATCACCACCGTGTCTACACACTTAGCCTTAATGCCTCCAGTTCGGTTGGTTGTAGGTGTTTTTCTCTTCTAACAAAGTCATATTCGTACCCTTCTTTTATTCCTATCACATCGTACTGCGATATGCTTATTTACTCCGTCTCCTTCCTTCAAGACTAAATTTGCAGCACCTTTTCACTTCGCGGCGACAAAAAATAAATAAATCAATCAATCAATCAATAAAAAAAATAAAGAGTTCACAGTCATGTCAATAGTTCAAATATCTACGAGCTTTCGGACGAGTATTGGAGTTGGCATAAGTGACGTCACAAGCTTTAGCACGACTATGTAATTAATTAGTCGGTGAGTTAGTTATTTGCATGTTCTGCGGATTACAACTGCGAGCTCGCTCTACGTTCGGAACGAAAGCGGGAACCCGTGACTGTCACCACACGGCAATGACCGAGGTGCGTTCGTAAGAAACCTCCAGCATTCTTAATAGCTTCAGCTGCCTGGAAGCTCGGAGTATTCGTTCAGTGTACCTTTTGCATACTACTTTCTGTAGAATGTGTGCGCTATTCCCTTATTCATCTTTATATCACATGTGGTTCCAACTCTGGCTCTAATTTGTATTATCATTATCAGCCTTAACATATGTTTTTGGGTGGGGTCCGCCTTTAGTAAAACACAATTTCTGTTTTTGTCCCAGAAATGTTTCACTGCAGTTGGAGCATCAGCAGTGGGGCTTTTTATTATTATGGCTGTTAAAAATAAGGAATGTTCTTTACTGTTTAAATACATATACATATTAGTTTCTAAATCGTGATTACAGATTTTTGAAGAGCACATAAAATTGTGTATTCATAACTTCTTACCACACAGTGTGGTTTTCCTGCTGTATTACGTTTTTACAGTGCCTGTTTTTCTTTACAGTTTGTCACCTGACACATTTCGTTACAACACACACAACACGACAGTGAAGAAGATGACGAAAAAAGAAACCGTTAGTGAAACATAATTTAAATACACACACACACACACACACACTTTCACATAAATTATTAAGTAAATCTTTTGCCTACATTGAGTTGTATATAGTTGCAGGTGACAAACTGTAAAGAAAAACGAACACTGTAAAAACGTAATACAGCAGGAAAACCACACCACGTGGTAAGAAGGTATGAATACACAATTTTATGTGCTCTTCAAAAATCTGTAATTGCGATATAGAAACGAATACTTACATGTAACCGAGCGAGGTGGCGCAGTGGTTAGCACACTGGACTCGCATTCGGGAGGACGACGGTTCAATCCCGTCTCCGGCCATCCTGATTTAGGTTTTCCGTGATTTCCCTAAATCGTTTCAGGCAAATGCCGGGATGGTTCCTTTGAAAGGGCACGGCCGATTTCCTTCCCAATCCTTCCCTAACCCGAGCTTGAGCTCCGTCTCTAATAACCTCGTTGTCGACGGGACGTTAAACACTACCCACCACCACTTGCATGTATTTAAACAGTAGAGAACATTTCTTATGCTTAACAGCCATAATAATAATAAAAAAAAAACACTGATGATGCTGCAATTGCAGTGAAACATGTCTGGGACAAAAAACAAAATTGTGTTTTACTAAAGGGGGACCCCACGCAAAAACATATGCTATTGTTAAAGCAAACACAGACACAAGTGTTTCATCGTCAAGATGATTATCAGCCTTAGTTAGCCCCAAAGACTTTTCTCAGCAATTCTCTCCGTAGCACCCAAGTTCTCTATCAAACGTCTCTGTTAAATGTGATACATTAATCTGCATATATATTTCCTGGTGCCGTTTCTTTTTTTCTCTGAAACTCAATAGCCCAATAGGTATTTAAATTTTGTATTCTCTTAATTATTGCGTCCTTCGTCTGTAATATTTGTATTTGCATCTTTTATTCTGTATCAACTGTCGTTATATACTTTTAAGCTGTTTGTTATCCCTTGTTCCCCGGGTTCGCTTCCCGGCCGTGGACTGGGTGTTGTGCGTCCTTCATCATTATTTTCATCATCACTGACACGCAAGTCGCCGAAGTGGCGCCAACTAAAAACGACTTGCAATACGGCGGCCGAGCCCCGAAGGGGCTTTCACAGCCAATAAATGCCATACGATCATTTATTTCAGTGAACACTTTAAGAACTTCAAATTGCACTTCAGTTACTTCTGTGTCATATTCCACTGCTGCCATATCATCTGCATATGCTACACAATGGTACTTCGGTGTGTCTCATCATCTTTCTGCATGCTGTGGTTACTCTTACAAGAACACTCTTCAGCGACGGTGGCGAGGTGCCTTCCCTTTGCTTAACGGCTGTTACACTGTAATTACGAACGGTATGGCAGTCTGCCCGTCGGCTTCACGTACTTGCTGTCAGTGGAAGTTGCTTTGCTTGAAATCCTCGTTCTCGTCCGTCTTGAGCCGGATGCCCCCCCCCCCCCCCCTCCCCCCGGTCACAGTGTCAGTATAACCGCTTCTACTTCGTCGTCGTCGACGTCGCCGCTTTACGGCGCAAAACAGCTGAGGCCATAAGTGCCCGTCTCCTGACTTTAAAAGGTCAATTACCGGATGAAGGTGAAGTCGATAATACTCAGAGCCTAATCGACTGGAGTAGAGGGATAGCTAAAAACCATCACTTCCCCTTTGAGGAGTATGCTCAAAAGGTTGAAAATTAAATTTCCTTCGCTGAATTACTACGACGAATAAAACGTAAAACGCGATCTAATGCTCGTGCTGTGTCTGCTAAAATATCTCATGATTCAGATGACAAACACACATTAAAACGTAAACGGTTATGAAGTCTACATTGGGTCAGAAAAAGGCGCGTTGTCAATGGTTGGTTGCAGTAGGCACAGAGTGACGCGGGTCTCCACTTAACAAATGACGGTGACAACCGACAGTGTCCAATACGCAGCCCAGTTGCAAGTACCTCCTCGCGACGAGAGGGGCGAGAGGCAGTGGTCCAAGCAGTCGGGAGGTGTTTAATTTCCCGGAGTTTGTTCCCATATAGAGAAGAGCAGTGTTCATGCCAGAGTGGAGTGGTTTTCTCTGTGAGGTACTGGATGAATTAAACAAAAGGTTTCCAACGCTAGGCATATTCTTCTGATTTAACTAAGGCGTTTGATTGTGTTCATCACAAAATATTGCTCCAGAAGTTGGACGGGGACCAACTCACAACTGGTTCACCTCTTACTTTAACAACAGAGAGCAAAAGATCATTATCCACGGCGTTCCAAATGGCTATGGTAAGGGGTCTGTGAGTGAGGTATGGTTAAATGTAGGCGGGCGGGGGGGGGGGGGGGGGGGGCGGCGGCGGCGAGCACAGGGATCAGTTCTGGAGCCATCCTTGTTCCTCATTTATATAAATGGTTAAATGGCATACCCTCTAGTGTTACAAGTGATTCTAAAATATTTCTGTTTGCTGAAGACACTAGCTTGGTAGCAAAGGATGTTGTGTGCGACGTTGGCACTGTTTCAAATAGTGCAGTTCATGACCTAAGTTCATGGCTTGTAGAAAATAAACGAACGCTAAATCGTAGTAAGGCTCAGTTTTTACATTTTCTGACACAAAATTCAATAAAACTCGACGCGTTAATTTCACAGGACGGACTGTCATTTTTACTATGCGAACAGTATTTGAAGTAAGTGATAGTTTGACACGAAAATTAGTCTACTTTGCTTATTTTCATTCGCTTATGACGTGTGGTACTATATTTTGGGGTGACTCTTCCCACTCTATACGGATATTTTTGGCTTAGAAACGGGCGGTTCGGGCAATAGGTGGTGTAAGTTCACGAACCTCTTTTCGATCCCTGTGCACGAGTCTGGGTATTTTGACATTAGCCTCTCAATATATATATAAATTCCTTACTGTCATTTCTTGTTAATAATACCAGCTTATTCACAACAATTAGCAGCTTTCACTCAGGTAACAGCACGCAGAAATCTAATCAGCATTTTGATCGCTCTTCCTTCTCTGTCGTGAAGAAAGGTGTGCAGTATATGATGCTGCATTATTTTCAATAAGCTACTACAATGATTGAAAAATCTTAGCAGTAATTCACGCGCTTTCAAATCGAAACTGAAGAGTTTCCTCATGGGTCACTCCTATTCTGTGGAGGAGTTCGTTACAAAATTAAGTTGGTTTCTGTGTCATATTGTTGATTGCGTTTACATAAACGTATGGGTTGTGTTCTTTGGGTTCATAAACATTTTATCTTATCTGTTATTACTTTTACGTTGTAAATTCATGTACTGACATGCACCATGACGACAGAGATTTGCTCCTCAATTTGGTCCTACGGAGCTAGACGTACAAAATATATAAATAAAAAACGTGGAGAGTCAAATAGTTGTAAGCACTATGGAACTTAACATCTGAGGTCATCAGTCCCCTAGACTTAGAACTACTTAAACCTAACTAACCTAAGGACATCATACATATCCACGCCCGAGGCAGGATTCGAAGCTGCGACCGCAGCAGCAGCGCGGTTCCGGACTGAAGCGCCTAGAACCGCTCGTTCACAGCGGCCGGCAGTGGAGAGTCGCTAATGTCAAAAAGATCTTCCTTAAAACGCAAAAATCGTTTTCTTGCCATTTTCGGTCCAACAGTATTGTTCTCATACATGGCGCAAATGTTTCTGGCTGCCTCCGTCGTTGTCACCCACTGTTGAGCTCAATGTCGGAAATGTGGCGATTTCCCCACTTGCGCCTCCATTTTCTAGCGTCCACAACTCCACTCACTATCTCGAAATGACAAAATGAACGCTATGTAAACTAAAATAGGTACATTGAACTACAAATATATTATGACAATCGATGAATCAAACCATATTAACCAGAATACAAACATGCAAAACACCCTACGAACTTATGCACCAACCTAACAGCGCGCGGAATGTCGTATTTAGTACACGTATCCCACGAAATACGAAAAGAACGGAACTCTGGGGTAGAAAAAAGGTCTACACATAGCCCCACGGAGAGATAAGACCGTCTTTCAGTCCTCCTTAGGGCTTCTTCAGAAAGGCGTTGAATGGTCGCCAGACAGACACACGTAGGCTATAGGAAGGTGGAGAGGATGTGCTCCTTCCTTTCCCCTCTTCCATTAGGCAAATGGAAAGGACCGCCAATGCGCGCGCCCGCTACACTCGTAAACAAGTGTCTGTTTAGGGATAGGGTAAGAGAGGTGTGTCTGCACTGCCGCAAGGCATTCCGGGTCTGTGTGGGGCGTGGCTGCAGTCAAACGGGAACATTAAGAACACGGCTGCTCCCGCTATCCGTTATAAATAATACTCAGGAAGGGATGAAAGCGGCGGGGGAAACGTCGAGCATGTGCTGTATCCCTCACATCCGCTGTGTGTTGTATTACACTGTATTTGCGGCACAATGAAGGTGGAGAATTAAGCCATTACGACGGGAAGAGACTACTTATACAGAGAAATAAAGCAAGAAAGAAAGACATTACAAAAGCAAAAACATTCCACAAGCAGGCATGCGCGGAGGAGGGGGAGGGAGGGAGGGAGGGAGTCGGACAGGGACAGGGAGATAGATGGAGGGACTGGCGCACGGGAGAGAGAATTACTTTCAGCTGAGTGGTGGGAGGATCGATAACGCTTGATCCGTGTGCACGGGGAGCAACAGGAGAGGCGCACAAAAACCAAATCACGTGACAGAATGACAGTGACAACAACGAGCAGCGTTTTCATTCTGCGCACCTCCGTCGTTTATGTGCAACGTGCACTGGTTTACGAATCAGCACACTAGGCTTCCGAACAAAACTTGTACGCATTCTGCTACAACAATTATTGTGTTGGTTCTTTTGTTTTCCGCCCTTAGCTAACTGCAAGTGGAGAATTTTTTTTTTCCTCTAGGCGTTTTTTCGCTTCATTGCCAAAGCATTGTGGTTATGATGTTGTGCTCTATATTCACCACATGTTCGTATTTCATATTTCGGCTGCTACAGAGTTAAAAACAGTTTTGTAACAGCACGTGATGGTTTTCACAAGTTACTCACGACGCTGACTGTTCATTTTCCATTTTTACGATGAATAGTGGTCTTCCTCATTCGATGTCAGTAGAATTTGAAGTCGGAACGAAAGCAAAATCTTGCAATCATTACAACACGTGAAAAGGAACAGGATGATAATATACAAGGAACACTATTTAATTTTGTTTTTCTGTTGTCTGCAGACGATGTTCACAAAAACAGCTGCACATAAAAAAGGTCGCCTAAGGCAGATGTGGACAAATAGCAGCCCGCTAATGGTTTTTGTTTGGCCCTCCCAAGGCAGACAGAAAAATACGCCTTGCTTTGAGATTTCGTTCCAGTGCGCGACTGAAGATTTTAACTAGGATGGCTATGTCAATGCGCATTGCGAATATTAATCGCGCAAACCAATTTGACACTTGGCGCAATGCCTGATAGGAGTGAACATTAGGTTCCATTTAATTATTGCCATGCAGTCAGATCACACTGTGCAAGAAATGTTTACTGCTGTGTCATTGGTTGAATTTTATAAATCTTTGTCTACTGAAAAATTTCCACATATGAACAAATTTACTGGGAAAATCTCTTTTTTTTTGGGTCTATATATAATGTTCGTAAGCACGGTTTTTCTTGCTTGAAGGTCAACACGATTAAATATAGGCCCTAGATGCTCTTTGACAGACATTAACCTGCAATCTGTGACGAGAGTATAAACGAGTTATCTCATTCCTGATTTTATTTTAAAAAAGGTAAAAACAGATGATGAGAAACATTTGTCTAATTAAACTGATATTAACTGACTTGTGATTGCAGCTACAGATGATAAGAAACCACTACAATAAATAAATATTTGCATTTATTGATTTTATGGTTCAATTTATGCCTTTCCTGAAACGTAAAAGTAACCAAGGACTGCAATTATTTTAAAAGTAACCTTCGGCCCACAAAGTGCCCCTCGAGCCAAAACAGTTGCCCACCACTGGTCAGGGCATATGCTGCAACAGAAAAGCAAAGTCGACGAAATTACTCCATGCCTACAGGAACCGAGAGAGAGGCTTTCACAGGATACACTAGCATGGACAGCTGCACCAAACGATAACGTGGCTGCTTCCTTAGGTATGAAGTGGTTTAATGATCCACATTATTTAATGTTCCTTAGGAAAGGCATCAATTCCGGAAGGATAATACTAACCAAGAAGAATGCAGTCGCCATCATAGCCGAACATTACCGCGCAGTTGTCTCCCATATACAACGATCGAAAAGTAAATTTTGTAAGAAGTTTAGATTTACTGTAACTAGCTATAAATTTGAATAAGTAGCTCTAATTATACGAAATCTGGATGGCAGTTGAATAAATTACGGTCGCCAGCTCATACGGGAACGAAAGTTAATGTGTGTTAATGACTGAAGTAAAATTGAAATTAGTGAGAATTAGGAATGTGTAGGAAGACAATATCGGGACGAAAATCAACACACGAGAACTTGAATACAGGAACCACATGTGATAAAATTAATTGAAATTACTAGTAATTAACAAATACATTAAGGGTTTCTTACTAACAACACGTCACGCGAAATTACTGAATGGCATCCTCGTTGCAATGCTTCCTGTCGTCAGGTTTTTTTGTAAGCAAATGACAACGGCCACTCATTGTTTCGTAATAACATTTACCTCACAAAGGCTCCTAATGATTTCATTAGCTAGCAAGAAACATCATTGCAATGCCAATGTTACGAAAGTCAAAAAACGCATGAAGTATTTGCAAACACACAACAAAAATTATAAAGGTCACTTTAGGCACTGCCTTTACTTAGTTCCTACCTAGATCCAGCAGAAGCACTACAATGCACAAAGAATATAAAATATTACTGCATCTGGTTTCATGGGCAACTTGCTTCAAGTTAACTGCATTCGCAATTAATTTTCTCTCTACTGAAATAAGTTTATCTCTTTCAGTTATGACTGCCTCCGTAATAATGATGAAAGGATAGGATTCTGCTAATGGTTAATGAATTGGGATAATCAGTAGCACAATGTTTGTAGTTCAACTAAAACACAATACTGTTCAAAGCGCTAAAACTGCAACGCTAGAAAGCGGTGTACATAACGAGAAAGATAAGTAGTTTGATCTTACTTTGTGGCGAGTTGCTGATGGTGCGACGTAATGCATTTTGTAACGACCATTATTGGCTACAGGCTCTTGTTGAACAACGAGCAACTTTTAGTAATTCTGAGCGCACAGTGATCTTCGAAAATGGCTCTGAGCACTATGGGACGTAACATCTGAGGTGATCAGTTCAAAAAGTGGTTCAAATGGCTCTGAGCATTATGGGACTTAACATCTGAGGTAATAAGGCCCCTAGAACTTAGAACTACTTAAACCTAACTAACCTAAGGACATCACACACATCCATCCCCGAGGCAGGATTCGAACCTGCGACGGTAGCGGTCGCGCTGTTCCAGACTGAAGCGCCTAGAACCGCTCGGCCACACCGGACGGCGCACAGTGTTCTTCAGTTACCAATTCTTCTTACAGGCTTTGTGCTGCTCACATATACATGTTCGCTCATCCATTCACAATGACTTGCCAGGTTCAAAATACTATTTCAGAAACAATCTCCGTTACACTCTTGCGCATTGCCACTTTGGGTAGATACTTCACCAGAGACACGTTGGTGAACCTCTATAGGGACTTTCGGTGACACGATCTTGATTCTATGGCAGGTAATTTGAGGCACAGTAAGTTTATCACCGTTTCGTAGTTAACTACAGAAGCTGGTTTCATCACACTGAGCTTCTCATTACGACTGCGCGTGTATACTGTACTCTTTGAATAGCACTGTAAGTATGTTGGTCGCATTTTGATTGTTTTTTGCTCGTATCCGCAATATTGGATGGGGTAAATGATTCCACACTTCATTTTGTTTCATACAATACGTAAGCAGGTTTCGTCACATGGTATCCTGTGGACTTTTGTTACTGCTTATGAATCTGTTTGCGAACTGCTCGATTTAAATGCTTGTTAAGAATATCGCTTAAATGCTACTTAATTTTTGTTTGCATGAATTTTCCGTAAATTCTCGCATTTAATGGAGGACTCCATGTTAGCAGGTTTTGACAGTTTTGGTATTCAACTTTGTTACATCTTGTCACGGAATGAGCAAGTAATTCTGCTTTGAATAGTCCTGCTTCTTGCCACTGAGTCTCATGCATCTTGCAGAGTATGAATGTATATGTGGATGAGTATGGTTTGTCGTCTTCGTGGTTACAGCATTCTGTCTTGCAAAGCAAATGTTTTATTACCAGCTGCTACAAACAGTACATTTTAGCATAACTCAATAAAAATTACAGTGGCTTCCATTAAATGTGAGAGCACGAAACGCGAATGGGAACAAATATCGTAGCATACACTGATATACAAAACATTTAAATCGAGCAGTTCAGACATGAATTCATAATCAGTAACAAATAGCGACGAGTCCACAGAATACCATGCTTCGAAACCAGCTTCCGTTTTATATGATTCAATCATTTTTTAAAAATAATTATGTATCAGTATAGGTTGCAATGTATTTCATACACATTTTAACAAAAGAATAAGAGTGGAAAATAGCTTACTATCTAAACCAATAAATATCATTTAACTTAAAACAGGCGTCTTATTATTTATTAACACACATTTTTTACCCTGAACTCCAAAACAGTTACCAAACACTACTTTAAGCAATACTAATTTTTACCTATTTGTCGGTAGAAGGTCCAAATTCTCCTTTTGTTATGAGATATTCCACTCCCCCAAACGCCCCCTCCCCCTCCTTGACCGACTTCTAAAATCGCCCCTGTATAAAACAAAAACAAATATGGAATCATTTACCTCTCCTAATATTATACTATCAGCAATAATTAAGCAAATTACGAACAACGTATTTACAATGCAATTCAAAGAGTGCACTAGACACAAAAAGGTCGTAATCCAGGAACATAATTTGCTCTTGATACACAGAAACACGGTCGAAATTGTAATATTGAGTTTTACAAATAAATACATTTTCCAACTGAGTACCAGACGCACCCATAACGTCTGAATGGAAAACATGATCATGCAGTTCGCAAAGCAAAGAACACAGATTACTGCGCCACATTTTCCCAAATTCGAAGTTTGCTGTCAGACCACTCGGAGCGCCACTGTCGGTCTCTGTTTCCGGATCGCAACATGGGCCTTACACTTCTGTTTTTTTGGTGTTGCGGCAACAGAAGACTTGCAACTTTTTCTCTGCTACTGGCTCTGCGCGCGCTCTCGTCCACCGACATTAATGTCAACAACGTAAAAGAATCTTTGCACTGTATACTATACGAATTTCGCTGACAATACCAGCGTTTCTACTACAAAGTTTTTACAATTTTTTCAATTGTTTTTAAATAGCATTTTTATTTTAAACAAGTTTTTTGTGAATACTGACAAAATTAATTAACTGAAAATTTGTGAGGCACAATGTTGTGATATACCTAAGTCTTCTGACTGAAGATTGCCACGGCAGCAGCGAAGAGTAAGCACTGGGCGCCATCTGTGAAACCAAATAGGAGCAACACTTGCATCCAGATTTTCACAAAGGAAACCGGTTCTTCATTCTTCAGTACTAACTGAGGAAAACTGCTGACAATAATCTTTCGCCATGCAACTGTGACTCATCGCATAGTATGTTTCTGCAGTGTATCTCGACAGTTCTCGTGTACAGTACATCGAGATTTTAAAGTGGTATGTTTTCGTTTTATTCCATAAACATATTACTGTAATAAATGAAGAAAGCTTACTTCTCATTTGTTCTACTTATCTCGCAGATTCTGATGATGGCTCAGGTCTAAACGTGTTATGGTGTATAATTTCTAAAAAATAAAGAAATGCATACCGATCACGGCACACAATTATATTTTCTATTTAACTGGTTGTTTATAATTTCTTTGTTTTTAGTTGTTAGTTGTTTAGCTATGACTTCTCTTATTATGAACTTCAGCCTCAATCACACACGTGGTGTCACCACCAGTTTCGACATAAAACGAATCATCACTATTCGATCTGTTTGGAAAAGAAAAAACGACGGATGGTTAACAGCTTATTAGGGAGCTAACTTACACATCAAAGTGTGGTGCCGACCGAAGAACGAGGTCACAAGGCAAAGTTGGTACCTCGCCACGGAATCACAAGCAACCACAGACGCAACAACGAACGAGGAACGTCGGCGTGGATATTCACTGTCAGGAGTTCCATACGCCACCGCTGCGAGATGTTTGCCTACGTCAGAGCAGAGTGCCGCTCAGCCCCCACGCTGCGACCATCGCCGAAGACGACAGCTCGCTACCACTAAAGCCAGCAGGGCGAGAGCTTGATAGGCAGAACCACGTAGCAAAGTTTGTAGTCAGGTGTACGTTGAGACGAGAGACCTACTATTCTGTATTGCACCACGTGATACGTTAGTCTCCAGTGACAGTAACAAATACACATGACATTCCTGTGGCCATGGATGGTTTCAAAGTTAAGTATTCTATCTCGTTCAGATTACTATAAAGTGATCTAACATACCTTGTATGTGTTGTAGTGTCAACTCGGCTCCTCCAGTAGTAATTACGGTATATGAAACCACCACTGTGTCGACGAGTATTATTTCGTCTAGCACAATATAAATTAAGGTCTACACACAATTATAGTGCTTTAATACTTGGTAATGGTACATAGTAACACTTTTGAAAAATCAACCCGGAGAGGCGCTTCCAATGTAAGCTTCAACATAAAATACAGCATAATGAGGAGAATTCACAGTAACTACTGCTTAAAGAAAGGGAACTTCACAACAAATACTCAAATTTATGTACGCACAATATCAAATGTGGCGCCTGCCCGAAATTTCACATACGTTAAGCGGATATTGTGCAGTGGATATTAATGGAACACCTTTTGATTTTGATTTTTTTTGTTAAATGTGGACATAAAGAAAGATTCACAGATGAATATCTTAATATGATATTATGTTCTTAAAGGATACCATTTGCACGGGGACTGATGACCATAGATGTTAAGTCCCATAGTGCTCAGAGCCATTTGAACCATTTGCACGCACTTAAAGGGCTTAAAATTTCTGCTAATTAAAAACAAAGTACCCACATCAGTTGTTAACGGAACAAATCGATTTCAGTACCAAAGTCTTTTTTCGGGGTGTTTTCTAATCCGCTATGACGTATCTTCTCAATGTTGCTTGCTTTTTCTTTTTGTGGGGCTCCTTTTTTTCTGCCGGTTAGCATTGTCCACAGCAGTTTATCGGTTGTTCCATTCTGGCGGTTCGGTCTACACTTGCGACCGACAGATACTGGTTTACAATTTACATGCAATCTGTAGTTTTAACATTCATTTTGAACAACACAGTAACACTAATAATCATTCTACATCGTCCTTTGCGCACCATATTCGGGCGACTAAACCCACGTTAGATAACATTAAAAGCTCTTTAGAAATTATCTACAGAATCGGAAAACATCTCTATTATTTAGACGAGATCTAAGTTTGTAGGGAATTTAGAAACCAGTCAGAACACATTTTGAATGAGCAGACTAACCTTAAAACAGATTCCCAGACTGCTTCAGGAACACCTTATGATCTGATGGTTTTCTGGTAAGGTTGTCTATAGCAGTGTTAACCCTGGAAAATATTCTAGGAAATGTTACACTTACTCCTAATTAGAACCTGTTTGTTTGTTACTTGCATTTTCACACTCAGATTGGGCTTGTTTTGCGTGTGTGGTCCGCCGCTTTTGTCTATACGTGAGAGTTTAGACCCTCTTCTATAGTTTATTTTATGGGTATTGTTTTTCACCTTTTTACCTACTTTTAATATACATTCTCAGTATAGTTTGTTGATTCAACGTTTATTTAGTTCACATTGGACACTTTGCCCTCGTTCTGCGCACACATTTTACAAACGTACCGACTCTATATACTAGCATCTTTGCATTCTAAGGTTTATGATCATCTTTGCATTCTAAGGTTTATGATCTTTGTACGTTTGCATCTTTGCTGCTATTGCGATTCCTCCATCACGCCTGCGACACGAGATTTTGACTTAAATGTTTATGATGCCTGCTGTTATTTCACAAGCTTTCTAAAGTGTGTTCGCATGGTGCATGGAACAGGGCATAAATTTACGCATCAAAACTAGGTTTCAGCATGTCACAGCTTTTCTTATCAAGCAGGATACAACATCCTACGTAAGTACCTTTGAAATTTTGATTTTGGAACTTATGTTAATTATGTGTGTTTTACTTGGTGACTGACTGCGTTCAGAATGCTTGATGATGTCCATTTGTCGACATTGAAATCGCAATAAATAATATTTTAACAGCCAGATGATGGTTTCCTACTCGCGCAGATCTCTTCTGCAGTCGGGCGTCATATATCCTCCTTATAGCGCAAGTCTGGCTTACTACAGCAGTAACTAAGTATTTTTATTACTTCTCTTGACTTTGAGACGACTCTGTAACACAATCATTAGAGTCTGAATATTCTTCACCTTATATTTGCGATTTAAGAGTTCTGGAGGGCACGTTGGCTTGGCCCGTACCTGCGCAGACGGCGTGGTAGGGGAGGGGACGACAGCATTGGTGGGGGTTTCACTGCAGGCGGCCATCGCACGGGAGGGGAGGCGCCGTTCAACAGCTGAAGGCTAGTCACAAATGTAGCTTGTAAGCTACGGCAACACAGTCTGTAAACCATCAAATTAAGTTTACTCCTGTATAAACAATAATGACACTAGTTAATTGTTTATTATCAAAACAAAATTACAGGATTATTCCGAAATTGCCAAACAAAACGCTACTATTTTCGCCTGACTTGTTTACCTGTTTTCTTTCGGATAGGCATTAGCAATGGCGAGATCTGAGTAATGCCTGAATGTTGCCACATTAAAATTTACTTCTTTCTTCAAATCGCAGTGAGGTTTGCAGTAGCAAATGGGGCAGGATCTTTAAACAATGTACTATTCAACTAACAATAGAGGACATGTCAGGTCTACAGCTAATAGAAAGCTCCTTCTCATTATGAAATTATGTGTGTAACTTACCCACTTCCGTTGTTACAAACACACACAAATTCTCATTTCACCACCTTCCGACAGACCTTAAAAAATACATTGTCTAACTGAAAATATCTGTAGTTACTTGAATATCACGCATAGAAAAGAAAGTTTCGAATGTCAAAAATTTTACAAAATTCTCTCTGCATGCTAGAATTTGGCAAAAACTCGTTGTGATATCTCAAACTACTTTTGAAGTACACGGGATGTTATGAATGTGTCACTCGCTGTACCGTTATTGGGCATGAACAGACGTGATGCACTAGATACCATCCGTTTGTTTGAACTTTATGTAGATATCCTCAGCTTAGTGCAAAATTCAACATGTTGGCTACGTTTCATACGCAGCCATGTACGACCGAACATGCACCAAATATAAATTCACAGCAACTCCTATTTTTCATTGTGATCTACCATTTTTTCATGTGATGAGTTACTTAATTTCTAAATATCACAGCAACTATGACCCATTAACGAGACGATAGGATATTTACCGTGAAGCTGACGAGTGACATAGCTTTTGCCAAGAATCAACTATTTTTAACAAATAATTTCTTCAACTTCATTTGATTGAAGAGCATCTGAAGTGTGAATGCTGCCATTACCACAGTGTAGTGGGTCTGCCATTGGCCACACCAAAGAGAAGAAAAAGTTTCGTTCACGGGTGCGCACGAAAAGCGGACTACCTGCTTAACATATGCCAGTGTAAGACGACCTGAACGTGCGTGGAGAATCCCCTCTTACATCTGCAGCTGTGTGGCGGCCCCGATTGGTGCAGTCCCTCACCTGCCAGCGAGCTGGAATGGACAAGACGCAACACAATGTTTGCAAGGGTCGACACTGCCGGTTGGCGACGCACTGAGCTGGTAAAATAAGAGGCACACGCCCTGCATTCTTACGCTAACGATTCGCTAGAGAAAAAAAAATGACTTTTTGTTACTTATAGCTTTGGCAGTTTCATGGTGAAGTATCCATTTCGTTAATGGTCACAGTTATTGTGATACTCTGGTTTAAAATAATACACTGTGCGAAATTCTAAAAGTCTGCAACGAAAAACAGTGGCCGCCGCGATTGTGATGTATATTAGCTCATACATTGTTGCATATGAAATTTTGGTAAGATGTAGACTTATTCTTGAAACTTGGGAGAAAATCTACGCACCTTCAACCTAGAGAAACTGGACTTAATGTAGGGAGTTCACTTGTATTCACAAGGGCTAATGATACAGGAAGGAGGATATTTTCATAACTTCCATTGTATATCCCAAAACAATTTCATACATCGAGACGAGATTTTGGCAATATATAGCATTCAACAAGAGAGTATTTTGCCATGTTATTAATACACGAAACTTCCTCATCTATGACAATAAAGCAGCAGTTAGCTTTTTTCCTTCTTCTTATAATGTAGTACTGTAATCCTGCAAATGGAGATCGATCCTATTAGGCGGCGTTGTCAACAGCGCGGGGAGTCGGGGCGGAATGCACTTTTAATTTGCAAATTCTTCACTTCTGTTACTGCGAAGTGACAGAATGAGGTTTTCCACAAACTACTGATCTGGTCACCATTTGGTTGTTTAATAAGACATACTATTTCAGGATTCCCTCGGAGTAGCTTCTGATTAGGTTGGTAAGGTGAGTTTATGAAAACTGTACTATGTTTTGACAAAAAAGCAAGCTTAAACCTGGCAAGAGAAATGTAAATGTTACTTATCACTGATGATATCGCAGTACATAAGAAAGGCCCACTTGCTGACCATATGGCAAAATAATAATCTCTCGCATGCCAAAAACTCATTTCGATATCTCGAACCGTTTAGGGATACAGTGGACGTTATGAATATTTCATTCACGCTATATCGTTAGTGTGCGCGAGTGCAAGTGTACCTTGTACATAAATTCCACATGCTAAGTATAAAGAAAAATTCAATACGATAGCTAAACTTCATATGCGGAAATGCATGGTATAATATACACTAAAAAATCATAGCGAAGCCTAGTTTCATCATCAACTTTTCGAATCTCGCGCAGTGTGTTACTTAAATGTGAAATATCACACTATGACAGCCAAGTAAGTTACGGCCACTTCGCCATGAAGCTTACATACAATGCTGTAAGTAACAAAGAAGTCAAATTTTGTTATCGATTAGCTTCTTTAAAATGGTGTGAGAAAGACTGCACAGCTAACGGAGCGCGTACGATGTTCCGTTGCTCGCGTAATGACGCTGCTGCACCATGCACGCTGACATGCGGCTAACCAGCGTGCTCTGAGTGCACCCGGAGACCCATTTACCTGAGCTGGACAGTGCTGCGAGTCGGCACGCAGGTTACCTGCTTCCTTTTCCCACACTAATGGTCAGGTGCACAGCTCCGTATGGAACAGCAAACTGAGGCGGACACTCCTTCGGTGCAAAGAGGTATACTCGCCCAGCGCTGAAAACGAGAAGGCGTCTCTGCGCATGGAATAAGCTATTTCGTGTGAGCTATAAACCAGAGGTTCCCAACAAAATTTAGCGTTCGCTATAGGTCTGCTCATGCAGGAAGCGGCCAAAACAAAAAATGTGTTATCATACGAAATATATTTAATATATTTTTTATTGTAATAGCATCTTGCGGACCCCTCTGGCATAGCTCGCGGACCCCTGGCGGTCCGCGGACCACCTGTTGGGAACCACTGCTAGAAACTATAACTAAACTTTTCCCGAACAGGCCAGGAAGGTCAAACGGTACCGACCGGCCGCCGTATCATCTTCAGACCTTAGGCGTCACTGGATGCATAAATGGAGGGACATGTCGTCAACAAACCGCTCTCCCGGCCGTATGTCAGTTTCCGAGACCGAAGCCGCTACTTCTCAATCAAATAGCTCCTCAGTTTGCCTCACAAGGGCTGCGTGCAACCCGCTTGCCAACAGCGCTCGGCAGACCGTATTATCACCCATCCAAGTGCTAGCCCATCCCGACAGCGCTTAACTTCGGTGAACCGGTGTTGCCACTGCGACAAGGCCGTTGGCTTCGTGTGAGCTTCAGCAACCTGAAACCTTCGTTCCAGCAATCAGAGCGACATGTGTTTACACATGGAGACTTAAAGCACGTAAACTTGTGAACGAAAGTCAGTTTGATTTGTAATATAGTTATCAAGTATTTTACGATATCCATTTCTTTTTAAACAGATCACGTGATGCTGACTTGGTAATATGTTGAAACTGGCAACGACACCATATATATATATATAGTGTCACTTCGTTTACAATGGTTGACATCCGCAGTTTGTGTAAGAAATTGGTACCGCCCGAGAGCACCAAACGCTACATAAAGGTAGCTACGACAGCGAATGTAAAATCTTTTATTCCTGCAGACTGCAGAACACATGGCCTTAAGGGAATAATTAGTCCAGGACCGAAGGACGTTGCCGTGTAATGTACGACGTCCCGTACTCGGCAAGCAGTTCCTCCAGACCTCCGTGGGCTAATTATTCAAGTCACCCGGAGGTGGCATGCGCCTACCTGTAGGCCGAGAACTCCGTACAGCTTCGTATTATTACATGGCGGACAGCGGATGCAACGACGACGCTCGGACCGGACACGCAGCATTAGTTCTCGGGCGGAATGAAAACAGAGCCGGCGTAACTGCAAAGTGTTTCCCCACCCACGGGCGCCGCGTGAAAGCGGGGATGAATAATTCATCCCGCAAACGGAGACCGATCCTATTAGGCGGCGTGTCAACAGCGCAGGGAGTCGGGGCGGAATGCACGTTTAATCTGCAAATTCCGAAATGATTCCGCTCCCACCTCCGCCCTGTTCACAGGACTAAAGCGGGACCTCATTAAAATTAAAACCCAAAAGCTGGCCTCTCCGCGTAGTCAATGGATGAGCTGCTTGCGGTAGATGCGGCTTCAGTGCCGAACAGTGCGTCATTTCACAGCTGTGCACGTAAAGCCTAGCCCCAGCTGAAGGAGCATCCACTACCGCCTACTTAGATGCACATTCGGGATAGTTTCAAAAGCGGCAGTTACCCAGCGCACACACACACACACACAAGCGTGCGTGCGAGTAAACAGGGAAAGCATACTGGGAACGGCCCACCGACTTCCATCACCTCTCTCACGGTTGTACTACATCGATGTAACCAACACTGCTTCAGTACGACGAGAGTCACGCTTTCTCTTTTAGTTTCTAACCACCTACCAAACAGTCGTATCGCTAAAACGAATCATTTGTCTCCGGAAAGGAACAAAAATAATTTTTGGTAATCACTGTCGCAAACTCGTGACGAGTTATATTCGAGACAAAATAAGGAACCGTGATGAAATGAAAATTTCCCTCTCGATACATTCATGCGTGTACAGCAAATCAGTTTACATTATTCAACGGAGATTTAGCCCGGGGTTACTTCACTGCTATACGCTTATGACGGTGTAGACAAATGTTGCAAATGGCAAAAAACTTCAATTACGCAAATGTCAAATCTTGTAAGCATCATTTTGCCACAAGACCCTTTCTAGTACTCTACTCGTATTACTGCATGTCCGTAGACTTGTTTTAGGTGCCGGATCACGGAGAAAATATTTCAAACATTCGTTACTGGAAGGCGCACGGACTTTGTGGCAAGCAGGGCTTCCTTCCGGAAGCCCAAAGTTTAAATTATATGACGAATTCCTTTTATTGACTACAGTTTTATTACTTAAAAAGATTACAGCTCTCTTTCTGTGCTTGGAATATAACAACCGAAACTAGCCTATGTATACATGGCACCTGATACAAAACGGCACTTAGAACCAGTCAATTCCTTGGTACAGCATTTAGAACGTTCTTAATAAATAATGTATTCTCTCATTTGCCTAATTTTTAACACTGGTGAGGTGAGCAACATAATTCTGCAGTACCACAATATATTCTCAGTTTTTTTATACAAATAAGTTATGTTCAAAAAGAGATGGTTTTTAATTGTACTGATACGTGATAATTTACACTTGGAACGTTTGACTTCGATACTTCATTTGCCTTGATGCCGAAAATAATTTTATAACTACATGATGTGTTTCGGGAGAAATACGACATTAGGTCACTGGCGCGAAGAGTAAGATGTAAGAACAGATATTAAAAAAAGTTGCACCAACGTAGTAACAACCAGGCACGTGCAGAGTATATTTTTCACTTAATACTCTGTAACACCATTAATGCCCAACCGCACGAGGGAAACACCTTATATGTAATTTAGAGTCTATATAAGAAAAATAGCTGTTAACAAACGCAATCAAATTTTCATCAACAAGTCCGCAATTGCAGCGCTCCAAGCTGCTGCAATTCGAATACGAAATGTCTGCTAAAGGTCAGGAGAAAATTACGAACTTTTTCTTCATACTGAGAAACTATTTTGTTGACGCACCTACATAGGGCGCAATTATCATCGTACCAGTAAAATGAGAGAAATCAGAGTTTGCACGAAAAGATTTAAGTGTCCGTTTTTCCAGCGCATTGTTAGTATGTGGAACGGTACAGATGTAGCTTAAAGGGAGGTTCGGTGATTCCTCTGCCAAGCACTTAATTGTGAAATGCAGAGTAATCATGCAGATATACTCTGAAGAGCCAAAGAAACTGGTACACCTGCGTAATATCGTGCAGGGCGACCGCGAGCACGCAGAAGCGCCGCAACACGACGTGCATGGACTCGACTAATGTCTGAAGCAGTGCTGGAGGGAACTGGCACCATGACTCCTGCTGGACTGTCCATAAACCCTTATGGATACGTGGGGGTGTAGATCTCTTCTGAACAGCACGTTGAAAGGCCTCCCAGATGTGCTCAATAATTTTCATGTCTGTCGAGTTTGGTGGGCAGCGGAAGTGTTTAAACTCAGAAGAGTGTTCTTGGAGCCACTCTGTAGCAATTCTGGACGTGTGGGGCGTCGCATTGTCCTGCTGGAATCGTCCAAGTCCGTCGGAATGCACGATGGACATGAATCGATGTAGGTGATCAGACAGGATGCTTATGTACGTGCCACGTGTTAGAGTCGTATCTAGGCAAATCACGGGTCCCATATCACTACAACATGCCCCATACCATTGCAGAGCCTCCACCAGCTTGGAACGTCCCCATCGTTTCATGAGACTATCTCCATACCCGTACACATCCATCCGGTCGATAAAATTTGAAACGACTCGTCCGACCAGGCAAGATGTTCCCAGTCGTGTCGTGCGGTGTCCGGACAGTTGCCACGCCGGACATTTGCCACGATTTTACCTGCTCCGAAGGGTCGGGTCCCTTGTCTCCCCGCCCCCCTCCTCTTCTTCTCCTCCGACAGTGGGTCGGTAAAAGGAGCCAGTTATTAATTTATTCCGGTTGTCTAATATAAGCTCTGCCCATACTAAGTCAGAGGAACTATCTGCTTCAAAGTCGATTGTGAGCTTACATTATTTTTCCTTAAGTTGTCGTTCTTGTTTCTGTTGTTGTGCAGATAATTACAATTACGGGTTTTTCCTCTAAAACCTAAGATTCTTTCTCTGTGACCCTGTAAGTACCAGAGCTAAACTATGTAGAACAACAAAGTACGTTACAGCATTCTGTATTACTTCATTTCCTTTTTTCTAAAAATTTAAAATTGTAAGTCGACCTTAGATGACATGTCAATCAAAGATGTTCTTATCTCTATTTAGTGAACGTGTTTTCAGTTATGTTTTGAACATTGCCCCGCTACACTTTATTAACTAATGTTTTTAGAGAGTAAATTAATATGGAGTATGTCGTTCTTCTTTTCAAACATTCACATACCTATTTATTCTTTCTCTATTGTCTTTTGGGTATGCAGTTGTAGTAATTAAAGTAAGCACAAATGCAGTACTCAAAAAGAAATGATTAGCGTACATTCTCTTTCTCGTTACATCGTTCCTTTCTTTTTGCTCCCGTGCAGATGGACTGTTTCTATCGCAATCAGTAAGCGTGAAAGGAAGCTACCGTACAGACAGAGGAATCTATATTTATACTTGGCAGAACTAATTACATACTGACATAAGCGTCGGTATTGCTTTCGTTTCCCAAAAGTTATAAATATTTCGATTTCGGAAAAGAAGCTCTGTATTTGGCCAAGATGTCGAAGAAGAAGGTCCCTTACGTACTGGTTGTATAGAGTAAGATGTGGAGACGGCGGTTTTAAAGCGGACAGAGGTAGTACGGGGAAGGGCGATCCTTACCTGAGGGATCGCTACTCAAGCTACCTGGCGAAGGGACAAGTGTGGCAAATGTCAGGCGTGGCAAATGTCCGGCATTCGTGTCGTGCAGGTATCAAGGGTGACCTCACACTAATTGATGGCCCAGCACTGAAATCTGCAGCAATTTGCGGAAGGGTTGCATTTCTGCCACGTTGAACGATTCTCTTCAATTGTCGTTGGTCCCGTTTTTGCAGGAACTTTCTCCGATCGCAGCAATGTGGAAGATATGATGTTTTACCGAATTGCTGATATTCACGGTACACTTGTGAAATGGTCGTACAGGAAAATCCCCACTTCATCGCCACATCGGAGATGCTGTGTACCATCGCTTGTGCGCCGACTATAACACCACTTTCAAACTCGCTTCGGTCTTGATAACCTGCCATTGTAGCAGCAGTAGCCGATATAACAACTGCGCCAGACACTTGTTGTCTTATATTGGCAGAATTCTGCCTGTTTACATACCTGTATCTCTGTAATTTGAATACGCATGCCTATACCAATTTCCTTGGAGCTTCAGTGTAGATTCCCTATTCGTCTCCACTCTGCTTATACGCTTTCCTGACCGCGTCACGTGCCCACGATGCTACCTAGGCGGCTTTCAGCATCGGGATTGGCGGTGGTTTCGGTGTTTTGGCTCCTCTCTGTACATCATAACTGTGAACAATGCTTTACACCATGGATGTCCAACCCGCGGCCACCATTCGGCCCAAGAAGTGAGCATCTATCATAGGATCTGTAAAACAAAATTCCGTAAAGTTCGGTATATGCAAAGTTACGATAAACTAAATATTTTCATTCTGATGCCCCTTCACATGATTCTCTGACTGTTCCATCCCTTTCCTTTTCTTCTTCTTCTTTTTATTCTTCTTCTTCCCAGCGGTTATCGCTGGTGTTAATTAGCGTATATGATGTGCGGTCCAGGTAACCTAAAAAGTTGAACACCCCTGCTTCATAGTACTCGCCTCTGCACCGTTAAAATCCATTTCACTGTGTTGCGGATTACATTCATCGCAGCTGCAGGCCACACACCGAAGCCACGTTTTTTGCACTTATAGCTGGAGGGAAGACCTCGTTCTTAGTTAATGTAATGCCGATGCTGTGCTAAACACAGACGAAATTGCAAAGGTTTATTTCTCAGAGCCCGGCGAACGTCAGTTATCTCTATAACACCCAAAACTGCCCATCAGTTTTTGATACCAGTAGCAAAGAGTGCTGTACCTGGAGGATAGTGTACCACGGAACACATGACGTTTTCTGGTTGGAGTTTCAGTCTAGTGACTGATTTTGGAATAACATGTGTGGAATGCGCACTAGAAACCACCACAAGCATCTTCCAGCATTTTTTACCGTTTTTATTGTATAATACGTTAAAGCTAATTGGAGGATGTTATTAATTCTTCACTTACGCAGTTTTATAGTGAGTAAAATTCTAAGTATCTAATGTGTGGTCGATTAAGCCGTAGAATCGTCAGTCGTGCACCATCTTGTTCCCTGAAACGGAAAAAGTCCTCTAACGTGAAACACGTGATACTGGCAAAACAACCGAGTCTATTTAATGCATTAGCAGGTTTCCGTGTCTTGAAATTGAAATTTGTGTTAGTTGCCAACAACTTCTGTTTCAAAGTGTTTTGAACTTTTAACTGGATTTTCATAATAATTTTTTTACTTGATTTCATTTACTGAGTATTTGTGTGTAGTAGAGTAATAACTATTAAATACAGTATTGCCATTTTCTCGGTTGAAGCAGTTTTAAATTTAAATAGAATATCTGTTTCTAGGTACATGACCATGTTGTGCCTTAGAACAGGTTTTCACATTTGAAGAAACCTTATTTTACCAGACTAATTTTTGTAATGTTAAAAAACAAAATATGAAGAAAAACTGAAACATACACAACGTCAATGCTATCATTTTAAAGTGTAATAAGAAAATTTTAACGCTCTAGCTGAGCGAATGATCCAAAGATCGACTAAGCATTGGAGATAATTAAACGAATGCTGGTTAGCCGGGAAAAGGCGAAGCCAAAACTAGTCTGCCTGAATGGAGGCAGTTGCGCACTACATTGTAACACTAGTCTTAATTAAAATCTAAGAAACAGTTGCTAACCTTAATTAAAAGCAAAGCAATGTTCGGAGTGGAATTTTTTCGAACTAGATGCTTTTTTGGAAATATGAGAGAAGCGTTGCACGATATCCATTAAAACGTTTACCTGCGGCCGGTACACACCAGGACAGATAACACCGTGGATGTTCCACCAAAGACTTAAAATGTATTGCAATAATTTAGCTGTCGCCGAGATTCAGCAGCGTTCTGAGAACACAAGACAAAAATGCCACCACTATCCATTAGTCTAAAGTCTGGTAAAGTGGGAGCGGTTTTTTGCCTATACATATCTTCCTAATTGCATATTCACAGATGGAAATGGAAACTGTTGCACCATGAAGCACCAGTCCGACATTAACCACACTTTGTGAAGATGTTCGTCATATAATGGGTATTAAATGATTAAAATTTCATTCCGTTCGAAATGGTGTACACCGCCAACAGACGTGACCCCAAGCGGATGAATACACTCTTTCATTCGTTGGGGCATGGAATCAAACAGCCTTCAAATGTCGTCTTGAGTAATTTCCAGCCAGAAACACATCCTATGTCAGTTAATGATTAATGCCTGCAGGCTAGTATTTATGAGTATGAATTCTGATCGCATCCCAGACCATGGATGACAAGTACGTAACTGGTGAGGCTATTCAAGCAGCCGTACATTCCTTAAGGAGGTTGTGATGAGAAATGGAGTGTCCTGTCTTGCATTATCCTGCTGGAATATTCCATCTGGTACCCAGGCCATGAAGGGTACGACAAGAACGTTTACCATTGTTGCCACAGACTGACGAGCGTTCTGGAATCCTTTAGTAATTACTAGATCCCTTTCACAAGGTAGTCTGTGGAAAAGATGGGGTCGATCTGACTGCCACAAAAAAGAAGCGAGACTCGTCGCTGAACACCACAGAATGACAGTAAACGCCACAGCTGACTCTAGCTCTGCAAATGCAAGCCTGTTGTGTCTGATATGGTGTCAGCAGTGACCGACGCACGGCAGCTTCACACCTCAACTCATCGTCCGTCAATCTGATTCCGACCGTTCGTGTTGACAGTCTGCACCTAACCTCTGCCCTGTTTTCAGCTCAGGGACTGTGTGTAGTGTTGTCCTAATCATCATCATTTCATCCGCATCGACGCGCAAGTCGCCGAAGTGGCGTAAAATCGAAAGACTTGCACGAGGCGAGCTGTCTACCCGAGGGGAGGCCCTTGTCACAAGACATTATTATTTTTAGCTGTTGTCGTCTGTCTATTACTCAGAGCCAGCCTAACAATCCTACGATCTTCTAGTCGTGTAGCCCCTCAAAGTTGCTCTGTCTACTCTGAACTGTTCTCCTGTGTCCATCTTGTCACCATCCGTGCTGCAGTCATTCCACTACAAACCTTTGCGATCTGTCGGTATGATGTCCATCACATCAACGTTTCGACCTTTCTCAAGTCGGAGATATGCCGATAAGCTGCACATGCACGCCCAGTGGCAAACTGTCTTTCGCTGTCCATACAGAATTAGCACTCGACAGCTGCCATGTACTTCGCACCATTGTTCCTCTCTAGGACTCTAGGAATGCTCTCATCTTATACTTAAAACACTGAAAATAAGCTCGAACACGGATGAGATTTTAATCAACATTTCTCACATATGTGGAAACACTGGAGTATCAGCTTCGTAGCGTTCTTCCAGGGCGTTCGTGGTGCAACATCATTTGTATCAGGGCATGAACACCGGGCACTGGATCTGGCCGAAGATTTCACCAGTAATCGTATCCAGTATTCAGGCACCTCATTACGCTGACGTCGGAGGCATCAGGGACGAATGCTGTATCAAACACTTGTCCCATTGCGTACATAACGAATGCCACCATCATGCCAGAGCATTGTACGGTCCGACGTACTTACTGTGGTGCTTTGTATCGCTCTCTACAACGTGGACGAACCTAGATGTGCACTTGTGCCTGGCGGTATGCGGACTGCAAGTGGAACAGCTCTGCAGGTCCCCTCTCCCGTGGAATGGAAGGCAGTGTTCAATAACGTTTCACAGAAAAGCAGGCACGCTCGCTCACTCGTGTGTGTGTGTGTGTGTGTGTGTGTGTGTGTGTGTGTGTGAGTTAGTGTCGGAGGGAGGGGGGAGGGAGGGGGGAGGGAGGGGGGAGGGAGGGGGGGGGGGGGCAGTGCGCTCCTGCCGTTCCGAAGTGAGAGCGCTTTTGATGTCGGAAAGCTGGGACGCAAGCCAGCAGCCGCAAGCTACACGCTTCAACGTACTGAGGTCCTCAGCAATATTGAATCGACAATCTCCGCGTATTGAGGCGGTTCCAAATCGTGGCCGCTAGAGAGCAGCTGCAGCTCTGGGTGTTATACTGGAAACGTGCTGAGACTCAAAGAGAGAGAACAGACGTATCTGTATTTGCCTACTAGAGAGATCATCACAATGAGCACGTGCCGACTGCACTATGTTAACAGTAGTAATAATAACAAAAGAATATTATTACAGGGAGTAAGTACTGGAACAAACACACAGTCGTAATGTCCATACATAAGGGACAATGCGAGCCAACTAAACACCGAATGCGGAAATATAAAAAGTGTGAGGATCTTTGAATACCTGGGCGAATGGATTACAGGCAATCGGCAACATAAATATGCGCTTAAAGCAAGAGCTAAAAAATGGAAACCGATTTTCAAACCAAACGAAATATTGGCATATATAACAAGAATTTGTTATTAGACTTCTGTAGTAAAATCAGAGTACTTACGCAACAGTCCAACTCTGTAGCTTGTCTGGCCGCTATTCGGAGGACCTGCGTTCGGCTACTGTTACTGCCAGAAACCTGTCCCTGTTGAGAGGACTGGAACGAGATGCACTGAGCCTCGTGATGTCAATTAAGGAGCTGCTTGAATGGGTAGTAACAGCTCCAAGGTCTGCAGCGCCGACAACGGGTGGGGGGAGAGCCGTGTGCTGGCCCCGTACCTTCGATGCCGCATCCGAGTGGCGCCACTGGTTGTGGATGTCACGATGGCACACACTTGAACATTTAACGAATCCTGAGTCCTCCGACTCTTTTCCTGCAGCCGCGAGCACTTTTTCCTATAGCCTTTGCAATCATTGTATATGGTGAGACATTGTCAGCAAACCAGTTCCAACATAGAGAGAGTTGAACAAATTTGATCGCAATATCAGGAAGTCACATTTGTAATGTATGTATTAGTTTACCGTAACTGACGAGCACCACTATCTGACTGGGACTTCGGCTTTCGATATACCATCATGAACCTAGCAAGCTTGAAAAATTATAGGCGTTTGCCACCAGCAGTTTGTTTACAAATTTATTGAATTGTTTACATTTAAAGTGGTTGTAGCATCATGCGTCTGTGTTTGCAGGTAGGTCTCTCGCAGAGGTGCAGACGACTCTATTAAGGTATCAGCGAAGGGTCGATACTTCATTTAGTGCATGACAGGGGTGTCCACGGCGTGCCAAATTCACGCGTGCTGCGTGGGCGGGCCGGGTGCGGGACGAAGCCCGGCCTGTCACTCGGGTTTGCTCGGTCCTTCTCGGAAGTACCCGGAACAGAGACACATTTCAATTAACACTGCGGTGCGGCATTTTCCTATCGGCACAAAACTCGCAGAGTTCGGAAGAATCGTGGTGCCAGTGCTGTTTACCCTTTCGCTATTTGTGGTATTGTGGTATGCTTCGCTATTTGTGGTATTGTGGTATGCAGGAGGTTCACAGGTCCAGCGGCTGTTTGGCACAAAAAGAGACAGACTGGCGATCTATCGTCAAAATCCTTCAAAATGAATGTGAGAAACAGAAGAGAGGAATGAGAACTCAGTTCGCATAAGCCACGGGAACTGCTATGCAACGACATGGAGAAAGAATTTGAAGATTTAGTTGACAATGAAAGACGAAAATTTACAACGATCGACAGACAGGATACACTGTTCTGTACATCAATGAGCATATTGTGCTAAATTCGCAACTATGGGGCACTTGATGGTCCGAATAGTGAATTTTCTGAAGTCGCATGCATTATTCCATTGTTAGTTGCGGAAAATTTGAGTGGAACTGAAGAGTATGGAGAACTGGTGTATGACTGCGAAGTATCTTGGTTAATTCTGGGGACATGAACTGGGTCGATTTTTCGATTTAAAATTTGCTGTTGTCGAATTTATGAAGGAAAAAGGTGTGCAAGACAGAAAATGGGAACATCCAGAATGGATTGTAGACTTCGCATATTAAGTGCACTTGATTGCACACTGCCCACAGCAAGACACTGGAAACTAATTTATTTCTCATTTGATGGGGCGCATTTAAAAAGAGACTCGGGATGTAGAAGGTACTCATTCTGATAAAGACAGTCCAGTTACCTAAGCTCACTAGCTTTAAAGAAATCGCGAGTTCTAAAGAATTCATTGTGTCCTTGTCAGAATTACAAGTGTAGTTCCATAAAGGTTTTGGGGACACTGCCAATCTTACATATATTTTCAAGCTGTTTTCAAGGCTATTTGCCAATACAGCTGAAATAGCTCATATGCATGTGCAGATGTAACTGACTCATCTGCAAGGTAATTCCATTTTTAATGTTAAATTTTTTTACGTTAAAACTGACTAGGACGTCTACATTGTTTTCCTCGGATGGAGTCTCAAAAATCAGGCTGCAAAAGTGCTACAACATTTCGATCGATTGTGTGAAAGACCTTTTTAGCTTATGAAACTAAACAATACACGACTACGTAGCAACCTGCGTGCGAAACTCTGTGGACCCGTCTGCGTCTGTTTGTACCAGATAAAAATTATGTCTTCAGCACCCCAAAAATAATTAAATAATACTGAAAATTTGTTTTCTTTATGATCTATGTTCCTGAAGAATGTGAAGTAGACAACCAAGTCATACGCAGTGCGAATACACTGCCATTTAAATGCGCAGTTTTCGCCTCTTCCTGGCGCTCAGACAGCATAGGAAATGTAGAGCGAGTGTGAAAGCTTTGGCACTCGTGCCTGGACACGGCCCGCGAGCCTAAATCTTGGCAGCCCCTGGTGTAGGAGCCTGAGTGTATATCGCCACTGCACCGCATCATTACTGGCACGTGACCACAATGGGAGGTGAGCGAGTCAGCGTCTGCAACGTCAGGTGTGAAACAAGCAAGTGCGGTGTCCTGCACCATCATTCGCAGTATCTTATTAGAAAATAAGAGAAACATTTGATCCATCTACAAGGTGACTGTCATTACAAAAATCTGGTGTCAGTGATGGTCTAGCGGGTGACACTGGCCCTAGATGTCCAGGGTTCAATTGCGGCTTGATGCGGGGACTTTTCTTAGCTCCATTCTCTGAAGAATGGCACCATGCCTCTCACATGCTATGAAACTGAATCCCCTACTGGGTATCTTTCCTGTGAATGCGGGGCTGCTCGGCGTCCTTTCCCTCCTAGTATAGGGCCGCAGTGAGCGGAAGGCTGAGCCCTACCTCGTGTAACACAGGAAGCCCGTCCTCTTGGTGAGCGCCACAGACTCTTATACATAAAAGTGATGTACACGCTGTCAAGTATAAACTGTGTCTTTCCCTGCCTACACCTTTCTTCACAGAACCGAGGGTCGACAGTCCGTTCCTTCATGCTGCCCCGCAGCTGCCAGTGAAGCGAACTGAACGGCTGCCTACAATGCAGATCTTGGGAAAGAAGCAAGGCTCAGCAGTCGGGATTCCTGCCTTCATTGTAAAGCCCATATCTACGGCAACGCCAGTGACAGAGCATGGTGACGAAACAGATGATTAATTAAATAAACTATGATTAATTAAATAAACTATCGGCGCTACACTAAATATTGCTGCACTTTTTTGGTCCTCTCGACAAGATACGCTTGCAAACAAAAAAGCACGACGTTTCTACCACTTTTTCGTGCAAGCAGTTGAACCGGAACTTCAACGGGCCACAATACTAAAAGTGCGTTTGCACCTGTGTGCGTCCGCAGCTCGTGGTCTGGTGGCTAGCCCGTTGCTGCCTCTGGATCACGGGGTCCAGGATTCGATTCCCGGCCAGGTTGGGGACTTCCTCAGCCCGAGGACTGGGTGTTTGTGTTGTCCTCATCATTTCATCATCATCGACATCATTAATCGTGACAGTGGCTAAATTGGACTGAGTAATGAAACTGGACAGTGTGAAAAATTGGGACTTTGTATGGGCGCTGATGACCTCGCAGTTGAGCGCCCAACAAAACCAAACATCATCATCACACCTGTGCGCCTTGCTGCTAGTGGTCTTGCAGCCGTAGCTTGCCCCAAACAGGTGTAAACTGAATCACTGCCACACACACGTTGAGGAAGAGGCATGCCATCTACATGCATGCCTCTGCTTGCGTGTGGGGCAAGCACAGTCGCACGGAGACTACGTGCAAGATGCACAGGTGTAAACGCACATTATGGACATGCTACGTTCATGGTCACCTACATATGGCTTTTGTGGACACTTTATAAGGGGATTCTCTGACTGGTAGCGTGGCTTCTCAACGACTCGTGGGCATTCGTGGCTGGCGCTCTAAGGGTGAGCGTTCGAGCGCCAGCGCGAGCACGCTATAGCTGCGTCTGCCCAGCCTCGTAAGGGCAAAAGACGTGATAGTTGCAGGAGCAGAAGAGGTTACCGTTGAGCAAGTCGACAACTATGTTGAGCAAGTCGACAACTACGGCTGGCAGAAGAAAAGCAGACACCAACCGATATACAGCGTCCTTGAATCCAGAGGGCAGAAATGTGTTTACCAGCCAGAGCTACCACTGCCTGTCTCCGTCACAATTCTTGCAGCCCGTGGTAAAGCGTTACAGTGAAATGTCTTTATCGACTGAAAGCGCTGTGGCACTGGCAGGCTGAAGAACCGAGAAGCGGAATATGAATTGCACACGGGCAGGGCGGCACATGAACAGCGAGATCAATAGCGGCGGCCCATCATTACGCGCTGCGGGGCGTTCCGCCCCCACTTGCCGCCCCCCTAAGCTCCCACCTTCCCTAGCGTGGAGCACGCGCCGCTGGACCCCACACACGCGGGGGGGCGTGACGCTACCATCCCCACAGCGAAATCTGCGCTCTCCATATAACGGAGAACACACGCCGAGCGCCTCTCAACCCGCCACTGCTAGCAAGTTTGTTTACATACAGCACATCAAAAGCCTTCCGGAAGAAAAAGGGTAAAAAATTTAATTTTAGGCCATCTTTCGCACTTGAAATTATGGAGCTGACACTAAATCTTCGACTCCATCAGACTGCAGGCAATGTGAGATTCATCTATCAGTTTGTTGTCAGTGGCTAACAAATGCATTTTACGCAAGAAATAATAATAATAATAAATAGTAACCTGCCACATACAGTTTTCGCAACAAAATCTTCCGACAAACTCAAGAAGAACCACCTACATACTGTACTACAGAAGCAGTGTACGTGAAAAAAAGAATCCTTTTTGCACACGATACGTACACAACTCAAACTGCATACGTGGCAGAAACTGTTGAAAAAACAGCTACATCTAAATAAATTATATCATTATGTGACGTTTACTTGAACAAAAATATACTAAACTTAATCCTGAATACGTGATACCGAAGATTCTGCTACTGAACATCTGCTCCAACCAGACCCACGAATCTACCTCATTCTTTCACACAAACTTATCACTATGAAACGATGCACATATCAGTTCTACCACCATTAGCTGCTTCTTTCGCTGCTCGGATGCATTCATAGCAAATTCGGAGCATAATAGGAATGTCTTTAATTGCTTGGGATCAATATACTAAAAAAAACTGCTAGCAACCACATATCCCTAGGCAATTAAAGCTGTAGTTTGCAATTTTGTCAAATAAAGACATGGTTGGAGACAGTGGCTGTTATGTGAAATAAACTGTTCATTGTGTACTGCAACCAGCAAAGAATTAGTTTTCGGTTAGTTTACTCAGAAAGTACCGTTACAGGTTTCGAATTAATACAGTTCAAATTCAGATGGATTTCATTCGTTGCTCGAAATACATTATGCATTGGCTTACTGATGAGTTGCCCTAGGATAAACAATAAATCACAGTTACAAACGTGTAGTAGAGATGCATGCGCTACAGGCTTGGTTTAGAATGCGACCTACGTAAAACGTCCGTCTGGGTTTGTTTTCACAATACTGCTCGAGCGAATCATGCTGGTTGTGTTTTCACAGTCACACACCTTGGTTTTCATTATTTAACACTTTCGCCTGGTTATAAAACGAATTTCCAATGCACATCACTTGTTTTGACTCATATACAACACATAAAAACAAATACAGAATATTTACGAACTAGCTGAAGGTCAAAGATGTTGCTATTCAGTCATACATTAATAAGATATGGCATTTTGGGAAGGAAGCGTAAATTACTATTCTGTTAAATGGTAAAAGCATTTTACATTAAACGTAGGGCATTAAATACAGACAGATAAATGCGATTTTGTGAGAAACAGCTTTAAAAACTTATTTTACAAAATACGAGACATGTGATATCCTTATGTGCTGTTTCAATAGTGATTGTGAACTGTCGTGTGACGAGGGCCTCCCGTCGGGTAGACCGTTCGCCTGGTGCAATCTTTCGATTTGACGCCACTTCGGTACTTGCGCGTCGATGGGGATGAAGTGATAATGATTAGGACAATACAACACCCAGTCCCTGAGTGGAGAAAATCTCCGACCCAGCCGGAAATCGAACCCGGGCCCCTTTGGATTGACAGTCTGTCGCGCTGATCACTCAGCTACCGGGGCGGACTCAATAGTGATGATGACAGAACATTAAAATTTATTCACATTTATTGTCATGAAAATTCAGTATTCACAGTTACATAGAATATTACGAATTTTGTTGCGTAATCTGCGAAGCAAGTGTAGAAAGATAATTATATTTCAGTGGTAGAAAGATAATTATGTTTCAGTGCAGAAAGTACGAGTACTTTCTGGAACTTTTTAGGAAAGGAGGGCTAGCCAACTCAGTCTGCTCATTAAGCGTCTTTTTTCACGTACATTTCAAAACTGTGGAAAGCTGTCTTTCTGTGTGTTTATTTCTGCTCCTTCCAACAAATACCTAGTGTCACCTTGTTCTGCTAAGTTCCTCAGTGTTCCGCACTGAATGCTGTTCCTTTTTTTTTTTCCAGCCATGCGGGTTGCATACGTAGATTTGTTAAAACCGCCCAGTCTCAAACCATTAAGGGGTTCTTTGTACATAATTTCAAACCTTCTGCCTGTCTGACCAATGCAGAATTTTGGACACGAATAACATTAGAGCTCGTATATTCCTGATTTGTTGTAGAGAGCCTTGGAGGCATTTACATCATGGATTACTTTTTGTTTGAATATACTATTAGTACAAATGCTGATTTTAATATTGTTCTTTTTAAATTAGTTCGCTATTTGGTACAATAGTGAGCTATGTATCCACATGTGGGTATGTGGTTTTTGTTTTTATTTTATTGATTCTGCCTATTATTACAGGTTCATAGCCATTATTATGAGCAACTGTCTTAATTACGGTGATTTAATTTCGTTGATATCTGTGTTTATACGTATTTCTTGCAGCCAGTGTACCAGGGCTCTGAAATACGCCATTTTTTGTTGGCTGAGTGACATGATGAGTTGTCAACGCTGGCATCTGTGGTGGTGGGTTTTACAGAAATGCTAAACTGATGTTTACAAATTTAAAGATCAACATAATTATTTTATTACTTGTTTTCATCTTCAACTGCGAATTTAATATTTTTATTATTTTTCTGAGGTCTGTAGCTAAGATATAAATTTCACTGTTGTATCATCAGGAAGCAAGATTGTAATATATATTTTGTATTAGATTATGTTGTTTATGACACGTTGATTAGTCGAGAAGTATATATGCTCAAAATGGGTGATTTAAATGTCAGGGGTAATCCTAGCCAAGCTCCTTCCCATTGCCAATTCCCATTGGCAAAGCTTGTTGTGAAACAAAAGCAATTGTGCTCCAGGATAAGAGCAGTATTTATACGAGTTCAGAGGTCTCTGCAATACTAATTTTCCTCATTTTTCCTTATAATGTTAATAATCCCTTTAACAGGGATGTTAGTATATAGACTGACTATGTCCAGTGACGGAAATTTTGCTGTGGGGCGATATAGATGTCTTCAGTAAAGTCTGAGTTCTTGTATATCGTGTAGCTATATTCAACCGTAAAGCGTTTGGCAAAGGGGCCTTCAAGCTTTTGGCTTATATAGTACGCAGAGCTGTTTCTTAAGTTAACTTTTAGACGAATGAAATGGTTTTATTAATCTTTGGCTGTGCTCACTGTTTCGGTGCTGACTCTTTCATTATTATACGTTCGCGTTTCAAATTTGTTCAATAAAAAGTCACAATTATGTAGTAGCTTAGGGAATTTAGTTTGGTATTTCGTTGTGGGATGAGAATTCATTTAAGTAATGGTGTTTCTATGGGAAAACAGTAAGGCTTACTTTATATACTTATTTTTCATGTAATATGACAACAGATCTATCTTTATCACTGATCAATGATTACTCCAAGTGCTTTTCTTTCAGACTATTCGATGTTAATATTTTTTCAAATCTTTCTAGATAACTCCTTCTGGGGAGTATTTTGTATGTGACTGTTTCATTACGAAAAAATGGTTCAAATGGCTCTGAGCACTATGCGACTTAACACCTATGGTCATCAGTCCCCTAGAACTTAGAACTACTTAAACCTAACTAACCTAAGGACATCACACACATCTATGCCCGAGGCAGGATTCGAACCTGCGACCGTAGCGGTCACGCGGTTCCAGACTGAAGCGCCTAGAACCGCAAGGCCACAGCAGCTGGCCGTTTCATTATGAATTTGACTTAAAAGCAGGTGCATTTTTCTCATATGTTTCCAGTTTAGCGGTGACTGCTGAGTTTTGTTGTAAGATTATGTTTCAGATCTTTATTTAATAGAATAACCTCACAGCCATTAAACTGGACGCGAGTGGTATTAAATACTCAGTCAGATAGTTTGTGTTGGCTTGTCTTTTTATTTTTATCACAATGAGATTTGTGTTTAGATGAAATTATTTGCTGTTCTTTGTTTACTTTATCATCTATGTGGTGGATGGCGTATCGGAATTGTGAAGGCGAGAGGCTGATTCATAACTGAAAATGCAAGTTATCCATGAGGTTGTTACAAGAAACAGTAATCAAAGACGTAAATCCATCCGAGGCCCCCTACAATAAGTCAGGACAGCGGCAACCCGTTCTGCTGAACAAAACCATCCAGTGAGAAGCACTACGAGCAACACTAAAACACTTAAAAAAGGACACACACCTCCCCTGACAATGTGCTTAATGAGCAGGATCAGTTGGCTAACATTCCTTTCCTAAGAACTTCGTCAAACTACTTTCCACTCTCGAATGTAAATGTTTCTGTAACTATTTCGCAGATCAGGTACCAATTTTTATTATATTACATTATATGTACCGTGATTATTACCGTTCAATTACCATGTAATGATTTTACTTACTTCCTTTTCCAAATTTGTTTTTCTGCCATTTAGTAAAATAAATTTGTAATGCTGTTGTTCACAAAATCCGATTTATCTAACTGTTTTTAATTCCCTACGTTAAATGTAAAATACTTTTTCAGTTAAAAAGGACAATAATTTACGCTTGCTTTCCCAAACTGCCATTACTTGTAATACAAGTATACTTCTTGCAGCGGTGTACCGTAGGTCTCTAGAAGAGCGAAGCGTTCCAAAGGATTGGAAAAGGGCACAGGTCATCCCCGTTTTGAAGAAGGAACGTCGAACAGATGCGCAGAACTATAGACCTATATCTCTAACGTCGATCAGTTGTAGAATTTTGGAACACGTATTATGTTCGAGTATAATGTCTTTTCTGGAGACTAGAAATCTACTCTGTAGGAATCAGCATGGGTTTCGAAAAAGACGGTCGTGTGAAACCAAGCTCGCGCTATTCGTCCACGAGACTCAGAGGGCCATAGACAAGGGTTCACAGTTAGATGCCGTGTTTCTTGACTTCCGCAAGGCGTTCGACACAGTTCCCCACAATCGTTTAATGAACAAAGTAAGAGCATATGGACTATCAGACCAATTGTGTGATTGGATTGAAGAGTTCCTAGATAACAGAACGCAGCATGTTATTCTCAATGGAGAGAAGTCTTCCGAAGTAAGAGTGATTTCAGGTGTGCTGCAGGGAAGTGTCATAGGACCGTTGCTATTCACAATATACATAAATGATCTGATGGATGACATCGGAAGTTCACTGAGGGTTTTTGCAGATGATGCTGTGGTGTATCGAGAGGTTGCAACAATGGAAAATTGTACTGAAATGCAGGAGGATCTGCAGCGAATTGACGCATGGTGCACGGAATGGCAATTGAATCTCAATGTAGACAAGTGTAATGTGATGCGAATACATAGAAAGATAGGTCCCTTATCATTAAGCTACAAAATAGCAGGTCAGCAACTGGAAGCAGTTAATTCCATAAATTATCTGGGAGTACGCATTAGGAGCGATTTAAAATGGAATGATCATATAAAGTTGATCGTCGGTAAAGCAGATGCCACACTGAGATTCATTGGAAGAATCCTAAGGAAATGCAATCCGACAACAAAGGAAGTAGGTTACAGTACGCTTGTTCGCCCAATGCTTGAATACTGCTCAGCAGTGTGGGATCCGCACCAGGTAGGGTTGATAGAAGAGATAGAGAAGATCCAACGGAGAGCAGCGCGCTTCGTTACAGGACCATTTAGTAATCGCGAAAGCGTTACGGAGATGATAGATAAACTCCAGTGGAAGATTCTGCAGGAGAGACGCTCAGTAGCTCGGTACGGGCTTTTGTTAAAGCTCCGAGAACATACCTTCACCGAAGAGTCAAGCAGTATATTGCTCCCTCCTACGTATATCTCGCGAAGAGACCATGAGGATAAAATCAGAGAGATTAGAGCCCACACAGAAGCATACCGACAATCCTTCTTTCCACGTACAATACGTGACTGGAATAGAAGGGAGAACCGATAGAGGTACTCAGGGTACCCTCCGCCACACACCGTCAGGTGGCTTGCGGAGTATGGATGTAGATGTAGATATCATTGTACCGCAGCATCTTTGACACTCATGTACTTTGTAAATATCTTGTATTTGTTTCCATACGTTGCAGGTGAGGCAAAACATGTGGTGCGCACAGAAAATTTGTTTGGTAACCAAACGAAAGTGTTTAATAATTCAAAACGACTTGTGTATTAACACAAGACAACGTGTGTGACTGTGAAAATACTACCACCGCTACGAATATAATTTGTTGGAAGAAAAATGTGAAATAAATCTTAGAGACGTTTCACGTACGATGCATTCTAACAAAAGTCTATAATGCAACCATCTCTATTACACGTTTGTAAAAATGCAGTGTTATTTATCCTAGGGCAACTCACCAGTAAACCAATTCATTATATATTTTTACAAAAGCACGAAAGCCGTCTGTTTATGATGTGTACAGATTCGAAACCGGTAACAGTACTGTTTGAATAAAGTAACCTAAAACCAATTTGTGACTGGTAGGTGTTCACCGCCAACAGTTTAATGTTGCAGTGGCTTCTCGTCTGCCTACATAAACATTCGATCGGACTGTGGTGCGGCACAGTCGTTGGATACCAACACGTAAGCGACGTCTGAGATGGAGAATTTTCCAAGAAATCGGCCTTTCCAGAAAGGTTCAAAGACTATAGAAGGCGAAGTGTAGGAGATGGAGGTAAAGATGGAGCAAGAGGGAGAAGAAACAAGAGTGAGGAGGAAGATAAGTGGGTGGAGGGGGAGAGACTTTCAAAAAGCGCGCGCTGTTTGCAGGTGCTGAGTGCGGTAACGACGAGTGCTGTCCACACGGCCAGGATTGCCTCTCTCCAGCCGGGTGGCGCAGCGCTGGATGCCTTGCCTCACCGCTTAACAGCGCCGGCGGCTACGGAATCCCCATCATCGGTCGGCCGCGAGCCTCGTTTCCGACAAATAAAGCAGCACTTCGGCTACTGCATTATGGCGCCCGTGCACTTGGCCAAGCCAGCTGCAATCGCCATAACCGTTAATTCGGAGCTACGAGCGCTTAGGGTGCATTCACTTAACGGAGTAATCTCGACAGACCTGCTGCTTCAGCTCGCTACTACGCGCTGACACACACACACACACACACACACACACACACACACACACACAACAGTGTACGCGAGCGCCGTATTTCCCTGGTATTACGAAGCAATGGCCTTAAACGGCTTTCCAAGAGGAAATAAAAGAAAACTAAACATTACTATATTCAATCCATAGTACACACTTAGCCTTGTGGGAAATCCGTGACATTCTTGTAAACGAATTCTGTTTGTTATTTTCTTCAGCCTTGGATCACACCTCACTGATTTTGTGAATCAATGGCATAAAAATCATGAAGAAACTGCAATCGTAATTACACTAGACAGTGTTATAAACAAGTGATGAACACTGAGGATTACATTGTTGTCTAGTACAACCAATTGTAACGCATTAGCAAGTTATCAGGTCAAGGATATGCAAAATTCCACTGCGGCCACTGAGGACAGCTTTTGGCGATATGGAACCTCTGCCTCACTCTTCAGTTCTGAGTTCCCCAGGAAACAAAGGTGAATGAAGGCCTTGTATCGCAAGGTCAGACAGTCCAGGACGGAATGGTGGCTCATGATCTATGGTCCCGCGAATGGTGAGATCACTAGAGACAGAACAAGGATGGGGAAGGAAACCATGACCTTTTCAAATCAATACTGCCGGCGTTCGCATTAAGTGTTTAAGAAGAAGCACGTAAAACCTAAATCTGGATGGCAGGTCGGGGACTTGAACCGTCGTCCTTCCAGATGCGAGTCCCGTGCCTGCATCACCACCACCGTGTGCCACCTCCCTCGGCGTGACAACCGATTCCGCTCAAGGAGATCGAAAGCGTTCTCGAAACCACACTAGTCGGCCACTCTCACTCACCTCTTTGTTCTACAGTCTCGTTGATGACTCGAATTTCCATATCCAGTTCTACAAGGTGGCTGATAATTTTACAATACATAGAGGAGGCTGAAAAGTCAAGAGTTTTGTCTTGCCCTGTCCGTCTCCTTTCAGGTCAGTTGCACCGTCGTATCATCTGAAGGGAATTTACCCTCTGCAGACACATAGCGAACAATTTTGCAAGTTCTTTCTGTATTTTCTTCTTTCCACTCTTGATCTTTTCAGCTGAATGAAACACCATCATCTGGCATCACATTATTTTCATTACTGACAAATTATGATTCTGATTAATCTCTTGAATAACACAAACAATTAAAGAAATCTTGAAATGCATACACAATAATCTTTGTTTTTGTTAGTGTGCCATCGGCTAGTTCAATTGATGAAATAAGCTTCCTGCACAACAAAAATTTTGCTTCATTAATTCGTACTACTATAGCACCCCATTCATAGCCAACATTACCCTTATGCATCATTCATGATCATGTAACTAATAGCTTTTGAGGAACTGGACTATTCGTTTCGTCTCCAAAACCCATCATGTAAAACAAGGGAGTATAGACACAGTTACCAGTTGTGATCCTCTGTACCCAAGTAAAAAATACGGTCCCCTTTCGAAATAGGGCAAATCATTTTCACGTACGTGTTAGTAATTTTACACTCCACAGATTTAGTAGATAAAATCGAACCTATCATTTTTCTCAGATGAGGACAGATTCGGAAAATCATTCACTAACAAAAGGTTCTGTAAACACTGCTCTTCAAAACGTAACGAGGGAACAAACTTCCGCCCGACGTGACACTGCCAAGTAATGTAACTCTCCGAAATTTGAACCATAGATATAGAAGGAACTGCTACAATATAGTACAGAAGGTGACTGAAAAAATACGCAATGTGACGAACAGAAATGACACTCGTATTCAAAGACAATAATTACACCGAAGACCCCTCACGGTTTATGATGGTCCCCTGCACGTTACAGAAGGCGGAACATGGCTCTTAATAGCGTCTGTCATCACCACGGACAGCAGTGCTTGCTCTGAGACGTCCTCCTATGCTGCACGTACTCTCATATGGCGACACGTGCGAACACGTAATGGACCGACGTACTCTGTCATCGTTTTGGTGGTTCAGGTGCTACCGTGTGTGGAGATATAACTTACATGCACGTACTCGCCTCCAAATCTTTCTACATAGTACACCCACTGGTCAAAGTTATTGTGACAATTGACTGCATCCTCACGTGCGACTTTTCGGGGGTTCATTCTGCCCTGACTTCAGTTTTATTGATGAGAAGGCGCGACAACATCGAACGGTGCAGGTGGGGGATATTTAGCGAATGGACTGGCCTGCCCATTTCCTCGTTTTAAATGCAATCGGTCACACGTGTGAGAAGCGTTGGGGGAATGTATTTCAGCACGTCTACTGTCCAGCATTTATCAACCCCGTTGCTGGAGGAATGAAACGCCCTATTACAGAAACTCCTAGCTAACCGTGTGGCCAGCTTGTGAGCACGTTGCAGAGCATGCACGGCAGGCCATTGTGGCCACACACCCTACTGAGAACCATATCTCGCCTTTAGTAAAGTCCAGTGAACCATCATGAGTAGCGGTGACTTCAGTGTAACGTTCGTATCATTCCCAATTCCTTTCAGTACCTTTGGTACAACACTGAAGTAGTTCTCTCTATACATGGTCAGTTAGGAGGAAAGGCACATACGTTGAGGGGTGACAGTATTGGTGATTATGAACAAAATACTTCCAATTAACATATGCCCTTTTCTGAACTGTATCCGACAAACAACTGGTTGAAAATCATTCGCATTCACATGCGAGTACAACCAAAGCGACATTAGGCTATGTAGTGTTGTTTATACTGAAATATCAATGCGGTATTATTGCCGACCAATTCATTGGTCCAGTTGTTTTAGATAACCGTCTTAATGGAGTACGATATCTTGATTTCCTTCAAAATGTGTGGGCTGAATGCTTGGGACTATACTCCTTCAGCAACACGAAGTCGTATGTGCTCTCAGAACGATGGAGCACATTCCGTACGGCCAGTGAGACAGAACTTCAATGAGACGTTGGATTCGTCGCCGGGGAGTCATTTCGTGGCCACCGAGGTCACCCGATCTTATTCTATCAGATTACTGTTCGTGCACTTGGCTTAAGAGCGAGGTCTACAGGCGCCGAGTGCACATAAAGGACGAACTTCTCGCTAATGTTTTACATGCGTATGCACAAGTAAAGGACTGTACGAATGTGCTCAGACCAGCAACACAACAGCTGTCTACAAGAGCTGCAAAAGTACTGCAACTGACGGTGGACTTTCTGAACATCTTTTGTAAGCAAATGTACATAATTACACAAAACATTTGATCACAATGTTTCATTTACTATCACCAGCATTTGACCTGTTCCCCTGTCTTTTCATAAGTTTTCTCGGAAACTGTTACGAATAGTGTGCATGGTAATGGGTAATAATGGTAAAAAAATTTATTGTATTTGATTGTATTCATTTTTAAGTTAGCCCCAGGCAGCGGCGTGATCACTTACGTGAACTACTCCGCAGTACTTGCTATTACGCTGAGCTAGGGAAGCCACCACGGTATTACTGAGTGAGAGATGCCAATTTCTTGCCACAAACACGCCAATGAGAGGATCTGGAGCCGTCACGTGAGGTACGCGAGATGGTCGGCGAGGCAGCGGCCGCAACGGCGGGTCTCTCTCTGGCCTGCCAGCTTCTTTACCCTCTAGACGTGTCCGCCCGTCCTTCCTATTGAGGGCGAAATGCTATTTCCGTACAATGTGCGGTTCATTCCGCGGCAGTAGCCAGTTTACATGAATATTGTACCCTTTAATGGTAGTTCTTGGGAATAAAACCCATCTTTCCCTGAATCCCGGCGTTTCTCATTTTATGTGTAGCAAAAACACTCCGCATGCCCACCTGAGCTGCTGATACCTCCTTGACATGTACAACAGGAAGTGCGACTTTTTTTTTTTCAGCATCGCAAATACCATCACCCCTCAAAGCATGTACCTTTCCCCTTGATTCACCCTGTACTGACTTTGCAGTGATGCATCACGCAGCAGTGTAGCTTTTTACAATGACGTGCAAACAGAGTAGCAAATCTCTTCCTCATAACAACATTTGCTAATACAACTGTATAAATTTATAAAGACTACTTCTCTCATGACATCTATTCACGCAATGACCAAATCTACTTCTGGAATATGGAGGTTCTCTCAATAGAATAACACAGGCCGACACTTGTTTCGGACACTCTTAATGCGGAACTGCATAACACGAAATTCAACCTTTGCACCAATTACTGAAGAATGGTTTCAAAATACACTGGAACATATATTTTTCCTTCAACAAGCAAATTATGCAGTCTAAGAAATGCAGTCTTTCTTTAACTAATGATTTTAGTCATATTTTAGCACTTATTATTAGACCCTATTATTAACAAAACGAAACAGTAGTTTTATAATCAGACTCACCATTACTGATGCTCAGTTATCTTTTGGGATTAGGAAGAGGATCTTAGCACAGGTTAAGTTCAAATGGCTCAGAGCACTATGAGACCTAACATCTGAGGTCATCAGTCCCCTAGAACTTAAAACTACTTGAACTTAACTAACCCAAGGACATCACACACATCTATGCCCGAGGCAGGATTCGAACCTGCGACCGTAATGGGTTGCGCGGTTCCAGACTGTAGCGCCTAGAACCGCTCGGCCACACCGGCCGGCGCAGATTAAGTGACTAAGGTCAATAACAGTCATGGATCGCATATAGATGTTCCACAAATGTATCGGATCACCGCAAAAGAGATCCACGCATTTCGCATCGTATAACGAAACGGATCCCGGCGTAGATTGCGTGACTAAGGTCACAAATGTTCCACACATCTATTAGATGACAGAGAAAGATATCCACACACTTCTAAAAATCTAATGAAACAGTACACTGCCCGGAGTCGCCGGTTCGTTGATCTGACAAGGGTTATAGCACTGCGCGAGCCTCGTTTACCGCACAAACTGCTGTAATGGAATTCTTCCTTCCGTATACAAACGCTGCAGCAAGCTTGTTACGCGCCCATCCGAGGCTCATTCCCAGTGAATTTCCACAGTGCTGACAGTCTGCAAGGCCAGCGACTGACTGCTTCTTTGTCCTCCCCTGGCGCTCTCGTTCTGCCCTCATACCTTTCTCCCCCCAAGCTGTTCCTTTCCGTACCTCTCAACCAATCGATTCCTATGCGTGAATCAGCAGTGGGATCAATATTTTTATACACAAACCATACATTTAAAAAAAGTCACTATCACAAATAGTGAAAAAGTATACATTTATGGTCAGACAATAATAATTGCATACTTTTATCGTTTGTATGAAACTGTCGCCTTCTCGGTATGACAATCCTACACAAAAAATAAGCACTCCGCTGAAAGTGTGGTCATCCAGTTACTACAGAAAGCTACGAAACGCCTGAATATTCCACACGTCTCGGTGGACAGCGGCAGGGATGTAACTGTAATATGTACGGGAAACTTCATGTAACTAGATTTCCTGCTCTGAGGGCTGACCATGTGCCTCATATTAGCTACCCACAAAGTTGTCCGTGGCATCGGTAATACGAGGCGACGAACATTTCCTGAGTTAGTACTACAGGAAGCAGTGAACACCAACTCTTTATACTGGCAGTACGTCACAATCATGTTGAGTTTCCAGCTAGACGGGTATCGGAAAATAGAGGAGCTGTTTCGGCGTCAGTAGAACAAGAGTGTACTGCACCGTAATTTGCTGCAGAACACACTCTGGGTACACTTGCACTAGTTACTGTTTCTTCCTCGTCCTTGACGCTGCTCTCCAACAGTTGTCGTGATTTTCAGACCGAGTACTGGTTTGATGCAGATCTCAACGTTAGTCTATCCTGTAGAAGCAGCCTCATCTCTGCAAACTATTGCAACGTATACATCTGAACCTGTTTACTGTATTCGAGCCTTCGTGTACCTCTACAATTTCCACCTCTCACATTTCCCTCCATTACCAATTCGATAATTCATTGACGCCTGATGGTGTCTCACCAACCAATTCCACCTTTCAGCTACGTCCTGCTGCAAGCATCTTCCATTCCGACTGTATCCGATATCGTGACTACCTATCTAAACTTCAAAATCGTTCTCCAGCACTAAATTTCAAAAATTTCCGTTCTCTGTTTGGCCGAACTGCTTATCGTCGCCGTTTCACTTCCATGTAACGCTACACTCCAAAGAAATACTTTAAACCCCCCACCACCACCAAATTTTGTTTCACAAGAACAAATTTCTCTTTCTCAGAAGCACCGTTTTTTGCTACTGCCAGTCTTCACATCGGCCATAGTTCTTTTGATGCCCAAATAGCAAAACTCATCTAGTACTTTCAGTGCCTCACTTCCCAACCTAATTCCCTCACGTTCACCTGATTTAATTACCCAACACTTAGTTACCCTTGTTTAACTTCTATTCATGTTCATCTTATAATTTCTACTCAAGACATCCGTCCGTTTAACGGCTCGTCTAGGACGTCTTTAGACGTCTTTGACAGAATTCAGTGTCACCGGCAAACAAAAAATTTTCATTTCTTCGCCCTGAATTTTAATTCCGTTTGTATAGATTAAATAACATCGGACATGGGATACAACCCAGTCTCACTTCCTTCTCTGCTACCGGCTGCCTTTCATGTCCTTAAAACACTTGGAACTGGAGTCTTGTTTTATGAAGACCGATTAATGAAAAACTGGAAACCCTTTTATATTCCGAAAGCCACTTGACTATGTGTGGCGGAGGGTACCTCACTTTCCTCATTTCTCGATAGATTCGCGAGTGGTGCGTACGAAGAATTGCTGTCGATGTACTCCCGTATGTGCTCTAACATCTCTCTCTTCACAAAAACACCAATTTTCGTTATACTTAATTTAAACTGACTTAGTACTTTCTGAGAACATTTCTCGCGGAGAAAAACATTAGTCTGGCTAAAATACTTTAAGAATTGATTAAAAAACTCTTGGGAATAGGTGACGTTTGTGAAGTCACAACGCCTGCTACTTTCACCGCCATCGCCTATCATCTTGGTATAAATGGTCTGGATGCGGTCACATTCTGACCGAAACCGGTAACCAATGCACGTAAAGATTTTATTGCTGTCGAGACCGTTTTTAATCCATTACGAAATAAATTAAATGTAAAAAAGTGGACGAACAGTTTAGAAAACAGTGAACCACGATTTAACAAGGATGCGAGTACAAACATTTGGGTGGCTGGTCGCTGTTTTAGAAGTAATTTTTGCCACATAAAAATGACACGCTTAGAGAATGCAGTTCGTGCAGCTGACGTTAAAATGTGTCCACGTCGGCAGCACGCCTAACACAAAGCCAGAATAAAAAGCAAATCAATCTGTAGAGAACTGTCCACATTTTGCAGCTCTCAAATGAAACCTGTATGTAACGCATCAGCAGTAGAGCCCGCAGCAAATCGCGGGTAATTAACTAATTAAACAAATAAATAAATTATTGGCAAACGGTAGCTCTCCATGAAATGCAACCGGCGCGCAGCATTAGGGGAATAAAACTGGTTTCTGTGATACACAGCGCAGCAGAGCCGGGCTGCCGGAGTTGTTATGCAGGCACAGCCTCGCAGAGGTAGGCGTGGAGTCACCTCAGCCAACAACACCCGCTGTCAAGCTATGCTGCTAACACACGGTAGACTGAACGTAGGATCGCAAAGCTGAAGGAATTAAATGCAAGAGGCTGGCTGTCACAAAAGACATCGTGTGTCCCTCAAAACACATTCGCATACACTCTTAGCTGCGCATGGAGGCCCGTGGATTGGAAGATTTAAAGATCGCGAGCCTAAATCACACGACCCACCCCTGCTTTCCCATCGGCGCTTTTTTTTCTCCTGACTCTGTGAGTGTGAGTGTGAGTGTGTGTGTGTGTGTGTGTGTGTGTGTGTGTGTGTGTGTGTGTGTGTGTGTGTGTTTTCGCCGACAGTAGATCAGGTCGTGTGATTATTTAAACGTTAGTTTGGGAAGCACACACGTAACGACGACCAAAAGTATCTGATACAGATCCGCCTATGTTCTACCAGGAAACAAATGTGGGCTGTGCTGCTTGTCACAAACTGACGGCCACATCTGTCTGTCTGCAATACCTTGTGACCTATTGTCCTGTTCTATCACACTGTTCATTTACTAAAACCTCGATCGTTTGTCACTGTCCGGAAATGAGTTCTGCCGTTGGTGATTGGCATGGTTCATTGTAATTAACATGGGCTCGCACTAATGGTGCTAGCGACCTCTTTTACGAGTTCACACGCAAACGTTTCGCGACGGGGTTGACTGCTGATCTTGCAACACTGCTGATCTTGCAACACGATACACGAACGAAAGTAATTACTTGCGATATCCACAGTTTGTAGTCTCTCTCTCTCTCTCTCTCTCTCTCTCTCTCTCTCTCTCAAACAGAATGTTCACCCAATTATGTTCAAATTCACATTTCTCGATTCGGTAATCACCTTGGCTTGACTCATTGTTACTTCGACGACAGTACACACGAATACTAAGGCACACTTGTCTACAGTAACTTACAGATACTTTTAAAAAGAACTGTGCAAGTGCTACCCGTTTATTGGAAATGCGGCGATTTACGTTCTATAGGCAATGCAATGCATCGTGCGGCTCACGACCTAGTTAGTATCACACACAATTCCAACGATCACCTTCCGCGTTCTCGAAAGATACAGCTATCGATTCTGAGGCTGGAAGCGATATTATAGCACGGAATAAGTCTTACATCTTTCACCGTCTCCTTAACCATCTGTGTTCTTTAGTTTATTTCTGTGATGTGCTGTGTCCACTGCAGTGGTCGCTTCTGTGGCGTTTGCAGTCAGTCGTAAGACTGCAAATGCACGCAGTCCCCTGCAGTGGACACTCCTTACCGTTGCTGAGTCCTGCATGCATTTGGTGCCTCGTGGCTGCTCCGAAAACGCCAGTTGTCCATTACAGTGGAAATGGTGCACCACAGGACTGTCAGTACTGAGCAACAGAATTTTGAATTTTGCGTCCTTTCTTGTTTCCTACGAAACATTATTCAACTTTTTATAATTTTCGTTGTAGCCGAGAACCTTTCCACGAAAATGCAATCTGCTATTTTCCAGTCTAATTTCTTAAGTCCTCCGTTATTACTACACAGTTCAGACAAACCAGCGATGAACAGTTAGCATCCGAAATTATGCTTATAGCCAAATACAGATGGCGTGTATCGTGTCATAACACGTACGCTGCTGTAACACTCTAGATCGCAACAAACTGCTTTACATGAAATGCACCAAGTATTCATTTACGCACCTGTTTAAAACAATATTCGAAAAGTGACATTAACTGACACTGGGTGATTTAAAACATACAGTGATAGCGAGTGAGGGATACCAACAATTGTGCGAGGTGTGAGTTTATGCCCCGAGGTGGCAGCACTGAATTGACAGTCGTGCTGAAGGCAAGGTTCTCAACAAACATTTCATAAAAAATTTATTGAATTTCTAACCAAAAACAACGGATAGACACAAAGAACCACTCACAGGCACATCGATTATAAACATCATTTATAAAGCCCAAAATGATAACATCAACACACATTAGCAACTGCAACCATATAACATCTTTGTCCAACTGCCAATCTGTCAAAGCTGACGAGAGGGCACCAAATTATAAAAATCAGAAGAAAGGGCGATTACCAACAGCAGCTAACCGCAAAATAGTTTAGCACATGAGTCCTAAATGTAATACAATACAGAGTGACACCGAACACTGATAAAAATGGCCCTAAGTACCAAATTTGTATATCTAGAAATACGATTAACCAAAACTATTATGAAATAAAAATGTTATGTAACTTACGTAGACGGTCTGAAGACGACAATGTATCCGTAATGGATCCATCACAATAAAAACAAACTGTTACAGCAGCAATCTGGATTTTATCACATAATGTCTCTAAGGGATATCTTCAACGCTGCTGGCCCATTGGATCGTAAACCAGAAAAAATAAACTGATAGCGAATTCCTCATAGCTCATTACACTGGGTAATCCAAAATCTAGTGTATCTAGTGTATTCTTTCCCATGCAGGTAATTGCGTTACTGCAACCAAGTTATTCAGGAGATTGCTCCGCATTTGGAAGAGGATAAATATTTCTTTAATGGAGTAATATTTTTCGTAAATCAACCATCGTGGTTAGATAATAGTACTTACTATAGCGCTAAACAAACGCAAATGCTTTACGAGGATTGTTGCACGACAGCGCAAAAGGCAATGTGTAATGTTATATGTCGAATGATTGCATTACTGGACCGTTGTTTCTTACATGTTGTACAGTTAGTGGTACAAATTATTAGAAGATGGAGCTGTAAATAACGCCTCAATTAGGTGGCTCTCAACCCTATGCCTTCTAAATGGGGCCCTCTAACAATGTTACAGAAGTTTTGGGCGTCGTGTTGGTATTAGGCTCCAGTTCCCTGGCCTCACAGGTCTGCCAACGTTCCGTTGTTGGACTTCAGGTGTTAGGGTCATGCTACACATGGCTTTCAATATTGCTGTCAAAGACAACGAAGACTTTGTTGGACCACAAATACACGAGATGAGCCCGCATCTCGTGGTCGTGCGGTAGCGTTCTCGCTTCCCGATCCCGGGTTTCCGGGTTCGATTCCCGGCGGGGTCAGGGATTTTCTCTGCCTCGTGATGGCTGGGTGTTGTGTGATGTCCTTAGGTTAGTTAGGTTTAAGTAGTTCTTAGTTCTAGGGGACTGATGACCATAGATGTTAAGTCCCATAGTGCTCAGAGCCATTTGAACCATCTGAACACGGGATGAAATGAAAAATGAAATGATCGTATGGCATTCTTGGCGGGAAGACCCCATTCGGGGGAGTTCGGCCGCCGTATTGCAAGGCCTCTTTAGTTGACGCCACTTCGGCGGCGTGCGAGTCAATGATGATGAAAATGATGATGGACACACAACACCCAGATACCTGCCGGGAATCAAACCCTGGCCCCCTGCGCGCTAGGCGGTAACGTTACCGCTACGCTACGCGGACAGTATGCAAAATTTCAAAAATATGAATTCCGCACGCAAGTGGTTACGAGTGCACTACATAATACAGCTACGTATCTCTCCAGACATTCTTCCTGAATCAGTGCAGCAAATGGCTGTGTGGCCTGGTTAGTCGCTGGTAATCATACTAACCACTGTCATGTTTCTATGAGTTTGCGGTTTTGTAAAGTGACTACAAAAAAAGTGACTTGAGAAAACCGCTGCGGACAAAATGGTAAATAAAATGTGTAAACAACGCTTTACTTCACGTACAGATTAATGACTTGCATATAAGCGTTTCAAAAACTTTAAGTATAGAGTGTGCTGGTCGGCCGTCAACTTGCATATCACAACAGGATGTGTTCAGGAAGTGGAGTATCCGATTTTGAACGATCGTAGACAAAACAATGGAAGATATCTGCAACACCTTGGGAGAAAGTTAATGTATACGTTAACTTATTTTCTCACAAGAACTGAGAAGGAATGTGCCGAACTGTTAGTACATATCTGCTTCAAGACGTTCAAATGCAAAGATCGTTTTGGAAGTGCGTAGCGAATTTTAACAGCTCTCTCAAGATGATACAAATATCCTTTAAAACATTATCACTGGGTATGAAAGTTGGGTTACGGCCATGAAGCTGAAATCCTAAGCAGCAATCGTTACAATGGGAGAGTCCTCATCCACTTTGGTCGAAGAAAACTCGACTATGCTAGAGTAATATTAAGTCCTTGATGTTCTTTATTTATTAACGACATTGTTAGAGTTCATCCCTCCAGGTCAGACCGTCAATAGAGAATTCTATCGCGATGAAAAGTGTATCTTTACAGAAGTCGTGTATGAAATTCTGATTGAAAACACGACAGCTGTTCCCCAGCCAGCGGACTCACTACACTGAGATTTCTTCCTCTTGTCCGAAATGGAAATCAGGTTGAAGGGGCGAAGATTCGATACAATGGAGAAGATGCAAATGCAATCTCAATGAGTAGTAAACCTCATAAGAAAGAAATGCTCCCAGCATGACGGTTCCCTAGATGACTCATCTGAAGGACAAGGTTCAGAATTATCCTTAGGTAAGACCTGACTATTACAATCCGTGGGTTGCAGGGGTATTCGTACCTTGGGTAGCTGCTGGCCATCTAAATAACCGTTAACGCTATTGCCCCTTACAGAGGAGACCTATTTAACTATTTGGCTACCCCTCTGCTATAGTGAGTAGGCAGACTAAGCTACTGTAGTAGTGCTACCGCCGGCGCTTTCCTAAACATTACGACGCAGTACAATGGCGGCCGTTATCACGTCTCTCCTTGGTTCGCGTGTTTCCCTTTCCCGTTCCTCCGACTCTCCGCTTTGACGCCCTTCTGCGCGTACCGCTTTTCACATGCAAATGAAGCACGTCTCAGGCGCCGTCCGTAACTCTAGAAAGCACGGCGTAAAAAAATGCTCCGTATTATAGTACGTTTGTACTGCTACTCTGTTCTGTTTGAGGCCATCTCTGCTGCTAGCGAAGCAGAATTGAACTCTCGTTAGTCTCTATGGCCCAAATAAAATAGTAGTAAACGGGGAACAGTGCATCGCAGCAGCAGAAAAATGTAATTAAACCTGAAACCGGCTCTCGTAACTCTCAACAAACGTGCAATTTACCGCTCTGTAAGCGTGGCATCGTGTGTGTGTGTGTGTGTGTGTGTGTGTGTGACTAGGAAACTAAGCAGCACCAGTCCTGTGAGCTAAGCAAACACAAAATATCTCCGTTTTGTGATGCAGCGGTTAACAAATCCTCGTCTTTCTGCTACGTCAAACTGCAACAATGTAAGCATTAGTTTATTATTGCAACATTATCACAAATTTTCAGAATCAAATTATTATGTTCGTTTTTGCTTTTACATTACTCAGTACGCAAATAATTGATTTTAGGTATAAACAAATCAACATGCCTCATCTTCTACTGATCACCAAAATGCTTGTGATGTTGACATCTTACGAACAAAACTGCAAAACAAAACCATATTCTTGAAACCTATACCACAGCCGGCAGAAATTCCGAAGCAACGCAAGAAAGAAAGGAAGGAAGGAAGGAAGGAGGATATTCACATTTTCGTTTAGGCTTAACCTTGAGCGTCATGAATATCAATTTAAAAAAAAAATTGCTGTAACCAACCGCGTTTACTGCGTACAGTTTCCACTATGCGTTTCGGAGAATTAGATCTCCATCAGGTAGATTTATCTCAATTAATAACTTGTGGGTTACCTGTGGCACCGTCTGGCACAAGGGACAAAAAATTATTTTACCAAAAATTCAATGTTACGTAAATGTTTTCACTACTAGGTGGACAGTGATTAAAGTAAATACTCTAAAATATAAATGTAATTCCAGAAAAAAATTGCAAGAAAGTACCTCCCAATTGTTTAGAAGTCCCTTACCTACCTATGGCACAGGGACAGTGAACCATCAGGCACGGAATAACAAGTAGTGCAAATTTCAGCTTTTCCTCGCTTACTATTCAGTGTACCTCGCGCGACACTGTGCGCTGACCAACCCTGGGCCCTGTTTTTTGCAGGTGACCAAACACAAGTCCTGTATGTGCGGACCGAACACAGAGTTAAAAGTAAAATGGATTCACTATTTAGCTAAAGTCTCATTGAAATTCTGTACACAGCACGGACGTAAAAAATTACACCGTTCGAACACACGCCCTGTCAAAAGGCGAAAAAAGCTACAAATAATGCGGAGCTATTTCCATGTAAAAAAACAAAACAAAAGTATTTCCTCGAAGGCTAATTACGAATCATTTTGCACGCCCTGCTAACAGGAGAGTATTCCGCGAAAGGCTGTCACCGGAAAACAGCTCGATTCTTCTTTTTGTATCAGCTAAGCGCACCTACCACCGCTCACATTTCCACGCACTTTACGCTGTCGTCCTCGCAACAGCTAAATCACGTTCCGGCTGCAAGAGCATCGAGGAGCTGCTAAAAGAAGCGACGGGACTCGCGGGATGTAAGGAATACTCCTCGACCACTGCCCCCCTCCCCCCCCCCCCCCACCCGTCTCTCTCTTTTGCTGTAGCAGAGTCATTAATAATTCATGAAGATTCCTCGATTCACGTCTGCAGAGCAACGTTTCCTACAGACCACGCCCAGTCTGGAGGCCTACAGGTTATTCTCCACACAGAAAGCTCACCTTTTAACGGTACTCTTCTCAGTGAAATTGCGACATCGGCGTGTTAACAGAGAAACGTACGAAATGCCCCAGTTTTTCAAAGATTAAACGAGTGGGATACTATTCAACACTGCGAGCGTATACCCTCTTTATATCGGACGCAACGCCAAGGGGAAAGGGGGGGGGGAGGAAAAGAAGATATTTAACTTCCTAATTGACTTAAGTAGCGCAACAGTGTGAGTCACTTCCCTTCCTCCAACCTCCTCTCTGTGGTCACAGTGACTTCAAATGGTTGAAATGGCTCTGAGCACTATGAGACTTAACTTCTGAGGTCATCAGTTGCCTAGAACTTAGAACTAATTACACCTAACTAACCTAAGGACATCACACACATCCATGCCCGAGGCAGGATTCGAACCTGCGACCGTAGCGGTAGCTCGTTTCCAGGCTGTAGCGCCTAGAACCGCACGGCCACTCTGGTCGGGGTACTTTTTTTTCCCACAGATGAAATTTATCATAAGTAATCATCACAATTCGAGAACAGTGATGTCTATGCGAACAACACTTGAAGGAAACTTGTCTTTATTATCCTTTTTAAAGCTTTCAGTGGCTCGAAAAGGAGTTGAATATGCAGCAACAAAAATGTTTGATCACTTGCCCAATAACATAAAATGTCTGACAGATAGAAACGAAAGTATTCAATCTAACTTTAAGTCGTTTCCCCATGACAACGCTTTCGATTACACTGACGAATTTCTGTTTTAAAACTGGTAGCCAGAAGAAAAACTTTCTTTTAAGTGAAGTTGCATAAGCTGAACTAAATAATGTTTTCATTCGTGTTAACACTAATGATGTATACGTACCCTGTAAATTGACTCGTTCCACATCGTTTCGATAAAAGAATAGTCCAGATGATCTATGGTACACGTAACTAGCCAACTAAGTATTAATTCCTTGTCGGTGACGGGGACACGCAACAGTACAGCTACTGAAAGGGAAGTAAACCGGTCCTGTCCTTCTGAAAGAATCCATCCTGGTATTCGCCTTAAAAGCGATTTAGGCAAACCACAGGAAGTGAGGCCAGTGCCTTTGCGACCTCGCTAAGCACAAATTTACATACGTGCCTAGAACATTTACGAATTGGCATTTGCCTATTCTTACTTGTACTGCGTAGTTCCCATAGCCTGCTACCACTTGTGGCAGAAATATTGCCAATCCAACTGCCTCGTACACAGAACTCTGCTCAGTACGAGGAAGGTTTGTCGGCGGTGGTTTACACAAAAAGCCCGGTAGTACTGAGGCATGCTTTTCTGTTTACACTGGCTGAACCGTGACAGGTGCTATTTAAACACTTGCGCGGCCGCTGTTAGCGTTGTACGGGAAAGTACAGTTCCTTGCATTAAGAACGAGTTTTCACTGATTTACAATTAGAACAACTACTATTTTACGTACGGCAACATGGCCTACTGCTAGAACAAAGAGATAAGACGGTTGGCAGTAGACTATCCTTTTTATGAACCAACATATCTTGTAATTTTTTCTGTCGATTTACTTTATCTCTAACAACTGTCATCACAGATGATTCTACGCAAAAACTAAGTATTATATATATTCGTCTTCTTACAGACAGGAGAATGTAGCTGGCGGAAAAATTCTCATGAAGTTAAAATACTGAATGAAGCTGGAGGATTCGGTGGAATTTGTAAGAAACACGTTTGACATGGTGCACCGCCAACGATAAAAATCCCATCGTTGTTTGGGAACATGAAGTACTTGAGTGGCTGCCAATTGTTTCCAAGTAGCCGAACATAATCATTTCCAATCCATGAGCAATTCAGATGGACCAGAAGACCCAGTCATTTCTACGTCGACATAGCCCACACCATTATGGAGCCACTAGCAGCTTGGACAGTGGTTTATTGATAACCTGGAGCCATTACCTGTAGGGTCTGCACCACGCTCGAACCCCACCATCAGCTCTTACAAAATCGAGACTAATTTGAACAGGCCACGGTTTTGCAATCGTGTAGGGTCTAACCGAAATGTTCACGAGCCCAGGAGAGGCGCTGCAGTCAATGTCGTGCTGTTAGCAAAGGCACTCGCATCGGCCGTCTACTCCCGTAGTCCATTGACGGCAAATTTCGCCGCACGGACACGTGCATCGTACCTCCCCACACTGGTTAATGCGGCTATTTACGGCAGTGTTGCTTATTCGTTAGTACTGGCAACTCGACGCAAACGCCGCTTATCTCGGTAGTTAAGCGAATGGCGTCGGCCACTGCATTGTCCGTGGAGAGATGTAATGCCTGAAATTTGGTATTTTTGCCACACTTTTGACACTGTGGATCTTGTAACATTCAATTCCCTAACGATTTCCAAATTGGAATGTTCCATGCGTCTAGTTGCAACTACCATTCCGCGTTCAAAGCCTGTCAATTCCCGTCGCGATGTCATAATCACGACGGAAACCTTTTTCACAGGAATCACCTGAATACAAATGACAGCTCCTGCAACGCACTGCCGTTTTATACCTTGCGTACACATTTGTGCGAATATTTAGCGGAGAACTGTTTGTAGTTCACGGGCCACATTAGCACAATCTTGCCTTAAGTATTGCAATATGGATCATAGTTGGCACTCGTGACACTTTAAAAACTGTGTAATCTGAGAAGGGAAGATAACGTGCTCTGATGTAACCCCGGCCTACATATACTATTTCACAGCACAGATACAATAACCTTGAAGTTCCAAGCTATTACATAAGCACAGTATAACTCAGTTACGAGCTTAACAATAATAGTCGTACCTTCAGGATTTGGTTTTGTCAACTCTAGCCGTAAAACGTATACTGGTAAATAAACAGAGCTCAGATTCTAATGACAAGTCATATTTTTTCCTGATCTTTAGGGTAAATTTTTACAATAATTTATGCACGAATCCAGGTATTGTAGCACAGAAAAATATTTTTTTATTGTGCATATAAAGTCATATTTACAACTTTTGAGTAATACGTCGTATTTCGGCCAACTGTTGCCAAAAATGCATATATTTGTCGTATCTTTAAGGATACAAGAATAAAAAAAATGAAAATGTTGCTCAATGACAACGTTTCCGATGATATTATCACTAACACAACTATTACTACACAGCTTCATTTACCAGTACTATTGTAGAAGAGCAGTGTGATACGCTAGTCGGCTCCCTGACTTAAAACACTGTTGCGCTTTCCTATGGTGGACATTATGGAACACAGCGACAGTGTAATGATATAAATCCAGGCGCCTGCGACCAGTCAGTTATGAAATTTTATTTATTTCCAATGTCTTGATTTCGTGGCCTTTGAGACTTATCTTCCGATGAGGTGTGCAAAAGTTTACATATTCAGGTTCGTAGCGCAACGCTGTGTCCTGGAAGATTGCTTCGCTGTGACAAGGAAACACTTTAACGTATCGCCTTGTACGTTAGTAGGACCTACACGTTGTGTCGAAAAACGAATTTCTTTAATTCTTGCAGCAATATGGGTGGCAATGGTGTCAATACCTACCCGGCATCTTCCACTTTCATTACCTATGGCGGCCACAGAACGAATTATTCACCATGAACACTAAATATTAGCATAAATCCCCCAGTTTTCAGTATGAGGGCATGTATAGTACAAATATCCTTGGAAAATAACATACTAATTGCTGGCTCATAAAATTATTATTATTATTATTATATATAACATTAGAGTTAGTGAATATAACTTCTAAGTGAATTACTTTGTTGCCTCTAGCCACACGGTGTAAGCATGACCTTGAATTATAGTCCGTTGGTAAATGTATAACCAATTTCTAAACGACCTTGTAATTAAGGACAAGTTTACATTTTCAGACACACTGCATGGTATATTGCTTGTCATTTATTACATCTTATTAGTCATCCTTAGTTAATATTACAATATACGTAGCACACGAGCCTTATATAGAGGGTGACTCTTTCCACCGTGTTCAAACCGTAGGGATTGATCAATGAGAGGATACGGAACAAAGAAGGTCTGATGAACTTATGTCCGGAAATGGAAGGGTTCCATGCTAGATACCACTTCAATCCTACAGAGACTGCGGTCTAATACCCGCTGTACCATGCAGCCACAGTTACAGAATGTGTTGAAAATGGTTTTCATGTGCCTCAACTCTTGCGTGTATGTGCCGTAGCTTGTTCTGTCTTAGACGTCTACATCGACCAGCCCCATCGGAACAATGTCAAAGGCAGCATGAATACGCTGTTCCAGTGTCTCTAGAAGTGGGATGGGTTCTGAGTACAGGATACTTTTGAGGTAGGCTCCATAACTAGAAACCGCACGGATTGACATCCGGGGCATGAGCAGGCCATGCAACTGGACTTCCTCGTCCGATCCCCATAGACCAGGGAACACACGATTCAGATGGGACCGGACGTTAACGGCGAAGTGGGCTTGAGCACCATCATGTAGCAGCCACATACCCTTCGATTCATCAGTGGCACTTCTTCCAGTAGGGGAGGCAAGAAACGCCGATAGTTCCGGCCTGCTGGGTGACGCGGAAGTAAGACTGGTTTCAAGATACAGTCGCTAATTATCCCGGTCGACGCATACTCCAACTACGCCGATGCTGTTGATTCGCTGTCACCACACCACGGGGTTTCTGTATACTATCCTACAGATGATTGTTATGAAAGTTGAAGATACTAAAAAATGGTTCAAATGGCTCTGAGCACTATGGGACTTAACATCTGAGTTCATCAGTCCCCTAGAACTTAGAACTACTTGAACCTAACTAACCTAAGGGCATCACACACACCCATGCCCGAGGCAGGATTCGAACCTGCGACCGTAGCGGTCGCGCAGTCCCAGACTGAAGCACCTAGAACCGCTCGGCCACCATGGCCGGCTTGAAGATACTACTCCGTGTAAAGGTGGTCTCATCTGTGAATAGGATGGATGACACAAATCCCTGAACGGTGGTTGCCTGGTGAAGAAACTAGTAATAAAACTGCTCCCGATGGAAAGTCTGTCGCTAGTAAGTCCTGCACACGCTGTAAGTGATAAGGGTAGCAACAACTGTCACGGAGAATGGTCGGGGCAACTGCCTGGTACTGACATGGCGGTCACCTTCCACAGCGTTAATCACATTTTCCTCCAAGTCTGGCGTCCGAATATTTTGGGTACGTCCTTCATGATTTCCTGCTTCCTGAAACGACCTTGTCTCAGACAAATGGCGAAACACTGTTGCAAACACTGAATGCTGTGGTTGCTGCCGGCGGGGGTAGGTCTCCTGACATAACCGTGCTACCCTCCGCCCGTTGCTATTTGTCTTTCCGCAAGTAAACACCATGTCGGCAATCTCTCGATTTGAATACGGAACCATTGTGTACAATGTTGTATCATATCCACCACAAGGTGAGTCAGCAGGAGAAGTGAACCGGACACAACATTACCAATGACTATGTTAGGAGAGGGCGCTAGGGCATGGCGTATTAGGGACAGTACTACCCTCTAAAGGGAAACCATGCATACTGTAACTGTGGCTGGTGGTACAACGCGTATTAGATCGCAGTCTCTGTAACAAAGTATTATTGAACAAGTGGCCTCTGGCATGGTGTTACTATGTTCAATAATTTTTTTTCATTACGTGGTTACTGAACGTAGTTATGTACTATCAGAAATACATGGTAGTTGTGCAGAAGGAATATAATCCTGAGAAGTCGACTGGTCCAGGGAAGAGATAGGAGATAAAAAATTAGTTAAGTTAGCAGATAAGAGAGAAGAAACAAAAAGAAAACAGGCACCGAAAGTCACGAGGAAAAAATTTTAAGTATCGAGAGTTTGATATAAACACTGGTTCACTGTTGGGCAGATTGAGACGCTGGGACGCCGATGATAAGGTTTTAAGAGGGTAGCCCTCTACGAAAATCAATTTCTTTTTTTCTTAAATTGTCTTTTTGGGTTTTGTTGATGCCATGTTCGACAGAAACTCATTTATCAAATTACAAGGCGGTTTGTGAAAAAGTGTACCCGAAAACCATTCACAGCGGGACAAAAATAGAAGACAGAGCGCCCGGTGTGGCAGTGTCTAATTTCAACGATAGCCTGACAGGTATTATGTAAATAATGAACGTGCTCGGACCTGAAATCGGACCAATCTGTTACAACTTCTGCAGATAAGCGGACGCAAAGTGAATCGAGCGAGGAGAGCAGCGGACGGCAGAGGCTGCCGGAGAGACCCGCAGGACCGCCATGGCCACGAAGACGACGGAGGAGGACCTCCTTTTGGATCTAGCAGGATTGCTGTATGGTTCAGGGGTCGCTGAGTTGAAGTATATTATAGTAACTACAATACATGTAACCCAAAACTAAACACGATTTTCTCGACACCACATTTTTCAAACTGGCGAGAAACATAACTTGAGAAAAGAATATACGATTCTGATCGGAATTTAATGCTGCCATTATAAATTGAATTCTCTATCGGCGTACGTAACCGTTTTGCGGTCTCTTCAAAAGTCCGTTTTCGGTGCACGGTTTTGTCTTGGTATTTTAGGCGAAAAACATGACATTTGTTTCAACACGTCACCATTTTGTTGAGCTTTTTAAATCATCCGGTGGATACTCACAGAACACAAAATTATTTTGTTACAGATCCAACTGGAGGGCTCCGGAAATTCCGACCGATAAACAATGTTCAGGTCGCAAGGGGTCCTTCCAGCTAGGTGCGGTGGTTATACGGAGGTCGATGTGGAGACAAAATTATTTCTTACAGACAAAAGTGTAATCAATAAAACAATATCATCAGAGTTTGCATTATTTTTTTATTTTGCTTAAAAGAACACACGAAAATCATCTGCTTCCATGCATTCGATGTGGGTTACTCTCTCCCGTCCCCCTTCCCCCAGCCAAGATCCTCTAGGCTACGCAGTGGTTGTGAAGTGCAGGGCCTCCGTAATTTGTGCCACAGTGGTAATGCTGTGATTGACAAGATGCAGATCCACGGATACAGTCAAGATGCTGCACGTATTCAATCTGGTACTGCAGTTACATTATGACGGTAGGAATCTGATCTGAGTAAGGAACCGATGCAGTACACAGGGCGTTGTGGAGATCACGTCTCCTATCCGGCGCCATCCAGTCTCACCGAACACACGAAGGACCGACGTGATGAGACAACTCACACATGTCTTGTCCAAGGCAAGTGCTAATGGCTACCTCCAGTCGAGTGACATTTTCATTATTCTTACTGAGTATAAATATTTATTAATATCTGGAAAGACTAAAGAGCCAATTAGTTTTTCTTTGGTTCATGTGGGAGTATTAATCTAAACTTCTGGATTGCATATAAGCAGGCCCTGAGCTAGAGGGAGCAGATCAGGGTGTCTACCCCGGGCGGCAATTTCAGGGGGCATCAAATTCATATTCATTAAGAAAACAACATTGTTTCACAAAGCGCCTAGCATCCAGCGCACATTCGTCTATCGATTATTCATTATTATTATTATTATTATTATTATTATTATTATTATTATTATTATTAGTCATACGATTTTGAAGGGCGTCCCTGCTGGTTTTTGAACACATTCTACGTTGATTTATGAACGAATCATAAGGTGATTTTTGAACGCGTGCATTGTGTACGTGATGTCTCTGCCACGGTCTGCCAGGAGGGTCTCCGTGGAAACTCGAAACAAAGAAAAACTTTATTGCAGACAAAAGGGGACGGGGCTATAAACCGAGCAGAACAAACCTGAACGGGTGAATGCCAGTCGCTGTTTATGTGGTTGATTCTGTGTGCGAATGATAAGATTGTTATAATTATTAGTGAAATCCATAGATTCAGACAACCACAGTGAAAACAAAAGAGAGATTACATATTTTCTCGGTATATTCAAGAACATGAAATTCGAACAGAAAATTTTGTCACATCGCCAACTACTGAGGACTAGTTATACGGACCCGCTTGGCAGCCACTTGAGTTCTATTTTCGAAACGCGCTGTACGAACAAATAATAACTACTATGAAGTTTTTGGCCCAGTTCGGGCTGCATGTAAGAAGGACATTCGCTGCTGCCCACAGTTTGTTCTCCGCAGTTGATATGGCCGCCAACATTACTCTCAGAATTTTTTTACTGCAACTGGATATCATCGAGTAGTGTAGGAGAAACAGTTTCAGCAACTGTCCGCTCATAGACTGTCGCTGAGATATCAGGATGATCTGTGACTACTTGGGATTCAGTTTAAGGCTTAATTAATGGGCCCAACATTATAGCAAAGGTCGTCATCCATACCTGACACTCAAGCAGCAATGTTCTCAGGGCTGAGACTTAGAAACAACTGCGTGTTGTCACCATGTAACTGATACCAGCAAGTATCACGGGCAATATATTGTTCATTTCGTTTGTTAACGACCTTGTGGACGATATTAACGGTATCCTCAAACTTTTCGCAGAAGATACAGTTGTCTGTAATAATGTAAGATTCTGATAAGATTTCAAAGTGGTTCAAATTTGGCAATTTGCTTTAAATGATCAGAAAATTAAAACAGTGCACTTCACAAAACGAAAGCACTAGTATCTTGTGACTATAGTATTAATACAACACAGCTGGAACCGATCAACTCATACACGTACTTGGGTGCACTAGTGATATGAAAGGGAACGATCACATCTCCGCCGTAGGTGAAGCATGTGGCTCCTTGCAATTCATTGTAGAGCACTAGGGAAGGCGAACAGTATACAAACGAAAATGTTTACAGAAGACTCGCGAAACGTATCCTAGAATACTGCTCAAGTTTGTGGGACCAATACCAAGTAGAACTAACGGGTGAAATTGAACGTATATAAATAAACAAGGGCAACACGAATGGTTGTCAAAGGTTTGCTGAAACCCCGGGAGAATATGACTACTGAAGAAGGTGAACTGACAGCCGCTTGCAGACAGACACAATCTATCACGTGGAAACCACCATAGGAAATTTTTTGAACTAATTTTTAGTATTGAATTATGAATATGATTACAACCCCTACGTATCGCTGCTATAGGGTTTGCGAGGATAAGAGGAGACACATCACAGCAAGTACAGAGACATTTAAACGATCATTTGAGCCCGCGCTCCCTACGACGAGATTAAACAGGAGAGCAAGGACTGCACTCTCCGGCGGACACCTGCTACAACAGAGGCCATATGGGGAAGAGTCATACGCTGGTTAAGCCATCACCGCGCAGAGAGAAACGGCAGTTTATCAAAGTCCACAATCACTTCCGCTACCGCCGAGCAGTCGCGCAATTAGTCGCGACGTGACACGGCAGCCTGATAGGTAGGGACGCTGCTTCGGCAGTGCGGTGCTTCCCAGCGAGTACTCCCAGTGGGGGAGGGGAGGAGAGGACCCGTTATTAAAATCCGGCCCGCGCCACAGCTGCAGCGGGCGGCGCTCATCGATCGGAAAGCCCCCCCCCCCCTCCCCATTCCCCACCCTTCTCTTCCCTAGCCCGTGGGCCTGTTATGCCCGCGGCACACGCCGTTCCGGGTTTAATCACGCACTAATAATCTCCAAACGACACCAAGATCTGCCGGCCGAAACACTGCCATTAATACAGACTCAAAATGGCGCTGCATACACCAGCCGCGCCGAGCGACCACTTTGCGCCCCATTCCGTTGCGGCTCAGTACATACAGCGGCACCACTTATTGAAATGTACGCCACGGTGAAGACAAGTCACCGGAAGTTAAGCAGTACGGAAAGTGTCATGACTGGACAAAACTATATGCAAAACTGCGCAGTGCGTTGTAGTTCACCCATTAGGAGCCCTATCCTGCACCTCTTTAACGAATAATACGGCCTACGAAACTTAGTGGTATTGTTTATGACTCATGTCACCCCTACTGGCGGCAGAGTGACGCCAGTCAAATAGCCGTTCTTCGGCCACTATATTATAAAGTTTGACGACTTTGATATTTAAAAGTATCTTCGCTGAAATAAGTGATGATGTTAATGACATGATCATTGTGATGGACTGTACATTCAGTTTATTATGAACACGATATGATGGGAGCTCCTACAAACTCTGGGTTGCGATTCGGATGTCCTAAGTATCGGGAAGATCAACTTATGGACATGATAGCTGTGTGTCAAAAGGAGCTGATAGGTCCGTAGCTCAGCGGTAGCGTTACCGTCTACCACGCAAACGGGCCATGGTTCGATTTCCGGCAGGGGAGTGGGTGTTGTGTGTCCTTTAGCATCTTTTCATTATTATTGACGTGCAAGTCGCCGATATGGCGTCAACTAAAAAGACTTGCAATATGGCGGCCGAACTCCGAAGGGGGTATCCCGGCCAATAAATGCCATACGACCATTTCATATTTTTTTTCCATTTTTAGATCGGATTTTTCCATTTTTAGATCGGATGTGGGTGTCGAGAGGCGACTGAGACGCCACCTGGACAAGGAAAAACAGGATTAGAGCCTACATTTGGGATGGGTAGAGCAGGTTATAATTGGATGGACAGATAGATTTCAGGGACCACTTCATGGAGCATATACTGTATTCAAACATTATGAATCACCTCGAAGGGGACGATCTATTGACACGTAATCAGCATGGCTTCAGAAAACATCGCTCTTGTGCAACGCAGCTAGCTCTTTATTCGCACGAAGTAATGGCCGCTATCGACAGGGGATCTCAAGTTGATTCCGTATTTCTAGATTTCCGGAAAGCTTTTGACACCGTTCCTCACAAGCGACTTCTAATCAAGCTGCAGAGCTATGGGGTATCGTCTCAGTTGTGCGACTGGATTCGTGATTTCCTGTCAGGAAGGTCGCAGTTCGTAGTAATAGACGGCAAATCATCGAGTAAAACTGAAGTGATATCAGGTGTTCCCCAGGGAAGCGTCCTGGGACCTCTACTGTTCCTGATCTATATAAATGACCTGGGTGACAATCTGAGCAGTTCTCTTAGGTTGTTCGCAGATGATGCTGTAATTTACCGTCTAGTAAGGTCACACGAAGACCAGTATCAGCTGCAAAGCGATTTAGAAAAGATTGCTGTATGGTGTGTCAGGTGGCAGTTGACGCTAAATAACGAAAAGTGTGAGATGATCCACATGAGTTCCAAAAGAAATCCGTTGGAATTCGATTACTCGATAAATAGTACAATTCTCAAGGCTGTCAATTCAACTAAGTACCTGGGTGTTAAAATTACAAACAACTTCAGTTGGAAGGACCACATAGATAATATTGTCGGGAAGGCGAGCCAAAGGTTGCGTTTCATTGGCAGGACACTTAGAAGATGCAACAAGTCCACTAAAGAGACAGCTTACACTACACTCGTTCGTCCTCTGTTAGAATATTGCTGCGCGGTGTGGGATCCTTACCAGGTGGGATTGACGGAGGACATCGAGAGGGTGCAAAGAAGGGCAGCTCGTTTTGTATTATCGCGTTATAGGGGAGAGAGTGTGGCAGATATGATACACGAGTTGGGATGGAAGTCATTACAGCATAGACGTTTTTCGTCGCGGCGAGACCTTTTTACGAAATTTCAGTCACCAACTTTCTCTTCCGAATGCGAAAATATTTTGTTGAGCCCAACCTACATAGGTAGGAATGATCATCAAAATAAAATAAGAGAAATCAGAGCTCGAACAGAAAGGTTTAGGTGTTCGTTTTTCCCGCTCGCTGTTCGGGAGTGGAATAGTAGAGAGATAGTATGATTGTGGTTCGATGAACCCTCTGCCAAGCACTTAAATGTGAATTGCAGAGTAGTCATGTAGATGTAGATGTAGATGGTGATTAAAAGTTCGCTGGGACAGGGATCTAGATCGCTTAGCGAATTCTTATTTTCTTACACTCCATAAAATGTTTCTCTACTGTTTTCATCAAATTCCACAAGCACGAAAAACACAGTACAAAATTATAATCACGATTTCTAACCACATTTTAAACAGCAAAACATTTCTAAGGGCAGATGACCAGCATTTATTGGTTACGATTTCTGATTAAAGCTGAAGAAAACGCACTAAAACAAGAAATTATGGGACCTGGATAAAATGAAAGAACCAGAGGTTGATGTCAGTTTCAAAGCAAGCATTAGGCAACGATTGACTGAAACCGGGCAAAGGAATACAATAGAAAACGAACGGGTAGTATTGAGTGATGAAATAGCAAAGGCAGACTAGAATCACATAGGTAAAAAGACAAGGAGTAGTAGAAATCCTTGGATAACAGCAAATATTGAAAAAGAAAACATACGAATGCAAAAAATGAAAGAGGCGAAACGCAACACAAACTTCTGAAGAACGTGTCTGACAGACAACGCAATAAAAGCTGGTAAGGCTTGAGTACAAGTGCATAGCTGTAGAACCGTGAAGGATTAGCGGAAAGTTAGATACCACCTACTGGAAAAACAAAGTGGCATTTGGAGAAAAAAGAAGGAGCTGTATGAATAGCAAGACCTCATATGGGAAACCAGTCCTAAGCAAAGAAGGGAAAGCTGAAAGGTGGAAGGAATATATTGAAGGTTTATACAATGGAAATGAATTCTGCAACAGGAACCGGAAGTAGATAAGGATGAATTGGGAGATATGCTGCAAGAAGAATTCGGTGGGCGACTGAAAGAAGTCGAAACAAAGCCGCTAGAGTAGACGACATTCCCTTAGTATTACTGTCACTGGGAGGGCAAACCGTGATAAAATTATTCATTTGACGCGCATGATACATGAGATGGGCGAAAAACCCTCAGACTTCAAGAAGGATGTGATAACACTAATTCCAAGGAAGACAGGTGTGAATATTGCTGCATCATCAGTTTTATAAGAAGTTTGTTTGCGTGGCCATCTTCCGCAGCAAGCATATAAATACTTGTTTTGTAAATTAAACTGCCTTTTGCTGCTGCTGCAGCAGCAAAAGGCAGTTTAATTTACAAAACAAGTTTAATAAGTTACATCAGTAAAATTCTGACGCGAATTATTTACAGTAGAATGAAAACAGTGGCACAAGGTGACCTCGCGGAAGATCACTTTGGATTCCGCAGAAATGTAAGAACACGGGAGGCAGTGTGACTCTTCATCTTTTCTCAAAAGGTACGTTAAAGAAAGGCAAAGCTACGTTTACAGAATTTTTAGATTGAGAGAGAGTTTTTGACAATGGTTCAAATGGCTCTGAGCACTATGGGACTTAACATCTATGGTCATCAGTCCCCTAGAACTTAGAACTACTTAAACCTAACTAACCTAAGGACATCACACAACACCCAGTCATCATGAGGCAGAGAAAATCCCTGACCCCGCCGGGAATCGAACCCGGGAACGCGGGCATGTTTGACAATGTTGACTCGAATACTCTCTGTGAATTTCTTGAGGTGACTGCGCTAAAAAACAGGGAATTATTTACAATTTGTACAGAAACAAGGCTGCAGTTATAACTGATGTAGGAAACGAAAAGGAAGCAGCGGCGGAGAAGGGAGTGAGACAGGGTTGTCGCATATCCCCCTCCCCATGTTATTCAGTCCGTACACTGGGCAAGTAGTAAAGGAAACCAAAGAGAAATTTGCAGAGGGAATTGATGTTCAGGGAGAAGAAATTAAAACTTTCCGATGATACTGAAATTCCCTCAGGCTCGGACTTGGACGAGCCGTTGATCAGAATGGATTGTGTCTTGGAATGCGGTTATAAGATCAAAATAGATAAAAGTAAAACAAGGGTAATTGAATATACTGAAATGAAAGCAGGCGATGCTCAGGGAATTATATTAGGACATGAGACACTGAAAGTAGTAGTGTACAAGTTTTGCCATCTTTCTGGACAACAAAGTAACAGATGACGGTGAAAGTAGAGAGGTATAAAACGTAGACTGTAAATATTAAGAAAAACGTTTCTTTAAAAAAAAAAGATGAAATTCTTTTTGTGGATTTATTGTACTTATCTGAAGTATAGCCTTGTTCGGAAATGAAACCTGGAAATAATCGGTTGAGGCAACAAGAGATCGACAGTTTTTGACATTTAAGTGCTGTAGAAGAACGCTGAGGATTTAAAAAATGCCAAATAAGTGTGAAATCTTATGGGACTTAGTTGCTAAGGTCATCAGTCCCTAAGCTTACACACCACTTAACCCAAATTATCCCAAGGACAAACATACACACCCATGCCCGAGGGAGGATTCGAACCTCCGCCGGGACCAGCCGCACAGTCCATGAGCTGAGGATTTCGTATGCTGATAAAGTAACTAATGAGGACGTACTGAACCGAAATGGAGAAGGAACGATATTTATGGCGCAGTCTAACAGAAGGGATTGTTTGATAGGAGAATTCCTGAGGCATCAGTTTGGTAATGGTGGGAAATGTGTGTTTTGAGAGGGGGTGGAGTGGGGTGGGCATTGGTGCGGTGGGAATTGTAGCGAGAGATACGGTCTGACTATAGGAAACAGGTTCAAACGGATGTAGGTTGTTGTAGTTATGCAGAGAAGTAGAAGCTTGCACGGAATAGAGTAGCATGGGACTTTGCATCAAAGCAGTCTTCGGACTGAAGACCGCATAGCAGAGTAAAGCTCACGGGAGGTTATATCTGCGTAAATTCCTAGGACGAATAGAACGCCACCGGTTGTTTCTTCTTTACCGAAAATCACTGCAGAACTTATCACTGAGTTCTATCTCTATCGTGGTTACAACATTCGTATTTAGTGAACCGGTTCTCGGCTTACAAGGTCATCATGGCACAATAACAGTCCGTTACTGCCTGATGTAAGCCAAATAAGTCGAGAACCGACTGACGGAATAAATTAATACTGTAGAAGATCTATAGTTCGTAGTTTTCATGATGACTGACGATTTCCACTTTTTTGCGACAAGACATCTTTGAAAATAATGCTTTAGTGACTAATGGACCACACGGAGACAACCAGACGTTACTTGAATGGTATGTGTGGGGGAGGGGGCGGCACTTACCTTCGGTTGCCAAGTGGTGACACTTACCTCCGATTGCAAAGTTTAGTTATAGCCGCAGCAACCATTTTCGAGGCGTTTATTGTACTGTGCGGTAGATCTATCGCTGCGACACTTACCTGTAAAGAAAAAAAAATTAAATAAGCACGCAATTTTTGAGAAAGTGATTTACGTAGTAAACGCGTTCAATTTATTGGGGAACAATGTTCTTCGTAAGTAGCTAATTCCCGAAACTTACTTTACTCTGAAAAATGAAAAGTGACGATGACATCGCGCTGCCGAAGGCTGTTTGGGTAGAGATAGAGTATTTCGATAAAGGAGGCCTCATACATGTACGTAGGAGATGACACATCCCGAAGTTATACCTTTCTGGATGCAAGGTTTCTGGTTTTTGACGCCGTCATTCTAATCTGTGCAATATACTTAAAAGCTTTACAGTCGAATAACGCAAAAAAATGTTTAAAACGAAGCACAACTTTATAAATGGTAACTGCAACATATAATCGGTATAAAATACAACAATACAAAAATACACAGAAAAAGTATAAAAGAGAAAATGCTATGTAAAATATTAAAGTGGTCTTAACCAGCTTAGTAACACAGTTTAGTTATAAGGCTGGTTTTCTCCAAATATCAAAGATGAATTTAATATCGGAAGTCACTGCGCTCAAAAGCACAGGCTGCGTCGACCGGTAGACCTTTTTACGTCCTTGCTGGGCAAACGGCACCACACACCCCACACAATGACTGCCCTTCACGTAGGAGGGCCATGGGTCAAGGTGGAGCCGATCTACTGCAAGCTTGTTACGTCGCAGCGGCTGGTTAAACCAGTCGGAGTTTATTCTGCCTCAATGTTTCGTAACTGACGGTGTCACACGAAACAGAGATCTCCTGCGGTGTAATGAATGAGAAACACCGTTTGCATCACTCTACGATGAAGTCGCCGAACAAATGAGTTTTCTGCTGCATATCACACATATTTAGTACGAATTCCATTGTGTCCTGGTATCCAGCAGATTGACGTCTATTTAGCCTGCTTTTAGTCACTGTTGCACCACGCACATATAATTCATTCATTCCACACACACACACACACACACACACACACACACACTAACTCTCTCTGATGGATGACGCAGGTCACTGCTAATATTTTGGGAAATAATGGAATGTCCTGGAAAACTCAGTCCGTCAGTAGATTCGTGGAGAATCTGCAAGAGCACTTGGCGAATCTAAACAGACTGAGTGAGGCACCAGCATTTCAAGAGCTCACTTCAAGCGATGTTCTCAGTTGATCTGTTTGGCAGTCTCTATATAAATGTAGATTTGCGCATCAAAAAGTTTCGAGTGTGATGGTACACGAATTCTTGATATTTTACCTAGTAAAAACTCAAAACAGCAACTACATCATCTTGTTTTATACCATTAGTGTCTACTGCCAAAAAGCTACATCGCTGGTTAAAATACACCAACAGGAGACAGACAGACAAAACTAGTTTTATACCTTTGTTGTATTTCTCTAGTTTAACTTCATGGCAGATTAAAATTGAGCGCCGGACCGAGACTCGAACACTGGACCTCTGCCAGGAAGTTTCATATCAGCGCACACTCCGCTGTAGAGTAAAAATTTCATTCTGGAAACATCCTCTAGGCCGTGGCTAAGCCATCTCTTCGCAATATCTTTCCTTCCAGGAGTGCTAGTTCTGCGAAGTTCGCAGGAGAGCTTCTGTGTAGTTTGGAGGGTACGAGACGAGGTGCTGACAGAATTGAAGCTGTGGGGGCGGGTCGTCAGTCCTGCCTGGGCAGCTCAGTCAGTAGAGCACTTGCCCGTAAAAGGCAAAGCTCCCGAGTTCCAGTCTCAGTCCGGCACACGGTTTTAATCTACAAGGAAGTTTCTTATCAGCGCGCACACACCGCCGCAGAGTGAAAATTTCATACCTCTACTTTAGATTTAAGTTGGCTCTGCTAGCGTAATCTATTCCTAGCAGATCCATGAACGCTCTGTGGTCCACACACAGCTCGAGGATAATTGTCGTTTTGGTGGGTGAGCAACGATTGTGAAGACGTTAGCCTACAGGGCCAATTTCGATTGTGAATGCGTGTCGCTGGGTTAGGCGCGGGTGTCGGGGGTAAGAGGCGAACTATGAACTGTGGCTTAGGGGCCAGGGACGGGACTGTCCCAGGAGCCTTCGTGGTAATTTTGGCGTATCCAGACAGGACTCGACCGCGACTGATTGCGAAATTTAAGCAGGACAAATGAACGCTTTTTACAAATGTAGCAGACTTCGACTGTGTCCACCGCACGTCAGGTACTACCACATGGGTATTTTGCAGCGTTCAGTGTCGTACCAGTGCTGGAAAGAGTCTCCTCGTATGGTCGTGAATGACGCATACTGAAACATGAAGAGATCACTTGTGCTCTGGAGAAAATTTGAAGTGATGTTTATGGAAGACCACTCCCTTAGATCTACATCTATTGTCGTAACCGTCTTACATTGTGTGGCAGAGGGTACTTTGTGTACAACAGTCACTTCCTCCTCTTTCCTGTTCCAGTCAGGAATGGCGCCCGGAAAGAACGATTGTTGATAAGCGTTCGAGTCAACTCTAATGTCTTTAATTTTATCTGAAGGTAAAAATCAGAGATTCCTCGAGATATACGTAGGAGGAAGGACTACATCAGCTGACTTCTTTAGGACCGTAAACGCTTAGTGTTTTAACAGTAAACCACAGCGTGATGCACAGAGCCTCTCTTGTAGCGCCTGCCACTGGAGTTGGTTGTGCACCTCCGTGACGCTTTCGGGCTTACTGAGAGAACCATTCACGAAACTTGCTGCTCTTCTTTGAACCTTCTCTATTTCTTCAATCAATCCTACCTGGAAAGGGCAGTATTCAAGTATTGGCCGAACGTGGGTTTTGTTAGCTATCCCCATGATATGTAAACTACACTACCTGAATCTCAGTCTGTCGACAGCCATTCCTAAGAGTAATTTTGTCTACTCATTCAGCTTTAAATGGCTCTGCACGCATACTCCTAGATATTTAATGTAAAATGCTGGTTCTAGTGAATGTTGGGCTAATCATATAATCATAAAGAGTCTTTCTGCCTTTTCACGAGCAATACATTACTCGGTAGCTAAAGGCTAAAGTGCCAGACTCCAAATCCAAATGTCTCAGGTACGATCCCCGATCATCCCTAGGATTTTTACATGTCACGTATCACTTCTTTCTCCACGGACAGTGTTTCTTGGAAGCGAAAAATGTCAAGTTGCGCCGTGGTTTGTAATCCACGATTAACTTTAGAGCCTCCTGTAAATGGCAGTATAAGTCAGTTCAAAGGCGGGAGGTAGCCATCGTCATACCATCAGGACAATGTATAATAAAGCGCTGCGACGTTCAAATCAACCATCTGGATGGACAGCTTTACTTTTACATTGCATTTGTTTGTGTTGGAGGTCAACTGCCACTCTCTGGATCAAGCGTCAATCGTCCGCAGGTCTTTCTTTATTTCGCTGCTTCGCTACAATTTGCTAGCCTTGCGACATGTCAATCATACTCAACAGTATCATATGCGATCAACGCCATGGAGCTCCTGATAGATCACGTAACATTTTGCGAACAGTAATGGCGCTGTAACATTACCCTGTGAATACCTGTAGTTATCTTAACGCGTGATGATTTATCTTCGTTAACAACGACACTTTTTGTTACCAGAACAACGAGAATAATAACTCTCCTACTTCTAGTCAAAAACAATGGCTCCATAGTCTCAATGAATGATTAAAAGGGAGATCGGTGTCATCCTAACGGAGGAGAGGAATGTACCTGCAGAAGCAGTTATCGTTTTGTTGTAGTCACTGCGGCATGGAAGTGCTGTGGAAGTGGCTGCGTAATAAAGCTTACTGAATGGAGGAAAAAATAACACAAAGTATGCTGATAGAATAAATATTCAGCCCTCGAACACTTCCGCAGCAGCAGTCGACTGACGAGTGACTCCCTGGTCGTCTAACTAGAGCAGCAGACTGGCTTTATGACCTTGGGTGGCCGTCCTTATAGGGCATTTGTTCCCGACGTTGCGTTAATTCACTCAAAGTATCTGCTGGTTATTGTAGAAGGTGAAACGCAGCAAGGTGGAATAGTGCAACCTACTAGAAATCCACTCGTTGAGTATTTTCATTTCTGTTCTACACTTAATGCATGTATGTTGTATGTATGAGATATCTAAAACCTTATCCATGCTACACTTCCATAAATTTTACTATTCACGGCATATTTTACTAGTTGGTGATGAGATCAATGCAATTAGTTTGTCTAGCATTTTCTTTGATGAAATATTCTAAATTTATGATTCACTGAAACTAAGTGCTCTTCAAAATTCGACGACGCTAATAACTGGTTAACTGAAAGTCCTCATTCTCCTTAGTCAGATAAACGTTTTACTCTTCCAAAAGAAAATGTGAGCTTCGAAAGTTATTAGTAATCAATAGGTTGTAAGTACTTCATATTAGAAAAATGAACTGCCCAAATAGTTCGTGGCGGGCTGCAGACTTCCCAGCGCACACTGAAATTTCGATATCGTCAAGTAGTACCTGTCACTTTACACAGGTTTATTCAAACTAATCTAGACATTTTAAAGTGATTGCAAAAAATATTTGTATTGAGGCATGGTATTAAGTGATGATATGTATGGAAACGTCAACTATTTATATTGATCGCCAGTAATATGGTTGCCAGACCAACGGAGATATCGTTTTCCGTACTTCGTGACGCTGTTGTACGAGGACACTGAGAACTTCATTTTGTCAACATGACGGTGCCCCACTGCACTTGCGCAAGGATGTCGGTGAGTTCTCTGATACCGAGCTACTACGACGACGGATCGGTTGCATCAGCTGGCAATCTCCAGGTGCTAGCATTGCCACCACGTTCTCCGGACTCGACAACGTGTGATTTTCACCTATGGGATTAGGTCAAAGACACTGTTCTACACTTCCTCAGAACACCGGTGACTTAAGAGGGCTCAGATATCGATGCAGACAATTTAGGGGGCGTGTGGGCCGAACTCGACTACAGATAGGGCGTGTGACTAATAGTTGACAAACTGACATTTGTCAATACAGCATAAAAAACTTGAAGTGCTGGTTTCACACATATAATTATATAGTACGTAACCGCAATACAAACATTTTTTACCGCCACTTGAACATTTTTTACCGCCACTTGAACATTTTTTACCGCCACTTGAAAGTATGTCCATAATTTTCAGTAATCCAGAGTAACTTATACTTTATGAAGATAACTTCACTGCCTAAATTGTTTTTGTATTTTTTACTCTTGGTGTTTTATATCACTATCTAAAGATGTAATAGTCATATATTTTACCATTCTGTCATATCTACACTACGCACATCTTTATAGACGCATTACCCAAGCAAGCTGGTCACCGCGTATTTGGGAACAATAAATGCAAATGAACGGAAAAGCAACTCTACAGTGTTCTGATGAAATATTATTATTATTTCTTTCTTTTCTCAGACGTTATGTCTGGTCGAAAATGGAAAGTGACGCGGACATTGATCAAGCGTCACTTCCTTTTAACTGTACGGTATATGTTATATTGCATTTAGGAACTTTCGGGTAATTGAACATGTATCAATAATTACGGATTTCTGTAGTTGTTTATATATAAGTTTGGATGTAGCTGCATTGCGTTGATGTACTGGTGGATATTGTGTGGTATGACTGCTGTAGTTAATAGTATAATTGGTATAATGTCAACTTTAACCTGATGCCACATATCCTTGACTTCCTCAGCCAGTTGGATGTATTTTTCAATTTTTTCTCCTGCTTTCTTTTGTATATTTGTTGTATTGGGTATGGATATTTCGATTAGTTGTGTTAATTTCTTCTTTTTATAGGTGAGTATGATGTCAGGTTTGTTATGTGGCGTTGTTTTATCTGTTATAATGGTTCTGTTCCAGTATAATTTGTATTCATCATTCTCCAGTACATTTTGTGGTGCATACTTGTATGTGTGAACGTGTTGTTTTATAAGTTTATGTTGTAAGGCAAGCTGTTGATGTATTATTTTTGATACATTGTCATGTCTTCTGGGGTATTCTGTATTTGCTAGTATTGTACATCCGCTTGTGATGTGATCTACTGTTTCTATTTGTTGTTTGCAAAGTCTGCATTTATCTGTTGTGGTATTGGGATCTTTAATAATATACTTGCTGTAATATATGGTGTTTATTGTTTGATCCTGTATTGCAATCATTAACCCTTCCGTCCCACTGTATATATTGCCTTTTCTTACCCATGTGTTGGATGCGTCTTGACCGATGTGTGGCTGTGTTAGATGATATGGGTGCTTGCCATGTAGTGTTTTCTTTTTCCAATTTACTTACTTCATATCTGTTGATGTTATGTGATCTAAAGGGTTGTAGAAGTGGTTATGAAATTGCAGTGGTGTAGCCGAAGTATTTATATGAGTGATTGCTTTGTGTATTCTGCTAGTTTCTGCTCGTTCTAGAATGAATTTTCTTAAATTGTCGACCTGTCCATAATGTAGGTTTTTTTATGTCGATAAATCCCCTTCCTCCTTCCTTTCTGCTTAATGCGAATCTTTCTGTTGCTGAATGTATGTGATGTATTCTATATTTGTGGCATTGTGCTGGTGTAAGTGTACTGAGTGCTTCTAGGTCTGTGTTACTCCATTTCACTACACCAAATGAGTAGGTCAATATTGGTATAGCATAAGTATTTATAGCTTTTGTCTTGCTTCTTGCTGTCAATTCTGTTTTCAGTATTTTTGTTAGTCATTGTCTATATTTTTCTTTTAGTTATTCTTTAATATTTGTATTATCTATTCCTATTTTTTGTCTGTATCCTAGATATTTATAGGCATCCGTTTTTTCCATCGCCTCTATGCAGCGCTCTGGTTATCCAATATGTAATCTTCTTGTTTAGTGTGTTTTCCCTTGACTATGCTATTTTTCTTACATTTGTCTGTTCCAAAAGCCATATTTATATCATTGCTGAATACTTCTGTATCTTTAGTAATTGGTTGAGTTGTTGATTTGTTGCTGCCAGTAGTTCTAGATCATCCATGTATAGCAAATTTGTGATTTTGTGTTGGTATGTTCCACTAATATTGTATCCATAATTTGTATTATTTAGGATGTTGGATAGTGGGTTCAGAGCAAGGCAGAACCAGAAAGGACTTAATGAGTCTCCTTGGTATATTCCACGCTTAACCTGTATTGGCTATGATGTGATATTTTTTGAATTTCTTGGATATTAAGTGTGGTTTTCCAGTTTTTCATTACTATGTTTAGGAACTGTATCAATTTCGGATCTACTTTGCATATTCACAATATTTGTAGTAACCATGAGTGGGGTACACTATCAAAAGCTTTTTGGTAATCAATGTATGCGTAGTGTAGCGACCTTTGTTTGGTGTTAGCTTGATATGTCACCTCTGCATCTATTATCAGCTGCTCTTTACATCCTCGTGCTCCTTCGCAGCAGCCTTTTTGTTCTTCATTTATAATTTTGTTCTGCGTTGTATGTGTCATTAATTTCTGTGTAATGACTGAAGTTAATATATTGTATATAGTTGGTAGGCATGTTATGGGGCGATATTTTGCTGGGTTTGATGTGTGTGCTTCATCTTTGGATTTCAGACAGGTTATTTCTTGTTTAAGTGTATCAGGGAATGTGTATGGGTCTGCAATGTACCTGTTAAATAATTTAGTTAAATGTGAATGTGTTGAGGTGAACTTCTTTAGCCAGAAGTTTGCTATTTTATCTTTTATAGGGGCTTCCCAATTGTGCGTAGAATTAATTGCTCGGGTGACTTCATGTTGTAAAATTATCACTTTGGGCATTTGTGGTATCATCTTGTATGTGTCTGTATCTGCTTCTATCCACCGTGCATGCCTCTTATGTTGTACAGGGTTTGACCATATGTTGCTCCAGAAGTGTTCCATGCCTGTTATGTTTGGTGGATTGTCTATTTTAATGTGTTTGTTATCTACTGTCTGGTAAAATTTCTTTTGGTTTGTGTTGAATGTTTGGTTTTGTTTCCTTCTATTTTCACTTTTTTTTGTACCTTCTAAGTCGTTTGGCCAATGCTTGTAACTTCTGCTTCTTCTCATCTAATTGCTCTATCGCTTCTTGTTGTGAGATTTTACCTAATCCTTTTGGTTTTTTGTGTGATATTTCATTTCTTATAAATTGTGTTATCTGTCCCATGTCTTTTCTCAGTTTTTCTATTCTGATCTGTAGCCTGTGTTGCCATGCTGGTTTTGTGGGTTTCTTCTGTGTGTTGGTTGGTTCTTATCTCTACCTAGTGTGTATATTTAGTGTAGCGAGTGCTCCTATATAAACCAGTAGTTGTAACTGTTCCATAGTTGTGTTTTCATTTATTTTGTTGTGTATGATTGTGTTGATAGTTTTTATTGTTGTTTCGACTTGTGGGTTATTTGGTGGTCTATGCAAGAATGGTCTAATGTCTGTATTTGTGTCTTTGTATTCTATATATGTCAGCTGAAATTTTTCTTCTATATCTAACAGGTGTGTCATTTCGTGTTCTATTTGTGCTTGTTCTGGTGACTGTCTTAAGATTTCGTTTTCCTCTGATTGTTTAATTGATGAGTGTTGTTCTTTGTTTGTTTGCTCTCGGATGTTTGAGTCCATTACTGTATTTTCTTCTTCTTCTGATTGCACATTATTTTGTTCCAGTATTTGTTGTACTTGTTGTTTGATGTTTTCTCATTGTGACTGGGCTATCCTGTTATTTTTGATTATTACACGGATTATTATTATTAATATCTGCTCGGATCACTTGCCAATCACGACAAGCAATCTACGAGACTTGAGAGGAGTAAAAAAACAGGTGGATAAAGTTAGATGCGCAGCGCCGGGACGGCTGGAAGGTGAGTGACCGTATCGATATTGGCGCTGTCTGTATTGGAGGGTGTCTAAACAGGAGGAACCTGGAGAGCACGGTCAACCGCCGCCTAGCGTGGGTACTGAAAGTGGCGGAACTCTTCAGGCTCTTCCAACGTCGCCTCAGCGACTACCGGCATACACCAGAAGGAGACTGTTAGCCTTCTGGAGATGCTTTACATGAAATTGAGCTACTGAGAAGGCATGTCGCGACCTTGCGCTTTACGACACCTGTCCGTTTCCTGCTGTCACAGCAGGCGATGGAAGGGAACGCCATATCTGACCACAACACGGCAAGCTTCGCAACCAGCAAGTGGCACTTGGCGCGGCGCTACAATGCGCTGTGGAGAAGCATCGTCGGTCGTAAACCAATGCCGCCAGATTTACGGCCTGCGCAGTTCGGCTCAGTGCTGTGCTGTCCAGCGGGCAATGAGGCCACGCCGTGGAGTCCACAGGTGGCAGCAGGCTCACTGGAGAGAGAGAGAGAGAGAGAGAGAGAGAGAGAGAGAGAGAGAGAGAGAGAGAGAGAGATGGGGGGGGGGGGGGGGGGAATTCAACGTCTCACTGATGACAGGGGAAAGAAAATTCTAATTCGATTGTTAATAGGAAGGAAATGATATGCGTTCTCTGGAAAGGAACCATACCGGCATTCGCCGTAAATCATTAAGGAAAGCTAGGGAAATCTTAAATCTACGTGGACCAACGGGGATCTGTGGCTCGCTCCTGCCAAATACGAGTGCACCGACTACAGTGCCATCGAAGGGCCAAAAGGCTTGAAAGTGCACGTTCTTACAAGGTTCAACCACTCATTGTATTGCTTCCTCGTACGACTATCCCGCGGGAAAACCTTAAAGGCAAAACTAACGAGGTTCGACACACACGAACGCTTTCCAACAATTGTTCGTCCCGGGCACCAGTAGCGACTGGAACAAGAATTGGGGGGGGGGGGGGAGGGGGGGGGGGCGAGGGAATGGGGGGAGGGGGGGGGGGCGAGGGAATAAGTGACAGTGGCACTCAAAGTACCCTCCGCCACACACAGTAAGATGGCTTGCATTGTGTAGTGTAATATAGCAAAGCACAGTGTAGTATGATACAGGTGGATTTCTTGTCTCTCGCTTATACATTAATGACGCATGAGTATCCTCGAAGTGTTGCTTCCCTCCATAGAGCACCTTGCAACCCTGAAGGCTTTAACGTACAACACTACATGTACGGTTGTAACAAAGCTTTTTAAAAATAACGAGATAGAAACAAGAACAAGTGGTTAATGCAAGTGTTTCGACAGCCATTACTACACGTACGCACCTCAATAGCTATGGGAAGGTGAGGCTGGCAAAGCTTATAGGTGACAGTGTAGTGGGTGGGATCACTTATGAAAAAATTCCTGTAGCAGTTGGTGTTAGAGCCGCACCTTTTTCATATTGAAGTCAGCTGATAGGTATACCTGCTTAAAGGAAGTCCCTCTAATTAAGGGCTCACCTTCAAGGGATGCCATGTTTCCAAATAAAGAAGGAATTGGCACATTTCTTCCGAATGTAAGAGATATTAGAGATAAAGTCAGAGAACTACTTATACATGTTGACTTTGAAATTATTCTTACATCGGAGCACCACTTAAATAATTTGATAATCCAGAGGCTTCCTTTACCAGGATACAGATGAGCTTACTGTTTTTCAAGGAGTTCTTGCGGCGTGGGGGAGGTGCTATGTACGTAAAAAACAGTATTCTATTTGAGTAACACGACACTGCAGTGAACAGATATTTGAAAGTTATGCAGGTGCAGTTGAATTTAGTGAACCTAAACGTCTAATTGCTGTTGTTTATAAGTCCCCGAATTCTGACTTCAGAGCATTTATGCTCAAGCTACGGAGGGTTCTGGATTCATTTTGTAGGAAGTACCACAAATTAGTTATATGTGGTGACTTCAATATAAATTTTGTATATGATGGTACAAGAAAAACTATGTTGGTAGATCTCCTAAATTCATATGATCTGATGCAGACTGTATTTTTTTCCAACTAGGGTGCAAGGGAACAGTACTGCAGCCATAGCCAATATTTTTATTCATTCTTCATTATTAGATGGACATTCTGTTAGTAAAAGAGTGAATGGCCTTTCAGACCATGATTAGCAAATTTTAACACTAAAAGGCTTTTGTTCTAAAACAAATGTCACATAGCGTTACAAACTATGTAGGAAAGTTAATCCAACATCAATAGAAAGATTTTTAAACCTTGTCACGGAAAAAGGGTGACACGATGCTTATAGTGCCGTTAACATAGATGACACATATAATGCTTTCCTTTGAGAGTTGCTTTCCATTAGAACGTCCTTAAGGGAATACTAGCAGTAATCGGCAGCCTGGGTGGCTGACTAATGGGATAAGGATATCATGTAGAACAAAGCCACAATCAAGCTACAGTAACCCATTACAAGCAGTATTGTAATGTGCTTAAAAATATTATTAGGAAGGCAAAGAGTATGTGGTATGCAAATATAACAGCCATTTCGCATGATAAAACTAAAACCAAATGGTCGGTAGTGAAGGAAGTGTCTGGTCAGCAGTGCAAGGTCGACGATATAAAGTCAGTTCCTAGTAAACATATTTCTGTTACTGATAAATCAGATATATGTACAGTATTTAACAATCATTTTCTGAGCATTGCTGTTGAATTAAATAAAATTTCAGTTTCTACAGGGAATCATAAATAACTTTCTTGGCAAATGCCTTTCCGAGATTGATGTCTGAAATACACCTCTGTGATACATACAAGGGAGAGATTGAGCCAATAATTAAATCACTGAAGACAAAGGTCTCATGGATATGATGGAGTGCCTAGCAGAATATTACAGTACTGTGCTGCACATGTTAGTATTTAGCCATATTTGTAAGTACTCAGTAGCAAAGCCGCTTTATAAAAAGGGAGAAAGGGATAATGTAGATAATTTTAGACCTATTTTTGTGTCATCAGTGTTTGCTAAAGTTATTGAAAAGACTGTATATGTAAGGATAATTGATAATTTTATATCACACGATTTGCTATCAAATGTACAGTTCGGCTTTAGAAGTCGTTTAACAACTGAAAATGCTACATTCTGTTTTCTCTGTAAGGTACTGGATTGGTTAAACAGAAGGTTTCGATCGCTAGACACATTTTTTTGATTTAACTAAGGCGTTTGATTGTGTTAATCACAAAATATTGCTTCAGAAGTTGTACCATTACAGAATATGGGGAGTAGCTGACAATTGGTTCACCTTTTACTTTAGCAACAGACAGAAAAAGGTCATTATTCACACTGTTGAGAATGGCTGTGATGTGGGGTCTGAGTGGGGTACAGTCAAGAGGGGGGGGGGGAGGGGGGAATTTCCCCAGGGATCAGTGCTGGGGCCATTCCTGTTCCTTATTTATATAAATGGTACGCCCCCTAGTATGATGAATAATTCTAAAATATTTCTGTTTGCTGATGATACTAGCTTCGTAGTAAGGGATACTGTGTGCAACACTGGCTCGGTTTCAAATAGTGCAGTTCATGACCTAAGTTCAGGGCTTATAGAAAATAAACTAACGCTAAATCACAGTGAGACTCAGTTTTTACCATTTCTAACACACAATTCTATAAAACCCGACGTTTTAATTTCACAGAATGTACAAATGATTAGTGAAATTGAACAGTTCCAATTTCTAGGTGTTCGAATAGAGAGTAAACTGTCGAGGAACGCCCAAATTCAGGATCTTGTTCAAAGACTTAATGCTGCCATTTTTACTATCCGAACGGTATCTGAAGTAAGTGATCGTTCGACACGAAAATTAGTCTACTGTGCTTATTGTCATTCGCTTATGTCGTATGGTATTATATTTTGGGGTGACTCTTCCCATTCTAAAAGGATATTTTTGGCTCGGAAACGGGCGTTTCGGACAATAAGTGGTGTTAAGCTCGCGACCATCTTGTCGACCCCTGTTCACGAGTCTGGGTATTTTGACATTGGCCTCTCAATAAATATATTCCTTACTGTCATTTCTTGTTTACAATATTAGCTTATTCCCAAGAATAAGGCAGCTTTCACTCAGTTAATACTCGGCAGAAATCAAACCTGCATTTGGATCGGACTTCCTTAACTCTTGTACAGAAACGTGTGTAGTATACTGCTGCATCAATTTTCTTCAATTAGTCTCATGAGGTAGTTCCACTTCCAATCGCTCTGAAAGCGTACACTGGAATATTTAATGGATGTGATTGCTTCCGGTTATAGTTCTGCAATATTGTTATCGTTCAATAACGGATCTTTCCGTCTGTGTACTCGCATTTGTTTATGTTGAGGTTCAAATGCCACCCCCTATACTTAGCGTAAATCCTCCACACGTCATCCCGCATCGTGCGATAATTATCTAGCATTGTGACTTGTTTATATACAACAGCATCACCCGCGAAAATTCTCAGGAACTTCTCACGTTGTGCACTACAGTAGGGCCCATGCCATACGGAGGTGATCAAGAAGTTTACGTTCGAAGGCTACACTAACTTTTTGCCCGCATCGGAGTTGCGCTGGGTTGCATATTGCATATGCACTGCAGCAACGCACTCAAACGGAAACTTTATCGCCCCTTAGCATATTGCGAAGCGGGATGGTTCAAAATGGTTCAAATGGCTCTGAGCACTATGGGACTTAACATCTATGGTTGTCAGTCCCTTAGAACTTAGAACTACTTAAACCTAACTAACCTAAGGACATCACACAACACCCAGTCATCACGAGGCAGAGAAAATTCCTGACCCCGCCGGGAATCGAACCCGGGAACCCGGGCGAGGGAAGCGAGAACGCTACCGCACGACCACGAGCTGCGGACAAGCGTGATGGTGTCGTAACACACTCTTGGGAAAGAGCTAAGTTACTTTTAAGTCTGAACGACTTCTCTCCGTTCAGAATGACAGGCAGTGTTCTGTTTGCTAGAAACCCTTCAATCAAACCACACAGTTGGTCTGGTATTCCGTACGCGCGTATTTTGTTTATTAGGTGGCAGTACGGAAGTGTTATTAAATGCCTTCCGAAAAAGTCAAGCAACATAGCATCTACATGCATTTACTGCTTTCTGTGCACTGAGGACGGGCAGAGCGAGGAAGGTTTCGCAGATACGATTTTCGATCTCCAGGATTGTCTTAATATGCGAGCATAAACGATGTTCGAGAATACAACCGACTCTTCCCTTTCTCTCTCTCTCTCCCTCGTCACTGTATGTTACGGACTGCTGAGTGCGATGTCCTGACCTGTCAGGCATATTTTAGCAACTACCGTTGAGTTAGACAAGATCTGCTCATCGCCGGGTGGGCGCTAAGCCAGCTGCAACCATCACAGGATTCCCCCCCCCCCCCCCTCTCTCTCTCTCTCTCTCTCTCTCTCTCTCCAGCCACTATCCCTAAAGCTGGTCGCGATGACTCAGTCGCCGCGTCCCACTGCCCGACAGATGAGCTTTAGTCTCCCCTTCCCTTCCCTTCCCTACCCTTCCTTCCATAACGTTCGTCACCCTTCTCCTCTGATCGGCCTTCATCTGCTCCCTTTTCCTCAACGTGCCGATGTCGATCCCTCCCTCCTGTGCACTTCTCGCCTAGTACAACAGATGACACACTCCATCCCCTCGGCGACTAAACAGACCTGCACACGTTAACGTGAAGAAATAGAGCATCAGTTTTTCTTCCAGTTACTTACTTATGGTCATGTTAAACCGAAAAGTTTCCAATTAATTACAGAGATGTTAATGGAGCGGGTGCAACAGCTTCCCGGTAACTTGGCGCCTTCTTCTGTGGGCACGCAATTAGCATAAGAGGAAGTGTTAAAAATATGGGGAGTTCGAACGGTAAAAGTGAACCAACTGGAGTGGAGACACCTTCCCAAAACGGAAAGCAAAGGTCTCGTGTTTTATTTCAGGTGAGGTGTTGTGTAGATAACGACGCGTCGTCTACGAAATGTTCAAAATGGTTCTAATGGCTCTGAGCACTATGGGACTTAACTGCTAAGCTCATCAGCCCCCTAGAACTTAGAACTACTTAAACCTAACTAACCTAAGGACAACACACACATCCATGCCCGAGGCAGGATTCGAACCTGCGACCGTAGCAGTCCCGCGGTTCCGGACTGAAGCGCCTAGAACCGCTCGGCCACCAGCGGCCGGCCCTCTACGAAATGTCTTCACACTAAAGACTGCTAGGTTGTTACCGAACTAGTTTAAATACGCGTATGGCATATACAATGACGTTTGTGAAAACTGCACACCCAACAGAATATTGTAGTTGTTCTTGCCGTTACTCCGGATACTGGTGTGATGCAGCTGTCTGTAGCACAAGAGCCATTCAGTTGACACGTCTGCTTTTTGGCGTCCGAAATTCCTGAACTTTTCCTTCTTTGTTGCAAGAGGTACTTGTGGTGAAAGTAGTAATGAAAGTCCGAACATTAAAACAACGCAGTATGGAAGGAGAGGAAGTGCGTGATACGGCAGTAAAGCACGTCACCTTTAATAGAAGAAACACAGTCGTGCCTGAGGCAGTACAACGAACAGCAGTCAAAATATCAGCATCGAACGACGCGTGCCCTACGAGTCTATTACTGCGTTACACACACACACACACACACACACACACACACACACACACACACACACACACACACACAGAGAGAGAGAGAGAGAGAGAGAGAGAGAGAGAGAGAGAGAGAGAGTCAGTGTTCATTCTAGACGGCAGTGCTGCGCTGCTGCTGCCTGTGTGCCGTACCACGGAGCCACAGGCGCTTTCTGAACGGGAGGCGGGAGGCAGGAGGCAGCTGGCTCCAGAGTCACGCCCGGGAATGTGGGGCAGGGGGCGTGCCGCTCGACGCGACTGCTCTGCTATGTTATGTTATGTTATCGCCGCCGTAAATCAGAGCGCAGCGCCCCCGGCGCTGGCAAGCGCTGACGCCAGAGTCCCCTCGCAATGACAAAGCGCGACCGCCGGCTTGTGTTGACGGCTGCAGCAGGCATTGTCTGTCATCCTTGTGCTAGTGTGCCGGTACAAAACTTTCCCCTTCCTCGCACTACAACTCACTGTGCCCGCTATAGCAGGTTCTGCTGGAAAATACAGCTTTCTCTCAGTGTAGATGGCGCATTCAGTTCCATCACAGTGTACCACACAGGCCACTCATCCATAAGCGAAAGTTGGTAACTATTAAGTATGTGTTTTCGTATTTGAACTGTTCTTGCTTGGCATCCAACGGACAGTAGGGGGGGGGGGGGAGGTGGGGAGGGGGGAAGGTTGGGGGGGGGGGGGAGGCTCACCTGGGCGGTCACGTCCCGCGACTGAGCGGGGCGCTTCTGCGAGCGGGTAGTGAAGTTTATTAGGGCCACGTTCTTACCCAAGCGCAAGTCGGTGTACAGAAGTGCCAACTCTAAGCGTCTGCTTATAAACGTTTGACACTCTCGCGCGCAGGTACGAGCGCAAACGTGTCGCCCGTAGTTTCGTCAGTTCTAAAATGTTGCACGACGTGTGCGCAACGGTGCAGTGGTTAGCACACTAGACTCGCAGTCTGGAGGACGAAGGTTCAAACCTGCATCCTGCGTACCCGATTTAGATTTTCCGTGACTTCTATAAATAGCTTTAGGTACGCGCCGGAATTGTTCCTGTGACACGGCACGTCCGACTCCCTTCACCATGCTCCCCTAATCAACAAACCAACCAACGTGTGCGCATCGAGTACATTTGTTGCAGCCATGTTTCATACGAAAACGAATCGAACACGTATTATTATTGGTACTACAGCAATAGGTGTTGCAATTATGAACATAGAAAGGGAGTATGATTACCGTCACAATGCTTGATTAAAGAGCTGCAGGACAATTACCCAATTATTGAAATATTTCAGACAGTATATTGCCGGACATCGTAAAGGACAAAAATCAGCTGGACTGATAGCAGTTACGAGGAAGAAATTTTCTGCATGCGGGCCCACTGAGGCCGATTATGCCACAGCACATGGTGAGTGAGTGATTCGCATGTAAAGGAACGTGTTACAGTTGCTCTCCGATTTTTCGTAATGGGGCATTCCCTCAAGGAGTCTTTTGCCACAAACGTTTCCAAAATGGCGCTGACTAATATATTTCCCAAGACATGTAAAGTTCAAGAATGGTTCAAATGGCTCTAAGCACTATGGGACGTAACATCTGATGTCATCAGTCCCCTAGAGCTACTTAAACCTAACTAACCTAAGGACATCACACACACCTATGCCCGAGGCAGGATTCGAACATGCGACCGTAGCGGTCGCGCGGTTCCAAACTGTAGCGCCTAGAATCGCTCGGCCAACTCGGCCGGCACATGTAAAGTACTTTGTGACGCACTAAGCACAGAAATGAAATGTATACTGACGACGGCCACCCGTCTGGTAGACCCGTGGTTTGGTCCAAATCTTTTCAGCTCACGCCTTTAGCGACTTGTGTGTCGAAAAGCATGATATGATGATGAAGACAGCACAACACCAGTCCCCGAGCGTAGAAAATCTCCTACCCAGTCAGGAATCGAGGACCCGTCGTATGGCATTCTGCGGCGCCGACCACCCAGTTCCGGAGGCGGACGCATTAGGGACGAAGGTCATGAAGGTAAATAATCAAAAGTATTAGTTATTGTATTAATATTTTTTATTTAAGAAATTGCAATGAAGAAAATTCATATAGACATCAAAGTAAATTTTTAGTGAGATAACTAGTTATAACCGAGTAAAAAGACTCGCCAGTGTTACTATTCTGGTCAAATAATTACAATATTGGTCGTAAAATATGTTCAGGGGAATAGTGCCTTGACCTGGGATGTAGGAGACGAAGGAGAAAATGGTACTGAAGCATGGAATGGTGCTGTTGATAGTTTGATTTCACACACAATTCAGCCTGTCAACGTTTTCAGACAACCCTTGGCGACATTTGATGAACAGTAAATAAAAGAAAGTTGTGGTACGACAAAGCTGGTGCGTAAGAGTAATCAAAAGACGCGTCGCCATGTTTATGGTCACACACCTCCTTCTGTTACTTTTTATTTTTTTCTCGTTTTTTTTGGAAAAAATCACGGTTCGCTTCGAGAACAAGTTTGCAAAACGCAAATAATTTATCATAAGCTTCAGTCTTTAGATTCTTATTTATATAGTGGATGGATCTCATTTTCCACAAGCACTGTTCTGATAAGAATCTACGAAAGAGAACACATCTATCCAGTCGTGTACTGTAGACAACTTACAGAAAAATCAGCGAGAGGGCGAACAAAATTCTATGCGAAACAATGCCACACGCCTGGCGTGTACGTCGGCATGCGCTGGCGGGCAGGTACTGGGCGAATCTGAAAGGCGGCCTAACTGCACACCTGCGTGCTTTCTGATTCTGCGTTCACACGGGCGTTCTTGCGCGCGGACCTGCGTGGCTCCTCTTCAGTCGAGCGGTTACAAGTGTCGGTGTTAAGGGCCCATAATTTGGTAGTAAAGTTCTTCAGAGAATAGCAGTGCGGTGCACACGGGGGAAAGGCGAAGCTGTGGCTGAGACTGTGTACCAAGCTCCGGTAGCCATCCTCCCCTTGCAGTAGAAGAGACGGAGGAGCGGGAGGAGGAGGACACAAAAACACGGATCAGGAGGGGAGGGCGGGGTGGGGGGAGCAGGGTCGGGGTGGGTGGCACAGCGCCGCGATCTCCGGTCAGATACGGACTGACACACTGCCCTTGGCAGCCACCGCACTATATCTGCGTCCCTCTTATCGACTCAATGCCCTCGGGAGCGCGCACACACACAAAGTCTGTCTTCTGGTGGAGCTTGCCAGATATATCGAACCTTTCTATTCCGGCATGGCAGACACAAAAAAATTCGTACACGAGTCCGACCACATTTTCCCGATATCGCCTACGGAAAAAAATCGAACAATTTCTCAGGTTGGCATTACGACACAAAAGGAAGCAAATGGACATTCGGCCACAGTGGATTGTTTCAAAACCGCGATGACGCGGTTAAGGTGAATTCCACGTGATTCGAAACCGGAGCGCCCAGAGTGCATTTCTCCTGGTAGAGATAGGCTAGGCGTGATGTTCTAATTTACGCGTCTAACAGAGGAGACGGCGTGTTATTAATTTCTGGGATGCTTCAGCAAGTCATGAATTAACTGCGGCGCAGGACATACAATGATCAGCCAGAACAATATGACCACCGACCTACTAGCGATATAAACCCGTCCAGGTGACAGCAGCGTCAGCTGGCGAGGAATGACTGCTAGTCAGACACACGCACGGTGCGTGTAGCATTAGTGACCGTGCTGTCGGTGTGCACAATGGGGAAGCTCTAACTGAGTTTGATCGACGGCAGACTGCGATGGCCCGGAGGCTCGCCTCCAGCATTTCGGAAACTACGCGACTTGGCAAGTGTTCGAGGAGTGCTGTGGCGGGTTCCTTCAACACAAGGCGAAACCACGTCGAGCCGTCGTTAGGTTGGGCGGCCACCCCTCACTGCAGATGTCGGACTTCGTAGGCTGCGCAGACTGACAAAACAGGACAGGCGGCCAACTGTGTCGGAACTAACATCAGACTTCAATGCTGGGCAGAGAACAAGTGCACCGAACATACAGTGCACCGAACACTCTCAAAGATGAGCTTCCACAGCCGACGACCCACGCCTGTACCAGTGTTAATACCACGACATCGGCAACTACGGCTGAAATAGGTTTGTGACCTTCAGCACCGGACGTTGGCCGATGGGAGGCCGCAAATCCGTCCTCTTCCAGGTGAGCAGCTCCTTGAGGCCTGTACTGCAGGACGGAGACAAGCTGGCTCCATTATGCTCTGGGGAACATTCACGGGGGCATCCATGGGTGCAGCGCAAGGCACCATGACGGCCAAGGAGCATCGCACATTGGTTGCAGATCTCATGCACAGCTGCATGACGATCATGTTTCCCGACGGCAGCGGCATTTTTCTGTAAGATAATGCGCCATGTCACAAGCCAGGAGTGTGATGGATGGTTCGAGGAACACAGTGGCGAGTTCCAATTGACTGGCTGATGCCCCCCATGCCCAGCTCATCAGATCTGAGTCCGATCGAACACTTCTGGGATGTGATTGAACGTGACGTCAGAGCTCATCGCCCCCCTCGCCGGAATTTTCGGGAATTAGGTGACTTGTGTGTGTAGACGCGGTGCCAGCTGCCTTCAGCGGCTTACCAAGGCCTCATTGCTTCCATGCTACGACGCGTCGCCGATGTTGTCCGTGCCAAAGGTAGACATAGGTGGTAGTAATATTCTGGCTCATCAGTCTACATTACTCTGAGACGGAGTTGTTGCACAGACCAGGAGCCACCTCAGAACACATTAAAGATGTCACGGAACGGGTTAGTAAGTGCACGACTCGAAAGTTAAAACATATATATGGCCTTTACAGTAATTTCAATTTACAGTGACTGCCCAGGCATAATGGGAGAGCACTGGCTGTAACGTCGGTCGGCGGAACCTGATGCAGCGCAGACCTCTGTACAGTCCCTGTAGAATTGGGTTCCTCAAGCCCAACATTGAAATCGGCGTCGGTATGACGCACAGTTGACCTTCAACCGTCCCGTGACGTTCATTGGTCAATTACCTGTCATCGTCCTGTACGGCGGTTTACGAGTGTGGAAGAACTTGTCTCCGTGGTACTCACTAGACTGATCCCCAGTATGCCATAACTCAGTCATGTACCCACTGTTAGTTGTTATATAATTTTAAATAATGCCGTCAAGAGTTCCACGAAACAATTTCGAAGAAGAATCACGTTGTTGGTAAAGTGGGTTCTAATGAGAAATATACCTGACTAAAGATTATTGTTATTTCTTTGTAAGTCTAAATGAAATGACCGAAGTTATTTAATATCTTTTCGTTTTCTGTCCTAGAAGAAAGATAAGCGTTTATTTTGTTTAATGAATACCTTTCAGAATATTCTGACACAAGACTATCTTAGGAAGAAAACTAAGCCATTAAGAAGTCTGAGGACTGAGTTACTGTCATAACTGCCAAATTATAAGGATGATTACTTATCATATTTTTTTTAAGTTTTAAATCGTTTAAGGTTGATCTCGGAAAAACTGACTGTAATTGATGATTACGATTATTATGATTGAAAATACTGACTTTATTTTTATTTAAGATAAGAAATCCGGATTTTAGGGAGAAATATCCGGCTAAATATAATGCCGAATTCGGATTTTTTGCGTTTGGACGTGGCAACTTGACATTTGGCGCCACTTCACTACACACAGCTGTCTGTAACAGACAGATACATTGTCTACACTTCACCCATACGCCGCACGTAGCCGCAACATTCGGGCGTCATACACGGCACGTCTTCACATACGACAACCCTTGCCGCGACGTTTGCCCGCCCATTTCTTTTGGAATGTTTTGCCTATGACTCTGAATCGTGGGAGGAACTGAACGTCGATACCGCAAAGTATGACGGGTGGAGTGAGCGGTAGCAGCTACAGCGTAAAGCACTACAGGGCGAGACAAACGTGCGCCAACGGAGTACTGCTCCTAGTCACGTCAACTCTTCTACCTCTTCCTGCACGTATATTTCGTTAATAGTTTGAGATGTTTTTATTAATAAGTGCCACAAAATTTAGATTATCGATTTATCGTAAGAAAGCGCATATTCTAAAGCATTAAAGCTATGCAATGCTCCTGTCTCTTACAGTATTATTGGTTTTAATGGCCCGCGCTTGTGCTTTTAGAGGTTTACTGAGAATGCAACAAAATTTTAAAAAAAGTATGTCAGAGAGGTTCTCTGAAGGTGCCATCTACCCAAGCCTGCTAATCATTATGCTGCTTCCACCGCTAAATACGTCACACTACCGTTCTTTGATGGTGCAGATCCTAATACACTGAATAGCCAAACCATTATGACCATGTACTTAACAGCTTTTTTGTCCTTCTTTGAAAGATAAGATGTCTACGCACGTGTAATCTGCGTAAATAATGGTTCACTGATTTGCGTACGCGGTGACGGCGCCCAATAGCGACCGAGATGGGTTCCATATGAGTTAACATCAGGAGAATTCGGTTGCCGAGACAACAACGTGAGTTCACTATAACGCTCCTCAAACCACTGTGGCACGGTTCTGGCTCCGAGAAACGGAGAATTATACAGCTGAAAGATGACATCACCGTCGGGGAAGACACCAAGCATGAAGGGATGCAGGTGGTTCGCATCTCTTAGCATGCCTTCGATTACTAGCCTAAGTCCCATTCAAGCTTAGGAGAATGTCTCCCATAGCATAATATTGCCCCCATCAGCCTGCGTCCGTGGCGCGCTGCACGTTTCGAACCACCGTTCACCTCGATGACGGCATTATCGGAGACGACCACCGACCTAGCGTATCAAAAATGTGATTCAGCCGCGTAGCCGACACGTTTCCATTAATCGACGGTCGAGTCTCTATGGTTCCATGCCAATTGCAATCGTAACTGACGATGTTGGGTCAACATGTGAACAGAACTGTTCTGCTGCGGAGCTCCATACTCAACAAACGATGAACAGCGTGCTCCGAAACACTTATGCGTATACCAGCATTGTGCTGGTTCGGCAGAAATGCTACAGATCGCCCTCAGTCCTGCTTTACACGTTCTGTGAAGAGTCATGGACGTCCAACCGTTTACCTTCTAGTGGTAATTTCACTGTCCTTCTGCCTCTTTCCATATATGCACTTGAACATTCGACCATCTTGGCTTTTCCGTGATACTCGCTCACAGCTCTGCCTAATAATCTGCCCTTTGTCAAAATCGCTTATCTCAACGGATTTCTCCAATTGCAACCCATATCTTCGCTATGCCGATTCCCCGTCCGTGCCTGCTTCGCTTGCATACTTTTGTTATCTCGTCGTGTGCCCGCAACGCCACCGGGCGGCATCCAACGTCGCGGTGGGCAGTGTTAATGATGTTTTGGCTTATCAGTGTATGCCACCGGGAATCGAACGCGGGATCTCCGCGTTGACAGCCAGCAACGCTGACCACTAGAGCACGGACGCAGCATAACTAAAGCAGTGAGACGATGTGCACGTTCAGCTCACCGGATGATGTGTGTCTGTACTTCCGTAAAAGAACACGAATTTTTGCCCTTGGGGGCACAACGAAAGATGAAGGAACACTAGCGGATACAAGTGATAGTCCTGTGATCGTTCCGATCAAAATAATTCCACAAGGGTGAGAGTAAAATAATCGAGACATAGAAAACACAGCTCGAAGAAAGGAGAAAACCACAAGAATGACAGAAGGTCAACAAACACTAAAATAGTCTACCTTCCTTCAGGTTGGTTAGGACGAACTAATTATCGTTAAACATGGAGCACGGAAACATGTTCTCCGATGTTCAGTAGAGGAAAAGGTAGGGTAGTCCACGAGAGCCATTAAATGGTTGTTTTTGTTCATAAAATGTGTACAAAATTGTAAAATATAAGAATTAAGAAATAAATAAAAGCTCAATTAGTACAGAAGCTATGAAAAATTCTGTTCACCAAAGAAACTACGATAAAGCAGAATACACAAGGGCACGTACCTATAGAACAGCCAGTGTTTAAGACTTCTCATAAGACGGTCGTACATTCCTGCAAGACGGCCACAAAGCGTTGACAAGTCTCACGGTCGCTTGAGAGAAGCATTCTCACGTCACGACACGCCAGCTGGTGAGCGGTTTTACAGCTGGTGCTGCCGTTCCCTCACCGAGAGACGCTTCACCTCGAAACAGCCCGAGTTTGGTCTGCGGTTAAGACTCCCGGCAACTGACCTTCTGAAGGATAAGCCAGAAAGTCTCCGCGCCCGTAGCACCGACACTCAATCGGGAAGAACGCAAGCCGTAAATACTGTCACTTCCTTCAGGAGAAACACTAACGCCTGAAGAAAAGCGGCTTTTTAATCGTCTCCTATTTACTGAAGCTTTTAATATAAGGCAAACAAGGCACTGTCAGTCATTCACATTGGCAACCGTTAAAAATGGCCAAAGCCTGCTTCACGCAATGGTGAGCACTTTCAAAACAACGCAGCGAAACAAAACGACCGCATTTACACAGACGAGCGTGCTACTGACGTGCTCTGTGCATTCCCTGCTGAGGGCGCTTTTTTTATGGCTGTACTGCTCGCCAAATGCTGGTGCTTGTGCTGAGAGACGGCGAATGAAATACTTACCATCCGATTTTTCGAAAACCATTAGCTCAAAAAATGGATTTTTGCACATCTTACAGTATGGTATCTTCAATCGATAAAGGATCGTATTTCTTTTCCTTATCTATCACATTCACTGCGAAACAGTTTCCATAAACTCTGTGCGCGAATGATTGCAGTGAATTAAATGTAAGTTAGTTGGTTGTCTGGTTTAAAAGAGAGGGGAAAGGACCTAACTGCCAGGTCATCGGTCAATCGTTCCGATCAAAATAATGCCACAAGGGTGGGAGTAAAATAATCGAGACATACAATACACAGCTGGAATAAAGGAGAAAACCACAAGAATGACGAAATCGAAAAAGAAAACCACAGAGAGGCGCAAGGAACATGTAGAAGAGATCAAAACAAGAGAGCAGATTACCATGGCTAGCTGACCATGAGAATAAAGAGAAGCCAGCCACTCTGCAACACATTAAAACCTCCACCCTAAAAGCACTAGGGTGGAGGACACAGAGGGACAAAGGACAAGCGCTAAAACTTAGATCAAATTACAAATCCCACCCTCACAAATAAAACGTAACACCAAAGCTGCTGTTGAGGCATTGTCGCTCAACAACGAAGGTAGAATGCTGGGAAAGTTATAACTCCGCCACAGAGCGGCTAAAAATGGGCAGTCCAGCCAAGTGCATGACCGTCATTTGTGAGCCACAGCGACACCGAAGTGGGTCCTCACGACGGAGGACGTAACCATGCGTTAGCCGCGTATGGCCAATGCGGAGCCGACAGAGGACAACTGAATCCCTGTGAGAGGACCGCATGGAAGACTTCCACACATTCGTAGTCTCCTTAATGACACGCGATCTCCCAAAACCGAAAACCCCTGCGGCGTAAGACAGAACACAGGTCAGTTTCGGAGATGAACGTCTCCAGAAGCGGTTTCCGCGTAGCCTGTTTGGCCAGCTTGTCGGCAAGTTCGTTGCCTGGGATTCTGACGTGTCCTGTGGTCCACACAAACATCACTGAACGACGGGACCGTTACAGGGCATAGATGGACTCCTGAATCGACGCTACCAAAGGATGGCGAGGGTAGCACTGGTCGAGTTTGTAGGCTGCTCAAGGAGTCAGTACGCAGGGGAAACGACTAGCCAAGGTATGAGCGGATGTGCTCAAGAGCATGAGATATGGCCGCCAGCTCTGCAGTGAAAACACTGCAACCATCTGTCAAGGAGTGTTGTTCAATATGTCCTCCATGAACATACGCAAAGCCTACGTGACCATCAGCCATCGAGCCGTCGGTGTAAACCACTTCATGGCCCTGGTACATGTCGAGAATCGAAAGGAAGTGATAGCGGAGAACTACAGGGTAAACAGAGTCCTTAGGGCCATGCGAAAGGTCCAGAATAATCTGCTGCCTAGGTGTAAACCATGGAGGTGTACGTGAATGGACCTCAAGGAGAGGTGGGAACGGGAAGGGCTCCAGTTCAGACAGAAGGGACTGGACGCGAACCGCTGTCGTAAGCCGTGACCTGGGCCGCCGATGCGGGAGATGAACCGCCGTGGTTGGGAAAAGGAGACATAATTCGGATCCGCAAGAGAACTACGAACGTGCGCAAGTTAACTGGCGAGAAGTTGTGCACGCCTAACCTTGAATGGAGGGACTCCAGCCTCCACCAGGACTCGTTCTAGAAGCACACGTCGCTATGCGAACGCCACAGTAGTGCACAGGGTTGAGTAAACGCAACGCCGAGGGCGCCGCCGAACCGTAAACCACTCCCATAGTCAAGGTGGGGTTGAACAAGAGTTCTGTAGAGCTGCACCCCAGTAGAGCAATCTGCACCCGAGTTGGTGTTGCTCAGGTAGCGGAGGGCATTGAGGTGCTGCCAGCACTTCCACTTAAGCTCACGAAGGTGAGGTAGCCAAGTCAATCAGGCGTCGAAAACCAGTCCAAAGAACCTATATGTTTCCACTACAGTGAGTGCATCGTCACTAAGGTAAAGTTCTGGTTCTGGATGAACAGTGCAACGCCGACAGAAATGAACGAAACACGACTTCGCGGCTGAAAACTGGAAACCGTGGACTAGAGCCCATGACTGCGCCTTGTAAATGGCTCCCTATAGGCACCGCTAAGCAACACCAGTACTGGAGGAGCAGTACGAAATGCAGAAGTCATCCGCATACAAGGAAGGTGAGACCGACGGCCATACAGCTGCTGCTAGACCGTGAATAGCCACTAAAAACATGTAGACTCTCAATACGGAGCCCTGCGGAACGCCATTCTCCTAAATACAGGGGGAACTATGGCCGGCAACAACTTGGACACAGGAAGTACGGAGCGACAGGAAGTTCTGGATAAAAATCGGGAGCGGGCCCCGGAGACCCCACTCATACAATGTGGCAAGGATATGATGTCGCCAGGTCGTGTCGTATGCTTTACGTAACTCAAAAAAGACGGCAACCAGATTTTGGCGTCTGTTAGAGGCTGTTCGGATGGCAGACTCGAGGGACACAAGATTATCAGTGGTACAGGGACCTTGCGGAAGGCGCCCTGACGTCGAGCCACGCGACTCCAGGACCTAACACAAATGCCGACACACCATACGTTACAGTAGCTTACAAAGAAAGTTGATGAGGCTGATGGGCCGACAGTATCCACATCAAGTGGGTTTTGACCGGGTTTGAGCACCATAATGAGGGTGCTCCCTGTCGCTGTCGCACCAGATCCGCTTGAAGATGACGAGGAGATGTCGCTTGTATTCAGACAAGAGATGTTTAATCATCTGACCGTGGATTCGATCCGGCCCAGGAACTGTGTCGGGGCAACGTGCAAGGGCACTGAGGAGCTCCCACCATGTAAATGGAGCGTTATAGGGTTCACTGTGGCGTGTAGTGAACGAGAGGACTTTTCTTTCCAGCCGGCCGCGGTGGCCGAGCGGTTCTAGGCGCTTCAGTCCGGAAACGCGCAACTACTACGGTCGCAGATTCCAATCCTGCCTCGGCATGGATGTGTGTGATGTCCTTAGGTTAGTTAGGTTTAAGTAGTTCTGAGTTATAGGGGACTGATGACCTCACATGGTAGGGGACTGATGATCTCAGATGTTAAGTCCCATAGTGCTCAGAGCCTTTTGATCTATTTGGTCATCTCAGTATGTGCCATTTCGACGTTTCTACTAACATGTGTCCCGAAATGCATCGTTGTCACGGTAGAAGACTGACGAATGATAATTCCTCTGACCTCGAACCGTGTGTCCCGTATGTGCTGCAGGCTGTGTGACTGTATGGAGCAGAGTGGTCCAGTATTCTTGTCAGGAACAAGCCGAGATAGTGTTTGTATGCGGCCAAACAGACGGAAACGGTTGAGAGGCAGCACGCCTATACCAAAACAAGTACCCTCACAGAAGACAATCACATCACATGGAGTTTCAACCTCTTATTTGGCGTTTGTGTGATCATGGCTGCTTCCAGACAGAAGAACGTGCAGGGAGGCGGCGGGCTGTGCGTACACCAGATTTGGAGACCGGGTTCTGCCTCCCGACCGTACACGAACACCATCTCGGTTCGTCCCGACATTCTGCTGCTCACAATGACGCAGCCTGCAACACAAAAGGGACACACGGGGGGTGGTCAGAGGAACTTTCATCCGTCAGTTCCATCTACCGTGTCAACGATGCATTGCCGGACACAATTCTCACAGGACCTTTTTCTCCATTTCCAGTTAGGAATCCATCCATGCAATTTGTCGGCTATATTAATGATCACCCTGTATATTAATAAAGTCTGTTTCCATGTTGCATTATTTGGCGATAGAGTTCTCTAATCCTCCAACGAACATCTCATTTCGGTTTCATACTGTTACACATCAGCTTGAAGGCGGTCTTCGCAGAGGCATCCATGTGTTCACTCACGCACTGGCTAACCAAAGATCAGCACCATCCTCCCGACGCGTACGAAGATGCTTTGCCGCGCACGAACTGTTCACAAACAGCAGCCGCGCTCTTATATAAAACTATCGGCATTCCTTCAGAATAAAACCAAAAGAATGGCTCTGAGCACTATGGGACTTAACATCTGAGGTCATCAGTCCCCTAGAACGAAGAACTACGTAAACCAACTAACCTAAGGACATCACACATATCGATACCCGAGGCAGGATTCGAACCTGCGACCGTAGCGGTCGCGCGGTTCCAGATTGAAGCGCCTAAACCGGTCGAACACACCAGCCGGCTCAGAATAAAACCGATAAATGTTTTCGACATTCAGGTTATTGACGTTTCGTTTAATCTATACGCAATACTGAATATCGAAAGAGCCGTTTTTATTTTCTGTCTTTTCTTGATTCATAGGCAGTATAGTTTTCATCACCAAATCTCTTGCCCATTCCAGTGTTTGCAATATGACAGTAAATGTGTTACAATGTGCTTAATTTAATTTCTTATTCAGTACTATAAATTATCAACATAATTGAACATGAATGTATGCATATATATTGGATATTCATGAAAGCTTGTTACTTCCTCACGTAATTTCTAGTACTGAAAATGACAGATACAAGGTGCAAGATGTGTGTGAAAGGCGGGAGCAGGAGTGATAATTTCCACCAATGTGGCAGAATGTGCGCTTCTCATACCCCCTGATTCCCTGGATCAAGAAAAGATAGACGCACTGTAACAGTAACGTACACTCGGCACAAAAATTACACACGTGACATTAATGGAAAATGGACTCTGCTGTCTGAATAGTTTATGGCTAAGTAAATTTTTAATGCTCAGAACTTAGCCGTGTTTCACTCCCAAGAGGCCGAGACTCCTCTCTCATCATCCATTTCGCTTCTGCATGGATCGTCGTATGACGGGCACATCTGGCGCGAATAGTACTGTTCTTTTGTTATTGTTGTTCCGGTTTTCAGTCCAGAGACTGGCTTGTTGCAGCTGTCCATGCTACTCCATCCCGTCGAAAGTATTAAGTTTTTGAAAACAGCGAGAGGTCGCGCTTAGTATTTTTTATTCACCGGATTCGCCCAACAAATGAAGAAGAGAGCATCATCAGAATATACACTATAAGAAATACAATATTCGCAAGGACGGCGCAACTCAGTGTAGCATGACACACGGCACATATCGTCTGCTGAGAATACGGCGAAGATATTCACGCAGTACCTAAAACATACACCTAAAAATGACGTAACCAGACGCCCTGCTACCAGTTGTTTACGTGCTAGTGTTAACTGGCTATCGTGACGTGACGTACTAAAGTTAACTGAACTGAACACAGTGTCAGTGCGTAGAGGGACACGGTCCCCACGCTGCTACATGTGTGCCTGTGATTGCGTGCGAAACGTGTTAACATTTTAATAACTGTTTGGTTTGGCTTTACGTTGATTTGAGTTTCCAAACAACCACGTCAGCAGGGGAAAATATTAAACAAAGAGGTCTGTTAATGTCTATCGGTGATAGTATTGGTTTCATTAATTAGCGTTTTAGCAATGTGAGTGACGTTGCAGTTTTTAATTGTTTGTTAATCTTCTGTGTCTCTTCGCTATTGAAAATATCGATCAATATATCGAGATTATTGTCGACGACATCGATACCCCTCCCTTGTATCGATAGAATACACATGTCGAAAACTTTATAAATTTGCCAATCTCTAGCCTTGCGAAAGTTTACGCTAGGGTAACGAACGGCGACGCTTGCGCAGGCAACAAGCAACGGCGACCCGGAAGCAGCGGCAAGGAGCCGTTACTACAGTACGCGGACCACGGCGAATTACTCGTGTGGTCGCGCGTTATCATCCGGAAATTATGCCGGCGAAGCCGCAAGTTTAATTTTCCGCCCTGATGGGCCCTGCATACAAATCGCTCCGTGCTGTCGTAACAACGCCGCGTGCGTAAGAATAAGCCACGCACAATTCAGGTAGTGTCTCTGTCGTGCCTCGCATAGCACAGGAAAAAACTCGGTTGTCTCGTCACGTAGTGTGACCCAAGCGGCAAATAAATATTTCCCTGCGGATTCATATTCAACTAATCGCCTCTGAATTTTCGTGTCAGTCAAGCAAGGTCTTCTTTGTAAAACAGAAATTTAGTGTGTATTCATTTAATGTTATTTCACTGTGTGACTCCTTTTTACTCTTATCAAGAGATCACTTGCTTTGGAAAGTACGGGAGACCGTTACAGAACACCCCCAGAAGATCAGTTTAAGCCTCAGATACGCTTATAAAGTATTGTCAAACATTCGAAAATAGCAATTTGACACTAATTACTATGTGAATTACACAGCAGTTATTGAGAAAGTTCTGGTTAGAAGCCAAATAGAAAGCTCATGGCTGCGTTAGATTCAAGTATACTTAATATCCAGACTCTTTAATTGGTAGAAAGCCACTAATTGGCTAAATTCCTTAATGAATACCAATATTCAGTAAGATTTATATTTGCGTCATATTCTGTTCGTACTGTATGCATTATTTGGTTAGAGTTTGCAGTATAATAGGTCAGAAATATAAAATATTTCCAACATTGTTTGTATTTAGAGAAAAATTATGCAGTCCTTTATTAAAAATGTAAACATATATTAATTTTCCAGCCCTAGAGATCATATTGAACTATGTAGCTACTGTTGAATGAAAGCTTACTTCATTTGTAGATCCACTTTATCTTACGAAAACCACGCAACTTTTATTCTGCGTACAAATTAATCAAATGAAAATAGCATTGTTAATTTCCATGTATTATCTTGCTTGTTTATTTTACAAACTGCGGAACATACTCATCGGGAAGTAATGTACATATGTGTACTGATTTTCTATTGCAATTTTATAAATTTGTATCTTAAAAAATACTACTGATCGTTACTAAAAGTATAAAAAGACATGTGGCAGCATCGTCATAACGAAGATTGTAGCTAGTTTTCAGTGTCAAGACGTAGTCAGTTTGTAACGCCAATTGTTCACTGCTGCAAACCACCTAGACAGTAATAAAAGGATTCATTGCAACTCCTGAACTTACATTAAAGATTTCCACGAAGTGGCAAGATTGAAACAATTTCTTACGGCATCATATTACAGACAGCTAGACAATAGCAGTAAAGCAGATATGAAGATCTAAAACTTGAGTATTAAATTCTACAGGCGAGTTGTCATCACCCAAGAACTTTATTGACATTTTCATTCTTATTAGTTTCAGTCTAAATTTTTGGTACAAGCACGTAGTGTTCTGTACCTGGTGAAGGAAGCTTTTTTATTATTTATTCTTGGTGAAACTACTCAATCAATCAGATTTCGAAGTGAACTTCACTATTTAGCAGTTTTAAACAATTATATTCACTCACATTCCTATCAGTAATGTTAGAAGACTATGTATGAGAATTAGCTGCATATGTAATTTACTAAACATCAAGTCTCAATAATTCACTATCGGATCGAGTAACGGTAACACTGTAAGGCAAAATACCATCCCCTATAGATGTGTGTCCCTTTTCAAAACCCTTATTTCGGAAGGAATTTGAAACTGTTTATACTGTGATTATCATCATCATCATCATCATCATAATAAGACTGCTGGCCGCGGTGGTCTCGCGGTCCTAGGCGCGCAGTCCGGAACCGTGCGACTGCTACGGTCGCAGGTTCCAATGCTGCCTCGGGCATAGATGTGTGTGATGTCCTTAGGTTAGTTAGGTTTAAGTAGTTCTAAGTTCTAGGGGACTGATGACCACAGCAGTTGAGTCCCATAGTGCTCAGAGCCATTTGAACCATAACCAGACTTTACGATAAGGCGCGCAGCCTGGCTAAATACAGTGCCATACCTGCCATTATTTAGAGTGAGGATTCCACCTCATGAGATGAGAAGCTAAAACAGTGCCGCGAGAAGAGTGAGTGTCGCAACTGCAACACCTACACAGAACTAAGTGCATCATCAGTGAGATGCGCAGTCGGCGCAGTGACAAGAGGAGAGCGGGGCAGGGGGAGATGTCATGACCCCCGTTTTATTACCAACGTTTCAATGTTTACATAGATCAATTTCCAAATTCTTCTGCAAACTTTCTTCAGAGCTAGGAACCTCGAAAACAGAATGAAAGAAATTCTGAAAAATAAGCTTTGTTTAACACGGCATATTCCTGAAAATGAGACCACGTGGAAACTGGATTCTTGATAAGTTTTTATATTTACGGTACATGAAGTTCAGAACTGCAATGTCAGTCACCCAAACTGTGTGTGTGATTCATTAAGGCTAATGTAATTTATTAATGTCCCCTGTGGCCTTGTGGCAGAACGCCTGCCTGTCATACTGCTGGCCTGAGTTCGATTCCCAGCCAACGCAAATTTTGAAACGAAGGTGCATGTTTTGTCATTCTTTTCGTTCGTCTTTAGTTCAATTTGAATACCTATATCACTTAAATACAAAATTTATCAAATAGATGTTAACTAACACAAATCTAATTTTCACTGTTATCAAAATTACATATGAGTGGGAGGGAAACATGTTACAAGAGGGTATGTATTCGGAGAAAGTTAACAGTACTTGCTGTATGTGTATGTTCACTGATTTTACGGTACGCCCTTCACTATTAGTTGACGACGATTACCTTCCCTTGTTCTATTTATAAATGGGAATATCTGTTTCATATCATCTCGGCAGACTGTAACAGGTTTTTCAGCGCAAGCGACCGAGTCAACCGTAGTTAAGAGACAAAAAATTAGAAAACGTACGTTTTCATAAAAATTATAATTATGTGCCTGTTAATTAGATGATATTTGATAAATTTTATATTTAAATAAGCTGAGCGAAAAAAACATATAATGACACGAATCAGCACTCGAACGATTAGCAATCTCGAAAGATGCCCACCTTTTTTCAATCCTCCCATATTTTACGTTTCACGGAAATCATCGTACATCATACTCCACTATTTTAAAATCTGCATCGGCAGTGAATCGAATCCCGGCCACTAGCGTGGCATAAGAGCACTCCACCATAAAGCCACACAGCCCAATGGAGCGTAGCGCCTTGCATCGAACCTATGTAAATCAGAGACGGAAGCGAGCAAAGAGATGCAATGAGTCATGGTAACTTCATGACAGATGCACTCGGATCCAGTAGCTAGCTGCGAGCAGTTTCAGCTTGGCCGAAAGGTGTCAGTATCTTACGGACTATGAAATTAGCAAGCAGTTAAAATAGTAAACTTGGCTGTGTTCATTGCGATTATTGCGTCTATAATTAATCATTGGTAATTTGTTTAATTATTAGTGTGAATTATAGTTTGAATCCGAAGTACTAAATAAATAATATTCTTATGTCTATTAACTGAGCATATGTTAGCTTGAGAACTGTGTACTGAGAGAGTGAACTGTACTCGGCGAAAATTGTATAGAGCTACTACCCAGTTTCTGGGGCTGAGAAAAACAAGAAACGTTTAACGATGATTTTGTTATTTGGAGAGTGAGTTGTTTTGATAGTTGTGGATTTTACAAATTTGTTCTTTTGATAAATTCTTCATAAAAAGCTATACCCCTCACCCCTCCCCATGAACCATGGACCATGGACCTTGCCGGTGGTGGGGAGGCTTGCGTGCCTCAGCGATACAGATGGCCATACCGTAAGTGCAACCACAACGGAGGGGTATTTGTTGAGAGGCCAGACAAACGTGTGGTTCCTGAAGAGGGGCAGCAGCCTTTTCAGTAGTTGCACGGGCAACAGTCTGGATGATTGACTCATCTGGCCTTGTAACAATAACCAAAACGGCCTTGCTGTGAAGGTACTGCGAACGGCTGAAAGCAAGGGGAAACTACAGCCGTAATTTTTCCCGAGGGCATGCAGCTTTACTGTATGATTAAATGATGATGGCGTCCTCTTGGGTAAAATATTCCGGAGGTAAAATAGTCACCCATTCGGATCTCCGGGCGGGGACTACTCAAGAGGATATCGTTATCACGAGAAAGAAAACTGGCGTTCTACGGATCGGAGCGTGGAATGTCAGATCCCTTAATCGGTCAGGTAGGTTAGAAAATTTAAAAAGGGAAATGGATAGGCTGAAGTTAGATATAGTGGGAATTAGTGAAGTTCGCTGGCAGGAGGAACAAGACTTTTGGTCAGGTGAATACCGGGTTATAAAAACAATATCAAATAGGGGTAATGCAGGAGTGGGTTTAATAATAAATAAAAAAAATAAGAGTGCGGGTAAGCTACTACAAACAGCATAGTGAACGCAGTATTGTGACCAAGATAGTCACCAAGCCCACGCCTCCTATAGTAGTACAAATTTATATGCCAACTAGTTCTACAGTAGGAAAAGGGAGAGAAGGAAACATAGTAGGTGAATATGAATTGGGGGTAAGAAATGAAAGAGGAAACCGTCTGTTAGAATTTTGCACAGAGCATAACTTAATCATAGCTAACATTTGGTTCAAGAATCATAAAAGAAGGTTGTATACATGGAAGAATCCTGGAGATACTAAAAGGTATCAGATAGATTATGTAATGGTAAGACAGAGATTTAGGAACCAGGTTTTAAATTGTAAGACATTTTCCAGCGGCAGATGTGGACTATTGGTTATGAACTTTAGATTAAAATCGATGAAACTGCAAAAAGGTGGGAATTTAAGGAGATGGGACCTGGATAAACTGACTAAACCAGAGGTTGTACAGAGTTTCAGGGAGAGCATTAGGGAACAATTGAGAGCAGTGGGGGAAAGAAGTACAGTAGAAGAAGAATGGGTAGCTCTGAGGGATTAAGTAGTGAAGGCAGGAGAGGATCTAGTAGGTAAAAAGACGAGGGCTAGTAGAAATCCTTGGGTAACCGAAGAAATATTGAATTTAATTGATGAAAGGAGGAAACATAAAAACGCAGTAAATGAAGCAGGCAAAAAGGAATACAAACGTCTCAAAAATGAGATCGACAGGAAGTGCAAAATGGCTAAGCAGGCATAGCTAGAGGACAAATGTAAGGATGTAGAGGCTTATCTCATTAGGGGTAAGACAGGTACTGTCTACAGGAAAATTAAAGAGACCTTTGGAGAAAAGAGAACCACTTGTATGAATATCAAGAGCTCAGATAGCAACCCAATCCTAACCAAAGAAGGAAAAGCAGAAAGGTGGAAGGAGTATATAGAGGGTCTATACAAGGGCGATGTACTTGAGGACAATATTATGGAAATGAAGAGAATGTAGATGAAGATGAAATGGGAGATGCAATACTGCGTGAAGAGTTTGAAAGAGCACTGAAACACCTGAGTCGAAACAAGGCCCCGGGAGTAGACAACATTCCATTAGAACTACTGACGGCCTTGGGAGAGCCAGTCCTGACAAAACTCTTCATCTACATCTACATCCGTACTCCGCAAACCACCTGACGGTGTGTGGCGGAGGGTACCCTGAGTACCTCTATCGGTTCTCCCTTCTATTCCAGTCTCGTATTGTACGTGGAAAGAAGGATTGTCGGTATGCTTCTGTGTGGGCTCTGATCTCTCTGATTTTATCCTCATGGTCTCTTCGCGAGATATACGTAGGAGGGAGCAATATACTGCTTGACTCTTCGGTGAAGGTATGTTCTCGAAACTTTAACAAAAGCCCGTACCGAGCTACTGAGCGTCTCTCCTGCAGAGTCTTCCACTGGAGTTTATCTATCATCTCCGTAACGCTTTCGCAATTACTAAATGATCCTGTAACGAAGCGCGCTGCTCTCCGTTGGATCTTCTCTATCTCTTCTATCAACCCTACCTGGTGCGGATCCCACACTGCTGAGCAGTATTGAAGCATTGGGCGAACAAGCGTACTGTAACCTACTTCCTTTGTTGTCGGATTGCATTTCCTTAGGATTCTTCCAATGAATCTCAGTCTGGCATCTGCTTTACCGACGATCAACTTCATATGATCATTCCATTTTAAATCTGGTGAGCAAGATGTACGAGACAGGTGAAATACCCTCAGACTTCAAAAAGAATATAATAATTCCAATCCCATAAAAAGGTGTTGACAGATGTGAAAATTACCGAACTACCAGTTTAATAAGTCACAGCTGCAAAATACTAACGCGAATAGGGTAGCATGGAGAGCTGCATCAAACCAGTCTCAGGACTGATGACCACAACAACAACAACAACAAAAGCTATTACGGTGTGATTGATCAAAACTAACAGACGAGAGATTGCGCGGTTTTTGGCTACGATGAACATCAGCCGATCAGAGGACAGTATGTTCGCGCCTATTCTGCGGGCTGAGAGAATTGCTTTGTGAAGCCTAAGGGAAGTTCCGGTCCCAGCCGTGATCGTGTTTGGATGTGGATATGAGGAGCTCTGAACAGATAAGAAAATTTTACGGAATAATGATTAGAACTTGACCGTGACGTGCCGCAAAGTGGACGCGAAAGTGTGAAAAAGATAAAAACGAAATTCCGATTTTAATATATAAACTGTGACTTTTGAATAACCAAAATCTGCATGACATGTTATAAAGGCGCAACCGCAAGATGAACATTCGTAATAGTAAAACTGTGTAATACTTTGGTGAGCATTCTGTCACAGACAATCTGTTTGTTACTTCTTTTGGGAACGCCCTCATTAATTACAGTAAGCTAGCTAATACGACTGAGTGTGACTGAACTTAAGATTAGCACGGGCTTGGCCGTTTTTGAATCAAACATGGGCCAATACATCGAAGTTTTCAATCGCAAACTAGCTTTTAATTAACTGCTCAGTTATCCTGACACTGAAAAACATTTGTTGCACCCGTCGGATTTGTGTAATTCTACAAATTCTACTACAGCTTTTCCAGCAAAAGACCATCATTTGCTTTTAGCAGGGAAGGCAAGTGTACCGGACTGCAGAAGGAGAAATTCACCACATGGTGAGTAGATGCTTTCCGTAGGACGAGCACAAATAACCGCGCCGTTGCAGGGGGGGTTGAGTTTGGTAAGTTAATGTCGACGGAAAACTCCATGTCGATTTTCTCCTTGCTAGTTGCGTTCCTGAGGATCGGCAGCAAGGGAATTCCCTTGTAGTGTTCCTCGACCACATCACCAGGATTCGCCTCCGTGATGAGCATACCGTTTTCTCAACGGAGCTCCACGCGATCCTGGAGGCACTGGGGCGGATTCGTCGTATTCAGGACAAACGGTTTCTCGTCTGCTCCGATTCCATTAGTCCTTTACAATAGCTACAAAACTTGTACTCAGCTGAGAAGTTGACTCAGCTGATCGATATATGAACAACTATGCTTGCTCCAATGGCAGGGAAAGCAGGTGTCATTCTGCTGGGCGCCAGGGCCGATCGGCCGCCAAGGAAGCCTGCAGAGGGCAGGATGTGGCACTGTGAGCTATTCCCCTGCAGGCTGTCGTTTATGCACTACACAGGAAGCTCATGCAGTTTTGGCACGAAGAATAGGTGGCAGAGACGGTCAGTAAGCTGCTGTGGCGTTCCTCCTGCTGGTTGCTCAGGCTAGATGAAGTGGTCTTCACACGTCTTTGAGCACTATGCTCTTACACATGGCTTTTTACTACGGAGCGGGGATCCCCCGTTTTAAGATGCTTCTGGCGTGCACATCTCTGCACGCCATATTTTAACAGAGTGCAGTTTAAACCTTGATGCAAAGGCAGAAGCAAATATGAGTGGGGAATCTGCCCTCTATTTTAGCTGATGATAAGACGAGCGTGACTAAAGTTTTATAGTTTTGTGATGTAGTTGGACTCTGACCTAAGCTTTTAGGCTAGAGGGTTTAGTGTGTTGCACAGTGGCTCGCTCACCCCCTTTTTTTAATCTTGTGGTCAGCCTGTCACGTCCATCTACCACATTGTTTTAACACCTTCTACCACTTTCTTCCTGTTTTATTGATGTTTTAATTCTGGCACGATACTTCGTTTCGTGCTTCGGTATAGGTACACAATTTTCCACATTTTGTTGCTTTTCGTTTCCGTGCTGGTTCTACTCCTGTTTCGTGTATTTTCCGGAAGCTCGAGCTGTTATCGCGCGGGCGCTAAAGACCTCGCCGTCGTGCGCCCATACCAACATATTCATCCATCCATCATCTAAGGATCGGCCCCCGTGGGCTGTTTTGTGGCATGACTGCTTGTAGGGCACGCCCTACCCAGGTACAGGCGCACACCCTGAGGATGACCGATCCTGCTGCCGACAACAAAACTGACAGGGTAGGTCCCCGAGTCCACCGCTGGATCAGCAAACGACACCAATCTGATGGAAGGAAAATTGCTCAACTAAGAAAAAATAAATAAAAGCTCACCGACATTGCCGACCACAGGTAGAAACGTCAGAAAGACACGGCATCACAACCTCGCGTAACAGCAGTTTGCAAACCTGTGCTCCCAGTCTTACAGTTAACCGTGTGGTTCTAGGCGCTGCAGTCTGGAACCGCGAGACCGCTCCGGTCGCAGGTTCGAATCCTGCCTCGGCCATGGATGTGTGATGTCCTTAGGTTAGTTAGGTTTAACTAATTCTAAGTTCTAGGGGATTAATGACCTCAGAAGTTGAGTCCCATAGTGCTCAGAGCCATTTGAACCATTTTAAAGCTTATAATTTACGCGACTGTCAAATATTGTTTAAAAATGTACAGGCTCCTAACATTTACATCACAAATATTCCGGAAATGGAAAGTGCTAGTGATGTTCGTTTGGTTTGGTAGTAAGGGCCTAGTATTGTTAACCAATCAACAGATTATAATAATACTTACAAGGGGACCTCCCCATCGCATCCCCCTCAGATTTAGTTATAAGTTGGCACAGTGGATAGGCCTTGAAAAACTGAACACAGATCAATCGAGAAAACAGGAAGAAGTTGTGTGGAACTATGAAAAAAATAAGCAAAATATACAAACTGAGTGGTCCATGCGTAAGATAGGCAACATCAAGGATAGTCTGAGCTCAGGGGTGCCGTGATCCCGTAGCACCGGAACGAGAGGTCCTTGGTTCAAGTCTTCCCTCGAGTGAAAAGTTTAATTCTTTATTTTCAGGCAATTATTATCTGTCCGTCAGATGCGAGGTAACTGCGCCTTAGTATGGGGACGCTACACCTAAAAAAACATCGAAACACACGTCAGTCGACTGCAGCGCACGGAAGAGAGAGTATTCCTGCTAACGAGGCTCCCTGGCTGGCAGTTGACTGTTCGCTACTTTGGACGAGAGTGCATTAAATACGTGAGATGTATTCCGTGGGCAATATGAATCCAGCAAATATAGCTCGCGGTCGCAAAACACAGACACTAAACTTATTACAGTGAACAGAGACGTCAATGAACGAACGGAGAGATCACAACTTTGCGAAAATAAAGAAAGTAAACTTTTCACTCGAGGGAAGATTTGAACCAAGGACCTCTCGTTCCGCAGTTGCTAACGCTAACCACGGGACCACGGCGTTCCTGAGCTCACGCTATGCATGATGTTCCCTATCTTGCGCATGGACGACTCAGTTTGTATAGTTTGCTTTTTTTTCATAGTTCCACACAACTTCTTCCTGTTTTCTCCATTGATCTGTGTTCAGTTTTGCAAGGCCTATCCACTGTACAAACTTATAACTAAATCTGAGGGGGAGGGGGGGGGGGGTGCGATGGAGAGATTCCCTTGTGTTAGAAAGTTTACTTTTTGTGCAGACACACACTTTTTAAATAGAACAATGCCTATTGATGTTAACAACCTAAATATAGTGTAAATCAAAATGGCAGTGGTGTTTGCTGCAGGATACTAGTGAAGCAGCGTGGTCCAAGGCGTCTTGCCACGGTTCGCGCTGTTCCCCCCGTCAGAGGTTCGAGTCCTCCCTCGGGCGTGTGTGTGTGTGTGTGTGTGTTTTTCTTAGCGCTATTTAGTTTGTTAGATTAATTAGTGTGTAAGCCTAGAGATCGATGACGACAGCAGTTTAGTCCCATAGGAACTTTCTACAAATTTCCAAAAAATTTCTAGTGCGAGTCGCTTACGAGATATCGTATTCTGAGAAAGTTCCCACGTCGACACCTGTTTGTGCCATTCAACCTTGGTAGTTGCTAGGTAGGATGTTGCTATGTTTGCTTACAGTGTGCGACTTGCCAGTCAGCTAGTGAGTGACACTGCAGGCAGCAGGTCGAGAGTGGACAATGGGACTCAATCAACGCAGAAAAAGCCGTCATACTCAAGGTCCAGGAAGAATGCAGTTTGTTCTTATATGGTGTATGCAGCAAGATATCCCAATAGACGTCAGCTATCTCGGCATTTATTTATCAACGTCTTCAACCAATAACGTGAAACTCGTAGTTTAACACTTGGACAACGTTAACAGAAGGAAACAAGTGACGACAGAAGAGGGGGAAATTAATGTTTCTGCTGCTCTTGATGTTGATCTGCACAACGTCCCGCGACAACAAGGTGATTAAATGCGGAGCACAAGTTCGGATTAGAAAATGATGTAGAAGGAAATCGGCCGTGTCCTTACAAAGGAACCATCCAGGCATTTGTGTGAAGCGATTTTGGGAAATCACGGATAATCTAAATCAGGATGGCCGAACGCGGGATTGAACCGTCGTCCTCCCAAACGCGCGGCCAGCGCGCTAACAACTGCGTTAGTTCACTCAGTGGCATGAGTCAGGCAAGTGTCCTACGCATTCTTCATCGACATAGGTTCCATTCCTACCACATCTCTCTCCATCAATATCTACATGGAAACTATACAGACGCTCGCTAATCCGGCCATTCCTAGCACATATGGGTGCCGGATTATTGAGTTTCTGAAATTTATTTTATTCATTTACTTTGTTCTTTATTTATTTTGAAAAAATAGGGGATATAGTGTACTGTACTTTATTACACCGAAAGATACAATTTTAAAACAAAGAGGATATTTTACTAAATCCAAAATACATTAATTTTCGAAGAAAACTTAGTCCTTGAATGTATATTGTACATAATTATACACTCACTATGAAACATGTCGCCAATTTTTAAGTGTCGCAATGATGAAACGCGAGGGTGGCAAGCTTTATCACGCAACCGCTTACAAGCATTACCTCGGTACGGCATGTATCTGGTTGTTGCATAATGTACTCCAGGAAGACCTCGGCAGCTTCAGCCCAGCAGTGTGAGAAATCTTCATGCTCTCACCTCCTGTGTCCTCTTCTTCATCACTTTCATCGTTACTTTCTTGCACGCTTTTGATTATTTCTTCATCTGTTAAAGTTTGGTCCGTATCACAGTTTTCCTCGTTCAGCCACTTAGTAACATCTTCATCATCAATTTCTTCTCCTTCTGGAACTTTGTGGAAGATGTCAGTGTATAAAGTAATTGAGAATTCCGAATTGACTGACTCATCGCTGTCACTCACTTCTTGATCCAACTCGGCATCAATGGATGGCCACAATTTTCTCAAGCTATTCATTATGGTAGCGCTCTCCACATTATCCCATGCTTCGGCTGTTTGGAAAACAACATCACTATGTTAATTGCTTTCCACGCCTTCAGCATAAACTTGATAGAGTCGTTTTCACTTTCGTTCAGCAAGGAGACGAGACGTGAATATTGATAATGACGTTTAATTGATTCCAAAATTCCCAGGTCCATGGGCTGAATTAGGGCTGTCACATTGGGTGAGAGAAAGAGTGCTTATGCATGTATACCATCGGACTTTAGAGAAACATCTGAAGGATGACTGGGAGCGTTGTCAGTTATAAAAATAGCTTTCAGTGGAAGCTTTTTCTCCTTTAGATCTTCTCCCAATACTGGCACAAATGTTTCATGGAACCATGTCTGCCCACCCACGGTTTCTTCTGAGCGCAATACTGCAGTAGTAGAGTATTTGTGTAAGTGTGTTGAAAACAACGTGAATGTTGGGATTTTCCAATCACCATAAGCAGTAGTTTATGAGTCCCATTCATTACAATACGCCATTAATATTACGCGCTGTTTCTGTTGCTTGTAAACAGGAGTTTCTTTCTCGTTCTTGGCGGCTAATGTTTTTAAAGGAAGTATTTTGTATAAGAGCCCTGTTTCATCAACATTATACAAGGTATCAGCAGTTAACTCTTCTTCCTTTATTATTTTCTGTATCTTGCTTACAAACTCATCAGCATTCTTATCGTTAGCTGAGTGACTTTCCCCGGTGACTGTCAACTGCCGAATGCCACGGCGTTTTTTCCAGTCTGATAGCCAACCTTCGCTCGCTGCAAACAAATTACTGCCGCCAAGTTGTTTGTTAAATGAAGCAGTTTTTTTCCTTTATAGTCGCGCCACTGAGTGGAGTTCCTTTACTGCGTTGTTGTGTGAACCCTATATAAACAGCTACGTCCAGTTCTTCATTTACACCCTTTCGCATAACCTTCCGTTTTCCCAACTCACTATCCACTTGTGTTGAAGACTGTCGAATAACATCTTTCTTTTTGATGTCATAAATAGTTGCTCGCCTAACGTTGAACTCAGCAGCAATGTCTTTCTGCGAAGAACCGCAATTTAAATTGTCTAAAATTTCGAGTTTCTGTTTGAGGTCTAGCGTAACGTGTTTCCTTTTAGAAGACATTATTCCGAACTGTAAAGAAAGCTACAATTTCAAATACAGTATATACAGCATTGTTTAACTAAGCATTGTTGCACACAATAATTCATTGTGCACGTGTTTTTGGATGTGCGCAGAATTACTGAGAGGCCTGACTACTGAGTGCCGGATTAGCGAGAGTCTAGTGTATTATGAGGATCGTCTTAACTTCTGTACATGCACATCAAGACAGCATACTCCATGTGTCCCATGTATTTTGTTTACCGATGAAGCTACATTCACCAATCATGAACAGGTAAACCGCCGCAACACGCACTATTAATCCGTTGAAATCCCCGTTGACTTCGTCAGATGGAACTCAGCGTCCATGGAACGTAAACAAAATGGTTCAAATGGCTCTGAGAACTATGGGACTTAACATCTGAGGTTATCAATCCCATAGAACTTAGAACTACTTAAACCTAACTAACATAAGGACATCACACACATCCATGCCCGAGGCAGGAATCGAACCTGCGACCGTAGCGGTCGCGCTGTTCCTAACTGTAGCGCTTAGAACCGCTCGGCCACCACGGCCGGCGGAATGTAAACATGCAGTGTGGAATACTGAACCATCAGCTAATACGTCCTTTATTCATAGATGGAATACTGAACGCACACCAGTATCGCAAGTTTCTATCAGACGATCTTCCACGGATGATAGAAGACGTTCCTCTGCAAACTAGAAGGAACCTGTGGTACCAACATGATAGCTGTCCATCTCATACTGGTCGAAGTACTACAGCTTGTCTTCGCGTATTTTTTACCAAATAGATGGATTGAACGCGAAGGACCTGTACCTAGGTCGGCCTCTTCCCCGGATTTGAAGGCTGTACGGCATTTTTCTGCGAGGAAAGCTGAAAGACGATGTTTAGGAGGACATACCAGCTACAACCGATGATATGCAACAATGTATTTACTGCTACTGCAGCCAGCTCGGGCACTCCTCTGAAATGTTAGCACGTATGGTTCAGTCGTTCCGTACCAAACTGGAAGCGTGTATTGCCGCTGCAGGTAGTCATTTTGAACACAACCTTCCATGGTCAATTGCCTCGTTATTCTTCAGAATCCGCGTAACTTGCGAATGAACTTCTGTTGTTCTTTAGTGTGGTCTACCGCAGGTACTGTACAAGTGTTGGTGTACAAAGAATACCAATCTAATTTAGCCTACTTCTAGTTCATTAACGTCAACATGCATTGTTCCATTTGAAAAGTGTATGTTTGCACAAAAATAGTTTCTAAATATTATTACAATCTGGCGATTCGCTGACAGTACAAGCCACTGACTACCAATAGATTTTCAAAACCGCGCATTAATAGCACTTTTCATTTCTGCAATATCTAAAGTGCAAGTTTTAGGTGATTTACCTTGTACACACGCAAACATAACTTAAAATTAACAATATTCTTTCAGTATTAGCAAAAAAATAAAACATTTCTTAATTTCAAATCAAGAAGTAATAATTAAGTTGTTCTCTAAAAAAAAATGTTGAGAAACATACTGGCAGAGACACTACTCTTTGTGATACAATCTGTCACGTTATTTAACAACTAAAACGGTGACTGCTTCCCTACAGGCTTGTGATGAGATTTTAAAGCTGCTAACTCAAATAAATTTCATCAGATATCTAACATCTGCCGCCTCATTCTGGAGTAAAACACACCACTAATGCTTGTAGGGAATGATAGACTTCTCAGTTCTGCGAGGAATTGTTATCTATGTTTTTGGAACTCCGAGCAAGAAAAGATTAATGATGTCTGCAATATCTGAATTATTGTAAACACAGGTGTATGACTTTCTTATTTGTCGACGATACAAATCAGAATGGAAGCTACTGTAACTGAATCTCATCCGAGTGATTGCAGTGCATGTTATGATAGTAAGGTAAGCAACGGAAGTGTGTTTGACCTAGCCATCATTTTTTGTTTATTAGCGTTTCATGTTTCCCATTGCTCTTCGCACAGGGACCTGACTTCGATTTTTAATTGATGCAGGCTAACAAGTTAGTGAAAAGCAATTCGGTACTAAGGTATACTCCGGATATAGCAACTTCCGTGGCCAGTCTTTTGTTTCATTATAAGAAATGCCTGCATGATCTTTTATTCAACTGATATATATGTTCGATAGCACTGCAGTACTGAATGCAGTATGTCCACAAAATGTTTCTCGCTATGTTTTTCCTCAGTTCCTGTCCTGCTGTGAAAATCTGGTATTATTATAATTCTTAAAACAATTGTAGGCCACAGGTATTCTTAAAATTTTGAACAAATGCTTTCAGACCATGCGTTTGTCTGAACTGCAGTTCCTTGAAAGCTAGGCTGTAATGATGTACTAGCACTGATGTAGACATAAGCAAACGTACACTGTGCCTCACAATTCCTACTGCACAGTTTAAAGGCTGTAAGGAGAACTTGGTAGATAAAGTTTAGTTAAGGAACCCACGTCCGGAAATGTGCCGTCTGGATTCAAAGTAAGTTCGAAGATTGGATCTTTTCAAATCTCCCTCTTCAAGACAGGCACACAAAACGAGAAGATGGTGCCGCCGTCAGTCGGGCGTACGTCACGTAGAAGAAGACAGGACGAAGAGTGATGGAAACACTGCCCATGCCGTGGGCTCCTGTGTAAAACAGAGGCCAGAGCTCATTGCCTCTGCTGTGTGCTTAACGTTAGCGGGATATCTGAAAGTGATCCGATCCTCAAACTTATCTTACATCCAAACGGCACATTTTCGGACATGCGTTCGTAATCAGAACATTAGCTACTGAATACGGCCCCACAACCCCCTAGAAGCCTGTAAAAGAAACTGTGAAACAAACTGTATAAAATGTTTGAATGTTACAGTACATAGTGGTTATCAAAATCATGTGTTATGTCCGAATACCGTATCGGACCTTTTATGCCTGGCGTAAAGCAGCAATTGGAAGTGGCGTGGACTCAATAAGTCGTTGAAAGGCCCCTGCGAAATACTGAGCCCTGTTATCTCCATAGCCGTCCATAATTGCGAAAGTGTTGCCTATGCAGGATTTTGTGCACGAACCGACCTCCCGGTTACGTCCTACAAATAAATGTTCGACGTTGTCCAGAATGTTCTTCAAATCAATCGCGAACAACAGTGGCCCGGTGACATGGCGCATTGTCATCCATGACAATTCGATCGCTAAATGGCTGCAAATGGTCTCCAATTAGCCGAACACAGTCATTTCCAGTCAATGATCGGTTCAGTCGGACCATAGGGTCCAGTCCATTCCAAGTAAACACAGCCCACACCGTTATGGAGCCACTACAAGCTTGCACTGTGCATTGTTGACTACTTGGGTCTATGGCGTCATGTGGTCTGCGCCAATCTCGAACCGTAGCACCAGCTTTTGCTTTTACCAGACGAAATCGAGACTCATCTGACCAGACAGCCATTTTCCGGTCGTCCAGGGTCCAACCGATATGGTCACGAGCGCAGGAGAGGCGCTGAAGGTGATGTCGTGTTGTTAGCAAAGGCACTTGCGTCGGTCGTCTGCTGCCGTAACCCACTAACGCCAAATTTCGCCGCTCTGTCATAATGGATACGTTCTCGTACGGCTCACTGATTTCTGCTCGTGTTTCACGCAGTGCTACTTGTCTGGTAGCACTGACAACTCTACGCAAAGGCCGCTGCTCTCAGACGTTGAGTGAATGCAGTCCGGTCACTGTGTTGTTCGTCGTGAAGGTAAGAGTCTGAAATTTGGTATTCTCGGCACACTCTTGACACAGTGGATCTCGGCATAATGAATTCCCTAACGAGTTCCTGAACTGAATGTCCCATGCGTCTAGCTCCAACTACTACTCCGGGTTCAAAGTTGTAATTCCCGTCGTGCGGCCGTAATAACGTCGGACACCTTTTCACACGAATCACCTGAGTACAAATGCCCTTTTATACGTTGTGTAAGCCATATTTCCGCCATCTGTGTATATGCATATTGCTGTCTATGACTTGTCACCTGAGTGTAACATATTGTTATGATTTTTCAATTGTTGCATTTGTGGCTCGTTCAATGAAATGGTGACGGCAATATACGCTGCGGGTGGCTGGGAGGTGGGCAAGAGCAGTAACAAAACTGACCACCTCCTCCTCCGCGCCTGAAGACGTGGTAGATCCCACTTTTTACGGTCAGACACTCTCAGCTGGGAGCCATAGCACCTCTCGCCACGTGGACCGCACAGTGCGCGCGGACTCTTGGGTGGGACGAGCGAGCCGCCCCCCTACATAGCAGTAGCTGGTGGAGTGGGTCGTAAACACAGTAGCAGCATCAGCGGCGCACGGCGGGCTCGAGAGGCGGAAAGTGAGACGTAGGCGGAGACCCTGGCGCCCAACTGCCGGAAGTGACGTCGGCGAGCGGTGGATGGCGGGCGGCGGCCGCCATCTGGCCCCTGCACGGCTCCATCCCGACCACGCCTGGCCAACGCCCGCCGCCCACACGACGTGCTTATTGCTGGGGGGAAAGGGTGGCACATCCAGCTGCTGAGGAGCCCAGTGGAAGGAACTGCTGAAAAAAGTAGGAGTCAGCAACAGAAAGACATGCGAGGTGATCAAAGCAAACCACTCATTACTTATCTTCATGTCGCGACTGTTTACAACATACCAGATAAACTAAGGCAATGACCTGTTTCAAGTCATTTTCATTTTCTTCTGCGACGCGTTTAGAGAGCTTACAGCCTTATCTCCAACGTGATCATCGAATTACACTAGTTACAATTTGTCACTACTTATCGTGATATGGCACTGAAATTATAAATTTTATCAGTACTTTCGTTACTTGCGAGATACTCCAGCAAAAGGAACCTCAAGGGTCGATATACACTTTTTCGTCATCAAACAGCACACAAACGCGGAACACCCCAAACAGTCCAGAGCTGTGTAGTTGTCGAAATACACTGTCTTGTAAATCGAAGAGCATTCTTACAATCTGAATGAAAGACACAGATAACATGCATACAAAATTTCAAATCTTATTAAAAAAATACTTGTAAACATGTATTTCAGCAAAATTATTTGTTAATGAAGCGGTTTGTTGAATTCGGAGCTCAGTTCATATTCTCGTTAAAGAAGAGATTACCACAAACTTACTGTGTATCGTAAGCTTGAGAAGCTTCTAAAAAAGCATATTGCCACTGTCTCAGAGTTGTCAATGAGTATCTTCTGACTGTGTTTTCTGTTGAAAAAAAAAATTATATCGTTTATTTTTCTCGGCTGTCACACAACTTTTTTCGTTAATTCATTAACGTAAACATACCCGTGCGACAAATATTGAATTATACTGAAAGTCCAACTGCAGTGCCAAATCCAATTTTTAAAAAAATGCGAAATAATGAGGAAGGTACAAACGCCCGTTAATAACGCATGCAATTTCAAAAGGCAGTGAACACAAAATTACTCCTTGTAATGTTTCCGGGAGTCGTTTCACAGCGAAACCGATATGGGCGACTGTACCTACAAATATGACAATCGGGAACGTCATCGGAACTGACGGAATGTGCTTGTAGCGAATGCTTGTATCGTCATTATGGATGAAAAATGAGCACAGGAAGCTTGTGCGGTGTTACTGACGAAATTACGGTAGAAACAGTGATTCGTTGCTGAGTTTCGTTTGTTCGGTTTAATCTTGCAGACAAGTTGTCTCGTCCTTCCGCTACGGATGAAATATTATGAGTCACATGTGATTCCAAATACTCTGGTTTCCACTAACATGAAAAAGAAACAATATTTCGACAAAAGTTAAGATTGGCACAAAATTTACGTTTGAAGTATGGATGACTGTGTTACACAAATCTAAAACAAATAACAGGATTAGGCCCCGGCTCCTTCCACAAAATGCAGTTTCCTCTCACGCTAGTTTTTTTGCCCGCTGAGACACAAATGTGCCTCATCAGTGGCTACTCGTTTGTAGTAATATTAAATGTGTAAAACCGTATGTCTGTTAGTTTTGGAGACTAGCATGTTCAAAAACAACCACACGGAGTTTTATGGAAATTTCACTGGTAACTTCAGCGAACTTAGGGGCACTATATAGGCTATATTTCATCGAAATCGGACCACGACAAAAAACGATATTTTATATATTATAAAAATGTATTATACGTATATTCCACTTCTCCTCCGAAACCACTGGGTCTATTTCAACCTAACATGGTACACACATCACTTACTGTCTGTAAAGACTAGTTGTGAAGTTAAGAGCCATCTACCTATCAAAGGGGTACGGGTGGAGGTGAATAACGAGAGTAGGCCACGAAGCGCGAATACCCCATTTTTCATTCATCCAGTATTTGAGAACGAAAGCACTTAGTGATCTGCAAATTTTTGTCTCTGACGTGTGCCACACAACGACGAAAGGAAAAAAAGGTTTCTCGCTTACTACATGTTGCAGACAATTTGCACATACAGAACTGAATGTACCAGGAAAAGTTATATCATAGTTCAGGAGATATGACGTCATAAACATTGAGATGCGTGAAAAACTTCGACATCGTGCATGACTTTCAAATTTATCACTTCTTTGGTAGGAACTCTATTCGCAATAAATACAACACACAGTATCCACATATGAGGCGGAATATACCTACAAATTTCATTGTACGGCACAGACATAGGGGAGAAGATGATGTACTGAGAAAAGGAAGAGGAGGAAAGGGATGAGGAGATAGACGTAGAAAGTAAAGAGAAGGAGATGAACAGAGAAGGAAGAGGAGATGAACCGGGGGGTGGGGGTGAGAGTAGCAGATGGCCGAAGAGAGGGGTGGGGGGTGGAGGAAGCGGACAGAGACAATAAGAAGAAGTAGATGGATAGAGAGAGGGGAAAGGAGGAGCATGTCTAATAGAATTCAAATAAAGTTCTGGACGACGACGGGTACTCAGAAGATAGTTTTAAACAAAATTTCAAAATATAAAACATTTATGCTAAAAGCAGCGGGCGAAAATTCGTGAAATTTTTTTATTGTCTCGATGAGGCTTCTTTAACCTCAGTTACTTGTTATTCACTTTTTTTTTTAGGGCGTCCAGTAACTGGTTGGATAGTTTCACATCTGAACATAGTACAAAAGATACCAAATCAGTTCTTAAACTAAATTAACATAATATGAATACCGTTCAGTTTGCCAGGCCTAGTTCTCACGCACACGTAAAATATCTTATATTTTGCAATTTCAGTACGATAAGTACTCAGAGGGGATGGCAGGTGTGTGTTAAGCCATTTTGGGCAAGAAAACTCACGTGAACACAATTTGAGTTTTGCTTAAACAACAGAGACCCAGTCTTACAATCTGCTGTATAAATACGCCTGTTCTTAGGACAACAAAAAACCAATAGACGAACGTCAAAACTAGAACATGCACAATATAGCGGCGCTCCACAGTGCTCTCGCAACGTCTGTAGTTTGCAAGACAACTGGAAGTCTTAGAGCAGAATGACAGTGGAGTATTTGGCTATGCAGTGCGGCTGCTGAAATATCAAGCTTCATTGAGTTGGTATTTGCACACCATTTACGAAGAAAAAGCAATACAGGGGACGAATGTACAATGGGCGTACGCGAGGGACAGTCAGTTGTGGCTGGCTGTCGCTCCCCTTCTAGTTCATAGACTGTGGCAGCAATTCCTAATCCCGAGTTTCGAATCCACTGTGTTTATCGCGCAGCCCTAACGGGCAGTTAGTATTTGGCACTGTAGGAGGAATGCACTCGGGACGCAATCGCAAAACAGCCTGTCCGGAAGACTGATACGACGGGAAAGCGCACGGGCAGCTCCACGGACGCGGAGAGAGTGCGCGCGTTCACTGCTCGCCGACTGAGCGGGCGTGCGCTGTGGGCACGCCGCGGTGTGTGTACTCTGTACACGCTCATCACGTAGCGGCGATCTCTGGACAACACGAGCTTCAAACCCAACTGTCGATACACCTCACACAATGCGCTCATCGTCCCTCTAAATGATGTGGAAACGTCACTTTCAGCATAGTTAGCCGGCCGGAGTGGCCGAGCGCTTCTAGGCGCTACAGTCTGGAACCGCGCGACCGCTACGGACGCAGATTCGAATCCTGCCTCGGGCATGAATGTGTGTGATGTCCTTAGGTTAGTTAGGTTTAAGTACTTCTAAGTTCTAGGGGACTGATGACCTCAGAAGTTAAGTCCCATACTGCTCAGAGCCATTTGAACAATTTTTTTCACCATAGTTCTTCCAACAAACTTACAGTAAAAAGATTAAATATGCCATCCTGCTTTCTATCCAGTGACGAGTAGCCTGTTACCAGCGGCTGAACGTCATTAAAATGTACAAAAAGAAATAAGCTAGATGGTACTTACTGCGTGTCGATATCAACTTCAACAACAGCTTGTCCTCACTCACCTGCAACAAGACAGAAGTGATTGTTGTTTTCATGTAACGAAACAAGAAAGCAATAAAATCTACGAGTGCTTAAAAAAATAGCAATAAGAAAACAGATTTTTCGCTGTTGTTGACAGATAAATACTAACGTATACAACATGAAACACACATCTCCTACCATAACCATCTAGTCTAAGCCTTCGATTAAGCCAATTTTTTTCCAAATTTACACTTGTACACGAAAACGCAGACAACTTCAAAATTACGAATTCCCGACATAGAATCATTTCGAAATGCAATCAACACAGTCAGAAACTTCTATTTAGTTTATGAACAGCTTTAGTTTTCTCAGAGGAGTACAACTTTTTCTGTCAAGTACCACCATCAGACCACCTCACATCGCAGTGCACAGTTAAAACGTTCCGAAAAACGAAAGCGGTCGGTGCACACTTCTGATTCTGAACTTCTAGAACCCAAACGATAAGTAGTCGTGTGGCGTACCACAACACATGGCCTCTAGAAACCTTACGACAGCTAGTAGCGTGATATTCGCGATGAGTCACGGCTTTACCGCAACAGATGATGGGGCGTCGCCAACCTGCAGCTTCACGCGAAAGTTCCTTATGAATGACGAGCTATCAGGTTGAATACAATAAAGTGACAACTCTGCCTTATATCAAATTGAAAAAAAACTACGTATAATAGTTTACTGTGTCAATAACTAGCAACTGTGTTAATTTCAGCCTTCTGTGTACGTACAGTACTTACAGAGGTACGCAAGACCACTTGAAACACCGAACTTAGAACCTCCGTAACTCGGTAACATCTTGATAAGTCCTTAAGTATTAGCTAACAGTCTTGTCTTCATATGGAGGCAGTGTTTGCACTTAGCTCTAAAAAAATGTGTTTATTTCGAATAACCGCAAAGAGTCGAATGATTGTGATGTATGTGAAAAACGTTGACGTACAGATGAAACAAGCGTTGCGCCAACTCCGAATATTCTGTGTGAAACGTCAATTATTTCGAGTGACTAATCGTATCTACGTTCTTATTAAGTTCTAAGTGTATATTCACAGAATATTAAGCGAGTATTCAATCCACGGACAATCTGTCTCTGCTTTCCATATAAAGTCCGTGTTGAGACCTTGAACTGGCTACTAAGAGTCACAGTTTTGTGCACATGAAAACCCTCGTATCAAGTGTATATAGCACAGTCTCAGCGGGTTAATGTTTGCTTGAAAGGGCAAGACTGGGTGTCCCAGGAGGAATGGTCAATACTCGGGGATATAAAACGAAACTCATTAGAAGCGAAATAGGGCTCTAAAACGCATATCTTAAGCGCTATGAGCACTTGTTCAATAGAAGAGACTTCTTTCACAGTAGCGAAGATAAACAAGCGCTCCAAGCTCGTAAGGTATATCCTTTACAGCCCATGTTTATTGGACTCTTTTTTTGTTTTGGTCTATACAATCTCCTCGCAAAAGTACGGAAAATGAAGAGCTTACAGTAGAGGAGATTTCTTTCACAGTTTCTAAGACGAAGAAGTTATTAATCTAAAGGTATGCATTTTTAGAGCGCATGAGTACTAGATTTTTTTGATTCGAATGATCGTTCCTCTCGTATCCTGAATATTGACCATTCCTCCTAGGGTATCCTGAATATCAGAGTTTTGGTGGAAACTTCTTCTCACTTGACACTTGGGGGGGGGGGGGGGTGTTCTATAAGTAATGCAACATTTTTTTCTCAGCCTATTACTGTTGAAAAAAATCGGAATTTACTGTGGGACATCTTGGAATATTCCAGCTCCAGCCTCTATAGTTTTATCAAGTTCCGATAGGTGGCGGCAATACATGTAACTTTCGAAGTGGCGTCTGTTACGCAGGAGCGTTCTTTTGAGCATCGAAGACATCCACAGGCGCTTGCAGAATGTTGAAAGAGACCTGACAGTGAACAAAAGCACGATCATCATCGCAACAAGGTCGCAAACCTGTCCTTTCTCCCATGTGCCGGCCGGCCGCACACAGCTGTGACGCCTGCAGTGTCGGAACGTGCGGACACTCTCATTCGGATCACAAACACCTCGCTGCTCAACTGTACGTCTCTGTTGGTAGTGCTGACACACTCCCCCACCAGTGGGCGTACTCAAATGTGTGTGCCTATTGGGTTCCTCACCGCCTACCTGAAGACCATGAAGGATTCACTCTGCAAGTCCAAGTACGTGGCTGATCGGAAAGTTATTGATGCATTAGGACATTGGTTTCGACGTCGACCAGTAAAGTGCTAGTATGCGGGCATACAGGCTCTCCCAATACGGTGGTGTTAGACCGACACATTGCAAGGAGATTATGTTGAAAAATTGTAGCCTAAGGTTCGGGGAATAATACGGTGTATTTGAATCCTAAATGAAACCAACCTGCTCTTAGAAAAAAATGTGTTGTATTACTTATTGAGAGCCCCTCCTAGTCAGCAAGACAAGAAACTTTGAACATTTTGCACTCTGTTCTACACCTACATCTACATCCATACTCCGCAAGCCACCTGACGGTGTGTGGTGGAGGGTACCCTGAGTTACCTCTATCTGTTCTCCCTTCTATTCCAGTCTCGTATTGATCGTGGAAAGAAGGACTGTCGGTATGACTCTGTGTGGGCTCTAATCTCTCTGATTTTATCCTCGTGGTCTCTTCACGAAATATACGTAGGAGGGCACAATACACTGCTTGTCTCTTCGGTGAAGGTACGTTCTCGAAACTTCAACAAAAGCCCGTACCGAGCTAAGCGTCTCTCCTGCAGAGTCTTCCACTGGAGTTTATCTATCATCTCCGTAATGCTTTCGCGATTACTAAATGATCCTGCAACGAAGCGCGCTGCTCTCCGTTGGATCTTCTCTATCTCTTCTATCAACCCTATCTCGTACGGATCCCACACTGCTGAGCAGTATTCAAGCAGTGGGCGAACAAGCGTACTGTAACCTACTTCCTTTGCTTTCGGATTGCATTTCCTTAGGATTCTTCCAATGAATCTCCGTCTGGCATATGCTTTACCGACGATCAACCTTATATGATCATTTCATTTTAAATCACTCCTAATGCGTACTCCCAGATAATTTATGGAATTAACTGCTTCCAGTTGCTGACCAGCTAATTTGTAGCTAAATGATAAGGGATCTATCTTTCTATGTATTCGCAGCACATTACACTTGTCTACATTGAGATTCAATTGCCATTCACTGCACCATGCATCAATTCGCTGCAGATCCCTGCATTAATCTACGATTAATGCGACTAAGTTTCTTGTAGCTTGCGTAGTCGAAAAATATTCGCCGTCGCTACAGTACAGGCGTGTGTGCTGTAGAAGAAAACACTGGAAGATTGAGCGGGGCATTTTGGGCAGGCGCAGTCGCTCGTGACACGAATATTTACTAGTCGACTTCACTTTAAAATACCACATCTGTCTCAACGAGACTACGCCAAATATCGCCTCCCCAAGCAGTTTTCCCCACCTTGTGCACTGCCTCTTTTTCTTTTTTGAAATATCTATGAGTGTCCCACTAATTCACTCGCAGATGAAGCTGCTTCATGTTTTTTAACACCAGTTTCATGTAAGCGTGCGGGCAGGCGTCGTCAGCTGGCTGACAGGACACAACGCATACCACGGACGCCCGCCCTACCGCGCCCTCGGCAGGCCAGATTAATCGAATGAAGCCCCGGCTGGCCCTATTGCTGCTCCGGCGGCCTCCCACGCACGCCCTGCCGTGCTGGGTGCTCGCTTGGACCTTGTACACACTAGTATACAAACTCGAGTGATTTTTGTATCTAGGCAGTGTCTACATTCAATCGATCAATTTAGTATAGACACAACTGAGAGATATTTCTTGTCTATAGACACGCTTTTGCCACAAAATACGATAACTGTTGACTCCCGTTTGAAATGGGAGACATGGCACAATTCTTACAAAATGTTGTGCGACACCTCGTAGTGTGGACGTTGGTAGACATAGGCTCCAGTTATTGGCGCAGTGGAAAAACGGAGAAAGTGTTGCAAACGACTGACGAAATTCCCGCACCATCGTGTTAGCGGGAAGTTTATACCGCACAGAGAAATTTGTTAACATCGAGTACAGATTTAAGGGTCAGGAAGTCGTTTCTGAAACTATTTCTATGAAGTGTAACCATGTATGGAAGTGAAACATGGACGGTAAATAGTTTGGACAAGAAGAGAATAGAAACTTTCGAAATGTGGTGCCACAGAAGAATGCTGAAGGTTAGATGGGCACATCACACAACTAATGAGGAGGTATTGAATAGAATTGAGGAGAAGAGGGGTTTGTGGCACAACTTGACGAGAAGAAGGGACCGGTTGGTAGGACATGTTCTGAGGCATCAAGGGATCACAAATTTAGCACTGGAGGGCCGCGTGGAGGGTAAAAGTCGTAGAGGGAGACCAAGAGATGAATACACTAAGCAGATTCAGAAGGATGTAGGTTGCAGTAAGTACTGGGAGATGAAGAAGCTTGCACAGGATAGAGTAGCATGGAGAGCTGCATCAAACCAATCTCAGGACTGAAGACAACAACAACAACATATATAGCTGCAAAATTGCCTTAGTAGCGACCTTTTTGGAAAATCATTTCGACCGCTACTTCACCCGCGTGTTGGTTCGGGGTGGGCTACATATACAAACTGAATCATCATTGCCCACCCCAAACCACCACGAAAATAGGGGACGAAATAATTTTTGAAAATATGTCGCTACTAAGGCAATATTGAAGTTAGACCTACGAAAATTGGTATTTGGTTACTGTGACACAAATAAAGGAATACTACTTTCGATATTTATTGTGAAATTTAACCCCTATGGCGGTGAAACAGCAGGTGAATTTTTTTTAAATAACCCATTAATAAAAAAAAACTACTTAAGTATTTTAAAGCTACATCTATCAAAATTGGTATTCGACTTGTCAGTTACAAATTGACAAATATGTACTTCAGTGTTTGTGGAAATTTAACCCATAAAGGTGGAAATTTAACTCATGAAGAGGTGAAGTGCGGGATGAAATGTTTTATGAAAATATTACATTACGGGGTGAAAGCATTTTTAAAGCTAAATTTACGAAAATTTTAATTTGGCTTCTCGGTTACAAATAAAAAATAAGAGTATCATTGTTTTTGGAAGTTCAACTTCCATGGGAGGTGAAATAGAAGATTAAAGTTTTTGTTGAAATATTTAATTATGGAAGCATGTTTGAAGCTAGATCTATGAGAACTGGTATTTGACTCCTAAAGAAATATGTGTTAGGGAATGAAAGTTTTTATGGAAATAGGACAACAAGAGCTCATTAGGCAGGATTAACAAAGACCTTCGACTCCAGCTAACAGAATCGTTTTTAATCACAAGTACATCGGAAGAGACCATACTTCTAAGGGCTTAATTAGCGTAAAAAGTTTAGACGATGTTGCAACTTGTGAACAACATAAAAAATCAATTAAACAAAAACAAAATAAATCTATGGAGACAATATAGACTACGCGAGCGAAGCTACTTCCGAATATAAAAGCCGCAACAAGAAGGAGTTTGTTATTGAAGAGCTGACCAAAAAATATTATGCACCAGTGAGTAGCCGGCTGGCCTCTCGGAGAAAGAAGTAAACAGAATTCCACGACCACATAACGGAAGGACGAAGGATAACCCAGAAAAACAACGATGGAGGAATATAGTTTCTCTCCCTTTTATTTGATTAAGAAAGTAACAGATCAGATAGGAAAGATTTTACAGAAACATGACATCAGACCGGTTTTAGCTCAGCACGGAAATATGTCAAGCACTCCGATCTGTAAAGCGTAAAGGCCCTCCTCTATCAGCAGGTGGCGTATATAAATTTCCGTGCACGTGTAGTAAAATATACATTGGGACAACCATGAGAAACGTGCATACACGGCCAAAGAAAGACAAAAGTCTTTCCCGACTAGGGGGGTAAAAAACAAGAGACAAATCGGCTGTAGCAGAGCATGCTCTCCAGCCAGAAAGTCCCGATATGTTTTCTGAAACAAAACTTTCGTCCATCACAACGAACTTATTATCCACGTCTACGTAGATCAGGCGTCCGACCAGTCAGTAGGCAAGACTCAACGGAGGAAGCAACGCCTCGGAAGATGTCCAGCGACGAAACGTTAGGAACAGAAGAGTTTCGTGGACCGAAACCTTACAACCCGAAATGTTTACCAGCAGCGCTGTCATCCGGTCGTGAAAGCCTCACTGTCATCAGTAAGAGCAAGGTTTCGGGTCTGAGTCCCACTCGGGCAGACAGTTTTAAGCCGCCACCGCTGGACAGTACGGAGGAGCGGAGGCGGCCCGCGGTTGGGCAGGCAGCAGCCGGTGGTGATTGGTCGGTGGGTCGCGTGTCCGGCAGGCGGACAGACACAGTGACACAGTGCCGGCGCTGGCCCTGGCCCGCCTCCAAGCGCAGCGCGCCACGTATTTTTAGCCGTTTGTTTGGAAACACGGGCTGAGCCGGCCGGCCTAGGTGAAAGGCCGCAGCGCGCGCTTGCAGTCCCGACGCAGCTTGCGGTCGCTGCCGCGGCGCGGCGCCACCGCTGCCACACTGTGCGCTCGCGACCGCGCCGTGTTTACTGTCCGAGCTGATTAGGGGGAGGGGGCGACCGTCACTAGACGCTACAGCAATTCCGTAACGTCAAGATGTATCCCTGCATTTTCTTCGTGAACAGGCGTCACAATCGCAGCCGTTGTCAATACTGGTGCGAGACTTCCATTCACTGGCATGAAATCGGGATAATGCAATCAACAAAGGAGATTTGGGCGTGCCGTCTTAGCGTACTGCTCAGTTATGTGGGACCCCAACCAATCAGTGCAAAGAGGACAGATTGAACATCTACAAAGAAAGGCAGCACTAACTGTCGCAGGTTTGTTCGACCGACGCGAGAGCGTCACGGAGATCTTGAAGAAACTGAACTGGCAGACGCTTGAGGATATACGCAGTCTGTCCCCACAGAGTCTACTTACAGATTTTCACAAAATAGTATTGTGTGAGAAATCTACTAATGTACTTCACGCCCAAACATATCGCTCTAGCAGAGGCCACGGATACCAAATAACATATCGCTCTAGCAGAGGCCAAATGAGACTAATTACACCTGTCAGTCATTCCTCCCGACCTCCACACTCGATCGTAGGGGGAAAGAAACCATAAAATTTGGTAGAATGCTATTACTCTCGGCCATGGACTTCTCGATGGTTTGCAGAGTATGCGTGAAGATACCCGATGGCTGCCATTTCTGACAAGAACGAGGTCACTCCACATATGCTCTACCGAGAACGGTACCTCAACCATAACACATTGCATGTGGCTCAGTTTTCCGCTAATGCCACTTTATCTATATTTAAAGTAGCTTTTACACGATCAAATTTCTTGTCTCAACCGATTACTCGAGACAAGTGACTCTCCTACAGCGCTCTTGGCGTTTTATTCCTGTAATGGCGTGACTCTCACCTGTCTTGAGTGGTAGTTTTCGTTTGCACGGCAGCGGAAAAAATTGCGTCTGTTGTGAAAGCTCTCTACCGTGCAGTTTGGATAACCACAACAAAGATTACGAAGGCACAAAATCAATTTCTATAACACGAGTGAGCTCCACCGCAACAGGTTAACTTCCGATATTAACGAACGCTGCTGAAGTCCCGTTTCTGCGCATTCAGAAATTTACAACTCCACACTCCGCAAAATCAACAGATCACTTACGTCATAGATACACTCGCGACGTGGTCGGATGCTGATTTACGCGCAGGCACGAAAGACACACGCACGTCGAGTAGTCCATTTTCACCTGAAAATAGCGCGTGTAAAACGGGCTTAATGCAACGCGACGTATTATCTGTGAATACATTCTGCAACATTTTTCGGGGAATACCTCAAATGTAGTGTTTCTAATTGTTGCACGGTTTGTGAGGCTATCATTATTTGGCCTCGAAGATCTCCAAACAGAACACCTTGAAACGCGTGTTTAGGCAGTGTACATTAAATAGGAGCATAGGCGAAATGCACGCGATATCGATACCACCGCCGACAGGTTGCGCAGGAAAGTGAAAGCGGAACAGCAGCGGGATGGGGCGGCACGGCTCACACCTAAACATTACCGCCGCCGCACGCTGCCAGAGCAGTGGGCACACCGCAACCACTCAACTGCCAGCCAGCTGTCAGCACGGTGCCAACCAGCATCGTCGTTCCGGTTTTGCTAAACACAGTACTAGGACTGCATTTTGTTTGAGCGCGGCGTCAATAGACCAGACAGTGCTGATGAGTCTTTGACGCCTCACGATGCATCCTGTCAGCCGATTCACTCTCCTAATTAAATGGCGCCATTAATTTCTTTTTTCCCAATTCGATTCACTGTCTCATCATTAGTTACTCGAACTAACCAGCTAATCTTCATAATTCTTCTGTAGCACCAAATTTTAGAAGCTTCTACTCTCCTCTATTCTGTATTATTTACCGTTGCTCTTTCACTTCTGCAGGAGCCTACATTGCAGACAAATGCCTTCAGTAAAGACGTCCTTATACTTAAATTTATGTTGCATGTTAACCAACTCATCTTTTTCAGAAAAGATTACCTTGCTGTTACCGGTTTGTATTTTATATCCTCTCAACTTCGGCCATCGTCAGTTATTCTGCTGCCCAAATAGCAAAACTCTAATTCACTCAGCACTGCCTGATTCTACTGCCTACATTCCATTACGCTTGTCTTGCTTTTGTTAATTTCCGTCTAATAATCTCTCTTCATTTCAACTTAACTCTACTCCGTCGAACTGCTGATCCAATCCCTTTGCCGTCTGCGACAAAATCAGTGTCATCAGTAAACTTCCCTGAACTCACTTCGCCGCGCGGGGTAGCCGCAGGGTCTCAGGCGCCTTGCCGCGGTTCGCGCGGCTCTTCCTGTCGGAGGTTCGAGTCCTCCCTCGGGCATGTGTGCGCGTTGTCCATAGCGTAAGTTAGTTTAAGTGAGATTAAGTAGTGTGTAAGCTTTGGGGCCGATGACCTCAGCAGTTTAGTGCGTGTGAAATCTTATAGGACATAACTGCTAAGGTCATCAGTCCCTAAGCTTACACACTAGTGAAGCTAAATTATCCTAAGGACAAACACATATCCATGCCCGAGGCAGGATTCGAACCTGCGACCTTAGCGGTCGCGCGGTTCCAGACGGAAGCTTGGCCACCCAGGCCGGCGCAGTTTAGTCCCATAGGAACTTACCACAAATTTCCAAATTTCCTGTCTCCCTCCCTTCTCAACCATTGCTTCCTCTTCATCTCGTCCGACTCTATAACTGCATTCTGATATCCGTACAAACTATATACAATATTTCGCCTCTTCATTTGTCCTTTCTATTTTTCAATTAGTGTTTTCCAGTCAACGTTGTCCAAAGCTTCTCTAAAGCTAGAAATGCTAATAACCCAGGTTTTTCTACCTCTACAGCTGATTGCTCTTGCAATTCAAAATTAAATGCTTGGCAGTATGTTCTTGTGTTCTTCGCACCACCTTCAGACAATTTCGCTACCGTCCCCACACACTAACATATCGTAGGAAAAAACACTTAACTCTAACTGTACAAGCTCTGATTTCTCTTATTTTATTACGATGATCATTTCTCCCTATGTATGCTGGTGACAGTGAAATGTGTTCACATTCTGAGGAGAAAATTGGTGATCGAAATTTCGTGAAAAGATCTCGCCGCAATGAATAATGCCTTTATATTAATGATTGCCACTCCCACTCGGTTACCATATCCGTAACAATCTGTCCCCTATTTAGCGAAAGTAAAAAAACGAGCTGCCCTTCTTTAGGCTTTTTCTATGTCGTCCGTCAGTCCTATGCAGTAAGCATCTCACACCGCGCAGAGCTACTCCGGCAGTGGACGGACGAGCTTAGTGCAGTATCTTTAGTAGACATGTTGTACTTTCTAAGTGTTGTGCCATTAAAACGCAGCTTTTTGTTTGCCTTCCCCACAACGTTATCGATGTCATAGTTCCCATTTATTTGTAACAGTAATTCCCAGATATTTGATTGAGCTGACATCCTTTAAATTTGTATGCTTTATCGTGTAACCGAAATTTAACGGATTTCTTTTCGTACTCATGTGGATGACCTCATACTTTTCCTTACTGGGAGACAATTACCACTTTTCACACTGTACAGGTATCTTCTCTAAATGACTTTGCAATTTTTTTGATCTTCTGATGACGTTACTAGACGATAAATGACAGTATCATCAGTAAACACTCTAAGATGGCTGATCAGATTGTCTCCTAAATCGCTTATATAAATTAGGAGCAGCAGAGGGCCTATAACACTTCGTTGGCGAACACGAGATATCACTTCTGCTATACTCGATGATTTTCCGTCGATTAGTACGTACTGTGACCTTTCAAACAGGAAATCGTGAAACCAGTCGCACAACTGAAGCTATACTCCATAGGCCTGCAATTTGATTGTAAGACAATTTTGAGAACCATTGTCAGAAGCATTCTGTAAATCTAGAAATATGGAATCAACCTGACATAGCACTCATTACTTCGTGCTAATGAAGAGCTAGTTGTGTTATCAGTGTACAGACGTAATTTAGCTGAGGAGTTTAGCACCCGTTGCTGACGCGATCGTTCCGACACGAGGCACAATCTCGGACTTGAGGAAGAATGGTCAAGGAAAACGGTCGTGGTCTATTCAAACGAGCCATCCTGGAATTTTTCGTAGGCTATTTAAGAAAAACACGGAAAATCTAGACAACGAAGGTTGCACTGCGATTCGAACCCCGCTCCTCCAGGATGGTAACCCAAGCGACAACATGAGTAGAGCACCCTCGCAGAATCATCCACCCTAACACGCCCACCTGCTCCCCATCCCTCCCTCCCCCCCCCCCCCCCCCCCCCGTTTACACACACACAAACACATACCGTTCCGCAGAATGGCAGTCAAGAGAGTTGGACTGCTAGAAGAATAAGGATGCTGTAGAAGGAACCATTTCAGAACAACAACAAAATGCTAATGGAAAAAGCAGTGTAAGATGAGGAAAGACATATTGCTATCGGGAAGGTTTTGAAAGTGTTACTCGTCAATATTGTTATCTGGACTGCGCGTGAAATGTGTAGTGAAATACACGGGGAGTAGCGGGCCCGCGTCATTGGATCCGTCGCGTCCCCGTGCGACCGCTATCGGCGTCTGCCCGATTTCACGACGAGTAACACGTGTTCTCGAGAAAGATTTCACTACACGTTCGGTAAATGTGATCCCTATCCCGCCTCCTCTTCACTCGCCTTCAAAATACCGCCAATAGAAGGGCTCTGGTTATCACTACACTACAATATTTCGCGCTGGGGCATTAGGTGGTTGCAGTGTGTCGGAGCGAATGACCAGCAACCGGTGGGCGCGAAGTTTAGATTATTATACTGTACCTGCGTAGTATCAGAATATTACGGCCCAAAATTTCGCATGGGATCGATTACTGGGGCTGTCATTTTGCAAAAGCACTTTTTTCTCCTTAAAATGTTTCCTTGTGCTAGGCGAAGTAAATGAATGGGAAGAGGTTGTTGAAAAGGGTATAAGACAGTATTGTAGCCCATCCTTGAGATCATTAAATCTGTACATCGAGCAAGCTGGGAAGTGAACCAAAGAGAAATTTGGAAAGGGAATTAAAATTTAGGGAAACAAATTTTAACTGTGTTACGAACGACAGAGGACCTGAGTGACCAGTCGGTGTGAACTAATAATGTTCAGAAAAGAAGCCATTAAATGAAAATCGCCCTTGCTATCAGCACTTCATCGAAGATCATATGCTAATTACCAGTCATTTTTATGACGCCGGTCTGATGCACTCTCGAGTGCTGGAGAGCGCACCAGCGGCAGTTGATCGCTGTGCTGACTCATACACAGCGCGGGCAACCACAACAACTCATACCACCAGCTTCCCGCCCGTCACAGCCCGCCTCGGCAGCAGGATGCCTCCGTCAGCCGCTGCCCGTTTCCGGAGCCCGCTTACAGATGGCGCGCGCGTCGCCCGCAGCGAAGTCTCGCGGTAATCATAGCTGAGTGCCGATTATCACATCTCTCTCACGACTGACGAGCGGCGGTCACTGTTATGTCAACACCCTCTGCCACTCTCCCACCCTTTCTTTATCCTCTTCCGCGACGGTGCCTGACTCAATCCCTTCAAGAAACGACAAGGTCTATTAGATCAAAAATCGTCGAGCTCACAGTGTATCGCAGAAGATACTCCGTCCGACAGCATCTTAACAATTAGTCGATAACGTGGCACATTGTGGAGTGTCTTTCGGAAATCTAGACAAGCGGAATCGATCTGTTTACATTTTTCTATTTTTTTCCTCGATAGACAGCATAATGTTGCAACTCAAGATACGCTCTAAAAGCTGCAGCAGACGGACTTTACGGGTCATTAGACTGAAATTCTGTTCATTTGGTCTTTTACCGCTTGTGCAAACAGAGCCCTAGCTTAGTTGTCAGAATATTCTTGTTAATCAGAGAAGAAAATCGGAGAAAACGCTACTGAACAACATGCTGGATTTCTTATTGTAGAATGAATACATTGTAGTCAATCATAACTAGACATCGGTTATCGATCCAGAAAACATGACTATCGTACCTCATCTGCCGGATAGAAATAAAATACGCTTAAAAAGAAAAGTGTCGCTAGTAACTTATGAACAGAACTCTTTTTCTTGATGGCTTTAGAAATATTTCGTACAGGACTTCACAAATCTCACTGCATCAGGTAAGCGATTCAAAAAAAAAAAAAATTCGTGAAAAACAGTAGCAAGTTGCTACTGTTGACAAGGAATTCTTATCAAATGTTAATTTCAAAACTACTTTAAAATGCATAAAATTCTTTCGCAGCAATTAAGAATGAAACACTGCGAGTACGAACTGCTTCTAAATGAGAACTAAACTCATGAACCACCAAAATTTTTTTGCTTTCATCAAATGTGGGTATGAAAAACAACGATACGATTTCAGAACGTCATATCTTCTACATGAATGAAGAGACAGTTGAGGTTAATTTTAAGTTATACACCGAAACTGGAAGTTCACCCCAGCGTCAGCTGTTCAGTCACTTCATGTGGCTGCAGCAGCGATCTCCCTGGTACAACTAAAGGCCCCAGTACACGATCAAACAGCTTGGCAAACTTTACTATGTATGCCCACTATTTGACCGTATACGGTGCTGTTTGTCGTGTTTGTCAATCATACGGCGTGTCTAATGGCTTTGAGAGAAATTCTGATTCAGGGAGAATTTGACTTGATTGCAGACGTTGTTTGTGTTAATGTTGCGCCGTATAAAACTAGTTTTATTACAATTTTTATCACTATATGGTGGGTTTCCGCAACTAATGAAACTACGTTCAACAATAAAAACAGCATAGCTCTGGCAATTTCTAAAATACTATAGGTGTCATATCTTTTCCATCTATACATTACATAGGAAGAGATTAAGAGGGAAATCAACATTCTAAGCACAGCATACAAGTGGGAGTGCAAAAAAAGTAGTTCTCCGGTTCTTCCACGGATGAAGCTGGCTAATTGTTCCCAAGTTGACGTATTTTATTTTAATGAACTGTCATTAGAAGGCCAAGTAGAAGACAATTTTTTGTATACTTGTGTCTTATTTTTCAATCTGTGAGCAGAATAACTATAAATACGTTATCACAATTCTTTTCTGTCCATTCGGACAAAATTGATGTAAACATCAGTGTCTTGATCCCATCTCGAAAATGAGTTTCCTCCAGGCCTGCAAAATAGTTCTGAACTCCGGATATCAATTCTTCGTTTGAAATGAATCTTCGTTCACCAAGCCATATCAGGTGAATAAGGCGGGTGTGGCAACAATTCGTATCTTAGTTCGTCTAATTTTGCCATGGGGAACGCCACGTGTGCGCGAATTGTCTTGATGAAAGACAACTGCCTTCCCTGCTAAACAATGGCCTTCTTTAGCGTATCTTTTGTTGCAATTTGTCCAGGAGGTTTGCATAGTATTCTCCAGTAATTGTTTGCCGTGTGGGGAGATAATATACAAACAAGAATCTCCTTTGCATCCCAGAGCACTGATGCCTTGACCTTTCCCGCCGAAGGAATTTTGTCTCTGAGATATAGTAGTGCACCCAAATTTCATCTGTGGTCACAACCTGGCGCAAAAAATCGTGTTCGTTTCTCCAAAAACGGGCCAAACATTGTTCCGATATGTCCACTGTCATGCGTTTTTGATCAAGCGTCTAGAGTCGCGGCACCCATCTGGAAGAAAACTTTTTCATTTCGAATTGTTCGGTTAAAATGTGATATAGCCTTTCGGATGACATCTCGCAAGCGTGAGGAATTTCACGCACTTTTAATCGGCGATCCTCCACAACCATTTTGTGCACTTTTGCGAAAATTTCTGGAGTAGTGACACATCTTGGCCGACCATTGCGCGCATCATCAACTAAGCTCTCCTTACCATATTTATGTTCGTTTGTCCACTTCGCAACAGCTGAATATGAACGAGCAGAGTCCCCAGTGTGTTCTGAAAATCGGCATGAATGTCCTTCGCTTTCATACCTTTCTTTACGAAGTATTTAATCCCTACTCGAATTTCGATTTTTTCCATTTTCGCAAATCACTACGCGGGCACAACAACATAGCCTCGTCACCGCCAACGCTCTCTTCCAAGAGCACTGACGCGGCACGTATTTACAGGCAACAGTCCAGTGAATATCACGTGAACAACTCGTTGCGCTGGCGTTGACCTCTTGTGGTGAACTTTTCAAACCACCCTCGTAGAATTGGGAATATCCCAAAATGTGTATAAACGGCGACTTATCATTTCTCATTTTGTTAGCATCAAGATTTTTGTACCTGTGTGTATACTGTGTTACATTTTCGTCTTGTTTACTCTTTTCATTGTACCGTGGCTGCAATGTTTGTTTTATGTCTGAATCCTTCCTTTGTTAAGCATATTTAACTTTGTACCAGGAAACTACTTAAATTAACATATACTCTTTGTTGTGAAAACAAACAGTTGTATAAGATTTTCAGTGTTGAGAGGGGTGTATGGATAGGTCAAACAAAATAAAAAAATAAAATCAGAAATCTCTTCCTGAATCGTGCACGGACTTGAATGAAAAATCAATAGATACATAAGAGCAAACTTGACAAATAATTGTCTTTCTTTCCGCTTTCCGTCGTTCCTCAGTTGCTAAGAAATTCATGTATGTATGTACCGCCTTTGCAACTAAAAGAAAGGTACTTTGCTTTTTGCCACATGTCTTACGATTCTTTTATATATCGAGCATCTTCATTGGCTTGTAATACACGTTTGTGTAAATCCATTGTGTAGTAGCCACAAGTATAATGGTTCAAATGGCTCTGAGCACTATGGGACTCAACTTCTGAGGTCATCAGTCCCCTAGAACTTAGAACTACTTAAACCCAACTAACCTAAGGGCACAACACACATCCACGCCCGAGTCAGGGCTCGAAGCTGCGACCGTAACGGTCGCGCGGTTCCAGACTGTAGCGCCACAAGTATATTAGCATGTTACGCTTTGTAATATTCTTTTGTTTTTAGTGTTAGAAACAGATTTTCCAGCACAAAGTTTCGTCAGGTTAAATCATCGTTTGGCGCTACATCCTATTTCCAATGTTGTTAGTCCTTGCGTGTGGTCCTGGAGATGTGTTTACCCGATCCGCATTCTCCAAATGGCCGATTTACAGAGTTATTTCCCCCATATTTATTAGAACACTTCAGCTGCACTTTTCGTTGTGTGTCTGTTTACAGTGTGTTGTGTTACCAACCGTGCGTTTATCTTTCATCTTTTGTTTGTGTTGTGTTGTGTCGGTGTATGTTCAAATAGTTCAAATGGCTCTGAGAACTATGGGACTCAACTGCTGTGGTCATCAGTCCCCTAGAACTTTGAACTACTTAAACCGAACTAACTAAGGACATCACACACATCCATGCCCGAGGCAGGATTCGAACCTGCGACCGTAGCAGTCGCACGGTTACGGACTGCGCGCCTAGAACCGCGAGACCACCGCGGCCGGCTCGGTGTATGTGTGCGAGAGAGAGAGAGAGAGAGAGAGAGAGAGAGAGAGAGAGAGAGAGAGAGAGAGAGAGAGAGAGTGTGTGTGTGTGTGTGTGTGTTAAAGAATAAGTTGAACAAATTAATGAAACAATAAACAACAGAAATATGAAACACAACCGGAATAAGTAGTTAGTTAATACTCGCCTCGCTCACTCCCGCCCCCCCCCCCCTCTCTCTCTATCTCTATCTATGTGTGTACTATCGCGGGAGCACGTGAAGTGCTCCAGAACCACAGAAGACAAACAATCAAGTGTTAGAGAAATGGATAGTTGGAATTGCACACGGAACATGTCAACGCATTCTGGCTGATGAACTGAAGTAGGGAGACATAGCAACTAAGTTCGTTTTTAGTCTTTTGGAAGCTAGCCAACTAGACCATCGGGTTCAAGTGTGCACTAAACTACTCTCAAAGATTCGAGATAATTTGAATTTCCTGACTATGGTCATAATTGCCGATGAATGATGGGTGTACACTTATGACTCTAAAGCAAAACATCAGTCTTCGCGGTGGAAGAGAGAGTCCTGTGTGAGCCCTAAAGAAGTACACCAAGTTGCTAGTTAGCGACATGAAGTCAGTGCTAAGCTCTTTTTTTTTTAAAAAAAAATAAAACTGTCCATAAGCAATTTCTTCCATGTCGAGCAAAAAAACGCCCAGAGAGACTGGACATCTGCTTGCTGCATAGTGATAACGCACCAGCACAGACCTCGTTCATTGTGAGGCAGTTCCTGGAAAACCGCAATTGTTCCCCCACAGGCCCTACTTGCCTGACCTAGTTATTTCCTGTATCTTCCTCTTCCCGAAAATGAAGTTGAAAGGGCGACGTTTTGACAATTTTGAACACGACTCATCCAGCAGACTTCCAGCACTGCTTCCAACAATGGGAAAAACTCTGGAAGCGTTGCATACGAGTGCAAAGAAGGTGACGATGAAGTGTAGGTAGTAAGATTTTTACGGAGTTATTCTCGGAGACTGATAACTTGCTACGGAAGTCGAAACCGGTAATGATAGCACTTGTATCATATGAAGTTAGAACATTCAGGGTGAAGAAAAATGCCCCACTTGGCGGTAGGCATGCGATTCCTCATCCCAATTCAAGACAAAAGTGTACTCGGCAAAAGCTATTCCCGCCAATAGCTTTAATAAAAATGCTATTTAAAAATCGAATGCTGTGTGGCCAAGAACTCAGCGCTGTGCTGAAGCTGTCTCACAGTCTCAGTGAAACGAGGCAGTGCTGTGGGGAACGGAGATCCGTACTTGCCCATGTTCGCGGCACACTTTTTTCCTCAGTTGTACCATCAAATTTCATTCAATTTAGCCCTCCACAATGCCGTGTCTTGTGTATTTGTTTGTCACTGTTACCTTTATTTAAACATTAAGGCATAATATGAACTACTTGTAGACATAAACGACCCCTTTGTTTCGTTAATGACGCAAATAAAGCCAACAGAAAATAGTGGATATAGTAACATCGTCTGTATCCGACGAGGTACAAAAAACACAATAGGTATACTACACTAGACTACTCTTTGTGTTACGCACAGTAATTCCGATCTGTAAGTTTGACGTACAGGCTTATCTTAAGAGCCGGTACATAAACACACACACAATATTCAATTTAGAGAAGATGTTCAAAGCAACCACCTTGCATTTGCTAACACTTCGCCTCTCGCTGGATCGAACTTTGCTGGACCCCAGGCGACACCCCTGCAATCACCATTGCCGAAAAGGCAGGCACGGAAGCTATTACATTGTATAGATCTGGGGGGTTGAGTATTATAAATGCATTCCTGTAAGTGTCCCAACAAATAAAGATCTCGTGGAGTAAGACCTGCACATGTGGTTTTTGAAATTAATCGAGCCACGGGCTGTAACACTCAACAAAATTTCATCAACAAACGACAAGGCGGGTGAAGCCCCGTCGGCTGCTGACCAGCCGCTTGACGGCACGACGTGTTCCCGTCAGCCGGCTGCATTCGCTCCACATTACGGTGTTCTGCGCATTCTGCGGCTCTTAACTGATTCCCACGGGAAAACGCCAACGCCCGCTGCTGAAACGCTTTCTCGGCGCTGCACGGCGCTCCGCCCTTTGTGCTGCGTTCGGCTAGGGCGGGCTTGCATCAGCAAAGTGATTGCAGCCCAGTACGCAAATGGCAGGTGCAGTGAGGGAGCGGAACCAGCACTGAAAGCACGCGGCTGCCAGCACACACGGCGCTTCTGAAAGTACCGCCCATGTAAGCAAGCTGTGACAGCTGTTCGAGATAATCGCGTTGGTGCGCCCGCACATACCACGCGAGCCCAACGGTCACTTCAGGCTTTAGAAGATATAATCCTAACCTCGCTGACTGTTTTCTTGTTCGTGTAAAATCAATTGGCCAGGAAGCCACTTAGTTTTGTTAACGAAAGCTGGACTTTTCCCAGGAGTAGTGCCACTATCCCGTAATCGCGAACTCGGAAGTTTCTCAATGGCCTAACGGGTAAAATCCGTCTTGATTGCAAAATTTTTTTTCGTATGACCGGTTTCGATTCATTCAGAACCATCTTCAGATCTGATATTTCAGTTACAGGAGTAACCCGTCCAAATCCAGCAACTTTCACATGCTTATTCACATGACAGATGTTACGTAGCATGTGAAAGTTGCTGGATTTCGACGGGTTACTCCTGTAACTGAAATATCAGATCTGAAGATGGTTCTGAATGAACCGAAACCGGTCATATGAGTAAAAAAAAAAAAAAAAAAAAATTGCAATCAATACGGATTTTAAGTAACATTATAAAATCACTGATCGCTGTTATCCCATAAGACATTATGTCTGTTTTTGCTAACAGGTAAAGTTTGGCACCTTTCAGAATGCCGCTCGAGGACGGCGTTACGGTATACAGGATGGCCAAAACATCACAAAACTGTCGGCCACCACGGGAGTATGCTAGATGTATCAAGAGGAAAGAAACGCAGCTTAACACCTCTTGAGGTTTTACCACCAATGACAGCGGCCACGAAACCTCCGAGTTACAAAGAATCAGTCCAGTGTACGACCTGAAGCATTATTGTTTTATGTGACCTCTAAAAAGCTATGTCTGTGAGAAAAACCCACTGAAATGCTAAAGTGTATTGACGTACCGTAGGTGTAACCACAACGGAGGGGTATCTGTTGAGAGGCCAGACAAACGTGTGGTTCCTGAAGAGGGGCAGCAGCCTTTTCAGTAGTTGCAACAGTCTGGATGATTGACTAATCTGGCCTTGTAACAATAACCAAAACGGCCATGTTGTTCTAGTACTGCGAACGGCCGAAAGCAAGGGGAAACTACGGCCGTAATTTTTTCCGAGGGCATGCAGCTTTACTATATCATCAAACCAAACTCAGGACTGAAGACCACAACAAGAACAACATATTTTTTATGAAATGAGACTACCAAAAAGTAGATAAATTACTATTTTTCCTTCATAATCAAAGTAAACGTATATTAAAACGAAACCTCTGGAATGCTACAGAACTTTTACCTTAAATCGTTGATTAGAAATGAATAGATTGAGCTTCAATGTTTATCTTTCTTCCGTGTGGGCTCCGAGAGAGAGAAAGTAAGTTACGGTTTACTACTGTCCATTACATTTAACCGTGGGTAAATATTTATAAACCAGATGCCTTCTTTATTTCGTTGTAATGAAGATAATTTTTAATTGTATTTGTTTTACAGCAATCGAATACGGAAAGTTGGAAACGGTTTGTTCGACGATGAAACGACCGAACACTATTCGCATTTTTTCGTTAATTCTTCTTTGAAGATACAGCATCCCTGAGATTATTTTGGCGATAGTTTTCTTTATCTTACGTATCTTTCAGCGTGTGAATTGTTTCCGCTTGCTCGGTCACGCTTCATCGAACAATGACTTCGTAAAACATGCTCACTAACCTTATACGGTCCCATTTTTCTTAATCTTATTTATGATGGCAAGGCTAAAACTATGTGAATTTTAATTTTCACGTTATTAATTTATTTGTATCACTCGGTGCATCAGCAAAAGAGATTTATGCCATCGTTATTGGAACGTGCAATCTTGTTGGGACAATGAATTTACTTTAAGTTCGCAATATTGAGAGACCGTTAACTGGAATATTATCAATATACAGGAAAGGCTTTTGCCGTCTACTAGGTGACTAGTAGAGCCTCTCGGGCGAAGGAGGCATTGCGCCGTAGGTCAAATTCTGCTGCAACCACACACACTACTACTGCTGCTGCTATCAGTTGGAAAGAATTCCCATCCTACTAAATTTTCTTTGGTTCTCGACATTGCCTGTTGACCTCCAGGTCTCTCATTCCCCCCCTTTCGCGCCGCCTTGTAGATTTTCTGGAGGCAGGATCCATACCTGGCGGAGTCGTGCAAGCACGCAGTCCGTTTCTGCTCCCTTCCCGTTTCACATGGGGTGCTGAGTCCACTGGCGGTACTGAGTAAGCCCATCCCAGATTTAAGTCAATGAGTTGACGGTTGTTTCCCGCCGAATGCATGGCCTGAGTCCAGCCATTATTCTGCCTGCTACAACCTGTATGCTGATGGCGGTATGGGAAGGGGTGATTTTATGGATTGTAGATACATATAACCGGAACCTGTCACTTACTGAAATAATTTTTATTTTCAGTAAATAGTTTTACAGACTTTTCGATCATGTAATGAAGCACGCTGGTTTATACAGTCACTAGATGAGAACTCCGCCGTTGCCCGGGCATTTATTCCAACCTGCTATTAGTCCATCTCCTCTTCCTCCCTGTTCTCTCTAGCCATCTCCTCTTCCCCCTCTCTTGTCGATCTCCTGCGCTTGCCTTTCTTTGTTCATGCGCTCTTGCTCCATCTCTCGCCTCTCCCTTCCTCTCCGTGACGTTGTCCATTTCCTCCTCTTTCCTTTCTCTGTCCATCTCCTCCTCTTTCCCTACTCTGTCCACTTCCCGCTCCCCTATCTTTGTCCACCTCCTTCTCCTATCTGTTCGTAACTCCTCCTTCCCTCTCGCTGTCGGCCCATCACCTCGTCCTCCCTTCTCTGTCTCAGCATTATCACACGCAACCAAATAGCAGGCTGGTAGTTCTTACGCCTGCTGCATTTCTTTCCAGATTGTAACTAAAACGAGTACCAAATTTGATTGAATTCCATGGGTTTGGATGAGCTTTCAACCCGTGGCTTTTGTCACATACACACATGTCAAATACATTTTACAAATATTTAACACAATTCACGCGTATTTATACACGTATTTTACCTGTATGTCTAGCGAATTTTCATGCAGCTTGATGTTTACGACGTCGTATATCCTGGACTACGTGCTGTACAAAGTTATAATTTTGCAGGTACCAGTACATCCAGTGGTACATGTGCCTACTGTCTGCAAAGTACGTTGTGATAGAGTTAATAGTGAATAAGTATCAAATTAAAACGTCGTGCTTCATGCGGCAGTTTTACTGCATGAACAGCGAAAACGAAGTAAACGACAAACTTTTTTCTTTCTTCGTTTCGTGGGGGTCGTCAGCGATAAAAAGTTTCGTACAGGTTCGAAATAAAATGGTTCAAATGGCTCTAAGCACTATGAGACTTAACATTTGAGGTCATCAGTCCCCTAGACCTAGAACTACTTAAACCAAGCTAACCTAAGGACATCACACACATCCATGTCCGAGGCAGGATTCGAATCTGCGACCTTAGCAACAGCGCGGTTCCGGACTGAAACGCGTAGAACCGCTCGGCCACAATCCGACACACGTTTGAAATTATATGTAAAGTTTGTTGCAAGTCTCTGAAGTGCTCACATTCTCAAATACTGTATAAGTAAAGCACGGGTACTGCCGCGTTGTGAACTGCTTTTTTCACCCTCACCCCATGCCTTTGATAGGTGGGTGGGCGGCTTCCCCCGTCGCAGGTTCTAGTCTTCCCTCGTGTGTGTGTGTGTGTGTGTGTGTGTGTGTGTGTGTGTGTGTGTGTGTGTGTGTGTGTGTGTGTGTGTGTGTGTCGTCCTTAGCGTAATTTAGTTTTAGATTAAGTATTGTGTATGCTTAGGGACCGATAACCTCAACACTTTGGTCCCATAAGACCTTACCACAAATTTCCATTTAGGTGGGCGGTTCTTAGCTCCACAGTGATTCTTTCCAGACAGCAAATGATAGTTGCATCAAGTTCGGCCGAAATCGGTCTAGTGGTTTAGTAGGAATGTGGAACAAAGATAAGTACATGCATACATACCTTTATGTAATATTTTGTAAGGATTAGTTTCTCACTGACAGGTTGACCTTGTAATACATGTCAAATATTGCACACCTCTCCTTCTCCGCAATCTCTCTGGCCATATCTTCCCCTCTTTCTCTGTCCATCACCTCGTTATCACTCTCACCCCAATAGGAGGTTGGTGATTTTTTCCTACACAACGCTTCTTTCCATATAGTAAATGATGTGTGTACAAATTTTTGTTGACATCGATCCAGCAGTTTAGGAGGAGATGTTGAACAAATACATACATACATACATACATACATACATACATACGCACAAACATACATACTATATATAGAGATACAGATGAATAAAAAAAATTGTTCTTCGATTGTCGTCCCAGCGATTATATTAAGTAATAACACAGAACAGAGTGCAAACAAAAATTTTATACTTCCAGTCGAAATCTTTCGTATTACACTTACGTTTCCCAGCAAATGCTACATACCGGCCTGTTTCTCACTATACATTAATGTTTACAAAAGAACTATTGTGTGACAGTACACGCGGGTACGGCTGTGACTGTAAACGACAGTTATGGACGCCGTTAATGGAATTTTAGGACGAATGCTGTCGTAGTTAATACTTCGGCATGACTTACAGAGTAACTACCAAGCAACGCGCGACACTGAGGGTACTTACTGCTCCTCTTTCGTCGCAGTGTACCAACCTCCAGCGCCCAGCATCATGTTCCAAGAATGACTAAGTAAACCTAGGCACGCTTCGTCTCAACATGAACCTGATATTGCTCGAAACTCTACACGAAATTAACAGTGTCTTTTGGTTGCAATTATCTGCAGCCACAACTCGCGCAATGTTTGATTTGATTGCCTCTGCGGTAACCAACAGTTCCGCGTGCGAGATGGCAAAATGTGCACCCAAATACCAGACCCTGTGCCAACAATGCGATAAACACAAGGAAGCACGGCGAAATTTGCGAAACAACTTAGTCGATAGAGGCTAAATACAGGCAGGTTTCGTGTAGAGGTGAACGCTTTTTCGAAGGAATCTATGTGGAACTGATCTCTAGTGATTTTACGGAAAGCACGAAAAACTTGAATCAGGACTACCGGCAGGTGTTTAAGGCTCGCTCGTCGATAGTGAGAGTGTATCATGCCAACAGCCAGTTAGACAATGTCCGGCCGACAACCGCGAGTCTTTCACGTCAGTCACCGGAGACTATGAGAATAACAGATGAAAATATTATAAACGAACTATGTGCAAAATGATGGGAGTTACGCACAAGAGAACAGCTGTGCAAGCACATCCACTGTAGCAAGCTGCGCGTTACGAGACGAAAAGCGGAGCGGGGCCCGCTGGCAGGCGCTTCAGGACGGGAGTGACAGCTTCGTTTGCTATGCGGCTTATCGGCCCGCTAGAAACCACACAAAAAGCGCAAAAACTCGGCCCAGTGGGAGCCGGGCGGCTGTTCTCTGCTGGCGAGGCACGCGGCATCTGCTGTCCCAGCGACGCTGCGCGGGCGTTAAACTATCGCTCTTTGGAGGGACTACAACAGTGGCTTACAACCAGCGGGTAATTACCCACTGAGAGGTAAAATGAGCGTCTCTGAGGGGCAAAACTGAAGGATTCGATTCTGTTTCAGTCACGAAACTAAATTATTTTCAAAAGATCACTTCTATCATTACTCTATCACATTTTTCTACGACTCTAATACTGAGTACACTAAGTTACCAAAAAATAATTTTTCTCTATTAGTAGCATTAATGAGGTGAAAATTACAGGTTCCTCACATATTCCACGCACTACACACAGACGTGCTTCGTCCCTTGTTGTTGTGGTCTTCAGTACGGAGACTAGTTTGATGCAGCTCTCCATGCTACTCTCTCCTGTGCAAGCCTCTTCATCTCCGAGTAACTACTGCAACCGATGTACTTCTCAATCTCTGTATTCATGTCTTGTTCTCCTTCTACGATTTTTACCCTCTACGCTGTCCTCCAGTACTAAATTGGTGATCCTTGATGCCTCAGCACACGTCCCACTGAAGCGTCCCCTTTGTAAAATTATACACGACTGCTAAAACTGACACACAATATTTTTTTTTTTTAGCGCAACGCAATCTGACTTTCAAAAATCCCTACGAAAGAATGGCCCTGACTAACATTAACGTATACGTTTCACAAATCACTTACCTCACAAAAATCTTCGTTACTCAAGCTACTGCAATACAGCGAGTGCCACTACTGCCAGCTAAATTAAAGATTCAAACTACTGAAGGCACTAACTACCGATAGGCATAGTTAGCAAATGAAAGATTTTAATAGAGAACAAACAATGTATTTACCTTAATAGTCATAATATATATAGCAGTTCATGACACCAATTCTTACAAATTTCAAAACTCCGCCATCTCTCTCCCCACGTCCACCACTGCTGGCGGCTCACCTCCAACTGAGCAACACTACGCGCTGTTAGCATCCAGCTGCCGCTGCCCAACATTACAATGGCAGACAACAACGCAACCTAAACACAGACTGCGCACAGCACACCCAGTGATTTTTCATACCGAGCGCTAAGCGGCGTTACCAATAAGAAAACCTAAACAGCCTACTTACTCCACCAACCGTCTGTCATGTGAATAAGCATGTGAAAGTTGCTGGATTTGGACGGGTTACTCCTGTAAGTGTAATATCAGATCTGAAGATAGTTCTGAATGAACCGAAACCGGTCATATGAAACATAGCTATTTCCCGTCAATGGTCGGTTCAGTTGGACCAGAGGATCCTGTTAATTCTTTGTAAATGCTGCCCACACGTTTACGGAGACCAAAGTCATAAGATACCTCTCATTATCGTGTGGGACCTCATTTTGCCCTGCGTAGTGCAGCAATTCGGCGTGGCATGGACTCAAATCGTTGGAAGACTGCTGCAAAAATATTGAACCACGCTGCCTCTATAGCTGTCCGTAATTGCGAAAGTGTTTATGTCCCATACTGTGTCAATGTGGTATGGCCTATATAGGACAGACAACGCGTACAGTGGAAGAGCGTTGTACAGAACACCAACGTTGCACTCGCCTACTGCAACCCAGTAAGTCTGCAGTTGCGGAACACTGTATTTCTAACGGACACTCATGTCGGACATTCGATCGAATTGTCCACAACGTTCTTCAAACCAACTGCGAACAATTGTGACCCCGTGACATGACATCGTTATTGGGAACATGATGCCCACGAATGGCTGAAAATGACAGCCAAACATAGCTATTTCCCGTTGTTTGTGGTGAGAGGTAATGCCTGAAATCGGGTAGTGGATAAAGAGGAGGACGCGCTAGCCAAGTCCCTAGCTTTTCTTACCTTTGTCGGAAATATGTCCTTCAAGATAGTAAGGATTCTTAATCATTTTAATTAGAAAGTGGTTTTTCGTCCGCATTCTAAGATTTCGGATTTGTTACTGCGGAAGGTGGGAATTTACAAAATACTGTGTCAATGTGGTATGGCCTATATAGGACAGACAACGCGTACAGTGGAAGAGCGTTGTACAGAACACCAACGTTGCACTCGCCTACTGCAACCCAGTAAGTCTGCAGTTGCGGAACACTGTATTTCTAACGGACATTCAATGGAGTACGACAAAACTTCGATTTTAGCCACTGCAACAACTTTTTGGCCATATGGGACCGTATCAAAGAATCAGTTGAAATACGCATTGCGGGAAATCTAATGAACCGTGACAGTGGTTACCAATTGAATAACGCATGGAATCCCGTCATCTCCGAAATTTGCTCGAGACGAAGACGCCAGAGGACTTTGATAGCTGCGGCCAGCGACAATACCGACGGCCGCTGAGTACTGCAGTTCCACCAGCGAGGGCGCGTTGGGCGGTGTGGCCCTTCTGTCTCCGCAATTGCAACGTATGCGCAGTACTATCAGCACACTATATAAGCTGGAGCGGAGAACGTCTTCGTCAGTCCTCGTTCGACTCACCTGAAGATGGCTGGCAGTTGCTCAGCCGAAATATCGTGCACTGAATTTTACGACAACCGGCTGCAAGCCCGATATCTTTTTTAACAAAGGAAGCTGTTGTAAAATATTAAAATTAAACAACTATTCTGAAAACTAACATTCATTCAGCAGGTGCTGGAGAAAAAAGATCAAACATTTGTAACCCAAACGCTTCACCTCAATTAATAGTACTGAAATATAAACCATGGCAGACTACGGAGAAAAAAATTGTACTACACCTGGAAAGCGTTGTGGTATAGCTACCACAGCGCCATCTGCGCCTACCATTTAATATGGAATGCTCACAGCCAGATGACTCATTATGATGCAAACGTGTGAACCATGCAGGCAAGCATGCTACAGATAACTGAGCGAGTATGGAAGGGGTCAAACTGTGGTCTTCCGAATGGCAGGATGGTCCTATCGCAGAATTACCACCCAAGCTGAATGTGCTGCGTCAGTTGTGCAATGTTGCTGGTATCAGTGGCCACGTGAACATTCTCACATCCGTAGATGAGGTTCTGGAGGTCCACGCAGCACAGAGGCTCGCCATGATCGTCTTATTTTAAGGGCAGCAGTGGAAGATCGTACAGCTACCACAGCACAGATAAGAGGGTTTGTGAGCCCAGACGTGTCAACTCAAAGTGTTCCGAAATTGTTGTTAGCGGTGGGAATACGGGCACGCACACCTCTAGCCTGTCTTCCACTCACGCCACAACATCGATGTGCTCAGTTTGACTAGTGTCGTTAAAGGATCACTTGGAAGACGGAATGACGCGCCGCGGTCTTCAGCGACGAAAGCAGATTCTGCATGCACCCAAGTGATGTAGCACTGGTGAGTGCTGTCTCGTAATGTGTGAAACCTTCCCGTCTCCTCTATACCTCTTTTGTTAATGATAACCTTCCTTTTTACAATAACCTATGAAACCTTTCCTTAGGATTTCTATCTCTTGCTTAATAACAACAAATGAAATCTACCCTTTGAAATTTATTCTCTTCCTCAATCGTCGCATACAAATTTAATTGCTGCTTATTAAAAGTGATTTTCTGATTATTTCGACGAAACATAGAATGTTCGTCGTCGTGGCCCTCAGTCGTTATCTGCAATAACCCAAAACTGTTCCTTACCTTTTTTTTTTACTGTCACTGGATCGCCATCTGACTGCTACATCGAACTGTGACATGAATATACTTACACTGGTTTACTATACTCTTTTAACTGCTGGTGGGCTGTCATAATAAGTGACTGTATTTATTACCAAAGCTGACGTTATTCTTTAATTAATTTGACTGAAGTTACGTAATTCATAGTTACACTCTTTCTTGACAACAATACAATTTTTGCAAAGTTTTTCGTTGATGGTTTTTGGGATGGATTATAATCAGCAATACAACATTGCTAGCAAAAATTAATTATATTCTGAAAATATTTACTGCTGGTAATGAAATGATTTTACAAACGCTCAAATGGGACTTACTTTTTACAATAATCTTACGACTAGCAATGCGCAAACATACCTTCAGTAATCTTGAGTTTTCTCCAAACATTAATTCAATAATATTAGTTCCTCTTCTTACAATAGTTAGCTGACGTCTCTGTACATCCGTTTATAATCTCTTGTAAATCATAGCTAGTGGCTGGCAGGCACACTGCTCCTCTCAACTTCTCGCTTCAGACCTGCTACCGACTCGCTTCACTTCTCGCATACTACTGACTTCCTACGAACGCTTAAGTGCGGTCTCTCCTGCCAACAATGCTTTCTGGTGCAGACATTCCCTGCTACCACAATTATTTCCAACATAATTAATATTAATTATTCCTGCTTAATCCTATTAATAAAATATAAACATCTTTCATAAATTGTGATTTGACAATAGACAACAGAAATATACACGTCTTACAAGTGCATTCGTCCAAGATACATCGTCCCTACCCAAGGCCATATGATCTAGAGTTCGATAAGCTATAACGCTCGTTCACCTTTGGTGTTTCTGGAGGGGACTCTAACCAATCCTCGGTACGTCCAGAATGTTGTAAGACCCATTCTTTTGCTGTTCTTGCAACAGGAAGGTGATGTGTTGTTCCAAAAGGATAATGCTCGCCCACACATTGCCCCTGAAACTCAACGTGCTCTGCAAGACGTGCAACAACTTATCTAACCAGCACGATCTCTGGTCTTGGCTCTAATCGAGCACGCGCTGGATGTGATGGGATGACAAGTGACTTTTACTACTTGTCAACCAACAACTCTAACAGAACTACATGAAAAGATAGACCAGGGCCAGCGTAACGTATCGCAGGACAGTATTCGCCATCTGTACGGTCGACTGGATGGTAAGAGTCAGCGCCTGCACTGCCGCCGATGGAGGCTGCACAAGGTACTAATGTGGATGATTCAGTATGGGTCGATACCCGGTACCTCGCAATCGCTTGTCCTATTGATCTGTGAATGTCTTCATGTCATGCACCACATACGCACTGTTGCAACAACAAATACTGGATTAATTGGACATCCCTAAAATAAGGTACTATTTTTTTCAGCAGTGCATTTAACTCTCCATAATTTCGGAAATAGTAAAGCATGAAAATTAGTTTTAGATGCGTCACTTTACACATCAGTTCTCATTCTTTATTAGACTGTCATACTTATTCTTAAAAAATATTAGTTCGTCATTATTATAATGCCGGAATGTAGGCATCTGAACGGCGTAGGAATTAAAACTGCCTGGTAATTTATCGGTCTGCGCCTACACCGTTCAGATGCCTACATTCTGGCAGTATAATATTAAGGCCGAACTAATATTTTTTTAAGAGTAAGTATGACAATATAATAATAAATAAGGTAGTAACGTAAGTGTATAGGATTGAATGTCGAATAGGGCGAGCAACTAATGACAGCCAGCCACAGAAAAAGTTTTTTGACGAAGCTAGAGCTATTGAGAAAGTGCGATTGTGTTAGGTATACGCTGGGAGCATTTAGGTGTCGAGGTATTGATTCCACTAGCGTGCCTTGTCGACGTTATAAAGGGAGCAGTACCTTTAAATTCACAACATATAGTAAACCGGGGAATCAGTCTCTGTTGATACAGTTACAGTTACAGTTTTGAAAAGATTGTGGAGCTAAGAATACTTTATTTATTAATAATCCATTTGATGTTGGTGTATTTGTTAGTGATAGTAAACCAAAAGGAGATGATAAAGTCAAGAAGAGGTTAAATATGTTTCATTTATGATGAAGAAAATTATTCATTTCACATTTTATAAGAGGAAAGGGAAGCTAACGTTTTATTTGAAGTATTTTATTATTGCAGCCCATGTCTGCATTGGATTTCTTTTATCAAAACTGGGACCATATCCGTTACTGTCCTAGGTGACGCCAGAAGCGTGCCTAGACCGTATTCTGCCTTTTTTTTCTCTCTCTACTTCAACAACTCCAGCATTTTTACATTCTTAACGGTTGTATGGAATTGATTTATCGTAGTCAAGGATAACCTGTTATTTTCTAATTACTGTGCCTATTAGTGACCGCAAGTTTGTAACGAAACCAAAATAGCGAAGCCGCCGAAATGCGTATGGCGTCACTTCATTTGTTTAGTGCGGAATCAGGACATGAATTGTGTACATCCCAGTCCACTAGAGTGTAGCCTAATCCAGCTCAGTGTTGTGGGCCACTGAGATTACCCCCCCAGAGCCCGGTGGCTGCTGTAGATTGTTCCGGCCGCCAGCAGACATCTCGCCGCCTTAATGAAGCTCACCGTGGGCCGTATCAGACTACGTGCGTCGTCTCTAATGACCGCTCCTCGCGGGCAGCAGGTTACATCTTCAACAAAACAGTAAAAAAGCCGACGGCCCTCCAGCACGCCAAAGAAGCAGCCGCAGCCCTACAAGATGATGATGGAAAAGCAGCCTAGTGCAGCGGGAGAATAAATCGTTCTTTCACGTTTTTGCGAAAACCGCTCGTTCAAACTTAATTGTAATTATTTTCCACCTTGCTGTACGTTTTGTGATCAGTGGAATGGTTCCTAGACTTTTTAAATACGAGGACAATGTAGAACTTTAATGTAAAATACATTTAATTTTCCACATAGCCCCCCTTTCAGGTCAACGCACTGAGCTATTACAGCGAGATGATTTCATACACGAAGTGCACATCTGCGAGGTCCGCAAAATACCAGTCTGCAACAGTCATAACCACTTCGTTCAACTTAAAAAGGTTTTCTCTCCCTAATTTATTCTGCTGTAGAAACAAGTGAAACTAAAAAGATGATAACTTCAGTGAATGGGATCTATTTTCCATCTGGAGGCAGGTGGTGCACGTAAGCCTCGCCCATAGTATTGGATCGCAGCACAAAATCAGGTAAATTGTTAAACATATCCACACGTTACAAATAACTCATTTCGAATTTTCTGTTAGTCGATATTGAACAGATGTGGCACTCGCCTCCCGTAAAGCTTCACGGCAGTCACTCAGTTCTACACAGTAAGCGTACTGTTTTTCCCGATGTACTACCAGCTGCGACACTTATGGAGAAAATCATCGACTTCATTCTCGCACACAACACGTTCTAGGCTGAAAAAATTTGGGCTGTAAAATCAGTCCGATCTCGAACAACACCGCGCTATTGATCATGCACTTCAAACGCCGACTGTACAATGCCATTTCGTGCATTTTGTTAGTATTTTATGTGTTGTTCTAGTTTTCCTTCGATCATATTAACGGCAAGTACTGTACGACATTTATTTACTGTACATTTAAATTACCACCCGCTTCGTAACTCTTGAAAATGAGCAAATCTACTTCCTGTATACTTTCGCCAAAGTGAGGTGAATTTCGTCTACAACGAAGACTTTAACGACAGCACGATATTCGAACTTACCCATCAGATCTCTTTTTAAAGAAAACTGTACACACAATACTATTCCACAAATAGAGCCGATACCACACTTAACTTATTACCCCCCACCCACAAATAATAAGAGACTAATGTATTCACTAATATCAGCAGCAACTCTCTCCCCCCCCCCCCCCCCCCCCCCCCACCGTCCGCCCTTGGTGCTGGTGCCTGGAGCTCAGGACATAGTGTGATCCAGGATATAGTCTGGTATAGAAGCAGGAACTAAACCAAGGGCGAACAGGGTCAAACCCCGGGCGAGGAAAACGCAGGATACTGGTCTGGGGCTTGCCTGGATTATAATTTACTGCTACTGCCGTTGTCGCAGTGCGATTACAAGCGCATGCGGCGGGGCGTTATTCAAACACGCCAATTCGTTTGAATAAAACGTCTGATATCTGCCCAACGCAGAGCGCTATGCAACTGTTTGCTTCTCGGAGCCAATCTGGCAAGTCAAAAGACAGATACGACACACTTCTGTTTACATTTTATGGAGATGGTGTCGGGGGGTAGCTGTTTCAGTATCGTCTATTCGAGTGCTCCGTCTTTTGAAAGAGTGCGGTAGCCGTCCCCTAGCCAAACCAGCGTAACAACATTTAACTTACCTTCTGTAGAGAAACGATATATCTGTAACAATGGGTATTGTACAGTGAGTCGTTTAAGTATCTGGGATAAGGGGATGGGGAGAAGGGGGTTCCTGTTACGGACTCACAATCCTACAACACTGTTAGTGTTGCATAGTAATCGCACAGTAGTCTTATATCCACGTCTGTACCGTCCTGCGGACGACGAAGTTCATTCCGTGATTTCCTACCTCCCGCCGAACATATATCTGAAGAGGTACATTACCAGGTGGTCGACACAAGAATCATCATACATAAATATGCCAAAAGACAGTTTCCTGTTGTGAATTCTCAATCACAATGTCCTACTCCTTTCTGTTCACTTCCTCTCATGTAGAATATCTATTCCGTCAATTGTCAGCACTTTTTTTTTACCACCTCTGCTACGTTCTGTTCTATTTTACTTTCAAAGGCAGTGTCTGGTCCAGTTTGCTTTCCTCTTCCTGATATTTTTCAAGAGTGTTCACGTTTATTCTTTTAGGATAGTCCACATTCCTTACAATATGCCTTATGTTACGTCTCCTAATGCTGACGTCCTCATCAGTGGCTATAAAGAATCAAAAATCAGCATCAAACATAAACAACCTCAGTTACTTCACACGTCTGCTCGTATCCACGCAACGATTGGTTGGTGACGTCACCAGACCGCTGCCTAAAATCACAGAGTCGAGCCGACGTGAATTACGGAGCTTTCAGTACGGAACATTTGGCACTATCGCATTTTGTATCACTAAGGCACAAAACTTATCTAGTTACAATCACTCTTCTTTTCAGTTAAACTTGTTTTTATGCTTCCAAATTTCGATGACTTCGCTGCTCACGCAAGCACAATAATGATTGAACCTCGATAAAGCCACAGTACCAGATAAACGAATTTGATGTTTTCTTGTTCCCAGTGCACTATCTGCAAGTGTCCGTTTATCTGTGTCGTTCAGACGACAGTTCCTCTTTGCGCTATTTAAACAGGGTGTTAATGCTTCTTTCAGTAGTTGCTATGTACACTTGTCCACACGGGCAAGGAATTTTTGTATACTCCAACGGTGGCAAGCAGTGGGCGTAGGTCCCTAGACTGCTTAGATATTCATGCAACTTTCTCGTTGATTTAAACATTGTGTCAATACCTCGCCTTCTTAAGGCCTTGCATTGTATGATTCCTTACTGCGACTATCTACTTAATTTTCTCAATTCTTCTCCACAACCAGTTTTCACCGCTTTCCACATATATTCTTTTCTTTGTTTCTTAGGATACTACTGCCTTCATTTCCAGCAAGCATTGGATTTTTCTAAAATTTCCAGCAATCATTGGATTTTTCTAAACGCTTCCTTTCCATACCCTACTTTTCTCCTTATTTCTCAACCAAAATTCAATTCCGCAATTAATGAGTGTCCCACGTCAACGAAAGAGTATAGATGCTCCAGCTTCTTTCCTTGTAATATTATGTTTACGGAGCTGTGTATGTCGTTGCCATTGCCATTACTTTTTCGTGTACATTGATACATTTTATAAATTTATCTTTTACTTTTTTTCTTATTGTCTACATTATTTTCTGGTGGTAATCTTATTCAGCATGAACAGCTTGAGCATCTGCAAATAAATAAATAAATTTCAGACTCTCCCCGCCAACTTTTATTCCATCTCTATTATTCAGGGGTTTTAACCGAGGATATCATGGAGGGCATTCATCTCTTAAACAGATGCAAGACGCACAATGCCGCCTCGCCCGGCGCGACACTGCACGAACCTTGTACAATGGATCATCTGCGCAAAAGTGAAAAAAAGTTATTTTGTCAGTAGAATTTTGGGCCAAACAGCCAACTTCATATCTCTGATTGCATAGTTTGTGTATTTAGTTCTTGTTTGTATATTTCATCTTCTTTTCTTGTATAGTTGTATACGTGCCCAAGGCCGCTGCATGATTTTGCAATTTGATTTTGTGAACATAAAAACAAGAATAGAGTGATTTCTAAACGCTGGCGACCGCTAATCAACCCCCTGCTGCCCTATTCACATACATCAATGGAACGTTACGATGGGAAGCACCCTCCGTCATGCACTTCACAGCAGATAGACGTAGATGCATATTGCCACAGTAATCCCCGTACGCAGCAGTAAGGACTTTGTCACAACAGAGCGGTAATGCCCATAGAAAACGTGGAAAGTACAAATTTTCCTTCTGTTAGTTGGAAGAAAATATTGGTCCCTCCTTTGTTTCATTAATCACCTGGTGTACGAACATTTCAGTCATATGAACTCCATTCGATCACTTTGACGAAACGTTTCAGTAGCCGTGGTCCAGTTCAAAGCACCAACACAGCTTAGTACAAGCAGTAACAAGTTTAAAAAAATCGATAACCGCACTACGGGGGCTGCAGATCAGACTGAACCAAGCAGCTGCAGAAGACGCGCCCAGTCTCTCAGCCACTGCAGAGTTTCGCTGTGGATGGGGCAGAAGGAAGCAAGCGTGATATGTTCAAAACGTGTGCATGGCGTCAGACAACAAAGCCACGAACTTCTGAAGAGCAATTAGGTTTTCAGGCAAGGCTCATCAATAGTATTGCACGCAGTATGGGAAGACAACAGTTCCAAGTCGATAATGTGATATTCGAGTTCCAAGACAACTCTGGATAATTACAAAACATCTTTGCTTGCAGCTACTAACGCAAACGTGACTGCAAATAAATTTAGTTATAAGTTTAGTTATTTATTTATTTTGTAATAACAATCACTGAGGCTCTGCCATCGTAAGAGTACTTCATATTTATTTTAGTGACACATACTACAATAAAGGAGTGTCACTCGCTACAGTTTTATCATTCACTGACACTGAAAGGCGGCCGTAAGAACTTTAACATCTGAGAAAGCACTGAGCACCTATAAGCAAGTATGGCTACGTTCAGAGGAAGCAGTTCTCACCAGCTGATGGATTCGCGGCCCCGCGCACAGTAAAGCGGCATTCGATGCTCTTAAGTCTTACCATCAGCAGTGCACAATTTTTGCAAAAGAGCTTCAATAGTCACCTCATCTGCCCATCTGGCGTTTCTAATTCGTTGGATATCGTTCATTTTCTAATCCACTCTTTGTTGTATAGAGAAGATGTTGTAAAGACACGATCATAGCAGATATTTACCTGTGTAAGTAATGCCTACTGGAGCAATACTGGACTACTTTCCATTTCGAGCTGCTTTGTTTCCCGCAGAAACAACTGACGGGTTCTGTCATGGAAAAATTCGGCAGTGATTGTCAATACTTAGCATTCACTGTTTCGGGGCAGTTACTCTTCGGTTACATTTCAAAAACGTAGACATTAATTTCAGCAAGAATTAGAATTTCACTGGACGATAATATTTGGCCTAGATACTGCTGTCTTTCGCGGTCTTCATTCTAAGAACTACCTAAAAACAGAACACAATTATAATCAGTAACTTGTACACTTTTACACGAACGAAGATGAAGCATTCTTTATAAGGGTGACAACCACTACGAGCTGTTTGCTGTGACATCATGCAGAGAGTGCGCCAACATCTACCCGCACAACATACCAGTGGTGTTCAGCAAGTAATGCAACACTTTTTTTCTCGGACAATTTCGGTTGAAAAATGCGGAATTTGTTTAGGGACATCGTGAAATATTCCCGTATCAGCCGCTATAATTTCATGACATTTCGATACGTGGAGGGCTATCCCTAGCCTTATAAATTGAGTCCGTAACGGAGATCCGTTCCAAGCAGAAAGCTGCCATTGTGTTTCTTTCGGTGGAAAACCAGAGCATCGCAGATTTCCACAGGCGCTTGCAGAACGTCCACGGAGACTTGGCAGTGAACAAAAGCACGTCGAGTCGTTGAGCGAGGCGTCTGCCATCATCGCAACAAGATCGCGCAAATCTGATGATCTCCCACGTGCCGACGGGCCACACATAGCTGTGACTGTTGCAATGTGCAGACACTCTGATTCGGGGTGATAGACTGATCAAAATCAAACACCACGCTGCTCAACTCTACGTCTCTGTTGGTAGTGCTGACGCATCCGTCTACAAGTTGGGTACCTCGCTGCCTAACAAAAGAGCGCAAGCGACAACGGACGAAAATCTCTTCGATATAGCTTGCGCGTTACGAGGCTGATGGTGACAACTTTATGTCGAACAACGGCAAAGAAACATGGGTTCATCACTTCGAACCGGAAACAAAAGGGCAATCCATGAAGTGGCTTCAAACCACCTCTCCTGTGTAGAAAAAGTTCAAAGCCGCACCCTCAGCCACTAAAGTTATTCTGTCGGTCTTCTGGGACACTGAAGGGATTATTCTATTAGATGTCCTCGCTCATGGCGCGACGGTCAACTCAAGCGTTTTGTGCTACTCTCAAAGAGCCCATATCTCATACCTACCTGCTTCCATCTGTTTGGCCCAATGAATTGCCGGCACGGTAGCTCAGCGTGTTCGGTCAGAGGGTTAGCTGCCCTCTGTAATAATAAAAAAACTGAGTGAATGGATCAATAACTAACTTCAATGGGCGTCAGGTGACGTCCGCCACGAACAATTGAAACGAACAATAACGAACAAAATGAGATATGAAGGATGCCCTTCACGGGAAGCAACACGGGGATGATAGGGAGGGTACTGCTGCAGCAAGACGTTGACTCTGACGTCGACCACTCTTAGTGCCATGCGGGCATACATGCCCTCCCAGTAAGATGGCATCAGGCCGAAGCACTGAACGGTGATTATGCCGAAAAATGTGGTTTTGTAGCCAAAAAGGGGGAACAGTATGGTGTACTAGAATTCAGAATAAAACCAACCTGCCTCCTGTAAACATATGTTGCATTACTTGCTGAACGCCCCACGTACACCACAGCTGCGGGAGCACGGCCCGTGTGACGACAGACCAGAGGCCGCGGCTGCTCAAACCGGCGAGCCGCACCGCCAGACCGACAGAGGTCGGCACCAGAGGCCGGGTGAGCCAGCGCACCAGGACAAGCGCCCAGCTACGACCGGCGCGCGCGCAGGCCAAACTATTTCCTATTACCATGGAAATCCACTGGAGTCAATCACACCAGCGAGGCAATTATTAAGTTTGTGCTCCGGCTCCAAAAGTCGGTTCCAGCGCAGCGACCAGCCCCGGAAAGACATCGCCAGGACATCACTCGCCACAACGCGGATGTCTCTCCAGTCTGCACGTCACCGATGGATCGGACTTCGTCAGTTTAACAGTGCCGTGCCGACAGGCCTTGGCTTACTCTGCCTGACTACTACTTCATTGGTTTGACAGCGTCGGACTTAGTGCTGATAGTATCTGCGCATAGTTTCTCTGTTTCTTCCGTCGGGGCTCCATCAAGGAAGTACGACGCCAACAAATTCCATTGTTGCGATTCCATTAAAACTTTAGTACTTTAATGTCTGCCTAAGACTCTGGTTTTTAACTTTTGGTTCCTATTTCAGAACTTACCTTGTTCAAGTAATTGGGAAATTTTACGTTAAACTTCCGGCTAATTTGGTCAGCCTTATGGACTTTAACTTTGTGGAACTATGTAGTTGTTTCTGTTGTTGATCACTCACTCTAAGAAGCCATATTTGTTTCTTTGAAAGTTACTAACTGTGTTACGACAGAGAATGTGGCATTACTGTGTGACGTAGACTTTGTTTACAACAGTTCGACGCGCAAGTCGCCGAAGTTGCGTAAAATCGAAAGCCCTAGTTACACTACATTTTTACAATAGCACTTCTTAATGGTGCGTCTAATGTAGTTTTCTGTGATTTTCCATCGAGACGGGACATACCGCTGTCAGATGTACAGGCGTCCTGCCGATTCCTCGAATTACGGCACCAGCCACGGCTAGTTGGAAATCTGATCTGTGGGAGAAGTTACCATTGATGCAATAGATTTTGGCCACAAGCTCAATTTCTTGAATCCCTAAACGCCAAACTGTTCATTGGGCAGACCAAAAAATTTACTTCACCTCTAAACTGTTGTAAGTATGCATAAATCGACACCATCATGCGTGTCTGAAGAATTAATGCTGTTTTAACTTTACGTTTTGGTATGAGATGGTTAGCACAGGAGCCTGCCGAAACGAGTCCAATTGACACCAGATATCCTATCTCACGAGTGCTCCAAATGGGCTGCCGATCTTGTGACACACACACACACACACACACACACACACACACACACAAAAAAAACCTGCCATCGAAAAACTCCCGAGACTGACTCCATTTCCGGCATATAAGCGTCGTCAGCGCAGTAATTCCGGTGTCATCTTGAGCTAGCTACTGTAAGAAACAGACGTGCATTCGATCACTCATTTGCGAGCACGTACTGTTAAGTAGTGGACATGCGGGCGTAGTGTTTCATTGTTATTGAGTCACAAATAGCAATGGAGCATCGAACTGAACATCTCTAAATCAACTCTTCAAGATATCCTCCAGAATGTTTCTAAGAAAAAAAAAAAGTGTGAGCAACGTTTGTCCCCCACACCTTGAATCCCAAACAAAAATTACGACGCGTGGACGCCTGCGCCGCCTTGACTGAAAGCGTACAGCTCATTTCTGGAGAGGAAAAGAAATCACGGCTGAGGAGACTTGCTGTTGTCAATACAAACCTACCATAAAACGACAAAGTGCATAATGGCTCTCTGATCGTTCGCCAAGACCAAAGAAGACGCGCGATTCGAAAGCCCCAAAGGAGGACATTCGACTTCTCCACATGTTTGTTTGAACGTTCTATGCGTCGTACTCGAGTGTATGAAGACTACTTAGAACACCTGAACCATTAAAACCACCACCTTGGCTTTTTTTTTTATTAGCCTAGTCTCGAAATTTTTGGGCACACAGCATACAGTAATACGCAATGCCTTAATGTCAGTGTTACACTCGACAATCCACTTTAGTGTCACTGTTACGTACGTCTAGTTTATTCCGCCCGGTTAGCCGTGAGATATAACGCACTGCTTTCCGGGCGGGAGGGGCCAGCCCAGCGGATTAGTGTCCAGGTCCGGTGTGCCGGCCGGTCTGTGGATAGTTTTTAAGGCGGTTTTCCATCTGCCTCGGCGAATGCGGGATGGTTTCCCCTATTCCACCTCTGTTAAACTACGTCGGCGATTGCTGCGCAAACACTGTCTCCACGTACGCATACACCATAATTACTCTACCATGCAAACACTGGGGTGACACTTGTCTGGTTTCAGACGTTCCCGGGGTGGTCAACTGGGGAGCGAACCGCACAATAACCCTGGGTTCGGTGTGGGGCGGCGGTGGGGTGGAGTGGACTGTTGTAGCCTGTTGTGGGATTGTGAACTACTGAGGTTTAAGGCGGGGACGAAGCCTCTCCGTCGTTTCTACGTCCTCAGTTGAATACAGTCCAATACAATACCTCTAGTTTATTCATATTTATTTGGTTTAATGCGTGTACTTACGGTAAACAATAAGCGACACGCACGCACGCATCGGTTCTTACCTGGAAAGAATGAAAAAGTTATTTAATGGCCGTTCATACACAGCGCAATAGATAAAGCAGAAACAGTACCAAGACAGTAGACATGTAGCAAACAAAAATAAATTTAATTTTTTGACTTTCTTTCTTCGACGTAAAGATTAAAGCTGTATGACTACCCCCGAATAGCGTGTATGGAACCCACGCAGGCAGACAAAAACATATTCCCTTTCAGGCACTGCTCAACCAAATTACCGACGTGGAAATCCAAAGTAGTTTTATGACTGCTCATCACATCACACCCTCCACGGACACTGTCTCCATTACCTCGTATGAAATTATACTTTTCACATCACCATCCGACACCGATGCACAGAGAACCAGATGGAACGCCTAAGGTATGAGGGCATGCTGAAAAGTAATGCCCCCAAATTTTTTATGTAGAAACTCAAGGATCCCTAAATAAAACAAACCCTATTAACATTTTGTATCTTTATTTTTCATGTCTGCATAATTATTCCTCAAGACAGTCACCCTGCTGATGAACAAGTTTTTCCCAGCGAAAGACCAATTTGTTGACACCGTCACTGCAGTAGAGTATCTTGACTTCGTTGACGGAGCCACAACGTCGTCTCTGCTTGTACCGCTTCATCACTATCAAAGTAAAGTCCTAGAAGATGTTCTTTGAGTTCTGTAAATAGATCAAAATTGGATGGAGCCAAGTCTGGACTGTATGGAAGCTGATCGATGACAGTGAAACCAAGGCGTTGGATTGTTGCAGCTCGTACCTGGTCTGGCATTGCTATGCTCAAGGAGAGGGTGCTCCATATGTGGACGAACTCCCAGAATTCAAACGGCGATACAGCACGATGCTTCTCACGCACCAACATACGTTACGTTACTCACAGCCGTCTTAAAAGCTATAATTCGGATCCCTCTAGAGGCAAAGGGTTGCAACTTGCATCGGCGAAGCAGGTAAGTCGACGGAGTAATATGAATGGCGTGTAATGCATCAACCGATGCAGAACAAAAATTTCCGAGGCATGCCCTCGTGAATTTGTTTAATACCTGGGATGTGCGGACCATGAAAAAGAGTCTTCTGCCGGTGGTGAAGAAATCTAGGCTATCTGGATATCAACGTGGCTGCCAACAGACGTCGGGAAGTGCACAGAGCGGCGCTCCCTGGAAGACGAAGGCACCTACCTACCTTGCCTTTACATAAAGCCACCACTACCTCCAGGACAAAATCTATGTACTTCATTTGTCTGCGTCTAGAGTATATGTCGCGTTCCAAGTGCGAGAACGCGTTCTAAATGCGTGCATAACCGTGTATTTGAGGCCCCGGTATTTACTTAGCTGGCCTGGCAAACCACCTGGCCGACTCACCAGCCCTCGTGGTTAATCCGCGTGCCAGGTTCGCTCTGGTGCAGGATTACGTCCGTGGAATTCTGGAAGCGGCGCCTTAATGCGCTCAGCTATCCGAGCGGGTCTAATACAGTGCACATAACGTGGTCGGATTCTGGGGTGATTCTTAATAAATATCTTCTACGTAAATGGGTCGCTTCAGCTGAAATTTTAGCATGCGTTATCATTTTAAATAGAATTAGTATCTGAGTGGCAGGAGTGAAATCTTCGCCGAATTCTGTGCTGCAATTCAGTTATCCTCGTCATTGATAAACATCTGTGAGGTACCGATTCTAAGAAGGAAAAGAGAGAGAGAGAGAGAGAGAGAGAGAGAGAGAGAGAGAGAGAGAGAGAGAGAGAGAGAGGGGGGGGGGGAGGTCGGGGGGGGGGGGGGGGTCGCGCGTGCTATGGTCTTAGCAGTCGCATCAGACAAACGTACGCTGTGGAAGGCTAGAATGACCCTCAGAGCTCAATGTCTCTTCAACATACTTGCAGTTTTCCGTCAGAGTTAAGTCAGGACGGAAAACATCGCGTCCTGTGCGCCGTTGTGCCTGTTGTGATGTTGCTGGCTCTGGGAGTCATAACATTCACTCGTAAACCTCACATTTCGTAACTGATAAAGGATTATATTAGCTCATATCTGACGTAAGAGGTCGAGTCAGGTAACGACGCTCTTTCATTTATGAATATTTCTTTTATTTTCAATAATCCAGATTTTATTGATATTTATAGCAGATATTCTCAATAGCAAGAACTCATGAAGTTTACTGAAATTCTTTTATTACCGGTTTTATTTAATAACTTTGGCATTATGACGCAATGCTGGCAATGCACTTCGTGCCCTGTCGGGGCGACAACTTTGAGGTCCGAGCAAAGTGTTTCGGGCTGACAATAGCTGCAGTCGAGTTCTAGGAGGTGGCTATTCTGTACGGTGTAGTCAATACCGTGTATGTACGCCCTTATTTGCTTATCAAAGTTGTGAATATTAATGTAATGCGACTCTGTGTGCAATGCAGAGTCGAACGTGTAAATAGTAAGTTATCTCATTAAGTGAGTTGTGTGAAGTTTTTATCAAGTATCAACGTTGCTAATTGTTTGAACGGCATTACGTACGATATTCTAATCGAACATTTGCTAGCAGTTTGTTACTTTGCCTGCTACGTCGATTTCGTTTATTGAAAGACGCTGGCACACATAGCTGAATTTAAATTTGACTTCCCAATTAGCAGCGTTACAGAGTCTTAGTCCACTCGCTAGCAACTTTCATTACAGCATCACATCAAGAGGGCCGAACGCCACGACATGCGAGCTACTTCTGCTGTAGGACATTATTAGAAGAGACCAGATTCGTGGACAATTAGAACTTCTGTGTTGTGTCCTCATGCGACAGAGCACAGCTATGGCCCCTCGCAACCTCTGCATCCGCAGTGTAAATGTGAACAGGCGCATGCAATTGGTAGTAATACAGAATGGAAATACACAGGACGCTAATTACATTGAACAGACTTGTTTCCGTCCGGCTGCAAGGGTTAATTAGTACTCAAACAATTAGCGTCGTATTATTTCTGCCGCACTGTCCTTGTCTGATACTGCCACGGTGAGTGTGACGTAAGTGAAGAATCGTCGCGACGCCTGGATTAGCTCTTACAGCACGAATTGGAAAGTGAGAACATGTTCCACATTTGTGACGACAAACGCTGGCCTGCTATCTGTATCCAGGGTTTCTATTTGCCCTGACTGCAAAGCATACCAAGTTGGTTGGAAAAACTACTACTGTGCATGCTACCACAAAAATAATGTAACGTGTTGATGGATAGAATGGGGAGAGGGAGAGCGAGACGAGATCATGGAAAGAAATCGTCGATGTTCTCCCCATGTATTACCCAGTTATTTGCCTTACGCGGAAACTGCAGGAAAGCTAAACCCAGATGCCTGGAGGGAATCTGAACCGCCGTCCTCCGAGTGTGAGGCCAGTGTGCTGACTATTACTGACACAGGTCGGAGGGCATTGTAGAAGATTAGTAGGAAGAACATCGCCGTAAAAATGGCCCCTGTACGTCGCACACGTTCACACAGTCCAAACCTATTTAACGGCATGCGGATCCACAGAAGACACTTAAATGTGCAAGGACTGTGCACTGACTGCGATTGCAAGTTACGTGCTTGGACGAGCCTTCTTTCACATTCATTGCTATTACAGGATGTGTTTATGTCTGGAGAATTCATATCCATTTGTCAGATGTAAAATAGCGACTGTTATACTTACCAATAACAAGGGCCAGCCTTCGGCCAATGTATTTCGCGTAATGCAACAACCCCTTTCCAGCGACAGTACTATCAAGATCAGGTGACCGAGTCTCAGTTCAACTTCTTAAAACACTAAAAACTCTGACAACACATTCGTGGCGTTCATGCTTGCTTACCTATCCAGCCGTCACTGGCCCGAGTAGGCCACGTGCTGCGTCGACGATCTCCAGTTTAATCTGGCCGTTGCTGTTTCCTCTCAACTGGCTACATCCAAAGTTTCCTCACTTTTCTTTACGTCGTCTTCCTATCTGTTTCTCGACCCACGCATGCGTCTTTTTGGTGTTATGAAGACAATGAAAGCTTGCGTGGGAAATCGGGTATCCAGCGTACGAATAACGTGATCTACCCATGGAGTCGTCTGTTCTTTTAATATTGTAAAACGTTGGGCTAGTTCGTGGCTCATAAATTTCGTTATTCTTTCTTGCTCTCCAAGTATCTACATCTCTGAGCAGGCCCCAAATTCTTCTCATATACTTTCTCTCAAACGTTAAAAGCTTTTGCATCTACCTTTTATTTACCGTTCAGTATTCTGAACTAGCGATGACAATGGGACGTACGACGTATAACGGCATTGTAGTTCATTTTGTATTTAGACTCGAACATATCTCTCAGGGCATACAGACATCTGTAGCTAGCAGAAATTCTTTCATTTACATCTATGGGTATTTGACTATAACAATTGTTCCAACTTCCCAGGAACTCGAGCCGACCAACACACTTGTCTTCGTAAGCTGTGAAGTGCTCTTGGGCACATTTAGTTCGCCTACTTACATATGCTTTTTTTTTTATTTGGTGATGAGTAGTCGTGATCGAGCTGCTGATATGGTTACCATTTTTTACATCTTCCCAAGGTCTTTTTCGGTCTCGCTCACTAGCTATGTCGTCTGCGTGAAGAAATATCTGAAACCTGCCACCTTCCATTCGTAACCCGTAACACTCCTCAACTTTGTTCTGTCTTACGACTTTCTCCAGTCTGAGACTGAACTGTACACATGACAGTGCACCTCGAAGTACGCTCCTCCAGATAGAGCTTTTGCTCATGATTAATTTAGAGTTTAACCATTTGAATTAGTTTATTTGGGGGTCAGAAATTCTTCAAGGTTTTTACAGATGCTCTTTCGATGAATACGTCGTAAACTCTTTAAAAGTTTGTGAACGAGACCTGGATTTGTATGTCTCTTTTCCAATATTTCTCAAGAATTTGCCTGCAAAGTTGCCTGCAGGCAACACATTGTAAGCAGCTGACGTATTAGACGAAATTCAGTCTGATATTCTCGAATATTTTATGCAAATGGTTTTAGATTTTCTAAAATAATTGTAGATAGGACCTTTTGTACCACATTAAATACCATGATTCCTGACTATTAATGGCAGTCATTTTCCGTCCTTCCTTGTGTACTGGACATATGAGTTACGTCTTCCCGCTGTCTGATGACTTCTCAGTCTTCCAAATGAGCTGAGTCAGTTTACACAGCTCACTTGTCAGTATGTAGTCTGCTTCCGCCATACTTAAAACATTTCTGCACAGATCAGATCCTCTCCCAGTTTTCGCTGGAACGTAGATCTGTGTTAGGCCAACTGAGCAGCTCGCTGAAATATTTTTATCACTCTGAGACAGATTCAGCAACCATAATCATGTTTCCACTTTCGTCATTTATGTGCTGACGTCTTGTGTTGAACCTTTATTATTTTCACACCAGAGCTCTCTCTGTAAGAATAAAAAATATATACTGACATAAACGTTTACAGTACTTCAAACCTTAGCGGATTAACTGAATACACCAACCAAAGCGTTGCCAACTTGTACCAAGAGATGTCTCAGGGAGAAGACCGCAATTCTCGGACCAACTGGTTTTATAATATAATCTAAGTAGTGTTTCAGCACTCTGGGAAAGTATGTATCCACCATAAATCCACGAATAAAAGTTTCGGAAGCAGTGTCTGAATTAACAAAAGAACGCAGCCACAAAACCCGACTGTTCTGTTGCTTTCTAATTTCATTCCTTGTGGAAATCCGCACTAGCTCGCTTTCATTCATTTCGCGGGAATAATGTGGTCTGCGTAAACATTTGTGGCCGGGCTACAGTGCCCGGCAACGTTTCCGAAAATACTGCTGTAATTCGTGCGGACAGGTTGCCGGGTCATACCGCCGGCAAAATGCTACTTTTGTGCCCCGAGTAATCGTGTCAGTGTGCGTACACATGGTGAGGAAGGCCCGCCGCTGCCGGTCTATTGAAAGAACGGAGAATGAAAGCCAGATAAGGCGGCGCTGCGGTTCACTGACCGCGCCCCTACTCGCTTAACACGTGTCTGTCGAATAACACGGCACGGCACGGCACTGCACGACGTAACAGCTGGCCGCACAATGGCTGCGTGTGCTGCTCAGGTAGCTGGGGGACTTGACTGGAGTGCACCAAAAGCTGGGGCCGGTGTAGAATGTCAGCACCATGGCGCCACAGTAACTTCTGCTCACTTCCTTGGCAGACGAGCGTTCTGGCGCTCAACTTCCGTCTACCTGCACCATTCGTGCACACGCAATCTATCACGCATCCGCAACATTCTTACTGTGGCTGCTTCACAAAGAGCATACTAGCAACGAAAACCTCAAATAATTGTCTAATAAGAAAGAACTGCAGAGAATGTTGGTACCAACACAGACAATATGGGCATCATCCCATCGTGGATCCAGAATTCTATGTTAGTATTTACATAACGTTGTGCCAGTCTCTGTCAAGTAAGTAGCAGACGGCACTGAATCATGACGTCGCCTGTATTATTCAAAGAATGAATTTACAAAAATTGTAGGCGGAAGTTATCTCGTAATGACTACCACACGAAAATCCTCAGAAGACTTATCATGAAACCTGTCCAGCAAAACGTTGACTTGAACTAGTAAAAGCACATTCGTGTGGCATAATTGGCTAGGAAATCCTCAAGAAGGATGTTCAGCCGCCTGTTTGCAGTTCATTCAACTAGACGCCACTTCAGCGACTTACGTGTCCCAAACATACGCCAGTAATCCAAGCGGAGAAAGCGGACCTTGGAATTTTACCGAGAATCGATACTGTGACCTTACGGTTACCAAGCTCCTACTTTACCACTTTGTGTGTGTGTGTGTGTGTGTGTGTGTGTGTGTGTGTGTGTGTGTGTGTGTGTTTGGGCGAACGTCACATGATACCCCTTCAAGTTTATTGCTGAATAGTTCACTCACTCAGTCTTTATTTATATTACAGAGGGCATCCCTCGCTGAGCTAACGTACCGGCTTGGTACCAAAACATACCACTAGACCACCAAGTAGCCACTTAGACCGGTTAGGTAACAGTACGCCAATACCGAGATAAATCAGATATTGGAACTCTCTTTTTTTTAAAGTCATTCTTCTGTCTTCCCCTCCACTTTTTACTCTCTACAGCTCCCTCTATTACCATGCGTTGTTCCCTGAGGTATTAATACATGTGGTATCATCATTTTGCGGACAACCTCCTCATTATTTACCTCACCAATCCACTATATTTTTCTCATCCTTGTGCAGCACCACATTTCAAACGCTTCGCTTCCCTTCCTTTTCCGAATTTCCCACAGTCAATGATCCCTTCCATACAACACATTCCCAGAGATTTGTTCCTCAGATTGTGGGGTTTGTCTGCTGCGAGTACCGTACACTTCTTATACCGAGGAATGCTCTCTTCATTTTTGCTACTCTACTATTTATATCCTGCTTATTTCGTCCATCATATATTTTCTTGTTCCCACGATAGCAGAATTCCTTACTTTCGTCTACTTACGGTCCCCACTTTTCATGTTAACTTTGTCGCTAATCTCGTTCCTGCTCTTCGGTATACTCAATTGATGTTCTGAACTCATTAGGCTGTTTATTACCATTCAGCAGGTCCTGTAATGGCGATGTCGTCAGCGAATCTCACTATTGATATCTTTTCACTCTAATCTGAAAACCACTCTTGAACGTTTCTTTCATTTCAGTCACTGCAAAGGTATGTTCTAGCTGTTGTTATTGTGATCTTCAGTCCGAAGGCTCGTCTGATGCACCTCTTCATGGCACTTTATTCTGTGCAAGCCTCATCATCTCCGAGAAACTACTGCTACCTACATCCTTCTGAATCGGTTTACTGTATTCATCTATTGATTGGTCTCCCTCTGCAATTTTTACATCCCCCCCCCCCCCCCCTGCCCACCAGTATCCACTACCGAATTAGTGATCTCTTGCTATTTCAGAATGTGTGCTGTCAGCCGATTCCTTCTTTTAGTCAAATTGGGCTACGAATTTCTTTTCTCCCCAGTGCTATTCAGTATTTCCTCACTGGTTACGCGATCTACCCACCAGCATTCTTCTGTAGCAGCAGATCAAAAAGCTTCTATTCTCTTCCTGTTTAAACTGTTTATCGACCATGTTTCACTTCGATACAGGACTACACACCGACAAATACCTTCGGGAATAACTTATTAACAAAGAAATCTGTATTCAGTTTCTCTTCTTAGGAAAAGCTTTTCTTGCCATTGCCATTCTGCATTTTATATTCTCTCTACTTCATCCATCAACAGTAATTTTACTGCCAAAATAGGAAAAATAATCCACTTTTAGAGTCTCGTTTCCTCATCGAATTCTTTCAGCATCGCCCGATTTAATTCGACTACATTCCGTTACCCTCGTTTTGCTTTTGTTTTCATTTATTTCTTCCTTTCATGACACTGTCCATTCCGTTCAACTGCGCGTCTGAGTCTTTTGCTATTTCTGAGAGCATTATAGTGTCATCGGCAGCCCTCAGGGCTTTTGTTTCCTCTGTCTGAGCTGTAATTCCTTTTCGAAATTTTTCTTTGGTTTCCTTTACTGCTTGCTCAGTCTAGAAATTGAATAACATTGGGGACAGGGTACAACAGTGTCTCGCTCCCTTCTCAACCACTGGTTCCCTTTCAAGCCTCTAGAGTCTTGTAAGAGCAGTCTGGTTTCTGTAGAAACTACAGGAGTAGGTACTATTTTGCTCCATATAGTTTACCTGTAACATCTTCAGAATTTAGAGGAAGGTATTCCAATTAATATCAACAAAAGCTTTCTCTGCGTCTATGAAAGCTATATACGTAGGTCTGCCTTTCCTTAAACTATCTTCTAAGTATTGTCGTGGGTCAATATTGCTTCGCGTGTGCATACATTTCTCCTGGATCCAAACTGATCTTTCCCACGTCCGGCTTCTACCAGTTCTTCCACTCTTCTGTCAGGAATTCGTGTTAGTATTTTGCAAAGCAAGACTGATAGTTCCGTAATATTCGCACCTGACGGTACCTGCTTTCTTTGCAATGGGAATTATTACATTCTGCTTGAATAATGGGGTACTTCGCCCGTTTCATGCCTCTTGCATATCTGGTGGGATAGTTTTCTTCTGGCTGGCTCTCCCATGAATTTTAGTAGTTCTGACGGAATGTCGTCTACTACAGAGGCCTAGTTTCACTTTAGGTCTTTCAGTGCTCTGTCAAATTATTCTCGCACTGTCATACTTCCCATCTCATCTCTCATCTTCATCTACGTCCTCCTCCATTTCCATAATACTGCTTTTAAGTCCATCTCCCTGGTATAGACCCTCTACATACTACTTCTACCTTTTGACTTTCCCTTCTTTGCTTAGGACAGGTTTTCGATCTGAGATCTTGGTATTCATACAGCTGCTTCTCTTTTCTCGACCAAGGCCACTTTAATTTTCCTGTAGGTTGTATCTATATTTTCCACAGTGATATAGACTTCTATATCCCTACATTTGTCGTCCAGCCACTCCTGCTTGCCTATTCTGTAATTGCCGTCAATCTCGTTTTCTAGACGTTTGTATTCCCTTTCGCTGCTTTATTTGCACCATTTTTTTTAATTTCTTCTTTTATCAATTAAATTGAAAATCTTCGGTAAGATACAAGGATTTCTTCTAGGTCTTGTCTTTTTACCTATTTGACCTTCGGCTGCCTTCACTATTTCATTTCAGTACAGCAGACGAATTCACCTCGGCCCGCCAGGTGAGTGCCAAATTCGTCTCGAAGCAACGTTCCAGTGACTTTCACAGTCGTCTTTCTCCAGCGATGCTATTACTCGGCTCATGACCCTAGGCCAGATTTCATAGGTGAGAATCATTGAAAGCGGCTACAGTTGCACAGCGGTATAGCAGTGTAGGGCAGTGTCTCTTGTTGTGGGGAGGGGGAAGGGGGGCTAGTAACCAAACACGTTAATCTTTTGCGAGATGATGGTTCTGATAGTATTATGAGTGCATCTCGCCTCATGTAATGCAGTGGAGCAGAATGCGCAGAGTTTTACTTCTGCGACTGTTAGCGTCCCGTACTCCGCAAACTGTAAAGCGAATCTGATGGATAGCGGCCAACACCAGCATCGTAACAGGCTTGTGTCAGGTGCCTACACAGAAAGAACAGTCTCACTTTCGAAATAAAGTCTTCTGTCCATACATCATATCGAGCTTGTTAATACGTGCCTGTCCGTCGACGCTAGGATGCCGTTTCGAATAGTGGTAGAGGAGGATACTTCGTAGTCACAATGTGCCTCGCATGGGTACTACAGGTGGTGGAGTAAGAAGTTACTGTTTACCACACTTGTGACCAAAGGGCACAGTAAAATCACGAACATCTTCGCAGTGACTTTGGAAGTGGGGTTATGGGAGACCGTTGACGATTATCGGTTCGTTACATGGAGACGTTACGCTCGGCGGTCGCCCCGGTGTTATTCCAAAGAAGAGACTATATATAGCAGTCGCTCTTTGTCTCACCATCTCGCTTCCTTCCATTTCTGTCACCATAATGCACTGTGCAAGCACTGTTTATTGTCATAGTCACGATAGAAACGCACACCTGAAGCTTCATAGAGTGGCAAATATACACCAAAAGCTGGGGCCTAAGTAGACTGTCACCACCATGACTCACAAAGTTGGCAGACAAGCGTTCCGGCGTAAATGTTTCGTCTATCTGCAACATTCGTGCACTAGCAGTCTATCACGAATTCGCAACATTCCTCCCGTAGCTGTTTCACAAAAAATAACGAAAACAAATAGTTGTCTAATAATAAAGAACTGCGGAGAACATTGAAATATTGGTACAAATACAGACAATACAGGCATCATACTGACGCGGATCCACAATTCTATGTTGACATTTACATCACTTGGTGCTAGTCTGTGTCAAATAAGTAGCACTATATGATGACTTCGCCTGTCTTATTCAAGGAATGAATGTAACCGAAAATTAAACTCATACTGACTACCTCACGAAGATCCTGAGTTAGAGAGTTTTAATGAAACCTGTCCCGTAAACGCTGACTTTGGACCAGTAAAAGGAAATTCCATGAAGTTCTCCAGAATATATATCAAAATGTTTCGTTACGGGGATACACACACAAGAAGCAAGTTTTTGTCCCCAAGTATTTACAAAACTTGCTAATCAAATATAAAAATCTTTAAAGGAAACAGAGTGTGACCCAGATGAGCTTGTACGAGGATGTGCTGAAAAGTAATGGCTCCGAATTTTTCCATGTGTAAACTCAAAACTTCTTAAATAGAACAAACGTTATTAACTATCTACATCTTTACTCGGTATGTTTTCATCATTTTTCAACACAGTTAACCTGACGACGAACACGTTTCTCCCAACCAGAGACCAGTTGGATGAAATCACCACTGTAGAATTTTTAACTCCACTGACGGAGCCACCCTCACCTCCGCTTCATCAGTATCAAAGTGAAGTCCCGGAAGGCAATCTTTAAGTTTTGTAAACAGATGGAAATTGGATGGAGCGAAGTCTGGAGTGTATGGAGGATGATCGATGACAGCGAAACCAAGGCGTTGGATGCTTGCAGACGTCGCTGCGCTCGTGTGTTGTCTGGCACTTTCATGCTGAAGTCGAGGGTGCTCCATGCGTCCGACAAACTCTTGGAATTTGAAGTCGATTACAGCACGACGTTTGTCACGCACCGACATAGTTACGTTGCACACCGCCATTATACAAGCTATAATTAGGAACCCTCTAGTGGCAAAGGGTTACAACTTGCATCGGCGAAGCAGGAAATGTAGACGTGAGAAATCATGATGTAGGAGGTTAATAACATTTGTTTTATTTGTTTTATTTAAAATTTCTCACGTAAAATATTTTTCAGCACACCCTCGTATTTAAACTCAATGAACTACATGTCAAGTAGCAGTTTATGAGACTCAGTTCCCCTAAATCGTTCCCCAATTTTCAAGTTGCCCCAACAGTCATGTTACGGAGGTGACGATAAATACAAAAATCTACATAGTCCATATCTCTTGAAACTCACTGACAACTTCATTTACTCTCTGCAAAACTCTATTCACCGAATGGGACGATGTACTTTCTATATCATATAAAAGGGTGGATGGACAGTGATAGGTCACATACGTCTGTATGACTGATAGGCTGTAGAGTATAGTTGGATTCCGTCCTGAAAAACGATTTCTACGATGGGTTACACATGATTTCAAGTGACTTCTGTCTATTTCTGCCTGCTCAGAGTTGTCAATGTATGGTACCATACACAGTGCTCTTTTTTGCTCACGCTCCACGTGGCCTGTTACCATGATACACCCCTTAACGGCTATACACACAACTCCTAGTAGTGGTGTCTAAGTAGAAAAATTGCACTTTCTCAATATTCTACCAATAAATCACTCTCACACTTGTTTTACCTACAAGCTTTACCTACTACCGATTCTTTGTAATCCTTCAACTTGATATCCCCAGTCTTTGACGCTACCATATTTTGCGCAACCCGATTTTAATTCTGGTGTAGTAGTTTTGCAGTCCAGTTCTGTGTTTTTTTTTTTTTTTTTTTTTTTTTTTTTTTTTACGTTTCTTGGAATGATCAGTTCTCTGCGCTACGAGTTAAAAGCCAATTCATATTGAAAACCAGGGACTGGAACGATAAATATTTACAACAGCAGCGTTCACGCATATCTTCCACGGAACGCGAAGTCGCCGCCAAGGATTCTACCGAGGAAATTGTGAAGCTGATAGTGTCGTCGGCTGTTAACGTCTGAAGATAATCTATTCTCGCTACCACTATTATTGTAGTAGTGGGTTTCCTGGTTTCTTATCTTCTTAATCTTTGTGTGATGTTATTCTTCCGGGTATCTTCTTTAACCACGAATGTAGAAATGGGCTTTAACGTCGATGTTACCGCGAACCCATTTCTATGATTCTCCGTAAAAATATGACGCATTACATCTGTCTTACCTCCGCAAGTTACTCAGATGAAACAGCTACAAATCTCACACAAAGCTTTCTGATCCGTACGTCCTTTCTTGACAAAAGACAACTCCTTTGTGTAATCATCAGAAAAGTTACACTTTCTTTTTCCACTCTCAGGAATTTTCGGAAGCTATTAATTAGATGGTAAAGAGTCCACGATAACTAAATAGTCACCGAAATATGCGGCACGTCACTATACGCTTCACGCCCTATATGCCCACAGTAAACACTTCGTGCAGCATTAACTTGCACTCATTGCTCGTATTACGTTTAGAAAGAATCGTCTTATCAGATCGCTATTCAAATTAGAACTGTACGATTCTTCCGCGTGGCGCTGCTTAAATAGTTCTAGTCCCATATTGATATTTTCTCGAATGACTGCGCTACATCTAGAAGGTGCTTTCATCGTCGATACAGGGTACGCAACAAAACGCCAACTGTGAAAAGATCTCGTCAACACAAACGTGCTCACGTAAATATAACTGAGGCTTCATTTACACATATCACTAACAGATGGCGTTATTTAAGTAAGCTCGTAACAGTATTTTGCAAAATTTGGGTCTTGTCGGGACAAGAAGGTTCATAACGGTGACGGTCCCGATATATCGGGATGGGTGGTAACCCTAGTTTTTCCCATCCCGTGTGGGTTCCGCGAGTAGTGGCAGTGAACACCGCGCCAGATCTCATCGCTGCCGCTGGCGGAGCCCTGAGGCGTGCCCCCTCCTCCCGCCTACTCCTGCTCTGCCAGTCGCAGCGCCGACTCCCGCACCTCCCCCTCCCCCAGCCCCCCCCCGCCACCACCAAACACTTTCCCTTCGGCTCTAGCACGAGTAGCGAACAAAGAACTCGGCAGCTCCGCTCCCCCCGCACACCCGCACCGTGCCAAACGGCGTCCTCGCCGTCCGGAAACGCCGCTCGTTCACTCTTCGTCGTGCCCGACCGCTGCCGCCGTGGTCTCCACTTCGTCTCTCCGTCATTGGCGTGCCACAGCAGCATCGAAGTGATCGTGCTTCCCCCTGGCAGAACTATCAAAGCTACCCCTCTCACCACAAGCTATCTACCTGCAATTTTTTCTATGTTAAATTGACAAATTGTATATTTTTGTAAATAGTTTTACTACAAATGAAATGTATTACTTAAATCAATTACAGTGATGAGAAACATTGCACATAATAAATCAAATGTTGTTGTTGTTTTCAGTCCTGAGACTGCTTTGATACAGCTCTCCATGCTACTCTATACTGTGTAAGCTTCCTTATCTCCCAGTACCTACTGCAATCTACATCCTAAATCTGCTTAGTGTATTCATCTCTTGGTCTCCCACTACAACTTCCATACATGGCTACACTCCATACATTTACTTTCGGAAACGACTTCCTGACATTTAAATCTATACTCGATGTTAACAAATTTCTCTTCTTCAGAAACGCTTTCCTTGCCTTTGCCAGTCTACATTTTATATCCTCCCTACTTCGACCATCATCAGTTATTTTGCTTCCCAAATAGCAAAACTCCTTTACTACTTTAAGTGTCTCATTGCCTAATCTAATTCCCTCAGCATCACCCGACTTAATTCAACTACATTCCATTATACTTGTTTTGCTTTTGTTGATGTTCATCTTATATCCTCCTTTCAAGACATCCTTCAGATGTATCATCGTATCAAATTAGAAACTGTGTAAAAACATTGAAAGTAAAATGATGTATAGCTTATTGTTTATAGGAGTTACCACACATTAGTTTTTGTGTGATACATAATAAAGAACAGTGGCTAAAAGTGCCTGTTTGGATTCAGATCGCTACACCTCCAAATGCAAGTTCAAATTTAGACTCATAATTACAAAAAGGAATCAGTTCACCATAAGAAACACGCCTTTTTGGAGATATTTCTTTTATGGGCATTCGGCCATGGTCAAAGACGTATTTTTCTGCCTAACGTTTCGTCTTTCAATGGTGGTGACATTATCAGAGGCAAACAACAAACAACTCAGGAAGTAGAACAAGCTGATCAATCTGAACTCTATACACATCCAGGCAACGGTCGTTTACTTGATGTCATCAGAAGCTGCGTAACTCGCGCGTGCCTGTGCTTTAATTTAGTACTAAGGCCAACAGCTTGTCTAATTTCAATCCCTTTTGTATTCTGTTAATGTTGTTTTTGTCGTTTTGTATTTCTATTGCCCGTCTGTACATCTTAGGATATTCCTGATTCGATTTTGATACACCCACGGTATCTGAGAACAAATTTGGTGGTTCCCTGGTCCCATCGTATGTGCTGGTACTGGTAATTTAACCGTGTTGCTCTCAGACGACAGAAACTGCTGTTGTGTCCGTTAAGGTGGGTGCTAATTCTTCATTTTGTAGTTCCTATGTACATTCGACCACAGGAGTAGTTTTTTTTTCTTTTTACACGTTCCGGCTGTGACAAGCAATAGGCCTACGCCGTTCGTGGTGTACCACCACCACATATACCGAAGTGGTCACCAGAACATCTCTCTCGCACAGTTGCGTTTTTCAAAGGAAAACATTGAAGATTCTTCTACAATGTTCTAGAGCTTTTACAAATAATTTCACATCATAGCGAGTGCTTTCCAATGTTGTAGAATGTGAAACAAAAGATGACTCAGTTCAACCAATAAACGAACACTGAACACGATAACAGAGGAAGGAAAAAATATATCTATTGATATAATCATGAAGCAAGAAGAAAACTTCATGTTCCAACATGAATTCCTAAATTCGCTCAAGTACCTTACACACATTTCAATTTGCTTACCACTCAGTTTTATAAGCGCCAATTTCCGGTGAGTTTAGCGCGCAGTATGACTACCGATAAGACAACAAGGCAAACATTTCAGTGGTTTGGAATGATTTTGAACGTATCTTGTTTCTCGCGTGAACACTATACGTGCGACTATGTAACGCGTTCGCGTGTTACAAAACTTAACTCTTGTTCGCACTGGAAAGCGAAACCCCAAACGTCGTTTGTAACAACATACTTTAAACAAGTTAGCTGTTACAGAAATTACATCATTAATTACACATTACAATGTTTACAAAACCAGAAGCAAAGCGACTTTCACAGATATGATAAGGCCCTATTGAGAAACGAAAATTGTATCAACAACTTAAAAATTTTCAGTGCAATGTTTGGAGGCATAAAGAACATAAAAACCATTAGCTATGTTTAAGGCGAACTGAAAAAAACCGCTATGTAAACTGGTAAATAATATCTGAGAAATACATAAATTATTCACGTTTGCATCGATCTGCCACTTCGTTCCAAATGGCGTCTCGTATGCGTGCTGCGTCTTCCACATGATGAAAATTGCTGCTGCTACTGCTGCTGCTGCTCCTATGTTTGGACTGTTTCAGTGCTGTCGGGTACAAAGAAAAATGTCAAGGTGATCTTGGACAGGGACACATAATTATCAGTGTATGAGTAAAGGAGAATGTGAAAAGGATTAGGTGTGTGGAAGGATACCGTGTAAAATTTTTAATGTTTTATAAATCATTTTAACAGAAACATAGTTTGTTTCTACATGACAATCTCCATTGTGGGTAGCAAACGGTGCACCTTTTTAAAACATGACTTGTATTTTTACATTATACAAAATAATCGAAGAATAAATAAATTTCATCATCATTATATATAATCGCGCTGACCTAATGGGTTAAAGTAAAACTCCAATTCCTCTTCCATCCTTAATTTTTCCTGTTTTTGTAGTACCCCATTTTCTGTCCATGTGGTTCTTGGTCTCTTTTTTTTCTGCCTTGTAGCCTTTTTTTTTCCAATCCTTCCTATTGTTGGCTTGTTTTCTTCTAGAAGGGTAAGAACATGTTTCGCTTGCCGGTTCTCATTCACTTGGCAGAAGTGATCAAAGAAGATTAGCGTTTCCTTTTTCCATTACTTGTGATATTTTTTGCACAATTGGTGGATCTTCCAATTACTTCTCGTTTTCCAACCATATGTAATTCGTATTACACCGTTTACTTTCGTAATAATACGTCTTTCCAGCGTACCTATGTACTTTGTTCTATTTGCAGCTCATTACTCAGCATTCACATCCGTATAAATGGATGTAAATATTCTGGTGTTAGCACTGAGTAGTGTTTTAGTTTTGTATATCTATTGATGCATTTCTTCTTATAGATACTTTTAGTTAAACTATATGCTCTTTCATTTTAATTAACTCTTAGCTCTGTTAACATTTTTTCTCTTTCAATTGCTGTATGATTTCTCAGAGAACTTTAAATTTACTAATTCGTCCTATCTTATCGATTTCTGTCTGTGGGTATTGATGCATTTTTTAAATATTTGTCATTTTTTTTTTACTTGTAATTCCAAGACCAGTTCGATCGGCTAATCTTTCTAGGAGATTTGAGTAACTGCTTCTGTCAGATTTTCTGAAAATATCGCAAAATCATCCACGAAAACTAGACAGCTTATTTAATTCTATTTAATTTCCTCCCTAGAATTACTGGTTCGATTTTGCGATTTCTTATATCGAGAATCAAGATTCTTTCCTTTTTCCTAAAATAATTTTAAACAGTTTCAGACCATTGTTTATTTCAAATAGGTGACAGATTTCTCCCATAAGCTTCCCTTTAGATACCGTATCTCTAAGAGTTTCACGAATTACGTTTGCTAATTTTTTTTCCAACACCCAATTCTCTAATACTTTTATCGGTTGCTTTCTCTATCTACAGAACAAAATGAAAAGTGGAAATGTCGACATTCTACACTATGTGATCAAAGGTATCCGGACACCCCCAAAAACACGTTTTTCGTACTAGGTGCATTGTGCTCCCACCTACTGCCAGGTACTCCACATCAGTGACCTCAGTAGTTATTAGACATCCGTACGCGAGATTTCCACACTTCCAAACATCCTTAGGTTCACTGTTTCCTATGTGATAGTGAAGTGGAAACGTGAAGGGTCAAATACAGCATAAAAGCGTACAGGCCGACCTCGTCTGTTGACTCACAGAGACGGCCGACAGTTGAAGAGGGTCGTAATGTGTAATCAGCAGATATTTATCCAAATCATCACACAGGAATTCCAAATTGCATCAGGATCCACTGCAAGTACTATGACAGTTGGGCGGGAGGTGAGAAAACTTGGATTTCATTGTCGAGCGGCTGCTCATAAGCCATACATATCGCCGGCAAATTCCAAACGACGCCTCGTTTGGTGTAAGAAGCATAAACATTGGACGTGGTGTTGAGTGACGAATCACGCTACACAATGTGGCGGTCCTATGGCAGGGTAAGGGTTTGGCGAATGCCCGGTGAACGTCATCTAAAATGGTTCAAATGGCTCTGAGCACTATGGGACTCAACTGCTGTGGTCATCAGTCCCCTAGAACTGAGAACTACTTAAACCTAACTAACCTAAGGACATCACACACATCTATGCCCGAAGCAGGTGGTATTGAATAGAACTGGGGAGAAGAGGAGCTTGTGGCACAACTTGACCAGAAAAGGGATCGGTTGGTAGGACATGTTCTGAGGAATCAAGGGATCACCAATTTAGTATTGGAAAGCAGCGGGGAGAGTAAAAATCGCAGAGGGAGACCAAAAGATGAATACACTAAGCAGATTCAGAAGGATGTAGGTTGCAGTAGGTACTGGGAGATGAAGAAGCTTGCAGAGGATAAAGTAGCATGGAGAGCTGCATCAAACCAGTCTCAGGACTGAAGACCACAACAACAACAGTGAACATAATGTAGCAAATTATGGATTTTATTTATTATTATTATTTATTAATACTGTCGTTGCTTTTCGTATGTTGTTGACACTCTGGAATTTCATATTTACATGTTCAATTATTCTCATTTTATAGGAAGATCGGTTCTGTTATTACAGGGTTTCAAATGAATATAAATTTAGAAATACACCTGCACGTCGCCCGCACGTACGCCGTGTTTTGATTGTGGGACAGCGAACCTCGTCCGTCGCATCTTCCATCTCTCCTGCGTCGCTCAAAGCTGTCATCCACATGCGTCTGGGCACAAGCTCTGCGGGCACCGAGGCGACAGCTGCTGTCCGCCGCGGGCGCTTACCCGGAAAGCGAAGCCGGGCGGCCCGTCAGGTGCTCGCCTGTAGTGCATAGCAGGCAGCGCCGTCGCTATATACGACACGCACATCGCCCCAAGGACGGACGGGCGGCAGCGATAGAAGTGTGCGGCGCGGATCGCAGATGGCTGTCGTCCAAGTGTAACGCATGGGCAGTATGGGCGGTGGGGAGGGTGGTGGATGAGGACGAGGAGTAGAATCCAAATCTGGGGTGGGGTCGGGTGGGGGGGGGGGGGGGGGGGGGGGTAATTCAGTCGCTATCTGCCGCCAGACAGACATTTAAACACGTGGTGTCTCCATGTTCTCTCTTCCGCCACGCTCTCGCTTATGCACACTACTGTCACTAATGTGCTAATTTCTGTCACTATATTTACTGTTGCCTAGATGTGTCCTTTGGACTGATCCGTTTTCTTAGACAAGTTGTGGCATAAAGCTCTTTACATATGTGATGGCTGTTCATTTGGACACTTTTTTGATATTGCAGCCACTATGGATCAAGACACTAGGGATTCAAAGACATTAGCTGCCAAGGAGGTACTGATTTAAATCAGTGAGAAAAGTTGCAAATTTGTGCTGGACCGAAATTCGAACCCGGGTCTACTGCCTACTAGGCAGACGCTCTGACCACTAAAACATTCGGGAACAATGGTCATAGAAACTCCACCGACTACCCTTGCACGCCTCCCGTCACACAAAAATTCTCATTTTATTCACGTACTACTACTGCAGTGCCTCTTACTCACTATCCTCACTACTAGCGTTATCCTACCGACTCCCGTAATAGTTAGAGCCTGGTGTGCATCCACACTGGCGGGCTCATTGGCCGTCGTCACATGAATTATATGTGACGTCTGGCATCTGCCTAGTCAAGCACAAATTTTCAAATTTCCCTACTGATTCAAATCAATGCGCAACTGGCAGCTTATGTCTTTAATTCCTGTGTTTCTTTATAATGCTCTTTCCTCCTCGACTCTTATCCATCATTACTTCATTAGATGTACCTTTGCAGTTTCAGACGTACCTTTGTAGTTTTCAGCAGTTCCCTAGACCACAATTATTTCAATAGCTTCTATTCTGATCTTCTCTGTACCGTTTATCATCCACGTTTAACTTCTGCACAAAGCTAAACTACAAATACTTTCACTGCCAAACACATTTATCTTCGATTTTTAACAAACTGACTAGCCAGAAGGTAAGGGAACGTTTGTCGTAAGGCGCATGGCGCCAATGTAGACACGGTATGTCAGCAGTTTGTTACAGAGAAGCGTGAAGTAAAGAAAGACTTCGAACATAGGGTGATAACTGGTACGAGACGCACGATTCTTACAACGTTTCAGAGACCAGGCAAGAATTTGTGTTTCCGAGGTCAACGGTGTCTTAGACTGGCTCTTTAGTATCGCAGAGACCATGATAACCGCCGCACCGGACCACCACAAGCGTCTGACCAACTGACCGTACAAGGATATCGACGGTCTACTGTTGAGTAAGAGCGCCGCAGACTTGCATATGGGGCGCCAGGAAACAATTTCTGGCGGGACTGTTGGGAGACACCCGACATGTGTCGTTCTGCTGATAGCCTCCATACAGACCTCAGCCACTGCCGTCGGTTCGCGAGCATCGCCACGGGAGCACGGAGCAGTCAAGACGTTTAGAGTGTACCGAATAATACCGACCAAGCTGCATGTGGCTGATGGGCGCCTGAGAGTATGGTGTATTCACGTGTCAACAAGGTTGTATTCGGAGTCAGGAAAGGGAGGGGTTCCCCAAATTATTTTGAAGGCTTTGATCACATGGGCACAATTAGGTGTCATTATAAGGATTTGAGACCAATGGCAGACACTCTCAGACCACCTGCATCCATTTATGGCATTAAAATATCCTGATGAACATGCCACGTGTCAGCAGGACGGAGTAACAGGCCACCGACGTTTGTTTCTACGGAAGTAGTTTCACAAACACATTCGTGACCGTGTCTTGGTCCCACTGATTTTCATTCAACCCAGCATTTAGAGATATGTAAAGAGGTAGAATACGGCGCTGCGGTCGCCAACGCCTATATAAGACAACAAGTGTCTTGTGCAGTTGGTGTCTTCTCTGTGTTTGAAGACTCGCCAACTGTGTTTCTTAACTTTCTGGTGACTCTTTTTAACTGTCCCCCACGAACGTCTTCATGTCCGTGTATTTTTGCCTCCATTTTCTCCCCTTACTCTGTTTTATGTTCCCCCTTTTTTTCTCCTTATGTATGTATCATTTTATTCTTGTTTTAGTTGTCGTGTCACTCGGCTGAAGAGCGGAGGACTGTGCCGCTGACAGCCCTCCCCTGCATATATGGGGCAGCGGAATGAAATCACAATAAAGGAAAAAAAATCGTGCAGTTGTTATATCGGTTACTGCTTCTACAATGGAGTTTGATCATGGTGTTATAGTCGGCGCACCATCGATGCGACAATTCCGAGATAGCGATGAAGTGGGAATTTTTCCATACGACCATTTCACAAGTGAACCGTGAAACCAGGGATTCGGTAAAACATCAGATCTCCAACATCGCTGCGGCCGGAAAAAGATCCTACAAGAACAGGACCAACGACGACTGAAAAAAATCGATCATCGTGACAGAAGAGCAACCCTTCCGTAAATTTCTGCAGATTTCAATGTTGGGCCATCAACAAGTGCCAGCATGCGACCCATTCAACGAAACATCATCGGCATGGACCTTCGGAGCCGAAGGCCCACTCGTATACCCTTGATGACTGTACGACACATAGCTTTACGCCTCGCCTGGGCCCGTCAACAACGACACTGGACTGTTTATGATTGGTAACATGTTGCCTGGTCGGACGAGTCTCTTCTCAAATTGAATCGTGCAAATGGACGTGTACGGGTATGGAGACAACCCCATGAATCCATGGACTCTGTAGGTCAGCAGGGGACTGTTCAAGCTCCTGGCTCTGTAATGGTGTGGGGCGCTTGCAGTTGCAGTGATATGAGACCCCTGATACGTCTAGATACGACTGTGATCACCTGCATCGCTTCATGTCCGTTGTACATTACGACGGACGTGGGTCATTCCAGAAGGACAATGCGACACCCCACACGTCCAGAATTGCTGCAGAGTGGCTCCAGGAATATTCTTAAGAGTTTAAACACTTCAGATGGCCACCAAATTCCCCTGACATGACCTTCATTGAGCATATCTGGGATGCCTTGAAACGTGCTGTTTAGAAGGGATCTCCAACTCCTCGTACTCTTACGAATTTATGGACAGCCCTGCAGGATTCACGGTGTCCATTCCATCCAGCACTACTTCAGACATTAGGAGAGTCCATGCGTTGTCGTGTTGCGACACTTCGAGTGCTCGCGGGGGTCCTACATGATATTAGGCAGGTGTATCAGTTTCTTTCGCTCTTCAGTGTAAAATACTTTTTTGGTGTAAAACCACCGCATCCTGCCACAAGGTTTACTGTTCTGCAAGTACTGTCATTCCAGAATTGTTGCAGCACGTCCTAGACTCCACGCCTCTACGTGTTACAGCCGTTTTGAGGGCTCGTGGAGGAGCGAATCGCTATTAACATTGCATCCCGTGCCTTTCCACAAATTAGTGTAATTTTTTAAGAGAAGGTTGTCTTGCTATTGCTGGTCTCCATTTTATTTCTCCTTTATTTCCGAAGTCAATTGTTCCCATGCCAAAGTAGAAAAATTAACTTGTCAGACACGTTCAGAGTGTTTTAAAATAAGCATGGTATCTGTGAAAATGCGCTTGGTGTCTGAAGATTTTCTCGCTTCTGCGTCCGTCACACATGTAAGGATTTGCAGTGGACGGTGGTGGACAGGGAAGAGGAGAGTGCGGATATCTGGCAGACGAGACAGACAAATCTATGAGCGGCGGGCAGTGACGACCGGCCATGCAGAAAGGGGGGCCGGGACGCCGTCTGCCGCGACGCCACGCCATGCTGAGCCCCGCGGGAGACGCCACTTTCTCCTCCCTTCTGGCCGTGACGTCACCACAACGCGGCATTCCCTCTACAAATTGACAGCGCATCTGACGGCCACGGCATCAGACCGCCTGACTCGCCAGTCCCTGCTGCCCTCTTCGATCTATTGTCCAGGTCACCGCCAACGAGCAACGCTAGACTTGCAGATATTTACAGTGTTCTAGGAGAATCGCTGGTTTGAAAACAGATTCATTATTCGTCTTTATTCCTCTTTAAAATGACCAGTAGTAGATAAAAAATGTAGGTTCTGGCTCACTAGCTCGATCTTATAAAAAATATAAAATTGCTCGCTAACACTCACATTTTTTTATTTTTCATGAAATTGGCCTAATTATCCAGAACCTACATTTTATCTACTATCCCTTTACCTGATAATTAATAATTATAATATAATAATAACAATAATATAATTATAATAAGAAATTACTTATGTTACATACATTTCCCACCGACTGAGTCCTCCCACACTCCTATGCGGGCCTGGATACTCTTCCCTGACACTGTCCAACAACAGTTTTACACAGTGATCACGTACAATCCTCCTATTTTATGTTCCCACTAATATACACGGAGACAAAAAAAGCAAAGGTGTTACCTTACTAAATTACTCGTTTTTCATAATTTATTCAGTTTTTTTTTAATTTCACCTATCCTATGTACTGCAACCTCCATTACAACTCATGGTACAGTAATTGTAGTAATAAACACGTCGTTCACCTGTTTAAGTTTCGAGGTAGTTTCCTCGTAAGCTGAATGTACACCTGTAACACTTTTTTCCACATCGCGCGCGTCAAGTCATCGTCAACAATGTGCTACCGTGCGTTAAGTCACCTTCAACAATGTTGTGCTACCTGTTAAGTATGGAACTCTCACATCTGTCAGTGTACTTTTCCACTTGTCGCGAAAGCCCTTCCCCAAAGCCTCTAATGTCTGGAAGCCCAAATTATGATCCTGTGCGGCATGGGAAACTATCTCTAAGGAATTGGAGATACTGCATGTCTAGGTGGTTTCTTGAATCAAGAGACGACCTTGTATGTGCCATGCATCCTGTTTGCAACAAGCTCACTGGGAACAAATATTTCAAACTGAGTTTTAACTCTATTTTAGTTTCAGCATATTCTTTAAAGGTTTTCATATTCAACTCGAGACTTGCCTAATTAATCAATAACATCCGGTATGTTTTTCAACTATCAAAACTTATCGGTTCAATCCCACGATAAATGGGAGTGCGAGTATGAGTTGGGCTTAGCGCCTCTCTCCATTTCTGTATAACGACCCCAAATTTTAACTGTCGCGTACAGGTCACGTGTAACGGACGACTGTATACTTATGTCCTTACGTAGTCCGTGTTTTTTGGCAATGTGTGGCCGCAGTAGTGTTGCCGTCAATATTGTTGCATACAAAGCAGTATAGCGGTATGACCGGATAGTATTGCTGATGGAGCTGACCGTTCTTGGTAGTTACTGATGCATGGCCGTACTGTTGCCGGCACTGATAATGTGCTACTGACACCGTAAATACTGCACTAAAATTATGCCATTTCTCTTTAAATGCGAGCGAGAAATCGCACTAAAACTACAATTCTTGTCGTAAGTGTGCTGGTAAGCAAATAAAGTGGAAGAAAACATGTTCTCTCTGCAATAACTAGAAGCCAGTCTTGAGTGCTGTCTGTTCCATCAGATTACGGAAGAATGGGGAAAGAAGTCGACCGTGCATTTTCAAAGGAACCATCATGGCATTTGCCTGAAGCGATTTAGGGAAATCACGAAAACCTAAATCAGAATTGCCGGACGCGGGCTTGAACCGTCGTCCTCCCGAATGTGCTAATAATTATCGTATATGTCGACATTAGTCTTCACGCTCCATAATTATGGCTATAGATGTATCACATTTATGAAATTCATAGTTGTGTCTCCGTCCTGGTGGGTCACAACACAACATTAACATATATATTTGATTGTTATTTCAAACTCCCTTAATGAATTTCCTGAGTCCTTCCACCGAAGTGTTGCGAACTTGTGGTACAAAGAGGCACATTCACGAGGTACAGCTTTTGTATGAATCAGTAGTATCCAAAAACTGAAGGCCGATCTCTCATTTGGTTTAAATCATACACAGTATTTCATATTGCTGCTGATCTTACGTATTCTCGAATTGACTTAAAAAGATGTCATTCATACTCATTCATACTCATGGAAAAGGTATCAGTTCACAAATTAAAATAGCGGAAGCAGTTCGAACTTCTTAAAAAAGAAAGCATTCATAAAGTCAGAGTTCTCTATTTCTTGTCAACTTATCCTCTCTGGAACGTAAATGAATGAGAGATGCACTCATTTCCACTACCTCGCTTTCGTCCATTTCGCAGTCCTAGCGTGGCCCTGAGCAAACATTTCTGGCCCGGAAATGTACTGCCGCAAACACTGACGGACGACGGTGGCCACTAATGTTGGCGCTCACGTGGATGTACACTCCTGGAAATGGAAAAAAGAACACATTGACACCGGTGTGTCAGACCCACCATACTTGCTCCGGACACTGCGAGAGGACTGTACAAGCAATGATCACACGCACGGCACAGCGGACACACCAGGAACCGCGGTGTTGGCCGTCGAATGGCGCTAGCTGCGCAGCATTTGTGCACCGCCGCCGTCAGTGTCAGCCAGTTTGCCGTGGCATACGGAGCTCCATCGCAGTCTTGAACACTGGTAGCATGCCGCGACAGCGTCGACGTGAACCGTATGTGCAATTGACGGACTTTGAGCGAGGGCGTACAGTGGGCATGCGGGAGGCCGGGTGGACATACCGCCGAATTGCTCAACACGTGGGGCGTGAGGTCTCCACAGTAAATCGATGTTGTCGCCAGTGGTCGGCGGAAGGTGCACGTGCCCGTCGACCTGGGACCGGACCGCAGCGACGCACCCATGCACGCCAAGACCGTAGGATCCTACGCAGTGCCGTAGGGGACCGCACCGCCACTTCCCAGCAAATTAGGGACACTGTTGCTCCTGGGGTATCGGCGAGGACCATTCGCAATCGTCTCCATGAAGCTGGTCTACGGTCCCGCACACCGTTAGGCCGTCTTCCGCTCACGCCCCAACATCGTGCAGCCCGCCTCCAGTGGTGTCGCGGCAGGCGTGAATGGAGGGACGAATGGAGACGTGTCGTCTTCAGCGATGAGAGTCGCTTCTGCCTTGGTGCCAATGATGGTCGTATGCGTGTTTGGCGCCGTGCAGGTGAGCGCCACAATCAGGACTGCATACGACCGAGGCACACAGGGCCAACACCCGGCATCATGGTGTGGGGAGCGATCTCCTACACTGGCCGTACACCTCTGGTGATCGTCGAGGGGACACTGAATAGTGCACGGTACATCCAAACCGTCATTGAACCCATCCTTCTACCATTCCTAGACCGGCAAGGGAACTTGCTGTTCCAACAGGACAATGCACGTCCACATGTATCCCGTGTCACCCAACGTTCTCTAGGAAGTGTAAGTCAACTACCCTGGCCAGCAAGATCTCCGGATATGTCCCCTATTGAGCATGTTTGGGACTGGATGAAGCGTCGTCTCACGTGGTCTGCACGTCCAGCACGAACGCTGGTCCAACTGAGGCGCCAGGTGGAAATGGCATGGCAAGCCGTTCCACAGGACTACATCCAGCATCTCTACTATCGTCACCATGGGAGAATAGCAGCCTGCATTGCTGCGAAAGGTGGATATACACTGTACTAGTGCCGACATTGTGCATGCTCTGTTGCCTGTGTCTATGTGCCTGTGGTTCTGTCAGTGTGATCATGTGATGTATGTGACCCCAGGAATGTGTCAATAAAGTTTCCCCTTCCTGGAACAATGAATTCACGGTGTTCTTATTTCAATTTCCAGGAGTGTAGTTCGTGAGTCATGCGATGTTGCCGAGCAACACTGACGAGCTATATGGTCGGCTATATGCAATACCTGCGGGCCCGTGTGAGCGCACATTAAGCTTCAGAGGCAGCCCAGTTCTGCAACGCGCTCAATTTCCATTCAGACTTGCACCGCATCCTCAGAACAGGAGTTCGTGGTTACTAAAACCGTGCTGGTGGAGGTCATTTGAGCTTAACCGCTTGGCAGCACAGTCTCTAAGCTCACTGCAATGCAAATTTCGTCGTGGCCGCTACACTGCATTTAACCAGTGCTAAAGACCACGGCGAAGCTGTTGTTTCCAATGGAAACTACTATTTCGGAACAGTTTACAGTCGTTACCGTACAAGTTACTTGTTGTTGCCAGTTTTCAGTATCGCGTAGTGTGACATACACAGTCTAAGACAAAGTTTTAATCATCTGGATACGACAACGATATTTCCTGAAAACTCAAGTCAAAACATATGCAATTATTTTAGAATTTTTTTGTTTTATGGTAATACTGAGAGTATGATCTGACACAGGTTTCCAAAAATATATTGAAGTTAGTGGTAGTATTGTTACTGAAATGAGAGATGGCAGCGGAAGTTATTCCTTCCATTGTATTTGATATCCGCTGTAAACAACTGACGCTACGCAGTAATGAGTTTATGATATTGCATCTATATGGTGTTGCTTTATATTCCTTCTCTCTCTCTCTCTCTCTCTCTCTCTCTCTCTCTCTCTCTCTCTCTTTCTCTCTCTCAATATGCAAGAAAAGAATAATTTCTGTATTGAAGGTTATCTTTTCGGTGACAGCCTGACCTTCGATAGTAAGAACCGGTTGTAAGGAGTTAAGCGCGGAATGGGAATGTAGTTTACTAGTCTGACAAGGTGCGCATTCCTTGGGTGTTCTTAGTTTTTTACTGAAAATATAATTTTTTTCTTTTCCTGATAAAAATGCGATGCGGTAATCGCAAATTGATATGTACAAATTAAATTAAATGTGTGTATTTGAAAGGTGTACTGTATCTATTTTCTTCTATGCTGTGGTATGAATCAGTTTCTTTTGCGTATGCCCTCCTATAACATTAATGCTGTGTACTGGCAGCGCAGGTACATATGAAGCCTGCCAATTAGTGGCGTGAAAGCCCCACGCCTACACATAGCGGATTAACCTTGTGTTAAGCGCGCGCGTTTGTACTGCATAATTAGAGAAGTGGGTCACCACCAGCTAGAATAAGAAGTATAATGTTTACACGATAATCCTTTTATTTATTTGAAAAAATGTTAATTACAGTTTATACTTTTGGTTGTACACAACGATCTACTGAATATAACGAACTTGTTTTCATCACTACTAGAGTGATTCCAGGATGTTACACCACTGTATTTGACATGTCCTCCACACACCAACTTCTTACATTTCAAGCGTCGCTTCCTCTTCTACAGGCATCACCACGTCCTCGGGACTTTGATAGATTTTCAAGATCGATCGCTCCCTCTTCCTCAATACCAAGCAACAGTTGACCTCGCGGTATTTTTTAACTGGAACTTGGGGAATACAGCATCGGCGTAGTATCTGGAATTTAATCATTTATCAGGCGATATCCTATAAAAATCTCCTTCGTGAGAACTGAAGTGAACTGGTACTGAATTTCAGAATGCCAAGTGCATTAACTGCACATATATTCATAAAATAAAAAATATCACCATTCGCCATGTCATCATTGTCCTAGCAACATAATTTTTGATATATCTGGTTTACCTTATCGACTCCGTTTTTGTGCAATTATAAGACGTGATAATTTAAACTTCCAGTCACCAGAACCGTCACAAGCGCTTCACGGTGAATCGCTGATATGGGGGAGGGGCGTGCAGTTTTATTTTTCTTTGGTGAATACGACACAAGAATATATTTGTTACAGAAAGCAAACAATGAGGAGCACCTGTCTCCATTCTTATTTGGGAGCATTTCTTTTGGAATCTCTTCTTCCTTTACTGATCGTCCGCAGGTACGTGCCTTTCTTTTTTCCCCAGTGTTTTCTCTTACAATTTCATGTTGCTGAAGCAGTCGTCACTTGCAACATTCCTATTTTTTTCCAGAAATAGGTTCCACTAATTTCAACATTACATTGTTAGCAGCATTACTGACAAGAAAATTACTAGGTACATACTACCTGAATGAGCAATTATCCTAAAAGACAAACTGTCTATCGATAGTTACATACCCACTTGGAGACGAAAGACACTAAACTTACTGTAAATAAGTTCAAATATTTATTTGATTGGGGCTCGTTGATCTTCCATCTGCTGATAATTACGCTTACATGCATTTCCAAAACGCAAACATCGGTACAGGAAACGACAGCTCTTCTCACTCATAGTATTGGACTTATCCCACAACCGCTTTAAATCCTTTCTTAAAAACGCATCGCACCAGTGACAAAGGGTGTCAATGAGAGATCTTATTTCTGTGCTGTCTGTCACTCTTGCATCTCTTTCTCTGGCAAATCTTAAACGAACCTTTTCAGTGTATACTTTAGTACAGAAATACAATAGGTTGCATTATAAAGCCGTCAACTTGCAAATACAGTGCTTCTACAGGAGTCTTGACTGAAACGAGCCTACCTTTCCCTTAAGTAATGTAAATAATTACATTATGTGCTGGAGTAACCACCTTTTTCGAGGAACTTAAATATCCATCATGTTTCACGATCCTTACCATGATGAAATTCAGATTAACTGGGTGCATCCTTTCAGGAATGAAATTTCCGCTCTGTAGTGGACTGTGCGCTGACAGGATACTTCCTGGCAGATTATAAATGTGTGCCGGACGGAGACACGAACTCGGGACCTTTGCCTTTCGCGGACATGTGCATACGTCCTGGCGAACGGGATCTGTGCGAATTAAGTGCTGTGCTGTCTCATGGTCAAGTTCTTCATCACTTCGATCTGTACACTCTTCCTCCGAAAGGCAATGCACAAAATCGTATCTTTTGTCATCTCCGACTTTCGGTGTTTTGTCATTGTGTTTTAAATGTATACAGACGCGAGGTCGACAACTGTGGCCGAAGCACCCTTATGCAGAGACATTTTATTTCTTACAAAATGTAGAGAGGAAATTTATTCGAGAGAACGACGGTTCAAACTCGCGTCCAACCGTTCACATTTAGTTTTTCCGTAACTTCCCTAATTCGCTCCAGCCATATGCCGGGATGGCTCCTTTGACATGGGCGCGGTCGTTCCTACCGCATCCTTTCGTACTACGAGCTTGTGCTTTCTATTTATTAACTACGATTCATTTTGTAAAACTGTCTTTTTGAAAGTGCTTACTCGTATTGCATACAGGTGTAACATTTTGGAAATTACTTTTGTGGGAATAAAACAACAACAACAACAACAACAACAACAACAACAATACCTAACTCAAAGTGGACGCATTTGTGGTTCGACATCGCAGGCGCTGGCTAATCAGAAAAACTGTGTTGCTATTGGCTGCCAGTTTGTAGCAGAATTTAATTTTGACAACTGACGCAGGTGCGTTTGGTGATAGCTGTACTTTTTTTTCTGTATGTTGTGCTTGTATAAAGACAGTTTGCTATATGATGATGCACTTGTGGATTATAGCGAACGAGTTTAAAACACAGCAGCGCAGTATTCATGTATAGATCAGAACTATTAACAGCAATGCTTGTATGTCATGGGTGTGGCTTGTTATAGACCATTAGGGTAAAAGAATTATTCTTCACTATTTAACTGAGGGTGTTGCGTGATGATAAGAGTACTATTTATAGTTACGTAGGGATGTAGGAAATGACATACAAAATTTGGCTACATTTGCAAGCCGACCTTAGGATCCTTTCTCAGCACAACAAATACTGGGATATGCGCTCAAAGAAAGTTGGCTTTTTCAGGGAACGCAAGGTTGTATTGTTAACAGGTTTACTTGTTCAGTGCACACTACTCAACTACTTCTGCAGAGAGCAGCACGAGCCAAAAATATGTCCATGTTTGAATGGAGTGTACATGCACTAGATATGCTGCTCCCACGTATTCATTAGTATTTATTGCATTTGTTGCACTTCAGACAGTAATGGGCACAGTGAGGGCAGTACAGTCATGAAAAAAACGTTAATTCATCTCATGAAAATATGGTAAGTTAGTGGTTCTACGAATTTGAAACTGAACTTGCTAATTTATTTCGAATCTCCTTCGTGAGAAACAATAAATTTCGGTCAAATGATTATAGCTCCTTTGTAAGTATCAGTTCAACTGACACCAACACAATTATAGCACCGCTGTCAGCGCCAATGTGTGCGTCAGTGAACACGTTAAACTGCGACAGCAAGTTCACGGCAGACTGCCACGTCCCACAGTTAAATGAAAGCAGTGGAAGGGCGCGGGGTGGGAGGGGGTGGCATGTGTGAGGGCGAGGCGTTGCGGGACACGTGCATCTGTTCCGTCGTCCTCGTGTGTGCTCGACACAGGCTATCCCTCAGAAGTGGCCAGCCGCTCAGCAGACAAGGGGTCAGCGTTACCCATCGTATGTACTAACTAGCCCCCTCAGCTTAAGTTCCTCTTGGTGTTTGCAGCATCCAGTCATCCAGAGCTGCTGCCTCTGCCCACTGGACGCCTTTCCCTTCGCAAAAGAGGCATTCCCACTCGAGTGTCAATTGTTTTGGTAGCATTTCACAGAGGAAGAATTTAAATCTTTAAACTAGGAAAGGAAGATGGTAAAGCAGTCTTTGCCTTCACTCGAGAAATTTCAAAATCGAATGGAATAACTTAACAGTACAAGTTTAAAAGAAAATTTGAATATCTATTATAATAATGCATAATCCACACGTGGAAAAGAAAATTATACAAACTAACAATGGAGTCATAACATCAGTCAATCAGTTTTCATACTTGGGGCACGTTCATTTGACTGAGAACAAAAGAAACGCAAGAGTAAAAGCAACATTGAGCGTTTCTGATCAACTAAAGAGTTTTCAAATAAAGCTTCCAGTGCGTCTCTAACGGAAATTTCCTGATCAATATATATTACCAGTTTTGACTTACGACAGCGAGAAATGGACTTTTAATGCTCAAACGAATTTTAAAAACTGGAGGCTGCTCCTCTGCGATCAAAGGAGAAGTGCGTGCTGGGAATCACCAGAGAAACCGGAAGACAAATGCATTAGGGTACAGACTGGACTGGAAGACGTATTTATGGCCACGTTGGGAATGAAATAACTGGAGGTTGGCGCGACATGTAGATAGAAATGAGGCAAGAAGGAAGAACTCTGGCAGGTGGGTAGAAGATATTACAAAACATGGGAGAACAACATGGATGCGCATAAGTGCAGACTGTACTGCATGCTTAATTCTAGTGGTGGCCTTCGTCCAGGGCCGGCCGGAGTGGCCGTGCGATTCTAGGCGCTACAGTCTGGAGCCGAGCGACCGCTACGGTCGCAGGTTCGAATCCTGCCTCGGGCATGGATGTGTGTGATGTCCTTAGGTTAGTTAAGTTTAAGTAGTTCTAAGTTCTAGGCGAATGATGCCCTCAGAAGTTAAGTCGTATAGTGCTCAGAGCCATTTGAACCTTCATCCAGCAGTGGATTTCAAACAATTGATGCTGATGATCTGAACAGTAAAAGCATTACACAGATGCACTGAGTTGACAAAAGTCATGGGATGGCGACATAACATATACAGATGGCGAGAGCATCCCGCATGCAACGTATAAAAGGCTTGTGCATGTACTCAGGTGATTCATGTGAAATGATTTCCGACGTGACTACGGTCGCACGACGGGAATTAACCAGCTTTCAAAGCAGAACGGTAGTTCCAGCTAGACACATGGGACATTTGATTTCGAAAATCGTTAGGTAATTCAATATTCGGAGATCCGCAGTGACAGGAGTGTGTCGAGAACACCGAATTTCAAGCATTACCTCGTAACACGGACAAAGCAGTGGCCGACGGCCTTCACTTAACGACCGACGGCAACAGCGTTTCTGCGTAGTTGTCAGTGCTAACGGACAAGCAACACTGCGTGAAGTAACCGCGGAAATCAATGTGGGGCGTACGTCGAGCGTATCCGTTAGGACAGTGTGGCGAAATTTGGCGTTAACGGGTCATGGAAGCAGACGACCGACGTCAGTGGCTTTGCTAACAGCACGATATCACTTGCAGCACCTCCCCTGCGCTCGTAACCATATCGGTTGGGCCCTAGACAACTGGACAACCGTGGCCTGATTGGATAAATCTAGATTTTAGGTGATAAGAACTGATGGTAGGGTTCGAGTGCGGCGCAGACCCCACGAAGCCGTGGACCCAAGTTGTCAACAAGATACTGCGCAAGCTCTCGGTGGTACCATAATGGTGTGAGCGGTGTTTACATGGAATGGACTGGATCCTCTGGTCCAACTGAACCGATAATTGACGGGAAATTGTTATGATCGCTGCTTGGAGACCATTTGCAGTCATTAATTCACTTCATGTTCCCAAATAACGATGCAATTTTTATGGATGACAACTCGCCATGTAACCGGGCCACAATAGTTCGCATTTGGTTTGAAGAACATTCTGGGCAATTCGAACGACCGATTTGCCCACCCACATCGCCCTACATGATTCCCATTGGGCATTTATGGAATATAATCGTGAGGTCAGTTCGTGCTCAAAATCCTGCACCGGCAACACTTTCGCAATTCTGGGCGGCTGCCGAGGTAACCCGGCTCTATATTTCTGCAACAACTACGGACGACTTCCTGTGTCCATGCCACGTCGAGTTGTTGCACTGCGCCCGGCAAAAGGAGGTATCCGATGACTTAGCACTCAGTGTGCAGCCCGGCAAAAGGAGGTATCCGATGACTTAGCACTCAGTGTACAATCTGTTTCTTCCAAAATGTTGCATCATTATTGTACATTGTCTTGTGGATAGGCAGAAGCCTGCCAAAAATGCGCACACTGAACGTTAAAGCACTGTTACAGTCCACGTAATATTACTTGCAGACGGTGTCAGAACTACGTGGCATAAAGAAAACGATATCCAAACCGGCTAGACAATTAAGACCGATGCCCCCCCCCCCCCCCCCCCCCCCACACACACACACACACACACACACACACACACACACACAGAGAGAGAGAGAGAGAGAGAGAGAGAGAGAGAGAGAGAGAGAGAGAGAGAGAGAGAGAGAGAGAGGGGGGGGGGGGGGGGACTAACGACTTGCTGTTGTGATTTATTATGCGGGCACAAAATAAACCGCAGTTTCAGCCACAGCTCCGCTGCATACCATCTATCAGTTTCTGAGTGAATATCCGACGAGCAGAAACCTACAAGCACTCCGCTTACTAATGGACGTGGGTCCACAGTATTATTTGCGGAGACCAGAAAGATCGCAAAACACTAAATGATGATTACTACAGACTACCATACTGCAGTTAACACAAAGGAGCATGTATGCCTGGCAAAGATACGGTTCCCTTCTCAAGAAACAAGTATACATTTAATGCTGAGAGTGAATTCAGCCTGTATACAAACAGTGGTGAATGCCTGTGTCTTCAGAGCAAACAAACGAACCAGGCGAACTGGTGCAGGGTTCGTAAAAACCATTGCACTGGACTTGTCGTAGTTCGTAACAGCGGGCTGTTTTAGTTTTCCCGGTCTTTTTTCGCTTTTTTTTTGTAGTGCCGTCACGGTGTAGGGGCAAGAGCATTTCTAGTGAGTAGACACGTGCAAATCCAGTCATGTCCGGCTTGGTATCAGATGATATATTTATTTTGGTCGATATTGCGTTGAGGCCACGCCCACAGTTGGTGAGGGTGAGCGACGTACACACGGGCCTTGGCGGCGAACCGAAGTGGTGTGGTCGCCTCAGCCGCCACGATCACCGCACGTAGGGCGCGGAGCTATCTTGTTTTGTGGGCGTAACAGGCCGGCGGCAGAACTGTGTCAGGTGCCGGCACTGCTACCCTGCTAGCGAAGCGGGCTGGATGTAGGTATGTGCAAGTAATATCGTTATCGACATATCTATATTACTTGAAAATAATATCGATATATATCGCCGAACCTTAAATTATCGATACATCGGTTGATTGATATTTTATATTTATTGATGCATTTATTGTCTGTCTTTTCTTGATTAAAAGGCACTACAGTTCTCATCAGTAGATTTCTTGTCCATTCCAACTACTACCAATCTTTGCCATCTGAAAGAAAATGCCTCTCAATAGGCTTAATTTAATTTCAGGTTTAGTAATACAAATATGCATCAGATTTGAAAATGAATGTACAATATCTATACTGCACATTCATGAAAGTTTGTTACTTCAGTGTTTCGTTTCTATCATTGTAAATGATAGGTACAAGGTACCAAATACACACATTTGGTGACAGCACTGTATGGGAATGGTGGACATTATTACTCCGTGCTCTCAACTAAGAGACAGAATGTGCGCTTCTGTTACCCACCGACTGCCTGTATCAAGGAAAGATAGACGCACTGTGAAAAGTAACGTAAACTCGGCACAAAAATCTCACACATTAGTGCACTGGTTCAAATGGTTCAAATGGCTCTGAGCACTATGGGACCTAACGTCTGAGGTCATCAGTCCCCTAGAACTTAGAACTACTTAAACCTAACTAACCTAAGGACATCACACACGTCCATGCCCGAGGCAGGATTCGAACCTGCGACCGTAGCGGTCGCGCGGTTCCAAACTGAAGGGCCTAGAACCACTCGGCCACACGGGCCGGCCCTGTGTGTGTGTGTGTGTGTGTGTGTGTGTGTGTGTGTGTGTGTGTGTGTGTGTGTGTGTGTGTGTGTGTGTGTGTGTTTTTCAACATGGTTGTAAGTACTGTTTTAACGTGGTAGTATGTATGAAAGGATTTATTTTACTTAATTACTTTTCCATTATTTTTATTAAGTTTATCACAGAGTTTGCGCTGATGCGTCGCTGGTCGTTTATCACATGTATGTTCAGGATACGACAGTGTTCCTGCAATTCTGTAAGGCATTTGTTGTGGTTGTTTCTCCCTATGATTTTCACAGCTTGTTCCAAGTTGACAGGATGATGTACCCACCAACATAATGAGGACGACAGGATAACAAATAGCTAAGGATGCTACCTATCTTTGTCTGTTTCTTCCTTCCTCCCGTCTTTCTTTCATCCTTTCAACACATGGGGATCACTAGTAAATTACTGTGTCTCGCTACGTATTGTGCAGATCACAAAAAGTAGAAACACAGAATTCTTAACGTACAATATCAATGCGTCACAACTGCGCTCATTCAACTCATGCAAATATTTGCTCCTAACAATCTGTGGGGCACGGAATCGAGTAATCGCCCAGGTTCAGTTAAAGGTGAAGTAGGTAGCAGACTTCGGGTTACTGGTAGCATGCTGGGAAAATACAACCAGTCTACAAATGCGATCGCTTACAAAAAGCTCGTGTTAAGTATATTGCCCAAATGTGTGGCACGGATACAGAGAAGGGATGCACGAAATGATGGTAGGTTTCTTTGATCCATGGGAGAAGCTGAAAACCCGAACTGGCTGGTGCTTGAGTAATGACAGCACGCATACAGGATTCTATCTATCATTCCCCTCATGTTTCATATGCGAATGGAAGGGAAACTATCCGTAATGAGTGGTAATATGGGAAGTACTCTCCGCCACGCAGTTTACAGTACAGGTACAAATGGATGTAAGCCTGTACTTTTGACTCATAATTCTGGGCTGCCTGAAATAATTCGTAACAATATTAGTACAATTACGACTAGTGAAAAATAAGGAAAAAAAACTACGCGGTAAGACAACCCCAGCAATCTTTTAGGGAGTGAGGGGAAAGATTGAATGTGACTCCACATTTTCCATAGTCTGTGTGTTTATGGTGACAGCGTAACACACTTGCCGATTTACCTGCTATAAGAAGGGACTGACAAGTAAAAATAGCAGGCAAAAAAGCATCGGGAACAACGTATTCCGGAGTCCTTAAACTGACAGACGATACAACGACGTTCAGTTTAACTAAGATCGTAATATGTAGAACATTTCGAAATTTTTACAAATGGACTGTACAGTGTACTTTCAAGCCTGTTTAATGCAATTAGCGTTAAACTATGTATTTTAGCAGATCATTTACATATGCGGATATATGACAGTAAAAAAAAGTTGTGTCTCATACCATGAATTAATATATAATTTTGTTGCACAAGAAGCTGTATCACTTAAATAAAAAATTTTCAGTGAAACAGAACGAGCTGTACTCGCCAGAGTTTCTTTTTATTTCCTTTCGAGTTAAGCTTCACCATCTGCCACAGCGTTTCCATTAGCGTAGCGACATTATTCGCTCCCTTTGTCAGACGTCGAATTTACTGAACTCTAATTGTATTTGTTGCATGAAAAATTGGGTCAGCCTCCCACTTTAAAAAGTGAAATGTTGAGCTTAGTAGCATAGCTTTGCGGGTAACGTTTTGCAAATAAGGAATAAAGAAGGAAAAAAATACACTTTAGTATTATGTGGAATGACAGATGTTTATTATCGTTGTTCTTATTTGGTTACTCCGTCTGATCTCTGTAACCCTATATATAGAAAGTTTGGGTTAAAAGGGTACTTTTTAACTGTCCTTTTAAGCAAGTTTGTTCTAGCAATTTCTTTGATCTCCTTTGGTGATTTACTGTGCAGCTTTGTTCCTTGGTAGGAAGTGCTGTTTTGGGTTTTATGATTACTCTTTCTTCGTAAGTAAGTTCAGTCTAGATATTGTTCCATTGCCACGGACAGGGCTGTTTGTGCAGTAATTACCTATGTTATATTTGATGTGTGCAACTAAATGTATTCGCGCGGTGCAGGTAAAATCTTTACAACCAATGAGCTCGACTACTATTTTTGGTTATCTACGGTTTGAAAACTGTGTTCATATTTTGTGCATTTGATTCCCAGTAAAGAATGCCACAGATAAGAATTGAGTGTACATAGGAACAGTATGTAACTAAAAGACACTGGCTCTGTTGACACGACTCTAAGGGCATAATATGCTGATGACATTGTGTCTACAAGTATTTTTGTGCGTTCACAACACTTACACTAAGAATCAATAGTCATTCTCAGAAATTCTGTATTTGTCAGGTAATCTATAGACGTGCCATCTTCATTTAACTTGTCGATGTTATTTTCCCTCTTTGAACTGAATTTCGTGGCATTTGTTTCCTTCGCGGTCAGCGTCAGTTTACTGCATACGGACCAGTTGCAAACGTCCTCGAGCGTCTCATTTGCTTTTTCTGCGAGCAGTTCTGTTGTTTTCTCGGTGCTTACAATATTGCAGTCGCCATCAAAGAGAATTTTTCCTCGAGACTGATAATACTGGGAAAGCACAAAATGCGTCCTCAAATTGCGAATATGGTACCACAACAGCTGTACATACAGCAACATATGAAAATCTGCGACGGACGAGGACTCCAACTGGATTCCCTGCTTGTCGCGAGCGGTCGCCTAATCTACGTCGTCCGTCCGAGCATGCCTCCACGACCGGCCCAAATCTCCGTATGTCCCCGGGTCTGCTTCCCACAGCGCTCGCACAATTATCTCTTTCCCGCCCAGGGATCGACTTGATTAGCTTTCTCGTCAGGATGCCTTGGCTGTAGCATTAAATACATTAGTGCAGTGTCTATATTTAAGAGTCTTTACAGCTCGATGCAATGTTCCTTCAGAAGTCTGCCTGGATAACCGAAGTTGTTAAGGTGACCGCTCGCTGCAAACAGGAAATCCGGGTTCGAGTACCGGTCCGGCACAAAGTTTCCTATGTTGCCAGTTGTATACCTACTGTGGTACCGTGCCTGCAGTCTGCGCTTACATATCATGATTTGATACACCTGTCAACCGTTGGCTGTGTCTGTCCCTTCGGCCATGCATGAATGTCCGAAAGAATATTGCATCGAACTATACAGGGACGGTTAAATACAGACAATACACTAATATACTACTAGGAAAGTCTCAGATTATATTTATAATCGGGAACAGTACTGGTCCTGATGCGGTAGGCTGAGGAAATCGGTACTATTGTATTTTGGTTCTGATAAATATTTTGTTATGAACCTTCAGTACACCCGTGGGCTACATCTGTACCCTCACGCGGATTTTGTCTTCATTCAGCTTTTGTTTTACAACGAGGCTAAATCTGCGTTCAAGTCATTTTTATTGTGTAGTTCCTTTCTAACACGGCTATTGAACCACTTTAAGTCCTTTCCATTCGTCACTATATTGCTCGGTACATACTTTCTCTACCGTGTATAGTGCAATGCTTTTGAATGTTGCTTTGTTTGCTCCATCATATCATCGTCCTCAGTTCTGAATATCCGATGTCGACTATTTAGATATTCCGTAATTCGTATTCTGTCACTCTTGACAACGAAAAACCTTCTGCTATCTTTTTTAACATTATTGCAATACCCTTAATCACTGATGCTATTACAGACCTATAATGACTAATACCCTCCTCGATGTTAACTGATTCGAAACCATATGACCGAACTAAAATACTTAAATTTAAATGTGTAGACAAAAACACAATCATCCAAAGTTATCTCGATTCTTCAGATAGAAAAATTAAACTTCTCGTTCCCGATATCGCGGAAGGAAGGCGAAGCCAAAGAAACACGAAGAAACAAACTCCCTAGTGATAAAACACTTCTTAAGACGTATAAGTTGAGAACAAAGAGTACAGGATCAGTACCGCTCACACGCAGTGAACTTGGAGGTTGGAGCGGACACAATGAAGAAATCTGATCAACAGACAAAGTCTTAATAACAGGCAATGTTTTAAACGGGGAAAGGCGTTTATCCGCTATCTAAACATGTAAAGCTGGAAATCGATATCTATTTGTCACAACCGCTCCGTAACGACTAATAAAATTGAAACTAGGACTTGCTACTTTAATGACCGAAAAGTAAATTAATACGTGCCGTTTTACAGACAAGAAATCAGTCAAGTTTCATCTTTTACTGGCTTATAGTGGATTTACAAAACCGCGTCATCAGAAGTTAGGTCCGCTTCGAAATTACAGGGTGCTCGAATAGCCTTGAAGTAACAATTACAGCTTTAGAACGTCGTAATAAACTCGCCCATCAACCGGCGGCTCCATCAAAACGTTTTCACTAAAGCTAGAACAGGAAAACAAGTCTAATTGATCTGAGAGACGAATCTCAAAACTCTGCTATTAAGATACTTATCGCAGCCAATCACTAATCGCAAATGAAATTCTATCGAGCGACCAACTAACAAGTCGCCTTCACTCGTTCCCAAACAACAATTTTCGTCCACGTGCTCAGTGGTAAACTTAGAGGCACCATTGTCGAATGCGCCATGACCCATTTAATTAAAAAAAAAATGGTTCAAATGGCTCTGAGCACTATGGGACTTAACATCTGTGGTCATCAGTCCCCTAGAACTTAGAACTACTTAAACCTAACTAACCTAAGGACATCACACACACACACCCATGCCCGAGGCAGGATTCGAACCTGCGACCGTAGCAGTCGCACGGTTCCGGATTGAGCGCCTGAACCGCTAGACCAACGCGGCCGGCTTTAATTAAAAGCTACCTTAAAAAGGTAGGTGATAACATTTTATGCAATTCTTTTTGTACTGGGGAACAACTGGTGTAAAAGGGTCCCATTACGCCATGTCAGAAATTACAAGTACTCATTGCACAGAGGATGAATCAAGAGCTGCATGCCTTCCTAGACAGGAAGACGTTATCTTCTCAGTACTGCAGCGGAGAACCTCCCTGCTTTGCAAAATACGCTGCGAAAGACTATCAACCACGAGCCTTTTTTTTACTATGCCCAGAGAGACTAGGTAAAATTTACCACACATAATTAGAACGCCGGGAACTTATTCTGACCGACGACAACAATCTGCCGCACGCGCGTACACACAAGCACGCACACGCCGACTTGCACGAAGCGATTTACTCACGCGATAACCTCATTGCACATAGGAGCCGATGTCCCCTCAACATTTTCGCGCTGCGCTTTCTCCGCTGCTCAGTCCACGTTATCACGGGGGTACCGTCGCTGGCGCGAAATACGGAGGTCGCTAGCTCAGATCCCGCTTCGGGCATGTGTGTGGATTCTAAAATCTTCGATATAGTTTACAGAGACTGAATTAAAAAATCAGAAAAGAATGTGCAGGCAGTCATTTGTTGTGCTACTGTGTCTTTCAGTTACATACTGCAGTTACTGAATCCACACTCATTTCTTAGCTATGGAACTCTTTTGTAGGAAACACATTTACAAGATACTAACATACATTTTAAAATACAGACAAGAGCGAGAAGAATAATAAACAAAAACAATAGTCCAGCTCATTGTACAGATTTGTTCATAACAATTAGCCAAAATTTGTGCACATCAAAAATAAGATTGATAATTAGTGCACAAACAGCTGTGTCCACGGCCATGGAACAAGACCTATGCTGAACACACATTTACCAAGACAGAATAAACATAAAACTCAGAACACCAAGTCCTACTAAGGAATATAACCGTACAATGCACTGTTGAAGATTAAAGAGATTACAAAAATAACTTTATTTAAGAAGACAGTCAGGAAGTACCTGTCACGGAATACATTCTGTACAGTGGAGAATTTCTTCGATAACGCAAAGTAGGAATCTGGTAAAATGAATGTGTAAATAATAATAATATTAATAATAATAATAATAATAATAATAATAATAATAATAATAAATCATTCCAGTTAATTTCGCACCACAGTTTCACATTACGTTCCTTCTTTCCCCTACAGGAAAACCTTACTCGCGAAGCTCTGGAGTGTGTAATACTAACACTTTATTCTCTTTCTGGAGCAAACATATCACTTATTATGGAGGGATACTGGTTCAATTTTTCAGACCAACATGTGGGAAGTCGACATAAAGTGGAAGCCAAACATCGTCGTTATCTATAGTCCACGTGTCAGCTGATGATGAGTGTAATTACGTTAGGAAATAGCGTGTGTATAGTGTACGCTGTAACTGGTGGTGAGAAATAAGTGAACAGCCTTTTATATTCTTAAATAATTTATTTGCTGATTTTCCTGTATTACTTCAGGCAAATGCCGGGATGTTTCCTACTACAACGTCACAGTCGACTACCCGTCGCAATCTTGTCGCAGTATATTTGGAAGTATGAAAATAATAGTACATACGAATTATGTATCTTTGTTTGTTTTTAAACAGTAATACCACGATATGTACAATATCCTTGCAAAAGTGATTCGCGGATGAATGAAACAAAAACGCCCTTTATATGGAAGAGCATCGTCAGCGGCCTTAACTTTCTCAGGTATCACAATTGATGGACTAATTTATGTGCAACGGTTCTCGCTGACAACAGAGGCGTTTATTATAAGCGGTGGAAGGTCCTCCCTGTAATGCTGTGCATGATATACATACCAATTCAATGAGCCTAGTTTCATGCAAATCAGCTCCTTATATGACTTCAGTGAGGACTTTTCCTTCTTTTTTCCATGCGAAGGAAATCCGTCCATCTGATAGCTAATACCAAAGGAAACTGGTCTTATACACTGAACGGGACATCCACAACATGTACGAGCTAGTCCACTGTTCTCCAAGAGGCTGGATCTCTCGTGTCTTCATATCAGACAGTTGTCACAATATCGTATATCATACGAGTTCTTTCAACAGGTGTTCGCCGGCTGCTATGGCCGAGCGGTTCTAGGCGCTTCAATCCGGAACCGCGCTCCTGCTACGGTCGCAGGTTCGAATCCTGCGTCGGGCATGGATGTGTGTGATGTCCTTAGGTTTAACTAGTTCTAAGTCTATGGGACTGATGACCTCAGATGTTAAGTCCTATAGTGCTTAGAGCCATTTGAACCAACAGATGTTCGATAGGTGTGATTCGGACATTTCACACTCTGCATTCAATAGCGTAAGTGGTTATGAAATCTGGCTGTAGGCACGTAACTGCGTTAATACGCTAACGGGTGTTGATCTTCCTCGAAATGCTTCTGCAGCAAGATGAAAGCATAAATAGTTTTTGTCACATCTACCACTGCCGCAACGAACACATCAATTTTACTAAAAAGCGTCCATTTGCCATTGGACTTCCACCGCACTTTGTCAAAACGCAACAGCATTGTCTATATTCTACTAAGTATGTGGGAGCAGTGAACTGGACGATACGCTAATTGAGGAAAATTTCGCCTTCAAAACCGTGTTGAGGCAAGCCGACGGCAGCACAGATAATAAGCCGTGGCGGCAAACGGTGATGCGAGGAGCAGTTGTTGCGGTACAAGGGTAGCCATAAATCTGTCAGCGTCGTACCTGTTCCACACACAGCCCAAATTTAGAAGCAGGAACCTATCAACTTACAAATTGCATAATTTATTGCGCCACGAATATAAGCTCGCAATTTGTTTATTTTTACCCCATCAGAAGACTCGTGACGAGTAACTAGTGAGTGTTATTATGCAAATCGGTGTCGTTGAGCTGACTAATTCGCGTTACAGAACAGGTTTTATTCGGCGAATCTGCGCTTCCGTTTATTGACGGCACGCTTGTTACTGACAGCGAATAAAACCGTTCCGGTAACCTCGCCGCTACCTTCCGGGGGCCCGCCCGCACTTTCGCGCCCCCTCTCGCCTTTGAGCGGTGACCGGTTGGCACTGACCTTCTGTGCTGTACTGTACTGTACTGTTCGTATCGTGGCGGCGCAGCCGCCTCCAGCAACAGCCTATACACTGAGGTGATAAAAAAAGTAGTTCAAATGGCTCTGAGCACTATGGGACTTAACTGCTGTGGTTATCAGCCCCCTAGAACTTGGAACTACTTAAACCTAACTAACCTAAGGACATCACACACATCCATGACTGAGTCAGGATTCGACCCTGCGACCGTAGCAGTCGCGCGGTTACAGACTGTAGCGCCTAGAACGGCTCGGTCACCCTGGCCGGAGAGGTGATAAAAGCCATGGGATAGCGATATGCACATAAACCGATGAACCAAATCAGAATAAACACCTGTTTACTAGCGTGTTGGTCCACTTATCCAACACAGCATAGCGGCGACTCTGCTTGGCTTGGATTCTACAAGTCCTTGATATGTTTACAGAAGTTTGTGGCACCAGATGTTTACTCTCCGGTCAAGCAATTCCCGTGAATTATGGGGACAGTGGTTGACCGGCACACAGCTGGTGCCATATGTGTGTTCCAATGGATACAGATAAGCGACATTTGCTAGCTAAAACATCGCTTTGAGTTCACTATCATGCTCTTCAAATCACAGCACCACGATTCTCGCCTTGTGTCACAGAGTGTTATCCTGCTGGAAGATGTTATCGCCATCACAGAAGACTTCAACCGTGCAGGGTGTAGGTGGTCCGGAATAATGATCACGTAGTACACTACTGCTGCCATGGTGTCTTCGACAACCACCACAGATCCTACGGAAGCCCAACTCAATGCATCCCATAGCACAATTCTGCTCTCACCGGCCTGCATCTGTGTCGCGGTCCACGTTTCAAAAAGCCATTCGCCTGGATGACGGCGTGTAACGACCTAACCATCACCCTGGTGTAAAAATAAGTGCGATTCATCCGATAGGCGACAAGTTTATATTGGTCCACAGTGAAAACTCAATGGCGCTGAGCCCACTGCAATGGTAACACGTAGTGGTCGTATCGTGTGGAGCTCCACGATCAACAATAACCTTTGAACGGTGTGCTCCGTAACACTCGTGTCTGCATTTTTGTGCAACAATACAATTTTGTAACTGCAACAATGCCTACTGACATTAACAGACTAAAAGTAGGGCAAATTACAATATCGGCAGTGTTTGTTGTAGGATTCTAGTGCGAGAAGTTTACACACCTACACTTTCATAATACCTGTCGTAGCATACACTAGTACGTGGATTCTGGCCAGTAACGAGACAACTCACAATCACAGGTTGTGTTCAATACGACAACTGGCAGCGGCACTACCCGCTTCCACTCCGGTTCGGAACTACAGCACCACACGTGCTAGCACTTCAGCGGTGATGCCCGAGCCGGCTATACTAATACATCGTTGCATGTCACCGGGTGTAGTTGATGTGTCTTTCTAGACACCATCTTTCAGCTTTTCCCACACAAACAAAGTCTACAGGCCTCAAATCCGTGGAACGGGTCGGCCAAGATACAAGTCCTCTGCAATTTGGAAGCATTTCGTAAAGACATGTTGCAGTACTTCGTGCACTATGGGCTAGGTAGCCATCATGTTGGTACCATTGCCTCCTGCTAGTCAGCAGACGAACTACTGCTGCATCCGTGGAAGATGGTCTGTTAGGAGGCTGCGATACTTGCGTATGTTCAGTGTTCCGTCTATGAAAAATCAGCCTATGAGCTGATGATTCACTATTCCACACCACACGTTTACACTCCATGGACGCTGACGTTCCACCTGACAAAACCAACGGGGGTTGTCAACAGATCTACAGTGCATGTTTCGGCGGTTTGCTTGGCCTTAACTGGTAACTGCCCCTTCGTCACTAAACAAGATATACGATACATCTGGAGTATCTTGTCTTAATGCCCATGTACAGAAGTTAGCACGATTCTCATAATCGTCTCGAAGCAGCCCTTGACGGAGAGAGATGTGATAGGGATGGAACCTAGGTCGAAGGAGAATGCGTACGATTAGGCGGGAACGAACCTGAGGATCAACTACAATTGCAGCAAGAACATAAATTTCCCCACCACCTGTCGTCACTTGTTTCCTCGTGTTACATTGTCTGTGTATTACATCACAACTTTCACGTAACTGGTTGAAGAAGTTGATAAATAACTGCTGAGATGTTAGACGTCTATTGGATATCTCGCCGCATACACCATACAAGAACGAATTGCATTCTTCCTACACTCTCCATACATCATGAACATGTCGGCGTTTCCTGCGCTGGTAAATTCCATCGTCCACTCACGACCTTCTCCTTGGACTATCACATATTAGAAGACTAGCAAGTCGCATAAAGATATACAGAAGCACACCGTAAGCAAATACAAGGTAGCGCAGAGGAAACGCATGTTTTTTGAACCGCTAGTACGCGGCGACGAGAGGGGGTATTGACATTGAATGAAAGTTGGCAGACTGCCCATACAATGTAGTTTCAGTCGCTATGGAGCGTTGAAGCGTAGAGCATCGTGTGCTCCTTGTCGAGCAGTACTTTAGAAACAATGATTCCGTGGTCACAGTGCAACATCTTTTCCGTCAAAATTTTAGAGTTGGACGCCGAGGTGCAGTGCCTGATCGTAATACTGTACTCCGATGGGTTGCAGCGTTTAGAAGTACTGCATCTGTGATGAAAAAGAAACCACTTGGTCTTCCCCGTTCAGTTCGTACTCCGGAAAATGTAGACCGAGTGAGAAGGGCAGTTGGTGTCTGTCCGAAACGACCGGTTAGGCGACCGGCTGTGGCGCTGGGTGTGTCACGTCGTTCGCTTCACCGCGTCTTACATGATGAGCTTAAGTTTCACCCGTAAAAGACAATGACCGTCCAGCAGCTTAATGAAGGGTTTTTTTGCTGCGCAGAGCGTTTTGTCGCGTAATGGACGAAATTTTTACGCAAGATGCAGATGCTACCGTCTTCATGAGTGATGAAGCACATTCTCATGTAGACGGTCACGTCAATGTTCAAAATTGTCGGTATTGGGCGCCGGAGAACTCACAAGAATTACACCAAAGACTTCTCCGCAGTTTAAAATGTAACAGCGTGGTACTGCATTTGAAATATGGGGATTGGTGGACCCATTTTTTATTTTATTTTTTTAATAGGAAGGAACTGCAGTTACTGTCACATCAACGTGCTACGTTAAAATGTCAAGTGAAAGGCGTGAAGTGAACATGAAGGAAATATGGTTTCAGCAGGACGGTGCCACAGCTCACACGGCGAGAGCATCCGTGGGAAGTGGTTCGACAAATGTTCCCAGGACATGTTATTTCGAGATATGGTGATGTTTACTGGCACCTTCGCTCGCCCGTTTTTTCGATATGCGACTTCTTTTTGTGGGGATATTTAAAATCTAAAGTCTACATGAACAAGCCTCGCACAGTCCATGACCTGAAGAATTCTATTTGTCAGGAAATTGAAGCCGTGCCGAATGAAATGTTTCAGAGCGCCATGCATAACTTTCGGGAGAGCATCCAAATTTGTATCCAGCAAGATGGACGTCATCTACAAGACATATTTCGGACCTAATTGTAATATGTATATTTCAAAACTGCATTACAAATTCTATCACTTAATGCTTGTTTTTATTATTTTAATCAAACCGTGTCCCTGTCATTCAATTGTGAAAAACATGCGTTTCACAAATGTCAGTGTGGAGACGTTTCAAAATATGATCTCTCGTAAACGACTTGCACTAGAATCCTGCAAAAAAACATCACTGACACTCTAATTTATCATACTTTTAGTTTGTTAATGTCAATAGGCATTCTTCCATTTAAAAAAGTGTACGCCTGCACAAAAAATTCACTTTGTAAGTGTTATTACAGTCTCCTGATTGGCTAACAATACGAGCTCCTGACTATCAATCCATTCTGTGAAAACCGCAGATAAAGAGCTGATTCTATCGCCCCAATATCTGTGGTGCTCGTTTTAGGTGATTCGTTCAGTGTAAGAGGGGGCAGACGAATCGGGAATCACTCTAGCGACGATACGGGTCGCAACTGGGGAAATACACTAACATGTGCATCTTTGACGAATGGCAGACTGTTATGGTTCGGTGCCTGGGATCGAGCATTTCGGAAACGGCGAGGCTGGTCGGCGGACTGGGTGCTGTTATCGTAGGCATGTTCGGACAGTGGCTGAAGGACGGTGAAACCTCGAGTACGCGACGATGTTTTGGACATTCACGCTTCATCACAGAACATGGAGGTCTGAAGTTTGTCGTTCTGTAACGCAGAGTAGGCGGCGACCTGTGGCAGGTCAGGATGGTGGTAGGGAAGGCGAATGGTTGACTTCGGTTTACCAGGAGAATTTTAGGAAAGTTTGGTTCATCTGTACAGAAGACTGCATTCAGGACGCTAGTTCGACCTATTCTTGAGTACTGCTCGAATGTCTGGGATTCGCATCAGGTCATATTGAAAGAAGACACCAAAGCAATTCAGAACCGAGCTGCTAGATTTTTCACCGGTAGGTTCTATCAGCATGCAAGTCTGACGGATATGCTTTGGGAGTTCAGGTGGGAATCCCTGGAGCAAAGAAGACATTCATTTCGAAGAACACTCCTGAAAATTTTTAGAGAACCGGCATTTGAAGCTGACTGCAGAACGATTCTACTGCCGCCAACATACATTTCGCGTAGGGACCACGAAGGTAAGATACGAGAAATTAGGTTCATACGGAGACATGTAGACAAGTCGTTTTTCCTTCGCTCTATCTGCGAGTAGAACAGGAAATGAAACGACTTGTTGTGATACAGGGTATCCTTGACCACGCACCGTATGGTGGCTTGCTCCGTATGTTTGTCTAGAGACAAGAGTACAATGCTGGTGCAGGCACAAATGATTTGGAGCGCACTGTTCAACGTGTGTTGCTGAATATGGGACTCTGGAGCCGAAAACGTATACGTGTTCCCACTGTGACTGCAGTGGGTCTTGGATCATCCAGCTTGGTCAATGCAACAGTCTGAAAGTGTCGCCTAGTGGAATGTATCATGTTTCCTCTTACACCAGGTGGATGGTTGTGTCCGGACATGGCGTTATCTACGCGAACGGCTGCTCGAAAGATTCTCTGTAGCTGCCATGAGATCAGTGGCAGAGTAATGGAACACACCGTAACAACTGTCAACTAAGTGAACATTATTACGGAGCACTGGAATCCCTTCACGCTTGATAACTGTCCGTGTTGCAACATGAGAATGGTGCCACAATGGTTCGACGAGGATGATATGTCTGTTCATACTCCACTTAAAAAGGAAACAAACCAATATTCAACTAAAATCGAAAAATTGACGTGCTTGGAATAAAAATCACAATTTGTGAGCGACAGTGGTTTGCTTTTTTCTTTAACGGAAGTAATACTGTCTCGGAAGCAATGCTGACAACAATGGATAAAATTAAGAATGGTGTAAATTCCATCCCAAATCTGTAATCGAAAATAATATGTGAAAAGGAGGATCACACAGTTAGAGAATTATATCAGCTCAGTTTAAACTGTGTTGTATGTAGTATTCTGTTAAATATTCTTAACGCTCAATGTTGTTGTTGTTGTTGTTGTTGTTTATTTGACGCTGAGTACCCGGTGCCTCTTCTGTATGGTTTTACTTTAGTTCTATTAGTCAGTCTACTTTTTCCCCTCAAAAATGTTCAAATGTGTGTGAAATCTTATGGGAAGTAACTGCTAAGGTCATCAGTCCCTAAGCTTACACACTACTTAACCTAAAGTATCCTAAGGGCAAAAACACACACCCATGCCCGAGGGAGGACTCGGACTTCCGCCGGGACCAGCCACACAGTCCATGACTGCAGCGCCTGAGACCGCTCGGCTAATCCCGCGCGGCCCTCCAACCTCAATTCTCTGTCTTTCTCCTGCTCCTCTCTGTGTCCATCTCCTCCGTTTCTCTGTCCACCTCCGGCTCTCCCATTTCTCCGCCCATCACTTCCTCTTCCCCCTTCTCTATCCGTCGCCCCCTCTTCCCTTTCTCTGTCCATCACCTTCTCCCCCAATCTCTGTGCCATATAATATAATATTGTACGTACATTCAGCAGCTTGTGTGGATATTGCGTGCTAAATGTTTTGCGAATATAATATCAGAGAGGTCACAAACTCAAACAGTTGCGTTGCGGCACTTTTTCCAAGTGGCTCAGTTTTTATGACATTCCCTGAACTCGTGGCCTACGATAAATGCAGGGCTGAGCGCAGGTCTCTGTGACGTCAGCAATGTGGTGTTAACAGCCAGCCAATACAAACGTTTGCTTTGCCAGAGATTTCGTCAGACTTCTTTGACTAAACTACGTCACTGAAGCTATTACACAACAGTAAAATTTTTCGTCATAGTTGTTAGTGAATGGATATTACAAAGTTAACATCAGCATATATTGTTGGCGAGAGCATTGGGTGAAAAGGAAGTGAAATGGAAACGATTATGGGTGAAACCATGGTTAGCGAGAGGAGAAACTCGTTCACCAGAATTTGCTTCGTGGGCTATAGTGCGGGGACAAAGAAAACGAAAATTATTTGAGAATGGGCGAACTTAACATTTAAGTTTTTTCTCGTAAAAGTGGCCCTCCATATTTGCATAAACAATATTCATTTAAGAAACACCATTTCTCTATTTTATTCATCATAATCTATGTTTTTGGAAAGCATGCACCTGTGCCATTGATGATTTAAATAAAGAAACACTGCGCTAGTTACGTATTTTTTAATGCTTAACATGATGCTTTTCGAGCATTTATTCTCATTATCGAAAGTATATATTTACTAAGATATTTCATGTGCTGATTGTATGTGTAATGTTCTGCCTCTCTTGCCCTGCAGTTGCGTTTTTATGATTTACTGCAATCTGACAGTTTTTTTTTTTTTTTGGTCTGACTGTCCCACACATCACAAGAAATACCTACGTAAGTATTTGTACTACATCTTGAGGATGAATTCTAGGCATTGTGCAATTCGCGAAAAAATACGTAATTGGAACAGTGTTTCATTATTTAAATCATGAATGCTACGCTAAAGATCGTCTCATGGCTAATTTAAGATTTTTAGCAACAGGCGGAAGCTATGCTAGCTTTCAATATAGTACTCGAATCCCACAGCGTGCCATTTTACGTATTATTCCAGAAAAGCGTGAAACAGTATATAAATCGCCTAATGAGGAATTTATGAAGTTGATGTTAAGTTATTTAGAGTACAAATAATTAAAGATTTTTTCTTTCTATATGTAAGCTTAACATCATGCACAGTAGAGCAAATTCGAAAGCAGATGATTGCTGCAGCTATTTCTTTGTAAGATTCCAACCGCTTTTTACGGTTTTTATTGCCAGCGTGCTTTGTTTTACAGAGAATGTCAAATTCTGCTTACCTGGCAATGATCACTGTGGGGGTAGCCATGCACCTTATATATTTCGTCTTTTCATGGCTTAAATGCACCAAAGCAAGCGAAGTGGCATGTAAATAACGACCTTCGCTCTACCTTTTATCAAATATCTTTGTTAAAAACGTCCCTATTACACAGTCAAAGATTTCACGAAAGGGCTTTGATAAGTATGTATCACTGGCCACGAACACTATAATGCTGACGTCACAAAAACATGCACTCAGGTCTGTATTTATCGTTGGCCACGTCCTGAACAATGTGCCGCCAAATGAAATTATTTTTCACGTATATGCAGCGCTGTATGCAAACAATATCTGCAAAATGTGTCGTGGCTACAGTTAGTCGTAAAGAAGTAATAAATTGAAAGGTCATGCTTGATGCGAAAACAAAACAGCGAAAATGTAGTACGCGGTAAACTCTTTTTCCTTTCACAATTATGTGGGTGGAGGGAGGCGTGAGAGGGGGGGGTTGGGGGCAGGTGTAAAGTTTGTCGCACGTGACTAAGTGCTCTCGTTCTCAAATACGGGATGTCTAAAATCTAGGTATTCGAGAGTCGTGGCCTACACCTCATTTTCACCCCCTCCCCCCCCCCCCCCCCTTCCCCCGCGCCTTTGCCCTTTTCCAAAGGTTGTTCTTACCAGCCGAAGCATTGTTTCCAGACAGTAAGTGATACGCGGTACCAAGTTTGGTTGCAGCCGGTCCAGTGATTTTGGCGGAGATGTGAAGCATTCTTACATATTATAAAACTGTATTGTGTATATTTTCCTTTTTGAATGATCCGATTTTGATGAGATATATATAGCCCATACAGTGCCACTAGCTGTGCTGAAGCTACCAGTGAAAATCCCAAAGAAATACGTCTAGCAATAAGGTGCCTCAAGTTACCTGTGAAAACCCCACGAAAATACGTCTAGTACTTTTGGTGATTGGCGTGTTTAAAAACAGACAGACACGATGGTTTTACAGATTTATTATTAATATACATTTGGTTTTCAGATCTGACATGAGTCAAAATAGACTTAACACTGCTTCCGCCATTGCATCTAACCGTTGTGATAAATTTATATGAAACGCAGAGTTTAAAACACATGTTCCGTATACTAATTCTCATCTTCACTGACGGTCCGTACGAAGAATTTGAATCAATCGGTGCCAGATGAGAGTTTGTTGCAGCTTTGAAATATTCTGGCGATGTTCACTCTACTGTACTAACGTATTTTCCTTTTTCTTTCGCATCAGTTAGTGAAATTTGTTGCTGTTCGGCCTGAATGTCGTCACTGATCATTTCATCTAGATGAAAATAAGTTGAGAGCTGCAGAAATAATTTTCTGGCACAGCACCAGATAGCAATGGCGCTTAAGAATAAAATAAAGGAGCGCAATTCCACCGACAGAACGCAGCCCGCAACACATACACAATTTTTCGAAATTCGAATTATAAAGACAATACCATCAAAAGTTATTGGATGCTTACTGGGCGCCTGAAGATTAGCTGATTCCCGAAACTCGTAGCGAAGTAATAAACATGATATTCAAATATACAAAGCCTTGAACTGTGTCCGTTTTTCTGACTGTTTCGTTAGTTAGCAGACGAAGCCTCACGCGGGTCTCGTTCAGTATCACAACTTACACGCTGCTCTTTTATAATCTTCTCTGTTCCCTGCTATAATTTTGCTCGTTACGCCGACGAATAATTGTTTGTTTCGCACTAATAACTCAGTTCGCCCTTTTACGTATTTTCTTAACTATATGATTTATGTATGAATTTCCAGCTTGTCCAAAGTCAAATACCAACTCCACTGGAGTTAGCTCGTTAAATATTATGGCGCAAGACAATTACGTAGTCTCTCTCTCTCTCTCTCTTCTGCCCTGCTTTCTTCCTTACAGCTTTACAAATTCACAATGAAACCTACAAGACTTGTCTTCGATTTCCCCGCTTCGCTTAGTTTGGACCTCATTATGTACTGAAATAGGGTAACGTGGCTACGAAAGAACGAACGATGTTAAACATTTACATCTGGTCCGATGCAGTGAGACTGCTTCGCAACTCTTTGTTACGCATTTTGAGTAAACTGTGTGTACAAGGATAGTATTTAAAATTTGGCTGCTCCTCACTTCGGCCAAGTGGCTGTGAATGTTAGTAATGCTACAAGGCTATTAGAATCATTTACCTCTTAATCGAGGACACAGGAGACGGCTGCACAATGGGTTCGAGGAAAGTTCTGTTCTTGGCCGCTAGATGGCTGACGCTGTGTATTCTGCACAACATATTGACTGGCACGCAAACAGGAAATTTAACAAATCACAATTCTGAGGATTAATTCCGCAGCAGTGGGAATAGACGCACAATACGTTCACTACTACAAAAAGGAAGCTAAACACAAGGACAAGGAAAGTCTAATTATCACCTACAGAACAATGATGAATGTGTTCAAATTAAAATAGGAATGATACGTAGTAGGGACAATATGGGATAAAGACTTGTTTACCTAGATATTTCTATGTTGACATGTATACTTTGGAAAGCGCTGAGGTATGTCAGAAGTTACATACCACGCATTAAAGGTTGGCGGAGGCGCAAGATGTTATTCGGTATTTGTGTGGACCAGTTCTGCTGCCTTATGGTTTGGGTTTGGGCGGAGTGATCCGTCATTTCAGGTAAATTTTGATCAACGACAAAAGCACTTCACTCCGTAATTTCTTGAAGAACGTCGTAACCGTGACCTCTGAGAGTTTTAGCTCTTACGCCCCCCCCCCCCTCTCTCTCTCTCTCTCTCTCTCTCTCTCTCTCTCTCTCTCTCTCTCTCTCTCTCTGTGTGTGTGTGTGTGTGTGTGTGTGTGTGTGTGTGTGTGTGTGTGTCACCGACTGCCTACTCCGCCACTTCAATAATAGATAATACTGGTTTTGTGGTCGTCGTTACTTTCCAGGTCATGGTATCTTCAACGAAAGCAATAATCGTGATTCCTGCCTCCCAATGAACCAAACGGAAGACATCACATTAACTGTTCGTTTTTAACGAACATGCTCTCGAGAAGAGAGAACAGTAATAAAATTGGGCCTTCTTCAGCTGTCATAGTTTCATGGAAGAGCCTAAAAGTCTGGAATCCTAAGTGAACGCGGTTTTGATGTCCTTCCTAGCTCTAAGACAGGCGTTTCTGTGGCGCTTTCGCCAGTAATTCCTCCCTCCTGTCTACTTTCTCGACACGCCTAATGAGGCACACATGGTGCAATTTCTTGGGAATTTCCATTCCACTACCTGGATTCGACCTAGTAAATTCTTAGAGGTGCGAGAAAATACATCCAGTCAGAAGAACTGTAACGTGAAAACCGTTATGCACGCACACACCTCCATCCATAGCAACTTGCAAACCGAGAGAAACAAGGACAAACCGGCGCCAACAGCCAGCTGTTAATTACTGTTTACCACGATTCAGTCAACACAACTGGGCGTTTCCACTTTTTTTTATTATTTACTTGGCCGCCGCGCGCCTGTAAACATTTTATCACGTTTTTTCCGCTTAAAGTGAATTGTTCGTAATCAGAGCCTATTTACGTTCCCAGTTCATAGTCTGAAACATATGGAGACAGTAAACGATGGCATTACACTGTGCACTTGTCCATGTGTGTTTTAGCATTACAGCAGGTGTTAGTTGAGCAAATATTGCAGAACAATGGCAAGTCACTGAGTCTTACAGGAGATTCCTGTCTGTTCCCTGTGAATCCTACGCTATGGCCATAGGGCAATGAGTGGACAGTGTTTAGGGTAGCAGTCTGAAGTCGATATAGTTTATGCGCAACAGGCGCAAAGTTATAAAACAGTAGGTTCCCCTCTCTCACGCCTACTAACCGAATACGCGCAATAATTTAGTATGGTTTTCATAATTAGAACATTTGTAGTCACGTAATTAATGGCCATTGTTGAGCTTCACAGTAAACGTTGATATTTCACGTCTGACATTACCTTTAGGTGCTTCTCCTTCTTCGGACAGTACAGTCGCTAACACCCAGCACTGTCATCTCATTGTCATAACTGCAGTAGTTTTTCAGAGACCGTGTCGATTCCACGTGAGAGTGGGAGTGCATTTATGGCGCACTCGCAATAAGTTACGTCACAATTACCCTTTTAGCCAGAAACGCACGGCATGAGAATGTATTGATTTTATCTGTTTGCTCTCTAGCATGAGAATTTTCTTCTCTGGACATGATATCCCATTCAAATTACTGTCTGTCGGGCGAAAGAGACAGTAAATTTTGAAAGAACCTTTGCATACGTCCGAATCAATTCTGAAAACATTTGTTTATTTGGTTATAACGGCTGCCAACACGGTTTTTGTTTCACATTAAGGAACAAAAAGGTGTTAGACAATAAATGAAGTGTATAAGGGCACTGTGACATTAATTCGATTTTTTGCTCCGTTGCGTACTGAACCGTATGACGTCCTGCGTGACGTGTACATTGTGACGATGAGTACTATGCAACTTTTTTTTTTCGAATTTTGTCGATGACCAGTGGCAAACAAATTGATTTACGCAGTTCAGCATTTACGTTCTTGGAACCTTTAAAGCACTGGGAGTCAACCTGGTCCCTACCGTTCATTAGTGGGAGTTTCGGCTTTCATGGAGAGCGGTATGCGGTAGGGATTTCAGAAACATTTTCATTAGGTTTCATAACAGATTAACGTAAGGTATTTGCTAAGTAATTATTTTTATATGCCTTAACTTCTTGTAACATTGTTTTATACGTTTAATAAAGTTACTTGCCTACGTCATAAATCACTATTACCTTACCGCAAGCGGACAATTAGAAAATTTTATTATTAACAGAGATTTGGAAGTGACGGGTGGGTAAAAATGGCTGACTACCCCTGCTCCACAGCTGTGGTAGCTCATTTACTTGGAGGTGTTTTGTTTCGGTACAACTCGGAAAGTCCAAACCGTTGACTGCCACTCAGCTGCGTCGGCTGCTGTGACCGAGCGGTTCTAGGCGCTTCAGTCAGGCACCGCGCTGCTGCTGCTGCGGTCGCAGATTCGAATCCTGCCTCGGGCGTCGATGTGTCTGATGTCCTTACGTTAGTTAGGTTCAAGTAGTTTCTAAGTCTAGGGGACTGATGATCTCAGATGTTAAGTCCCATAGTGCTTAGAGCCATTTGTACTATTTTACTCAGCTGCCGGCTCGAACGAATGTATTTCTGTCTTCTGCTACGACTCTGTCCATGGATTTTGGATTTCCTCGGTGGAATTTTTGGAGAAAGTCCTCACTGCAGTTGACAAGAGCCGGCCCTTGAGCTTTGACCATAGCGTGCAGAACACAACGGAAACAGGTGTTCGTCGCAGCTTAATGTCGGCGTCGTCCCCGAGATGCCCAAGGACGCCGCGGTCTCGCGGTAAGTCACGTTTCCATCTTCAATAGCGTCGCGCGCAGCGTCTACGTTTTCTGAACAACAGCCAATTTTGGTCGACCACTGATGGAAACACGATAGCGCTGAAATTTTGCAAACCAAACTGTAAATAAGAAATTTCATTTGTGCCGTACTTCTACTACAGGCTCACGTACGGAGCTAATTGTGTCCGGTACCGCGTGATGCATACCATTGCTGAGTCTCTATCTAGTTTGCTGATCACAAAAGTTTTGTATTTGTTGTGGTTGTCATTTGTGCTTCGGTAATTAGGGTTGCGACAGCTGGCTCATGCTGGCTGATACTAGTTTCAACGTGGACATCCTCAAACATGTCAGGTCTATACTAATAGATCCAAAATACATTTCCATCGTGAGTGGGCTTCCGAACTATCTATTCCACATAATTTTCAGAAAGGCATTTAGTATTGATCCGCAGAGTATATTGTCATACCCACAATTTTGAAAAATGTAATTTTCGTAACTGATTGTTGAACGATTAAAATCTCTACCCATGCTGACAGAATGTTTGAGAGGCATGGGTACTTGCGAACTGAAATTTACACCTAAGTTTTCGGGTACATCAGGGGGTGAGACGGGTGGTCGAAAGAAAGAGCTACACGTAACTATACGTTTATGCCCACTCTTGATGTTGACTCTTTTCCAAAGAATCTCGAATGTAGCATTGATTTCCGTCTCGGTGTATTTGAGTTTTTCATCCACCCACACCCACCCGTTTCCCATTAGCTCATTCTTTCTGTAGACACCTCAGTTTCCCGAAAGAATCTCACTGTTATCAATTTTCAGTTTTATTTATCTTTCTGAATGAAGTATTATGTGAACACCACTACTTTTTTTGAGCGCTTTAAACTCAGTTACATTTTTACAGTCATACATTCAAGGCATTATACAGAAAGAAATGGAAGATATTTGTGGAACAGCGGTCTGGTCGACATGGCCCTAGCCAAGTATACAAAAGAAATACATTAAACTGGTTTTTGTGTCTTGTGCTACCTTTGGTATCCCTGTTATACAGAATAGTGGCTCTGCAGTGGCAGCTGGCCGTGGTTATGGAGACGTGTGTGTTTGAAGTTGTTGTTACACTGTGCTGTTCACCGGAACATCATCTGTCTCTTTTGCATAAATGTATGCAGTGTAGAGTTCTCCAGCTTTTAAGAGTATTCTCTAATCTTAAGAACTGTTTTCGAATGTCCTAAACTATTCTTGAATGTTCGAAAATACCGCTTCAAGACGGCATGTATCGCTTTGTTCCGCCTTCCGCAGTAACATGAAATGGGCAACTTAATAAAGACAGAGATACAACTCATGAGAAAGTGCATGTGCTTGTTTACAGCAACTTCCTAAAATAGGTCATGTGAGTGAGCAGCAAAAAATGAGGTAGTTTAATTAATCAGCGAGCATACAATATGACAGCAGGGAAAGAAAGAATATTTAAGTCATTGATACAATGATGAATCAAGACGAAAACGTGAACTTCTCAAGAGAATTCCTAAATTCGGTACATGTTCTCGGTATTCTCTTGCAAGAAAGTTTCTGAACGTCACAAGGGCTGAAATATTAACATCAAACAAGAAATATCCAAGTCAGTACTTATGCCACGGATTCCACCCATGTGAATTAATTTGTCATTCAGCTTTAAAAACCTCTAGTTTCCGATAAGATTAGGGTAAAGCAGTGTTTCCCAAACTGAGTTCCGGGAGCACTACTGTGTTCCCCTGGAAATGAGAAAGTGCTTTGCGAAAAACTATTAAAATATTTTGACGACACTAATTACTTTTAAATAATTTATTATTATTTCTGCGTTATTAGCTGAATTAAAACTGAAATAGCAGACAGGTAAAACAAGTTTCCTCTTTTTTATTTTATTAATCCTCGAAAAGAGAATATGTAGTATCAGAGTACCAGGTTTCTCAAAGTTTTCCGTCAGAGGAGAAGTCTGGGAGCCCCTGGCATACCGTATGACTATATACAAAGCGTAAGGGCCAATATTCCAACGCCGAAGAGCGAATTTAAAAGAATCGTGTTTCTCGCCGGACAACTACACGTAGCGTGTTCGCGTGCCGGACAGCCACAAAACTTTGCAGTCGAAAGTGGAACATCAAATGTAGCTAAAAAGAACACACTATGTGTAAATTAGGTGCCACATGTTAAATGCACTTTTTGTTCGAGTTCAGAAAGCAAATGGAGACAAAAAGACCAAGGGGAGTGATTCCTTTTCAGCTAGTATTTTACAAATAAATAGGCAGGTACAGTAAATTATGCACGTTGCATGCGTGCAGAGTGGAAAGGTAATGGTTGTGTCCCGTCCCGTAACTTGTCCGTTGCTGGTACCCTTTGGAGCACGTGGCGGAGGAAGCGTCGCAGACAAAGGCGGCAGCAGCAGCCTTGCGTGTGTGCGTGTGCGTGGTGCGTGCACACGTGGCGGCCGCGCGAGGCCCGCAGCGACTGTCAGCACGGCCGCACGCATTCCTCGCATCTGACATCCCAGAGGGTTCCACCACCTTACCGTATTAACTCTTATCGACCACGCGTGTCTACCATGCACGGTTACATACAGTACAATACCTAGTCATGCCAAGCATCAGCTGCGGGTCGCACTCTTCCGGCTCTTGCCTTCTATCCCGTCGTCTGAAATTTCTTGTGTTGCCTTTGTGCTAACCCAGTATTCTTTCTTCATTCTTTTCGAATGGATACATTCGAGTTCTTGTGGATGTGTACGTTGGGTGGTCATGAAGTTTAAATTGCCACCTCGGAAAGATAAACTTATTTAAACTTTTTGTTTGTTTGTTTGCAGGTGCACGTCTTCTGACTTGGCATACATTGAAATCCCAGTGACACAATACTGTAGCAAACCGATGAAGGAGCCAATGATGAGGTGGAATTAGATTTCAGTAGCTGTGGCTGTGTCTGGCCAGTCGAGATGACTTCTTCAGATGCAAGCATTACATTGTACTTACTTTTTTTTTTCCAGCGACACTACGGCTGATATTGCAAAGATTAAAATTTCTAATAACAGATTTCTTTCATCTCGTGTTTGCAGGGATGCCTCTACTCCCGCTAGCCCTGATAGCGTCATCCTTCATTCTAGGTCCTTAATTAATCCCGTGCTTGTTCTGTTCTTGTTTCGTTGAATAATGTTAATTATACGTTTACTCCTGTCTTTTGTGCACACCTATGAACCATTTCCATTCGCACGTTGGCAGATTCTATGTACAGTATTATATTTTCAATGCTAATCACGTTTGTTTTATTAAACTGTGCAAGAGGTGGTGAATACTGAGCAGGACATCGCGCTATCTACTCCACTTGAAAAATATTAAGAAGATAAAGTGCTGAACAATAATCAATGGTACGAAATCGCAACAAAGTGCGGCGAACGTGAAAGCTTGGAACGCCAGTAGTCTTCATCTCTCTGTGCAATGTTTAAGTAGTGATGAAGGTACACAAACGCTATTCAATTGGGCCTTGATATTTTCCGTAGTACTTACCTGGAACCCTCAATAATCATTCCACGAGGGACATTTCATAAACAATGCACACTTTTTTTACTTATACGTTTATTTTTTTCAATACTTTTCTACAGTCCTTCAATACAGTCTCCCCGCTTCTCTATGACTGAATCCCAACGTCTCGGAAGCTCAGTTACTCCATCCAGAAAATCACTTCTCTTCTTCTGTCGAATCCCTTTGGGTGACGGTGATAAAAAGCTCTTCCGGCGAAAGAACACGACGTACGGACATAGGTTTTTTTTTCACTTTCGGGAACAAGTCGAAGTCTGGTGGACTCATGTCCGTGCTGCTGAGAGGATGCAGCTACAATTCCCATCCGTATTCGCGCAGCTTATGTGCTACAACACGGCCGATATGTGGGCGACAATTGAGGAGAATTAGAGGCCCGGCCTCGAGCAACTGAGGTCGAATTTTGTGGATTTTTCTGTGCAGGTTTTGCAAGAAGTTAACGATAATACACTGTTGTGGCATTTGTTGCACATGGGACTTCCTTGTGATGATTTCTCAGTGATCATAAGTAAAATTCATCATCTGATTCAGCTTTGATTAAGATGGTCGAAACTTACTCATTGGACTGTGATTTCAACTCCGGTTCAAAGTCTCTAACCCACATTTCATCAACAGCGACAATTCGACTCAAGAATCTTTGACCTTAACGGTCGAAACGTTGTATGAGAAAGGTTGCAATGTCCAGGTATTTCCTCTTCTCTTCAGCAGCCAATGTGGGACTTTAAAAAAAATGGCAAAATATATGCGAATTTCTAAGGGACCAAACTGCTAAGGTCATTAATACTTAAACTAACTTACGCTAAAGACTGCGCGCGCACCCATGCCCGAGGAAGGACTCGAGCCTCCGGCGGGAAGGGTCGCACAATCAGTGAATGGCGCCTCTAACCGCGCGCCCACTCAGCGCGGCTACATTTTTTTAAATTCAAATCACTTGTCAGAATATGGAATACTGATGTTGGGGGAATTCCAGTGGTTTCAGAGAGTTCCAGGCAAGTCGCACTGCAATAAGTTTCACACTTCGTTCATCTGCAGACGTTTCCGGCCCTCCGGGTCTTGGATTGTCGTCTATGCACTTACGACCATCACGAAAACGATTAATCCGACGTGGAAATATACTACAGTCCGCTGTAGACTCACCACAAACTTTACTTAACGCACTGTGGGTTTCTGTCGGATTTTTGCCGCGTAAAGTTTCGATCTTTATGTACGACCCCTGGTCTTCAACAGTCACATTACCCGAGACCCCTGCCATTTCAGCCTATCGCCAATTTTATATCAGAGTACACAGAGAAAAAACAAAAACACGTGCTTCTTCCTCAAGCTCCCAACTACATCAGACATAATCTTCATAGTTGTTACATCAAATAATTCACAGTAATACCAACTGCTTCTCTGTACTTCGCATCTCAAGAGATCTCGAGTGCGCGAAAACAAACCCACCGCTCCAATTAAAAGACACTTTCTTAAATATATCTGCAAATAGCATAATTACCAGTAACAATTACACATAAAAAACACTCGCTTCTCTGCACGGTAATTTTCACGCAACCCTTCATTTTGATAAGTTTTTTGAAATACATCCAGTCTCGGCGCTACGCGAGTCTCCCCGTATACGTACATGATTCTGGCTCTCTTGTATACATATTTTATTTAGAGAGCAGTTTCCGTATTAATAATTTGCTTGGTTTGTACCACTTACACTGTGTGTGACCAGGTCCTCTTACGGTTAAGACAGCCACAGTATACATGCCTGCCATACATCAGACGTTCCCTTCGCTATTTGCTAGCATTAACCCCTTGGGACCGTAATCGTCGAGGAACAGTTGCCCAGTGTCTCACCAAGTTAGCGTTTCCTTCAGAAGGGCTCCTTGAGTAGTTACAGCTCACGTTCGTCTTTTTCTATAATTTTCATTGGCTTTTAGGTCTATACCCATGCAACCATCTAGGAACAATTTCTTACTGCTACAGTTCAGTTCTTAAACTTTCGTAGTATGTTTTTAGTTGATTTAAGTAGATCAGATACAACATTTTTGATTAAGTACATGGAGAGATAGAATTAGTTAGAGCGAAGGTTGAGAATTATACATTATGTGGTATTGCGTTATGTCGGCTAGGAAGAAGAGTAATAAGGAGATAAACTAATGTAAAGCACACAATACATAACTAGATAATTAGCACGTTTACATTGCCCATATACGTATTACTAAAATACATGCTGTATAGTTTTGTCTTAACAAGCTGTGTGCTACTTTTGAAGGGTTAGCGAAGATCGCAGTCATTTTCTCGGAACTACAAGCTTTAGTGAAACCCGTTGACCTCTTTTATCCCTTTTTGGGCTCGTAAACTATTGGGGGTACACTTTGCACTATGCTGGTGGCCAACTAACTAAAAATCTAAAAGTACTAGTACACAGGAACTACGCGCATGTCTCAGCTTTGGATAAAGCTACTTACAGAAACCAACAGTTTGCACGTTGCAGTGGGCAGGTCTTACCTAAAAACAAAATGAAAAAAATGTTACACATTGTCAGAATACAAGCACAGAAATAAAGTACATAGGAAAACTGCAGACAGTGTTGATCTTCCAGTGTAAGTTCGGGGAAAATCACGTCATTAGGGGCGGAGGTGGACGAAAACCGCGTGAAAACTTGATCAGGACAGCCCCAGAATAGAGCTCCAGGTTTTTAACCGTGTCGACCATGACAGTAACTCACAAATAGGCTTTCAGGCCGAGAGAATCTCTCCGTCCTTGAAGATGCGGTTGCCAGCGCATACAGAAGTTATTTATTGCGACGTGCCGTAACATTTGAACTTTTGCAGCGCACACTTCCTGGCGGAATTGTCAAGACTTTACCTCATATCTCTGCAGGTGACCTCTGAAATTGTATTCAGGCACCGAGGATTGCCTGCCATTTATGTTTACAACCACAATGAAATACGAATATAACAGGAATTGCGTCACCTCGTTTGCAAGAGAACTTTATATTCGCATACCACATTCACAAGAGGACGCTACTGTCATGTACGTTAGCTTCTGAAGGCGGATTAGAGAGCTTTGTAATGGGGGAAGTGGCAACCAAACAACTTTTTCAAGTACTTTTGTAGGCTCCACGAGTCTTGAGACAAACCATCAGGCTTTCGTAAATCTATCATCCGCACAAGCTCTAAGATTGCAAGGGAAGATAACCGCGAGGACTACAGCACGATCAGCTTAACAGCTCATTCATCCAAGTTGAGGACAGGAACGATATATGGAAGAATGGAGACGAAAATTGAGGATACGGCAGATAATAATCGGTTTGGCTTTAGGAAAGGTAAAGGCACCAGAGTCAGTTCTGATGCGCCCAATAATGGAAGCAAGGTTTAAGGAAAATCAAGACGCATTCACACGATTTGTCGACCAAGAGAAAGCGTTTCTGCAATGTAAAATGGTACAACTTGTTCGAAATTCTCAGGAAAATATTTTTAAACTACTGTAAACAACTGGTGTGTGAAATCTATAAAAAAAAATGTGTGTGAAATCTTATGGGACTTAACTGCTAAGGTCACCAGTCCTTAAGTTTACACACTACTTACCCTAAATTATCCTAAGAACAAACACACACACACACACACACACCCATACCCGAGGGAGGACTCGAACCTCCGCCGAGACCAGTCGCACAGTCCATGATTACAGCGCTTAAGACCGCTCGGCTTATCAAAAGCGGCAAAATGACTGGTAATAAAGAATAGGTACAGAAAGCAAGAAAGAAAATAAGAACGAAAGAGTGAATCTGTACACCGAAGAAGCAATGACGGAAAATAAAAGAAGGTTCAAGAGTGGAATTAAACTACAAGGTGAAAGAAAATCAATGATTCGCTGATGACATTGTGTAAGTAGGCTGTTTAGGTTTTTTTATATTGGTAACGCCACGTAGCGCTCTGTATGAAAATCACTGGCTGTGCTGTGTGCAGTCAGTGGCTGGTTGGCACTGTTGGAATACTCGCCATTGTAGCGTTGGGCAGTTGGATGTCAACAGCGCGTAGCGTTGCGCAGTTGGAGGTGAGCCGCCAGCAGTGGTGGATGTGGGGAGAGAGATGGCGGAGTTTTGAAATTTGTAAGAATGGATGTCATGAACTGATATATATATATTATGACTATTAAGGTAAATACATTGTTTGTTCTCTATTAAAATCTTTCATTCGCTAACTATGCCTATCAGTAGTTAGTGCCTTCCGTAGTTTGAATCTTTTATTTAGCTGGCAGTAGTGGCGCTCGCTGTATTGCAGTAGTTCGAGTAACCAAGATTTTTGTGAGGTAAGCGATTTGTGAAACATATAGGTTAATGTTAGTCAGGGCCATTCTCTTGTAGGGATTACTGAAAATCAGATTGCGTTGCGCTAAAAAATATTGTGTTTCAGTTTAAGCACAGTATGTATAATTTTTCTAAGGGGACGTTTCATATGTCGACCCTTAGCCGATGATACCTCAGTGGAATCTTCTGATTTTTTCTTGTAGTTTGTGTAATTAGTGTAGCTATTGTTTATTGCTAGCGCGTAATTGTAGAGAGAATCGCCCTTGTAGTTGCACTCTTTCATTGTTGCACTGTAAAATAGTTGTGGCATGCATGTAGATTTGCACCAAGTATTTCGCAGCGGCGCTTGCAATTAACTAGATATTATTTTCAGTGCTATGTTAATGTGTTCTCTTATTTTTGCTCTTCAAATTGTGCTTTTCTGTGTTATCGTGTGAAATATTGTGACAATAATGGCGTGTGAAAAACGTAATACTAGGCTCCAAAGCAAACTGAGAAATGACAGTGAAGACAAAAGCAGTGTGTTAGCGCCACCGAGTAATGAATTAACTAATGTTCAAAGTAGTAATATGGTAATTGTACATAGGGAAATGGAGCGGGCTGCAAATAATGGTATAGGCAGTGTACCAATTAGTGAACAGGGAAGCATTATCGATCGATCGGTCGGCAACAGCTCGCCTCAGGATTCCGAAATGACAGGACACAATCTTGCAAACACTGTAGATTCAGGTTTTGCGTCCTCACTGTTTTCTCAAATAAATCAAGACACATTTTCCGCTTTTCAAAATGCGAATATTGCCGGTTCAAATGCACTGCCGAATAGCACTAAGGAACATGTTTCAGACACCAGTGCACTGTTATTACTCTTAATGCAACAAATGGGACAAAGGCTACAAAAGTTAGACACAACGCTTGAACAAAATCAGAAACAAATAGGATAAAATCTTCAAAAGTTAGACACCTTGGAACAAAATCTTCGGAAGTTAGACAGCACACTTGAACAAACACGTGAAGATTTAACTACTGAGTTACATAACATTGAACCGAAATGTCAAAAAATCTATAATGACGTAAAAACACAAATTTGTGAGCATTTTCAACCTATTTTTTCCCGGCATGAAAATGCATTACAGAATCACGGAGCAGCCATAAAAGAACTGCAAATTATTGTTCATGAAAATCATGAGACCTTTCAAGATAAAATTGACTCAGTTGCATCTACCGATTCGGTTACTCAACTTGCAAGAACTCAGGAAAACTTAAAGGGCACAGTAGATTCGATTTCAACACAAATGGAAACTCTGAAACTTGGTTCAGAAAAACACACTGAGGAAATGTGCTCACTATCAGAGAAAGTTGCCGAACTTTCGGATCAGTTCACTAATTTATCTGCAAAGGTAGATGATGATCTGAATGACACAAGACCTGTAGCCATCACTGACACAGAAGAGTATGAACAAATTAAGAAATTCAAATAAAATCAGAATCAAATTAATACGCAATACTAAAGAGAAATCCGGGAAGTACAAGATCAGTTGACGCAGGTAATACAAAAATTACATATTTCAGAGGACACTCGCGCTCCAACACAGGAAGAGGGACTTAGAAATACGGGAAAGCCACAAAACAATAACACAGGGCATTTCGGAAATTATGAAAGAAATTGGCAAGGTGCACCGAATTTTGAGATGGAACCACCGACACGACGTAACTATGACTGATATGCGACTCGCCGACACGATGATTTTGACTATAAGCTGTTCATTACTACACGTAGATTCAAAACATTTAAGAATTCTGGCAACGACATTCATCCTCGAGCATGGCTTCATCAATTCTCTCATTGTTTTCCTCCCAACTGGTCACTGCAGCACAGATTAGAATTTATGTGTGGCTACTTGGAGAATGAACCAGCTGTAAGAATGCGATCGGTCATTCACGATTGTCACAGTGAAGGAGAATTTTATCATGCTTTCCTCTCAGCATATTGATCTCAAGCTACACAAGACCGAGTAAAACATGGCATTATAATGATGAAACATTTTGAACTATCTGAATTTTCCATTCTTGTGAATTATTTTGAAAACATGTTGCACAAGAATCAGTACCTGTCAAACCCATACAGCCCCTCAGACCTCATCCGCATTTGCTTAATCAAATTAGGTGAACATTTACGACATATTATTTTGGCAGGACGTTGCAAAGACGACATTGAAGCTTTTCAGGGACTCTTACAAGAATTAGAAATTGACACTGACAATCGCGGAACTGAAAACAGGAACACAACAATTACAGGTCACATCCGTCGCAATTCCGCGATGAAAGAAATAATAACTGGACACGACAAGGCTATTCTCACAACACAAATCGTGACCAAACCAGACACCACCCATATGACAACCGTTGGCACAGTAGTAATAATTACAGGGAAAGATCACCTCTCCGTAGTAATGAATGTAACAGAGACCATCATAGAAACAGACAATATGGCAACCAGAACTATTATTATCAAGGGAAGCAGAGTAACTTCAGACGCAACGGTCCAGCGCGCAGTTACGATTCAGAGAGAAATTCTCCACCATGTGACCGACAAGAAAGAAACTATGGAATCTACCGACATGTCGACAGATGATATAATCGTAACGACACACCTGAATTGCATCACAACTGGCGAGCTTCAAACAGGGCAGGACCGTCTCGACAAGGTGAATTTGTAGAAGTTAGGTCTCCAAATCCAAACAACGACGCACGCCAACAAAGAGATAGCAGACAATGACTCGCACCGCAGGCAGCCACGTGCGCCGGCTGGCTCAGAGAAAAATAACATAGACGCTAACCTTGAGCAAATTTTAGCATTCCTTACCAACGTATACAACATCATAATTGCTTCGAAGTTGAAACTCTGCGCACTAGAAAGGGTAAAAGATTGCACCACGTTTCACAGGTAAAACCGCTTATTGAGAGATAATCTGTTTTTTTAACTTAGTCTTTGCTATAAAATTTTTCACTTCACCTTACTGGTACTCTTTGTCACACTTACAAACCGTTAACATGCAACTATGATTTAAAGTTAACTATCCAGTCAAGAACCTAGGGAACATATTTAGACAGTAATTAAGAATGCATTGTTATAGTGAACAGACGACACAGTGTTGTTATTTGTACATTCTTGCCTGTTAGTTGCACAATTACGTAACGACTATAAGGCTTACATACTTAGAGCATATACTGTTAATGAGATTTTAATGCAAAATTTTGGTTTAGTTGAAAAGACATCCTTTATTTGAAGTACTTTCTGTGAAATTAAAGATGATTTAGCATTTGGTTTCTTTGATAGCTACACGATTATATCACGACGCTACTCATGTGTGACACAATTTACATTGTGCTTTTGCGGTGTATCTGTTTTATATCTGCACAGTTTTTCTGAATTCTTCTGGCAAGGAAAACATGTTTTAGTAGTAATTTGTAGTATAGCCACAATGAGACAGCATTTTCTGTAGCACAACAATACGTTACAATACAGTACGTACTTCATCACGGCAATAAGCGTAGTAACTACGATATCTATACGCATAGCATTTCACTTTTGTTTATCGTGAGGTAAGTACATTGACTTCTGCAGAACTTAGCTTCCGGAGGACGATAACTACGACTCATCCACAGAGGTTATCTTACAACAAGGCGCACAGTTTAGCTGTACACTACACGTATTGGAGTGATTAATTTTGTACTTAAAACATTTATTTTTAAAGATATTTGAAGTACAATGATACAAAGGTTTTCCGTGATACATTTCATTCCATTGCTGTAATCTGTAACACCTGAGGATATAATTGCATTAATCCTCAGGGGGGTACACGCTTACTTTGTGTACCATGTGTATGGCAAGCACAAGGAGCCCTAGCTAATATGGTATTTCCTTATACAACTTTACACATCGGTACCATATTTCTCTAACACATAAATTACACAGCTATCTGATCATTTAACTGAGAGAGACAAATATTTATTTTACTACATCAGTGACAGATGTTTACATAATTACACCGTTGGATAACTTCACACTTGCGAAATTGTATTTTGTCTGTACTTTGTGAACTGTTCATACTTTTTCGGAACCATTGTGACACTATGAGAGCTTTGAATGATGTATTTGGTATGGGATCATGATTTTTAAAGTACGTTTGAGGCAGATGACACTTCTGACATGAGCACAGAATTTTTTTTAGGTGTTGAAATTATTGCAGAAAGCTATGACGTTTTTGAGATTTGACTGAGGTGTTATGATATTATTACGACGACGATGTGTATTATGCTGTTGCGGTATGTTTGTCATCAATATGCTGATGCTATATGAGTTATTTGATTATACTACGTATCTGTTATGATGAAATATTGAAGTAGTGTCTATGAACAAGGTAAGAATAATGAGTAGTGGTTAGGGACTCTGGTTTGTGAAAAAGGTTGTTGCAAACCAAGAATCGTACTTTTAAGAGCTATGAAATGTATATAAATGCGTGAATGTATTACAATGCCGACGAAAATTTTTTGGACACTGTTATATCAATAGGATTTTGTTTCTACAGATGAATAACGCAAATTCTTGAGCTGTGAAATTTTTTATATGAGACTTGTCACTGTAGCGGAAACTGGTGTCGTAAATATTTCGCTAAGACAGTTAAGTGACCACCTGCACGTAATGCGTCGTGGGCACCCAGCTGCGCGACAGCCACCGGACAAAAGAAAGCCATTAGGTGGAAAAAAAGGAGGCCATTATCCTCGCTATTGACATTCCTTTGTAGAAAGCATCGCAAAAACGACGCGCTCATTACTTGGAAAGATACTTTCTTACACCTGCACACCTGATAATGACAAGCGTCTTTCTACGAGAGTTGAGAGAATTTGTACTAACTTATGAAATGTCACATGTCTGTTGTGGCCCATTACCTGTCAGCATGTCAAGAGTCAGCACTGTCTTTCCGTTGGAAGGCCAACACTGCTTGTTTAAGACTGCATGGAAATCCACTACTTCGGTGTGCATTTTCTATTACTGCTCAGACATTGAGCTAAAACACTGCTATTTTACTGTGATGAACGATCAGGTCTGTCTTCATGGACTGTGAGAAAATTTTAGCTTTTGACCAACATTGTATTGATAAGTGTGTGCATTTCATTTCTTTGTTATTGTAATTATGAAAAAAATAATTTTAAATCTGTATTGGCCACTGCCCAAAAGCATTTGTAAAATTTTTTTGTGGGGACCATGGGGGCTATGTAAGTAGGCTGTTTAGGTTTTTTATATTGGTAACGCCACGTAGCGCTCTGTATGAAAATCACTGGCTGTGCTGTGTGTAGTCAGTGGCTGGTTGGCATTGTTGTAATACTCGCCATTGTAGTGTTGGGCAGTTGGATGTTAACAGCGCGTAGCGTTGCGCAGTTGGAGGTGAGCCGCCAGCAGTGGTGGATGTGGGGAGAGAGATGGCGGAGTTTTGAAATTTGTAAGAATGGATGTCATGAACTGATTATGACTATTAAGGCAAATACATTGTTTGTTCTCTATTAAAATCTTTCATTCGCTAACTATGCCTATCAGTAGTTAGTGCCTTCCGTAGTTTGAATCTTTTATTTAGCTGGCAGTAGTGGCGCTCGCTGTATTGCAGTAGTTCGAGCAACGAAGATTTTTGGTGAGGTAAGTGATTTGTGAAAGGTATAGGTTAATGTTAGTCAGGGCCATTCGTCGTAGGGATTTTTGAAAGTCAGATTGCGTTGCGCTAAAAATATTGTGTGTCAGTTTAAGTACATTCGTGTATAATTGTTCAAAGGGGACGTTTCAATTGAAATCATCAATGACAGTGTGGAAGAACTGCTGTATCTGCTGAATGGAATGAAATCTAATGAGCACACAGTACGGACTGAGAGCGAAACGAAGAAAGATTCAAGTAAATAGAAGCAGCAGAAACGAGGTAAGTCATAAGTTTATCAAAATTTGGGACCACGAAGTAGAGTAAGTGAACGAATTACGTTACCTCGGAAGCAAAGTAATAATGACGCCTGAAACAAAGAGGATATGAGAGGCGGGGTTAATGCAGGCACTGAGTGCGTTCTTCGCGAAGAGAAGTCTACCGTTACCGAACAACAGCCTTAATTTGAGAAAGAAATTTCTGGGCATTTGGAGTAAAACATTGTATGGAAGTGAACCATGGAGTATGGAAAACCATAAAAGAACAGTAGCAAAGAACATGTGGTGCTATAAAAGGATGATGGAAATTAGGTGGACTGACAAGATCAGAAATGAACTTGTCCGCAGAATCGGTGAGGGGAGTGACATTTGTAAAACACTGACAATAAGAATGGACAGGACGTGTGTTAAGACATCAAAGAATAATTTCCCCGGTACTCGAGGGAGCTGTGAGGGCAGGAAACTGTATGGAAAAAACAGAGGCTGAAATATGTTGTACTTGGCAAGCAGCCACCACAGTCACATAAAACTGAGCCAAGCACTCCCACACGCACGTCCCGAACAACATGGCATCTCTTAATTTTGAAAGAGTGCCTATAATTTAGTTTTGTCTGTAAAGCCACAAGGGCAGTCATACAATGAAATGAAACGTGTATTTGGTCGTACACAGTTTCAAATATGCTGCTCACCTGTGCTATGTAACACTACAGTCGATATTATTATTTAATCTGCACTTGCTGTGTGTAATTAGCGCAAACTAACGGACTCTAAGCTCAATGAATGTATGATGATATACCTATTTGCCTAAAACCATCATCACCAACACAACAGACAATAATGCTGCTGGTATTTCATGTCGAAACGTTGGTAATTCAAAACAATTTTCTTTTACAGACTGCTATATGGTAGGCTTCAAACAGAAAATGAATATCATTTCGACAGCAACGCGTACTATGTGTTAAAAATCGGAAATAAAAATGTCCAACGCGGTCTAGTATTTTCTATAAAACACTTTGCTTTGTCGTTTGCGGTCGGTCGAAACTTGAAAATGGAGACATCGGGAGAACGGTTAAAATGCCGCAAATTCTAAAAATCATACATGAATCAGAAAGTACAAAACTTTTCTTATAAAAATTGCTTTTGTCACTCTGAACATTTTCCCTCGACTTTATTCCGATGCCTGTTTAGTTGTTACAGATGGATCAAAATCTAAATTTTCCGTGAAACGATGGCCGAAAAAAAAGTGTTTATGATTCTTAACTTTAGGCGGCGCCCATTAATCGCAAAAGAACTTTTGTGAAATATTCAGCAGTCCAGTTAAAGCGGTATTTAATTCCAATTGGAAAGTGTATCATATAGTCGGGCAAATCATGGCTTGATCTCTGCAAAATAATACGAAATGAAAAAAACAAGGGCGTCATTTTAGAAGTATCAGAGTAATTTATTTGCCCGACGCTCATTTTTTTTCTTTTAATGTCACAACGACACTACCTCTGATCGACGACAGGAAGTCACAATCTATTTCTCTTTTTCAAGGAGGTTTATATTAAATGAATGTGATCCTATCGGTTACTTAGGCAACAACAGAACTTTGTATTCTTTCAACCATCCAATCATTACACAAACACAAAAAAAAAAGATCCACTACGGATTAACAGTGTTTGAAGAAGAATGAGGAAACGACATAACGACTTTAAAAAAAATTAAACCAAGCAAAAGGGATTGTTAGATCGATAGCATTCAGTTCCAAAACTCAAAGTGCAGGTATTTCTTCGCAGCTCTCTTCATCTGTACTGTGGCGAGTTGCTGTGTAACGTTTTCAAACACGGATAGCAGTTATAGAAGTTGGTTTGACTTGTCGTTTTGTGTCCTATCTCCTCTTTGCATTTTTTTTAAACGGATCAAGCGATAACGACATGGTAATGAGCCGAAACCTTTATTTTACCCGAGACTGGAAATATACAAGGCGGTCGCGGTCTGTATGAAAAATTAGTTCTCTGAAATTATCTGCGCCAGATGATGCTCTTGCAATGCGATTGAAAATAAATTAAGTCAAACACATTTTATGCCAGTCGTGTAGCCTAAGATCTGTGCACAAAGCTTAAAAGAAGAAAGAGATAACTTGCATCTTGTAATGAGCAAATACATATAAAAAAGAAACCAAGTCGATCAGCTTCTTGGAGGGGGATGGGGGGAGGGGGGAAAGAGAAAAAGTTGCACAGTGGAAACACTATTTTGATATAGCCATCCAACACTTATTTAGACATACAACTGTTTTATTCTGCTCTTATATCCTAACCTTAAACAATAAACTCAGTTTCAAGAGGTTTCTTACTGGTTTTGGACGAATGTGTTTGTTCGCGATTTGTTGTTAGTAAGTTTTGTCGATCGACGGTAACTTTTCCTGTTATTTCTTTATTTTTCGTGAAAGATGCTAGAAAGCTACAATTTATTTCTGACTGGTGAAAATGTTGACATACTTTCATCCACAAATGGTATTCAAGAACGTCATGTCGAGATGCAAACAAAAAGGCCCCAGTCGCAGTCACATGAGCAAGCTGCAGTTGCAAATTTATGCAATTTCATACCGTTCACGTACCAAAATGATCAAAGATTTCTGAAGACCACGACGACTGCCCCTCTATACAAAAAGAGCGATGTATCATTACATTCAAAACATAAAATAAGGTTAATCGGTTTGCAATAAGCTTTAAAATCAATTATTTTCTTTTGGACTCATTTTATGTCCAGAATGAATTAAATGTGTTTTGTATCTGAAATTAGGTATTACCTTCCTCTCCCCCCCCCCCCCCCCCCCCCAAAGCAGGTTCACGTCGAACTTGTTTCCACTGTTTTCTAATCATAAAAATGCTCGTCTAGCAACTGAAATACGTACAGTCTCTTGTAGACGCAAGTACCAATAGAAATAAAAGCAGGTTTCGGGAACACGATGTGGATGTATGATTCACTGTGTTTCATTTTTACGAATTGCCGTACTGCAAAATAGTTCACGTACACTGAACCCTTTTCCCTATGGTCTTCAAGTGCAAATTAATGTATCTCACACAGCAGCTTTGAGCGTAAACATGGCGTTCAATAAATATGTAAACCCTATAGGCCAGCGTGCACCAGCTAAAATAAACCTGACATTTTAATTTATGACGCCCCCTCTTCTTTACATGCCTGCTTTTCCTTGCGGCCTCTGAGTCCGTTCCCGTCAGGTGGCTCGTTCGATCGCTCGAAGCAGCATGGCTCGCGCCCGCAGTCACGTATTGTTTTCAAACAGGTTTCTTCCCGTGTCCCACGCTCCGTCTTACAGCGCTTGCTACGAGAACAAACATACATTGTCGCTCTCAAAGTAACAATCGTGCAAACAGCAGAGAGAGTGACTGACAGACTCCGAACAATGGGACGCACTAAAAGAAACATGCGTAGTGCTTTCTGTAACATGCTTGATCGATCTGTATCCTATAGTCAACAAGTTTTGCGATAAAATCTTTGAGGCTTTTCTTGATTACTGTCAGCAAAAGGACATTAAATTACTCATTTTCTGTCGTCAAAGAAAAAAGGACATTTTTTCTCACTGCCATCAATAAACGATTGTAATAATTTAATGACAGAAGAGAAGACAATACTAACAAGAAGAGATCACGACGTTCGGTTCACGGATCGAATCCAAACTTTGTACACGTTTGGTCCGTTAGGACAACATAATGTGCAGGTTGAAGGCAGTACATAGGCGATTTTGAGAAAATCGCAAGAGAAGTTTAACGCATGTTGATGCACCGGTGCATCACGACCCTGAGCACGAGCTGCCGGTGACCATGTGGTTAACGTTCAAGCTGCGTAAACGATGGACCGCTGGATCGTAGCCCGCTTACCTTTTTTTATAATTTATATTTTCAGCACTAGTGATTTCAATTCCTGCATATTACGTCTGAAAAGTAATATGACGAAAAGGCAGGAGTATTTGCATAAAAGTGTATTGAATATCCAATGTTATTTGGCTGGTTTACTAATTCTTATTATTACAATAAAGTATTATACGACTTTTATTTCTATAGGCAAGCTCAAAACTTTATCAGGCGCCTTCAGACTTTTTCATATTTGATGAGAACGAACGAGAAACTGCTTCTCGTGAAGATGCTATTAAAACAGGTTCAATCGTACATCGCAAATTTTCGGCATCGACATTTACCAAAATGTCGCGTTACACATGGTTTGTATCTACACTCCTGGAAATGGAAAAAAGAACACATTGACACCGGTGTGTCAGACCCACCATATTGCTCCGGACACTGCGAGAGGGCTGTACAAGCAATGATCACACGTACGGCACAACGGACACACCAGGAACCGCGGTGCTGGCCGTCGAATGGCGCTAGCTGCGCAGCATTTGTGCACCGCCGCCGTCAGTGTCAGCCAGTTTGCCGTGGCATACGGAGCTCCATCGCAGTCTTTAACACTGGTAGCATGCCGCGACAGCGTGGACGTGAACCGTATGTGCAGTTGACGGACTTTGAGCGAGGGCGTATAGTGGGCATGCGGGAGGCCAGGTGGAAGTGCCGCCGAATTGCTCAACACGTGGGACGTGAGGTCTCCACAGTACATCGATGTTGTCGCCAGTGGTCGGCGGAAGGTGCACGTGCCCGTCGACCTGCGACCGGACCGCAGCGACGCACGGATGCACGCTAAGACCGTAGGATCCTACGCAGTGCCGTAGGGGACCGCACCGTCACTTCCCAGCAAATTAGGGACACTGTTGCTCCTGGGGTATCGGGTATCGGCGAGGACCATTCGCAACCGTCTCCATGAAGCTGGGCTACGGTCCCGCACACCGTTAGGCCGTCTTCCGCTCACGCCCCAACATCGTGCAGCCCGCCTCCAGTGGTGTCGCGACAGGCGTGAATGGAGAGACGAATGGAGACGTGTCGTCTTCAGCGATGAGAGTCGCTTCTGCCTTGGTGCCAATGATGGTCGTATGCGTGTTTGGCGCCGTGCAGGTGGGCGCCACAATCTGGACTGCATACGACCGAGGCACACAGGGCCAACACCCGGTATCATGGTGTGGGGAGCGATCTCCTACACTGGCCGTACACCTCTGGTGATCGTCGAGGGGACACTGAATAGTGCACGGTTCATCCAAACCGTCATCGAACCCATCGTTCTACCATTCCTAGACCGGCAAGGGAACTTGCTGTTCTAACAGGACAATGCACGTCCGCATGTATCCCGTGCCACCCAACCTGCTCTAGAAGGTGTAAGTCAACTACCGTGGCCAGCAAGATCTCCGGATCTGTCCCCCATTGAGCATGTTTGGAACTGGATGAAGCGTCGTCTCACGCGGTCTGCACGTCCAGCACGAACGCTGGTCCAACTGAGGCGCCAGGTGGAAATGGCATGGCAAGCCGTTGCACAGGACTACATCCAGCATCTCTACGATCGTCTCCATGGGAGAATAGCAGCCTGCATTGCTGCGAAAGGTGGATATACACTGTACTAGTGCCGACATTGTGCATGCTCTGTTGCCTGTGTCTATGTGCCTGTGGTTCTGTCAGTGTGATCATGTGATGTATGTGACCCCAGGAATGTGTCAATAAAGTTTCCCCTTCCTGGGACAATGAATTCACGGTGTTCTTATTTCAATTTCCAGGAGTGTATATTGTCGGAAGAAAGAGAAATTTATTAAAATGTCAACGAGCTTTGTTTTTCCTTAAATACTCTTAATATTCCTTGTGCATGCGGGGAAATTGCTTTCATTCGACGTAATAGATGCCTTTTTAATTTTTGTTTCCCATGTCCGTATGAAAAGTAACATCCCACAAATCCGACGAATACTCGAACATTACCCTCATACATTAACTCTTTGTGTTTTTTAATAAAGTTGTCTACACTTTTATCTATGGAAGTTTCACCTGGGCTCTCCAACCCAGTCCATCGTCCTTGAAAGCAGTTTCTACAGATCGATGCGTCGAGGTGCAAATCATCTCTCAGTACCTCACCTGACTGGAGGTATAAAGGAGTTCAGAAACCAGAACAGGCATACATTTTACAGAAAACTTTATGCGTTTGGTCATTTACTTGTCGATGGTTATAAATATAATAATTGCCGTGTTTATGAAAATTACCAATCAATCAAATAAAATTGAAAGTCAATAAAATTTCTTGCAATTTTCATCATACTAACTTTCAAATGTCATATGTTTTAAATAACATGAATTGTGTTGAAAAAATAAAAATTAAACAAAAAGCCTTAAGCACGACTCGACCCAGCAGTCGCATTACGGAGTGTGAACGCTAACAACACGACCGCCGCCATCTTGTGCGCACGGACGCAGAGCACCAGCACATCACTGACGCGTAAAACTTCTCTTCCGATTTTCTCGAAATCACCTAATGAGTACGTCTCATTACTTGGACATTCTGTTGTCCTAATGGAGTACTAAAAGTTTTCAAAGATTGAAGTAAACCCGTGATCCGAACGTCGTGGTCTCCCCTTGTAAGAAATAAATACGCATCGGGACATGGAAACATGTAAGTTCTCAGTTGTTGAAGTAGGTATGAAAGGTAAATGATTTTTAAATATTTTATAATGTTATTGGAAATGGACATGGGCCCGAGGAATGCAACAGTGCATCCTACATTTAAGAAGGGAGATAAAAATACAACCGCAAATTAAGGGCGTATAAATTTTGTCATGCTCATACAAAATGTGAGAAACAGTAAACAGAAAAGTTGGCGTAACAGTGAAAGCTATTATAAATAATGCGCAAGACGGTTTTCGTAAAACACAAATCTAGCACAAATTGTGTTTTCACAGGAAAATATCGAGAATTTAATACATTAACACTGCTTTTATTGAGAATGAATTGCCTTTGGCAAGACAAATAGCACTAGATTCTTTCAAGCCTTGCTAGAAAATGAGTACTTAACGTCATTCGCAAGAGTAGTAAGACGTATAGATGACAGCACAAATATTACAATTTTACATAAAATCCTGTAAGGACTTACACAAATATGCCTCTACAGCGAAATCTCTTTAATTTATATGTTGATGAATCAAATAAAAGCAAAAAAATTATTACCAAAACACACTAGAAAAAATTATCTTTGCAGACGACCAAGTGATTATAGCTGCAATGGAAAATGATTTACAAATTTCTTGCGAAAGTAACATATGTACTCGTATATAATTTAAATAACTTCACACAAAAACTGATGGAGTTATGAGAATCTTAACCAGGGAGGGCTGAAATACTCATAATAACGAAACCAATGATCAAGTCAAGAATTCGTTTTATCTTGGATGCGAAGTGATTTACAATTTCAAATGATGTCAACATGGAGTTCGACATTCCAGCACTAATTTGGCAAAATGTAACGGCGTTTTAAGTAGCAGAAGAGACATATTGCTGAAGGTATAAAAAGGAACGGATGTACCAACGCCGTTGTGTGACTGAACGTCGGGCATTTGATGAGCGACAAAGAAAAATGACGGGAAGTGGAAAACGACATTTCTGAGAGCAATAACTGGCTGTGGCGCAGTGGTTAGCACACTGGACTCGCATTCAGGAGGACGACGGTTCAATCCCGCGTCCGGCCATCCTGATTTACGTTTTCCGTGATTTCCCTAAAATCGCTCCAGGCAAATGCCGGGATGGTTCCTTTCAAAGGGGACGGCCGACTTCCTTCCCCATCCGCCCCTAATCCGATGAGACCGATGACCTCGCTGTCTGGTCTCCTCCCCCAAAAACCAACCAACAACTGGCTACACATTGCCTGATACGAAGGGAAATGAAGATATCAGCCAAGAACTAAACATACTTAATCTCAATAAAGTGCGAAGTGCATGAAAGAACAACGCAGGAAAGCAGAACACTAAAAGTCACTGCTGAACGGTAAGACAAAAATTAGAAATAAGCAAGACCAGCTGACCAAAGAAAGAATGGAGAGAGCAAAGTTCTTAAGGACGGAGGAAACCAGACATGGTTTAAACTTTATGAGTTAGTTATTCCTCCCTACCACCTTTGACACATTGTAATAATACAAATACTTCTACGGAATATAAGGAGTTCTAAAGGAGAAACTTTTTCAGTGTGTTTCTTTGCTGCGTGTCAGTCATTCTGCATCACTGAGTAAGTGATCAAAAATTTTAGTTCCTCCAATGTGCATCCTTTTTGTACTAAAGACGTAAAGAGAACCTTGATGTGAAGTAATGAATGTCATTTTTCCTTCTGGTACTGTACATCATTGTTCGTTTTGAGCTGCACTGGATTATTCACAAAAAAATTTCACGAGAGTGTAAATATACCGTGAAGCAGTAGTCAGAACGCCCAACTACCTAAACAGATGTCTACAAGATGATCGTGGGTGGACACCGAATATTGTTGTTACAGCACGTTTTTGGGAAATAAAGACTTAATTTCTTAAAATGTGAATAATGTGAATTACACCAGAAAATTAACGGATGTGACTTTATTGAATGCATTTATGCAAAATATGTCATCCTACTGATTTTCTCTACCCACGGTTATCCTCAGACCGTGTTACACCTACAATTGGTGTAATACGTCTAGTACAATCAACACTGGTGTAGTATCTCTAGATGTGCAGAACAGAATATGTTGCGCCTTTTTTAAATTGAGAATGAAGCCATTCGCGGAGAACCAGTCAATGATACTGTTAAGAAAACATCTGCTGCTGCTGTATGTATTGCTGGACTGGTTACAATCCTAATGTCACCCGGGAAGGGAAATAATTCTGCTTGTTGTATATTAAATGGAAGATCGTTGATACACACGAGGAACGTTGGCGGAACTACGACTGACCGTTGGGGAGCCCAACATGTGATTTCTCCCTACTCAGAGGAAAATCCTCTGATTACAATGGATAAATTACTAAGTACAACCTTTTGCATTCTTTTGGTTAGATTTGACATTATCCATTGGTTGGCTGTACTATCAATTCCATAAAACCTCAGTTGCGGTTAACACAGCCAAGTGGTTTAGGTCACAAACAATACCAATCGTTGCCATTTGTAAAATTTGGTGACAATGTGTAAATGGCATTCTCAGTAGAGTGACCCTTCTGGAATTCAAACTGTGGTTTACTGATGATGATGATATTATTGCTCAGATGGGATACTATCGTAGAATACATTACTTTCTCAAAAATTAAAAACAAAAAGGCATCCAGCAAGTAATGCATTACATATTTCAGTAATGCATTACACATTTCAGATACGACAACACTTATTACATGGGAAGAAAATTTTAGTACCATGTTGGAAACACCATCAAATTCATATGACCTTGAGAAGTTGGTGATACGTTGACATGACTGAATATCATGAGAGTCGTTTTTTCAACATACTGTTGTTATTTTTATTTTGAATTGTTTGTCCCTGTATTTTCTACTACTTTTAACAAATGATTATTAAATACTTCTGCTGCATGTGGCTCATCATTTATAACCCTTCAATTCCGTTCAGCAGTTATGTTATCCCACATTGCATTACCGATTAAATGCTTAAAATTTCGTTAACGAAATTAACAGACTTTACACTACCAGACTTTACACTACACGAGCCACAGAAATTAGGCCTACAGATAAGAAAAAAAGGTTCAAATGGCTCTAAGCACTATGGGACTTAACATCTGAAGTCATCAATCCCCTAGAACGTAGAACTACTTCAACCTAACTAACCTAACGACATCACACACATCCATGCCCGAGGCAGGATTCAAACCTGCGACCGTAACAGCAGCGCGGTTCCGGACTGGACCGTGGAACGTGCAGACGCTCTTCCCCAGTGCCGCCTTCGTCATCACCCATCCTGGGACTATGGTGCCAAACGACAGACACTGGCTCACGTTGTATACCATACCCCGTATGTTCCTAGAATGATCCTTACGAAGATTTCCTGTGTCAGATAAACTGTGGAAAAGAACTTTATATTCGCCAGTAACTGTTGTCATTTGTGTTATATAATGGTGGACAGCTGTGGGAAGAGTTGATATGTGGTAGTTTAATGATGATTGTATATGTAATGCTACTCTCGTGATTCAATAACTCAAAATACATATAACATATGCTAAATTTTCAAAGTTTCCTATAAATGCTATCAATCAGAGTCTTCTCCCAGCTGGCAGACAAACGAACTACATGCATTATAATGGAGTGAATATGTAGCTGCCGGAAGCAGCAGAATCCGTCATCCAGCTGAACACAGGAAACCGCTGGTCTTGTTTCACAATACTTCCTCTTACATTATGAGAGGGAGATAATGTGCTCCATTGGGAGACATTACAGCACAGGCTACTAATTCGCTCCACAGCCTGGAAACCAATTCTACATCTACGTGACTACTCTGCAAATCACACTCAAGCGCCTGGCAGTTCATCGAAACACCTTCGAAGTAGTTCTCTATTATTCCACTCTTGAACACCTATATGTTTCCGCGCGAGCACTAATTTCCGTTATATTACTTTAACTATCCTCCCCACATGAACCATGGACCTTGCCGTTGGTGGGGAGGCTTGCGTGCCTCAGCAATACAGATAGCCGTACCGTAGGTGCAACCACAACGGAGGGGTATCTGTTGAGAGGCCAGACAAACGTGTGGTTCCTGAAGAGGGGCAGCAGCCTTTTCAGTAGTTGCAGGGGCAACAGTCTGGATGATTGACTGATCTGGCCTTGTAACAATGCTGTCCTGGAACTGCGAACGGCTGAAAGCAAGGGGGAAACTACAGCCCTAATTTTTCCGGAGGGCATGCAGCTTTACTGTATGATTAAATGATGGCGTCCTCTTGGGTAAAATATTCCGGAGGTAAAATAGTCTCCCATTCCGATCTCCGGGCGGGGACTACTCAAGAGGATGTCGTTATCAGGAGAAAGAAAACTGGCGTTCTACGGATCGGAGCGTGGAATGTCGGATCCCTTAATCGGGCAGGTAGGTTAGAAAATTTAAAAAGGGAAATGGATAGGTTAAAGTTAGATATAGTGGGAATTAGTGAAGTTCGGTGGCAGGAGGAACAAGACTTCTGGTCAGGTGACTACAGGGTTATAAACACAAAATCAAATAGGGGTAATGCAGGAGTAGGTTTAATCATGAATAAAAAAAATAGGAGTGCGGGTAAGCTACTACAAACAGCATAGTGAACGCATTATTGTGGCCAAGATAGATACGAAGCCCACACCTACTACAGTAGCACAAGTTTATATGCCAACTAGATATACAGATGACGAAGAAATTGAAGAAATGTATGATGAAATAAAAGAAATTATTCAGATAGTAAAGGTGATGAAAATTTAATAGTCATGGGTGACTGGAATTCAAGCGTAGGGAAAGGGAGAGAAGGAAACGTAGTAGGTGAATATGGACTGGGGCGAAGAAATGAAAGAGGAATCCGCCTGGTAGAATTATGCACAGAGCATAACTTAATCATAGCTAACACTTGGTTCAAGAATCATAAAAGAAGGTTATGCACATGGAAGAAGCCTGGAGATACTGACAGGTTTCAGATAGATTATATAATGGTAAGACAGAGATTTAGGAACCAGGTTTTAAATTGTAAGACATTTCCGGGGGCAGATGTGGACTCTGACCACAATCTATTGGTTATGACATGTAGATTAAAACTGAAGAAACTGCAAAAAGATGAGAATTTAAGGAGTTGGGACCTGGATAAACTGAAAGAACCAGAGGTTGTACAGAGTTTCAGGGAGAGCATAAGGGAACAATTGACAGGAATGAGGGAGAGAAATACAGTAGAAGAAGAATGGGTAGCTTTGAGGGATGAAGTAGTGAAGGCTGCAGTGGATCAAGTAGGTAAAAAGATGAGGGCTAGTAGAAATCCTTGGGTAACAGAAGAAATATTGAATTTAATTGATGAAAGGAGAAAATATAAAAATGCAGTAAATGAAGCAGGCAAAAAGAAATACAGACGTCTCAAAAATGAGATCGACAGGAAGTGCAAAATGGCTAAGCAGGGATGGCTAGAGGACAAATGTAAGGATGTAGAGGCTTACCTCACTAGGGGTAAGATAGATACTGCCTACAGGAGAATTAAAGAGATCTTTGGAGATAAGAGAACCACTTGTATGAATATGAAGAGCTCAGATGTAAACCCAGTTCTAAGCAAAGAAGGGAAAGCAGAAAGGTGGAAGGAGTATATAGAGGGTCTATACAAGGGTGATGTACTTGAGGACAATATTATGGAAATGGAAGAGGATGTAGATGAAGATGAAATGGGAGATAAGATACTGCGTGAAGAGTTTGACAGAGCACTGAAAGACCTGAGTCGAAACAAGGCCCCGGGAGTAGACAACATTCCATTAGAACTACTGACGGCCTTGGGAGAGACAGGCATGACAAAACTCTACCAGCTGGTGAGCAAGATGTGTGAGTCAGGCGAAATACCCTCAGACTTCAAGAAGAATATAATAATTCCAATCCCAAAGAAAGCAGGTGCTGACAGATGGGAAAATTACCTAACTATCAGTTTAATAAGTCACAGCTGCAAAATACTAACGCGAGTTCTTTACAGACGAATGGAAAAACTAGTGGAAGCCGACCTCGGGGAAGATCAGTTTGGATTCCGTAGGAATGTTGGAACACATGAGGCAATACTGACCCTACGAATTATCTTAGAAGAAATAAAAACTTTGAGGTTCGCCGATGACATTGTAATTCTGTCAGAGACTGCAAAGAGCAGTTGAACGGAATGGATAGTGTCTTGAAAGGAGGATATAAGATGAACATCAACAAAAGCAAAACAAGGATAATGGAATGTAGTCGAATTAAGTCGGGTGTTGTTGAGAGAATTAGATTAGGAAATGAGACACTTAAAGTAGTAAAGGAGTTTTGCTATTTGGGGGAGCAAAATAACTGATGATGGTCGAAGTAGAGATGATATAATATGTAGGCTGGCAATGGCAAGGAAAGCGTTTCTGAAGAAGAGAAATTTGTTAACATCAGGTATAGATTTGTCAGGAAGTCATTTCTGAACGTATTTGTATGGAGTGTTGCCATGTATGGAAGTGAAACATGGACGATAAATAGTTTGGACAAGAAGAGAATAGAAGCTTTCGAAATGTGGTGCTACAGAAGAATGCTGAAGATTAGATGGGTAGATCACATAACTAATGAGGAAGTGTTGAATAGGATTGGGGAGAAGAGAAGTTCGTGGCACAACTTGACCAGAAGAAGGGATCGGTTGGTAGGACATGTTCTGAGGCATCAAGGCATCACAAATTTAGCATTGGAGAGCAGCGTGGAGGGTAAAAATCGTAGAGGGAGCCCAAGAGATGAATACACTAAGTAGATTCAGAAGGATGTAGGTTGCAGTAGGTACTGGGAGGTCAAGAAGCTTGCACAGGATAGAGTAGCATGGAGAGCTGCATCAAACCAGTCTCAGGACTGAAGACCACAACAACAACAACAACAACAACAACAACTGTAACTATCGTTTCTGCCAATGTAGATCGTCGTCAACAAAATATTCTCGCATTCGGACGAGAAATCTGGTGAGTGAAATTTCGTGAGACTATCCAGCCGCAAACGAGAAACTCCTTTGTTTTAATTAAACAAACACTGTTTTTAGCCTTGTTTCTCAATTTTATTGCGAATGTTATGGCACAACCTAGGTTTAGGGTTAAAAACCCATTTTCAAGAACATTCCTGATTCCCAATATGATGACAAGGCAAAGATAATCATCTTAACTTCTTAAGGTCTCCATCCATAGCTTAATGAACAACTACGTCAATGGCCATTTTTAAAAAATTACATACATTACTACACATTCAGCAATTACACTACAATGACCGGATTTAACTTATGCATCGGCAAGAACTTTATAACTCCGATGGACTGGGGCCCAAAGTTTTGCTCCTATCCTGAGGGTTTGATCTCATCTAAGAGAGATGAATAATTGAATTGGGTTTGTTCGTTTAATAATAGGTGTGCGGATATAAATAACTGTCTTTTAATTTCTAATTGTTTGAGTTTGTCCCCTTTTACCTGTGTGTGTAGGACTTTTACATCTATTGTGTATTTGTGGTTATTGTTCAGGCAATGTTCTGCACAGGCTGAAATAGGCTTTTCAATCTCCAATCCTTTGTTTTAATGATGTCTAGCCCTAACTTGTATCACCTCAATGACACTCTCTCCCCTGTTTCTCCATGATACAAAACGTGCTGACCTCCTTTGAACTTTCTCGATGTACTTCGTTAATCCTATGTGGCAAGGATCTCACACCGCGCAACGGAATTCCCAAAGAGGACGGCTAGCGTATTGTAGACAGTATCTTCAATAGATCTATAAATAAAACGCAGTCTCTGGTTCGGCTTCCCCACAACCTTTTCTACGTGTTCTTTCATATTTAAATTGTTTGTAATTGTAATTCATGTTTTTTATATTTGATTGATTTATTGTGTATCCCATAATTAACGGATTCCTTTTAACACTCACGTGAATGACCTCACACTTTTCATTATTTAGGGCCAACTGCCCAATTTTCGCACCATACAGATATCTATTCTCAATCGTTTTGCAATTGGTTTTTATCTTCTGAAGACTTCACCAGTCGATAAATCTCCAGACAACCCCAAGACGGCTGATTGATACAGATAAGGAACAGCAGAGGGCCTGTAAGACTACTTTGGGGAACGCCAGAAATCATTGTTTTACTCTATGTGTTTCTGTCGATTACTACGAACTGTGGCCTGTCTGGTAGGTAATCACAAATCCAGTCGCATAACTGAGACGATATTCCATATAAGCACGCCGCTTGAGAGTTACGGTGTCAAACGCCTTCTCGAAATCTGGAAATACGGAATCAGTTTGAGATCCCTTGTCAATAGCACTAAAGATTTCGTGTATCTAAAGAGCTAGTTGTGTTTCACAAGAACGATGTTTTCTAAATCCACGTTGACTATGTGTCATTATACCGTTCTGTTCGAGATAATTCGTAATGTCTGAACACAATATATATTCCAAAATTATGTTGCATACCGATGTTAACGATATGGACCTGTAATTTAATGGATTGCTCCTGTGGACTTTCTGGAATACTGGTGAACTGTGTTACATTAGGTCCGTTTCCGGCATATAACCGTCATCTGGTATACACCCGGAACGACATGTATGATATTACAAGCTGGTCAACGCAAAGTAGTCGTATTAATCTGGGACTCGGAAGACCATGTTTTGCTCGCATAGTGCAGGAATTACCTGAGCGTAAACAGGTAAGAAACCAAAGCAGGCGGCTGTTTTTAAACCAGTTACTTTGTCGGCCGCTCGCCGTGTGCCGCAGCAGATAAAGTACCCCCCTGCCACCCGCTTCCTCGTCCCGTCCCACAGCAGAGCACGGCGTGGAGCGGAGGGCGATCGATGCATTCTGCGCTCGGCGGGCGTCCTGCATATAATGGAAGCCGCTTGTGTCCGCGCCGCCGGGAACCTTTTACCGTACAAGATACGGCCCTCGACATGGTCGTCAGTGCGGCAGCTGGTCCCTGGTCTGTAAGGGAGGGCCTCGGTGAAGAAGGAAGATATGCCAAGGAGCCGCTCAACATCTGCTGAGCAAAAGCACACAGGGAATTACCAGCCACTGGGACGATCTCGACTAGAGGCTGGAGAAGTAACCACATTAGCACACTTCTACGTCTACAAAGTTGCATCAAAGCGGTACGCCTGCTGTGTCTGACAAAAATTTAATAATGAACATGTAATAGTGAAATTAGTGCAAGTCACAGTCTGAACTGTCCTCTATACCGCACTATCGTTCGACGTGGTCACCACGAGTTTTTACACCTATGCGCCATCGTTAAACAAACCATCAAAAACCAGTCTAGAAAAATTCAGGGTTTTGCTTCTTGACCCACGATTTTAAAAACAAAGGATTCGCTGTTGATTGTGGACTCTTGCGCGTCTTTCTTCTCGAATCACTTCATCAGCACGTCCCCGACTGGCATCTGTGGCAGACGATGTCGGAAGGCCACTGCGCAGCGTATCTGCAATGACAGTTTCTCTGTTACCGAAGGTCTTCACACAACGCCGAACACTGGTGATGTTCATTAAACGTCCCCATACACCTCCTTCACTGATGAGGTTAAAACAGCTTTAAAATCATGGAAATCATGGATCAACAAACAAAACACTGAAATTTTCTAAACTGTTTTTATTGCCCGAGTTCAGCGACGATGAAAATGTGTACAAATGCATGGTGACTATGCTGAACGCTGGTGTGTTGTGCAGAGGACAGTTCAAGCTAAGATCTGCACGAATTCCGCAATTGTGTGTTCATTATTAAAGTTTTATGACATACGTGGGCCTTACGTTTTGATCCACCCTCGTGCATACAGTAAAGTAAAATAAATAAATAAATAAATCGCAACACTAAACATAATTAGCGCAGAGAAATAAGCCAATGCAAATGTGAAATGTTGGTATATTAATAACCAGAATGTTGATGTAACTATGTAAACGCGCATGCATTTTCTTGTACAGGTGCCGAAAGTCAGTTTTTGAGAGTTGCATGCTTGTTGCACTTAGTCGATCAATACAGGGGCGGTTAATGCTCGTTGCGGATGACACTGGCGTTTTCGTCCGATGACAGATTAGGTGATGGAGCACGCCAGGGCAACATGCGGACACAGTGTAAAGCATGTTGGGTTACAACAGAGGTATGTGGGCGACCCTTATCTTGTTGGAAAACACCCCTTGGAATGGTGTTCATGAATGGTAGCCAAGAGGTCGAATCACTATACTGACGTTCACATTTGCAGTCGTGGTGCGTGGGTTACCACAAGAGTGCTACAGCAACCCCGACCACAACTCTATGTATAGCTCCAGTGTGTCTAGCACACAGACAGGCTGGTTGCAGGCCCTCTAGTGGTCCACTCCTATCCAACACAAGGCCATCACTGACACCGAGGCAGAATCAGCTTTCATTAGGAAATACAACAGACTTCCGCCTTGTCCTTCAATGAGCTCTTGACTGACACCACTGATGTCGCAAATGGATGTGGTCTGAGGTCGGTGGAATGCGCGTTACATGGTGTCTGGCTCGAAGCTGTCCTTTAAACAACCGATTTGTAACAGCTCGTTGTGTCACTGTGGTGCCAACTGCTGCTTAAATTGCTGCTGAATATGCAGAACGATGGGCCAGAGGCATGGGCCGAACACGATCGTCTTCCCTCCCGGCAGTGCCACGTGGCCATCTAAAGCCCGGTTTTCCCGACTGTACATTCTCGTGACCACCGCTGCCAGGAATCATGTATATAGGCTGTGTTCCTGCCAAGTCTTTTGCAATATCGCGGAAGGAAAATGCAGCTTCTCTAAAACCTGTTACACGACCTCATTCAAAGTCAGTGACGTGTTGTTATGGCACCGTTGACGCCTTAAAGGCATTCCTGATTAATATCAACTCACCATGTCCAACCTCAAAGGTAAATAACGTTCACGACCGTTATTTGGAGCAAATCTGATTTGCTCCCTCATTGTGACGCAATTCACTCTTACGTGACTGACGTGAAATTTTAACACACATCATTTATCAGATGTAGAAACACGCCTGCTAACTTTCATTTAAGTTACCTCCTTGGTGCTGCAATATTTTTTTCGTCACTGTATATACTCCGCAAGCCATCTCACAGAGGTTGGCCGAGGGTACAATGTACCACTACTACTCACTTCCTTTCCAGCTCCACTCGCAAAAGGAGCGAAGAAAAACGCCTGTCTACGAGCTGTGGCAATTAGATATCGCGCAGCGCCATGGGGAGAGGTTGATATTAGAATGCAGTTGACTCTGGACCTTCAGGAGAAACCACAGCTCGTTTCGTTTCCCTGTCTCGTTTAGTTTACTTTTAAAGTTTAGTTGTAGAGGACAGTTTTCTATAGTAGTACGGCAACAATGGCGAGAAAAAAGAGGGGGGGTAGCGCATAACCTCGAATTCCTCGCCAAATTAAACAAGCCGCCAACGGAATGTTTTCATATTTTAAAGGTGGTGTTAGATGATAATGCAATGTCACGTGCGCGAGTTTTTGAAGTGCACAAACAGTTTTCAGATAGTCGGAAAGAAGTTGAAGATAATGAAAGTCACGGTTGTAAAATCCCTTTTTTTTTAAATTTTGTGTAACGATTTCGTAACAATATGTCAACATTTACATTATCTGCACAAATGAACGGAGGCGCGGCCTTCAATTTTTTCGAGATCGGGTAGGATATGCCTGGCTGTCTTTTGCCATCCTGATCTCGCCTTGTAAGCAATACTCTTTGTAGCTCTGAATAATGTCCAATACATCAAGCTAATTTTCAATCAAAATGTGTTCGAATACTTTTTTTTAAATTTTTTTGTAAGTTCCTATGGAATCACACTACTGAGGTCATCGGTCCCTAGGCTTACATACTACTTAATCTAACACTCACCCATGACCAAGGGAGGACTACCTTCCGACGGGAGGAGGCGCGCGAACTTTAATCCCATACCAGTCAGGTATTTATGCTAACTGTCGTGGTATTAATAGTGTCATTTTTCAACCTTTGGTGGGAGAGACGCAACATTTCGACGTGGCACCGTTCCACATTGACGTGACTTCGTTACTAATTTTCAGTGTTTCTTTTTCGGTTGTTGTACAACATGAAGCTGGAGTCATTCGACGAACAAGTCCGGGAATTTTAACTGATCACACAGCACAGAGCGATTACCAAATCGTGTTACGGAATTTACCTTTCAAAAGCAAACGTTCAGAAAATTAATGAAATTGTGAGGAACGACCGACGTCTAAGCACTCTGTCACAAACATGGGTGAACATTAACAAGGACACAGTAAAATAAATTTTAAATGATGAATTAAATATCGCAAAAGTTAGTGTTAAACACGTTCCGAAAAACCTCTCTCAGGAACAAAAACACCGTCGGAAGAACATCTGTTCTGATGTCTTGGAACGACTCAATATGTGAGAAAAGATGGATCTTTTAGTACGACCAAGAAATAAAGTGTCATGCCAAAGAAAAAAAAAACTTCCACACAAAGAAGCACTAGCAAAAGGAGAACAGATCAGAAACGACTACGCTACACTACATTACGCTATGACAGCATTTGACACATTAAATGACCTTTACTAAAAATACAACTGAATAGATTTAGAAGAAAAATCACACACAGAAACACACACACAAACGGGCAGGGCAGAGAAGGAAATTTTACCAAGTTCATATTACGCGCCCGATCGAGCATATGAAAAGAGGTGAACATCAACAAGCCAAACACGCAGCAACATCAGGAACATTGTGTTCAGAGAAGTTCGAAATTGCAGCTTGCGAGAGTGTGTAATCTAATACCAAAAACATTTACCGATGTTTGTTCGATCGTTCTTCCGGCGTTCCGCCAGTAAGTGTTTTGGCACTGTGTACGATTAGCCATCCACTATTGTTGGCGGACAGTCCGCTACCAGCAGTACTGGGTGAGCCTTGGAAAATACCAGCCACTAATACAGACGAAACGTCAGAAAAATCACTGAACAACCGTCGCCCGAATATCTCGAGACGAAATACAATAGGAAATAACGTTTATAAAAAAAAATAATAATGTTGTTTTAAACTCGCCAACCAAATCCATAATAGCACCATTTCGCTGCAGACGGCAAGCTATACAGCATAGTAATTTACTGAAGGTCCTACAGAACCTAACAATCTATAAAACAAGTTGACAATAAGAGACATGAAATGCTTTTTAGCCTAGTATTCATTCCAATAAGCATTTCTTAACACTGAAAAGTACCGAATACAAGTACCCACTGATGATGGCACAAAGGTGAAGAAGTTGTTAATACAATGTGTGGACACAAATTCCCATAAATAGCAGTGATTCATACAGGAATGTATAGTGAATAATACTAGCAGCAAGATATTCGTTCATCGCAGTGGAAGAGGCCAGGGGGAAATGAGCAGAGTGAGTGCCCTAACGTAGATAAATGTGGACGATTGGTGTGTATGCTGTTGAAGGAGATTGCCTGAAACTTGAAGCACACAGGGAAGGGAAATTGTTGTTCATGAACTAAACAGTTACCGAAGACCAGACCATGTTGTGTCGCAGTGGATGCGACAGAGATGAGAGAGAGAGAGAGAGAGAGAGAGAGAGAGAGAGAGAGAGAGAGAGAATGGAGGGGGGGGGGGGTTACTGCTGACGAGACGAAGAGATAGGAACGTTTAGAACAATCGCAGATAAAAGAAGCACAGGGTGAACGTAGAGGAGATACGGAACGCAAGGCTTAGCAGCGCTGCCGCTCCAGTCGGAAGGAGATACCGAGCAAGCAAGTCCTCAGTACCCGGAAGAGCAGGTAGGGGCGCGTTTGGGAAAGGGTCCGCGCGAGATAGCCTTCTGGTGATAAACAGACCACCTCATGTGGGCGTTAACTGCCCAGTACCTCCACCTACCATAATGCGATTTCAGCTTCTGAAGGCGTGGTTCTCCTTTACTCCCACTTCCTGACCTCTAGCTGAGAATAGCAAAGTGTTCTACAAGGTCGTCTGCACAATTTATTATGCTTTAAACAGAAAGCATCGCAGCAGTACGAGTCGTCAACTTAAGAATTTCTGCATCTAAATCCGTACTATGTGAACAACTGGCAGGTGCATGTCAGAGGGCACTTTCGATTGTACCACTTATTAGGGCTTCTTCCTGTTCCATTCGCACACGGAACGCGGGAAGAATTTTAAACCGCCTCCCAGTGCTCGCTCTGTAAATTGTATAGTCTTGTCTTGGTGATCCCTGTGCGAGAGATACGTAGGAGGTCGTAGTACACTTCTTAGATCCGTCACTTCAAGCTGGTTCTTAAAACATGCAGGCCTTCGCGGGGACAGATGGCGATTATCTTGAAGCGTCAGCCAGATCAGGGTTATCGAGGATAACCTCGTAACATCAGCCTCAGACATGCAATTGGGAAATATCGATGGGCACAGTGACGTATGATCAATGACGAAATTCCTTGCCCATAATTAAAGACATTTCTTTGTGGTTGTAGCATTAAGTTACTCATTTTTTAGCAAATCTATCTTACATTTGCAAGAAAATATACACTTTTTTCCAAATGTATTATAGCCCAAAGTAATCAGCGTCATTCTATGCAGCTTCCTCAGCCACCGCTGAACGAACGAGAACACTTAGCCCTGCTAATTAATACATGTTGTCTTGTTGCTTCTTTAGCCACCGGCACACGCTATCCTACAGTACCCGATCTTCCTAACGATAGAGTCTTCGGAACCTTACACTTAGCGGCAAGTATGTAAAACGTGAGACATGTTACTAAAATCGTAAAAAGTAGATGAAGTGCATACAGAAGTGGAGCGGAGCTATTTAAGCAAGTTAAATGGGAGTCTTTGGAGTCAAAGCGAAGCTTCTTGAGCGGAAATCTATTGCGTACATGTAGAAAATTTACATTTCGCTATTATTAGAGAGGGAGATTGTCTCGTGACTTTATTGATAATACTTACAGTATTTTTCAGAATTTATCTTCTTTCCTTCCCCTCGCATGATGTTAGGACGGGACGCTGGTGAGCGTCGCTCTTTTTTGGCAAATTCCTGAAACCTGGAACTGTGTCAGGCAGTTCCAAACTGCGAATATTTGGCTGCAAGTTCCGCAATAAAAATGATAACTAAAATAAACGCCCCGAAAACCATAATTACATCCGGGGTATTAGAACTATCTATAATTGTCTATGGGAAAACTGCACTGTCGAATAAAAAGTTAAAGAAGATGGAGTGAGGGGGGGGGGGGGGTGTAATAGACTGTATGACTATACCTGTAGCAAGCCAACAGAGCTGTCCTGTACGATCTTCTACATGCATATTTCTAACTTAAGAGCAGGCAGATAAAACTGTCCCACCTGTCGCCACAAGCCACAGCGCAACAGTCGCCTCTGTATACCTGTAGAACTGTGCGCACAACCCAGGTGTACATTATCCCGTTGTACAAGACTCCGCCACCAGCAATCGTGACATCGCATAGTCCACTACTGACTGCGCCGATCGGGAACCAACAGCGTAAACTGAACAGTTTCACTGCAGCTGAAGCGTCCACGGGACATCTGCACGGAAAATCTCGCCGTTTCCTGTCCGGTTTAAAACAATGCCTCGACGGGTGACTGTGCGAATACGTAGTAGCACGAGCCACTTTTCGCAGAGAGCATCAGGCAATTAAAAATTTGAGTTCCATACACCAGAAGAAATTAACTTTTGCTGTGGCTGCTCGTGAAAGTAAACACATGCTCTTGTCTGCTAGATCTAGTCTAGAACATTAGCACGGCGTTTGTGATCGCTACAGGCCGCGAACCAGGTATTGTGGTCACTACACGAGGTGACCGCTTTCAGAGGGGCGAGGAGAAAAGGGAAAGTGCCCTGCAGGCACGCGCACGACCTGTGGCCAGCAAGTCCTTGCGGTAAACATCTGCCATTGCATTGCTGGCATCAAGCTGCTAAGACTTCTTCAGGCGCGAGGAACCCAACGCAGAAAGTTCGATGCTACTATACTGCCCCTATAAATGCAGTACGTGACGGCTGCATCTGCCACCGACAATGAACGTAGGAGGAAACACGTACTGCGTAAACGGACACCTCTAGTGTTTACGTATTCGTGATCGTGGTGATATTTATGTTATGCAGCCTCTGCAGGCCATTAATAGCACACACCCAGAACTGCGCGATTCAGCGGTAACACCATAACAATCAAATGGGCGACTTCTTCTCCGCATTAATCGCACGTGTGACGATTATTCTCTTCACCAACCTGCCATGCGACGATGGGTTTCTGTTCGATGGAAGCAATATTCAAGCAAAATAAAGATACTTTTAGAGGATTTGTTTTTCTAAATGCAACTGAAACCTAAGTACTGGCAATTGGCAGTGATTCGCACGTGTTGCAAGTGTCGCCGTGGTATCACATACCACGTCTTATATTTCGTGTGTATAGCGGCAGAGTTTCGTATTTAACGTCAGTACAAGTAGTCACCAGCCTTTCACTTAACATCGGCTGTAAAAAAAAGAAAAATAAATAAATAAATAAAGTCGCGTGTGCATGTCATTAATGTAACGCAAAGCAATCCAGCTGATGGTGATAGCGTAACCGCGGATGCTCGTAACGAACTGATGCAGAACACTGTTTTGTTCGTGTGCAACTCGTGCCCCTACCATCTCCAGATTAATATCAGAGGGTAAGAATGTGATTTTAATAGCACAGAACAGTTACCTTCTGACATGGACAGTAATTGTTGTGAAGTTCGTGGGGACGCTCCGTAAGAACTGATGTGACTAAAGTGAAGTGAATTTTGAACTACCGTATTTACAGTAATTTACCCAACAGTGCTGGTCATTTTCCAGCACAAGTGCGGACGGATACATCTGTCAGCGACGGCTTTCATCAAGCAGACAAGACGTAAGTCAGTTTCTTCATGGAGTCGCGTCGTTTGGACGGTAAAGTTCGACGCGTATTTGATCGAGTCCACACGCGATCCTGTCCCATATCACCCAGGTTCTCATCTTCAATGCTTTCTTCGTTGCGATAATTACAGCACAAAAGAGTTTTCTCACAAGGCTATTTCTCCTGCGGTTGATTATACCATTCGCTATGCTTCCTCTGACCATCAAAATGCGTAAATACGATCAAGAGAGACAGTACACTATCATGCCGGTAACGAAGAATCTGTCTTTATATAAGGATTTCATTTTTCCTGTTATTGTTGTTACCTTTTCTTGTAGGTACCAGACTTTTTAACAGCTGTATTGTCCCTCTGGTCGTCTCTTATACCACGCCCACACCCCTTTCTCTTGTATCGTCATTTTCGGAATTTATTTTTCCGAACACGCCCAAGTATCCACTATCACAACTAGCTACCAAAGGCTTTCTGACTTTAAATTTTGTTCTTATTATTTCCCTACTAATACTTTGAGTCCATTATACTCTTCGACAAGTCTAAAGAATCTATTCTGAATGCACTTTCCTCCGTTGAGCACATAATTATATTATTTCGTAACGTATAATTACCTGTGGTGTTATACATGTGACTACAATTTGACAACATGTATTTCCGTTGCTTCTGAGCTGGTTAAGACCGTTTTAAACAATTGTGTTACTCTAATAGTTTACTGTAAGAATTGTCTGTAATCTTCACGTGCTCAGCAAAGGAGGCAACTTCCTTGTTTCTCTTTTGCGTCCAGAAGCCTTTCATAGCCTACACATTTACGAATTACGCAGTCAGTATTATTTGTGTTCTACTCGTAATGAGCAAAGTAAATACGCCATTTGACGATCCACAGTGATCTGCATTCCACCAATGTGCTTTCTCGCCTCGTATTGTTGGTAAGTCTTGCCGCCTACTTAATTTTCGAAGACATCACTCCACGCCGCTATTCGACATCTACTCAGTTGAAACGCGTGTTTAGTAGCGTATCACTGGCACGCTGCATTATCGATACGGTCGCTGCCCTTTATACAGGCTGACTGGTATGCTCACGCAGGAGTTTAAATTCCCGACGTAAAAGTACACTACTTTCGAATACAAACCTGTAGCCTAAGACAAAACTCTGCACCGATGTCCCGCACCTGATGTCAGCAACGGTAGTAGATTGTACTGACTATTTATTTGCATATTTTTGTTAGTATTCTTTTATGTATATTTCATTGTACGATGTTTATTTTCTTCTACACTGAGTTCACATTTCTAGGCTACCTGATAGCACAGGTATACGGTAAAAAACGGATGTGAAAAATTGTTTGCAAGACCCATCGGAACCATCGCATACAACAGCCGTCACATTAAAGACTCGATGCACTGTAGCGTTGCATTCACGCCTTTCAACATGTTACACACACACACACACACACACACACACACACACACACACACACACACACCTACGCAATATTCCCGAAACTATGATGGATACTAATAACAACAGGCCATTTAAAAATAATTCACTTAAAGTTCGAGGCGTGCGCCGAACGTGCGAGTTCCGTTTTACGTTGTGGTGCGATCCTAACCACATGACAAGGATGCTAATGCGTTGTAGCAGCACACGAACCTCCCCGCTCCGCCCTCATCCAATAAGCCAAGAACTACAGCTAGTGGCGATGCCGCCGAAGAAATACAGCGAAGGTCGCTGACTGAACACGACGTGAGGTCTTGCTTGCTTACAGCTGCGGGCTGCGAGCCAGAATAATCTACAGTACGGTAGAGTGAGGGAGCAGAGCAACCGCCGAATGCGCTGCCAGCGCCCGAGTGGAGACAACATAATCTGACACAGCGCTGCTGAGCACCAAACGACGATTACGTGTCACCGGAAGTGTGAACAACGCAACCGCTATCTGGAGGAACGTCATGGTAGACTCGGTAATGTCGTATGAGGCCAGGCTAGTAATGAGACCGCACCTGCTCGACAGTAACGCAAACCAGTCTAGAAGTTTTCAATCTGATGTGAGATGGCAGCCTGTGCATTAATACTACGGCTAATATCTTGAATTATTCCATGCACGTGTCCCTTTAGTCGAAGTACTAAGGGCGTGGTGACGTAATTTTGCTGCTCTCCACACTTGTCCATCCTGCACAAGCCTTTAATTCATGAAACCGACGTCCATTTGTACCTGCTTACTGTAGTCAAGTCTGGTTTCCGTCTTCAACTTTTACCACCACCCGCTCCTCCCCCAACACATTTCACTCCTTCACTAAATCAAGTAATTCCTTAACGTCTCAGTATGTGTGTTATCGGATGAAACCTTATTTTAATCAAGTTGTCCCATAATACCCTCCCCCCTACCTCTTCATTTGTTATTCAATCTACGCATCTAATCTTCAGCATTCTTCCGTAGCACGTCATCTCAAAAGTTTCTGTTCCCTTGTTGTCTAAATTGTTTATCGTCAACAAGGCTACAATCCTAATAAATATTTCCAAGGAAGATTTCTTAATACTTAGTCTCGGTTGCCACATATTTCTCTTTTTCACAAAAAACTTTTCTTGCAACTGCCTCTCCGCATTGATTAGTTCTGCCATCGTTACTTTGCTGACCAAACAGCAAAATTCGTCTTCTTCATTTGTTCTCTCATAGCAGACTGTATTTCTATCGGCATCGCCTGGTATAATTCGGGCACACTATTACACTCACTGTTCTGCTGATTTTCATCTCATAACCTATTTTCAAATACTATTCATTCCGTTCAAAGCAGCTCTTCCATGTCTTTTGCCGTCTGCGAAGAATCACAAAGCTAAAAGATTTTACTTCACCTCATCGAACTTTAATTCTCTTTCTATATTCCGCCTCGACTTCATTTCTTTCTCTGAGTGCAGATTTATTCATTACTTGAAGCAACTGTTGCCGAAGACAATGAATAAATTAAGACAAGAGAAAGCAACAGGAAGTAACTCTGTCCGAACAGAACTCGATAGGTACAACGCTACCGACCGACCGCCTTGTCATCCTCAACGGTATTATTTTTTCATAGTTCCACACAACTTCTTCCTGTTTTCTCGATTGATCTGTGTTCAGTTTTTCAAGGCCTATCCAATGTGCCAATTTATAACTAAATCTGAGGGGGGTGCGATGGGGAGGTTCCCTTGTAAGATAAGTCGCAGTGTAATTATTACCTCGCGTGTTCCTATATTTCTCCGTACCCATACTTTTAGCGGGAAAGGTGGGATTAAGTGACGACACCTTCAACCGCGGGCTATTCAGAGACTTGTGCGACAGTGTGCTGACAGTTTCTGAAGCGTGGCGCAACACGCCCGCGACGCGCCGTGCAGTCCCGCGGGACGAAGTGTGTACATCGCATCACGCTGCCAGCGGCTGCTCGCCTGCCCGGGTCACGGCACACTTGCGCCTGGCTGCCTGCTCACTACGTACTCTGTACAACGGGAACCGGCCCAGGCCGGGACCTGCGTCCCCCTCACGCCGCTACAGCCGCGGTAATTGCGGCCACTTTTACGCCGCGGGCATCGCAATCGACCGACAAGCACCGCGGCGCAGCGCGAGCTATGAATGGGTTGCAGCCGTACTCACATTCCGCCTCGGGGGTCTCTACGACCGTTGCGTGTCCTGCAGTACTCCGACTGCTCGTAACTTCTCCATAAAACGATGCTGCAGCTCGTCCGTAGCCGATACGCGGAATTTCTTCGTTCCAGTATCTCCAGGATGTCGTCTCGCACGAACGTAAATTATCCTGCAGCGGCCGTTCCGCCCCTTTTGCTTCGTAAGCCCACCAAAACAGGCACTTCTTGCAACAGTTATTGTACGACGACCCCAAAGTAGCAACGTGTGAAAGATTTAATTCAGTACATTGTCTAGCCGATTTAAGAATTTTTGTAGTCACAATCACGCGACGTCTAATAACTCAAGAGATTCTGCCCTACACAACTGAGGCTATACTGCAATGTCTTTACAACAGAGGGCACACCACAAGTGGCCAGAGACTCCAGAACAACTCGACTCAAAAATGGCTCTGAGCACTATGGGACTTAACATCTATGGTCATCAGTCCCCTCGAACTTAGAACTACTTAAACCTAACTAACCTAAGGACATCACACACACCCATGCCCGAGGCAGGATTCGAACCTGCAACCGTGGCGGTCACGCGGTTCCAGACTGAAGCGCCTAGAACCGCACGGCCACACCGGCCGGCCAACTCGACGCGCTGCGTTTGACAATAAGATGGGCGTAAGCACCTTTACCGCTGGGAAGCGAGGGCACTGGAGTTTGTTCACACAGAAATCGGCGTTACAGCTCAGGGAGGGCGGATTGCATCCAGAACATTACACACATTAAGGGTACATATCAATGTGTAACACAAAAATGACGAGTAGAAACTGGAAATGTTCTAAGCGTCAAATATCACCTTTTTCAGGAGAAATGAAAAGTAATTCATCTGTCTTTGAACATAACTGATTCGTATGAAAAAATGAGAAGTTATTCCGATACAAAAGAATAATGGTGTCCAGTTCGTCACGACGGACAAAAATTGCGACACTGACAAATAATTAATGTAGAACAATAAAATTACGGGAATACATTTGCCTAGGTAACGTATTTAAGTGACTGACACTGCAGGGTCACAGGTCAATGTAAGCGCGAGATAAGCCATTGCAAGTGTGATATGCTGGTACATCAATAACCATTGTAATCAACAGAATGATGCACCCTGTCATTACTGGCACACAAGCAGATCCAGTTTGCATCAGAAAACACAACAGACCTCCACCCTGCCCAATAAAGAGCTCTTACTTGATACCACTGAAGTCGCCAATGGCGATGGTTGGTGTCAGCGGAATGCACGCTACAGGGTGTCTGGTCCGGAGCTGTCCTTTCAGTAACCGAGTTGTAACAGTTCGTTGTATCACTGTGGTGGCAACTGCTGCTCAGCTTGCTGCTGCAGTAGTAGTACGAACCCCAGACCCATACACCGCACATGATGGACTGTCTTCAGTCTCGGTAGTATCACGTGGCCGTCCGGAACCCAACCTTCTTGCGATAGTGCTTTCTCGTAACCACCGCTGTCAGGAATCGTGTACAGTGGCTCCATTCCAGTATCGCAGAAGGAAGACCCAGCTTCTCGTAGCCCTATTACACGACCTCGTTCAGACTCGGTGGGCCGTTGATAACAGCGTCTTTGTCGCCTTAAAGGCAATCTTAACTAACGTCAACTCACCACGTACAATCTCAAAGGTAACTAACACTCGCCATCTTTACAGCGTGTATTTGAAACAAAGTCATCTTTTGCGAATGCTGCGAAACTTCAATAGTCATCTTTCAGATGTAGAAGCACGCAAACCAACTTTCGTTTTTGTGTTCCATTAGTTCTCCTCGGTGTTGCGATTTTTTTTTACACCAGTGTGTATATAAAAAAATCTCAACACCAAATTACTGCTATCTAGTAGTACTGTAGAGAGCAAAAACGTATTGAAGATCTTTTAAATCTATTACAAAATAAGAAAATTAAATTCAAGGAAAAAATCTCTCAGTATGGACCTTTGTTTTGTATTTAACACCATTCTTGGGATCAAGTGATGTAAAGTATACTATAAAAACCCCGAGCCATTGAGGAAGAAATGGCAACATCGTGAACAGATATTTCTGTTTAGCAACTAATAAACATGGCTGATCTTTCAGATGAAGTACGGCATGATATACACTGCCATGGTCTTCCCTCTTTTGAATACCGGCACACTCACAGTTTTCCACTCTCCTCTTTCGGAATAATAATTTTTAAAAGCTATGAGATGGATTACTGTAAGATACTTCGACTGTACTGCGTTTGGAGACCTTTCATACCGCGTTGACAACAATGTTCCAGTAGGACCTTTAAAAGCACGGAAGTCAGTTGTATGCATTTGGAATTACATGAAATGGGTTTATAGCTCTAGTTGACTCAATAATCATGTGTAAATCTTGCGTAACAAGGGCTTTTGTTTATGTTCTGCGTTGCTTTGTAACTGCAAAACTTCAGCTCAAAAAGCTGCGTCCGCTCACCAGAAGTGTGGTGCGTCATCTCTTCAAACCATCGCAGGCTAAATGGAGGGCCGGCCGATGTGGCCGAGCGGTTTTAGGCGCATCAGTCTGTAACCGCGCGACCGCTGCGGTCGCAGTTTCGAATCCTGCCTCGGACATGGATCTGTGTGATGTCCTTAGGTTAGTTACGTTTCAGTAGTTCTAAGTTCTAGGGGACTGATGACCTCAGAAGTTACGTCCCATAGTGCTCAGAGCCATTTGAACCATTTTTTTGCTAAATGGAGGAGACCATGGTGCATGGCACTTTTACCTCCAGAAGGAAGCACTGCTTAGAACATACACCATGCGCCGTCTAGTGTCGGATGTTTGAGACATTTTCAAAAATGGCTCTGAGCACTATGGGACTTAACTTCTGAGGTCATCAGTCCCATTGAACTTAGAACTACTAAAACCTAACTAACCTAAGGACATCACACACATCCATGCCCGAGGCAGTATTCGAACCTGCGACAGTAGCGGTCGCGCGGTTCCAGACGGTAGCGCCTAGAACCGCTCGGCCACTACGGCCGGCGGAGACATTTTCACCATGACTTGGAACGTAGATCATGTCTACGGGCTTGCAACAGAATAACGAGAACAGAGCAGCATTGAAAATTTTTTTGGTGAAAAAAATCACACATAGAACGTTTTCAGTTGCCACTCTTCAAATGTGGTATTTATAAACAGCGCTTCTAGTCGAGTATTGTAAGCTGTTATAAATCTATCACCAGAATCTACCACCAGATGTACAGACGAACGATATTTCACGTAACTATTGAACTGAAGTAACACTATCATTCAGTGGCATGCAGTACGTTCGACGCTTTCAGTAAGATAGGATTCACGACAGAAAACCGACTATTCATCATTCACTTCCTTTAAATTCCTATCAGAAAGTTTTCATGTTTGTTTAAAAGTCAGTAATTTTAAATAAATTATTTTCACCGGTATAGTAAGGGTCACATTCCTGCCAAGTAAATTACTAGCACAGGCGCGTATCATGTATTGCAGGGAATCATTTTATCAGTAAGAGATACGAAGTGCTTATTAAAATGTTTTTCCACGCTCCAGGCATCTGTAACTACACCAATATCTGCTCTTTGTAAAGCTGTCTGCTGCTCCTCCTCCACCTCCGTTAGTATCAATTTCCTCCTTAACTGTACTCGATGCTGTCTTCATTCTGTTACCTGGTGTGACTTTCCTCTTCTCACAAAACATCTGCTTCGATGTCGGGATTAATTTCTTCAATATTCTGCACTGTTTCGTATTGGCCTAAACAGAGCAGTTGCTGAACGAAAGATACAGTTTCGTTCTTGTTACACAAGACACCTTTGTTCCCTGACTACCCGTAGTTTTTTAGTAGACTTCGCTCTGATCTGAATTATGTTTAGGCGAGAACAGTTTTCATATAAAGTGAGAACTATATTACTAAATCAACATCATTCGTGCCTGCCTTAAAATTCCGTCTTGTCGTGTTTAACATATGGATGCAGAGATTTACTCGAGGGTGGTTGGTTCCTTCGGAACGTTGTACGGCAGCCATGACTCAGTAACAGATCCGCCGAGTCATGGTGTAGCTCGCAACTGGAACGCAGTCTTTCCATGGGTAATAGTTGTAACACGGGCAGACTGCGCAGTACAGGTGTATACTGTAGTTCCAAAACGCACAGCGCCACCGTTCCAACGCGAAGCCGTGACACTTTTACACAGTTCCAGTGCGTTGGGCGCTGTTTACTGCAGTACTCGCCTAAACTGTAAAAGTTATGCCATAGGATACTGAACTCTAGAAATTTTACACTCAGTTTTGCGTGTAGTCAGTAATGAATAACAGACAGAGCTATAGCTATTTTTGGGCTTATAAGACGAAAGCAACAAAATTTATTAGTTCAGTAATGTGAACTACTTCGGTGGTTTCAGTCTGCTTCACGGCCTTCATGGAACCTCACTAAATGATCAGTACATTTCTGGAACTTATTTCCTGACAGGAGCCGGAACGTTGGAATCTATTATTCGCAGTTAATAATTTAGTCCATCCCTTTATTAACGGACTCAGTTTCCTTCAGATTTCGCTGGATATAATAATGTCGGTGTCCTGGTAGCTTCATTCTTCAAAATACTGAAGTCCCGCCTGTATTACAATCCTCTTTAATAGTCTCTTTACACCAACTTAAATGTATGGACGCACAGAGTCGCCCCGTCTTTTAGAATTAAGCATTTTACGCAGCTCTGCGTCAATTACTTCAGTTTTTCCACGGAATATTGTTGATGTTTATTGCCGCTATTTTACTGTTTAATAAAGGTCCAAAACAGTTTAAACGGATTTGGGTCACTGTTGTAATGCGACAATCGCAGGAAAACACGTACACACACTTTTTTTTAAAATCCTGCTCATGGTGTCAACAGGAATGCGTTTGTTTACTCTGCCAATATCTACGCCTTCATATTGATTCATTTCTGTTTATCTTCATTAGTTCTGTGAAGAACATTGTATAACACTTTCCTGCTATGACGTAGTATGAACTGCGCTGTTCATATTACCACGAACTGCCAAGCCATAACGGTTCACACGGCTACGCCCACCTCAGGTCCCCCGCCCTTGACAGTCTGCGCTATCAGCTACATCCAGTATTTTCCATCGGTAAAGATAATTCACATAGGCAGCATATAAATGAGCACATACTGCATTAACGACATAAAACACACAGGGAAACGAGCAAGTCTGGATGCATTAACTAACAGGTACGGAGTGCTGAACTCAACTGTGTTCTTCACGAACGGGTGACCATCGACCTCGGTAGCTACTGTGGTACAATGGTCAGTAACAGAGCAATCCATCGATGGGCATAAGCCTCTGTTTCACGGCAGTGTTTTGAAAATCCAGAAGTCACTGATTACATTAGGGAATGCGCTACGTTGATTAGAGCAGTGCAGGATTGTTTACAATTGTATGACCAGAACGTAAAACACAACGCATTTACTGAAAAAAATCTTCAATTTGATAAAAATTACTCTCCCCTAAATGTAACTCAGATTAGACCACATTGTAGTAGAAAACTATGGTTACTCAAGGAACGAAGGTGTCTTGTGTAACAAGCAAAACTGTATCTTTTGGTCAGCGAGTCCTCTCTTGCTTATACTGTAGCCACTACGAAACAAAGTGCAGAATATTGAAGAAATTACTCTGGACACCGATGCGCATGTATTATGTGAAGAAGGAAGTCAGAAAGTTGCACCAGGCGACAAAATAAACAGACCGAATAAAGTAAAGGAGGAAACCGGTACTAAATGACGAGGAAGTGGAGCAGACAGCTCTAAGGACAGATCACACTTTAGTAACAGATGTCTGGAGTGTGGCAGAACGTTTTAATTAACACTTTGTATCTGTTGTTTATAAAATGATTCCAGCCTCCCTCGGTCGTGTGTGTGTGTGTGTGTGTGTGTGTGTGTGTGTGTGTGTGTGTGTGTGTGTGTGTGTGTGTGTGTGTTCCTTAGTTTAAGTTAGATTAAGTAGTGTGTAAGCTTAGGGACCGATGACCTCATTAGTTTGGTCCCATAGGACTTAGCACAAAATTCCAATTTACTACATCAGAAAAAGTAGTATTCTCCGTAAAACCTCTGACAAATTCCTATGTGGACAACAAAACATCAAGAAATTTACTTAAAACTGATTGCTATGAATTTATTAACATCTCATGTTATTTGTATGAACAGTCATCTATCACTGGAAAAGTTCCTAAATGGCAGAAATAAGCTGAAGTCAATACACTGTATAAATACCATTAAAATTCCGTCAAATTTCACTTTCCTTCAGAAGTTTAGAAAAGGTAATACATCAGTAGCTACTCAATCGAAGGAGTATAAATAAGGGCCTGTCAAAGACACAATTTGAATTTCTAAAGAGTTCCAATAACGATAAGGGTATTTACATACACAATCAGAACGTATTTAACTCATTAGGTTTGAAGTACAGGCTAATGATATATTCTATTATCTGCGACAACCTCCTAATGAAGTTAGATTATTATGGTCTCACAAGATATAAAGCGCGTTATTATGAAGGAATCTCACCAGTTTTTGTTCGAATCGGAACTAATAACATTGCGCTGTTTCGCAAGGTTCAGCCTGACGGCTATTATCTTTCATCCCTGGACATTTCCAGATGCGAAGGTTATTCGCAGTTGACAGGAATATGGTGATAAACAGTAAATCAAGAAACAGTTAATCAAGAGCATTTTTAGAAAGAGCTGATAACGATATTTTTACGGATAGACTGTTTGTCTTCAATTACTTCACATTAAACTTTATTAAACTCACTACATGTGCTTCACAACGTGGAAAAAGTTTCCAGTCAGCAGATGAATAAAATGTGAAGACGATTAGATTGAAGACATTCATAGTGTTAAATTCTTGGAATTACTAAATAATAGTAAGCTCTGTCGGCGAAAGCATACAACAGAATATCATATATCATATTTCGAATTAACTCATTAAGTCAAGCTAGATTTGCCGACTGAAAATGCGTGTAAACTAATTTCCTGTGGTAGGAACTCAATAACGTACTGGAGAAGGCTGTTCAAAGAACTTGGTATAGTGACTCCTACTTCTAAGCTTTTTTTTTTCCGAACGAAGTTTACCAAAGGTAATATCTTTCCCTTTCGAACAGACAGTTAAGTTCACTGAATCAATACTAACAATAATCTTTATGAAGACAAAGTCACTCTCTCTGGTACGTTATTCAGGAACACACATTTCAATACCTTGTAGCGTGTAGTGCAGTTTAGAATGAGCCTAAATGATTTAGTGGTTACTAACAATAGCGCATAGTGCGTGTGTTATGGAACATAATCTCGGCTCCAGCACGTCTACAGTGAAATAATGCACTCTCTGTAAGACAGCACAATCAGTATTTCTTGTGGTGATGCCACGTGACAACAGTGTAGTAATTATATCACGCACGGAAGTGCGTATCTTCTTAAATTCTTTTGGTGAGTTTTGTAATAATCTGTAACTGGCAAATGACTTTCCCTACACCGCTGAGAACCCTAAACTACACTAATCCTTGGTAGGAACAGCACTGGCTGTGTGGAGACTACTGCCCTCTGAAGAACTGCAAACAGCACTGCTACAGAAACAGCTCGAGATTGATAAATCCATCTGTAACGCGGTCTCGGACGCTGGAGAAGTTTGTGTGAGTGCGGGAACAGCTGACACGGTGGGTAACCCGCGCTGCTCCTTGATTCGTTCCAGTTTGGAAATGAGGCCAGGGAAAGTGTTTCCCTTCAGGAAAGCTGCTGCTCTAATGCCGGAGCGTACATTCCACGTCACTGGAGAAAACGCAGGAGTAACTGCCCAACTCACAACAGCGGAAGAAAAGCTGGAGTACATTATCAATTACGACTATTACAGATTATGTTGTGAGGACTCCAAGCGTTTTTGCGTTGTTAAAAACTAAATTAATTGCGTGACGCAGCTAACAGAGTGATGATACAAGATGTAGGAAAATTAATACTTTGCTTAACCTTTCAATGTGCTCGGTACACCGCAGTTCTGTAGCTGCGACCGCCCTTGGCCTAAATTTTCGTCAGCTTTAAAGGGACCGCGTAAGTCGCTTTCCACTACCTAAAACATAGAGGTCGATCAACACAGCAATTTAATACAACGTGGCCTCTCATATTATTAATAAGTTCCATAACTTACAACTTTCTGTCATAATTCATGGAACGGGTTTTGTGAAACACTGTGCGGAACATTTGGAAGTCAAATGAAGTCGTGTGGCAACTTATCGTTACACACTGCACGCTGTTAAGTTTAGTGATATAGTTCTTATATCAATTAATATACATTAATGCTCCAGAATGTTAAATGTTGTTTTCTTGCTACGCTTGTCAATGTAACAAGCGCTTCATTTTGCACTTTAATTTTAATCAACATTAGGCGTCCAATATAAGAGTCAAATGAGTTTGCGACGGTTTCTGGCTTACGCTAAACTTTTGAGGGTCGAGAAACAGCGAAATTTTACTTGTTTTCAGTTTTTCGCTTATAATTAAAAAACGCTACATACTACATAAAATTCTCAAGATACCAAAATGAAAGAGTATAAAATGTCGTGTAGAGTGACAAAGTTAGAACTGATTGAGCCGTTTAGTCGTAAACGATCGTCAAAGACCGGCAATTTTACCATCTTGGCGGGAAAGTGAGTTACACTCGTGTCCCAACGCCTATAACTCACAAACGGCTACTCCAAATAAGAAACGTGCGCCATTGAAGTTGTGGAGCATAAAATTCCGCATAAGAAGAGCTCCTAAGTTTTAGGATTCATCCACTCCTTTGCAAAGATTCAAATAAAAATGTGGAAGTATTCGTAACGCTTAATTCCTCTTAGGACTTTTTTTGGAAAGTAAAATTACTTATGAAAGACGAATCATGCATATTCGTTCAAAATGGCTCTGAGCACTATGGGACTCAACATCTGAGGTAATCAGTCCCCTAGAAGTTAGAACTACTTAAACCTAACTAACCTAAGGACATCACACACATCCATGCCCGAGGCAGCATTCAAACCTGCGACCGTAGCGGTCGCGCGGTTCTAGACTGAAGCGCCTAGAACCACTCGACCACAGCGGCCGGCCATCCACATTCGTCCAAATATTCAAATTTCAGAGCAATTAGGTTAGGTACCTATCTACCTAAGTACTTAGCTCAATGTATTAATAAATTAATCATCACGCCAGTCCAAGATGATAATAGGTTTAAAAATAATAAAAAATCAAATTAAAGGTTTTATTAATGGAAAAATATTTCAGTTACAATACAAAATAGATGAGAGATTTTTTTACAAACATTCTTTAAGCAATTTACATTCACTTAAAATTTATATTTATGCTTTTCTCCGTTACGGGTTGGTTGGTTGGGGGAGTGCACGAGACAGCGAGGATGGTGGAGGAAAGCGGCCATGCCCGTCCGAGGGAATCATGTCGCCGTCTTAAGTGATTTAGGGAAATCACGGAAAACCTAAATCAGGACCCCAGACGCGGGTTTGAACCGTCGTCCACGCGAATGCGAATCCAGTGTGCTAACCACTACGCCACCTCGCTGGGTCTGCGTTTTGCGGAAGACAGTCCCGGGGAAGAAACATCGTCGTCCAATTCTTCGTCTTCTGCCATGGGACCGAGCGGGGAAGCACAGTGGTTAGTATACTGGACTCTCATTCGGGAGGAAAACGCTTCAAAACCACGTCCGGCCACCCTGATTTATGTTTTTCTTGATTTCTCTAAATATTGGGAGAAATTATGAGACTGAAAATATTTACGGATTCACAATAGTTTCTATATGCAAGAGTAGCATTTGAAGTAGTTAAACGATCGACCTTGGTATTAAGAATTTTTTCTCGTGCCATTCTTGGTGTACAAATGTTTCTAACTCTTCCATTAAATCCATTGTATGTGCTTCCTGGAAGTGATTGGATATCTTTGTGTCTGAATGAATGAACAGTTGTGTGTGTGTGTGTGTGTGTGTGTGTGTGTGTGTGTGTGTGTGTGTGTGTGTGTGTGTAATGAAAGAGGCAAAATACTTGAAAGTAAATACTCAAAAAATGCTATTTTCTAACATTAGCGTCTAAAAGCTCCAATATCTATATTTTGCAATTTTCCGACTGCAGTTAAGGTCATGAAAAGACGACTGCAGATCAAGAGCAACAAAGCAACACACGTGCAAATGTCACACACAATATTTAACTCCTACAGCACTTCAAAGTGGTAATAATTTACTGAAACGCATCGCGCTACGAATAAAAAAAAGGAACGTAAGGAGGCATTTCTTTATTATTTAAATTATGTAAAACTGCTACTTCTAACTGATGAGATAGATTTGAATGACTCATTACTAGCGACTAATGCAATCAACCTGAGCGAACGCCGAGCAATCGCCGCCTGCGAACTTACTAATGTACGTAAGTAGCGACGAGGAACGAAATCTGCTCGTATTATGTGGGCCATCCCGGCATTCGCCTAAATAAAGGTGTGAGCCAGAGATGTGAACTTGGTCAGCGTTAGGCATGAAAGTAGTTGACGTATCGAGTGGTACGTGCTTGGGCGAGTTGGCTTAATGCACCTTCCAATTAACAGCGCGTGTTTTGACACACAGCGGCAGCTACCTCACCGAGTGAAGTCGATAGAAGCGCGCAGAGAATGGAATTAGTGCAGTCGGCGCCCGCATCTGCTTCCTATTAATTACTGAGGCTCTCAAAGACCGAGAGATACAGCAGCAGCGTCGGCTGCTCAGCGACGAATCACAGATTCCTCTCAAGCCATCTCTCTCTCTCTCTCTCTCTCTCTCTCTCTCTCTCTCTCTCTACCGCCCCCATATTTCTCCGTCTCGCTCTGCGACAAAAAAACACTGGGGCAGAGCAGTAGCGGCGACTTTAAAAGCGATTATCGAATCAGCTCCCCCTGCAAATAGCCTTCCTTCCCTTCCCTTGATTTCCTTCCATCATCTACAGCATCCCCTGCCACCACCCTTATTTTTTTGTAGTTCCTTGCTTCATTTCCAGAAGTCTGCAAGACAAGACTACCTACTTAGTTATTCTCCTTTCTTAATTAGCTGTGACACTACATCCATTCGAATTAATATCATTACAGCAGCGATCATTTCAATTAGAAACTCGAGTAAGAATCTATCGGAGAGCAAAGTAGAGATACACTGCTGCATTTGAAAGTAATAAAATGGAATTCAGTTTCAGGCTGACATAACATATCGTTGAAAAGCAATCATCCCGCTGAAAGATGCATAAGAAGACTTCACAATTACGTTTCCGTACTTCTCGCTACGGTTAATACTGTAGTCATCTACGATAAGTTAACTTAATTAAACTGCAGTATTTATACAGCACGAATGCACTGTACAATCTTTTTTTAAATTCGATAACGGCATTTCTTTATTATTTAGACGACAGTTACACAATACTGGCAGCCTTTTTTCTTCTGCTCATCTCCTGTTTGGTTTCTCTTCATCAGGGAAGCTTTTAAAGCTGTCGATTACTTTGTCTGGCTTGGGATGTCTCCTCCACTTAATCCAGTCCGTTCAAGATCTATTTGTTACCTCCTTGAATGAACTATCAGGATCCTTAAGCGTGTTTCCAAGTCTGTTTTTCAGCTAATGCTCTTTTCCTGGTACAGAATTTCACTTCCTCACAACCCATATTTTCCAACACGATCTGTGGACCCGTTCTCTCTCTCTCTCTCTATCTCTGATATTGCAACCATTTCGAGACATTCATTGGTATAATACAGAAACTGCATTTTAATCACAGTGTTGAGTTGTAGTGTTTTTTTAGTTTAGTACGGCCTGAGAGGACTTTCTCTTGCGAAAAGCATTTCCCACCTTTTCTCGCATGATGTTATTGGCATCTATTTCCCTACTTTTCAACTGTACCGTTTCTACATCTGCATAACTATTCTGAAATTGACACTTAGGTGCCTGGCAGAGGGTTCTTCGAAGCACGATCATCACCAAGAGATTTGAAGCTGTCAGTTATATCTAAATTACCACGCAGTGTCTTCCGGAAACGAGGGATGGGTTTGATATTTGTCTTTATTTTCCCAAACAAAATTTAATGTCTTGCTTTTTCTGTTTGCTGTTTTACCACATTTATCTGCTAGGTATCTGTTTAAGTATTGCATAATAATAATAATAATAATAATAATAATAAACCATTTTCAATCATACTAGATTCACCCGTTTATGGGCTTACCATCACAATCAGAAACGCCTTAAGTTATGTGCCAGGTCATCTGATGTACATGGATGAGACCAAACTATGCGCATCAAAAGAAACACAAATGGCCCATTCCCTGAAAGCAGCAGAAATGCTTTCTGGAAACATTAACATGTCATTTTGCCTGGTTAAATGCTCGAGAATGAACATAAGGAAGGACACCATCGAAGCTACTGCGTTTGAGATGGGCGACTGAAACATAATAGCACATATGAAAGAATACGACACGTTCAAATATCTCAGCTTCTTTCAAGGAAGAAGACCGTTTGCATACAATTATAAACAAAGCATTGGGACTACTTATCTAAGCAGAATTTCCACAGTTTTGAAATCTAACATAAATGGAAAAAACACCTTCAAGCAGCATTAACACAGATGCAGTCCAGTGCTAAGCTAAGTCTTTCGCCGCATATACTACACGAAAACAGAGGAAAACATGGAGAATTTTAACTAAGTATGGCATCTATCATCTTGAATCAGTAGTTATTCCAGGTTAGAAACAAGGCAAGGGGTTAGGAGATACTGACCACCAGCACGAGAAGCTGAAGCAGCATTCTTACAATAGCGACTCATCAATCCGTAAAGCAACAGTAGCTGCAGACATCAATTACACACCACTCAATCTCGCAGAAGCGTCCGGGACTGACGCACAGTCTACGGCAGAAATAACTTACATCAAGTTAAGAGGCTAGCTTAGAGACGATCTTCAGGCGGAACTTGCGAGCGGCCTCAGCCAGGATAAAGTATATTTGCAAGCACCCAACAATTGGGCAACGCACGCATGTTTGCACGTAGAAACTGAGGGGTTTCTGACACTGATGCAATGCTAGGTCGTTGCTACGCTGAGTACCGTATGTGTGTCCAGAGGGAGCGAGGGACAGGTGACAGCTGCAAGAACAGTGAGGATGGAAGGGAGACGATACGACACATTACACCTGGATGTAAATCCTTGGCACTCAGCAGAATGTTTGAAAATACATGACGAAGTCGCCAAAGTAATCCACCAGAAATTGGGATAGCAGTACGAATTAATGGCACATGGACAACTGACGGAATTACAAAGAAATTTATCGTTTAACGCCACATCAACGTCAATACAGACGAAGCACCACCTACGATCGTACAAATGTAGCGGAGGGATTGAGCAGAGGCATTTTCCAGACTACCAGACTAGCTACGCCTGCATTTGCCTCGAGTGATTGGAACACCTCTGCTGTAAAGACTGGTAAGGTACATTCTATGAGAAACACAGTTATAGCAGGTGAAACATGGGAGATGATGTGTCTTATTCATATTAGCTGACAGTTCCACAATAAACTCAGATATGACACCTATATATCGAATTTCAGATACTTGCTAACGGTAGCTTTGTCAGGATGTGTGCTTGTAAAAAAAATGGTAAGCGCCAAAAACATAGCTGCCAGTAGTAGTAAGCCGTGCAGTATTCGCGTCAGGAAAATACTTTTCGGGGACGATTTGTAAGAAACTAAGTATAGCTACGCCTCAGATGAAGATCATCAGCACCTTCCATTAGGTAACTGCGCTTCAAAAGCTGTTGCTGATACGGTAATTGTGAATATTCATTTAAGGAAGTAAACATTTTTGTGTCCTTACCTCAGTTTATGAACATTTTGCGTAAAACTGCGATGGCAGAAATGTTACGGAGCATCGTTTACATTGCTTACGTCCTGTGATGAGGCGACAATAAAATTGAAAATTGACTCCGAGGACAATAAAATTAATTTTATATCGAGCTGGCTGACATATTAATCTCTGCGATTGTTACACTTTATTACCACAAAATTTTTTAATGGAAATCTTACTGTTGAGCAATGAAACATTACGGAACTTTTAAGTTTCTATTTTTGGTAGGTTTCGGAGTAAAACTTCGTTAATTCGCACAGAAAGTAGACAGTGGTAACTCACTACTAACCCTTGTTAAATGCACTCAGTTTGCATCTAAGAATAAAATTTCGGGGAGAATTTACCATTTTTAAAATTTCGTTACTGCTGATATATTTGAAAACGATGACTTACCTGAATTAAAAAAGGTGACACTGCGTGTACTTGAAATATCTCATTTACGAGATTTTATTGCAACTTTACTGCGCAATTTTTCAAAAGCACCAATTTGTGACTTCTTGTTTACAGTCGAGCTCTTCATTTACAGTAGATGCCGCGCGTAATGCAAATTATGAAATATGAAGCGTGGTGACTCGGCTGCTAAAGACACTGAAATCGTATGCGGGAGGGCCTAGTCGCAAACGCCTCTCCGTCAAGCCAGACTTAGGTTACGGGAACCGATTAAGGCAAATGCCAGGATGATTCCTTCCAAAATTATGCGGCCAATTTCCCAATCCGACTTTGTGCTCTGTCTGTAAGGATCTCGTTGCAGACAGAACGATAATGCTAACCTTACTTTCGCCTCTCCTCTTAGTCACGATGACTGGAATATGATTTGCACTGCAATGCTTCCAGACCAGAGCACAATGCCGTAAACACACCGTCACGCCTTACTAAACATACCAGTTACGACAACAAGCAAATACACCTTTTTTAAAAATGCTGAACACCTATTAAAGCAATGATCTCGAAGCAAAAAAATTGAAAATAAAATGGAAAGTAGAGGATGACATCCAAATACATGTTCTTGGGGCATTGCTAATAAACCGGTAGAACACAGCTATGACGGGACATGTCCTTCAGTGTCTCTACCAATGATAGTTTCCACGGCAACGAAATCTCATAGCCGCGCAGGCTTAGCTTTGGTCATGTTGTCAGCACAGGAAGAGCCGATCAACGCCCTGACCTACACTTCCCTCTAGCCTAAACACAGTGGGCTTTCATTTCTGGAGGAATTTGGAAGGTGCAAACGCCGGTATGAGACGCAGAGTCCACGTGTTCGCGTGTGGAAGGCTGCGAAACCATACAGGATACCGCACGAATGTACCAGCGCATCCCGGTTTCAATGTGACGTGCGGTAATGCATGTATCGATGCTGGTGGAGCATTTCGATCATTTCATGTAAGGAATAACTTCATGTGGTATGCCCGTTTCTGTGTGTTTCCCTTAATTAACGGTGGTGGTGGTTGTTGTTGTTGTTGTTGTTGTTGTTGTTGTGGTCTTCAGTCCTGAGACTGGTTTGATGCAGCTCTCCATGCTACTCTATCCTCTGCAAGCTTCTTCATCTCCCAGTACCTACTGCAACCTACATCCTTCTGAATCTGCTTAGTGTATTCATCTTTTGGTCTCCCTCTACGATTTTTACTAAACTGGTGATCCCTTGATGCCTCAAAACATGTCCTACCAACCGATCCCTTCTTCTGGTCAAGTTGTGCCACAAACTTCTCTTCTCCCCAATCCTATTCAATACTTCCTCATTAGTTATGAGATCTACCCATCTAATCTTCAGCACTGTTCTGTAGCACCACATTTCGAAAGCTTCTATTCTCTTCTTGTCCAAACTATTTATCGTCCATGTTTCACTTCCATACATGGCTACAGCCCACACAAATACTTTCAGAAACGACTTCCTGACACTTAAATCTATACTCGATGTTAACAAATTCCTCTTCTTCAGAAATGCTTTCCTTGCCATTGCCAGTCTACATTTTATATCATCTCTACTTAGACCCTCATCAGTTATTTTGCTCCCCAAATAGCAGAACTCCTTTACTACTTTTAAGTGTCTCATTTCCTAATTTAATTCCCTCAGCATCACCCGACTTAATTCAACTACATTCCATTATCCTTGTTTTGCTTTTGTTGATGTAATTAACGGTACCAGAGAGAATTGTACAAAATCGCTGCCAACAAGGGAACTAAGCGTTTCCAGTAAATGTCCACGCAACATTTTCTTCTTCCATGAACGACGAATGTGTCCTGGAAGCTGGGTCCTATCTTTTCGTCAAACTCTGCATCGGAGAGGAGCGTCTAAGAAATTGTTAAGAACATAATACGTCCACGAAAGTTTGTGAACAGAGAGAAACGGAACTGGATCGAAAAAATTTTAGAAGTATTTCAGGAATGTTTTTTTGAGTATTTTGGCACAGGAAACGCATGGCCGGTTGCTCGTTACAGACTAACTGCATTTCGCTTGATTTCTTGCCCCTGTTTATCCTAGTATCAGTATCGCACCGACAATATATACAAGATTGTTATAAATGCGGACGGTATGCGCTGTGTGTCACGTTTGGAACAAACTTGAGCCATCCATTCACGGAACTTGCTGTTGACTACAGGAATGCCCAAGTTACTCTTCGCCCTCCAGCTTGCATTACGTACTGCTCGATTCTGTTTCGGATTTGTTTTTCGGGCAGTGTTTGTTGTAAGCCAATAGTGCCACACAGTAGTGCTATGGATGGGTTCATTGAGGAAGGGTCGGCCGATACGCAGCTCGTGTACGGTTTCACTGAATGCAATGGAAGAGCACACCCTAGGGCAACTTCATATGGCTTTATACTCCGAAGAGAAGAACGCCCGTACTTCCGTCTTGGCATAAACAAATGTTTAATCAAAACGCCTTCAACGGTCTAAATTTTCAGTTTTTTATTGACCAACAAGTTTCAGAGTTACATTACGCAATATTAGGGCCCTTGACAGATGTGTAGGAAGACTCCCACATCTGGTCCAGTCAAAATAGGGGCCAGCAGTTACTGGTATCCGTAGATTTCTGCTTGACTAAGTCGGCAAGTGATGATCGAAGGGATCGCTAAGTCAAGAACAACTCTACGGATACCAGTCACTGAATGTTGGCCCCTATTTTGACTCGACCAGATATGGGAGTCTTCCTAGATGTCGGTCAGGGGGCCTGAAGATGGCGTTATGTGGCGATGAAACTGGTCACTCAAATAAAATGACTGGAAATTTAGACGGCTGAAGGTATTTGATACCGAACGGTCGAGGTCCTACAACCGTCTTTATAAAAATGGACTTACAAAGACACCTGTCTCTGAGGTTTATTGCATTACTCGGTTTTGTGTTGTAATTTTTGTGTTGAATTCTGCCTAGTCCTCGTCAAATTGTGAGGTGGCTACGAACCCTGCTTTTCGGATCGCTGGGCAACAACTCAAGCAAATCGTATTAATGAGTTTTATAGCGAAAAGTGAATGAGAGTTACATAGATTTGTCGCAAGCACAGGGCGACAAACAAATATGAAATCTCTCCAGTATAAAAATTCCAAGTTTGAGTTACACAGAATGTACAAGCAGAGTAACGAGTGTTGACGCTTCTGTCCTAGTTGCTAGTCTTGACGCTGCTGTAGAACTGGGCGGCGGCCGGTCGGGGGCGACGCTGATGTTCTATTTGCATAACGGCCGCTCCTGTCGCGTTTTCGTCCTAGAAAGAGGTCGGTCAGCGTGCAATCGGATGACGTCATTTTCACAGCCCTCTCTGCTCTCTCGTTCCCGGCTGGCGTGCCGGTGCTTGACTTCACGCCGTAACGTTTTGGTGATAGCATCTTGTAAGCTTTTTCATGTTTTGAAGGCGTTTTGACATAAACTAAGATAACTGGGCTACCAAACCGAACAAATCACAATTACATTATTATTCTCTAATGATCAACGGGAGATCACCGGTTCCCCAATGTCAAAATACTCAGAAAATGCTCCTGGAGAACATCTGGAGTTCGGGTTAACACTGTGTACCGATGAAGACTATTAATGTAAGTAAGTAAGTGTGTGTGTGTGTGTGTGTGTGTGTGTGTGTGTGTGTGTGTGTGTGTGTGCGTGCATATCGATGACATAACGTTAAATCCATTTAATTCAGTTCTCTTTAACAATATGCGCCTTTACTTTTACGTATCAGTGCTAAAGAACGCCGTGCCGATGGGCCCAGAGGACGGGATCTGACTAGTGTGGAAGAGAACGAGACGGGCTGCGAGAATGCAATGCAAAGCGAGCACGGAATACCGTGTGGTGGCTGCTGGCTGCTATTTTCTGGCCCCGCAGAACCGGTTCGTGTGACGTAACTTTTAGCTCGGCTCTTGCTGCCGGGACCGGGGATCCCTTTGTGAGACGCGCCAGTCCCATACCTATAAACTCGCTAGCCGCAGCGCCTGCCGAAGCACGCGTGTCGTTTGACAGCTGGACAGATGGTTCTAGCTCTGTAGGGAGGGCGAAGTCCGATCGCGACCGCTGTTCTCCCAGAACGTCCGATCCACACGTGTACACCAGGCGAAAGCCAGACGCGAAGGGGTTCTGTAGGACTTGCTTTGCTTTGCGACCGGAGTCAAGAGTTCCTATCAAACAGAATACAGCATTTCGGCCTTAATCTTCAAACGTAGAAGTAAGTTCGGTTGCACCCCGCGGGTGTGTTAAGTACCATTACTATTCATACACGTAACGACAGAAGCTCAATGAGGCTGTCCGCTGACGATGTCGTAGAAAACAGACAAGCTACAACGCTTCAAAATTTTAGCGAAATCCATGAGAAACTGACGATCGACGTTTGTTGCATGGATAATGGAATGGGCAATGGGCACTACGTTAGTATTGTGTGGGTAAGTTGAGAATTTAGGACTGACGGGATACGTGCTAGATTAGTCCGTGCAGTTGCAATGACCACAATGTCCGGATGACTTAGTGGTCACAGCATCTGCCTAGTAAGCAAGAGACTCTGGTTCGAATCCCTGCCCGGCACAAATTTTATACTTTCCCCATTGATTTCAATCAATGCCCACTTGCAGACTATGACTTTAATTGCTTTGAGTCCTAAAAACCAATGTAACATACTGCTTACAAATAGGCGGAAATACCAGTTACTGCTTAATTACACGATTGTAGAACGATCACTGGAAGTAATCACATCCATTAAGCATCTGGCAGTATGAGCACGCAGCGACCACATAAAACTAATCGTAGAAAAGGCAGAAGTCCGGCACCGATTCATTGGAAGAATCCTCATGGCAGTGTGATCTATCCATGAACGAGTTAGCCTATAATAATTAGTCTATTGCAGCCAAATAACCATACAAATTCAAAGTACAGTTATAACGATACACCAAATTAGAAATTTTACATATTGTGGTTAGCATAGTCACTCACTGATCATGTCCTTTTGGTGTGGTTCGTGATATGAGGTGTTGTTGCAAATAAGTTGGTGGAAACAATGGACTGCCATTGCGGTAATCACGTGTCTCTTCTCGAAGTTTTCCTTTGTCCAATGTTCGGTCCCTCATGGCGCCTGTGCTGAAATTTCTGGAGGTACGTCTTCCCTTTTCCCCTCCAATGTCTTTGCTAGACTTCCCGATGCGCTGGTGTTGGGTAGCGTCAGGTTTGTCCGTAGATCTTCAATGAGGAAGAATTCCGCCGCCAGCAGGTATACAAGTCTGGATCGTGTTGTTTTGGGCACTCAATCTTCCATATCGTTTATTGGTTCTTGTAGCTTTGTGATGTCCTTTGAGCCTATTACAATATCGCCTGCATATCCGTGTGAGGCAAGTCATCGTTCGACCGATACCTGAGTGTCGCTTGTCAGTCTGGGATATCAGATAGGACTGGTAGAACAAGAACAGAACATCCTACGATAAGCATCCATTTTCGTCACAGAGCGATTTAGTAAGCGCCAAAGAGTCACCGATTTGGTAATACAAATTCATAGCCCAGTCAACGAAGACCAGGTGTCGAATAGGGGAAAAAAAATTCATGTAGTCGCAAATTTTATGTACGGTGGTAGGCGGACGGGAGAGTCCATGAACAGCATACTAAAAATCTCCACCTGTGTACTGTGAGCGTGGGGGGCGGAGGTGGGCGTTTAAACATTTTTTATGTTTTTTTAACAAATCGAAAATGTTCCCAGTATAAAATTAAAGTACATTAAATTTCTTACCGAAAAGATCATACTCAATTATTTCTCTACCACTAATAGTTTCCGTTTTGAAGGGGATGAAAAACTCTTAGATGTTTAAAAACAATGTTTTAATGGTACAAAATTAATGTTTTTTGTGGGATAAGAATAAATATTAAATAGATGTACTTCATGTAAGTACAGTAGAACAGTATTAAGGGATAAATTGTTTTCAAGGGGAATGAGGGGCTAGATGGGGCCGTGGTGGGTGGAGGGTGGACGTGTGAGGAGCGAAGCTGGGTCGCCGGACAGCATTCACAAACAGTCTGTGAACTGAAGAGCGACCAGGCGAGTCCCCACTGTCTCCACCCCACTGCATCACAAGATGCAACTACGGGGTGTTTCACGAAGTTATGCCGACGATTTTGGAGCTTGCCTTATAAATCACTGGTTACGCAGTGCGCCGATATACCTGGCGTGTGGGTGGTGGAGGAGTGTGCGTTTATTTTTTACAATATGCGACAGCACTTCGTTGCTAATGACACTTGACACAAGAAGAGCATACGGACTGATTTTATGTTGATCTCTGCACACTGTTCTGCACAGCTAGAGGAGAAATTGATTCTTAGTCATCCTGTATGGCAGTTGTAGCGTTATTTGGTAAAGCTGCTTCTCGCTCCCCTCCCCCTCCATTTCCTGTACAGTTCTCTTATGTAAGTAGGCAAAATAAATTGTCTGAACTCCTGTTTGCATATTTGAGCTTTTGCAGTTTATTAAATGAGTATTTGCAGCTGTTAAATGAGCTTTTATGTAAAACATGTTCCTATAAACAATGGCTGAGAAATGTTTAATTTGTGTGATGTTGTCAGTAACCTATGTAGTATTGATAGAAAAGGGATTTGATTGGTAAATGTGGCACCTTCCTGCTGTGCTGTGGTCGCTTGGTGATGAATTAATGAATGACCAGGCAGGCACTGAACTTCTCTCACCATTAACGGTGTTACATCTGTTCCATTCAGGAATTGCTTGCGCTTGTGGAGTACACAGCAATGAATGGAGCAATCTATGATACATCCACAGCGTATCTTGCAAGGTAGGTATGAATATGTCTGATGGAATGGGAATGATCATGTTAAAACGTAGAATAGTAATCCGCTGTAATGCAACGCTTGACAATTGTTAAAATATCTTAAGTTCCTTACAACCCAGGTGACCTACTTCAGTTGCAGAGTGGGCCAATTTAATGCCCCAAGCCTATTCAGATATTGGGAGAGCTGATACCGGATTGATACATTTGACACCCCTCACGCTGTGAAATTTATTCCAGTCATCGGTAGTGGAGACAATGAAATCGACACTGTCTTGTACATATTGACAGCTTATTTTATTTGGAACAAGCTCATAAGTACGGTAGACAGTTGACAGCTCCATCTGTTGAGTTTCTTCACATAAAAGCTCACTCATCAACTGCAAATAAGTATTCATTAAAATAACATCACTGTATAACTATGACCTCAGTGAAGTTATTTTGTGCACACACACAAGAGAACTGGGCAACACTTTGTGGGGTAATATAGTCTGCCTGTAAACTGAAAATCAAGCACACGTGATGTGAAGTTGCCTTTCCCTGTAAAACTCACCTGTTATTGTGCAGCATGACTAAGAATCAATTTCCCCTCCAGTGCAGTAGAATAGAGTGCAGAGATTCACTTAGATTTTGACCTCATGCATTTCTTACGTTGGTGTTGTTAGCAACTCATATCTGTATTCTATGCAAATTTAAGGCACTTTGTGGAAAATAAGACACTCGTGATTCAAACGGCGAGCTGTGGAAGGGTTGGTACAACTTTGCGAAACACACAATACTTGCTTCTTGTGATGTAATGGGGTAAAGAGAGTGGTGCATCACCTACTCGCTCTACAGTGTGCAGACATATGAAGGACGCGCCCCAGCCCTGTTACATCCACAGAACAATATTTATCGTTTTACATGGTTGTACATACACTTAATATTTATTCTTAATTCACTACATTCAACAATAAAATTAATTTTATACCATGAAAACAAGATTTTTAATTATCTGCAATATTTCATTCCCTGCTACGTGGGAACTATTATTTTCATAGGAAAAATGAGTAGCACCTCTCTTATAGGAAATTTAACGTTGTTTAATTTTGTAATGCGAAACATTTTCGCTAAAGGGCGCAGTTTCTGAGTTAATAATGAAAAACTTGGAAAAAATGTCCTTTAAACGCCCCCACCTCTTACCCCACGCTCACACTCCACCGGTGGGGTTTCTTAGTATGTTGCTCATAGTCCTCCCTCCTATCACTGTACAAACATTTGCGACAATACGAAATTTTTTTCGCTGCATTTCCTTCGTTGACAGTACTATCAAGTGACAGAGACTACAAGAGAGGGGTTGTGCACGTTGGAGTTGCATATCGTTAGAATTACGAGTGCTCACATTTCTAAAGGAGTCAACAAACATGCTGTTTCCTCGTACGTGTATTTCTCGGAAAAATTATGAATGTAAATTTAGAGATATTCGAGTTCACACGCAGGCTTACCAATAATTGATCTTTCCAAGCACATTAGCAACTGCACCAGGGAAATGGGAGACGTACGGTGGTGTACACACATACCACAATGTGGCTTGCGGAATAATATTGCGTGCCCCGGACTATATATAGCACAGCCTCGAAACAACTACGATAGACAGCACATGCTTTGCAACGCCAAAGGTTATTTAAATACTTGTCTGATATTCTGCCAAGTGCAATATGATAGAGTATTGCGGGCTAAACCCTCGAAAATTTAAAACACACTTTCGCCTGCAAAGTCAACGTCATATCATATGCATCTCTCCTGGAAGTGGCAAACAGATGCTCCGCCGAATGTTTTACGCTCGTCAGTCAAGTTTTCGCCGCCCGATGAGAACGTAACAGCCGTTACGACACATTCCTAACGGCTAATATTAAATCGATTCGTGTAGACTTTAGGGTCCGGCAGCAAAACCGAGAAGGCGACGCATATGACATTTTTGTAAGGGAAAGGTATTCAAGATGATGAACTGAATGACACATACGAGCAAAACCGTATCAAAAATGTGTTTCTGCTGAGACATGAGGCAGCAACGTTATCCTAATACCTGGTGTGCCCCAGGATCACTGCCATTCACATTACACATCAGTGACTTGGCGGATAGTATCAGTCACAACATCAAGCTTCTTGCATGTGACTGGCCTGCCTACAAAGAAATTTAATCCTGCTAAAGTCGCTGTAAAATCCAGCTTGATCCCAACAAAACATGAGATTAGTGCAACTGGCTCTGAATGAAGTTCTGAATTTCATTTCACGACAAGTAAAAGCGCGGTATCCTCCAACTAGTGCGTTAGAGACTCACAACAGCTATAGCCAGACACGTCGTGCAAATATTTGGGTGCAACAATATGTACAGAAGGGAAAGAGTTGATTGGTACGACAATACGGAACAGCAACGTATATACAAGAGATTTCGTACTAAACTTTGTGTGAGCCCATAAATGAATACTGTTCATGTATATGGCACTCCAATAGGGGACTTCGAATGCGTGGATGTGCGACGGGTAACAGACTGATCTGACCGGCGGTACAGCGTTGGCCAAACACTCCAAGAAAGAATGCGTGCAACCCGCGAAACCTTTCATGACATCAGAGCGGTAACAGTGAGTATTCTCCAGTCCCCTAACCGTCTGTCCCTTGGAGACCGTGCAGGTAAAATTACGTAGATAACATTTCGTACAGTGACGTTAAAGCAACCAACTTCCTCAAGCTCAGCCCGTGAGTGGAACTTGAAGAGAATCTCATATACCTAACAATAAAAAGTACCCTCCGCCAGCTACATCACAGTGATTCGCAGAGTTTCGACGTACTCATATGCTTAAAGGCGGAGCTTAAGTAACCAGGTACGAAAAAGTAACTGTAAAACATCTGAAATTCACAACTATTTCACATGAATCACCTACCCTTCACAGTCCTCATGTAGCCTATATGATACATACGAAACTTTTATTTTTCTCTACCTCACGGAATAAACAAACCACGTCGTGTCTGATTGCAGCTTATACTTAACACCATGTGCTTTTAGTGCATCTTCACATGGTAACGTGTATACTGGTTCCCAGTAGACGGTTACCCTGCTTAAAAAAGGGCTGTTTATGGCAGAGTCAGCAGGTCTTCCAGAAATAAAGGTAATATGTGTTTGTTTAGTAATTTTCAACTACAATGCGTTCAGAATATGCTGTAAAATGCTAATATGACCTACACAACGTAATAAGTGTTTATTTCATCACAATACAAAAAAATGGCTCTAAGCACTATGGGACTTAACATCTGAGGTCATTATTCCCCTACAAGTTAAAACTACTCAAACCTAACTAACCTAAGGACATCACACACATCCCTGCCCGAGGCAGGATTCGAACCTGCGACCGTAGCGGTCGCGTGGTTCCACACTGTAGCACCTAGAACCGCTCGGCCACCCCGGCCGGCCCGGATGAAGGTCTGTTGTGTTTTCTGATGACAGCCGCTTATGCCTCGGTGTCAGATGATGGCCATGTGTTGCTTAGAAGGTCAGGTGAGCGATGCGACCAATGTATCTGGGACTTACACACAATGGACCTACACGTGGAGTTACGGTCTGGGGTGCGATTTCGTATGGCAGGAGCACTCTCGTGGTGCTGTGATGCCATTCACGAACAGCACTCCTGTGGGGGGGATTTTCCAATAGGATAACGCTCGCCCACATAAGTATGTTGTAACCCAACAAGCTCTACAGAGTGTCCACATGTTGCAACCGACTGTCTCCTGTTACCTTTGCTTGCTCATCACGAGATCTGCGTCCAGTCGAGCACGTATGGGAAATCATCGGACGACAACTCCAGCGACTTCCACAGCTGCCATTAATCGTCCCCGTATTGACCGACGAAGTGCAACGCCATGGAATTCCATCCTACAAACTGAACTGACATCCGGCACCCCCCCCCCCCCCCCATTTCTCGATAACACAAAACGTGCTGCGCTTCTTTGAACTTTCTGGATGTACTCAGTTAATACTATCTGGTAAGGATCCCATACTGCGCAACAGTACTACAAAAGAGGACGGACAAGCGTAGTATAGGCAGTCTCTTTAGTTGATCTGTTGCAGTGTTCAGTCAATAAAACACAGTCTTTGTTGCTTTCCAATATTAGTTGTTCGTAATTGCAATTACTAAATATTTAGTTGAATTTACGGCCTTTAGATTGGACTGATTTATTGTGTATGCGAAGTTTACCGCATTCCTTTCAGCACTAGTGTGAATGTCCTCACATTTTCATTATGTAGTTTCATTTGTCAATTTTAGGACCACACAGGTACTTTATCTAACCCGTTCTGCAATTGTCTTGATCTCCCGGTGACTAACAGGCGCTAAACGACAGCATCATCTCCCAACAACTTAACACGGCTACTCAGATTAATACAAATAAGGAACAGCATTGGGCCTGTAACACTTCTTTAGGGAACGTCAGAAATCATTCTGCTTTACTCCATGACTTTCCGTCAATTACTACGAACTGTGGCCTTTCTGACAGGAAGTCACGAATCCAATCGCATAACTGAGACGATATTCCATAAGCACACTATTTCATTACAAGGCGCTTGTGTGTTACAGTGCCAAAAGCCTTTTGTAAATCGAGAAATACGGAATTAATTTGAAATCCCTTCAATACTTCGTGTGAGTGAAGAGCTAGCTGTGTTCCACGGTAAGTTCTCTAAATCCGTGTTGGCTGTGTGTCAATACACCTTTCTCTTCGAGGTAATTCGTAACGTTTGTACACAATGTATGTTCGAAAATTCAGCTGCATATCGACGTTAATGATTTGGGCCTGTAATTGGGAGAGTACTCCTCATGCCTCTCTCGAATACTTATGTGACCTGTGCAACTTTCCAGTCTTCGAGTACGGATCTTTCGACGAGCAAGCAGTTATATATGACTGTTCAGGATGGAGCTACTGCATTAGCATACTCTGAAAGGAACGTAATTGCGATACAAGCTGTACCGGAAGACTTGCTTTTATTAAATGATTTAAGTAGCGTCACTACTCCGAGGATACATAGTTCTAAATTACTCATCTTGTCAGCTGTTCTTAATTCGAATTCTGGAATATGAACTACTACTTCATTGGTGAAGGTATTTTGGAAAGCCGTCTTCAGTAACTCTTCCTTTAGCAGCACTGTCATCGATAGTATTTCGACTGCTATCGCGCAGACACCACTGATTCTGTCTTGCCGCTAGCATACTTTACGTACGACCATATTCTCTTTGGATTTTCTGTCAGGTTCCGTGACAAAGTTTCGTTGTGGAAGCTATTACACGCATCTCGCATTGAAGTCCGCTCTAAATTTCGAGGGTCTGTAAAATATCGCTAGTCTTGGGGACTGTGCGTTCGTTTAAATTTGTCATATTTTTTTCACTGTTTCTGCAACAGTTTTATGACCTATTTTACTTACCAAGGTTGATCAGCTCCGTCAATTGTTAATTTCTTTGGTATTTGTCTCTCAATTGCTGTCGAAACTACTACTTTTAATTCAAGCCACTGTGGTCTACATTTATACAGTTAATTTAGAAGGAGTGGAGATTGTCTCTCAGAAAGGCGTCAAACGAATTTTAATCTGTTTTTTTTTTTAATAGATATATATCTCGTCTATTTTTGTGTTTTTGGAGTTCGGCATTCAGTCTTTGTATTCCCCAATCTCTGTATCCGTTTTGATGCTCGTTGTTAGCTCAGGATTAATGGTGTGCCGGCCGGTGTGGCCGTGCGATTCTAGGCGCTTCAGTCTGGAACCGCGTGCTACGGTCGCAGGTTCGAATCCTGCCTCGGGCATGGATGTGTGTGATGTCCTTAGGTTAGTTAGGTTTAAGTAGTTCTAAGTTCTAGGGGACAGATGACCAGAGATGATAAGTCCCATAGTGCTCAGAGCCATTTGAACCATTATTTGGTGCTAAGAGATCAACTGTGTTTTCACATCTGTATACTACTCGTGTGGGGTCACACGAACTAATTGCGCGGAAAAACTTTGACAAAGTGCACTATTTCGGATGATGTTTTATGCGTACCTCCAGTTTTAAACATAAATTTTCGCCAATATACCGATGGTAAATGGAAGTCACCACGAACTATAATTGTGTGAGTCGGGTACGGGTTTGAAATTAGACTCCGGGCTTCTTTGAACCTATCAGCAATGGTAAGCATGCAATTCATAAAATCTAAGAACAGAAGTGAAGATGCTACGCGTTTCAGGGAATTATGTGACCTCCTCCTGCTTGATTCCTTTAAAAAATTTAACTTTAGTAGGAAATCGAGCTTGTGTACTCTTTCTGTGGGCTACGTCCTTCTCCCGAAATCACACTGCTCATCAATCACGTCGGTAAAACGTCAAGAATTATGTCACTCTAGCGTTTATGAGACTTTCACGATAACCAAATTGCTGCCAAGAATTTACCTATTAATGTATAAGAGCTGATCCATTATTTAGTCCGGAAGTAATGAATCAGTGGTTCCGAAGAGTCGAATGTCTAAAGTAATAATAGAATTTATACATACGGTGTCAACATAATCAAATGACATAGAGTTTGTGAAGTCGGGAAACTACGGTCTTACATATTGTACTGACAGGCGCACCTTGCAACCAGGTGATCAAACACTGTATGCGGATTTGGGAATATTTTTGCACCCCTACGATTACTGGCAGAGTGGAATGTTAAGACAGGTATCCAACGCACTACAAATGGAACAGTAAAGCATCCAGTACTTCGGTTATTCCGTTACGATCTATGTATAATAGGTGCAGATCGAGAAATCTGTGGATGGAAGCAAATGAGAGCACAAGTAGACTAGACAACAGACAGCAAGAAATACAACCGTGAGTCAGGAGGGCAGACGAAGAAGACGCACCCATCCCAAGGGCGCTCAGTCGTCTGAAACAGAAAGCGTCAATGAGGACGGGATAGCTGCTGAAACTCTGAAACAACAAAGTATGAATATTCCTTAATCGTTCACAACACACACGGGATAGATACGTCACACGCGGTTCCTAATGACTCGTAATGTTTATCCTTACCAGAGATATGAATTATGTATCACGGAAATATCTACGCTGTTTTTAATGCATTACGTCTAAAAGCACGTCTATTAACTCTTAAGCAAAGCAGTAACTACCTCGAGAAGATTTAAGAACGAGAAGTATATATAGCCGAGCTTTAGAAAGGCCTTCTTTTTTAACTTTAACACGAAAGCCCAGAACAAGAAGTATACACATTAGGTTTTCGTATAGCTGAGGTTTATTATGTTCCTACGCATTTAGTAACAATATTTTGTTACCCGCCCTGATGTGATGTGATGTTGTTGTTTTGTTAATTTTAGGTGGCCACGATGGGCCCTTGGTGACTGGCATATTACTTTTGCAACAAGGCATTGGTTCTGATGATGACACACAAAGAGTGAAAACAAGTAAACTGCTCTAAGTCCACCAAATGCGATAAAGGCAACTGTGAATAATAAAGCTTTTCCCTGAAAGTCACGAGCTTAAACCGAACGCAAAAACGTTCGGTTTATTTCACTCAGGTTTTCGGCATTTTGTAAATTAGTTTAGGGATTTTGGGGACATACATTTTACCTCCTTAAGTAAAATAACCAAAGCCTCGCTGTTGAGAACCCTACAAAATTAAATCTATACAGGGCGAGAGTCAGAAGTGGAAGCTGCTACAGTTTAACCCCTTCCTTTCGCTCTTAGCTCTACAGTGCCTACTGCAGCATGCCATTTACGATATTGCTCCGCATACTCAGAAACATGCTGTACCTACGTAAAAAAAAATTCAAGATATTTGTTTATTCCACAGAAATCATATAGGTCTGAAAATTCTGTGGCGACGACAGCCAAATCAAAATACAAGACAATGCGCAGCTACGTGCCGTGTGCCAGGAATTTCGTGGCAGTACGTCCGCTTGCCATCGCCTCTTTGAGCTCCCCTACTTTGCTGCTTGCAACTACCTGCTGGTAGCACAGCAGCAGCGATAAAGAGCCGCCAAAGTGCATTGTTAACTATCCAGTCCTTCACAGCGACCCGCATAGCCATGTTCAAGCTTTACTTCCAAAAGCAGTGACAAATATTCACCATGGGTTCTGGTGACACTTACATAGCATACTTAACGTGATGATGGTGCTAATGATAACAGTGGTGGTTGTTTCAGGTTGCTCAACGGCCTGATTCTCAGTGGCCTTTCTGACAACGAATACGATGTAGTCTTCAAACTCAACAAAGAAGTTTTTCCAGAAAAAAATGTTACTGTGATACTATTGTACGTAAAAAAAAAATTGTGTCATCTTTCTTCTGACAGGTTTGCTGCAATCCGCCGCGACTGCCTCTTCGGTGCCAACAACTCTTCATCTCAGAGCGGCACTTACAAGCAAAGATCTACAATTATTTGTTGCAAACATTCCAATCTCTGTCTTCCCCAGCAGTTTTTACCCTGTACAGCTCCCTCCACTACCAAGGAGGTTATTTCCTGATGCCTTAACAATTGTCCTATCATCCTGCCCCTTGTTTTTGTAAGAGTCCTCCGTATGATCCTGTCCTCGCTGAGTCTGTGGAGAACTTCACTTCTTATCAGCCCCACATCCCAAACGCGTCGATTCTATTCTTCTCCACTTTTTCCAAAGTCCATGATTCGCTTCCATACTAAGCTTCTTACGTATTTCCTTAGAACACAGTAATCTTCATAATATGTGAAAAACTTCCACGTTTGGCATTTGTTGTGTGACAGAATTTAGCGGCAGTTACACCACGTTTCTTACCACCCCAGTGTGTGCTGGTGAGAAGATAAAATAATGATACCACACCTATTAAGTTACTGAATTCTGAATTTTTCTTATTTAACTATGTTGTTCTAAATGTTTGTTTCTATTTATTTCTTGTCGTGAGAAAGAGTACCGCAATGCGCCGACAGCAGCATGGGCATTTCTGTTTACATCTCCATACATACTCTGCAAACTACTGCGAAGTGCTTGGCGGAGAGTACGTTCCATTGCACCGGTCATTAGGGTTTCTTCCCGTTTCATTCACGTATTGAGCGCGGCACGAATGAGCTTAATGAAAATCGTTCGAGACTAATGATTCACGAAAATCTGGCAGATCAGCCCCGGATTCTTTACGGCGCTACACATTCCAGAGATGCACTTTACGAATGACAATTTTCGGCGAAGTTGACATTTTCATAAGAACAATTAAAAGTGTTTTCGCTCAAGATAAACTCTACACGTTCGAATTTGCTATCTGCTTATCCAAAAACATCAAAAATGTAATTGTGCCTTATACTTTGGGTAACAGAAATCCGAACACGGTCAGGAAAGATTAAACCAAATACTTGTTGAGTGAAAGGCTCGTTAGCTGAATACATAACCAGGGGCTGTAGCGCCGCAGGTGGCGTGAGGAGGAGGAGGAGGAGAGGGGGGGGGGGGGGGACTGAGTTTGAGAGGAAGCTCTAGGAACGCAGACTAAAGGAGGCTATTCCTTCAGTAGAGTATCGAGTCGGATCCCCGTTGGTCTACCCTAGTTTTGGGAGATGCGCAGACAGTTTGAACTGTTGGTTGTGGAACAGAGTTGAGTTACATGGGTGAGTAGGCATCTGAAAGATTGTGATTGCGTAATTTACCAGAAGCTGCTGTTGTCTAATTCGCAGCAGTGGACACCGGCTTCCTCCAGGAGACTGTCAGCACGCTCATACTGAAGGACTTTTTTTATCCCATTTTGTTCTGTTTTGTTCGTTGTATATGTTCGGGGCGGACGTCTCATCACACCCGTTCAGGTTGTTCGTCGATCCGTTCACTCAGTGTTTTTATTGCAAAGGGTAGCTAACCCTCTGACCGAACACGCCAGTGTGGTAAACAGAGTCCAGCAATCTCAGAACAGATGGTGCTGCCAACCCATAGACAATACATAGATAGTACTAGCGGGAGAAAATCAGCGCTTCGTAAAATCTCAGGAGAACTATGCGATCCATGCCCCACAAGGAGTTACTAAGAAAACGAGAAGCACTTAGCTTATTTATGCAAGTTGCCTTGAGCCGCCAAGCTAGTTTGTTGTCGAATAAAATACGTAAGAATTGAAAAGTTTCAACGATGTCAAGTAACTGGTCACCAAGATAAATTTCTGCGTGTAGATGCGCAGTCCAGAGTCGCCAGAAATGCACAACTCTTGATTTTGTAGGAGAAAATTGATAGCTGTGATTCAGGGCCCAGTCATGTACTTCTCCAGACAGCCCCCTAAAGTTGGCTCTCAGCAGTGCGCCGTGACGCAGAGGCATAGTACAGGCAAAGATCATCTACACACAGTGACGGAGAGACTGGGGCCCACTGCATTTACAATACCACTGATGGCGATAGCGAATAGCGTTACGCTCAGGTCCGATCCCTGAGGGACTCCATTTCCCTCTCCATATTGACTGCTGAGTGTCGAATCTACTGGCCCCCGAAAAATTCGGGGAGATAGGAAATTCTGGATAAAGATGGGTAAACTGCCCCGGAAACCCCACTCATGCAGTGAAGATAGGTGTGATGTCGCAAAGTGGAATCGTATGCCTACTGTAAGTCAAAGAACACAGTTATCAGATGTTGGCGAAGCGCGAAGACGGTTTGTGGTGGGCCGGAAAGCCCGTACGTCACTTTGGACTCGTGATATATGTCATCCGGCTTCAGGGCACTAACATTCGTTCGACTAGCTTTCACAGCCCACTTGTCAGAGAAATTCGCTGGTAGTTACTCAAAGTATGTGGGTCCTTTTCCAGTTTTAGGACAGCAATAATAGTACCTTCCCGCCCTTGAGAGGGACATTCTGCTTCCTGCCAAGTACGATTAGAGAGTCCACGGATATGTTTTATGCTGTCAGCACGAAGATGTTTGAGTATTTGGTTGTGGATTTGTCGGGTCCAGAGGACGTATCTCGACACTCGGTCAAAGCGGACTTCAGCGAAGTGTGCCGCAAAACATTCGGAAAGTACCACAGGATCAGTGAAGATGTTACCGTTGACAAGGATGCCACGAACCGCCGTGGGTTGTGGATGGCGGCAAATGCGGCGGAGTTTAGTCCATACTTGAGACGATGAGGTGCGGGATCGCAGAGATGATACATACTGCCCCAACACTCCTGCTTCCTTGTCTTTAACAACAGCGCTTCCGCCAGAAGTCTCTTGTTAAATTATCCATAGAAAGAGGGGGCTTGTGCCATTGAAGTGCCCTGCCGTTTTCCCTGATAGCTGTGGCTATGTCTTCTGTCCACCAAGGCACCGGCGGTCTTTGAGATGAGCCGGAGGAGGGTATCGTTGCTGCTGCAGCTTGAATAATTGTATCAATAGTATTCTGTATCACTTTATCGGTATCCGACACATGGCTGACTGCAAAAGTGGCTGAACAGGAGAAAGTCTGCCACTCGGCTTCCGAAGCGACCAACGGGGAGCATGTTTCAGACGTCTGAGAGCGGAGAGGGAGAGAACGACAGGAAAATGGTCGCTGTCACAAAGATCTCCATGAACGTTTCACTGAATCGGCGAGAAGATACTCGGGCTGCAAACTGTGAGATCATTAGTTGGGTATGGTCCGTGAGTCGCACTGAAATGTGTTGCAGCACCAGTGTTGAGTAGGTAGATGTCCAATTCTGAAAAGAGGTATTCTAATACTCGGCCTCGGCGAGATAGTGTCGCCGCCCCCACGGAGGATTGTGTGTGAGAGGAGGCAGCTGCTCCACTAAAGGTGCATTTACATCTGTGCGCGTTATGGGTCGCCGCCGCGCGGCTGCAGCTTCCCCCAAACGGAAGTAGAGGCGCCCGTATGAAAACAGGTACGAATGGAATCACTTGCACGCACTTACTGAGGAAGAGCCACGCAACCTACACGCGTGCCTCTGCTTGCGTGTGGGGCAAGCATAGTCGCATAGCGACAACGTGCAAGGCGCACAGGTGTCAACGTACTTTAACAGCTCATGATTTGGAAAGGTCCGTCTGGGGGTAGCTAAACATTACACATTGTCATCCGAACAGATAGACACTACCGGTCATGGTTTCTAGTACAGTGGAAAGGGGGCACCAGGTCACTGGTAGTATCAGAGCGTATGAGGATACAGGGCCCTCCAGACGCTCTCTCGACATTAACGTCATTGGGACAGTAGGATTTGTAATTTTTCAGAGCAGGGAAGTGTGTTGACGTAAACTGTATTTCCTGAAATGCTATGCAAATTACGGAATAAGTATCCATTAAATGACGGAGTTGAAGGACCGTTGGTGTCAGGTCTGAGAAAGTGGCGAATGGAAAAGACAGGTGTGGTTACTCTGCTAGCAGGTCGTAGTCCGCCAGAATGCGAGATCCGTCGTCAGTGTGCATACGCTCGACCTCTGCAGAAATGGGGAGCGGAACATCCGAAACCTCAGAAAGTATTTTATCTTCCTGATTATTCCTCTTATCCTTCTACAAATTTGATTTCTGTGAAGATTTCCTCATTTTATCTTCCGGGAGCGAAGCAGACCATATTTTTCTTCAGCCTGTAGCCTGTGGTTGCTGGTGCTTGTCTTGAGAGGGGGCACCTTGAAACGCGTCCTCATCCGTGATGACGCCAGAGGATGATTAGGCATCTCTGGCCGCACCAATGGTGTGGGAACCACCGGTGCAACAGGTGTAGGGGGACGATATAGATGACCTTCCCTCCCTCAGCCTCGAATACGCAGGACCAGGATGTGTCATCAGAGACTTTGTCATCGCGTGAGGTATGGACTGTGACGCAACAACCGCAAAATCTGAGACCATACCACTCGGAAGAAGTCTTTCGAACTTTTTCTTTGCATACTGATAAGACAGGCGATCAAACATTCTATACTCTTGAACTTTCTTCTCCCTCTTGAGCACTGAACATTGCGGTGAATGTGGAGGGTGTGGTTTTGAACAGTTGACAGAATGAGGGTGCTGGGCACATACTGCCTTCATGAGATGTCCGTCCGCACGCCCTACATATAGCCTTATTAGAAAATCAGGATATATGTCTGGACCTTTGGCACCTAAAACATCTCATTGGAGGAGGAAAATAAGGCCGACATCACAGCTATAAACCATGACCATGACGATGCCTTCGAAGGCTAGAATAAAATATCCAGTGTCCGGTCTCTTATCCTTCGGTCTCCTCTGGATGCAGCAGACAAAATGGGCTCCAAGCTGCTCCAAGTTAGTACGCAGCTCTTCAACGGTTTGTAGCGTTAGGTCCCAATGGAACATAACACCTTTAATTCTATTGATCTTGTTATGGGGAGAAAAGGTGACTGGTACACCTCTCGTCTTGACAGAGGCCCGAAGTGCCCTTGATGGGGTTGGCGTGCAATGTTTTGATCAGCAAAGATCCATTTCTAATCTTTTTTATTCCAGCTACCTCCCCAAAACAGGTCTTCAACGTAAAACAGTGGCTCCATTTCAGCGAGAGATTCACCGTCAGTTCGGGAACGAAGCAAGAACTCGGCAAACTGACCACTTCCATTTCTCCTTACCAAGCTATTGTCTTGAGAATGGTCAAAGAGGGAAATGCCATAGAACTGTAAACCTCTGCATAAAAATCACTGCTCCCGACTGTTGTTACGGCCGTGTTGGCACGGCCGCCGTTAAGTTCAATCCGTTTCCTTGTGGATGATCCACCCTGAGGCCAATTACTCCGAGGCTCTCCCCGTGGGCGCCACCCGCCAAGCAAAGGCCAACTTGGCACAGCAGCCGTTGCCCGGAGTCCTGGAACCCTGAACTGGATAAGTATGTTCTACGCCTTGGCTGAAACGGGTAGATTACGACTCAGGCATCGGCACTGTGATCCGTGGGTTGTTAGGGGGCTACCACTGGAAGTGTACATGAGAACCCCACCATGACGGACTCGCTACCGCGCCGGAATTCGGGTGCACAGACATAACCACTTCGTTGATAGGTGCAAAAGGAGAGTTAATGCACCACAGTAAGACGTCCTTCCTTAAATGGTCCGCAATTCTGTAAAATTTCGAAAGTGGAGGTGAAACACAAAATGGGGACCAGAATTTAAAAATCCAAAAAAAGGTCAGGAGAAAAAGTGTTTAAAAAAGCTAAAAGAGTGAAACCTTCAAAGTCGAAAGAACAGCTAAAATGCAACGATAAAAAGTGTCCAAATAGACTCCCATTAGTTGTCTCTTACGACAAGTAAGGAACGGCCAGACGTATAGTCTAGCCCCAGACACCGCAGGAGGCCTATTCCGTTCCGCTTGTGTTACTTTTATCATTCTGCCTCATCCTTCTCTTCTGAACTGTTCATAACCACTCTTTTCACAGTGCACAAGCAAGATCAACACAGCCCTTTACACTATGACTGTGTGGGCGGGTAAATGAAAACAGAACTGTGCTTCTTTGCATCGTTACCACTTTCGTTCTAGAAAGGTCAGTCTTTTCTTTAGTTTTTCTTTTTTTAATTTGTGAACGGTGTTTACCCGTCTCGCCTAATTCAGGTTCCTGTGGTTAGCCGGTTCTACCGCGTCGCATTTCTTGTTGGCAGCCTTTACCTGGCTCCAATGTTTTCTGTAGACGGCAAGGCCGCAAACCCATCTAGCTTTCAGACAAGCATCCTGTGTCAAATACAACTTGCAGGGTTCTAGAAAACTTCGCCAATTTAGAGATACAAGCTTTTATGATACTTTTTTCTGCGAAAGTTATCAGAAAATTTACAAATTAAGTAAAAACTATAAATGATTACCATAGTATAGTCTTCTGGATATGATGTAGGGCTGGTGGCGGATGTAAAAGAGGGGGCGGGGGGGGGGGGAGGAGGGGGGAAGGGAGGCTTGGACCCGTCCGTGACAATGCCTTTCACAGTATTAATACCCTATGTCTCGTTCTACAGTTTTTATCTCGTGCACGTCTCTCCATCATCAATCTGACGATTCCCCGAGGCCACAGAACTTTTTTTTTTTCATAAAATGAGTGGACTTATACCGGGCACCTCTGTTTATGGCGGACATTCGCCGTTCCGCAAGAACACAAGCACTCGGCAGACACTGAGTGACACCCCAGTGCATCAGACGACCACTAACCGCTGGCCCTCCGCATCGACGCAGAAAGCACCCGCCGCCAAGCACCTGCCTTGTGCCTCGCTACACCGGCAGCAGGTGGAGCGCTGATATGCCGACACACCACATGGACCTTTATCGTCCACTCTGTCGGGACAACAGCAGTGACATTCAGACTACCCGATGATCTTTCGCGGAACGATCTCTTGCCTCGTGACAGGGCTCCCTTTTAGGAAAAGGATGTCGATAGGCTGTAGGCTCAGAAGAAGCGTTTTGGCAACTTGTTTACGTACTTAACAAGAGAAACAGAACACTGAGAGTTGGCTGCGAACTATGGAGATGGCAAGGAGACGAAACTTTTGTGTGGCACAGTTTTCTGATTAGTTGTAATCCACGAGCACGTGTACATAGGTGGGGTGTAAATGGCGAAAAAGGTAAGTCGTTTATGCGAAACTACAATGCTGAATGAGCAAACGTACATGAAGCGATTGCTAATTTGACACGAGCCTGTGTATCGCTAGCAGACTTCGGAAATTTTTTTGCAATCTTTTCGACAACAGCGCGAGGTTGTTGCCTCCCCGTTGCTGTCAAATCCTGCTCCACTGTTGTATAGGCTGCTAGCGCAAATCTGGGTGACACAAACTGCAATGCTACTGACGAGTTGGAAATCGTCGCAACGATTGATTGATTGAAAGATTGAGAGGGCTTATGGGACCAAATGGAGAGGTCAGCAATCCCGCGATTCTGCAGTGACTTAAGGAAGAAAGAGGGTCTGCTAAAAGTGGACGTATCCAGTCAAGGGAGTCAAATTATAAAATAATGAACATTAAACATACACAGTAAAGGCATAAAAGGTGAGACCAAATCTAAAAACTGGAAAAAATCGGGGAAGTCATGGAGTCACGAACCGAGGAGACTAAAAGAAGTACCACCACAACCAACCTGCCCCTGCTCAAAGACTAAAGCAGAACCTTATATCAGAAAATAAAAACCACTCTCACGGAGGAAACCGAGGACCAGTTCAACAATTCGCACGAACGAAACTAGTTCCAGCGCCTAATGGTATTTCCGCCAAAGTATGTACAGAATGTGCTGAGTTTGAAGCTATTATCACGTCTACCGTTAAACCACAATTTATTGCTTTGCTCTTTTGCAGACAGTTATTCTAGGAATCAGAATCGATTACGCGGCATTCACACCTGGAATAACACCAGTAACTTTTTCTCTGTGTCACTGATTTTTCTAAAACATATAAGAACAGATTCGAAATCTTGAAATATAATTAACACGTTTCGAGCAATATGTATTTTGCATTTCAACTAGGCATATTTCCAAAAGTATTCAGCAGTGGAATAAACTCAGGCTCTCCACACATGGGATCTGAAAAACTGTTAATCAAGCATTATAAAAGTATAAAATCCAACTTAGTTGAAACTGAGGAGCACGTGATCTCAGTAATGTTCGAAACTTATTATACCAGATTAGATTGAGTCTACACAGGCTCACGGCAAAGTTCTTATTCAGAACACCCTCAATATGTACATACAGGAAATTTATCCGTAGCTTTGTCCGGACTGAGGATTTATTGACCTATACAGTGGATATACAAATACAAAAGTGCCCAAGGTTGTTCCGCATAAATACGGGAGATGGTGGCTCTGAGCACTATGAGACGTTGAAAATAATCAGATCCTAAAATAAAGGATTTCAAATATCTCACAACTGTGTAGCGAATATAATACTCAGTATGCCAGTAAGCATTGCTCTGCCCACAAAAAGAAAGATCCAATTTCGCCAAGAGGAGAACTTAATGTGAGATAGGAGGTTGGTTCAAATGGCTCTAAGCACTGTGGGACTTTACTGCTGAGGTCATCAGTCCCCTAGAACTAAGAACTACTTAAACCTAACTAACCTAAGGACATCACACACACCCATGCCCGAGGCAGGTTTCGAACCTGCGACCGTACCGGTCTCGCAGTTCCAGACTGTAGCGCCTAGAACCGCTCGGCCACCGCGGCCGGCCTAAATACGGGAGAGCCATTTAGTATTTAATTTACAGTTCATTATATCGAAACAATGTTTTCAATTTGAGGTTGTATTGAAGCATTCAATTATTTTACTGTTAATGATTAGAATTGGTACGTTTTACCTCCCAGTATACAACAAATATCCTTTCTCTCGTACTGAAATCAGCATTACCGGAAACAGCACAGAAATGCGATAAATGTTTGATAAAAGCTGACAGCACAGTGCACCTTCAGTCCAGTTAAGCAGTGTTTACTTCAAAACGAGCTGTTTTGGCCTCACGTTAGACACATTTCCCCGCCATTTCTACGTGTTGTATTACCAGTATCAACAAAAAGCAACACATGGTACAGATAATGGAAACTCTCGCTTTGCTTACTTGAACTGTGAAATATTACAGCTGTTACGTGTAATGTGTTATAATATTCGAATTGTGGAGCTGGTGGATACTATTCCTGCAATCTCGCAGCTTTCCACAGATGACGCTCTAATATGTATAAGAAACGGCATATCAGTCCGGTACATACTTAAAACTAAGTGCATACAAATGTGAAGCAGAGCACTGATGAACCTGAAACTTTTTTTTGAAAAAGAGAAATAATGAATTTTGTTTCGGAAAAAAAAACACCGAGACTCTCGGGCTTAAAAACCTTATGAAATTTTTAAACTAAACAATTATCAGTTAAATTCGTCAATTCGTCATTAGGAAGCATGTTGCTCCCAGAAGGGTCTGTTGTAAAGAGCGTAATAAGACCTCGGTGCTTTCTTTATTTAAATCGGGTTGATTGTCATCGGCTGCACTTTAACTGGAATGTTTGATGCTAGGAACGTCCTCTCCACTCATTAGCCGCGGCGGAACGATGTGGGAGTGAACACAGCGACAGTGGCGAACCGCGCGCTGCGCGCAATCTCTGACACACACACACACACACACACACACACACACACGTATCCTTTCCCACGGTGTGGAACTGTCGCCGCACGCGCGCGTGAATCACGACTGGGCGGCCGTGAAGGATGCCCTGCCCAGAGAGGCAAGGCGGGCGACAGCATGTCTTGTCCGTTGTACTTGGGTGCTGTTTCGAGGCCGAAGCTGAGCAAGGCGTACGCTGCAGGAGGCGGGGGTGACTAGGGTATTCCCTGCAGGAACGGCTTCCCTTTTATCCCCACTGCTCCCTTACTACTGAATAACATACGAACTGAACAGGATACTTGAAATACAAACAACTGTGACGTGTACATCTGTATTGTGGTATCCATCTTATGGTTCGTGGCGGAGGGTATTTTGCGGATCACTATCGTTCTCCCCCTACCTGTTCCAGTAGCGAATTGTCTTCAGGAAGAACAACTGTTGCTAAGCCCCTTGCGAGCAGGAATATATTTAACTTTACCTTCATGTTCTTTTCGCAAGATATGCGTACGAGGAATGAACACACTGAGGTAATAAAGGTCCTGGCATATCTTCTAACGGCGTGGCGAACCTCCTTTTGCCTGGCGTAGTGCTTTGGCGTGGTATGGACGCAACAAGTCTTTGGAAGTCTCCTGCAGAAATACTGAGCAACGCTGTCTCTATAGCCATCCATAATTGCGAAAGTATTGGCAGTACAGGATTTTGTGCATGAACTGACTTATCGATTGTCCCATGAATGTTCTATCGGGGCCCAAACCATTCTTTCAAATTGTCCAGAATATTCTTCAAAGAAATCGCAAACGACTGTGTCTCAGTGACATGCCGCACTGACATCCATAAAAATTCAATCGCTGTTTGGGAAGTTGATGTCCATGAATGAGAGCAAATGGTCTCCAAGTAGCTGAACATAACCATTTCCAGTCAATAATCGAATCAGTTGGACCAGAGGACTCAGTCCATTCCATGTGAACACAGCCCAGTCCATTATACAGCCACTATCAGTTTGTACAGTGCCTTGTTGACAACTTGGGCCCCAGGGCTTCGTGCGGTCCACACCAGACTCGAACCCTACCATCAGCCCTTACCAACTGAAATCGCGATTCATCTGTTCAGACCACGGTTTTCCAGTGTCTAGAGTCCAAGTGATACGATCACCGGCGCAGGAGAGGTGTTGCAGGCTCTGTCTTGCTGTTAGTGAAGGCACTTCAGTCGGTCGTCTGCTGCCATAGCCGATTAACGCCAAGTTTCGCCACACTGTCCTAACGGGATACGTTCGTCGCAAGTCGCATATTAAATTCTGCAGTTATTTCTCAGAGTGTTGCTTGTCTGTTAGCACTGACAACTCTGTGCAAACGCCGCTGCTCTCGGCCCGTAAGTGAAGGCCACTTCGTTGTTCGTGGTAAGAGGTAATGCTTGAAATTTGGTATTTTCGGCGTACTCTTAATACAGTGGATATCTGAATATTAAATTTCCTAACGATTTCCGAAATGGAATATCCCGCGCGTTTAACTCCAACTACGATTCCGCGTTCAAAGTCTGTTAATTCCCCTCGTGCGGCCATAATCAAGGCGGATGCCTTTTCACGCTAATCACCTTACCACAAATGCACCGTCCTTTTATAGGTAGTGTACGCGATACTACCGCCATCTATATATGTGTATATAGCTGTCCCACGACTTGTCACTTCAAAGTATCTTGTTAATCTCTCATATCTCGCAATTTTTAAAAGTAAATCACACCGTTATCCATTATGGCTCTCTTACAGTATCTGCCACAGGAGTTGCTGATCTTCTTTGGGTCTTTTCGGTTTTCTCTGTCAGCCCTACCTGGTAACGGCACCAGACTGAGGAGCAATACCGCAAGTCAGCGGTTCTCAAGCTTTTCCTCTGACGGAATACTTCGAAAATCCTGGTACTCTGATGGAACATCTCGTTCAGTTTGAAGGTTAATAAAATTAAAGTAATTTTAAAAATAAAAAATAAAATGTTTCATTCATTGATTACTTCAATCTTAAACCATCACTGATAACACAGAAATCAAATTCTTTTTTAAAAAATAAGAAAAAGGTGAAAAAAGCATGTTATTAATAATTTTAGGCGTAGAACTTAGTTGCGTGAAACAGTGTATAAGAGTCCGTGCTCGAATGTATAGGTCGAACGTGAGTTTTTTTTTTTAAGTTACCTCTTTTGTGGGTGTACTTTGCTTCCCGAGCATTCTTCCAATGAATCTGTCTGGCACTTACACTTCCTACGATCAGGTTTATGTAGATAGTTCGCTTTAAATCGAGCAGCACATAATATATACCTTGATATTTAGTAGATGCGATAGACCGCAGTGACCATTCACCAATTTTGTAATCATATAAAACATCTCTCTCTACGCCTATTTACGTTGAGGCTCAACTACCAATCCCCCAACCGTGCATCGAACCTCTACAAGGCATCCTACAATTTTCTAGCGTTACGACTTCTCTCATATATATTATTACATTATCAGACAGTGATCAGCGTCCATTAACAGCGTATTAAGCATTTGTAATATATCACTACCCCTGAAAGACAAACCTACTGCTTCCCTTCAAATGTCGGGTAGAGACTCGTCATAATTTACTTTGGACAACTCTCTGGTCCCGTCTACTATATTACACAGCGTGTTCCATATCCGGCTGCGACTATATAGCCTGTTCAAGATTACTTTAGGCCCGACACTTCAGCGGGAATACGTGGAGATGCGGAGCTGAGCTGCCATATGCAACACAGACCGAATATGAGATCCTACATTTCATTCAAATGGTTGCGACTAGCAAATGGTTCTATTGACAATGATGGAACTGGCAACAGTACATTCTGGAAGAGCTGCAATTCTGTTTCATTTTAGTATTATTTATGGCCAGAAATTTTTGAAGGCAATACGCGGGAAACTTTTCTTATAGAATTTGGGTCAAAACATTATGTGAACGAAATCTAAAATCATCAGCGATCACCCTTTAGGTTTCAATGAGAGACCGCTAGAAAAAATTGGAAATTTGTAGTAAGTTATATAGAACCAAATTTGTGAGGTCATCGCTCCCTGCAGATCGCTAGGTTTGTACTTAAACTGTTATGTTTTCTGATTAAACTTTCCATTTATCTCTAAACTAACCACAATGGGTACCATGAAATTTTTGTAATACAGCTTTACTACAGTTTTGAACATGGCAGTTACTCAGAAACCATAAACAATTTTTAAACATATAATTTCACAACCAGTCGGTTGCAAATTACTGTTTGGTACAACTGACCAGGTTGCGATTTCTTCAACAGAATGAAACTTTGAAGAATCGTAAAATTACATTGCGAAAAAGCAGTGATCAGAATTTAGAGCAGCTACGCTCAAGTCAATTTTAATTTTCAGATTAGGTTAATCTCGTCGCAGTCGCACGAGTTATTTAATAACGCAGCATTTCCTACAGCGAATCCCTTTTAAATAGTTTCATTCGGCCATGCTTTCTCCATGATGCCGTGCGTGTTACTGGCTGCATTCTTGATGTCTTTAGCGCTAACTTTTCTAACAGCTCGTTGCCGAGTGGTACGACTGCAGACGTAGTAATTTTATTAGAATTATTAAGTAGGCCTTTACATTTTTGCTGGCTAGTCGATTTCACATATGGAAAATTTGTTGTTTATGGAGGGAGATTAACTTTATAAGCTCTATCATTTTAAATCTATCACTTACTTCGACATTTCGACGCTGTAGCCCATCATCTCCTACTCTCGCTTTGCCATGTTACGCGTCTTATCACATCATCATCATTATCATCAGGACATTTATTGACCATGTAGGAACGTTACGCGCAAGCCGTTTCTCTCGACGACCTCTCACGGCAATCCGTTAGCCAAGAGAGCGATGTCTAACATTTGTAGGCCTACTGAACAACATCTGACGAACTTGCTTCTGATATCTCTAGTATCACACAAAATACACCACCAACAACAGGAGTAACATTTAAGCTATTAACCGCGCAACTGTAAGAAAGGAAAACAAAGAAGCAAAGAAGCGACGTACTAGCTACATGACACAGAAACTGAGACATGAGGTGGAGTTCAGTTTCTTGAACGCAATAGCCACAATTTGTTCAAAAGGTAAAATAAGGCATGTGGTATAGCTAATGCGTGCCCAGGTCATTAAAAATGCAACACCAGGAAGGATAGTAAACAATAAAATTTTACTAACTGTGCATATACAGTATAGTAGGAAGAATCCGTGGTTAAATTGGTGCGTGATTTGAGAGTAGAAAGAGTGCCCAGTTTACACAGAGCTGTCACCTCCGGCAGCAACAATGCTCTGGCCCATTTGGCTATCGAATCGAGCCGGGATGAAACATTTTTAGAAGTACATCACTCCACGCTGCTTTAACTTTATGACAGGGTTCATCAATCGCTTTGCATGTCAGTCTCCCAGTAACCCATGACCAGAAGTTTTCCAACAGGTGAGACACTGGAGAACGTGCAAGTCTCGAAAACAGTCGAAAAGCCTCTGTATGGAGGTAGGTCAGGACAGCAAGTAGACCTCTAAGACTGGTCATGCCTACCGGTCTTAACACGTTAGGGATGTCGAAATTACTGGGTATGCGAACCAGACGTGTTGTGTACTCAATGGCACCCTATACGCTGAAGCCGTATAACCATGACCAATGGCTTCTAGCAACGTCCGTTCTTTCACAGCCTCACATCCGTCATCATGCTGTACACAAAACATGGATTCGTCTGAAGAGATGACGCGGTGCCACAGTTATGTACACTGTTGTCGTTCGACGCGCCACTAATGCTGCTTCACACAAACTGCAACAATTGTTGTCACGCTGGTAAGTCAGTAGTCTCCTGACGTCGTCCCACTCTCCCTATGGAAACCTGTTTTGCTGCAAACAAGTCCGCTATCTGGCTCGAAGTACCTGACGTTGCCAAGAGATCATGCACGGCCGAATAAAATCGCGTAATGCTGCACGGCACTCAGCACGGCCACCCTACACCCAACTACTCCATATTTGCATGACAGTCAGAGTTTCCGTCCAACGCGGAACGATGTACAAGCGGTATCGTCGGGCCGTAATCATACAATCATGCCGCTGTCTAATTCAGACACGTGCTGCAAGACGTTTCTCCTCCTTATAGAACAAAAAATATGCTCCGCAGTTTTTCCTAGTACACAGTACGTAGATGGCGTCACCCGTACCTACTCTACGCGATTGCACTAAACTGATAAATCATTTGCATATCCTAGCATGGAGTACACATCGTGCCCATTTCACATTTGTTACATGCCGCCTTCGTGGTGCTAAGCAAATATAGTTTGTATCAGGCATCACAATTTGCCCGACAAGTGGGTGACAGCGCTGCTGTTTCAAAACAATTGGAACGTACCTGTTCCGCATCTTCGTCGTAAACACGCTGGTGCTGCCTCTCGTCCGGGAGCACAGTTGGCCTTGGCAGGCAAATATCGGCTTATTTATTTACCGTTGTTCGAATGCAGCGTGAATTGGCAGTCGCGGACACAGTGCGTCCGCAGGTATTTTTGTTCACACGTGTTTTAGTTGGCAGCGCTTCACTTGGCGTCGGTTCCTAACTAATCATGGCAGTTACGGAGCACACTCGGACATGACAAATCAGAGTGAGGATGTCGACACGCATATAACCGACGCACAGTTTTAATGGCGACCCCAAACTCATTTCCCTTGCCTAACAGTCTCATAGTAGAGAGGATAAATAAACACAAACATAGAGTATCTTCACAGAAACGTTTTGTGCGACCCACAGAAGACGACGTAGTCGATACACACAACGCTTAGTCGTTGTAATTCAGGATTTTTTACCGCCTGCGGAAGCCATTAAGTGCGCCGCAAGAAATTGAAGTTTTCATACTGTGGCCGCAAGAAATGGAAGTTTTCATACTGTGTGTCCAGTTGCGGTTGAAGTTAATCAGACATGTCATCATCAATTTTCTTGCACATTATTTCCGAGCGGAACTGAAACGACAGAATTTTCACATGAATACGAACAGTAACGTGAACACACATCTAATATGGCGCATAGGCAATTTTGATGTTGACAGTAGCATAGTGCTTTTGTAATTTATCGTGCAACTCTCAGATTTAACGGATTTTCTTTAGTACTCACGTGGAAGACCTCTCAGTTTTTATTTTTAGGTTCTACTGCCATTTTTCGCACAACACAGATCTCCTATCTAAAGCATTTTGCTAACTTGGTTCAAAATGGTTCAAATGGCTCTGAGCACTATAGGACATAACTGCTGAGGTCATCAGTCCCCCAGAACTTAGAACTACTTAAACCCAACTCACCTAAGTACATCACACACATCCATGCCCGAGGCAGGATTCGAACCTGCGACCGTAGCGGTCGCGCGGTTCCAGACTGAAGCGCCTAGACCCGCTCGGCCACCCAGGCCGGCTTTTGCTAACTCCAGATATCACTTCTGTTTCACTAGATGACTTCCCGTCAATTGCTACGAACTGTGGTCTTTCTGACAGGTTATCAGTTAATAAATTAAAATTTTATGTGGAATTCATTATATCTATACTAAAAAATTTCTTTTGTTTCATTACTATTCCTCCAGATAGTTTTTAACTGATAAAATTACTTTGTGTTCATTTGGGCACCTTTTAACTCACATGAGACTGCAGTCGTACAGTTTTGAATGAGCTTATCCTAGAGTCGAGTATATGAATAACTGCTCTGTTTGATTACACAATAAGTTCGAAGTACTGGGTTGTTTAACCTTTTACCAAGTTTCTCCGGCGTTCAATTCAATCAAAGCACCCTGCTTTTTCGCTTATTACAACTGTTTATTTTATTATTGGTAACTCCCAACTGCATTCTAACAGTAAAAGTTTCCGCTAAACACTGGACCAAAATAAAAATTGAAACAAGGACAATGAGTCAGCGCGGCTTCAATTTCGCTCCTTGTTTCACAGGTAACGAGAATGCATTAGTCATAAACACTTTTAAATGTTTCATCAAGTTCCTCTTTATCATTTAATGTCGATGGACCTACAGTGGAAGCAAACCTGTACTGGATCAAGGTTCTAAAAATAGATAAGCTAGATTCATTTTAAGTGAAATGCATCTTTCACAAGCATAAAGTGTTCCTCCACAGTTTACTATGGAAAAAGTGAGTGAGCTGTAAAGCTAGTAAGGTTGCACTTTACCCCTCTACTGGAAACGAAATCCCGTTATTACGATTTAATGCCAACACTAACAGTTTAGAGGAGGTGCGTGATGAAACGAATTGGTTACAGCTGTCAAGTAATGGCTATCCCTATGTCCAGCGATTTAGACAAACCTCTCAATACACACACACTCCTACTTTGTTCTGCATTTTTCTTTAAGTTCTATTATTTCCAACTTTACATTGGTTTATTTGGCTGCATACAGTTAACATAGTATCTTCGGTGTTTGAAGGAAGAATAGTGTGAAAACACTCAGGAGCACTTGATTTTTAGAAATGTGTGAGGGGCTCACACGTAAGATCTGAATTATCTAACATAAATTGCCGCCGCAGTCGTCGTCATTTTTTCTCCTCCTCCTCCTCCTCCTCCTCAAATAGTAAACTGTGAAAAAACCACTCCTGACTGCCATTTCTGTCCGCCTCCTATTTCGCTTTTCCTTCTGGAGAATAGCACCTGACCAGTGCTTGCAATCTACAATCTTCATATGAATGCATTGACATCACCATATACTGTTTATTTTAAACGAAAGTTGTTCTACTTTAAATTCTTGTCCAACAAAGTTTCCTATTTCGCTGTAACAAGCAACGTATTAATTTATCCATTTTGGTTAGAGTACACTGCAGTTGTTTTCGTAAATTACACTGTAGGAAATACTGCAACAGGTCAAAAGTCTTTTTTTTAAATGATTTCAAGTACAATTACTAGTTTCAGGTCTGAGCCAATCGTCCGATGGTAGCGTTGACTTCTTTGCAAGTTTTACATTTGGTCCTTTGCAAGTTGTGCGGTGTTCTCAAATCAAAATGGATAAAAGAATGTCGTTATTACTCCGCTAGGAAAAGAGAATTGTACAAGATTTCAGAATGTGGAAGCTTCATGTAATTAAAATAATACTTGCTACAGCATTTAACATAAGGTTGTTGCTGAAAAAGTGATTCCAAAGTATTTCAAAGTGAACATCAAGAACAACAGTAAAATGCATAACTGACAAAGGATACAAATGCAAAACTACCAAAAAAGCCAACGCTACCATCTGACAATGAGCTCAGTCCCGAACTAATAATGGTACTATAAAATCATTTTAAAAAACTTGTGGCTAGTTGCAGTACTTCTCACAATATAATTTCAGCAAGATCTTTACAAACGAGCTTCTAAAGACTTCCATTACTACTTGTCTTTCAAGTCATCTTTCCCTCCGTCACATAAGAAACAGACGTGCAATTGCACTGAACGAATGGATTCCTAACAGTTGTGTTTTGCAAATTATTGTGTATAATTTGCAGCTACTGTCAAACTGTTTAGCTTCTAATTGCATTCGACAAGTGTTGGAAACAACGTCCTGAATAGTTCAATATTTTAAATTTTCTCTAAACTAACCTTCAATAGCTCTTTTTGTTCTTATTGCAATTTCCTATAGTAAAAGCTATTTTCATTTTTAATCCCCACAGAAATTTTAAAATAATATTCTATGTCTCGGTATTTAGACATATTACAGACTGTAACAGATGTGGGAAGGAAATCGGAGAAAAACTGCAACACTAAAAAGTGCTGTCAATGAAAGGAAACAACGATTTATGAACAAGTCTATTAGACTTAAAAAAATAAAATAAAAGGAAATTCTTCGAAACATTAATTACAAGTGCAGTCCTTTATTGCTCTGAAAGCTGGACTCTCTTGAAGGCGGACAGAAAACGCTAAGAAGCGATTGAATTTAGACTTAGACAAGGATAACGAGACCCACAAGCACAGAAAGAATGTCCAATAAACATGTTTCTGAAACAAATCTGAGACCGAAAAAACCTCATAGGGCGTATTGAGAACAGTGAAACACTATTTTTGGGCCTCTGACACAATACGTTTCCAACAAATTATATCTACGAGACCATGAATGAAAATAGTTTATGTTTAAAATACATGTTTGACCATCAGCTGCTTTTGATTTAAACCCAAGTATCGATCGGTTTCAGTCATGGGCCATCTTCACGGATAAAGGTTAAAATGGTTTAAGCCACATTACATTTGTCATTACTTAAATAACGTGTAGAGCATGTCATGAATATCAATATACGACACAGGACTTTTGGAAGCAAACATACTAATAATAAGTGTACACAGAGCAGTGCTGAAGAGAAGATCAGGACTGTAAGTATTACATTACTTGACGGCTGTTGATAGTTACTTTCCAGAAATGTTTAAAATAATTTATCACAAAACAGCACAAATATTGATAAATGGTGAGGACAGTGTAAAATACCAAAGAATTGTTACATCAGTAAGTCATAGCCTTTAGAAATTGATGATAAAGTCTCGTTCGAAAGAAGTTCATATGGCAGCTTGTCTTTATAATCCAATATAATGGATAGGTTGACCACACAGACCGTGTTATTTACTAAAATACGTTTTCCTATACAAATCCCAGGATGAAATTTCAATTTTGATGTTCTGAACGTGTCATAACATCGTACGTGTGTACATTAACAAAGTTAATCATACACCGCACTCGTGATCTTCTACTTCGTGGGGAATAGCTAGAGTTACCAAGATTTTCAGTGTATCCAAAACAACGGTGGCTTTCTCGTGCGAAGATCATTAGATGGGTACGAAGCGACTAAGTTTTTTTTTCCCCTTCAGAAACTATACATGCTAAATGTGTTTCATAGTGGATCTATCTTCTTTCTTCGAACGTTATAAATCTGTACGAAGAACACAAATATTCACGCCTGCATTTCCACAAAATCGTATCGCCCACCGGGGACCAAATTATCTGTAATAGAATTTAGCCTTTTATTTTAAACTCTAGCACATAATTTATAGTATTATATATAAGGCTTACGCCTTTGCGTAACTGGATTTTAAACTGACTGACCTCAAAAGTATTACTTTTGCTTGGCGCCATTCTTCTTGGATTCTATAGTTACTCCAGCACCCAGTCGTCTAGGAAGCAAAATTCCTGCATATTTAGGTAAGACATTATTCGTACCGTTTACGTGACGACTTCCTTTTTCATTCTGCTTATCTCTTAGTTCTTTCACCGGCATGGAGTCTAGTTTTGAGGATTCTTATTTTTCAAAATAGTGTTGTCTACATGAAAAACAACCACTGTGAATATCCAAGTTTTGAGGATTCTTATTTTTCAAAATAGTGTTGTCTACATGAAAAACAACCAGTGTGAAAACCCAAGATAATTCTCTCGCTCACCTCGGTTCACTGTCTTAATGACTTTGTATTCTATCGTTTGCTTGATGTCCACGTATTCTAAAAATCACTCAAATGAATCGTATTTTGTTTCGATACAAGCCATTTTGAATTCTTTACCTTTACATTGTAATTTGAATTTCGTGACGTTAATTGTATGTTTTCCTTACTTTTACTGCATTTTCAACTTCCTCTTTTTGCGAATAAATAATTGAAAATAGGAAAAAATGAATCCTGTCTATATCTTTTGCTAAAATTTCTTTTTCATCTCAAATACTTGTTGTTCTATAGTTCATTTATATAAGTTGCAGGCATTTTTTCATGTTAAGCTCATTCTCTCTTTTCACAAATGTGCAAACCAGGTTGAGAAACTTCATTTCTTCAACCTAGATTTTGCTTTTTAACTACTGCTTTGCTCACATTGTCTAGGCGGCCCGTAATAGCCAATTTTTGGTAGAGTTTCATTGTTGCATCTTTTTACTGCCCAATGGTCAACAGTCCACAGCAAATAGCTGACATTTTCCAGCTTGTAGTCAGTACACACTTCTTGTTTGTATTACACATAGCAACCTATTATTTAACTAGTTGAAAGCATAGGCGTCAAAGATATGCTTTCGTAGTACTGGTAAGTGCCCTTGTGCTTTTGTATATCACATGATTCGTGAAGCTCCTATTACAAAATACTTTCCAGGTATGATATGAGAAGTTTATCAGCTGCTCTATAACGATGGAATTAATATTAATGCAACAGTTTCTGCAATATAATTTGATGTTTCAATATAGTTTTCCATTCTCTTATAGCACAGTTAACATAAGTAATAATTGACGGCCGAATCGTGTTCGTAAAGGCCGAAACGTGAAATTTTTGTTAGACGATATCGGGACATTATAATGCCGGCCGCTGAGTGGCAGTAATAATGAGGTGCTCTGGGCAGTCTGTTATCGTCGCCATGCTCCCGCATTGCCCCGTCCGCAGCCCAGCGCCGCGACAGTGCGCCAAGCGGCACGACGGCCACTGCGCATGCGCGGGCCTCCGCCAGCGATACTGCTGCACTTCAGTTCACGTGACGGCAAACTGATTACCCCTGCTAACCAAATTTCGCGGAGAGCCAACTTGGCGACAGCTCTAGCGCCGCCTAATGGCAGCGACACAGACGAACACGCACACGAGTACAAATAGGGTGGGGCACTCCTCGCCACAGCGATAGTAGACGGCGAAGTAACAGCAGTGTCTACGGGCTGAGTATGCAGCATTGCGAGGCGACAATTTCAATGTTTAATGCCTTCGGAAACGATACCCGGCGCGAATTCAATTTCTGCTCCTGTCCTTCCCTCCGCTGTGCCTGTTGGGTGGGCTCCCCCCTTTTATTGATTTTCTGCGACACTGTAATTCGCTTAATCCCATTAATACAGCCATCTTCTCGGAAGAGGCTATTCTTGCACCTCTGTCGCTGCACCCGTTTCTCCTGAGTCGTGGGACGCTGTTGCTGGTGTTAAAGAGTATCACCACATCTGCATATTTCTTCTAGTAGATCGCTACATCTGCGTCCGTATAACGAATGTTCGTCGGTATTCAAGTCCTTACCTCTACTACAATTGAGTAGTGCTAAGATATTAAGGATACAGAAGAAAATGCTTTATTTTGTTCATCCCAAGAAATGGGAAAAAACTGAGTAAGCGAGTAAACTGGGGTAGGATCTAAGTGCAGACTTTCATACGAAAACAATTTTTGTAGTCGCGATACAATGGACCAAAACATGCTCGCGAAGGATGAGATTTGACTGAATATTTCTTTGATGATTGTATACAGCAGTTTAACATGTATAGAGAGTAACCCCTAAGGCTTATACCTGGCATGCATCAACAAAGTATCATAAGCGGGTCCCTGCATTTAAATGTTGATTTCAGCCTCACATTTAGCTTTCTTCCTTTCTTTTTAGTGCAGTAGTTTCAATGCGTGCGTGCATATTAAGGCTGCAAGTACTGATGACACACGGCGAAAAACTGAACCCAATATGTTCTTTCACTTGCTCAAATCGTATCTTTAAGGCTATTACAATACTGGCCTCTCACTTCATACCTGCCCACCCCTATGACATTTTTAGATTTCACCCTCATTTCCCAATAAAGGAAATCAGTATCATTATTAAACGAAACTTCTACATTTTTACGGTCCATCACACTGAGGAAAAAAAATCTTTATAAAATACAGCACACGTTAAGCTAAACGTAACATAATGAACTTAACACAAAGAACTACAACGTTTTTAGACATTCGACCATATTTCTACGAACAACAAAAAATACTTCTTAATGTCTAATGTAATATTCCTTCCAATTTTTTAATGTTCTTACGTTTTCTGTGAGTTTTCTGTTGTGTTCCAGATGATTCTTGGGCCATTATCCCTCCTATCTCCCATTAAGTTCTCCTCTTTGCGAAATTGGATCTCTCTTTCTGTGGTCGGAGCAATGCTTACTGGCATACTGAGTATTATATTCGGTACGCAGTCGTGGGATATTTGAAATCCTTTATTTTAGGATCTGATTATTTTCAACGTCTACTATATTGTATGCCTACTCATCATATAATATTAATGCTCAATTTATGTTCCCTCCATTCATAAACTTTAGCATCCGCCTCCTTGTCAGCTTACGTAAATTAGGAAAAGAAACTATTTTAGCGATGAAGGGCGCTGTCAAGTAATGAGGTGAAAGATGGAGGAAGAACGCAGACAGCACGGCAGTCCTCTACCGACTAAGAGTTCCAAACTGCAGAGGGAAGACAATTAGAGTAAGAACTCGTAACTTCAGAAATGGATCAGTGCCAAACGAACGGATGCCAACTTAATTTTTGTCCATGACTACTTTAATGATCAACGTATTAAAATACAGTCATTAGATGGCAAACGTATGGGTTTTACGTAATGCATAAATGAAGCGTTGGGTCCTGTGATTTGTACTAATAAATTAAGCACATACACCACATCTGCAGACCACACAATGGCATAGAAAGAAATCTCGCATCCCAAACGATAGTGAATACCACTACAAGCTGAGTAAAACGTCTCTCTCTCTCTCTCTCTCTCTCTCTCTCACACACACACACACACACACACACACACACACACACACACACACACACACACACATATATTAACATTTTATATATATAGATGAAGAGGTTGGCACAGAAGCCCGAATACACCGAAATTTTGCGGCCGACTACTGCAAACAAAGTGAGAGCAGAACAAATTATCGCCAGCCATACGCCAGAAAGGCTAACTACTGTGAAGTGAACTTGAAAATGATGAAGTCCGTAGAATCTATGACTCGAAAACTTTACGTGAATGCCGCTACAGAAGCCACAACATAATACCATTAACGAATCTTTTCTTTGTTTCCCTCATCAGTCTTCAGACTCGTTTGATGTGGCTTGGCATGACTTCGTCTTCTGCGCCAACCTCTTCATCTCAGAGTGGCCGTTAACCCAACATCCTGAATTATTTATTGTGTATATTCCTGTCTGTCTTTCCCTACAGATTCTGCCTTCTTCCCAGATTTATTCTACCGACCCGTCCACTCTTCTAGTCAATGTTTGCCACTTCTTCCTTTCCTCGATGACTGTAATTTCTTATCTTACAAGTCCACTTCATCTGCAGCATCCTATCTCAAACGTTTTCATTCTATTCTTTTCCGGTTTCCCACTGCCCACGTCTCACTTCCACAGAGTTCTCGTCTCCCGACAAACATTAGCAGTTTTTACGTTTGGTACAACTAGACTCAGCGAGGAATGCCCTCTTTTCTTGTGCTAGCTAGTCTGCTGTATATGCCCTCCTTGCTGAGTCCGTTACGCGTTGTTTTGCTTCCAAGGTAGCGGAATTCCTTCACTTACGGCTAATCTGATTTCTGCTACTCCTCTTTACTTTCGTCATTTTTTGGTTTACTCCCAATTGATATTCTACACTTATTATACTACTCATTCCCTCTACAAGTCTCTTAACTCTTTCTCAGATTCACTGAGGGCAGCAATGTTGTCAGAGAATCTGAGCACTGCTATCCTTTCACCTTAATCATAGTTCACCTCCTGAACCTATATTTCATTTTCGTTATTGCTGCTTCGACGTACAGGCTGAACAGAAGTAGTGAAGTAAAAGTACATGCTTTAAGAGTAATATTCAGTTCGCCTTTGGTAGGTACCAACAACATATCGTAATAGCAGGAAACACGGCATCGCAGGTATACACTACTGCAGTTCAAGCTGACGAACGCCAATATTTCTCACTTTATTGCCAATTTTTTCCTTGTTGCGGTTAACGCCTAAAATGAGAAAGAGGGCGAGCTAGATGGCTCTGAGGCTGAGGAATACACTGTACACGCATTCGGGAAGACCGAGCTCAAATCCCCGTCCGACCATCCAAATTTATAGTGTCTATATTTTCCCTTACTCGCTTTGCATAAATGCAGTGTGGTCCCTTCGAAAAGGACCAGATCTTCTTCCTCGTCCTTCCCCTATCCCAGCTTACGGCTTCCTTTCTAATTATCTTGTTGTCCACTGAATCTTTAGGATATAATTGTCTCAGCATCCCTGTGTGGGAGACGGGACGCTAAATTTTAGTATATAACTTCAAATGAAATAAACACAATCATCACTCGTCATTATCAGCACCATGATGAGCAGCAGAAGCAGCAGCAGCAGCAGTGTGATATCCAATGATGAGCAAAGGCTTTCTCTAGACTTTCCCATACGTTCCAGTAGTCTGCAACCACCCATATCGTACTACTGTAATAATTGTACTACTGTAATTAACAAGAATGACTATTGTGCCACAGTACTTTTTTTAAAAAAATGATGAAAAATACACAAGAATGTAATGAAGACTGAGACTGTCGAAACGCGTTTCCGTCTGTCACATGCCGTCCGCGTTGCGGAGGTAGAGGGATAAATGGTTCAAATGGCTCTGAGCACTATGGAACTTAACTTCTGAGGTCATCAGTCCCCTAGAACTTAGAACTACTTAAACCGAACTAACCTAAGGACATCACACACATCCATGCCCGAGGCAGGATTCGAACCTGCGTCCGTAGCGGTCGCGCGGTTCCAGACTGTAGCGCCTAGAACCGCTTGGCCACTCCGTCCAGCGGCAGAGGGATAACTGCAATTTGTGTGTGTAGTAGATATGCAAGATAAAGAGGTATCTCACGATAACTTATGCATCAATTACTGGATGAATGCTATAGCTCTATTTACTTAAATATTCACAGTAAATCTATTGTGATCTCCTATTTTCTATAATTTATAATTTTTGTCCTAGTATTATGTTCCCAGAACTTATATGCTCTGTCATATCTGTGCATTAGGTCCTTGTATGAGCTGTATTTTCACAACGCGAACTTAAAGCACTGGTAACATGTCTGTTTCTTTATACGTTTAAATTTGTTTTTGTTTGTTTAACGTATGCAGCTGTGCAAGAGATAACAGCTGTTATATTCCACTGAAGAGCATCGCACGGTAGTTACAATAGCATGCTCTTAGCACTCCACCTTATGGGGTGTTACACCACAAACGCCATCTCAGTGCGATACTTCAATGCACAAACAAACATCAGTTGTAAACAAATTTTGCAAGCCTGATACTGGTCATTCTGTTCTTTCAAATGACAATGTGACGTAAATTTGAGGCAGGCAGAAGTTATATGTAAAGCGTATGACATCTCTTTTGATTTAAATAATAAAATACATTTTTTATGCATAGCAGGGCGCGTTTCAGGAATTTTATTCTCATTTTCAAGCACTGCAGGCGTTCATATTAGTATTGTATATGATCGTTGCGAGTATGTTGCTCTGATTCTCTCGACATGCAGTTGTTTATGGTTTTACTGCAACTGGAAAATATAAATGTTGGAATTATTAGACGTTAATGCAAAAAAAAATAGTCTTTCTTGTGTACCTGCTCCAGGTATTCTGCCACCTTCATTAAGCAAAAATTAAAACAAGCGCAAACCATCATAACACGCCAGAAAGATATTGCGACAATATTGCTTCCCAAAGACTTTGGATATAATCAGAAGTGTCCTGTTTTAGTGTATTACTTTTGTATTTACATTAACTGTTATCAGTAAGAATAATGAGTTTTTAAATTAAAACTTATGTTTTACTTTCCATTTTTATACTGTTTTGTTGCAAATATTGAGATAAGTGTATGCAGGACTGAACACATTTACGAATTTACTGTGGTATAATTAACACGAGGAACAGTAACTATTTAGCTTGTAATAGGCAACATTTTCTCCCGATTTTTTGTGGTGTATTAAACCATGTGATTCCTCCATTAAATCTGCTATATGCGATTTCTGGAGTTGATGGAGTATCTTATCATCATCTGTGTTTGTGAATGCATGGTGAGTGCCTTTTTTATTTGCGTTGCTGCGCCTGATTTTTGTGAATTGTTTACGTGTGTAACTGTTCGATGTGTTCAGTTTTCTGCGCGTAGTATTGAAATGTTCATACTAGATTAGCACTTAAAAAGTTACGAGAGTTATATTTTCAGATCACACTAATACCATAAAAAAGACTGCTGCAGGTTACTGTGATCGGTGACCGCATACAAACCCCACAGCACTTGAAATTGGGAAATAGTTCCGAAACGCTCTGGCTTTCGAAAAACATAGTTAATTATGAACGAAATGTTGCAGGCTTTCGAAAAACATTGTTAATAATGAGTGAAATTAACTTCTGGTTTACTTGCCTAGCGTGAGCACAAGCAGCTCTCTTCCCGACTTATGACGGTATTTCCACACAATTGCGAGACCAACTCGCGAGATAACCATTGCCGGCTTGCATATTGCTCGTTTACGAATATGCCTGAGGGGTATGTGGGACCCCGGTCCTGCAGTCGGCTAGGACGTGAGGTAATTTATCGGGAGGGCTGTTATTCGGTCGCGTCGCGTAGGAAGGCAGGCAGAGAGAGCAGTAGCCCCCTCCCTCCCGCAGCGTCTGGCCAAGAGCGGCAACGCCGCGCCATTAAGCTCTGTGCTACAAATTTCATTCTGGCAAGCAACGCGGCGTGCACGCGACGTCATTTACCACGACAGTACAGACAGCATCACATACTGATGTGCTGCGTCGCAGTTTTTTTAATAACTCTGTGCCAAACAAGTTCTTTTGTCTCATCAATATCTTATCTCAATGCTGTTTACATCGCTATTCTAAAGCTACTATATCTACGTTGTCTACGGGATGCAATCACGTATTAAAAATTGTCACCCACAGGTCGATAGGTGCGACGTATGGTAGAAAATACGTTTTTTTTAATAATTATATTGGCTTTCAGGTGATCCTATTCGAAGTAGACCCGAAGGAAATATTTTAGACAACATATAACAGATGTATGTTTACAGCAAAACGCAATTACAATAATATTCGACATTAAAATATGGTAGCCATAGTATCATCTCTTGGCAAACAAAAGCAGTGAAATAAACGAAAAACTGGAACAATCCTTCTTAGGACCTTAACCGCGATGTCCAGGAATACAATATGCTAATATTTATTCCTACATGAAGTCGATACAGTTGTTACATAATTCAATTATGTTGTGTAGCAATAAATATTAAATCACTCATCAATCCTCGGATTCTTTTCGACACCACGCGTTTTACTAGGCATGGTGCTGTTCGAGTTGTTATGGCGATGACTTCCTCCCACAAATGAACTGACTCACCCAGGGAGGACTACCGTCTACTGTGGCTTTCAAACCACGGCGCAATTCGGCGTATTTCAGATCATCAAACGTTGCCTGAGGTGACAGAAGTGATAAGTGACAGATAAAAATCCTAGGGTTGTTTGATGATCGAACCAAAATTCTTTGTATTTATAAAAAAAAATGGTTCAAATGGCTCTGAGCACTATGGGACTTAACATCTGAGGTTATCAGTCCCCTAGACTTAGAACTATTAAAACCTAATTAACCTAAGGACATCACACACATTCATGCCCGAGGCAGGATTCGAACCTGAGACCGTAGCAGCAGCGCGGTTCCGGACTGAAGCGCCTAGAACTGCTCGGCCATAGCAGCCGGCTTTGTAGTCCGGCATTTTAGCACTGAGCCACCAAGGCACACTAACTTGCATGTTTAATTTTAACTACAAACAGGAATAGACGATACCATTACTTTTCTGCACAATATGAATGTAAAAAATTGTTTAAAGTTTAAATTGGCATGCAATGTTCTATGTCACTTGTAAGATCATTTTCGTTCACTTAACACTGTAAATATAATTTGTAAAAGTGGTTTCATCGGGATGTCACATACAAGTCACAGCTAAGGAAACGAAAAGAAGGAAGATTGCAGTTGAATATCGACGGCGAGATTAGAGAAAGAACACAGTCTCGGATTAGGGGTAGGAAACTGGCTATGTAATTTTCAAGGAAACATCACAACAAATGTCTTACGCTATTTACCGAAACCTAAACCTGCATGTCCGGTGTGCACTTGAATCAATGGCATACCGAATACGTGCTACGTACTGCGCTACATCGATCGCTCACAGCTACGGGAACACGCTGATCCAAAACGTACACGGCCCAGCCAGTTGACTATAAGGCAGTGGTTAGAACACTGGACGTGCTTTCAGGAGGTTGGCGTTTCAAAGCTCCTATCCGGCCATCCAGTTTCGGGATCCCGCGATTTCCCTAATTCACTTAGGGCAACTGCTTGCATGGGTCCCTTATAAAGGACACGGCAATTTAATTCCCCTCGAGACTGCTCCATCGCTTACTGACTTCATCATCCAGGAAACATTTAGCATTAATCTTCCCCCTTCTTGTTGTGTTGTTAACCTGTGACAAGTGCAATAGCGGGACGCTGATAGTGTTTCGGATGGCGAACACGAACAAATGGGACAAGATCGAGGAAGGGTTCACTACCTCCCCTATCCACAACCCCCTTCGGCAGAAGAGCGTGTACAGTGTGTTTCACAGTGCCTAATACAGGCCTCTAGGGGTTAGCGGAGACATAGTAGATAAAGGTTTGATAAGCAACTTGTGTCCGGAGATGAACCGTTTGGATAAAAATTAAGTTTGAATATGGGATCACTTTCGAATTTCCCACTTCCCAGTACGCATACAGTGGAGACAATGAGCTGTCTGACCTGTCGGTTCTGGAGCTGCTCCATGTGGCAGCCATGCTGTTCGTTACCCGATACATACACTGATCAGCCAGAACATCATAACCACCTACATAATAGCCATTAGGTCCATCTTTGGAGAGGATAACAGTGGCGACGCGCAGTGGCATGGAAGCAATGAGGCCATGTTTCGACGCTGGAGGGAGCGCATCTGCACACACAAGTCACCCAACTCCAGTAAATTCCGAGTAGGGGTGGGACGAGTTCCGACGCCACGTTCAATCACATCCAGATATGTTCGATTAGGTTCAGATCTGGCTAGCTGGGGTGTGTGGGGGGGGGGGGGGGGGCAGCATATCATCCAGTCAGCCGGATTTGCACAACCGGTGAGTTCAGCCATAGGCCAGGCTGAAGTGTTACGTGGCGCGCGGGGCGTTACCGGCAGTTTGGCACTTGACGGCCCGGCCCTGCTCAGTTGTAAGTGGCACCGAAAACTTCGTGGCAACGTCTCGACTCTGTGGAGAACGCGAAAGCCTAGCACAATGCTTTCCGGCGTAGGAAAGTCTCTCCCCAGAATTGAATTTGTTTAAGTAAATATTTAAGTGTTCATATCCTAGCTGAACAATGGTACCAGTTTCCAGAATGAGATTTTCACTCCGCACTCGGCACGCCTCGTAGCCGATCGACATTCCCATCGCTTCCGCGTAAAGTCCCGGTGCAGCTGACAGCAGTGATCCCCTCCCTCTCCTTTCATTTCTTCCCCTCTCCATCTTCAATTTACATATAATGTATAGCAGCTGCGGATTCTGCGTAGTCCTTTCGGACATGTCCCACATTCATACAGAATTGTACAATACCAAAGGCTGAAATCGATTGCACTGATTGAAGTGGTTTTTGTACAAAGCTTAAAATATGATCATTAGCTTAAAAATATCTTGTGCTTTTAACTGAAGCTCTTTATTATATACTTTCTTTTCTTCAAAGATATTTCCATTTTCCTTACGTCAGTTGGGGGTATGTAAATAATGATTAACACTTTATTTTAATCTTTGTAATAGAAATGTTGTAGTACTCTTTGGCTTAATATAGCTACACTTTTACAACATGGCTCTGTGATATGTTCCGGAGGATGGTCGAGAGAGAATCGCAGGGCTACCCCCAGTTGTGGGGTTCGTGCAATGGCTGTACTCTTAGTTTTGGGCAAACTGCGGATATCACGTGGGCGGGTTTCAGGAACTGGCGCGTACCTACGACCGGAGGTTTCAGTATAACACAAGGGTCTTGAGAGATGACAACATGCGATACTTCCCTCCTGAGGTAATGTAATTGTGCGCGGAACGCCGATGTTACGGAACAATTTCTCGGCACTCTACAGCTTAAGTTTAAATGTGTATGCCTTTATTTTGGTTCCTGCCCCGTGCATGCAAGAGGTGAGTCGGTGATGGCTCTACGGGACAAACTGCGGCATCAGAACGAATGGACACACACTACCGGAATACGTGCCACTCTTCAGCAAGATACCTGGCACAGCACAGCACCACAGCTACCAACTTGTGTCGCTGGCACACGAAAACATTTCCCTTGTTCTCCGGCTTCTATAGCAACAGCACTGTTTGCCCTCGGCAACGAATCACTTTATGTAGATAATATGTGTACATTTCCCTCGGCAACGTATGACTGTACGTAGACATATTTGCACTAATTTTAAACCCTGCAGGATTTGAAAGTGTGCTGGACGATTAATAGTACCAAGTCCTTAGTAACGGAAGGGAGTCCAGAAAACTGACAATATGTGTGTAAGAATTCCGAAATGTTGCAAGAACTCCGAAATGTTATCACTGATAATACTTTTATGAATACTTGGCGAATAAATTTATCCAGCCACATGCAATCCTTGCATGGCAGTTTCACTGCTTTGTCTCACTGGGACACACAGTACTCTCATATGCCCTATAGGAACCGAACCCAGGACCCACCCATTGGTAGCCAGCAATGCTAACCGCTACAGCATGCAGGCGGTCTGTTTTGCGAACATAAAGCGAGTCACTGTAAACAAGAAACGCATTTTCCAACTGGCGCCATCGGCTATACCAAAAATTCAACGAATTATTGAACACTAACCTAATGATCTCATACTTGACAGACTAAAGTTTATTAGCATTGCTGGATCAAAAATGAAAATCTGATCACATGTACCGTCAATGGGCCACAAAAGCATAAACAAACCAATTAATTATGTAACGGATTTCTCTCGTAACGCTGATACAATCCCGTTCTATGTAATTACATCAATGCTTCTATGCATCTAAACAAGGTTTCTGATTAGTGTTAAATGTTACTGAACATTCTGCTCACTGTCATCCGAGGTAATGAACCATTTTTTTCATTCTTCAATGAGCTGTTGTCATCTTTATTTTGTCGTTGTAGTCTTCAGCCCGAAGAATAGTTTGATGCAGTTCTCCACGCTACTTCTACGCCGTGCAACCCTCCTCCGCTTCGATTTATTACTGAAACCTACTTCCTTTTGAATCTTCTAACTGTATTCATCTCTTGGTCTTCCTCTACAATTTTCTCCACCCACACTTCTTTCCAATCCTAATTCAAAAAATGGCTCTGAGCACTATGGGATTGAACATCTGACGTCATCAGTCCCCTAGACTTAGAACTACTTAAACCTAACTAACCTAAGGACATCTCACACATCCATGTCCGAGGCAGGATTCGAAACTGCGACCGTAGCGGTCGCGTGGTCCCGACTGAAGAGCCTAGAACCGCTGGGCCACCCTGGCCGGCTCTAATCCTAGCTGATGATTCCTTGCCATCTCAGAACATGTCCTATGAATTGTTCCTTTTTAGTTGTGCCGCAAGCTTCTTTTCCTCGTAATTCTGTTCCATACTTCCTCATTACGACATCCATCTAAACTTCACCATTCTTCTGCAACACCATATTTGAAAGGCTTCTATTCTCTTCTTTTCTAAACTGTTTATCGTCCATGTTTCACTTCCATATGTCCGCCCCCGGTAGCTGAATGGTCAGCGTGACGGATTGTCAATCCTTTGGGCCCGGGTTCGATTCCCGGCTGCGTCGGGAAATTTTCTCCGTCCAGGGGCTGGGCGTTGTGCTGTCATCATCATCATCCTAGCATCCTCAACGACTGCAGGTCGCCGAAGTGGCGTCAAATTGAAAGACCGGCAACCGGCGAACGGTCTGCCCGACGGGGGGCGCTAGCCATACGATTTAAAAAAAAAAAAAAAAAAAATCCATATATGCTACACTCGAGGTAAGTACTTCAGAAGCGGACTCCGTAACATTTAAATTTATATTCCGTGTTAACAAATTTCTCTTCTTCAGAAACGCTTTTCTTCCCACTGTCAGTCTGCATTTTATATACACTCTGCTTCGGCCGTCATCACTTATTTTACTGCCCAAAAAGAAAATCTCATTTACTAATTGCAGTGTCTCATTTCCTACTTTAATTCCCTCAGCATCGCTTGATTTAATTTGACTACATTGTATTACTCTGTTTCGGTGTTCATCTTATATCGTTCTTGCAACATACTGTCCATTCCATTCACCTGCTCTTCCAAATCCTTTACTGTCTCTGACAATCACAATCTCATCGCCAAATTCTTCTCCCTGAATTTTAATTCCTTTCCAGATTTGGTTTTGGTTTCCTTTACTGCTTACTCAGTGTAGAGGACAGGCTACAACCCGGTCTCACTCCCTTCTCAAACAGTATTGCCCTTACTTGTTCCCTCTTGTAACTGCCGTCTAGTTTCTTATAGAATTCGATAATCACAAGAAAAGAAGGTTGATATGTCGCGTACGCATTTCAGCTTGCCGCAAAAACATCCGGGGATGTGTTGAAAGTTAGGGAGAACCTTAAAGGTACAACGCTATTCAGTATCCATTGCTATGTGAGCAGCATCGCCGTGCAGACAGCATTACACTTTACTAGTGGCAAAAATAAGGCGCTTATTTTTGGACCCTTTCAGAGACTCTACAGTTGTGCCGCGTGAAGCAACGCTATATGCAGATGTAGAAAACGGTGAACACCACGGAGGTGGCGATGGTGAGATTTGACATTTGATCTGATGCAAGGAAAATGAGACTAAAAACAGTGGATACTGTATCTCATCTAAATGCTACTTCCCCCTGATAGTAAAACAATCTAACAATTAGGCTTTCACATAGACCAAAAACTCAGCTGGAATAATCACACAGAGGAAACCTACCATGTCTCATCTACCTGCTAAGAAAGTTGAGCGGCTGTGTCAGTAAAGAACTTCATTACATGCATATCTCACATTCTTCCATTCCTATCCGAGTTATGCAATGATTCTACAGGATAATTCGGTAGGCTCAAAATTAGCGTTTACGGAGAAAGAAAGTTATCAATTGCGTCGCAGCACTTAGCCCGGCGAATCAGATTATTAGAAAAAATACAATGACGATATCAGCGAGTGTATCTATAACAAACTTAAATAAAACTAAGTATGACCTAAGGTCAATCCATGGTCTTAACACAAGAAGTAGGCATACAATTTAACATGTAATGTGTTAGGTTGGCAATAAGTACGAACGTCATAGACTTGTCTGCTTCAACAAGCAACTGGAATACGCATACAAAAGCCAATACATAAATTTAAAACTAGCACTGGGGACTGGACGAAACTGAAGGATTTCACTCTGCACAAAAGTTCCAAGAGTGTGTGACAAATGACCAACGTTTCTTACGCGAAATAGCCATAAATTAACACTCGGCTATTATATAATTGTACGACATCCTGCGTATCTAAATATTACTGTCTTGTACTTATTAGCATTTACGTAACTGCTGAGTTACTTTTTTATTTGCTAGTCACCCAATTGGGCAGTGTATTTATCTTCTAAGTGATCTATTATGTAGTATCATTTGTTTAAATGTGCGGTTATATTATTTTCTTGTACTTACGACATTACATTATTTTGTCTGATGATGCTGATTCTGTGTAAAAATGTTCAAAGATGAATAAAGCATGTATTTGTAAATTGAACAGAGAGACGTCACGAAGCATTAAATACTGTACGATACTACACTGTGCGACGCTTTCGCTACCCGTGCTCCAGGGTCCCGTCGTCAGTGGGTGAGGCCTTATCGCTCTGTGGTCGGTGAAACAGCGCAGCCAAGCGCTCTCTGCCGCCTGCGTGGCTTACCTGGAACAAAGCAAAGACCGGAGTTAGCTGGCAACACTCTCGTCACTTACTAACAATAAGCGCTAGACTAAGCTACTACAGCACACACTAGCGGCGCCAGATGAAAGCAATCACGCTGGAGACCCAAAGACGTGTGCAGGTGTGGGAAGACTAATCAATGCTTCGCTTCCGCAGGTGGATATCCTGCGTCGGGTTTCCGACTGGCGCACTGTATCTAGTTATCAGGAAGTTTGGTCTACGGAATCTAAGAAAGAACTCGTACCAGGACGGATGGACTGGAACGGAACATCCCACAACATGACACAGAAGAGACAACAACAGTTTAATGACGTGTTGAAACAGATACGATTAACAATGGAGGACAAGTTCAGCTTTAGACTTTTCGAAAAAAGACAGTCGCCTTATTCATATTTGGGTCACTTTCATAAGGATACAGGACAAGTCGTGGTCTTACAGTTTACAAGCAAACAAACAGTGACGCAATTACTACATACAGGCATTTCATTCTTACAGGTCTAGGACGACAAGGACGGGACAGATAGTCGGACGTGGCTTTACAACCATCGCGAAATTTCCTAGAAATAATTCCGGACAGCCATTCGAAACCTAAAGCGTGGTGGTTGGGTGGAGAGTAGAATCTTCAACTTCAAATGGCTTTAAGCACTATGGGACTTAACATCTGAGGTCATCAGACTTAGACTTTGAAACTACTTAAACCTAACTAACCTAAGGACATCACACACACCCATGCCCGAGACAGGATTCGAATTTGCGACCGCAGCAGCAACGCGATTCCGGACTGAAGCGCCTAGAACCGCTAGGCCACAGCGGCCGGCGAGTAGAATCTCTACCCTCTGAAACAGCCCAACCTTTCACGATTTATCCCTAATCTACAATACTGTTATGAAAAGAAGTTGCTTAATAATACAGGAATCTAGAGCTTCACGGCCCACTTCAGCTTCCAATGAGTGCACACACATAACTTCGTAACTGTAACGCTCTACACACATTGTCAGCTGACAGCAGGGCCATGGCGACCATGTTTGGTTTCCACTTTCTATACTGCAATTTCACATCTGCCCGCTTCAAAGGTTGAGTCAAAATCCTGTACAGTGAGTGATATACTGAGCTCGGAAAGAAGATCACGTGTTTGTATTACACATTACAGAGCGTTGCGGGTACAGTTTTACAGAACAGAAATAAGGAAACATTATGGTGCAGAAGTGTAGTATAAAGCGACGATAATGTTTTATTGTTAACATTTGTGTCACTTTTTTAGCAAGCTCCCACGCTGTATTGTCTAAGTAACACTTCACTGTCTGGAAGGTATTGAATAACAGGTACGTTTTACCCCAATTAGTTTCTCTAATCTCTTTAGTCTTCTTGGGCAATATATTGCACATTTTGTACTCCTTCGTAGAGAATGTTGGTTTGAGTTTTACGTTTATTCTTTCTTGGTGAAATTTACGTTCGGTCTAGATCTTTCCACTGTCATGGGCACCTATTGTGCAATACGTATGAAGGTTATTTTTGATGTCCATAACTAATTGATAAAGTACTAGTATGGCTTAGTTAAAATCCCCAATGCTTTGAACGAACTTATATAACGATATCGGTTATTGATTTCCATTATTATTATTATTATTATTATTATTATTATTCATGGCTTTCGTCTGTATTTTAGCACCTGTGTTCATATTTAGTCCATTTATTCCAAAAGAATAACATAGCTAAGTATATGCGTGTCAACATATGGTGTAGGTAAATACAACAGTTCAGCTGATGTCGCTACATCTATGAGAACCATCTCTGCAGTTCCGGCTGGCAAAAAATATGAACTATGTATAAAATTTATTGCTACAATAATTTTTTTCCATGTACGTAACCACATCATCGTTTTGTAATGTTGATCAACAAATCCGGGTACTTAGCCAAAACGTTAATTAACATCACAGCTCTTCACGAGGAAGTCTTGGTCGCTTATTAATTTCGGAGTGACATTACGCGACACATTTTTTGCGCTGTTTTCATAGCCACCTGCATACAATAGTATTTTATTTAATACTAAATATCCCGTGCCAACGTCGGCTGTTAGTAACACCACTAAACTGCGTTTCCCTCGTTTAGTTCCCACGAAAAATCTAGTAACTGTAACATGGTTCTTCTTGAATAGACATTCCATATAGTAGCGATGCTTTATTTTTAATCGTGCGTATAGCAGCGAGGCGGTCCGCTTTGATCTTTCTACAGAACACTTTCGCGTTAGTTAATCTTTGAACACCCGTTCAATGTTACTGCTCCAAAAGAAACTATCAAAGACGAAAATCGTACGCCTATAATTACCGCTTTATCTCCGACTCAACATGAGTGTTTTTCCCCTCCATACCTCTACTTCGCAGCGTAGGAATTTTATAGAGAAACTGCCATCGCCTCTGAAATAAGATTCTGAAGAAAACACCAAAAAGTCAGCCAGTCAAATACGAAGTACCATGTGGATGGCAGTGATTTAATGGTTGTGCAGCGTAGCATCGTTCTGGTGTTTGCAGGGCTGGATGGGAGGGAGAGGAGGAGGGTGATAAAACACGGAACCGACACACGGTCAACTAGTCTCTAAGAGAATCAAGCGGCTCACTGAGCACAACGTTAAAAAGTTTCACGTACTCTCACTAGAAAACATACTGTGAACATTGTGTGGGGCTGAAACCTCGTATTCAAAAAGTTGTTCACAAGTACTAGAAAGCCCGAAGCGATTTCTTATCCAGTTATCCTGGTTTATACGTAGTGTTGGGAAATATCCATCCTGCCTCTCTTTCGATTGCACTAAATAGTCAGGACTCAGAGGTTATATTTTTTTACTAACTTCAATTTAGATGTCACTGGAAACATTTCAAAATTACTTTTTCTTTTCTCGACCATATTGCGACTTTATCTCCTAATGTTGCAATTTTGAATGTGGCAGAAAGGAGGTCTGCACCTTTACCTTGTAAATTAACATCTGTCTTGTAGAGTGTTTCAAACAAATCAGAAAGCTAACGTGTGCTCCATAGTTCGTCTATTAATACACCCACAAACTTGATTTTATTTTCTTGCTCATATAACTGCTGTTCTGCCGTTCATACGCACGACTAAGTATTCTCCTTATGAATAACCAACGGTCTTCTGTATGAAGGATGTGGTTACAATGCTGTGTTCCTTGCTCATCACATATTTGAGCAAAAGGTCTTGGCTTGAGAGGCCTGCGCTTAATGTAATTTATCATTCTAACAGTCTCGTCCAAAACTGATTTCAAATTCTTTCCAATTGCTTTTTCAACGAGCGCTTCTCTAGATAGCAGTGCGTAATAATGTTTTTTCGCCAGTGTGATAAATCCTTTTATGGAACCTGTATTGAAGGGACGCCGTCTGTGCGTATGTCGACATAATTCTTGAACGACACATTCACTATCACTGCGTATCCATTTATTACTTTGCTAGATAAGGGAATTTCCTTGTAACAGAGATACTATTCAATTGTGTTTTCCTTCATCAATGAAACGAATAAAATAAAAGACATGACCTAGGCCGCTTACATTTGCAGATTCATCCACCTGAACTGTAAACATTTGAACTGTTCAGTATTTTCAGACTTATCTTGAACACGCTATTGCAGTGCCTTTGTTATTCCGTTGACGATGCAAAGTTCTTTCGGACATGCGAAAAGGCACTGCGGCGACCACAGCCGTTACGAAAAACATCAAATGAATTCGCAATTGCGAGAAAGGGTTGCATCAGCTGTAGAGTGGAAAGACGACAATGAAAATTTATGTCAGAGCGGGACTCGAACCCGGATATCCCACTTATCACGAGCAGTTTCCTTACCAATTGGCTATCCGTGCACGACCCACAGCCAGACCCAAACTTCCATATGTCGTCAACCATTCGTCTACGACCTTCACTCATACTTCAGTTATGTATATTTCCGTACAGGTGAGACGTTGTACATTTGAGTCGCTTGTCCGGTAGCCAAATGGTAAGGCGCCTGGCGATGAGCGGGAGATCCGGGCTCGCGTCCCGCTCCGGCACAAATTTCCACTGTCGTCATTTTACTCTACAGCTGATGTAGCCCTTATTCGCAATTGCGAATTCATTTGATGTGTATCCTGTATACGTCTTCGAACTGTATTATCAGCAAAGGATTTTTTTCATATCACATTCAAACTCAGCACCAAACAGTGTTTTCACTACAGCGCAGCAAGCTGGAACACGAGGTAACTTTTTTTTTTTTTTTTGCAATAATCTCAGCAACACGATAACTATCTTCTAGAGCGTTATCAGACGTCTTAAATTTCTAAGTAAAGAATGACCTCTGCTGATTCTTCTCCTTTAAAATTTCTTTACAACAGTCAAAATGTTTTCCTTGTAAATGCTTTATTTTTGCTGAAATATGGCTCAGCAATTTATTCGGTAGCAAGCTTGCATTGGAAAGTTTTTTCTACAGAAATCACACACTCCGGCGTAAGGCATCCTTTATCACGACACCACACGAACCCCGTTTTTAGGTATTCTTTATTATACACACTCTGTTTTGTGTCATTGCTACTGCATGCTGCTGCTGGACAAACAGAGGTTTGGGTGGCATTATTTTATTGTTGTTCTACACCTATCTATTGACGTTTGAGGCTCATTGCTTGACTGATGCTCTGCATCTGATGTTTCATGAACTTCCAGAGGTCTCTTTTTGATAATAAATTTCTCCATGTCTGCTGACTTCTGCAAATTACATCACTTTGCAAGACACAATATCATGAACGAAGCAAAGTAACAGTTTGAACGGAAAGTGTACAATCTGCCACTACCGCCAGCTGAAGAACTTGTTAAGACGTGGGCCGATAGGGACAGCAACAGAAGAGAATAAAACACGTAGTGTCTGGAATTGCATGCACAAAAAAGTGGAATTCAACACACCGTTATTTAATGCGTGATCTACAGTTACAGCGAACGAAGAGAAGGATGTTTTGTATTACTATTTGCATTGTAACGCATGGCGACACCGTTGATGTTACTACTCGACACCCCGTGCTGTCGGGACAACTAGTTTGGAAAGTTCTGGCCTAGGCCCTAGAGTAGAGCTCGCCAAACGTTTTTTTTTACTGAAGAACCAATACTGTACGGATATTTCGGGGCGGCACCTCGTGCTCCATATGTACTGATGTTGTTGCTAACTGGTAACTTAAATAAATCAGTATGTTGGGAGCCCCCAGTAGACTATTTATTGTAAGGACGTCCTAAGTTGGCCGCCGGACCCCAGGCCCACGTACTGATCATTAAAAGCCGTCATCATTCGGAATACACTGAGTCAGCCGGTCTCTGTTTTAGACTGCTGCCACCCTCAGCAACCCCAGAACTGACAGACTGTAATTGCCGACGAAGTGTTGTGTTGTCTGAGTGACTGGGTGGTAATAATGGAAATTTTACTAATACTGAAATGCATTTACATCACAAATGTTTACTAAATGTTTTGAATGTCATTTTTCTTCTAATCGTTTCATTATATTACTGTAGTCTTAATTTAATTTCAGGTTACTTGCTACAAATAAGTACCGCATTTCAATATGACCTCTATGATGCGCGTTCACGGATCCAAGTTAATTCCGTCTCAAAATTTACTCCCTAGCAAAGCGGTACGAGTAGCACACACTTGTTCAAATGTGTGTGAAATCATATGGGACGTAACTGCTAAGGTCATCAGTTCCTAAGCTTGCCCACTACTTGACCTAAATTATCCTAAGGATATGGATATATATATATATATATATATATACATATATACGCACACACACACACACACACACACACACACACACACACACACACACGAGGAGGACTCGAACCTCCGCCGGGACCAGCCGCACAGTGGCACACACTCTCGAGTTGTCAGAATTGGAAGCCATACAATAAAAAATGCTTCTCTCTCACATCTTCTAACTCCGCAGTAGCCGCGCTACATGCCTTTCTGCCCCGAGGTAAGCGACGAACTTCACTTAACTCACTACGGAATTTACTTGCGTCAATTAAATTAAAGAACATCTTCAAACATTTCCGTCTCTGTATTTTTGCTTGTTACTGAGCACTGTTAACGGAGCTCTTAACATCACTTTCTTTTCTTTACAAGAGAAATATTAAGTGTTACCAATGGTGAACATTATGAAATCGCGGAAACAAATGGACGCACCGGTGCAGTAATGAGGTTGTGTTGAGTCAGGGTTTGGTTACCGTCCGCAAAGATGGCAGTTCTGGCCTGGGCCGTTAGAAGGTGTGTGTGTGTGTGTGTGTGTGTGTGTGTGTGTGTGTGAGAGAGAGAGAGAGAGAGAGAGAGAGAGAGAGAGAGAGAGAGAGAGAGAGACACTAATGTACACGAACTTTATGCCTTTGTTTCTCCGCATAGCTGCGACGCACAGATCGAACAGGTTAAAGTTCGTCGAAAAAGAATAAATCCACGTAACAGAATGGCAGCGCGGTATCCCGCAACACTGATCAGCGTTCCCAGAAATGAAAACGCCCGCGCTGTCGTTATGATCAGAATCCAGCAGACTGTTATTGAAGTTTCTGGTAACGGGAAAACACTACCGCTGAAACAGCACGTAAAAAGCCATAATCGATTCCCGGTAAGCGGAAGGCTGGTGCCCCGGCTCGCATATGCCGCTGACATTGATTTCCGAGCCCACGAATGCGGGCACCATATCCCGCTTGACGGATGATGGCCATTGTCGGCGACGCACGTCACACGTCCCCTTCGCGCGAGAGCCGCGTCGACACGTTACCCTGCCGACTACACGCCGTCACAGATGGACACAGCGGCCTAGCCTTGTAACTGCACCACTACCTTCTCTCTCTCTCTCTCTCTCTCTCTCTCTCTCTCTCTCCCTCCCCATTGACATCCGTCACTGCTGCTACTGCCTGCTTTCTTTTAATGAACTAGTATTTCCTCGATATTTTCCTTCCCTTTTCCCACTTACCAGCGTTTTCTCGTTGTGCTTATCGCGTACTTTGTTCACAATTACCCGAATCGTAGAACACAGGCAACCTTTAGTAATATTCAACTCTCCTCTCCCAGCACAGGATGAAACCTTGCTAGAGTGTTCACTGAGACAACCGCCTTCGAACGAATCTACTATCATCACGTCACGCTTTACATAGAAGCGGTACACTAGAAAACGTAGGTGTATCCAGACGATTGGATAAGGCTCTGCTCTGTTGATACTCCAACCACTGTACGTGTATTTATGATACGACTACGGTCGAGATCCATCACTGTACAGGGTTTTATTAATTAGTTATAGGCCGGCCGGTGTGGCCGAACTGTTCTCGGCGTTACAGCCTGGAACCGCACGACTGCTACGGTCGCAGATTCGAATCCTGCATCGGACATGGATGTGTGTGATGTCCTTAGGTTAGTTAGGTTTACGTAGTTCTAAGTTCTAGGGGACTGATGACTTCAGATGTTAAGTCCCATATTGCTCAGAGCCATTTGAACCATCTTTTAATTAGTTATACAAAAGTAACTTTTAACTGTGGAAAAGGTAAATAACTTAAAGAAATGTTTCATACAGCACTGAATGTAGTACGTTTTAAAGTTATATTTAAAGACGTCTAATGTGAATATCTTTAGTGACAACAAATGTCCCATCTGTATTCAGTTTCCTGCCAAAACCTATGAAGCAACTCCTGATGGTGGGAACTTACTTGTGTTATCCGTTGTCGCAGCTGGTCGACGTTTCACCGAAAGCGGAGCAACAGACGCTCTGTCTTTAATCGAACCCAAAACACCTAAGTCCATTGGAGTTGCCGAAAATAAATTCTGTGCTCATATCCTGCTGTAATTGAAGCTTTCGATAACGCTGAAGGATGACCAGGTGCAACAAGCCACGAAAAAAAAGTCCGTAAATCTTGTTACAACTTACAAAAGACATTTACCTTAGGCGAGTCCCATAGATGTTTGGTTATGTGACGGTATTTCTGCTCACCCCGTGTTCAAACATTATGCTGATTCATTTTACTACAAGCATGGAAGATGGCTTCGTCAATAAACACAGTTTTATTATGAAAATCATCTTACGTTTGCATTTTGTTAAATCTTCACACACTAAACTCAGCTCGTTTTGCTTTGTCATTTTCTCTTAAAACTTGCAACAGTTCCAGGTGGTAAGGTTTGAATGCCATGCGTTTCCGTAATTGTTTGTTCGTTTTGTTTTAGAGCGCAAAACCAACTGGGGGTCATACGAGCCCAAGTCAAAACTACAGAACACTAAGACAGAGAGCCGTCAAAAAACCACTATACGGCAGTCCCAATTGACAAGACAAGGCAGCTAAACACAGGAACGTGGAGAAAGGGCTACAAAAGACACCATACGGAAACAGAGGGCCAAAACTAAAAATTAAATGGCCTTCGCCATATCGCTTTGATGGATAAAAAGTAAAACGCTGTCGACAGTCCGCGTGTCATGTGCTAGAACGGTCGGTAACTCACATAGCAAATCCAAGCGGGAACGTGAACGATCAAAAAATGGGCATTCCTTGAGGAAGTTGCAGACGTTAAAACCTGGGCGCAGTGTGCACAAAGTGGTGGCGGAGCGTCACTTATCAAATAATGATGGTTAAATTGGCAGCGCCCAATACGCAACCTATCTAAAATGACCTCCTCCCGGCGGAAGGACGGAGAGGAGGTCGTCCAAGTCGCTGGGAGAGGCTTAATAATCCGGAGCTTATTCCCATGAAGGGAGGACCAATGGCGATGCCAAAGGGACACCATCACCTGATAGACGGCAACACAGAGATCATTGGAGGGAATATAGGAACTAGTGGGCTGAGGAACGAGAACTGCAGCCTTGGCAGCAGAGTCAGCACCTACGTTTCCTGGAAGACCGACGTGACCAGGAACTCACATAAACATCGCAGTGGCTCCACCAAGAGCAGGCAAGTAACAGTTTTCCTGGACTCGTTGCACTAAGAGATGGGCGGTGTATAGCGCACATAGACTGAAGACTTACGAGAGTGTCTGAACAGAGGAAACAGTTGAAAAGTCTGTGTCACCGGAGGTACTCCGTAACCTATTACAGGGCGAAGAGCTCGACTGTAAATACTGAGCTCTGTGCAGGAAGCCAATGTCGAAAGGCTTGGGCGCCAATGACGGAGGCACACGCGACACTACGATTTGTCCGAGAGCCATCAGAGTACACAAAGTTACTATCGCGAAGTTCCATGCAAAGATCGTGAAACTGAAGGCGATAGAGCGAGGCTCGAGTAGTGTCCTTAGGAAGCGAATGAAGGTCAAGGTTAACACGGGCCGCATCACGAGGTCAATGTGGTGAAAACAAAGTTGTAGGGAGCGAGAAGTTAAGCTGCCGGAGCAAGTGCCGAAAGCGCACTCCGGAGGTAACAGAGAAGAGGGACGCTCCCCATACTGGCGATCAAAGGAATCATCAAAGGAGGCGGCATAGGATGGGTGGCCACGCATGGCAGACAAACGGCGTGCATATCGGCTGAGGAGAAAGTCAAAGCGGTAGGACAATGGTAGTTCAGCAGCTTCAGCATACAAACTCTCAACCGGGCTAGTGTGAAAGGCGCCAGTGGCCAAACGGATGCCACGATGGTGGATAGTGTTCAGATGGCGTAAGAGGAACAGACGTGCAGCACCCATAGTCGAGTTTCGAACAGACATGGGACCGTTACAAACGGAGGAGGGTGGTTCGATCTGCACCCCAGTAAGTATAATTGAGGACACGTAGGGACCACGTACAGTGGACTGCCAGGTAAGACACATGGGAGGTCCAAGAGTGTTTCCTATCGAACATGAGCCCCAGAAATTTCGTAGTTTCAACGAATGGAAGAGCAACAGGCCCAAGAGGTAAAGATGGTGGGAGAAACCAACTGCACCGCACAAAATTCATAGCAGCCGGTTTGCGCCGCCCAAAATTCATACAGACGGTTTTATCAGTGGAAAATCAAAGCCATTGTCGATGCTCCAGGAGTAAAGACGATCAAGACATTGCTGAAGACGCCGCTCAGTGAGACAGGCCCGTGGAGAACTGCAATGGACGGCAAAATCGTCAACAAAAAGGGAGCCGGAGATGCCCGGTGAGAGACAGGCCATTATAAGGTTAATGGCGATAGCAAACAAGACGACGCTCAGGACGGAACCCTGACGCACACCGGTTTCCTGGAGAAAGGGGTTAAACAACGTAGAACCCAAACTCATATGGCTACCTCGGTCTTTTAAAAATTCTTGAAGGAAACAGGGCAGGCGGCCATGGAAGCCCCACGTGTAAAGAGTACAGAGGATACCACTTCTCCAGCAGGTGTAGTAGGCCTTCTCCATATCGAAAAACACGGCCACAGTCTGGGATTTCTGCAGAAAACCGTTCACTACATGGGTGGACAAAGTAACGAGATGGTCGACTGCAGAACGGCGCGCTCGTTATCCACACTGTGCATTCGTCATTAAATTGCGATACTCGAGCCACCATATTAGCCGGGCATGAATCATACGTTCCATATCTTACAAACATAGCTGGTGAGAGTGATGGGGCGGTAGCTAGAAGGAAGGTTTTTGTCCTTACCAGGCTTAGGTATGGGTATGACGGTGGCTTCACGCCCAGATGCGTCAGGAGGATCCTGCTCCATTAGGTGCACAGACGCTTCAACTTGCTTGTGTTATCGGCCTGCGGAGTCCAACGCACAGAAACGGTTGGTGGTGCGCACCAGCGACACGGAGGCCAGCGGGGCTAAGGTATCACGTGGCACGGCGAAGGAGAAGACTGTTTGCCTTTGTTGGACTTATTCGAGGCTTTCCGGTAGCAGGAAGACTCTGGTGTTGTCTCGCTGCAGGGACGTAGAAAGTCTCACGAGAGTACTACTTCTGTCTGTTCTGGCCAACCGGTTGAGTATCTGGTGGCTTCGCCCCATGAGGCGAGCGTTTGATGGCTTATTGCACACCTGGGCGTGGGGATGGCGTGCTACCTTGACACTGAGCACTTTCACAACCTCAGAGCTGAATGTGAGGTCGCATGTCTGCGTGGCCATGTCCTTCATGGAGCGAGAGGTAAGAAGAACAGAATTGTAAGTGACAGACGGGAGAATGCAGGGTTTGCGACTAGCCAATAACTTACGAGCACTTTTTCCTTTACCCGGATCTCCTGGACAGCCCGCTCATCAAGATATCCCATTGCTAGTGCGCCGACTATAACATAATGTTCAAACTCAAATCTTGATAACCTGCCATTGTAGTAGCAGTAACCCATCTAGCAAGTGCGCCAGACATTTATCGCCTTATATAGGCATTGCCGACCGCAACTCCGTATTCTACCTGTTTACGTATCTCTGATTTGAGTATGCATGCCTATACCAGTTTCTTTGGCGCTTCTGTCTATCTTGGATTTTTGGCGTTAAACTTGCCTTAATGAATATACACATGAAGCTTCCGTTTCCTGTAATATCATGTAGTTTCTCCTTTCTTTCAGTCTTCTCCCATGCACTAATTCTTGCCATTCTTCTTTGTTTTTCCTCCATGTTACAATAATCTACTCTCCCATATTCTTTCCGGCAACTTTGCATTAGTCACTTTCTATACCCAATTAATCCTTTCCCTTGTTGTCCACACGCAAATCTCAAGTGCTTCCTTGACCTTCCTTCGTCCTCTCTTCCAAAGTCCATGCATCAACTAACTGATTTTTGCACTGTTACTCTCCGGACAAAACATATGTTACTCTTTTTCCTGACCTGTTTATCTAGTCTTCCATTCAATATAATAAATTCTTCTTTTTCAGAAAGACTCCGACCGTTTCTCTGGGGACAGTGGATTATCTGGTATGTACGGAAGCTTGTTCAGACTTAAGAATTCTTGAAGCTTGGATCTGCAGTGAAGCAAGCCGTCTATGTAATTGGAAGAAAATGTTGGCAGACGATATTGTTACAATGTTTGCAATTCGGTAAATATGGAAACACGGCTAGGGTAAAAACGCATTACCGTGCCTCAGTTGCTGTGCAGCCATTTGGCGCGCAGTACTGAGTCCTCGGTCGCAGGAGAGTAGCGGTGGAGCCCCGAGTAGGGAGGAGGACCTGCCCGGAGGGGGAAGTGTAGCGCAGCGCAACGGAGGCGCGTGGGCGGCAACCGCGGCGCTGCTGAAAACGCGGCGGAGCGGACCGTGTCCGCCAGCTACGGTTGGTTATCCCCGCTCAGTTTCTCCGTGGATCTCGCTTGTAACTCTAGGCGAACGCTATGGTCCACTTTTTTCGCTGTCCTTGCGCAGCTGAGGTGATATTCGTCTTTACAGATCTTGCCGTCAATGTATCTTTAAAATCTCGATTACTTCTCTCTTTCCCAATATAACACTGACAAAGTTTTAATGTTGTGTACCGAAGAAATAACGTACGCATACATAGTTATTTCTCCACTAACTTTTGGTCTGGAAAAATAAATAAGCATCAGAAATGGGTACCGTTTCGAAAAACCCTAAGCTGATGGAGACACACAGTGATGTTATCGTAGCGACAGCAGTCCACTCGCACGGAGTGCGCCGTCATTCGGCGAACCATCACCAGTTAGAACTAGTAACTGAAAAGCTGCAAGATAGCATATCTAGCCATTTCCTGGAAAGACACGAAGGTAACTCCAAGTCCAAAACGACTACGCACCTTATGTTAACTATAGGTGAGAGGGCGCTGTAGTGTTCCAACTTTCTGTACTTTTCGTAGGCTAATGTGAGAGTTATCGGATACAGGTTAGCCCTGTAGCAGCGCCGCTCCAGCGTAAACAACAGGGCGCCGGGTGCGGGTAGTGACAGCGTCCGCTTCGGTCCCCTGGCGACGGAGACAAAGTGGGAGGTCGGTCTTAACATATAAACAGACGAGTCGGACGGAGGCCGTGTGTAATTTTAGCAGCCCTCGCAGTTATTTTTAAGCGCTTGTTACGGCTCTTCACGCATAATGGGAAGCAGCTCTGGCGTGGTGTCGGGACGCGTTCCTTCTCGCCGACACCACCTCGTGACAGCAGCATGCCGGCCCGCCTCACAACAGTCAGCAACGAAAAACCAGTGTGTACAGAACGAAGCTACCTCCGCCCGCAGCCGCGCCCTCACGTCAGCTACAAGTGTTGCTCATATGAATTTTAACCCCAGAATAACAATAACAGAATTCAGAGATATAAGTAACAAACTGGGTAAAAGTTTACCCACGTTTCTCAAAATCATCCCTGCGAAAATAAAGGTTCTGGAGTGACAAAGAAATAAGCAATATACAACATTAATTACACAGTATTGTTAGTTTTTTACAATATGACAAAGCCAAAAATAAGTAAAATGTCGATGTATGTGATTCATTGTTGTACACTATGGAAATATAGGCTCGCTAATTTATTTTCCCCCCTTTAAAGTAGTATGTCTTCGCGTCATATAAAAACATCTGTAGCCCATACTTGTCCGGTTTGCTTGGCAGATACATTCTGAGTGATCACCTGCCACAGAAGCTAAGAACTGTCACGTCAGAGGTTAAGAAAGCCCGAGGGAGTGTACTTTCTTGACTGTGCTTGACGAACATACACCATAAATCACGGAATGCAGTGAAACTGTCTGTTCTTTGAATCGAGTAGTGTGGTCATCAGATATTAGATTATCATTGATTAAAAATATTAACCGGTTTTTCGTCATAACACCACGGGAATGTGGGGACCCATATATCATAGACCACACATACTGACAACTGACATGACCAGTTTTTAGAGTCACATTTTTTCTTTCTTTTGGTTCCCAAGGACCCAGATAGATACGGCACAGTATACATTACTGCAGAGTTTATTTCTGATTCTCTTGTAACCTACAGATATTTACTCAAAAGTCAATGGCTAATAAGCCCGCCCGGTTAGCCGTGCGGTCTAACTACTTTCCGGGCGGGAAGGCGTGCCGGTACCCGGCACGACGCAAACATTGGGGTTAGACTCGTCTGGTGTGAGACGTTCCCGGGGATGTCCACTGGGGGTCGAACCGCACATTAACCCTGGGTTCAGTGTGGGGCGGCGGTGGAGTTAAGTGGACTGCTGTAGCCTGTTCTGGGGTTGTCAACAACTTAGGTCTACGGCGGGGACGAAGCCTCTCCGTTGTTTATAGGTCCCCAGTTCCATACAATACAATACAAATGGCAAATGGCTAATAAGGAACAGAAGACCTCCCCAATTTCAGAAAAACGTCGTACATGTAGTCAACTACGTTTCCTTCGTGAATCTGGAAGGTAGGAAAGTTCTATGGAATACAATACCTATAATATTTAACGTATCAGGTAAGGCACCACAACTATAGCTGAAGGGAAAATCACAGAAATGTGTCACTAATTCTCTTAAAGTAAAATAACCGAGTAAGTTGTCCTGGCCGTAAGTGTTCATCAAAGGGAAGTATATCGCCAGGAGTACCACAAGGAAGTGTGATACGACTGCTGCTATTTTCTGTATACATAAATGATCTGGCGGACAGGTGGAGCATTCTGTGGCTGTATGCTGATGATGCTGTGGGATACGAGAAGGTATCGTCATTGGGTGACTGTTGGACGACGATTACGACAAAATTTCTGGTTGGTGTGATGAATGGCAGCTTGCTCTGAAAGTAAAAAACTTTAAGTGAATGCGGATAAGTGGGGAAAAATCCTGTAACTTTCCAATACAGCAGTAGTAGTGTGCAGCTTGGCACAGTCACAATGATTATACAATAGGCATAAAGTTGAAAAGTGATAAGAATTAATGAGCATTGTAGAGGTTGGCAGTAGGTAAGCCGAATGATCGACTTCGTTTTATTGGGAGAATTCTGTGCAAGTGTAGCTCATCCGTAAAAACGAGACGGCGTATAGAAAGCTAGCACGATCCATTCTTGAGTAGTGTTCTAGTCTTTAGCATCCCAACCAGGTCGGATTAATGGAAGACATGGAAGCAATTCAGAGGCAGGCTTCTATATTTGTCACCAGTAGTTTCTTTCGGCTGGCAAGCGTTACAGAGATGCTTCGTGAAGTCAAATGGAAATCCCTGGACGGAAGAGAACACTCTTTACGAGGAACGTTTCTACTGCCGCCAACGTACATTTTGTACAAGGACCACGAAGATAAGATAGAAGGAATTAGAGCTCATACGAATGCATATAAACAGTCTTTCTCCCTTGCGATGTAATTATGTAGATGTAAACAACAAAACATCGAAAGTAATGAAACAATTTCTCCAACACAGAAGAAACCAATTGCACAATTATTGCTATATCTGACCCATAAAACACAAGAATCTTCAATACATTCGCTTCTGTAGCAAAGGTAATATTCACAAAAATATTTGTGTATTAGAAAATCGAGTGAAGTGTAGGATAGTGCGAATCATTAGCCTTCCCCAACGAAATAGCTACGTTTCAACGAAATTGCGAATCATAATAAGAACGGCGAACAACAGAAATATATGCTTGTCACTCATGAAATGTGTGTGCGTATCCTCTTGCTTTCAGCGCAGTAAGATACGCACATTCTAAAGTATTTCTTCATGAATAAGTTGTTGTTAATGTCACTGAATCATTGACATTCGGTTGCTTTTACATCACGATGATTATTCGTGTCTCGATCATTTACTAATGCTTGGAACCCAAAAATGTAATAACTATTCCTTTAATTAAGTAGAAAAACAATTAAAAGCAAGCATTAATCTTACAGCTGACTTTCTCGCACGTAGGGGCGCTAGCGTCGTATCAATTGTCAGATGGCAATTTTCACAGCAGTGTGTCAGGACTGTGTGTGATAGACTGTGACGCGTGGATTTCAATATGTAGGACTGCACGCGTGTACCTGCAAACAAACGAAAAATTAATTACATGTTTTTAATTAATTATTGTACCTTTAGTGGTAGTTAAAGCTTTATAACTCCTCTTTCTACGAATTTCGTCCTGTATTTCACTCATTCGTTAGTTGGTACTGAGTGATTTTACGATGGTGAGGTATACTGGTACTTGTTTTCATGTTTTCACCTCGTTCGCAGCTTCTCAGTCAGTGAGCCTGGACTAACAATGACTTTTCCAGTCACACAGAGAGGGGCACAGGGGCCCACTGGTCTCTGTGAACACCATCTCTCTGCAACCATCCGCCCGCATACGGCCTTCGCAGTCTCAAGAGTTTCGATTCATATAGACCACTGCCCTCGCGCGCGCGCGCGTTTGTGTGTGTGTGTGTAAGCCAACTGAGTGCCAACCCAGAGAAAGTGCCTTTTGCCTACAGTGCTCCGAAATTAGCGACCACAATATCGACACAACCAGCCAGCTGGACGACTGCAGCTAATGCGGAGACAGCTAACGATCTCGTAAACATAGCAGAGCACAGCCCACCGACACGCCGCGTCAGCGCGGCTGACCGTGTGACGTAACGCGACCCTGGCCTGACTGACAATGAGCGACTCCGCGAGCCATATGACGCTACTCTGACTCTACTGTGCCACCAGCGCGGCCTTGAGCGACCGCGCGCCGCAGAAAGTACGGCCAGAGAGCAGCTTCCGAGCTATGTCAAGAGTAACAGGGAATCCCTCATGACAGCAGAAAGGAGAAAACAAGTTATTTTTACACAGCGATTAACTACTAATAATTTCAACAACAGCACAAGCATTAATCAGCCAACCGATCGGAATGTGTGTGTGTGTGTGTGTGTGTGTGTGTGTGTGTGTGTGTGTGTGTGTGTGTGTGTGAGAGAGAGAGAGAGAGAGAGAGAGAGAGAGAGAGAGAGAGAGAGAGAGAGAGAGCGAGCAGCGGGGGGAGGGGGGGGGCACCAGTGAAGCAATGAAGTTACAACATTTTCTAACATCGTTACCTTGTTACGTACATACAAAAAAGATCACTGTACTTAGCGTACAAGCACTTCGTCAGCTAAACTTACCTGCAATAACGTGACTGTACACAAGCATTAATTTTTCTTTCTTTCTCTCTTTTTATGAAAATAACATGTGAAATAACATTTTGTACATACTCTATAGACGAGTAACATCGAATTTCTCAATTTCGCACTGAACATTTTTCCGTCACCACCGTAGACATTTTTATCGCCCACTTTCTCCTAGTTTCTTCTTTTTATTTTACTAAGTACAAAAAAATTACAAATTTCACTCCCGCTACCAGTGTTCTGCTGTGTAAAATTTTCCCAGCGGTAGAATATATAGCACTTAAACCATAATGGAATGGTTAAACTACGTAACTAATGGGTAACGCAAATGATGATTTTGTTTCGCGAAACGATATCAGACACGACACCCAACTTTAGTGGCTTCTTCAGTTTCATTCGCCTACGTTGCGACTTTGAAACGTGATGTAAAGCTGTGGAGTGGTTTGTCTGCGAGGTTAAGCACTTGGCAGGCAGGTACATGTTTGAAGAAAAATCTCGATCACCGTGGAAAAAGGCATGCCAAGGCTCTGAGCTTTGGAATGAGCAACTAATTTTAGTGACGTGGTGATAGGCGAAAGTAATAGATTTGACAAGTTATCATCCACAACATGTGCTGGCTTTGTTCAAACTGATACTTAATTGATGACTCTGTCTGTTCGTTTTAAGGGGGGGGGGGGGGGCGGATCAGAATTAGGTTCCGGGTTCTAACTCTGTTTCAGCACAAAACAGTAACCTGCAAACGTTTAAGTGACAGCAAGGCGATGCCTTCGGTACATACAATAGAGCAGGCTGTACCAATAACAAACACATTAATGGTAACGAAAAGTAACACAGCAGCGCAGTGCTACTCCAGGCTGTACGACAAATTATCGATTATGCTGGACCAACACACACACACACACACACACACACACACACACACACACACACACACACACTCATCGGAACTAAGATACCTGAACAGCAGGGTGGCAAATGATCCATCCACTTTCACTTTGCCAGCTCAACAGGGAGGAATGTATAATGCACAGTGACCGTGGGGAAACAAACAGCTCTAAGTTTCTCGCGGGGTGCAAACTTTGAGCAGCTCCCGCTAAATGACGGGTGGCGCCATAAAGGAGATTGAAACTGGGAGGTGTGGGCGGCGTGGGCCAGGGAGAAGACAGCACAGCCGAACGGAAGAGAAGAGAGGAGGGCAGAACAGGTTCCAGCAGGGTGGCGGAAAGGCGGCCGCGGTATAACGCGAAGCGGCTGGCTGGTCAGCCGGGATTATCATGGAACGCTGGAACTACGGCAAGCTCAGCTCCCAACCACACCAAACACGGGATCACAGTCCAGTATCCACTCTCATTTTTGCCACAAGGTAGAGCGCCAGATATGCGCCATTTTAACTGTCACGATTCGATACGTTGATAACTGTCACAGCTCGTTATGAGACATATAGATGAAAGTAAAGATACAGCGCTACACGATACAACATTGTGTCCTTATTGTTAATCATTACTGTCAAAAGTCTGGTCGCTAGACTCGTAAAGTGCGTCCAGTTTCAGGCAGAAAAATGTTTCAAATTCATTAACCGTGAAAAGAATAATCGAAAAAGTTTCAAGTACTGGGTCATTTGTTGATGTAAAACAAACAACAACAGTGCAGTGGTCTCTCACTGACAAAAATCGCGGCAGTTCGCTACAAAGTGGCCAACAGCGCAGGGACGTCGATTAGTTATCGTGCACGAGAACTGAAAATTTCAAGACCCACTATCCTCTGTATTGTTAGTAATGATTCTCCTATCCAAGCCTACAAAATCCAAGTGACTTAACAACTTCCAATGACCAAGCACAGCGAAGAGTCGTGTTACGTCTCGTTTTCGTGACCAGAGTAGACAGCGATGATCTTGCCAGTTAACACCAATGAATTATTTTCTGTAGAATTTACTGAGGTCTTGGGTTTACACTAACGAGCCCACAACCACCGAAATCTGAAAAGTTATGCAGGAGGCACCAAATCAATGGCGACCATTTACCAGATGCTTTGTTCCTCACAGAATTCCCAAATGTCTGCATTATAAATCAATAAATATTAAATTGCTTCCCTACAAAAAACGATGTTTGATATAGAAGTCAAATCTTGTGCTCTTAATGTAACACCCTTCACAGTATAAGTAGATTCCGCTGTCAGTAGCTAACACCCAAACCTTCCGATGTCGGTTTAAACGTTGTATCTAGATATAGTATCAACCAAAACTCCGATTTAGTTGGTGCTACGTTCTGACGTCCAGCAGAACGGGCGAAAACGCTAATCAAAAGTAACGCCAGAACTACGGAACACAGGAAAAGCATAACTGTGAGTAACTAATACGTATAGCTTGCGTGGGGAAGTTGGTAGAGCCTTAGATCGTCGTACCAAGGGTCCTGGTTTCATACCCCAATGATGACTTTTTTTTCATAATTATGTGTGAAAATGTTATATGAGACCATTAATACTTCCGCTCATGTGATGCAATTGTTTCTTTATCCTACTGTTCCGATTGTTTACGTTTATTCTGCGAAACTACAAGTGCACCAGCTGCTACATCACGAGTTGTTCAAATGGTTCAAATGGCTATGAGCATTATGGGACTTAACTTCTGAGGTCATCAGTCCCCTAGAACTTAGAACTACTTAAACCTAACTAACCTAAGGACATCACACATATCCATGCCCAAGGCAGGATTCGAACCTGCGACCGTAGCAGTCGCGCGGTTCCAGACTGTAGCGCCTAAAACCGCTTGGCCACTCCGGCTGGCATCACGAGTTGTGTCTGTTGTGTACCACAGAACACCACACCTGTCTATACAAATGTTCTCTGTAGTTTTGCTACTTTCAACTAACGTAACGAAATGAGACTGCCAAAAGAAAATTGCTACGAACTCCGAAAAGTTCTTTTACATATCAGGGAAATGTTCTTCCATATAACAGTTTCACGCGTAAACAGTTAAAACAAATCGTAATCAGTGGGGTTTTAACGCGGGACCTTTGGTACGACGCTCTCCCGCTCTACCAACTCACCGATCGACATCTAAAAACGATTTTCATGTTCTCCGTAGCTCTGATGTTACTCTTAACTACAGTTTACGCATGTTCTACTGGACGACAGCACGTAAGACGTACTAAACCGGTGTTTCCGTCGATACTCTATGAACATACAACGTTTGGTACCGATCTGAATGTCTCACATCCGGAGGTCTGGATGTAAGAAGACTACTTTAAAATATGTGCGTTGACATATCCAAAACTGTGGCACTTACAATACTTAAGATGTTTTGTTTTATCCGAGTTCTTGCATATGGTGATAGTGTTCTACTGAAAACATACGACCGAAACAGATTGTTGTTAAAGATGGTGGAATTCCTCATCAGTTAGCAACATAATTTCAGAAATACAAATAGAAGTACAATGTAATACACCTATTAATCACGTAACTTAATTAAAGAACGCTACCGATATGCCAAGGAGAAATTTCGAAAGGGAATTAAAGTTGAGGGAGAGCAAATAAAAACTTTACGATCTGTCGATGATATTTTAATTCTGTCAGTGATAGCAAAGGATTTGAAATAACAAGTGAAAGGAATGGATACCATCTTGAGAAAGAGATAACAACATGACTGTCAATACAAGTAAAACAAGGGTAATGGAATGAAATCGAATTAAATCTGACGCTGTTTAAGGAATTAGATTTAAAAAAAAAAAACAGAAACTAAAAGTAGTAGATGTATTTGGCCAGTAAAATAAATGATGAAGGCCGAAGTAGAGAAAACATACACTGCTCCAAAGAATTAAAAGGTGATTTTTGAAACAGTCATTTTCCCACACTGAGACGCGTAAGTTTGTCATTTGGCTCAAAGTTGCCTTCAAACTTCTTTTGTAGCGTTGCAAAAGCGTGGCGCCCTATGATGTCACCCTCGGGCTCGGCGACGGATCAACCAGCACGGTGTCAACACAAGCGAAAAACAGGGTCGGGGCTCAGAAACTCGTGTGACGTGTAAGGTGTCCTAATGATGTCACACTGGCACCAAATTTCACCACAATTCTGTCCGACGCCATCGCGGACGTGTCACACGATGGAAAAGTCGTCACCCCCCTTCTCCTTACTCACATCTCATGTCTTCTGACCCCTCTGGAGGTAAGAACAGCGACGCCCAGCACTGAAATCACACGGTTTTCTAATGAATGACCGAGGAAAACACTTCAGACACACAGGTGCTCAGAATCGACGAGAAATGGCCTCAGGAGGTGTAAAAAGCTTCAATGAGACCATCCTTGGGGCGTTCATTTACACACCTCTCGCGGTCGAAAAAATTTTTGTAGTACTATGTGCAAGAACTTTCAGCATTGCAGCGCGTCAGCAATCAAAATTATCTAAATAAATTATGAATAATCCGCCTCGATTTCGCAATCGAGGCGGATTATTCATAATTTATTTACTATGTGCAAGAGAACGATTCAACTATTCTTTACAGAAATCTTAGGACTGCATCTCCACTGAATGTGATCTGACCCCCTGTTATGTAGAGCGACCGGACATTTTGCTCTGGTATACAGTGTGGACCAGCCAGGGACAGCTCAACACCATTCGACGAAACTCGCGTGATCCGAAGCAACAAATGATGCTTACGCTTTTCCACCTCTCCAGCTTCGCGCCCTCCTGTGGCGTGATTGGATAAGAGGGAACATTGGCACATGCAGAAATAAAACGGCAAAGAGTCCCTCTAAGACCATCACTGCCACCTGTACAATTCTGTTGAACAGTTTAAAAATGTACGAGGGCGTGCTGGAAAGCAATGCTTCCGAGTCTTATGTGGATACTCTTAAAGTAAACGTTATTAACATCCTACAATTTATTCTCACGCCTACTTACCTATTTCTTAACATAGACATCCTGGCGACAAACACATTACTTAATGACAGACCAGTTTGTTGATACAGTCACTGTAGAATGTCTGACTTGGTTGACGGAGCTACAAACTTAAATCTGCTTGCACCACTTCATCACTACCAAACTGTACGTTACGCACTGCCATGTTATACTCTACAATGCGGAGCCGTCTAGCGGCAGAGGGGCGCACATATGTAGACACGAAGATTAAGGATGTAGAATATTAATAATGTTTGTTAAATGCTTTAAGAGTTTTCACATAAATTCGGAGACATTGCTTTTCAGCACGCTTTCGTACCTATACACAGACAACCCTTGAAAGATGTCTACGCGCCTGTGAGCAGGCAACACCTTCGACACCCCTCGGTGTGTAGTCGCCAGCGAGTCTCACAATAATTCCCTCTGTACAGGTACATTTTTAAAGTGCTGATGTTCTTAACTCAGAAACAGTGCCGATGCATTTTGTTAGTTTGACATTAGGGAACAGAAAAATGTCGCCAGGAGATAAAGCAAGTAAACACGAACAACGAGACTTGACTCCAGAATTTTTTCCTGTCAAATAATAAACTGTTTGGTGTGCTTTGCGACAGGTAGAGTCGCCATGATGAATGATTTGTTGTTTACGGTTGTTTTTCCAGATGCTTTGCGACAGGTAGTGTCGCCATGATGAATGATTTGTTGTTTACGGTTGTTTTTCCAGATTTCGTCGCCGGCTTGTTGAAAATAAATTGTTGTTTACCACTCAGCTTTAATTCTTCCTCGACCCTCTAAACTAAAGGTATGGTCCCGACATGTGTGGTATAACCATAGAAAAAAGATATTTTCACAGAAATGCTTCGCGAACGAACCACTTTCATTCGGTACTGACCACCTTGGCCAACCAAAGAGCTGATGACTGCTTAGTTTGTGGAATATATTCCATCTTAGTCTGCCGTAACGAGGATTTTGTGTATCTCCGGCAGAAGTTTTTGAGTATTTCCTTACGCCAATTAACACGAGCCTATTTTTCGTCTTCAGTCAAGTTATGATGGCTCTGAGCACTATGCGACTAAAATTTCTGAGGCCATCAGTCGCCTAGAACGTAGAACTAGTTAAAACTAACTAACCTAAGGACATGGACATCACAGACATCCATGCCCGTGCAGAATTCGAATCAGCGACCGTAGCGGTCACTCGGCTCCAGACTGTAGCGCCTAGAACCGCGCGGCCACTCCGGCGGGCTCAAAGTATGTTCAAAATGTTCAGATGTGTGTGAAATCTTATGGGACTTAACTGCTAAGGTCATCAGTCCCTAAGCTTACACACTACTTAACCTAAATTATCCTAAGGGCAAACACACACACCCAAGCCCGAGGGAGGACTCGAACCTCCGCCGGGACCAGCCGCAAAGTCCACGACTGCAGCGGCTCAGACCGCTCGTCTAATCCCGCGCTCAGTCAAATTACGCAGAATCTACCGGGAACAGGTCTTTTTCACAGCTAAATGTTCCAATTAAATACAATGTATTGCAGTCTTCCACATGACTAAGGGTGCCTCTGTGCTACAGTAAGTCACAAGGGGGGTAAAACAGAACATTACAGCATTATTCCATCGTTTTCGGTAGTGCATCCGGGGTATTATTAACTCTTGTTCGGATATTTCGGCTGACAGCCTTTGACTCATTCTCAAGATGAGTTGCTTGCAAAATTGCAATCATGTGCACTTACTCCCCTGCCAAACACTTTTGTGAACTGCAGAGTAATAATGTAGATATAGAGGTATTGTGCAAAGTAATTTAAAAATCTTGTAAGCAACTTACTTTGAGAATGGGTGAAAAGTTGATGAACTATCGGAAAAAGAATTAAGAACATTCCTGATGCACGCCCGAAAAATGATGAAATATTCAATCCACCGGAAAAATTTTGAGAAACACATTACAGATATATTTAGTTACAATTTTCTTTAAATTTACAGCCATTTCCTAAGGATACCGTCTCTTTTAAGAACAAGAAATACAGCAGAAGATATGATGAATTGTTACAAGACATTGTAATTTCTACACAATAACGTGTGAAGCTTTGTTAAATACACTTCAAAATACACCAGTTTATGAATGCGTAAAAAATAGGAAACTATTATGGAATCCAGAATATACATTAACATACCGCATAAGCTACCCTAAAGGTCCCGGGCACACATGCAGCGATCCAGACCTGGTCTGGCCATGCTCGAGGAACGTCAGTGAGCCTAGAGTGTGCCGGGAGGAATTATAGTCTCCAAAATGTGTCGCTTTTCCTGCTTTTGGCTCTAGTTTGTTTAAAAGTTGACAGAAGATGTACTGAGTAGTCTTAAAATATTCATAAAGCTTTGCTCATCATTCATGAGATGGGGAAAAAATATTCAAAACTATCTGTGTACTGGACTTGTTTCCCAGGCACTGTGGATTCACATACTTCGTCGTTTTTTGCCTCGCTTCTTTTTATTTTTCGTCTAAAGCAAGTACTAATAAGTCCTAATACATTATTACCAAAATTCGCGAACATATTTACAACTTTCACGAACAAAAACACAGAACACCACTTCCAAGTCACTACAAGGAACAACTGGAACGTGAACAAGCCTCTGTTCTGTGTCGCAAGAAAACACCCCATAGATGTTCGGGCTCACATGCGGTTCCTCTTCGTCGAAATGTCTTGGCTCAAACTCGTCTTGGGGTTGAACCGCACGTCTCGCATTACACGCCCTAAATTAGACACTTGTGACCCTTTGGTTAAATTGTCTGGCAGATGGCAAGTTGGCGAAATACGAAGTTAACATATTACATATTAACAGTAATAACAATATCGGGAAGTAAATTAGCGACCCATAAATGTTGTAGGCCACACAGTTGCGATTTGGTTAGAACAATGTTTATTCAGAAAGCGAAGTAATAACGAAAGTGGTCGTATTTAGAGTTACGGATACACTCGAGCGTATATCTATTTGACATAGTTCGATCATTCACAATCTCATCGCGAAATACAAGTTCGATACTCCACATCGTTAACTATGCGGAATGTTAAGAGCTCACACTAGGCGCGCGGCTGCTCACCGCTCAGAGACTAAGTCCAGTGATACCACACAACGTGTTATTTTCTAAGTCGTTTCACTTCCTAGCTGCCTAAAGAACGACTGTCCGCTTTCGCGTCTCAATCAGGACTGTACCCTTCGGTATCTCCAGCCGAACTGTCCGCTTTAGTGTCTCAATCAGAACTCTGTTGTCTCCAGCCAAAGTGTACTCTTTGGTGTCGAGACCAGATCTGCCCACTGCCCGTCTCCGACCGCGTTTCCCGCGCGCCGAACATCTTCGCTCAATTGACTAGCGCAGTTTCCTTTCCTGAAGCTGTCCATCTGATTGGCTACGGCTTATTCTACATTACTTTACAATTTAAGATACTTAAAAAATCAAAGCTTGACCACTTACACGTTCTAAATAAAGTAACAATAATATCCATTACATAATAGCAGTTAAAATCATTTAGATGAAACCAATCCACTTTCATTCTTAGTTTGAATCTCACAGCCAATGGCCTTACACCAATGTGCGTTCTGATAAATAAATAAAGAACAAAAGTAACTATTATGCACTAAACTTTACAACGAGTGTACTATTATCATGATTCAATGAGGTGTCATGCTGTCATCGTTCAATGTGTTTTGTGTGGAGGAAATAATGATCTGATGCTTAACTGAAAATACTGATAATTTAAATTTATTGCATCTTTTAAACAAAGTTACAGAGTTAATATTTACAACGTTTGGCCTTTTAACGATGCGCTTCTATATGAAATGTCGATCGTTCAAAGCGTTCAGATTTTAGCATTCAGGTATTTGTCTACAAAACTTGTTAATTCCACTTTAACAGTAAATCTTAAACTATTATAGATATGATCAATATTCGAGTTTTATTGGGATCACCATGAAAATTTATGGAGGATGACAGATTAAAATTACTGTGGCCTCATTCCCTGCATTACTACAGAATTAAATAATTTTCATAAATGTTTCCCTTTATGGTCGATCTTAGGTCCGCCATATTTAACACTGCTACGTCTCCTCAGCCTCAAACGGATTCTATTGGGTTTCCCTATGACGTAGGTTCTCGTCTGTCTCACTCATACACTACAGCGCTTTGGCCTAAATAGACAACAGACGCTTGTGAATTTCCCCGTCTCGTGGTGAATCTGCGCCCTTTGTGGCACACGGTCCTCGATGACAGGGTTCGTTTCACAATTCCTATAGGCTGACACTTTCGGCCATATATTTTTTCTGAAGGTGATCGGTTCGTAAATGGTGTGCGAAGCGACTCGAGGCACTATTGCTGAATTACACCCATTACGAAGCTCATCGTCTAACGATAACGTTCATATGAAATTTCCTTCTTTTTTTCCGCAGCGCTGGTTCTTTAACAGTCCACTGTAAACAAACTACTGCGCCAACTTCTGAACTGTCGCCGTTTTAACAACAAATGACAAATTTTAGAACAAGGGAAGTGTCAAATCTCATTAGCGACATCTAGCGCTCGTTTGTAGAAACGTGCCTGACACGTCTCACCGGTGGATTAAAACAAAGGGCAGCTCAGCTGCGCCAGTACGCCGCATACCATACACTGTACACCGTGCGCCACCAGCGCCTTCATAAAGGAGGTTTTTTTTACCGTTCCTCCAGTACTGCGCAAATAAATAAAGCAACTGTAATTACTCTGTTCTTGTCGTTGGCCAAAGGAAAGACAATCGTGCTGAAGAGAAAAAAAGTGTCACAGAAATGCAAGCAGTTCTCTACGAAAAGAATGTTTTCCGTTTGCCTTTGTCACGGAAATGTGGACCAATTCCGTGAATGCAAACGTTTCATCCGCTCGTTTGTGAAACCTATTCAGCTCGCATAAAGCAATTACCTACCGGCCAACACAAAGCACTGGAAACGCTGGTCTGTGACAGCCTGCCATCCGATTTGCTGATTGTACTGTTGCTAACTGGCGTCGTACTGTCTCGAGGGCTGACCTACAGCCGACTACACCATGTCGTGCCTTGTAATGATAACAGATCATGTCACCACTGAGCACACGATGCGCTTCCTGAGGTTGGAACTGCTCATTGCTGGTATAAGCGACATCATTAGGTCGAGCTTACAAAATTTGAATCCAGGTTCTAGCCCTGCGCTGACGGCACTAACAGTGTTTAACACATTAGTGCTTCCACATGACACCTGTAACGAAATGCTCTATTACAGCTAGCGCGAAGTATTCCGAAGTATATTGTACACCAAGGGAAAAAAAAATGGCGAACCACGAAAGACCTATCCGAAAGGAATGGAATTCGGTAGATGTTTTGTACATGTACATACAAAAAAATGATTACAATTACAGAAAAATTAGATAATTTACTCAGGAGAAAGAGCTTCTCAAATTCAGCAAATCAATGAAGGGCTGGTTCACCTCTGGCCCTTATGCAAAGCAGTTATTCGGCTTGGCACGGAGTGACAGTTTTTGGATGCTCTCCTGGACGATGTAGTGCCACTCGATGTCCAACTAGATCGTCAAACTCCCGAGCTGCTTGGAGGGACCTGCCCATAATGCTCAAAACTTTCTCAATTGGGGAGATATCGGGAACCTTGCTAGCCAAAATAGGGTTTGGCACAGTACATCGACGCCCTTGCTCAACACTCCTCTTCTCCGGTTCTGAATTGCCCGTTTGAGATTTTCAGAGTCTCACAGTACCTGCCAGCGTTAATTGTACACATTCTACATGACAACGCTCGCCCATACATCGGTCGGCAAACCGTTGCTCTTCTGCAATAGTTTCAGTGGAACATAATCACCCACTTGGCGCCCAGTGAATATCACCTGTTCCATAGATTAAAAGAACATTTGGCCGGAAAACGATTCAGCTCCGACGACGAGATGAAAGATGAGGTTCATAATTTTCTGAACAGCATGGCGGCGATCTGGTATGACATGGGCAGACAAAAACTGCCACAGCCTCTGCAAAAATGCATCGAAAGAAATGGTGATTATATCGGAAAATAGCTGTAAAGTGATGTTAACCATTGAAGAAATAAACAGGCCCATTTACTTATAAAAAATAGCTCACCTTACTTTCGGGATTACCCTCGTATCAAATACAGGAGAGGAAATTATACCTGGCTGGTTACAATCTTCGCGTCAGCTTACAACACAACTTTGCAACTGATAGATCATCTGTGAGAGATTAGATAAAAAGCTCTACATCTGTTTTCAAGACACACAAATCAGTTCCTCTTTGATTTCGTACTAATCACTTCCTATATGGCTTAATAGCACTAGTCAATAGGTCATGGAATGGCAAGGCTGTTAGATCTATCAGTAGTCAGGATGAAATGGACGATGTGCCGCTCACTGGTGCTGAAAAGTGGCATAACATGGAGTCTACGGCAGCAAATTACTACAATATGAGTCTGCAAATGAGCATAATTTGTGATACTTACAATCACATCAGGAAGTTACGTGTCTCCAGTTATTCGGACCCTCGACAGAAAAAAAAAGTACCATAGTGCGCATAAATTTGCGAAAAGACCCGTGATTGCACGACTGCAGAACAATCGCTGGAAGCCGTCACATTGGTTACATATATGAGAGTATACGTAAGGAGCATTTGAAGTGGAACGGCCACATAAAACAGGCAAGGCCAATGTCAAACTGAAAAAAATGGTTCAAATGGCTCTGAGTATTATGGGACTTAACATCTGAGGTCATCAGTCCCCTATAACTTAGAACTACTTGAACCTAACTAACCTAAGGACATCACACACATCCATGCCCGAGGCAGGATTCGAACCTGCGACCGCAGCAGTCGCGCGGTTCCAGACTGAAGCGACTAGAGCCGCTCGACCACTCCGACCGGCTGTAAAACTGAGACCAATTCGAAAAATCCTTTGGGTGCAGTCCACCTACAAAGGAGGTGGCTTACAAAAGCCTCATTCGCCAATACTGCAACATTGCTCGTCAGTCTGGGATCCGTACCAATTAGAATGGATACAGGAAATAGGGTATATACAAACAAGAGCAGCACGTTTCGTCACACGTTCATTCAGTAAGCCCGAAAAGCATCACAGAGATGCTCAGCCAACGATTGTGGCATAAGGTGCAAGCCGGGCGTTCTACATAACGGTGTGTTATGTAGCTAAAAATCCGAGACCGTTAAGTTCCTAGAGGAGACACGCTGTACATTGTTCCTCCTAACTATACTCCGCGAAAAAACCATGATGGTAAAATCAGAGAGATTCGAGCTCACACGGAGGCTTACCCACAATCGTTCTTCCCGCGAGTCATTCGTGACTCGAACAGGAGAAAGGGGTAGGGTGGGGGGTGACAGTGGTACACGAAGTACTCTTTGGCGAGAACCAAAGGTGTCTTGCGTGGTATATATTTTGATGTAAATCTAAGACGCTATGGAGAAGCTTTTGGCGAATTGCGTAACTTGCTGATGGCCAATCGCAGATCACCACACCCCCTCCCCTCCCCTAGAAGTACAAATACGGGCCTATTTCCGGGTCAGACGATACAGGGTGAAAAGGTGGTTTGTAGCGTAATGTTTCCGACACACACATGATCATGTGGGGAACGGCAGCGAAACCGTGACAAGATCTATTTCCGCAACTACAACGGCAGGAAGTTACATTGTTCTGTTCACATTTAATTTCAGCCTCCTCCTTACGCAGCCTGTTCAAATCTATTCCTTAACCTGCCGAGGCAAACACGTTCTGGCAACTATCCAGAATGAGAACAGCGAACGCGGTGATGGAAATCTACGGGAGGACAACTTCGCTAGCGAGAAGAGGAGCCCTACGCCAAGGCTTCGGCAGCTTCCTTAGTCAATCCGTTTCTGACTACTCTCGGTGTACTCCTTCTCAGTAAACCACTATCGAGGGTATCGCAATTAAGACTAAGCAGTACGTTTATAAAAGGCAAAAGAGAAAAACACACTCTTACAAATAATTACCAGCTGCATACGTTTAGGAGAAAATGTTAGCGCAGGAAATTAAATTTCCACGGTCAACATTTTCTGTTTATTAAGCAAAGCCGCGTACTTGTGCGCCTAATGCAGAACAACGGTGGACAACACACAGTGGACAATACGCCGAGAAATTTCATTAATATTCAGCAGCTGCGCTGCCGCCCCTGCAACGTTCGCCATTTTAATGAAAGCGCCATTCTTTTTTTCCCTTCCAATTGGCGGTATAAAGCGATGGCTCTGAAAGTACTCGCATTAATCATGCAGAACATCCTGCAATACTTCTACGACTTCCTGCTTCAGCCATTTCGCAAAGTCATACGTGGTACTGCAGGAGAAGATGCTTGTTTCTTGGCAGAAGAATCTCATTAATTCGTGAAACTAATTTTTGGTGTGATACGTTTTTCCAAACGTGATTCTTGAGCGTTCATCTGTAATTACTAATAATTTATGTTAGACATACTCCAGTCAGCTGTTTTTATTTTTGCTGTTTGTATGTGTAGTGTAACTCTGGAAACGATAACATATAGACAGCAAAACTAAAGATAGGTGACTGGAACATGTCAGACGCATATTATTAATTGAGGAAAAGAGGTGAACACTATTCAAATGGCTCTGAGCACTATGGGACTCAACATCTGATGTCATCAGTCCCTTAGAACTTAGAACTACTTAAACCTAACTAACCTAAGGACATCACACACATCTATACCAGAGGCAGGATTCGAACCTGCGACCGTAGCAGTCAGGCTGTTCTGGATTGAAGTGCCTAGAACCGCACGGCCACCGCGGCCGGCGAACACTATTTCTTGACGACTTAATTAACCATTTGATAGCGAAACTGTTTTTAGACTTCCAAGACGGCCTGGCGTTCGTAATGTCACATTTAGCATACAAAATGGATTATGATTAAAATTGAGGAAAGCACATGTTTTACTGAGATTACTGTCAGGTAACAAGCAGAATTACAGGGGAGGACAAAAACACAACTCATTACCATGCCTGTTACTGTGTAGGAAAACTGTTGTTATTCAAAACATCTTCCAGTCTTCTTGGCATGGATAAACACAGGCCCTGTATGGTTTTCAAGGGATCTTAATGCCATTCTTCCGACAAAACAGTGGCAACTCCAGTTAACGATGATGGGGGTGGATAGGGATCATGTACCCTTTACTCCAAATTAGACCGCAAAGGTTCAATAACATTGAGAGCAAGTGACTTTGGTGTCCAAGAGAGATGCGAAAATTCATCCTAGTGCTCAGAAAACGAGTCCTGAACACGCGATCTGTGAGAGCAGTGGCCCTAACTACTTGGAACGCAGCATCACGAATGGGTAAAAATATTGTACCATGGGATGGATCGGAACAGCCAAAATGGTCACATAATTCTTGGTAGTATGTGACCTTGCGAGCATCATGATGCCCACCTTGCGAACATCATGTTGCCCACGGAATGCTACGATACGGCTGCTCAAATAATCACCGAACCCCAGGCACGTTTCACTCCTTGTAACAAGCCGTCTTCATAGTAGGCTTGGGATGGCATACGCCAAATATAAAGTCGGCCAATGGGCTGGAAACGGTGTGAAACAGGACTCATCCGAGCGCACGATAATCTTCCTCTGCTCCACAGTACAGATTTTATAGCTTCGGCGCCACATTTTCCTGTTAAGCGTATCTGTATCACTGATCAGTGGATTAGGCATTCGGCCCCGGACTGGTATTCCCTGTTTATTGCGCCTCCTTCGATTTTTTTTTTTTTTTTTTTTTGTGCCGACAAGGTTTTCAACTTACTTCTGCAGCCCTCGTCTTTTTATTTTTCGTCACAATCCTCTTCAAAGACCTATGTTGCGATAAATCCAGATTATATATTATTAATTTTTACTGTATGCGGTACAAATCTTCGGTATGGTGCCTCTTGAAACACCAGACTCTTCCGTTATCTAGTCAAGGAAGCACCCTGCATACGAGCACCAACGATTTCGCCATGGTCGAAAGCCCGAGGACGTGCCGTTAGGGGTCAAATAGAATATCGCAACCTGCCGTCTTGCCTAGCATCTGCATTTATATTAAAGCATGCGGATTTCGCGGTGTTTCATTATTTTTGCCACCCTCTGTAAGTACATGAGATACAAACACATGGTTACCACAGCAGAGTATTTCAAAAATCGTTTGAAGGAAAATACAAATAACATTCAACAATTAACTACGAAGATCAATTACAGCAAATAACTGAATTATGCAATGAAGGTGGCACTAGCAAGCTGACGAGAAAAGTTACACGAAATTTTGAAAAACTGAGGTATTCCCCATTAAGCCGGAAAAGTGCTCTACGACAGAAGTAAAAAATCCGTATAAATAAGCAAGAAACTGAGAACAGAACAAAACATTGGGAAAAAATCAAAGTGGAAATCCGATAAAAATTTTAAGAGTTCGAAGAAAGGAAATGGTTAGCACCGAAGAGGAAAGAAAAAATGGGGAGCTGTAGTAATACTGAGGGAAAAGTAAAAACGATTCTTCTACGTTCGTATTTCCATGTGTTTTACTTCTACTGATTATTTATTTGTATATCGATAACTGTCAATTAGAGTTTCGAATTTAATTCTGTCCTTTACTATATACTCAAAAATGTATTTTCTGGACGTCTCTTTCAGTTTGAAACATCTGGTTGTTATCGTTATAACATAACGGGAATGGTCGACTGAATTTAAATAGGGTAACTGATCATTTATTGAAGTGGTTACCAAATCTCGCTTCGTTACACTGAACGACAGCATACGACGAAATTCATATGTTTAGTGGTATTTATTCTATTAAATATTGGTTCCCACGGCGCTCCACGGGGCCGGGCTTTCGCGGAGTGTGGTGGACAACCCGACTAGAGTGACGTCACACGTTCGTTGCAGGACCCGTATATCTCGTTGGCTCCGGTAATGATGGATCCAAACTTCGTCAACACTCACAAACCGACACAAAAATGTCTTGCACATTGCTATTAAACATAGCCAGAAATGGTGTTTGAAATATTGTGCTACGGTAGTCCGTGCAGTTGTGCAAAACCACTGTTTATTCCGTACGCCTGGATTTTCGTTAACAGTATGCAGCGTAGCACTGTGTCAAACGCTTTTCGAAAATCTAGTAATATGGAACCTGCCTGTTGCCATTCATCCTCAGTTCGCAGGATGTCATACGAGAAATGAGAAAGTTCAGTTTCGCAAGAGCGATTCCTTTTGTGGACAGTAGCATCTCTCTCCCACGGAAATTTACTGAATACGAACTGAGAATATGTTCAAGAATTCTGCTGCAAACATATGTTAAGGATATTGGCCTGTAATTTTGCTGGTCCGTTCTTTCACCATTCTTATATACAGGAGTCACCCATGCTTTTTTCAAGTCAATTGGGACTTCGCGCTGGGCGGGAGATTCGCGATTAATGCTAGCGAAAATACGTAGCAATAATGACTGTGCCCATAAAAAGTGCGCCGACGCAGATATGCGCAATAATAGTAATAATAATTTTGTGATTAAAAGTTGAAGGACAGCGTCAATAATGCTACCAGCTGAGTCATCAAGAGATCACAAATTTAATATTGAAGGGAAGTGTGGAGGTGAAAATCGTCGAGGGAGGCCAAGAAATGAATACAGTAAGCAGATTTAAAACGACGTAGGTTGCAGTAATTATTTGGAGATGCACAGCTGGACAGGACAGAGTGGCATGGTGAGCTGCATCAAACCAGTCTTCGGACTGAAGTCAATAACAACAACATTAAGTCAGTTAATCTACTTCTAATTCTGTCAAATACATTTACAAGTAGATTACGCAAACTTAACACACCGGGAAGTGCAGCACGTTAAAATTATTTAACATTATGGCCAATTAACGTACTTTGAAATGTTAGTCACAAAGGTCCTACTTTGTTTATCAAAGTATGGATGATTTGTGACAAATTGTTACACGACTTCATCTGTCTTACAAGGTTGAGGAAACACTCTGCAGAAAATTTCACAACGTCTGATTTAGTAATTACGAGAGGAAGTTATAACTTTGGGAAAGAACCAGGAATACGACAGACTACGTTGTCTTAAAACTGGGTTAACCTTGTTCTCAGTGTATAGTATGTAGATTACGAGGTTTGACTTCAGCAGACGAAAATTTCGCGAGCCTGCAGTTAAAACTGTAGCGTAACGAACAGCCTAAAATGTTTCACAATATCCAAAAACTTGCGGATGCCGATAAAGAACTTTGACATGCGGTGCGGGTAGCATTTCTCTCATCCGTGCCGAGCTCTTGTCACTTTCCTTGATGAGCTCCTCCTGTACAGCATAGTGTAATGGCTTATACCGGTCGAAAGACACACATCTGCGAAGATAGTATATGCCACGCGTGTAACTTGGATAAAAGCAGGAAGCGGGGTACGCTTGCTACCGCCTGTCACTAACAGCGCCTCCTGGCCCTTGTTCACTTTCTATGAGGCACCAAGCGCGGAAAAGGCGACCTGATTTCTTCTCTATCATGCATGCTTTCTGGAGCCGTGCTGTTGTTTCTAGGTAAGTTTCTTTCTCGCTATGTCGTCATATGCGAGCTCGGAATACGATGTAGGGTCGTGCAAGATGTTAGTATACGGAGTATTTCAAAAAGATCCATATTATTTCACAATTCGGGACATTCGACAAGCGAAGGCTTACGAAGTCTCTTTTCCAAAGGAAGCATCAGATTTTAGAAGGGCATATCTTAAACACGCAAATACATAAAACATTGGAGTACTTTTTACAATTTCGGCCAAAGTATGCATTTACGTCTCACAGTGTTTCATGTGTCTTCCAATTGACGCATGACAAAGTTTCAGACGAACAGTTAAGATCCGTTCCACAATTTTGTGAGCATGTCTGGAGTTAACTGCACTCACTACAGATGGAGTGCGGCACCGCAGTTCACCCAGAGGTCTCGTAACGGGAGGCACGTAGGTGGTCTCTTTCACAAAGCCTGCAGAAAAAATGCAGGTTCTGTGAGACCAGGTGACCTTGGATGGCAATGGTGTAGTGGGAGATCAGTACGCCCCTAAAGTTTTTTTAATCCTTTCTTCTTTCTGCCCTCTCCTTTGGCACTGCAGTCCCTCGTGTGTCCCTATCGGCGTGTTTGGTCGTCGCATCATCAACCCTGTCGAGTCCACAGGAAAGCTTGTCCATGCGCACACCCAGGTGATAGTTAACAATTACGAGGAGTCGGAGTGGATTCCGGGCAGAGTGATGAGAGAATGTGTTTGGCTAGCACACTTTGTCCAAGTAGCAGCAGCAGATGTGATTTAGATAAGCCAGCTGCATTCCTGACGGCCCCCACAGGGGCTCGCCTGGGCATGCGATGTGCCTGGGGTGTGGGGAGGAGGGGAAGGTAGCGCAATCGATACTGCCCCACGATGAGCCACTACGCAAGGCGGGCCAACTTAACCAAATTACAAAGTGGCTGCATCAGTCTGGGAACAATTAACTGTTTCCTGGAGGCAAACACTGGTCCTCGCGCAGGAAAACGCAAAGTTCGTTAAAAAATCCCAGAGTTCTACCTATAAAAAGTCTGGATCCAACACGCTAGTTGATTTAGAAATACTCAACATAAAAGAAAAAGAAGCAGAAAGAGTGATTTTCAAGCGTAAATTTAGAAGGAATTAAAGAAAGCAGAAGTAAGAGAACAGCTGTGAAGAAGGAACGCAGAAGTGAAAAAAAAACTTCGTGAAAAGATGAAGACTATCGGAGGAAAGGAAAAGATCAAATGAAAAGGAACTGAAATTGTCAGGTGGACACTAGCAAGTCACAGACACCAAGGCTTGGCTACAGTAAGCAGTACCACGTAGGAGAAAGCTGCAATAATTTCGCAGAAACGAAGGGACTTTTGCGTTATACTAACGTAGAGGAATATGTCTTCGAAACGGAAACAACAAAAGCTCACAAATATTGGCTTGAGCACCATTTAGAAAAAATAATTAAGCTTACAAAAATAAAGAAAATGAGACAAATATACGTAATGAAGTCGTGTAAACTCAAGATAATTTCGCACTGGGGCCAAACACAGTTTATGACAGTCATTTCACACGGCGCTTACTATATTTCCAGTTAATCACTTGTGCGTCCTCTACTTTGGTAGCTGCCTAAGCGATGTTACGGTGGTAATGTGAAAGCAAATGTCTATAGTGACGCCACTGTCCGCCTCTTTGCCCCTGTCAAGCAATGTAGAACAGTGCCTCGTATCCTAAGAAAACTTTGAACACAAGATCTACAAGAACTGTACTTAATGATATGGTACGAAGCCTCCAAACTTGTTAAGGGAAGACAACATATTAAACCGTGTCTGATTTCTACAATTTTCATAGCTTGTCGTTTTTATACAACCGTCTTACACTGTCAAGGAAGAAATAGCCTTTGCATTACATTGAGCGAAACACGACGAAACAAAAGCAGAACATATAAAATTTAGCATGTAGCTACTAACCCAAACATCCAACTACTCAGTTTTGCAGTCTCAGCCATCTTCTGTGTATTCATCATGCACAAATGATATATGTACACGTTACATTTCCTTTCTTTCAATTCCCAATCAAAATACAACACATCCAACTTGTATTTGTGTAATTAACCTTATATGTACACTTTCCAGAGCTTTTCCTTATCTTTCAATTTGTAAGAACACCACACACACACACACACACACACACACACACACACACACACACACACACACACACACACACACACACACACCCTTCTGCGCTTATGTATAAGCTTGTCTATTTTCATTCTTCCTCAAAAGTACGCTCACAGTAGCTCCGCATTTAACACCCACAAAGTTTACCGAGGTGGTGCTCGAAGACACGACGAGGCATCCTCAAGCCTATTCCTAGGGTGATGGTGTGTGTGTTGAAAGCCATGACATTTTTGCGGCCGACTATCTAGTAAATCTAACCTAACAAACAATCTTTGTCGTTAAATGTCGTCACGCATTCTGATATACCCACCTCGGACATTCAGTTATGGAGACAAGGAAGTTCGGTGTCTGATAGATGGGCGATACATGAAGAGACGTTACGGAGCTTAACGTCTTGATGAGCATAAGGTGTTCTTTGTCGAGGAGGTGGTAGCAAATAGGAGGCGTCTTCTTTTTAAGAAATCACCCCGCATTTACCTGACGTGGGTTAGAGATTAAGTGATTTTGGCGAACTGTAGAGAAACTCAATCAGGATGGACGGATCGAGATCTGACTTCTGAGTTCTGTGCCTGAATCGGTAATTCTGAACCCTCATAGGATCACTGTGTTGTCCGTCCGACCGACTATTCAAGATCTTTTACTAACTGTACACAGCAAGATATCCGGGAAATGGGTGACATGATCATACGCGTGGTGTGTCGTCTGTTTATCTCGCACAAAGATTTAAGGAGAACGCGAACACGGGAAACAGTTGCAGAATGGACGCCTTACTGGCTATTTGGCTATTTTTCTATCCATGTCGCCCCCCCCCCCCCCGCTCCCCCACACACACCACAGTATTTTAGTTCCAGTTAAAAAATTCATCCAATATTACTCAAGACCCACGAGGAACCAAATACTATTTCTCACCTGCGTTCGTGCAAAGTACTCATATATGTTAATGGATGAGAATTTGATGAGCTTTAATCATTACTTCTTGTTTTATGGAGTTCTATTTCTTCGTGGGCCAAGTCTTAGCAGTCCAGATATCTTGACTACTATAGCTTGGAAATCATCAAATAGTCTTCTCATATAAGAATGAGCAATGTTTTTAACGGTCTTCCCTGATCCAACCTCCTCATCCTATGCTGCTTGACCCCGGTGTTGTAAAAGCAAAGGCAGCACCTCAGCTCCGCAGTCTTTTCTTCACTCGGCACAGTGCTTTTCCTGCTCTCGCACCACTTTCGATAAGGCACCCGTACAACCAGACACGTCTGTCGAGCAATAACACGCCAAACTTGTTCGCACACTTTGGTACACCGTTCCACCAAAATACAAGGGTCGAGATAGTGAGTCGACGGCTCTTCCCTTTTCTTCTTCTCTCCAATCTGAGTCACGTTTGCCTCGGTTGTGTTTAAATTGCTAAGTACTTGTAATACAGGGAGAAGTCACGTCATTAATCACCTGATCACCGACAGGAAGCAATGAGAAATGGAAACAAAAACCTACTTATTACTCTGGCCGGAGGTTGTAAAGATTAATATGGGTCACAAGCGAAATTACAATGAAAAGATTATATTAATATGGCGACTTTCATGAATAATATGTCTGCACAGCTGCTGATGCACTCTAGCTCTGTGAGAATGCAGCCTGGTCCCGTATTGATGCATGTAGACGTGACGGTATTATAACGCGTAGGACGCTTTCTCCACACATGAAGTCACATGCCAAGGGCGGGCAGGACTCGCGCAATGAGGGTTTCTTACACACTTATTCACCCTGGAAATCGAGAATCTCAACGACTGTTGCCTGTTTTCAGTATAGATACTGGTAAGACATCGGTCCCGGATGTTCCAAGAGCGTATCAAAATCTCTATAGTAATTCCTCGGACTACCACTGACACAGAGGTTCAAAAAGAACTGAGCAGGAGACTTCAAGTCATATATGTAGATATAGACGATTTAATAAAATATTTCTGTTTACTTTCTAAAACATGACTACATCTTACCCTTTATGTTTGCATACAGTAATGTTCGTCTATTATGCTTTTGACGGGTGATGAATGGAATGCATGTTCTCGTGGCAAAAAGATTTTTATGTGATGCAATTACAATTTAACAATTTTCAGATTGTTTTACTTTAGTTGTACTGTGAAACCTTTCTTCTTGCCAAATTTAGATTCTACGTTGACGGTAAATACGCTATACGTTTTGACGAGTGAGTTTCCGAGCAACAAAATATGCGACGTAAATGGATGTACCTTTTGACTGAATTAACTTAGAAGGTTAAGGCACCATAGACCTTAATATGTAACATAAATCTTAATTTGATACGTCTAGCCGTTCCTGAGAAAAAGGGGGTTTCAACAGTTGAACGCACAGACAGGCAAACAAAGCGATCCTATAAGGCTTCCGTTTTTACGGATTGAGGCATGGAACCTTAAAATTAGAAAAAAAAGTTGCTGCACGATCTCTTTTTTTTCCTGTCTGGAAGCCTGAAGCAAACGCGAAAACCACACGTATCACAGCTTCATGCAGGATTTGAAATTTTGCCGACAGTCGTAGTGGATCTTTACACATCAGTTAGTAATTACGAACCATCGCGAAGACATCAGCAGCAGTGTCGAACGCGCAAATGTTACTTATATGTAACGGAATCAGATATTAAATACAATTCGAAATCATTACGTCAGTAATAGATTTCTTATACGGGTTAAGGTTACCCATTATCTGGAATAATAAACTGGACTCTGAGTCATGCCTACATAGAGTCCAACCTACGAAACTTAAGTCTCTGAGACGACGGACAAACGCTACTGCTTTTAGACTCGACGGTAACTGCGGACTGTACACGATTCGGCCCACTGAAGACAACTGTCCGTCGCAGCTCAATTCTTCGGTATTTAACGAGGCATCGAACAACAGTTATCCACACACGTGATTTCCAAGAGATGGCAGTGCGACCCCTGGCGGATCTCGGTACAATTCGCATTGCCAACCCATACAGCTGCTGCGCGGCTTATTGACTGAGATGCGGTACTCTTTGGAGTCGTGCGTACCGTCACCACACTCTGCGTCTGAGCAAACTTGGGAACTACTACTTAGGAACATATGGTAGTTCGGATGCCGAGGAGGCTACTAAATGATATTAGACGGTGGTTAGATGGGCTGCGTCGTTCGGTTGCCGAATCAACAGCGTTTTGCTTATCGGGTCACCGAACTCAACGTACAGAGCATAAAACACCACTTACAAGCAGACTCCAATAAATAAGTGAACCCTTCGGTAGTAGGAACAAAGCGTATGATAAGTACTTCGACAGAGTTAACGGGTGGATCCTTCACATCAAAAGAACAAAAATTTCGGTGTTAATATAAATGGGAAACTCCTTAATTTTTCAGTTATTAATCAAAGCTGAAATTCGGCGCATTTCAAGGTCAGGTATAACAACTTAAGTTTGTAGCCAACAGTTAACATCAATTTTGCTAGACAGTCATCTAACAGAATTTGTGGGTAGATGAAAGCTGTCGTGGTTCAATTCAGCAGCAGTTTAGAACTAATTTGTGGTCTGGAATTGCATGTGACTGTTCCCGCAGCAAGTCTAGCAGATGCTGTCAAAAGCACTTTATTCAGTACAGTCCTGCAGCTACGAACAGCTCGTACCCCCCTTAAATACGAGGAATTACGTGCTTTTTTTGTATGACGGGGCTACAGCGTTGTTCGGAGCGCACTGGGAGCTCGGGCAGACAGAGAGAGGGAGAGGGAAGACAGAGAGAGGGAGAGGGAAGACAGAGAGAGGGAGAAGAAGAGAAAAGGGGGACGGGGGGGGGGGCAGAAAGAGAGAAGGGGAGAGAGGGGGGATGGGGGGGCAGAAAGAGAGAAGGGGAGAGAGGGGGGATGGGGGGAGAAAGGGGGGAAGGGGAGAGAGAGAGAGAGAGAGAGAGAGAGAGAGAGAGAGAGAGAGAGAGAGAGAGAGATTGAACAAAGCTAAGTATAATTAAATGTACGTAAAAAGAGAGCAGCTCATAGCAGCAAAAATTGTTAGTGTGTTGCCATATTTTTTCCTGCGAAAGTGTACAATAATCAGTGCTCTTTTTGAAAAAAGTGTAGGAGTACTCTCACTGGAAAGAATGCAACGAAAGTTACTGAAGTTACAGCAAAGCTGATTGTTTAGTTAACTCTAAACCTACGTTGTTATTAGCATTACCTAGCATAGTAACGGTTTCCAAATTGAAATCAATTGATGGATGATGATGTCTTCACGCCTTATTTCATTCTTTCGTTCAGTAGGAAGATGTCTGCCTTTCATAAGCAAAGAGCGTTGATAACCCATAGGTTGAAACAGCTGCAGTGTACGACCAACCAGTTTAATGACCAGCAGATTGTTGACGGCAGAAATATGGAATGAGGCTCCTTTAGCAGTGATAATGAGAGTCATTTGTGAAACATTCGATAGTAGATATGGGAACACATTTCACTGCATAGAGAAGATGAAGGAAGGAAGACCGAAACGACGTCCTAAGTATTTTTTATAGTTGTTTCATCATATGTTATTCCAAAATGTTCAGTCCAACGAGACCGACATTTCCGCAGATTCAGGGACGGCAATATCCTCTGTGTGCAGAAGGCGATTCTGGATCCGATGTTTTGGACAGTTATAAAATCTGCTGGATTCATGACGACTGCTATTTACCCCCTTTCCAGTGTAATTCCTCTGATGATCAGCTCTTCTACTGCTTTGAGAGCTTCACAGTAAAGAGAAGGGCAAAACGCAATGTGTTGTCTCGTGACTGTAGTTCAAGACTAGTTCTAGTCATTCTTGATATGGACCACACAATAAAGCTATGTCGAGAATGAAATCAACTTCAGTGATGCACTTCAACAAATCTTCGTACATACCTCTGTCAGTGGATTCCTTGCTCTGATTATATCCTCCAAGTGCCTTGCTTATTTCTTTCTATGACACAAGTTTCAATCTCTTTGCAAATTATGCGACCAAGTTTTTAATTTGAAATGATTAATCAGTCTTTTTTCTCACGAAGTATACGAACGCCTAGTTCCATAGCTCGCACTTTTTTTTAAACCTCATCGCTAAGGGATCCAAAGCAATTTGTAACGCAGAAACGCATCAATAACATGTTATGGAAGATTGTGATACTTGTTTTTGTAACTTTGTCCAGTTTTCAAACAGTGCTATAGTCAATGATCCAACGACAGCATCCGTGTGTAAAAGCAAACTGCATATATTCCGAACGTTTATTATGGCTTTCTGACTGGTGAACATTGTGAACTGGTTCTTTCGGTAACAACTGAAACACCATGCATTTTTCTACTACGAGTAAAGGATTCAGTAATGCCGGAAATGTCAACTGAAATTAAGCCTCCTGCTCCGATGGATTTGAAACGGTGCTTTTCTTTACGTTTGAACTTCAAGAATCGTCGAACAGAAGGAAGGAAGTTGCTGCCTGCATACCATGGGCGGTCGATGTAAGTTGTCTCCCGATACACCTAGGCCCACCAAAGAGGAATGGTACTGCTTGCCAATCATCTCAACTAACCTTGGGGAGGATTAGATGAATTTCCTGAGCACAGTCCGTAACGGAGAAAAATATTCGGTTTGTGGAAACAGAAAACTCAGAACGAACTGCTCTCAAGTGAGGCTACGGGCGAGAGAAGGTTGAATAGCTGGTCATTAAGCGTAGTCTTGGAAGCGCTGTTGAGTTATTCTGAGTGAGAGCCGGTCTGCATTTATCAGCTGCTCCGGAGACTAAAAAGCATTCGTAATGAATCCAAAGGGAAATGTGATTTTGAATTGAATTACATAAATCGACGAAAATACTACGGAGCCTAAAATTTGCAAAAAAAGCTATTCAAGATGAGGAAACACAGGAAACTCGGACATGAAACTAGTGTTACTTCAACTTCTGCTTCAGGCGCGCTACGACACACCGGGACACACCTGACTTTCAAAGATTATTTAATAAGAAATCGATATCGTGTACATCCGACATCAAATGAAAAGGAATTGACAAGCTCATTTATGAAAACTGTTTCCCTTTCCGTTTAATTTTGCTGTAGGATCTCTGGTTTTAAAGCTTGATGTGACTTGTTACGTCCAAGTATCAGTTAAAGAGAACGAAATTTTTTATTTTTTTTAACGTGTAATTCCACTATATCTTATAAACGCTAATTACGATTTATTGAATTCCATGTCGCAGAAAACTGCGGGCGAAATGGCCATGTTATAAATTTTGAGAAGACACTCTAACGAGCAAGGTTCATCCAAGGGCTCGCCGGGGTTCGCCGCGTTTACTACATTAGTAATTATTGACAAAACCAACTTTTTAATACAAATAAAGTGGTAATTTTACAGGTTTATGTTCTGACCTCCACGTCAGACTCTGACAGACTTCGACTTCACCTCTGGCGCGGCCTCAAGACACATATTTCAGTTCCGGTAAAATCATCCCCGACGTATTCCTCGTTTGCATGGTCTTTTTCTCATTTTGATGTGATCGATCCGCCTCCAAAGTTTGTATACGAATCTCTCGTGCTTTTCTAATATGAAAAACAAAGGAAAACGGAGATACAGGACCATTTGTCTCGTACGAATAACAGTCCTGCTCCGTCATTACGAACTAATTTGTTTATTTTATTCCATTATAACCTGTGTAATATCTCTTTATATTCAATTAATTATCCCTGCACAATTCTAAGAGAGTTACGTTTCCTACTTTACCATCTATATACTCGCAGAATCGATGCGCAAAGTAGTACAGTACTATTACTATCCCATGAGCGCTTAATTACTCTTTGTAATATTCTCTCTGGTTTGTGTTGAGAGGACTTCTAGGATTTTCTCCGTGCCGAATAGCCGCATTGAATAATTGTAATTTTGCTATCGACATTACTGGAAGAAAGAGATTGGAAATATATTGTATGCTAATCAAGAGAATGTATACTCAGCATTTACATAAAAGGTTCTGTAAGGAATTTTATTATAAATTTATTCTCTAATTAGAAATTTGCACGGAGGTGTCGTTTCGTTGGTAATCAGAAGGGAACTTCCGATGAATTGGAAACGAACCTGTAATTATTAGATCCAAGAGCTCAGTTATTTCATCGGATAATTACAATCCAAGCAAATTTTCCGCTTGATCTGAGGTTTCCCGACTGACTACGCAACGCAAGAAAACCAAGCAATTTTATTTACACAGGACTGCAGATCGCATCGATCATCGAGACTGCGGACAAGGAGAGTCATCGTACGATTTTGATTAAACAAGTAAAGCTTAATTATAACTTTCTTGAGCGACTGTGATGTCTGTGATATGGCTGCTTATGATAGAGATCATTAATAAAATACTAATAACTAAATTTCCTCCTCACCAGCAACCAGTATAACACAATAATTACTTAAAATTATACCTGTTACCTACAGTTTAAACACAGGCTGTATTGATTTTTACACAAATGATGCAATATAAATTTATACTTAATTTTAACCTACACAATACTACCTCCTATCACCTTTACTACTACTACTACTACTACTACTACTACTACTACCACCACCACGACTAATAATAATTTTTGAAAGTACTATGTCTACTACGAATAAAAGCTACACCTGTTACTATCATAATACCTTCCGTTCTTGTCTCGCATTTCACGACGTACTCCATCGCTCCCCGTCCACAGGCAAGCCCTCTCTGTTCCTCGGGCGCTGTGCCTGTACCTGCCCCTTCCACCGTTTCTTGGATCACTGGTTGCAGAAGACGACTGCCCTACTCCGAGGGAGTACCCTTGTTGCTGGTAAGGAGTGCAGCCACACGCCTATTCACGATCTGGCTCCTTGGGTGGCAAGTTACAGCGCACGGATGCGTCTCTTTCTAGTATTATTACGATGGCTGCGTATACGGTGTTGGCAGTTCTTCTGCCGCAACTGTTGACCGCAGTTGCCGCACATGAAGCCCTATGGTCAACGCCAGTGCCACTGAGGAAAATAGCATCCTGCAGCTAGACAAAGGAGCTTAAAGGTGCATTTCACAGCAGACCCACGTTTCCCCACTAGCTGAGCACTATGTCAAGATTGCGTGGGCCGAAATTTTTCGGTGGCTTGACGTTAAGGATGAATCCACCAAGAGAGTTGAGCGCCGGTTAGCAGTCGTATGCCTTCGCTGAGTTGCTTCTCAATCTTCCGTCGCACCCTCTCGTAGTGCAGCAGACGGAGGTTGATTGACGAAGTAACGGACTATTTCAGCCTTTTTTGACACAGCGTCGGCAATGATGTCAAAGATCTGCCAGTCTGCCTCCCAACGAAATATCTCCTTAACACTGAGTCTTTCGTGCCGATTCAGTTGCCACCGATAAGTTTCAGCAAAATCAACATATAGTGGACGTTCCCAGAGAGTATGTTCTGGCGTGTAGTAGGATGATGGTAGTACTGGCGCATTATGTGTAAAATTGATATCAAATTAATTATTCAAATTACTTAATCGATTATTTAATTCCCCCTCCCCTGATAACGTCACGGCTTTCCCCAACCGGAACGTGAGCCCCTGAGGAAAATCCAAACCCTCCCCATTCCCACTCGGGAAAAAATTGCGGGAAATTCAAAATTTCGTGTTAAATTAGAGTTCTGGAGGTACATTCAAACGCTAATTACATTATATTGCAGATGACGTAATAATTGTATATTCTTTATTTATAGAAATACAGTTGCAAGGACCGATGACCTCAGCAGTTTGGTAAAAAAAAAAAAAAATCATATCGCTGGTATGGTAGGATGTAGCTTCTCTATTTATTTTATCACCTTTGGAATACTGAAGCAGTATATGACACCACAGTCCAAGATGGCCGACCCAGAATACTAATGTAATTTAACTCCCCCCCCCCCCCTTCTATTGGAGAGAAATTAAAAAAAAAAGGTGGAAAAATCCTAATTTTTTTCCTCTGGCTGTGAAGCATGCGAGTTGGGAAGTGGGTATTTGCCATTCATCGAGCACTAGACAATAGCTCCACCAACAGTTCGTCAATAAGTGCTGGATGTAGAGAGGCTATTACCGCTATTAGTCTAGCACTAGAGAGTTGCTCCAGCTACTACAGCCAATAGCCTTGTATGGGAAAGATCGGTGGTAATAATAATAGGACAGCGAGCTGTCACTGAAGTGCGGGCTAGTAGTCTTCTGCCGATCTACAAATGAGTAGCTGCTGGGAGGAACATAAGGAAGAGCAATCCACTGACCCTTGTGGCTATGAATCCTGCTCTTATATACAGGACTCCTGTAGCAACATCACTGAAGTGTGTCAGGCCTATTGAGGGATCCAGATGCTTGATCGAAGAACAAATTCAACGTAATCGTTAAACCTCCTGTCAAAACACACTAGTACCGTACGACTATAGTTCCTCAACTAGTGCCATCCCCCTCCCGAAATTACGATGCCAGGGACGGTACGCACGCATAGGCGCAGAGCAAAATGGATACTTGCACGATGGCGGTAAAAGAGAACGCCACACTCGAAAGGCAGACAGACAGAGCGCGCCTCCACATTAATTGGTTCCGTTTGTTAATTCAGCGCATTCGCAAGCGGGACATGGCGCTTGTTGCGCGGAGCAGGAGGGCAGAGAGACTCGCAGTCTTGGGGAAACCTGTTGGCGTCTCATTTACGTCCCCCCACCCCACCCGTATTAACAAACGAGCGACGCCGACGGCTGCGGCGTTATTGATGGGGCTGCCTGGCCGTAGTCCGCACTCGTTAGGGCGCAAGTGGAATGTTCGTTCCCTTCTTGCGCGCTCGCTCTCGCTAGCATTTCGTAGCAGTCCGGAGAACGCTATGCGCTCAACGGTTGTGTGAAACTTATCTGAACATACTCTTCTCGTTTGAGAGCAAAAGCACTCCTCACACGTCCTTTTTATATCTGGCCTGTAATTGTTTTGCTATACAAAGTCTTTTACCTGTGCCATATTATTTCCATACATTTTTAGATAATATTTTATCAACAAGTATATCGCAACACTAAAAGTCTCTTTGGATTTTCTCCCAGATCATAAAAGCAACTTGATTCAATATTTCGACGACCAAACTGTCCGCCATCTTTAGGAGAAGAACGCTGTTGCTGCTGCTGAGACCCGATGAAAACTGATGCCAAGCTGGAAGGCTTCTTCTGAATAGGTTGATCCTATTGGTCGTTTGAGTGCAGCACACTGCCCGAAGGTATTGCTTGCCGTATCTGAACTATGATGGTAAGTAGTATGGACTTCTAAGGATATTGATATCCTTCACGGGTGCCTCAACAGACATTAATAGTAATAATAAATTCACCTGGCGTTGCTGCCTATCAAGTACGGACACGGGCCGCTTAAAGCCGTCAGCTGCTTTATTACGCCGTCCTAACCTTCGTATGGGGGCGTTTAGTGATGATTCTACCTTCTGATAGAGGCTCGCTGCGTGTCCCTGCGCTCGTGAGAGTACTGTTGGCTTCTTTGCTGCCTCGTGAAGGTAACAGGCTGGAAAATTACGTGCATACATTTTTCAACTCGATGTGAGGTAGGTAATTCTGCAGTGTAAACCCTGTACAGGACAGTGTCCAACACTGAGCTGTGTCGGACTCCAGCAAGGACACAGGGACTCCTGGAGGTGGCATCTCCAACTCGCACAACGAAGGTCCTATCCTGTAGATAAATAATAGTGCCTGGATCAAATGGTTCGACAAGTCAATCGTGGAAAGCCTGTAAATCAGTCTTCGGTGCCACACGCTGTCAAAAGCTCGTGAGACATCGAGGAGAATCATGCCGCAATCTCCCTATTGTTGTAAGCCTGGATGACGTGTTCGACCAACCGTAAGAGTTGGAGAGGGGCCGAATGTTCTTCATGAAACCCAAATTGTTCATCTGGCGATACCGCTTCAGTAATGAGGTGTCCGGTTAGTCGGAGCAGCAGAAGTCTCTCAAATGTCTTACTGAGAGTTGAGAGAAGGCAGATAGGCCGATAGCTGGTTGGTTCCGCACAATTCTTTCCCCGTTTGGTCATCGCAAGGACAACTGCTTTCTTCCAAATTTCAGGATACTTCTTCTGGGTCTGTGTAACAAGCGGGTGACTTGCACGATGGCTGTCGGTGGTAATTCTCGAAGCATTGGAACCGTGATGAGGTCGAGTCTGGGCACCTTTCAGCGGAGAAGACACTGAAGTGTCCGCCGGGCTTTTCTGGTGCCAAGGCTGTAAATCGTCGTGCTATTTAGACCTCCGTAACGTAGATGGCGCACGCGTTGCCCATCACAGTTGCTGCCTATCCCGCATCAAAACAGAACGTTCTTCGGTGCGTCAAGTCCGAGTTTTTGAAAACAGTCCTTTCGAATGCGAGAGACAATTGCCGACGGTGTCCCACTAAGAGCGCCGCCACCTGCCCACTCTTGCAGGGCGCCAACTGCGATGGGCCGCGCACCGTATGCAGGCCTATGTAGGGCGGCGATCTGCAGTGTTGGCAGCAGTTTTCAGCAGTACTCAGAGCAACAGCGTTCTACTGAAGATGGACAGTTGGATCGCCGAAATATTGAATCAAATTGATTTTAGGATCCAGCAGCAAATCCGAAGAGACTTAAGACTCACTACGCCGGGAAAGCCTACGAAATCACATATCACGACATGACTCTCCGTTCCACAGATTCCCTTCATGCTGCAACGAAATTGTTTCATCATTTTATTAATATTCATATTAATGTGTTCCCACCTGTACCTGTATCGGAATATTCAAATTTATTACAAAATTGGCTGCCATCGCTTACCTGATTATAAACTAGTTTTGTGAATTGACTAACAGCAACTTATTATGTAATAATTTGGAATTGCTTCGTAGGCTTAATTAGATTTGTGTTTAATTTCTGGTTATTTCATCACGGACATTGTGAGGAGTGAGATACGATGATTCACCAGTAACAGGAAAATAAATTAAGATCTTTCATTTTACTTTCATTTTATTTCCTCAAAACTGAGTTAAATGAGTGTGCGAGACATGGTATGTTCAGGACAACGTAGACATCCCCTGCTCAATGCTCGCCACCAAAGTTTTGACAAACATTAAAAGTCAGAATCATAAAACAATTCTATTCAAACCATTTCGTCAAAGTAGTAGCTACGTAACTCCACGCCTTTTTTTTTTATTCTAACAAGCCAGTTCCGTAAATAGTTACGCACTTTTGTTCGTCATGTCTTACTTGCTAATCATAGCAGACGTTAACAGCTTCTTCCCAGCTGGTGAAACTACTTCCACACACAGGATTTTTCACTGTAGCAAACAAGAAACAATCAAATTACGACGAACTAGTCCTGATGGGACACAATATGTAGTAAGATCGACTTCCGCAGACAGTTCGAATTACTGTCACAAGTTTTGGACCTGTTATCTTCAAGCTGTGAACAGGCAGTACATATTCGATTATGTCAGTAACAGCTACCGATAATAACAACATAGAAATAAAACAATGTTGACAGTATAACCAAATAAAATCATAAAATAAAAGTAATTTAATGGAAGTCGTAAGTGAATATAAGCTACAAACTTGACTTCGGTTTTTGGTAACAAACATTGTGCAATCGATCTTCAGTCGAGATCAATTTGTTGCTACCTATCGACGAGCGGATGAGTTGGTTGGTTGGTTTGTGGGGGTTAAAGGGACCAGACTGCTACGGTCATCGGTCCCTTTTTCCAAATACTAAGAACACCCACAGAGAATAAAAACGATCAACAGACGATAAGACAGACGACACAGAACAAGAGAAACGTAGACAAAGACCAGACAAGACGAACTAAAATCACACAGAGTGTGACGGTGGTTGGCCGACCATACAAACAAAAAGGGAAAAGCCAACCATCGAGAAACACATTAAAAAAATCAGACAAATCGTAGGCCAGAGGCCAGAATCAACACAAAAACACACACACTTACATTAAGCGATAAAATCCCCCTGCCCGAATAAAACGCAGAACTATGTCCGCTATGGAAGAGTCGTCAGATAAAAGCGCAGAGAGCGTATCAGGCAGCGCAAAAGTCTGCCTGAGAACAGTTAAAGGGGCGCACTCCAACACCTGCCCCACAACGACAAAGATGGGGATCCTCACGACACAGTAAATACCTGTGCGTGAGTAGGGTGTGGCCAATCAGTGTCCCATAAATCGAAAACTTTGCGGCGTAATAGTGCCCGCAAATCAGTCGCCGGGAGGCCAATCTCCAGAGATGGTGCACTAGTGGCCTCTTTGGCCAGGCGGTCAACAGTTTCATTTCCGGGTATCCCAACATGGCCCGGGGTCCAAACAAAGACCACAGGTCTGCCACAACGGGCAAGAGTATGCAGGGACTCCTGGATAGCCATCACCAGACGAGAACGAGGGAAACACTGGTCGAGAGCTCGTAAACCGCTCAGGGAATCGCTACAGATAACGAAGGACTCACCTGAGCAGGAGATGATATAGTCTAGGGCACGAAAGATGGCGACCAGCTCAGCAGTGTAAACACTGCAGCCAGCCGGCAACGAACGTTGTTCAGAATGGTCCCCTAGAGTTAGTGCATAACCGAAACGACCAGCAACCATCGAACCGTCGGTATAGACAACGCCAGAGCCCTAATACGTGGCCAGGATGGAATAAAAGCGGCGTCGGAAGGCCACCGGAGGGACTGAGTCCTTCGGGCAAGGGCGAGGCACACACCATGGGGGTGTACGCAGAGGGGCCCGGAAAGGAGGTGGTACAGGGAAACACCCAAGCCCGCAGAGAAGCTGTTTGACGCGTACGGCGATCGGACAACCCGACCGGGGCCGACATTCTGGCAGACGGACGACTGACTGCGGGAACATGACACGATAATTTGGATGTCCGGGCAAGCTAAAAACATGGGCAGAATAAGCAGCCAGTAATTGTTGGCGTCGTAACCGCAGTGGAGGGACACCTGCCTCCACAAGTATGCTGTCCACAGGACTGGTTCGGAAGGCACCAGTGGCAAGGCGTATCCCGCTGTGGAGGATTGGGTCCAGCAGCCGCAACGCAGATGGGGACGCTGAGCCATAAGCCAGACTCCCATAGTCCAGACGGGAATGGATCAACGCCTGGTAAAGCCGTAGGAGAATAGATCGCTCGGCGCCCCACCTGGTGTGGCTCAGGCATCGCAGAGCATTTAGATGCCGCCAACACGACTGTTTAAGCTGCCGAATATGAGGCAGCCAAGTCAACCGGGCATCAAAAACCATCCCCAAAAACCTATGTGACTCCACCACTTTAAGAAGCTCGCCGTCAAGATAAAGCCGCGACTCCGGGTGAACAGTGCGTCGCCGGCAGAAATGCGTAACGAAAGTCTTGGCTGCGGAAAACTAAAAACCATGCGCTACAGCCCTCCAGGACCCAATTCAAGCGCCGGCTCACCATCCGTTCAAGCAACTTGCAAAGAACGTTGGTGAGGCTAATAGGACGGTAGCTGTCCACCTCCAAAGGGTTCTTCCCCGGTTTCAGAATGGGGACAACAAGACTTTCCCGCCATTGCGACGGAAACTCACCCTCGACCCAAATGCGGTTGTGAAGGTCGAGGAGGCGTCGCTGGCAGTCCATGGAAAGGTGTTTCAGCATCTGAGAGTGGATGCTATCTGGGCCAGGAGCGGTATCAGGACAAGCGGCGAGGGCACTGCGGAATTCCCACTCACTGAATGGAACATTGTACAATTCAGGATGGTGGGTGCGAAAAGAAAGACTCCGACGTTCTATCCGCTCTTTAATGGAGAGGAAGCCCAAGGGGTAGTTGGCAGAAGCGGAATTCAGAGCAAAGTGCTCTGCCAAGCAGTTTGCAATGACGTCGGAGTCAGTACAAACTGCTCCATTCAGTGAGAGCGCAGGGACGCTGACAGGGGTCCGATAGCCATAGAGGCGGCCAATCTTGGCCCAGACATGCGATGGAGTGACATGGAGGCCAATGGTGGACACATACCGCTCCCAGCACTCCTGCTTGCGTTGGCGGATAATGCGGCGGGCTTGAGCACGCAGCCGTTTGAAGGTGATAAGGTGTTCGATTGAGGGATGTCGCTTGTAACGCTGGACCGCCCGCCGGCGAGCTTTAATCGCTTCAACGATCTCAGGCGACCACCAAGGCACAGTCCGCCGCCGAGGGGACCCAGAAGAACGGGGAATGGCAGATTCGGTAGCAGTAAAGATGCCGGTGGTGGCCGATTGAACCACTGCATCAATGTCATCGGTAGAGAGAGGCTCAATAGCGGCGGTGGAGGAGAACAAGTCCCAGTCAGCCTTATTCAGAGCCCATCTGCTAGGGCGCCCAGGACGCTGCGGCAGTGACAGAAAGATCGGAAAGTGGTCACTACCACACAGGTCGTCATGCACTCCCCATTGGACAGACGGTAAGAGGCTAGGGCTACAGATTGAAAGGTCAATGGCGGAGTATGTGCCATGCGCCACACTGAAGTGTGTGCAGGCACCATCATTTAAGATCGAGAGATCGAGCTGCGCCAATAAATGCTCAACGATGGCGCCTCGACCTGTTGCCACCGACCCACCCCACAGATGGTTATGGGCGTTAAAGTCGCCCAGTAACAAGAAAGGTGGCGGCAACTGAGCTATCAGAGCAGCCAGGACATGCTGCGCGACATCACCATCCGGTGGAAGATAAAGACTGCAGACGGTAACAGTCTGAGGCGTCCACACCCGAATAGCAACAGCCTCTAAAGGAGTTTGGAGAGGTACAGACTCGCTGTGAAAAGAGTTCAGGACATATATGCAGACGCCACCAGACACCCTTTCATAAGCTGCCCGGTTATTATAATAACCCCGGTAGCCACGGAGGGCGGGGGTTCGCATTGCTGGAAACCAAGTTTCCTGCAGAGCAATGCAGAAGAAAGGGTGAAGGCTGATAAGTTGGCGGAGCTCAGCTAGATGGTGGAAGAAACCGCTACAGTTCCACTGGAGGATGGTGTTGTCCATGGCTGAGAAAGGCGTGACGGGACTGGGAAGGGAGATCACGCCGCTGGGTCACCTGCTGCCTCCGATTGAGCACCTGTGATAGTGTTTTCCATGGCGTCTGATGGACCGGCGAGATCGAGGTCCTCAGCGGACGCCAGAATCTCCACCGCATCCTCAGACGCAAAGCCGGAAGATTGCGGTGGGATGGCTGCCACCGCGAGTTCCTTGGGCTGAGAGCTCTTCTTGGGTTTCTCACGCCGTTCCTTGGGTCGCACCGACTGGGAGGGCTTCACCGATTCAGTCTCCGGGACGGAGGAGGATCGTGAAGCCCTACGACCAGCTGATGGCGGGCACTTACGCCACTGTCGGTCGTTAGCCTTCTCGCTGTTGGAAGCCTGGGAAGGGAGGGACCCAAGGGACCCCTTGCGAGCGTGAGAGGCCGAAGAAGTTGGACACTTCTCCGGCTTAGATGGATGGGATGGTGTTGCTCCTGAGGTAGGTGGCGCAGGAGCAACCCAGTGGGTAGAGCCCCCTACTGGCGAGGGGGCAGGAGGAGTTGTACTACTCGTCGATCCGGCCACAATTGGAGAAACAGACGGAGCTAGCACAGGTGTTGTAGCAGCAGCGTAGGAAGATGTCATTCTCACAGGATGGAGTCGGTCGTATTTCCTTTTGGCCTCAGTATAGGTTAGTCGGTCCAGGGTCTTGTATTCCATGATTTTACGCTCTTTCTGGAAAATTCGGCAGTCTGGCGAGCAAGGTGAATGGTGCTCCCCGCAGTTGACACAGATGGGAGGTGGGGCACATGGAGTATTGGGATGTGATGGGCGTCCGCAATCTCGACATGTGAGGCTGGAAGTGCAGCGAGAAGACATATGGCCGAACTTCCAGCACTTAAAGCACCGCATCAGGGGAGGGATATAGGGCTTAACGTCACATCGGTAGACCATCACCTTGACCTTTTCCGGTAATGTATCCCCTTCGAAGGCCAAGATGAAGGCACCGGTAGCAATCTGATTTTCCTTCGGACCCCGATGAACGCGTCGGACGAAATGTACACCCCGGCGCTCTAAATTGGCGCGCAGCTCTTCATCAGACTGCAAAAGAAGATCCCTATGGTAAATAACTCCCTGGACCATATTTAAACTCTTATGGGGTGTGATCGTAACGGCAACATCCCCCAACTTGTCACAAGCGAGTAACCGTCGTGACTGGGCAGAAGATGCCGATTGTATCAGGACTGACCCAGAGCGCATTTTTGACAAGCCCTCCACCTCCCCAAACTTGTCCTCTAAATGCTCGACGTAGAACTGAGGCTTTGTGGAGAGAAAAGACTCCCCATCAACCCTTGTACAAACTAAGAAGCGGGGCGAATAACTGCTACTGCCATCCTGAGACTTACGTTCCTCCCACGGTGTGGCCAGGGAGGGGAACGTTTTCGGATCGTACTTCTGAGCGTTAAACTGAGGCCAAGAACGCTTAGAGACTGCTGGCGGCTGGCCACCAGCGAGAGACGATGTACCACGCTTCATTGCGGGTCATCCGCCCTGATGCCACCTACTCCGACCAAGGGCCCTCCCCACGGGCGCCACCCAGCCACGGCAAGAGCCACCTGGCAGGATGGCCGTTGCCGGGAGTCCCGATACTCCAGGAGGATAGTCATCTACTCCTTGGCATACGTGGGGAGTTAACGGCGCAGGCATCAGTAGAGCGATTCCTGTGTTGTCAGGGGGCTACAACCAAGAGGGTACATGGCGGCCCCACCACAACGGACTGGCTACCGTGCTGGATGTTAGGTAACATGTGGTCCATGGTCGCCGTCGGTGCAGAAAGAGGCACTGCACAGTGCAAGGTGTAATCTGCACGCAGAAACAGAGTCATGCCCAAGAGATGGAGAGCGGACAGGACTGCAGCTCAACGGTATATAAGCTGGCGAAAGGACTGATCGCAAGATGGACACAATGCACCAAGTAAGGCGCCCTTCCCCAATCGGCTCGCTCTTCGGAAAATTTTGAGAGATGGAGGTCAAACACAACAGGGGACCATCATATAAGGCCGAAAAGTTTGAGACTCCTCTTAGTCGCCTCTTACGACAGGCAGGAATACCGCGGGCCTATTCTAACCCCCAAACCCGCAGGGGGGGGGGGGGGGGGGGCGGATGAGTACGCAACCTGCAAATTAGGGGTTCGGTTTTGCGCTACTGCTTTAAGTTCTTGTAGAAGCATCGATTATTCGTATTGCGTACCTAGCGGACAATTCGTGAATATTTTAGAAAAATACGGAAATAAATATATAGATTATTAAATAAATGAGATGGGAAAGGAATTCGATAAGACAGTGTCACAGGATTAAAGTTCACGATCAGTTTCTTCAGATCAAACACAAGTTACTTCGAATGGTGGCGCTATACAAGCTAATATTTAAACACAGTATGCAGAACAAATCCAGGAATTGATTTAGCAAAGCGTTCTCAGGCAATGATGAATGTGAGCAAAGGCGATTGTGCAGTACCTCCTAACCACTCAAAGGAAATAAAATTTCCACACTTCAGTAAGTTAATTCATGACTATACAATAACCAGTTCACTACAGCAAAGTTACGTCACTGAGGGCTATACTACCACTCACTGCCCAAATATTTTCTACGTCGCAAACTGTTACACTGAGAAATTTGTAAGTCACTCTCTATCAGCTCAATGGCCTTCTAACCTTAACAACGACCTTACCCAACTAGAAAGGTACATCAAAAGGACTCGAATCATGTTCTGCTCGCCTATTTAACACTTCTGTCAAATGACCTACGATTACCGTCAAGTAAGCATCTTGGAACTAGGCAACCATGCCAATGAGTACATATTTTACAATCTGTACGTATTTCATACATGTATACATAATATACATTTTTAGGCAATTTGCACACAGATGTTAGTTTAATAGGTGTTAAACGAAACAAAATAATCCATTTTGATTTGAGTATTATACAGCGCAAAAAACAATGACAACAGCTAGTCAAACTCATACCTTTATCGATCTTGCGATTGCCACACTACGCTACTCAAATAGCCATGTTACGAACAGTAACTTATTAAAATGTCATTAAACAAACAAATTTGAAAAATAGGGTACATGATTCATCCTGATGCTACTCTATCGCATATCTACGGAGAACTCTGTTTTTCCATTAAATTAATAAATATTAAATAAACTATTTGAAACCGTTAGTGTCTCTCTTCAGTGTTAAGATAAATATGGTCATTTCCCCCCATGAATCCTGGACCTTGCCGTTGGTGGGGAGGCTTGCGTGCCTCAGCGATACAGATAGCCGTACCGTAGGTGCAACCACAACGGAGGGGTATCTGTTGAGAGGCCACACAAACGTGTGGTTCCTGAAGAGGGGCAGCAGCCTTTTCAGTAGTTGCAGGGGCAACAGTCTGGATGATTGACTGATCTGGCCTTGTAACAATAACCAAAACGGCCTTGCTGTGCTGGTACTGCGAACGGCTGAAAGCAAGGGGAAACTAACAGCCGTAATTTTTCCCGAGGACATGCAGCTTTACTGTATGATTAAATGATGATGGCGTCCTCTTGGGTAAAATATTCCGGAGGTAAAATAGTCCCCCATTCGGATCTCCGGGCGGGGACTACTCAGGAAGACGTCGTTATCAGGAGAAAGAAAACTGGCGTTCCACGGATCGGAGCGTGGAATGTCAGATCCCTTAATCGGGCAGGTAGGTTAGAAAATTTAAAAAGGGAAATGGATAGGTTAAAGTTAGATATAGTGGGAATTAGTGAAGTTCGGTGGCAGGAGGAACAAGACTTCTAGTCAGGTGACTACAGGGTTATAAACACAAAATCAAATAGGGGTAATGCACGAGTAGGTTTAATAATGAATAAAAAAAATAGGAGTGCGGGTAAGCTACTACAAACAGCATAGTGAATGCATTATTGTGGCCAAGATAGATACGAGGCCCACACCTACTACAGTAGTACAAGTTTATATGCCAACTAGCTCTGCAGATGACGAAGAAATTGAAGAAATGCATGATGAAATAAAAGAAATTATGCAGATAGTGAAGGGTTACGAAAATTTAATAGTCATGGATGACTGGAATTCGGTAGTGGGAAAAGGGAGAGAAGGAAACGTAGTAGGTGAATATGGACTGGGGCAAAGAAATGAAAGAGGAAGCCGCCTGGCAGAATTTTGCACAGAGCACAACTTAATCATAGGTAACACTTGGTTCAAGAATCATAAAAGAAGGCTGTATACATGGAAGAAGCCTGGAGATACTGACAGGTTTCAGATAGATTATATAATGGTAAGACAGAGATTTAGGAATCAGGTTTTAAATTGTAGAACATTTCCAGGGGCAGATGTGGACTCTGACCACAATCTATTGGTTATGACCTGTAGATTAAAACTGAAGAAACTGCAAAAAGGTGGGATTTTAAGGAGATGGGACATGGATAAACTAAAAGAAACAGAGGTTGTGCAGAGTTTCAGGGAGAGCATAAGGGAGCAATTGACAGGAACGGGGGAAAGAAATACAGTAGAAGAAGAATGGGTAGCTTTGAGGGATGAAGTAGTGAAGGCAGCAGAGGATCAAGTAGGTAAAAAGACGAGAGCTAGTAGAAATCCTTGGGTAACAGAAGAAATATTGGATTTAATTGATGAAAGGAGAAAATATAAAAATGCAGTAAATGAAGCAGGCAAAAAGGAATACAGACGTCTCAAAAATGAGATCGACAGGAAGTGCAAAATGGCTAAGCAGGGATGGCTAGAGGACAAATGTAAGGATGTAGAGGCTTATCTCACTAGGGGTAAAATAGATACTGCCTACAGCAGTTGAACGGAATGGATAGTGTCTTGAAAGGAGGATATAAGATGAACATCAACAAAAGCAAAACGAGGATAATGGAATGTAGTCGAATTAAGTCGGCTGATGCTGAGGGAATCAGATTAGGAAATGAGACACTTAAAGTAGTAAAGGAGTTTTGCTATTTGGGGAGCAAAATAACTGATGATGGTCGAAGGAGAGAAGGTATAAAATGTAGACCGGCAATGGCAAGGAAAGCGTTTCTGAAGAAGAGAAATTTGTTAACATCGAGTATAGATTTAAGTGTCAGGAAGTCATTTCTGAAAGTACTTGTATGGAGTGTAGCCATGTATGGAAGTGAAACATGGACGATAAATAGTTTAGACAAGAAGTGAATAGAAGCTTTCGAAATGTGGTGCTACAGAAGAATGCTGAATATTAGATGGGTAGATCGCATAACTAATGAGGAAATACTGAATAAGATTGGGGAGAAGAGAAATTTGTGGCACAACTTGACCAGAAGAAGGGATCGGTTGGTAGGACATGTTCTGAGGCATCAAGGGATCACCAATTTAGTATTGGAGGGCAGCGTAGATGGTAAAAATCGTAGAGGGAGACCAAGAGATGACTACACTAAGCAGATTCAGAAGGATGTGGGTTGCAGTGGGTTCTGGGAGATGAAGAAACTGGCACAGGATAGAGTAGCATGGACAGCTGCATCAAACCAGTCTCAGGACTGAAGACCACACCAACAACAACAACAACAACAACAACATGGTCATTTTATCGCAGACTCCAATACCTATCCAATGTTGTGTCCTACGCATATGTAGCGTGTCTGTAGCTTTTGTTACTGTTGTTATAAACAATTTTAGACATAAATGTATACAATTTTGTTAATATATGCATTATAAACATGGTAATAATTTTACTGAATTCGTCTCTTTATTTCACGCTGTCGTCAGCTTTTCTGAAGTAAGTCCGGTAGTAATTTACGTGTTTTTAGTGGCTATTCGAAGCTCTTACTTGTAGCACAGCCAGACCCTGGCTATATTGCTCGGCGTTCAGAAGTATGCGGGGGTAGAATTTAGCGGGCTGTCTTGTGAATTCTAATCTGCATCCAGCCAGCGGCCCCCCACGCCCTCTCACGCTCTGCTGCAACGACTCAGAGCTTCCCAGTGCCCTCTTTACCTACCTGACACCTGGCCCAGCCGCTTCACGGCAGCTGACCACCTACATGGTGCTCAACGAAACGAGCCTTTTTTAATACTTTATACAGCGGACATACCGCTCGTGACGTTACATTTTTCTGGTAGCCTTGGAAGAGCTTGAGATTAGCCGATTAACTACAACTATGCCTACAGCTGAACCTATTGTTGCCGCACCGAGAACTGAAGGCTGCGGTTGAATGTGTACCGAACACGATCTCATGATCCAGTAAGATGTGTTCTTGGTGCCTTTCGTGAAAACCCTCGATAGGCATGCCATCGTGCACCACTGTGCAGTGGCAGTTGCGTAAGCCTCCATACGTACAGTTGTAACGTGGTCACTTTTTCGGGAACAAAATTGATACCAGTTTGTTTCTGGCCCTTCTGGTATGTTCGCTGCAAGGATCCACTCCACTGAGAGGCCCTTAGTTTCTGTACATAAATGGTAAAACCAGTTTTCAATCATTAGTAGACACCTTCGTGGAGTAAGCCAACATTTCTTCGCATCGTGGCTTTTGTTCATTTGTCACCTCCCCATCGAGATTTAACTTCCTTCGCTCGTTAAAGCCGTACAGGATTTCGCGCAGCCAACGGAGCAAACTGAGGTGTCAACTGGACACCGTTACATCTTCTTCTCGCACCGTATCCTGCACTGCTGCAGCTTTGGCCTTTTATTAAAAATCTGTAGAACTGAGCAACTGTTGTACGCGAAGCAAAAAGTTTTTGGAAATTATGTGGCAACTGTTAAAGCCTTACAGATAAGGGTAATGCAGTTCTACAGTGAAAAAGTTTCGTCGAAATCCTCACGAAGGAAAATAATATCTCTTCCAACAATAACAACCACCGGTGAGCGGTAAAAGACACCGCTCATCTGAAAGGCACTTGTCGGCTACATTTCCGCAGTGTGAAATAATAGAACATGAAAAAACCTCACAAAACTTTTGCAATGGTATTCGTGTTTCAAAAAGAAGCAAGATAGAAGCCATACAGTTGACAAGCCATTATACGAAAGGGGCACAATATGATTTCAGGCTTAAATACCGGCCAGTGAATCATCATAACTATTATAATCATCATCAGCAGCAGCAGCATCAGTAGTAGTAGTAGTAGTAGTAGTAGTAGTTTTAGTATCATACGCTCTGCTGGACAAAAACACACTCTACATTGATCCAAGCATTGCAGACTTCAGCCATACGCAACTGCGCTGTCAAATACGTTTTCCACCTAAGTCTATTTAACTGGTGTTATTAGATCGTTGTCTGGATGTAACTTATCTCTTGAAATCCGCAAAGCGTTAATCATATAGAGCTACCTTCCTAGCCAAAAAGAGTTCTGTCTGAGTTTCTGGTTTTGGTTATAGAAGTGTCACTTTGAGAAAATACAGAACATTTAGTGGTTACTGACTGGTAATTAGTGTATCTTCAGGTACGTGTCACCTGTCAGAGTCGTATCTAGACGTATCAGGGGTCCTATATCACTCCAACTGCACACGCCCCACACCATTACACAGACTTCACCAGCTTGAACAGTCACCTGCTGACATGCAGGGTCCATGGATTCACGAGGTTGTCTCCATACTCGTATAAGCCATCCGCTTGATACAACTTGAAACGAGACTCGTCCGACCAGGCAACATGTATCCAGTCATCAACAGCCCAATGTCGGTGTTGACGGGGCCAGGCGAAGCGTAGAGCTTTGTGTCGTGCAGTAATCGCGGCTACACGAGTGGGTCTTCGGCTCCGAAAAACCACATCGATGACGTTCCGTTGAACGGCTGGCAGTTGTTGACATCCCAGCAGTGAAATGCACAGCAATTTGCGGAAGGGTTTCATTTCTGTCACTTTGAACGATTCTCTTCACTCGTCGTTGGTCCCATTTTTTCAAGATCTTTTTCCAGCCACAGCTATGTCGGAGATTTGAAGTTTAACCGGAGTCCTGATATTCACGGCACACTCGTGAAACGGTCGTGTGGGAAAATCTCAACTTTAACAGTACCTCGGAGCTGTTGTGTCCTATTGCTCGTGCGCTGATTATAACACCACGTTATAACTGCCGGCCGGAGTGGCCGTGCGGTTCTAGACGCTTCAGTCTGGAACCGAGTGACTGCTACGATCGCAGGTTCGAATCCTGCCTCGGGCATGGATGTGTGTGACGTCCTTAGGTTATTTAGTTTAAGTAGTTCTAAGTTCTAGGGGCCTGATGACCACAGATGTTAAATCTCATAGTGCTCAGAGCCATTTGAACCATTTTGACCCACGTTCAAACTCACTTAAATCTTGATAACCTGCCATTGTAGCAGCAGTAACCGATCTGTGCCAGACACTTCTTGTCTTATATAGGCGTTGCCGATCACAATGCCATATTCTGACTGTTTACGTATCTCTGTATTTGAATACGCATGCCTACTCCAGTTTCTAGGGCGCTTCAGTATACAAATCGACCTGTTACCACTGTAACAATCCTCTGCAAGTAGCGCCTTGTATGAGATTTCCCCCTCCCCCAGAATATTCGCAATATCCTCCATTCGCCTTCCCTAAAACTGGTTTTTGTGATCGCCCCACTTCATAGTGCTTCTCCGTATACACCTAAATATTTATACTACTTGAGGTGCTCAAAATTTACCGTTAATCTCGTAATCGCATACTACTGGCTTCTTTCTTTTTGTTAAAGGGGTCGTTTTTCATTTATCCACAATTAGAGAGATGCTGGTTTCATTACACCAAGTGAAAAGTTTTCCAAGTCTTTCTGCAGTCCCTTACGACTGTTCAAGAGAAATACTTCCCTGAACACAACAGCATCGTCAGCGAACAATCTAACAGTGCTTCTGACCGCATCAGAGATGCTATTAGGCCTACTCCTCCTCGTGGCACAGCCGATGTTACTTCCGTTTCTATGGAGCTTACGCCGTCCAGTATAACGTACCGGGTAAATTCCTCGGGCCTATCAAATACCTGCGAAGGCACCCCGGTATGCTTGTATACTGGTATCTAGTCGGCGATGTGGTACAGAGATCAGCGTGTTTCGTTAATCTAGGAGGAAGGAATCTACAGGTTTACCTACAGCGCTTTGTCTCTCTTGAGGGTCAGCAACCAGGACAGACACGAAGTAATGCGCGCTTTTCCGTCCAACACGTCCAATACCCTTGTAACAGTGATCCATGTATGATTACTACCAGATAAAAGAGAGAGAGAGAGTGAGAGAGGTTCCGGTACAGTGGCCTTCCGAGGTTTTTTTTTTTATTTTTTTATTTAGACATCATGATACTTTATTTCAACGCTGTTGTTGGTCAGAGAAAACGGTGTAGCTTATAGACCTGTACCGTCACAAACCAAGCACTGACTCCTCCTCCTCCTCCTACTACTACTACTACTGCTGCTGCTGCTGCTACAGCTCAGCTTCGGCCTCTACGTCACGTCCAGCCGCCGGCGACAGGCCACCGACTCTGACGCTCCTCGCCAGGCCGCCAATCACAGGCCGCAGCCAGTGCTGCTCATGTTTAACCAAACGCGATCCACCGGCCAACACGGCCATTACTTGGTGATGCGCATGGATTACCAACGTCCCTACTGGCGCTGCTCCTGCGGCCGCTGCCAGACTCGCTATTGGCTACCAGTTCACTCTGCACGCAATTAACTGGACGAGACTAGTTCGCCTCACCCTTCACACCGTCACTGCCTCTCAACATTTCCATATATTGTATTTTTTAAAAATACAAGCAAAAATGTAGAGCGCGCTGTTCGAATAATGACCCATCGTAGAATAAGGGGAGTTTTCAGGCAAATACCAGCCGAGATGGCAGAGGGTCCCTATTGGGAACGTTCTGAGCTGTGCTTCCAGTTCCAGCATTGGCATCAAAACCAAGGAAAATCTCCAGAAAACCTTGGTTAGAACCGGCGGATGGAAACTATAACTCTGGGACCATAGGTCCCAAACGACAAACGATAGATTTGAGGTGGCCCCCGTCATACGTGATATGTCATCAGCTAGTGCTTCAGCAGGTTGTAAGTGAAGCAACCCTTGTTGTTTTATCAGTTGGGTGATGTAATTTAGACTGGTTTACCCTCTGATGTTCCTTCCTGCTAGTGATCCTTCCAGAATCCTTCAACAAGTACATTTGTTTACAAGTATACACAGAATAAAGGTGATAACATGTTCGGATTGTGCAGCGTATCCCATCAAGTCACCATCTCACGTCGGCCACGTTCGAACACTGCATCTTGGAGTGCCATTTGTACCCCGCGAAATTTCCCCTTTTGATGTGAGATACCAAACTGTCCAGTCATAATTTTGGAAAAACAGCGCAAAACGAGATCAGCATTACTTCACGATCGGCAATTCTATGTTAATCGCTTCAAATTAATTATCTGTACCCGCTTCTTCTATTAAGCCAGCCGATTTGCGAATTACTTATTGGTTGGTTGGTTAGTTAGTTGTTCATCATAGCTCATATTCACGATAAATTTATGAAGTGGAAAGTGTCCACTGAAGAAACATAATTTTTATATAGTTGTCTTGATTGCAAAGTTTACTGAATAAAATTACCGGTTTCGGCTACGCATCAGAATCTACAGTAGAACTAAAAAATAATAGATTACTAGCTGCTACATTAAGAGATTAAAAACAAATGACAGAAATTGTAACAAAAACACAGTATAACTCTCATTAAACTGCACTGCAACAAGTCACAACAGGTAAAAATATACAAGTCGAAACTGCCATCTACGCTTCAGCCAGTTGTATACAGGATACAAAGCTATCTTAAAGGTTGTGATGAACGCGTAATGAATATATAACTATACAAAGTAATTAAAAGGGAAGTTCATTTAGAAGTACAGTTCTTTAAAATATTCTCAGTTGTATATAAGCAACACATTTTTCAAATGTTCAACGGCATGAAAAATCTATTTGGCTTCTGACTGTTTAGAGCTGGTTAAAACTTAACAATATGCCAAAAATAAAAATTGATCACTTAAATCATTTCAAACTTGAACACACTGTGACAGCTCTATAATTAGTCTTGCAAACAAAGAAAACGGTATAGAACTATGATAACATGTATTCTGGTCAGTTGGTCATATTCCAGTTTATATTTTCATTAGAACAATAAGTAACAAAAAAGGAAATAAAGGGGCGTAAAGTGACAAAATGAAGTAACTTACACGAGTATTTCAATAAAATAAATGAGAGAGCATAATTTATAGTGGGAAGGTAGTGTGCGCAACGGTCGTCGCTAAATGGTGCAATTTACTCTTAGTTCCAAGTCTCTCTCTCTCTCTCTCTCTCTCTCTCTCTCTCTCTCTCTCTCTCTGTCTCTCTCTATCTCTCTCTCTGCTACAGGGGGTTGTTTTGGGGGGAGGAGACCAGACAGCGAGGTCAGTTCTAGTTGTGCTATACAAGATAGCAGCGGACGTTCCTGGAGGGAGCGGCGCACTGCCCCGTGAGCCGAGCGTCCACAAAGCTCTGAAGATGACTGCGGTACTGTTAATCTGTGGAAGCCTACGAAAGTGCACGATAACGCTTCTCGCTAGAAACTTAAAAGTCAAAAAATAAATAAAAGTTGGAGACACTTTGCTCGTTTTATGCCAAATGTTATACAGCAAACACAAAGAAGGTGATTAAGAAATTAAATTACTAATATGGTAAATAAGACAGGTTTCGAGAATACTGATCCTGATTTTCAGGCGCTGAACTTTATTTCGATACGAGCCGAACTTATCTCAATACTAGAAATTAAAAAAAAAGTGTAACAAAAGTTTCATTTCATTGAGAAATAAATTTGTAATAATCATAATCGGTTGGTGAAATATACACGTAAAAGATGAGAGAAATGTATTTTTGGAGGTCAGTCCTCAGCGACTCCCCCACTAGCTTATGATGCAAAATTAGACTTTTATAAGGTGGGTGACTTACTTTAGCTTAGGTCACCCTTGCCTATTCTTTCCTTCTCATCTTAATTTCAAAATTATCTTCAGCAGCTCTTCATGTCCCTATAATTCTCCTTGTAGATAGAATGTCCCATTGGTTTACTTTGCCCTCCGCCCACCTTGAAACCACTTCTTCGTCAGTAATTGTGTTCATTCATAACATGACATTCTGCTGCCGCCACTACTGCCTACATTTCACTTCTATGCAGCATTATGCTTCACACTAAAGTCTTGACAACACGTTACATTTTTCTTTTCTTGGTAAACACGTTCATTTTTTGATGAAAGTTACTTTTGTCTGTTGTATTATACTATTAATCTTTCTTTTACTTCTGTCATCTGTTGTTACTTGACTTCTAAACTGGGTTCACTCTTTTACTCTGTCCAGTAAGCCTATTACTGAAGGCTATTAGGTCAGCACTACTTACACTTACAACGACTGCGTCCGTTTTGATAACATTTAACTTTGGACTGTATATTGTAAAGGTAAATATTACGCCCCCGAACATATCCTACAATTAATTTCGTTTTCTGCAAGGACTGCTGTATTGTCTGCCTAAATTATTTTTTGACTGAGGATCTTAGCTCGTGCATCCGTTAAGTTTTCCCTTACTTTTTCTGATACTTATTATATGTGCATATTACATGCACAGGAGACTACTCCATCCCTGCCTCCCTCTTTTCCCCAGTTGTTCATGTTATCCACATCCCAGCAGCATCAACATATAACACGATTACAAAGTACTAAAGGGACGCTGTTAACAGGCCGCCTCCCAAACGAAGCACAACAGTGCACCGAGCGAGGTGGCGCAGTGGTTAGCACACTGGACTCGCATTCGGGAGGACGACGGTTCAATCCCGTCTCCAGCCATCCTGATTTAGGTTTTCCGTGATTTCCCTAAATTGTTTCAGGCAAATCCGGGACGGTTCCTTTGAAAGGGCACGGCCGATTTCCTTCCTCATCCTTCCCTTCTCTAACGACCTTGTCGTCGACGGGACGTTAAACAACACTAACTCAACCACAACAGTGCAACATTCTGCCAATACCCTACTGCCTGGAAACGATTCCCGACTTGCTAGGGTGTATATGCTTCCGTATGAGCCCTAATTTCTCTCATCTTCGTGGTCCTTACAGACATACACATAGTAATTGAACAATTAAGGGACGAAAATCCAAACCGACTTCTATAACAAATGTCAATCATTTGTTTCAGGTCAGCGTGGTGGATAATCAGCCATCACACACAGACACACACACAGGCCACCCACGCAAATCAAATTACTTGAAACAGTTTCTGCTTCTTACTACTAAGTATGCAAGAAGAAACTGCGGAAATTGCCTCTGAAATAAATTATGTACGTGTAAGGTGAAAACTGTCTTAGACACAGCTGTGTCTTACTAGGCAGCCCTTTCCTTCCCCCGACCTACGGAGTCTCCCGGCCAGTTTTAGGGGATCTACAGTTTAATGTGAACTCCCAACCACGGTGCCACTTCGCATTTTTCTGCATTAATAGAACGCTACTAACAAGTGAAAGAAAATAATTTTAGTACTGAGAGTTCAACGCTGAAGCGTTAGATTTGTAAGCTGAAACCCCTTTAGCCCACTCAGCAACGCCTCTCAATGTTTGATATCCAGTCTGCCACCAAGTTCCATATTTCTGTAAAACCTTTCAACTGCAATTAAGAAACATCCCTACAGTCTGTCGCTAGATGGTTCCAGAAGAAAACAACAAAATGAACAACATTTTAGAACTGCAAACGTAACTTTTCTACAAATGTTGCTTTCTAACAGCAACACTAATGTCCTATGTGTGTTACCTCTATCGCTGGTTAATACGCCAGTGAAAACTTACATAATTCTTACACATACCACTACTACGAACAAACAACATGGAAAAGGTTCATCGCCGCAAAAAGAGGATAACCACCTCACCATTAGAGTCCGCACCTGGTTACATTAGGAATGCGTGTGCAGTTATTGGGAAACATAACAATTCTGCCCATGCTACTGATAATGCTACTGTACTACTTGGTTATGTGATATTTAGTTTCTATTGTTGTCATCGTGTTATGCATTGAGACGAAGGACCATCTGTAGTAGAGTTTATATAGTTGGTTAAGATAAGGCACCCTTTCGTAAAAGTTATACTTGGAGCTTCCAGTTTTACGCACAATTCGGGGTATTACAAAAGAACTCATCCTGATTGTTCAAACGTCATCATCTGCGTCAATAAAGACAGAAAAGTTGCGTCACTTGAAAGTTGCCGCTTCGTGTGGTCAGTTGGTGTCCTCCTCGCGCAGTTAGCTCGCTCGTTCATCTGCTTTATGCACATTCGCGAGAACATGCCGAAAATTTCGTTTATCAACTGGACGGATCACCACCGCCCTGGCATTTGCGTGTAAGAGCATTCTTGACAGTGAGCTAACTCAACCGTGAGGACCGTAAGGATATCGCGTTACGCCATCGCTTCCCTCTGTGCGTCTACCTTCCCAGCAACTTCGGCTCCCCTGCTATGTCGCATAGTAACAACACTACATCTAGTAATTCCAGACTAGATCGCTGAAGTATGGGTTGAGTTCGACTGTTGTGTGGGTGTTTGTTATGCTTCCGGTTGAGAGCACGTTGAACATTTGTCAAACGTAAATGGAAACGTCGATTCTAAACCTAATTTTAATAAAGTTCCAAGCATATGCCTAACGCGCTCGCACGTGTTATTGTGTACGACGACAGGTGTATGTCTTTACCGTGTATGAAGGCGCATGTTACGGCTTCACCGAGTCTTTTTTTGGATTCGTGAGCGATTTTCGGTGTGCAGGCTATTCTCAGAATGTCACAGGAAGCATAAAGCTTTAGTAGGAGCAGCTTAACGAACACTCGTGTACAGATGCGCGAACGCATATTGCAGCGAACTCTTGATACGACTGTAACAAGCACTCGGGTGGATATGTGGGCGAGGTACTGACTGGCCTGGTCTTGTCTTGCCAAGTACAGGCCGCGTCAACTCCTTATCCGCTGCTCCGGGAAGTGGGGCAGCGAGCGCGGGAATCCGGGAAGGGACGCTCTAGAGCTCTCCAGCCGCTCGCCACAAAGCTACGCGGGCTGGCTGACGGTGCAACACCCCAGAAGCGACTTGCTTGACCATTACTGCTGTCTGAATGTGTTATTTTATGCTGTCCTTTGCCTTCTCCTACATTGTAGTAATATTTTCGTTCCTATCTACCTATTGCATCCGGTATCGTGTGTAGCCTAGTCTCTGTCTGGCCCTAATATTTATCCCCTTACAGCTCCTTCCAACGGTAAGGTAACAACTATCATATTTCAGGATCCCATAGCTGATGCTCCACTAACCTGACATGCTTTTTCAAATGTTTATGAATTCCTAAGGGACCAAACTGCAGAGGTCATCGGTCCCTAGACTTACACTCTACTTAAACTAACTTAGGCTCACACACACACACACACACACACACACACACACACACACACACACACACACACACACACACACACGCCAGACGGACGACTCGAACGTCCGGCGGAAGGGGCCGCGCGGTCCGTGACACGGCGCCTCAAACCGCGGGGCCACTCCGGTGACATGCTTCCACACACTTCTGTCTCGACCTTTTCTGCTTAGTACGCCTTCATTTCGAGTTTCATTTACCCACTTTAATTTTCAGTATCCTTCGATAGCATAAGAATTTTCGATGACATACGTTGCATTTACAGACAATGCTGTGTTACAGTCACGTAGTTCCATATCTATATCTGACATCCGTACAGCTCTTTTATTGAAGAAAACTTTTTTCGTCAGTGTCTATGTAATTCTGATATCCCCCTCATCACTTTGATCATTTTATCTAATCTAGCTGCATTCACAGGATAATTCATTCACTCCCTCTTCCACTAAGTCGTTTCCTTTTTGATGTTCAGCAAGTCGTTATACTCCTTCCTATCTTTGTTTGTTTGTTAATTCACAACATGCTCCGTTACCCACTATTTGTAATACTACGTGTGTGTGTGTGTGTGTGTGTGTGTGTGTGTGTGTGTGTGTGTGTGTGTGTGTGTGCGCGCGCGCGCGCGCGTGTGCGTGTTATGATGAAGATGAATGATACAAGAGAGAGGGTAAACCCGGTCCCGGCATGTAGCCTACCCCTCGCGAATAGCACCTACGGGGCCGACAAGCTGGAAGTCCCCATCCGACGGACGGATCACTATCAGTGTCATACGCCCTCACTTCCACTCCTATTACTCTTCAGCAACTTCGTCGCTCCTCTTCTTATTATCCTTAAGCCGTGCTACGTGGTATGTATATAGCTCTCCGTTCTTATCAATGTGTCTTCCAGGTCTTCCTCACATCCGGCCAGAATAGCTATGTCTGTCGCCTTAGCGTTGAGTTCTGTTTTCCTTCAACTTTTATTCCTTTCCAAAAAAATTTTTCCACTTCTCTCAGTGCTTCTTCGGGGAACAATTCGAACAATAGCAGCGACAATTTGCAACCGCGCCTCCTAACACCTTTCCCAACATCAATGCGTCTTCCTTGACCTTCCATTCATATTCCTTACATGTGATATATGTACAGACGGTGGACAAACGTATGGAAGCACCAGAAAACACAACACATTACCATACGGCGTAGGAAAACAGCTGTCACTGAAAACAGCTTTCAGTCGTCTCGAAATTGATAAATAAAATACAGGACGCGTATGGTTTTTAAGAGTATTATACCATTCTTACTGAAAAATAGCAGCAACTTCAGGTAACGATCATGGAGATGGACAGCGATCACGCTCCCGTCTCTCTAAAGTAGACCACAAAGGCTCAATAATATCGGAATGTAGTGACTATGGACGCCAACGGCCCTGCCACAGTGTTAGCACCGATTCCCGTCAATTACCGAAGCTAAGCACTGTCGAGCTTGGCTAGCACTGGGATGCGTCAGCGTCCAGATCTGCCCAGCGTTCGTGGCACGCAGGGTGCACTCAACCCTTGTGAGGCCAATTGAGGAGCTACTTGACCGAGAAGTAGCGGCTCGGGTGACCAGAAGGCGGTGTGCTGTCCACATGCCCCTCCATAGCCGCATCCAGTGACGCCTATTGGCTGCGGATGACACGGCGGTCGGTCGGTACCGTTGGGCCTGCCGAGACCTATTCAGCTCGAGAGTAAGTGACTGTGTGAACAGCGGCCCTGTCGCCTTTGAAGACAACCATTTGAACCATCTCTGACAAAGGTTTGTATATGTGAATAATGGCACTTTACTCTGTGATTCGAAGTCCACTTTAAAAGATTGGTCCCCTCTATAGCTGACTGCATACCCTACGTCAAAGGTCAGAGGAAGCTAACGGCATGCCATGTAGGACATCGAGTAGTAAATAATTATCTTCAAACCAAGCATCATGCTGAGGAAGGCTTTAGTTCCGATCTGGGATCAGTGTACGGATGTTAATATCTTTGCTCATCGCTGGAGGAGTACAGTTTAACACTGGCAGGCATGGGCACAAGCTACTCCGAACACGCGTTACTTTTCTGGAGTTCGTCCGGACGATAATTTCTATCGAGTTGATCTGGATGCATCAGTTTCTCGCTGCTGAGTGTTCCCTATAAGGGTAGATCAGAGACTTTTCAGTATGAATCCTATATAAAATGTCTGCAATGACTGACGCAGATAAACTATAGTGTACGAGCTGCCATTAAAACTGTTCCAAACACCTTCACAAATCGTCTCCACATACGGCATCGACCACCCACTGGTGTCTTGAATCACTTCAGAGAATATGGCGCTGCTGACAAGCATGGGTGGCGGATAGAGGTTACCGTATCGTCTATTAACATGTTTTTCTTATGTTTCAGAGGTTATCAGTAATGGCTGTAACACGATCCTAACTGAAATTACATAACGGTACTATAATCTGATATGAGTAATGAGTAATTAAAGACGTCAACAAGCTAATTACATAACCCTCCTCCACCACTGTAACGGAAATAGAGAAATAGCCTCACTGGGAAATTCACAAAAATCCTGAGACTTTAACATTTGCCAGTTCGAATGACAGTATCAGGAATCGAAATGTTAAGTTTTAGGGGAAAAGAAACTTGTGTGGGGAGCTAGAATTTTCAATATCATTGGTGAAAACTCATGCACGTATCGCATTTCGAAAATTATGTCACCACTAGTTTTCGAATCCAGGAAGTGAGACGTTATGAAGAAACAAAGAAATAGTAGGGTACTTGTGAAATTCATATAAATTATGAAACGTTCACAAAAAGGGAACTTTCGAAAATTTGCCGCCACTGAGACTCAAACATGCGACAGCAAAAACAAAATTTGAGAAACATGACTATATTATGTGCTTGAGCTCACAAACTCCGCTATAATTATTCAATAGGCAGACACACTTTTGCATGTTTCGACTTATTGTCCAAGTTTGTTTTTCCATTAAAAAACGAATATTCTATCTGTTTCAGAACTTTTCTAATAGTGTGTTTGGCCACTTATGCGGGAAACGTCTCGTTTCGCCTAGCTCGACAAGCATTTCAGCACTGTGTTCTGTAAATATTCTCCTGCAAGGATACGCTCATCACACTCAACTCCCGAACGGCCTGAGTACTATTTTACTAGCAGCGCACAGAGTTGCTGGCAGTCTACTCGCAGGCTGGCAGTTACTGCATGCGACTCTGTTGTCGGTCGCATTCTGATAGCCACACAGTACAATAAGAGGGTGTGTGTCACCGGTCTGGATCACACTGCAACCGCTCTGCACTCCTAAGTTCCTCCAAATGTTCAGACGTGGAAGAAAGCAAACCAGCCAACGAGTAAATGTATGGCTTTACTAAGATCTGCTCAAAGATATAAACAAATACTCGTTACATTTTCGTCGCTTCGCGTTTTTTAGTCAATTCGACAACCTTTCCGAATTTTGTGCGATAGAAGCGAATGAATGAGAGAGCGATTACTTGCATCTGCGTGATATCCTTTTATTCAACTGGGACAACAGAGGCGGAAGAGTGCAGAGTGTTCGATGAGGAAAGGCATTCGTTTTTGCGCTTAATATCAGCTTTCTGACAGTTGAAGAGGCCCCCGCGTGGCAGCAGTACAACTAATTAACACCGATTCGTAACTAAACAGAGGGCTAGTGATCATCAGAATCGCAGAGTTAGAGAGAGAGAGAGAGAGAGAGAGAGAGAGAGAGAGAGAGAGAGAGAGAGAGAGAGGGGGGGGGGGGGTGGTTACGTATCACAGTATCATATAGATGACTTTTTCAGTTAACAGTAGATTGGAAATTGTAATGAACGAGCTATTTGCAGATGAAATTGAATAAACGTATTAAAATCCAAAACGCCCGATGCTAGGTGGAACTGCTGGTGACCTCTCATATGACAGGTAATACTTAAAAAGGAACACGGCACAGATACAATGCTAATGTTCATATTCCATACCAACAAGGACAGAGCTCGTATGAATTTAACTGATTGGGCCAGAACTAAGACACCATTTGTAAAAGGCCATTGTCACTGCAATCTTCCATGTTGTATAACTGCAGTTCAGAAGTTTCTGATTCTCCACGTTGTTAGATATTGCATAGCCGAGGACATGCCGATTAGTAACAGTAGGTGAAGATGCCAGTCCTTACTTCTTGATATTTTCCATAGGTTCTTGATTCATCTAGACATTCCAGAATGAGATTTTAACTTTGCAGCGGAGTGTACGCTAATATGTTCTGTAAGGGTCGCAAAAGAACTTCTGTGAAATTTGGAAGGTAGGAGACGATGTACTGGCAGGATTGAAGTTGTGAGGACGGGTCGTGAGTCGTGCTTGCGTAGCCCAGTTGGTAGAGCACTTACCCGCGAAAGGCAAAGGTCCCGAGTTCGAGTCTCGGTCCATCACTGAGTTTTAATATCCGAGGAAGTTTCAATCTACAGACTGAAAGTACCTAGTGAAAAACAAGCACTTTTCTTCCTGTCACGGTAAATTTGGTTATTACATAGAACTACTATTTGGTATGTGTCTCATAAATACCTGAACATGTTATACCACCACCATACAGAGCATGTCATCCATTAAAGATAGTTCTTTACAACTTACTACGCTTTAATGCAATTAGGCCCAAAGAGCCTGGTTCGAACGGACAGCAGTCACCAACTGTTAACTGTATACGTCAGTGGTTCCAAACCTGGGGGGTAATTACCTCCTGAGGGGCAAAATGAAATTTTCTGAAGAGTGAAAACAAAAGGGTTCGATAGTTATTATTTTGTAAAAGATCATTTACAGTATCGCTATTTCTCAAGGCTGTAATACTGGTTACATATGTTTACCGTACCAATAATTGCATTTTTGTAAATACCAGCATTAATGAGTGACACAAAGTGATTGAAGTTAAAACCTATGAATCCAATGTATGGACATCATCTTCTTCACGTAGTCCAAACGAACACACATATTTTGTACTAAGCATCTATGAGAGTATGGCTACTACAGTGTTGCATGGGCCTACACCTGATGATGATGATGATCTATATTCAGACACTACACACATTGGCAGCTTGAAGTCTTCCAATTTCTGCCAGTTCAGAAGTTCGGAATCTAGTAACCAAGTGATGTACAAACTAAGTGTAGTGCACATTTTAACCTGGCTGGTTTTAAATGGGGGTGCAACAGGATCTGCGCTCGGCACAGGAAGCTCTTTTGTAACATGTGTTTACCCTCAATGCGGATACTTAGCTTTATTTTCGTAGGAGGAGTTGTAGGCAGTACTCGCATTCACAATGCACTATGAATTATTTTACCATTCTGCACAAAGGTCGCCTAATTACTTCATGGAGTAACAAAATACGTACAAAAACTGAACATTTATCTTTCGTCATTTCAAAAATAAAAGTTTTCGAAGAAAATTCTCTCTCGTTCTAATGTTTAGCTAGGCGCTAATGTTGATGACAGGGCAACGGGAGGGTGTACTGGCTATTATCCGGTCCCTCTCAGGGGTGATTGTCTCAGAAAGGTCGGGTCCCACTGTTCTAGGTTGCTAAAAATTTGTGCACACTTTAGAGGCAGTCCTCGCAGAATAGCATCACTCGTCACTTCCTTCGTGAGCCGGCTCCTGAGGGCTTGCTCAGCAGGACACACAACCCAGTGCTGTGAGTGAGGGTGTCCGGCGCAGTTTGCGGACAATGCCTAACAGGACAGCGGCCGCTGTTACACAGGACAATGACTATCGATTAGCGGCGCCGGTCGACGCGGATCGGCCGCGATCACAGCCCATCACACGGCGCGAGCTCGCTCCTAAACACCGTGAAGGACCGCAGCCGGCCAGGCACGAAATATTCACTTGACATGGCTCCTGGTATAAAGCCCGTCGTGTAACGCGCCACTCGTCCAGTTCGTTCTCCAGGTCTAGAATGCACGGTAGATGTACTGTTTGCCGACTTCCCGAAAGCTTTCGGTAACAGCTCCCCGTATGTCACTACTAAACGAAATACATGATATAAGCTTCTGTTCTATTTCATTTACACGCCACGGGACCGATGACCTTGCTGGTCGGTCCTTTCCCCCCATAACAAAATGACTAACCATTTACACATCATCACAGAACACATTTTAATAGTGACAGGTTTCATCCGCCCGTTAGCTATCTTCAGAATCCACATGTCGCTAAGTCTTAACGTTCGTTCGGTTTACGTTGGAACTCTGCTAAACGATAAAAGCGTCGAAACGAGCAGTGACTGAAGCAACGTGTAGACAGAAAACAAACTCGAATTACTTGCCCTGGTCATTCTGGCTCTACGTTAAAAAGCTAAGAACATTATGTTCTATCCTGTTACAAGGACTGTTTGGTGATAATTTTAAGTCTGTAAAAATTAACGTTGGTTGCTACGGCAAACAAAGAAATGGTGGAATATTTAAACCCTTAAGCTTCATTTCTAAATTTATCGAATGCAAGAATCAAAATTCCTGAAGCATGTGCTTTTCCAAATTGTGATGTAAGTGTACCGTCTGTTGTTATGGGCTATGAACCTTATCCACTGTTAGCCAGTTTGTTAAAATCTAATGGATGGCGTAAGTTAGACGCTAACAGAGAATAATTCAACAGAAGGTTCTCCACAACAACTGAAACTTTTTAACTTCCCTTTGGTTTACAGCAATGTTTGATAAATGGAGAATATTACAAACAGAAATACAGCATTACGTGGACGTGGCCAACGGTACTGCTAAATGATCTGCTTATGTACTGCACAATTTAATAACTAACAGGAAAGTTATTGAATATTATTGTATTGGGAAAACTATGCTACCGCGGGAGACAAAACAGTCGCAAGAAGCTCGTAGCAGTGTCAGTACGTACGTAAATTAGCAGAATTTGAAATACTGAGAATCTGTAAACTTCGTCAAGTGCACCAACGACTATACAGTTTGGTGTGCCGAATCAAAGGAAGGCGTGACGAGGCCTTACCTTTTGGAGGATGAAAGATGAAATGCAACGATATCTAACGTCTGAACGATATGTGGACTACGTGCGACACTTTTGTAGTACAACAACTTAAATTTTCTCGCTCTTCATAATCTTTGTTTACAGATGAAGCCACGATCGATACTGACAGAGCGTCAATACGATCCGTTCCACAGCTATTTGGAAACCCTGTAATGCCATGGTTTGGGGACATTCTGTTGTCTCGCAGATCACCAGTTCTGTCTGAGTGCGATGTTTTCTTTCGGAGTCACATCAAAAGTAATGCATATTCTTCGTCGAAAGACAACTGTTGAAAACAAGAATGAGATATGAAATCGTTGCAATTCCCATGTAAGCGTTTGAAAGGTCGATGCAAAATTTCAGCGTTCAATTTCAGGAATATATTATGTTGTGGCCTTTACTTTTAGAAAGGTTTTTCGTTTCAACACTGTCTAGCAAGAAATTTGCTTTCTGCATTCAGCAACAAAACTTCTAAATCAATTTTCTTCACTTTCACGAGAGTTACCTCAAATTTTCACGTTTCCCTGAGCCATCCTGTATAATACACGTCACTCACTTTTCTCTAAACCAGAATGTCTTTTTTTAACAAGCGGTAACAGAACACCGAAGGAGGTTTGCAGACAGCACACAAATTCGTCGTTCTCAATGCAGACGTATCGTCAAGCGAGGAAAGCCTCAATTATGCGTGAAATGAGTATGGAAGGACGGCTAAACTACACGACGAACAGTATGCAGAAGATCAGGCAGACAATGTTCGAGCAGAGTGGTGCAGAGCGAGACAGTTCAGAACGTTGAAATACTTATGTGTGAGTGCCCGTAATTCTAAACCATGCATTGTAGGCTAGACATAAATAAATGTTAATATGTGAAAATAGAAGGAAAGGCACAATGTCGTTGGACTCCACGATCGGCAGTCGGAATCATTCAGAAAGTCAAATATCTATGTGATATCGTCAGGTACCGTTTAAGCTGTGACAACTATAGAAGTCAATTTGTTTGGAAGACAGATGTTAGAGATTCGCTAGAATAATTCTAAGTACAATGCACCTGCGAAGATTATCGCTCACAAAATCCTTGTTCGACCGAATATTGTATGTCGACTGAGACTGTTGAGTTTTTACCACATACGGTAAACGGCAGAGCGATTCACTCAAAAGCTGCGCGACTAATCAAGAGTTGGTACAGTCACGTTCAACAATTTCCAGTGGAAAATTACTTCATTTTTTGATATTTACACACTTCATTATTGAGGCATTCACATTGGTAGAGTGAACTGTGGCTCTATGGTTTCACATGTTCATTTTTGTAGTGAAATATTTAAAACAATTTACACATGCAGTAATTGTCCAACCACGATCATAAGTGAGCGTGACATCTTACGGAGAAACCGTGAAGAACCATGGGTCAAACACAAGGATCATATTTTTCACGCAAACGTTAATGCATTCGCGTTTTGGAATACGGACAACCATCAGCTGTATAATGGAATGATGAGACAAATTGTGCAGGCGCAGGACTTCCACCTATATTTCCTTACTAGAGCGGTAGTCTTGAGCGCTTTGGTTATCGGCGCACGACTCACGGTCGGACACAAACTTCCATACGTCGTCGTTCTCGCGACCAAACCTGCACTCGCACACATATTATGTAATTTTCTTACAGGCGAGGACATTTTAACTGAGAGTTGCCGCCCGGTGTGCACGAGTACTGGTTGTGACGCAGGAAAGACGACATACGGAAGTCTGGGTCTGGCCGTCAGCTGTGAACCGATAGCTAGCGCGGCAAAGGTGAGCGCTCGCATAAAGCAGGAAATCCGGGTTCGAGTCCCCGTCTGGCACAAATTTTCACTGTTGTCATTCCACATACACTGCAATTTCGTTTTTATGCGTTGTGCGCTTAAGACCCGCGTATGGTTCGGCTAATGAGTAATAACGATTGTATACAGTATTGTGTTTCATTATGCGTGAGGAACATGCTTTAACCACCTTCGTTTTGCTGATGACGATCTACTTTTTGTCTGTTTCTAGTACAGATAAAGCAACGAATGGAAAAAAAAAACTTAACAGAGCGAGTCTGAAAGTAGGCCTCACAATAATATAAGACTAAAATTGTGTATAATACTCTTAACACCGACAAGAAAATAGCAGAAAATAGCAGAAAGTGGCAGTGAGGTCACAAAATTGGTTCACGGGGTTTTAGTTAGGGCTGTTGAAAATGACAATAGCTGGACAGCGAAATGAAATACACAGAAGAGCAAAAAGGTCTGGAATGATGAGTTTTCAAAAACCAGGGCTTAGAGTGCGTATGAAATGAATCTCGTGAAGAAATCATGGAACTAAGATCAGAGAGTATACGGAGCTTACAACGACATCTACACAGTCATTTTTCCATTGCACAGTACGCGAATAGACTGGAACAAAACATTTCTAATATTGGTACGAAGTACCCTACACCACGTAGTCTCCATATTACAGAATGAACACTCTACCATATACTTTCGTCAATCTTTTACATACCAATGCAGATGCAGGTTACCTGGTTCCCATGTATTATTTCGCGCGTTGTATGCACATTGTAGTCGCTTCCTATTTTCTTTGACAAATAAAACTTAATAGGTTAGTGTAGTAACGTGAAGTGAGTACAAACAAGCGCAGTTTATACTGATACGAGGATGGGTTCTGAGGAACTTTCCAAGCTTCAACGGGAGGAGGATATCAAATACTTTCCCTAGCGCTAGCGGGCTAGTTAGGCAGATTCTCTACGTACAGCGATTTCAGAAGCAGCATAACGACAGCGACTCGACAGATTAAGGAGTGCCTGTGGTGACGGAGTAACTTTATATTTAACTTTCCCTGACGAGCTGTTTGAGTGTCGTACAACACAGGTGCTGAGATTTCAAAACATAAATCCAAATACACATGTAAAATGAAATAGGGATATATCCCGCACATACCACTTCTCCCCCTCTCTCGCTAGGTGCAGAACGGGTATTTAGCGGTCGCGGTTTAACTAAGTGCAATCGGAAATCGTTTAGCTGTGGTTGGAGCAGTTACGTACGGGTAAGTAAGGGAAGTTTAAGAGGTGTGACTATGAAGTATTTACCAATCCTGAGTCCCTCTTTCGACATAGTTTGCAGCATTGTACTTTAGTAGATATTAAGAAGTATAGCCATTGTTTATCGAACACGAGTATTTCAGGTCACACTTGCACTCGTCGCTGTCTTTACTCTGGTTACCGCCACTTTGGAAAACAAAGCATGAAATGTACTGAATGTTAAATCAACCAATGTTTAGGGCAATTACCGTTTCTTATCATGTGCACACGATTTTCACTGTTAAAGAATAATGGGCCCCAAACGTATGTTCTTTAGTGACTTTGTAAGTGGGCTGCTTCTGTGTTGGCAGCACTGTGTAGCGCTTTGCATTGGATCTCTGACTGCACTTTCTTTGTAAGAGAATCTATGGCTGGTTGGACTCGTTGTTGGAAGGTAATCGCCAGTACTGTTGGGCAGTTGGAAGTTGGCCGCCAGGAAGCACTGTTGGGTAGTTGGAGATGAACAGCCAGCAGTGATGAATGTTAGATGTGAGAAGTTAGCATTGATGGAGGGTAGAGGTCTGCAGTGTTAGAGTAAGCTAACTACCTGTACATGTTCGACTATTATATACCTTTGTACTACATGTCAATTACGATTTATTTTCGTGTTTGAGCTGGACGTCACATTATTAAGGCAAAAAATATATTATTTGGTTTTTCAACAAAATCTTTCCTTTGCTAACCATATGCCTACTAGTAGTTAGTGGCTTTAGCAGTTAGAATCTTTCATTTAGCTGGCAGTAGTTCGCGTAATGAATATTTGTGTGAGGTAAGTGTTTAATGAAATGTATAGGTTATTGTTAAAATTTCTTTTTAGTCAGGGCCATTCTTTTGAATTAATTATTTGAAGTCAGGCTGTAATTTTTTTGAACATTCAGATTGCGTTGCGCTAGAATATTGTGGGTCAGTGTTGACATGATAAGAAAAAGTAAAGACAAAGTAGGCTCGGTACGTTCAGTTTTACTCAGATGTTTCAGAATCAAATAGCGTGCAAGTTTCATCTTCTGAGTCATTCCGAAATTCAAGTACAGACACACTCATTTAAATAAAGAAGTTTCAACTTTTATTAGTCTTTCCTCTGCCTTAATTGATTAACTTCTTTTTATTTTATTTCCACTTTTTATCTCCCGTCGAGATCTCATTTTTAATAATCACAATCTTTGGTAAACTTAGTTTCACTGGAGATTCTCTCCATATCTTCTCGCGACACGCTTCCACACTCGAGTCTCCGCTCCTACTCTGTGACTGCCTAAAAAGCACAAAAAGAAACTCGACAAATGTGTCTCCCAAAGAACTTATCACCCTGGTCGATAGCGTACCGTTACAACACCCTTAAGCTAGTTAATCAACACATTCCGTGTTATACTGAGGCGACGTGTAACCAGCGTAACGTGTATGCAGCCGCGAACTGTGCTTGTGACACGTGAAGTTGGCTGACAGGGCTAACCACAGAAGTCCGCAAGAGATGGTCAAGAGCAGCACTTTCCCCATCCCTGGAACATGGAGCACAGAGTTTTCATTCATTGCAGAATCTACTTGTAACAAATACTGAATGGATAACCATCAGTTCTCCGGGTTATATTAAGTTTTTTTGAGTCGCTGTAAAACACACTTCTTGCTTACCTTATACTAATGAAATATGCTTACTATTTGCCATTAAATATATCTATTAATCATTTAAGATACATAAATCGTTATGCAATTCCCATCAAATTTAGTACTTGGGGAAATGTACGTTCTCAGACTAACTACATCAGTTATATTTAAAATGCAATTTTAGAATGCTGTCCCCTGTTGAGAAAATTTCCGTGGATATCAGTGAGACAAGACGAAATTGTCTTGGCCGATTTTCTCGTCACGCGTGCGCTCAAATCTTTGCTACCGCGGTAAATGGGCCAATGTCGGTGGTTCAGGTTACAGCGCAGGCGTCGAGCAGACGCCCACAAGATGCAGAGCCTTCCCTTGACGTGGGATCGGCAATTCGCCGTAGCGTCACGGAAGGGCAAAGGGCCGGGCCCTGCGGGGACGAGTGCGGTACTTTCGCTGTCGCTGCTCAGGCAACAGATGGCACCCGTGGCGGCGGACGCGGGACCTGTTCCCCAAACACGCCACGTAATCCTTTAATGAGCCGCGGCGACCCCGTTATACAAGCAATTATGCGCCGAATTAGGGCGAGCTGTTCCCCGTTCAAACACTGCTCTGGAACAAGTTTACGGCGATAGCTGATTAGAGGCTAAATTTACGCCCTCGACCCATGGGACAAGCACTTTTCAACGTCGAATTGCACTTTACAGATCGTGTAGAGGCAAGGTGGACGTGCTGCAACCGTTAAGTCTACCAACAGCAAAGTTTTCTAGAGGCTGGATAGCTAATACGACCGCGAAGACAAGATACAGAGTCAGGACTCGGACAGGATCACAACACAGTCAGTCTCTCCTTCGCTCCATTTGCGAATGGAACGGGAATGACAGTGGTACAAGAAACACTCCGGCATGCACCGTATGTGACCTACAGAGCAGAGTGTGTATGTATGTAGAGCATGTAAGATAAACCTTTCATTAGGAAAGGAAGCAGAATACACACGTCCATTCAAAAAGTTCCGAGCCTGATTTTATTCCTTACGTACGATGTCATCGTACAAGCTACAATGACATCTAGAACCAACAACTGTAGATAATAAATGTGCATTCGATCAGTTGGTCGTGAGCAGACAGTGTTACATCTATACTACGCAAGCCACCTTAATGTGTGTGTGGCGAAGGGTACTTTTGTGTACCAGTGTCACTTCCCCTTTTCCTGTTAGAGTCGCGTATGGTTCGTGGGAAGAATGACCGCAGGTAAGCCTCCGCATGGGCTCCAACCTCTCTTATTTTATCTTCATGGCCCTTTCGCGAGATATACGTAGGAGGAAGCAATATACTGGTTAGGAATGTATGCCCTCGGAACTTTTACCGTAGATCGTACCTTGATGGAGAACGCCTCCCTTGCAGCGCCTCCTACTGGTGTTGGCTGAGCTGCTTCGCGACGCTTTCGCGCTTACTAAATGTACCTATAACGAAGTGCACTGCTCTTCTTTGGGTCTTCTCTGTTTCCTCTATCTGTCCTATCCGGTACAGCTCCCACCCCAACTAGCAATATTCCCGTACTGGTCGAACGAGTGTTGTATAAGCTACTTTCTTTGTTGGTAGACTACATTTGCCGAGGATTCTTCCAATGAATCTGTCTGGCATATGCCTTACCAGTGATTACTTTTATGTGGTCGTTCCATTTTGAATCGCTCCGTGCGCTTATGCCTAGATACTTTATGGAAGTAATTGCTTCCAGTGATTGGCTGGCTCTGAGCACTATGGGACTTAACATCTGAGGTCATTAGTCCCCTATAACTTAGAACTACTTAAACCTAACTAACCTAACCATCACACACATCCATGCCCGAGGCAGGATTCGAAGCTGCGACCGTAGCGGTCGCGCAGTTCCAGACTGAAGCGCCTAGAACCGGTCGGCTAGGTACGGCAAGACCTAAGTCAATGCCAAAGAGCCACCAGACAATACAGCGTACGACCATCTTGCGAAAAGAAAATACACAATGAAAATCAGGACACTTACAATATGTGCTTCGACCCCGTGTGCCGCGATGGACGAATATGCTGTAGGACGCCGCGTACCACCAGCGAGTGCACTGCATGGAGTAGTGTATACGAAAGAGAAAGCGAACTACACACTAACTGGGATAGTTCAGTTCGCTTTCCCCTTTGCATACTCCACTTCGTGCTCTGTCCTCGCTGGTGGTACATTGCGTTCTGCACTCGCCCATCGTGGCGCTCGGCGTCGCACTGACGTAGGTTTTACCGCACCTAGCCCTACCGCAGCTTTGCAAAATGTGTTTTCTCATGTGTACTACTAAGTATAAAAATTAGTATTAGCTTCGGTCTCTTGTTTATTTTCAGTATGACAGCTGATAACGGGCATGTAGGTGTTCGAAACCAGTCGTGGTTGTGTTGTTGTGGTCTTCAGTCCTGAGACTGGTTTGATGCAGCTGTCCATGCTACTCTATCCTGTGCAAGCTTCTTCATCTCCCAGTACCTACTGCAACCTACATCCTTTTGAATATGTTTAGTGTAGTCATCTCTTGGTCTCCCTCTACGATTTTTAACCTCCACACTTCCCTCCAATGCTAAATTGATGATCCCTTGATGTCTCAGAATATGTCCTACCAACCGATCCCTTCTTCTGGTCAAGTTGTACCACATACTTCTCTTCTCCCCAATCCTATTCAATACTTCCTCATTAGTTACGTGATCCACCCATCTAATATTCAGCATTCTTCTGTAGCACCACATTTCGAAAGCTTCTATTCTCTTCTTGTCCAAACTATTTATCGTCCATGTTTCACTTCCATACATGGCTACACTCCATACAAATACTTTCAGAAATGACTTCCTGACAAATCTATACTCGATGTTAACAAATTTCTCTTCTTCAGAAACGCTTTCCTTGCCATCGCCAGTCTACATTTTATATCCTCTCTCCTTCGACCATCATCAGTTATTTTGCTCCCCCAAATAGCAAAACTCCTTTATTACTTTAAGTGTCTCATTTCCTTTTAATTCCCTCTGCATCACCTGACTTAACTCGACTGCATTCCATTATACTCGTTTTGCTCTTGTTGATGTTCATCTTATATCCTCCTTTCAAGACACTGTCCATTCCTTTTATCTGCTCTTCCAAGTCCTTTGCTGTCTCTGACAGAATTACAATGTCATCGGCGAACCTCAAAGTTTTTATTTCTTCTCCATGGATTTTAATACCCACTCCGAACTTTTCTTTTGTTTCTTTCAAAGCTTGCTCAATATACAGATTGAATAACATCGGGGAGAGACTACAACCCTGTCTCACTCCTTTCCCAACCACTGCTTCCCTTTCATGCCCCTCGACTCTTATGACTGCCATCTGGTTTCTGTACAAATTGTAAATAGCCTTCCGCTCCCTGTATTTTACCCCTGCCACCTTCAGAATTTGAAAGAAAGTTTTCCAGTCAACATTGTCGAAAGCTTTCTCTAAGTCTACAAATGATAGAAACTTAGGTTTGCCTTTCCTTAATCTAGCTTCTAAGATAATTCGTAGGGTCAGTATTGCCTCAAGTGTTCTAACATTCCTACGGAATCCAAACTGATCTTCCCCGAGGTCGGCTTCTACTAGTTTTTCCATTCTTCTGTAAAGAATTCATGTTATTTTTTTGCAGCTGTGACTTATTAAACTGATAGTTCGGTAATTTTCACATCTGTCAACACCTGCTTTCTTTGGGATTGGAATTATTATATTCTTCTTGAAGTCTGAGGGTATTTCGCCTGTCTCATACATCTTGCTCACCAGATGGTAGAGTTTTATCAGGACTGGCTTTCCCAAGGCCGTCAGTACTACTAATGGAATGTTGTCTACTGCGGGGGCCTTGTTTCGACTCAGGTCTTTCACTGTTCTGTCAAACGCTTCACGCAGTATCGTATCTCCCGTTTTGTCTTCATCTACATCCTCTTCCTTTTCCATAATATTGTCCTCAAGTACATCGCCCTTGTATAGACCGTCTATATACTCCTTCCACCTTTCTGCTATCCCTTCTTTGCTTAGAACTGAGTTTCCATCTGAGCTCTTGATGTTCATACAAGTGGTTCTCTTATCTCCAAAGGTCTCTAATTTTCCTGTAGGCAGTATCTATTTTACCCCTAGTGAGATAATCCTCTACATCCTCTAGCCATCCCCGCTTAGCCATTTTGGACTTCCTGCGTTCAAGATGGATGCGAACATTGACAGAACAGTGCAGAAATAGTGTCATCGATCTTTCCTTTGTCGCTTCATCCTACATCTCTTTTCGATCTGCAGAAAGAGACCAATATCTCGATTCCAGCACAACATAAACATGGGAGCGGTTTACACGCCTGTTATCCGTCCCCAACTTACTCAAAAACAGTCTTCCTGCACATCGCAATCTCAATATCTATTTACCGTTCATCTTTGCGCAAAGGAGAGTCGTGGTGGCTTGCAAATTCTACTTTCAGTTTTATACAACAGAGCTACTGGCGTAGACTGTGAAAGGAAACAGCTGTCTGAACTTAATCTACGAGACCAAATGCTTCAGTCACAACAGAAAATCCTATTTTATGAGCTAGAAAAGAGGAAAAAAATGTAAATTTTCAAAATCGTAAAGATGTCCTCTCGAGGAATCGTAACCTTATCAATCCTACTGTTGCGTGTAGCACAGCACCAAATTCAGTCAACACAGCTAGGAAGTCTCATCTGAATGAAGAACAGTGTGAGAAGCTGGAGGTGGCGAGGATGTCTTGGTTTAGTCGCAAGCTGTTACAAGTCGACTACGTGCCAATTTGAAGGTGCTTTTGGAAAATTTCTCACGTCGATCTAGTGTCCTAGTCGGTTATAGATACTTCAAGTCACCAAGCCAAACGTGTAGTATTCAAAACACATTTTGTTCAATTTTTGTTGTGCCAAACAATATCAAAAAACAAAGTGTGAAGTGATAAAACAATGCTATTAAAGCGATCAAATAAGTTTTGTAAATAACGAAAATTTTATGGATAACATCAAATCTAATAAGCCTTTCTTCAAAGTTTAGAGACTGTCATACACTTCGGCGAGGATTAGTATTGGTTATTTTTGTGTATATTCAACTGGACTTTCTTAATCGTTCTAACTTTTTTCAATTTCAGATATTTAATTTTAATTTCTTATAACATTATGGGGATATAAATAAGTTTTATGAAGTTTTTCAAGCTTTGTTTCGTAACTCGTTGGATAAGTTGTATTCAAACACGTGAGACTGAAATGTCAGATCGTTTAATCAAAAAGGTCACATCTATATTAATATTAATAACATAAAAGACATATTTTCCGTATACAGTTGAATATGCTTACCGTGATTCCATCAATTCAATGTATCTTAAAAATACTAAATAGGTAGCTATCAATCGTTCAGATTTAATACTTTTCTGTACTTCTTGTTAAATTTGGAGGGCAACGCATTTTAACGCACTAAATCATTATATACAAAAAAAATAGCTGTTCCATAACTCTTATCTCTCGGGCGAAATTTCTGCAACGTCCATGCAGTGAAGTGCTGAATTAATCGTTATCTGACAGTACTAATCCTCCAGATTGATGGGAATTATGGTGAGGGTGGGTGTAAACAAAATGGCGAAGCAAGAAACCAATGTATGATGATAAATGACGCTGAGATGGTCCTCGAAATTGAATAAAAAACCAACAACAATTAAAAGACCTCCTGAAGTACCTTTAGAAAAGACGTCAAGTGAAAAAACTATAGTGCAGACAAAGTCAGGTAAAAGCGTGCAAGGCCTACAACGAATGATAGCTGGTAAAAAAACACAAAGAACACGTAGGAAATGTCATAGCCAACTTCGACATAACGACAAGCTTCTCAAATATAAGAAAACAGATCTGGAGTCATATGTGATGTACGTCGAAAGTTTCAACAGAAATACTGATAAACTCCACCCAGCGGCCGGGGGCACACAAATTTATTCGAAAGTACCGATTACGGAAACGCGCTGTGCATGTGTCTGTTTTCGGAAAGAACCGTGTCTAACTAGAGCTTGCGATGCAGTACATCAGTTAGTACATCAGTTAGTACCCGAAAATACCTATAGAATCTATCGGATGCGTATATTCTCGCACATATAGTGAACAAGGTAGCAATAATCAAGGACGTTTAAAGCTAATTATGTGAAGCAGTCATACTGAATGTAATTGTTCGAGAATACAAAGGTACGGTGGTTTTCGAAGCGAGTTAATCAAAATGGAGTTGAAGAGTTGAAATGCTCTGGAAAAATCAAATTTGTTTGAGAACGTTTGACGCACAATGTTTACCGGCATTTGTATATTCATGGAATGAGGTGTTCTGTACAGCCTCATACACTTGCTGTGAGACGATGTTTGAATTGTCAACATAACGGCCACATTGGCAAGTACCGGTAAGCCCAGATAAAATGCAATAGATGCGGTGGGCAACTCATACGACAGCATACCACTAGACAGAATATTCCTAACTATATGGCCGTGACGCAGTGCTGAATAAATAACATGGAATAATTTCTTCTACTGATGAGACCAGACGACGCGCCCCAAGGCGAGAAGTAAGCCAACAACCATTGCCAACAGAAACCCATTCCACTCCACGACACAACAGGAAAAGAAACACGGGCACTACGCAACGGGATAACATCAGTAACTGAAGTGCATATCGCTCATCCCAGTACCTCCGCAGCGCTCAAAACAGCCACAACTTCAAACTTCAACGCCTCACAGATCAAACATTGATATTACCTAAACTATAGGTGAACACAGATTAGTAGATGGTATCTGCAATTAAATATTGCCTGGAACGGAGCAAATAATTTTATTTGCTCCGTTAGAGTCACGATTAAACTGATTATATTGTCACGGGATACAAAACTATGCAACCGCAAGAATTCAAGAAAAGCATCGAATGCTTAAATTTTACAGTGGAATAGACCACGCATCGGCAACCATTGGTAACCCTCGGGCCTGATTCACATACACAAAGCTTGTTGGCCGCCTCGTTTCGTGACACGACAGCAGCCCTCCTAGTACAAAAAGTAAAAAATAGCACCTGTGACATCAGTATTTATTGGGTAACACAACGATATTACTGGCATAATTATCCCAACATGCCCCGTCAGCATCTTATGTCTTAAATTTTGAGAGTACATTCATTTGATGTTCACCCAGAAAACAGTAAAATTGATAGCACTGAGAAGAAAGCGCAAAAAAATACGGCTTCATCGCGTATATCTAACACTGCGGAGACTAATAACTCGAGGAATAGTCAAAAGAAGTGAGTTGCTAGCAGAGAACACTGTTTTACGGCATCCATACTTTTTAACTTGAAACCAAAAAATCTCCTGGTTACCTTATCCCTTATATAAGCATGCCACATATAATCGGTGCTACTTTGGTAAGTTTTTTAGTTTCAAATTGGAAAGTACGAATGCCATAAAACATTGTTCTCATTTCTGCCGCTGGCTGTCGTACCGCGATAGCAGCGCCCCTAACGCATAAATTAGAAGGTATAGTAACCGTTAACGTTCAGGGCCAATATATTTTAACTCTGTGCTAAGCTTTCCCATATGCTATAGCAATAAATTACCGCATACCTCAAAATACACCTTTTGAAGACAGCGTGAATACTATCATATTACAAACTCACGAAGATAAACAGAAGAATACAGCATAGCGAATGTGTGGCATGTACAATGCGAGCGCGATCTCTCTCTCTCTCTCTCTCTCTCTCTCTCTCTCTCTCTCTCTCTCTCTACACACACACACACACACACACACACAGAATTTCTTCGGAGAGCCGGATCCACACCAGATGATCAGTATTCAAAACGCAAAGTTTCTTACGAGAGAGAGAGAGAGAGAGAGAGAGAGAGAGAGAGAGAGAGAGAGAGAGAGAGAGAGAGAGAGAGAGAGAGAGAGAGAGAGCGAGAGAGAGAGAGAGAGAGAGAGAGAGCGAGAGAGAGAGAGAGAGAGAGAGAGAGAGAGGCGAGAGAGAGAGAGAGAGAGAGAGAGCGAGAGAGAGAGAGAGAGAGAGAGAGCGAGAGAGAGAGAGAGAGAGAGAGAGAGAGAGAGAGAGAGCGAGAGAGAGAGAGCGAAGAGCGAGAGAGAGAGAGCGAGAGAGAGAGAGCGAAGAGCGAGAGAGAGAGAGCGAAGAGCGAGAGAGAGAGAGCGAAGAGCGAGAGAGAGAGAGCGAAGAGCGAGAGAGAGAGAGAGAGAGCGAAGAGCGAGAGAGAGAGAGAGAGAGCGAAGAGCGAGAGAGAGAGAGAGAGAGAGAGAGCGAAGAGCGAGAGAGAGAGAGCGAAGAGCGAGAGAGAGAGAGAGCGAAGAGCGAGAGAGAGAGAGCGAAGAGCGAGAGAGCGAAGAGCGAGAGAGAGAGAGCGAAGAGCGAGAGAGAGAGCGAAGAGCGAGAGAGAGAGAGCGAAGAGCGAGAGAGAGAGAGAGAGAGAGAGAGAGCGAGAGAGAGAGAGAGCGAGAGAGAGAGCACTGAAGAGTGAGGGCTGATTTTACTTAATGATGGAAAACCTGACGTATGGAAGAAGACATGTAGTGGTCACCTGAGGATTTGTTTTTTCAGGATTGGCTAATTTAACTCACTGGACAGTTCAGAGAGACACATTCAGATCAGATGTTCTCCCAATTGAAATTGAACTAGAAAAAAACTGCTAAGTCAGATAATGAAGTAGAGATGTGTAGAAAATAATAAAAGAAGTGCAATGGGAAGAATACAAGTTATGGAGTCCGCACATAATTTCTGACCTAAGAATATGCTACAACGTATAGGATGATTACAAAGCATTTATCGACCAAATAAACAAAGCAGCATTCGAAATGCTGAAGTACTAAAAGAAAAGTCCAACCATTTGGGAGCAGAATGTTCAAGAGCAGCTGGGGCAAGAAAATACGCACTGAGAAAATATCATGCAAACCAGTTAGTAAGTTCTTAAAACACACGTGATTCCCTAGCAAAGCACACGTGATTCCCTAGCAAAGCGTTGTGTAAAGAAAAAAGGAGAGCTGAAGAGTAGTTTGTTGCAACTTACATGTACATGCTAATGTCACAGAAATATGGTGACATATTAAGACTCTTCGGCATAAGAACCAAGTAACTAATACTTTCGAAAGCACGGATGAATCGCTCGAGGACCTATCCCTATACAAAACAGCGCGTTTTGCAGTATCGTGAGGGCCTTTGAGTGCTCCAGCGAAAGTATCGTACCATTTCCTATGCTCGCCGTTTCCAAACGACGAACTGTACACTTCCTCAAGCTGCATGGCGAACACAGCATCTGGAATAGATAAGATTTGTTACGCAGTGCTACGGAATTATCTGAACCCGCAAAAAAAGGCTGCTAGTGTGGCGTTTATTCTGTGTACTTTCATGATGCTCTATAAAAGACAATTAGAATCTGCGAACTTTGATCCATACATTCTTGTAGACTGACTCTCAAATGATTTAGAATCATTTTCCTGATTTTCTGATTATTTTCCCTTTATTTCTAGAGTTACACTGTAGTGGCGTCGAGATATTCCCATCTGTCACTCTATTATTTACAATTCAGTGTTCGCATGTTGGAATCTGCTGCCGGCGGATAAGAAAAAAGCCAGTGGGAACATCGAGACAACTTTCGAAGACAGGTAAGCACAGTTACCCTTCCAGCCAGGGAAGAAGGAAACTTGCTACACCTTCTCATTGCCAACCAGTCAACGTAGTCGGATCCCCATGCAACAATTCGCAAAGAACAACTTGCACTCTATGTCTGACACAGTATGTGTCATGGCAGGAACATTCCATATCTCATCCTAATTAGTTTGGCGGTGGGGTAAGGAACCAGTACACTAGAAATTTACAGTCGAATGTGGTAATGTAATTCATTTCCTGAATATTGAACTACACGGATAATTACACCAATTCTGAAACAGAGGAAGGATCTAGCGTCCGTCACCTCGTACACACCCACATCACTCTCGTCGTGCACTGCGAAAACCTTGGGACGATTAATTAAAAATTGTCTTCAGCAGTGGCTAAAACTGTCAATATACTGCCCGATTATCAAAAGGGTTTTCGCAAATAACGTTCTCATTAGATAATGAGACACAACTCTCTTTAGACGTACAAAAAGCATTTGAGGTAAGACAGTATGTTTCATTCATGTTTGTGTAAACTGGAGGGGGATACAACAATGTTATCATTGCCTTATTATGGAAAAGAATACTAGGGATTGAAATTCCCTACAGTTTTATTTATTGTAAAGCAATTGTTCGTTAGGAGAACTGCCTCTTACTAGTGGAAAAGAAACTTTATACCCAAGGGACAAACATTAAGCCCAATACCGTTTAATGCTTACTCGGTTGACATCGGAAACAATTTGCCAAGAACTACTCAATTATTTGAATATCCTGATGACATATGTACATATAAATATAATTTTTCACTCTGATGTGGAGGCGCGCTGATATGAAACTTCCGGGCATCTTAAAACTGTGTGCCGAACTGAGACTCGAATTCGGGACCTTTGCCTTTCGCGGGCAACTGCTCTACCAAATGAGCTACTTTGTAGGAATCTAGATATCATTTGCAAATTTCTGAGGAAAAGTAATCGTCCGCGCTAAGATAAGAATACAATTTATTCAGCTGAAATCGATACAGGTACGACCTTCTACGTATTTCGTTGTTCCAGAAACACAAAATTAAAAACTAAGTTTTAATAAAACAAGTAAAGCGATTAGCATTTACCTGGGTTTCTGAGAAACGACGTTTATTTCACCACGAACCAGCTATAGGCTTGATAGGCTACCCTCAGGTAAAAAATGAATGTCGCAACCACAGAGAAAAAAGGCGTGCGACTAACACAGATATTACTGCTAAAGATGCAGGAGATACGAGTGTTTACAAAGGGACGTATTACAGGTTTATGCTACGCAGAAATCGTTACATTTACCTACTGATGAAAAATAAAGTGGAATTTACTATTGTAATCTAGCATTTGCCTAACTAAAATTGAAGTGCTAAAAATGAGTGCAAAAAAGAAACTGTATATGGCCATTTAAAACTAAATAGGCATTCTGTTTTATAAGTTCAGTGATTTAAAGTATTTCCAGTTGCATCATCTTTCTGTTTCTTTTTTAACAGTATGTAAAACGTCACGATCTACAGCGCATACAAGGTTTTCTAGTAAAAGATGTTCCACAAAGTATGACTCTTGAGTCTTTACCAGTCTCCCGATTTCTATACTCTTTCTATTACAATAATCTTATAGTCGCAATAGCACTTGTGAAACTGTATTTTTCAATGACACGTCTTCTTACCCATTAGCACGAACAAATGTGTCAATTTAAGAGTATGTAAATTGACCAGTATGTGAACAATTGGCTATAAACTGAATCTGTCAACTGAGTTTTAAAACGAGTTTGAAACCGGGCTGCAACGTGATGCTATGTACGACGCATTACGGAAGAGGGCAAATGACGAAATGGGATCACAATAGCGACCAGGGACGCGTTTACCTTTGTGTAGTCGTGAATTACCTGCGCTCAACATCTGAAGACAAGTGACGGCACTGCATCTATCGTCACGTTAAACATATACAGGGTGATCCTTTGATAGTGTCCGGGCCAAATATCTCACGAAATATGCATCAAACAAAAAAACTACAAAAACGAAACTCGTCTAGCTTGAAGAGGGAAACCAGATGGCGCTATGGTTGGCCTGCTAGATGGCGCTGCCATGGGTTAAACGGATTTCAACTGCGTTTTTTAAAAATAAGACCCCCATATTTGTTACATATACGTGTAGTACGTAAAGAAATATGAATGGTTTAGTTGGACCAACAGGCGTGTGCTATGTATGCTGCTCGGTTTCCTGGACGACATCATCCAAGTGCCTGGACCGTTCGCCGGATAGTTACGTTATTTAAGGAAACACGAAGTGTTCAGCCACATGTGAAACGTCAACCACGACCTTCAACAAATGATGATGCCGAAATAGGTGTTTTAGCTACTGTCGCGGCTAATCCGCACATCAGTAGCAGACAGCGAGAGTCGGGAATCTCACAAACGTCGGTGTTGAGAACGCTATATCAACATCGATTGCACCCGTAACATATTTCTATGCACCAGGAATTTCATGGCGACGACTCTGAATGCAGTGTACAGTTCTGGCACTGGGCACGAGAGAAATTACGGGACCATGACAGATTTTTTCCACGCGTTCTGTTTAACGAAGCGTCATTCACCAACGTAAACCGGCATAATATGCACTATTGGGCAACGGAAAATCCACGATGGCTGCGACAAGTGGAACATCAGCGCCTTGGCGGGTTAATGTAAAGTGCGACATTATGGGAGGAAGGATAACGGGCCCCCATTTTATCGATGGCAATCTAAATGGTGCAGTGTATGCTGATTTCCTACGTAATGTTCTACCGATGTTACTACAGGATGTTTCACTGCATGACAGAATGGCGATGTACTTCCAACATTATGGATGTCCGGCACACAGCTCGTGTGCGGTTGAAGAGGTATTGAATAGCATATTTTATGACAGGTTGATTGGTCATCGAAGCACGTTCACCGGATCTGACGTCCCCGGATTTCTTTCCGTGGGGAAAGTTGAAGGATTTTTGGTATCGTGATCCATCGACAACGCCTGACAATATGCGTCAGCGCTTTGTCAATGCATGTGCGAACATTACGGAAGGCGAAATACTGGCTATTGAGAGGAATGTCGTTATACACTTACTGCCAAATGCATTGAGGTTGACGGACATCATTTTGAACATTTATTGCATTAATGAGGTATTTACAAGTAATCATGCTGTAACAGCATGCGTTCTCAGAAATGATAAGTTCACAAAGGTGCATGTATCACATTGGAACAACCGAAATAAAATGTTCAAACGTACCTACGTTCTGTATTTTAATTTAAAAAACCTACCTGTTACCAACTGTTCGTCTAAAATTGTGAGCCATATGTTTGTGAGTATTACAGCGCCATCTATCACAAAGCGAAAAAAGTGGTCCAACAAAAACATTCATATTTCTTTACGTACTACACGAATATGTAACAAAAGTGGGGGTTCCTATTTTAGAAAAACGCAGTTGAAATCCGTTTAACCCATGGCAGCGCCATCTAGCGGGCCAACCATAGCGCCATCTGGTTTCCCCCTTCAAGCTAGACAAGTTTCGTCCTTTGTAGTTTTTTCGTTTGACGCTTATTTCGTGGGATATTTGTCCCGGTCACGATCAATGGACCACCCTGTATTGTAAAGACCTTTTCTTTTGGTCAGCAATAGAATACTTAAAGATTTTATTTCACAGATTCAAATTGCTTATTTTAACGAAGCTTTTCTTAGCACAGAAGGGGAATGCAGTAAAATACCTCTAATCCGAAATTTCGGATAACTAACAAAATACGGGATGGATGAAAAAAAAAGTTTATTGTTTGCTTAGAAAAAGGATTTTATCATATTTAACTGAACAATTCATTACTGAAACACTATAGAACGAAATGAGCGTTTGGCTTCATTGGCCGGGAGGCCACTTACGGGGCAGGTCCGGCCGCCTTGATGCTGGTCTTACTGCATTTGACACATTGGGCGACCTGCTTGACGGGTGGGGATGAAATGATGATGATGATGAAGACAACACAACACCCATTCCCTGTGCGGAGAAAAGATTGTGTTTTATTGGCAGGACATTTAGAAAATGTGACAGATCGACTAAGGAGACTACCTACACTACGCTTGTCCGTCCACTTCTAGAATACTGCTGCGCGGTGTGGGATCGTTATCAGATAGGACTGACGGAGTACATCGAAAAAGTTCGAAGAAAGGCAGCACGTTTTGTATTATCGCGAAATATGGGAGAGAGTGTCACAGAAATGAAACGGGATTTGTGCTGGACATCATTAAAAGAAAGGCGTTTTTCGTTGCGACGGAATCTTCTCACGAAATTCCAATCACCAACTTTCTCCTCCGAATGCGAAAATATTTTGTTGACACCGACCTACATAGTGAGGAACGATCACCAAGATAAAATTAGGGAAATCACAGCTCGTACGGAAAGATATAGGTGTTCATTTTTTTCCGCGCGCTATACGAGATTCGAATAATAGAGAATTGTGATGGTGGTTCGATGAATCCTCTGCCAGGCACTTAAATGTGATTTGCAGAGAATTCATGTAGATGTAGATGGACAGTACATTTCTTTCGAATAATCCGAGGATTTACGAATCCGAAAAGAACACGCCTCCAATTAGTTCAGAATACCGGGGTTCTAATGTAGTTTTAAAAATGTTTCCCACTTTACACGCTGCTTCAAGAGCTCCTTAGTGTCGACACTTTGTCAGTTGTATGGACCGCCTAAACTATTCCCATAAACTACACAATTTCTTTCGCTGAAAGTCTGTTCCAGACCGAGGCTTCGTTAGTTGGGAGCAACGTCTTACGAGTTACTGTATGCACACTCCCCATTAACATGGGACAGTTATTAATACTGTCTGCGTATAGGTACAGTTTACCGTGTAACTACAGGGTCTGGGAGCACTGGCTTCCCACTATCACCGCATGTTTGTCTGGGTATAGCTGAGTACGGACCGACTCATGAACGACGGCGATCTGCACAGGTCAAGGCACGCACGAGGTTCGCATTGTTGCCGTTTCCAAGCGACTGTTGTGGTATGCGCATACGCATGCTTTGCGCCTGAAGAAAGCGTGTATCTTGCTAATTATGTCCCTCGTTTGCTTATGCAGTATTTGTCGCTTACAACCACCATCAGCGCTAGCAATTCGCAACAAGTGGAATAAAAATTCACTAAGTAACTCGCTACGATCAAGTTAAATGCTCTCGTGAGCTATTATTTGCGCAAACCAAGTTGACAGTCGGGGTGGTGAGTGATAGTAGCGAGCGTAAAGGTATTTTCCCCATTTACGATGGCTCTCATCAGCCGTCGCGCCCAGTGTCAACTTCATTTGCGCGTACATTACATTTACAGAAGAGCGCTCACAACACTACTGAACGCCCATTGACTGGTGAATAACGCATGACGTAGTTGCGCAAAACGAGCAGAAACTCTATCATCATCGTTCGTGACTCCAACAACAGTTGCATCCTGTGTCCTCAGTTGCATATAATATTACGGTATGCCGATAATTCTTGCACAGCTGAATTAAACAGTTTTTGTGCTATAAGCGTTTCGTCTTTGTTCTTAGCGAGTCATCTTCAGTGGCCTGGAATACCTATATATTTTTTATACTATTTAGTTTACATTTAGAACGTTGTATATACAGGTTATAAGCAATTCTAGCACATTTTTGCTTTTCTATGATATAGTAATAATTTAAAGTTCTACTTACAGGCTTCGTAGATGTTTTCATATATATTCTGTGTTTGTGTCTTTGTTACAGCTATTTTTATTCCGTCATTTGAAGCTCCGTTTCCACATTTCACAGCACTAGAAACAATATTCGTTTTCATGTCATGTTTTGGTTGCTGTTGGCAACGAAACGAAACATCAAAACTAGTGTTCTGTTTCTAGTACCGTAAGCAGAACATTAAATTATTACAAGATCACAGAGAAGCAAGAAAGTACCAGAATTGTTCGTAACTTATATATACAATGTCGTAAAAGTAAACATAATAGTATAAACAAAAATATGTACATTTCCAGGCCACATGTAAGAAACAAAGGCGAAAGGTGTGCGGCACAAAATTGTGTTTCATTCAGTTGGAATTAGACGATCCCAAAGTAAAACTTATCAACATACCAACTACAGTTAGTTTAATTCATAGCGATGTTGTAAAACGCAAACAGCTAAGTAGCCTATACCATTTACAATTCCTTTACTTGTGGTTGTATTTTCTTTCTGTAATTTCTGTTCAAGTAGCAAAATAAATTTTTGATAAGCCACTGTGCTACTGAAGTTGCTCGCATTCCTATTCATCTATGATTTTAGAAAAAAACTTACGTCTAAATCCGACGGCAAAGTAAGAAACTTAGTGGTTTCCAGAGTATAGATTCTGTCTTATCAACGGAAACGAAATCCAAATCTATTTGACAAAAAAAATAGCACAGACTGTTTTCTGTCCTTCAGACAGATCTCTAGAGAGAATCACACCATAAACGTGTTGAACCTACACTATGTGCTCAAAAGTATCCGGACACCTAACTGAAAATAACTTGCAAGTTCGTGGCGCCCTCCAGCGGTAATGCTGGAATTCAATATGGTGTTGGTCCACCATTACCCTTGATGACAGCTTCCACTCTCGCAGGCATACGTTCAGTTAGGTGCTGGAAGGTTTCTTGGGGAACGGCTGCCCGTTTTTCACGGAGTGCTGCACTGAGGAGAGGGATCGGTGTCGGTCGGTGAGGCCTGGCACGAAGTCGGCGTTCCAAAACACCCCAAAGGTGTTCTATAGGATTCAGGGCAGGACTGTGTGCAGGCCAGTCTACTAGAGGGATGTTACTGCCGTGTAACCACTCCACCACAGGCCGCGCATTATGAATAGGCCTGTGTTTCAATAGTGCCAAGCTAAACAACAAGGGGTGCTAGCCCCCTCCATGAAAAGCACGACCACACCATAACACCACCGCCTCCGAATTTTACTGTTGGCACTACACACGTTGGCAGATTACATACACCGAGTATTCGCCATACCCACACCTTGCAATCGGATCGCCACATTGTGTACCGTGATTCTTCACTCCACACTACGTTTTTCCTCTGTTCAATCGTCCAATGTTTCCGCTCCCTACACCAAGCGAGGCGTCGTTTGGCATTTACCGGCGTGATGCGTGGTTTATGAGCAGCCACTCAACCATGAAATCCAAGTTTTCTCAGCTTCCGCCTAACTGTCATAGTACTTGCAGTGGATCCTGAGGCAGTTTGAAATTCCTGTGTGATGGTCTGGATAGATGTCTGCCTATTACACATTACGACCATCTTCAACTGCCAGTCAACAGAGGAGGTCGGCCGGTACGCTTTTATGCTGTACGTGCCCCTTCACGTTTCCACTTCACTATCACACCGGAAACAGTGGACCTAGGGATGTTTAGAAGTGTGGAAATCTCGCGCACAGACGTATGACACAAGTGACACCCAGTCACCTGACCACGTTCGAAGTCCGTTGAGTTCCGCGGAGCGCCCCATTCTGCTCCCTCACGCTGTCTAATGACTACTAAGGTCGCTGATATGGAGTACCTGGCAGTAGGTGGCAGCACAATGCACTTCAGATGAAAAACGTTTGCTTCTGGGGGTGTCCGGATACCTTTGATCACATAGTGTAGAGTCCGTGGTCTACAAGACTCACCAGGAAAAAGAATTTAAAACCTTTTTGTTTGGAGCGTTGCCCCGTATGGCACGATGACATGGGAGAATAGGGGAATCAGTACGCAAAACACTAGAGGCTTTTGGGGTATGGTGTTGGAGAAAACTGCTAAAGATTTTATGGGCAGAGAGAATGACCAATAAAAAGTTGTTAAACATCACAGGAGAGAGGAGATCGTTTAAGAGGACTATCAAGGAATGTATTGGGGACGTCTACAGACAATGTCCCTTCACAGTTAAAGTAACAGAAGGAAAAATGTCGGAAGAATGCACGAGCTTCGTCTCCTCCCCACGCCACGTGAAAACTACTTTCTTAGTACCTGTAATAAAACACACAAAACAATATGTGAAACTGAAAACTTACTCTGAGTTGAAGAGGCTTGCGGTAGAGATGGGAGAGGGGGGAACGAAAAATGCTGCCAACCGATCTATGGGCTGAGATCAAAAGAGGAGAAGAAGGCAAGAGGCACCAGAGGAAAAAGAGACGCCAGGAAAAGCGTTTCTCAGAAGCCGGCAAGGAAAGGGAATTAAGAGCTTAACGACTTGTCTACGTCGAGGTCTTTGGGAACAGGCGGCCAGCCTCAGAAGTCAACGGAGGAGCCAAATGCGGGGCTCTTTCGGGAGAATCGTATGTACACGTGAATCATAATCTGCCGCATTCACGTGTTGGTCTCGACGAGAACTTTAATCTTTCAACCGGACATTCGCTTTGGCCCCTTATCTAAGCGCCGGCTCTGTGTATCACGTAATGCTGGCGTCACAGAGAAACTTTTCATACGACGTCACTTATCAGTCCGGCGGCAGTGAAGCATGCCAGTGATAAACGCGTCAATCAACAAGCCGAGCAGAATGAACGGAGGCAGACACGTCGGCTTTTTCACGAGCACCGTTATCTAAGCACACGACACCAAAATATAGTAGCAGAGTACCGTCGTAGATACTGGACATCTCAAACCAGAAAAAGATGTGACTACACGACCCATATTTTTCTTCTTCATTAATAAAAGTCCTCAGCATGAAACCAAAACATCCACGTAGATAGTGCAGATGTTTTTTGTTTTTTTTGTTTTTAGAATCCATATCTCACCGAATGTAGTTATCAATTGGACTGAAACTTCGATTATTTACATAATATGCCTCGGCTATGTCGCACATGAAACGTATTTCCGGAGTAAAACTATTTAGCAATGTGGTTTTAACATATACCTTTATTCCTGGCAGTCGTTTGACTAATGATCACTTGTCAATGAACTATTTCAACTTTACGTGAGGATCTCTGCAGAGAATGGGTGGATTTCCTGTCCATGGTCTACTATCCCTTTCAGAGCATCAAGCTACCGTATCGTGAAAGTGACTTAGGCGTCGGAAGTATAGGAAAATCACAGGAAACTGACAGCTAAGGATATAGACCCAACTGCAAAGACTGAATAACGAACTGCAAAGGAGAGCTAACTTACTTTAAAAGAAGCGAGCACTCAGACAGAACAACATACAGGACAAGATACCCAGCTACAAAAGCGAGGGAAGACAATTACATGTCATTTTGCGTCCCTGGTTTGAACGTAAATATAGCCTGGTCTCGATAAGGACAAGGATCAGAGGATTTAAGAAATGTGTTGCCAGAGCTTTAAAGGGGCAATTCGAAAGGAAGTTTAGAAGTACTGCGCTCCTGGTCGTGGAGACGACATACTGTCTTAGCTGAACAATAAATACGTTGGAAACCTGCTGTGATCCCATGTAACGAAAACGCCCCGGCATTCATCTGATGTGCTTTAGGGAATATCCATTGCCGCTCAAGATTGTTGGGCAGACATGTGGAACAGGGTACTAAGGAATTCATTAGCTCCATCTTAAGCAGCAGCCACATTGCTAGATTTTCTGTGAGTTATTCAAAAGGTTTTACGTATGTAACGTAACCACTGTCAATATAATTTGTGACTTCTAGCTGTACTTACATAAGAGCCTTTAATTCCAACGCAGGTAACAACGTTGTTGTTGTTGTTGTTGTTGGTGATGAACAGTCAGAAGACTGAAGTTGTGCAGCTCTGCACGTTAGTCTATTCTACCCAGTATAGCACTACTCACATCTACATTACTGTAAATTACAACCTGCTTACTGTATTCGAGTCTTGGCCTCCCTCTACAATTTTCAGTCCCACACTTCCTTACGTTATCAAAATGACGATTCCTTGATATCTTACCTTGTGTCTTATCCATCAATCCCTTCTTTCGTCAGAGTTTCATAGCAAACTTTTTTCTTTCCCCTTTTCAAATAAATAGCTTCTTATTAGTAATTCGAACCACCAGTCTAATTTTCAGCGTTGTGCTGGAGCACCACACTTCAAAACTTGCAACTCACTTCTTGTCTGAACAGTTTCCAGTTCTGCACTGGCCTCCGGAGAACTCTTAGTCACAGCACATCATCTGCGATTCCCTCTCCACTTATCTTTGCGATTTCCATTTTCTAAATTAAACCCAACGGACTTGTGGGACCTGACAGGACTCGTGTAGTCGCGCCCCACGTGCGTTCAAATCATTTTAGTGTTACGACACGCAGAATGAACGAAAATCATGAAATACAGACACCTTACAGCGTATCAACTGAGTCTGCTTATGCTAACGATAAATACAATGGCAATTCAAACTGCAAACATTAATACGAGCAATTATAAAGAATGGAAACAACTGTTGAATATATGAAGAGCGAGTGTATCAACATTAGTAGAAATGTCAACGTTCTGTCTTTTTTTCCATAAAACGTTTTTCCCTTGTTGTCGCGTTGACCATACGCTTTTGCGTGCCCCTAGACTTTTTCCAAGTGTCATATCACGCAGAAAACATTGCAAACATTTATTACCAGATGGCTAATGGTCTATGAGACAAGAAGTGCTTCCCTACGAAGTGCCAAGGTCTCCACCATGTGGTTTGAAGAGAAGGCACACAAGTTTCTGGTCAGAAGGTACATCGTTTTTAAGTGCGTTTCCAATATCGAGAAAGGAAGAAAGGTAAGTTACACGAGATTGTTGAGTCAGCTACAGTTTCAACTCCATTCCGTGTAATTCCAATGAATGCAACTGACTTATTTGATTTTTTAACATGCTTCCGAAGCTGTTGTCAATGCAGGCGTGCCAATTCTCCAAATGAAATATTATCGAAGTGTCCCATACTTATCCACCTCAAATAGCTACATAAAGTTCTTACTCTGAAACAGAAGAATGGAAAAAAATCAATGTATTGAAAGAGCAAAGACCATGGGAGATGAACGTCATGCCGTACTTCATCTGAAAGACCGGCCAGGTTTATCAGTTGCAAAACAGAAAGACATGTTGGCGATGTTGCAATTTCTTTCTCAATAGCGCAGGTAATTTTACAGTAAATATTGCAACAGCTGATCTCATGAATGCAGTTCGGTAAGAAGCAGGCGTCGATACTTAGTGATTATTTTCCTCGAATTTGATATTAATATTGTACTGTAAAAAATTTAAATGGTATGAGAAAAGATTTTTGTTGTCTACAGTACTGCTAGTTAAAACATGGCTGCTGTATTTCCGTACTTGTATTACCACAAATAGAACATAGTGCCTCTGTATTAATGGCACCTAGAAAAAAAGTTCTTATGTGCACTTAGAACCAGTCATTTCCCTGTGGCACCTAAAACGGTCTTAATATATTGTTTATTTTCTAATTTGTCTCATTTTTTTGCAATGGTTAGGTGAGGAGCATACTTTTTGATATCAGTATCTCGGTTTTTTGTAAACGATTAAGTTACGTACAAAAAGAGATACATGGTTCATTGATTCTCCTGACAAATATGAGATATGGGACTTACAACGTTTGATATTTCCACGCTTGAAATATATTCAACACATTAAGTAACAATAATTTGTGTAACCGAGAAGTTCTTGACTCTTCTGCTGTTTCATATGGTTGATGTTTTCGGAATCCATGCTGTTTAGCGTGGGGATGATTCTCTTGGAGATACCTCATTATCTTTGAGCTTAGAATATGTTCTAAGATCTCACAATAAATGGGCCTCAAGGATATTGGACATAAGTTTTGTAGTTCACGTCTGATACGCTTCTTCTAGATGAGGCCGGCATCTCGTGCTCGTGCGGTAGCGTTCTCGCTTCCCACGCCCGAGTTCCCGGGTTCGATTCCCGGCGGGGTCAGGGATTTTCTCTGCCTCGTGTTGGCTGGGTGTTGTGTGCTGTCCTTAGGTTAGTTAGGTTTAAGTAGTTCTAAGTTCTAGGGGACTGATGACCATAGTGCTCAGAACCATTTGAACCTTTTTACTTAGGCAACGTACATACCTCTGTCATAACTGCTCAGTCAGGGTTTCGGTTGTTACGTGAGGGCTTTCCTTGCGGTGTCAGTACGCTGGGAAATGTATATATGGAAATTATAGCGCATTCTAATTGCCATTTGCCAAACTGTGGCGGAATATAAACAGAAGTAGAGAAGAATATATCTAGGTTTTTGTTAAAACTTATACTATACTTGCGAATTTTGTTGATTTCTTTTCAGATGGCATCACAATGAATATGGGCGTCTGGCGTGTTGACATCGCAATGAAGATCGTCAATTAACTACTGAGCGCTTACGATGAAGCTATGACTTCGAAATATACATTGGCGAAGTAAAAACAGTGTTGAAAAGACAGTAGACTGATTTTATTATTGAATATTCCATTCATTTTACTCCATCAGTTTTGCCAAGAACGGACGCTATGATTATCATGTAGAAAAACTAAGATTTTTCCTACGTCAGTGTAAGTCTGTCAGAGTAGCGTAAGGACTTGGAAGATTAGCTCAATGGAATAGAAGGTGATTTGAAAAGAGATTGTAGTATGAAAATGAGCAAAATTAAAACAAGAGCAAATACAGTGGAATTAAATGAAGCAATGTCGTGGGAATTAGATAAGGAAATGAGACATTAGAGAAAGTCCATGTGATTTGTTATTTGGGTAGAAAAATAAATGACGATGGGTGAAATAAACAAGACAAAAAATTCGGACTGGCAATAGCAAGGAAAATGTATCTGAGACAGATATGTTGGTTAACACCGAATGTTAAGTGTTTGAAACCATTTCTGAAAGTATCTGTGTGGAATGCACTGTCGTGCGGAAGTGAAACATGGAGAATTAACAGTTCAGGCTAGAAGGGAACAGAAGCTTTTGAAATGTGGTTATACAGAAGAATACTTGAGATTAAATGGGTGGTGCGGGTAACGGAAATAAAATAGTCGTCTGAGTCTGTCGGCCACCTGGTAGAAGTCTTTCTACCTGACGCACCCCGGCGACTTGTGCGTCTGTATGATAAAGAAATGAGATGATGGCAAAAAGCCAGCCCCCAAGCGAAGAGAATTTCCGATTCGGATGGGAATCGAAACCGGGTCACCGCGACGCTAATCACTAGATCACGTGCTGTAGGCAGTTCGGGGAGTGAAGAGCTTCATGATGCAGGATATACGGTGTATCGTGAGGCATCATCACGGAATCGTCAATTTGGCGATGGTGTTAAGTGTTGGCGATAAAATCAGTATAGGGATGCCACGATCTGACTACAGTGTGCAGCTTCAAGTGCATAAAGGTTGCAGTAGTTGTTCCGAGATGATGAGGGTCGCACAGGAGAGACTGTCGTCTGGAGAGCCACACGAAGTCAGCATTAGGGCTGACGACTAAAGTAGCACCACTCGCAAGATAGCAGCAACGCTCCTACGAGTGCTGTACAGCGACTACGGCGTCCTTGGCGAAACTGATGGATACGGGAGAGAAGTGCGTTGCTGGGCAGTGAGCGAGACGCGTAACGGAGCCAAGGCCATCATCCGCAGGGCCAGCTCCTGCGGTGTGCACGTGACAACACAGGTGCGGACAGCGCTTTTAATTCCAGCCTACCGGGAGGGAGATTAATTTGCTTCCCTCCCCTCCCGTAACGTACCGTCCCCGCCCCTGCCACCGTTCTCGCTCAGAAGAGACGCCGACTCTGCAGAGGAACAAAAAGGTCCCCATCACATCAGGGCTCGCCCTCTTCTTCTCCTCCTCCTCCACCGCCAAGAAGATCGCCTGAAGCGTGGACTTGTAAGTCACTCTCATCCCAGGTGCCCTGACACGCGGGGTGCGCCGCCCTCCCCTGGCGGGGGCGGACATTATCGTAGCGACGTTCTGGGCAGGTAGCCAGACTGACCTCCGGCCCTACATATAACCGGTTACCGCCACTGTTCACCTGAGCCTCGCCTCGGAAGCGCAGAAAGAAAAAAGAAAAAAAAAAAACCTGGTGTAGGTATGAGTATTCATTCAAATACAGAAATATGTAAACAGGCAGAATGTGGCGCTGCGGTCGGCAACGCCTGTGCAAGACAATAAATGTCCGGCGCAGTTGTTAGATCGGTTACTGCCGTTACAATGGCAGGTTATCAACATTTAATTGAGTCCGAACGTAGTGTTATAGTCGGCGGCCGAGTGATGAGGCACAGCATCTCCGAGGTGGCGATGAAGTGGGGATTTTCCCGTACGACCATTTCACGAGTGTCCCGTGAATACAGGAATCCGGTAAAACATCGAATCTCCGACATCGCCGCGGCCGGAAAAACATCCTGCAAGAAAGGGACCAACGACGACTGAAGTGGATAGTTCAACGTGACAGAAGTGCAACCCTTCCGGAAATTGCTACAGATTTCAATGCTGGGCCATCAACAAATAATAGTGTGCAAACCATTCAACAAAACATCATCGATATGGGCTTTCGGAGCCGAAGGCCAACTCGTGTACCCTTGGTGACTACACGATACAAAGCTGTACGCCTCACCTGCGCCCGTCAACACCAAAATTGGACTGTTGATGACTGGAAACATATTGCCTGGTCGAACGAGTATCGTTTCAAATAGTATCGAGCGGTTGGACGTCTACGTGTATGGAGGAAACCTCACGAATCCGTGGACCCTGCATGTCAGCAGCGGACTGTTCAAGCTGGAGGAGGCTTTGCAATGGTGTGGGGCGTGTGAAGTCTGAAATGGGACCCCTGATACGTCTAGATACGACTCTGACAGGTCACAAGTACGTAAGCATCCTATTTGATCATCTGCATCCATTCATGTCCATTGAGCATTCCGATAGACGTGGGCAAATCCAGCAGCACAACGCGGCGCTCCACACCTCCAGAATCGCTACAGAGTTGCTCCAGGAACCCTCTTTTGAATTTAAACACTTCCCACGGCCACCATACACTCCAGTTATGAACACGGGATGCCTTGCAAAGTGCTCTTCAGAAGAGATCTATAGCCCCTCGTACTCTTACGGATTTATGGACAGCCCTGCAGAGTTCGTGGTGTCAATTTCCTCCAGCCTACTTCAGTCATTAGTCGAGTCCAAGCCACGTCGTGCAGCGATACTTCTGAGTGCACACGGGGACCCTGCACGACACTAAGCGGGTGTACCAGGTTCTTTGGCTCTTCAGTGTATAAAGGAGCAACGTCAGAGTACTATACCAAAATGCGGGAAGACGTGCGGAGGGGCTATGAGTGGTGCAGCGAGTGACACTTCAGACTGAATGTAAATAAATGTAGCGTACTGCGCGTAACTAGCTCTCCCATGCACTACTGTGTGAGTAAAAGACTCTCGATGAATCACTGGAAACGGTAACTAACGTGAAAAAACTAGGACAAATCGTCTGGAGCGTCGAACTGGAATGACCAAATAAAACTATAAAACAAACCATACGGAAAGTAGATGCCAGAGTGACATTAATACGGCAAATTGTAAGGAAAAGTTATTCATCAACGACCGAAGTATCTTACAAACATTTTATATCAACGACTCTTGAGTACCGCTGATCATTTACCAGATTTTATTAATGAAAGAGCCAGCGAAGAGCGTCACTTTTCGCCACGCGATCTTTACATTCAATGAGCGCTGTGGCGGTACGTGTATGTTGAACAAACTCCAGTGAAAGATGCTACAAGAGAACCCTTGTGCATCAGAGGTCTCTCTGTACGTATCGATAAATGAGAGAAACGAAATTATCGGTTAAGTAAGAGGTCATACGGAGTTTCATCCAGAGGCGTTCTTCCCATCCACCATTCGCGAATGGAACAGGAAAGAAGATGAAAGACAGCGGTACAGGAGGCACCCTCGGCCACCCCGTAAAGCGGCCTGCCGAGTACACACTATCTGATCGCAGTACCCGGATACCGATATGTAATGCGGAATTGACAACTACAAAGTGATTCACGGAGATATGCAAATATTTTAATAAGTTAATCTACAATAAAACTAAATAAAGAAGTTCATATAAACGTAGGCCCGCAAATGTTTGGTTACGGAGTTACGGCTACTGAAAGATTTTGCCTGAAATTTAGCAACTTCGCTAATACGCAGCCATCACAAAACTGTACGAGGTTAAAGTAGGGCACCATTTCTATTCATTTTGTTGTTACTGATCTGATGAATTTAATAGAGGAAGTCCAAGACGTGTATGTGCAGTAGTTTTCCAGAACATCCAGAGAAGCAACAGACGAAATTAAGAACAACCCTCTGAAACCGAAGCGAACAACAAAATCTGTTCATACACATGCAGCTAAAAGCATTGAATTCAGTGCAGACATTTTTCAACATTTATTGTGAATGTATTGTGAAATTGAAGTACACTGTACAACTTCCTTAATACTGAGCTTTTTTTCAGTTTAACATGAATTCATGTGTGCTATGGTATTAATAAAGGCAGATTATCTGGCACATTCATACAGTTTCAGTTAACGTTATTACCATCATTTTTACTAAACGAAATTCTCTACAACTTCTGTTGAAAACATTTTGCAATTTTTTGGAATTAAAAAAAACGGATTGGCCAAGTAGTTAATAACTTAAAAATATTACGAAATTACGTCTTTGCTTCTCTGGATGATACCCACTGATAGAGTAATAAAGGTGCATACGCACGATGCCTTCAACTTCGCGCATGCGCTTACGCTGCCAATAGCGGAACCACGCATTTCTTCCGGAGTTCGGTGAGAACCTTTTGCACTTCAGAATGTGTGTTTCGTTGGGTAGTGTGTTGAGGTTACACATTAAGACGATTAAGAGCAATAATTCCTGTTGAACCCGAAGAAAGCACGCTGAAGGTTACAGATGGTTCCAGACATGCCTGAATAAAAATTTGACATGTGATGTCTTGAGGGTGAAATATTACATAAAAAGTTTCCAATCAAATCACTGTAAAGAGTAAGATAAGTCTCTAAGCACAAAAAATGAAGAAGCCTACAAAATTCATGAAAAGTGTATCTGAACTCTGTGGACGAAAGAGCCTGACATCTGAACAAAAGAAAATATTGGACGGGTGGAGCTCTTCAACAAACTACTAGAAATTGAAATGAAAGACATCGAAGAAAGAAGAAAAAAAGTTGTAGACAGGTGTAAAACACAAACCCCGTTCTAGTGGATTCTATGATCTATGGCGTTACCGAATTTATGGAGTACTAGGATGTCAATCAATAAATAAGCTATTTTGTTTGAATTTGTGTGGACAACTTTTTATAAAATACAAGAGACGTACTGAAAGTCAATCTTCGTAGAATGACTAAGAACCTCCCTTAGTCAGTTCACGAATATTCACTGAAATGCTTTGTTTTGAAATGTGAAATACCTGTCGCGTGTTGCCAGGTAACGAAATATTATTGCCAACCTTATCGACGCAGCTCCTCAATCAGAAAATCTTAAACCTCTCTGTGATTTCATCCTAAAATATGTTAACAAAACGTTGCCATATTTCTCGTATCTATATTATTTAGATATTGTTTTACACGTAGTCGCGTTTTTTTCTCTTTTTCTGTCCTATTTGATCACAACAAATGCAACACAAGTTGCCGAGAAAAGAGAGAGATGCATAGCAAACTTCTTCACAACGGCATACCGTGTGGCCACGGTAACACGTACGGGTACGTGGGTTCTTCCTAGTAATTTTTGTGCAGGCCCTTTTGTTCCTGTGCGTCAGCAACTGCGCACGAGGAAGGAGGCATCGTGTGGACATACCTCAACTTCAGCCGTGCCCCAATAGAAGTGTGTTGCTACCCTTGCTGTTCATATTGTGTATCAATGGCCTGACAGACAATATTAATAGGAACCTTACACTTTTATGCAGATGATCCAGTTATCTACATAGGATGGATAAAAAGTAATGAGGACTTATTTTTTCCTGAAATGATTTTATTGACAGAGATACTAACAGTTACATACCTTCAATATAATCGCCTCCGTTATTTATGACCTTTTGCCAAATGTCCGGAAGGCGTCGTGCATCATCTCCGCGTCTATTTCTGTTGATGTCCGCACTATAGCATTACTCCTCGCAGTGGTTCTTTCACGTTGGGAGATCCAAAGTATGAGTCCCTGCGAGTACGATATCCTTGCCATACTCTCCCATTGCTAGCGGCGCAAGAGGTCCTGGACAGCAGCAGCGGTATGGCATCGCGTACTGTCATGCAGAATGATGGGGTGCTGTTCCATGATATGCCGTCGCTTTCGCCTGAGCGCTGGACGAAGGTGGTGTAGCAGGAAAGTACAGTAGTGGGCAGCGACTGCCGTCACTCTTGGTGGTACAGCGAGATGCAGTATTATCCCATTAATGTCATACACCGCAATGAACATCACCTTCACAGCACTTTGTGCAGAGCTTACTGGACGAGGAGAACCGGGATGCCTTCATTCACTGGACTGACGTTTGTACGAAAGTCGTTACCTTCCCTTTGATACCAGCCCAACAAATTCTATGTGACGGCATAGCGCTGTCATTGCTGCACCTCGGACATTTCGTGGTGTATCCAACGAGCTGTAATTTTGGGGTACGCCAAAATGTCGTGCAGAATGTGGAACACAGTTTTGTGGCGTACTTCGACTTCTGTTGCACTCCGATAGTCGCTGGACTGTGCGTGAGTCAGCAACGAGGAAGCAAGACGTTTAACTGTATTTTCCTCCACGTAGGGACGGCCTGTACGGTGGCTATTCTTCACAGCATCTCTGCCTAATATGAACGTTTTAAACCGTAGTGTGACTGTGCTCTATGACAAAACTTCGTCAACACATACTTCACGCAGTCCCTGCAAACATTCTTGCGGACTCTGACGTCGTACCACTTCAATTATGAGACAAGAACTTTGCTCTATCTTTGTAAAAATGATGTTAGGGCGGCTGCACTATTCCTGTGACGTTCAATGGTCTACACACTGTAGGGGATTGAGAGATTACTGTCCCCACTCGCTCAAAAAATCTGTCTCATAGGCTTTCTTTGCGTGAACACAGAAGCAGCTCCCCGACTCACCAGTCTGATGTTACAGCACAGTTACCAGTACTTTGTATCCAGCCCTTGTATGATTATGTACTGCTAGGAAAAAAACTGCACAAGCGACTAGTCAGAACTCGATAGGCTTTCAAAGTGGTGTACAAACTGGCAGCTTGAGTAAAGCCGTTCACTACAACACACGAAAGAAAAGAGCCGAGTAGTTTCATATGACTGCAATCACAGCTCGAATAAGTGAACTCAAGCAAACACTTGGCTGTAACAATCTGCGAGGATATGAAATGGGATGATCACACAGGCTCCGTCGTAGGGAAATCAGGTTACAGACTTCCGGAAGACACCGTCTTTGGATACAGTTTTACACAGAGCAAAAACTATTTCTGACGAGAACCACTTGGGTTCCGAAATTACTCATTTGAAGTATGCGTTCCGAAAGAACGGCTGAGTGTTACGTGATATGAAGTCAGCGTTCTCCAAGAACAGGAAAAGTGAAAATGTTGAACATTCACGTGTTGAGCTACAGATTACATTCATTCCCTTCTGCGAGGTTACATCCAGCAACATAGGCAGAATCCTGGAAGACATGGTATCAGATCTATTTTCCAACATTCTAAGAAGATAACGAGAAGGCACGCCGTGTTAGGACAATCTCGGCCTCAGGATCCCCCGGCTTTATAACATCCGTTGTGAGTGTGGAAGCAATTACATAGGCCAATACATCCGAGCCGTTTCTGACCGCTGTGTCGAACATCAATGGCATATTAAAAATCGAGATCCGGAAAAGTCTGCAGTGGCTGAGCACAGCCTCACAAACAAACATAAAATACTGCTTAACGAAACAAACGTTTTGTCCCAGCCTCCTACTTACTCGACTTCTGTAATTAAAGAGGCTTTACGAAGAAGAATATGTAAAAAAGTATTTAACTGTGATGGCGGATATAATCTTGGCGGTGCATAGAAGCGAGTTCTCGATACAGAGAAGAGCCAGAGATACCAGACGCAATGTTTATCTACGGCAGGAGCGGTGACCAACAGCGCAGACGTTGACACCAGCAGCGACGTCATTACGTAGCTACCGACCAATCAGAAGTCGTCAATGGGCTGTATGAGGCGACCGCAGTAGCAGTTTTGTCAGTCGGTTTCCCCTGACAAATACGATGGGGGTAATCGTCGAAAGCTCGAGATTTTACCCTGAATTGACGCGGCAAGAAGACGGAGAATGTTTTACACAACGAAATGTACATTCAAGAACAGACTCCGATACTGCGACAGCTAAAGGTTCGAATGTACAATTGCGATAAGTAACTTATATTTAATGTCATGTTCATACTGAAATGAAAGTTAATATAGAATTTATATTACTGTACGCGAATAGATTCACATGTAGGTTTCACACTGAAATTTTCAGATTTTTAAGACTTCCGACGTGAATGGTCATTTTCACTTCTGTAATAATAAGACGTATTACGAACTTAAGATCGTCGAACTGCGTATGCACACCACTTCCCTCTTTCCAGTTCACGTCCTTCTTACAACTATGTGACGACTCGTCGCGCATGCGGATCAAGCAACTGTCTTCATGGTACTGTATTACGTTTTGTCGGTGAGCAAAGAAATGTGCTAAGTGGTGTTTCACAGTAAATACAGCAACAGCTAGCCACACAAATCCGAATGAAAGAACAAATCAGAAATGAATAATTAGAAGTATATAGTATCAAATATAATGGGTGAGGCTACATGGCCCTCATAGACTAACTTGAATACACCTAATAAATCATGTATTATGGAAAAAAAGGGTCTCATAACCGTAAATGACAAATGAATGAATAGTTACAGATATTCATTTTTCGGCAATGACACTTTCACACTCTGCAGTGCAGTGAGCGCCGTTTTGTAACTTCCTCACAGATTAGAACTGTGTGTCGGGGTGTCGAACCTACTCTTACACGCACTGTGCTGTTAACATCTGAGCTACCTCGCACGATGAACGGTCGGTCTTCACACTTCACTTCTGCTTGACTCTCTCTCGTACTCTGGAAATAGTCCTCTAAACCTTGGTTGAGACACTTCTCCGCCATATCCTTTCTTTTGTATGAATGCGTGGGTCTGCTCTTTGGACACTGTCCAGAAAAACAGACACCACGCATTCATGTAACTGATTCGCGTCGATGGGCAATGAATCCATCACTTTCAGTGCGGAAGCACAATTACGTCCGACCTCCTGCCGGAATCTCAAAGTAGCGATCATGGAGGTCATGGACGGCGACAGCAGATACGTGCCGCTAGGTGAGAATGTGGGTCGGCCGAGAAGTGTCCCGAGATATTCCGAGCAATTGCGATACACACACTGACTGGATGGTGCAGTGATTAACGAAGCCAATTAGTAAGCAGGAAATCCCGGGTTCGAATCCCGGTCCAGCACACATTTTCACACATTGCCGCTGATTCCGCATTAACTCCCGATGCAGCTGACTTCAATAGTCCCTTCCTTCTGTTTTCTGCCCTACCCACTTTCAATTTAAATACTAGGTGGCACACGAAATGTGTTACCAATTGTTTCTTTCACAATTTACGACGCACATTAGATATCCCGCTGGTATCTCTACAGCAGTACCAGCAGAGCTTGGAAAAACAAATTAGTTACGAAATGGCGTGCAATTCACGATACTGCCGCTAGGAGGCTAGTAAGCAGCAATGGCTGACAATTGGAAGACTGACGACACAGCAACGATCGGCACTTGTGTTAATTTTTCATGAAACGAAAAGCCTTGTTGTGACTTAGAGTCGTTTTCGACAACAGTTTAACACACGATGGGTCTCTTGCAAGAAGACCATCCACAGGTTGTACGATAAATTTATACAGGAAGGAACACTATTGGAAGCGAAGCGACCTCGGCCTAAGCCTGTTTGTTCGCCGGAGAATATTGAAGCGGTACGAGTTGCTGTACAGAGAAGTCCCGGGAAATCGTGTAAAAGGCAGCAGTGCAACTGGGAATATCCAGACGCTCCGTTCAAAGCATTCTAAAAAGTGACCTCCATATGTACCCGTACAAGATGACCTGTGCACAGCTCACTGAAGAACACAAGCAGCAGAGACTACTCTTTGCTCAGTGGGCGAAGGATAGGGAAGAAACTCTCAACAACGTTTGGTTTTCAGACGAGGCGCATTTTCATTTAGACGGTGTGGTCAAGAAACAAAATGTACGCTTTTGGGCCAATGAAAACCCACGAGTGCTTAATGAACAACATTATTATGCTCCGAGGGCCAGCAATTTCCAGTCACGGACTTACTGAACCCTTTTTCTTTGAAGAACTGTGAACAGCTTCGCAACAGCTTCATTCCACAGCTTCTTGCTACTGCTTTGCCCTTTAACACGCAGTGGTTCATGCAAGATGGAGCAAGGCCACATACTGCAAAAACTCTATGTTGGAGTTTTTACGCGAGCATTTCGACATGCGGATCATTTCACTCAGGTTTACAGGTAGCTTCAATGAAGGACAAAATTGGTGCCCCAATAGTCCAGACCTCAATACATGTGGCTTTTTTCTTTGGGGGTGCGGAAAGGAAAAAAATTTCTCGAAGCGTCCACGTGATTTAATGCAGCTCGGAAGACTTATTTTTCGAGCCTGTACTGAAATTACGGAAGACATGTGCCGTAGGGTAATCACTAACTTCAGTGTTCGTTTGAAGGAAGTTAGGAAACGAAATGGTGGACATATTCAGCATGTGCTGAGTTAGAACAAATCTCCATGGACGGCTCTTCATTGTAGTATATGTTCCTTTCAGATTGTATTGACAATAAAGTTTATATTCAAAAACAAAATCGTAACACATTTCGTGCGCCACCCTGTAATATCCGTCCTTGTTAGAGGCTAGACTCGGTAGGTATGCAGGAGAACTCCTGTGAAGTTTGGAAAAAACTTGAAGAGGAACTGGCAGTATGTAGCTGTGCGGGCAGGACGCGAATGGCACCCGACTAGCTCAGGTGGTAAGAGCATTGTCAACAAACGTAAGCCCAAATCTGCCAGAAAGTTTCTGATATTTATGTATTTCCATCTCAAAAAAGTGATTGAACACTGCTTTACGCGTTTCCACAACAGTAAAATGAAGCCCATACGGCGTGTTACTTTTTGCACGCTCGTTGCAGACTGATTCTAAGATAGCTGTCGCCTACTGTAGATACTGGAGTGAGATTATACTGCGGTAGAGTTTTGTTTCTATGGAGACAGAAAGAAAGAGCTCTCACACAGATTTTCCGAAGGCTTTCCGTATCGACAACGGGTCTCGTTAAGTGTTACTGGATACATAACATTTGATGTTACTGGCGAGCTGGTACTCACGGACATTTTCAGATGGCGCCACGGCTCCTATTTCTTACCTGAAACAGAAGACAAGGCAGTTCATATTATAAGTTTTTCCTCAATGCATTACGGTAGTGACTATTATATACAGGAATAATCATTGTTTTCTGTCCCACGAAGCGTAAAAAACCACATATACGGCAACGAAAGAAATGACCAATTAGCATTTAAACATACGAGATTGTAAATGTAGCTTTGTTTCCGACGGCAGACTTTGTAATTTAAGTATGCGTGTATCATAACGAGAGAGAAAAGAAAGATAAACTGGTACTAAAAAATTAGCACGAGTGTGTAACATGGGTAAGCGAATAAATGCGATTCAAATTTTTTAACATAATTTCTGAATCAGAACGCACACACGCACATTATAAACTGCCTCGAAGAAAACGATCTACCAACAAGCAGTCAGCACGAATTCAAAAACTATCGTTCCTGTGTAACAACTTGCTCCTTATTCACGCGAAGTAATGACTGCTATCGACAAGGGATCACAATTCGATTTTGTTTTTCTATATTGCCAGAAGGGTTTTGACATCGTTCGTTACAAGCGATTTCTATTCAAATTGCGTGCCTAAGGAATATTGTCGCAGTTGTGCGAATGGGTTCGTGATTCCTGTCAGAAAGATCGCAGTTTACAGAAACTGACGGAAAGTCGTCGAGTAAAACGGAAGTAATATCTTGCGTTCCGAATGGAATTGTTACAGGCCCTCTGTTGCTCCGGATCCTTATAAACGATTCAGGAGACAATTTGAGCAGCTCTCTTACATTGTGTGCAGGTGATGCTGTCATTTACCGTGTTGTAAAGTCATAAGGTGATCAAAACGAATTGTAAAATGATTTAGCCACGATATCTGTGTGGTGCGAAAAATGGTAATAGACTCTAAATAATGAAAAGTGTGAAGTCACCCACATGAAAAATAACAGGAATCCGATGAATTTCAGTTACACCATAAATCACACAAATCTAAAACTCTGTGTATTCAACTTAATACTTAGGGGCTATAGCGGCGAATAATGTAAACTGGAACGATCACATAGATAATATTGCGGTGAAAGCGAACAGAAAGACTGCAATTTACTGGCAGAACACTTAGAAAATGCAAAAGGGCTACTGAAGATACTGTTTACACTACGCTTGTCCGTCTTCTTCTGGAGTATTGCTGATCGGTGTGGGGTCCGCATCAGATAGGATTGACAGACGACATCAGAAAAATTCGAAGAGCAGCTCGATTTGTATTGTCGCGAAATAGGGCAGAGTGTGTCACAGACATGATATGCGAATTGGGTTGGAAATCATTCGATTAAAGGCGTTTTTCGACGCGGCAGAATCTTTTTAAGAAATTCAATCACAATCTTTCTCCACCCAAAGTGAAAATATTTTGTTAGCGGCCACCTACAAAGTGAGAAATGATCATCGTAATAAAGTAAATCAAAGCTCGCACGAAAAGAAGTGTTCGTTTTTCCTGAGTGCTGTTCGAGAGTGGAATGGTAGAGAAATAGCTTGGACGTAGTTCGATGAATCCTCTGCCATGCACTTAATTGTGAATTGAAGAGTAATCATGTAGATGTACGAAGAGAAAGGAAAGAGGGTAGATTAGGGTTTGACGTAGGATCGATGGCGACATCATTAGAGAGGGGGAAAAATATCTGCTAGTACACAAATAAGAAAAATGTAATACGTTTAGAAAAACAACGGGAAACCTGTATCCGTATGTGAGAAGGGCATTTGAATCCGTATCCTCTCGTATGTGAGTCTGTACTGCGTGCCCTGATCTCTGGTGAAAACAGATGGCCACGGTAGAGTTTTCCGGAAGTTTATCTTGTCTCAAAAGTACAGCTGGAACGAGTCATCCTTAGATGAGGAGAACCATTCGACAGATGTAGTTCAAAACACGAAAAGTAAGAAAAATAGGTCAGACGATTAGGAGTTTAAACAAGGGTTGGATAAAAAGTCATGGCAAAACTGACACACAAGATGTGCCTCAAGTGACATGTAAGGTGTCTGTAGCTGACAGCAGAAGATGAGTTGAAGTAGTACAGTGAGCGGCCACGGCTGTTTTGAGCCATGGTCAACATGACAACTAAGCTCCTTGCCTCCCTGCTGGATGTAGATCGCCGATGAACAGCGCATGAGTTAGCCGCAGAGGTAGGCGTGTGCCACAAAACTGTGGTTTACATTTGGCAAGATATTTTTGGGGAGCTGGAGATACCAGAACATCCACTGTATTTACCCGATATGGATCCTTGAGATATCGACCTGTTGGCCAAAATGCTGAAACATCTTCATAGCACGCACTACGACAGAAGAGAAGACATCATCCGTGTCATAGGGCGGTCCTTGCGGTATATCGACAAAGATGGACGCGCTGACGGTGTACGACGCCTTCCCTCTAATCTACACCCCGAAAACCACAGTGAGGTGCATGGCAGAGGGTACGTCCCATTGTACCAGTTATTAGTGTTTCTTCCTGTTCCATTTTCATATGGAGTGCGGGAAGAATAGTTGTTTGAATGCCTGCATGCAGTAATTATTCTAATATTATGCTCACGATCCCTGTGTGAGCGATACATGGCGGTTGTAGTATATCACCAGAGTAATCATTTAAAACCGGCTTTTGAAACTTTAATAGACTTTTTTTGGATAGTTTACGTCTGTCTTCAAGACTCTGACAATTCAATTCCCAATATTTCTGTGACAACTCTCCCATTGATTAAAGAAACCTGTGACTATTCGTGCTGCCCTTCTCTGTATACGTTCAATATCCCCTGTTAGTCCTATCTGGTATGGGTCCCATACATTTGGGCAATGTTCTAGGATGGGTCGCACGAGTGATTTGTAAGCAGTTCCTTTTGTGGACTGATTCCACTTCCCCAGTATTCTGCCGTTAAACCGAAGTCTACCACCTGCTTTATCAAGACTGAACCTATGTGAATCGTTCCCTTTCATATCAAAAATACTTGTACTAGATGGCCTATTCCAATAGTGACTCATTGATCTTACAGTCATAGGATACTACTCTTTTTCCGTACCGTGAAATGCTAAATTTATAATCGCCCCGAATCTCGGATCACCTTCCTCCACACTACTCAGGGCACATAATACGGCGAATACCTGTTAATAAACTCTGGTTGACTCTTACTTTTTATCCAAACCGTGTATATATTTTTTTCATGTTTCTTAAACGAGAATCACACACAGGAAAAATTAGAAAGGAAATATTATTCACGTTTGATGTGGGCACTTTCATGTATTTATTGTACGAAATAACATCAGTTGACAGACTGGAGGTGATTTCCTTGTGAATACCTCGAGAAACAAGCTTTCCTTTTTAGCGCTTCGCTGAATATGTCCGGCAAAAACGCAGCCGCATTAGTGGCCAGTCAGTAGCAGCGTTCGGTCCTGAGGAATGGAGTTAGTAACTTGTTGATGGGGAAGGCCATTGAATTAGCGACAGTGACAGCGGATAACAGGTGCACTGTGTGGATGTGGATTCTTGCTCCGCAGCCGCTGCCGTCAGCCGCTGCTGCCGACAATTATTCTTCCGGCGGGGAAACAAGAAAAGCCCATTACAGGAATTACGCGCCGCGCAGACTTCTCCGCGCAGACGGCGCAGCCGGATGTGGTGGGGGCAGCTCTGTCGCGATAGGTGGGACCCGAACACACGTGACTCGATGCTTTTCTCTTGTCCACTTAGTGGTCTCGCAGTCCTTTTCGTTGTGCTTTTGACTCCCAGTTGTAATCTTTACGGCTGCGTACGAATTTTAGTATGATTATACGACGACGTCAAAACGTAAACAAACAATAGCTCCTCCTTTACCAATTATCCTCAGCAATGTTCGGTATTGGTATTACTACACGGCTAGAACGATGCACGATCCCTGCAGCTTGTTGCCTGTCTAGTGGCTCCCACGGACAACAAAAATTTGATTTTGAGAACATTTTTCATAAAAGTGATGAAATGTAAAAGGCAGGCATAAACTATTCATTCAATATTAGCGAATGAGAGCGCTCAGCGACTACCAACAAACGTTACACTTTATTTCAAACTTTTTAAAAACTACATCTCGATGGTGTTTCCTACAAAATAATGAAAAGAAGAAAAATTATCGCCCACTAAATTCCCGCCATTTGCGCAGAAAACCACAGCAACAGGTATAATGTCTTAATTTATTAGTTCTCTACAACGAACGCTATTCGCAACGCACTCTGCGTACTGTAGACAAATATGTCATTGAATGTACCCGCAAAATTATGTCACTTTACAACACAATTCGGCACATATGAAGTTTTATACGACGGCATTCTATTCTTTGAAGTATTAGTAGGGGGACGGCGGAGTTTATTGGTACATGAAGGAGAACAGAATGTCATCCCTAAAACAGTACTATTTATTTATCGTATGATACACGTCACCAAATATGCAATGCAAAGTACCAGTACAACTTTACACTAATGCACGAAATGACAGCACAAAATGACTTAGCCAGCCAGTTACATGTCGGTTACATTTATCAATAGACATAATCTTAATAGTGAACTTAGTGTCTAGATAATAATGCCGAAATCCTCAGTGACGTAGGAATATAAGAAATCATTTAGATTCACATCGCACGTTAATTTGTAAGTACAAGTGTCGGGTCTCGATTTATTCTTCTGCACGACATTTCATAACCGGAGGGGTGAAACTAGATGCGATCTCCGAGGCCTAAAAGCTGGACTGACTAGACCGACTTGCATGAGTGAGTAAACACATGCTGAACATTTATAAGCCTTTTGTTATTTAATATTATTAAATATGCAGATGTAATTTCTACATACCATCTTTTACACATTGGAATAATATAAGTTCTTCTACAGAATAGAAGGAAATTTTTTCAGTTTGTTTTCAAATTTTACATTGCTGTCTGTCATAAATCTTATATCACTGAATTAATTTATCAATAATTTTAGTTGCAGAATTGTGCATCCTTTCTTAATTTAAAGACCATCTTAATGTGGAGTAATTAGTGTTATTTCTCCTTCTGGTGTTCCTTTTGAACCCCCCCTCCCCCAACCCATGACTTCTGGACGTGGTTTCACCACGTATTGAAGACACTCACCGCAGCACTGTTCGAACACCGAACTCGTGCAGTTTCCGAAATGTTCGTGCCGAGCCTCCGCGCCATCACAATCTGCCTTCGGTCAGATCACACGCCTTCCCCATTCTACAAAAGGACAGCAAGCTCACTAATATACATACACTTCCGACTGGCAGTCATTCCTCGCCAGGTGACGCTGCTACCGCCTGGAAGAGTTTATATCGATAGTAAGCCGGTGGTCATAATGTTCTGGCTGATCAGTGTATTCCCCTTTTCCTCTCACAAGATAGTTCCATCCCTGTAGCCAGCCATGGTTTTTTATATGGCTTTTTAACATCCTTTCTGATTAGCTCATGTAGAAAGCTATTTTCAAATCATGATATGCATTTATCATGGAACAAATTAAATTTTGTGTTAACATTTGTTTCATTACAAATTTCATCCCAGGCCATCTCTTGTTAATCATTCTTAAAAACATTTGTCCTGTAGTAACTAATTATTTTGATTTCCACTGAGGAATGTCAGTACTGTGGGGCACTACCTTATTTATCCTCACTAACTCTTCATCGCGAGAAAACAGAGCAACTGTTACTGGGTAAACAGTTATTTTCTTGCTTTAAGTGTCACCAAAGAAAACAATACCAATTCAGGTCCTTCTGTCTTTGTCCATCTGCGTTCGAAGGTTAATTGCCAAGATCAAACTGAAGGATCCGAATAAGATTTCCAGATCATTTTTCCTATCAGAATTCTTTAGAAAAATCTGCACTGAATTCAGCACAGTAATGAACCCAAATTCCTCATTCACAGTTCAAGACTTTCCAGTAGAGATCTACTCGCATGTATAGTTACAATCACAACTGAACTATTTTTCAGTATTAACTCACAAGCACCCACTTATAAATACTGATCACTGCAAGATCTACATGTCTGAAGGTTTTTGAGCTTATTTTCTGTTCAATATATGTATGAACTCCTTTTAGCACAAGATGTCTGTCTTGAGAGCTCTCTAAATTTTGTAAACAGAGAGGAAGCTCTTTTAATTTACTACTCAGTCCTCTAATATTTTGACGAAATAAGCTATCCCTACTTTTCCGTGCATTCGTAAGTCTTTTGTGGAGCTCTTCTGATATTTTGACTTCTTTCAAAACAAGATGCCTGAATCCTGATTTCGCACCGCCCCTTCCCCCCCCCCCCCCCTTTCAGTATATTTTCTGCAGGAAGCTCATCCAAGCTCTGCTATTCAGATGTACGCCGTATCTAGTATACCTGTATCTCTTAACTGTACCAACAGCCACTGCACTCATGTGAAATTTCGTTTCGGTCAGCAGCAGCCTTCTCAACTCATTGTTCACATGGCTTACATCAGTGTTAACCCAGGGCTGGTCATGGAGCTGCAGGATCTTCAAAAAACGCACCTTTGTGTGTATGGTGGCCATCAAGATAAGTTGAATGTAATACACAGGACTTCCAAAATTGGTTAACATCATGAAACTATAAAGGAACCAATTAAAAAATTCGAGGATTCAATGAAAAATAATTTTAACAAGTGAAAGTACATGCTTACAAAACAGGTGATTAATTCACAAAATAATTTAATAAGTGCGTCGTATATCGTTTCTGTTCATGTCACCTTAGCATTTACCAGAAAAGCAGCTCGAAGAGAGAGAAAAGAGATTCAATAAATTTCAATAAGGAAGTAATTTCGTCCCACTTTATGGTATGTGCGGAGCTTGACCAGAAATGAGTGACAGAAATGGGACCTTCAGATGGCCGAGCGATTAGAAGAAAACAGCGTTTTTGGCGAGCGTCTGGTGAGGCATCAGCCATTTATGTTGCCATGGTTTCCTTGCACCGACTGGGATATCGGAAATAGTACAGAACAATCCGGGGGTCGTGGATCGAATCCCTTTGCGGAAAGTTTTATTTCTTTTTTCTTTTGAATCTGCGTCATTTACACCGGAAATAAACGTAAATAATGTTCAGTATATTCTGCTTATTAATATTTTTATGAAAGGCATCAAAAGAAAAGGTAAAGCAAATACATTTCCAAGAAATGATTGTATTTGCACTATCCATGAGAACTCCGCAAGTAACACAGCAGCTTTTATTACTTCGTATTCAGCTAGTTTCACTTTGACCTTTGAGCAGCCCTATGGCAGCTGCACGCGAATAATACGTACACGGTGCTCTTTTAAACCGAGGATTTAAAAAACGGTGGATGAGTACGCGGAAAAATATCGGCATGTTGTCATTCGACGAAGCGTAATGCGAGGGAGAACAAACTGACTCGAGCAGAGGAACAAACCCACAATGATACGACGGTATTTTTCAAGAGGGAGGATTGCTATCGTGTAGTATTAAAGTGATTCTTCACAAACGCACTCCGCTAGTGCAATCCTGCGCCATCTATTTTCATTGCCAATCAAGACATTGATCTAAACTGCTCTTACCTCAACGAGAGAGAAAAAGACATCACATCAGTACATTAAAATACATCCCATTCTATGTCATCAAGTATACGTGTTGTTTGTTGGCAGACTGCGCAATTAGAGAGTACTTTTTATGAAAGTACACAAATTTCAAAACAAACTTGCAATTTCAAGAATGCTGCGTTTACAACGTGTGCGAGATACAGAAAATTTCTGCGCCCCCCCCCCCCCCCCGTTTTTATTATATCACCCCAGCACAAGTAAATCATCACCTTTAAAATAATTAACGTACTTAATTTTTATGCGATGTTCACCTTACAATGCCATCAGGGGAATCTGTTTTCGATCACAAATATTCCTTTGCCTTTCCTTTTTATATCTTTTATAAAATATTAATAAATACAATATTGTTTCAGTTTACATGCACTATAAGTAACATAAAAATTGTAAATAAAATAAATAAAAAAGTTTCTACCTGGTGACTGGAACCTCCCTCCTAACTCTATCATCGGATTATCGTTCCGTAATGTTTCGCTGAGCCAACCGCTGACTGGAAACTATGCTAACATAAATGGCTCATACCTCGACCGACTCGCTCCAAACATGCTTTATTTTCTAAGCGATTGGCCATCTGCAGCCCCCAATCCTGTCGCTTTCATTTCTGACCAAGTCCTGCTAATGACACAAATCTGACGAAATCGGTGACGACGAGTAGGCACGGTAACCTTGATAGAGCCCTATATTTGGTCAAGAACCAATGACTGATTCTGCAGTCACTTCACCCACCACCAGCAGACTATGCGTATCGTCAGATCTAGCCGCAACACCAAAAGGAACCGTAGGGAAAGTCGAATCATTTTTAACGATGCTCAGTAATTTCTACCTTCAGAATGGGGACATTTCTGTAGTTCGACCATCAACACGGTTTCAACTCCGGTCATAGATGCAAATGCCGACCCTTCTGGAGTGTTTTCAACCATTAAAGACTAAGCTTCGACAATCATGGTACGACCCGCGCGAATATAACAGTTTTATCCATCCGTTCCTTCAGTCACATTTCAGATCCCTTGCCAGGTTTGCTAAGGCGTTAGCTTATTATTGTCAATGATTATTAAATCATATCTTTTGAATTTAAGTTAAAGAAACCGAGTTAAATGAGGGCCCTGTTAAATTTCGTAGATAAGCCAACTCCTTTATCGTTGTTTTCGCAGGTAGCGATTTACTTAAGTCAAATATACAGGGCCTTTTTAATATTTCCAATCGAGGATTCAATATAAAAGCACCTGCCACCACGTGACAACTTAAAGTAGCTGCAGTTATTAACCTTTAAAAACCAACAAAAAATCATATCTAATGCCAGAAGAACGAAAAATTAATTTTCAAGTAAATAAACACACACATTTCGAAAATACTTCCCTTTTGGAAATCCACATAAATTGAAACCAATCAGTTCTGTAGTAAGTAAAGCAGTCATCAACCCGAAGACTGCTTTGAACGCGATATTGCTGTAGTAGCTATTTTCCTGTAGGCGGTGGTGTGCCGTTCCCTTCCAGCGACCTCTCAACTGACTGATCCCCCCAATTACAGGGGGACCTACAGTTTAAAGTGGATTCCGAACCAGGGTGGAAATCAAAATGTTCACATCAACGAAAATAGACTTTCAACACGTTAGGTTTAAACGCTAACCACTACGCTATGCCATTACACTGCACGGAATGTTTCATTTTATGACTCTAATCGAAATGATTGGCAGCCTTCAAAAACTTTGCTTCACGCATTGTCGTGCGAAGCTTGTCTGATGTACACCAATCCCAGTGATGATAAATCTATATAAATGACGCCCAATCGTGTCTTGTGCGGAAGGATCCAGTACTATACATTGTGTCCGTGTGTGTGTGTGTGTGTGTGTGTGTGTGTGTGTGTGTGTGTGTGTGAGAGAGAGAGAGAGAGAGAGAGAGAGAGAGAGAGAGAGAGAGAGATTTTTGGACTGGTTGTCAAATGGTTCAAATGGCTCTGAGGTCATCAGTCCCCTAGAACTTAGAACTACTTAAACCTAACTAACCTAAGGGCATCATACACATCCATGCCCGAGGCAGGATTCGAACCTGCGACTGTAGCGGTCGCGCGGTTGCAGACTGAAGCGCCGAGAACCGCTCGGCCACACGAGCCGGCGGTGTGGCTATCATGTGTGATGGAATACGAAATGAAAGGGCCAGACCCCAAATGCAGGATCCAAACACTTCAAGAAAGAACACGGAATTGGAAGTGAACTAATTGTTTCGTCTGTCTGGCAACGGCGAACGGTTCAGGATTGGCGGTGAGCGTTCCGGTTGCGTTTGCTACTATCAAATGATTTTAATCGTGCTTTTTTTTTTTGTAGTTCCTTTATTTGTCCCATCACTAGAAACTCACGCACGATATATGTCTCCAATCGTGTCAAAATTTGTTCATAATTCCCAAGTGATGCGATGTTATTTTATATACTACTATAAAAAAAAGCTCTTTCCGTCTGAGAAACAATGTCAAACTTATCATATCTTGAAACCTACAGCACTATATGAAATATCTTTCGCCGGTTAGCAAAATACCCCGGTCGAAAACTGAATATCCATAGTTGTGTAACGCACTGCGTTTGCCATGTGCAAGCTTCGGAAACCGGCGTTCTTCTAGCAATATTTAACTCTTCACAGGCATTACCTTTATAATGTGTCTATCTCCTACAAAAAGCACGTGAAAGTTCTTAAACTGACATTTGGAACAAATCTCTACAGCGTCTGTAAGCACTCAAAAGTCATCGTTAGAGCCGGATTTTGACCCTCTTCTTGAGGTAGACGACATTTTCGCACCTGGAAAGGTTGCTTGCTAGAGACCTGGCTGTAGTGGCAGCAGAGCAGGAGCCGAGAATGGCAGTAAGCTACGGTCCAGCCAGGTAGCTGTCAGATGTCTACTTTAAGCAGGTCTGTAGTTCAGCAGGCACGACTTCGTCCTGCTGGGCCGCCAGCTGTGCTATGTGGGTGCTTGGCGCTGAGCTAACAGTTTGCCGTCGCTTTGTCCCCGGAAGACGGGACGGGAGAAAGTGGCCCGTAAGGAAGTGGTGGGGGAAGGGGGAACGGGTGGAGGGGGGGGGGGGCTGGGCCCAACTTCTGCTGCTGCTGCGCCTGCCTTCACTCCCCCCACTCCCACAATCGATTCACGGCACCTCACTTCACTCTCGCCGGTTCCGCTATAATCCACGGCATTTCAGACTGTCCGTACTGACAACACGGCACTTGAACCAGACACAGTGCATCATTTTTTCTGATACTTTCCAACGGTCGTTTTTAGACTTGGGTTTCATAGCTATGCCCTCTCCGCTTATTACTTGTGTTGTGGATGGTTTCCCACCTTAATTGTGGATAGTTTTCCACCTTAAGCGTACTGTAAATTGAAAATCTCTTCCAGTGCACTGGTTTCAATATAAATGACAAAGCACCCTCACTGGTTATTCGAGAACGTAATATTTTCAGTTATTTTCATCGTTATTCACTTGAAAATAGTTTTGCTATGAAGAATGCCACGTTATACACGTTAGTCCCTTAACCTTCATTGCTTAGAAGCTGCATAAAGCCAGTTACCGGCTGAGTACCTACAGGCGTCACACTCTTGATTTTTAGTATGTCGACCTAATTTAAAAATTCATGATTCTGACACTCTACTCGTTAAAAGGTATAATGTTACGTTTTTGCTTTAACACAGTAAGTATGTCTTGTGGCTGCATTTACTCAAAACGCGCAGATTACTCAGACTTGATTCATCCAATAGTTCAGAAAGAGAGCTCTCCGTTCCAATAACTTAAACATAATTCCAAACCATTACGAAACTTCTTTCCCGACAACCTCTACACAAAAAAAAAAAAAAAAACGAAAGGTCATCGCTTACTATATTTTTGCTGTTATGCGCTAAAACTTCACCACCTGCAAACTTTATTACCTGCACACATACACTATGTGATCAAAAGTATCTGGACAGCTGGCCGAAAATAACTTGCAAGTTCGTGGCGCCCTCCATCGGTATTGCTGGAATTCGACTTGAGAACATCTTTATTTTAGGTCAATTGTAACATGGCCATACGGCCATGGAACAAGCCACTAGGTTACACAATAAGAACTGTACTGAACAATAATAATGATGACGGCGACGTCAACAACAACAACAACAACAACAACAACAATAATAATAATAATAATAATAATAATAATAATAGCAAATTACTAATACCGAGAAGGGCGTAAGTAAGTTTACGATAGCTATCGTTAATTGCAAAATATATGGTCCCAGGATTATCCCGGAATCATATGCGAAAGTTATGGCAGATTCTAAACAGGATGCCTGTATCGGGTTTAAGCATTATGAGTTCTCGTTATAATAACGTTTACCAAATTATACTGATTTGCAAAACCTTACATCAATATGCAACATATGAACATGTTTACAACTGAGAGATTTTGGCCTTTTTTAGTGAAAATAGCTCTAACTTTGCTGAAATAAACGTAAATGTTAAATAGGGTTTCCCGTTAAACATATTATCTGGAAATTGTATTTCATACATAAATACTTCACTTTCCTCTAATAAATTACTTTTTTTTCTTAATAGTTTCTCCATCAAATACCGGGAGGCTGTTGAAGGTCACGTGTTCCGATTGTCTGTAACGATCAATGCCTTCCTTGTCCTATTATTTATCTGGGAAGTTTTTCGCGTTTTTTTTTCTGGGTAGAAAGCAAGGCAGGTTATAATGTATATTTTGTGAACTCCACTACATACTATTAAGGGGGTGTTTGAAGCTCCTTATGGATGCTAGGTGGTTGTTTACGGTAGTATAGTTTTAGCTCAACACTTTTAAATGTTGTGAATTCTTACCTCTTGCAGTGCTTTTGTTACCAATGTTGGAAAGTTTTTTTATTGGACATCTGTAGACAGATTTTTTTTTTTTATTTTAGTGTCCATTATCTACTGCAATTATTTTTATGCGCTTTATTCCTTCAGGACTGTGATAGATTGTGTGGATAGTATGGTGTGTGCTTTTGTTACGATGACAGTATGGTTTTTTTCCACTACAATGGAAAGTTTCTTTAACAACAGTCATGTTGAAGAAGTTTTGGCTCCTTCATTAAACATACTATTTAGACCTTCATGTTTCGGGAAAGTGAACTGAATATGTACTATTGGAAGTAGTCCTTCGACTACTTCTTTTGTGTCATTAAATCAGCACAATACGTCATTTGCGACAAACTTTACAAAACTGCATTCCGAGTTCGGTATGTAACCAACTCATGTGGATTGCAATGCCTGACTCATAACCTAAAGTTACGTACAGGCTAAATTCCGAGTATACTCCTTAAAAATTACTAACAACATATTTTTATCGTAAGTTCCTGATTTGTCTGATGTCTAATGCACCAAATACATCAACACTTGAGGGTACCAGTGAATGACTTACAACGCACTGTTGCATTAAAGAATTAGTGGAGGAAGTGAACATCAGATGTACATTAAACACGGGCCTCTTTACCATTCTCTCTCTCTCTCTCTCTCTCTCTCTCTCTTTCCTCCATTATATATACTAATTAGTATGTGTTGTCTGAGCTAGTCACAGATAATTTCTTGCAGTGATCTGTCTTAACTGTTTGCTGAAAATCTTTTTAAGTTGCTGATTCCCAGTGTAAGTTGTTGTTCCTTTTATGGGGGAGGGAGACTACTGACCAGTCCAGTTAATTTGCAGGGCCTGTAGCAAGGAAGTACCTAATTATCGGTCCGGTCTCTTGGCTTTGCTGTGTTGTGTAGTCTTCCTCTTCATATCCTCCAACAAGCACCATAAAGGCCTGTCCTCTGTGCCTTTCAAATTTGCTGTGGTGGCACTAGCATTTCATTCAAGACAGTTTTTTGTTGTCATGTCTTACAATTTTTTTCCAAATTTCATATGTGCCTAAGAGACTGTATCCCTCAAATTATGAAGCTAAATGAGTGCTCTCTGTGGAGGCTTTGTCCTAAAACAAATTGTATAATGTAAATACTGTCTGCTGAAGTAAGTTTAGTGACTGGAGTTAGAACAGTTCTTTGAACTGCGTACACATAAAGTTACACAAACCTTTATTGAAAGGCACGATTACAGATTGGTCGTGGTGGCGTAACAGGCTTTGAAGGGGATTACTTCGTTAAGCTGTTCTCATCACGGCTGGTAAGCAACGATTAGAGTACGGCGTATTGCATCACTCTCGTTAGATCATTTATCAGTGTGACTGTGCTTTTGTAGACGACGTAGGGTGTCACACCTAACTGGTGTAGGCAATCGTATGCAATCAAAGGCCTGGCTTTAATACTGAATTAATTAAAATAGTTTAATCAAAATCTCACAAAAGTTCATGCATATTCACCCCCGAAAATTTGTAACAGCTGTTACGTCTGTACACCCTACGTACAGGTGAATGATTAATACAGTATTTCGGCAATTTTAAAATTTCTTTTTGGGGGGGGGGGGGTGCTATAACTTTTTTGTGAAACCCGGGTAAATAAGATAATTATACACTATGATCCGATATTAAAAGAATCAGAGTTGAGCCAGGGATATAAACAAAATTGTATTTTATATCAGAATCTTGCTGTTTGGCTGTTATGTCTTTTGAGCTGTAAATGATTACGTGGCTAGCGGTACTTTGAAGTAGGTGCACCTCACACAGACAGCAGTTGACGATGTGACGATGTAATCGCGTATAGAAGAGACCCGCCGCAGTCCTCGCCGCTTGTTACAGAAATTGTTGCTTCAATCACAGAATCTGTTCCATCAACTCACACCACTAGTTACCAAATACAAAAAGTGAATCAGTGGATAAATGTTGGCACCGCAAAGAGGTGCTAAAGAAGTTTTTGCCCATTTGACGCTAACGCATTGATCCTGAAAGGTGCTTAGAGGTGTCATAGCAGTTCAAAAGCGTATCTCCTTGGATAAAAATCGCAAGAAGTTACTCTTCCTGCAAGCTTACCTCTTTGACTGAAAAATTTATTTTATGTGCGATTAGTGAATATATATGAGCCAGGAAGCTAAGCATGCAGCTGGTCATGGAGAGGGTCAGCTTCTGTTTAAACAAATTTACCAATAAAAAGAATGACGGCATCCGTTTTATAACGTAAAAAATTGCTCCAGCGATGCGTTGCATTTGTTCTGTATAGCCTCCGTCAGCTCTGCGTTCTTTAAAGGTAACGTTCAAACCGTTGAAGCGTGTAGATAGTCCCAGGCTACTTAAAGCTTTTAATGTGAGAAATGAACGTAACTTTTTTTTAACGAACCACTGTCTGTACGAGGAACTCTGATGAAACTGTGTGGAAGGGCATCACTATCATCTGCTGTGTACCGACTGCTGAACACAGGAATGCAGTATGTGGGAAAACTCGGATTGTTTCCAGGCTTTCAAGGTGGGTTTCGTAAGAGGAAACTCGAGATTGCAGCATAGCAGTGGCACAAATAAAACTGTTTACGTAGTGTGCTGGTTGCAATTATCACGCACAGACGAACAAAGTGAGAAGTGTTGAGACGGCGTCAATAAAGCGATCTCGTAAATGTTTAAGAGCTTTTCCCAGTAACACGTTTCGCTGCGAGTGCCAAGCATCTCACCGAAGCCAATTCTGAGTACTCAGAAAAAAACTTATATTCGCTGTCTTCTTGGGAGTTTTTGCAGGAAGACTCTCACCATTTAAATGTTATTTAATTACGTGTTCCATTCTAGGAGAAAAAGTTAGGGCGGACAAAAAGTTATATGAACAACAGTTACAAACGTTTAGTGAAAAAACACATTATTTTATGCTTTCATGCTGGTTCATTCATTAGCTTACATCTAATCAGCAAGGCAACTACAGGAAAGAAGCCGCTATCAAAGAGAAAGAACCGTATCAGTAGTTTCCATCGTGAACGTGAAGCTAGTGATGAGAGAAGATGGGTTCTGGAATAAATTGCAGGTTTGCGAAAAAAAATTATTTTTGCATTAGATGTGCTATTGTACTAGAGCTGATATTCAGTGACGGAACTTCTTAAGTCGCGCAAATAATGGGAGTGTAGATGAATGGATGAAAACAGTTGAAAGTATGACCTTCATCCACCCCAAGCGGGGTCTCTCACTCGTACACTAGACTCCTCATCAGCACCATCGAAGCAGAGCGCAATACCTTGCTTCAACTTGTAAGGAAGCAGCGAATAAGAAGTGCAGAAGCAGGATCGAAAGTGAAATGCGTGAGGCGAAATGAGCTACTCTCTGAAGTGACATATATTCCCAATCGTTTACAGCATCAGAAATAGAAAAAAGGCTTTGCGATGAGAAAAGGCTGCAGGCTTGTATGGAATGTTCTGAGAACAATTTAAATACTATGTACCTGCCACTCTTTCAGCTACATCTTATAATCAAGTACGGATTCGCGGCAGTCTTTAGGAAGGATAAAATTATAGCACTGCTGAAACTGGGGAAAGATCCAGACCTTCCACACAGTTACAAACGAATCGCACTGCTGTCTATCACATGCTGGCACAGTGGATCCTAAACAAACCAGTACCAGAGTACTTCCAGAAATGCACAACCACAAAATAGGGAAAAAACTCATTCACTATAATATATCTAAGTGCACAAAACGCATTCAATGTCCTTTGATGTACATTAGCATATTTTTTAGCACATTACACAAGTCACCCACACGTGATGAGAACTGCTTCAGTGTCATTATGCAGTACATGCGCATACGACTTGCAGCTGACGATTTAAATACTGTAATTTAACAAGTGCAGCCGGCCACTGCAGTAAAATGGAGGGTCTTAAAAGTATTTGTCTACCTCAACTTTCGTTAACTGTGTAACAGCCATAAAGTTCAACGAGCTAATTCCGCTCCAATCTGGACTCTCTCGCATTAATCACGTATTTGGAAACTTGCCGTGAGAGGGGAAAAAAATACTTGCCTTTCTAGACTTGTCCATAACAAAGGACCTTTTAATGAAATTGATCAAGGCTGTTCCTCTGCTTAAAGATCATGTCTTTATTGGTAACCACAACAATAAAAGAGGTTGCGTATCAAAAGTATGCACTTTCATCAAAATCTGTTTGAAACAATTTAGTTTGTGTTTTCCATCCTACACAGAGCTTTCCGGGAAGTGTGATCCTTTGAGATCGAAGCTCATAAGGCGTTCCGGGAGAGATGATGGTCTACTCTACATTTCCCAGGCCCCTCTAAGGATGCATGCAGGTAAGTTCATGAGCAGTGCAGAGAAGCACGTCGAACGCCGTTGAAGAAACAGCAGGCACCATGAAAGAGAGACAGTAATAATCGTCCTCAAGGTACAGAATGGAGCCTGGTGTGGACAAGCAGCGAAGTTAAGCTGCAGAAATTCGTTACAGACCGGCATACGCGACATCAGTATGTTGGAATCTGACATGGTTGCAGGTCAGTCGAATGTGGCGTCGAGCTTCCACTCCGCCGCTGCGAGGGAAACCGCAGGTCAACACAAAGAATCTTTCCTTTTGTTGGTAATTGGCGCCAGACACGCCACTGAGGCGGGTAGCTGTGGTTCGCGTGAGGACAAATGCCTTTTTTCTTTCTTTGCGATCCCTTGGCCAAGCCTTTAGGACAGATGGCCTGGCTGAATAAAACATTCCGCACCAGCGTACCAGAATAATTCATAGCCAACGCCCCGAGACGAACAAGAAGTATGAAGGACAGGTTAACGCTGTTCAGTCATTACGAGGTCAGCATTCACTTGTTCACAATCAAAAGTCCGCCTTGCAATAGTTACCCTCTAGACGAAGGTGGCATTTAGACATCACAGCGTGGAATTCCAAGTTGCACCACGCTGAAATGAAGAATCGGGCATGTCAGATTTTGCCTCAAGGAGAGGATCGTGGCCAGTGAGATGCTCCACTATTTTCACCTCACAAGCAGAGCTGAGCAGCCACTATACTGTATTGAGTTCAACAATGAATTTGGCGAATTTTCTTTATAATAGAGTACGTGGAATCAATGTAAGCTGTTTCAAAACATCAGCAAATTAAGGTTCTATTGAAACCCGTCATTTCACCTAAGGGGTGTTACAATAAAGTCACATATACGCGCAGATAAGGGCTACCTGCGTTTGATGTTTCTAGTGTTGTAACTTGGGCGGTATGAAAGTACGGAACTATGATGATCTATCACAACTGCGTCGTTTAGATACAATGAGTCGCAGTTAAACCTCAAATGATAACAGTCGTCGATAGAGTCTTTAAATAGCGTAGAACGTATGCGGAGGCTTGGCTAAGATGTACAAGCCGCATGTTGATACCGTCGTGAGCTCCGAAGCGTCCACCTCCTTCCAATTTTTTTCACCTGTTGTCTTCTAAAAGACCCCGCGCATTTCTTATTCTTTTAATACAATTATTACCTGCTATAGTCCATGTTATTTACTACAAATAATGTATTTCTTGCTATTACTGTTGCGGAGGGCAGCTACTGGAATATTTCCCCAGTGGCCAGAAATCTTAACGTAACACTTAGTCTAGCCGGAACATTGGAAGTTTTTGCTATTATGAAACTTTTGTAAAATATATATACTTAACTGTGTTTATGGAGCGCCTTATGTTTATATCTCATCGGAAAATATCCTTTTCAGTGATGGTGAGAAGATCAGAAAAAAAATCTGCTCCATTCAAATGAAATTATGAAATGAATCTCGATCTTGAAAACTGTGTGACGAAGTACGTTACTTCACAGCGATAGAAATTAATGCAACATCGAGAATACGTATATTATGGATGCACAAACTGACATTTGACACTAGTCTCAATAGTAGTAGATTCAAAACCGAAAACTGGATGAAGATTCAACTGAGTTAATGAATAACTTCTACAACTATGTCACAGCGTTGTATAGCATTATTCGCTGTTCAAGCCGTCAACGAGTCCAGACTCCTCTGCGCGATTTCCTCCGCTTTTCTCCGACAATCGTCAACAGAAGTAACGCAGCTATTTTTCGTAAAACCTGTGATTTACGCGCCAGATGCCGCATACTGCCGCTGGAGACCGCTGACGTCGCAAATCACGTTGAGGAACGTGTTCCTTGAGAAGACTCAGCAGCTCTTCTGGTCGCATTCAGTGTACTTACTACTTGCTTTCAGTATCTAAAAATGACAGAGGATGAGAAGTACGGTAAGTTCTTACATGGACAAACTGGAGAGCCAAGCGCAGAATTTTCTGCCTTCCAGTTCCTGGTTTTGGGAGTCCCAGTACAATAACCCGTCAGGTTACTGGTCCACATTGATCTCATTGCAATACAAACAGCAACTGGTGGGGCGTAAGTGTACTTTACCCACTCGGAAGCGGCAACCGCTGAAGTTTTCCCGGTGTGCGCAACGCAGCAGAGCGGTTAGTCGCCAGATCACACACAATCCTGGAGACACTGCAGCAGATCATCTAGAATTAGTTCCGTTTTTTGCTGTTGCTGCTGGGAGCGAGCCCAGTGATGCGTACGGAGAGTACTTTGAAGGTGTCGCCTGGTCTTTCTTTGTGCTAATGTGACATCGGAAGTTCACTGAGGCTTTTTGCAGATGATTCTGTGGTGTATCGAGAGGTTGCAACAATGGAAAATTGTACTGAAATGCAGGAGGATCTGCAGCGAATTGACGCATGGTGCATGGAATGGCAATTGAATCTCAATGTAGACAAGTGTAATGTGATGCGAATACATAGAAAGATAGATCCCTTATCATTTAGCTACAAAACAGCAGGTCAGCAACTGGAAGCAGTTAATTCCATAAAATATCTGGGAGTACGCATTAGGAGTGATTTAAAATGGAATGATCATATAAAGTTGATCGTCGGTAAAGCAGATGCCAGATTGAGATTCATTGGAAGAATACTAAGGAAATGCAATCCGCCAACAAAGGAAGTAGGTTACAGTACGCTTGTTCGCCCACTGCTTGAATACTGCTCACCAGTGTGGGATCCGCACCAGATAGGGTTGATAGAAGAGAGAGAGAAGATCCAACGGAGAGCAGCGCGCTTCGTTACAGGATCATTTAGTAATCACGAAAGCGTTACGGAGATGATAGATAAACTCCAGTGGAAGACTCTGCAGGAGAGACGCTCAGTAGCTCGGTACGGGCTTTTGTTGAAGCTTCGAGAACATACCTTCATCGAAGAGTCAAGCAGTATATTGCTCCCTCCTACGTATATCTCGCGAAGAGACCATGAGGATAAAATCAGAGAGATTAGAGCCCACACAGAAGCATACCGACAATCCTCCTTTCCACGTACAATACGAGACTGGAATAGAAGTGAGAACCGATAGATGTACTCAGGGTACCCTCCGCCACACACCGTCAGGTGGCTTGCTGAGTATGGATGTAGATGTAGATATCATACTCTGAGAATAGTTTCTACTTTTTTCTTCTACACATCTCACCAGATAGTTCCAGGAATTTACCTTAGTGATGGGAAAACCGACCGGTTTTAATAACCGACTTGTCAGTTCATTGTTTTTTAGCTCACTCGATTTCTGCTGTCGAATGAAAAACGAATGAAACCAGTCTCCGCAGCAAGGTCAGCCGTATGAATGTTTTTCGGTTGTGCAGTTATAATACGAACTTTTTCACTCAGTCTCTGGGAAGGAGTGCTTACATTTACATCTCCGCAGCAAGGTCAGCTGTATGAACGTTTTTCGGTTGCGCAGTTATAATACGAACTTTGTCTCCAGAAAATTTGACCAGAGATTGAGTGAAAAAGTATCTTATTTCAAAGAGAGGTAAATAAAACTCTATTTCTAAAAATGTACCTTCTCACGAGTTAACCACAGACGCAATGTTTAAGAAATTGTGGTGCTTGCTTTTCAAGTGGTCCTGAGATCGTACAGAGGGCATCATCTTTGGGAGTTTTCGAGTAAAGTTCCCACGAAACAGGCCGTTTCGGCATTTTGATCCATACACAAGGTCAACTATTAACTAAACGCACTACTCACAAAAAACGGACAAAAACTGAACTAGAAGTTGCTTACTGACATCAAATAAAAATCATAAATACCAGAAACGACAGATTGCAGTAGACAATATTGGGCAGTTGCCGCCCCCAGCGTTCCTGATGGCTGCTGCGAACTTTATTACTGTTTTCGCTACACAAAGGCTTCATTGTGAAATTCAAGTACCGATGCGCGAAAGTGCATAGTATTACTTCATACCAGAGAAATGCTATTGAAATCCTATACCTGCTACGTTTACATATGTCAAATTTAAATCGCTGTGTGTGCATGGCTGTAATTCGTGCGTAAGTAGCCGCAGACGTAGTTTTCTGTACAAAATAATTACTTTACGCACAAATACGAGGCTGAGTAACTGGAGAGCAGTATACGTTTTCAGTAAAACGTAATACAAGTTATTGGGAATGTTACTTTTTTCTTTACGTGACCCTTAGGAAACATTCATCTTTTATCCAACGATACATCAGCTTAGTTAGTTACGTGTTAATTGCATCTGGACTAACTTAATCCACAGTAATAATTAATCAGTTTTAAATGTTGAAACTAAGAATTATTACACTCAGCCGTAATTAAATGATGATGACCTAATCAGTTTAGTCCCATAAGATTTCACACACATTTGAACATTTTTTTTGTTTCACTTCATTACGTCTGCTTTAATTTCATACCTTTCAATCTATTCATTTCATTTCACTGCATTTAAGCAAGTTAATTTTGTTCCACTTCGCAATACGGAACTAAAGGGGAGGGAAGGGGGAGTGTTCCGGGTTCTATTGTAGTACATCCATTTCTCTCCGTTGGGCGATTCTGGCAGGGCGAGTGCCGTAGTAGGTGTTAATGCATTGTGCCGGCTCTTCCGTAGCGTAGCACGTATGCCTGACGCCACGCTGCTGTCCCTTTTGTTCACAGAAATCTCTCTGTCGGACTCTGCGAAACTGCCTTTGCTTCGATTGAAAACTGGCATAATTCCACAGCACCTAGCGTTGTATTAAGCCACTTCAGTAAATTTACAAGCGACCCTCTAAACTTGAGTACGTCGCGCTCACAATAGCAGTCTCGCTCTTGTGTCAACGGCGAAGGTTTGACGACTGCTCGTAACTCACCACTCAGATGAGAGTGATTGTGCCGGAAGCGCCTTATAAACAGATTAGGCAACGGTTATGCTTCTAGCGTGGTAGCGACCACATGTATCGTGCAAAGCTGTGCTGCCGATAGCTCTCACGTCCTCTTCCTTCCACGGTGGTTGTGGCTGACCGGAATAACTTATAAAAAAGCCCCCTCCCCACGATTCTCTCTCTCTCTCTCTCTCTCTCTCTCTCTCTCTCTCTCTCTCTCTCTCTCTCTGTGTGTGTGTGTGTGTGTGTGTGTGTGTGTGTGTGTGTGGAGTGAGGGGGGGGGGGGGGGTCGGGGAGGGGCGGGACAGACTAAAAGCATGCTCATATTTGTTTAGAGGTTTTAGATAGTTTACCATGAGCTTTGTCTTAATTGCATTGGCTACATCAATTGCATAAAAACCGTCATACAAATTTACATAGTAGTAGCAGTAGTAGTAGTAGTAAGCAGCAGCAGCAAATAGTGGATATAACGGTTAGCATTTACAGAAAAACTTGCGGTACACTCTTTGCGGTCTGTGGGTGGTCCTGCATTAGCTGTGTCTTACAACATGCCCAAAAGTGCAGAGTGCCAGTGTTACCTCTGTTGTTGCCTTGGCGATTATTGCTGCCGGATTTACGCAATTGGTATTACGCTCCTAAATATGAATAGTCCCCCGTGAGCAGACTGGTTATTATAAAAGAATCGATGGTGCCTGTGTGCACGTAACTATTGGAATACAGCTGCCTCATTCTTTCAGTGCCACTGTCTGAAAACCGCACAGGAATTCATTCTCAGACATAGCAGAAAAATATACGGAGGGAAATCTGTGTTCGCAAATAGTCGCAACCACAATTTTGGCCAAATGCTGCTGCGTTCCGACACCACGCACATAAACTTGGACTGCATTATTCACAGTCTGAAATATCGTTTACTTTCCAGCGATGTAATACATCGTGATAATCCTGCCATAGCCATAATTCTCCAGTTTAGTAGCCTATTGCTATCGCTCATCAGCTGACGTTCGCGTGCACACAGTTTCCTCAAATAAACTCGAATGTCACAACAGATAGACGTGAGATTTACTTTCCAGAATTACTGTCCCCTTGCGGTAGCTTTACTGCCGGCGTCTTCTATGGCTGTGAACAATTCATGTAATGATTACACGTCGACGATCATTGTTTGCTACAACAAAATCCTGCGCGTTACTGTTAAAATTCGAAGTAATTCTTCGTAACTGGAACGTTACGACGTTTCAGTTTACACCCTGTCACTACTTAGAAGTACAGAGCAATAACTCAGCGTTGCGCTTCTTGATCAGATCACGCGTGCACTTAACTTCTCCCTGTATCAGTAGCTACAACCAGATTATTACTTAGAGGTACCCGCCACACACGCATTTTAGCGTCCAAACAATCGCTCTCGTCATAACTACTATAATCGATACGTGAAGCATCGATCTGTTATACGCGCAAACGTGACACGGCGCGGCGGCTGATGGGAGCTGCCTTAAAGGCATTTTCCCATTTACAGTCGCTCTCATCAGCCACCGCGCCGAGTGTGGTACATATGCTTACAATTCCCTAATTTTAACTCGAATGACAAATATTAGAACTGTTGAGTCAACAGCTGATGGAAACTGTCCGGGAGTAATTGTGGAGACGTGGAACAGCTCCTCCCTATCGCCCGACATGAGCCAATGCAAGCCATAGCGCTATTGTGATTCTGTGGCTCCAAACAGGCAATGGAGTTCATAGTGGTGGTTGCCGATACCTCTAAAATGCAAGACTGTGTCAGCTAATTAAATCAAACCATACACAGAGGCAATCACGACGATGTTAAAAAACTCAGTTTTACGCTGATATAAAATATTTTTATAGTCAGTCTAACTGCATCAATTCTTTTTATAACACCAGGAGTAAAAAGTAGAGACCATTAAATGGAATGGGAAAATTTAAAAGAAAATCTAAAACTGGCAGCTTTCATTCACGCAAGAAGGTACCCATAACAGGGAAATGTTTCAATAAAAAAAACCCGGCAAGGGTTAGTTGGGTAATCAGGAAAATAGGGAGGCACACTAGTGATACAACCTAATAAAAAGAATCTATTCACTCTGTTGTTAAAAAATCGTCTCATTCGCTCGCAGTTCTACGTTTATCAATTGGATTACTCATTAACAACTTGGAGTGAAACCAGTCTATGGGAACAACCGACTGTAAACAGTTAGTACAGTCCGTTCTAGTTTTGTACATTGACCGGATTATTCGTTCTTTCATTTGAAAAGAAACAAGTCTTTCTGTCAGTTCAACCTTGAACTCATTCTTTCTACTCCTTAGTGTTTTAGTCGACTGTGCTATCTATTCATTCTTCACAACGGGACTAATACGTAGTATTTACATTGATTGAATGAAAGCGGTGGCGTACAGCCGGGTTAACACAGCCCCAGACTGTATCCCTACTACCGGGATACTAGAAGACGCCTCAGGGGGTACGCCGAAGTGGCGACACCATCAATCCGACATGCCTCATAAATTAACTCATAATAGGGAATCAGAGCTATGAACGTATCGTCATATTTATATCCTTGTCAGTCACTCTGTTTCATAAGGAATGTAAATGTGAACGTAATACTATGGTAAATTCAAAACTGAAAACAAATTCTTTTGCCACGGCCATTTTTATTTCTAGTTCCGGGATGAAGAATTTTTTTTCTTTTTGATTGGCCAGAACAAATTTTCCACAATTGAAACTGCAGACAACGAACCAACAGTAATTGCTGTAGAAAATAGCAACTTGGTGACGGTAGTTGTATGTACACTGTCAGCAGAGCCTCGTGAGAAATACTGTTCCTCCTCTTAAATGACCGGTCTGTTTCGTGACAGTTTAACATGTCTAGCACGACGCAAGTCTCCACATATGAGTTTACAGGAGCGTACGCTGTTGCTGGACTCCAGGCAGGACGACGTGGCCAGTAGATGCGCAATTGGCAGGTGTGTGTGGTGGGAGAGCGGTAGTGGTGCGGGTTACAGGCAGGCCCCGCGTAGGGGAAATGCCGAGTGCTGGAGCGGAGTGCCGTTCTAAACTGAAGCCTACACTCAATTTTTTTTTGTAAATACTGAGTGGAGTCCTTCCACAACCACACTTGCATGGTGACCATTCAGAAAGATCTGTCACCTCTGCTTGGATTAGTATCTAAAAAGAATTCAGCTGAAAATTCAAGAAGAGCAGCGATTTATTTTCGCCGGGCTTGTTAACCATTCTATAACTTTCAGAGAAGCGTCATGTGTGGTGAATTTTGAGTAAAACCGACCTATTTCTCCTGCTGCCTTGTTAAAATTTGCTTCTTTTGCCAAAACAGCGTGGAGTTTACACTATGTTACCCCACTAGAATGTAGTGCAGATGCAACTACGAGACAATTCTGAAACAGTGGTTTACTAAGTGAGGAACTAAGGAAAAGTAAGATCAATAGCTTAGGAAAAAGCACATCCTCTGTACAAAAATAAACGTGCAATGCCTTCACTTTTGGTGTTCTGAAACCCATACTATGTATCGTTTCAGCAGCTATCGATGACCCTTAAAAATGATATTGTTTCATCGATAAAGTCTGTAGTTAGTGTAATAACATGGTATATAATGAGGCTTTGCATAATAGTCATATGATAAAATACTCTCTTCTTTGCATGCTATCATTTGCCAAAATCTCATTTCGATAACTCAAATCGTTTATTTAACACGAGGAATGTTGTGTGTTTCATTCTGGCTTTATCGTTTGTGCACACGATAGTGAGTCTGCTACATCAGATCAGTTTTCTCGAGATTAGTGACAGAGATCTACACCTAAGTCTTAAAAAAATCATTATTTATTTACTCGAATAATCCTTTTGGAGGGGACGATGAATTAACATTGGTTTTGCATCTTGGTATTTACTTTCCGTTGCTCCCAGACTTACTTCATCCTTTTAGAGTGGCATTCCTTTTCTTTCAGGATCCACTTTCTTCCTTTTGCAGACCTCTCTCTTTTCTGAAATCCTACCTTTTGTTTTGATTCTCTAAAAAGTATTCTGTTATGTATTATGTCCATTCTAATCTTTACGTTTTTCATGTCTTTGTCAGTTTTGGTGAACGACGTGGGAATTTTTTCGTAGGTGATTTGTAAATTGAAGATCTACTTGGTCAGTCTGTTGTTATACATTTGGTATATGTGGCCATAAAACTGTCTTATTTTCCTAATTAAACCTGTTCGCTTTTCCATTTTCAGATAGAGTTCTCTGTTTGATCTTAACATCAGTATTACTTCTAGGTCCCAGTACTTCCTGTAGAATTCTTCTTTCAACCTTATCCAGTTTTTCAAGAGCCCCAAATCTTCTTAATGTACGTGCTTATACTGCATACAGTGTTTCACGTCTTCCCACTGTTTGATAGTATTTTAGTTTTGTGTTCCAGAGTGTTTTGTTTAGGTTTTTTGTCATTTTATGTACTCTATTTTCTATGGCGATGTTTGCTTTTGTGTTGCTTGTTATCCATGCTCCTAAGTATTTAAAACAGTTTGTTTAGGTATTGTGTTATGAGTTTTAAGATATGGAGGGGGATCACTTATGTTTGTCACGAAATGTGTTTTTCAAATGATATTTTTAGTCTTATTTTGTCTGTCTCTGTAGTTCTGTGATTTGTTCTTTGACACTATCGAGTGAGTGAGTAATTAATCCCGTATCAACTGTGAAAGCTAGACAATCTATGGTGATTTTACTTGGGTTTCTTCCTGGTTGAACACCCTTGGCACTGATCGATTTTCTCCATTCTCTCACTACCTTCTCTAACGCACAGTTAAAAAGTAGGTGGTGACAAACCATTTCCTTGTCTTAATTCTGATTTTATTTCAAACTGTTTTGACAGTTCCCCAAGTAAATTTCGCAATATCAGCTAAATTTATAAGGTGACTGTGCGGTTGTTGTCTCCAACTGATTTTGCTGCTTTGGACCGCTTCCAGCCTATGTCAAAGTGAACGAAGGCACTTACGAAAATATTTTAGGCAACAGTGTGCTCCAAGGTTGTAGGGATATTTTGGAATCGGGTCCTTGCTTCTACAGCCTGGCAGTAACTATGGCCACGAAGCAACACCTATTGCATCGTTGTTCGACGAATTGAGGAGGGTGCGATGAAGTCATTTGTTCAAAGACCGCTCTGAACCTTAACAAGTCTCCGTTGACTTGGAACGGCAACAAATTCTGGCTACAGGATGTCGGAAGTCTGTGGGGACTTCCAGCACTCATGAGACGCTGTAGGGGGTGGATAACAATATGGAAAAGTCAAAACACAACAAATTACCATGCCTAATACGGTGTAGGAAAACCGTTGTTATCCGATACACCTTCCAGTGGTCTCGAAATGGATAAATACAGGTCCTGTATGGTTTCCAAGGGAATCTTACACCATTCTTCCTGCAAAATTGTGGCAAGTTCAGGTAACAATGATCGAGGTGGGCAGTGAACACGCATCCTTCTCTCCAAAGTATGCCGCAAAGGCTCAGTGATACTCACAACTGGTGGCCATGTTGGCCTGGAGAATGCGATAGTTCGTCCTAGTGTTTGCAAAACCATTCATCGACAATGCGAGTTGTGTAAGATGTCGTGTTTTCTCGGAACAAATAATTATCCTTGAGGAACAAAATTTTTACCATGGGTGGACCTAATCGGCCAAAATGGTCACATAATTTTTGGCATTAATGCGAAATTGTAGGGTAAACACCATGTAAAACCACGATATAGCTACTCAAATCATCACGAAATCGGCGTCAAGCTTCATTATTGGGACGTAAAATCGCTTAGATGTTGGATACAGTGTGAAAAGAGTGTCATCCGATCTATGGAATTTCTTCCAATGCTCAATCGTCTAGTTTTTATGGCTTCGGCACCACGTTCTCCTGTTACGGGCATTTGCAACGCCAATAAGTGTTTTTGGAAGTGCAGCTTGCCTTGGAATTCCCTGCTTGTCGAGCTTGCCTCATGTTTATTTGGTGCTCAACAGTGTTCGCGAGTGCAACGTTCTGTTCTGCGGAGTGACTTTTTGGGGTTATCATCTTCTTTATTTTTCGTCACTTCTGTGTTCAATAATCGTCCTTCACAACCAGTCAACACACACTTTCGTCATCGTTCTGACATAGGGGATGATGATTTACTGCTTTCCCTGTATGTGGTGTAAACCTTCGGTAAAGTGTCTCTTCAAATAACAAACACTCAGGCTACGTCGGTTACCGAAGCGCCCACCATACGAGCATCAGCAGTTTGTCCACGCTGAATTCACTTTGTTCCAACACAATGCAGTCCTAACTACACGGAACACTGTTCTGACCACGGACGACACTCTTATTGAGGACATTCTACAGGTGTCATGGTGGTCAAATACAACAGCGGAACCTGCAAGCTTGGCTAGCATCCGCATTTATGTTTAAGCATGCATTTCTAGCAATGTTTCCACATCTTTGTCCAATTCCCACACGTATATATACATATTCAGACAAAATTTATAAAGTTCGCTTGACTGGGAACATCTGGAACCTGACAATGACTGTATACGTAGATTGGTTAACTACACGGAATATGGATTTTGTTTTATTTGACACCACAGTACAAACGTTACCACGTAGGCAGTTGTAAATAATATTATGATACCTCTAGATATTTTAGAAGATCGGAAATGGAAGTATATACACTACTGGGCATTAAAATTGCTACACCAAGAAGAAATGCAAATAATAAACGGGTATTCATTGAACAAATATATTATACTAGAACTGACATGTGATTACACTTTCACGCAATTTCGGTGTATAGATCCTGAGAAATCAGTACCCAGAACAACCACCTCTGGCCGTAATAACGGCCTTGATACGCCTGAGTAATGAGGCAAACAGAGCTTGGATGGCGTGTACAGGTACAGCTGCCCATGCAGCTTCAACACGATACCACAATTCATCAAGAGTAGTGACTGGCCAGTTGCTCGGCCACCACTGACTAGACTTTTCAATTGGTGAGAGATCTGGAGAATGTGCTGGCCAGGGCAGCAGTCGAACAATTTCTGTATCCAAAAAGGCCCGTACAGGACCTGCAACAAGCGGTCGTGCATTATCATCCGAAAAAATGTTTTCCCATTCGTGCACCCAGGTTCGCTGTTGAGTGCACGATCGCAGACGCTCCTGTCTGTGATACAGCTTCAAGAGTAACCGCAGCCATGGTCTCCGAGCTGATAGTTCATGTACTGACACGTTCCATGACTTTGGAGATTTGCTCCTCAATTTGGTCCTACGGAACTTCACCTGTAAATAAATAAATAAATTAAATAAACGTCGTCGAACTGTTCGTGCAGATGGTGGTTGTTTTGCAAACGTCCCCATCTGTTGACTCAGGGATCGAGCCGTGGATGCACGATCCATTACAGCCATGCGGATAAGATGCCTGTCATCTCGACTGCTAGTGATACGAGGCCGTTGGGATCCAGCACGGCGTTCCGTATTACCCTCCTGAACCCACCGATTCCATATTCTGCTAACAGTCATTGGATCTCGACTAACGCGAGCAACAATGCGCGATACGATAAACCACAATCACGATAGGCTACAATCCGACCTTTATCAAAGTCGGAAACGTGATGGTACGCATTTCTCCTCCTTACACGAGGCATCACAACAACGTTTCACCAGGCAACGCCGGTCAGCTGCTGTTTGTGTATGAGAAATCGGTGGGAAACTTTTCTCACGTCAGCACGTTGTAGGTGTCGCCACTGGCGCCAATCTGTGTGTATGCTCTGAAAAACTAATCATTTGCATATCAAAGCGTCTTCTTCCTGTTGGTTAAATTTCGCGTCTGCAGCACGCCATCTTCGTGGTGTAGCAATTTTAATGGCCAGTAGTGTAATTAATTATTTTATGAGAAGATCTCGCTGGTTTTGAAATACGACTTCAAAGACAGAAGTACTTATGAGTTGTGGAGCGCGAGATAGTTATTAAGGATAAAATGAAACAAAAAGAGATTTATGTGCCTAGGACTGCACAACGACCCTTCCTTGCCCCAAGTTTTTAGAAGGAACGTGCACGGACTGGTTTTGAGAGCTTGCCATGAGATTATCACTGTCTATTTAGGACAAGTATAGCGATTAGGACTTTACTGGAAAGCTCACACACTGTGAACAACAGGAGGAAAAGGAATGCGAACTTTGAGAAGTGAATTTAATTACCGGAAACACGTCTTGCACAGAAATAAAGTAACTCTGTGAAAGGAGGCATTATTTTCAGTGAAATAATTAGTCGACGGCGGCTGTGGAGTAATTGCGAGGCTGAAACGGCGCCCTTTGTGTGAGGGCGGGGTCACGGTCAGGCGGCGCACAGCTCGAGCCGTTTCACCCCGTGCCGTGAGCAGACGGTAATTGCATTCCGGCGACCATTCGTAAGGAGAGGCGATTCCAGCCGGCCCGCACCTGCCTGCCGGTCGGGTGTCCAGCAGGACTCAAAAGTGCAGTCGGGCGGCGAACGAGAAGACAGGCGCCCTCTCCCAGACACGCTACTTTCATGTCAGGCCGCCAACAGGCTCGGGCACTCCACCCAGTCAGCACTGACAAGGGAAACTCCCCATAGCACCCCTCTCAAATTTAGTGATAAGCTAGCCCGTCAAACACTGGACACAGATCATGCATAAAAACAGAAAGAAAGTGCCCTGAGATGTGAAAAAAGAAGCAAAATAGAAACTCTGAACTGTTCAACCTCAAGATCTGCAACACAGAGCGAATTACAAGAATCACGGCGTCGTGCTTGTGTGGTCACGCTGTTGGACTGCGAAGGGCGAGATCCGTGTTCAATTCTCGCCCGTGCCCCCTTCTTTCCGCAAACTTGTGAACTTCCCGTCCGTGCATGTAGTCTTGGCAGCTGTCATACTATACAATGGTTATATAATATGAGCCATGTGGTAAGAATAGATTACCGCCGCTAGTAAATGTGGTGAATAGTGCAAGCAAGGGCGATGCCGCCTAGACCTCTCACAGAAATGAAAATAACAAATAAATCGTGTGTGAACTATGTTACAACAAACGAACCCAAGAATCAAAACTTCCAATACGGAACACAACAGTCATCACACGTGGTACTTGTGTAGAACAAATAGAAGGTACGTACGTTCGTAGGTCGCTTTCTTACACCTCACTGTTGGAAATGGGGATAATACCACGACACAGACACAAATTTTAATACTGTGAACAGACACCTCTATGACCGGACGGACACTTCATAATTTCTGGGAAAAAATATCAGACATGAGGGCGATTTCAACACGGATCTCCCGCTTCGCAGCCCAAAACCGTGACCACATAATCACGACGTCGCGGCGCTTCAGTCTCGCTCGATGTTGCACATCTTGAGCTTGAACCAGTCAATGTTTCGATTTTGCCTCCGCAGTGTGAGGATGGCCGTCAGTACTGGTGCAGCGTCCGGCGCTAGGAATCGGGGGACCATAAAGCGTCTGTTACCACACCAGACAAAAAATTAGTAACCGCTGGTGGCGCCAAATAAATAATGCGCAGCGTGGTCAGTCCTTTTTAAAAAGTCTATACGATTAAGATCGGGTGATTTAGCGGACTAGTCCACGTGCGAAAAGATCCCCGAATGCTGCGAGAAGAAACCCGAGTGTTCGTCAGACGAAGATTGTGGTCATGCAGTCCTACGAACACGGCTGTTTTAATCTTCGAATACACGCGTGTCCACAGTATATTCTTCACGAATGTACAGAATAAAGGACACTAAGTACATCATCACCGAGAATGTTGAAATAAACATGATGGTCCATGTTCACGAAAACCTGAATGAAGTCCAGGTACTGAGAACATCCGCAAACATTTCAGCACCACCTCCGGTGTGATCTTCATCGTCTACACGTGGCACGTTAAACGCCTCATTGGGTTGTCTGTGCGCTCGGCGTCTTGTATCATTGTTACTAAAATGTATAACTATTTCTCCTGCCATTCAAAAATGGAGCAGGGTTTGAACCAGTTTTTTTTTTTAATTCTGTGATACGAATACACGGAAATTGTCAGACATGTCCTCATAAGATGGCTGAGCATCCAGCTGTTGACAGACTGCAAAACAATGGTTAAAATGGCTCTGAGCACTAAGGGACTTAACATCTGAGGTCATCAGTCCCCTAGAACTTAGAACTACTTAAACCTTACTAACCTAAGGACATCACACACATCCATGCCCGAGGCAGGATTCGAACCTGCGACCGTAACGGTCGCGCGGTTCCAGACTGTAGCGCCTAAAACCGCTCGGCCACTACGGGCGGCTAATGATGGATCCTTGTTTCATCAACAGTCACTCGTCGGAGAAGAACGTCCTACGGACTGCGATGAAACATCGTCAAAAATTGTGATGAAATGTGGATGCGCTTTTGGTCGACTGTGGGCAATCGAAGCACCCACCTCGCACAGGGTCTCCTCTAAGCAAATTCTCCGGGCAAGATATACAGTCGCTCAGCTCAGGCGCCTGCAGTCTCAGCAATCTCACGAATTTTTATTCGGCGGTCTTGTATTACAATATAATGGATTTTGTCAATGGCTACCTTTGCTGTGACCTCAATTGGTCGGCCGGAGCGCGCTTCGTCATCGGAGCTTGTACAACCACGTTTAAATTCATTAATCCGAAACTAAATGGTCTTCGGTGTTAAGTCCGCGTGAACTTCATCCAATTCTGTATTGATCTGTGCGACAGTCCAACCTTTCAAATGAAAATGTTTAATAACAGCACGAAACTAGGTATTCTCAATTTTCAATCGTAGTCGTCACACTAATTCAGACGGCTGTCAACAATGAACCATACACTGTCCTTCGTTGAAATACTTTATACGATCCTTGGAGTAATCAAGCTTACCAACCATGAAGGCGTAACAAAAATTTCCAATTCTTTCACGGACATTTACCAGACTTATAAAACTACCCTCGTGCGTCACCGGCAGGTACCAGTTCTACACGGTCTGCAGGTCTCCAAAGCGACCTGTGTGCGAAAAATTTACTACTTGTTCCGTACAATGTTAGTTACTTAGAAACGCAAAACCTGTATGGTTACCATAACAGATGGGTCGTGTAACAAACCTACAGTTTGAGTTAAGAGCCAGAGTTACGTGTGCTCTTACACATACGCACACACAGTGAGAGTGAATATTTGTGTGTGTGTGTGTGTGTGTGTGTGTGTGTGTGTGTGTGTGTGTGTGTGTGTGTGTGTGTGCGTGCGTGCGTGTGCGTGTGCGTGTGAGAGAGAGAGAGAGAGAGAGATAAATATATATTAGGATTAGCTATTACGCCTCTTCCGTCAAAAAGTACGAGGACACGCCCGTGGCTGTGTACATACACGTCCATGTACAACCAGCGTCCATTGTATCTTATCAGCGCGGCTGAGTTTATCCGCTACGCCACTGCGTGGCTTATCTCAAGCCGTAAACGTCATTTTCTGACGCGTGCCGTGCCAACTGAAATACTGAACTTGCCAAAATAAAAGAAATGAAAATTAACATTCCAAAAAAACAATGTCACCGATTGGGAAAGTATGCTAAACATTTCCCCTCTGTAACACGGGTCTTTGAAGCCTGAGTTAGCTTAGTCACGCTTTCACTAACGTCCCAGTCAAAAGCTTTATTGAGCTAAAGTGGACATCGAGCCTCGGCAGGTTGTAAATAACCGGAACGCCACTGAGGGCAGTAGCAGTCTCATATCTTCTCGTCTTTGTAAAACGCGTTCTCAGTTCCTCGTCTGGCGTATGTTTTGCGATGCAATCTATGGTGTTTATACTTAGTCCATGTATCCTACTTTGTACGCCACGGCCTCTGGCTTTCTTACTGGTAGAAGGTAATAATTACGATGAAAATTTGATTAACTATTCAAGAGAAAGAGCTCCACAAACTGATTAAGCCAATAGCGCGTTGGTTCACCTCTGGTACACACGCAAGCAGATATTCGTGTTGGCACTGGTTGACACAGTTGCTGGAAGTCCTTCTGAGGGATATCGTGCCAAATTCTGTTCAATTGCTGTGTTAGATCGTCAAATCCAGAGCTGGTTTGGATGTCCTGCCCACACTGCTCCAAACGTTCTCTATTGGACCTGGTGGTTAAATCAGGGGTTGCCAAGTTCGAATACAAGCGGTGGAAACTCTCGCCGTATGCGGCAGGGCATTATCTTGCTAACATGTAGCCGCTTGCTATGGAGGGCAACAAAACCGGTAGTAGAATACCGCCGACGCACCCCTGAGCTGTAAGGGAGCCACGGATGACAAGAAAAGTGGTTGTACAATGAAAAGGAATGGTACCCCAGACCATGACTCTTGGTTGTCGATACAGGAAACTTTTTACATTCAAAAGAATGTTCCAATTCACGTTAATCTATTAAAATATATCTATAACTTTTACGATACAGGCCGATTCCAGATCTGTAATGTATTAACCAAATGCCATCATTTGATATACGAGTACAAATCAGTCACATTCTGCTCAATTTTTATTCTGTAAGTTTAGTACTAATACTAGAATTTGAATTTTTTTCAATGTTATTTCACTATCGAACACCCCTTCGCGCATACTACTCGTGCCCTCGCCTGCCGAAAGCTTTCCCTAGCTGAAGCGATGACAAAAACAACCCTAGTGCGCTGGCAGTACACTGTTGATCTAATACTAAAAGACAACCACGATGTTGTGCATGTTTTAGTTAGTAGGTAGGCGAAGTTTAATATTTTGCTCACCTCTTTCGGCTATATTTTAACGTACCTTCGCCTCAACGTGGAAGCTAGTACGCTTGATTAATTTTTTGTAATCGTAACGCGATATGTATTCACTGTTAACCTGTTTAGGTCGTCACTATTTTCTTCCAAAGAAGACGTTCTCACAAACTTTCAAACCAAGATCAGAGGGTTTAAATAACCTTCCCGTTTTGGAACTAGTTGGCTGTTTATTATTTCTTCAAGAACATATAACGTTAAGGATGTGTCTGTGAACTCAAACACATCTGAAATCACTCCATGCTGCCTTCAACTTTAATTTATTTTCACACTATGTCAAAATTTCGGCCTTAAATGTATGGCCATCAAAATTCTGAGATGCCAAGTATTCCGGTAGTGAACCGTCGTACATGTCACTTACGAAGCACGCCACTTCGCCTAGTCCCTCAAGACTGCAAGTGTCGTAAGATGTTCCAACTACCACCATCGGTGCCGCAGCGCGTCACGACGTACAATTTCCACATAACAGTACAAAGCACAATAACAGTGGAATTACTATAGGCTACTTCCCATGATCAGGATTTTAGTGTGGGGGGGGGGGTTAACTGGGGTCAATTACGATTATATGCCACAAAGTAAACATTGGTAGGTCTCCACTGCAAAACTCTTTGAAATTTCAGAATCAAACTGCGAGGTAGTGATGATGCAGCACGGCAGAATTATGAAAGGGGGTGAAATCCAATCCATTGGTAGCTGCTAGTTATGACTGTTTTTGAGGACCTTCCCGGCACGACAAGGCCCATGTTGCTTACGGGACGGTAGGGGCAGGCGGAACTCTAGCGGCGGCGGCAACAATATCGATTCCGGCAAGCCGGGCCGCACCAGGCGGGCTCACCACAGCTGCAGGGGGAGGGGGGTGAAGGGGTGTAACTGGAGAGGGGGGGGGGGGGGGTAGGAGAGGAGAGGGCCACTCACTCACTCACAGCGCCAATATGCGCGCTGCATTGCCTCTCATCTGCAGGAGCCTTTCATGTACCCATGTCCCTCCCTTCCTTCAGTACTCTCACTCAATACACACGGACAAATCTCACGTGTTCATATATATATATATATATATATATATATATATATATATATATATATGTGTGTGTGTGTTTTAAGTAAATAATATTTTGAGCAGAGCTAACTAACTACAATAAATCGTTATTCGTATTTCTCAAACATTACATATCGCTAGGCGTTCACAGTGGAAGTTATTGGAAAGGCCAATTGTAATCTGCAAATCAATATCTATGTTCCATCGTGATTTTATTGTTGTTTTCAGCAAAAGGATTTTGAAATAGTCTGACCACATTCAAAACGTGTACATGCTTTTACGTGCACACATTTTCTACTTCCGATGTCATGTCATGTACTTGATATAACTGAACACTGTAAGTAGCACAACCACATTACAATCAGTCAAAACGACTTCGAACCAGTAACAGGACAGATAAAGTGATTTTTTATTATTTTTACATTTATATTGTTTTAAAATCACAGTCGCAGAATTACAAATTCTATGCAAAGTATGATGGCAATCAGCCTGTATTAGTTGCAACTTCTGGCAAAGAAATATTTGTGAATTTCGCAGACGCTGTCAGGAGCAGCAAAAAGCCTTACTGTTTGTAAGGCACTGCAAATGGTCAACATTTGTAAATATCTGTGATTCCGGCATTTATTTGTAGCTGGAAACGACCTTCCATCAGTGCGAAAATCTTATTGGCAGGACTGCCGCGGAAGTCGTTTTCTGGTTAATAGTTGGTCACACGAGAGATGATTTGAGCGACGGGTCACGGATACTGCCAAAGAGTTCTGGAACAGCTGTATGTGCTAACATACACGACCTTCAGGCTGTTCAGCTGCAATTCCCGGAACCGGCGATCCCCTCTCGGGTAGTGTCCGCGTTATCTTCGCGTCCGCATTTCTCTGGAGTTCGCTACTACAGTTACGCAGCTCGAGAAGATTTCTTGCGAGGGTGAGGCGGGTTGCGCAGAAGCGTTCCTTCCTCCGCTCCCGTCTGCCCGAGACTGATAATAGTCTGTGATACTGGCCGTCTCAACACAATATCGGCCAACGAGTGATCGTCATCAGCCTTGCTGTGTTCTGCCTCGCTGCTCGCCGTTTAAGCTCTCTTATCTCTGACAGTTGTTTTCTTTCCGTTCTTCTAAGAGCATTTACAGCCAAATCCGTATTGTAAACAAGAAATCGGCTAGAAATCCCCACCAATCGCGATGATTAAACTGAATAACACGAAATGCATTTCAGCAGTTTCATGCACAATTTAGATACAATAAATTATTTATTCAGCTGCTACACATACCATGGTCACACAAATGAAGAATTTGACTGGTGTAAATCCTGAAATTTGAATATGTCGAAAGGCTCTTTTTCTTGTGCATTTCACATTTTAGGCCTACATTTGTGGAATTCTGTATAAAAACATGGACATTTGTAGGAAAATTAATTAACATTGTCTGTTGGAATAGTTGTGTACAGTGTATATGCAATATTATGAGATACAGTATACCGACAAGCAGTTACATGGTAACGCCATTTCACGTCAGTAGTCCAGTATATAACAAGACATGGACGATTCATGTGTCAGAAGGTGGAAGTCAGTGTAAAGGCAGAGAGGGAACGTGCCTTTATTGCAGACAGGAGACAGACACCACCAGTGACAGTGCGTGTCGTGTACATAAACCATGTGAAAAACGGTTATGGCATGAGAAACAAAAAGTCGGTGCGTACAAGGAAATGGGGCACACTAATCATCAGATCTACAACAAGTTGAACTGTTCAAGTACCGTGACTGATAATTTCGTTAGACTGGGTGCACGATATGTTCAGAACGGAAAATATGGGCAAAGTAGAAAATTATCTGAGGCACTGAAACGGTTACTTTTGCGCAAAGCAAGGGCCACACACCGTTCTCAACTTTGCTGGTCTACAGTTGCCAGTAAGAGCCAGATGTACACGACAGATTTCCTCACATGAAAAGCATCTCGCATCCAAGAAATGACTGCAGAAACCTACTCCACAACCCAAACATAGAAAGGATAGATTGGAGCTTCCCGAAAAACATATGTCATGGGTGTCAGAATGGGATGAAGTGATCTTCAGTGATGATAAGAAATTTAATTTAGATAGGCTGGATGGATTTCAACATTATTGGCATAATCTGAGAACAGACCAGCACGTAAGAATAAGCAGGAATTTTGTGGTTGAAGTGTTATGATTTAGGCAGCCTTCTGCACTAAAGGTAAATTACGCACTGCTTGGCTAACGTCTACACTGAGAAGCTACAGACAGAACTGATTAGAATGTTTCAACGAGATAATGCACATATTCATGAATTTGCTATAACCAAGAAGAAAAAGATATTGACGTCTTGTCCTGGCCTTCTTCAAGCCCGTATTTGAACCTCATGGAAAACCACCGAGAAATATTTGGAAGGCATGTTCATCACAATGGAACGCAATTTGTGGCCGTGTGTGAGCTGAAAAGAACGATACTACAAGAGTGGGTGACAGTTTGACTACAAAAACTACAAATCCTAACAATATCAATGCCGAAGAGAATTTTTGATGTAATTAGGAACGAAGGATGACTTCCATTCGAGAAATGCAAATGCCGTATTTTGTTTCTTGTGTTGTGAAAGAAACTAAGGAATTCCGTTATTATTGCTCATGTCTTGTATTTATCTAATATTTTCTTAGGAACCCTGCCTGGACACTGATTTCCACTATTGTATCGATTTGTTCCGGTTTCAGTTCCATCTTTTAACTGACTCTCCCACACTCCTCTTTCTGCTGTGGGGGCACCTATGGAATTCTTATTTGTTCTCTTAGTTTTCTTTAAGTTCCATTTTTTCATTTACAGCAAAAATATTCAGTTCTTGTCTGAAGTTTTCATAAACAATCTTGTCTAACTAAATGCAACGTTTGACTAGTCGTAACAGCTTTATTTCAGCTTCTGGACCACTGTTAGAATCTTCTCTCTTCACAACCCGGGTTTCACCGGCGTACAGTAGAATACAGGTACAGTCATCACCTTACAGACTTTCATTTTAGTCTCTATTTGTGTCTTTTTTTGAAGTTTTGCTTATAGCCCCTCATTTACTCCGATATCTCTGCAATTTAATACGTACATCTTTACCTTCATTAAAGGTGTAATAGCCCCCTAAGTAAGCGAAGTGCTGAGCTTGCACTAAAGGCAACTCTGTGACTGAACTCAAAGCTGGCGAAAGGAACGAGAAATGGGATATTAAAAACAACATTAAGTTACCTAGATTGTAAGTAATTTTAATTCCAATGAATCGTGTTTTGCTTAGCATACGCGCGTTACGTGGTGCAAGGATGTGCTGATCAGAAAATGCCTTTCATCCGAGCTTTCATAACAATGCAAACCTAACTATCTGTGCCGAAAATATTGTGACACAAATTGTTAATAAAGCAAATCGGATGGGCGTGCAAAGGAATAATAAACAGAACACTTTTAGTAGTTTTTAGTAGGTAAAATGTACTTTACTAAGGAGAGCGACTGATTTTCTGCCAGGGAGGTCACAGTTCGCAATAGTTGACGGGAAGTCATCAAGTAAATAAAAGTGTTGTAGGTCTTCCGATGTTTCTAATTTACGTTAACGCCAGTATGAACAGCCAAATTAGATTGTCTGCAGATGATGCTGTCATTTACTGTTTAGTTAAGTCGACAGAACATCAAAACCAATTGGACAATGATTTAGACGAGGCTCATGATCCGGAAAGTGGCAACGGACCGTGAATAAGAAATAGTCTGAGGTCTCCACAAGAGTATTAAAAAAAGTCCGTTAAATTTCGGTTACGTAATAAATCACACAAATTCAAACATTGTCGATACAATTGAATGCCTAGGCATATCAATTAGACACATCCTAAACAGGAACCACCACACAGAAAATGTTGCAGCGAAGGGGACCCACATACTGCTTTCTATTGGCAGAAAACTTAAGAGATGCGACTAATCTACTACGAAGACTGTCTATACTACGCTTGTCCGTCCTGTTCTGGATTATTGCTGCGCCGTATGGAATCCTTACCAGATATGAAGATAGAGGACATGTAACCTTACCAAGTAGGATGCCGGAGGAGATCGAAAAAGTTAAACGAAGCATAGTTCGTTTTGTGCTATCGCGAAACAGGGGAGAATGTGTCGCGGATATGATACGCGAGATGAGATGGCAATCGTTAAAACAAAAGCGTTAATCATTGCGGCGAGATCTTTTTACGAAATTTCAATCACGAACTTTCTCTTCAGTATGCGAAAATACTTTGCTGACGCCCATGTCAAGTTGACGTGTAGGGAGATACGATCATCGTAACAAAATAATGGGGAGACTGTGGTGTTCATTGTTCCCGCTCGCTATGCGAGAGTGGAAAGGTAGAATAACAGTGTGAAGGCCGTCCTATGAGCGCTCTGCCAAATATCTAAATGTAAATTGCCGTGTAATCGTGTATACGGAGGATGATATGCATTTCTCAAACTGTTGCAAATCACGCACAATACCTTACCAATGACGTATAATTTCCAGTGCTGCGCAATGACGTGCACATTAGCCTAAACCACATTGTTATTTGTAATTCAAATGTAAGAACTGTCAGCTGAGCAGTTGTGTCTGCATGCCCCGTACATTGAGTTATATGAATGTACTGCCTCTGGTGCTACTGCTTCTGTTGCTAAAGAAAAATTGCAGCTGTACACGAATGTAGCAGGGGTGGGGGTGGGGGTGGGGGAGTGTGAAGTGATGAACACAGTAACGGGGCCTTCCGGACAGCAGTCTAATTGGGCAGAACCCTGGCACAGTGCTGTGTTGCAGGGACAGCAGCCGCATTAATACGACGGCGATGAACTGTGACAGACAGCTGCGGGCGGCGTAAACAGAAGTCTTGGCACCGGCAGGCACGGAGGAGATCTGTACCGCCAGCAGGCGCCGGGCACAACGCGCCATTACGGCGGATTAAAACGGCAATCTTCCGGGCGGCCGAGGTGCCCGGCTTGCTGGCTGGACCCTCAATCTCGTAATTGAGGCTCGCGTCACGGCGGGGGAACAGCCGGGCGCCGCTCGCCGGCTAGGAGGATGGCTCCAATGACGCCGGAAAGGGTGGGGGAAGTGAAACGGCGCGAAGAGAGGGGAGAAGCGAGAGTTCGGGGAAAGGACTCGGAAGAGTGCCGATGCTGGTGGAGGGGAATGTTTTCGCAGAGCGCATTACCCCACTTGTTGCCGTGGAAACGGCCGGCGCAAACACCTCTCGGCGGGCGAGGCGTCCGTGCGATCAAAGCTCGCGAGCGCTCTGCTCTGCTCTGCTCCGCTCTGTTCCCTTGTACCCTGTCACCTGTCTGCTGCACCTACTGTAATGCCGCCCCCACTGTGAGCCGGCTGGCATTGTTCCTGCTGGACCGCCCGCCAGAGAGGCGCCGCCGGTCGCTGATAGAGTCGTGCGCGACTGCCCGCCCCGCGTCGAACAGTGCGAGAAATGAAAAGCACTGATTGCGCGCTCAGTGAACATAGGGCAGCGCTGCTACTGCTACAACTATTACCAGTGCTGCTGCATGAGCTAGCCAAGCAGTGCCATTAGGTGCCTATGTTACGTGCCGTGCTACATCTGCATCTGCATAAACATTTCACAAACGACGTGGTGGAGAAGACACAGTAACAATTTTAGCGATTTTCTCTCTGATCCCATTCCCGTGTGGAGCGACCAAAAAATTACGTCTGCGTGCCTCAGTAAGGACTACTCTCTCTTACCTTATTCTCACGATACAGACGCGAAATACACGGTGGTCCTGTTCGAATATATGTTCTTTACAGACTTTCGCGAGAACTTGGTTGGTTTTCTCCCAAGGATACCCAATTAACGTTCCCACCATCTCTTACTCTTTGGTTTGAGCTATCTATGCCCACGTGCTATGCTACTGGCCTCTCAATTCGTTTGATGTCTATTGTCATGTCTACTTGATAAGTACGTTACTCTAAAAACGGCTATGCTATACTGGCGGATCGCCACAAGAAGACATTCAGTACTTAAGCGTTGCTATAATGAATTTTTGTGTTAAGCACCTTTCGTATGGACGGTCAGAATAGTAAGAATCATGTTATTTGTGACCTTAAGCTACCTGTCACCTGAGATTGGGACAGTTATTACCTAAATCAACTCATTTAATTACGCTCATTAAATAAGACAACCGCTGTAACCACATGTTATTGAATCATCCTTCGATGTCGAGGAACACACAACTGGTGTTTATTTTTTTTTTTTTTTTTCGCTCTGTGAAGATGCCGTCAAGAAGCTACGTAGCTCGATGGATATTCGGTTGTGCTTCTCGTGGAATAACATTTGTAGTACGGTGATGATGTCCATGGAGTTCAAGAACCCTCGCAGGAGTTCCAGAAATTACAGACGTGGTACAGCATCCTACTTGGAAGTTTCCGGAACCACAATCTCTTTGACAGAGTTGGCATGCTGACATAAGCGCGGTCGGCTGTAGTAGCATATACACTGAGGTGCCAAAGAAACTAGTATAGACATATGTATTCACATAGAGAGATACGTAAACAAGACATCATGCCAGGGCTCGTCAACATCGACACTGGACTGCTGATGACTGGAAACATGTTGCCTTTTTAGACGAGACTAGTTTCTAATTGTATCAAGCGGATGGATGTGTACGTGTATGGTGACAACCTCATAAATCCATGGACCCTGCATATCAGCAGGAGACTTTGGAAGCTGGTGGAGGCTCTGTAATGTTGTGGGGCGTGTGCAGTTGGAGTGGTATGGTACCTCTGATACGTCTAGATACAACCCTGACAGGTAACACGTACGTAAGCGTCCTGTCTGATCACCTGGGGAAGATCACACAGGATCAGTTGTAGGCAAGGCAAACGACAGGCTTCTTGTAATTGGATGGGTACAGGAAAACTGAAGTTTTTCTGCAAGAGAGACTCCTCACGAAACGGTTACAGCGAAATACTGATCTAGTGCCTAATACTCTATCGGTTCGGACTAACAGAAGCATCGAATGTGCTAAGAGGAAGGGTAACGCCAATGGCAACAGGCGTAATCGCCTCGTGGCAGCAGCCATTACCACTTTGGAAGATCTCAGGTAGCAGACCTCCGAATATGACATGGCCTGTAGCCATACGAAAGTGGCTAATTCTTTAACGACGACGACCACCATTTTATCTCGCGAGATACTAGACCCAGTAGGTTTCTATTAAATGAACTGTTAGGATCTCTTAGTTCAACACTGTTCTGAAAATTTTCGCTCCCGGCCGTTGTGGCCGTGCGGTTCTAGGCGCTTCATTCTGGAATCGCGCGACCGCTACGGTCGCAGGTTCGAATCCTGCCTCGGGCATGGATGTGGGCGTTGTCCTTTAGTTAGGTTTAAGTAGTTCTAAGTTCTAGGGGACTGATGACCACAGCTGTTTAGTTCCATAGTGCTCAGAACCATGTAAACCATGTAAAATTTTCGCTAAAAGACGCGCGACATGTGCACAATACACAGGTCACAAATGTTATGGGATAGCATTATGCACACCTACAGATGGCGGTAGTAACGCGTACACAAGGTAGAGAAGGGCAGTTCATAGCGAAGCTGTCATCTGTACTTAGGTGATGCACGTGAGAAGGTGTCCGACGTGATTATGGTCGCACGACGGAAATTAACAGACTTTGAGCGTGGAACGGTAGTTGAAGCTAGACGCATGGGTCATTCAGTTTCGGAAATCGTACGGAATTCAATATTCCGAGATAACCAATGCGAAGAGTGTGCTGAATATCACAGATTTCAAGCATTACCTCTCAGCACGGACAACGCAGTGGCCGACGGCCTTAACGACCGAGAGCAGCGGCGTTTGCGTAGAGTTGTCAGTGCTAACAGACAAGCAAAATCGCTGAAATCAATGTCGGACGTATAATGAACGTATCCGTTACGCTGGCGGGACGAAATTTGGCGTTAATGGGCTATGGCAGCAGACAGCGACGCGAGTTCCTTTTCTAACAGCAAAGGCACCCGGATCATATCGGTTGGATCCTAGACGATTGGAAGCCCGTGGCCTGGTGAGATGAGTTTGTAAGAGCTAACAGTGCGTTTCGAGTATGGTGCAGACTCGACGAAGCCATGGCCGCAAGTTGTCAACTAGACACTGTGCAAACTGATGGCGGTTACATATTGTTGTGTTTACATGTAACAGACCGGGTCCTCTGGTCTAACTGAACCGATCGCTGACTGGAAATGTTTTCGTTCGGCTACCTGGACATCATTTGTAGCCATTCATATACTTCGTGTTCCCAAACAACGAAGGACTTTTATAGATGACAATGTGCCATGTCACCGGTCCGCAATGTTCGCGATTGCTCAAATTGCCCAGAAATTCCTTTAAAACAAAGCATTTGGCCATCCAGAACGCACAACATGATTCCTATCGAGCATTTATGGGACATAATCGAGAGGCCAGTTCCTGCACAAAATCCTGCACCGGCAAGACTTTCGCAATTATGGACGGCTGAAGAGGCAGCATGACACAATATTTCTGCAACGACCTGTTGAGTCCATGTCACGTCCAGTTACTGCACTACGCTGGGCAAAAGGAGGTCCGACAGGACACTAGGAGGTACGGTTCAAATGGCTCTGAGCACTATGGACTCAACATTTGAGTCATCAGTCCCCTAGAACTCAGAGCCACTTAAACCTACCTAACCTAAGGACATCACACACATCCATGCCCGAGGCAGGATTCGAACCTGCGACCGTAGCAGTAACGCGGTTCCCGACTGAAGCGCCTAGAACTTGTCACCACAGTGTATGGTAGTAGAAGCCTGCGAGCGCTGTACAGTATTCGCACCGTTACGTAATGTTTATGCAGCGACACATGTGCAAGAGCACTTTACCGGCAGACCTGGCCTTCACATGGTGCACATTCATCAACCGCACCTTTTCCACGGAAAACCCGAACCACCGTATCACTACATCTCACGGCAACATGTGGTCCAGGATTTTAGGCGGTCAAGTGGACAGCCAGGGTCCGTGGCAGGTAGCGGGCAGTGGGGTCGAAACCGCGGTGGAGACGTCGGTTAAACTGTGACCATCGCCCAGAGGGAGAGGCGCTTACCGCAGTAGCAGCGTTATTAACAAGGCAAGCGGCGGTGGTGGAGGGGAGCTCCGCCACCAGAAGCTCCGCTCTAATTAAAGAGACACTTATCTGCAGAGCACGGCCGCCGTCGCTGCCAGCCAGGCGCAGTCCGCCAGGGATGTGGTGGGGGAAGGGAGAGAGACGAGGAGGGGGGGGGACATGGTCCAGTAAAGGGGGGGGGGGGGGGATAACGGCGGGGCAGGCAGTAGGGGCCCATCAAAGGCCTCTTCCCACCACTATTTCCCCACCTAACCCATCTAGATACAGCTCCAGCACTAATATACTGATCAGCTAGAACATTATGACCACCGACCTACTACGGGTATAAACCTGTTCACGCGATATAAGCGTCACCTGGATAAGAATGAACGCACGATTTTTCGGTTGTTCGAGCGTTACTTTGGTGAGTGTCTTCAACACTTGGCGAAACCAAGATGAAACCACGTCCACACGTCGTGGGGTTGGACGGCCACCCCTCATTACAGATGTCGGACGTGGTAGGCTGGCGAACAGAATAGGCGGCGCACTGTGGCAGAACTGCCATCACACCTTAATGCTGGGCAGAATGCAAGTGTGTCTGAACACAGAGAGTACCGAACACTCCTGACGATGGGCCACCACAGCCGACGACCCATGCATGTGCCAATTAACATCACGACATTGGCAACTACGACTGAAATGGGCTCAGTGGCCATCGGCGCAAGAGGCTGGCGCGGAGGCAGAGCGTTGCACGGTCTGATGAATCCTATACCTTCTTAATCATGCCGACGGGAGGGCGCGAATCCGTAGCCTTGCAGGGAAATTGCTCCTTCACACCTTTACTAAAGGACGGAGACAAGCTGTTGCAGGCTCCATTATGCTCTGGAGAACATTTTACAGGGGCATCCACGGGTCCAGTCGAACGCGCGCTAGGCACCTTGACGGCCAAGAAGTATCGTACATTAGTTGCAGGCCACGTACATCCTTTCACGACAACCATATTCCCCGACGGCATCAAGATAATGCGCCATGTCATGAGGCCAGGAGTGTCATGGATCTCTCGAGGAAAACAATGGCGAGTTCCAATTGAAATGCGGGCCTCACAGCTCGCTAGATTGGAATCCGACCGAACACATGTGGGATGTGATTGAAGGTGGCGTCAGAGCTCATCGCCCCCCCCCCCCCCTCTCCAAGGAATTTACGGGAATTATGTGACTTGTGTGCGCAGATGGGGTGCAAAACGCCTCCAGCGAACTATCAAGGCCTCTTCGTTTCCATGCCACAATGCGTCTTCGCTGTTATCCATACCAAAGGTAGACACACCGGCTCTTGGGTAGGTGGACATAATGTTCTGGCTGATCAGCGTATACCTGAATACTGATGCAGCACACTGAGAAGCGTGGGATTTTCTCACATTACCCAACGAGGTGGTGTACTGAGTATCTGAGAACGGTGGCAGCACCCGACGGCAGTAAGAACGGTCACCTCAGTACTCTCACCGCAACAGTTGAGTGCCGTGCTGCCAGATTTGTAAACGGCAGCTTCAATCGGCACGCGCTTATCAAGGCGCGTAGACACTAGGCCTACGAACGACAGCTAACCGCCTCGTTGGCCGATACTTGCTTAATGCGTAAGGGCGGCAAATCGGAGCCAGCCGTTAGCCTTGCTTGCGGTTCGGTCTGTTGGCGGCAACATCAAAGCGTTGGCTGCTGGTTGGTCTTGGCACCCCTCTCCTAGTTTGCACGCCGCGTTGAATATCCGTTGGTTCATTTGCCATTTGCTGTGTCGTAAGTATCTTAGGACAGCCGCAAGTGCTACTTAATATGTTTCACTGACTGGTTTCGCTCTTTAATTTAACAAGTTCATAATCAAGAACTCTGGAAATTACAATTTCAAATACAGTACTTGGTTGTTAAATTGGAGAGCGAATCCGATCAATAAATCATATCGAAGAGGAGAATATGACAAGTACCATAACCATATTTACTAGAAACTTCTCTCAGTGGAAGTGGAGCCAGAATAAGCGAACACACGTCTCGGACTTATTCGTAGATACTCGACGACAGTTTGTGAGCAAGGACCGTTAAAGTTTTCACCTGACAATACTGCTGGCACACTATCACCGTGACGTCATTCATTCGCAGTGCAAAGCCCATTAATCCCCGTTTTCTCTGAACAAATCACTAGTCAATTTCCTTCAGATGCTTTATTTTGTCGTACAAGTCGAATGCAGCATGCCCTTTTTCGAAAATACGTCATTTCTTTTTAGAAATGACGACTTAGTTAGCCTGGCACCTTTTAAAGAATGTAAGGCCGCAGACAGAACAACTTTTCTCAGAGTTTCCTTGCTAGCCTTGATGTCCACGTATGCGCGAGAAAAGCTGTGCAGGTTTCGCAGAGTTGAATTTTTTTTTGTATGGACATTGCTGCCTAATAAGAGATATATATCTCTACTGCCGAAGGGGACATTTATTTTGTGTGCACTTCTTGTTCTGATTTGGAGCACGTACTCAAGTTACACTACGCTCGGCTCTCCACAAAGTAGGCCACTTATTTAACTTCAAAAACTTGCTTGCACGTTTCGTCACCTTTTGAGACGCCACAGCCAACGCTTTCTCCTTCTGATCGTCATTAAATGTAATGACGTTAATAGCGAGTCGTCGCAGCTACCCGGGGCTGCAATTTCCGTGTTCGCACTGTCAAACAACGCGCATCGATGACCATGTATAAGTAAACGCGACTAAGTTTTTTTTCTTTTTAGTTGTTCTTTAAACTTCGCAACAATATGGGTTTCTAAGCATAACCATGACTTATAGGGTTTTCACTGGGACAAGAAACTTACTTAAGTCTGACTCGTGAGGAGCGAGATAGCGCGAACTGAAAAGTCACGTAATCCATTTTGTACTCTGTTAGTTTTGTCGTATTGCTCAGTGAAATGTACCTCCACACAGATAACTTTGTGTTAATCTTTCTGAATGTTGATGATGATGATGTATGGTTTGTTGGGCGCTCAACTGCGCGGTCATCACCGCCCATACAAAGTTCTAATTTTTACACCGTCCAATTTGTACACAAGACAATCTGGCCACTGTCACGAATTATGATGAAGAAATGATGAGGACAACACAAACACCTAGTCCCCGGGAAAAGTAAAGCACCAACCCGGCCGGGAATCGAACCCGGGACCCCGTGATCCACAGGCAGCCCCGTTAGCCACTAGACCACGAGCTGCGGACCTCTTTCTTATTAGAAAGATTGCGAGAGAAATTTTAGTTCCAGTAAGAAGCAAAGAAGCCTAAAAACTGAGAAGCAGTTCTGTATATGTCAAAAGACAGAGAAGGTAACAGAAACATAAAGGAAAGAAGCTGATACTGTTTGGACTATTATAAAAGATGAATGACTAACCGGCTGACAAAATAGATCTTCATGTATCTTCGGGAAAACCACCTAACAGAATTTGGATTAAAAACGGTTTATAGAAGATTTAGAAGTCAACAACATAAGAAAAATTTAAAAAAAGGAGCAGATATTTTGCGAAATGATTTACTTAAATGTAAGAACTAAACTCAATTAGAGAAACTTTAGACTCGCTTCTGAGTGGAGGTCGAAACCATATTCGGCTGCTGATACGTTCACGCATTGTTGACGCTAGGAGACCACTGAGTGAAATTCTACCAAATACCTTGTAGGTCTCTTAAAATTGTAAGATAAAAAAACAGAACTTTAAATTCTGAATCGGCACCTCATTTGTTGTACACGATTTCTTCAGATAGCACGAAATATGTTTAGGTACGGATAACTAAGTTTTTCATGATTAACCTGATTACTCTCAAGCAAGTTAGCCTTTCTTTGTGAAACATGACCTCACGCAGGTGAACTCTTTTACCCATTTGTCCATTTCCCACTCTTTATTTGGGTATGAAAATTCGGACAAAAATCCATTGCATAATTTCTAGGCAGTATTGTTTACGCTCTGCTCAAACGTTTCACCAATAAAAGCAGAAGTAGCAACTAAAACAGGTTTTTTCAGAATGAAGTGTTGAATTTTGTAAGGATTGCAAGACAGAAGCAATAAGGGAACTGATGATAAGTTGCCTGAGGAAAGATAAAAACGAGACACAGTGAAAAGATGAAACGAATTTGTGGGAAAGATAAGAACAAATGAGCAGGACCTGAAACTGTGACATGGTCACTAGTTCGTCAAAACGGGAGGATAAAAAATTTAAAAATAATTAATGAGGTCAGTGATTTTCTTGATGAGAATATTTCCGTGGCACTTGCTTCTGGTATGCTCTGAATCTTTAGGAAGGCAATCTACAGTGGCTTGTGAAATAGAAATGTAGATGTAAATGAAGCCAGGGAATTAATTAATTTATTTATTTAATCTTCATAATTACAGCGTGTTATCTGAAAAGCTATGGAGAGCTGCATCAAACCAGTCTCGGGACTGAAGACCACAACAACAACACATCTGAAAAGCTAAAATAGGCCATACAGATCACATTTCTTTGGATAGTAATAATTATTTATTTCCGACTCTCAGTTTTTATAATACTAAAAGTACGTCTAACACCACAAATTTACAATAAAATCTTTAACCAGTTACCCAACTACTAATACTATTACACTGAAGAACCAAAGAATCTGGTACACCTGCCTAACATCGTGTAGGGGCCCCGCGAGCACGCAGAAGTGTCGCAACACGACGTGGCATGGACTCCAGTAACGTCTAAGGTAGTGCTGGAGGGAACTGACACCATGAAACCTACAGCGCCATCCATAAAACCGTAAGAGTACGAGGGGCTGGAAATGAACAGCCCGTTGTAAGGCATCCCAGATATGCTCCTTAATGTTGATGTCTGGGGAGTCTGGTCACCAGCGGAAGTGTTTAAACGCTGAAGAGTGTTTCTGGAATCGCACTGTAGCAATTCTGGACGTATGGGGTGTCACATTGTTCTGCTGGAATTGGCGAAGTGCGTCGGAATGTACAATGGACATAAATGGATGCAGGTGATCAGACAGGATGCTTACGTAAATATCACCTGTCAGAGTCATATCTGGACGTATCATGGGTCCCGTATCACTAACTATGTACGCCCCACACCATTATAGAGCCTCCACCAGCTTGAACAGTCCCCAGCTGGCATGCAGGGACCATGGATTCATGAGATTGTCTCCATACCCGCACATGTCCATCCACTCGTTAGAATTTGAAACGAGTTTCTTCCGAAAAGGCAACATGTTTCGAATCATACATAGTCCAATGTAGATGCTGACGAGCCCTGGCGTGGCGTAAAGCTCTGTGTCGTGCAGTCATCAAGGGTCCACGAGTGGGACTTCAGCTCCGATTGCCCATATCGATGATGCTTCGTTGAATGGCTTGCAAGCTGACTTGTTGATGGCCCAGCACTGAAATCTGCAGCAATTTGCTGAAGGGATGCACTTCTGTCACGTTGAACGACTCTCTTCAGTCGCCGTTGGTCCCATTCTTGCAGGATCTTTTTTCCAGCCGCAGTGATGTTGGAGATTTGATGTTTTACTGCATTCCTGATACTCACGGTACACTCGTCAAATAGCCGTACGGGAAAAACCCCACTTCATAGCTACCTCGGAGATGCTGTATCGCATCGCTTGAGCGCCAATTATAACGCACTGTTCAAACTCGCTTAAACCTTGGTAATCGCCGGCCGGAGTGGCCGAGCGGTTGTAGGCGCTAAGGTTCGAATCCTGCGTCGGGCATGGATGTGTTTGATGTCCTTAGGTTAGTTACGTTCAAGTAGTTCTAAGTTCTAGGGGACTGATGGCCTCAGAAGTTAAGTCCCATAGTGCTCAGAGCCATTTGAACCATTTGTGTGTTTAAATACGCAATCCTATAGCAGTTTGTTTGGCTGTTCAATGTATAAGCACTACAGAATTTGTCCTCTGCTTATTTATTTTGTGCATATAACTTGTAGGTGGTTGTTTCCGCTACTAGTATCGGGGCTGATCCAGTGGTTGAAACAACCATCTGCGAGTTAAATGCACCAAAACAAATGAAACAACAGAGAAAAGATGTTTTAGTGCTTATAGTAGTATTAGTAGCTGGGTAACTGGTTAAGGGTTTTATTGTAGCTTTGTAGCACAGAAGTAGTTACAATATTTTAAAAAATTAAGTATCAGAAGTAAGTAGTTAATAAATAATTTGCTACTGTTCAGCGCAGCGTGTGGCTCCTTTTCCAGAAGCAGGGTGAGAACGAGGCTGCAGTTAGCTGGCTAGCCTAGACCCGCCTGGGCAGGCCAGCGCCACGTCTAAAATTAACAGCCGTGCAGCAGCGGCACAGGACGGCATAAAGCAGCGTCAGATTCCAGCCGGCGCCTCTGACGCCCGCGGAACATCTGTCCAGCGGCGCAGTAAACAGTGCCACAGAGGGGCGGATCAAGCCAAGCGAGGCCCTCTCGTCCCGCCGGGATTACCGCCCAAACACACCGACGGGCAGCTGGTTAACAGCTGTTTCAGCCACTCCAATGAAACACAATCCTTGCTTATTTCCTTAGCACTGCAACTCTCCTAAGGTTGAAACGAAGAATGATATTGTGCGTACAACTGCCCCATTGGAATCCACTGTACTACATAAATTGTAGATGTTACGAATAACGTTTCGTGTAGAGCGGTAATTCAGAGTAGTACATAAGTTACTTGTAGGTAATAGTGCTCAGTACAGAAGTTAAAAAATAGATGGCCTAATATTGGACCGTGTATGGATGCGGATAAACGGAGAATTCACTGCGGATAACTCCGGATAACCGCTCCCTACATGTTTGGGGGTACAAGAGGGGGAACCTCGGAGTGATGCACGTTCTGGAAACAGGCTGTAAGACTTTCGGGGCACGGAGATTCCAGTGTGGGTGACTCTTGTGGACGCAGCGCGCGAGCTGATAGGAGAAGCTACAGTCTACATTATCTGCGATGCACCCATTGTAATATAGTTCGTATGACCACAAATACACGACAGTTATACGAAAAGAAGGAACATGTGAGGCATATTATGAGTGGTAGCGCCCCTGCTACCAAACACCATGGCACCATGCAGGCATTGGTATAACTACAGTTAGGCGACGAAAGCCATGCGATAGCGACATGAACATATCAAGACGGTAGTATCGCATACACAAGGTATAAAAGGTCAATGCATTTGGCGGAGCTGTCATCTGTACTCAGGTGATTCCTGTGCAAAGGTTTCCGACAAGATTATGGCCGTACGACGGGAATTAACAGACTTTGTAGGCGGAATGGTCGTTGGAGATAGACGGGTGGGACATGACATTTCGGGGTCAAGAGTGACGAGAATAGCACATTTCAGGTATTATCCCTCAGCACGGACAACGCAGTGGCCGACGTCTTCACGCAACAACCGAGATGTGTCGGTGTTACCAGATATGCAAAACTGCGCGAAACAACCGCTGAAATCAATGTCAAACGTATGACGAACGTATCCGTTAGGCCGGTGGGGCGAAATTTGGCGTTAATAGGCTGTGGCAGCAGACGACAGACGCAAGTGCCTTTGCTAATAGCACGACATCGCCTGCAACGCCTCCGCTGGGCTCGTGGCCACCTCGGTTGGACCCTAGAACACTGGAAAACCGTGGTCTGGTCATATGAGAGCCGATTTCAGTTGGAAAGAGCTGATAGTAGGGCTCGGGTGTGACGCTCACCCCACGAAGCCATGGACGCATTTTTTCAACAAGGTACTGTGCAAGCTGGTGGTGGCACCATAACAGTGTGGGCTGTGTTTACATCTGTATCCTCTGGCCGCACTGAACCGATCACTGACCATTTACAGCCTTTCATGAACTTCATGTTCCCAAACAACGATGGAATTTTTATGGATGACAATGCGCCATGTCACCTGGCAACAATTGCTTGCGACTGGTTTCAAGAACATTCAAGAGAATGCGAGCGAATGATTTGGCCACACAGATCGCGTCGAAAATTTATGGGACACAATCGAGAGGTCATCCTACGCAAAAATTCCTGCACCGGAATCATTTTCTCAGTAATAGACTGCTATACAGACAGCTTCGCTCAGTACTTCTGCATGGGACTTCCAACAGCTTGTTTAGTCCATACCACGTCTAACTGCTGCACTACGCCGATCATAAGGAGAGCCGCCACGATATTAGGAGGTATCCAATGACTGTGGTCACGTCAGTGTATACAATAAACGGACTGGTACCCGGATTAAGATGATAGTTTTCATTTAGAATTATATGTAATTTGAGACTTCTGTTACATACTTCGTGAATAAAGCAGTCTACATAGTTCTTTATTTGCAAAATATTTTCGCCAACTGACAACATCAGATATAGGATTAAGATTAATTGACCATAAGATGAGATTTTTTTGTTATACATTTTCAGGCTGCATAACATACAAAAAATCAGAAAGTTAGAAAACGTTAAATAGCTCTCTCCCCAATACTTAGAACTAGTAAAACTACATTGTCAGTATTAACAGAACCCAGCCCCTATGCTGGGCGTCACCCGATAACTCGGCTCAAAAACTTTACAAAGACGTAAGTGCTAACCGGATGTGGCGCTGGTACGGTCAACGTTGCCTTCGTTTCCATTTTCACGATTTTCTTATAATATGCAAACCAGTTTTTAAAATTACAAACAAATAGAAATAATAAAACATGTTTTAAGTGTTTCGTTCGTCATAATCGATGTGTGTGTGATATTCAGTGTAATCGAGACGGCACAATACTCGTTAGTGGACGGGCAAAATAACGATTTCTAACATTAGCATATAAAAACATCCCAATATTTATTTTGTCCTACTTTCCGATTGCAGTATAACTTCAGAAAGACAACTACAGATGAAGAGAGGTAGAAAATCACATCGCCCAAAAAATATTTATGTAAACAAATGTACTTGAAACTATCAGATTCTCGAAACGCGTTATGCTACGTATGAAACTACGTAACTGTTACACATTTTCATTGTTTAAATAACGAATTAAATGAAAGCAGTTGCAGATTACTAAATTAGCTTTCCAGATATTACCAATAAGTTCATGTGAAGTTCACCAACATATGAAAACCAGTACTCATTAAATCTGCATTACCGATCTTATCTATGCAACAACCGCGTAAAGCTTCACTGTAATATAATTTTTGTCACTTAATGCCTTTTACTGCACGAATTTATTTTGTTACGAAACTAAAGTAGTATTCTTTTTCTCTCATTTACGAGATAGTTGCTCTTAAACGGTCTGCTTTTGTTTTACGGGGAAAATCAGTGATGTCATAGCAGAAATATAAAGTTTTGAAGCGTCGTCCTACAACTAACTCCATTCATTTTTTTATTTCCCTAATGTACTGCAACGATTACCACAAATTAAACAAAATCACAGAAATAATGAAAACTCGAAATTTTTACCTCAAATTGGAAGAACCGACTCCAGAAGCGTAAACACGTGACACGCTACCAATAAAATTTAAAGGCTCATCTCTGGTGATTTTTGTTTTCCGCACTAGGAATCAGTTCAAAATAAATAAAATGAATCCACCAGTTCGTTACAGAGCAGCTAGCGTCAAAACGGAGCGTGAATGCACCCACCAGAAACAGCCCACGCATTGGGCGACGTCCAGAGCCGATTACGACGGTGTCTGTGAGCGCCGCGGGGAGTGAACGCCATCAAACTTCGCGCCCAGCATCTGGTATGTCTTCGAAGCTTACAAGCGAGTGAGTGAAACTTTCTACTGTTTTGTTTAACAGGCGACATTTGCTGTCATAACTATAGACACAACAGCTGTAGGGGCAATGAGGAACAAGTACATGGTAAAGCAAACACACATGAACAATTTTCGTTTTGCTGTTGACACTCTACTGTTTGCCTTTTGTGCTGATAAACCTCATCAGGGAATGCTGCTGGTGCGACTTGCAAACTGGTAACGAATGTAGGTAGATTTTCCAATCTGATTCCCTGACGATAAACCGTATTTGCGACGGACCAAAATGAAGGAACTGGAGGTCGGCTGGTATTTGGAGTCCACAAGCTCTGTTCAGAAAACGCAGCACGAAGTTGTCACAGGGACGAGCCGTGCACGTCTGCTTTCATGCCCATTAGCTACGATAGCCGAAATACCAGTTACAGATTATGATCCTCCAGATAATAGACGAAGCACTGGCATGTTAAGCGAAATTTTCAACAAACAAAGATTGCACTTAAACGAATAATAAGTAATGGCAGTAATGCTTTGAAGTAGGCACAAATAATCCCAGGACAGCAAGCAAATCACCTAAAAGTTGCTTGAAGCACATCCTACGATGATCGCGCACAGTTGAAGTTCATACTCGTTCATTGGGATGAAGTCCCACATGCCTTGGAATTTTACTGAGAAAGAGCAAATTTTAAAGTACTCGCCGCCGCTAGTCTCTCGTACACTTTCACATCTCAAACGAAGTGCTCTTTCCACCACATAGAAGTTCACTGTACCACGTCTCCACACTAATTGATTCAACCTTGTACCTCTCTCAGAAACAAGAGTTAACCTCTCGTGTGAAAATTAAAATGTTTCTTTCAATGGTTTATTCGATATTTCTCTTCCGTATGTCCTTACGAATGTTTCCACAAAAGTTCACTGTCCTACGGTCACTCGTTTTTCATGGAGCCCTCTCAAGTAGGGAAAGTTTAATTACAACCACCTTGTATTTTATGAACGGCATGCACAACTATGACACTGTTCAAAGAAGGAAGTGGAATAAACAGCGATCTTGCAACTTTCCATAAAAAATCGTGATAGAGGCTTATTTTCACAGAGGACATCCACAGGACGGCGTCAGGAGCTGATGAATGTCATGGACCGGAAGAAGAAGAAGAAGAAGAAGAAGAAGAAGAAGAAGAAGAAGAAGAAGAAGAAAAACGGGGTAGAAGTAGGGTTGTGCAACACACCAACCAATCTGGATGACAGACGGATCAGAGAACGTAGGAACCAAATACATGTAGTAAGACTCGCAATACAAGGAAACGATTAGGTAAATGAACAGCACAGGAAACAAACTGAAGAGCAAGTCGTGTAGAGTGCTTTTGGTAAACGTTATACATGGTATCGAAACGAAGCTTCCGATGCGTTAAACATGTGTATTTGGTGCGGGTGCTGAACTGTGATAGGAAGACACGGTGGTTTAAGGTTAAAATCGTCCAGAAACCGCGAGTTCTACAGGGAGAATTTATGGAGAGACAGCAGAGTAATCAAACGGATCAGGAAACTGACTGGAATTGAAGACGGAATCACACTCACGATCCAAAACTACATGACCACTGGCCACTGCGAGAAAGCATACCGCTTGGTGCCGCTGCAGACACGTGATCTCGCTAGGAAAGTATAGTCTACTAGCGAAACGCAAACTAATTGGGTATCATTATAGTGACGATACGGGCCGCGAATGGGGAAAATCCACTAAGATACGCGACACTGACAAAGGGCAGGTTGTTGTAGACCGGCGCCTCGGAACGAGTACCTCGGGAAGGCGACGCTGGACCGCTGTTCGCATGCTACTGTCGTGGGCCTCTATGGAAAGTGTTCGAAGGGCAGTGGAACCGCGCGTCAATGACAAGGTGTTGGGCGTCCTTACCTCATCACAAAACTTGGAGGTCAGAATCTTGTCCGCTCTGTGCTGCAGGATACAAGGCGATCTGTGGCATATCTGACGATATCTGCGCTCCCAAGTGTTTCGGAGCGCATCGTTTGGCGCACATTGTTGACCATGCGGTCCAGCAGCAGACTACCCCTACATGTTCCCATGTTGATCCAACAACATAATATACACGGGTCACTGATATCGCACCTTGGAATAACGAAAAAGTGTTGCGTGGTCGAATTAACCACTTTTTCGTTGCACCAGGTGGATGGTTGTTTCCACAGTCGCAGGCATATGGGGGGCAGTAATACGCTATCGGGAACATTAGCCTTGGTTTCCATGGGACATGTGACTGTAACCGAGAGCATAATGATAGTCGTGGATACGTGAACACTTGGTGACCACCTGTATGCTTTAAGTCTTTCCAGAAGGCGATGGCATCTTCCAGCAAGATAACCATCTGTATCATAAGGCAAGAATCGTGCAACAGTCATTTGAGGAGCATGGGAGTATTCGCGTTGATGTCTTTACCAGAAAATTCGACTGATCTGGACTCAACGGAAGACGTATGCGACGCTATTGAGAGCCACCTCAGCGACAAAAAACAATGGCCCGTAATTTACGTAAATTGCGCGGCCTGTGAGTTGACATCTGTTGCCACATACATCCAGCATGCTAGCGTGGACTTGTCGAATCCACGTCACGCAGAGCCGTTGTCATATTGCCTTGCCATAGTGGAAGACCACGCTGTTAACCAGGCGGTGTTTTGGCTCGTCAGAGCATATAAGAAATCTATATTTCGGGCATCGTATAAACACAAAATATATGTCGGACGTTGCAAAATTGTGACTTTACAATTCGACAAGGTCACTTTGTTTCACAGTATTTAAATAACAGGAAAGAAAGTACTTAACGTCAGCGAATGCAGATGTTTTCTCTCGCCTCGTCACTTAATTTTTACAGTCCTTTGTCGCGTCATGTGTCTTCCAACAGTTATTTTTCTGCACTTTTGCCGGTGGTGTGCTGGACTGTGTAATGCTGTTTTAGCTATTATCAGCAAAACCAAGTTTTCCTCGAAGCACAGGTAGAAGTTAAAAATATTTTTATAACTACACGAAAGATTACGACATCGTGCACAACTAGCATTGAATTTATTCAATGTCATTGACATCAGCCACGAACTATATCACTTCATTACGTTATCTGAAGAAGGTGATAATGCGGGATAGTGAATTCATTTTTATCGGGAATTTATCTGAACAGAACAAATGTTACATGTGCAGCGCTAAAAAACTAATCATCGCACAGCAGAAGCCACGTCAACAGAAAATATACATTCATCCTGCCAAAATATCATGCGTGATAAAGGGACTCGAATTTTGATTGCCAACGTATCACATGCATGGTTAGTCTGATTGGGGTTCAAGCATGTTAATCCCGCTGAGACACAGGAAATGCAAATAAGAATTTTGGTTTTTCTCTTTGTTGGCTATCACAGGAATAACTATGACATAGGCCTAGTTTAGTTTTCGTGCTGAATATTAACGGTAAATAATTAAACAAATAAAATATTTGGAAAAAATGCAGTTATTACTGCCCCGCTACCAATTAAATCACGAACTTCAGCGTAACGAATAAAAATCGTTACATAATCCATTGATGAGATATATGGAAAAACATAAAAATGAAAATGAATCCTCTGTCACATGTTTCCATGTTACAGCACAGTTCTGAATTCATTGTTGTTTATCTAGAATCTTCATATGATACCGTACATTTGATCGTTGGTTCTGAGTACGAGACATATCTATGGCTGTAAAACTTCCATGAATTGCAGTTATAAAAAGTAAAATAAAGTGGTATGGCGTGACTGGCTGGGAGGCCGCGAAGGGCAGATTCAGCCGTCTAACAGGAAAGGTTTTCTCTATCCTCTGGGCTAGTGGGCACCTTTCCTTTACAAAGTATGATAGCTGTGTCCGAAATTTATCTTTAAATGACATTTATAAGTCGCACAAAGCTGTTACGATCTTTACACTCATGAACATGTAATAATTAATGTTTTAAGCTGACCACGCAGACTTATCCAGATAGCAATTTAACTTTTATTAAGCCTTTCATACACCTCAAATGTGGTTTTCAATTTAGATCTCATTACTCATTCACTGTGTAATTCTACTATCTCTTGCCTACGCTCGTAAAGGCTTTTTCGAGCTAAAGCACATTTTTAATTCCTTGTACTATCATCAGCAGAGTTCTGGATTCCGACTCGTAGTGTCACTTCAGATAACGCTGCATGCCACACGCGATTTCAAACAACCTTTCCCTTCGACGATTTGTAACATAAATGGATTTATCAACAAAACGGATTAAGAGGTCATTTAAACATCATCATCATCATCATCATCATCATCATCATCATCGATATCATCGATAACATCATCGACAACAATAACAACATTATAAGAGGCAGTTACAGTTAAGACTCCTGATACGTACGCTAGGCAAACTGCATCATTTACACAAGCTTACTACAGACCATATAACCAGACTCTTAACTACATAAATGTTTACTTAAAAATGAGTAGATCAGTTGAATCGAGAAATAAATAAAATAATAATACAATCGATTAAAAAGATTGCTTTCATTCGGTTGTTCTCATCGCCACATCTTCTGTAGGTGCTCTAACAGTTTCATTGACATATTTGATTAAATTACACAGAAAAAAAAACTATATTTTTCCTTTTGTAAATGTATTTGAAAAGCGTCATCTCATCGATATAACATTGTCTTATGCTTTTGGTAATTGGAGCTAATGTCGACATTTGTTGCCAAACGGCTAGTTACTGTGTATGTTCTAACTGCTCATTTCTGCACTGTTAAATCATAAGTGTTGACTGCAGTACGTTATCACCTTTTACTTGTTTATATTTGGTTATATACGATCATATAGATTTACTGTCAAGATAATGCTCTCCATCCGGTAAGGAAGACGACATTCTAGAGGAAATGTTTCCCGTCCATCTGAAATACATCATTTCTGATAACCAGACATTGACAGTAACTTACTGTTTTGCTATCACACAAAAATTATACCGATGATGAATCGATGAGATTATGCTTCCCAGATGCATTTACGAAAGGAGTGTTCAAATTTTGGCATTGTTAGATCATTATCGTTGACTGCATTATGTTATCGCCGTTCATCACTGTTATAGTCATTCTGATATTTGCTTTTTATTGAGCGCCCATGAACCGCTTTTCGTCCGTTTTTTTCGTCCATGTTTATGAATAGGCGTTTACTTAATACTGAACTGTGTGTCTGGGTCAAAATGCCGAAACGCTCAGTGGGTGGAAAGGAACCGAATCGTACATAAACTGCAGAGAAAATTACCTTCAAGATAAATTGAATGTGTGTATTGTATCTGTTAGAACGGCTCATATTCTAAAACAATATTAAATAAAGAAGTACCGAAAATTAACGAATGATGAAAAACATTTCTGGCGGGAAAAATGCTTTCGACTAATGACAGTATATGCTTAAAAAGCACGTGATTAAGTTACAAAACGCCGGCCGCTGTGGACGAGCGGTTCTAGGCGCTTCAGTCCGGAACCGCGCTGCTGCTGCTGCTGCGATCGGAGGTTTGAATCCTGCCTCTGCATGGATGTGTGTGATGTTCTTAGATTAGTTAGGTTTAAGTAAGTCCCACAGTACTTAGAGCCATTTGAACCATTTGAAGTCACAAAACACCTAAAAGAAACTGTCATATACTTCCTGTTCACGTCACTTCAGATTTACCGAAAAAGAATTATTGGTGATGGGTACAAAGGACAGAATTTCAATACATTTAAATAAAAACGGAATTGTTTATTTATTTAATCGTAAGTTTATAACGTAGCACCAGTGATGCGCCTTGAAAAACATATTTAATGCTACATGTGCGAAAAATTAGTATTTAAGTAAATACATACATAAATTTTGAGAATCGGCATTTTCATAAATGTTTTTTGTACAACCAATCTCTGAAATAAGATACGTTATTTGTCTAAAAAAGTTGGCAACCCAAATAATGGTTTTTGTACGTCGCAGAAGGCATTGTTAAGAACAGTTTCTGACCATTTTGAGTCACTGACTTGACACCTTCCAGCAAGTCTCGAACGGTTTGAGTTTGGCGGAATCAATGTGGCACAGCTGTCTTCTTTATGAGCATGCGCGAGATAGTCGGAAGTTGCTGTCTGAGGTTAACGTTGTACCAGTAAATGCCGCAGTGTTCCGAAGCAGCGTTACACCGCTACATGTCTGAACATGTAACTACACAGGAAGTAGTCGACTAGGTCATCTTTTGTAACTCAGGAATAAAGCTAAGGCCCTACGGCAGTCTAACTCGTCAGGGTAGCGCCTCCCACACTAATTTCCTTGGTGTGTCGTTCCGAGATACAAAGTTGCTAACAGCAGCACCGCACCTCAGCATCATGGCCTGCTGTAGAAACGCAAAACGAGTTACAGGCAAACTACAGCTGAATCTGAACGACAGATATTACTGGTCTAGTGAATAACGTCCGGAGGCTCCGCGAGGCTGTTCTCAGGTGATGGAGTTGCCAATAAGATGGTAATAATACCAGGAAAAAGTAGAGAATTCTAGAAACGCCTGTGGAGGATTGATGAACGGTGCAGGGTCTGGCAGGTGACCTTGAACGTAAATAAATGTACTGTATCGCGCCATAACAGAGGAAGATTACGTTATTGGCGATAAACCACTGGAAGCAGTAACTACTATAAAATATCTAGGAGTAAACGTATGGAGCAACCTACAGCACAATGACCATCACAAACACACTGTAAGGTAAACAGATATGAGGCTGAGATTTACAGGGCAATCTTAGTGTAATTCATCCACGAAAGCAGTTGTTTACAAAACAGTTGTTCGAGTGATTGTTAATGGGACATTGTATGTCCTATGCCACCAGTGTTAAATTATCGAATTTTGGGATCCATTATCTTGGAAACTTTTTAAGACATCAACTTAAAATTTTCCATAATTATTGAATGCATCTTTCTAGATACACTAAACTATTATTATTATTAAAATTATATTGTAGGGCATGTTGGGTTTTTTTTTCAAACAATTTTTGACAGAATTTTGTAAATAAATTAACATAAAAACGAAACAACTCAGGATATTTTAATTATTCTAGTTTCGTGTGTGTTGAATTTCACACTTGGCATATTATGAAAATTTCATGTCTCTACCATCAGTACTTCTTTAGAAAACGGGCCATTTACTGGAAAAATGTAGTTCAGAGATATTGAGGGTTAAAGCTTTTTTATTACAACATCTTCTACAAACGTAGATTTTAGCATATTTTATTCACTGGAATTACTCTGGCCCATAGTCTGTGTCTTCTTCAGTGTCATAACAGTCCAGTGCTTGCCTCCTCCTCTTCTTTCTTGCTTCTCTTGTCATTTGCTGAGCAGCTAACTCTGCTTCACGTACACGAAGCTCATCCAGTTCCCGCAGTCCTTCAGCTGTGTTCTGTCCAAATCGTACCCCTAAATTCTCCAGAACTGTAAGTCTGTTATAGTTCCCACCATTAAAAGTTATTACAGCATCAGACACTGCTAACATTAGAGTCATAAGGCTAACAAATACATTTTTAGGCACACGGCATCACACAACATTATTGAATGACTCATTCACCATCTGTGTCTTCTCATGTAAACACTTCTTTCGTAGTTCAGGATTTGCCAAATCTCTGTAAATGGGTTTGATTGGCTCTATTACTGCCAAAGGAAGACAATGTTTATGTGTAAATTCATGCAGGGTGCCAGAAAATTCTACTTGCCTATATTTACACCAAGTGTTTAGTGGAGGTGGACACAAAGCACGACATGGCTTTTCATTGGTGTTTTCAAGTACTTCAGAAGAAAATGCAAGTCCCACATACCTGTTACCAGAAAATTTGCCTTTCTTGAAGTTACTTTTACGCTTAGTCTTTTTTTTACGTATAGAAAGCAATAGAAGTTAACTTGCTACAAAAGTAGCCGATAATCACATTACTTTGGGTGTAGGACTTCGTCCGGCGTTACAGACTCTGGCTGTCGTCGCAACAGGAGCGGGAGCATACGTTGTACAATGTTCCAGCATCTGCCTGTCACAGCACATATCAAGCGGTGCACATAGTCGTAATGCCAACTTCTTAGACGTAGCAGTAGGCACAAAACAAAGCAATTCATAGCCTTCTAGACTGTGTAGTTCCCAAGATATGACTGCTCAACTGTAGCCAGTCACACGTCAACATTCAAAACATTATTAGAAGGTGTCTGATTTTAATGTATTATATATCAAAATGTTCAGTAAAGTACAAAGTACATTATGGAGTAGAAAACAGAAAATGTCAAATTTCAACGAATTTCACGTACAATGTCCCCTTAAGTAGACTGAGAGAAACAATTCGCAGCGCCAAGAAGCAGTTGTACTGGCAGGCGTGTTTCTGCATCTGAAAGATGACGTCTTTTCTATCCATATTTCGTGACAGCCGCATAAGAGTGGCGCTAGTACCGCCACTATGAGGATGCAAATCAGGTTTGCTCTCAATACACGCTGTAATCGTCGTGAGCGTTAGTTACCTTAGAGACTGGACATGATGAGTTGACATTAGTAAAGGATGCCCAAGGCGACAAGGACGCCATTACCACAAGCTCACTCAGTTCCAATGATGTCGTGTAATAGGACTACGTGTAGCTTGATGTTCCTTCTGCGATATTTCAGGAGGAATTGCAGGAGTGTACCCACTGAACACGATTGTTGGCAGCAGTGGGTCACGAGACTGTACACAGTCGTAAAAAGACCGGGCTCCGGACAGTGGCACTACCGAACGGAAAGACCATCTCTCTCCGTGCTTCACACATTAGACCTACACCTGAAGTTATGGTCTGGGCAGCGTTTTCGTATGACAGCAGGAGCACTCTCCTTCGTATTCCACGCACCCTGACTGCAAATTTGTGCGCCAGTCTGGTGATTCGACCTGTCATGCTGCCACTCATGAATAGCATTCTATGGGATGTTTTCCAACAAAGTAACGCTTGCCAGCAAACCACTGTTGTAACCCATATGCTCTACAAAGTGTCGACACATTCCCTTGGCCTGCTCGATCAGCAGACCTGTCTCCAATTGAGCACATACGGGAGAACTCCAGTCTCAGACAGCATCAAACGTCCCTGTACTGACCGACCAAATGCAGCAGGCCTGGAACTTCATCCCACAAACTGACGTCCGGCACATGTCTAACAGAAAGCATGCCCCTTTGCACAGCTGCATTCTACATTCTGGCGGGTACAAAGGTTATTAATGTACCAGCATTTCACATTCTGAATGATTCATCTCGCGCTTAGCCGTGACCTTGCAATGTTAATGACTTAAATATGTTCCCAACATTTCGTTGCTCTACATTAATTATTTTTTGATGTTGCAATTTTTTTGATTAGTGTATTATTCATCAGGTTGGAGCATAGCCCGGAGGAGTTAAGAGATGGGCAATGAATAGCGGTAAGTTTCTTTATAAGATCCTTTAGCTGGAAGAAGAGCGTTACGGAGATGCTCAGAGGACTCCAGTGGCAGACGGTATAACAGTGGTGATGTGAATGACAGACGAGGTTTACTATTAAAATTCTGAGGGCCTACTTTCCAGGAAGAGTTGGGCAACTTATTGCAACATATAATTCCGGTCACATAGGTCTCGCGAAATGACGACAACGAGAAGATCAGAGAACTCAGAGCTAATACGGAGTTTTACAGACAGTCGTTCTTCGCGCAGCCCACTCCTGAAAGGAATTGGGCAGGAGGGAAAGAGATAGTAGAACCAGAAGTTCCCTCCGCCACACACCGTAAGGTGGCTTGCATAGTAGAGCTGTAGACGTGGACAGATACTGTAACTACAGATTTCACTACTGGACCAGTCTCGCGCGCGACACCAAATAGCTTGTTTTCTTCTGTGTTTGAATACGAAATGAACAGATCGTTAGGCGCCCGATTTGGTTACGATGCAAGTTTCCTCTGCGACGTTCACACGCGCAGAGCAATGGCGCTCCTGACTGCAACGCGCCGCCTACTCTTGTCGCTGCAATTGAATTTCATGAAGGCACGAACCACGCAGGCAGAAACTGCAGCATGAGTATCAGCAGCTCTGCGGGGAATGAACTGTTCTGTTCCGGTGGCTGTCTTGCCCTAGGTCGGGAGAACTCGCTCGCCTCACGACACAGGCCAGCGCAGAAGACACGCCGATACAAGCGTGCCTCAAAGCACTCCCAACTGGCATATCGTACTGCAGTTGCACGCATTGGGGTACACGCCAGAGAATTCATAACAAACGACGCAGATAAAATTTTTCAGTCGGGTTGGCAGTGAGCCATCAAGCAATCGCAGCGCGAGCCGACTCCCCCACCCCCCACCCTTTCCCGCTGTTGCTCAGTCACCACTTCGCAGCCTTCGCTATCTCATCTCAACGGGCCGAAACGTGGAGAGCAAATGAAGAGGCTACGCTCCGGTTTTGGCAGTCAGATACACCAACCGCAAACAACCGAACCGCTGGTGACGATCTTAACGTGAACTCGTGATATACACTGAAGTATCATCATCATTGCCCTAATTTGAAAGACTGCAATAAGATTCTCCCAGGATGCAGAAGGTATCGATCCATACGCTTGTTCATATTTTCGATGTTACTGGCAGACACCCTCAGTGAGTACAATTTTAACTATACAGTTTATTTCCGGCACTGCTCACACACGCGGTTAATGACTATACCGGACTCTACTACTTCAAATATTTACTGAACGAGGCTGCGTCTAAACATACTGTGACTCAAGATTTAAATGAGGATACTCCAGCAGGAGAAGTTGATGGTTATGGTAAAATGTGTGATGTGATATAATATTTTCGGTATTATCTATACGATCAATCTACAAGCTGAAATATGAGTAATTACGTTGTACGTTAGAATTTAAAATAATCTACGTAAAAAATCACGCAAAGATGCAGATTCTGAAACAACATAAAAGACTGTGCGACCAACTTCCCGATTGTTTTTATCGTCGGATAAAGCATACCAGTATCACATTACACTGATGATCTCACAACTACACACCACACAGAAAATAAATTACTTCAACAGAAGTATTTAAATACGAAGACTATTAATTTATCCGGATCACCGAATACTATTTGTGCTAAAGAATGTATCACAATATAGCGTGTAGAGTCGCCCAGCATACATACGTCTCGCCTTCCGAAGTCCTCAAGACAAAACGGGACGTTTTAATCGACACAATTTAATTTTATAATTATCGTTATAAAAGCGAGCAGAAAGAAGGATGGCAAATATTCAAAACTCGAGCGCGGATCTACAGCTTACAGCTTACGCTAGGTACAGCAGAAAATATTACAATCGCAGGTTCTGAGAGCCCTGCCAGTGAACGGCTGGGAAAACAGTAAGAATTTTTAAAAAGTTTAAGGGGATCTAACTACATAATGTGAAATCTTAATACAAAGAAATTTTAGGACAATTAAACAGTTTTGAGGATGGAGATTTTGGTATACGAATAATCAGAATAGCTTCGATATAAACTTCATTATATAAACATTTATGGCGGTCAGTAATTTAAAATTTTTCCTGTCAGTCTAAGTTTTAAGTCTATAGACTTATTAACTACTCTTCTTAGATGTTTAAAACTTCGTGCACACATTTATGGCACAGTTATCTCAAAAGTAGACTACAATCAAATGATTTCAATAAATAGGTTTTATACTATAAATACATAAATTCGACAATTAAAATTAAAGTAAATTTTTATAATTAATAAGGGCATATTTTTCCTCTAGGTGATAGTAATCTGGCGTCTGTAGCCTACTTTTCTCCAAATGGTAGCCAGAAATACCACAAAAAATTTCAGACCGCTAGCTCAAATAGTTTCTTTTTTGGATAAAATAAACATGGCATAAAATTTGACTCTTGGGAAATTCAGTTTAAAGGTACACTTCGTATGTTACTCACCTCTATTGTTCTTAAAACCCTCCAGTTGCATAATATTCTTGGTTTGTGTGTTCCTCATCTTCTCTCTTCCTTTTCTTGCTCCTCTTTGCTAATCTGGCCTTGTTAGTTGCCTCAAGAACCCATTTTTCGCCTTCGACCACTCTCAAGGAATCAGTTGCCATCAGTGCTTGTCTCACATTGAAACCAGGAGTTAGTACCAACAACTCTAAAACATCACATCTGCTTACTGCCCCATCATTAAAGCAAATACTGCATCTATTATACCCAACTCATGGTAATCACATGGTTGAAGCATTCCATTAACATTTTCTGTCTTTCCATGTAAGCACCGTAACAGTAGTTTAGTGTCACTTAGGTCCCTGTATATGGGCTTAATTGCTTCCAATACCTGAAATGGCAGGGAGTGATGGTGTGCATAAGTATCACCATTTGCTATTGCTTTTTTGTATCCATAACATGTGTCTACACCATTGTCGCAGAGAGCATGTTGTGGATGGTCATCCGTAGAAGCTTTATGGAAAAAGGTAGCCCATACTGCTTTATTCATGGCCTCAATATTGTCTCGATTCCTTCTTGTAGCTAAACCATAACAGATCTGCAGTTTGTCCACCTCGTTCTTGGTAAGACGACTCCAACCACCAACTGGTTTGCTATCACTGAGCTTTTTTCCCTTTATATCTTTTATTAGCTTACGTAAATGTGTGCTATCCTCTTTTGGACATTGCCTACTCACTAACTTCTCAATTTTTACAGTTCTTCCATATTTGTAAACTCTTTGGAGTCTCCGTCTCCACGACACTTCACATACTGTACACCACAATTATCTTCTGGCCTTTGAAATATTCTGAGAACTCCCTCTGATTACATTCCACCACTCTACCCAGAAAAATCGTGAACACAAACATGATCCTGGTTATTTCCTTTGCAACCATGACATTTCTTTGTCATACATCCTATGTCAATCACCTTTCCATTTTCTAGGGATGTTGCAGTGACACCACCATTCAATGATAAGTGACCATGCTTCTGCCACGTCCCATCAAAGGTTGCAGCTTGTCGGTGTCACCTTCACTGCATAACAGTTTCTTCTACTGCTTTCTTCATTGACACAGCACTCATTTGACCAAGACTTTCAAGAAGTAACTGTGTGTACTTCTCAAATATTGTAGCTGGGGGCAAATTCATGATAGCACAAAATGTTTGAGCTGCCTTTCTACGCTTCCCAATACACCTCATTGCATATGCAAGTCTGATATCTGTGTTATAAACTCTTCCTCTGCACAGTCCAGACGAACACCCAGTTTTAGTTACCCCACAGAAATCACAAAACACTTGTAACTTACTAGCCACACCTTTCCTGCCTTCAAAATCTTCGACGATTTTAATACCGCCTTTTCCACGAAGAGCACACACAGCAGCATTCTTTAGCAGCGAACATAAAGCACTCAATTCAGCAATTATGGAAACACATTCCTTTACTGTGTTTTGATCATATTTTATAGAAATGTCACTCTGGGTACTCAAATATTTTAGCTTCTGTCTTGAGGCACTTGGCGGTGTCGACAAAACATCCAGTTGGTTTGTGGATGTAATTTCACAGTCTCTACTTTCCAACGAAGTAAACCGATTACCATGAAACTTACGGATTCAATTTCCAAAACACTTTTTTGGAGGCATAACTACTTCCGAGTATGACACAGTACCAACAATTCAACAACGTACAGACCTTTGAACACAAACAACTCCTGAAAACCATAGATATACAAAGGAAAACAAAGGGGCATCGGAAAGCGTGTGTGCTAACAGGGCCGCCAACTCAAAAAACGATTACGCAATGTATCTTTTCGAAGCGGCAAAATAATAATGACGTCCTTTGACATCCCACCGCAAGAGTCGTTGCCGCATACTGATATATATTTAAATTGGTTTTTAAAGATGTTCCCGATGTCCGAATCGATTCATTTAACTACAATTTTGTTCACAAAACTCAAAATATTGATTGAAGACGGTATAAAATTCGAATTTTTGAAGTAGATTCACTAGCAAGTGATTAAGTGATATCACCAATCCGAAGGCTGCTTTGAACACCACAGCACTTTATTAGCCATGATCTTGTTGGCGGTGGTGTGAAAGTCTAAATTTTATAGTATCAGTTTAGTATATTCGGGAGGGATGTATTGTGTCGTTACATGCGACGTCTGAGCCGAAGCTAGTTCAACATGGAAGTGCCACCGTAGTAGTACTGGTTGCGGTTCACACTGAGGCGATACATACGCGATATGCGACACCGAAACAATCCTCATTGGCGGAGCGCACAAAAGCATGACAACCGAAGCGACTTGACTGGTTCACACTGGGGCGACAGCGATACGACACCGACACCTACCTCTGTCGTATCGCCCGGTACAACACGGAGTGCTGGTCGCTCCACGCAACTTGGGACACACAACACACGGTAAGGGCAATTTCATGTCATCCGATGTGCCTCAACAAGAATTGTTTTATTTAGAGGAAGCAAAACTACACCCGTCTGTTAGTTTTTCAGCAGGCGTTTTGCTATTCGCGTAAAAACGCAAAAAACACAGTTTTGGAATTCGCAATTCGTACTTGTTTTCCGCTATGCAGTCTCTCTCATATGAGTTGGAGGAAATTATTCGTTAAAAAAATACACATCTTTTAGTCTGACATGACAGCTTCATATTGAACTAGATTCTTTCTTATTATTGTCCAAAGTTATGATGCTTGATAAATAAGGAAAGCAATGGGCAGATTTCAAGTTTGCAGCGAAGAATGCAGTCGCTGGGCAGTTTACGTTTGGTGTGTTTTATATCCCAGATTCCTGCCTATAAAATACAGCTGACATAACGAAACTCTTTCTAACTGTGGGTGGAGAGCGATACCTCTTTCCTTTATCGAGAAAATCGTGAGATATATTGGAGGCAGTCCGCGACCGGATTGGCAGCTATGCGCCGCACGCAACGCTATTGCCGCCTGCTACGGGGAGTTTGGAGCTGTCTCGTGTTTCTCTTTTTCGTATGCGGCCGATGCCAGAAGAAGCTGGAAATGAAAAACTTACTGAAAGGAAAAGACGTTGGGAATCATCAGCTGGTGGTGATGACTAGATGTTTTCTCAGGGAACTGTGAGATACGCGTAAAATATATCTGAAGGCTAAACTCCTGTTCCTTCTGAATGAGTTAATGAGCAATTGACGTAGCCGAGGCTCCGAATTTTTCATATCACAATGGGCTTCTTCCATTTCTTTAAATACAGTGTCTAACCTTACGCAGAGTTCACCACCAATTGCTACACCACTGATGGTTACTGATCTCACTTCTAGCAACGTTTCTTCGGAATACTACGCAAGCTGAATCATATACTACTTTCAAAAACTGAACAGTTGTAGAAATACTATCATAAGTTTATTAATTCGTAGACATTTATGTATGTACTACTTTGAACATCAGGCAGCATCACTACAAATAAGATTTTCATAGTGGCATTTTTAACGTCGCTCAAACACTTTCACCAACTTTCCTTATCATAATGGGTAGCTTCTCATCAGGAGACGTAGAAATTCGTAAATTTGTGTCCTGCTTTGGCAGAATAGTTGATACTAGTCGCTCCAACAGTGGAAACTAACTGGACTCATTCTGTAGAATTTGTCAAATTTTTCGCGTTGAGAGGCCCAACGAGAAACGACAGCCGAATATGTTTGATATTTGCAACATTGTACGTGTGCACCCAGAGCTTCTTCCCTTTTCTGTTTCGAGCTTTGTATAACCGCAAGCCAAAATAACGTCCTCTTCAGACGAACTCATGATTGCAGCTGAAACTGAAAAATGATTCGTGCTGTTTTCTTGCTTACCGTATGGCGAATCACATCGCGTATCCTATGATCCCAGTGGGAACACGAGTGTCGCGTCGTGTGGCATTTACTGCAACGTTTCGTATCGCATGTAGTATCGTCTCCATGAAAAGAGTCTTATAGCATTATAGCGCGGAAGACCCCACCTGGTCCAAGTCTATTTTAAGTCGCTTCGGCGATTTGTCTGTCGATGAAAATGAGGCGAAATGACTGAGACAAAAGTTAGACTCAATGCCCCGAGCGAAGAATATCTCTGACCCAGTCGGAAATCGAATTGTAGACTATTGTAGACTTCGCTATTTAGTTGAAGCGAGGTTAATTACTGGAGCATGAGCTGCGGATGGTATTACACAGACTGCTAGTAAAACAAAAACACGAAAATTAACAGATTTATGACAGCATATTGATGTCTAATAGACTGCAGCAAGAAAACCCTCAACCTTTGAGAGGAACTCAAGAAGAGAACGAAACGAGTGTTTCTCAGAGACAGCATTTTCTACCGAGTCCGGGATATTCACGGCTTATCGCTCACATTATCGATTTTTGTTATAAACCTATTGGAAATCGGGTGTGCAAACGAGAACGGTAATTTCCGTATGCTAGTTGAAGTAGTGTTATCAAAATGCAGCTAATATTTCTGTCCAGCGTTCAAAGAATGACGGCTGCAATTCCTTTCGATCGTATCTAACAGCATAAAGTACAAACTTCACGAGGGAGTATTTGTCCTTGGATGGCAGTGTTGGAATTTCTAAACACTTGAACAGCGGCCAACGCTAAGTTCGTGCAAGGGCGTCGGAAAAATTTCTGGCATCTCTGATCTGTGTTAAGCAAATTCTACAACGAATTTCCACTCTGCAACGGTGAGTGCGCTGAAACGTAACTTATGGGTGCAGAGTTTTAATCTGCCAGGAAGTTTCCGATCGAATTCTCTTTGGATGCCCAACACGATTAGAAATGACAAGAGTTAAAATAAGAGAATAAGGCTCCGCTTTTACGTGCAAGGAACGGCAGACATTCTTCCGAAAAACAGCACCTTTAAGTTCCTGTGTACAGGGTGTCCATTAAAGGACTCCCTGATTTCAAAATTAAATATCTCGAAAACAAAGATCGATAGAGGAATGCAGTAAACGGTATGTTTATTGTGAAAGCTGTAAGAAGTTTATACAGCAGTTTGAAAAAATAGTTGCAAAAGCTGCTAACAGATGGCGCTGTAATCGCCATACGTAATGTATAGTATAAATAGCGATTCGAAGCCCAGAGCGATCAGTTCCACTACTGAAACGTGAAAGGGCGTTAGCGTACCGAAGGAAGAGATTAAAACCATGTACTCCATTGAACAACGCGTTTTTCTGGTGCTAGAGTACCACAGGTTAGAAGAGAGTCCTACGGCAACAAGGCGAAGTTTTCAAGCACGATTTAATGTTCCAAAAGGACCCGATGCGAAACCATTCGTACGCTCTTTGCAAAATTTCAACGAACAGGCGGCGTAACTTATGATATTGTGGGGCATGTTGGCCGCAAGGAAACCGCAGATACGACTGAGAATATCGCCACAGTTTCTGGAATTATTCAGCGAAATCCAATGTCATCCGTCCGCAGAATTGCATCTGAGACTGGTTTGAAGCATTCCAGCACCCACAAAATACTGAGAAAGAGCCTACACACGTTTCCATTCAAAATTCAAACGCACCAGGCCATACCCGTACGAGCTGTGCAACGAAGGGTTGCCTTTGCTAATCAGATGCTCGTAATGATTGATAGTGAAGGATTTGATGTTGGCTGCATCTGGTTTACAGATGATGCACACTTCCACCTGAATGGATATGTGAATAAGCCATATTGGTGTGAAGCGAAACCCCTGTACTCTCCTAAAGTCACTGTGTGGGCTGCAGTATGCAGCAGAGGCATTATTGGCCCTTTTTTCATTCGAGAAACGGTCACTGGTGCACGTTGCGTTGCAATTTTGGAACAATTTGTCGCCACACAGCAAGCGTTGGAGGATCGACCAGGTACTGAATGGTTTATGCAAGATGGAGCCCGACCACATCGGACCGAACAAGTGTTTCGCTTTCTTGAGGAATACTTCGGGAATCGAGTCATTGCTTTGTAATATCCCAAATTTACTGATGCAGGCATGGATTGGCCTCCATATTCATCGGATTTGGCTCCCTGTGACTTTTTGTTTTGTGGGGCACAGTGAAAGACATGGTCTACCCGAAGCATCCCGCCACGATGGACGGGCTTGAATCGGCGATCTCTGTGGCATGTGAATCCATTTCGGTTGAGACACTACCAAATGTGATGGCGAATTTCATTCTTCGTTTGCGCCACCTCTGTAGTGCCAATGGTGAACATTTTGAAAACATTGTGATGTGATTGTTTGCAAAGATTGTTTTCATACGATTATTTCACTTATGTATGCTGATATGAGCTGTACCGCGTACAGCGCCATCTGTTAGCAGCTTTTGTAACTATTATTTCAAACTGCTGTATAAACTTCTTACAGTTTTCACAATAAACATACCGTTTACTGCATTCCTCCATCGATCTTTGTTTTCGGGATATTTAATTTTGAAATCAGGGAGTCCTTTTCTGGACACCCTGTAGTATCCCCATTGCAAAAAGGGCTATCCTAGGAATTTCTACAGCTAGTGGCGACGCACCGCAAAACAAACTACTGCGTGCGTGTTTAGTGGGAGCCTTTAGGAAACAGAGCAAACGAAACGGGAACAAGGCAAGTAATTTCTGTAAGTGTAGCAGACAAATAGACAAATCTGTAAAAACCGAAGAAGTCAAATGTCATCATAACTAATGTGAGATTATCTTCAAAGCAGCAGGCTTGTGTCACTATCAGCATTTCGTATCAAATGTCACGGTTCGTTGCCTGATAAAAGCCGTCACGATGCGTGCCGCGGCAATGAACGGTGCGGCCGGCGGTTACGGCAGAGGGGCTCACAAGAGTCACGACGACAAGATGGCTCGACTCTGACCTTTCACAGACGTCGACTTCATGAGTGAGAAAAATATGGCGAGAAGCGTATAGAAGAGGTCGACAGCGTTGAAACTTGGGATTAAAACTTTATGATAAATTCAACTGGGAGGCGCATACCACAGAACTGCTGAGGACCCTGAACAAATCTGCCTTTCCACTGCGACTGCTGCAAGAGATAATGATATGAAAACTAAAATGAAAATACAATTCGCTTACTTTAATTCCGTAGCGACATACGTGGTCATATTTTTAGGGCTGGTTGCTCGAGTGTTAAAGCGTGTAATACGACTTATTTGTGGTGCGAACTCCAGAACGTGCTGCAGACGCCTGTTCGACGAACTAGAGATGTACTACCTACTACTTCTCAATGAAATACCTTAATGAAGATTGTCATACGTAATACATTGTTATGGCAGGCCACGTAACTTTGAGCGAATGCTGCACTGCACTTCAAAGTGACACAGACACTTTACACCATTCTCCGACACCGTCAGCAAGTCTCCGTTAACAAGTGTCGGAATGTTCTGCCAGTGGTTTAGTTTATCGATGATAGACATCCGCTACTTGGTCACGAAGGCATTCGAGAACCGCTGTGTGAAAGGGGCTAGAAAATCCTCCCCCCTCCCCCAGGTGCTCCTTTAGTTTGCCGAAAACACAGAAATCGCGTGGTGCGAGTTTAGGACTTCTCGATCAGCATAACCAACGAGCATGCGGCCCTGGCCAAATTTTTGGTCCATTTCAAGGAGCGGACTTGACATTGAATTTGGTCCAGACACAGCCAAAATTACACGGCGAATCTCTGGACAATTTATACGTTTAGCCCTTGAGAATCTTAGTGCCCCGTATCCTGCACTCTGTAGTAAATCTCCAGTTGCTGCGCCATTTCAGTGACACACTGTGTTGCGTACCGCAGCAGAACTGTGCCCGCGGTAAACCTGGAATACGTACTCTCTTCCGACAGTGCGTCACTCTTGTTACGCAATGATTACAGAGTGGGACTACATGTGCCACATACTTTCTGAAGTCCCCGCGTATTTCTCTTTTTCAAACGTACTGATCGGTTCATGGAATGAATATCAAAAATAAGAATAATGTTCACAAAGATTTGAGGTTACTTACTTTGGTCCAGAACGGTAACCATTATTGAGATACACGCTGTTTCAATAGCTTGGCAGCAGCCATAAAGATTAAGAAGAGTAAACGATTGACGAATTTAGTAGAATCAACCTATGCTTATATTAATAATATCAAATAACGCAAGTTTTATGTAAAATCTGACTTCTGCACATCTTCCGTGCAGTAATGTGATCAACGTTAAGTAAGGTGTTTTAAACTGAATTTCTATTTGAATAGTCGCGGCTACAATAGCGTAAGAATCCTCATAATTATGTACCTTATCGTATTATACATTTACGTGTTTTGTGGCAAGTTGTTCCTCATCAGTGATCTAAAGGAAAATTTTTGTCCCAATTTTCACAGCCAAACAAACAGCAGGAAATAGACAAAGGGGATAAGGTACTGGCCAGACTAACGTCTAGTGCTCCAGAAAATGTACCTAAATTCTCGAAAGTAAAATGATGATAAAAAAACTTAGTGATCCAGGGAAAACCTGATATACACTGAGTAAAAAGAAGACGACCCACCACGAAGTACTTATCCGAATGGGACGGAAATCGGTAGATGTGATGTTCATTTACATACAAAAATGATTAAAATTTCAAAAAAAAATCGATGATTTATTCAAGAGAAATAGCTTCACAAATTCAAATCGTCTATATGTCCACCTCTGACCAATATGCAAGCAGTTATACGGCTTGCAACTGACTGACAGAATTATTGGATGTTCACCTGCCAAATTCTCTCCAACTGGTGCGTTAGATCGTCGAAATGTCGGAATAGTTTGAGGGTCCTGTTCATAATGCTCCAGACACGTCTTTGTTGGTCATCAGGGCTCATTTCGAAGCGGGACTTATCAGTAAAGAGAGTTCTACTCCAGTCAATGAGATTCCAGGCCAAAGATGGTCTAACCCGCCAGTTGGACAGAATTTGACACTATATCCCTCACGACATCCAACAACTCTAAAAATCTACGTCAAGCCGAATAACAGCTTGCATAAGTGCCGGAGGTGGACCAACGCGTTACTAACCAGCTCAATTAGTGAATTTCTTTCTCCCGAATAAATCGTCAATTTTTTTCTGAAAATGTGTTCACTTGTTTCTCTGTACATGTGCATCACACATACCGATTTTCGTCACAGTGGGATAATTCCTTCGTGGTGCGTCTTTTTCCTTTTGTGTTACAGTATATTTCACGACAGCTACTGCCAGCGTGTAACTGAAGTGTCAAAAAGTATATCTCTTCACGCTCTAGCTATTTCACACATAGAAAGTTACGTTGGGGTGATCTTTAACTGTCAAAATGGCTTCCTTTGAATCAAGTACTAAATTCAGGTCATTTCAAGAACAGAAGATGCTAAGAAAGCAAATGAGTTGTCAAAAAGATCAAGTTTTATGGACAACGCCTACAAATAAAACAAACTGAGAGAGGGCCATACTTCTTTTAAAATGATTTGTTAAAAATTAAGAAATAAAACAGATTAGCGCCTTTGAATTGTGCTTGAAACCGTGTACATCAAATGAGGTGCCGGTTGAGAAAGTAAAGTTCAATGTTTAACTTAGACAGTTACTGGTTTAAAGAATACTATGGGACATTTTGTCTAGAGGATTATGTAGACGTGCAGTCCGCTGTAATGTGGCCTTGACATATTTCTACCATCTGCACATGAAGGTGTAAAAAAAGTTCCAACAAATATTTTTCCATACAGAATTCTTCAAATATCAGGAAACAAAATACGCTCTCTCAATCAGCGTCTGGTTTGCTGTGCATGATTTCTGGCATCATTTAAAGACGCGTCAATTGTTTCTCTTACCCCTTTTCTTACTTTTTGGCAAATCATTTCAGAAACAATTTGACCGATTTTTTTAGAGTTTTATAGTAAATACGTATTTCTGTTTCATGACATGTTGTACGCCCACGAGGATCTCCTCAGTATGAATCTATGGAACTCAACGTACCTCTAGTTTAAAGTAATGCAATATAATCTACATCATCCGGACATGACTGAGGGAGGGGAGAGGCTCTATTTTTAAGGAATCTTCGTGACAGTGTTGTAGCGTTTAGGAGATTGATGGAATGCTTAATTTAGAGTGGCGGAGCAAGATTTTGATTCTTGCTTCTCCCTGGTAAGAGCGAAGTGTTTTTAAGCCACTGCGCACCACGCCCAGTAAATTCTGTAGGAGTACTTGCTTGTCTGTAACCTTGGACGTTTCATCACGAGCATATTCGACAAGTCACGACTGCGTTCACAGTTGGCCTTCCTTTTACTCCTTTCCAGCCCTTTAATCGTAGAGAGCCTAGAATGTGATACTGAGAATTAGATATGAATCGACTCCAAACATAAAATTTCGTGCGGGTACTCCATTACTTTTCTACGTGCGTATTGTTTTCCAATACTGTACTCATTGTAGTAAGGAATTTCATAACCTTGCAATGGGAATAGAAAGAAAAAAAAAAACTTTCGTCATCACGAATATCGCCCTGTTCTTCACGACTCCGACGACTTTTCAGAGCCGGCCGGAGTGGCCGTGCGGTTCTAGGCGCTACAGTCTGGAGCAGAGCGACCGCTACGGTCGCAGGTTCGAATCCTGCCTGGGGCATGGATGTGTGTGATGTCCTTAGGTTAGTTAGGTTTAATTAGTTCTAAGTTCTAGGGGACTGATGACCTCAGAATTTAAGTCGCGTAGTGCTCAGAGTCATTTGAACCATCTGACTTTTCAGAAAGGTACGATATCCTCCTCCATGTTGTTCAATTTGAATATTGAGCGAACTATGAAGGAAAAGAAAGAGAAATTTAGAAAGGGAATTAAGTTTAGGAAGAACAAATGAAAGCTTTGAGGAGTGAAGATGGCTTTTTAATTCTGTCTGAGACGACAATGCACTTCGAAGATGACATGTATGGAACGGTTGGTGTCTTGAAAATAGGTTACAACATTAACATCAAGAAAAATTGAACAAGTGTAATAGAATGTAGCCGAATTAAATAAGGTGGTGATGAGGGCATTAGATTAGCAGATGAGACGCTGAAAGTAGTAAATGTGTTTTGCTGCTTATGCAGGGTGTTAACTGGGGATAGCTGCAGTACAGAAGATAGATAAATGTAAATGTCGTGTGAGTAGGGCCTCCCGTCGGGTAGACCGTTCGCCAGGTGCAAGTCTTTCGAATTGACGCCGCTTCGGCGACTTGCGCGTCGATGGGGAAAAAATAATTACGATTAGGACAACACAACACCCAGTCCCTGAGCGGAGAAAATCTCCGACTCAGCTGGGATTTCAACCCGGACCCTTAGGATTGACATTCTGTCGCGCTGACCACTCAGCTACTACCGGGGGGGGGGGGGGGGGGGGGGGGGGGGGGGGGGCGGACAGTACATAAGATACAACATGCAGACTGCCAATAGCAAGATTGGTTTTTTTCTGAAAAAGAGGAATATTTTAATATGTAACATAAATATAAGTATTATGTAGAAGTTTCTTACGGTATTTGTATGAAATTTAGCATCGTGCGGAAGTCAGACGTGGACGGCAAGAACGCTGTCAATTATACGGGTAGATCGAATGGATGAAGAAAACGCTGTATAGCGTTGGCAAGAAAAGAAATTTATGGCACAACCTGACGAGAATATGTGATTAATTGATAGGACGTATCACGAGACAGACCAGCGTCGAGACATGCATCAGAAACAACAACGACGACGACGACATCGTAGAAGAACTGAAAGTACTCTCAACATTCTGATGGTCTGAACCATAAACCGATTGCACGTACATTTTTCCGCAATAACCTGCCGACTGTGTACGTCTTTAAATATTGTTCATGCAAATATTTCTGCGGAAACGTATTTGCAATTATCTCGCTGCTGCTTCCCTTGTGCACTAGATTGTAGATCAGGCCTGAAAGGAATGTGGGCTGTGGTATCGAACCAGTTAATGGATGATTGCAATCTTATTCCATAAATGAAAAAAAAGGAAGTCTGAGAAAATGCAGAAAAATCGATTGAAAAACAGATTTGCTTTCTATGTATAAAAACCCCAAGAGAAAATTTTGGATATTTTACGGCACTATGAATGATTATTCTCATCTACAAAATATTTCCACGTCATTGGATGTGCTTACTGAGAAAAGCTTATGGCATGACGCCGGTACAACCCATTTCAGCGCCAACTTGAAACCGGGGCATCGATTAACCCGAATGTTGGTAGTAAAGCAGCGTGGTGTTCGATCCAGCTGCTACACTCTTTCTTCTCTATGGTGAGAGCTCTCGGTTAACAATGGCTTGTAAATTAACGTGGCTCCCCACCCACGGGTCACGTTAATTTTTTTTCTTTTACACACTGAAAGTCAGCATAACTGCCACAGAAGAGAATAATCAGTGCTCGGGCTCTGGAGCTTTGGACTTGAAGTACTGACAGTTTCGCAATCACCAAGCCACACACCATAAGAGAAATACGCGACTGACTACTTTCGTATGTTTTCACTGACGTCGTCCAGTGCATTACCACTGCGACATGTCACTCGGTTGCACAACTCAAAAAAAGCAGTCTGTACTGTACTGTATTGTACGTCTCTTATGCTGTTATCAATATGTGAACTCGTGCTTGGGGGAAATGAATTGGTCCAAATTATGTGTTTGTGTTGGTTGTTAGTTCACAATTTCCTGCATATAAAATGGAGTATCGTGTGGTAATTCGTCTTTTCCACTTGAAGGGGAACGACGCTGCAAGAATCCATTCCGCGTTGAAAGGAGTGTGCAATAACAATGCCTCATGGCATGACACAGCGGTCAGTTGCCGCGCACCGACTTCCAGTGTGGTCGAACGAGACTGAAGAAAGATGTGGCAGACTAGGTCTCCGCGAAGAGCAGGAAATTGCGTGAGAAGTGACGGTCCTCGAGCTCGAAGAGCGGTCTATCACAATCGAGCCGATAGCGGAAAATGTGAAAATGGAAACAGTGGAAATGTTACAGTTGTGTCAGGCCAATCTAGACGACTTTTTTTTGCCTCCGTATCAACACGGGCGGATGCTCGGTGTGTCACTGTTAACCCCGAGACAAAGAAGCAAAGCAAGCAGTGAAAACATGCGGATTCGCCACCGCCGAAACATCGGGCAAGATGATGGTGAGGTTTTTTTTCCTAAGAGAGACGGGGGCAAGGGAGGAGGAAGGGGGTAGAGAGGGGAGCATTGTCATAGTATGGAGATTTATGCTCGCAAGTGGCAAATCGTCGGACAGGCATACTGCCGTAATGTCCTGATGAAGTTGCGGGAGGCTGTCAAGACGAAGCGTGGCGTGAAGCTGCACAAGTGGAGTTTTTGCTCCACGACAACGCCCCACTTCATACTGCACAGGATACAGTCACACGCGGTTCTTTCATTTTGTCCAACACCGCATATTTTCGTTACTTTCTCTTCACTCTGGTGAAAAAACTGTTGAGTGCCAGTCATGTCCAGGATGACAACCAGGTGGTTTTCAACGTTGGAACGTTTTTTGAACAGTCGAAATACAAACTTTTGCAGCCAAGGCCTCGTCCAAATCATCCCTTAATGAAAAAAAAAAAATATATGTTGCATTCAATACCGAATGCATAGAGAAGGGCTAAGTAACACCATCACAAAGTTCCATGGTCGCAGTCTCTTTTTCCCGATGTTGTAATTGAAACGACCACGTAACTCTCGTGGAGTCATATTACGTTCAGAAGTTGCTTTCCTACTACAGATAACATTTGTCTTCAAACCCCCTCACGGCTCCATGAGTGTGTTTAATTTTTCATTGTCTGTTGTATTTGGCTGACAAGATTTTCTCTCGAACTTGGTATGCTGTCACGAGCCTATGGATAATGGTTCCAGCTACGCCTAGTCGATTTTGGAATATTCTCATGGATGCACTGATAAGTAGCCAGGAATCCTTTGCCCTCGCTGGAAGATTGGACAATGCAACTTGACCATACAAAAACAAACTGTAAGGATAACAGAATTTGCGCACGTAATACTTTATCCAAAGATGCGCTAGCACGAGTATGGCGCAGAACACAGCAGTGAGGTGCACGTAATGAGGAAAATAAGCCCCGAAACTGAGCTGTTTGCGCTGAAGTTCTCAAGTTTTGTGGCAGATGAATCTGAACGATCGTCGTGCGAGTGTCGTTATCAAGCTCACACCTAGCGCCGCGGCAATATATTTTTGTACTGGTTGTAAACACCAGTTAGCGAGAATGCACAGGGCATCGCCACGCTGATACCAGGTCCCCCTCTCCCTTCCCCAGCCTTATCACCTTTATTGCACAGTATAATCTCTGCCGCTATATGTAGTATCTCGGTCTCGTTCGTAGCAACATTACAATTTTCTGGCGAAAATGTGTTGTAATCTGAACACAGTCATGAGCTCCCCCAACTCTGGACAGTAGCAAATGCAGAAACCGGGTCTAAGGCAAGAGAAATATAAACAAGGTTAAACTTTACATGTCGTCGGAGTTTTCAAATAATGAACTGTATTACGCAAGGAAACAAGTGCAGACAAAATGCGAACGTGGCCTTTTTAAGCGGAAATTGCACTCTTTGCGCGAAGTGGTTGACGGAAAGCATGTAAAGTCTAAATAAGCATTTTTGGAGGACGATATGGACTTCTGAAGATGTTCATCAAACTCCAGTAATAGACGCTACGAATGGGTCGTTCACACCACATAAATGATTGTTGTTAAAAATTTGAGAGCTGACGCTCCAAAAATAATCAGGCGACTCATTTTACTCCTTCCCACGATACGCTCCCATCGGCAGTAGTTCTTCCCCCCCACACCACTCGTGAACGGAACATGGAGCGTATGTTGGATTATGAATGCATACTTATATGTGTATTTGAGCAAAGCTGAAAAGTAGTAAGAAATAAAACAGTATGGAAAATAAAACTAAATAAAAGATAAGAATTAAAATATATGGTGAGGTAAGATTAAATTTCAAATTTCATTTTATGGTATAGGTGCTTTCTGATTCGTCACTAACAAAATGTGACTAAACTTATACAGGATTTTTTTGTTCCTAAGATTTGTTTGCTCACCAAGAACTATATTTGGCTGACTTACTTAAAAGACTAAAAATTTCGATTTCTTTCCGTTTCTTTACCTTTCTTAGCATAATGCAAAATTTGGAGTTTTTCGCTAATTTTTTGGGTGTTTGTTGTTTAGGAGACGTAGTGGAAAGGTACTCGTTAGCGATGGATTTTGTGTGTTCTTTAAAACGTATACGAAAGAGTCTAGCAGTATATCACAAACGTCACAACCAGTTTTATATACCCCTCACTTATTTAATGGGTCTGTTGTACTGGTAGTGTGTCTTATGATATTACTAATATTTTTTTTCAGAATGAGAGTTTCAATATTGTTTTCGATTCAGAACCTTGTGTGTTGTTCTTAGCGTAAGTTAGTTTAAGTAGTGTGAAAGTCTAGGGACCGATGATCTAAGCGGTTTGGTCCCTTAGAAATTGACACACATTTGAACATTTTTGTGTTTTTAGAAGTTTTTGCTGTTCTATTAGACATGATTCCACAATAGGGCAGAACTACTCTTTTTCTCTTCCTCGAGTAATTTCCATTTGCGTTGATTTTTGTTTAACTTTCAGTTTCTTCCTACACTTTTTTTAGTTATTTGCGGTTTGAGATTATTATTCCATGCTTAGCTTTACTCTTTGATCAATATAGTACTCTTGCAAATGCCAAACCGTCAAACCAAAAATTACAGAATTTGTGAACCAACACGAATAAGAACCACAAATTTAAAGGCGCTGTCATTTTAATACGTAATGGATAGTTTTGTACTACAGGTCAATATGGTTCAAGTAAGTTCACATTCACATCATTAAATTACTATTCGTGACGCTAATGTATTCTATTTTGCACAGAACAAGAAAATCACTAGAGAATAGGGTAGTAGATTGAAACCAACTGTGAATTAATAAAATTATTACGGCAAAAATGGAAAATCTCACGATGTACGAATTCACGTTAACATATTTATTGCGTTTACTCATTGTTCAGTGCTATCTTTATGGAACGAAACAGAAACACTGTTTTTTATTATTATTTATTTTTTTACGTATACAGCTGAACGAGGAAGTGACGCAAAGTGTAATTTGTGTAGATAATCAAAGTCAGCCATAATGCCGTTCACTAACGAAAGTAACGAATAACGAATGCTCTGTAAGGGTACGTTTTCAGCAATACCGAATGCATACGGTACAAAATTTCTCGTTAGTTTCGAAAGCTTCAGCACTGGAGTGGAAAAGGAGGAGAGGTCTTTTCGAGCAGAATAAGTGGATTTCAGTCCTGCGGATTTTTTTGTTACATTCTGGGATTTGATAAAGTCGGTGCGTGAAACCACAGCCCAAGCTGAAGGAGCTAACCGGTAGGAGTGCAGATGCCTATCTCTTTGCAGAACAAACAGGGGTGTATTTTAAGACAATGAACCAGAACTTCGTAATACAGCTTCGGCAGCAGTTATCAGGTGTAAGGTTTATAGATAAAAGTAAATATTGATCTCCGAGATTCAGTACTTTTGAAAGGTATTTGTCTGGTGTGTAACCTTATGTAAAAGCGAAATGTAGACCATAAACAGCTGAAATAAGAAACATTTCAAATGTGGTGTTGCCGAAGAATGGTGAAGATCAGATGGAAAGATGGAAAAGCTAATGAGCAGTTACTGAATTAAATACTTGAGAAATGAAATTTATGGGAGAACTTAAGGCATCAGTTGATAAGAGACATCCTGAGGCATGAAGAAATCGTCGCTTTGGTATTTGACGGACGTGTGGGTTTAATAATTACATAGGGAGGCCAAGGCCTGACTACAGTGAGAAGCTTCAGCTGCGTTGAGGTTCCAACAGTTGCGCAGTGCTAAAGCTTTCACAGTACAGACCAGCGTGCAGCTCTGCACCGAAGCAATCTTCCGACTGAAGACGACGACGACGTACATCTGGAGCTCGGTCCGAAACGCGCTACATCCGTACACTACTGGCAGGTGGGCCTATGAGGTAGGAACGAGCAACAAGCGACCCTCTGGCCTTGAACAACAGCAACAACATCTTAACTTGTTCCGTGGATTCTTGCGGCGGGCGAGACCTTCGTTAATCGGGGCAACATAACCGCGGCACCCGCGTGCCCGAGCGGCTGGATAGCCAACAGAGCGGAACGGAACGAGATCCACAATCTGCCGCACCGTGTACACAGGCTAGTCAGGTTAGCCTGAGGGGCGCGTCCTGCGAACCAGACCAACAAACAGCCCGCGCCACAAGGCATCCACAAGCTGGCGCAAAGGGGACTTAAGGGCCGGTTTCCACATAGGGCACCGTGTTCCGATTGTGCTCCTGCCGCGTCGCGTGCGCTACCACGTAGCATACCGTATGCCAGATGTGCTCAGTCATCATAAATGGTGCAAGCAGACGAGGAGGTTGTTGTGGCCCTAGGGACTTATATACTTTTGTTGAGGAGAAAATAAGAGCGAGAAAGAGAGAATCTTCGTTACTGAATTCACCCTCTATTCAGAGCTAGAGAAGAACAGCGAGAATTCCTTACGACATTTAATAGGCTCGCTCATGATCCTGTGAACTTCGTGAAGAATTTTAAAATGAGTTATATTAACTTCAAGTTTCTACTGCAACCCCTTCTTCCTGAGCTTCAGGAAAAACACACCAAATAAAGAAAGTGTATTTCCGCTAAGGAAAGACTGGATTTAACACTAAGGTAAGTACTTCCAATTGCAATTATCAATTACACCGTATGAATTAGCAGTATTTCAGCGAACATAAAAACATACATTGCAGATATTCAAAACAGCAGTATTGATTCTATTTCCATAAATAATGCGTTCAAGAAACAAAAAGAAATTTAGATTTATGTCATACTGGCCCCAGTGGAATTCAGTGAAAAAAAAAAACTACGAATAATTTTTAATGTGCTGCAAATATTAAACTGAACAAAACATCATTGGAAATAATTGACTCAGAAAGGGAAAGTCATATTCTGGCAAAAAAATCTTTGACAACGAAGGGGAATATTGTTTTCCAATGTACTTATGGGGTCATATTGACTCCAGTGGTACTAGAAGGGTTCGACAAATTCTTCATTTCGGCATCCCACTTCGAATCGTTCCGTAATCGTGTAGGCAGGCAGCAATGGGTCTTTCACTTTATTTATCTGCAGTACAGTCGGCGCATTACGTAAGCTCGCTGCCTTGCAGTAGCGATACCATTGTCGTCGCAGGCGCAGTACTGTTGGTTTGTTAACCGTCCTCACACAGGACGAGGCAGCTCACGTGGACGTGGACGCAGGCGAGAAATTCCAACCGCACGAGAGATAAAGACCGCATCACAATGGGCGAGCTGACTAACGCGATTCGCGATTGCAGCTCTTCTCAGCAGCAGTTGTCGGCTGCATCAAGCACTGAAACTACAGTTTTTTAGAATATGCCATATGGTAGCTACGTTATTTTGTCTGCAGTATACACTATATTAAAAAACAATATCCATGTACATCTTATGACACAAAAAGGAAAAATCCAAGTCCATTCAGTAAGAACATCAGCTTTAGAAGTTCCATTAGAAACAGAGCGCAAGAAATTTACAATAGTCTTTCACATAAAACAAAAATTATTTAATCATTCTCACTTTTTACTAAAACCCTACCTTCATTTTTACTAGGTCATTGTTTCTATTCAATAGCGGAATTTTTAGAACATGTGAAATACAATACAGAACTTGGAACAAGAAAGTACTAAATGTCCTATTGTAAGTTTTGCCCGCACTCTTTTAGGAGAAAAAAAAGAACACAATTTATTTACTGCAATGTTTCTGTTACATTTTCTGTACTTCATCTAAGTGTATGTCGGTGTGTTCACAAAGTCGAACAAACTTCTGAGACAGCGCATGTATATTTACATCACACAGAACACAACAGAAAATATTTGTATTAAATTAATGAGAGAGTCACGCGTCATTTCAGGAAACGTTAAGACGTTACTATAAATTTTCAGCGGATTCTAACATAACGCCGAGTTACAAAGCAAGTATAGGTGGATCGAAAATATTTCGAACCTTCTGTATTTACTTTGTAACTCGGCATAATGTTACAGTCCCCTGATAATTTTAATCGCTGATATGTTCCGAACTGACATTTAACTATAACAAATCCTACCAAAAACCACGCATCGCCCATAAATCTTCTATGTGCTGTTGCCTTAAAACGGTATAATACGAAATGAAATATGAAAATTCTTTAGCCATCAATATGATGTTTCCCGCAATTTTATTACAACAAATCGTACTAATAACATGTATTTTCGAGAGACCCTCAATGCGCTGGTACTTAGAAACAGAATATAGTCACAGAAACGTTAAATTATAAAATCCACCAAATATGGGCTTCAACTGAAATTTATGAAATCCAAATGTCGTTTCGCAAGTTGTACTTGCGACACAGAGAGCATTCTTACTTCTTATTGCTTAACGTTTCGTAGCACGCCAACGAAATATCGGAGGACTTACTTTGTATTTCAAGCGCGATTATGCCTCCTCGACGTTAAGCAACAGGAAGTGGTCACTAAACTGGTACAGTTCGGCGTCCACTTCGGCTTCAGCTTTTATGTCCTGTTTGAGGATGGCTTCAGAGCCTGAAGAGAACACACCAAGTTACAAAGAAATTATAGGTGATTCGGATATATTTCGAACCACCTATACTTATTTTGCAACTCAGTGTTATGTTACGATCTCCTGATAATTTTAGCAGTGGTAAAGCATGCGGGCATCACTGCACAAGGCCGAATGTGACTGTATTAGTGCTGGTAATACGACGCATTAAACTACGGGGGAGGTCGAAACACGAGTGATGCATGTCACTACTAGGAGTTTAGTAACCAGATTCATCCCTGCATCTGAAGTGAGAGGTGCACTGTTTAATTTGAAAACTGAAATTATTGGGGCGATTATCGATGCGTGCGAGTGCTCATTTGACTTGTAAAATCGTTTACTATGGAACCGCTCTGCCAAGGGACCGGCAGGATAGCTGCAGCTGACTACTGTACATCGCGTGAACTAGCCTGCATTGTCTGTCTATGCAGACAGGGTGTACATTAATTCTCAGAAATATACGTACAGAACGTTCTGAAATTGACGACTGTAATTTACGAGCACACTTCTCTGTTACAGGTACTAAGCGGAACTCCGTTCTATGCTCTACAGTCTGGAGCCAAGCGACCGCTACGGTCGCAGGTTCGAATCCTGCCTCGGGCATGGATGTGAGTGATGTCCTTAGGTTAGTTAGGTTTAATTAGTTCTAAGTTCTAGGCGACTGATGACCTCAGAAGTTAAGTCGCATAGTGCTCAGAGCCATTTGAACCAACTAAGCGGAACTGCACGCTGGTCTGCAGTGATTTTTGTATGCAGTGTTCCGAGAGAAAGCGTGATGCCATCTCGCGCGAAGGTATGTAAATGTGAAAGATAGTCTGAACTTTGGACCGTTTGTTTACCTGTAAAAGAGCAATAATATTCCACACTCGTACCATTTTTAAATCAAATGTTTTTATTATTGTTTATAGGGGCATAGCACTATGCATTTCACTCTTGTCCAACTTCTGGTGTGCTCTTTGCTTAAATCTAACACTAAAACTTCCATATGCAATAAAAAACAAAAGGTTGGTCATTATTTTATTTTTAGCATGTAGACCACTTGGGCTTTGTGTTAGACTTCATTACGTAAGGCGCCAGTCCGAAATATGTGCGCTATACCCCATAAGCAACGAAATCTTTCAAACGTACAGTCTTGCTGGCGTAAACAACTTCTTACATGCTCCTTGTTTCTCTTCCAATTCTGAACATCGTATCAACATCGTATCATCCTGATGAACTTTGACTGAAGCTGTTTCGCTCAGTATACTATTGTGACTAGAGACCATACACACCTCCTTCAAGGTTGTATCAAAATTTTGGCTTGTCCTAATATTGCTTTTCTGGAGGAATCATTTATGGTCGACGCCAGCTTTTAACCATTTTAATTTATTGTAGGGCATGACTTGTCTTCTTACACCCCCACCCCCCCTTTCTTTAGGTAACCAACTAATCGCATTCTCCAGCGTGGCATTTCCGACATTAATAACAAAGCTACTTATGAAGGAACCGTCACGACCGCAAAACATTTATTCCTCAGCTTAATAACATAGGCCGTATCAGCCCCTTGAGAAAGAAGTACATTTAGTACAAAGGCTCGTATTATACAGACGGCGAAGTTTCCTCAGCTGTGACACCCGACGGTACGTACAGGTAGAAAAAGCGTTCACAGACATACTAATGACACGTAAAACATAAAAGTTTGAAATGTACACGCAGATGTTAGAGACAGAACACACTGGACTCTTAGACGCACAAAGAGTATCGGGAGTAAATGTCTGTGATGACGCTTCATGGATACAGAGAAACGCGTTTCGTGGAGAATTAAAAGCATGATATATCTAGACACGAATTTCTTGTCAACTACTGTCTCTGGCGAGAAAAACTGCTGCTACTGCCTGTGCACAAGTTAGAAACAAATAGAAGCTACGACCATCACCAAATTAAGGTAAAACTAAAGGATAGTATCCCATAACAGTATAGTAAGAGTGATTATTTTTACTGTAATCTGATTAAAAATAAAATACGTGGAAATGATTAAGCGTCAGTAGCTAATGATTTTTCACTGTAGGTTGCTGTATATCTAACCTGGGGGCCAGCACAACGATTTGATCTGTATTTTAGTGTGTTATGAGTAAAGATGAGGAGCAAAAGAGAGATGACAATAAAAATAAATAAAACTGCGCGGCCAAGAGCAGCAGGTAGCTCTTGAGTTTTCAAAGTACTGGAACAAGCTGGTGATCGTTATCGCTGGGCCCTGACACGACACGCACTCTGTACCGCGCCCCAGTGGAATGGAGACAGATAAGGCTCTTATCACGTCTCCAGGAAAAGCAAAACGAACTCAAACAGTTGCCACTGCGCTCTCGCTTAAAGGGACGAAAATGACACGGCGTGCTGGGCAGCTCCAAACAAATCCCTCCTTATCAACACTGGATCAATACCAAGTCCGAGGCCACAACTGCGGACCCCGGATTTGTATTGTTTTAAAGATGTACTTGGCATCGAGAACAGCTTACGGGCCACCCTGAACAGCGAATGAATGACCAGACTGACAGTGAGTGCGCTTATTCGCCGAGTCTGCTTATCGCAAAACGCTTGGAAGGATAATTGTGTGTTTATTCGCCAAGCCAGGGTTATATACCTTGGAACAATGCACCATCCCCAAATATTTCCAGGGCGGGTATAAAACTTCTTGGACTCTCACTTGTGAGTTGCAACAACCTTTATATTTAACTGTTCAACTTCTCTATGAAATATTTAAAACAGGCATTAACTTGCTTGTTGTATACGCTGAGATCGTTATATGTTTTGAATCAAAGGTCAACTGATATGGTGATGAGAGCTTATATGCACGGTAGTACACGAGAATGCACATTAACATGCCTGAAAAAATTGAACACTAGGCGTGGGCTTGGAACGCTGAGCGGAAACTATCCGCAATAAAACCGTTTTGAATAACCATCAAAACTATATGATAATGTACTGTAAACCAATAAAAAATTACTTAAAACTAAAATATTCTGCTACATTCAACTACTAGAAACGAGTTCCAAAAGTTACCATTTAAAATTATTTTAGTCAGCAGTTAAACGGAATATAGACTTCATGCGTTCAAAGTAAAAATTAAAACTAGTTCCTCTTGGTTCAAATTTTGCCTGCACTGGAACGGATCCTGTGTTTTTTTGGTCTTGTAAAAAACTTCAAATACCGAGAGCTCTGTTTATCTGCCGAGCAACAATCCTTTTGGCTTTTCACGTATTACTTAGAACATACTGCAGTTCTACAATATTACGATTAAATAATTTATCTGTTCCCTTTTTTATTCTTCTTCAGCAAAAAAATATATTAGTTGTAATCTGTTTTCTTCTAGACAAGCAGTGACCACGGGTTGCCGAAACAAACAGCAATGCGTTTCAGACTTAATAACCAAGTACAGGTACCAACTCTGCTTTTTTTTTAATGAACTATGATATTTTTTGCATACTTCGATGATACAAATCGGTTGCAGACCTGTCAAGAAAACACGCAGTCAAAATATATGTATATTATAATTCGTATCCTATTGCGGCCACCAGTAAAACTTGCGCCGCTGTTTTAAGACGCAATGTCGTGCTTTGCAAAAGTTTAGTCATGTTTCGTACGAAAGAAAAAGTTATTTCGCTGGAAAGTCATTAGGTCAGAATTAAGATCAGGCAACTAACGTTTTTTAGCGAAAGGCCCACTGATTTAAAGAATAATGTAATAATTCTGATTCAGCAGAAGGTAGGTGTGTCTACTGGCAAACTACCAATTTAATTAACCATAATTGCAAAATACTTAGACGAATTATTTACAGAATCAATGAAAACTGATGGAACTGACCTACGGGAAGATCAGACTGGGCTCCGTAGAAATGTAGGAACACGCGAGGCAATTCTGAACCTACGACTTATCTTAGAACTCAGGTTGTTGAAAGAGAAACCTACACTTATATTACTTGTAGATTTGGAGTAAGATTTTGACAGTGTTTAGTGCCCTGCACTAGTTGAAATTCCGAATGTATATAGGATAAAATAGAGGGAGTGAAACGTTATTTACAACATGTACAGAAAGCAGAGTGCAGTTGTAGTAGTTGAACGACATGGAAAGGAAGCAGTGTTTGACAAGGAGTGAAACACGGCTGTAGCATATCCCCGATGTTATTCAATCTGTACACGGAACAGGGATCTGTGCAAGGAACAGGGAAACCAAGAAGATATTTTGGAAAGGAACTAGTTCACTGAGAGGAAATAAAAATTCTAAGCTGTGTCAATGACCCTGTAATTCTGTCGAGAAGGTCAACAATGTGAAAGAGCAGTTGATGGTGTCTTGAGAAGACCTGGGTTGGAGTAGTGCCGGCCGCACCACAAATTTTAATTCATTTCTTCTGCTTCGATCATTATCGTCTTGAAAAGATATGCTAAGATGGAGATCGAGGAACCTAAAAGAAGTGTAGTCGAATAACATTAGGCAAGGCTGAGGAAATTTGATTAGAAAACAAGGAACTACAATCAGTAGTTGTGTTTTTCTATTTGCACGGTAAAGTAACCGACCATGGTAAAAATAACGCGGGTATAAAATCCAGACTGGCAACAGCAAGGAGAGCGCTTGTGAGGAAGAGAAAACTGTTAACATCAAATATAAGTGTAAGTGATAGGAAGTCTTTTCTGATGCTATTTGTCTGGGGGGTAGTAGCGCACGGAAGTAAAAGCAGCTAAGACATGAGTAAAATAGAAGCTTTTGAAACATGGCGCTACAAAAGAATGCTGAAGATCAGACGAGTACATCGAGTAACTACGAGGGTTACCTGAGCCGAACTGACGAAAAGAGGTATTTGTGGCACAACTTGATTAAAAGAAGCGATCGGTTGATAGCATACTTCCTGAGGCATCAATAAATCGTCAATTTGATAATGGGTGTGGGGAGAGGGGAGTGGGGAGTATAAACATAGAAGAAGACCAAGTAAACAGGTTGAAATGAATGCAGACTGGCATAGTTATGCAGAGATGGAAAGGCGTGCACAGAGTAGACTCGCATGAAGAGCTTTATCCAATCAGTTTTCGGACTGAAGATCACAGCAACAACCTCCTACAATGTTCAACAAACGGTGAGAAGATATCCACGAGAAAGTCTGACGCTCGTAAAAGAATGTTTGTTAGCAACATCTATATTACTTTAGATGAAAACAAAATTATTTGTTCCATTTGTTTTACATTATGCTGTGTCATTCGCACACCGCCGACAGCCGGCCGAGCGGTTTTAGGCGCTACAGTCTGCAACCGCGCGACCGCTACGGAAGCAGGTTCGAATCCTGCCTCGGGCATCGATGTGTGTGATGTCCTTAGATTAGTTAGGTTTAATTAGTTCCAAGTTCCAGGGGACTGATGACCTCAGCAGTTAAGTCCCAAAGTGATCCGAGCCATTTTAACCATTTTTGAACACCGCCGAATTATGCAGCCGCGGAGCAGAAGTAGAAAGTTTTCCATTCCATTCCCCCCCTCCCCAATCTCGCTCTACGCTCTTGTCGTCATGTTCCTGCTGTATGTGAGGCGGTGGCGTCTTCAACAAGGGCAAGGGCTGATTCACAGTCCAACAGTGGCGTGCCCTGCCGGCAATAATCCCGCTCCCGCAACTTCCTCCGTGTTGCTGCCAGTGTGTGGTAGCTGAGAAGGCAGGGCGTCGCGCCAGCAGCTGGTTCCGCCGCACACTAAGTGGGTCGCCTCCTGGAGAGCGCTGCACTGCGCTTCTGTCCGACACGTGGTGCGCACGTGCGGAGGCAGCTGCATGCGCGTCTTGTGCCCAGCGGCATTGTGGAGCGAATACTCCGTCAGGCGCCTGCGTTCTAGGGATATCGATATAGCTGAAACAGTCGGTTTTCGGTTGTATCGCTTTTTTCAACGTCAATTTCATCGCACTGTTTTTAACACCGCTCAAAGTAACCGGATTCTGAAATAACAATTTTAGCGTTTTTTATTCCTGTTATTTCCCGTAATAAATGTAGAAATCGAACAAAGATTGAAATGTTTTGACTCTTTTAGTTTCAAGCTATACAGAATCAAAATATACTACTGGCCATTAAAATAGCTACACCAAGAAAGAATGCAGATGATAAACGGGTATTCATTCGACAAATATATTATACTATAACTGACATGTGATTAACATTTTCACGCAATTTGGGTGCATAGATCCTGATAAATCAGTACCCAGAACAACCACCTCTGGCCATAATAACGGCCTTGATACGCCTGGGCATTGAATCAAACAGAGTTTGGATGGCGTGTACAGGTACAGCTGCCAATGCAGCTTCAACACGATGCCACAGTTCATCAAGAGGAGTGACTGGCGTATTGTGACGAGCCAGTTGCTTGGCCACCATTGACCAGACGTTTACAATTGGTGAGAGATCTGGAGAATGTGCAGGCCAGGGCAGCAGTCGAACATTTTCTGTATCCAGTAAGGCCCGTACAGGACCTGTAACATGCGGTCGTGCATTATCCTGCTGAAATGTAGGTTTTCGGAGGGATCGAATGAAGGGTAGAGCCACGGGTCGTAACACAGCTGACATGTAACGTCCACTGTTCAAAGTGTCCTCAATGCGAACAAGAGGTGATCGAGACGTGTAAGCAATGGCACCCCATACCATCACGCCGGGTGATACGCCAGTATGGCGATGAGGAATACACGCTTCCAATGTGCGTTCACCACGATGTCGCCAAAGACGTGTGCGACCATCATGATGCTGTAAACAGAACCTGGATCCAACCGAAAACATGACTTTTGCCATTCATGCACCCAGGTTCGTCGTTGAGTACACCATCGCAGGCGCTCCTGTCTGTGATGCAGCGTCAAGGGAAACCGCAGCCATGGTCTCCGAGCTGATAGTCCATGCTGCTGCAAACGTCGTCGAACTGTTCGTGCAGATGGTTGTTGACTCACGGATCGAGCCGTGGCTGCACTATCCGTTACAGCCATGCGGATAAGATGCCTGTCATCTCGACTGCTAGTGATACGTGGCCGTTGGGATCCAGCACGGCTTTCCATATTACCCTCATGAGCCCACTGACTCCATATTCTGCTGACAAGTCATTGGATCTCGACGCGAGCAGCAATGTCGCGATACGATAAACCGCAATCGCGATACGCTAAAATCCTACCTTTATCAAAGTCGGAAACGTGATGGTACGCATTTCTCTTCCTTACACGAGGCATAACAACAACGTTCCACCAGGCATCTCTGGTCAAATGCTGTTTGTGTATGAGAAATCGTTTGGAAACTTCCCTCGTGTTAGCACGTTGTAGGTGTCGCCACCGGCGCCAATCTTGTGTGTATGCTCTGAAAAGCTAATCATTTGCATATCAAAGCGTCTTCTTCCTGTTGGTTAAATTTCGCGTCTGTAGCACGCCATCTTCGTGCTGTAAAATTTCAATGGGCAGTAGTGTATTAAATTACATAGGCAAATAAAAGACAACTTTGTCTATGCACCATTCGCTGCTTTTCTCGGAAAGTGATAAGTGGATGTCTACTATAAAAATCATCAGTAGTCTCTTATGGATTCTAATTCTTGGGAACTCTGTTCAAAAATCACGTTGTAAACAGGGTTCATATCACTATTTGGACATTACGAATGGTCCGTGCTAAGGGTTAAAAGTGAGTTTGAAGAACTCTATTTTTCATGTTAATTTGTCAGTTTTCAAGGGCTCCAAATCAGGCATGTTATGTAGACACAGGCAACATATGAGCTGCTTTCTATTTTTTATTGTAAACCATGAATTAACTGTAAAAATTCTCCTTATATTATGTCACAAGTTTGTTGTTTTTACTAAATGGTTCAAATGGCTCTGAGCACTATGGGACTTAACATCTTAGGTCATCAGTCCCCTAGAACTAAGAACTACTTAAACCTAACTAACCTAAGGACATCACACACATCCATGCCCGAGGCAGGATTCGAACCTGCGACCGTAGCAGCAACGCGCTTCCGGACTGCTGCGCCTAGAACCGCAAGACCACCGCGGCCGGCTGTTGTTGCTACTCCCATTTTTAAACGTTTAAAGCAAATGGAGTACTGTACTTCACTGATACATCACTTCGTAAAATACTTCCAGACTAGGGATGGTGTCAGCCTCTAATACAAATGTTGTCTGCCGGGGACTTTGAGTAACTGTCGCATAGACCAGACGAAGCAAGTTTTTCACACAGTATTTACATGCGTTCCATATAAAAGGCGATCGCACATTGTAAAGGGTACATTGTCTCAGTAATGCTGTACCAATTCTTATGCCACATTTTTGGTGCTCGTTTCTATTGGCACTATTATTAAAATGGAATTGATAGTTTTTCCCGTTCTCTATGATAACGCAAAATTTTAAAGCAATGCAAATTTTACGAATAAAAACAACATGTTCATTAAAAAGATGTTTATTTAAAAACGAAAAATTACAGCACTGCGGCTGTGGCTAACTTATATTTCAGTTTTATACCCGGTTATTGCTAAAAAAGAAAAACACCTGTTATAATAGAGAGCCAACAAATACCTACAAATACCGGTTATGCAGAAATAAAGTAACGATTACGCAGAACTAAAATACCGATGTCGGTTTTAAGCGGTCGGTTTTAGCCATCCCTAATGTACTCGCGAACCTCCAGCAGCAGCGTACAAGACAGGTGGTGCACAGTGCTCTGGATTTGTATTTAGTAGCGGCCACCTAGCTGTGACGTAACTACGGTACAGCAACCGCAGACTATCGTGTCCGTAACGAAAAGCTAAGTGGTGAAGACGTAGCCAAAAGCAGCTGCTGTGCGTCACACACACGGGGGAAGCGCGAGCAAACAAGGGGGCCAATGAAGTAAGCAATGCGACAGAATTAATGAGGGGAGGTTCTTAGACGATAAAGAAAGGTAGCTGAATCAGCTGGGCTAGTCCTTAGGAAATTAGGAAGTAAGTGATGACACAAAATTAATGAAGCAACGTCATTAGGCATAAAGGGGTAAGTATTGAGACAGAAAGCGGGAGTAGAGAGAGAGAGAGAGAGAGAGAGAGAGAGAGAGAGAGAGAGAGAGAGAGAGGGGGGGGGCAAGTAATGGGGTGAATACACTACCTTATGAGAAGCCAACGAGGCGCTTACCACGTAATTAACGACCACACGCGGACAGACTTCGATCCCTTCCACTCAGCCTCTGAGGAACGATGCATCCCACTCAGCCCCTGAGGAACGATGCATCACGGTAGCCAATAAGACTATGAGGTCAAGACTTTCGACATTACGTCACGTCAGGAACATGTAGAGTCGAAGGGGAATTGAGACTGAGCTTGTCAATAAGGAACATCAGTAAGGAAAAAAGAAGTCAGTCAGTCATCAGAGTCAGTGACAAGCAGTCGGGTACGCACGCAGCCAGATTTACAGGCTGGAGTCGGTGGGGAGAGGTTGAGTTGGAGGGTCATGCTGAGGCTTTACGCGAGGCTTTCAGCAAGCAGACAGAGCGGTGACAAACAGTCGCTCTCTCTGGAGCACTCCTGTAATTCATGTTCCAGATAATCATTAGAAGTTAGTTGTATCTTCCGGGTTCATTATTCTCCTCGTCACCCCCTATCCTACATACCCTCCACACGCGATTTAATCTAGCCAAGCAAGTCTCCGTCTCACTTCAGCCAACCGACTGAAGTCCGTTTAGCACGAGCGCCTCTCGCTCAGTCGCATGGAAAATCCGCACTCTTGTGTACGACAGCACGTGCTCGCAGTGCCATTTCCGTGGGGGCGCAGTTTTGTGAACGGTATCAAGAATGAGCAAAGACAAAATAAATTAACCTCAGGAAGGAAAGAAGAAGCTGTAGAAGTAGAATACCACAAAAGAAGAAAGGAATGGAGTGGCGAACGTCAAAATTGGTAGTTGCAGACGTTTACTAGTCTTGAGAAACTGATAGTAATGTGTAAAGCAAGAGTTCCGCAAGACCTACCGTTTACTGGGACGGAGGTAGTTATGTCTTGTTTTCGGCTACTAGATGGAGCCACTCTGGTTATTCCAACTGAGACATTACAAAGGAAGTGTGAAGAGTATATTTTGGGTCTGAACGAGAGGAAAATTAACAAGATTTTTTTTTTTTGGGTCCTTTGTCCCGCGTCACGCAGGATCGGCCGTGTTACTATTGATTTGGCAGTGTTAGTTGCAGAGGGTGGCTGGATGCCCTTCCTGCCGCCACCCCGAACCCCCTGGTACTGTAGTAGTGTACCCCAGCTATCTGCGTCTAGTGTAAGCCATGGAACAGTGAGAACGTTTGCAAATGTCTGCAAGTCGTGTAACTGAGGCGGAACGTGGGTACCAGCCCGGTATTCACCTAGCAGGATGTGGACAACCGCCAAAAAACACATCCAGGCTGGCCGGCATACCGGCCCTTGCCGTTAATCCGTCGGGCGGATTCGACTCGGGGCCGACGCGCCTACCCGAGTCCAGGATGCAGTGCATTAGCGGTCTCGGCTACCCTGGCGGGTGGCGAAAACTGTCAAGAAAATCTTCGGGCCAAAATATGATAATCGAAATGGAAATTAAATAGTAATAAAGACGTTTGTGAAAGAACAGAACGAATCTTATTAGACAGAATGAAGAGGAGTTGTTTTCTAAGTACACTTAAGAAGGCAAGATGAGAAAATAATAATAATTTTTAACTTTCTTGACAGAAACATGTATTACGTGGATCGAAGAAATTAAAGCAGAAATGAGGGAATTGAAAATACGAAATAAGACATGGGAAAGTTCTGAGGAAAAGTAAAAATTTTTTTGGTCTTTCAGAAGAAAACAAAGAAAAAGACATGTGCAATATGGACAGCAGAAAAAAAGGAGAAAACGGAAAAAGACGTGTTATTTCTTGTGGCCCTCAGTGGACCAAACCAATAAATATTGAGGGTAATTTGAATATCTGTTAGAATTTGACAAAAAATAAAAAAATTCCAAGAAGCCTGTTCAAAACGAGAGGGGTTGGCGAGAGGAGAAGATCGTCATGTAATCGTTTGTAGATGCCACCGCGTAATTCAGGCGCTGGGAGTTGGACCTTCGAGAGATATAAGCCGAGTATTTTAACGATCAGACATTCCGTCAGTTCTATTCCACTACAATGCTTGCGAAACAAACGTGTGAGAATTGGCGCTGTCTTTGTCTGCAATACGACAGACACGTTCATGTGGATCCCACACACTTGAGCAGCACTCTCATACGGAGCGGACGAGTTTTTAAAAGGTAATCTTATTGTTAAAGGAACTGCAATTTGTCATTAAATATGAATCGAAGGGAATCATTGGTTTTATTTACGACTGAACCAGTGCTGTCGTCCTACTTCATTCCAGCTATTCGCCCTGTGTGAGCGCGCTTGTCAACAAACGCGTTTCAGAAACGAGCACTGCGATGATTTAATTGCGTCCGGGACATGGACTCGTAATGGCGCGGCCGCAGATGCCTGAGTGGGTGTAGCGTTGCGGTCAGACTAGTGCAGGACGGGGCGTGGACCAGATACGTGGCGCAGGCCAGCCGATAAAGCGCGACAGGGCAGTAGCCAGGAGCCACGGCGCTACGTGGCCACGAGTACTACGCTGTATTGAACACACGCCTGTCACGTACAGTGTGATGGCGTAATTGTCTGACACAGTCCGACAGCACACACGAAACAAAGAGACCCGCTTATTACGTCGTCTGACTGAGCGCAATACAGCTCTCTGCTGTGGTCCACCAGCTTTTACTCCCAGGCTCTGTGCACTATGGACTCAGCCTGAGTGGTCAGGGGTGATGGCGCATCGATTAGAACAAATTCGCATACAGCCCCACATAGCACCTCTGGCGGTGCTGGCACAGCAGATATCAAATTCCAATACCGCGAGGGCTAATCAGAACAAAGCACGCGCGCCGTATAATGGATGGGTCGAAAATCAGTTCATTTGACACAATTATTTAGCTGCGTGAGAAATCGGAATCTGCGAAACCTGACAAATAATTTGAGGTGGCAAAGTCGTGGGATAGCGACATGCACTTATACAGATGGCGGTAGTATCGCGTACCGGTACAAAAGGGCAGTGCGTTGGCAGAACTGTTATTTGTATTAAGATGATTCACGTGAAAAGGTCTCCACTTCATTATGGTCGCACGACGGGAATTATCAGACTTTGAACGCGGAATGATAGTTGGAGCTAGACGCATAGGACACTCTATTTCGGAAATTGTTCAATATTCCGAGATCCACAAAGTCAAGACTCTGCCGAGAACACCAAATTTTAGATACTGCCTCTCATCACGGACAACGCATTGGCCGACGGCCTTCACGAAACGACTGAGAACAGCGGCGTTTACATAGAGTTGTCAGTGCTAACAGACATGCAACAGTGCGTGGGGTAACCGCAGAAATCAATGTAGGACGAACGAATTCGTTAGGAGAGCGCGGCGAAATTTTGCGCTAATGGGCTTTGGTAGTAGACGAGCGACGCGAGTGCCTTCGCCAACAGCACGACATCGCCTGCAGCCCCTCTCCTGTGCTCGTGACCACACCCTTTGGGACCCTAGACGATTGGAAAACCGCGGCCTGATCAGGGGAGTACCGGTTTCATTTGTAAGAGCTGATTGCAAGACTCGATTGTGGCGCTGTCCCCACGAAGCAATGGACTCAGGTTGTCAACAAGGCACTGTGCAAGCTGGTGGTGGCTCCGTAACGGTGTGGGTTGCGTTGACAAGGAAAGGACTGGGTCTTCGGGTTCAGTTGACCCTGGCGTTGACCATCTGTAGCCATTCGTGGACTTCATGTTCCCAAACAACGATAGAATTTTTATGTATGAAAATGCGCCATGTCACCGGGCCACAATTGTTCGCGATTACTTTGAAGAACATTCTAGGTAACTCTAACTAATGATCTGGCCACCCAGATCGCTCGATATGAATCCCATCCAACATTTATGAGACATAATCGAGAGATCAGTTAGCGCAAAACATCCAGCACCGACAACACTTTCGCAATTACGGACGGCTATAAAGGCAAAAAGGGGCAATATTTCTGCAGAGTACTTCCAACGACTCACTGACGCCATGCCACGTCGAGCGGATGCATTATAAACCGGGCAAAAGGAGGTCCAAATAATGTTAGGAGGTGTCCCGTGGCTGCGGTCATCTCAGTATATAAGCACAGCGTATAGTTCGCTCATTATTAATTACTATCTTTTTGCAGCTGACATCGACACGGTGTACATGTTAATTTAAATGTTTTAGATACATTCTCCATGAAATTTTTTATCCGTGTCTTTTAGACAACTGGTTTCAATAAAACTAAGTTACGATCTTCACATCTTCATAAAGGTTATTACAAACTTCTTGTGCCAGCTACACACAAAATGTTTCCACTGAATTCCTAGGTACGTAAACATGAAATGAGACTTGTGGCTCCCTGGTATGGGGACGATGTTTTGGTGAATTGTGGTGTACATAGCAGTTTTAATTTTGACGTGCCAACGCATCGCTCATTTCTTGTTCATGTACCTAAAAATTCAATGGAAAGAATTGTGTGTAGCTAGCAAAAGAAGTTTGTAGTAACCTTTATGAAGACGTGAAGATGCTAACTCAGTTTTACCGAAACCGGTTATCTACAATATCTACAATTAAGTTTTTGTAGCGATCTCGGTTACGAAGTAGTTGTTCTCCTACGTAATCTAAACAGATCGCCCCCCTTCCAACTCATCATGAGTAAACTAATCGAAACAGACACTCTTTATGGCAAAGATACACACAGATACATTGATGTTCTAGTAATTTTTTTAGTTATTGTCATTTACTGCTAAAAATTATGAATAAAACAATAAACGAAAAATGTGTATATGAGCTACCTAGATCTACACTTTTACATGTCCCGCCTATTATGAGCTCTAAGTCGGCGTCAACGTGACGTTCCTAACTGTACTCTCTGTTCATTCCTTCAACCCGTGGACTCTAGTGGCGCGAACAAACCGAATGTGAATTCCGATGGCCGTGTAGTAATGACCTCGCGGAGGGAAAAGCTTTGATTCTGTCCGGGGCAACGACATGTAGAGGCCCGGCAACGAAATTGTGACGAAAACTAGACGGCTTGACCGGCTCACTTCGCGAGCGTTCGGCTCCGTGCGGGCCCGCAGGAAATCAATACTTAGTTCAAAAGTTACCAACTAAAGACGTTAATTTTGTCGTGTGCTGTCGAGAAATTGGATGCATTTAAAAGCGCAGTCACGAATTATTAAACTCGTCTGAAACAGTTACTCGCTCACCGCCAGAAACGGCTGCTGGCACTATTAAGACCTGCAGTGTCACGTGCTGTGATTACGCGCCGTGACCTGTCTGTCTCGCGTGCCTCGTTCTGCCCTCCGTACAAGTCACACGCTTGTATCCCGGGAGAATGTAATTATAGTTTACCCGCCTTCTGTATGTTCCTGAGGTTCCCAACGTTTTGGTTTTGACATCTGCGGTTTCCGGTTGGCGCAGGCGCTACATGTGATGTATGTCGTAAGGCGGCACGCTATCACCGCTTTTCGATCTCCACAGTAAAGCGAAGTGGGGCAGTGACCTAACCTATTCCAATTTTGACAGGGTCCCGATCCCAGTTGTTTATCATGTTTTTACAAAGATCATGCAATTTCTCCGATGAATCCGATGTCATCGAAAAGATTTGCGTGGATATGAGAAAATTAAGGACTCCAAAGAAAAGAAAAAAATTGATTTGGCGCTGCGCTCAAACGCCGAACACTGAAAGCTGGAATCTAAATGCAGAGGATTACTAAGTAAATAGTGATTATAACTAAGATATAGCAAGCAAGCACAAGTAAGTAATAAAAAGTTTATTCGCGTTTAACTATTGCCGCTTTCTGATTTTTGAAACCAGAAAGATCCAAACAATTAACGAGCAGAAAGCGAGACTTCGGCACTGGGTTAGAAGAGTCATCTGACGGTGGATTCTTAAAAATCTGAAACCGGCAATGGTTAAATACAAGTAAACTTTTTATTCTAAACTTACGGCTGGTTGCTCTACTTAAGTTATAAGCCTTACAGCTGTACTACAGCCACGGTTTCGACAAGGCGACGTAACTAAGTAGAAGCCGTCACCCATCAAAAGAGTAATCGCTTTGAAAAAAGACACGAATGTCACGTACAGTATGATGGCGTAATTGAGGACATGCCCGAAAAAACGGGCTATCCCTCAAATGTAAAAGTTTAGACATAAGTGTTGCCACCTATAGCTGGGTACAGGATCTATCAAAATTGACATTTAAGGGTGAGCCCAATGTCAATTTTGATAATTCCCGTGCCCAGCAACAGGTGGCAAGACTTATTTTTAAATGTTTACATTTGAGGGTTAGCCCGTTTTTCCGCACGTCTTCAATTGTCTGATACGGTCTGGCAGCACTCACAAAACAAAGAGCCCCGTTTATTACGCAATCCAACTGAACGCAGTACAGCTCTCTGCAGTGGTCAACACATTTTCCTTAAATTTTTTGTCTTATGGCCTCCATCTAAGTGGCCAGGTGAGATGGAGCACTGAATAGAACGCTAGGTTCATGTTTGGGAGGGATAGGCATTTATTCTCTGTCTGGCCATCCACATTTACAATTTCTGTATATTGTAGAGGAGTAACGTGACAGTTTCTTAAACAACACTGTGGTGTAGCTGATAACGGTCGATGTCCTACCCAATATCACCTTGTGTTTATAGCAAAACGGGAATGGTCGCCCTAATTTGAAGACTTAAAATGCCGGATAATCAAGTGACGACCTACTCTCGTTATGTTACGCAGAATTAACGTGAGTGTCAGTCAACAGTGATTAATTCCATGTGTAGGATTTGAGCCAAAAGAATGAAATCAAATTTACTGTGCAACTCAAAAATCATAACATTGTACTCAATTAACGCCCCTTGTCCCCTGTACATGCAGAAACCAAGATTAAGAAAAGTAAATACTTATTATTCGGTGGCATTAACTATAGTTGCCACAAGTCCATGTTGGAGCATGCAAGCACCGAGAAATGCACTCAGTTACTCAGAATGCACTGGCGCTCCCAACCCACGCAACTCGCATTATGTAAGCAAACCAGCGCCAAGCATGTGTACACCAGCCATCAAAAGTGCTACTTGAAATGTTTAGAAAATGACATTTTCTACAATTTTAGACTCAGTTCTGTACTACACACTGGAACGTTTGCGACACTAGGGAAGCTGTGAGATCTATAGGAAATAAATTCACTAATTCCTGTGCAGAATCTTTGAGGCTGTAGTTTTCAGCGGCATGGTTCCTACCTCTGCATTTACGGCTACCTGCAAGTGGTCGGTCGGGGCCCGCCCGGAATTTCCGGCTTGGGAAAAGCGCTTCCGGTCGGAGGTATTCTGGGAGGCACGGCCGCAAGCGAACACAAGCTGTCCAGTATTGCACGGCCGTGACAACATTAGTTGGCATGTGTCTGCACATATCCATATTATTCAAGCAAGTTCAGGCGGTTTCTCACTGAAACGCTCGTCTGGCTCCAATATCGCGAATATACATATTAATTTGCATCCGTACTGCTTTTTTGCTTACGTCCCTGCAGTGGACTGTGAACTCGAACTAAAGACAGTTGTTGTTGTTGTTGTTGCTGTCTTCAGTCCTGAGACTGGTTTGATGCAGCTCTCCATGCTACTCTATCCTGTGCAAGCTGCTTCATCTCCCAGTACCTACTGCAACCTACATCCTTCTGAATCTCTCGGTCTCCCTCTACGATTTTTACCCTCCACGCTGCCCTCCAATGCTAAATTTGTGATCCCTTGATGCCTCAAAACATGTCCTACCAACCGATCCCTTCTTCTAGTCAAGTTGTGCCACAAACTTCTCTTCTCCCCAATCCTATTCAATACCTCCTCATTAGTTACGTGATCTATCCACCTTATCTTCAGTATTCTTCTGTAGCACCACATTTCGAAAGCTTCTATTCTCTTCTTGTCCAAACTAGTTATCGTCCATGTTTCACTTCCATACATGGCTACACTCCATACAAATACTTTCAGAAATGACTTCCTGACAAATCTATACTCGATGTTAACAAGTTTCTCTTCTTCAGAAACGCTTTCCTTGCCATTGCCAGTCTACATTTTATATCCTCTCTACTTCGACCATCATTATTTTACTTCCTAAATAGCAAAACTCCTTTACTACTTTAAGTGTCTCATTTCCTAATCTAATTCCCTCAGCATCACCCGATTTAATTTGACTACATTCCATTATCCTTGTTTTGCTTTTGTTGATGTTCATCTTATATCCTCCTTTCAAGACACTGTCCATTCCGTTCAACTGCTCTTCCAAGTTCTTTGCCGTCTCTGACAGAATTACAATGTCATCGGCGAACTTCAAAGTTTTTACTTCGTCTCCATGAATTTTAATACCTACTCCAAATTTTTCTTTTGTTTCCTTTACTGCTTGCTCAATATACAGATTGAATAACATCGGGGAGAGGCTACAACCTTGTCTCACTCCTTTCCCAACCACTGCTTCCCTTTCATGCCCCTCGACTCTTATGACTGCCATCTGGTTTCTGTACAAATTGTAAATAGCCTTTCGCTCCCTGTATTTTACCCCTGCCACCTTTAGAATTTGAAAAAGAGTATTCCAGTCAACATTGTCAAAGCTTTCTCTAAGTCTACAAATGCTAGAAACGTAGGTTTGCCTTTCTTCTAAGATAAGTCGTAAGGTCAGTATTGCCTTACGTGTTCCAACATTTCGACGGAATCCAAACTGATCCTCCCCGAGGTCCGCATCTACCAGTTTTTCCATTCGTCTGTAAAGAATTCGCGTTAGTATTTTGCAGCTGTGACTTATTAAACTGATAGCTCGGTAATTTTCACATCTGTCAGCACCTGCTTTCTTTGGGATTGAAGTCTGAGGGTATTTCACCTGTCTCGTACATATTGCGCACCAGATGGAAGAGTTTTGTCAGGACTGGCTCTCCCAAGGCCGTCAGTAGTTCTAATGGAATGTTGTCTACTCCGGGGGCCTTGTTTCGACTCAGGTCTTTCAGTGCTCTGTCAAATTCTTCACGCAGTATCGTATCTCCCATTTTGTCTTCATCTACATCCTCTTCCATTTCCATAATATTGTCCTCAAGTACATCGCCCTTGTATAAACCTTCTATATACTCCTTCCACCTTTCTGCCTCCCCTTCTTTGCTTAGAACTGGGTTGCCATCTGAGCTCTTGATATTCATACAAGTGGTTCTCTTATCTCCAAAGGTCTTTTTAATTTTCCTGTAGGCAGTATCTATCTTACCCCTAGTGAGATAAGCTTCTACATCGTTACATTTGTCCTCTAGCCATCCCTGTTTAGCCATTTTGCACTTCCTGTCGATCTCATTTTTGAGACGTTTGTATTCCTTTTTGCCTGCTTCATTTACTGCATTTTTATATTTTCTCCTTTCATCAATTAAATTCAATATTTCTTCTGTTACCCAAGTATTTCTAGCAGCCCTCGTCTTTTTACCTACTTTATCCTCTGCTGCCTTCACTACTTCATCCCTCAGAGCTACCCATTCTTCTTCTGTATTTCTTTCCCCTATTCCTGTCAATTGTTCCCTTATGCTCTCCCTGAAACTCTGTAAAGACAGTAAACAATAGGAAATTACTACCTTGATGTTAAGTTGCTTTCAAGACACGGGAAACCATAACATATAATAATAATAATAATAATAATAATAATAATAATAATAATAATAATAATGTAGCAGTACTAGTAGTAGTAGTGGTGGTGGTAACAGCAACAATCACCAAGTACTTCTCAGCGTAATTTAATTGCTTCACTGCTAATTTTTCCACTTGAACTATTATTCTGTGATAGTCCTCACAAGGCTCACGAAACAATATGTAAACGTCACCATATGACGAGGAGACTGCACTGGTTTCAGTCAGCTAAAGGAAGCACAGAAAGTCCTAATTCGTGACTGGTTGCTTTACTGTAGCAACTGTACTCTACCTGCACGATAGTTGCTGTGTACAAAATCGTCAAGGACAGACAATTTAAAGTTGCAAGGTATTTTATATCTAACTTATCGACAGGCGGGGTGGGGGGGGGGGGGGGGGTGGGAGGAGCAGCGCGCGGGTGCACCGCTGGCGTGTGCTGTCTGGAAGATGACCGATTCGATGCAGCAGACCTTAAAATAAGTCACTGCTGTTGCATCAGTCTGTTTTTATTTACAAAAAAAATTTATTGTCGGTCAGATAATTCCTTCGGTTTGGACATTATAAGCAATATTACACAAGCAACGCCATTTTAACGTTAATATATTGCGTATGCTCGTACGGTAACTACAACAGACCCGAAAATGGTTTCCATTGTTCTGCTCTGGCTATAGAAAGAAATATTTATGAATGAAAGGTATTACGCCACTGGACGGTAAGATGGGATCCCGTTAATACCGACGTATTTCAGACTGCTCTGTTTATCATAACGTGCTAAAAAAACGGAGGGTTATGATATTTTTGTGAGATACTGCTTGATAATCCAACTGTGGGACGAACCTAGCTATTGGTCACTGTGAAACGTGTGTTTCAAATAAAATACAATGTGGTACAAAAATATGACTCCTTCAAAAAAAATTAATGACACCGTAAAACGAGCGTAAGAAACAGTATTACCAAAAGAGTTTTAAGGTCGTTCAGTTGCGTTACACGTACCGTAATAATATTATTACGATAAAAAAAGAAACTAGCAAACGTGACTACGGAAAATGGATGAAAAAGAAACAAAAAAATCGCCGCGAATCACACATCTGCGGGAAGCAAAACAGATCATCTAAAAAATTACCAATTTCAATACGCTATGTGCACTTACCACGGTACAGACAGATCAGACGAAGAGAGATATTGGTGCTTATGTGTAGAAAATAACCTCCCTACTATGTTCAAAACAGTTGTACTTATTTATTCTTCAGCAGGAGGTCTTCAATGACTTGTGGACAGTCAATGTTTACACAGAAGACAAGAAAATACGTTCCCATGGAATAAATAGTGGGGTTTGTGACTGGGTTGAAGTTTACCTCGCCGATGTAAAGGAGAGAGTACGTTACCTCGGATGGAGAACCGTCTACAGATAGGAATATCATGTCCGGAATTGTTCGGAACCGCGGGTGAAACGTAACACTCAAATACGTCCGCAATTTAGGAGCTCTACTGGATTTGATCACCAATGAGTAGCTTCATAAGGGGACGGCATTCACTAAGGAGCTTTTAGGCCCTCTTCCCCGTCGGATTGAGACCATTACCAAAGTTAAAGCTGGTTTTAGACGCTCTCAGCTTGATGTCTCCTATAGGTCACTAATTATTTGTCACATCTGATGTAGAATACATAAACCTACTAAGCATCAAAACACTCATTAAATATTTCTTTATTATATATTACAAAATATCTGAATTTACTTTGCAATTTTAGTTATATATAAGGATAATTGCGATCAAGCTAAACACGACTTAGTTCATGCACTTTAAGGCACAAGATGTTACGGTTACGATGTTGCTTATTGAGGATCGATTCCTGTTTCCCGTCGTAAGTATCTATCGCCACTCGATGGCGGTGCTCACTCGGTGAACCTTCACGGGTTAGGAGTAGTCTGCAGTGCTCCTCGTCTTCTTTGGCCAGTGACGTAATAGTAATGGCTGCTGCGGAGTCACCTCTTCGTCCGTACTTTGAATTGGATTTATTGGGTGGCGAGCACCACCCAAGAGCAAACTAAAGTAGTAAGTTACTAAGAGAGAAGGAAATCGGCGACTTCGAGTCGGGAGTACTGAAATAAAGGAGGAAATTATTACGGGAGTAAATTTACGTGTACTCTCAAAGTAAATTTATTTACTCCCTAAGTGGTGGAGAGCACCATCAAAGAGTAGGATACAGCATTTATAACTTGAGAAGAAAATAAGGCCAAAATTTACTCCTAAGCAGCGGTAGGGTTAAAGTTAGAGGGTTGGATTTGTTCTTCGGTTTCTGCGTGTTATTGAATATAGAATTCTATGGATTACTTGATAGTGAAGAGTATATGGACAGGGAGGAAGAGGCAGACATTCCAAGGTCGAGGTTACAATGGAGAGAAGAGATCTATATGTGATGTATAGCGACAGTGATTTGAAAGAGCCATCTGAGTTTCGTAAGGTACCTGTTGAGAGGGTGCTTGGAATGCTAGAGCCGTTACTGTAGCATGATTCTGACAGAAACCGTTCTTTGTCTCCTAGGCTGCCACTTCTCTGTGATCTGCGAATGTTTCGCACTGGTACTAATAAAATTCGTAGCATGGGATCTCATTAACATCCATCGCAATACTGCTGGAAAGCTCTTAACAGTGTGATAAAGTTTAATTACCTTGAAACCACTGTATGTGTCAATTCCACAGAACCAAGAAAATATAACAACGAACAAATTCTACGCAATTGGTGGATTCCGAAAGTCATAGGGGCTACAGGTTGTGTACGTATACCCATCTTTTGTCCTTCTGAGCACAAGCATAAATATACAGATATCGCAAAATTTTCTTCTCTATCCATCATCTATGATGCTACTATCAAGATTTCGAACATGGTATGCCGTTGGCAGAGCTCAACGCATGATTTGGGACAATAGTACAGTTGCTGCAGAATTTGAAAATGGACAGTACGATGGGTTACTTGTTGGAGATAGTAGACATGCTCTCCCCAACCATATTACGACTCCTGTGTTCCGACCCCAGACAAGAGCCGAAAAGCACTACAATGGGCTCCATATTGCTACCAGATGTGTAATGAAGCGTACATTCTATGTTTGAAAGAAACGTTTTCAAATTCTCACAAAACAATGCGATATTAACCAAACAAGTGTGAGAATGTTATTGTGGCTGCTGCAGTTCTGCGTAACTAAGTAATAGAAGTTCGAGATGTTTCATCCTGATGCTCTGGAGGTGAATAGCATCGATCAGCATGCATTTCAGCCAGAAGATGATGCTGCAGGCCAAGCATCCAGAACGTCTAATATACATTATTATTTTATTTAAAATTGAGCATAATTTGCTAGTAAGGTAACAACTTAATGTAAAGACTTTTCCTTTTTAAATGAATAAATAAGGCACTGGATCCTCACTAACTGCAGTGAAATGTGACACATTTCGTTTATGTATTTTTTATTATATTTCTGTCTTCTTTTCTTTCTTTTTTCAGTTAGGTGATTAACATTTTCATTTTATTTCTTACTTCACTATACAAAGTTATACAAAGACGTTATCTTGACTACTTTAAGAAAAACGAGGTGTCTCCTTTCTGATTCGCTAGTAAAAATAAATATTACGATGTGGTAATTAGAAGAATTAAGCATACTGATGCTGAAATTATCAACACAGATATGTCGTATTTAAAACAATTACATGTTAACCACGGGAAAAAATTAAGCGTATAAAATATCTGTTATACCTTTATACAAACAAAACATATTCCTATTCATTTACAAAAACCTAAACTTCTCGAGCACATTGCCTGAAGAACCGGAACCGGAAGTTTGCTCAATTTCGTTCTTCAACTTATTCGTTACCTTGCGTATTAAAGTTATGCTCTTCTCCCATGATTACTCTTTTGTCTTTCAATCATCCACATTTTTGCATTATATTTCTCTCGTATTAAATGCGTTTTCAACAAATGAATCTCGTCTGCTTTTTCCAACAACTCCCTGTTCTGCACTACAATCGCATGTTCTCTGCCTTTTTTGACGTGATTATCTTCTGATAAGCTCCTACCACTGAATGCAGGTCGAGGTTAATGACTATGGGATGAAGTTTCACCTTCTGCAGTTTAATTGCCATACTCGAAGTAGCTATTATTACCGATATTGCTTGATAGTAGCATATTATCCCCAGCTCCATAATTATCGTGAACTCCTGTTATTCCCTCGAAAACTTGGGGGATCATATCGACAACCATTTGGCTTATATAGTCTGTCTTCGTCTCAGCCATTCCACTGCAAGCTTGGACTTGTTTTCGATAACATTTAGCTTTTATTTTCTTCGTTTCGCTTTCATGTTCTTCCAAATTACTTTACTGGTATTCCGATGTTTGTGTTAGAGCTTGTGCATAGTATTCAACGTGTATTTTTTCCGTTTTTGTTTTTTTAGCAAGTTGAGTTCGGGAAACTTAGATTCAGTGTTAGTTATACTTTTTCCTTATTTCAGCAAACGGCTCTTTTTCGCTTTGTAGTATGTTTTTTAAAGTTTCTTATTACTTAAACTGTCGTTTGCTACCTCCATGTTGCTATTAGCTCGTATCTCATGTCGTAAAAAGATTGTATATGGTGCCGCTTAAGTTAACGAGTCGTCACCCAACAATAACGGACGGTGGTAACTCTAGATAGGGGCGTTAAGGGCTGAGCAATGGATTCGTCCATTAATAGCACTTTTCTTTTTCATAATACACAGATCTTATTACTAATACAACAGCACTTAGCTTCTTTGAATTTTAGTAATGCTTTCTAGCATAATTAATGCTAGCACGATATTATTGTCAAAAGGTGGTGCAATATTGTCTGCCGACAATCAATATTTTGTGAGAGGAAATGAAATGCACCTGTCTGCAGTGTGAAGACATGGCTTACTTCTTTAGTGAAAAGGCGTTACTACTTTAGTGACAACTTTTTTGGTGAAAAGGCATTACTACTTTAGTTACAACTAGAGAAGTGAATAGAAATTGAGCTCTCCAGTAGACACTAAAAGAGTGCATTATTACGGAAGTAATTTACTAAAGCAATCCAGACTACAGAAGCAAGAGCTACTACAAGAGTAATTTATACTACTTTAGTGCTCGCCATGTTATAGTTTCTTATTTTCGTTGGTGTTGAGAGAAATCATTTTTTAAACCTTTTCTGTGTTTGGAAATACAACACTGCCTAATATCTTTCAGCGTATTTAATAGTTCGTCTATTTACCGGTCTTTTGTTTACGGTTGTTATTTTTACTCGAGTTGTCCTCTACAGCAGTGGAAAGTTTTTTAGGATACTCTGTTCGTTTTTTCCCCATAATCCGTTAAAAGTTGTTCTTGTGATAGATTTTTCCGATTCAAAACCTAATACTCAAGCACGCTCAACATGGAGCTATATAACTTTATTATATTTTGTGATACCAATGTTGATTTCTATAAAATGTTTGTAAGTGTGTTGCAGGATAGGTTGTGCTGAGAAACAGCTCGTAAGAAAAAAATTCAATATAATAACGATATTTTTTTACTTGCGATTTCTGAGTAACTTACCATTGAAATTAGCTGCGAACGCAAATTCAAGTAGCCTGCTAGTACATTTAGTCTCAGTTGTTCTCATAGCGTAGATGATAGAGCACGGGACTACTCAGTCTTTGGCTCGGGTTTGATTTTTTACGTCCACCCCATGTCCAGTCTGTGTATCGTTCATTCGTTCCGTTTTAGGAAACCAGTCGAAGTACACGTCTGGCCACACAGTCCCTGGCAAGCCATTTGAATTCCCGCGCGAAACAGCCTGACTGCCTAACTTCAATGTTAAATAGCTCGAAAACGGCGCACAGTATCGATTTCTTTCTGAACGATTACTTCTCAGCACAGCCTACCCTGTAATATCCTTAGGAGCTTTTCAGATGGTTTCTGATCACGCAGTATATTTGAGGGACATCGTTTCATATTGTAATAAGTGCGTAATGACTGAAACCATTTCCCACTGCATGTTGGTATCATTTTAATTTTTAAATTGAGTTTAATTCGTTTTGTACCGATTCACTTAACAAAATACATTTTCATCCTATCATGTTTTCACATAATATGATTTGAAACGTTGATTTCAATTTTTTATTGATTTGACACGGCCCATCAAGTTAAAAAATATCGTTATTATATTGTTGACAGTCTTGCACTAACTCCTCCTTCCTCGTGCAGTCAGTCAGTCATCGTCCTCACGAGTCAGCCTACCAGTTTCAAATCTTGTTTTCAACAGTTTATCGACATCACTTACTCGGCGTCATGTAATTCACTCGATTTATCAATGAAATTACCGTTCCGCTTTCCTGTACAACTCTTTCCAGTCCTTTGTAGATTTGGAGATATAACGTAACACATAACTGAGTCTGCGATCTGGTTCCACTTTGTTTGGTAAGCTGTAAACTTAATTTTTTGCTTTCGCTGGGTAGAATACCGGGCTGTTCCCTCACTTGAATCTGTCTTTTGTGATTACAACGCGGCTCACAATTACTTAAACAAAGACATGCATTTATGCAATCTTTCCCACACGAATAACACGTCAATGCACCGACATTACAAATGTCGCTGAAAATTATAATTCTTAATCTACATCAGGTGTTCTTACTTACTGAGCTTCCTTTTCAAGTTGTCTCTTATTTTTCGCAGCTCTGTCTCTCGTTATACTCCCTTTCGATATTTCTCCGACGGGTAAACAGACCTCCATGGGGATCGAAAGTGCACAGTCAAGTAATCAACACTACATTGTTAGTGGAAACAGCAAGCAAACGAGCGTGTTAATTACACAGGTTGGAAAGTCGCCGTAAACCTCGGCTGAGGTATGAATAACACGAATTGAGCCAATTCATGTTTTTCAACACTGAATTACTATGGGAAAGAATATGAAATGATCCGATCTGTCTCTACAGCGTTAAAGAGCATACCTCAATCGGGGGCGAAAACGCATCAAAGTGTACTTTGACCCAGGCTGCATTTAGTATGTTTTGAAATTGTGCTCCTTATTTTCTATAATTGGTACTGTGCATCGTGGTCTTCGCTACAGTTGTAGGGCTTTTTATTACGATGTTGGATTCATTTACTTCTCAATAAATGTTTCCAGCATCTTTGTTTGAATTTGAAACATTTCTTCTCCTGATGCAGCAAATTCTCGCAATTAGAAATGACTGCTTTCTTTCAGTATATTTTCGCAATTATAATATTGTCTGTTTTACTTACTTTTCCAAATATGGACAAGAATATGACGTTATAGTCGGCAAGTTGCTTACGTTGTCTGATATATGCTCAGTAAGTCACTTGTCGAAGCTGACTTAGTTTCACAATATTTTCTTTATCCATGTTACCGGAAGCGGCACGAAGTAAAAGACTGGAGAAAAGAAAATACACTTGGCCGTTTTCTAGTCCGTCCTTCGCAGAACCTGAGAAACAAAGACTTCACTGAAGCATGGGACTATCTAATCGCGCGAGACGACACACACGGCCCGTCTCGCGCCTATAAAGCAAGCAGGCGGACCGGACGGCGTCTTGCTACATTCCACGCAGCTCTCTCTGCACAGGCAGAACTCATGCGGGCGTGGCGATAAAGCGCGCCACGCACCCAGCAAATCCAGCAGCAAGCAGTAGCGGCTAAGGCGTGCTGCACTGCACAGCACTGCAGTGGTCACCACGGAAAATGGTCTTCGCAGCAACAAAGCCAGTGGCCCCTCACCCGCCCGGGGCTTTGTAAGGGAGCCTTGATGATTATGATGAATGAGGTTCCCCTTTATCTCCGTAATCACCGAACCAATATACGAGTTGTGTGGGAAAAACAATGAGACTGATTTTTTATCTACCGTAGTTTTTATGTTTTTCAACCGACAATATTGTCTCCTTCAAAGCAGTTACCTTCGGCAGCTATAAACCCGCGGAGTCGTTTCCCGTTTTAGTAGCAGCGCTGAAAGGCTTCAACTAGTAGCGCCTTTAACATATTCTCCAGAGTCCCGAACTGACATCCGAAGACTTTTTTCCACTTCGGAAAAGAAAAATGTCACGATGACTCAGATCAAGTGAACGGGAGAGGTCAAAAATTCCGTGACGGAAGTGGCCGTGTGACATGGGGCGTGGTCTGCAATATCTGGATACACACCCTTTTCCTAAACCTTTCAAGGACACCGTGGAACAAATTCTTCATGCACCACACACCTTCTGTCAAAAAAGTAAATCGACGTTGTTCCGATCTTTGATTTGCTTATTCTAGTTTGTTTCGGTCGACGAGATGTCTCAGTGCTCCACTCTTCACTTTGCTACTTTGTCCCATGAATGTATTAAAAAATCCAGGATTGATCGCCTGGGATCGAGCGACTGAAGCAATCGTAGACATTGGAAATCCTCTCCAGAAGATAACGTACACGTTTCTTCCGATCGTCCTTCTGCTCAATGGTGAGGTTTTTCGGTACCATTTTGGCAAAAAATCTTTCGCATGTACAACATTTCGGTCAAAATTTGATGTATGGTGCAAGTGTTTAACACCTCGCCCATCATCCTTACCGTTAAACGTCGCTTGATCTCTCAAAAGCACGTACACGTTTTTCGTACGTTTTTGAAGTTGAAGGTCTTCCTGAGCGAGATTTATCTTCAACTTTTTCACTGTCTTCCAAAAATGATTCGTGCCAGCGAAAAACTGTCTCTTGATAGGCATAGGCCAGTTTCAACTTTTCAAAGATCACATTCTTAACACAAAAGCAGATGGCATAATGTTGCTCTAAACTTCGCTTTTCTATTTTCGTAATACACAACAAGAACACAACTTCTCTGATGACGCTCTCAAAAATCAGGTGATGGCTGTACGGAGCTGAAACTCGGACTAAGTATGTGGAAGGGACGACCACACCGGTCTACACCAGTAGACACCGCATCGTTGCCAGATCGCCCGCTGTGTTATCAACCTCACTACTTTTCGCACACACCTCGTTAGCGCTTTGCGAGTAACACGGAGCTAGGGCAACAGCTGCGACACTGTCACAAAAAATAGCTTATAGGGGAAAAGTGAACTGAGTTTCCATACAAGAACTTGTACAACACGCACAGGTATGGGTAGAATGGCGGAAGGATGTGAGTGGCCAATGTTTCTCCCTGTATAAGAACTCTGCATTGGCACTACGAGATGATATCATAACAACGGAAAGTGAGTACTGTATCACGGGTGACAAGACAACATAGAGAGATTTAAAGTTTAGGGGAGTTGAGTTTGGGGTTTATAAGTGGAATGGGGTGGAGAGGGACCCGGCAGAAACATTGCGTTATCAAGGCGGCGATCTCGAATCTACCTGTACGCTTCCAAACATTACCAAACTGGGGAGCAGTACAACTTACATAATTTTTCCGCAAGTTCGAATAAACACAAAAACTCGAACAGGGTCACAACGCGGTATGGGATTTGCATTCCAGAGGGCTTCTAGATGAGTCTTAGTCACAGCCGTTCTGGCTACTGGACGAGCAACGGGATAAGTTCTTAATCGAATAACCACAGACACTTCCGAAGAGCTACGTATCAATATGATAGGCACGTCACAGAAGCGCCGTTCATCGTACAGAGAACTCTTGCATCCTCATTGCTAGATGTTGCTAGCACTGCCTTCTTGAAACGACGTAGATATCGATCTTCTGTAGCTTGCAGTTTACGGGGGTTGGTGTATCAAATTTTGCTACTGGAATATTTATTTGTCCATTAATTGGATTTCAATGTACCAGCTCTAACGCCAAAAAAGTAAATCACGTTTCAACGAATTAAGGTGCGTAATGAATTCATTCATCATAACCAAATTACGCTATAATAGAGATACCCCAGGGCTATAAGCACCTTAGCACTCCGATAGCATCACTGAACAAGCGCCCCAAATTTGCCTACAACACTCTACTACCTGCCCTGTACTGACACACTAAATAGCATGCCTCGAAGGCGCTCCACAAAGCGATGGCACAGAGACAGGGTTAGGGGGGAAAAAAGGCGACAGAGCCTTATCGGACCATTTCCGTTGAGATACCACAATGCTTTCATCACTTTTTGCAACGCCTTTGCTAGATGACGCACCAGCTTCGCCAGCCAAATAGTCTTACTGCACGAACCCACTCGTAACAGTTTATGCTCGCGTCGCACGTCAGTAGATAATTTCGTTTTAAAGTCCCTGCACCAGAGATACGGAAAAAAATTCAAACTTTGATTCCTTCACGCAAAACAGCAGGCGTTTCCGTCCTGCCTGGTGCCCAAAGTAGATTTGCGGATAGTTTAAATGAAATAATTTGTCTGGCGGTCGAAGTTTCCCTCCTTTTACGGGATTACTATCGCGCTTTTGTTTAACCTCGAGTTACGTAGAGCACAATCACGAGCAGCCATGCCACCCAATATTCGGTCTCCCGAAGGCTATTTGCGTGCCCGTTCTACATCTACATCTACATCTACATCTACATCCATACTCCGCAAGCCACCTGACGGTGTGTGGCGGAGGGTACCCTGAGTACCTCTATCGGTTCTCCCTTCTATTCCAGTCTCGTATTGTACATGGAAAGAAGGATTGTCGGTGTGCTTCTGTGTGGGCTCTAATCTCTCTGATTTTATCCTCATGGTCTCTCCGCGAGATATACGTAGGAGGGAGCAATATACTGCTTGACTCTTCGGTGAAGGTATGTTCTCGAAACTTTAACAAAAGCCCGTACCGAGCTACTGAGCGTCTCTCCTGCAGAGTCTTCCACTGGAGTTTATCTATCATCTCCGTAACGCTTTCGCGATTACTAAATGATCCTGTAACAAAGCGCGCTGCTCTCCGTTGGATCTTCTCTATCTCTTCTATCAACCCTATCTGGTGCGGATCCCACACTGCTGAGCAGTATTCAAGCATTGGGCGAACAAGCGTACTGTAACCTACTTCCTTTGTTGTCGGATTGCATTTCCTTAGGATTCTTCCAATGAATCTCAATCTGGCATCTGCTTTACCGACGATCAACTTTATATGATCATTCCATTTTAAATCACTCCTAATGCGTACTCCCAGATAATTTATGGAATTAACTGCTTCCAGTTGCTGACCTGCTATTTTGTAGCTAAATGATAAAGGACCTATCTTTCTATGTATTCGCATCACATTACACTTATCTACATTGAGATTCAATTGCCATTCCGTGCACCATGCGTCAATTCGCTGCAGATCCTTCTGCATTTCAGTACAATTTTCCATTGTTGCAACCTCTCGATACACCACAGCATCATCTGCAAAAAGCCTCAGTGAACTTCCGATGTCATCCACCAGGTCATTTATGTATATTGTGAATAGCAACGGTCCTATGACACTCCCCTGCGGCACACCTGAAATCACTCTTACTTCGGAAGACTTCTCTCCATTGAGAATGACATGCTGCGTTCTGTTATCTAGGAACTCCTCAATCCAATCACACAATTGATCAGATAGTCCGTATGCTCTTACTTTGTTCATTAAACGACTGTGGGGAACTGTGTCAAATGCCTTGCGGAAGTCAAGAAACATGGCATCTACCTGTGAACCCGTGTCTAAGGCCCTCTGAGTCTCGTGGACGAATAGCGCGAGCTGGGTTTCACACGACCATCTTTTTCGAAACCCATGCTGATTCCTACAGAGTAGATTTCTAGTCTCCAGAAAAGACATTATACTCAAACATAATACGTGTTCCAAAATTCTACAACTGATCGACGTTAGAGATATAGGTCTATAGTTCTGCACATCTGTTCGACGTCCCTTCTTGAAAACGGGGATGACCTGTGCCCTTTTCCAATCCTTTGGAACACTTCGCTCTTCTAGAGACCTACGGTACACCGCTGAAAGAATGGGGGCAAGTTCCTTCGCGTACTCTGTGTAAAATCGAACTAGTATCCCATCAGGACCAGCGGCCTTTCCTCTTTTGAGCGATTTTAATTGTTTCTCTATCCCTCTGTCGTCTATTTCGATATCTACCATTTTGTCAACTGTGCGACAATCTAGAGAAGGAAGCACAGTGCAGTCTTCCTCTGTGAAACAGCTTTGGAAGAAGACATTTAGTATTTCGCCCTTTAGTCTGTCATCCTCGTTGTCAGCTACACCCCTGTTTCTTACTGCGGAACTGAAATGGAGAAGTAATTCTGTTAGTAAGAACTCGGGTCGCTGGCTGCCCTGTCAAATCTCAAACAACGAATCTAAGGCGCTAGGCACAGCGGAATCTCATGTGTTCATCCGGACTTTTTTTTAAATATTTTATGTTAAAGTACTACCTTCTCACTGTAACTGATACTCCGGAAAAGAAGGGAGGTGAACACACAGGATGCACACACAATCACGGGCTGCACTGCGTATCCACGGCCGGAAGCTTGTCTCGCGTAGCAGTAATTAATTTTACAAACAAACCCGTCCCGTAAATCAGTCTTTGTATTAGTGAAAACCGTATCAAAATCCCTATGATCAGCTTTCACATACAGACAGAAAAACTCGGCGAAGGATTTTAATTTATAATATGTGCAAATGATGGAAATGACTGGCTGCAAAATTACAACGGCGTTGGGGAACCGTATGATTACTGATGACAAAATTATCGCCATTTCTCCACTCCTGACGGCAGCGATTATGGATCAGCTAACGAAATTGAAGCACAATCTGTAACTATAACGACAGACACAGAGGCAACAACACAGCTGGCGGAAAAACTTCGGCTAAGTAAAAGCTAATCTGGCCCAAAATAAACTTAAAGAATACATCAGTGTATAAAATTCACTGACTTTCTTTTAATAACTAGTCAAAATTTAGGCGTATATGAAATTAATTTCTAATTTGTTCCCTTGGAAACACACAACTTATTTGTTTATGGTATTTAACAAAGGCCTCTTTTTTGCGAATTTGCGGAATATGCTGTCTTTCGATAATACGGCTGATCTACCCTTCCCGGATGTTGCGCTGCACATCTATTACACTAACAGATCCGCACTTAAAATGTCGCGAAATATTTCGTCCCCAAGTGACAATATTGGAAGAGACGAGGCTATCGTGTGGCGTTGTTACAGAAAACCTAGCGTCCGGCTCCTTAACTAAGTAATCAGCATGGCAGAATCCACGCGAGGGGCGTCGAGTTCGATTCCCTGCTGAGTTGCAGATTTTCTCCTCTCGGGGGGACTGGGCGTTGTGTTTTCTTCATTATCATTTCATCCTCATCGACACGCAAGTCGCCGAAGTGGCGTCAACTAAAATGTCATGCACCAGGCGACCGGTCTACCCGACGGGAGGCCCTAACCATACGTAGTTAATTCATTGCATAGAGAAATAGGCAGCGTGCGGGCAGTAGTTTTCTGCATGTCTGTACCCTTCCATTCTGATTAACAGCAACTCAGTACCACACCGCACAAGCGTCGTCATATTCACGCAAATGACACACAGATACACACCCAACAGACCACATACTAAAGGTGATCTTTGAAGTATCCCAAGGAAGTGTGGTTACTGTTTGCAATCTACCTAAATGATATAGTAGAAATAGTCGGTAGCTCTTTAAGACTGTTCGCAGATGATGCGGTTGTCCGTAGCAAAACAGGAACGCCAGAAGACAGTATCGATTTGCAGAACGACCTGCAGAATACTGATTAAGGGTTCTGGCTCTGGCAGTTGAGTACTACCGATGAGAAATTGCTGAAAAATCTACCATAAAATACCGAAGAGGAACTATCCGCAGGGACCTTAAAGTGGAATGGCCACTTAAAGCAAGCAGTAGGAAAAGCCGGTACCAGAGATTCGTAGGAAGAATCTTACGGAACTTTAACTCATCTCCGAAGGAAGTGGCATATAAGTCTCTTGCTAGCCCGAGTCTCGAGTATTGTTCCTCTATCTGGGATACTTACTAGGTATTACTGACAGAAGACATAGGGAAGATACAACGAAGACCGGCGCGTATCGTCACGATATTTAATTGGCGCGACAGTGTTGCAGAGATGCTCAACGACTTCCAGTGGCAGACGCTAAAAGGGAGACGCTGTGCATCACTGGAGTGCTGTATTATTGAAATTTCGAGAATGTACGTGACGGGAAGAATCAAAAACCACACTACTTCCTCCCACACACATCTAGCGGAATGATCACAACGAGAAAATTTGAGCTAATACAGATGCTTGCCGACAATCATCCTTACCACGCGCCATTCGCCGGTGGAAGAGGGAAATGGGGGGACAAGTTACTGATACCACAGGTACCACTATGCTCGCTTGCGGTGTAGGATGTAGATGATCAGGTTGGGAAGAAGCAAACGGCAAACATCTTCCCATTTGGACCTCTGCCATGGCCACTGTTATGCGTCGTAAACTCTCGGTGATGAGAGCGCAATGATTCTGAAACACTGACAGAGGGCGGACGGTACATAACCGCTGGGAGCGAGCAGAGGGACGCCTGTCGGGAGAGAACGCCCCCCCCTGCTGTGGCCTTGCGTCGTCTGCTCGCCACAGCCGGTGTGTCCGTATGTCGGCGCTTCGCGAGGACAAGCAGAGGAGGAGAAGCCTGGCGTGCGGGAGGAGGGGGAGAGGACGCGCTATCAACGGTGCAGCACAAATAGGTGGAGGGGGTAGCGGGTAGGGTCAGTTGGAGGGGGGACCGGCTGGTGAGGGGAGGGGACGCGGGAGCGACGACACGCAACAGGCAGCGGGCGGCGGCTTCGGCTCGGCTCTGCTTCGCCTCGTCTCGCAGCGGTGCGGCACGGTGCCGACTGCCCGCAATTAACAGCCGATGGGGCGAGCTGGCCGGTAGTAGGACTCGGTATTGCTTGGCGCAGTCGGCACAGCGGGTGCTCCGGAGGGCGTCTCGGTAAAGGCAGCGGAAGTCGCTACTGGGCGTGCACTTCTCTTTGTTCCGTTCTCAGGGCGGCTCTCCGCCTACTAGTGGACGTCAGCGACCTCGAGTATGATACACTGCCACACCATTCACTGTCTTCCACTTAATCTTACGTCCTCGCTTCATACATTCTCTTCCCCCTCCCCTTTCAACTCTGTTACCTATCGTTTCATCTGATCGCAATACGTACTTAACGTTTTACCGTTATGGTTATCATGTACCTACAGTTTTAAAAATAAATACTGGCAAATTAAACTTTGAGATATGATGGGCTGGTCAGTAGGTATTAATTGTCGCTGTCAAAGTATTAAGTTACGCAAATAGTTTTCAGATTGTTTTCAGGTTCACGTCTGCGTCTCTGTGCCACAGTATCTCAACACGATCAATGGCTGACCAGCGTAAACAAAATAACCAACCAACGGAAAAAGAGCAAGAGCGCCATCAATTGCGCAAATAACATCCTCCGATATTCCCCTTTCAATGCGCATATGACACTGGTTCTATTAGTTTTAACGTTTACATCCTGTTTTCCCTTCTTTTATGATGCGTGCTCTCCTCTAATAATAAAAATTGTTATACATTCTCATGTTTACAATTTTTTTAATTTTTTGTTACGTAATGTATGATGTTATCTAACTTGTAACTAATACTCTGTTCGTTTAAAGTTTATTTTACTTAATAAACAATTTGATACTGCCCATATACACTCAAAGACTACGAAAACGACGCACCACAAAGAAATTATAGGAATGGGACGAACATTCGTAAATGTGACATAGATGTTCAGCCAAACAAACGATTAGATTTTCTGAAAATCTGGATGATTTGCACAAGAGAAAGAGTTTCACAAACTGAACATGTCAATTACGCGTTGCTCCACCTCTGGTCTTAAGAAAGCAGTTACTTGGCTTGCGATTGATTGACAGAGTTGTTGGCTGTCCTCCTGAGGAATACAGTGCGGAATTTTGTCCAGTTTGCGCGTTAGTTTGTGAAAATTCGAGGATAGTTGGACGGCCCTGCCCTTAATGCTCCAAACGTTCTCAATAAGGGAGAGATCCGGCGACGTTGTTCGCCAAGGTAGGAACTGGGATGCCATTTCTTTCCGTAGCCGCCCTTAAGCATAGCGGTATGTCGACGATATTCCACGCTCCGTTTTGTTTCCCTTTGTGGCAAGCTAACCTGGGCTCACATTTCAGCATGATAATGCTCGTCCGCACAAAGTGAGAGCTTCTACTGCATGTTTTCGCGAAATCTCTCCCCAATTGAGCCCCTTTGGAGCATTGTGGGCAGTGCCCTCCAACCATCTCGGGATTTTAACGATCTAACTCGTCAACTGGACATAATTTGGCACGATTTCTCTCAGGATAACACCCAACAACTATATGAATCAATGCCAAGCCGAACAACTACTTGCGTAAGTTCTGAGGTCGACCAACGCTTTACTGACTAGCTCATTTTGTGAAGCTCTTTTTCTTGATTAAATCATCAATTTTTTCTGAAATTTTAATCATTTGTTTGTCTGTGAATGTACGTCACGTCTATCAATTTCCGTCCCATTCGGATAATTCCTTCGTGCAGCGTCTTTTTCCTTGTTTTCTTCCACTTCGCAATAACGCAATGATATGCAGACTTATCCAGAATTATTGCTCCTACATAATTCTCGTACCACTGCAAAGAAAATTACGGAGATATCAGTGTCACTGGCATTAAGAAACGGCTGAAATCGCTAAAATGTAACATTTTCAGGACCCGATGGAACCCATATCACATTGCGTATCAAATTTCCGTCTGTATTAGCCCCGCGTTTAACAATCTATTACAGATCCATCGAACAAAAAACGGTGCCCGGTGGTTGGAAGAAAGCACGTGCCACTCATCTAGAAATGGTTCAAATGGCTCTGAGCACTATGGGACATAACATCTATGGTCATCAGTCCCCTAGAACTTAGAACTACTTAAACCTAACTAACCTAAGGACAGCACACAACACCCAGCCATCACGAGGCAGAGAAAATCCCTGACCCCGCCGGGAATCGAACCCGGGAACCCGGGCGTGGGAAGCGAGAACGCTACCGCACGAGCACGAGATGCCGGCCTCATCTAGAAGAAGCGTATCAGACGTGAACTACAAAACTGATGTCCAATATCCTTGAGGCCCATTTATTGTGAGATCTTAGAACATATTCTAAGCTCAAAGATAATGAGGTACCTCCAAGAGAATCATCCCCACGCTAAACAGCATGGATTCCGAAAACATCAACCATATGAAACACAACTCGCAGTTTTTTCACAGATGACTTGAAAGCAATAGATCAAGGCAGTCAAGTAGATGCAGTATTTCTCATTTTCCGAAAAGCATCTACGCTTATGATCAAAAGTACGATCGTATAAAGTATCAAGCGAAATTTGTGGCTTTATTGACGATTTTTTGATACGGAGGACAGAAATAGTTATCTTGAATGCAAAGTTATCAATAGATGTAGAAGTAACCAAGTGCAACATTAGATTTTTCAGAGATGATTTAGTTAGCAATAACGAAGGTCTACCTGAAAGAACCGCATGAGTACTGTTACATCTGGATAAGAATGCAAAGCAGTGGAAAGTCTGACAACTTGCTTTAAATGGTCAGAAATGTAGAAGTGTGTACGTCGTAAAACGAAAACAATGTGGTATTCCATGACTGCAACATCAAAGAGTCGTAATTGGAACCGACCAACTCACACAAATACCTGAGAATAACAATTTGGGGGGATATCAAATGGAACAGTCACATGGGCTCAGTCGTAGATAAGGCAGGAGGCAGATTTCGGTTTAATGGTAGGACACGGTAACAGCGAAATGCAGTCAGTCGACAAAGGAGATTGCTTACAAAACACTGGTGTGACTCATCGTAGAATACTGCTCGGGTGTGTGGGAACAGTACCAAATACGGCTAACAGAGGATACTGAACGTATATAGTGAAAGGCAGCACTAACGGCCATGTTTGATCCATCGTAGAGTGTCGCGGAGATAGTGATGAAACTGAAGTGACAGACGCTTGAAGGTCGATGCAAACTATCCGGTGAAAACCTACTTAGTAACTTTCAAAAGCCAGAATATACTGCTACGCCCTAAGTATCACTCCCATAGGGATCTCGAGGACAAAATTAGACTAATTACAGGTGCCGAAGGAGGAACGTCAAGGAACCATAATGATTGGTACAATGGGAAATACCCTCTGCCATGCACTTGACAGTGTTTACACAGTACGGGTGTAGACAGACTTAGTTTTATAAAGAAAATTGTTTTCATATTTTTAAGTCACATGTAGAGGATGCGCACAAGTAGCACAAGGAATGGGAGAGGAAGCTACGTACAACCCACGTCACCTAAATAGGGTGAAGCATAACTTCACCATCAAAATGTCGGAGGTTGTTCAGGGATACTTTCTGAGTATTTTGGTATAAGTGACCTGGGGTCTCCGGTGGCTTGTTACACAGTAATAATGTGATTATGATTGATTTGGGTTTGTTACCAGAATTGTATTTGTTTCTCTGAAAATATTTTCACAACAGTGAAAAAGCCTGTATCATCTAAACATAGTTACACGGAAGTATCGGCCTATTCGTCGGCGCCTATGTACAGATGCAAAACTACTGTTATGTAGTTGCAGTTGCTGTGAGAACAGCCACGTATATTGTTGTGGTGCTCTTTGTCTACTGCATTCTGTGAACCCATACGCGAGATGCATCAATAAACGTATCCGTGCTGTTGTGTATCAGTGGTAAGGTACAATTAACACTGCTCGAAAAACCAACGCGAGATTGGACTGCTGAGTACTGAATGTAAGCTTTAGGACCAAGACTACAGTGGGTGTTATTGTTGTCAGCAACTAGTGCTGTCAGTGAATGGAAGTAGTTTATTTCTAAACAAGACAAACAATGCATACAGTCGACATTTTCATTGGTGTGTAGATATTTTTAAAGTCATACCGATACAAAGTGTAAGAAATCAAACGAAATGTAATTAGTCTGTATCGAGCCACCAGGGACCACAGGTCCTTTATATCAAAACATTCGAAAAACATTCCTTAAAAACCTCCGAAAATTTTTCGGGGTTCTAGCTCATTCTGTATACATGTTTAACGTCCCTTTCGTTACAATGATAAAGCATCTTGTGTACATTACATGTACTGTATACTGAACCACGGATGTAGAATATATTTTATTTTAAGGAATGCTTTGTCGAGTAGAATACATATGATTTTTAGAATCAATGGTTGTAATTCGGTTCTGATGTATTTCATTGTATTTTCTCAAGATCTGGAAGCAAGTAAAACAATTGTTATTGGGCCCAAAAGGAGACAAAAAAATTATAATCACTTCCTAGTGTAAAAATTAGGCAACACAGTTTTTGTTTGAGCATCTCCAGCCCTATATATCGAAATAATCAGCGACCAGTCGCATAAAAGAAATTTAATTTCTTAACCAGTAACAGCCACTTAGTGTCCTCCTTCAGAAGATAATACCTATCACTTTATTTGCGAATGTCAGCAATGAGATGCAGCATATCGCTGTAGTCACGTGGTTCATAGTGCCTGTAAGAAAAAAGTATAAAGAAGCTACACAACAAGTGCAAGGACTGGCATGATGGCACTTCTGACATGAAGTCTGCGCTTGTTTATCTTCTTTAAGCCATTTTTGTGCAGGCGCTATGAACCAAGTGACTACAGCAGTATGATGCATCATATCATTGTTGACACAAATAAAGCGATAGGTGTAACATTCTAAAGAAAGGCACTAAGTACCTGAATCCGACTAACGAATTAAATTTCATCAATGCATCTGTTTGCTTATTATTTCGATATATACAGTTACAAAGGTTGAAAATGGATAAAATACTAATCTCCAGTCCTTTTTATCACGACAGCAAGCTGCAGAGTTGTGACAGCATGGTTAGTGGACCCTTCCTCGACCTCGCACGAGCTAGGGCGATTCTAAGGAGTTCTGCAGTTCGCCGCTACGTGGCGCCAGCTTCCTCGTATATCAGTCTAAGTGAAAACCGTATCAATAACCCAAAGTGTTTCCCGAGATTACCCAGAACACACATACAGAACTGCAGTGGAGTGGTCTGGTCACGACCACATTTATCAGACTACAGATCTAAAGTTTCGGGTCTTGATACTCCGTTAGCCACAGCATTGTTCCTGTCACTTCCGACTTCTGCAAGTCTGTCAGTGCTCTGTGAAGTGATAAAGGCTAAAACGCGCAGTGGTTCAAACTTCAGATGAACCTGTAGATCTCGCTATGATTGCACGATTAACTAAGTTGAAATGCCAGAAGGCGCCAAAGCATACCACCTCCAGCAACATCATAACTGGTACAGCGACCTTCAAAGCAATCTCTAGCTGATGGCGGCTTTACTTGACCTTCTTTCACAGCTAACAACGGGGCGAAAATGGTATAAACGTGCGTCTATCAGTTAACACGAAAGACTAATAAGTTTATTACGACTGACAGGGTGCAAAAAAGGGCAGCTCGTTTTGTATTATCACGTTATAGGGGAGAGAGTGTGGCACATATGATACACGAGTTGGGATGGAAGTCATTAAAGCATAGACGTTTTTCGTCGCGGCGAGACCTTTTTACGAAATTTCAGTCACCAACTTTCTCTTCCGAATGCGAAAATATTTTGTTGAGCCCAACCTACATAGGTAGGAATGATCATCAAAATAAAATAAGAGAAATCAGAGCTCGAAAAGAAAGGTTTAGGTGTTCGTTTTTCCCGCTCGCTGTTCGGGAGTGGAATAGTAGAGAGATAGTATGATTGTGGTTCGATGAACCCTCTGCCAAGCACTTAAATGTGAATTGCAGAGTAGTCATGTAGATGTAGACAGTAGAGCCATAACTAAGCACGTTTATGAGTTGCTTTGGTTACCATGTGCAGTGCAGAACGAAGTAATATGAACGCATACAAGATATGCCTGCAGTGTGGCAGAATGCAAGGTCGTATCCACGATAGGAATACGAAAAACTGACAGGTTAAAATCGATACCGGTATTTTTCAGTATTTCTTCGGTCTTGGTTACAACAGGCGTTTTTTATTTTTACTAATAACCGTGTATGAAATCGAAATATCAATTATCCATAGCAGCAGTGCTAAAATATTCAGTTTTACATAAACCTCTTTTAAAGGGATAATTTTTATTCGTAAAATTTGCGTTTGTTTGAAATATCGCATTACTACAGCAAATGGAAAAAGGTATCCGAGTTATTTTAATAACAATGGCAACAAGCACAGGTAACAAACACACTGCATGAGAACTGGTACAGCACTGGTTAGACAATAACGTCCCTGTTTCTGTGTGTCGCTGCTAAGGCACGCGTGTACGTGCAGTTTGCACGGCTCCCTCCAGCTGGTCTACACAATAGTATCTCGCTGTCGTCGCTGCACATCCGTTGTACTGTCGAATGGCACAACGCTAGGCTGAAAATGTTTTTACGAAAAGACAAAGCAATGAAAAACATTTCTTGGTTTGCTTTAAAAGATAGACTACCATTTCGCTGAAATAATAAATGAGGAAGGAAATTAGGGAGCAGTAATAAATTAAAAACTTCACAATAATCCATTGATAGTATACAATAAAAATAGAAATTGGCTGATCTGTTGCCTGTGTTTACATTGTATGTCTCCATCTGCTTGTAGCCCTTGAAAACGGGCAAATTAAAGAAGAAAAGAAAAAAAAAGAGTTCTTCAATCTTAGCTTTCACACTTCAGGACTGACTGTTCGAAATAGTGATATGATCCCGGAATACAACATGACTTTTGAGCAGAGTTTCAAAAAATTGGGATCAATAGGAGCATACTGGCAATTTTTTTGTAATATTCAACCACTTACCACTTTTCGAGGAAAGCAGCGAAAGGTGGACGTGTTAAGTTTACTTATTTGTCTGTTTAATTTAATATTTTGATACTATGTAACATGAAACAGAGAGAGTAAAAATGGTCAATCTTGGTTCGATTTCTACGTTTATTACAGTAAATAATAGGAACAAATAACCTATAGTAGGTTACTTCAGAAACCAGTTATTTTGAGCAGTATATATATATAAAACCGTAAACCGCCAGTTCCAGCGATAACCGCCATCCCTAATCCGAGACATGAGCTATAAGTTACTTTCGCGGCGAATGCCGAAGTAATTTTTTAGGTTTCACGACTAACGTCTTGCGGTGCACTTCCTATTATAGTCAATATCCATTATGTGATTTACAGTTTGTTTTCCGAACTGATACTAAATTCGTACATTTGACTTCCTGGCTGGCAGCATATTTATTTATTTATTTATTTATTTATTTAACCTGGCAAGATTAGGGCCATCAGGCCCTCTCTTACATCTAACCAGGCATTCTACTTATTTTACAGTCATATGTTTCAGTAGGCATGTTAAACTACATCTAATACAAAAAGTGAGATAAACAATTAGAAAGGTACACCTCGAAAAATACATTATTGAAGAGAAAGATTTAAGATAGGAGTGCTGGCAGCAGGGAGTATGAGGGAGACTCATGGTGAAGCGAGGAGAAGAGTAGAGAGACATGATGAAACATAATTAAGGAAAATATAAAGGAAAAGGAGACTGCATGTCTAATAGAGATAGATGAAGAGGAAGGCATCTCAGGAGCAAGATAGGAGACACTAGCTTTGCTATTTGACAGATGAGAGGATTTGCCTTGCACATTAATTTTGTGGAGAATTTTATGCGGATGATAGTAGGAAATGCTTCAACTTCTTCTTAAAAGCAACAGGAGATTGAATTTTCCTCAAGGTAAGGGGCAGTTTGTTCCAGAGGCGGACAGCGGCAACTGAGAAGGAGTTTGCAAAAGTTTTTGTTTTGTGAGTGGGCACAGTTAGGATACCAGATAAGAGTGACCTCGTGTTTCGATTATGATGGTATGACAGGATTTTAATCTCTGAAGCTAGGTACTGGGGTGCTTGCGCGATGAGGAGTCGGTGAAGTAGACATAGAGTGTGGTAGTCACGCAGTTTGTCCGGCCGCAGCCACCCTAGCTCGGAGTATGAAGCACTAACATGATCATATCGGCGAATGTTGCAGGTGTAACGCACACAGGCATTCATGGTTAGCTCTAGCCGTCTTTTGTTTTCACTACTCATGCCTTGTTGAATCACATCACAATAGTGGAGGTTCGGTAGAACGAGTGCTTGCACGAGCTGGCGTTTCAAGTCCTGTGGGAATATGTTCCGAAACTTTTTGAGAGCATAGAGACAAGCAGACGTTTTTCGGCACACTGCGACTGTATTCTCCGCCCAGTTGAGATGCTCGTCCAAAGTTACACCCAAGTTCTTCACTGTTTTCTGATATGGTATTGGAGTACCTTCGAGCAGAATAGGAGGTAGCCGTTCGCGGAAATCTGAACTTATTAATTTCTGATGGGCTATTAAGATTACTTGCGTCTTTTTTGCATTTAATTTAAGCCCCAGGTTTTTCGCCCATGTCACTACTGAAGACAGATCATCATTCATCAGAGCGATTGCAGTGTTTACGTCTTCAGGTCTGACGCTGAGATAGAGCTGGAGGTCGTCGGCATAGAAATGATGTTTACAGGAGGACAAAACCGACGAAATATCGTTGACATATAAAGAAAACAAAAGTGGTCCTAAGACTGATCCTTGTGGCACTCCCGAAGAAACATGTTTCCAGGAAGATTTTTCATTTGCGCAGACAACACATTGCTGTCTGTCTTTTACGTAGCTTTCAAACCATCTCATTGCACTATCAGAGAAATTAAGCTGTTGCATTTTTCTGTGTAATATGTCAAAGTTAACAGTGTCAAAAGCTTTGCTGAAGTCCAGTAGCGTCAATATTGTTGCCTTTCGATTGTCGATGGCATATTTCAGGTCATCAGTTACTTTAATTAGAGCAGTGTTTGTGCTGTGATGTTTACGGAAACCAGATTGAAATTTGTCATATAGACTGAATTCATGCAAGTGTTCAGTGATTTGGTCATGAACAATATATTCCAGTGCTTTGGAAACAGCAGGCAGTATGCTAATTGGTCGGTAATCACTAGGCAGTTGCGGGTTTTCGACCTTAGGGATGGGTCGAATTATGCTTCTTTTCCATGCAGTGGGGTATATTCCGTTCACGAGGGAAAAATTAAATATGTCAGTTAAGACAGGTACTAATATATCGGCAACATTCTTAATCATGGTTATACCGATACTGTCGTTGCCTATTGCATCAGAAGAGATTCTCATTATTGCTTTTCTTGCCGTATTTGTTGTTACATGTTTTAGATGAAAGGTATCGTTGTTAGTTATCCTGTTTGGGGATTCTTGTGGACGGAAATCATCAGCCGTGCTGGTATTCAGAGGTGCAGAGAAGAATTCATTTAATTCGTTAGCTGACACATGAAAAGTAGTTTCCGATTTTGCCTTTCCGACCCCCAAGCTACGGAGATTCTTCCATAGAGTCGTGGGTGTCAAATCGCTGCATACGAGGGAGCGAGCGTGCCTGATTTTGGCATTGCGAATGCATTGTTTCACTCTGTTCCGTAGCTTTCTATATTCTTCAAAACGTTCGGGTTTCGGATCTGCCTTGAAACGCCTGTGGGCAGCATCCCTATTAGTCATCATTTGACGTAATTCAGCTGTCAGCCATGGAGCAGGAGATTTTCTTACACGGACTGTGCGCACAGGTGCATGTTTGTCATAGAGGGCAGTGAGTTTATCACCAAGTTCATTAATTTTGCCGTCGATTGTAGGTTCTCTGATTATTTGATGCCATGAGATTTCTGAGCAATCGGCTGTTAGAGCGTCAAGGTCAATACGTTTCATGTTCCTACAAGTTATGTAACGCGATTTAATCCTTGGGGGCTGCACAGAGTAGGCCAGGAATATTACATCATGTGCTGAGAGGCCAGGGGCCGATGATTGACCAACATCTCTTACTTTGTCAGTCTGTTTCGTTGCGATCACGTCTATAAGAGTATGACTGTGCGCCGTATGGTGTGTAGGTTGTAATGGAAGAATGTTCATGCTATTGCAACTAAACAATCTTCTTAGGTTTATTGCGGAGGGAGTGTCTCTTAGCAGGTCTATGTTCAAGTCACCCATTACGATGACATGTTCGTATTGACACTGAAGTGAATGTAATTCCGACTGGAAGGAACTCATTGAGCTTATTTTTGGCGGCTTGTACACGACGCCAGTCAAGAATTTCCGACTTTGTATATTTATTTCAATGAACATGAATTCAGCCTCTTTTTCTTCAGCAGGATTTGACGTACATAAGACTTTCGCTTTGAGATCTGTTCGTATATATGCGCCGACCCCGCCACCTCGCTTTTTTGATCTGTCTGCCCTAAGAAATGTGTACCCTGGGAGATGAATAGATGCAGAGGATATGTGTGGTTTCAACCACGTTTCGGATAAGAGGATTACGTGGTAGTTTAGTTGGTGGAAGAGGAGGCTAAGTTCTTCGTAATGCGCAGGTAAAGACTGAATGTTGCAGTGAGCTGCTAAAAGCTCGGACGCGTTCCGCTGAGCAGCCTGGAGTAGGGTGGCAGACTGGTTTGTCCCTTTGTTAGGCACTACCTGCCGCGAGGGGCACTGACCGGTGTTTCCGCCAAGTGACATATTCCAGGGGTGTCCGAGATTTTGCGCGCCCTGTTTGTGACTCCGCGAGAGCCGAAAGAAAAGCGACTGCAAGAGATTTCCTGAGGTTGCGGGAGTATAGAAAATGGATTAGTGGTATTCGGTGCAGGGAGAATATGACCAAAATGGTGACAGCTGTGTGTCACTGAGTATCCTATGTCGTAAGAGGAAAAGTGTAATTAGAGTATTTGAAACAGCTTAGGGTGGAAATAAGGGAAAGAGGAGTGATTTAAGAGGCCGATGCTGCCAGCAGAGAGAAGAAAGCTTAATATTTAATAGAGTATCGTAGGAAGCTAGAATTAAATTGAAATTTGCTAAAGTGATACTGATAGTAAATTTTGTTATGCACAATTTAAACCGAAGAGATGGTTGACTAATGAACTAAAGGAGAGACAAATAATTGCAATAGAACTATTACAGAATGGAAGAGAATAAACTGAGAAAATGAAAAAAGTATTAGCAGTAACTAAAACTAAGCAATGGCTACAGCTAAAGACACAAAAATAGTAAAAAGTTAATACAGTTACAAAAACAATTAGTTGAAGGTACAAATAATTGAAAAGTTAATAAGTTACAAAAACAATTAGTTGAAGGTACAAATAATTAAAAAGTTAATACAATTACAAGACTATATCTGAGTATAGGACTGTTAAAATTTGAAAATGGTGTTAAGTTTGACTTTTGGCTCGAGTAGGTTCACTTAATACTATTTAGTTCTGTCATGTTTGTGACTGTCTTCTTTCCAGCTGCAGTCTTAATGATTACTCTGCCATCCTGAGTCCACACATTCTGAAGACCGAAATGGGATATGGCACTGTTTAAAATCTTTAGCCGCTCGTGTGTCAGATCTTCCCTTATTGTAATCCCTGTCCTTGCTAACTTCTTCTTCTGGGTAAAGATCTCAGCCCTTTTTCGGTACGACACAAATTTAATAATTATTGGACGAGGTTTGGTAGCACCTGGTAGTTTTCGTCCCACCCGGTGGCTCCTGTCAATGTCTGCCTTGGTCACTTCGACGCCTAATTTTTCACGCGCAACCTGTATAAGCAGGTTGTCCGTGTCTTCTTCTTTATTTTCTGCTACTCCAAACAGTCGTAGACTATTTCGCCTTTGGTACTGTTCTAGCTCGTCTGTGGCGGCAGATAGTTTCACTTCCAACTCTCGTGCCTTTTTCTCGTATTCAGACACAGACTTTTTTAGTGCTGTAATTTCGGCAGTATTGGCCTCAACAGTTTCACGCATTTTGGCCAATACTGCTGCCGTTACAGTATCTGATATGGTGCCTGCTATCAGATCGAGATTGTTTTTATCGCGAAGCGCAGCGTTTACCTCAGAGCGAACCAACTCCGCTATACCGGGAGCCGCGGCCGCACCTTCCGCCAGGAGCAGGCCCGCCGCACCTGCTGCTTCCCCGCTGCTGGACGCGCTGCTGTTGATTCTTCTGTTTACCATTTTCTCGCAGATATTGGCGGAGCACAGAAAAAAATATCACTACTGCACAGAACACTGTTGTTTACACGATTTCCACTTGTACTAGACAACACCACCTGCGAGAACACCTTCGAATTCGACTAAATTTCGCGAGCCGAACTTAACACGTGTTACACTGCAGCCGCCATGAGCAACTTAAGTTTGCGGCTTCTCAGCCTGAATACACTCGAAAACACTTAAATCCTTGAGTGATGGCTCACCGGAATCTTTTACCACCAATCACAAAGAACGTTCTAATTCGTCGAAGATCGAAGAGAATCGCTGGGAGTTCGGTTTTCCTCTTCCCGCACAGAGTCCATATTAATATCTGCTCGTGCTTTTCAGAGCTCGCGTGCTTCTGATCTCTCGCCACATTAGCCGCACGCTTTGCCACTTCAATTTGCTATTCTAACTACAAATGCGCTCTACCAAAACTACGGTTCGGTAGTTTTAGTACATTATATACATGCCCTAGTAAATGGTAAGATTACCAGTAGTACTGGTAGCAATGGTAAAGTAAGAAACAAATGAATGTATGAGAGAGAAAAAATAAATGAATGTATGAGAGAGAAACTGGGAGCCGACGACTTCTCTTTGTTCTTTCCTTTGTCTGTTTTGCACATAATCACATAATTAGAACAGCACATCGTTCAGTGTTAGTTCTTTGTGTATTTTAAATCCTTACAAAAGATGAAGTGCATTTAATAAGTAAGAAACATTATTTGATCGCGTAACTTGTGCGGTTTTATGTAACCATATCCACTAGTTTTGATGCAGGTACAGTTTATGCGCACAAACAAAATAATCTATATAATTATTGTTATTTTACACTCCACAGAACGTTCTTCTACATGTTTTCTGTTATTACTGATGAATACGAAACTTTTTTTGAATGACAGAAATATGTTTTATGTAAGCTCGACGAAGTACTGAAGCGAAGTTTGTTATGCTTTTGTTTTGAGTTTTCTAAATTTAACCTTTTTTAAGGAAATTGTGTTTTCTAGCGCTACATGATACTCTGTATTGTTGATTTTAATTTTTGCTACAACACCCCCTATTCCACGTTACAATTCAACAATTTTCGAATAAAACCAGAATTAAACATTAACAATTTCAATTTCGCTACAAATATTGTTTATTTTAAGTATCAGACAGTAGGATAACAATGTAGAACAAATGTTCCGTACGTTACGCTGCCCTTTATAGATCCTCAACAGTTTCTAAGCGAGTTACCGCTTTTTGTGTTCAGGGGAATCTAGGAACACACTGATCGCATACGCAAACAAAGCGATCGAAATGAGTTAACGCCCGACAGGTATGCAACACACCTACCTTAGAGGTAACAATCTTAACGAACCAAGGCTAATAGGAAAACAACATAATCTACGCTTACTTATGATAGTCTACCGTAGCCTACTGTAGTTCTACAACTCGAACTCATCTTCCTGTTCCCTCCCTGACGCCTCACTTTCTGTCCTCCCGACTTCTACTTATGACGCGGTTTCCTTTTCGCAGCCATCGGCGTGTTTGTCATGAGCCGCGACAGCAGTAAGATTCCGAGAAACCAGAATAACCCGATAATGACGCCACCCTACGCTTACGAATAACGGCTTGCGAGAAATGTAAGGCGCGCGTTTAAGTGCTCTCCTGCAAGTGAAACGGACGCCAAGCTTCGCTATGCTGCCAGTTTACTGGGAAATGGCAGCTCTTCTGCGAAACGCGCTGCTTAAGAAACAAGCAGCTTGAACATACGATGTCTTTCGCAGACAGGGCGAGATAAGAGATATACCGTAGTAAACTGTAGCACCTCGCGCTAACAGTCGCGTAAACACCGAAACGCAAGACGTAACACTATTCACTACATTATATGATACGAAACAACGTGAAGCGGAACTGTTGTACCTGAGAATTTTTCTGAGCAACATAATGCCGTACTGTACTTTATCCGTAAGGGAAATAATTGTAGAGTTTACGATTCTCTCTGCATTTTGTCGTGATGCACTAAAAACAAAAACCACTTTACGACGACATACAACTTTCAAGCCAACTGGCCATCTTCATTATTAGACTGGTTCCTGTATATTTTTTACAGGGCGAAGAACGTCCAACAACTGCCTGGGATAGTTGTACTGTATATCGTGTTCTGTTCACAGCATACAAAGACGCGACACTCCGGCCTTTCTCCACGCTGCGTTCATCACGACGCAAGCACGCCAAGCAAGCACCACTGCTTCGCGTTTCTAGCTATCTAAAAGTGTACGAGAACCAGTCTGAGCCACTGGGAATGGGCGCTGCGCCTGGAACCGGTTTGGTTGAATAAAATCATCTGTGGCTGGTGGTGGTTCCTCATTAAGACATTGCTTAACATGTTACTACACATTTAAATTATTTAATCTTGGCCTTGTTTCTATATTATCGTGGAATCCTTTCTTAATCGCCCGCACATTATGTGACCATTTCCTCTAGAAACTAGAAACTGTAACATACTTTTTCATTCGCATGCCTGAAAAGTGAAGTGAAATGCTTTTTAGTTAAAGAAGTTACAAAATTGTTCCTAACAGTAACATAATTTTAGCCACGACTCTTTATTTATCACATCGGTTATTTTCCTGTTCTTTTCTGTTCCTGCAGCAACAAAACGTTCACAAAAGCAAACACGCAAATACGAACGCGTATCACATCACTGTGTGAAACAGTAGTGAAGATGAGAAATGAACACACGTCATCGCTCCAACCGAGTTCTAGGATTCAAAGCTCCGCAGCTGTGTACCAGAGTCTAAGCATGGACTCGGCTGGACAAGTGCGAGAGAAGGAATGGGCCAGATACTACCTTAGTTAAGAGACCGTTCCAATGTCGACTTGGCGATAAGCCTGGGTCATGATGGCTGAACGCGGATCTGGACATCGGTCCTCCTGTCTTAGCCATAGGACTGACTCGCTCTGATGGCTAGCCCGTCCACAATGACACCAGTTGATGAGCGTTCCACTAATTTCAAAACATCGAATGGTGGCGGGTGAACTCTTTGTAAGTGCATCACCAATTATAGAGAAATTATTATACAACGGGAATCGATATTTCCTAAGTCACAAAGTTTCATGAACTGGCTTCTCAGCGCAGATAAATGATATGAGATAGAATTTTTTTTAGATAAATACGCACAAAACATTACGTCTTCAAAGTAAATTTGCACTCTCTACCGGGCTGTGCGATGACATGAGACTTGCTAGCACATCAAACCCAGAGCATCGCCTTTCGCAGGCAGTAATGGTCTTCAACGACTGAGCTATCTGCCACGACTCACGACCCACCCTCAGAGTCTCACTGTGGCAGTACCTCTTCACCCTACTTTTCGAATTTCACACGATGCGGGAAAATGTATTCAAGCTCCAAATAGTCGCCTATATTTCACTTGGGAAGTCCAGCTTTGACTCCTATACGGCAATAACGGCAATCAAATTACTCCACATAACGCAAGAAATCTTTCTCTTCTCACTACGTGGCCTATCTTTCGTTGTATTATTGCCAAGAAGAGTGTAAATATAATAAGTTTAATGCAGGGGCACGGAAATTTATGATATTCCATGTAAAATACCAAATGCGAAAACTCTGTCATTTGCTGAATGATTTTTTTTTCACCGTGCAAAGCTATTATTTGTTTTCTTCCGTAGGCATTTTCTCACCACGTTTTTGGGAAAATGCATTAATTTGTACAATGTCTCCTGTAATTGACCCTCTCAACTAAGAATGTAAGAAAAGAAATTAAGTACATCACAGTTACAGTTGGCGGATAACGCAAAACTTGCGGCAAAAATATTTCTCTGGGAATGTTACAGTTTTGTCCTGCAGATAACGTACAGCCATTGCATATAGTTACGTTGTGTTGAGGCAGCTTGTAATCTAAGTTACATCAGTGTAACCAAACACTGGTGTTGGAGAACGTCCGCTAACTTTGACCTAGAAAAGTGAATACTGAAAGTACAATATAGTTACACAAGTAGTATCGGAGGTTCAGGGAAAGATGGCACCTACGTCCATAAAGCCGATTTAACAAAAACTGGGCAAAAGAAGAGATACAAAGATAATACAGCTATTGCGATAACGGGGCATTCAAACTTATTTCTGTCTTCAACTACACTCCGGAAGGCACCTTGTGGAGTCTGGTAGTGTTGTCATCCCCTTCCCCCAAACCCTCCCTCTCCCCTTCCCTAATTTCCATATTCTAATCGCGAGCGATGTACGGTTAAAGTGGCTGTTGGCAACCCGGACTACTCTGATGTTTCCTTTTCGTAGGCAGACCGTGGAATGTATATGGGACGAGGAAAATTGTTTATGGGACGAGGAAACTTGTTGCCCTACTCCTGTTGTCGGCAACGTTTTCAGAATTTTAACAATAAATCTCTCCGTCGCGCTGAACGCCTCCTTTGTAGCGCCTATCACTTAAGTTTGATGAACATCGCCGTGACGCTTTAGCGCTAAATAAAGGAGCTCATAATGAAACACAACTCTCTTCTTTGGATCTTCTTTATTAAACTTAGCATAGCAAAGTCACCAGATCGACAAATTGCACTCAAGAATTTGTCGAACGAGTGTCAAGTGGGACACTTAATTCGTGGGTGAGTTATACTTCCATACTGTGCTCCTGAAGAATTCTACTCTGCCACCAGTCTATGCTACGGTTAGCTGAGTATTCGTTTCACTTCAGGTCTCTCGGGACGATTTCTGCCAGCCATCTTACTGTTGTTTCTGCTTCCAGTGCTTTATGGCGAATAGGTTAATCGAACAGTAATGGGTCTTCCTCACTGCACTGATCTTGATGTTCTCAATTAGCTGCTAACTGCTTTTCCTATAGTCATTCTTCTAACACGTTCTGTATTATGCAATCTCTTCTCATCAACTCTCCTACCAAGTTTACTTCCCTCCTCTTAATTCTCTCCAGTATTTGTCTTCTTTCATTCCTGTTTGACATTAACTAATTTCTTATTCTGTGTGTCCATTTCACACCTTCCATTCTTCTCCAAGTGGACATCAATAGCCTCAAAAAGCATTTCTCCTCTATCCGTCGAAGTGACCTTTTCCAGCACCATGTAGGGCAACACTCCATACAAAACACTTCTCCATTCTTTTCCTCGATTTGTTATTTAATGGATACAGAAAATACTGCTCTCCCTGCAAAACATTTCTTTTGCAATAGCATTCTTGTTTTTATTTCTTGATTACATGCCATGTTGCTGGATATGGTTCACCCCAGGTTCCTTAAGTTATCAACTTGTTCTACTAGCTCATAACAAAATTTCACTTTTATCTGCTTTGATTGCCTCGTGAAAACTATTGCCTTAGTCTTCCCCTCCTTTATCTTCATTCAGTATTCCTCGTTGCTGGAATCCTGATGTTTAAAATGTAGCTAATTCTCTTTTCACTAATACATTGTCTAGCAATTGTCTGTCTTGGAAACGGTTTTTTTTTTTTTTATAAACTGACTTAATATTATGAAATGGATTGGGTGAGAGAGAAAATCTGGAGAGGGGTTAGACGACGCATTTAATCCCTTCTGGCATTTTTTCTTGTATTGTTCCCTTGAAATGCATATTGCTTATTCGTCTCCCTTCTTTCCCATAACTGTGATCTTCTTCGGGATAGCTCAGCTTACTCCCCAGAACTCCACCAAATGCTTTTTCCTCTATATGAGGCTCAAAATCTCGAGGCGTCTATTCAGACAAGCACCGGAAGTCTTCCCATTCAGTGTCTGCTAGACTGCTTCAATGCGAGTCCACAGTACGGTCGTAATGTTAGCAGGAAGACCGATGCCTAATGACTTTACTCCATACATATTCAATCGGTGTCTTGTCTGCCCATTGGGCAAGACCAGGGAGGAAAAGCAATACATGTTGTGTTCTCGAGATGACTTCGACACTCGAGATACTTGTGGCCCGGTGTTGGCTTTTGCTGGAAGCCAGCGCCAGGCTAGAAACGTGGTCTCGATTGCTGTTGATTGTATCCGCACACTAGATCGCGTGTTATCCTAGGAACCTCTATTTGATCAGCACAGAAATTAGCGTATCACAGTCTGCCTATTGCGATCCACTATAGAACTACAAACCAGCGCTGAAACTTCACGCCACCATCTGAGTTTTGCACCGCTATATCGGCTAACTAGTAAGACAGAACAACGTAGTGTGTGGGTCCTGTCGTTAGCAATCTGGACTTCAAAGAGTTGAGGTATTCACACCAACAATTGTATTCATGCGTTTTTATCACGATTCTGGAACCTATTTAAAAAGGGACGCTTGACGGCATATTTCTTGGAGAGTCGAGACTCTTCTTTAGATGACACTAAATACTACCGGAAACTGGCGAAACGTGTCCCTGACTGTAGATACGTTATGTGAACGATCGCTTAGCATATGGTAACTCAATATTACGAAGAATCTCGTGTATGATGTTTTATTTTCATTTTGCTGCCAGCGGTGTGAAAAACTTCTAGGGCTTTCACACTTATTCGGCAGCGTAACTAACCGCGCGGAAATAACCAAACTATATTCATTCAGTATTTGAGAAATTTGAGAAAAAGAGCATTTAAGTGATTTATAACAAACTTCACGCATCAATTCAAACCTTTACGAAACATTTTCTGTCGCCGACGAAATGAAAAAAGTGTATTGCTCACTACTTTTTCGCTTTTCATGTAGTATATATAACTGCCACTTCTTTACTACTAACTGTATTCGCAACACATTTCGCACACAACATGCACATATAGAATTCAATATACCTGCAAAATTATATCACTGCACGACACAAATTTCAGTAGACAGGGCATCATCAAGAGTGAGTTGCAACAGAAACTAGCTTTTACTTAAAACTGACAGCCAATTACCCAGACTATACTCACAGCTCTTAGAAATTAGAACCTCCAACAAACCTTTTTCCCACAGAATTCTTGAAAGAACCTGTGGCCAGGTTTTACTGGTTTTATATTATTTTATTACCAAAACAGGCAGTCTCTAAAGTGAATTTGTATTGTCTGGGGATAATAAACTACCCGAACAATGAAATCATATTTCGCACAGTGCGAAGTATTGTCAGCCAAACAGCGGTTTGAATTTCACACTGAATTGTACTTACAGCCTCTTCCTTAGCTGGATAGCTCATAGTTTGTACTTACGCGATGATCTAGTGTTCAAGCCATTGTGTTGACCTGTGCAAAGTTTTCTGGTGGTGCTAAGGTCCTATTTGTAAGATATCTTCACTTGCTGTCGTGACAGATGGGTCTCATACTGTGAATTACGGTATTCAGGCGCCCGTCTACCCATCTTGGTTCATGCTTTCCATGGTTTCCCTTAACCGTTTCTGGCAAATGTTGTAACTGTTGCCGCAAGAACTCGCCAGGGAGACCCATCCTTCTGCTCTCATTTTCCACTAGAGGCATGGCGCAATCCGCAGTGACTCCCACGTCGACGGCACTTGAAACACGTATCTACCCATCTTCTTCCCCTTCTTCGTTTGATTCAGCACATGTTCCGCCTTTCAGTCTTACTGATCCCTTCCCTCCCAACAGAAAATCCTATGAGACCTGTGACTGCTTTCATGCAGGCTCTGTATTTCTAGTTTTGCCAGAAGCAATATTTAAGCAAGCATACTTATCGAAATGCTGTGCTTTGTGCACCATCGTTTACCTACATTAGCAAACAACAGCAACTACTAGTTTTGCTACTACTACTATTAGTACCGTATCAGCTATGAAACGAAAAAGGCCTACTGTAACGAGACGAAAACTTGTACAACACTATGATGCAGTCATGAACACTACAAATAAAACTGGGGGTGGTGGTGGCAGGGCAGTGTTTTTGGGATGTTATTCAGTAATTCAGCCTTCAGTGTCGGTAACTTACCGACTAGTCGCGAAACGTTGCATGGTGCAGCTAATCGCGACCGAAGACGCTGCGACTGCTGACACACCGGGCCGTGCGACACGGTGGTCTGTGTACTTACCGAGTATCCCGCAACACGCTGTTGCAGAAGTTTTCCTTAAATGTTAGTAGAAGAAGTAGTACAAGTTGAAAGGCTGGTTATATTCCAGCTGCGAGAAAACTGCAAAAGGCAAGCGACACATTCAGTGAAGTGTAACTACACCAAACCGTATTTCAGCAATACAACTAACGCTGTTATTACTGTCACGTAAGTGTTGCAAAGAAAGGCGTCGCAAGCTTTCAAACAGTTTTATATTAGACATGTGCAAATTATCTTTTTTGCTCTCAATACAACTAGAAATCCTCAGATGCTTCTTCCTTGGTGTTCCTGAAAATATTTTCTGTTCTTTTCGGCGGAGTCAGCTTTAACAAAGGCTGTTAAACAGGAATTTTTAATCTGATGTCCTGCAGCAGACATGGAGACAAACTTATGGCCCAAAGTATGTTACATGAAATTCAATGAGTACTAATACATGTGAAAGGCGCTCAGTTACGATGCTACAGAAACTCATGCTCCGTCTTGAACGAGGATGCGGTAATATCAAGAAAATTCCCCTAACTTAGGACGCCAGATAAGGGGAATTTGGAAACTAGGAAAATTTTCTTAAGGATTCATTGTGCTCATCCATCCATTTGAGTGCACCTGTAGCCGTGTGGCAAGGTACAATTGAATGTTTGTAGGGCCTCCTCAAACGTTGTGTCTGTTGTCTGAACTATTTGTCACCCCCCCCCCCCCCCAACACACACACACACACACACACACACACACACACACACACACACACACACAAGTGTGGGAGCGGTCCAGACACTAGGTTGAGATGGTCGTGGAGATCTACCAGCGAACTGGTTAAGCCGTTTCTAGCTCCTTCTGATGCCGTTGAGCGCTACGGTCGGCAGTTCCTCTCCTGCTACTAGCAAGGCAGCCGCAACAATGGGATCCACAGCGTACATCCGCTGCACTCCATTCTCCGCCGTATTCACGTGCCGAGTGTCTCCGAAATTATACCTGAGCACGTCGCTGCCACTTTGCAGCACTTGATGTGTGAGGCGCGCAATACCGGCGCACTGCTCATTATTCCGAGCTGCGAGTGCGAGGGGGAGGGAGAGGGGGGGGGGGGGCGAGAAAGGAGGGTGGAGAACGTAGTTAAACCACCCATTACACCTCCACCCAAGAACGGCGCGCAATTCACATCAAACTAGTAATCTCCTAACAGATTTGGAGTGTAAGGAATGAGTACCAGACAAAGTGACATGAGGAGGAACGACTGAGAGAGAAATATTTCTAAAAGTAGGCTGTTATGGGGAAACTTATATACTAATTGCAGCGTTAAGTGTAACAGACTCGAGGTACGTTGACCCCAAATGGGTCAATGCTTGCTTTCCTTCAGGTACTATTTTTGGATAAAGTACAGAGGTAAATGCACAGTGTGGTTTGATTAAACTTTAGCTACTTGAGAGGGCTCCTTGAAAAACGAGTGATCGTAGTACAACGAAACATTGTGCAAGCGTCTTAAGGACATGCGGACGAGAAATCACGTATAAATAATTGAAAGAAACACATTTGAATTTACACACAAGAGGTTGGAATGAAAATGATGTCCCATGCTTATTGACAGAGCGCAAGGGAACGATTCGGGAGACCCGCACCGCTGTACGGGCAAGGTCCTAAAGGAGGTGGTTTTCCGTTACCTTCCTCCGACCGTAATGGGGATGAATGATGATGATGAAGACTACACAACAACACCCAGTCATCTCGTACAGGCCAAAATCCCTGACCCCGCCGGGAATCGAACAGGGACCCCGCGCTTGGAAAGCAAGAGCGCTACCACGAGACCACAAGTGGCGGACTACACGAGATGTTGACTCTTTTTAATTACGTACCATGCTTACGTTATAGGTTACGAATATCATATGGCAAAAGTTGGTGAGTATTGCGTCGTTTGTACGGATACGATTTTAGTATTATTGTTTGCAGCACTATTCGAACAGCTGAATGTTCAGATGTCGTAGCTCGTGTACTGCTTGAAGTTTCGCATTGCGCCCATCTGCCTCAGTCATGACAACAGGAACTTTAACAATTTGTGGCGCAATTGGTCGTCCGCCTCTCCCAGGAGCCATTCCCAAATCGCCAGTTAATTCGAACTTCGAAACCATGATTGTCGGCTAAGAAAGTCTGCCATGTGTCACCAGCAATTCAACATTTTAGTCTGCATGTCCTCTACAGATTCTCCGCTGAACACGTTGCTAATACAGCACCATTTGAAATCAGAGCGTCGTTGCTCGGGAGAGGTTAGTATCCATGTTCGTGAATCGGTTCTCATATCGGGAGGTTCATTAAACATGAATTAAACATTCATTTCGTAGTTTAACCTCTTACACTGAGAAGATTCACCAGAGGCGATGCAGTAGTTATATTCCTACGAGAATAAGGACAGAATTTTGTGGTGTCGGTCGTGAAGGATTCACTAGACGGATGTTGAAAAATTCCGGCCAGCCTTTATGTGTTCCACTTTGCTCTTTGTATTTCTTATATTTTGCATCGTGTTTGAGAGACTGTTTTACGAAGCATACTGAAACTCTCCTCTCGATGTACAAGGTGGTTATAATTCAACTTTCGCTACATGAGGCAGTATAGATGGAAAACTGTTTACCGTATGGAAACCAAACTTTATAGGAATGATGTTCACACTGTCCGCTGCAGGTTTTGCGTTGTTTGTAGTGTTAGTGTCATGACCTGCCGTTGGGTGCCGGTGCTGGTACGGCGACGTAGAGTTGCAAGCATCAGTGTGCATTACAGTTGCAGAGTCAACATGGGTCTGGAAGTGGTGACCAGGGCTTTACTTGTGAAGTTTTCTTATCGAAACAACAGCACTAATGCTGCTGCTCTTTGCAGAAAGAAATACGGAGAGGTCCTCTTTCACGATTAACGCGGCGTTGGCCTATCATACGACATAGATTCGTGACGGAACCTAATTTCGAACCGTCCGGTACATAGTGCAGCACTTAGTTCCGTCAACGATTTGTTCAAGGGAAATCTGAATAGGATAGTCGACATTATTGAGCTCGGCTCGCCGGGCAGTTTGGAGAAGACCTCGAAACTGGTCTGCACACTCCATCTGACGGAGTTAACACAATGTGGACTGGGAGAACGGTTTGGGATTCATCGTCTTGTCAGCGTCGAAGTCATTACAGAAGCTGAGGACAAGCTTGTATTTGACGACGGAGGAGGAAAGGTATCGCGTCCTGAATATGAATCTGACGTCTTAGCCACCGTGCTGCCTATCTTGAAAGTGTGAACCCAGGCACAGTCTTCTTGGAAGAAGTAATTTCTGTTGTGGAACGAAATTTCCTTACCAGTTTTTTATCATCAGTTTTTTGACTGATCTGCTGTGCCAACCTCATCATATCAGAGCAGCGTATGGCGTTGTCCATTATTTGTCCCAATCTCTCTCTTCCCCAACAGTTTTTACTCTACAGCTTCATCTAGCACCATGGAAGCTATTACCTAATGTATGCAGACATCTCTCATCATAATTTCTGTTCTTCTACTTAGTATTTTATTCACCGACTCTGCAGAAAACCTCCTCACTTCTTATCATCAGTTTACTAAGTTTGCAGCATCCTTCAGTCGCAACACATTTCAAACGCTGTGATTATCTTCTTTTCTGGATCGTCCACTGCTCCAGACATACCATCTCAGAAATTTGTTCCTCAAATTAAGGTCCATGTTTGATACTGGTAGACTACTCTTCGCCAGGAGTGCCCTCTGTCTGTGCCAATGTTCTGCTTAATGTCCTGTCTTCTTCGTTCGCCGTAAGTTATTTTTGCTTCCAAGGTAGCAGATTCTCTAACTTGGGCGCTAATCATATTTCTGGTGCTCTTTAAATTTTCGCTTTTCTTTCGTTAAGTCTCAAGCCATGTTCTACGCTCAGTGGAGAGCGACTTCCACGTCTAATGGCCGAGTGTTAGGTTGTCGCGGGTGTAAAATGTTTCGGGTGACACACACTGCAACGACCACCACGCCATGTGGAGTGCTGACAGCAGCAGTCGCGTCATGTCTTCATGGTTGTTGCCAGACGTTGTCAGACTGTCACGCGACCACAGACGTCTGGTTTGTACAGTGTGCGTCGGAGTTCTCTTGCAAATATTACTTGTTCTCTATGATGATTCAGACTGGGTGTTACCTTAACCGCACTTGTTTCTTGTTCTGTTGGGCCAATATCTTCACTACTGTTCAGATTATGACTGTCTGCACTCACAGTCTACGTCGCACTTTGTTATTCGTTCCTTTCGATGATACCTAGCTACTTCTGTTTACATCTTTCAGTGATGCAACTTTCGCTTTATTATGTAAGACTACGTTTTAAACAGATCTGAAGATGACCGCTACGGGCGAAGAAGACGAAGTAAGTATTCCAGACTCAAAATCACGAACAGCTGCAAACGTGCGAAACTTAGGAGGCGATAATCCTCGGTGCAGCGAAGCAACTTCTATCACTTAATAAGGGCAAGTTTTCCGGTCCAGACTATATACAAACTCACAGCACGCTGATATGCAACACAGGGGCGTGGAGACGAATGTGGAAACACCGCGAGAAGTGTATGCTTGAACATGCATGCAGATGGATGCTACCCAAGCCTGCACATGTTGCACTTTTGTGTTTAACCACCAACGGTACAATCTGTGCACGCTTCAAGCGTGAGTCGTGGTCAGAACAGTGTTTCACGTAGTTGTGAGTGCACTGTCGGACTTACGAAGGGCGCTTGAAAAGTCCGTGCAAAGTCAGAGAGATAGCACCACCGCCGCGTATCGAGGTCATGTTCAGTTAGTAGCATCTTTGGAACGAACGCACACCAAGTTTCAGCCATATTTGTCTATTTCTTTGTGTTTGGCATTCGTGTGAATCACGGAAGTCGAGTGTTTGGCAAAGAATAAATCAAAAATAATTTCGTGTGGTGATTAAACATTACTTTCAGATGTGTGTGAAATCTTATGGGACTTAACTGCTAAGGGCATCAGTCCCTAAGTTTACACGCTACTTAACCTAAATTATCCTAAGGACAAACACACACACCCATGCCCGAGGGAGGACTTGAACCTCCGCCGGGACCAGCCGCACAGTCCAGGACTGCAGCGCCTAAGACCACTCGGCTAACCCCGCGCGGCAAACATTACTTTGTTAAAGGCTGAACGCCTCAGGAGACTAAAGAGAAGCTTGATAAACATTACGGTGACTCTGCACCTTCGATTAGAACAGTTTATAAGTGGTTTCAAAATCTTCGGACTGGCCATATGGGGACAAGTGATGCTGAACATTCTGGACGCCCTATGGAGGTTACGAATTCAGAAATCATTCATAAAATCCATGATATGATGATGGATGACAGAAGAGTTAAGGTGCGCGAGATTGTTAGTGCTGTGGGCATCTCGAATGAACGGGTACATAATATTTTGCATAACCATTTGCACATGAGAAAGCTATCCGCAAGATTGGTTCCGCGATTGCTCACGCTTGACCAAAAACGGAATCGTGTGAAGTGTTGCATGGATGGTTTGCAGCTGTTCAGGTAGAATCTGCAGGACTTTAAGCATCGTTTCGTGACTGTGGATGAAACATGGATACATTACTATACTCCTGGGACCAAACAACAGTCTAAACAATGGGTTACTAAGGGAGAATCTGCAACAAAAAAGGCGAAGACCATGCCTTCAGCAGGAAAGGTTATGGCTACTATCTTTTGGGATTCGCAAGGGATAATCCTCATCGACTATCTGGAAAATTCTTCATCGTTATTAGACCGTTTGAAAACCGAGGTGCAAGAAAAACGCCGGCGATTGGACCTTCCTTTTCCATCACAACAATGAACCAACACACACCTCAGCAGTTGTTGTCAAAAAATTATTGGAAATAGGATTCCAACTCGTCTCACATCCCCCCCCCCCCCCCCTATTCTCCACACTTGGCTCCCTCGGGCTACTATTTGTTCCCCAATTTGAAGAAATGACTGGCGAGACAAAGGTTTTATTCAAACGAGGAGGTGATTGCAGCAACTAATAGATATTTTGAGGACTTGGACAATTCCTATTATTTGAAAGGGATCAACAAATTAGAACAGCGTTCGATGAAGCGTATAAGTCTAAAAGGAGACTATGCCGGAAAAAAGGTGTACCCCAAACACGTAAGTAGTTTTCATTTTTGCACAGACTTTCCAAACGCCCCTCGTACACGCACCGGTCACAATTACATGACCACTGGCTATGTTCGTCGTCAATGTACAATGACTACTCACAGACGGCAGGTGGCAGCACTAAGAGTGGAGGGTACATAAAAGATGTTGGGGGCACACGGAAACAGCGCAGTCGTTAGCGGAAACGGAGCGATTCATCTCAGACCCAAAAGGGCATGATCATTAGCTTTCGGACCGAATCGGCTGCAAGGTGTTTGCATGCCGCCGTGGTTAAAGTATACCGTGCATTGCAATATGGCGCTATCCAAAACCGGCGCCGAGGCGACTGTGGTGAACCACAGGTACGGAGATGGGTACCGGCGAATAGACGTGCAGCTGTTGAGATAACTGATGGCTCAGCTGAGCCAAAGGGCTACCAACAGTGTCTCTTCAACTATGGTTTTACCAAACGTTGCTGCATGTCCGTTGGCGTGTACGACGTGAAAAGTCTGAAAGTAAAACAGACTGCAAAAAGGAGGGCGGGTTATGATCTGGAGAATGTTCTGGTGGTATTCCATAGGTGATCTCGGCATTCTGAAAGGCACAATGGACCAACACAAGTATGCATCTATCCCTGAGGACCATGACCACTTCTACATGCAGTTTGTCCTTCCTTGACACGACGGCATCTACCAGCAGGACAATGCAACGTGTCACACAGCTCATAGTGTATGTATGTGGTTCGAAGACAACCAGGATAAGTTGACCGTACTCCCCTGACCACCAAACTCCCGGTCTTTAATCCAGTCGAGGATCTTTGGGACCACCTTGATCGGGTTGTTCGCGCCATTTATCCTCAACCGAAAAACACAGGCAGATAGTCACGGCACTGGAGTGGCCATGGCTCCATATCCCTGTCGGTATCGTCCAGAACCTAATTGACTCTTCCTTAACGTCTCGCAGTGGTCCGTGACGCAAAAGACGGTCTGTGAAAGGCGGTTATTCAGGCTTTTGACAGGTGATCAGATTAATGTGACTCCACAGTGTAAATGTATTCGAAACTCGTCAAATGGTTGCTGCTCGTATGATGGGAGCTTCCGTAACCAAGGTGACCCAAGTGTTTACTGTTTCTAGAGTCATCGCATCGAAGATTTGTTACCGCGTATAGGGAAAGTGGAACATCTTATCCGCTAAGTCACAACGCGGACAGAAATGTGTGTTTAGTGATCGTGACAGAGGCCAATGAAGAGGATTATGACGAAAAATAAGAGGACGACGACTGCAAAAGTCACTGCGCAACTGAACGTCGCAGTCGCGAATTCTGTCAGCACCAAAATATCACAAAGGGAGTTCCGTAAGCAGGGCATTGCAGGGCGAACTGGACTTCGGAAACCACTCATCAGCGATGCAAATGCCCACATCAGGAAAACGTGGTGCGCGAGTCCTAAAATCTGGACTATGGAGCAATGGCAGACAGACATTTGGTCAGATGTGTCTTTTTGCATACGATTCTCAAATTCTGCCCAAGTTTACGCCCCAAGAATGAAACACGGCAGGGGCTTCGGTGATATGGGCAGCCATATCACGGGCCCCATAGTTACTGTGCTAGGTTGCGTTACTGCCAAGGATCCTTTGACCATTTTGCCTTATCAGGTCCAACTCATGGTACAGCTGTTGTTCCCCAATGGTAATGCTGTGCTCCCCAAGACGCAGGGCCTCTGTGCACACAGCTCCCATTGTGCCGGACTGGTTACGTAACCACGAGGATCATTTGTCGTATCTCCCTTGGCAACCACAGTTACCAGATTTCAGTATTATCGAGGCTTTACGGTCTACTTTCGAGTGAAGGATACATGATTTCTATCCACCACCATCATCGTTACCCGTACTTGCCTCTATTTTGCAATATGAATGGTATAAGATTATCCGGAAATCCGCACAGGACCTGTAATTATCCATTCCGAGAAGACTGGAAGATGTTTTGGACGTCAACGGTTTTGCTACGACCTATTAGGAGTGGTAATGAACTATGTTTCTAACGTTCCCATATTTTTATCCACCCCTTGTTGCTCCATACTCAGCAACCACATACAAGCGTTCGCTGGATGGAAAATCCGTACCTGATGCCTAGACAGTTACACAGAACACACCGATAACCAAGAAAGAAAATAGGAATAACTCGCTGATTTGCAGACGCATAACACTGACGTCGATTTGCATTAGGATTTTGGAACATAGGAGGTATGAACATTATGAAAACCATGTATTGACTTTTTTTAGTCAGTAACGATTCAGAAAATTATTCTTGTGAAACGCTATTAGCTCTCTTTCACACACAGTAATGAGTGCTATTGACAGGGGATCTCAAATTAATTTCCTATTTCTAGATTTCCAGAAGGGTTTAGGCACCGTTCTTCACAAGCGATGCCTAATCAAATTACGTGCCTATAGAGTATCATCTCAACTGTGCGACTATGTTCGTGATTTCTGCCCGCAAGTTCAGTGTTCGTAGTAATGGATAAAAAGACATGCAGTACAGCAGAAGTAACATGTGGTGTTCTCCAAGCCATTGTTAGAGGCATCTATACTTCTTACTCTATATAAGGATTCAGAAGACTTATCAGCAGCCCTCTTAGATTGTTTGCAACTGTCATTTATCCTCTAGTAAAGTCATCAGAAGATCACACCAACTGAAAAATTATTTAGTCAAAAAGTAAGTAAGGTGAGAAAAATGGGAAGTGACTATATAATCAAAAGAGTGTTGTCATGCACCTGAGTTCTAAAAGGGATCCATTAAATTTCGGTTACACGATAAATCACACAAATCGAAATACTGTCAATTCAACTAAGTACCTATGAATTACAATGGCGAACAACTGAAACTGGAAGAAATACATAGAAAATATTGCGAGGAAGTCGTGAACGAAAGACTGAGTTTTAATTGCAGAACAATTAGAAAATGCAACAGGTCTACTGGAGTACCGCTGCGGCATGTGGGGACCACATCAGATAGTATTGATGGAGGACATCGAAAAAGTTCAAAGAAGGGTAGCTCATTTTCTATTGTAGGAAAATAGAGGGGAGAGCGTCACGGGTATGATACGCGAGTTGGGGCAGCAATCATTCAGACAAAGTTGTTTTTCGTTGCGGCGAAAACTTTTCACGAAATTTAGGTCACCAAATTTTTGCTCCGAATGCGAAAATGTTTTGTTGGAGCCCACCTACTTAGGGCGAAATGATCATCGTAATATGAGATAAATTACAGCTCGCAGGGAGATATTTTCATTTAGTGCCTGACGCGAGGAATGGCGTTGCAAGCATCACTGAATAGAGGGCGTAAACCAAAATACATATATGGGCGGCACATCAGTGAGCACCAAAACCGTTTGTCTTTATGACGTAATCCAACCCGTAAAATGCTATCCTCTGGGCAGCAAAGTGGGAGCCTCGACACTTTCACGGCAGTCACAGTTCGTCGCTGACGACGACGACGACGACGACGACGGAGCCAATCATCCAAAGCTTTAAATGTTATCCAAATTTGACGGCGCAAGTAAACAGAGAAATTTTTATGCAAGGTTCGCTTTCCTCCTTCGGGAGTGGAACGGTATAGAAATGGTCTGAAGGCTGTTCGTGAACTCTGTCCCAGGCACTTAAGGGTGAATTGCACAATAGTCATGTAACAAAGAAATGTATGGCAGTACGACAACTTGTGACTGCAATAAAAAAAAAACCTTCTGATGGTATATAAGCATTCGTAAGAAAACACACGAAAACACACACACACACACACACACACAGGCGCGCGCGCGCCAGCCTTGTGTTTATTAAAATATAAGCTTTGGTAGCGACCCGTCGAAGAAACTAATTTTCTTTAAAATAAATAAGATAATGATTTGAAAGACATTCATTATATGGATAACTAAACAGTTCTGCACAGCACGCGAAACGCAGAGGTCGCAAAAACGGAACAGTTATACGATCGCTCTGTTGTCCCCGTCCGTGCGTCCGACTGTTACAACCCCCCCCCCCCCCTTTTTTTTTTTTCAGGAACTGGAAGACCTGTCAAGTTGAACTTTACTTCAGACACTGAGGTCTACGGGCCCTCGGTGGTGTACAAAATTGAAGCTTCTAAGCGAATTCGCCGCGCAGCATAGCTGAGCAGTCTAAGACGTCTTGTCACGGTCTGCGCGGCTCCCCCCCCCCCCCCCCCCACCCCCACCCCCGTCGGAGGTTCGAGTCCTTCCTCGGGCATGCGATTGTGTGTGTTGCCGTTAGCGTAAGTTAGTTTAAGTTAGATTAACTAGTGTGTAAGCTTAGTGATCGATGACCTCATCAGCTTGGTCCCATAAGACCTTACCACAAGTTTCCAATTTCTAAGTGAATTCAGTCAAAAGATACGGCCATCTACGTTACATATTTTAATGTTTGCAAACTCACTCGTCAAAATCTAGAGGGTACTTCCCGCTGGCGTAGAATCATGAAATTTGGCAAAAATGAAGGTTTCACTCTACAACCAAAGGTAAAAATGCGAAGTTTACTGATTTGTAATTATACCACAAGGAAAAATATTTCTTTTGTCATTTGTTATCCTACGTCAAACATGAAATTAAAACAGTCAACAGTTCTGCATTCACGCTGACTGGATCGCAATTATAAAAGTCATATATCAGGCAAGGAATGACTTTGTTGCTTATATTATGCGTTTTGGAATTTATCCACCACCAGGTAAACAGGAGTAATCGCTGCATGTACAGACGGCGTTTCATGTTTTATGTGGCACAAACATCCGCAGACTAGTCTGCCTGCCTCCTGCATGACTTTATGTCACATTAATATTAATTACATGAAAACAGTCTCAAAAATCTTGGAATCCCTGGGATCGAAACCTTGCCAGTGTCAATGTCGATTCCCGTCTCGAAATGAAAAGTCGCCGCCACTGAGGGTAGGATAAAGCCGAGGAAGAGGTGAAGCTTTTTAACGCTTGTTACGAAACGAGGAAAAGAACGTGGCAAAAGGTATGTTTTGATCATATTTACAAGTAATTTACGGGGCAAGTACATTTTTAAATATCATCAAACGCCTACACAACGTTTTTTCTCCTCTTCCAGGTCAATGCAGAACATACCTAATGAGCTCTATACGATCAGGTTCTGCCTGTTTTAGCAGAACACGAATTCTTACGTTAGTTTTCCTTCCCTCTTTTTTTTATTTCAGGAGTAACTGAGATCTGTAAGTGGTTCTGCAAACAAGTCCACTTTTAGGTAAGGGAGGGAGGGGGGGATCAAAGGATAGTTAAGAACGTAGTCACCTCAAAATTTGCCTTTTCTCCTTAATAAATGTAACAAATAGCGTTGCTGCATTCTTATTGCTGACGTGAGACTACATCACCCATTAACTCGTCCACAATTTCGCAGTGCCTAAAGGCGTTGGCATTGTGTTCCATTGTGGGCAAACTGCAATTTGACGGTAGGGTGACGTCCCGTTTAGGTCCAAGTACGTATAGACCTCTCTGCACGTCACAACGACGCAATGACGCGGAAGCTAACAGTGGGATGTTTCAGCACTGCTGGTAACTGTCTACGGCGAGAGGAAAGTCGCGCATGGCGTTGAAGTTTATTGGAGGCCGTGAATTATGGTATGGTATGGTATGATATCATATGATATGGACAGGAACGGCAGCGTTACGCCCGTGCCGGCAGCGCTGGGAACTCACTTCGTGAACACCCACCGCCGCGCCAAACATCCGAGTCAGCGCTTCTGCGTGCTTTCTCCAGCGACTGCGGTCCTCTCGCAGACTAAGCGAAAGGAAACAAAGAGCGGAGGATGCAGTGAAGCTTGGCTTCGCTAACATGACTCATCCGGCAGGCGCCTGAAATGATTAGAGGGAACCGCAGTAAACATAAACCAGGATGGCGGGCACCAACATTCCTAACAGACCCTTCCACAATACAATTCGAGCAGGGTGTTTAATCACTTCACTTAACCGCTCGGTGCCACGTGTACAAGCACGTAAGTATCAGCTAAATCGAAATGTTGTGCATTCACTCCGAAGACTGCTCTCACCAGCTCGACGCACTGCTCTATCCTGTCAAGCCTCTTCATCTCCGAATAACTACTGCAGCCTTCATACATTTAAAACTAATTACTGTATTTATACATCTCTTGGTCTCCCTCTACAATTTTTTAACCCCCCTCCCTCCCCTACATTACCAGATGGAGAATTCTTTTATGTCTCAGAATGTCACCTACCAGCCAAATCCCCTTTTAATCAAACTGCCGCGTAAACTTCTTTTTACGGCTATTCTGTGTCTTATTATTCGAGCTTAAAGCCATATTAAAAGTTAATCGATCTTACCTGTTTCAAAAACATGAAAAGGTTTTACAAATACCTCTTATCAGTCACAAAAATGACTAGATATTTAAATTATTTAATTGGCAACAAGTTTCGATGTTAGACCTCATAATCAGGGTAAATGGCAGCGCACAAAAAAAAAAAAAAAAAAAAAATTAACACAAGTGCACATACACATCAAAGGATGGCCACAGCACATGCCAAGATTGTATAAACTTTCATATCTATATGCATTTGCGTTAAATGTTTTTGTACTGCCACTATACCCTGATGATGAGATCTAGAACAAACTGGTTGCCAATTAAATAATTTAAGCAGCCAACAAATTTTGTAGCGTAGCGGTGTTTGCAAAACCTTTTCATATCTTCAGCATACTCCTGTGGCACCGAATTTTAAGTGCATCTATTCTCCTCTTGTATGACGTGCTTATCATTCACGTTTCACTTCTACACATCTTCAGAAGAGACTCCATAATACTTAAATTTATAACTGATGTTGAAGATTATTTCCTTGCTATTGCCAGTCTCCATTTCATATCCTCTCTACATGGGCCATCGTCGGTTATTTAACTGCCTACATAGCAAAACTAATTTTCTGCTTTTAGTGTTCCACTTCCTAATCTAGTTCTGTCAGCGTCAGCTGGTTTAATTCGACTACATTCCATTACTTTTCTATTTCTTTTGTTACTACTGATGTTGTAACCTCTTCTCAAGAAACTATCCAATCTGCTCTATTGATAACCGTGGTTCCTGCATAACACAAAGCAACAGCCGTATTGTAACATAGCTTGTAATGTGAGCGTTTTCGTTTCTGCGCTGTGTAGCTTGTGCCAGGCTAGACAATTACTGCTCATCACCTCTTTCACGCGACGCCCATTTTCATTGTCAATATATATCGATAACAGGAATATCCCACCAGAATAGTGTGGGACCACTCTGTCGAATGGCCATGTAAAGTTGCGCTTCAAAAATTACTTTGTTTGTAACGGGAAACAAACGGACGCTTTCCGTCAACTCTGGGCGTTGCATAAAAGACGCTGTGAGCAGTATCTGTTGGCCGACTCCGCCCACACACTGCTAAAACAGAATTTCAGGTATCTGTCAAAATACAACGGAAATGTGTGTGACGTCTCTTAGGAGGAACACCAGATACGTAAACAGTTGACACGCACTGCAGAATAACTGCCTCTTCCAGACTTTTCTACGCATTATGTTCTTCAGCAAGAAGTAGTATAGCTCGAACGATCCTATATGTTTTCTTATAGCACCGTCCTCCATTTTTTTTTCTTTACGTTATCGTTTCAGCCCTCTGTTAACTCTAGGAATCCAGTGAATGACTTGCTCTCTCCGTCTACCGAGCATCCGCTTGGTTACACGTCCTACAAACCAATATTATATTTAATGCTGAATAGCGGATGGGTCATCGAATAACTAACGAAGAGGTACTGAATCGAATTGGGGAAGAAAGAGCGTTACGTCAAAAATTCACAATAAGAAGGGATCGGTTGATAGAACCCGTCCTGAGGCCTTATCAAGGAATGGATAATATGCTTATGAAGGAAACTGTGAGAGATAAATATGATAGAGGGAGACAGCAGCAGCAGTAGGTCTCAGCTAATAAATGAGAGGCACAATACTGCTTGTGTTCTACAAGATTAATTTATTTAGTAACCGGTTTTCGGCTCACAGGCCATCACGAGAATATCGACGTCAGTTAGAGTATGAATGCCTTGTAAGTGGAAAACCAGTTAGCTAAATAAATTAATCGTACAGAAAAGACAATACTGTGCTTCTCATTTATTATTATGTTGTTGTTCTCAGAAGCGACAGAGTCCTCGAGGGCTGTTGTTACATCTATTTAGGCACCACGACCGCGATTTCGGTCAATTACGCCATTTTAAAGTGATTACTGTAACAACACAAATTGCTTACTATCAGTTCAACGTTAAACCTACATTCAGTTCTCACAATATTTTATAAAAACAAATCTTTTAAAAAAGCTCTTCTTTGCATAGTTCTTTCAACTACATTTCTCAACTTCATTTGTATAATAAGACACGAGTCAATCATTTATATAAATGAACGTAGCACTTCATGATTACCGGAGCATCATGTAGAACCTGGGGTCTAAGCATCGATTTACTAAACGCCTTTAACCACATTACTTACTGTAGTGAGTCCTATCGAATAAATGTAGTCCCTTTCCATGATTTATTAATTTTTATGTCTGTCTCTCCTATTATTTCTCAAAAAGCGTATGTCCTACGTTCGCTAAGAAACCGCCAGCAATTCAATGGTTTTCACATTGCAAGAACCCGTCTTACTGCCGAAAGTCAAAACAGGCAACTTCCCATTCTCAGACACATTTGAAGCTTAGTTTTGAAAATCATGTTTAGATTCTCAAAAACATACCAGGCACTTCTTACCCGTATGTTATACGGCGTATTTGAAAGTACACTGATATAAAAAAAAGAACTATGAAAACGCCAGAATGAAAAAGTACAAATTAACAATGAAGTCTCAGAATCAGTAATTTTGGTCATTTAGAGAAGCCGAATAAAACTACTGGACGGACAGCGGAAGGAAAATATAGTAGAGGAAAAAGCGCGGGGAGTGCTTTTCGTAGTCTCCAATGCTGACACTACAAATGCTGTTGTAGCTACCGGATTTCCTCTGCCACAATCGATATATGCTCCCGTGAAAACGCCCAATCGTCGCTGAAACGTGCTGCGTTGTCATGCTCCTATTCACTTTTAAAATGTCCGTTCATGTGGACGAAGCTATCTTATTTGGAGTGCAAGAAGAGAATAAGTATCTAACTGTGTATGAAGTTATTCATTTCCTATTTCTTAATCGAAGAGAGGTGCATTTTATCTTTATTAGATGCAAAGAGATACATACATAGTGATATATTTGTTGCAGTAGCAAACTGAGCCGTATATCCTGCATAGGTGCGTTATTTGTACACCGCCGCAGTAGCTAGCCACGGTACCCCTACATAATCAATGCATAGTGATGAAACATTCGCTAATTCTGTATGCAGGGATACGACTAAGTCCTTACTTGTTCGCAATCCCTCAGTATCTTGCAGGAGAATAGTCTTCCATCAGTGAGTACTTTGAATGTTCTCCACAACCAGCGTCATTTAGGTAGATCAAGAAACAGTTTCGAATGCATTAATTGGCGTGGATACGACTTTATAACATCTGTTCTTGTACAACTCCTCCTTTGGAGTTAACCGACATACGTTGAACAGAAAAAGCACGACATACTTACAAAATACAGAAGCATAAACGCCACTCCTTCTGACCTTTAAGTTTAATTGTCAGGGAGACTAAAACGTAGATTAACAAAAAAAACTTTCAGCATATTTTTGTTGATAAGATAACCTGAAAACGAAGGTTAACTGCAGTATGCAAAAATCGATGCCATGTCTCATGTCTCAGTAAAACCGTGATCTCAGATGTTATAACGAATGAAAACTTACAATTACTTCCTCAGTGTAAACAGTTAACTTGCACCATTACTTTTACTCCATGTATTTTTCTAGTTGTATTTTGAACTGCGCGTAACTCATTAGGATGGTTGTGAATCATTTGTTCGATATGGCAGACGAAACGCGATTCTATGTCTTTGAAACGTGTGAGTTTCGTAAATAAGGTGAGACAAGCATTACAAAATCAGAATTTTTTTAAAATTTTTTTTTTGAGCGCGCCATCTGCAGATTTGAACTGATCACTGTCGCGCTTGCTTGCGGTTTGCATGGTCTTGTAGGCTAATCGTGAAGGGAAACACCTTCACAATCATTCCCACCTAATTCGGCTGTGTTTTAATATCTATAAAATTGTGCAACTACTTTCTGCTTCTTTTATTAGTCGGTTAATATTCTATTGTCCTTGCTGCGCTTATAGTCAGCTGCACAAATGTTCCGTTAATCTAGTACGAATTACGATCCTCTTGTTGTTTAGTCAGCCTGGCGGCTGTGGCTTCTAAAGTCAACGTACTGGCGATTCTTAGGTTCCTACACACACACACACACACACACACACACACACACACACACACACTGTAACCATTACAATTTTAACTGCACTTGTGACGTTAAAGCATTACTGTGTCTTTTTGATCGATTGGGGTGGGGCAGCATGAGCTTCTCGGACGTATCGTTTAAATTCGGTGATTCGATTGCCTCTACATATCACGGCCAATTATAAAGGCCATTCGAGCCGTTCCACTGCAACCTCATCACAGCGTTCTCAAAGACTTCTTATCTTGACAGCACAGTCACGACGGCCATTTTACAATACTAGCTGCGAGAATAAAATATTACAACAGATGCGATGTGTTACGACAGACGGGAAGTTTTTATTATTGTGAAAATGCTATGTAAACTGGTCGTTTCATTTATGACTGGTTCACTTATCAGTGACTACTTCAAATACTAAGATTATTCTCAAGCAGGAGAAATAAAATTCTATGAGTACGAATAATAGGCGTTTGTAATAAACCATAATATTTATAAACAGTTGCAGACTGCTAAAAAGTAACCAAGACTGCAGCTTCCCCTGTGATTCAGACCCTGGTGTTGTAACGCTGGAACGTTCTCGAAAAATCCTCCTCCTGCGCACTGCTGCCTTTGCTGAGAGGAATTTTGAGAACGTTTAACTTCGACATTGCAGTTTGAATGAAAGCGAACGGAATCAGGTGAAGACTACACAACTAAGAAATCGCTGACTTAAATATGAAATGTGACGGTTATAGTCTATAACGCTTTGCTACAGCGCACGTAGAAGCATTCGGTTCAGAAGTGTGACAAAATAACTTCAGGAACGATCACAGATCATAAACGAGACAATCGCGAATAACAGAAACTGGTATAGAATGTTACATAAACGTGTTTGTTGGAAGTGTCACATCCCGCCTGACAAAGATAATTGGCTCTGTTGCGACCAATACAGAGAACATACAAACGATGTTCAAATATTTCTTGAAAATTTCCCACATTTTAGTCAACGAAACGGAGACACTAGTAATATACTACAAGAATAAATACGTTCTTGAATCACAGCCAATCAAGAATGAATGAGAACACACGCAAGAATCACAGTTTAAAAATAAATTTGATAAAATATGGCAATATGAAACAATACAACCATCCAGATGCTGCATGCACAAGGCAATAACCAGCATTTGCAACACCGCTGCGATATTTTAAATTCTCAATTAGCAAAGAAACCATTATCAAGGACCTATAACCCCATTAGCCTTTTTTGAGCTGCAAACCAGATTCATTAGGAATATACGAAAAAAGACATTATACAGATAAAATAACATTCTGGGTCGAAATGCACTGTAACACAAAGGACCATAAGTTGTTAACGAGTCTATATGAAGAAACAAACAATGTTTATGAATTATCACATGTTGTATCCCTTCGATATCGATGTCCTGCGCTGAAGTCGAGAGAGAGCTTTCTTCCAGCAATTGAAGCAATTACGTCTTCACCTTCCATCCGCCGAACAGAACTATGGCGAAACATAGCCTCCTCCCGAAGGCGAGCCCAATGTCTAAATAGCGTACCTACCTCGCTTGCTACGTTTAAATGGAGCAAATAAAAATATTTTAAAAAATTAGGTAGGAAGGAGACACAATTTCCCCGGTCTTAAAACAGCCTCGGACAGAGTATAATGACGTTTTTGGAGAAAGAAAGCTACGGTCGCAGGTTCGAATCCTGCCTCGGGCAGGGATGTGTGTGATGTCCTTAGGTTAGTTAGGTTTAAGTAGTTCTAAGTTCTAGGAGACTGATGACCATAGATGTTAAGTCCCATAGCGCTCAGAGCCATTTGAACCATTTGAGAGAGAAAATCTCCTCTATAAAAATCAGCACGGATTTCGCAAACAGACATCATCTGAAACTCAGGTCGCTCTGTTCCTCCATGAAATGATGCCGTGTTCTTCGACCTCAGGAAGGCATTTTATACTGTCCCGCACTGACGGTTAGTGACAAAAAAAAGGTTTTACCGATTATCAGACCAAATGTGCGACTGGATTCAAAACTTCGTTCAGCAAAGAGCTTAACCCGTCTCTCAAATGTCTACAGAGGACTGGTGAATGGTGGAGGGACTACCAGTTGACTGTGTACGTAAATAAATGTAACACGCTGCGCACTTACATGAAAAGAAATCCACGACTGTACAACTATACTACTGATGACAAGTTGCTGGAAAATCTACCGTAAAATACCTAAGAGGAACTACACACAGCGACGTTAAAGTGAGATGCCCACTTACAGGAAGTAGTAAAAAACAGCAGGTGCCGGAGATTCATAGGAAGGATCTTAAGGAAATATAATTCATTCACTAAGTGGCTTACAAGGCGCTTGTTCGACCGATTCTTGAGTATTGTTCATCAGTCTGGGACCTTTAACAGGCAGAGTTTATAGAAGAGATATAGAATACCCTACGAAGAAAGATGCGTGTCTTACGAGAGCGTTTAGTGGGCGCGAGAGTGTTACGGAGACTCAACAAACACGAGTGGCAATCGCTATAACAGACGCGTTTACTATTGAAATTCCGGGCGAGTACTTTCCGGAACCAGTCGGACAACAAATTACTTCCTCCCACATACATCTCGCGAAATGACTACAACGAGAAAATTCGAGAAATTAAAGCCGATACAGATGCTGATCAAAAATCATTCTTCTCACGCGACAATGGCTTGTGAAGCATGGCTGTAGGTCACACTGGAGTGACCGATGAGTTATGATCAAGGAAGAACGAGTAAAGAAATTAGCGATGTTCCTGTCAGAGAAACTATCGAGGCATTTGCCTTAAGTGATTTAGGGAAATCACGGAAATCCCCGGCGGAGAACTTTCTCTACCTTTAAATTGAGACAGTTGTGCTAACCACTCGGCTACCTGGCTCGGAATGAAATTTCGAAGAGGCAAATCCAAAGCTAGAGATTTCATTCACATCGTTTCGTGTGCAGACCTATCTCACGCGGTTCACAGAAGATGGTTTCGAAGATCGTAAGGTGACTGGAGCGGTATTTGTCGACACCGGCAGCATAAAACACCGTCAACCTTCGGCTACCATTAACTTAGCTACAAAACCTAACCATTCATCACCATAATTCCGCAGAATCTTAGGTTCTACGTTGACATTCAACGGCAGCACATCCGATGGTGGTCACAGAAGAACTATCTATCTCGAGGGAAATGGCGTACAATAGGTAGCTGAGAAGAATGCGAGCGAGGGGTGAGAGGCCCGGTGCGGGGAAACAGCCCTTCTTCCCTTCCCTTCCCTTCCCTTCTCTTCCCTCCCCCCCCCCCCCCCCCCTCGCAACCAAGGAAACGCGAAACGGATGAAGTAAACTTCGTAACTTATACAGAAACATATATTTCTTTCATTTTAACAGACGCAGTCCTCAAGGCATCAATACCTACATCTATACTCTGCAAAACTGTAAAGTGCATGGCTGAGTCCATAATGGATGCAACGGAGACGCTGTAAGTGCTCTCCCTCTAAAACAGTACAAGTATGTGGAAGTTCCGATAGGTCAGACCGAATATATCAGTAACCTTGCGAAATGGCCTTGATGATATATCTTGGCCAGCAGAAGTGCATCTACTTAACACAGCTTCTAGACTTTTTTGTGATGCGCTGTCCGCTGGTTGCGTTTCAGCCTTCTTGAGTGACAATACCGTTTGCACTTAGTAAGTTTGCTGCCACAGGATACTTCTCTGCAGCACAGGATACTTCTCTGACGCTAAATCATACAACTTTCACCGGCTTCGCGCGACCACTACTGAATACAAAGTTTCTACATCTACATCCATACTCCGCAAGCCACCTGACGGTGTCTGGCGGAGGGTACCCTGAGTACCTCTATCGGTTCTCCCTTCTGTTCCAGTCTCGTATAGTTCGTGGAAAGAAGGATTGTCGGTATGCTTCTGTGTGAGCTCTGATCTCTCCGATTTTATCCTCATGGTCGCTTCGCGAGATATACGTAGGAGGGAGCAATATACTGCTTGACTCTTCGGTGAAGGTATGTTCTCGAAACTTCAACAAAAGCCCGTACCGAGCTACTGAGCGTCTCTCCTGCACAGTCTTCCACTGGAGTTTATCATCTCCATAACGCTTTCGCGATTACTAAATGATCCGGTAACGAAGCGAGCTGCTCTCCGTTGGATCTTCTCTATCTCTTCTATCAACCCTGTCTGGTACGGATCCCATACTGCTGAGCAGTATTCAAGCAGTGGGCGAACAAGCGTACTGTAACCTACTTCCTTTGTTTTCGGATTGCATTTCCTTAGGATTCTTCCAATGAATCTCAGTCTGGCATCTGCTTTACCGACGATCAACTTTATATGATCATTCCATTTTAAATCACTCCTAATGCGTACTCCCAGATAATTTATGGAATTAACTGCTTCCAGTTGCTGACCTGATATATTGTAGCTAAATGATAAGGGATCTATCTTTCTATGTAATCGCAGCACATTACACTTGTCTACATTGAGATTCAATTGCCATTCCCTGCACCATGCGTCAATTCGCTGCAGATCCTCCTGCATTTCTGTAAAATTTTCCATTGTTACGACCTCTCGATACACCACAGTATCATCTGCAAAAAGCCTCAGTGAACTTCCGATGTCATCCACCAGGTCATTTATGTATATTGTGAATAGCAACGGTCCTATGACACTCCCCTGCGGCACACCTGAAATCACTCTTACTTCCGAAGACTTCTCTCCATTGAGAATGACATGCTGCGTTCTGTTATCTAGGAACTCCTCAATCCAATCACACAATTGGTCTGATAGTCCATATGCTCTTACTTTGTTCATTAAAAGACTGTGGGGAACTGTGTCGAACGCCTTGCGGAAGTCAAGAAACACGGCATCTACCTGTGAACCCGTGTCTATGGCCCTCTGAGTCTCGTGGACGAATAGCGCGAGCTGGGTTTCACACGACCGTCTTTTTCAAAACCCATGCTGATTCCTACAGAGTAGATTTCTACTCTCCAGAAAAGTCATTATACTCGAACATAATACGTGTTCCAAAATTCTACAACTGATCGACGTTAGAGATATAGGTATATAGTTCTGCACATCTGTTCGACGTCCCTTCTTGAAAACGGGGATGACCTGTGCTCTTTTCCAATCCTTTGGAACGCTACGCTCTTCTAGAGACCTACGGTACACCGCTGCAAGAAGGGGGGCAAGTTCCTTCACGTACTCTATGTAAAATCGAACTGGTATCCCATCAGGTCCAGCGGCCTTTCCTCTTTTGAGCGATTTTAATTGTTTCTCTACACCTCTGTCGTCTATTTCGATATCTACCATTTTGTCATCTGTGCGACAATCTAGAAAAGGAACTACAGTGCAGTCTTCCTCTGTGAAACAGCTTTGGAAAAAGACATTTAGTATTTCGGCCTTTAGTCTGTCATCCTCTGTTTCAGTACCATTTTGGTCACAGAGTGTCTGGACATTTCGTTTTGATCCACCTACCGCTTTGACATAAGACCAAAATTTCTTAGGATTTTCTGCCAAGTCAGTACATAGAACTTTACTTTCGAATTCATTGAACAACTCTCATAGCCCTCCTCACACTACATTTCGCTTCCCGTAATTTTTGTTTGTCTGCAAGGCTTTGGCTATGTTTATGTTTCCTGTGAAGTTCCCTTTGCTTCCGCAGCAGTTTTCCAACTCGGTTGTTGTACCACGGTGGCTCTTTCCCATCCCTTACGATCTTGCTTGGCACATACTCATCTAATGCATATTGTGCGATGGTTTTGAACTTTGTCCACTGATCCTCAACACTATCTGTCCTTGAGACAAAACTTTTGTGTTGAGCCGTCAGGTACTCTGTAATCTGCTTTTTGTCACTTTTGCTAAACAGAAAAATCTTCCTACCTTTTTAATATTTCTATTTACGACTGAAATCATCGATGCCGTAACCGCCTTATGATCGCTGATTCCCTGTTCTGCGGTAACTGTTTGCCGTGCGTTCCGGGTTATCCTTCACCTACGCGTACTACCTTTCCGGCTAGAGCTCTCTCTCTCTCTCTCTCTCTCTCTCTCTCTCTCTCTCTCACACACACACACACACACACACACACACACACACACACACACACACACACACACACACACACACACACACACACACAAAATCAAATTTTCGGACGACTACCTTTCATACTATTATTAATGCAGCTGTAGTACGCTAAAAGTGGGGGTGACAGCGAGCTATGTTTGCTGGGGATAGGGAGGGGAGAACATGGACGGTAAGAAAATATTCCGCTCCTCCACGACGATTACGATAGCAGACTTCGGTTAATGAGTGGGACACTGGGAAAATGCAATCAATCTACAAAGGAGATTGCTTACTAATGATTTTTGTGACCCACACTAGAATACTGCTCGAGTGTGTAGAACGCGTACCAAATACGACTCGCACGTGAAGAAGGGTGACACTTGTTTGACTTACAAACAAACAAACAGTTATGATAAATCGAATATTCTCACTCTGAAATTCCTGCCGCCAAATGATACTATTCTCTCATTGTTCCGTGTTTTTTTTTTTTTTTTCCTCCGACGTTATTTTTAGTAGTAAGTAGTGTTAAGCATATTATGGGCGGCCCAAAAATAACTCGTCTTCTTCCAATGTGGCCGAGGTAAGCTAAAAGGTTGGACACCCCTGCTTTACGCGGTACAATGGAAAGTACTGATTACCAAGCACCTCCCATTGGTTTGCACTCAATGCATGTACAGGTAGAAACTGTAGTACTGAGGGTCTACCAAAGAAATACACTGACAGGATGTCTGACCTTTGTCGTAACTACGGAACAGTATCTTCCCGCCGCTCAGTGGGCTGCTACCACCGCCAACGATATTGTAGGCCATTCCTCGGGTAGGCTTAGTGGCGATGCTCGACATTTAGCGCGTGAGCATTATCGTAGTCCTGTAACTCGTCTACTCGACCGATAAAGAGCCGATACTACGCGTAATTCTCTGAATCAAGGGAAAGCAAGCGGTTACATTCAACACATGAAACAAGATGGCGGAGCAAGTGAATGTCTGACAAACAGTGACAAAGCGTTTTAAAAAGCACAATTTACATACTCTGAAAAGGCATGAAAAAGAGGGGTCAACAAAAATTAAGTACACTCAAATTACATATACAGCCCACTCCTCCCATTGAACCAATTTACAAAGCTCTTTCATGGTAAACGTATCCCCCACAATATTTTAGAAATCTAGCCTATACTTCGACCAAACAAACCATAGTCAAAGAGCAAAGAAACAAATCTGTGTTATAGAATATGATGACAATTCTAAAACATTAGCAAAGCAGAAAAAAACAATAATTTCATTTTCGACTTACATTTTAGAAAAATTATGTAACGTAATATTGAAAAAATCCTCATTAATTGCTTATCAAATACTGGATCAAAATATCTGATGTATTGCAGTTATGAGACAGCCACATAAACATTAGTATCCGACACCAAGTGGAATATTTTTTTCTGTTAATAGTTTTATAACTGTAAATATCAAATAATCTCAAAACTTAATATATTATCATACAAAATTGCTACTATCTGACAGAAAATAAATGAATCCACAGACAGTGCCAGCTTCACCGAAACATGTTTTAGTTTAAACACGAAGAATGTGTGTTGATTCGGGACAGCACCATATTTCGTTAATTCACAAGTGGTCGTTGCCGGGACAACAAAAGATTTGCCAATTGTTGGGCTACCTGACTTAGAGCGGCTGACAACCAGCCGCTGCTCGCACATCCGTTAAGAGCTGAACCTCTTACAGAGGCCACAAACGTTTTCTATATGAAAGGGAGATAGGAGTACTGAGCAGGCGCCGGCACTGAGGATCGTCTCTACGAGGGAAAAAAAAGTGATACACCTCGATGATCCTAGCAAACCGATTCTCAGTGCCTCCATTTTGCTTGGCTCCGAAGATCGCTGTAGATATCGCTCTAAATACTCGTGCGCAGATTAATACAAGGAACTGTCCCTCTTCCGCTGAACGTCGGAGTCGATGACGAAACTTTCTCGCAGCATCGTAACGCAAACAAGCCCCCTCGGGCTTAAGCATTCTACGTCGTCGTGCTTCAGCTATGCGGGCCACGCACAAGGACATGGATCTAAATTTCATCCATTCCTAATCTACAGCGTTAAGAGAAACCGGCAGACGAAGGGGAAAAAGAGGCGGCAACAGCAAAGGGAAAGCAGGTACACGAGTCTCAGGTGCAGACGAATGAGTGGTCGGACGACCGAGCCAAACGGGGTCCAGCCCTTGTTAGGAGCCAGATTAACGCTGCCCTGGAAGGGCCGCGCGTGCCATGCTGCTGTGATGTCGCTCCGTCTCGACAATGACAGAGCCGGCGACATTGTCCCGACCGAGGACGGGGGGCGACATTTGGCTGCCACCGTTCTTCCCGTATTGTCCGCCACTGCGCTACCTTCCCCCTTCCCTTCCTCCTTTCAAAAACTGTTCTCGTCATCTGTTATCTAATCACTGCAGGCTGGAACCTCCTCCTGCAGCGAAGACTATAAAGAGCGAACTTTCTTGGCAGATTAAAAACTGCGCCCCGATCGGGAAAAAACTAAATTGGTAGACGCTTGTGATAAACGCCAATTATGTAGCGAGTAACTTGAGTAAAGTTTCAGACGCCAGTATTAAGTGAAGAATCTACAGATATTCTTCTGCCCGTTACGTGGCGCTCCCGTAGTGACAAGATCAGAATTATGAAAGCGCGCACAGAGGCATTTCAGCAAGCATTCTATTCGTAACTGAAACAGAAAGAAAGCGTAACACGTGCTCAAGAGCTAAGTACTCTCTGCCACGCACTTCAAAGTGATTTCCGCAGTATAGATGTTAATATGGACCACAGAGAGACCTAAACCCTAGCCCTTGGACTCCACAGTGAGCTTTCGCACCAGACGCACAGTTCTAACGCACCAAAAAACCAAACAAGTGAACTATACTAAACATTATAATGCCTGTTAGAAGCTGATCTGGCCGGCCGGAGTGGCCGAGATTTCTAGGCGCTTCAGTCCGGAACCACGCGGCTGCTACGGTCGCAGGTTCGAATCCTGCCTCGGGCATGGATGTGTGTGATGTCCTTAGGTTAGTTAGGTTTAAGTAGTTCTAAGTTCTAGGGGACTGATGACCTCAGATGTTAATTCCCATATTGCTCAGAGCCATTTAGAAGCTGATCTCGGGGAATATCAGCGAGGCAGTGCTACACCAACGACTTATCTTCGAAGACAGGCTGTGGTATCGATAGCAACGCATAGTTTCAAAGGTTGGCACTACCACGAGACACAGACGACAGCGCCCTCTAGCCGGTGCCGTACAGTTCTACGAGCTCCGCGGCTGCTTCAGCCCATTTCATCAGGTGCAGCCAGCCAGGAAACTTCGTTTCAGTTTGCTCTCCATACGACGGGTCAAAGACTTCGCATCCGTACAAAGTTACGTATTCTTTCTCGCAACAGTAAACCATTTTTACTCACTGCAGTACCGACGTAATTTTCCTGCTCCTCCACCTACCCACGCACCGCCTTCTAGGCGGAATACAAAACAGGCACACCTACGTTCATATATTTGTAGATTTAGATAAAGTTTTTGATAACATTGATTGGAATTTACGCTTTGAAATTTTGAAAGTAGCAGGAATAAAATGCGGGGATCGAGATGTTACTTACTACTTTTACATATACCAGACTACAGTTATAACAGTCTAAGAACACCAAAGGGAAGAAGCACTTCAGAAAGAAATGGGACAGGGTCGTAGCCTATCCCCAGTGTTATTCAATCCGTACAATGAGCAAGCTGTAAGGGTGTATATATACTGCATGCCCATCCTACGGGAGTCGTCAGGCGCATTTTGCCTGCTGTTTCAGTAGATATTTGAAAATTTCGATTTGTAAAACTTGCAGCTAGAGTCAGCCCAAACACGTACTGCTCACCGCGTCTTTCATGCAACGCCCAGTATTAAATGGAAAGAAGCAGTGTCTTTTCTCCCACAAACAAAATCATTTTTGAAGTGGAATTTTAAGTGTTCATTCGATAAAGAGGTCCCAAATTAACCTCCTGCGATATTCTTTTTTTCCCTATGTATAACAAGGGACAGTAAAGCACGAAGAGTAACTGGTACTGCAGCAGCGACAGCACAGCGCCACCACAGCCCTCTCCTACCGCTGCCGCCATGCAGCACCACTGCTCAGTCGCTGCTGGAACATGTTATTCTTCGTGTTTTACTATCCCTGTTAATAAATATGGAGAAAATGAATATTGCACTAGACTAATGTGTGACCACTCTGTCGAATGGGAACGTAAAATTCCGCTTTAAAAATGATTTTGTTTGTAAAGAGAATCAAACCGATGCTTTTCTGTTATCGCATGAAAGACGTGATAGCAGTAATTGTTTGGGCTGACTCCAGTCACACATCGCAAAAACGAAACTGCAAGTATGTGCAGAAACATCAGAGAAGATGCGTGTGATGACTCTTAGGTGGGAAACCCAGTGTACATTAACGTTAATTCCCTGTGGAGAGCGCTAATATACAGTTTTAATGGCACTTTTTCCCCCTCCCAAAAACCTCTCCTACATTCAATGTTTTCTTCTTCCTCTCTTCTGTGCATTTTTTCTTGTTTCCTTCCCTTTGGGCGTTTGTTGAAATTGCTGTTTTCTGATTATTTTCTCTGTATTTTTTCCTGTCTGTAATGTGGAGATGTTCGGTTTCCTGAGGTCTTCCGTGGTTTCCTTTACCCAAGTAGTTTTCACGGTAATAATTGTCACTGTGTAGAAAATTTTCTTGGTCGTTCTATCTTCATTCATCCTCTGTATGTGTCCGTAGTAGTTTGTCCTTCTTTTCATGACATTGTTTTCAATGATCTGTTTCTGTTCGTATGGTTCTTTTGTTGGTATCTTTATCCAGATCCTCTCATTCTGAACTAGCTTGTAGGTCTTCCTCAAAATTTTCCTCTCTTGTTTTTCCATCTCCTTAATGTTTGTTCTTCCTTCGGTTACTGTTGTTCCTGAGGGCCGGACGGAGTGGCCGAGCGATTCTAGGCGCTTCAGCCTGGAAACGCGCGACCGCAGGTTCGAATCCTGCCTCGGGCATGGATGTGTATGATGTCCTTAGGTTAGTTAGGTTTAAGTAGTTCTACGTTCTAGGGGACTAATGACCTCCGATGTTAAGTCCCATAGTGCTCAGAGCCATTTTTTGTTCCTGAGGCATACAAGGCCTATGGTAAGACTGGTGTACTGTAGCGTCGTAGTTTGGCACTGATGGAAATACTTCTTTTGTTGTAATGTTTCCCCATGTAAGTTTATATGCTTTTTTCGTGTAGTGTGTCTAGAACTTCTTTGGCCGCTTTTCTGTTACTCGTTATGATGGCTGTATCATCGGCAACGACCAGACATTTTTATGTTGACAATTGTATCTATACCCCATTGACTCTTTCGTCTCATGTCTTGATTATTTTCTTCAAAATCGTATTAAACTGAATGGGTGACAACCCGTCTCCCTGCCTCAATTCTGTTTTGCTTTCGAATGGTTCAGAGATCTCCCCCATAAACTTCACTTTGGATGTTGTATTCTTTAATGTTCCCTGGACTAGCTTTCTGGTGTTGTTGCCCACCTTCATTTCTTCCAGTGTGTTAAAGAGTTTCTCTAGCTATGGAGTCGTTGGCCTTCTTGAAGTCGACGAATGTTGTTATTGTGATCCTTGACGTTCTAGTTGTCAATATTGTCCACTGGCACCCAGAAATGTTAATATATTTCACAAATCGCTTTTTTACCGAGCAAACACCTTTACGCTGCATATTAAAAATTTAGTCCTCAACCGGTGTTCGAGAATTACCTCATCAGCAGCAAAAATGTGAATTTTAAGATGTCATATATATTGTGTGTCCATAAATAAAGTCCAGCTACTCACATAGGTCCAGTATTGGTCGTAACTGTCGTATGGCAGCGAAAATTGGTAGATATGCTAATGCATTAATGCGGAACCGATTTACGCTGGAAAAAATAGTTCCAATTTTGTTCGCCAGGTGCACATCTAACGCTGTGAGTGCAAGAAACACATACACAAATGTTTCCATATATAATGGATTCGGAACGGGACTTCGGCAGAAAAGGTCAAACAAATGAGAAACTCATAATGTTGGTTTTATTATTAACCGCCGCTTGTACAATCTGTGCAATTTTCAGCGTAAAACGTACGCCTCCCCGTAGAATTTCAATGAACGTTGAACCAGTTCCTTCTGACAAACGTAACATTAACTAAGCTGTGTATATACTGCCTACGTCCATGTGGTCAATGCTACTGTAACGTCACGTTGCTTCAAATAATTTCCTTTAATTGTCTGGTATGTTGCATGTGTTTTATAACTATTTTTTGTGTATCGATCCTGACGATTGGCTCGTTTTCGAACACCAGTTACAGAATAAATACGTAGTATACAGTTTAAAGGGTTTTGCTTGGGGGGGAAAAAAAATTACATTTGTGACCTATATGACGGCATTCGGAGGAAGTATAAAATCCTATTCACCACTATACTGGTGAAGCAGAGACAACCAGGAAGCTAAAATTCGCCCGCATCTCGTGGTCGTGCGGTAGCGTTCTCGCTTCCCACGCCCGGGTTCCCGGGTTCGAGTTCCGGCGGGGTCAGGGATTTTCTCGTGATGGCTGGGTGTTGTGTCATGTCCTTAGGTTAGTTAGGTTTAAGTAGTTCTAAGTTCTAGGGGACTGATGACAATAGATGATAAGTCCCACAGTGCTCAGAGCCATTTGAACCATTTGAAGCTAAAGTTCGTTCTGGCCAGGCTCATCTCACGAATGTAATCACTAACTTACAGAAAATAATTCAGGAGCAGAAAGCTAGAACGAAAGGCGATGGTATACAGGGTGTCCGAAACTTCCCAGTACCCCTTTCGACTCCGTGCAGTTGACGAAATACATTAAAAAAAAAGTTTTGCATTAACCCAGTTCCCAGAACTCCTACAGATACACGTTGACTGTAATATTGTATCACATACACAATTCCTTTGTTCAGATATGTCAGTAAACCCGCGCAAAGACGTAAACAACCATGCATGAGCATCGCGTATTACACGGAGGAGGGTCCGACAGCTGATCAGTGCCAGTCATTCCATCAGGAAGGAGGTGTTGTCAGTAGTTCAACCATGCCTAGACGGTCAATACCGCGGTTCGATCGCGTCCGCATTGTTACTTTGTTCCAGGAAGGGCTCTCAACATTGGAAGTGTCCAGGCGTCTCGGAGTGAATCAAAGCCACGTTGTTCGGACATGGAGGAGATACAGAGAGACAGGAACTGTCGATGGCAAGCCTCGCTCAGGCTGCCCAAGGGCTACTACTGCAGCGGATAACCGCTACCTACGGATTATGGCTAGGAGGAACCCTGACAGCAACGCCACCATGTTGAATAATGCTTTTCGTGCAGCCACAGGACATCATGTTACAACTCAAACGGGGCGAAATAGGCTGCATGATGCGCAACTTCACTCCCGACGTCCATGGCGAGGCCCATCTTTGCAACCACGACACCATGCAGCTCGTGGCCCAACAACATGCCGAGAGAACAGCTCAGGACTTGCATCACGTTCTCTTCACCAGTGAGTATCGCATGTGCCTTCAACCAGACAATCGTCAAAGACGTGTTTGGAGGCGACGCGGTCAGGCTGAACGCCGTAGCCACACGGTCCAGCAAGGTGGAGGTTCCCTGATGTTTTGGGGTGGCATTATGTGGGGCCAACGTACGCCGCTGGTGGTCATGGAAGGCGTCGCAACGGCTGTACAAGAAGTGCATACCATCCTCCGACCAATAGTACAACCGTATCGACAGCATATTGGCGAGGCATTCGTTTTCATGGACAATTCGCGACCCCGTCGTGCACATCTTGTGAATGACTTCCTTCAGGATAACGACAGCGCTCGACTAGAGTGGCCAGCATGTCCTCAGGCATGAACCCTAGCGGACATGCCTAGAATAGATTGAAAAGGGCTGTTTATGGACGACGTGACCCACCAACCACACTGAGGGATCTACGCCGAATTTCCGTTGAGGAGTGGGCAATCTGGACCAACGGTGTCTTCTTCTTGAACTTGCGGATAGTATGCCACGACTAATACAAACGTGCATCAATGCGAGAGGACGTGCTACAGGGTGTTAGAGGTACCGGTGTGTACAGCAGTCTGGTCCACCACCTCTAAAGATCTCGCTGTATGGTGCTACAACATGCTATGTGTGGTTTCTATGAGCAATAAAAAAAGGGCGGAAATGATCTTTAAGTTGATCTCAATTCCAGTTTTCTGTACGTGTTGCGGAACTCGCGGAACCGAGGTGATGCAAAACTTTTTTTGGTGTGTGTAATATATTTGTTGTATACTTCCCTTGAAGCTGACGAAAAGCCCTGTTGTCCATATTCTATCGCTTTGTTTCAGTTGTGAAGCCATGACTGGTGTGAGCGGATATACTTGCGCCGTAGAGGAGCGATTAGTGGCTTGTGTGCTAGTGCACGAACGTCAACGGACAGGGCGAGCAGTGACAGAGGATAACAAATGCATTCAGAGATCGGTCTGATAAGACCCCGGTGCGTAATATTACCAGGCTTGATAGGGGAGAAAAATGATTTTGTTTCTGTTGGTGTCAGAGACAAGCCGCGAAGTGAGCGTAAGAAAACGCCAGAGGAAATTGTGCCGTCGTCGTCGTCGTTCAATCAGTTGAGCACTCTCTCCAATGGGATCCATCCGCAAAAGAGCGCCTGAAAATCGAATACCGCGCTCATCAGTGAATGATCACACACTGCTGCGGTGGGGCCATGCGGCCCCGCGAAATTTTGATTCGATTGAATGTTTGCAACACTGTAGCACTGCAAGTCTCACGCCAGTACCTTTCAGACAATTTGCTCTGAGCTGTTCAACAGAGTTGTGTTCAAAGTAGGAAAGTTTGTGACCGTACATCAGTTTTCCTTTCTGATGTAGACTGACCCCCCACTTAGCGAGTACGAGAATTTTTTTTTTTTTTTTTAACGAAGCATTTTCTTCTACATTTGATAAAAGTCTACAGCTAATCCTTGATGAAGTAGTGAGCCATTTCTGTTACGACGGATGTTGAGAGCTTGGTGTGCGTTATACAGTGGCCCACGAAAACCGGCCCCGGGTACTAGAGTACTCATTGTCACCCGATAACTTTCATCCATTGTTTCGAAGCTGTTGCGACTATGTTTTGTACTGCCAGTATTTCCTTGTTATCTAATATCTACATGTTATCTATCTGCTCGTGGTGGGCAAAAATTCGTGCGCAATTTGCGAGCAGTCACTACTCGGGGCCGGTTTTTCGTGCGCCTCCCTGAAGAATACCACTGTAATGTCTTCATTCAGCTTTTTTGAAGGCGTGTTCACGGTGAAATAGTAATAAATATTAAGTTTCTAAAAGTTTCTTTCATTTTCAATGTCCTAATTTTGAAATAAGAAACTGGGTCCTGATGATCCAATGGTACCAATAGTGCAAAAGAACATTATACCATCTTCTGTGTCTGCAGCTCTTATTTTCTTTCCACGTTTGCAGGTAAATTATAGTATTTGGGGTCCGCCTTTTCGCAAACACACTGCGTTTTTCTTTTTACACAAACATGCTTTAGCATCTCTGTGCCATCATGAATGGGTTTTTGTTTATTGAAAGCGTAAAAAGTGAACATATTTCCGTTTGTAACTGATTTAACAAAGTGAGGCCTAAGGAAAGTTTTTTGACACGCCAAAATCACGCTTTTTCTCCAAAATCAAGGAATGTGTTAACCCGCCGATGACATTCGCATTTATATCGTTTTGTTTGCAGATAACAAGCTATCAGTGCAGGACACCTTACAGTTGATCCTGCAAAACCATATAATGTAATATCACGGTAAGATGCAAAACTAACGAAACTTTCTTTAGTCCTACTTTGTTAAATCAGTTACGTCCTAAAATATGTTCACTTTTTACAGTTTTCAATAAACTAAAACCCACTGATGACGGCACAGTGACGCTGAAACATGCCTGGGTAAAAGAAAACACAGTGTGGTTGGAAAAACGCGGAAGCCATTTCCTTTAATTCATTATACCAGTTGTTTGCTTTTGTGGTCTTCAGTCCAAAGACTGGTCTGATGCAGCTCTCCATGCTACTCTATCCAGTGCAATTCTCTGTATCTTCTAGCAATTACTGCAACCCACATCCTTCTGAATCTGCTTAGTGTAGTCATCTCTTGGTCTCCCTCTACGATTTTTATCCTCCACACTGCCCTCCAATATTAAATTGGTGATCCCTTGATGCCTCAGAACATGTCCTACCAACCGATCCCTTCTTCTTGTCAAGTTGTGCCACAAACTTCTCTTCTCCCCAATCCTATTCAATACTTACTCATTAGTTATGTGATCTACCCATCTAATCTTCAGCATTCTTCTGTAGCACCACATTTCGAAAGCTTCTATTCTCTTCTTGTCTAAACTGTTTGTCATCCAAGTTTCACTTCCATACATATCTACATTCAACACAAATACTTTCAGAAAAGACTTCCCGACACTTAAATCTATACTCGATGTTAACAAATTTCTCTTCTTCAGAAACTCTTTTCTTGCTCTTACCAGTGTACATTTCGTAACCTCTCTACTTTAGCAATTATCAGTTATTTTGCTACCAAAATAGCAAAACTCATCTAGTACTTTAAGTGTATTGTTTCCTAATCTAATTCCTCAGCATCACGTGACTGATTCGACTACATTCCATTATCCTCGTTTTGCTTTTGTTGACGTTTATCTTACATCCTCCTTTCATGACACTGTCCATTCCGTTCTCAACTGCTCTTCGAAATCCTTTGCTGTCTCTGACAGAATTACAATGCCATCTGCATACGTCAAAGTTATTATTTCTTCTCCCTGGACTTTAATTTCAACTCCAAATATTTCTTTTGTACAGATTGAACAACTTTGATGATAGGCTACAACCCTGTCTCACTCCAAACTGCTGACCGGTTTCGTGATTGAAAAAGATTTGAGAAAGAATTTAGACCGACGTCTATGATTCAATGGTCTGACAAATGGGGCAGCGAGCTGCAGCCTAAAGTCTTCTCTCGTTCAACCGCGTTATTTTCTTAATCTGTTACATTTCTGTTACACGATAAATAGCGCAAACTCAAGGCTGCCAATTCAACGAACTATCTAGGAATTACAATTACGAACAACTTAAGGTGAAACGATGACACAGAAAATGTTATGAGGAAGGCAAAACAAAGACTGCGTATTATTGGCAGAACACTTACAATATGCAACAGGTATACTACAGCCACTGCCTGCATTATGCGTGACCGTCCTCTGTTACAGTAATGTTGTGCGGAATGGAATATTTACCGTATAGGACAGACGGAGGTCACCAAAAACATTCAAAGAAGGGCAGCGTGTTTGTATTATTGCGAAATAGGGGAGAGAGTGCCATGGGTATGATATGCGAGCTAGGGCGGCAATAATTAAAACAAAGGCGACTTTCGTTGTGGCGAAATTTTTTTCTGCGAAATTTCAATTTCCAGCATTCTCCACTGAATGCGAAAACGTTTTGTTGACATCCACTTACAAATGGTTCAAATGGCTCTGAGCACTATCGGACTTGACATTTTAGGTCATCAGTCCCCTAGAACTTAGAACTACTTAAACCTAACTAACCTAAGGACATCACACACATCCATGCCCGAGGCAGGATTCGAACCTGAGACCGTAGTGGTCGCGCAGTCCCAGACTGAAGCGGCTAGAACCGCTCGGCCACACCGGCCAGTCATCCACTTACACAGGAAGAAGCTGCAATGTACATAGTAGTACTGTAATAATAGTGCTACCTGTAGTTGGACTATATCCTCAAGACATACTGCAATGAGAGAGGATTATAAAAAGAAAAAGGCAACCATTTCCAGAAGCCCTGTTTGGTTTTCGGAACACTGCATTTAGACTGTTGTACGATAATGATGATCCTCTCTTATTCGCAGCCACAGTGATTTGGGGGGCTTCGTTCCCGTGTGCACTCAAACTGGTCCCTGAATTCGATACCATCCAGTCTAGTTGGTGCGCTCAGGAACAGGCTTCAAGTTAGGGTCGCCTTTATTCTGCGGTACACCAAGAAAGTATGTGGTAGATGCAAATCCATACATCCTTCCAGTGAGGCTAGAAGAAATCAAGTTTTCCCCGCGTTCTAATGTGCAAAAGGTTATTTAAACTTTTTCGTAAAAGGTCTAAGCGTAAGATATTTAGTTGGTTAAAAAGACTCTTCTGGTCTTGTGTTCAACAATGGTTCCTCAGAGCCTACTTTTATCTTTCAGATATAGGCTAGTTTACTCAAGCTGAACATCCAATGTCCATAGCACTCGTAACTGTATTCCACAGTTCTGTTAGTAAACCGCGAACTTCCTAATTACATCAGCACCCCAAGCTCGAACTGCTCACAACTACTCCATACTTGATTTCTGAACTGGAATTTTTCGTTCTCAACAGCCCCTCATCTCCTCTCTTAATCGAAGACGCATCTCCTGTCTTCCGTGGCGAATCTTAAGTGCCAGCTGTTTTGCTGTAACTTATATAATAGCTTTTGGACGTTTTCTCACGAAGAAAGCTAATGTTATCTTCCCGTCGACAGTGATGTTACTAAAGTCGGACTTGGGAATGAGGACGGTAATCGGCCACAAGCGTTTCGAACCAGCCTTCCCAGCATTCGGTTTAAGTAATTTAAAGAAACCACAGAAACTTAAATGTGGGTAGTCGGAAATGAATTTTAAGCCCTCGGTCAAATACGAGTCCAAAGCCGATATAAATCATTAAAGAGAGAGGTAAAATTATGGAGAATATTACAGTATTCTTTCAATATATAGCACAGGCTTGGATTTATTGGGGCAGTTCTGCTGAAATGTCAGCTATGCCCAGGAAAGCGAATAGAAGTGCGATTGAATCTGGACTACTACTCCTGTGTTGTTAACACATTGGTCTGAAGGATGACGCCGAAGCAATTATTAGAAAAGTGGCTAGGCTCGCACAGGTCAATAAAAACCATGCGAAAACTGTATAGTGATGCTCGGGGGTACGAGTTACAACGGGATCTATTTGAAAATAGGCGACTTGGCGACTTACTGAAAAGCCATTTTGTGCAGTTTTAGAGAATTAACATTATAGTTGCACAGTACCACAATTCTGTCTCCATCATATAATTGGGATATACGACGACAATACGAAAAGAGAGAAGGTTGCAATGCGTAAAATGCAAAATTTGATCGGTAATCAGGAGTCCAAAGTTAAAGATCAGGGCCACCTGGGTAGCTTCGCTTTACTACGGAGGCATAAAGGTGGTCGCTTTGCCCTCGTCCCATAAGCATATGAAACAGGACAGAGAGCAACTAATTTCGACACGAAGTACCCTCTGCCATCCACTGTACAGTGCGGAGCTTACGAGTAAACATAACGGTAACAAGAACGCTCAAATTTCCGATAAACGGTGACATGTTTCCAGGAACAGTACCATATTATTTCGAATACAGAGCGCAATTGGCTAATAGCTTTTAATACCTATTTTTTAAAAAAGTTTAAGACCGTTACAGCGATACGGTATGTATTTGGTAAATAACTGAGTTTAGTTTAATTACTGGAACTATCCCGAGTCTGAACGCTGTTCTGTACAAACATTTACTTGCGACTGGGACACGCTGCTTATTGATCCAAAGTGAAATGCGCCCGTCCGTGCGATAGCATGTATCAACAGCTGGGACAGGTGGCCTTGTTCAGACCACGTCGGCTCATCATCGCCAGTACACACTCCAGTCTAAATCTTCCGTTCGTTTTCCGGTACGCCAGCTGAATGCAGCGAATAACGTGTTGTACGAAACTTTTGTTGCGTGGACTCTCCGGCCGTCGAGCTCAGATTCACAACAGTGGGTGACCCAGCGCAGAAGAAGAACGTCAAACTTTTCCATTACAGTGACACTTTATGCTGATATGTACACTGAAGGATTGAGAAAGGCAGCGGACAAAGCTTGACAGGGCATCGAATACAATCGTCGAGCCAGCTAACGGAAGAATATTTCAAAGCAGTGTTCAAACCACTCACTGACGGAGGAAATGAACTAGTGTAGGTACCACCACCTCTTACCGCATCAAATATATCAGCCCAGTTGGCAAGTAAAATTTAGTCTACTGGCACAAAAAATAACCACAGTTATCCAAAATGTGCTACTTACGAACTGCCTATCCTTTAACTGAAATATCCATTCTTTCTAAGAATGAAGAGAGGTGAGTAGTGTCCTAACAGACATTATGGTGATCATCATCATCATCATCGACAATAACAACTTTTTAAGTATTACTACCGCGTCTATGAATGGGTAAAACCCCTCTACATTGGGGAGAAATCCTGCGATTCCCTAAGACTCCTCAAGAAAATAAACAGCTGTTCACGTTCCTGAAATTGTATACAGCACCTAGCGCACAGGAAATTAGTGATAAGTTTGTAGTTCGTTGTTATAGCATGATTTACTATTCCAACTAAGTGATCGTTGTTGTAGCTGCGAGTATATTGTATCTGCTAGCTTGAAGCAGTCACATTTCTCCTACTTCACACCCCTCTGCAAAAAGCTCTGAGGCTGTGAAACTAAATTCCGCGCCTGCTTGTAAGCATTGCACACGGGCAATGTAACCTTCCATCGGTCTTGGTCACACTTCGGTGCCGAATTACTACCCTCCTTCCTTCAACAGCCCGCGGACAACCGAGTATTAAAGAGGGAGGAACTATACGTCACGTAATTTCGGCGAGTTAATCAGCCTGAAGCGACGGCATCATTCTTGGTTGCTTAATGAAAGCGGTCGCTACGGCCGGAAAACGCACGGAATCGTTTCATCTGCAATATATATCGCCAGTTATGCCGATGCCATCAAATCGCATTCACCTGCGACTGCCGCTCAGATAGCTCGAAACGAGGTATCAATCAGGTTGCGGATCTGAAGGTGCTCGTCACTAATTCTCCGGCTAAGTGACAGCAAACTGCGGAGCTATTCCATAAATTACTTTGCCGTAAGGGGGCTATCAATGTACCGGCCAAATGGCAACAGCGCGAGTACAGCTTTATACCCTTCTCTTTCCAGCCCCCACCCACTACTGCGCTGCACTCCTCTTTTATGGTCCGATAAAAAAAGGCAGAGCTTTTTTATACATAAAAACTCCCAAGTTATGTCCATGTGTATAAAATGAAAAAAAGTTGCTCACAATTATAGGCGTACAGCTACTCAAGAAATTTTGTGTGTTTTGTAATTAGTATTTGGAATAACTTTCTGCCAAAACGAATTCCAACGTCTCATTATCTAAGATCCTTAGATAATTCTAAACAAGTGGGGAAAAGTATCACACAGACGTTACTCCCTGGTGTATACGATGCAATCACAATGCTTTTGTAATACATTATAAATCCTCCCATGTTACGATATGTTTTGCCCTTATTATGACACACGGAAAATTTGTGGATTAGGAGAGCAGTGGGGTTACTCCACGATCTGTGTGCTATGCGCCTATAGTCCTATTAAAACATGCTGTCACCTCGAAGAGTGGGGGACGAAAAAAAGTAGTTGTCCAGAACATCCGATTAAGTTTGCTCAAACACGACAGGAATATCGCGCGAAATTACGTATATGATAAAGCAAGACTTCAGCCACGCTAACAAATTACGGGAATTTGTAAAACGACTTGTTTCCATTACGGTGCTGTTTTCTACAAAATCTTCACAATATGCGAATAAAAGTACAGTGCAATTAGCACTAATGCCTCAGTTCGAAGGTCACTCTATATCGAAACGACTCTCTGCGCTATGAAAATAGACTACACTCTCGACAGAATGTATCATTACCCGTCTGGTTGTCTTATAAAACTGAAGTACTTTGTATTGAAAAGGAAAATTATTCGCATCGCATGTACAAGACGGTTATTTGCTATTTGCTCCCGTACACTAATTACCATCAGGCTCTGCCAATTGCAGTAGAAGCCAAGCAATGAAGATATTATTCTATTTGCTTTGCCTCTACGAAACGTTATCATCGACGTGTCCTGTGATATGCAGTATCCCAATATTTAAGCACACACATTGCGGGCCTGAATCTACCTCGTTCCAAGGTCGTCTTCATAACTACATCGCCTATGTGAGCGAGCTGTTACGTTATTTTGAAAACATACTTAATGAAACGACAAAATAATGTGATCATGAAATAAATTTGCAAATAGATATAAAATTAATTCCATAATTAAATATAAATACTATAATTATTTACATTTATAAATAATTAATCTACTATATTAAAACTTTCTAAAATTTACATAAATAAATGAAAATGTTATAACATTTAATAACTTAAAAGTAATTCGAATAGTCAACATTCTTACCTCTCCATGATCATCACTTCTTCCTTCTGGCGTATTTTCGGGTAGAAAATATAAACGTAAGCTCGCTAGCACTTGTTCGCTATTTTTGTCCATCCACAACAACTGTAATTCTCCAATACTCATTAAATCAGAATCACTCCATAACTTCACAAAGAAAAAATCACTTAGGGCTAAAATCCTGCACTTTCCGTTTTTGTTATATTTAAACGCTTTATAGAACGTATAGGGGCCGTGGTGTCCGCAAGGTGCACCGATTAACTGAAATTAAAGACATGACATGTATTATAATCAATTTGTACCGCCCTCGTATTCGAATTCATAGACGCACTTCCCATAGATCCATTCATGACTTTGAACGGTTCAGTAGATGTCAATATATCTAATAAACACACTATTAAAATGATTCAATCTCTTCAAAAATATTATTAGATACTAATACTTGTCTAATAGTCCCTCTAAAATAATTTACGTACCTGTATCTTATTGTTATCCATTATAAAATCGTAAGAAATCACTGAGCTCATACACAGCACACCACTTGCACATCAGTCTACTTTGTATTTACTCTAATTATGTGACGTCACCGATACTGTGTTTCCTACCCATGATGCTCTGATACAGGAAAGAAAATAATGGCGGATTATTGTCCATATGGTGTTGTAGTGTAGTTTCCTCATACCTGTACTTTTGTTTCTTCGTTTGTTACTGTTTTTTGAGTTGATATACTTTGCAGGAGACAAGTTCGTTATCAGCTTATACCATCTGTATCACTAAATGCATGCAAACATGGCGTGTTTAAGTGAAAATGTTTGTTCGAAGTAAAAAAGCCCACGGAAATGAAAATTTAGGTGATTGATTTTTAACGGTAATTGCAACTAAAACAAAGTGTCAATTTATTTTCTACTAATAATAGTTACAGAATTTAAAAATTTGATGTGTTGACTGCTGTTCAGGTTAGCTCAACCGTTTTAAATGTGAATCGCAAAAGCAGTCCCTTTAAATGAAAATGTGTAACCTGCGTTGGAATTACCTTCCAAAACGAGTGTGTTTATTATCTAAGATTAGACGTATGTTTGTGTGGTTTAAAATATATACATTCGTAGGTAACAGACCACATTCCAGTGATGAATGCATGTTACAAAAAAATATTTTCAGTAAAAATATTGGGTACGGAATACGGTTGCTCCAAGAACATGTATCTAACATTTATACGATGATAACTATGTGTTACAACACGATGTGGATAGGGTACGTTAAGAAACACGTCCGATCCCTGAGAGCGGAAATTATTAAAGTTAGCACACGAAAGCAGTTGTAGGATTACGTTAGATATTCTTTATGTTGTATGGATCCATAATTAGAATATCCACAAGGATAGTGAGTTAGTGAGAGGTTTTCTATCGGACAAACCAAGTATACTTAGTTTATGATTGCCTTTAACATAGTAATGTAAACATCATTTCAGGCAAAACGAAAGAGTGGAACTAGCCACAATGCTCAAGCAAGCAATAGGCAGATGGTTTTGCTTCGCTTGTAGAACATTGTGATAAATGAGCAGTGAGCAGCTGTTGGAGTTCATAGCTTTCCTATTTTGCAACGCATTTCATCTCTACATAAAAAATTCTGATATCACTCCTTAAAAATCATATTTTTGTTTATAACTGGAAATTACATAAGTTTGGTTTTATTTGATTCAAGCACTGCCTAGAACTGTGCCGGGTAAACAGGCTCAATTGGATTCATTTATTTTATTTAGATTTCTGTAATACACCACATTTTTCCCCTCTTCTTGTATTGTAAATATCTCACTATCAAAAAGTCTGGAAGTTTTGAATAAACTACAGTAGAAATTATTAGTGTTAAATGGAACTACAAGTTTGCTGTTGTTTCATTTAATGTCAATAACAGTCACAGTAAAGCCTAACTTAAAATGTTTGCACTTAAAGAAATTAGCAGAGGGAAGAATCTGTAAGCTTTATTAAGAGGGTACTGCTAGTAAACTGTTATGTTCTTTACATGCTTCCACATTACTTCCTCGCTAATCATTACATGATTACACTGATAGTCATCAAAAAACAATAATACATGGAGCTAGAACAGAGGCTTATTTGCTATGGATTTGTGAACATTCCTGTTTCCCAACTTCAGTCAGTTTTTCATTGAATTTGCAAAGATTCTTCATTTTTTTGCTCTGAGCTGTATAACAATTTTTTATAGATATTTTCATCAAAACATAGAACTTGTGCTCTGAATGACACACAAGGAAACACAACCTAGTTGCTTTTTTTCTTTTTTGTTAAATGTTTCCAGGAATAACTGAAACCACTCACCTTTCCGTTTTTATTTATTTGCAGTGACTGAATTCAAATAGCCTATCAACTCATCAGGTGGTACACAATTTTAATGAATATTTGGAGCATTATTGGGTTTGTGTAGCTGTGGAAAGACAGAAGAACTAAACAGTTGAGGACTGAATTTACATCATTTGTAGGGAACTTGAAACTGGTCATGGTAAATAAATATGAACTGAAGAATCACAAAAGGCAACTGGTTCCAGTTATTTCTGAAAACCTTTGTTCATCACAGGCACAGTGATCCACATCCATAATGAAGAAAAGTTTTATTATTTTTGTTGTTTTGTAAATTGCAGCTTATCTGAAATGGATGCTTGACTGTAGGCCTTAAAAACCAGTAAGAAGTAACGTGCTACAACCCAAGTGTAAGAGTCAAAGAATTTTGAGGATGCTTTTGTCAGTGTTGTATCTGGTTTACTCAATAATCATAATGCTCAAATTTGTTGAATAAATTGTTCAGTCGCATTACTCCCAGAAGATAGTTCCACAGCCAACAAGTTATGAAAATTGAAAATAAGCTAGAACTTTTGTCGTTTAAATCAACACAGTGACGGGTGTACTATTTCAGAATGTAATAATGTGCCAGACTGACTTTCATGTTTCTCTTATTTGAATGAAGTGACAAGTTGAACTGTACCTGTTGCACTCTTCTTGAGTTCCAAATAACATCTTGAGCTGATTTTTGTTTGTTTGTTATGCTTTTTCTGTTCTCCACGTATGGCTTGGAAAAGCTCTCTCAGGAGAAATGTATGATGAACTGTAATTCAATACATTTCCTCCTAAACAGCGAAACCAACTTGATTGAGAAGAATGCATGACTTTTCCAGTGTGGTTACTGGAGTTAAGACATTAATAAATGAAAATAACTCATGTGTCAGTTTAAACATTTGTTCTTTGCACAGTTTTGGTGTACGGTACAGTAGACCCAAGAATATATTTTTGCATTCATAGAATGAAAGTTATGTTGCACATGTCTCAATTGTCATAACATATAACTTTTGACATTTTGAGTGCAGGGAAGGAGGTGATGCTGTTGCTCAAACGATGAACCGTCTTCCTCTCCTGTGTCACCGACTGTTCTGTTTGTGTAATTTCCCCTGTTGCCATGTTTTATGTGAAAACCAGCAAGTTGTGTTGTGTATCAGCTGAACAGCATTGTTGTATCACACTTTGAGTGTGCTGGCAATGTTGCTGCTGTCCACTTCGGCATTATTGGATTGTCATAATGCACATATTGTTCAAATCATACTGTAAATTTGCATAAAATTCCTGCTCTATGACCTCTTCTGTGACAGTAGTTTAATCAAAAGGCGATAATGCAGACTTGTTTGCCAATTGCAGGGGGGGCGAGGGCTATAAGAGAGCTTCTACATTTAAACAACTCACTAGGAAATCATAAAAGACAGTTTCCATAATTCTGCTATATTCAAATAAGTTCTCAGCTCTCAACAACTGATAATTAACAAAACTTTTCAGACAGAACGTTCATACATGGTGCTTCAATGCTAGTGTAAACCATAAATTTGTATGTAATAGAGACAGCATAGTGTAGAGTCTGTATAACAACATTCATTTTTCTTTAGTGCTCAACCATTGTTGTTGGGCCTGTTTCTTCTTTGGAGTCCACAGTACTCCCAAAACATGACTGCAAAATGTAAGTGAACCCTCTCTGTCCAGTCCTAATTACGCGTCCATCGTCGCTTTCTGTGCATTTTTCTTTCTCACATTTGCAAACAAATGCAATGCACCCAGGCACAGTAGATGCTCTTAACGGTTCTACTTACTGTTGTCACATTTTTCAGACTTACATCTTTCACCGGCCTGGTGAAAGGAAAATGAGACATGTTGCTATGCTTTATAGTGACATACCTCTACAGAGTCTGTCATCCTATATGGGTACTTGCAAATAACAATGTGTAGTGATATGTGTTGTACTTTGCGAGTTCAGTAAATCCTTTAAGCAGCGCGGGATTAGCCGAGTGGTCTAAGGCGCTGCAGTCATGGAATGTGCTGCTGATCCCGGCGGAGGTTCGAGTCCTCCCTCGGGCATGGGTGGGTGTGTTTGTTCTTAGGATAATTTAGGTTAAGTAGTGTGTAAGCTTAGGGACTGATGATCTTAGCAGTTAAGTCCCTTAAGATTTCACACACATTTGAACAAATCCTTTGACTTTGTACACTTTAAATTCTTATTTACCCCATTTGAAATGTGTGGTATTCGTGACTAATCTGTAGAAGAAACCAAATCCTAATTGAGTAACTGGAGACAATTCATCGCAGTTGAAAATAGATCTTCTTCACTGAAGGGAGGTTGGACTGATGTACCGGAGGAATCACTTCTTGGTCCATTTCTTTTATCATGACAATTAATGATTGACTTTCCCATGTAGGAGCTAATCTAGATTATGTTACCCACTGCATAACACTCACCATGACACCATACAATTGCATCTGGTACTCAGGAAAAATTAAAATTAGCTATAAATTTGTTTCTTGTAATGTAAAAGCAAAGCTAAGCATTGTGTTCCATTCAATTGGGACCGATTGACTGCTCTTTAATCCTCTGATATATGGTGTCATTGGACGTGGTTTGAAGGATGTGAGCTCAGCACACTGCTTCTCGGCTGTTGTTGGCTTTTTTGACCCTGGAGCTGCTACTCCCCACTCAAGTAACCCCTCAATTGGCATCACAAGGCTAAGTACATCTACATCTACATGACTACTCTGCAATTCACATTTAAGTGCTTGGCAGAGGGTTCATCGAACCACAATCATACTATCTCTCTACTATTCCACTCCCGAACAGCGAGCGGGAAAAACGAACACCTAAACCTTTCTGTTCGAGCTCTGATTTCTCTTATTTTATTTTGATGATCATTCCTACCTATGTAGGTTGGGCTCAACAAAATATTTTCGCATTCGGAAGAGAAAGTTGGTGACTGAAATTTCGTAAAAAGGTGTCGCCGCGACGAAAAACGTCTATGCTGTAATGACTTCCATCCCAACTCGTGTATCATATCTGCCACACTCTCTCCCCTATAACGCGATAATACAAAACGAGCTGCCCTTCTTTGCACCCTCTCGATGTCCTCCGTCAATCCCACCTGGTAAGGATCCCACACCGCGCAGCAATATTCTAACAGAGGACGAACGAGTGTAGTGTAAGCTGTCTCTTTAGTGGACTTGTTGCATCTTCTAAGTGTCCTGCCAATGAAACGAAACCTTTGGCTCGCCTTCCCGACGATATTATCTATGTGGTCCTTCCAACTGAAGTTGTTCGTAATTTTAACACCCAGGTACTTAGTTGAATTGACAGCCTTGAGAATTGTACTATTTATCGAGTAATCGAATTCCAACGGATTTCTTTTGGAACTCATGTGGATCATCTCACACTTTTCGTTATTTAGCGTCAACTGCCACCTGACACACCATACAGCAATCTTTTCTAAATCGCTTTGCAACTGATACTGGTCTTCGGATGACCTTACTAGACGGTAAATTACAGCATCATCTGCGAACAGTCTAAGAGAACTGCTCAGATTGTCACCCAGGTCATTTATATAGATCAGGAACAGTAGAGGTCCCAGGACGCTTCCCTGGGGAACACCTGATATCACTTCAGTTTTACTCGATGATTTGCCGTCTATTACTATGAACTGCGACCTTCCTGACAGGAAATCACGAATCCACCCTGTTTCAGTCCTCCAGTCAAGGTTAAATCCCTGGCAGTACTGGCTATTGAACTAGGGTCCTCTGCATAGCAGCCAAACATGCTGACCACTGGGCTACAGAGGCAGACCTTCTTGTAATGTAGTCATAAAACTCTGTAATCCTGACAAGACCCAGAACTATTTTCACGATTAGCTAAAGAGATAAAAAGTAAATCAGTGAAACTTTTAGGCTTTCACACTGATTGCAAATTAAACTGGGCAGAATGTATTACCCATCTCCACAATATGATAGCTCAAATGTGACTGTCATATGGAAACTGACAAGGCTGCCACTAATGAGGCACAATATCTGAAGGTAACATATTTTGACCTTTTCCATTCACTCATCTCCCGAGACATACCGATATGAGGACATTCCTGTAAGTTAAAAAAGAAACGTAATCAGAATAATGAGCAGAATGAATCATAAGGAACACTGCCCCTCTTTGTTCAGCCGAAGGTACTGACTGTTCTAAACCTCAAAACAGAATTATTTTATGTTGAAAGGAATTTAAGTGAGTTTGGCACGAGGGAGTACACCATCATAAAACCAGAGGGAAACTAAACTTTGATGTATCAAGATACAGACCGCGCAAAGACTGAAACCTCACAAAAACAATTTTTAGTAAATTTTCAAAATATTCTCTCTCCTTGCTCTATAATGTTTTGAAAGTACCACTTGTGTTTTAGTGAGTAAACCTATTCTGCTGCGAGTAGCAAATGGTTAATAAAGGATTGTTGATTACAAAGTGGAACAATTACACGTACTCAACTGTATATAAATAAAAATAGGCTTCAGTTTACTGGTACAGTACTGCAAAAATTGCAATTAAATACAGTAGCTTACAAAATATTCATTCAGTCTCCACTGCAGTACTGCTTGTTGTGGGCAGACATCTGGTTGAGTGACAGGATTCTTGTGGCATATACTAAGAAAAATAGTAAGACTTAAGTTTATTTTTTGCTAATCCATGAAACAATTTGCATTGTGTGGATTTCACCTTCCAAAACAGACAAACTAACAGCAAAAATTAATGACTCATACTGTTGTCAACAACTGAACTGAGAGTGAATTTCTTTAATCTATATACCCATTGGCTTCTCAGTCTTATATGGTTAGTGTTTCTACTTATAATACAGAACTTCATAAATTAAGTACTGATAAACTTTTTAAATTCAGGTACTCCATTACCATGTAAAAATTTTTATTTTGTATTTCTTTCTTTTTTTGTAGTTTTGTGTTGAAGAAGCAGATTGTACCTAAGTCTTTTACATAGCTTTGATATTATTCCTACTCACTTCCCAAAAAATAATGTCACAACTAATGACAGCATAAGCAAAATATACTGATCTGATGTATAAAATATTGCATAGTGATGTAGAATTTGTGGTGTATAACTTGCTATAGAAGGCGTTACTAAGTGTTTTTACATGTTATCCCCACTTTGACAGTCAGGATGCATTCCCTGAAATTTTGTGGTTATGACACATTGTTACTAATATGAAACTTCCTGGCAGATTAAAACCGTGTGCCGGACCAGGACTCGAACCATGGACCTTTTAATCTGGTAGGAAGTTTCATATCAGCACACATTCTGGGAACATCCTCCAGGCTGTGTCTGAGCTATGTCGCCACAGTACCCTTTCATGTAGGAGTGCTAGTCCTGCAACTATGACAAGAGAACTTATGTAAATTTTGGAAGGTAAGATATGTACTCCATTTGGAAGTAAAGCAGTAAGGATGGGTCGTGAGTCATGTTTGCATAGCTAAGTTAGTAGAGCAATTGCTTGCAAAAGGCTAAGGTCCTGGAGTTAAGTCCCTGTCCAGCACACAGTTATAACTGCCAGAAAGTTTCATTGTGTGGATTCATTATGTATTTTTAGTTTACTATTATCTCTTTTTTTTTGGTTTATTTAGACATTCATAGAGCTTAAGTGTGACTTTATTGTTTGTTACCCTTACATATGCTGCTAAGTGTTTCATCTGCTGTCTCTCCTAGTACTTCTGGTGACTTGTCAGTGAACAGTACATTACAGTCATCTGCAGACAATTTTGTTTGCCCATGCTTGACATTGTGTTGGGAAATCATTAGTGTAAGTTGGCAACAGCGCTGGAACTAGCACAGTACCTTGCGGTACTCCTGTGTGTGTTTATTTAGGAGCAAACGTATGTTTTTCAATATAGTTAGAGCTACTTGATACTGTCTCCATCCTCTTCATTTCATGCTCTTGATTAGGTCTGCTTGGACCATAAGCATCTCAATATTTTCCTGTCCTCCCATCATGCTCCCCTCTCCACTATGTCTCAGTCTTCTCCTCTCTTCTTCACACTTTCATCAACTCCAAGGATCCATCTGCCTCTCAGCTGTTCACTGTGTGTCTTGCCTCTTGTTACCATTTCATGAGCTTGTCTGTGTATCCTACCAACTCCCATTCTTTTAACATGCCCTACCATCTAAATCTTGCCTTTCTGTGCTCTCTTGCATGGGTTTTTCTTTCACTATTTCTCTCGGCAACTCATTCCTTACTCTACGCTATCCTGCATATTGAAATTTAATCTCACAACCATGTCTCCTGCTCACCTTCCTTTTTGTCACTGCCCATGTTTCCAATATGTATGTGAATACTGGTGCATAATATGCTTGCTGTAACAATTGTCTGTAGTTAAGCTATACAATTCCTGCTCCAGACCAGGTTACGCTCCTTATCAGACCTTCCGGCACCTTCTATTATGGTCGTCGGATGCTTACAACTTTCCACTTTCAGTAGTGTGTGAAATTTAATGTTTACATCCATTGCTACTGTAATCTTATTCCTCATTACCACCATCACTTCACACACGTTAAGTCAGTTCATCCTGTCCCACCACTTTCTCCCATACTTTTAGCCTTTCTTGTACTACTTAGTTTCCATTTCTCCACATCATTAAATCATTTGCAAATGCCATTGCTTTCATATTTTCATCTCCCATTCATGCTGTCACTTCTGGCATTGTCTCATTTATAATGGTGATGAAAAGTAGAGTGTGTAGTGCACTACATTGTTTTAGGCCGTTTTTCTTCTCAATCAGCTTGTCTTCTCTAAGAACAACAACCTACTTTGAAAATTACCAGAACCAGTTTTTCGGATGAAAACTAAAAATATTTTAATCTGTCTGTGCATCAGTGCTGTAGAGACCACAGGGATGAGGATAAGATTTAACTATAGTCCGATCCATGAACGATGACAGTTTGTGCGACACACTGGAATTGTGTTTGGGAGGACGATGGTTTAAACCAGTGTCCAACCGTCCTGATTTAGATTTCCTGTGAGTTTTCTAAACTCCTCCTGGCAAATGCCAGGCTGGTTCCTTTGAAAGGGCATAGCCGATTTCCTTCCACGTCCTTCCTTAATCCGAACTTGCGCTCAGTCTCTAATGACCACATTGTTGATGGTACGTTAAGCACTGATCTCCTCCTCCCTCCTGGTTTGCTCACATCGAGGCATGGTTGGGAATCAGCATTGTTACTGATTCTAAGTAACATTTGGGTTTCAAACATGTGCCTTCTTTACGTCCATCCTGCAAATTATGTCTTACACTTCCTTATGCAGAATTTGTCACTTACCACCTCTATCACCGATGACAGCAACAAATGGAACAGAAGTACACTAAACAACTCACTATGATCACATTTAATGCTCGCATTAGCTGCAGCAATCACAGCAGAGCTCTCAGTACACTACTGAATACTCAGTGGCTGCCAGAAAAAGTGTGTTGTAGGAGCACAAAAGCAGCCTAAATTCGACTGCAATTGTTTGTGGCTGCAACTATAATAGCAACATCCACAGTGGTAACCAATCATTCTTTCCACTCTTCATCTTAAAATGAAATAGGAAGAAACGTAATACTTAATAATAACTAACACATTGAACAGCTGAGGCACTAAGCCATCAAAAGACTAAACAAGACTCAGAACACTGCCTAGCATTCAGCTGAATCATTTTTCAGAGCTATATGATACACATACACAAACATAGACATGTGAATGTGACGTACCCCCCACTCTCTCTCTCTCTCTCTCTCTCTCTCTCTCTCTCTCTCTCTCTCTCTCTCTCTCTCTCTCTCTCTCTGGATTACCTTGTGATGACTTACATTTGTCCAAAAGCTAGAAAAGTTATCCATTTTGTTTATGAACCTTTCAGTTATTTACAGTCCAGCAGGATTTCCCAGAGCTGTATTAATGCACACTAGAATAAAAAGCATCTACTTTTATGTACGTCATAGTGATTTGCGGAGTATTGATGTAGATAAGTTTTGATTCAAATTTTCAACATGCCACAGGTGGATATCAGTTCTTACTTCTCTAACTGCAGAGTGATGGTAGTCAATGAAAAGTCTCAACAAATGTGATTTTCTCTAACAGAGGACTCAGTCTTTAAACACAAGTGGTTCAGTAAAAGTACCTTTCACCCAATTTAATGTTTCTGCAGCCAGTCTTGTAGACTTTTTTTATTATTTTTAAATGGTGATCTGTTCTTTGACTATGTGCTTAAAAATAATAATAATAGTAATTTAGAACACTGGCGTGTGTATAAATATTTCACAAAGGCTTAAATGTTACCCAGTTTCAGATTTTTGTGTAAGAGGTAATGAAATTTGTGGAATAGTTGACAATACAGAATCCGTCAAGAAATTTGATACATAATGAGACTGCTATGGAAACAGATTATACTGTGACACACATTAAAAATTATAAACTTGGGTATTTACGTAACTGCAAATGACCACTGACGAAGTAATGATGTGAACCATATAAGAAAGAGTAATTGAAAAATGGCGATAAACATCATAGAAAATTTTGTTTTCCCACAATGTAACATAAGTAGCATTGCTGGAGTGTTGTGAAATTGAATTAAGAATAAAATAGCTCATTTTGGATTGAAGTTCTCTGCTGACAGTTGGAATTATAGCACATACATGGTTACGTTTTTCTCATGTTAATGTGTGTAATACCACGTTATTACTCTGATTTGTACTGGAAATAATGTTGTGTCTTTTGAGGTGTTTTCATAAAGAACATAAGGTTTTTGTGAATATTAACTCTTTATTGAAATACTCTTTTCACACGACACAGACCAACATCAAAAATAAGGAAAAATAGTTGCTGGGGAGCACAGAGGAAACAACAAGCAAATACATTGGAAATGTGCTAAGGTTTTAAAGAATCTAAATGTCTTTAAAGATAAATACTCTCCCATATTCAGTAACTTACGAACTCCCATATTATTGAGTAACATCAAAAAAATTTCTACCAACAGTGGTTTTGTCCAGATACCTTTCAGCCGTGCCTTTGTATTCGCTTTTGATACACTGATTTTGCCAGTAGTGATAGCTTCACAAAGAAATAAATGTCAAACAACGAAAAATCCAGGATGGAATGCAACAGTTTTGTGAATAGGAAAGTTGCTACTCATCATGTAGCCGAGATGCTATGTCACAGATAGGCACATGACCTCAGTTGCCTAAGTCTGCAGTCAAGTGTGTATGAGTTGCGTTTGTGTAAGCGTGTATTTGTGTGTTTGTCGTCTGATTTTGACGAAGACCTTACTGACTGAAAGCTATATTTGTGACAGTCTTATTATTGTGTGTATCTGCGACTGAACACCTGTGCTATATGGTGAGTAGCAACTTTCCTTTTCAGAAATGAATGTCAGATATTATTTGGTTGTTGAGTCTTGAAGTGGTTGTTAGGAGTATCTGTAGATACTGTAACAGACATATCCCTGTTGTGAAACAACGTCCTTACTTTAAAAAATTATGCTCTCTGGCCTGATTAACTTATCATCTTTTGAGAAAATATGGTAACCTTCCATGTCGTCATAACCAATCCAAATTCCATTTAAAGATTTCTAATCCATCTTTTTCTTTTGCATAGAAACATGAGCACAGCAAATGCTTTGTCATAGGTTTCTTGCCACACCACAATTCATACAGTGGTATCCCGTGTTTGATTTTAAACATTAGTGAATTTATCATTCTGCAACAAAGAGACACTTGAACATTACTGTGAACAATACCCATAGCACTAGCTGTTTCCATAGTAGTATGATTTACTCTTTCAATGCAGCCATTTTGTTGTTGCTGTCAACTTCGATAAATGGTTCCAAAGCAGCTGTATTCGCTGATTTTATAGCTGGATTTGCATCTTCTGCAACTGGATTAGTTTTTACTAACCTTTCTTCAGCAATGTCCAATACTCAAGAAATACATCTCAGGCAAACATTTTTTTTACCTCCATGTCTTACAGTTATATTTTTCTTCAAGGTGATCTACATTTATGAACCTTGTATCCGCTTCTGTGATCTCATTGAAAATGTTGTTATCAAAAATAAAAAAATAAAAACAGCTTATTTGTATTTTGCAAATCACAGGCACTAAATAAATACTTTAAACCAGTAAGTCAGTAAATGAGCCCATAACTTATTCGCATGTTCACTCAGAGAATAAAGGATTTTTGTAAATATTTACTCTTTACTGAAACACGCTTTCTCAAGGCACAGAACAACATGAAAAAATAAACAACAAGCCTAGAGTTTAAAAGAATTCTCAAGTTATTTAATAAAATAAATACCTTTAAACACTAACAGTGTCTTACTGTCTGATGTTCCTGTTCTGTTCACTGTGGAGGGACAGCTAAGAAATAGCTGTAGAGATAAATAAATGTGTTTCTGTACACTGCTGATTGGGAATTAATAAAACTTAATTAGAGGCTTCCAGATGTAAATGCTCTACCCATTTTATTCTGTGGAAAATGACCATTATAGAAAGACTGGCACATGCTTCAGAACATTTTTAATGTGTGCATGTAGGCCCAGAAAGATGACTGCATCTTTATGTGAGATATCACTGTTGGAATGCATCTCATTTAGTTGCCTTCAGTGACCATTTCATAAGTGCTACTGAGTAAATAGGCTGCAATGGCTCCTTAGAAATTGCTGTGGAAATACTGAAGCACCATTTTCCCAATCCTGCAAGTGAAATACGTGTATAGTTCATAAGCAGAAATGAGGTAAAGAAAACCAGTGCCTCAGTAAAAAGCAAAGGATCATCAACTGTAGATAATAATTCCAGTAAATTACTAAATGCTTTGCTGTGATGAATTACACACAGTTTTAGCCCAGATATTTAATGCTTCTATGTATCAATGTGTCATCCTAGATGGAATGAAATTTGCTGTAGGGAAACCATTCCACAAAAAAGGAAAAACAGCATTTCCATTTTGACCTCATTTGCAAAAGACCTCAAGAAAGATGAAAATTCTAGAACTGTGAGGCACCTCAAAAACTTTGATATCATTAATTGGTTTTTGAAAATATATGTCCACAACTGACACCATATTTTCATTCAAGAACAATGCATTGGAATCCTTAGATAAATAAATGGAAGCCAGTTGGGATGTTTTGTGATCTTTCTAAGGATTACGACTGTGTGTATCACAAAATACTTCTGAACAAAGCACACCATTGAGGCATCAGAAGGGCGGTGTGAAAATGGGTAAAATCCTACTTCAAAGACAGGGAGCAGAAGGTAGTGCTAAATGAGAACAGCGAAGTAGGTGAGCGTGTAAGCTCCTACTAGGGCACTGTACTCCATAGAGTCTGTCAGCATTGCTGTCTAACAATAAACAATTGACCAGTATAAACTCTTATACCAAAAAATTACTTTCAGGAACCTTAACCTGGTTCAAAGTAAACTCGCTGACAGTATACCTGAGTAAAACTAATTACATCCAATTGAATTTTGATTCTAAATTCCCATAGGAGCTTCTTGTGATACATGATAGTCAGCAACTACGAAGTGTGCGCTGCACCAAATTCTTTGGCCTCCACATAGACAGTAGAGTCAACTGAGAACATCATGTTTTCCAGATCATAAAAATGTTGTCCTCAGCTACTTCTGCGATTAGAAAAATCTCACTATTTGGAGACACCAGTGTCACAAAGTGTACTTACTTTGGGTACTTCTGATCTATCATGTACTGTGGAATTATTTTCTAGTGTGATATATCTACATCAAAGAAAATTTTCTTTCTGCAGAGAAAGGTTGCCTGTATTATGTGCAACACATCTGAAAACTTCCTGCCATAATTTCTTTAAGAAACTTGAGGTACTTCCCACTATATTTATTTGATTATGAGTTTTATGGTTGACAAACTCATCCCTACTATGAAAGCAATGAAATGTTACACATCACAATACATACAAGAAGGAAGATAGACCTCCACTACGATCTCAAAAATCTTACTCTGATAAAAGGTGTACAATAATCCAGTCATAAAATATTTAATTCACTGCCAAATTACATCAGAGGCCTACATAGAAACAGTGCATTACCTAAAAATTAATTAAAGGTACATTTGTGTGAAAGCGATTTATATTCATTAGATAAATTTTTCAACAGAGAAGTGTAGTCTTTGTATGCATAAATGTGTACTGTGTGTGTGTGTGTGTGTGTGTGTGTGTGTGTGTGACTGTCTGTCTGTCTGTCTGCATGATGCCTTTTTATCACTTTGCCTCTGTTTTGACCTCGTTTTATACATCGTGTGTGTGTGTGTGTGTGTGTGTGTGTGTGACTGTCTGTCTGTCTGTCTGCATGATGCCTTTTTATCACTTTGCCTCTGTTTTGACCTCGTTTTATACATCTTTTTCGATACAACTGATTTCTTAAAATAACTGTACCATGTCCTATGTAACCTATATGTCAAGTCGCTCCACATCCTAGTGTTTTACACACTTAAAAGGATCTAGAGAATACATATATAAATATACGAAAAGAAAAAAAAAATCACATCCAACACAGTAGTTGAAGTATAGTGAATGAAATTAGACATCTTTGTCCCTCCATTTGGCATTTTAACTAGTGCACTGATGCCAGGAAATAGTCATATAGTCATCACTATTTCAGTCTTGAATCCTTCACTTTTTTTTTTTTTTTTTCTTCACTCTGAATACTGGTTTGATGTAGCTCTAGTACATCCTATGCAAGCCTCTTCATCTATGAATCACTACTACAACGTAGATCCATTTGAACTTGCTCAGTATACTGAAGCCTTGGTTTTCTTCTACATTACTCCCTCCCCTCATCCTCGCCCCCCTCTGCCCCCCAACACTTCTCTCCATTACCAATCTGATGATTTCTTTATGCCTCTGGATGCGCCTTATCAAGCGATCCTCAAGTTGTGGCATAAATTTATTTTCTCTTCGATTCAGTTCAACACCGCTTCATTAGTTACCCAGGCTACCACTACAATTTTCAGTGTTCTTGTGTAGTGTGCCACATTTGTCCTTGAAATTTATTTTTGTTGACTTGAAAGGGTATTCTGGAGGATAATTTATTTCAGTCCTGAACACACGTTTGTTATAAGCAGCATTATACAGTGCTATAAGTACTTGCCATGTTAATATATTAGAGTCATTCTTTTAAATTTCTTGCCAATCATTGGATGGTACTGAGCTCTTTCTGCGGACCCACAGTCACATTTCAAAAGCTTGTGTTCTTCCCTTGTTTATACAGTTTATTATAATTATTTCTCTTCTGTACAAGTGTACACTTCAGAAAAAATATTTAAATTTGTATTTGATGTGCCTCACCTTCCCCCCCCCCCCCCCTCCCCCCCCCTCCAACCACTTCCCACTGTTCATGTATTCCCATTGTAAGCATCTATTGAAAAAGGGTGAAGGGCAGTGAAAGCATGAGTAAGAAACAAGTTGCTTTTGTATCTGCTGGTGAGATATTGGATTTTGTCTTCGAATTTTGAGCAGACATTTGTTTAATGATTTTTTTGATGCTCGTCCTGCACAAGTAGCTGACATTGTTAAGTGTACACTGTCAATTGCTGGCGTCAGACTGGAGTGAAGCCTGTGGCTGGAGATCTCTTTCTAAAGAAGAAAACATGCACACATTCACACAAGCACAATTTACACCTTTGAGTGTAGACACAGCGGCCAGAGAGAGCAGTCGTATGCATGAGAGTTGTGCTTGTGTGAATGTGTGTGTTTTCTACGTCAGAAGGAGGTATTTTGGCTGAAAGCTTAATGTGTTGCAGTTCTTTCTGTTGAGCCTGTCAATTCCAAGGTTGTTGCTGTTGTGTATCATAAAATGAAAAGAATTAAAAACATAAACTTCTGCTGATCGTATTATTGGATATTATTCTGTGTTATCCTATGGAAGCAAAATGCGAGAAAATAAAATTCAAACAGCAGAGATGAGGTTCCTAAGGAAGGTGAAGGGCTCCACAAGAAGAGCAATGAGTAGAAATGAAGATATTAGAACAGAATTAAATATTTATGGGGTAGTAAAATGCAAACTGAATGCTCATCACTACAGGACCATGGAATGGTTCCATTCAAAAGTAGTCACCACATGCATTAAGATATTTAACCTACTGGCAGATGAGATGATTAGTTCCTGTTTCATAGAACGCGGTTGGCTGCTGAGGGATCCACAGCCGCACTCACTCTTTCACTTCCTCATCTGGCTGAAACCGACGTCCATGGACATCTTTCTTCAGGTCGCCAAAGATGTGGAAATCACACAATGAACGATCCTGGCTGTGTGGAGGATGCTGCAGTGTTTCCCAACCAAACCATTGAAGCATAGCCTTCGTACGATCAACAGTGTGGAGGCAGGCATTATTATGTGACAGGGTGATTCCATCCAACAAAAGAGAATAGTGTGAATAGTGAAATAGTTTCCAGATTTAGCAACGTATGGCTGTGTGTAGTTGCTCCTAGTCAATCTGAATGACGTGTTCCGGCTTTTTCCTTATCCCCATGCAGATGGCATGTTAGCTGATGGATTTGTATTGTTATATATTGTGAAATTTTTAACATTTGTTAGTACCATGATAAACTCGTATTGTTATCATCAGTTGTAGGCTTAACTTATTTGTGCTCTTTTAAAACAGCAGACCTATCTGTGTTCAATACAATCATTCTCTAATTTCATTGTATAATTAAGTGAGAAATAGCTTATTTTTGAGAATTTTTGGATGCTCACCAAACTATATTTTTGAAAATTTTCAAAGTCACTAGTACGAGTGTTGTGGATAACTTATATTGTTGCAAATCAGCATTTGTGACTCACAGTTATTACTAAAGAGTAGATCACCCTGAATTTCAGTGTGTATCATCATAAATAAACACCCTTATTTTAGAATATGTGGAACTTACTATTTTCCTGCGCATAATATAATTCGTAGTAAATAAGTCTTTATTGATTTACTTATTTTAGCGGATGTTGTAACTAACATATGGTACAATATTATGATAAGGGAAGTTGGCACTCACAATATAGTGGAGATGCTGAGTTGCCAGTAGGCACAACAAAAAGACTTGTCACAAATAAAGCTTTCGGTCAGTAAGGCCTTTGTCAAAACAGATATACATAAATGTACTCACGCAAATGTAGCTCACACGGACACGCGCGCGTGACTGTAGTCTCAGGCAACTGAGGCCACACTATAAGCAGCAGCGCCGCTACGTGATGGGAGTGGCAACTGAGGGGGGGAGTGTTAAGGAGGAGACTGGGGCAGGGAGGGAGAGGGATAGTAGGATATGGGTGGCAGACAGTAAAGCGCTACGGTTTAGACAGAGGGCAGGTGAGAGGTGGGGAGGGTGGGGGGAGTGGAAAAGGAGAGAAGTAAAAAAACTGGGTGCGTTGGTGGAATGAGGGCTGTGTAGTGCTGGAATGGGAACAGGGAAGGGGCTGGATGGATGAGGACAATGACTAATGAAGGTTGAGGCCAGGAGGGTTACAGGAACATAGGATATATTGCAGGTAGAGTTCTCACCTGCGCAGTTCAAAAGAGCTGGTATTGGTGAGAAGGATCAATATGGCACAGCCTGTGTAGCAGTCACTGAAATAAAGGATGTAATGTTTGGCAGCGTGCTCAGCAACAGATTGGTCCTCTTGTTGCTTGGCCACAGTTTATCAGTGGCCATTCATGCAGACAGACAGCTTGTTGGTTGTTGCACCCACATAGAATGCAGCACAGGAGTTGCAGCTTAGCTTGTAGATCTCATGACTGGTTTGACGGGTAAGCCCTGTCTTTGATAGGATAGGTGATGTTTTTGATCGGACTGGAGTAGGTGGTGGTGGGATTGTGTATGGGACAGGTCTTCCATCTAGGTCTATTACACGGGTATGAGCCATGAGGTAAGAGGTCTAGAGCAGGGATTATGTAGGGATAGACGAATACATTGTGTAGGTTCAGTGGAATGGCGGAATACCACTGTGGGAGATGTGGGAAAGATAGTGGGCAGGACGCTTCTCATTTCAGGGCAAGACAAGAGGTAGAAGAGGTAGTCGAAAACTTGGCGGAGAATGTAATTCAGTTGCTTCCATCCTGGGAATCCCTCACCATCCTTGCCTCACCATAATTCCCCAAATCCCTCAACATGCAAACTAACCTTATATCCACAGAAAGAACTGAAGTCTACCATCTAAAAACTGATCCCGGCCTTATAATCATACCTGTGGACAAAGGCTCTACCACTGTTGTTTTGAAATGCAAGGATTACTTGGCAGAAGGACTCCGCCAACTGTCAGATACTTTCACCTACAGACCCTGCCACAGTGACCCCATTCCAGAAATACAACAGCATCTCCGGTCACTCCTCAAATCCTTAGGCCCATCCCAGAACCCCTCCCCGGGGTCCATCTCTCTGCTCACCCCTACCACTCCCCACACTCCTACCTTCTACGTGCTTCCTAAAGTCCATAAACCCAACCACCCAGGACGCCCCATTGTGGCCGGTTACTGTGTCCCCACTGAGTGAATCTCTGGTCTCGCGACCAACACCTTCAACCTATTACTCAGAGCCTACTGTCTTTTATAAAAGATACCAACCATTTCCTCCATGCCCCCTGCGGGTTTGGGGGTTAGAATAGGCCCGCAGTATTCATGCCTGTCATAAGAGGTGACTAAAAGGAGTCTCAAACATTTCGGCCTTATGTGATGATCCCCTGTCGGGTTTGACCTCCATATCTCAAAATTTTTCCGAAGAGCGAGCCGATTGGGGAAGGGCACCTTACTTGGTACATTGTGTCCATCTTGCTCTGAGAACTTTTGCCAGCTTATTCGTCGTTGCATTGCAGTCCTGCCTGCTCTCCATCTCTTGGGCATGGATACGTTCCTGCGTGCAGTGCCCGCCATGCAATGTGCAGTGTCACTTTCTGCACTGACGGCGACCATGGACTACATGTCACCTAAAATACAGCACGGTAGCTAGTCTGTTGTGGTGGGGCCGCCATGTACCCTGTTGGTTGTAGCCCCCTGAAAACACAGGGATCGCTCTACTGATGCCTGCGCCGTTAACTCCCCACGTATGCCAAGGAGTAGATGCCCATCTCTCTGGGGCATCAGGACTCCCGGCAATGGCCATCCTGCCAGGTGGCCTTTGCTGTGGCTGGGTGGCACCCGTAGGGAGGGCCCTTGGTTGGAGTAGGTGGCATCAGGGTGGATGACACGCAATGAAGCGTGGCACATCTTCTCTCACCGGTGGCCAGCCACCAGCAGTCTCTAAGCATTCAAAAGCTCACTTTAAGGCTAATGTGTATGACCCCGAATCGTCCCCCTCCCGGGCCACACCATGGGAGGAACAAAAGGCTATGAATGACAGCGAAAGGTATTAGCACCGGTATCTCGTCTGTACCAGAGCTGACAGGGAATCCTTTGTGTCCGTGAAGCCTCAGATCTTTGTAGAACATTTAGAGGACAAGTTCGGGGAGGTGGAGGGCTTGTCCAAAATGCGGTCAAGGTCAGTCTTAATAAAAACATCATCCTCTGCCCAGTCATGAGGCTTGCTCTCTTGTACGAAGCTGGAGGATGATTCTGATACTGTCACCCCACATAAAAGCTAAATATGATCCAGGGCCATTATTTTCCACAGAGATTTTCTTTTACAGTCAGATGACAAGCTGCGCGCCAACTTGGAGCGATGAGGTGTCCATTTCGTCCGGTGCGTCTACCGGGGTCCTAGTGATCACGAAGTTGCCACCGGTGCCTTCATCTTGGCCTTCGAGGGTGACAAATTACCTGAGAAAGTCAAGGTGATGGTGTACCGTTGTGATGTCAAGCCCCATATTCCTCCCCCGATGCGGTGCTTCAAGTGTTGGAAGTTCGGCCATATGTCTTCCCGCTGTGCTTCCAGCCTCAAATGTTGTGATTGTGGTCGACCATCCCATCCTGATACTCAATGTGCCCCGCCTCCCATCTGTGTAAACTGCAGAGAGCACCATCTCCCTTGCTCGCCAGACTGTAAGATTCTACAAAAAGAACGGAAAATAATGGAATACAAGACCCTGGATCGACTGACCTACACTGAGGCCAAGTGGAAATTTGAACGACTTAATCCAGTACACACGACATCCTCTTACGCCGCCACTGCCACTCCTGCTACTGTTCCCATAGCTGCACCACACACCGTCAGCTCTCAAAGCCAGAGGACAACACCTGCCCCCTTGATGGTGGGGGGGCACTTCACTCCCTGTTGCTCCTGCTCCATCTATTTCAGTAGCAACACCCCCCCCCCCCCCCAACCATCGTCGACATCAGTTCCCCCTTCCCAGCTGGAGAAGCGTAAGACTTCTTCGGCTCCTCTCACCAGGAAGGGGTCCCTTGGGGATCTTCCTTCGCAAGTTCAGACCAGCGGAACGCAGATACCTGCAATTTGCTGAAACAACCACCTGTTGCTGGTCGTAGTGGTTCATGGTCATCGTCCGTCCCTAAGACTGACCCAGGGAAGCCCTCCCAGCCTGAACCACCGAAGGCACAGCGAGAGAAGCAGAAAAAGAATAAGGTTCTCAAGAATTCCGACATTGCGGTGGCACCTGTCTCACCGCTTCCTACAAGCTCAGCGTTTGAGGATGAGGTTGAGATTCAGGTGTCTGCTGAAGACCTGGATCTCGCCGTCCCTCAGACGCCATGGATGCCACTCGCGCGGGTACTGAATTGGTGGCAGTGAGTGAACAAGCGGCGTAAACTGCCTTCCCAGTCCCTTCACGCCTTTCACAGCCATAGACAATACCATCCTGTAGTGGAACTGCAGCGGTTTCTTCCACCATCTAGCTGAGCTCCGACAACTTCTCAGCCTTCACCCTTTCTTCTGCATTGCTCTTCAGGAAACTTGCTTTCCAGCGATGCGAACCCCCGCTCTCCGTGGCTGTTGTTGTTGTTGTTGTTGTTGTTGTTGTGGTCTTCAGTCCTGAGACTGGTTTGATGCAGCTCTCCATGCTACTCTATCCTGTGCAAGCTTCTTCATCTCCCAGAACCCACTGCAACCCACATCCTTTGCTCCGTGGCTATCAGAGTCATTATAAGAACCAGGCAGCTTATGAAAGGGTATCTGGTGGCGTCTGCATCTATGTCCTTTGCTCTCTTCGCAGCAAGTCTGTCCCTCTCCGAACACCTTTAGAGGCTTTCGCTGTTCGTGTGTGGATGCCACAGGCTGTTACTGTCTGCAGTCTGTATCTTCCACCGGATGGTGATGTCTCGCAGCATGTCCTTGATTGCCGCCACCTTTCTTGTTACTGGGCGACTTCAATGCCCATAACCCTCTGTGGGGTGGGTCAGTGGCAACAGGTCGAGGCACCACCGTTGAGCATGTATTGGCACAGCTCGACCTTTCCATTTTAAATGATGGTGCCTTCACACATTTCAGTGTGGCGCGCATGGCACGTACTCCGCCATCGACCTTTCAATCTGCAGCCCTAGCCTCTTACCGTCCATCCAATAGAGTGGGCATGACGACCTGTGTGGCAGTGACCACTTTCCGATCTTTCTGTCACTGCCACAGCGTCACTCTTCTCTGCGCCCGTGCACATGGGCTTTGAATAAGGCTGACTGGGACTTGTTCTCCTCCATGGCCGCTATTGTGCCTCTTTCTAATGAAGCCATTGATGCGGTGGTTCACTCAGTCACCACAGGCTTTGTTACTGCTGCAGAATCTGCCATTCCCAGTTCTTCTGGGTCCCCCTCGGTGGAGGACTGTGCCTTGGTGGTCGCCTGAGATCACTGAGGCGATTAAAGATCGCCGGCGGGCGCTCCAGCGTCACAAGTGACATCCCTCAATCGAGCACCTCATCGCCTTTAAACGGCTGCGTGCGCAGCCCGCCGCCTTATTCGCCAATGCAAGCAGGAGTGCTGGGAACGGTATGTCTCCATCATTGGGCTCCATATCTCTCCATCGCAGGTCTGGGCCAAGATTAGACGCCTCTATGGCTATCAGACCCCTGTCAACATCCCTGCGCTGTCACTGAACAGAACAGTTTGTACTGATACCTACATCATTGCAAACCGCTTAGCAGACCATTTTGCTCTCAGTTCCACTTCTGTGAATTACCCACTGGCCTTCCGGTCCATTAAAGAGTGGGTGGATCGTCGGAGCCTTTCATATCACGCCCGCTATCCTGAATCCTACAATGCTCCATTCAGTGAGTGGGAATTTCACAGTGCCCTCGCCGCTTGCCCTGATACAGCTCCTGGGCCAGATCGCATCCACTGTCAGATGCTGAAAGTGTGGTGTCACCACCAGACACCACACTTGCTAGGTGGTAGCCTTTAAATCGGCCGCAGTCCGGTAGTATATGTCGGACCCATGTGTCGCCACTATCAGTGATTGCAGACCGAGCGCCGCCACACAGCAGGTCTAGAGAGACTTCCTAGGACTCTCCCCAATTGTACAGCCGACTTTGCTTGCGATGGTTCACTGCCTGCTTATGTTCTCATTTGGCGAGACGATAGTTAGCATAGCCTTCAGCTACGTCATTTGCTACGACCTAGCAAGGCGCCATTATCAGTTACTATTGATATTGTGAACTATGTACCGTCAAGAGTGACGTCCGTTGTTTCTAAATTCTAATTTCCTTGTCCAGTTTCAGACCTCACGCCAGCCTGCATGAGCTAAATTGCGTGCCTTTCGGCCTCCTCTAGTAACACGGTGTTGGCTCTCCTGCCAACCACAAAAGAAAGACCTCTCAGTGGAGTGCCAGTGACGCTTCCTCGACCTTTGCAACCTTATTTGGGTCGAGGGTGAGTTTCCATCGCAATGGCGGAAAAGCGTTGTTATCCCCGTTTTGAAACCTGGCAAGAACCCATTGGAGGTGGACAGCTACCACCCCATTAGCCTCACCAACGTTCTTTGCAAGTTGCCCGAACGCATGGTGAGCCAGCGGTTGAGTTGGGTACTCGAGTCTCGGGGCCTTCTCGCTCTGTCTCAGGGTGGGTTCTGTAAAGGCCGCTCTGCCGCTGACAATCTGGTGAGCCTGGAGTCAGCCATCCGTACGGCCTTTGCCTGCCGTCAGCACCTCGTTGCCGTCTTTTTCGACATGCGGAAGGCGTATGATACGACATGGCTCCATCACATCCTCTCTGCGCTTCATGGTGGGGTCTTCGGGGTCCACTGCCAATTTTCCTACAAAATTTTCTGTCGCATCATACCATCTGCTTGCAAGTAGCGGCCTCCGATAGTTCCTTCTGAGTTCAGGAGAATGTGGTACCAAGGGATCAGTCCTCGGTGTCTGCCTGTTTTTAGTTGCAATTAACGGGCTCGCTGCAGCGGTGGGAACGTCTGTCTCAGCTTCCATTGGCATTGCAGCTGCTGAACGTCAGCTGCAGGACACTATCTGCAAGGCACAGTCTTGGACTGTAGCTCACGGCTTCCAGTTTTTGGCTGCCAAGACCTGTGTTATGCATTTCTGCCAGCGACGAACAGTTCACCCTGAGCCGCGGCTTAACCTTGCTGGTGAACTTCTTGCTGTGGTGGAGACACATCGGTTTTTGGGTGTGGTTTTTGATGCCCGGTTGACTTGGCTCCCACATTTTCGGCAGCTTAAACAATTGTGTTGGCGGCATCTTAATGCTCTGCAATGCTTGACCCACACCAGCTGAGGCGCCAACCGATTTACCCTCTTACGGCTCTACCAAGTGTTAATCCAATCCCGTCTGGATTATGGGAGCCTGGCTTATCGTTCAGTATCCCCTTCTGCGTTGCGGGTGCTGGATCCAATCCTTCACAGTGGGATACGACTTGCCACTGGTGCTTTCCGGATCAGCCCTGTGAACAGCATACTTGTGGAGACAGGTGTCCCTCCACTGCAGTTACGGCGCCAACATTTACTGGCCGCTTATGCTGCGCATGTAGGACTCAGTCCCTCCGGAGGCCTTCTGGCGCCGCTTTCTTTCCATCCTTGCCACGTATCAGGCCTCTGGCGTTGTTTACAATGATGGTTCGATGGTTGCTGGTTGCGTCGGTTATGCTCTGACTCTAGGGTACCACTACGAACAACATTCATTGTCGGCTGGCTGCAGTGTTTTCACTGCTGAGCTGGTCGCCATCTTTCGTGCCCTAGAGTATATCCGCTCCTGCTTAGGTGAGTCCTTCGTTATCCGTAGCGACTCCCAGAGCAGTTTATGAGCTATCGACCAGTGCTTCCCTCACTCTTGTCTGGTGATGGCTGTCCAGGAGTCCCTCCATACTCTTGCCCGTTGCGGCCGCTCTGTGGTCTTTGTGTGGACCGCTGGTCATGTCGGCATCCCAGGCAATGAACATATTGACCGTCTGGCCAAATAGGCCACCAGTGTACCAACTCAGACAGTAGGCGTGCCTTAGACTGATTTGCAGGCAGTCTTACACCGTGAAGTTACCTTGCTTTGGGACGCTGAATGGCGCGATCTGACCACACCTAATAATCTCCGTGCTGTCAAGGGGACGGCGGTTGTGTGGCGGACATCCATGCGAGCCATTCCCAGGGACTCAGTCGTCTTTTGTCAACTCTGCATTGGACACACCTGGCTGACACATAGATATTTACTGAGCCGTGGGGACTCACCTCTCTGTCACTGCAGGGCGGTTTTGACAGTGGTGCACATTTTGTTGGCCTGTCCACTTTTAGCTGTGCTCAGGCAGACATTTGCACTGCCTGATACGCTCCCTGCCCTTTTAACAGATGACACTGCCATGGCGGGCTTAGTTTTGCGTTTTATTGAGGCAGGGGGCTTTTATCATTTGCTCTAAGTGTTTATCTTTAGACTGTGTTGTGTCTGGCTTTTGGCCTACGGTTTTAGACTGAGTTTTTAATATGTTTCTTGGTGGTTGGCTTTTCCTTTTTTTCTCTATGGTCGGCCAACCACTGTCACACTCTGTGTGATTTTCATTCATTTTGTCTGCTCTTTATCGAAGTTTCTCTTGTCCTGTATCGTCTGTCTTTTTTTTCCATTGTAAGTTTTTATTCTGTGTGGGTGTTTTTAAGTTTTGGAAAAAGAGACCAATGACCATAGCAGTCTGGTCCTTTTAATCCCCCAAACCAACCAACTATTTCCTCCACTGGCTCTCCACAGTTCCTGTCCCTTTACCACACGGTGCCCTGCTCGTCACAGTTGACGCCAACTTCCTTTACACTAACATCTCTAATGCCCATGGCCTTATTGTTATTGAACACTACCTTTCCCAATGCCAAACCAATAACCTCCATCCTAGTCACCATGACCAACTATATCCTCACCCACAATTACTTCTCCTTTAAAGGCATTACCTACAAAGAAATCCGGGGAACGCAATGGGCACCTGCATGGCACCATTCTATGGTAACCTATTCATGGGCCATCTAGAGGAATTCTTCCTAAACACACAGAATCCTAAACCCCTCACCTGGTTTAGATTCTTCGATGACATCTTTGCAATCTGGATTGAGGGTGAGGGCACCCTATTCACATTCCTCCAGGACCTCATCAACTTCTTCCCCATTTGCTTCACCTGGTCCTACTCAACTCAATAAGCCACCTTCGTAGATGTTGACTTCCACCTCAAAGATGGCTACATCAGTACTTCCATCCATATCAAACCTACTAACCATCAGCATACCTCCACTTTGACAGTTGTCACCTGTACCATACCAAGAAGTCCCTTCCATACAGTGTGGCCACCCATGGTTGTTACATCTGCAGTGATGAGTGGCCCTTCTCAAAATATAGAGTGTCTCACTGAAGCCTTAACAGACTGTAATCATTCTCCCAACCTTGTACAAAAACAAATCTCCTGTGCCTTATCTTTCCTGTCTCCCACCTCTCACCACCTCCCAAAGTCACACTGTCTGGCCACAGAGGAGCATTCCCCTTGTAACTCAGTACCACCCAGGAGTGGAGCAACTGAATTACATTCTCCATGAGGGTTTCAACTACCTCTCATCGAGCCCTGAAATGGGAAATGTCTTTCCCCCTATCCTTCCCACCCCTCCAGCAGTGGTACTCCGCCGTCTACCAAACCTACATATTATACTCGTCTATCCCTACACAACCCCACCTCCCAATCCCTTGCCTCACATCTCATACCCCTGTAATAGACCTAGCTGCAAGACCTGTCCCATACATCCTCCTACAACTGCCTACTCCAGTCCGGTCACAGACATCAGCTATTCCATCAAAGGCAGGGTTATCTGTGAAACCAGTCATGTGATGCACAAGCTAAGCTGCAACCCCTGTGCTGCATTCTATGTGGGCATGACAAACCACAAGCTATCTGTGTGCATGATTAGCCACTGACAAAGTGTGGCCAAGAAAGAAGTGGACCACCCTGTTGCTGAAAACACTGCCAAACATGACTGCTTCACCGTCTGTGCCATATGGATCCTTCCCACCAACACTAGCTTTTCCGTACTGTGCAGTTGGGAAATTTCCCTGCTATATATCTTACGTTCCCGTAACCCTCCTGGCCTTAACCTTCATTAGACATTGTCCTCACCCATCCAGCCCCTTCCCTGTTCCCATTCCAGCACTACACAGCCCTCATTCCAACATCTTTTTATTTCTCTTCTTTCCTGAGCCCCCCCCCCCCCCCCTCTTCCCCACATTTTGCCCTACCCTCTGTCTAAATTGCAGCACTTCACTGTCCGCCACTCCTATCCCACTATCCCTCCCCCTCCCTGCCCCAGCATCCTCTTTACCCCCACCCAGTTGCCACTGGTTGTGCTGCTCACAGTGTGGCTTCAGTTGCCTGAGACTACAGCCATGTGTGTGAGTTGGGTTTGCGTGTGTGTGTGTATGTATATCTGTTGTCTGTTTTTGACGAAGGCTGTATTGACCAAAAGCTTTATTTGTGACTGTCTTTTTGTTGTGCCTATCTGCGACTCAGCATCTCCGCTGTATGGTGAGTGGCAGCTTTCCTTTTCATAATATTGTTACATTCCATTCTGGATGTTTTTTCCCTTCAAGAGGAGTACGTGTGGATTCTAGAACACAGGAAGTCTAAGTGAAATTTTTGTAATGTTGAGTATATCAAAATTAAAGTTTCAAAAATAATTTTTGTGTGGAATGAAGAGAGAACTAATCTGGGTGACTTTTCTAAGCTCTAACCCTTTCCCTAAACCTTTCCAGTCCTTTTACTTGACACTTCTTCCTTCCCCTTCAACTCTTTCGCCAGAGGAAGGAGCCACTGGCATGAAAGTCATTTGTGTGTGTGTTCCACTGCTGCCACTTGGTGAGTGGATTTTTTTATCTGTCCATTTTCATTATGACATGTCTTTGTATTTCAGATTATTATACAAGTCTTGGGATTTTTCCTGCATCGAGATGACTGGGTGGTGTTGTGTCGTCTTCATCATCATCATTCATTCCCATTACGGCCGGAGGAAGGCAATGGCAAACCACCTCCACTAGGACCTTACCTAGTATGGCGGTGCGGGTCTCCCGCATCGTTCCCCTACGCTCCGTCACGGAGTATGGGACTTCATCATCATCATAAATGTCTTAGACATTCAGTACTACTACAGTCCTTTCTTAATATTGGTTTTTTTAATAAAAAAATAATAAAAATAAGGAAATGATGTTTGCACTGGGATCACTTATCTTTCAAGAAGATGTCGTGTAGATGCCTTGACTTCTAAAGAAATGGAAACGAAAATCACTGCAACAGTTTTGTGAAATTCTTTTATTATTCATACATATTTACGAAAACTCACTTTAACTTATGCATAAGACAAGCTAATAATCAATGTCTGTATTGTAAACATTGTCTAGTTTTGATTCTTCTTGTTCTTCAACATCTGGTGTGGTTGCTCCGATTGTCATGTTATAGGGCAACCCAATGTATAATTGATGGTGGACAGACACCACAGGTTGGAGAAGTTCCATAAGGGTATCATATTTTTCTTCTTCAGTTTCGGTTTCATACCTGCTGGCTGAAGAACTGGAAGCTGTGCAGTAAGGTGGTGTAATCTGGGTGGAATCATTGGAAACTCTTTGAATGGCTCAATACTTCCTGATGGAGTTTTGTAAAAGAGTGTGGTTGGACTTGTCTTTTTGAAAGGAAGAACTTGCATACATCGGATTACTTGTTACTGTTTTTGGAAAGAAAGTGTTGAGTTGTAGGATATTAGTGAAATCCTCATCTTCCATAAGTGTTATATAAACTTGTGGCTTGAAGATGTAACCACGTCCATGTAGTATTTTGGGAGTCTCATGTCTCCTTGAATTTTTTCTTGTTAATTTCTATGAGGCCAAAGTCATGGTTGCATTCATTGTACAAATCACCTTAAACCAATAAATGATGTCTCACTGCTTCATATGGGTGTTTCTCACTAAGTAAAGACAAAATTTATTGATCAATGGATTTTCCTAAGCTCTCCGCAGTTGCCACCAAATGATACTAAGTGTTTCACATTGGTAGTCAGACTAGTGATATACTTATGAAGGCAGGAAGTATCTCTTGGCATCCTCTTCCAGCTTATCCCTCATGTCACATGTACATATGCACTGTTTGGGTTTTGCCATGAATATCCAGCTACACGTCCATAATTCCCACATATAGTAAGCCTTTGAATTTATTATGTTTGGAGTAGACATCATCTTTTGAATGCTGAAGCAAGTACAAATTGTATTACCATCTTTTTCACTGTTTTTTTGCAGCTTCCACTTTTCGGAGATAAATTTTCTTTTTCTGTTTCTGCAGCTTTTTTCCTTCACTGATACCATTTTCTATCATAACTTGCAGCCTGTCATGGGTTACACAGTTGTCAGTTTGGTCCCGTGAAAACTTAATTTGAAATCATTGCCAACATTTTTAATGTAAAAACTTTCTCAGGCGCAATGGTTGTTTCTTTTTTACACAATTTTAGATAAATTTAAGTCAGGGTTAAGATGTCTCATGGATGCAGCCCTTTCCTGGCTTTAAAGGCTTTGATAATGAGGGAAGTTTCTGATATATTTGTTGAGGCATTCCACTGGTTGTTCCTTCCCCCTCCCCCCCCCCCCCCCTTTTTTCCCCTTTCTCACTCTTTTATTTGATTCGTGTAGGGTTTTGAGAAAAAGTGTTTTGCATACTTGTACCTGCTTAGCTTAAGTACATATTTTTTTGTTTGCGGCTGTTACTTCACTCCTTTTGATTGACTGTAACTCAATTGCTCAATTCAAAAATGCTGTTTACAACACCCAGCTTTCAAGTTTCCTGTAAAAATAAAACAAAATGCTTTGTCATGAAGGGATGTTATCGGTACATTTATACTGGAATTTGCAGTCATATGGTTGCATTTGTTTTTTCCTGTATTTTTTCTGTTTTTTATCAACATATGACTCACGTGAGTTCCTTAGCGTCTTTCTTTGTACTGGCTTCCCAGTGTGAACTGCCTTTCTCTTGTTTCCCCTTGCTGAGGCTCTGGAGGAATGGCATTGTCAGGTGTGTCTTCCAATGGTCCACCTTTTTCTTCACCACTTTTTGGAAACAAAAAATAATGTTAAACTGAAAGTATTAAAAAATGTTAAAGAAGTTTTGAAGTAGTAGTAGAGTAATACACAGTCATTCTTTCTTTAGTCTTCCCTGGTCACTAATTGAGTTTTTTTGGATGTGCTACAATGGGTGATTGCAGATCCACTAGAAGATATGGAGAAATTCACCAATTTAAGTGTAAAAAAATAATAAATAAGTAGTTCCCTGAGGCAAAGAATACTGTCATTTCAGTGATCTTCAAATAGAAGCAAAGGAGAACTTTATAGTGGACAGATAAAATAAAAGATATTACCTGACAATTGTTCGCTGCTTCTCTACTTTCTTCAACAGGATCGTAGTCCTTGTCAGCATCAATCATCTCCCAAGAGGGATAGTGGACACACAAAACAAAGTTCAATATTAAGCCTAGTAAACAGAAGATGGCCTTTCTTTACGACTTCTGTGTTATTTTATGAACTTAATTACTAATTATTTTAATTTAAAATACTTAAGCTAAGATAATTTTGCCCTTGATGGTTTTTAGTGTAACTGTAAAACTATTTACGTGAGTCACAAAGGTTGTCATCAGTGTTGGTGCTTTCTCTAGAATGCCCAGGCACTGAGTTATCCATATTCTGTTGACAGCTGGAATATTACAGAAGTGAAAAAAATTATTATTCCTTATGTGCAAACTGAAACTTTACATTTACCTATAAAGTGTTAAATGGCTCAGAAAAAATAACCTAAATGTCTATGGGCTGCTTGAAGACAGACAAAGTGTAACATGTGTCTGGCAAAAGAAAATAAGTTAAAATGAAAGGGATCCCAGTGACACACAGACCCCTGGTGCACTAAGGATAGAACTACATTTGTTCGATGGTGAAGGGACACTCTGCTATGTGGCAGCACCTGTTAAGAAACACATTGGGAAACATTCCACGTGGGAAAAATATATCTAAAGACAAGGATGATGTGACTTACCAAACAAAAGCACTGGCAGGTAGATAGACACACAAACATACACACAAAATTCAAGCTTTCGCAACCAACGGTTGCTTCTTCAGGAAAGAGGGAAGGGACGAAAGGATGTTGGTTTTAAGGGAGAGGGTAAGGAGTCATTCCAACCCCAGGAGCAGAAAGACTTACCTTAGGGGGAAAAACGACAGGTATACACTTGCGTGCGCGCGCGCGCACACACACACACACACACACACACACACACACACACACACACACACACCCATCTGCACATACACAGACACAAGCAGACATTGTAAAGGTAGTTTGGCTTGCGGAAGTACAGAGGCAAAGATGTTGAAAGACAGGTGAGATATGAGCGGCGGCAACTTGAAATTAGCGGAGGTTGAGGCCTGGCGGATAACGAGAAGAGAGGATATACTGAAGGGCAAGTTCCCATCTCCGGAGTTCGGATAGGTTGGTGTTAGTGGGAAGTATCCAGATAACCCGGACGGTGTAACACTGTGCCAAGATGTGCTGGCCGTGCACCAAGGCATGTTTAGCCACAGGGTGATCCTCATTACCAACAAACACTGTCTGCCTGTGTCCATTCATGCGAATGGACAGTTTGTTGCTGGTCATTCCAACATAGAAAGCGTCACAGTGTAGGCAGGTTAGTTGGTAAATCACGTGGGTGCTTTCACACGTGGCTCTGCCTTTGATCGTGTACACCTTCCGGGTTACAGGACTGGAGTAGGTGGTGGTGGGAGGGTGCATGGGACAGGTTTTACTCCTGGGTCGGTTACGAGGGTAGGAGCCAGAGGGTAGGGAAGGTGGTTTGAGGATTTCATAGGGATGAACCAAGAGGTTACGAAGGTTAGGTGGACGGAGGAAAGACACTCTTGGTGGAGTGGGGAGGATTTCATGAAGGATGGATCTCATTTCGGGGCAGGATTTGAGGAAGTCGTATCCCTGCTGGAGAGCGACATTCAGAGTCTGACTCAGTCCCGGGAAGGATCCTGTCACAAGTGGGGCACTTTTGGGGTTCGTCTGTGAGAGGTTCTGGGTATGAGGGGATGAGGAAGTGGCTCTGGTTATTTGCTTCTGTACCAGGTCGGGAGGGTAGTTGCGGGATGCGAAAGCTGTTTTCAGGTTGTTGGTGTAATGGTTCAGGGATTCAGGACTGGAGCAGATTCGTTTGCCACGAAGGCACCGTTTGATATGGAATGGGTGGCAGCTGTCATAATGGAGGTACTGTTGCTTGTTGGTGGGTTTGATGTGGATGGATGTGTGAAGCTGGCCATTGGACAGATGGAAGTCAATGTCAAGGAAAGTGGCATGGGATTTGAAGTAGGACCAGGTGAATCTGATGGAATAAAGGAGTTGAGGTTGGAGTGGAAATTCTGGAGTTCTTCTTCACTGTGAATCCAGATCATGAAGATGTCATCAATAAATCTGTACCAAACTTTGGGTTGGCAGGCTTGGGTAACCAAGAAGGCTTCCTCTAAGCGACCCATAAATAGGTTGGCATATGATGAGGCCATCCTGGTACCCATGGCTGTTCCCTTTAATTGTTGGTATGTCTAGCCTTCAAAAGTGAAGAAGTTGTGGGTCAGGATGAAGCTGGCTAAGGTGATGAGGAAAGAGGTTTTAGGTAGGGTGGCAGGTGATCGGCGTGAAAGGAAGTGCTCCATTGCAGCGAGGCCCTGGACGTGCGGGATATTTGTGTATAGGGAAGTGGCATCAATGGTTACAAGGATGGTTTCCGGGGATAACAGACTGTGTAAGGATTCCAGGCGTTCGAGAAAGTGGTTGGTGTCTTTGATGAAGGATGGGAGACTGCATGTAATGGGTTGAAGGTGTTGATCTGTGTAGGCAGAGATACGTTCTGTGGGGGCTTGGTAACCAGCTACAATGGGGCGGCTGGGATGTTTGGGTTTGTGAATTTTAGGAAGTAGGTAGAAGGTAGGAGTGCGAGGTGTCTGTGGGGTCAGGAGGTTGATGGAGTCAGGTGAAAGGTTTTGTAGGAGGCCTAAGGTTCTGAGGATTCGTTGAAGCTCCGCCTGGACATCAGGAATGGGATTACCTTGGCAAACTTTGTATGTAGAGTGGTCTGAAAGCCGACAATCAAGTACCACGGTCGTGGGACCCTTGTCAGCCGGAAGAATGATGATGGATCGGTCAGCTTTCAGATCACGTTTAGCCTGGGCTTCGGCTGTGGTGATGTTGGGAGTAGGATTAAGGTTTTTCAAGAAAGATTGAGAGGCAAGGCTGGAAGTGAGAAATTCCTGGAAGGTTTGGAGAGGGTGATTTTGAGGAAGAGGAGGTGGGTCCCGCTGTGATGGAGGGCGGAACTGTTCCAGTCAGGGTTCAATTTGGATAGGTTCTTGGGGAGTTGGATCATTCGGAGTGGGATCAGGATAATTTTTCTTCGTGGCAAAGTGATATTTCCAGCATAGACTACGAGTGTAGGACAGTAAATCTTTGACAAAGGCAGTTTGGTTGAAACTGGGAGTGGGGCCTAAGGCGAGGCCTTTGGAACCTGGTTTGTGCCATGTCAAGAGGAGACAACCAAAAAAAGTTAGGGGTGTGTTAATCGTTGGCAGTTCAAACATAATGCCAATAATGGTTCCCTTTAGGGAAATATCAGCCAGGGACAGGAACAACAGGTGCACTCAATGTGTATGCCCGGGGGTCTCATTCAACATGTTGAAGAGGCTGTTCCAGCAGCCATTCAGGGAACAGGGTGCACCCAACTGCAGATGGTCGGGCATGTTGGATGATGATGTTTGGTTTGTGGGGTGCTGAACTGCGCGATCATCAGTGCCCGACAGGCATGTTGGGAATGAACGGTGTGTTTAGTCTGGGTTTTGAAGTCATGCTTGTATCATTCCAGAGATTGGAAGAGAAGGTTGAGAAGACCAGCCTCACTCATGGAGTTTCAACAAAGCTCAAAGTTTGCAGTGTTGTCCACATAACTGTTCAGGCCCCTTGTTCTGTTTCAAGTGGAACCAGAGACTTCCATGTTTATGTAACAAGCTAGGCTACAATTTCCTGGATTTGCACCATAGAGTTGAGAACTATAGGGTCCCCTTAGTTAGGGTCAGGTGTAGACTACACATCACAGGCTGCTGACCAGGTAGCTGACTCTGTGTGGAATGCGCAGAAGTATAAGCTCAACGTGGGGGGGAGGGGGAGGGGGAAAGCCCCCTATAGGTGAGAGTATTAAAATCCTAGTACTTAACTGCTGCGGCATTTGCAACAAAGTGCCACACAGTTTGAAACATTTCTGAAAAGCAGTGAAGCTCAAATAATTCTCCGAGGTGCATTCAAGTTCTAAGGCCTTCGATTTTTTTCTCCAGACTGGAAAGAGATAGAAACATGTGCATTGTTTTAAAATGAGACCGCGTTCATTGTCAATACATCCCAGAGATGGCAGCACCGTACGGCAGATGGAATTTTACCGCCAGCTGCGAGAATGAGAACTGTTTTAAATACTTAAAATGGCGATGTTTTCCTTACTTGAACAGCGTGCAATCCTTCATTTTCTGAATATGCGTGGTGTGAAACCAATTGAAATTCATCGACAGTTGAAGGAGACATGTGGTGATGGAGTTATGGATGTGTCGAAAGTGCGTTCGTGAGTGCGACAGTTTAATGAAGGCAGAACATCGTGTGACAACAAACCGAAACAACCTCGGGCTCGCACAAGCCGGTCTGACGACATGCTCGAGAAAGTGGAGAGAATTGTTTTGGGGGATCGCCGAATGACTGTTGAACAGATTGCCTCCAGAGTTGGCATTTCTCTGGGTTCTGTGCACACAATCCTGCACGTCGACCTGAAAATGTGAAAAGTGTCATCCAGGTGGGTGCTACGAATGCTGACGGACGACCACATGGCTGCCCGTGTGGCATGTTGCCAAGCAATGTTGACGCGCAATGACAGCATGAATGGATCTTTCTTTTCATCGGTTGTGACAATGGATGAGATGTGGATGCCATTTTTCAATCCAGAAACAAAGCGCCAGTCAGCTCAGTGGAAGCACACAGATTCACCGCGACCAAAAAAATTTCGGGTAACCGCCAGTGCTGAAAAAATGATGGTGTCCATGTTCTGGGACAGCGAGAGCATAATCCTTACCCATTGCATTCCAAAGGGCACTACGGTAACAGGTGCATCCTACGAAAATGTTTTGAAGAACAAATTCCTTCCTGCACTGCAACAAAAACGTCCGGGAAGGGCTGCGCGTGTGCTGTTTCACCAAGACAACGCACCCGCACATCGAGCTAACGTTACGCAACAGTTCCTTCGTGGTAACAATTTTGAAGTGATTCCTCATGCTCCCTACTCACCTGACCTGGCTCCTAGTGACTTTTGGCTTTTTCCAACAATGAAAGACACTCTCTGTGGCCCTCATTCACCAGCCGTGCTGCTATCGCCTCAACGATTTTCCAGTGGTCAAAACAGACTCCTAAAGAAGCCTTTGCCGCTGCCATGGGATCATGGCGTAAGCGTTGTGAAAAATGTGTACGTCTGCAGAGCGATTACACGTCGAGAAGTAACGCCAGTTTCATCGATTTCGGGTGAGGAGTTAATTAGAAAAAAATAGGATGCCTTAGAACTTGAATGCACCTCGTATGTACAGATAGCTAGTTGAAACCTGAAATGTATTGCAGTGAGATTTTTGGAGAAAATTTAAGTGTTTATTGAAAGGATAGGCTAAAGGGAAATGGAGGTGGTGTATTTGTCTCAGTAGACAACAAACTCAAATCCACCGAGGTAGAAATTGAAGTTGTATGTGAGATTGTTTAGGCAAGACTCAGTATCAGGGGTGGGCATGGAATGATAATTGGATACGTGTATTGCGCACCAAACTTTTCTCGTGATGTAACTGAAAACTTTAGAGAAAACCTCAGATCACTTGTAAGCAAGTTCCGCAATCATACTGTAGTCATTGGTGGAGACTTTAGTCACCCAATAATTATTTGGAAAAATTACAGTTTTGTTAGCAGTGAGTGTGACAAGACATCCTGTGAAACATTACTAAGTGCCTTCTCTGAAGACTGTAGAACAGATAATTTGGAACCCCACTCTCGATGAAAATATATTAGATCTAGCGTTGACAAACAGACCTGACCCCTTTGAGGATGTCCACATCAAAACTGGTATCAGTGGCTATGATGTGGTTATGATGACAATGATTATCAAAGTACAAAGGACAACTAAAACAAGTTAAAAGACATAAATGTTAAGATAAAAAAGCAGTAGTGTCATATCACAATGAGGGACTTGAAATTTTCAGCACGGGACAGGAGCATTAAAGGAACTGTGGCTAAAGTTTAAAAAAGTAGTTACTACCCGGGATAGATATGTAACCAGTAGAGCAGTTCATGATGGGAGGGACCCTCTGTGTTACACAGTCACTATAAAGAAAATTTTAAAGAAACGGAGGCTACTACATAATAGGAACAAAACAAAGCATAGGGCTGTAGATATGGAGATGATGAATGGAAAGTATTTGGCTGTTACACAACAATGAGTGAAGTCTTCAGTGACTATCATGCCAACCTCAACAACTCGCAAAACATTTTAAGAATATCAAAAAGCATGATTCTAACTCCAGAAATAATAGTGGTCCTAAGACAAATTTCAAAGCTGTTATAATACACGCAGGGACAAATTCATTACGAAGCAACAGCCAGGAAGAAATAATAAATGAAACACGAAACGTAATTCACTGTGCCAAAACTGTTTATACAGGCTCAAGACTGGTAATCAGTGGAATTTTACAAAGAAGATCGGTGAGTAATACTCACATAAACAATTTAAACAGTGGCATTAGGGATCAGTGCGATGAACTTGGTGCGATTTTCGTTGACCCAAACAAATTCCTGAGTGACAAATGTCTGGGTAGGGATGGTGTTCATTTAAATAGACTGGGTTCAATGACTTTTAGTAAAATGCTCGTTGATATCTGTAAAATAATCAAAAATAAGGGAAACTGATACTGTCTGTAGGGGGTGACAAATCAAAACAACCTTCTCTAAATAATAATAGTGAAAGTAATCGAAATGTAGAAGCTTCTCAAGGATTTTTGGAGCCTCAGCAGGACACAGAACAGGACACGACACAGAATATGACTAAAAAACTTTCTCATATTAACAAAACACTAACTGTGATGCAAGTGAATTTATGTAGCATTAGGAATAAATTGTTGGAATTGGAGCATTTCTGCGTTGATAAGAAAGTAGATGTTATTTGTGTATCAGAGCACTGGCTGAGGAGTAATGAGGTAGATTGCTTTATTCCTCAGGGATATGTTGCTGCAGATGTGAAGTGTCGGGAAGTGAAAAAAAATGGGGGGCAGGCATTTTTGTCAAAGAGGGTACAATATTCAGAAAAATTGATATTAGCCCATACTGTTCTGAAATGGATGGGGAATTCACCTGTGTAAATCTTGTGGATCATAACCTAATTATTGTAAGTCTCTACAGATCACCAAGGGGTGACATGTCTGTTTTCTTTGAGAAATTTGAATTAATAATGGAAAAGTTGTTAAAATCTAAATCAAAAATTGCTGTCTGCGGGGACTTCAACATGGAAATGGGAAATGATTGTGAGCAAGCCACAAAGTATTTTTTCAACCTCCTCAGAATGTTCAATCTATATTGTAGCAATAGAAATGCCACACGTGATGGAGCATGTATAGATAACATCATTGTTAACTTTGATAGGGATTTGTACACTGTCAGTATTGTAGGTGGGGGATTTGCAGACCACGATCCAATACTCCTCACACTCAACCTGAACAAAACTAAAGGACTCCCCTCCAACACTAGTGCCAATGCTAAGGAAAAGGTGACTTGGGTTAGAGGGCAGAAGGAAGAATTGGTATACCAGTTCATTCAGAAACTCAGAGATATTAACTGGGACTGTGTATATAACTGTCAAGTGGGAATAAATAAGACTGAAGCTGCTTTTGAGAACTTCATTAAAATATATTTAGATTTGTGGTATTCTTGTTCTCCTCTTATAAAAATCAATCATAAAAGTCGACCTAAAAAGAAAAACATTAAGTGGTACACAGATGAACTTACCAATGTGAGGGAAAATATGTTATCATTGTACCACATCTATAAAAATTCTCTTAAATATGGAACGGAGCAGAAAGGTGAATTGTACAAAGCGTATCTTGAATGTAAGAGAACCTACAGAACTAAGCTTAGAATGGCAAAAAGAACAGCATACGAAAGATACATTGAAGGGGCTACTAATAAGTGCAAAGCTGCATGGAATGTTGTTGCACAAGAGCATTGCAGGAATGATGAACATAGCGTAGCTCTTGACCCAGATGAAGTCCATCGTTTTTTCATGGACTCTGTAACTGATATTAGGAACAAAATTGAATCAACAAACACTAATGCAAGTGATCTACTTAAGCAAACAGAAGCTGGGAACTATACCTTTAAATGGAGGACAATCACACCCACTGAGATCACAAAGGTAGTGGCAAAATTCTCAAACTCCAAGAGTATGGACTACTCTTGGTTGTCCAATAACATAATTAAAAAAAACAGTCCATATAATTAGTGAACCATTGGCCTTTCTGTTTAATAGGTGTCTAGAGTTTGGAGTTTATCCTACAACTCTAAAAATATCGAAAGTTATCCCAGTGTATAAAAAAGGGGACAAACAAGATCTCAAAAATTACCGACCAGTTTCAATAGTTCCCATTTTCTCGAAAATATTTGAATCTCTTATTTATAACCAACTAAACTACTACTTTGAGTCACATAACTTACTCTCTAATAGTCAATTTGGCTTCCGCAAGGGAAGAAATACCACCAATGCTGTTCTTTCAATTGTGGATGAAGTAATAACAGCCTTTGAGAATAAAAATAAAGCATCACTTCTTTTATGCGATTTAAGTAAGGCATTTGACTGCATTTCTCATGATATCTTACTTGCAAAACTCAAATTCTATGGTGTACAAGACTCTGCATTGGCAGTAATTGCATCATACCTAAACAATAGGAAGCAGTTTGCCTCTGTCGGAAACAAAGACTCACAATTGCTAGATGTTAAGACAGGAGTTCCACAAGGTTCTGTCCTTGGGCCCTTCCTTTTTATAATTGCAGTCAATGATTTACCCCATTGTATCCCCAATACTGTTATCTGTTATGCTGATGATACAACTTTGCTTGCTCAGCATGAGAACATGTCAGTTCTGGAAGATATGATGCGAGATGGCCTGGAAGCGGCACTAAATTGGTTCTCATCAAATACACTGCTTTGCAATCCTGATAAAAACCAGCAGATTATACTTGGATTGTCAAAAGAGATAGAGGTGAAAGCAGTTAAAATTCTAGGAATTCATGTAGATTCTAAGTTAACGTGGGAAACACACATCAACCATATCTGCACAAAATTGTCTCGAGTTATGTATTTAATGTGGAAACTGAGAAGCCTAGTGACGAAAGAATATTTAAGAGTTATTTATTTTGGACTCTTTCAGTCACATATAGAATATGGACTGCTGATATGGGGACACTCTCTTCACATCACTGAAGTTCTAAAAATTCAGAAGAAAGTGATAAGGGCAATGAGCAATTCTGCTAGATTAGAGCACTGCCGGCCACTGTTCATTCAGCTGAAAATATTAACAGTTATTAATCTTTATATATACACCTCAGCATTGTATGCAAAAAACAATATAGCAGATTTCGAAATGAGAGGAAACATACACCACCATAATACCAGAGGCAAAACAAAATTAGACATACCTAGGCACAGGCTGACAAGAACAGGAAATGCCCATCTAATCAATAGTATAAAAATATTTAATAAACTTCCATTTTCTTCTCGGTCGGCTCACATAAGTAGCTTCAGGAGCAAGCTACTAAAATGGTTACTAATCAATCCTTTTTACAATATAACAGAATTTATGAATATAAAATCAATTGACATTAATTTTTAAGTATTTCATTATGTGATGTCACTGAATGTATTTATCTTATGTTATGGTGTATGTTAGCATCTATGGGTACTATTTGCAATGTTCATTTAGCTTTAAGATATTATTCAAGGAAAGTGTTATATTATATCCATGTAAATTGCCTATTCCACCTCAGGTGGTCAATGGTGAATAAAGAATATGAATATGAAAAAGGATATTTTCAAATGATCTTTCAAAAAACCCAAAGGAATTCTGTTTGTATGTAGAGGCTGTTAGTGGCACCTGATTTAGTGTCCAGTCACTGACGAATGAGACAGGAACTGAAATTGAGGGTAGCAGAGCAAGATCTGAAATGATTAACTTTGTTTTCAAATGTTAATCCTCCTATCACTGAAAAATTCAGTAGAGATACAACTGAAACTATTAAAATTGAACAGAGCTCCACGATCTGGTGGAATCCCGATATCAGATTCTGTAGTGCATTTGTGGCTGAGCTAGCTCCTATTCTGGCTAAAATCTATTGTGGAACTCTCAAACAAAAACCTGTGCAGAATAATAGGAAGAAAGCACATATCAAACATGTTTACAAGAAGGGTAGTAGAATTGATCCCCAAAACTACATCCAATATCCTTGACACTGATTTGTAGTAGAAAGTTAGAACATCATCTGAGTTCAACCATAATGAAGTATCTTTAGCTGAATGACCTCCATGACAACTACAACGCATTCCAAAAGCATTGATCATGCGATACCCAAACTGCACTTTCCTCACACAACATACTGAAAGCTTTGGATCAATGCAGTCAGGTAGATTCAGTATTTTTTGTCTTCCAAAAAGCATTCGACTCTATACTTACTGTCAAAAGTATGACCATGTGGGATATAAAATGAAATTTGTGACTGAATTGAGGATTTCTTTATTAAGGAGGATACAGCATGTGATCTCAGACGGAGAGTCATTGTCAGATGTTGATGTAACTTCTGGTGTGTCCCAGGGAAGTGTGTTTGGAACTCTACTGTTCATGTTGTACATTAATAGGCCTGTAACTAATATTAATAGTAACCTCACAGTTTTTGCTGATGACTCATTGTGATGTACTGTCTGAAAGAAGCTGCATAAATGTTCAGTCCTACCTTGTTAAGATTTCAAAGTTGTGCTGAAACTGACAACTTGCTTTAAATATTCAGAAACGTGAAATTGTTCACTTCATAAAACAGAAAAATATAGTATCCTATGAATCATAGTTGGAATTGACCAGCTCTTACAAATACCTGGGTGTGACACTTCACAGAGATATTAAATGGAATGATCACATAGGCTCAGCTGTGGCTAAAGAAGTTGTAGACTTCAGTTTATTGGTAGAATACTGGGAAAATGCAATCATTCTACAAAGGAGATTGCTTACAAGTCACTTGCAACCCATTCTGGAATGTAGCTCTTAGTGTGTGGGACTCACACCAAATAGAACTAACAGTAGATATTGAACGTATACAAAGAACGACAGCATGAATGGTCAGACATTTGTTTGAACTGTGGCAGTGCCACAGTGATGCTGAAGAAACTGAAGAGGCAGACTCTTGAAGATAAATGTAAACTATACTGATAAAGCCTATTTACTAAGTTTCAAGAACTGGCTTTAAATGATGATTCTAGGAATATACTACATCCACCTACCTAGTGTTCACACACAGATTGTGAGGACAGTGTTAGATTAATTACAGCACACAAAGAGGCATTTAAGCAATTATTCTTCCTGTGGTCAGTACCTGTTTTGAATGGCAAGAAATTCAAATAATGGGTATGGTGAAAAGTACCCTCCATGATGCACTCCACAATAGTTTGTAGATGTAGATTTGGTATTGTTAGTGGTAGAGGGTGGGCAGAAACCCTTCCTGTCGCCACATCTTGCCCCCTCCTGACGGGATAAAATTTGTGTACTCCATCTGAATGCATCTAAGAGTTACCCCATGTTATAGTGTATGAACATTTTCTAAATGTTTGTGAATCATGGAACAGAAGTGAGACATTCACCTTCTTGGGCGAGGGAAACGCAAAAAAGAAACATCCAGGCTGGTCGGTGCATCAGCCCACATCGTTAATCCACTGGGTGGATTTGATCCAAGGCAGGAGCTCCCCGAATCTCAGAACTTGTGTGTTAATCTTCCTGGCTATCCAGTATCTAACTTTCTTCATTCTTAATAGAATTGGTACCAATGTATGATGGGACAAAATGCCTCTCACTGGGTATGACCGCTTTCCCACCCCAACATCCCACAAATATGGCTATCCCCCCCTCCCCCTCCCAAGCTGGGTTAATGTGGAGATCTGGAGCTATAAAAACATTGTGTGGCCCCTGCTTACTATATGTAGGCCTAATACACTTATGTGAAAGTAAAATAGGAAAGGTTATGGAATACACATACTTTTACGACATCAACCATGCCATGCATTAAATGAAATTATACCTAATGAAACTTTACAACAACATTTAAAAAACACACAAAATTATTCTGCTATATTTATGCAGTAAGTAAAACATTGGTACCTCAAAAATTTCTTTTCCTCGCGTTTGCTTTAACAAAGTCTTCTGTCACATCATGGAAGTCAAAAGAACTTGTCAGCTCATGTTCAATTGAGAAAAAGACTAGAGTGGAAATGTGTTATTCCTCCATTGTAGCACATAATTTTTTCTTGATAAGGGCTAGTTTGGAGAATCCTCTATCAGCATCATAATTCATCGTTTGTATTGTGAGAAAAATTCAGTAAGCAATCTTCACATTTGGAAAGACATCACCAAAATCATTTTCAACCATTCATCAGCATCATCATCTTGGACAGTTTCCAGCCTCTGGTTGGGTCTGTGTGGACCATAGACCTCTCCATCGTCTTCTGTCTTGCCACCATCCCTCTGCCTTTGCCTTGGTCCAGTCTTCTCTTTTCTTCTTGATACATTCCTCTACTCCTTTCAGCCATCTGTCTCTCGGTCTTCCTCTTGGTCTCTTTCCTTCCAGTTTCATCTTGTGTATCCTTCTGGATATCCTCTTCTCCTCCATTCTCTTGATGTGTACATATCATCTCAGCCTTGATTTCTCTATCTTCTCCTGTAATGGTTCCACCTCCATAACTCACTGATCCTCTCATTTCTTAACCTGTCTATCTTTGTCACTCCAATACTGTTTCTCAAGAATTTCATCTCACTAGCTTGTACTTTGCTTTTCTCTCTTCCTTTCACAACCCAGGCTTCTGATGCATATGTCAGGATCGGGACATAGTATGACCGGTGTATAACCTTTTTACTGATTTGAGGTACATCCTTGCTCCATATCAGGCTTCTGACACACTTCTGAAATGCTTCTGCGTTTCTCCTCCACTTGTTTATTTCTCTGCTTTTTCTTTTTTTCTTTTTTTTCCCTCCGTCTTCCTGTATCAGGCTTCCTAGGAACTTGAAACTCCCCACTCTCCTAAATTGCTCCCCACCAATTGTTATTCCAGTTGTTCCTCTCTCCTTCTTTCTTGTTTTGATAATCATCTCACTCTTTCTTACACCAAATTTCATCCCATATTCTTGTACTGTTCGTTTCCATACGTCCAACTGCTCTTGTACTTCCTCCTCCTTATTCCCCCAATTATCAGATCATCTTCAAACATCATAGCTTTCATCTTTGTTTCACCAATTACTTGTGCTACTGTACTCATTATATCATCCAACACTACAATGAAGAGTAATGGTGAAAGTGCTCTTCCCTGCCTTAAGCTATTCTTCTGTTCAATTCAAACTGATCTCTCTCCTCCCACTTTCACACTGCTCACACTTCCGTGATACATTTCTGTTATACTCCAAATAATCTGTTTTGCTACTACTCTGTTCTACAGGGCTTTCCACACTTTGCTTCTAAATACACTATCATATGCTTTTTCAATATTCAGGAAGGTCATTAGTAGATCTATTCCATATTTATAGTGCTGTTCCTGCAGTTGTCTTGCAGAAAAAATTACATCCACTGTGGCCCTTCCATGTTCTGAAGCCATGTTGCTCTTCTCTCATTCTTCCTTGTAATTTTACCTGAATTTGTGGTTTCAAAATTTTATCAAAAATCTTTGCACAGTGACTCATCAATGTTAACCCCTGATAGTTCTTGGACTCTTTTCTATCCCCCTTCCTAAAGATCAGGACAATTATTCCCTTCTTTCAGTCTTCTGGGATCATCTTGTCTCCACACAATTTTCATTACTTGATATAGCCATTGTATCCCCACCTCTCCTGCTGCTTTCACCATCTCTACACTTACCACATCCAGACCTGCTGACTTCCCTCCCTTCATCTTGCCAAATGCCTCTTCCACTTCTCCCCATGAAAGGTCTTTTTCTGTTTGCTGTTCCTCCTCTTTTTCCTCCTCGACTTGTTCCTCCTCAGCCAGGTCTCCATTCAGGTTCAGGAGTTCTTCAGAATACTCCTTCCACATATTCTTGAGTTCCTCCTTATTCTCTACATCTTGTCCACTTCTGTTCACCATCTGGGCATGATCTGTCATACCATTCTTCCTCTTACCTTTAATCATCCCATATAACACCTTTATTGAACCTTCACTATCCTTCTCCATCATTCTGGTCCACTGTTCCATCCACTTTCTTCTTTCCTCTGCCACCACTCTTTCTGTTTCTTTCTTGGTACTCTTCTCTTGTCTCTACCGTTCTCTTCTGGAACTATACCCTAAAGACTCTATTCTTCTTCTGTACTGCATCCTTTGTTTTATCATTCCACCAGGGTGTTTCTTTCCACCTCTTTTTATTGCTTGTCCTCCTACATATTGCTTCCGCTGCACTTACTAATGTTCCCTTGAATCTACCTCATTCCTCTTCTACTGTTTTTGGTTCATCCTTTGGGATGCTTTCCTTTACTGCTTGTAGGTACTGTAGTGTGCCTTCTTCCTCCTTCAACTTCCATACCCTTATACGTCTTTCCTGGTTTTCTGTCCCTTTATTATCCTTAGTCCGTCTCAGGTTCATTACTAACAAACAGTAGTCATTATCCAATGCCTCTGATTGTATTACCTTAATTTTCAACCATTAATTCATCTAATTCGACTGGTGAAATGTATAGCAGCCTTTTTTTTTGGGAACACTTCAGATGTTCACTAAATTGAAGAATTTCACAATGAAAACTTCCTAGATCATGATCGCCTCAGTATTTTTGATGTTCCTGTAAACTGTTCTTTAGCTTCTTGTTTTACTACATTGTTTGTTAAAGGTAGGAAGAGATCGCCTACTTTTCTTCTCGCTTTTTTAGTTCTGCTTGTAGTTCATCACAACTGCAGTAATTCTTCAGATTTTTGTCGATAAGGGAATCTTCTTATTTTGCGTTTCCTTTCATCAATGTATTCTTGACAGATGCTCACGTAAGTTTGTAGCTTGGTTTTCATATTCATCAAAATTTTCCCTAACATCGCTGAAAAATGAAATCAGTGCAACTACTCAGTGACAATTTTTTGCTGGTTTGGGACTGGGTATTCTCAGGGGTTTAAAGTCATAATGTCATGTCTACAAAATTGGCCATTTTGATGTATTTGGTTCACTACTATCTTGAAAAACCAATCTATTAAATGCAAAAACAGCAGAACTCCTGAATGAGATATTCACTCTGCAGCGGAGTGTGCACTGATATGAAACTTCTGGGCAGATTAAAACTGTGTGCCCGACCGAAACTCGAACTCGGGACCTTTGCCTTTCGCGGGCAAGTGCTCTACCATATGAGCTACCGAAACACGACTCACGCCCGGTCCTTACAGCTTTACTTCTGCCAGTATCTCGTCTCCTACCTTTCAAACTTTACAGAAGCTCTCCTGCGAACCTTGCAGTACTAGCGCTCCTGAAAGAAAGGGTATTGCAGAGACGTGGCTCTACTTTCTTTCAGGAGTGCTAGTCCCGCAAGGTTCGCAGGAGCGTTTCAGTAAAGTTTGGAAGGTTGGAGACGAGGTACTGGCAGAAGTAAAGCCGTGAGAACGGGGCGTGAGTCGTGCTTTGGTAGCTCAGATGGTAGAGCACTTGCCTGCGAAAGGCAAAGGTCCCGAGTTCGAGTCTCGGTCGGGCACACAGTTTTAATCTGTCAGGAAGATTCATAGCAGAACTCCTATCTTTAGCCATTCTGGAGATTGTGTGTAGCATATCCACTACTTCATTTTAATATTTAACGTCATTGCAGTGTAGTGCCGTTTGCATCACTTTGGCTCTCTTCACATTACTTTGGCATTAAAAGACATAACAGCACTTGTACATATATGTCATTTGTCACTAAACAAAGCCTGTCTATTCTTAGACATGTGTCCAAAATGAGGAGCATCCTGTAGCCTTATACACACATTGTTGATGTAACGCTTGTGATATTGTTGACAACAGTGCTTACCCATTATTGTACTTCATGGAACACGACAAACCATTGTTAGATTAATCATTCAAGTCTTTGCTGCCGTGCAGTCAAAATGTTTTCCACAGGGCGATTTATTTTCCAGAGTAATATTTATTTAGTAAATTTTGCCCCTGTAAAATACATTCCCAAGCAGTGCCGACCTTAGGTATGTGCTAACGGTGCATCCACACAGCACCACACTTTCTAGGGGCCCCGTGCATAACATTGAAGGTAATTTGAAAACTATCACCCGTAATTTTGTTATTACAGATAAACTGAAAAAAAGGAGGTGTTTGTGAAACTAGTTTTAATGCAATGTAATTCAATTATATACCCATTGTGACATGACTATGGCCACTGGAGTACGTCTCAGAAAATTAGGCCTGCATTGGAGTCTAGGCCTGCATTGGAGTCGAGAGAACCAGAGACTATGATACTGATGCACTATAGTAATATCTGTTGTCAACCCATGACTGTTGCTCATTTGTAAATTAAGAGATACGTTCTTCTCAGCACCTCTTTGCACTCTTTCTACCCATTGTTGTGGCTAACAATCAAGTATTACCTTCTTCCATCAGCAGGTGTTTCTCACAGAATTATTTGTTAATCGCCAGTTTAAATGTGCTGTTCTTTTCCACCTCACACGGTTTCACTTATTGTGTGTGCACTCTGTGTGAAGGTAATAGTGTTTTAGCCTGTGCTGTGAAGTTCAAGTGACAACAAGGAAATGTCTTGTGAAAGGTACAGATTTGGAAAATACGATTCAAGAACTATGACTCTCTTAAGGCGATCAAGTGGCAGCGGCGCGGCTGCATCCGAACTCGGCTTCTCGAAGCAGGGTTTTGCTGTAGTCTAGCTGCTACTGCGAGGTCCCTTCCTTGGGTTGTAGTTACAGGGAGTGTGAAGCGCAACACATGGGCCTAGCCCTCTTAGCCTCTCCACTTCTGCGGTCTTCTCCCCTTCACGTGGGCCCGCTGATTTCGCAGAGCAGAAGACCGCACCAGGGGCCTGGGGGGGGGGGGGGTTACCAGCCCCCCCTCACATTATCCCTTTTAGTTGGGGGCAGTATATATGAGAATACAAGTGGTGGTCCTTCCGCTGAAGGAGCCACCCCAGCTTCCCCAGCATCTATCCGGCCAACCGGCCGTGCCGCAGATACGGTAACTTGTGTAGCTTCTTACGCCTGCAGTGAGTGCCACCGCAGCTTCACCACCAAGAACGGTCTCAGGGTCCATCGCCGCCGCCAACATCCTGCGGCCGCCAACGCGGAGATCATCACGGAGAGGCATCGCGCGAGGTGGACGGAAGAAGAGGTCCTATCGCTCGCCAAAGCGGAGGCCGAACTGTTCCTTGAGAGGGACGCACGGTTCTTCTTCGTCAATCAAGAGCTGACGAGGATGTTCCCCGACCGAACGCTTGAGGCAATCAAGTGCCAGAGGCGGAAGGCTGCCCACAAGCAGCTTGTCCGCCAATTTATGGAGGCGCTTGAAATCGGTCGGGGGGAAGAGCCGGCGTCCCGCCGGGGAGCGGTGAGGCCGCTGCCAGACGCGGGCGATAGCGCTGCGCCACCCGATGACGCAGCTGCGGACTTCGCGGCCGACACCACCGGGCCGCCGCTGGAGGGGCCGACTGACGCCGCCATCTGGGAGCATCTAGCGGGGCTACCCGCTTCCGCTCAGCGCTTTTCTGCGCTAGACCGAATTATCGGTCTGGGCCCGGGAGCGCTGCCCGAAGTCATCCTGGGCATGCTTCCAGACGTCCTTGCGTCGGTCGGGTCCAGAGAGGAGAGGTCAACCACGAGGACACAGAGGCCGCACCAACCACCTAAGCGGCCTCCTGCTGCTCCGCCGCAGCAGAGGCGCAAACGGCGCCGATGGGAGTACGCCAAGACGTTGAGTGCCTTCCGGCGGTCGCGCGCGCGCGCTGCGTGCGTGGCCTTCTGGATGGCACCCTGCTGCAGCCGCCGCCTGACATCCCCGGTCTGCTGGACTTCTGGTCCTGCCGCATTCAGAGCCTGTTGCTCCTGAGCGCCTGTGGGGGCCGGTCACATATGAGGAGGTCGCCGCTGCCTTGCCGCCCAGAGGTTCAGCAGCCGGCCCGGACGGCCTTACTCCCGTCGAGCTGCGGCGCCTGCCGCACGAAGTCCTCGTGAAGTTGATGAACCTCTTCATTCTGACCCGTGCCCTTCCAGAGCGTCTGCTTCGTGCACGCACGTCCCTCCTCCCCAAAACGGCTGCACCAACATCCCCTGCTGACTTTCGCCCCATCACGGTCTGCTCGGTGCTGGCGCGGACCTTCCATAAGGTTCTTGCGTCTTGCGTCACGCCTGATGCATGCATGTGCTGTGGACGAACGTCAGCGGGCATTCATCCCTCGGGATGGGATGTTGGAGAATACCTTCATCCTGGACACTGCTCTCACCGACGCAGTCCGCTCCTGCCGCTCTGTCTTTGTGGCATCGATCGACGTTTCTAAAGCCTTCGATTCAGTAGATCATGCAGCCCTTCGCCCTGTGCTGAGGGCTCATGGCCTGCCAGATAGCTTTATTGAATACGTCGACCAGTGCTACGAGGGCAGCGCGACAGTGATAGCTGGCGGCGCCGGCGTGGGCGTGTCTGTGCAGCCATCACGGGGCGTCCGTCAGGGCAATCCCCTCTCCCCCCTCCTTTTCAATTTTGCGGTGGACCATGTTTTAGGACAACTGCCCTCCCACATCGGAGCTCGCATACTCGGTCGCAGAATCAACGCTGCGGCCTTTGCTGATGACATCCTGCTTTTCGCATCGACCGCGAGGGGCTTGCAGTCCCTCATCGACGCAGCCATCGCAGCCCTTGCACATCTGGGGCTGCAGGTCAACGCCCGGAAGTGTTTCACCCTCGCCTTGGTCGCGTCAGGATGCGAAAAGAAGGTGAAGGTGGACGGGGACATCACCTTCAGGGCAGGCAACACCACCATGCCTGCCCTGCGCGTGGGTGAGACCTTCCGGTACCTGGGGCTGCAATTCTCCACCGCCGGTCGCTGCATTTTCAACCCCCGACGCCATCTGGGGGAGCAGCTGGATGTCATCACGCGAGCTCCGCTCAAGCCGCAACAGCGCCTCTATGCTCTAACGAATGTGCTTCTTCCTGGCCTGTACCATGGGCTGGCACTTAGCCGCACCCGCTTGGGTGCGCTAAAATCCGCCGACATCACCATCAGGGCCGCCGTCAGGAGATGGTTCCGCCTCCTGGCAGACACTCCCCTGGGCTACTTCCACGCTCCTGTTGCCCAGGGGGGCCTCGGCATTCCATCGTGCCGTTGGATGGGGCCAAACCTTCGTCGATCCCGTCTCCTGGCATTGAAGAAGATCGGGCCAGCCTTCGACGGTGCAGGCCTGGATGAGGTGCAGCGTGAGATCGAGGTACTGGAGCGGCATCTTATGTGGGAGGGACATCTCCTCAAATCGTCAACGCAGGTTGGAGAAATGTGGGCAGCACGCCTACACGTTGCCATCGACGGCGCAGCGCTGTCATCTTCCGCCGCCGTCAAAGGGCAACATCAGTGGGTCGCCGACACCAGTCGTCTTCTATCTGGGCGTAACTACATCGATGCTCTCCGCGCCCGCATCAACGCCTTCCCGACGAGGGCCCGGCGTAGCCGGGGGCGGGAAGCAGACACCAGATGCCGCGCGGGCTGCCAGGCCGTTGAGACCGCCAACCACGTATTACAGGCTTGCTACAGAACGCACGGGTCCCGAGTAAAGCGTCATGACGCAATTGTGCGCTATGCCGCTCGTGGACTCGCGCAGAGGGGCTTCAAAGTTTCTGTGGAGCCCCACCTCCGTACACCTGAGGGGATACGCAAGCCTGACGTGGTGGCGGTCAAAGACGGCACCGCCCGCGTGATTGACGCCCAGGTAGTCGGAGACCATCTCCGGCTCGACTGGTGTCACTCCCAGAAGGCGGCCTACTACGACACGCCATCCATCCGGCGTGCCATCTCCAATCTGCACCGTGACGTCGAGGAGGTGACTGTGTCCACCGCGACATTGAACTGGAGGGGCGTATGGTCTCCAGCGTCGGCGAAGTATCTCTGCGCATTAGGATTTCGACCCCGAGATCTGGTGGTACTCAGCACGAGAGTACTGCAGAGCTGCTACACAAGTTACCGTATTTACAAGCGAATGACGACCGCAAGGCCGATGCCACGAGCCGGCATCGGATAGACTGCTGGATATTTTCTTCGCCTTGACTCCTGGGGCCTATCCACAGGAGGAATAACCGTCTTTGTTCTTTGTTCTTTGTTCTTTGTTCTTTCTCTCTTTATCTGTCTATTTGTGTTTTCTTCCTTTTCCTAAATACATTATATTTGTTGTTCTTATTCGCCCTGTAAGTCCCCACCTTGGTGGCGGACATTGGCGTACTAATGTGATCGATTGTACAATATATTGTATTTATACTTGTGTTATTCTACGGAATAAAGACGGCTTGTCATACTCAAAAGATCAAGAAGAAGCTACAACATGAACAGTTTTTGAACTCACTAAAAGGTACTTTTGAAACATTTCTTCAACTAACAACTTTAAACAGTGAGACTAAAGTGTGCTTAAAGGACAATGGCATTAACAGTAACCTCTCATCATCTGGCGCTTTAGATACAGGTGAACATGAAGCATTGGAATGCAGACCTTCTGCTATCCCACTTTCACGTAGGCCTAGTAGCAGCAATTGTGAAGTAATCACGAATTTGGACCCTGGCACTTGGCCTAGTATGCTAATATCCTCCATGATAAATGAAATTGTACAGAAAAGCCCTCCAAAAATTGTAAATTTTGAGTGTCCCTTAAATGAGAACAGAAGAAAATTTTCAACTCATTTTTATGTAAGAGCTTTACCAAATGGAGAAAAAAGTTATTATAAGTGGCTTGTGTATTAGAAACCTACCAACATAGTTTTATTTTTCTTGTAAACTTATTGGATCTCCTTCAAACAAGCTGTCAAGTGATGGGTTCTCTGATTTGGTTCATTTAGGAAATTAGCTTCAAGAGGTAACCATATAAATTGTGCAAAAAAATGGATAGAATGTGAGATATGTTTGAAACAAAAAATTCGTATTATCAAATTCACCTCAGCTACTGGAAAAAGATAAGGAACATTGGCATCAGGTTTCTAAAAAGAATTCTACTTACCATCATATACCTAGCTTAACATAAATGGCCTTACGGGGAACCAGTGACAAGTTCTATCAAGGAAATAATGGTAATTTTCTTGGTTTGATCGAAATGGTAGCAGACTTTGATCCTGCTTTGCAGGAACATTTAAGGCAGGCAAAAACTCAAGAAATTCATAACCATTTCTTGGAAAAAACAATCAAAAATGAACTCATAAATTTGCTTGCCAACAAAATAATAAACAGCATTATTAATTTTGTGACAGAGAGTAAATATTCTCCTGTCGTACATGATTGTACTCCCGATACAAGACACAATGAACAAATGACATTTATTGTTTTATTTGTAAATTTATCAGAAGGCACAGTGACTATAGAACACCACTTCCTTGACTTCATGAACATTGCTTGAACAACAGAAGAAAGTTTGACTGAAAACCTTTTATCAAAACTAGATCAAATAGAACTCAATATTAATGATTGCAGAGGTCAAAGTTACCAATAATGGCACAAATATGAAAGGTTATCGAGGTGGTGTTCAAGCCAGAGTCCTAAAGTGCAAATTGAGCCATTTTATATGCCATTGCCAGCCACAGCCTTAATCTCGTGTTATCAGATACGGCAAGTGCACTCACATTTTTTAGTGTGATTCAAAGAGTATACATTCTTTACAGTGCATCTACTCAAAGATGGGAAATCTTACTGTACGGGGTACCAACTCTTACCGTGAAGAAGCTTTCGTATACTCAATGGGAAAGTAGGGTGAAGAGTGTCCAAGGTAACTAGACATTATAAGCTGGGCCACTGTGGGTGAGTCTGTGGTCAAGTTTCCCACAATGCCTTTCGCATCATCTGGTAGACAGCGGGCAGTGTGCATATAGCACGTGTACAATCAAGATGGAATTCGAGGATAAATACTTATTGTAGTAGCTTAGCGAGACAGTGGAAGAGGTGAGTAAAAACACAAGTAATTGTGCAGTTGCAAACTGTAACAATTATGGCCGTAAAACTAGTGATATATTATATCATCAACTCCCTAAAAATGCAATACAATGGGAATGGGTTGCTCGTTGCAAGTGAACAGATAAAATCAATGTTAACAATGTACAAATCTGTCCAATTCATTTTCTTCCGGAAGATTATGAGTGTGATTTAAAGCACGAGCTCCTTGGTTTGCAAATAAAAAAAGAAGGTGAAAGCAAATGCAATTTCATCACAACATTTACCAAACTGGCATGGATAAATTAACAGTGAAGCTGCCGATCAGGTAAGCAAGCTAAATATATTGTCATTTAATGTTCATCTGATTGGAATAAATTACAGAATTGATTTCGTTAACTTAATTCTTCTCAAATGGCATGTATTTTATGTATTGATACATAGTAATTATTTCTCACATGTCATTAATAAAATGGACAACATCAAACAAACATTTTTCGTTATTCCTGCAGGCTGTATGTGGGCAAGCTCTGCGCTATGAAAATATACACTACTGGCCATTAAAATTGCTACACCACGAAGATGATGTGCTACAGACACGAAATTAACCGACAGGAAGATGATGTTGCGATATGCAAATGATTAGCTTTTCAGAGCATTCACACAAAAAGGTTGGCGCCGGTGGCGACACTTACAATGTGCTGACATGAGGAAAGTTGCCAACCGATTTCTCATACACAAACAGCAGTGGACCAGTGTTGCCTGGTGAAATGATGTGATGCCTTGTGTAAGGACGAGAAATACGTACCATCATGTTTCCGACTTTGATAAAGGTTGGATTGTAGCCTATCGCGATTTCGGTTTATCGTATCGTGACATTTCTGCTCGCGTTGGTCGAGATCCAATGACTGTTAGCAGGATATGGAATTGGTGGGTTCAGGAGGGTAGTATGGAATGCCGTACTGCATCCCAACGACCTCATATCACTAGCAGTCGAGATGATAGGCATCTTGTCAGCATGGCTGTAACGGGTCGTGCAGCCACGTGCCGATCCCTGAGTCAACAGATGGGGACGTTTGCAAGACAACAACCATCTGCACGAAGAATTCGACAACATTTGCAGCAGCATGGACTATCAGCTCGGTGCCCATGGCTGCGGTTACCCTTGACACTGCATCACAGACAGGAGCGCCTACGATGGTGTACTCAACAACAAACCTGGCTGCACGGATGACAAAACGTCATTTTTCTGGATGAATCCAGGTTCTGTTTATATGATGGTCACATCCGTGTTTGGCGACATCACGATGAACGCACATTGAAAGTGTGTATTCGTCATTGCCATACTGGCGTATCACCCGGCGTGATGGTATGGGGTGCCATTGGTTACACGTCTCGGTCACCTCTTGTTCGCATTGACGGCACTTTGAACAGTGGACGTTACATTGCAGATGTGTTAAAACCCATGGCTCTACCCTTCATTCGATCTCTGCGAAACCCTACATTTCACCAGGATAATGCACGATCGCATGTTGCAGTTCCTGTATGGGCCTTTCTGGGTACAGAATGCCTGATCAATGGTGGCAGAGCAACTGGCTCGTCACAATACGCCAGTCACTACTCTTGATGAACTGTGGTATCGTGTTGAAGCAGCATGGGAAGCTGTACCTGTATATGCCGTCCAAACTCTGTTTGACTCAATGCCCAGGCGTATCAAGGCCGTTAGTACGGCCAGAGGTGGTTGTTTTGGTTACTGATTTATCAGGATCTATGCACCCAAATTGCGTGAAAGTGTAAGCACATGTCAGTTCTAGTATAATATATTTGTCCAATGAATACCCGTTTATCATCTGCATTCTTTCTTGGTGTAGCTATTTTAATGGCCAGTAGTGTAGAAGTACAAAAGAGAGCAGTTGGAGCCTTGGAACCTGTGTCCCCAAAGAAGAAGAAAGTGAACCAAGTAAGAGATACAGTGCCAATCTGTGAACTCAGTGATTTAAGACTTAAGAACAAAGAAATCAAAAGACTGAGTACAGTAATAGAAGCTGTGAAGAAGACAAATACAGCACTAGAAATGGCCCTAAAAGAATGTTATGCAGCCCTGAAATGAATCGAAGCTGTCAGGTACATGATCTTAAAACAGAAAAAAATTAAGTCCAACTGTGAAAGAAAGTGTGATAAGGAAGAAGGTACAAAATATTTTACTGAAAAGTTTCACTCCAGGAGAAATTCACTGTTTGTTATAAGGCAACAGGATTGTTAAATGGAGTTCCCAGGATATTGCCAATGCACTAACTTTAAAGGCCCTTTCTCAAAAATCTTATACATATTTGAGAAAGCACAACATTCCTTTGCCCTGTTGTGCAATGCTCCAGAATTGGACTAGAAATTTTAAGTGCAATCCAGATGTTTCAGAAATTTTGAGAGCAAAGGCTCATACATTTACTACGTTAGAAAAGAAAACTGTGCTGTTTTATGACAAAATGAACATTGACAGCCGTATCTGCTATGATGCGATGGAAGACAATATTTTAGGACCTCTCAGCAGTATGCTAGTTGTGATGATTTGTGGTTTATGTAAATACTGGAAACAGCCAGTTTATTATGATGTGACAATGAATAGTAATTTTCTCCAAGGTATAATAATGAAAGTTGAACGGTCAGGGCTGCATGTTGTGGCTGTAATGTGTGATATGGGAGGAAAAAATTCTAGTGTGTGGAATGGGCTTTGTGTTGACACATTCAAACCATTTCTCACTAATCCAGTGAACAGGGAAAGAAAGATCTGGGTTTTCTACGGTGTGCCTCACTTACTGAAGTTTACCAGAAGCCACTTTTTGGACGAAGGAGAGCTTCTACCTAATGGAATTTCAGTAATGAAGAAGTTAATTGAGAGCCTTTTAGACAGTCAAAAAGGTGACCTGAATATAACACATCACTTATCAGATGCTCACATTAGTGTCACAGGCAGGACGCGACAAAATGTTAGGATTTCTGCTCGTTTATTTTTACACCACACGAGTAAAGCTCTATTGTGCATTCTAGGAAAGGAATGTGAAAGTATTTTCTTTGAATTAGTCAATAATGTGTTCAGTGTTTTGATTTCTAGAGTTCCCTTTGAGTGTGGCATGCTTCTACATAGTAGGTTCAGTCTCAGTCTTCCAAGTCAAGACAACACTCTAAGAAGTCTTTGATCACAATATCAATTTTTTTGATGATAACTGGTTTCATTCCGTAATAACCATCCTCTTATCTACAATATTCAAATATATACACCTAGTGAGCAGTATGTGTTTCAACACAATACAGCAATATGTATCACAAAATACTATCATACAACCAGAGAAATGTACAGATAAAATATGGTAAAACATACCTTTTATACACCATGTCCTAAAGTGATAAGGCCATAATGTCAATGTCAAAACATGTAAATATAGTTAGCACAGCATTGTCACATAGATGTAAAATAAGGTGTAGAATAGGCCACATCGTCCACACAGTCATTATTGCTACTGGCTGCTGCAGTACAGTAGCTACCATAAATCTGTTTGCCTACATCCTATCTAGATGTCACTATTGTGGGTCATGTAGTCATCATTTGTGCAAAAAACATAATCTGATAAAAACACAATAGGTAAAATACATGTAGCTGACGTTTAAATATTGATAACTATCATAGAAACCAATTGTGATGCAGTAAAAGACAAATACAGTTACCCATATAAAATTATTAAAGGGAAATATATGAAGATAATAGGTCCGACCCTTTTATAGTGAATTTACACTCAAAAATTAATATACGCAATGCATTGCCTGTAGCAACCTATAAATTACCTATGAAAGATAAATGTCTATAAGACAGCTGAAAAAAGACAGATAAATGATCATCGCCCTCTGTTGGGTCAGCCATCAGGATGTTATGTAGGCACGCACCGATCATACGAACTTAACCACTAGAGGGCTTTACATACATTGCGATATGTCTCCCACAGAAAACGTTAAAACAACATATTAACAGTCAATAAATAAAATTATAAAGTCGGGCCATACATTCCATGAATAGGCAGGACATAATCAGTTACAGGATTAGACCGACTAATGTATGGAAGGAAGGAAAATGCATACTGTTCTCGACATAAATCATCAAGCAAGGATAGCTTTAAATACGCGAGGCATTATTTGGTTATTGTAGTACATTATGAAACAAAGCAGAGAAGGCGGTGGGCACAAAATCGCGTTGTCCACTGAGTATCCTAGTGGTCTCATGCTTTTTGGATTTGTAAATCTCCAGCTCCTATTAACAAGTCGAGAGTGCGACCCTTCTCTGCCCTGTGTAGACTACGCATACAACTCTCAATATTGCCTACAGTGTGGCCAGTTTCTGTTAAATGCATTCCCTATGTAGTTTTGTTATGTGCCTGCATTTAAATGCTCCCTGAATCTTATTTTGCCGCACGAGATCAGCCGAGCGGTCTACAGCGTTGCAGTCATGGACTGCGCGGCTCGTCCCGGTGGAGGTTCGAGTCCTCCCTCGGGCATGGGTGTGTGTGTTTGTCCTTAGGATAATTTAGGTTAAGTAGCGTGTCAGCTTAGGGACTGATAACTGCTAACGTCAAGTCCCATAAGATTTCACACACATCTGAAAATTTTATTGCATCTTATTTTAAAAGAACGACCAGTTTGACTGATATAAAATTTGTCACAACTTATACAAACGATCTTGTAAACCCCAGAACTGTCAAATTTATCAGCTAAACTGAAGCAGCAATATCGCAAGTGCTCCACATCGAGCAACTAGGCAACGACAAACTTTCCCAGCTATGGAGATGGCTATGTGCCCTGGTCAGCACCGATCTATTCTCTGACACAGCTCTCCTCGCCATCTCCTCACATCCGCTTTGCTCTGGCTCAAAGGTCTCCTGAACCTGTTGAGCAAAGAATGACAATTGCTGACAAGCTACACGATGCAATACAGCTCTATTTCGCCAGCCACTGCCTACCTGACAAGTCTCAGGTTCAGGCTCAACGCCCTGCGGCCGGACTTCGCCTTGGCCATACTGTGCCGACCGTTCCGTTCCCTCCGGGAAGAAGTAAACAATTAACTGGGACATCACTGGCTCCACCCATAGTCATCCCCCCTCCTCCAACCGAACCTGCTGCGGCCACCGAACCCCAGCCACTGCCACTGGCAACGAACATTCCGCAGGAAATGCAACTGCACTACCCATACTGTTACTTCAACACACAGTTTGGTGAGGCGGCACGGAACTGCAGACCACCATACTACTTCCAAAACGCCAATCGCAGGTAGGTCCGGGTGCCGCCTCCTGGGCATGACGGGCACCCCCCCCCAGTGCTCCATTCTGTCCGGAAACGACCAGATAATAGTGGACGACTTTACGTTAAAGACATTTTGTTGGAATACCTTTTCCTAGTGGACACAGACACTGATGTTTCACTGCTGCCTACGTCCTTAGCGTCGTCGAACATCTGCCCTTATCATACTTCGCTGCAAGCTGTGAATTCAACTAAACTACAATGCTCGGGTTCAACTTCCCATGTCGTCTCACTCTCCGCAAACTGCAAACTCAAGTGGATACTTTTAGTGTGCGAAATTGACGAACCTGTACTAGGTGTTGACTTCTTGCGACACCACAAACTTTCACCGGACCTAGTGTGAAACACCGTGTTTCATCATCTGTGCAAGATTCACTTCCCCTGTCCTCTGTCGAGCAAACCCCAACGTGACACATCGATCCGGGCTCATCTTATCTGTACATGCTCATCTCTGTCAACAACGTTACAAGAAATCATGCACAAGTGCCCTGTCGAGCTTGAACATGTCGCTCGCCTATGCAAGGAAAACTACGAGCTCTCTTTCCGGCTCCACGAAACACAGCTCCATCTCTGTGATACAGCAAAGGAATTTTGAACACTACAGTAAGGACAAAGCAAGGTCAGTAAGTGCGCCGAATCTGCATGCAGTCCCAGCAATCGAGCCTCTGTGTGTTTACCTCCCGCTACCCCTCGCAAGTGCGCTATCAAGACTGCCATAACATGTACTGACAGTTCCGCAGGGCTACACCCTCTTAACATGGCAGCGTTTGACATTTGGCTGGACACAAGTGCACATGCGCGACGAGTGTCACGTGTTCCGAAACTGATGGCTCCGAACCCGCCCCTCTCAGACAGCACCTCAAACTATGCAACTTCGGCTCCTACGCGCCACTGTGCGACCACCATTGACAACACAAACAGCGCACTCGCACCAAGCTTTTCACCTGTGACTGTGCTGCTCAGGCAGCACCCTCCGACTGTGGACTCACTAACAGCTCACAAGCTCTACCGAGCTCACCTGACCACGGTGCCACTGCTTCGGGCTGGCGGCCATCTTGTCACGTTGACTCCTGGAGCACTTTGCCGCCTCGGCCGCAGTCGGATGCGCCAAGTGGCTCCGAACACGACGACCACACTTCGCCAGCCCCGCCTGCCACACATTGTAAACAAACGACCCCCCCATGCCGCTGGCAACGTTTCTGTTGTCACCAATGGCACGGTCCACAAGCTTCGTCTCACGCCAGGTCCCCCAATCTCCAGTAAACCACGTTGACTTTGTCCCGAGCATCTCTCTGACCTTAAAAATCAGATTTCTGAACTACTAAGTTCCGGCATCTTTGAACACTCTGCCAGTAGCTGGTCTACGCCCATACATATGACACCCAAGAAAGACCACCAATCGAGGTGGCGCAGTGGTTAGCACACTGGACTCGCATTCGGGAGGACTACGGTTCAATCCCGCGTCCGACCATCCTGATTTAGGTTTTCCGTGATTTCCCTAAATCGCTCCAGGCAAATGCCGGGATGGTTCCTTTGAAAGGGCATGGCCAACTTCCTTCCCAGTCCTTCCCTAATCAAATGAGACTGATGACGTAGCTGTTTGGTCTCTTCCCTCAAACAACCCCACCTCCCAAGAAAGACGAGTCCTGGCGCATGTGCAGAGACTACCACCGACTAAACGCGCGATCAATTATGGACACCTACCCCATACCCAACATTGCCAACTTTACCAGTTCCCTCGCAGGTGCAACCACGTTCTCTGTCATTTGATTGCAAATGCGCCTATCACCAGTTTCCCATGGCACCTGAAGACATCGAGAAGACAGCAATCACCATCCCGATCGGGTTATTTCTGTTTCGAATCATGCCCTTCGGTCTGAAAAATGCAACCCATACCTGTCAATGCTTCATCAACGAAGTGCTATTCGACCTAAAATTCTGCTTTGCATATCTTGATACAATTCTTGTGTTGACTCATCCGTCGAGGACAAAATTCGACATGTGCAAACGGTTATGAACACTCTCGCTGCAGCAGGCATCGAGACCAACCAGGACAAATTGCAGCTACATCAACCTGCTGTCACTTTTCTTGGTTTTCGGGTCTCTGCTGACGGAATTTCACCATCCTCTGATAAAGTACAAACAATACTAAACCTATCGAGGCCCTCGTCATTCAAAGAGCTCTGGTGCTTTCTGTCGATGGTTAATTATTATTGCCGACATCTACCTCGGGCTACTGATGGATGCCTTTGGCAGGCAACGAGACTTCTGGATGTCGACCCGTTCCATGGACCCCTGCTCTGACTGACTCTTTCACTGTCCTGAAAATCTTCTTGCCGAGGACTGCACCTTCGCGCATCCTCATCTCAATGTGCAGCTTTTCATCACCACAGATGTGAGCAATACTGCCATTGGCGCTGTCCTTAGCCAGACAATTAACAGCCAAACTTCGCCTCTGCAGTTCTTCTCGCCCAAGCTCACCAATGCACAATGGAAATATTCCGCGTTTGACAGGTAGTTGCTCGCAGTCTACGAAGCGATCAAGCACTTTAAGACTGACGTTGAGGGACACCGTTTCTATGTTTTAATGGACAACAAAGCCCTGGCTGCGGCCATTACAAACCTGCCAGCTGACCCACCTCCTCTCCGCTTCAGATACATGGACTTCATATCTCTGTTCACCACCGATGTCAGACACTTAATGGGTGCTGACAATATAGTTGCTGATTTACTTTCACAAGTCAACACCGTCCATTCACTGTTAGACCTCTCTGAACTGCCGAACCTCCAACCCGCCAATGAGGAAACACAAAACCTGATTTCAGACTCTTCTTCTTCACTACACTTCATCCGCATCACCTTCCCTGGCATTTCTGGTGAGATTTACTGCTACGACAGTGCAGGCATGTTACACCCGCTCATCCCAACCATGTTCCATTGAGTTGTCTTCAACGCATTGCATAATTTAGCCCACCCCATTGTTCGTGTGTCTGCCCGCTTCGTAGTGGAGCGCTTTGTGTGGAGAAATGTCAACAAGGACTGCCAGCAATGGGCACGGTCCTTCATTGCGTGCCAACGCTGCAAAGTACACAAGCACACCCCACCTCCCCTCAGCTCCTTTTCGATCCCTCCTGGGCGTTTCCAGCATATTCATATCAACATTGTCAGCCCTCTTTCCCCCTCTAATGGCTTTCGTTATGTTCACTTGGCTATCAACCGAACAACTCGCTGGGTCGAGGCTGCCTCCCTCCCCTTCCTTAGGATTCTTCCAATGACTCTCAGTCTAGCATCTGCTTTACCGACGATTAACTTTATATGATCATTCCATTTTAAATCACTCCTAATTTATGGAATTAAGTGCTTCCAGTTGCGGACCTGCTATTTTGTAGCTAAATGATAAGGGATCCATCTTTCTATGTATTCGCAGCACATTACACTTGTCTGCATTGAGATTCAATTGCCATTCCCTGCACCATGAGTCAATTCGCTGCAGATCCTCCTGCATTTCAGTGCAATTTTCCATTGTTACAACCTCTCAATATACCACAGCAACATCCGCAAAAAGCCTTAGTGAACTCCCGAAGTCATCCACAAGGTCATTTATGTATAATGTGAATAGCAACGGTCCTACGACACTCCCCTGTGGCACACCTGAAATCACTCTTACTTCGGAAGACTTCTCTCCATTGAGAATGACATGCTGCGTTCTGTTATCTAGGAACTCTTCAACATAATCACACAATTGGTCCGGTAGTCCATATGCTCTTACTTTGTTCATTAAATGACTGTGGGGAATTGTATCGAATGCCTTGCGGAAGTCAAGAAACACAGCATCTACCTGTGATCCCTTGTCTATGGCACTCTGAGTCTCGTGGACGAATAGCATGAGCTGAGTTTCACACTACTGTCTTTCCCAAAGCCCATGCTGATTCCTACAGAGTAGATTTCTAGTCTCCAGAAAAGTCAAATATACTCGAACATAATATGTGTTCCAAAATTCTACAACTGCTCGACATTAGAGACATAGGTCTATAGTTCTTCACATCTGTTCGAAGTCCCTTCTTGAAAACGGGGATGATCTGTGCTCTTTTTCAATCCTTTGGAATGCTGCGCTCTTCTAGAGACGTACGGTACACCGCTGCAAGAAGGGGGGCAAGTTCCTTCGCATACTCTGTGTAAAATTGAACTGGTATCCCATCAGGCCCAGCGGCCTTTACTCTTTTAAGCGATTTTAATTGTTTCTCTATCCCTCTGTCGTCTATTTCAATATCTACCATTTTGTCATCTGTGCGACAATCTAGAGAAGGAACTACAGTACAGACTTCCTTGGTGAAACAGCTTTGGAAAAAGACATTTAGTATTTCTGCCTTTGTGGGGTGGCAGGTGGAATTAGTTGTTATTAATAAAATGTGGAATGTAATGTAGAAAAGATGCATTTCCCGGCCGATTAGCAACATATGTGGTGCAGCAGGTGGAAATAATTGTTAATGAAATGTTCCTATGATTTATTTAATGCTGTTGTTTGCCATTCTCAACACTGGCTCTCTAACTACAATATTGGCAACCAGAAAGTGATTAGCAAAACTTGAAGCCTGTAATTAGAATTTCTTGTGCCCACTTTATGTGAGAAATACACTGATAGCTACAGCTTAGGAGATTATCTGGGATTCATAATCAAAAACGATTCTCTCTAAAATGTTCACTATATTCTGAAAGTCACAGACCAAAAAGAATCCACGCAATCCAACTACCAGAGCAGTTCAGAGTCTAATGCACTGATGCAACTATAACTGTTCAAATTAAATGTTTAAGTGAATGCTCGCCATAATGTGATGATAATGTTCATCAAACACCACGCTAAATAATGGTAGAATGTCTGTCCCGCGGCGGCACGTGAAAATACGACATACGCAAACTGAAGATAGATCATTAAAGTCATCCCAGAATTAACACTTCACTCGAAAATGATTTCATGGTTACGCGTATCCCGAGTAACTTATAATGGCATCCGAGGCTGTTTATAACAATGATACCGACGCGACACGACTCCTGGCACAGATGGTGCGCTGATCAGCTTCTGGAGAGAACTGGGGCCTCTTTCTTTCTTGCGCAGCATCCTTATATATAAAGCCACGGTGCGGATGGCTAAGGGAACGCCTGATTAAATCCACTCTCCCGACTAGCCGCTGGGCTAGTAATGCATCACTTTAAGTTATCGAATAAATCATTGCTTCCTTTGCTGATGGCCGATGAAGCTCTCAATTTAAATGTGCTATCAGCACACAGGTAAGTAATCATAATAAAAGTCTGACGTGGCTAAGTCAAATATTTTTGGTGAGAGAATTAATTTAATTACACTATACGCAGTAGACGAGCTCTGAACTTGCCATTTGGAGATACGGTATCGCTATAGTTTTATAGTTATTCAGTTGAAACTTTGCACATCGTAATGATTATAGCGGATCTCTCTTCTACATAAATTTAGACATCCTAGCTTTATTTATTCACCTACTTAATCTATATTGCTTCCTTAATTTTTAAGACAAAACCAGAAAATCAGGAATTTCAACTAAAATTTAAATTTGTGAGATCCAGAATACTGTTTCTACTAATTTATTATGAAAAAGGAATCTAAATATAAATTTTTAAATTTCTAGCTCTTTTCTGTTGCGCCAATGATTTTTAAAGAAAAACGTTCAAATTTCGAAAATGGTTAAAGTTATTGAACTGATATTCAACACATACTGATTTAGTATTACTCCTGACATGCTAGAAACGTTTCAGGTTATTTACTTGATTTTTAAAGTATTGTGCAACATTTATGACGTCAGAGCTAGTTACAGCGGACTGGCTGGCACACAATGGAAAGACTGATGTGAATTTTATACAGCACGAGTAGGCTGCTTCCCTACACTGTCATCCTCTGTTTCAGTACCATTTTGGTCACAGAGTGTCTGGACATTTTGTTTTGATCCACCTACCGCTTTGACATAAGACCAAAATTTTTTAGGATTTTCTGCCAAGTCAGTACATAGAACTTTACTTTCAAATTCACTGAACGCCTCTTGTATAGCCCTCCTCACACTGCATTTCGCTTCGTGTGACTTTTGTTTGTCTGCAAGGCTTTGGCTATGTTTATGTTTGCTGGAAGTTCCCTTTGCTTCCGCAGCAGTTTTCTAACTCCGTTGTTGTACCACGGTGGCTCTTTTCCATCTCTTATGATCTTGCTTGGCACATACTCATTTAACGCATATTGTACGATGGTTTTGAACTCTGTCCACTGATCCTCAACACTATATGTACTTGAGACAAAACTTTTGTGTTGAGCCATCAGGTACTCTGAAATCTGCTTTTTACCACTTTTGCTAAACAGAAAAATCTTCCTACCTTTCTTAATATCTCTATTTACGGCTGAAATCATCAATGCAGTAACCACTTTATGTTTGTATGACCTCGTCCTTACCATTAACACAGCAAATAAGGCACTTCAAGCAGAAAACATGGACATGAAAGTAGCAACTAAATCCTTTGAAAGTCTAGTGAAGTTTATTGAGAATGTCTGTGAAGAAGGTTTTGTTAATGTGCAGATAACAGCGAATGAGATACCTGAAAGTTAATAGATTGAATCAAAATTTTTAGAAAAGAAAATTGCCAAGAAGGCTAAGCAATTTGATTATAGAGGTGACAACATGGTTTGCAGATCTCAGTCTTCAGAGGAAAACTACAAAATCGATTTTTTCCTATCCTGTTGTTGACACAGTGTTGAAAAGTTTGAAAGGAAAGTTTGGCCAACTGGCTAAGTGTTCTGGAATATTCAGCCTTTTGTTTTCCCCATAAAGTTTAAAATACATACAGGACAAAGAACTGGAAATGCTGTGTAAAACTCTTGAGAAAGAGCTACGTGTAAACATAAATGGAGAATGTTCAAAAGACATTGTTGCATCAGACCTTTTGACAGAAATTAAAGTGTTCAGAGAAACTGTGTCCAATGATGTGAAAACACCTATGTTAATATGTAAGTGCTTGAATGACATTGGAAAATCATTTTGCAACATTCATGTCGCCTACAGAATTTTGCTAATTGTGCCAGTGACTGTCACGTCCACTCAAAGGAGCATTTCATGTTTAAAGCCTATCGAGAATTATTTTTGAAATGGCATCTCACAAGAAAGCCTGTCTCAACTTACCATGCTGTCAGTGGAACACGACGTGATTTCAAAATTGAGTTTTGATTTATTATTGATGAATTTGCTTGTCTAAAAGCAAGGAAAAGATATTTTGTGTAAAGTGTGTAAAGCAGAAAACCCTTACTGTTTATAACCTACAAATCATTTAATTTCTTGTAAATATAGAGCACAGTCAAGTGATGAATACAGTTATGTGTATATCCTGAACAACACTTGTGAACCTTAGTTGATTTTGAATTTCATTACATTGGAATGATTCCCATAGTTAAGTTAGTTTTTATTATTAACATTTTAGTAATTGCCATACCTATTAAGGTTCTTCTCCAGTAATTTTTTTCTTATCACAACAGTAGGTCTGCTGTAGTAACAGTCATTTGATATATTGGTACTATGTCAATGACGAAACTTAGAATTCTTTTGAACGTGTCGAAGGTATATAATCTGGGCTGGAGGAGGTGCGAGGAAGGGGGAAGGGTGATAGGGTGCAGCAGAGCTCTGCGGGGAAGATTTGCACATGAACCTACGCCAGCTAAGGTCGGCCCCGTTCCGTAGGTAAATTATCGTTTTAACATTTTGTTAGGTCACCTGCAAGTTCTATTTGTAAATAGTTTAACATTGTAACTTTGCCAAATATTTCTACCATTGGCACTAGCAATCCAAATTTAATCTCGGAAGAAGGGAAAAATTTGAACGAAATTTTAGATCAGTGGATTCCCAACCTTAGAAATGGAAGAAAAATGACAAAGATCAAACGGCAGTTGGGTTAACGATACATTTCTTCCAAAGGCAAACATATTTCTGGTTGGTCAGTTAACCTATCATTGCGTGTACCTAAAAGGGATGTGTGCGATACATGCTACATGTTCTTTCATATGAATACCACAGAGAAACACATTCACCCTTCAAAGCAGGATTTACATTGATCTGAAGCGTTTAGCTAGTGCTAGGAAAGAAAAGTACTTGTGGTTTTGGGTTAGCATCATTGATAAGTAATCAAAACAGCCTCAGTCCTGGGTTTGAATCCTGCCACTGCTTAAATTTTGAATAAAAATCATCAGCAATTGTGGCCAAAGAAATCACCCTCATTCTGCAGACGGCCATGCCAAAGAGGGCGGAGGAGCATATAGTGGTTCAGGGCACTCTCTTGCTTGTGGGGTGTGAAACTACCTGCAAAGATGTAAGAGTCAACAAAGACCAACAGCATGAGGATGTGAAAGGCAATGGAAGCCACTGCATTAAAGACACAGTGTTTATTCCCAGGACATGTGGCCCGTAATTGAAGAGGTGTCATGATGATCTCTCCACTAGCAAAAGATTCCGGAATAGCCCCATTCGCACCTACGGCAGGGGACTGCCAAGCGGGAAGTGACCTGAGAAAAAGATTGAATAACCAACAAAAGAATAATGTTCTATGAGTCGGGGCATGGAATGTCAGAAGTTTGAACATTGTAGGGAAGGTACAAAATCTCAAAAGGGAAATGCAAAGGCTCAAATGAGATGTATAGTGGGAGTCAATGAAGTGAAATGTAAAAAGGAGACAAGGATTTCTGGTCAGAGGAGTATAGGGTAATATGAACAGCAGCAGACAATGGTATAACAGAAGTAGGGTTCATTATAAAGTAGAAGGTAAGGGCAGAGACTGAGTTACTGTGAACATTTCAGTGATAGTTCCCATAAGAATCAAAATCAAACCGAGACCGACAACGGCAGTTCAGGTATATGTGCCTATGTTGCAAGCATTGTATGGTGGTGAAACATGGACTGTGGGAACACTGGAACAGAGGATAATCAAAGCAATTTAGATGTGGTTCTACAGATGAATGTTGAAAATCAGATGGACCGATAAAGTAAGGAATGAGGAGGTTCTGCGTAGAATCAGAGAGGAAAGGAATATATGGAAAACACAGACAAGAAGAAGGGACCGGATGATAGGACATCTGTTAAGACATCAAGAAATAACTTCCATGGCACTAGATGGAGGTTTAGAGGAACACAGAGATTGTTCAAATCTTTGAGGATGTAGGTTGCAAGTGCTGCTATGAGATGAAAGACACAGGAGAGGAATTTAGGCAACATCAGACTGGTCAGAAGACTGATGACTCGAAAGGAAAGACAGGATAAAGTTGGCAGCTGCATCAGGGTAAACCCGTTTAGCCAAATTTGACCTGGAGGCTGTCTGCTACTGTCCAAAACATTGTTTTATCCAAGAAGGCTTGTTGTGTACAGCTTAACTGTACAAAACAGCTTCAAGAGAAGCTGCTTAATACATAAGGGGTGAAATGACAGCCAAATGTGGCTCTGCAGAAATTGGCTCCTACTTGTTTAATTTTCTAGAAACAAATGCAGATGGGAAAGAATGGAATTTCTTTTCTGAAACATGTGGAGGGCAAGAGAGAAATACAAACATGCTTGCTATGTCGCTATATGCTGTTGAGCATCATGATATCCCTGTACTGAACCTTATGTTCTTTGAGCTATGTCACTCGCAAATGGAGTGCAACTTAGTTCATGCCTCAGTAAAACGAAAAGAAACTGCTTTGTATATTTGACCCATCAGCATGATTCACTGCCATCAGAATGACAAATAAAAAATACCATGTTACTGACGTTCAGCAGAAGAATGTACTGGATTCCCCAGAACTGAGACGCTAAAAATTAAAGAACAGAAAAGTTGATAGTGACAAAAATAATGATATTCTTGTTTCAGTATAAAAAAGAAAACTCACAACATGTTTATTTTAAATACAGCAACAGTGAATCTTAAGACTGTAAAACAATGGAAATCTTCCATAGAGCTAAAACGAGGTTGCAAGAATCTTTTGCTCATCAATCTTTGTATTCTTCTCCAATTCCCATACAGAAAGAAAAAAGGTTAAGGATCATCTAAATCTCTGTAACACAAGGATAATATAAGAGCAACATCATCACTTTTACAACTTATTAATGGCAGATACAACAGCTTGTGCAGAAAGATACATTAATGTTGATGGTAATGATGACTGAAGTATAGTCAGCTCGCAGTAAATCTTTTCTGTTGTTTCATTGACATCTTCACAAATAAATAAAATAATTATGTTGTGTTTCTCATATATTTTGTGATGTCTTCACAGTGATTTTTCTTTGTCATATTTGAAGTCAAATGGCAATATCATTAGGATTTATTTGTGAAGCTCTGTAAAACACTGATAAACCTCTAAAACTAATTGTTAAGGATGTTTAATGGAATTAAGCAAAGTATTTTGTTTATGAGTGCATTACATGTTGTTGTTATTTCTGCTAAATAAGATGTAACAACCCAGAGCACCAAAATGTTGACAGTCAAAACAATGTATCAGCAACATGACATGCCTATCTTTCTGTTTAATGCTGAACTGGAAAAATTGTTGAATGAGTGTAAACACACTCTAACCACGACGAGGTATCATGATCGTAAGTGTTGTGAATTTCCACTGTTGCAAACTTTCTTTTGCCTTTATCTCGTTGTTGTTGTTGTGGTCTTCAGTCCTGAGACTGGTTTGATGCAGCTCTCCATGCTACTCTATCCTGTGCAAGCTTCTTCATCTCCCAGTACCTACTGCAACCTACATCCTTCTGAATCTGCTTGGTGTATTCATCTCTTGGTCTCCCTCTACGATTTTTACCCTCCACGCTGCCCTCCAATACTAAATTGGTGATCCCTTGATGCCTCAGAACATGTCCTACCAACCGATCCCTTCTTCTCGTCAAGTTGTGCCACAAACTTCTCTTCTCCCCAATCCTATTCAATACTTCCTCATTATTTCTGCGATCTACCCATCTAATCTTCAGCATTCTTCTGTAGCACCACATTTCGAAAGCTTCTATTCTCTTCTTGTCCAAACTATTTATCGTCCATGTTTCACTTCCATACATGGCTACACTCCATACAAATACTTTCAGGAAAGACTTTGTGACACTTAAATCTATACACGATGTTAACAAATTTCTCTTCTTCAGAAACGCCTTCCTTGCCATTCCAAGTCTACATTTTATATCCTCTCTACTTCGACCATTATCAGTTATTTTGCTCCCCAAATAGCAAAACTCCTTTACTACTTCAAGTGTCTCATTTCCTAACCTAATTCCCTCAGCATCACCCAACTTAATTCGACTACATTCCATTATCCTCGTTTTGCTTTTTTTGGTGTTCATCTTATATACTCCTCTCAAGACACTGTCCATTCCATTCAACTGCTCTTCCAAGTCCTTTGCTGTCTCTGACAGAATTACAATGTCATTGGTGAACCTCAAAGTTTTTATTTCTTCTCCATGGATTTTAATACCCACTCCGAACTTTTCTTTTGTTTCATTTACTGCTTGCTCAATATACAGATTGAATAACATCGGTGAGAGGCTACAACCCTGTCTCACTCCCTTCCCAACCACTGCTTCACTTTCATGTCCCTCGACTCTTATAACTGCCATCTGGTATCTGTACAAATTGCAAATAGCCTTTCGGTCTCTGTATTTTACCCCTGCCAGCTTTAGAATTTGAAAGAGAGTATTCCAATCAACATTGTCAAACATCTGTCAACACCTGCTTTCTTTGGGATTGGAATTATTATATTATTCTTGAAGTCTGAGGGTATTTCGCCTGTTTCATACATCTTGCTCACCAGATGGTAGAGTTTTATCAGGACTGGCTCTCCCAAGGCCGTCAGTAGTTCCAATGGAATGTTGTCTACTCCGTGGGCCTTGTTTCGACTCAGGTCTTTCAGTGCCCTATCAAACTCTTCACGCAGTATCGTATCTCCTATTTCATCTTCATCTACATCCTCTTCCATTTCCATAGTATTGTCCTGAAGTACATCGCCCTTGTGTAGACCCTCTATATACTCCTTCCACCTTTCTGCTATCCCTTCTTTGCTTAGAACTGAGTTTCCATCTGAGCTCTTGATGTTCATACAAGTGGTTCTCTTATCTCCAAAGGTCTCTTTAATTTTCCTGTAGGCAGTATCTATCTTACACCTAGTGAGATAAGCCTCTACATCCTTACATTTGTCCTCTAGCCATCCCTGCTTAGCCATTTTGCACTTCCTGTCGATCTCATTTTTTGAGACATTTGTATTCCTTTTTGCCTGCTTCAGTTATTGCATTTTTATATTTTCTCCTTTCATCAATTAAATTCAATATTTCTTCTGTTACCCAAGGATTTCTACTAGCCCTCATCTTTTTACCTACTTGATCCTCTGCTGCCTTCATTACTTCATCCCTCAAGGCTACCCATTCTTCTTCTACTGTATTTCTTTCCCCCATTCCTGTCAATTGTTCCCTTATGCTCTCCCTGAAACTCTGTACAACCTCTGGTTCTTTCAGTTTATCCAGGTCCCATCACCTTAAATTCCCACCTTTTTGCAGTTTCTTCAGTTTTAATCTACATGTCATAACCAATAGATTGTGGTCAGAGTCCACATCTGCCCCTTGAAATGTCCTACAATTTAAAACCTGATTCCTAAATCTCTGTCTTACCATTATATAATCTATCTGATACCTTTTAGTATCTCCAGGATTCTTCCATGTATACAACCTTCTTTTATGATTCTTGAACCAAGTGTTAGCTATGATTAAGTTATGCTCTGTGCAAAATTCTACCAAGGAGCTTCCTCTTTCATTTCTTAGCCCCAATCCATATCCACCTACTACGTTTCCTTCTCTCCCTTTTCCTACACTCGAATTCCAGTCACCCATGACTATTAAATTTTCACCTCCCTTCACTATCTGAATAATTTCTTTTATTTCATCATGCATTTCTTCAATTTCTTCATCATCTGCAGAGCTAGTTGGCATATAAACTTGTACTACTGTAGTAGGTGTGGGCTTCGTATCTATCTTGGCCACAATAATGCGTTCATTATGCTGTTTGGAGTAGCTTACCCACACTCCTATTTTTTTATTCATTATTAAACCTACTCCTGCATTACCCCTATTTGATTTTGTGTTTATAACCCTGTAGTCACCTGACTAGAAGTCTTGTTCCTCCTGCCACCGAACTTCACTAATTCCCTCTATAATTAACTTTAACCTATCCATTTCCCTTTTTAAATTTTCTAACCTACCTGCCCTATTAAGGGACCTGACATTCCATGCTCCAATCCGTAGAACACCAGTTTTCTTTCTCCTGATAATGACATCCTCTTGAGTAGTCCCCGCCCGGAGATCCGAATGGGGGACTATTTTACCTCCGGAATATTTTACCCAAGAGGACACCATCATCATTTAATTATACAGGAAAGCTGCATGCCCTCGGGAAAAATTACGGCTGTAGTTTCCCCTTGCTTTCAGCCGTTCGCAGTACCAGCAAAGCAAGGCCCTTTTGGTTATTGTTACAAGGCCAGATCAGTCAATCATCCAGACTGTTGCCCTTGCAACTACTGAAAAGGATGCTGCCCCTCTTCAGGAACCACAGGTTTGTCTGGCCTCTCAACAGATACCCCTCCATTGTGGTTGCACCTATGGTACGGCTATCTGTATCACAGAGGCACGCAAGCCTCCCCACCAACGGCAAGGTCCATGGTTCATGGGGGGGCCGTTATCTCATAACACACATTTTGTAGATATAAATAAAATAGAAAGAAACTTCGCCCATGGGAAAAATATATTAAAAACAAAAATTCCAAGACTTACCAATCGGGAAAGCACCGGCAGACAGGCACAATGAACAAAACACACAAACACACACACAGAATTACTAGCTTTCACAACCGATGGTTGCTTCTTCAGGAAAGAGGGAAGGAGAGGGAAAGACGAAAGGATGTGGGTTTTAAGGGAGAGGGTAAGGAGTCATTCCAATTCCGGGAGCTGAAAGACTTCCCTTAGGGGGACCGCGCGCGCACACACACACACACACACACACACACACACACACACACACACACACACACACACACATATCCATCCGCACATACACAGACGGATGGATATGTGTGTGTGTGTGTGCGAGCGTACACCTGTCCTTTTTTCCCCCTAAGGGAAGTCTTTCCGCTCCCGGGATTGGAATGACTCCTTACCCTCTCCCTTAAAACCCACATCCTTTCGTCTTTCCCTCTCCTTCCCTCTTTCCTGAAGAAGCAACCATCGGTTGCGAAAGCTAGTAATTCTGTGTGTGTGTGTTTCGTTCATTGTGCCTGTCTGCCGGCGCTTTCCCGCTTGGTACATTTTGAAGATACATTGTTATGTCTCTAAACGCCCTCTAAACTACATGAGACTGCAGAGCATGCTCCCAGAGCATGTCAAGGCAGGTTTCCTTTGCCTCTGTGTGTGGCCTTATGTCCCCAGCCCAGTGTGCTGTTTTAAATCCAAGCACTTAGGGCAAACTACTCTCGGTTGTAAGGGAGAGGTCATTTGTGGCAAAATTTGGTAAGGCCACCCATGAAGGAGTTGATTGCTCATCTCCTCCAGAGTGTGTAAATTGCTCTGGAGATCAGCCTGTCTGGAGTAAGGACTGCAGTGTCTTCCTTGAAGAAAGAAAGGTAGAGGAAATAAAACAACAAAGCATATCTAGTATGGTGAGGCCAAAAGGTTTTTAAAGTCATGCAGCCCGCCATGCTCATTGCCTCCTTTGCTTCTGTTCGTAAACAGCGAGACTGATCCTGCTACACGAACAATCACTGCTTGTGTTAGCAGTAGTACCTGTGTCTGTTAATGCACTTGTGTTGCTGCAGTTACTTCAAAGCCTATATCATCACCCAGAACATTAGAAAATGCCATGGTTGCTGATGTCGTGGAGCTCCTTGCTCCTACAAAGGCTCAGTCTGGTCCATTGTTCGGTGCTGCCACTACAACCTCTGCTGTTGTGGGTCCGAAACCTCCCCAGGGGGAGAAGAAAAGGGGGGGGGCAAAGAATCAGCCGCTGACAGAGACTGGAAGTAAGCAGTCTGATGATGTCAGTGTTGCTCTCTCTGACATCTATCATGATTTGTGTTTAGATATGATGGACCTTATTGTTGGTATAGGGCACTCATCTTGGCCCAAAACCAAACCACTACCTATTACAGGCTCCCCTCCCTAGTGGAAAGACAGGGTGAGACTGCAACACCCATGATAAATGGTTCCCATACTGCTGTGAAACATTAATAGGTTCAGGACACATGGAGGAATTGAAACTCCTAACACAGGAACATACTGTCTGCTTGTGTTTGCAGAAAACACATTTTAAAGCATGTGGTGCCCCTTTACTATGGGGCTAAACCCGTCATCCGAAGGATGACCTGACTGTGGAAAGGGCCAAGGGAGGGGTTGCCATGTTTGTCAATAACTCACACCATTCCTCCATTCTCTGCTTTGACACTGATCTGCAAGTTACAGCCATTGCAATTGATGTGGTCAGAAGATCAGTATCTGCTCGCTGTACTTACATCCACAGGATGCAATCAACACTCAGGCTCTCAAAGTCCTTATATATTAACTCCCCAGCCCCTTTCTGCCATTGCCATCAGGGTCCGAGCATTCTTTTGCTGGGTATGGGCTTGATGACCCCGGGGTTCCTGAGCTGGGGACTGGTAAGTGCCACCAGTCCTCTGTCACCATAAACTCTGGCATGCTTCGGTGACCACTGTGCAGCATGGTGGTGGAAAGTTGTGTGCCTCAAGGAATGGGGATCTTGGCTTGACTGCCCGGATTGCAAGGATGGTAAAAACCTCTAAATATATATATAAAAAAATCCCTCAGTCTTAAGGTGTGCTGCACGCTGATGAGATCCGTGGCTGTTGAGGTGGAGTAGTAACTAGTGGACTACCTCTGGGGAACCTGCTGCACCTCTGTTGTGTAAGCTCTACTCAGGCATGTGGGACTCTGTCTGAGTGGACCCTTATTTCCCTAGCTGCTCTTAGGACTAAATTGGATACTCTGAAATTTTCTTTTCCTTCTCCCAGTGGAAAGAATATGCCGCTGGAACGTACTAACACCCAAACTAATAAGAGGGCTTGGGTAGCTAGCCCTCCACATGCGAGAGCAAAGCAATATGCATCAGTCAAGAGTAACAGAACTTATGCCCGTAATCAGAATGTGTTTTTAGAGTGAAGTCTTGCCTTTCTACATTCAGAAGGGCTTAGACGGGACACTGTTGGTTGAAATATCCAGTTCCCAACAGGCTGTAAACTTTCAGAGTGCTATGTGCCTGGGGGAATATGCCATTGACACAGAGCTCCACAGCATCTTGAAAATCAGCAAAGGTGTTGTATCATGTAGGGTCCTAGTTGATATACCTATCAAAGAACTGAAGAGTGAATGGGCTCCAAGGGTATTGTTGATGTTCAGAACATTATGTAAATGGTGGATGGAGACCTGATGAAATCTGACTCCTTCATTCTTACCTTCAATACCTCCAAACTCCCAGAGTATGTCAAGGCAGACTTTCTTTGTCTAAATATTTGGACATATGTCCCAAACCCAATGTGCTGTTTTAAATGTCAGTATTTTGTGCATACAACCCTAGCATGTAAAGAAGAAGTGACATGTGGCAACTGTGGTAAGACTGCTCATGATGGAGTTAGTTGCTCATCTCTTGCCAAATGTATCAACTGCTCTGGAAACCACTGTTTGGAGTAGGGACTGCAGAATTTTTCTAGAGAACACAAACTACAGGAAATAAAAACAACAAAGCATATCCTCTATGGTAAGGCCAGAAAGATCTACAGGTTCATGCAGCCTTTCACATTTGCTACATCTCTTGCATCAATGCTTCAGAAGCCTCCCCCAAAAGCTGATATCTCTACACAAATGGAGGTGGCGATTGTCACTTCTAGCACCTGCATGTGCCAGTGCATTTGCAAGGCAACAAATGTTTCAGAGCTTGCAGCCCCCCCCCCCCCTCCTGAACAGCAGACAAAGATACAGTAGCCAACATGGGCGAAGCCCCAGGCATTTTCAATGGCTGAGACTGTTCAGAAGCCCAGCACGGCCATTACCACCATGCCTTTTCCAGCTCCAGCAAAGACCTCAAAACAGCAAAAAGGAACTGGAAAGCAGCAACAGCAGATAAAATCAAGCTATAAACTGTTGGCCATGCCAATGTAATTCTATTTGATGCTTCATCTGATTCTTCCCCAGAGCTGATGGAGTATGGGGTATGTGTGGGGAAATCATCTCACCTCATGACTGAACCTCCACTCTCTGCAGTCCCCCCATCCAGCAGAGAGACAGAATAGAGGTGCTAACCTCGTGATTGATGGCTCCCATACTTCGGTAGAATTTGCAGGGGTTCAGGATGCATATGGAGGAACCTTCATCTATTATCTCAGGATAGACCACTGTGTCTGCATCTCCAGGAGATCTTTTTCCATCAGTCATATACCCCTGAACTACGAGGCTATGTATTCCACAAGAAGGACCACCTGCATGGAGAGAGAGCTGTAGAAAGTGTAGTTATTTTCATCAGTATCAACTACCAGTCCTCGGCTCTCTCTCAATTACAATGAATTTACAAGAAGTTGCCACATCAGCCACATGATGAACTTGACAAAGAGGCTCTAAATGACCTTCTTACACAGCACCATTACTCCTTTGTCCTCTATGGTGGTTTTAATACACTTAATGTGGATTGGGGCTCTACAACTACCTGACCCAGGCATAGAGCAATTGAAAGGCTTCTCATGTCAGCATGTGCACATTTGCTAAATATGGGACAGAGCACGCAGTTCTGCACTGCAACTGAGTCATTATCTGCCATCAATATCTCACTTTGCTCGACAGCCCTTGGTCACATTGTTCATTGGGAAGTGGTCACTTCCTGATCTGGATTCACCTGCCATACCCCCCTGCGGGTTCGGGGGTTAGAATAGGCCCGCGGTATTCCTGCCTGTCGTAAGAGGTGACTAAAAGGAGTCTCAAACTTTTCGGCCTTATATGATGGTCCCCTGTTGGGTTTGACCTCCATCTCTCAAAATTTTCCGAAGAGCGAGCCAATTGGGGAAGGGCGCCTTACTTGGTGCATTGTGTCCATCTTGCGATCAGTCCTTTCGCCAGCTTATACACCGTTGAACTGCAGTCCTGTCCGCTCTCCATCTCTTGGGCATGACTCTTTTTCTGCGTGCAGATAACACCTTGCACTGTGCAGTGCCTCTTTCTGCACCGACGGCGACCATGGACCACATGTTACCTAACATCCAGCACGGTAGCCAGTCCGTTGTGGTGGGGCCGCCATGTACCCTGTTGGTTGTAGCCCCCTGACAACACAGGGATCGCTCTACTGATGCCTGCGCTGTTAACTCCCCATGTATGCCAAGGAGTAGATGCCTATCTTCCTGGGGTATCGGGACTCCCGGCAACGGCCATCCTGCCAGGTGGCTCTTGCCATGGCTGGGTGGCGCCCGTGGGGAAGGCCCTTGGTCGGAGTAGGTGGCATCAGGGCGGATGAACCGCAATGAAGCGTGGTACATCGTCTCTCGCTGGTGGCCAGCCGCCAGCAGTCTCTAAGCATTCTCGGGCTCAGTTTAACGCTCAGAAGTACGATCCGAAAACGTTCCCCTCCCTGGCCACACTGTGGGAGGAACGTAAGTCTCAGGAAGGCAGTAGCAGTTATTCGCCCCGCTTCTTAGTTTGTACAAGGGTTGATGGGGAGTGTTTTCTCTCCACTAAGCCTCAGTTCTTCATCAAGCATTTAGAGGACAAGTTTGGGGAGGTGGAGGGCTTGTCAAAAATGCGCTCTGGGTCAGTCCTGATACAAACGGCATCCTCTGCCCAGTCACGACGATTACTCGCTTGTGACAAGTTGGGGGATGTTGCCGTTACGATCACACCCCATAAGAGTTTAAATATGGTCCAGGGAGTTATTTACCATAGGGATCTTCTTTTGCAGTCTGATGAAGAGCTGCGCGCCAATTTAGAGCGCCGAGGTGTACATTTCGTCCAGTGCGTTCATCGGGGTCCGAAGGAAAATCAGATTGCTACCGGTGCCTTCATCTTGGCCTTCGAAGGGGATGTATTACCGGAAAAAGTCAAGGTGATGGTCTACCGATGTGACGTTAAGCCCTATATCCCTCCCCTGATGCGGTGCTTTAAGTGCTGGAAGTTCAGCCATATGTCTTCTCGCTGCACTTCCAGCCTCACATGTCGAGATTGCGGATGCCCATCACATCCCAATACTCTATGTGCCCCGCCTCCCATCTGTGTCAACTGCGGGGAGCACCATTCACCTTGCTCGCTAGACTGCCGAATTTTCCAGAAAGAGCATAAAATCATGGAATACAAGACCCTGGACTGACTAACCTATACTAAGGCCAAGAGGAAATATGACCAACTCCATCCTGTGAGAATGACATCTTCCTACGCTGCTGCTACAACACCTGTGCTAGCCCTGTCTGTTTCTCCAATTGTGGCTGGACCGATGAGTAGTAAAACTCCTCCTGCCCCCTCGCGAGTGGGGGGGCTATACCCACCGGGTTGCTCCTGCGCCAACTACCTCAGGAGCAACACCATCCCACCCATCGGGGACGTCCGTCCCCACTTCTAAGCCAGAGAAGTGTCCAACTTCTTCAGCTTCTCACGCTCGCAAGGGGTCCTTTGGGTCCCTCCCTTCCCAGGTTTCCGCCAGCGAGAAGCCTGACGACCGACAATGGTGTAAGTGCCCGCAATCAGCTGGTCGTAGGGCTTCACGATCCTCCTCCTTCCTGGAGACTGAATTGGTGAAGCCCTCCCAGCCGGTGCGAACCAAGGAACGGCGTGAGAAACCCAAGAAGAGCTCTCAGCCCAAGGAACTCGCAGTGGCAGCCATCCCACCGCAACCTTCCAGCTCTGCGTCTGAGGATGCGGTGGAGATTCTGGCGTCCGCTGAGGACCTCGATCTCGCCGGTCCATCAGATGCGATGGAAAGCACTATCACAGGTGCTAAATCAGAGGCAGCAGGTGACCCAGCGACGTAATCTCCCTTCCCAGTCCCGTCAAGCCTTTCTCAGCCATGGACAACACCATCCTCCAGTGGAACTGCAGCGGTTTCTTCCTCCATCTAGCTGAGCTCCGCCAACTTATCAGCCTTCACCCTTTCCTCTGCATTGCTCTGCAGGAAACTTGGTTTCCGGCAATGCGAACCCCCGCCCTCCGTGGCTATCAGGGTTATTATAAGAACCGGGCAGCTTATGAAAGGGTGTCTGGTGGCATCTGCGTCTATGTCCTGAACTCTCTTCACAGCTAGTCTGTACCTCGCCACACACCTTTAGAGTCTGTTGCTGTTCGGGTGTGGACGCCACAGGCTGTTAGCGTCTGCAGTCTTTACCTTCCACCGGATGGTGATGTCGTGCATTATGTCCTGGCTGCTCTGATAGCTCAATTGCCTCCACCTTTCCTGTTACTGGGCGACTTTAACTCCCATAACCATCTGTGGGGTGGGTCAGTGGCAACAGGTCGAGGCGCCATCGTTGAGCATTTCTTGGCGCAGCTCGATCTCTTGATCTTAAATAATAGTGTCTTCACACACTTCAGTGTGGCGCATGGCACATACTCCGCCATTGACCTTTCCATCTGTAGCCCTAGCCTCTTACCGTCTGTCCAATGGAGAGTGCATGACGACCTGTGTGGTAGTGACCACTTTCCGATCTTTCTGTCACTGCCACAGCGTCAGTCTTCTGGGCGCCCTAGCAGATGGGCTATGAATCAGGCTGACTGGGACTTGTTCTCCTCCACCGCCGCTATTGAGCCTCTCTCTACCGATGACATTGATGCAGTGGTTCAATCGGCCACCACCGGCATCGTTACTGCTGCCGAATCTGCCATTCCCCGTTCTTCTGGGTCCCCTCGGCGGCGGACTGTGCCTTGGTGGTCGCCTGACATCGCTGAAGCGATTAAAGCTTGCCAGTGGGCGCTCCAGCGTCACAAGCGACATCCCTCAATCGACCACTTTATCGCTTTCAAGCGGCTGCGTGCGCGAGCCCGCTGCATTATCCGCCAATGCAAGCAGGAGTGCTGGGAGCGGTATGTGTCCACCATTGGCCTCCATGTCACTCCATCGCAGGTCTGGGCCAAGATTCGCCGCCTCTATGGCTATCGGACCCCTGTCAGTGTCCCTGCGCTCTCACTGAATGGAGCAGTTTGTACTGACTCCGACGTCATTGCAAACTGCTTGGCAGAGCCCTTTGCTATGAATTCCACTTCTGCCAACTACCCCTTGGGCTTCCGCTCCATTAAGGAGCTGATAGAACGTCGGAGTCTTTCTTTTCGCATTCACCATCCTGAATTTTACAACGTTCCATTCAGTGAGTGGGAATTTCGAAGTGCCATTGCCGCTTGTCCTGATACCGCTCCTGGGCCAGATAGCATCCACTCTCAGATGCTGAAACACCTTTCAGTGGACTGCCAGCGAGGCCTTCTCGATCTTTACAACCGCATTGGGTCGAGGGTGAGTTTCCGTCACAATGGCGGGAAAGTCTTGTTGTCCCCATTCTGAAACCAGGGAAGAACCCTTTGGAGGTGGACAGCCTCACCAACCTTCTTTGCAAGTTGCTTGAACGGATGGTGAGCCGGCGCTTGAATTGGGTACTGGAGTCTCGGGGCCTTCTGGCTCCGTCTCAGGGTGGGTTCCGTAAAGGCCGCTCTGCCGCCGACAATCTGGAGAGCCTGGAGTCGGCCATCCGTACTGTCTTTGCCCACCGTCAGCATCTGGTTGCTGTCTTTTTCGACATGCGGAAGGCGTGTGATACGACATGGCGCCATCACATCCTTTCTACGCTTCATGGATGGGGTGTTCGGGGCCCTCTGCCGATCTATATCCGCAATTTTCTGTCGTATCGTACCTTCCGCGTGCACGTCGCGGCCTCATATAGTTCCTCCCAAGTCCAGGAGAACGGTGTGCCACAGGGTTCTGTTCTCAGTGTGTGTCTGTTTTTAATAGCTATTAATGGGCTCGCTGCGGCCGTGGGAAATACTGTCTCCGCTTCCCTGTATGCTGACGACTTCTGCCTTTACTACAGCTCTATTGACATTGCAGCTGCTGAACGTCAGCTACAGGGCGCAATCCGCAAGGTGCAGTCTTGGGCTATAGCGCATGGTTTTTAGTTTTCCGCAGCCAAGACTTTCGTTACGCATTTCTGCCGGCGACGCACTGTTCACCCGGAGCCGCGGCTTTATCTTGACGGCGAGCTTCTTAAAGTGGTGGAGTCACATAGGTTTTTGGGGATGGTTTTTGATGCCTGGTTGACTTGGCTGCCTCATATTCGGCAGCTTAAACAGGCGTGTTGGCGGCATCTAAATGCTATGCGATGCCTGAGCCACACCAGGTGGGGCGCCGACCAGTCTACGGCTTTACCAGGCGTTAATCCAGTTCCGTCTGGACTACGGGAGTCTGGCTTATGGCTCAGCATCCCCATCTGCGTTGCGGGTGCTGGACCCAATCCTCCACAGCGGGATACGCCTTGCCACTGGTGCCTTCCGAACCAGCCCTGTGGACAGCATGCTTGTGGAGGCAGGTGTCCCTCCACTGCGGTTACAACGCCAACAATTACTGGCTGCTTTTGCTGCCCATGTTTTTAGCTTGCCCGGGCATCCAAATTATCGTGTCCTCTTCTCGCAGTCAGTCGTTCATCTGCCAGAACGGCCCCGGTTGGGTTGTCCGATCGCCGTACGTGTCAAACAGCTTCTTTCCTGGCTTGGGTGTTTCCCTATTCCACCTCCTGCGTACACCCCCGTGGTGTGTGCTTCGCCCTTGCCTTTGGGTCGACTTAGCACATGGCCCGAAGGACTCAGTCCCTCCGGAGGCCTTCCGACGCCGCTTTTATTCCATCCTGGCCACGTATCAAGGCTCTGGCGTTGTCTACACCGACGGTTCGATGGTTGCTGGTCGTTTCGGTTATGCACTAACTCCAGGGGACCATTCTGAACAACGTTCGTTGCCGGCTGGCTGCAGTGTTTACACTGCTGAGCTGGTCGCCATCTTTCGTGCCCTAGAGTATATCCGCTCCTGCTCAGGTGAGTCTTTCGTTATCTGTAGTGATTCCCTGAGTGGTTTACGAGCTCTCGACCAGTGTTTCCCTCGTTCTCGTCTGGTGATGGCTATCCAGGAGTCCCTGCATACTCTTGCCCGTAGCGGCAGGTCTGTGGCCTTTGTTTGGACTCCAGGCCATGTTGGTATACCGGCAATGAAACTGCTGAACGCCTGGCGAAAGAGGCCACCAGTGCGCCATCTTTGGAGATTGGCCTCCTGGCGGCTGATTTGCGGGCAGTCTTACGCCGCGAAGTTCTCTCGTTTTGGGATGCTGAATGGCGCGGTCTGACCACCCGTAACAAACTCCGTGCCATCAAGGACACGACGACTGTGTGGCGGTCATCCATGCTAGCCAACCACAGGGACTCGGTCGTCCTTTGTCGGCTCCGCATTGGCCACACCCGACTCACGCACAATTATTTACTGTGTCGTGAGGATCCCCCTCTTTGTTGTTGTGGGGCATCCTTGACGGTGGTCCATATTCTGTCGGAGTGCGCCCTTTTAACCGTGCTCAGGCAGACTTTTGCAATGCCTGACATGCTCTCTGCTCTTTTATCAGATGACTCTGCCATGGTGGACTTGGTTTTGTGTTTTATTCGGGCAGGGGGTTTTTATCCTTTAATCTGAGTGTTTGTTCTTTTAGTGTTGATTCTGGCTTTTAGTCTCTGATTTTAAACTGAGTTTTTAAAGTGTTCTTGGTGGTTGGCTTTTCCTCTTTTTCTCTATGGTCGGCCAACCACCGTCACACTGTGTGTTTGAATTTTTGTCTGGTCTCTGTCAGAGTATTTCATGTCCTGTTTCGTCTGCTGTCTTTCCTGTTGTTCGTTTTTTATTCTCTTCGGGTGGTTTTAGTTTTTATGGAACAAGGGACCGATGACCATAGTAGTCTGGTCCCTTTAATCCCACAAACCAACCAACCAACCATCACCTGCCATATAAGTGCAACCCGAAAGGAAACCGTCATGATAGGTGCTCAGTAGAGCAGACTGGATGCTTTAAAGCCAGCTAGCCCAGTTTGAACAAGATGTTCAAACTGTGTCTGTGTTGAGGAATGGGTGGATCATATTACCAAAATGATGCACTGCACCGCTGCAGCATCCATTCCACAGGACAATTGTAGAGGCAGCCTGTCCCTTGGTGGAGTGATGAATGTCACCCTGTAGTCAGGACTAGGAGTGCAGCTCTGCGTAGGTTCAAGTACCAGTCAACTGCAGAGACTCTCGCAGCCTTTCGGGTGTTGAGGGCAAACTGTTGCTGTAGTATTTGAGACAGCAAGAATAGGTCATGGCAACAGTTCCTGAATGCCGTTAATCATTCCATGAAGAGCTCTTTGGTGTGGGAGACCATCAGGATAATTTCTGTGAGAGAAGGGAGGTGCCCCATGGCTGCTGTAGTGGGAAAAGGCACTCTCCAAACTAATTTGCAAGACATTGCCCAGATGATGGCAACCTATTTTGCCACAATTACTGCAACCACCAGTCAGGATTCAGGTTTCCAGCATCATAGAGCAGTTGCTGAGAGGAGTAGTTTGGACTTCCAGTCCACCTGTGATGAAGATTACAACTGCCCTTTCTCCATTTGGGAGCTGGATTCTGCATTCTCTGTGGCCCATGACACATCCCCTTGTCATAACAAAATCCATTACTGTATGCTATAGCACCTCACGAGGCGAAGCAAAGATCTCCTCCTTGCACTTTTTAATGCCATTTGGGCATCAAGTCACTTTCCTGACTCGTGGTGTGAAGAAATTTTAATCCTCTTTTAAAACCTTGGAAAGACCGTACATGCCAGAGTAGTTATCATAGTGTTGCCCTCACTAGCTGTGTGGGAAAGACCTTGGAGTTGGTGGTCAACCACTGCCTTGTCTGGAGCTCAGATAACCTGGCCCTCCTAGAGATGGCTACACAACAAGCTTTCCTGTGCTGGCATCATCATCTAGGCATATTTTTGAGATCAAAGAGGCCTACGATACCACTTGAGGCATCTTATCTTTAAGTAGCTTTTAGTAGTTGTCTCCCCATTTTTGTGTTGTAGTGGCCGCTTATTTAGAGGGCCTGCATAAGCAACATGCAAGATGGGTTGCTGACCTCGTTGGAGTAGCGTGGAGAGAAACATTGCCAGCAGAGGTAAACAATAACAGGCTTTCCAAATAAACACGGAACTACTTCACCAGACAACATGTGACAGTGTTCCACAAATCAGAAGTCATATGACCTGTGTAGCACTCTGCCAACCCGGCTTTGTAAACACGCCCAGACAGTCAGAATGGCAGTGTTTACCTACTGCTAGTAACAGCTCCGGTCAATACTTACACCGGCCCTAGCACTGTATACACTCGCCATAGCATTGTAGTAGCATGTTGTATTTGTAATTAGCAGAATAGATTTTGGTCAGTATTTTCTTCCATTGTCTTGTTTCCTTACCTGGTTTTCCAGCACAAGATTTGTTGGTTTTCTTGTTGTTCTTGCATTTAAAACTTAGTGTATGTCAAGAAAGTGTTTTTCTTTAATTATAATAAATTTACTGTTAGTTCTTTCCTGCCAACTGCAGGACACTACAGTTATTGGTGACAAGGATAAAACATTCATTTTCAAACAAAATGGCCTTCTTCTAGGAACTTCTTCAGTCCTTGGTGGAAACTCTGCAGCATATTCACGCAGTGCTCACGTGTTCAGAACTTCGCCCTCACTTGCCAGCGTTGCAAGAGGTAGCTCATAGAATTGATTCCATCACAGGTAAATTGAACACTTTGCACATGGCTTCACTGACATTTCCCACTTCTGATAGGACTGTTGATCCATGGTCAAATTATGTCGAACAATTGGAACAACATTTACTGGCACATAAGATCCACTACGAAAATCAGTCAGGCTCCCGTCACCTCTGCCCGTCAGACTTTCTTTTCTTGTCAAAAGTCACCATGTCAGATTTATTGGAAATGGAATATGATGCTCGAGGGTTTCTCCCCCAATTGTAAATTCCAGTGCACCAATGTTGCCTGCAAGCAGTCTTATGCCTCTTCATTTATTTGCAATATGATGGTGTTTCACACTCCAGACGAGGGTCTGTGGTCTGATATTTTGAAGTTACAGGACCTGTCTGTTGACACCTGTCTGCCAATCATTTGTGAGTTTGAACAGTCTCACCAGCTACAGCCACCATGTCTTGATCCAGCTGTTTTGGCAGCTCATCGGTTGCCTCGCGACTAGCGGGAGTCTCGTCCATCCGTTGGTCCATTCCGTGACAGAAAGTCTTTCACTTGGCTTCCATCCTGTCTGGACTGTTTCCAGACTCACCAATGGTCGGAGTGCCCCCACCCGTGAGCAAGATACATAGCTTGTAGCTGAGCGAGTGACATCGCTGTGGTGTGTCAGGCTTCGCAGAAACATCGCATAGATGCCACGCTTCCTGTGGACGCACCGGCTCATCATGATGTCCAAGTATTTTACATTATTTCCCAGTCAGGTGTCCATTTTCTCCTTGCCTTAGAGGTTGCACTCATTCTGGTGGCCTTCCAAATTGTCATGGCATCATCCATTACTACACTCCTGGAAATGGAAAAAAGAACACATTGACACCGGTGTGTCAGACCCACCATACTTGCTCCGGACACTGCGAGAGGGCTGTACAAGCAATGATCACACGCACGGCACAGCGGACACACCAGGAACCGCGGTGTTGGCCGTCAAATGGCGCTAGCTGCGCAGCATTTGTGCACCGCCGCCGCCAGTGTCAGCCAGTTTGCCGTGGCATACGGAGCTCCATCGCAGTCTTTAACACTGGTAGCATGCCGCGACAGCATGGACGTGAACCGTATGTGCAGTTGACGGACTTTGAGCGAGGGCGTATAGTGGGCATGCGGGAGGCCGGGTGGACGTACTGCCGAATTGCTCAACACGTGGGGCGTGAGGTCTCCACAGTACATCGATGTTGTCGCCAGTGGTCGGCAGAAGGTGCACGTGCCCGTCGACCTGGGACCGGACCGCAGCGACGCACGGATGCACGTCAAGACCGTAGGATCCTACGCAGTGCCGTAGGGTAACGCACCGCCACTTCCCAGCAAATTAGGGACACTGTTGCTCATGGGGTATCGGCGAGGACCATTCGCAACCGTCTCCATGAAGCTGGGCTACGGTCCCGCACACCGTTAGGCCGTCTTCCGCTCACGCCCCAACATCGTGCAGCCCGCCTCCAGTGGTGTCGCGACAGGCGTGAATGGAGGGACGAATGGAGACGTGTCGTCTTCCGCGATGAGAGTCGCTTCTGCCTTGGTGCCAATGATGGTCGTATGCGTGTTTGGCGCCGTGCATGTGAGCGCCACAATCAGGACTGCATACGACCGAGGCACACAGGGCCAACACCCGGCATCATGGTGTGGGGAGCGATCTCCTACACTGGCCGTACACCTCTGGTGATCGTCGAGGGAACACTGAATAGTGCACGGAACATCCAAACCGTCATCGAACCCATCGTTCTACCATTCCTAGACCGGCAAGGGAACTTGCTGTTCCAACAGGACAATGCACGTCCGCATGTATCCCGTGCCATCCAACGTGCTCTAGAAGGTGTACGTCAACTACCCTAGCCAGCAAGATCTCCGGATCTGTCCCCCATTGAGCATGTTTGGGACTGGATGAAGCGTCGTCTCACGCGATCTGCACGTCCAGCATGAACGCTGGTCCAACTGAGGTTGCAGGTGGAAATGGCATGGCAAGCCGTTCCACAGGACTACATCCAACATCTCTACGATCGTCTCCATGGGAGAATAGCAGCCTGCATTGCTGCGAAAGGTGTAAATACTCTGTACTAGTGCCGACATTGTGCATGCTCTGTTGCCTGTGTCTATGTGCCTGTGGTTCTGTCAGTGTGATCATGTGATGTATCTGACCCCAGGAATGTGTCAATAAAGTTTCCCCTTCCTGGGACAATGAATTCATGGTGTTCTTATTTCCATTTCCAGGAGTGTATTTTGGGTGGTGCCACATACCAAGGCTTGGACTTGCCAGCTTTATCTCGATACACTCGCACTTTGCGCAGTTTCAGTAATCATTCTATATCAGTTGATGGCGTTTTTTCCACACAAAAATTTTCTTTCAATTATCATTCCTTCACTGCTCAGTTTTTGGTGGTGGGATCCCCTGGTGGTACTAATCTTCTGGGAGTGGACATTATTGATTGTCTGGGTTTATCAGTGATGACACAGTACAGGCGGTGTTGATTCCCTCATCGGATACCCTCCTCACCCCGTTGCTCAGCAAATATGAAACGTTGTTCTCATCCTCCACACCAAGGGTGAAGGGTTTCACTCCACATGTTCAGCTTCTTCTTTCTGCTGTTCCTTGTTTTTTAAGGCCCGCTTGGCCCCCTTTGCTCTCTGTGACAGGCTCCAGGTGGAAATTCACCACTTACAAGATGAAGGCATCCTTTCTTCCATTGTGCACTGTCTCTGGGCGACGCCTATCAGTCTGTCATTGATGCATATCCTGTCCCATCGGTGGATGACATACTCACATGTCTTGCGGGCTCGACCGTTTTCCCCAAAGTTGGTTTGCGCAATGCATATTTGCAGCTGCTGTTGCTCGAGGAATCACAGCAGATCCTAGTCATCAATACCACATGTGGCCTTTTCCGGTACAACTGCCTACTGATTGGCATTTCTAGCACCCCCACAATTTTCCAACATTATTTGGAATGTTTTACAAGCCAGGTGCCTGGTGTGACAAATTATCTGGACGATGTCGTTAGTGGCTCATGCATGCTGGACCTTGCAGACAAGGTGGATCGGCTGTTTCAGGTTTTTTCTGAGGCCTCCACACCTTTAAGGGGTATGTTGCAGTGATTCAAAACCTGCCTCCTACCACCAACATGAAGCAACTTCACACTGTCCTCAGTCAAATGAACTATTATCAGCATTTTATACCCCACACCGCAGAGATTTGGGCACTCCTGACCAGGTTATTGGGCAAGGGTGTGCATTGGGTTTGGGACATGATGTGTGAGCAGCCTTTCACATGTCTCAAGTCAACTCTCTCCCACACTCCTTGTCTGGCCTCTTACAATCCTTTCCTGTCCCTCATCATTGTCGCCAATGCCTCAGACTATGGCCTGGGTGCAGCCCTCTCGCACGTGGTCGACGTTGTTGAGAGGTGGCTTTTGCAACCAAAAAACTGACTGATGCTCAAACCAAATATAGTCAAATTGAAAAGGAAGCTTTGTTGCTGGTTTTTGCCCTGCCAAAATTATATGATTTTGTGTATGGTCGTCATTTCAGTCTGCAGACCCACCACAAACCCTTGGTTTCTTTGTTTCACCTGGGTGCTGCAGTGCCCACCCAGACGGTGCGCTGCGTCCAGCATTGGGCGCTGTTCCTGGTGATGTTCAACTTTGATACTGTCTATCGCACCTCTGAAAGGCAAATGCCGATTTTCTGTCCCAGCTGCCTGGCGGGATGGGCTGTGAGTTTGACGCCTCCCCCTTGGTTTGTTTCCATGTGGAACTGGACATGAATGCAGCTCTGGATGCACTTCTGTTGGATGCTGATGTGGTCCAGCAGGCCACTACTAAGGATCAGACACTCCAAACTCTCCACCACCAAATCACTGTGAGTTGGCTGACTAGCCATTGTAGCGTCCACAAAGCAGAGGTCCAACAATTTTGGGATCATCAGCACAGTCTCTTTTTCTGCAGCGGCATCATCCTTTTTCATAGAGATTCCGATGTTCTTGGGTGGTCATGCTGCATGCGTGACACCACCGTGTCCTCGACCTCCTCCACACTTGCCATTTGGGCATCAACCTTGCCCGCCAAGCAGCTGTCCCACTGACACCTTCTTTGGTGCAGTTTGGATAAAGACATTGCCTCCCTCGTGTCAGTCTGCACCACGTGCCAAACACTTCAGCCAGCACCCTTGCACCAGTATTTTTTGTGGCCGGATGCAGGTGCTACGTGTGAACAACTCCATTTGGATTTCACAGGTCCGTTTCATGGTTCCCAGTTACTCACACTGATCGACTCCAAGTCGGTGTACCCTTACATCTCCCACATGATGAACACCACTTCTACTGAGACTATCAAAATTCATGCCTCTTTGCTTTCAAGGGACTCCCCAAAATGGTTGTTATGGATAACGGTCCACAGTCTACTTCGGCCAAGTTTAAACAATTCTGTACTGCCGATGGAATTTTCGTCATCCAGAATGCCCCTTTTCACCCTGTGTCGAACGGGTGGGCAGAACGTTTTGTGCAGACGTTCAAGACCCAACTCGATAAGCTGCTGAGCCATCACCTGCTGAAGGAGGCCGTGCATCTTTTTTTGGCTACATACCACGTTGCCCCCCGTGTGGAGATACTTCATGGTCGGCTATCTGCTCTCCCTTATCTGTCCTGGTTCCTGAGGCTTCTCACCCTTTCACCTGAACGCTGGCGCACTCCTCTCACGTCAGACAGGAGATCTGAGTGCAGATCTTCTCTCATCCACGGGCGCACTAGGCGCTTGCAGTCATCACCAAGCTCTGCGGCTGGGTGTTGGCATTTTTCAGAGGGCTGATGGTTCTGCTGCCTGCCGGCATCTTAACCAGTTCTGCCCCTGTCTGGTGGACCATGAAGCCCCTGGGGAGCTGCCAGTGCTTATCACTGGCTGCCCTGTGGCGGGACTTCCGCTTCTGCCTCTTCCTCAGTCACTCTCTCTGCTGCCAGCTGCCCTTGCTGCATCGCCGCCTCCTGCCCCAGCTGGCCATGAACCCATGGACCTCAACCTACTCCTATTGATGTTTGTGGTGCTTTCCCTGACACGCAAGATTGGTTGCCGACCTCCTTGCAGGACCACGGAGAGAAACATCACCAGCAGATATAAACAATAACAGGCTTTCCAAATGAACACAGAACAACTTCATCAGACAACATGTGACAGTGTTCCACCAATCGGAATTCATATGACACATGTAGCACTCTGCTGACCCAGCTTTGTAAGCATGTCTGGACAGTCAGAATGGCAGTGTTTACTTACTGCTAGGAACAGCTCCATCCAGTACTTACAACAGCTCCAGCCAATAGTTACACCATTGAAACTTCCTGGCAGATTAAAACTGTGTGCCCGACCGAGACTCGAACTCGGGACCTTTGCCTTTCGCGGGCAAGTGCTCTACCAACTGAGCTACCGAAGCACGACTCACGTCCGGTACTCACAGCTTTACTTCTGCCAGTATCCGTCTCCTACCTTCCAAACTTTACAGAAGCTCTTCATATCAGCGCACACTCCGCTGCAGAGTGAAAATCTCATTCTGGAAACATCCCCCAGGCTGTGGCTAAGCCATGTCTCCGCAGTATCCTTTCTTTCAGGAGTGCTAGTTCTGCAAGTTTCGCAGAAGAGCTTCTGTAAAGTTTGGAAGGTAGGAGACGGATACTGGCAGAAGTAAAGCTGTGAGTACCGGACGTGAGTCGTGCTTCGGTAGCTCAGTTGGTAGAGCACTTGCCTGCGAAAGGCAAAGGTCCCGAGTTCGAGTCTCGGTCGGGCACACAGTTTTAATCTGCCAGGAAGTTTCATATCAGCGCACACTCCGCTGCAGAGTGAAAATCTCATTCTAGTTACACCATTGTATACACTTGCTATAGCGTTGTAGTAGCACATTGTATTTGTAATTAGTAGAATAGATTTTGGTCAGTAATTTCTTCCATTTTCTAGTTTCCGTATCTGGTTTGCCAGCAGAAGAGGTGTGGGTTTTTCTTGTTGTTCTTGCATTTGAAGCTTAGTGTACGCCAAGAAGGTATTTTTCTTTAATTATAATAATGTGTGTTCAAATTGACTGTTAGTTCTTTCCTGCCGACTGCAGGACACTACAGTTGGTCGTTTCTCTCACTATGGTATTTTTTGTATTGAGACTATGACATCTTGTCTGATCGCTTTGAGCAGGAATTGGTGTCCCTCAAGGTAGCGTTTTAAGTGTGTCTGTTTTGCCATAGCTATTAATAGCATTACGCTAGTAGTGAAAAGTCCTGTCCAGTTTTCTTTGTCTATCACTTCTATGTGTTTTGCTCTTCTTCAAGCTTTGCAACAACAACATGTCAGTTGCAGATAAGTATTCGACATTTGGATGAATGGGCACGGAAGAGTGGTTTTAAGCTTTCAACCCAGAAGTGTGTGTGTGTGTGTGTGTGTGTGTGTGTGTGTGTGTTTTAGTGTTTCCACTTTAAACTTTCCTTAGTTGAAAATGAAGGAGGCTGGTCTTAATTTTAAAGACACAGTGAGATTTTTGGGCCTCATATTTGACTGTAAACTTTCATGGTTCCCACATCTTAAGGGCCTGAAAAAACTGTCCCTTAAGGCTCTTAAGTCTTTTAAAATGTGTTATCCACAGTACATGGGGAGCAGACATGTCTTGTCTGCTCTGGTTTTACAGGGCATTTGTGCGATCTTAGCTAGATTATGATTGCATGGTGTATGGGTCTACGAGACCCTCTTACTTAGAGATGTTGGATATATTGCACCATGAAGGAATTCGGTTGGCCACTGGGGTGTTCAGAACAAGCCTCATACCAAGCCTCTATGCAGAGACTAGTGAACTGCCACTTGCCATCAGGCGATGGTTACTTATGGTGCACCAGGCATATAAAACACTGTCCGCACCATACATGCCCACATACCATACTGTTGCTCAGCCTCCAATGGAAAGGCTTTTTTGTAACCGGCATTGGACAACAAGCACTATGGGATTTGTGCACAGGATTGCCTTTTAGAGATGGGTGTGGCCAGTCTTAATCTTTTACATTGCAGTTGGAGCAGATTTTACTATGCAAGATTTTACCTTTCAATCTCTGTTTTTTTAACATTTTAGATAGGCTTCAAAGTTTCACAGTAGTGTACACTGATGGCTCCAAACAAGGGAATTCCCATGGCTGTTCTATCATGTTCCCTGAATGTGTACAAGCATTTGCCTCTGTGACGAGTACACTGTTTTCTCAGTGGGGCTCCATGCAATCTTGAAGGCACAGGAGGAGATGCAGTGTATTCAGGGCAAATGGTTTCTCATCTGCCCTGATTCCCTTAGTGCCTTACAAATGTTACACAATCTGTACCCAGCTTAGAAGTTGGCCCAACTGATAAATGACCAACTATACTTGATCCAACTGTAGGGAAAGCAGGTGTCATTCTTCTGGGTGCCAGATATGGGGCAATGAACAGGCCAATTGGACTAACAAGGAGGCCTGCAGAGGACAGGACGTGGCACAATGTCATATTCACCTGCAGGCTGTTGGTCCTGCACTAAGTTCATACTGTTGTGGGATGAGGAATGGCTGGCAGTAACAGACAATAAACTACGGCAGGTGAAGTCAGCTATCTGGGTGTGGTGTTCTGCCTGCCAGTTGTTCAGGCTGAATGCAGTGACCACCACACATCTTCAAACTGGACTCTGCCATCTTACACATGGCTTTTTACTACGGCAAGAGGATCCCCCATTTTGTGATACTTGTGTTGTGTAAATCTTTGTATCTCATATTTTAAAAGAGTGCATTTTATATCATGTTGCAAGAGCAGAAGCAAATATTGGTGTGGATCTGCCCTCTATTTTAGCTGATGATAAGACGAGTGTGACTAAGGTTTTAAAGTTCTGTAACGTGTCTGGACTCTGGCCTGGAGGTATTAGTGTGTTGCTGAGTGGCTGGCCCCTCCCTTTTTTCCTTGCTGCCAGCCAGCTACATCCATCTGCTACATTGTTTTAGCTTCTTATATAACTTTCTTCCTGTTTAGTTAATGTTTTAATATTGACACGGGGGAGGGGGGGGGGGGGCAAGTTCTACACCTGCATCTACATACATGCTATGCAAGCCACTGTATATTGCTCGGTGGTACTCTGTACCACTGATAGTCATTTCCTTTCTTGTTCCATTCAAAAATTAAGCAAGGAAAAGGTGACTATCTATATGCTTCTGTATGAGCCCTAATCTCTCTAATCTTAGCGTCATGGTCCTTCTGCAAAATTTACATTGGCAGCAGTGGAGTCATTGCACATTCAGCCTCAAATGCCTGTTCTGTAAATTTTCTCAGTAGTGCTCTTTGAAAAGAATGTCACCTTCCCTTCAGTGATTCCCACTTGAGTTCCCGAAGCATTTGCGTAATACTTGCATGTTGTTTGAACCTACTGGTAACAAATGTAGCAGCCTACCTTTAAATTGATTTGATGTACTCCTTTAATCTGATCTGGTGCAGACCCCAAACATTCAAACAGTACTCAACAATGAGTCACACTAGTGTCCTATACAAAGTCTCCTTTAAAGATGACCCACACTTTCCTAAAATATTCAAATGGCTCTAAGCACTATGGGACTTAACATCTGAGGTCATCAGTCCCCTAGACTTAGAACTGCTTAAACCTAACTAACCTAAGGACATCACATACATCCATGCCTGAGGCAGGATTCAAATCTGTGACTATAGCAGCAGCACAGTTCTGGGCTGAAGTGCCTAGAACCACTCGGCCACAGCAGCTGGCTCTAAAATTCTCCTAATAAAACATAATTGACCATTCACCTTTGCTTCTGTATTTTATGAATTATTAGACTTTTTCCTTCAAAACTTTGCCTCCAAAATTCAGGTGCTTCTTATACTAGAAATTAATGTAAAAAGTCCAGTGTTTGATTTAAAATTCCAACCAGTCTTAAAAAGGCCATATCTTATATGCCATGGGAAACCTATGTCTGTCTAGCAACATTGGATTCAACTGGCAGCAGCAATGCATCGATGCAACAAACTTAACTTGCAAGTATTCACAAGCTTGCTAACACTGTCTCCCTCCCACCCTGCCATCACAAACCCAGAATACTGTCCAGCCTATGATGCATCATTGCAGTTAATTCCATAGTAGAGAAAAATAAAAGGAATTCATATGACGTGGGCTATAAATTGAAAGTAATAGCATATGCAGAAGAACTTGGAAACAGAACAGCATTTTGGCCCTTCACGAACAGCAAAAAACCATTTGGGATTGGTAGGCTAGTAAGGAGACCAAAACGGGAAGATGTGGTATTGAAATGGATTCAAGGACACCATCAAAATGGCATTGGAATTAATAGAAAAATGATTGAAATACATGCTCGTAGGCTAGCACGACTTTGGAACTTACCTGTAACATACTGTAACAGGATCATTGATGATACAGGTTTATGAAGTGTCATGGACTTTGCATGTGAACCAGTCAAAGTACCTCAGAAAATGCCACAAGTGTGTGAAGAGAAAATATTGTCTTTCCATTACTTTATTATTCAGCATAAAAAACCAGTGTGGAACTAAGCCAAATAGTGAATATGGAGAAACTCCTCTGACATTTGATGTGCTGAGTAACAGAACTGTTGCCATGAAATATGCTAAAACTAAATTATAAAAACAAATGGACATGAAAGAATGTACTACACTGTTTTCCTTTCATGTTGTGCTGACTGTCTTAAACTTAATCCTAGGAACCTTTTCAAGCACACAACAATGCCAAAACCTTCTGAAAACAGAGTATGGGAGGGAAGGAAAGGTGCTTTATTGAAGATGACGTCTCTTCTTGTGCTAGATCAATTTAGTAGTCATTTTAAAAATTCTGTGAAAGAGAAATTGATACAGGGAAGTACAGAGCTTTCAGTTATTCCAGGAGGACTTCCTTCACATTTGCAACCTCTTGATGTATTGATAATTAAACCATTTAAAGTGTATATGAGAAAGGAATGGAACAAATGGATTGTGGAAGAAACCCAACATGAATTCACATCAAAGGGCGCCTAAATTGAGCTACAGTCAAACAAGTGTGTCAGTAGACAAAACAGTTGTGGTCTAGAGTGAGACGGAACATTGTTGTTAACTCTTTCAAGAAGTGCGGCATAAATAATGCTCTTGATGGCAATGAAGACCATTTTATATATGAAGAAGACAACAATGATGAAAAAGTAGAGGAAGGGGAAGGAGAAGGAGAAGGAGAAGGAGAAATAAGTTCAGATGATGATTTTGAGGGATTTTAAACGTCAGTTCAGTTTTATTTACTAAGAATTATTTTTAGTCTGGCTTCGTTATGTAATAATAAAAGTGGTGAAAATTTTATGTTTTTATATTTTTACAGTCTTATAGGCTGTGAAATAAGGTTCTACAATCATTACATGCTCATTCCATTTCATATTGCTGTGCAATGTTATACCAAACTGTTTAATCAATGCAGCCAAGAAATGAATGAGACCACCAGTGTAACTATCAAGCATCACACTACTAGTGCTGTTTTCAAACATTATGAGTTTGTTTTTGCCACTCATGCATTAACTTACATTTTTCTACATTTAGAGCTCGATGCTCTAACTTCAGGTCCAACAATTCCGAGTCTTACAAGTGCTCTTTCTCCACTTGAGAGACAGATTTGACACTGTCTGAGACTCGTAATACTGCACATAGTCACAATCAAATCCAGTACTGCAGGCTTCGACATTTGCCAACAGTGTCAAAGGAAATCCTGCTTTAATTTGATATGGCAGACAATCCAGTTTCCCAATTCATGGAGAGATGTAATTTGGTACCTCTTCTCAAACCCATGTCCTAGTGGTTACTGGAGTGTTGCCTTAACAAGCTATGTAGGAAACATCCTGGATTGAATGGTTAACTGTCATCTGGTTCAGTTTGGTTGTTAGAGACCAGGCAATTCCTTAGCTGCTTTCAGTGTGAATTCCAGAGATTTTGGTCCACTGTCAACAATCTGACCCTTCTAGAGTAGTCTAATCATAAGCTGATAAGCCAGAAATACAACATTCCTGTTTTTTGTTTAAATCACTGTGAGAAAGAAATCAAACAACACCATGTTGTGCATACAATTTTAGTTTAAAATCGTGTATAATGAGACAGATTATGTACGGCAAAAACAACTTCTGTGATGAATAAATTTTTCTGGGTTTGTGATTACAATGTAAATATGTAAAACTACTACTGGTGTTTCGTTCACCATTGCAAGCGACCTCCTTCAGGGTGTTTTTGATATTGATTGTGACACTATAAAACTTCTGTAATGGTTTAAATGCTCTACAGTCGCAATTAAAACTGTCTGTGAGAAAGAAAACAAGATCGCACATATTCACAGCAGAGCACAGCCGAGCATTTTCTTGTTTGCTAATGTTTGATGTTTACCCTTTATAGATTATACATATCCATCTCAATCTGAATGTTCATCACAGTATCACATAAAATTTGAAGTAAACTGGTCAAGAACTTTTTGAGATGTTTGTTAACCACATTAACCATCAACCTGTTTTGTACAAAAGTTTAGATTGTAAATATATGCTTTTGTACCCTCTATATTACAGAAAAATGCAGCCTGTGTCTGTCTGATGGTTTATAAGAGTATCATATAAAAATTTCAAGTAAATCAGCCAAGAACGTTTTTAGATTTTTTGCCAGTAACATTTCTCTTTTTTTTTAAGCTACTACTTGCCTTTATGCTGTAGTATAGGTCACCAGCTGAATGATGTATAATATACAAGTAAGTGGAGAAGATTCTGCAAAATAACTTCAGCAGATCTTTGGGGAGTCCTTGGTCCTTTCATGTGGTCCTTGTGAAGAAGGATACTACATAGTGTTTCTGTGTCAGCTATCGATGACTGAACAAAAGCATGAAGAAAGACATCTACCTATTGAATGGCAATGATCACTCTAGAATGCTGTAGGAAAGCAAACTATTTCTCAACTATATACTTGCAGATAGGCTCCTAGAAAACCAAGGTTGATGGTACTGCCTTTGTAACTCACGATGGACTCTGTGAGATCAATGTTATGCTATTTGGACTATGTAACATACCAGCCATCTTTGAACGTATGACCACCTTCTTTGATACCTTCCATCCATGACATGACAATGAAGACGACAAGTAGATGAAATTGTCATTTCTTTTAACAACACCTAAGCCACCTGATAATCATGCTGAAGTGTATTCGGATTGCAGGATTCCGCTTGAATAAAAAAAAACTGCACTATGGTCTCCATAATGCAGTGGAACTTAAATGGTTTCAGGACACATGTGGAGGAATTATGTCTATTAATTCAGGGTAGAACAATGTGTCTCTGACTTAAAGGGACACATTTTAAATTCAGTGATGCCCCTGAGCTATATCATGATATGTGTGTTATCAGTTCACATGTTCACTTTACCTGCCCCCTAATGGTTTGCTAGATGAAGAAACACTTAATGACCTCTTTATTCAGCTCCTCCACCCCTTCATCCTGTATAATCATATTAATGCCTGTAATGAGTTTTGAAGCTCTGCAACCACTTACCCAAGGGGTGAGCAATTGAGAGCCTTCTCTTGTCCTCACTTGCATGTTTGTTGAACATGGGGTGGAACACACACCTCAGTACTGCTACAGCATCATTCACTACCATTAGTCTTTAGGTATGCTCCCCAGCCCTCTCATGCACCACTCAATGGGAAGTGATCGATGACACGCACTCAAGTGACCACTTCGCACTCAGGATTTACCTGTGAGATAGAGTGGTGCATGAAAGAAATCTGCCATGATGGACACTTTGTAGGGTGGACTGAATGCTTTACAGCCAGCTTTCAGAATTTGAATAGCATGACTGCGTCCAGGAATGAGTGGATAATATTACCCAAATGATCCACCACTTGCTGAAGCATCCATTCCACAGTCCTCAGGTCAGCTGAAAAGGCAGTCTGTCCCTTAGTGAACAGACGAATGCCTCACCACAGTCAGGTCCGGTGTGTAGCTCTGAGTAGGCTCCAGTGCCTGCCAGTTGGAGAGAACCTTGCAGTCATTCATAATGAGGGCAAGATGTTACTGAATTATTGGAAAGAGCAAGGAGAGAATGTGCCAACAGTTCCTGACTACCATAAACTGTTCCACTAAAAGTACAGTTGTATGGAAGGCCATCGGGAGAATTTCTGGGAGAGATGGGAGATGCCCAGTGGCTGCTGTAGTGGGAAATGGAAGTCTTCAGGCCACCCTACAAGACACTGTCCAGACTACGGCAGCCTATTTTGGTATGGATATGTGGTGCATGCTCTTTCAGAGACATGTCCAAATAATAGACACCGCAGACATAATTAAGGCAAGACTGATCAGTGATCTCTTCAGAGCAGATTCACACTATTCTCGAACTCTTACAGGAATCAGAGAAACACGGCAAGTAATGAGGCTAATGGACAGGGGCACTACACCAGTAGTGTATGGATAAGTTGAGAATTTGGGTCTGATGAGAAGCATGGTAGGGTAGTCCGTGCAGTTGCAATGACTATTATGTCCAAATGGCTCAGTGGTCAGAGCCACTGCCTAGGAAACCGAGTTTGAATCCCAGCCCAGCACAAATTTTCAACTTTCACTGTTGATGCAAATAAATTCCCACTAGCAGCTACACATCGTAATTCTTTTGTGTGTCTATTTTGCAATGAGTACCCCCATTGGCAGAAAAGTTTCAGCTATCTGGTGCTATAAGGTGGCTGCTAACAGGTGTAGCCGGTACTTCAGTTCCACCAATGATGATGTGTCCAACTATCCCTTCTCTATGTGGGAGCTAGATTCTGCATAAGCTGCAGCTTGTCATACATCAACTGTTCACAGTAGGGTCCATTATAGTATGTTAAGGCATCTCACAATGTGTAGCAGAGAAGTCCTCCTTGTCCTTTTTGTCACTTGTGTGTCGGGTCACTTTCCCAACTCGTGGCAAGAGGCCATTTTAATTCCATTTCTAAAACCTGGGCAGAACCGAACACACCTGGGTAGTTATCATAGTGCTGCCCTCACTAGTTGTGTGAAAAAGACCTAGGAGTGAATGGTCAGCTGCTGCCTTGTCTGGATCTTACAAGTGAAACACTCTATCACAACCCCCTCAGATTTAGTGGGAAGATAGCTCAGTGGAGAGCCTGTCAAAAACTGAACATAGATCAGTCATGGAAACAGGAATAATGGAAAAAGTAAAAAAAAGAAAAATGTAAACAGTGAATGCTCCAAGCTTAAGAAAAGCAATATTGAGAGGGTATAAGCAGGAGTGGTGTCATGCTGTAGTGGTCACGGTGTTGGGCTTTAAAGTGTATGAACCATGTTCAAAACTCTCTTCTGCCCTTCTTTTTTTTCCACAATAGTATGAACTTTCCATGTGGTCATTGAAATGTTTGTTCTCTTGCTGTAGTCTTGGCAGTTGTCATGCTATACATTGGCTATAGAATGTGAGTTATGTGGTAAGAACACAGCACCATCACAAGTAAACATGATGACTAGTGAGATACCATTTAGATGTCTCACAGAAATGTAAACAACAAATAAACAGGTGTGAACTGTATTACAACAAAGGAATTTAAGAGCCAAAACTTCCAAAAAGATTTCAACTTTAAAAATGCTAAACACATATGTTTTAACAGAGCGCAGAGAAACTGTGTGATTGTGAAACTTTCGCATTCATTTGTCGCTGTTTATGTGACAAACTATTATGTTTTCATCATTTCGTTGGGAGTAATCACATTCACATGAACACCTAAATCAGGCAAGGAGGGATATCTCACTCACTTACCAGGCATACACATTAGGTGTGTCACTAATAGATTCCTATCATATGAGACCTGTACTATCACTAATGCCATGTATGAGACACTAGACGTGTTTTCCAGTGGAGGATTCAGTTGACTTGTCATCAAACAGTTGCAGTTCTTGCTTGCAGCTGTTAATAGAGTAGTTATTCAGAATCAACTGTCACTATAGGTCCCTGTTGCAAACAGATGTTACACTGCAAAACAGACAGAAATTTGAATACAGCGAACAATGCCAAAAAGGAACATGGCTGACCTGCAGAGTAGTCCACACAACATTGCTGCTGTATCAGGCTGCTCTACAGTGCGTCTCTTGCCCTTGGACAGTTCACTGTTTCTATTTTGCTTTTGTTCACCATTCAGTACACCTTCTTGTTTTCATGCTTGATATGTGTTCAGTTTTTGACATGCTGCCCACTGGACCCTCTTACCACTTAATCTGATGGGTGGTGCCATGAGGAGTTTTCCTTGTTAGAATCCCAACAGCTCCTTAGTTGCTTTCAGGTGGGTTCAGGAGGTATCACTTCGCTTTTGATTACATGGCCCTTCTTGAAGCGACTATATAACAGACTTTCCTGCACTGGCATCTCCTCCTGGGTATATTTTTCAACATCAAGAAGGGCTATATACTTCTTGGTGGCATATTATCCTCAAACAGCTCCATGAATGGAGTTTTTGATGATGCATTCTCATTTTTATATGGTTCTTCCTCTCAGTTTATTATTTTAGATATTGGCTGAGTGATGTCCTCTCTGACTGTTTCGAGCAGGAGATTGGTGTCCCTCAAGGTAGTGTTTTAATTGTGACTATCTTTGCCATAGCTGTTGAAAGTATCACATCCATTGTTAACTGTCCTGTCCAGTGTTCTTTGTTTGCCGATGGCTTCTCTGTTCTTTGTTCCTCTTTGAATGTTGCAACAACTCGTCAGCTGCAACTTACTCTTTCTCAGCTGGAAATAGGTATGTGTCCTTGTTAACCACTCCTGTTCAGTTTTAAAATCCCCTTAGTTGCAGATGAGGGACACTGTTCTTAATTTTATAGACACAGTGAGGTTTCTGGGCCTCACATTTGAGTTGAAACTTACATTGCTGTCATACCTTGGGGACCTCAAAAAAAGCTCCCTGAAAGCACTCAGTATTGTGAAATGGCTTAGCCACAGTTTGTAGGGAGCAGACTGGACTAGTCTGCTCCAGTTTTACAGGGTCTTTGTGTGATCTCAGCATTTTTATGGGTGCACAGTATAAGGGGCTGTACAAATGTCTTATTTAATGATGATGGATGTGGTGCAACATGAAGGAGTTAGACTGCTCACTGACGCCTTTCAAACCAGACCCATACCGAGTCTCAATGGAAGCCACCACTTCACATCACCTATCATCTTCTCGTGGTGCGACAGGCCTTTCAAGACAATGTGCACTCCATTACACACCTGCATACCATACACTTGCTTGGCCACCAGTGGGAAGGCTCTTTCTTATTTGACAATGAGCATCTAGACCTTCTGGGATTCACATGAAGGATTGCCTTTTAATGACAGGTGTGCCTGGTTTTAACGTTTACACCAAAGTTAGAGCAGATTTCCACGCTGACTCCTAAAGAGAGACTCAGTGTTATTTTAGACATGATGAATTTTAAGGAAGGTTGTGCTTCCAATTTTACAATTCAATCTCTGTTTTTTACTATTTCAGATAGGCATCGCAGTTTTACAGATAGCTCACAACAAGGGCCCTCTCTTGGCTGTACAGTTGTATTCTCTGACCCTGTCTTCAGGATTTGCCTTCCCCATACCTTTTTGTGCAGAGCTCCATGCATTCGTGATGGAATTGGAGCAGATGAGGTGACTTAGGAGCAGTTTCTCATCTGGTCGAATTCTCTTAGTGCCCTACAATCATAGCAGCATTTGTGTCCAGCAGAGAAATTAATCCAACTCATACACAACCAACTTTACTTCCTACAGAGATGGTGGGAAGATGGTATTCTGTTGGGAACCAGGGCATATTGGTATTTGGGGAAATGAACGGGCTGACAAAGCCACCAAGGAGGCCTTAGGGATCATAATGTTACAAAATGCACTATTATCCTGCAGGCTGTCATTTTGCTAGTGGGTCTTAGATCAGTGCATTTATGGAAGGAGGAGCGGCTGGCAGTGACAGATAATAAGCTGTGGCTGGTGAAGCCCACTGTCCGCCCATGGTGATCCTCGTGAAGGTCACTCTGGCATGATGAAATGATCCTGACCCTCCTCCATGTTGGGCACTGTCCCCTCACACATGGCTTTTTACTCTGGCAAGAGGACCATCCTATCTGTGATGCCTTTGGTGTGCAAGTCAGTTATGCTAAATTTTAACTGCGTGCATTTTCTTTTGTGACAAGTGGGCAGAAGCGAATTTAGGTGGGGATCTACCCTGTATTTTATATGATGATGAGATGAATTTGCTCAAGTTTTTAAAATTTTGTGATATCTCTGGACTTGTGTCCAAGATTTCAGGCTGGCGATTTTATTGTCTTGCAGAGTGGCAGGCTGTTCCCCTTAAATTCTAGTGATCAGCCGGCTGCACGTATGTGGCTGTCTTCTTTTAATTCTTGCCACAGCTGTTTCTCTTTTTTTACTGCAAGATCAGCCACTGTGATTTTCTTTGTAGTAAAGACTTTGCTGTCATGTGTCCACAAAACTCTTTTCATCATCATCATCATCATCATCATCATCATCATCATGAAGTTACAATGTATACCTTCTGAAATAATGGAAAATCCAGGATGGAATGTAACAATATTATGAGAAGAAAAGTTTCTACTCACCATATAGCAAAGATGATGAGTGGCAGATGGGCATGTGGCACCGATGAAATCGACACCAACATCGATGCATCCATTTTTGAACTAAGCTAAGATTATCTTTGGCTTGTTCCGCCATGTTCAGTTCTTTGTGAGTCTTGCTTGTGTTTGGGTGAATAAATGAACTACTGCTAAATGGGGGTTGTTTGGTGTAACTAACCCGAACAGTCCCCTCACTGGTGACCCCGAGTCATAATGTCTTCCGTTTTTGCCGTTTTACTGTGTCCGAGACCTCCGCGTCAGTTATTTTTGCGTGTATTACTTCGGAAAGCAGTAAACAAGCTACTGGGACGCCACTGCCTCCACCCACAGTCACGTCCCCTCCTGCAACTGAGCCAGCTTGGACCACCGAACCTCAGCCACCGCCACTGGCAACGAACGTTCCGCAGGAAATGCAACCGCACTACCCGTACTGTTACTTCCACACACGGTTTGCTGAGGCGACACGGAACTGCAGACCACTGTGCTACTTCCCAAACGCCAATCGCAGGTAGGTCCGAGTGCCGCTTCCTGTGCACAACATGACAGCCCCCCCCCCCCCCCCCCCGTGCTCTCTCTGTCGGAACAACCGGATAATTGCGGACGACTTTCCATTAAAGACATTTGGTCAGGATACCTTTTCTTAGCGGACACAGGTGTCGATGTTTCGCTGCTGCCTACATCGTTAGCATCATCGAACATCCGCCCTCATCGTCCTTCACTGCAGACCGTGAATTCAACTAAACTACAATGCTCGGGTTCAACTTCCCACGTCGGCTCACTCTCTGCAAACTGCAAACTCGAGTGCACTTTTTTAGTGTGCGAAATTGACGAACCTATACTATGCATTGACTTCTTGCGACACCACAAACTTTCACCGGACCTAGTGTTAAACACCATGTTACATCACCCGTCCAAGACTCACTTCCCCTGTGCTCCATCGAACAAACCCCCCCTTGACATCGGTTCGGGCTCATCTCATCCGTACATGCTCGTCTCTGTCGACAATGTTATAAGAAACAATGCACAAGTGTCTTGTTGAGCTTGAAAACGCCACTCGCCTACGCAAGGAAAACTTCGAGCTCTCCCTCCGGCTCCACGAAATTCAACACACCAAGCATTTCGCCCATGACCGTCCTGCCACAGGCCGCACCCTCGGACAATGGACTCACTAACGGCTCCCGAGCTCACCCGACCACAGTGCCCTGCTTCGGGCCAGCGGCCATCTTGTTGCATTGACCACATTGACTCCTGGGACACTTTGCCGCCTCGGCTCCCATCAAATCCGCTGAGTGGCTCTGAAAACCACAACCACGACTCACCTGCCCCACCTGCCACACATTGTAAACAAACCGCCTCCTGCACTGCCGGCAGCATTTCCGTCATCACCAACGGTACAGTTCACAAGCTTCGCCTCATGCTAGGTCCCCCCATTGCCAGTAAACCATGTCGAATTTGTCCCAAGTGCCTCTCTGACCTTAAACATCTGATTTCTGAACTACTAAGCTCCAGCGTCATTGAACCTTGTGCCAGTAGCTGGTCTACGCCCATACATATGACACCCAAGAAAGACGGATCCTGGCATATGTGCGGAGACTACCGTCGACTAAACGCACGAACAATTATGGACACTTACCCCATACCCAACATTGCCAACTTTACCAGTTCCCTCGCAGGTGCGACCACGTTCTCTGTCATTGATTACAAATGGGCCTACCACCATATCCCCATGGCACCTGAAGACATCGAAAAGACAGCAATCACCACCCCGATCGGGTTATTTCAGTTTTGATTAATTCCCTTCGGCCTGAAAACCGCAACCCACACCTGGCAATGCTTCATCAACGAAGTGCTATTTGACCTAAAATTCTGCTTTGCATATCTTGATGACATTCTTGTGTTCAGCTGCTCCGTTGAGGACAACATTCGACATGTGCAAACTGTTATGAACTCTCTCGCGGCAGCAGGCATCAAGACCAACCAGGACAAATTGCAGCTACATCAACCCACAGTCACTTTTCTTGGTTTTCGGGTCTGTGCCGATGGCATTTCACCACCCCCTGATAAAGTACAAACAGTACTAAACCTACCCAGGCCCACACCATTCAAAGAGCTCTGACACTTTCTGGGAATGGTTACTTATTAATGCCGACATCTACCTTGGGCTGTGGAGATTCAGGCTCCACTGATGGACACCTTTGGCAGGCACCAAGACTTCTGGATCTCAACCTGTTCCATGGACCCTGCTATGACTGACTCTTTCACTGCCCTGAAAATCTTCTTGCTGAGGACTGCACCATTGCGCATCCTCATCCCAATGTGCAGCTTTTCATCACCACAGATGTGAGTGATTCTGCCATCGGTGCTGTCCTTAGCCAGACAATCGATGGCCAAACTTCGCCTCTGCAGTTCTTCTCGTGCAAGCTCACCAATGTGCAACGAAAATATTCCGCGTTTGCAGGGAGTTGCTCATGGTCTACGAAGCGATCAAGCACTTTAAGATTGATGTTGAGGGACGCCGTTTCTATGTTTTAATGGACCACAAACCCCTGGGTGCAGCCATTACAAACCCGCCAGCTGACCCACCTCCTCGCCGCTTCAGATACATGGACTTCATATCTCAGTTCACCACTAATGTCAGATACATAAAGGGTGCTGACAATATAGTTCCTGATTTCCTTTCACGAGTATTTTCCGCTGAAAACATCTCACAGTTTAAAATCTGGTTTAAAACACTTTGTTCTACCATTTTGTAATCAATCTGAAACCTTCCAGGATCTCCAAGTCTCCTCTACATGTACTACTTTCTTTCATGTGTTGTGAACTAAGTGGTAGCGATGATTAAATAATGCTATGAGCAAAATTCTGCCATATAGCTGCCTTTTCCATTCCTGACGACATTAAACTCTAATCTTCTTTTCTTTCATTCCTTTCCCATCAGTCCACATTATCTACTATTTTTCCCTCTCTTCCTTTTCCTGCTATTGACTTACTGTCACCCACCACAATGAGAATTTGGTCAGCTTTAACTGTCTGAATGATTTCTTTTGTCTCATCATACATTCTTCCAATCTCTTCATCATCTATGAAGCTAGTAGACATTTAAACTTATGCTGATGTGGTGAGCGCGTAGGCTTCCTCTCTGTCTTGACTATGATAATGCATTCACTTACATTTCTGATTCCTTATTCATTAGTCGATCTACTCCTTCAGTACCCCTATTTGATTTAGTGTTGTCACTTGCAGTCTTACCTCTGATGGTTAATGGCAACAGTTCCATTCACTCTGTGGGCTGAGCCTGTTATGTTGCGTATCCTAGTAAGTATCGAGTTTTTATAAAATAAAGTGTTTTGTGTACTCTGTACCACTGCGTCAGCTGTCATTTGCTATCACTACATACTGAAGTTCCACATTGGTGATCTCAGCTACTGTGTTGCACCATATTTTGTTTTACTTACGAGCCATTTATTGCGCAATAACAATGCACCCATTATCGCCTTCAGCCATACGCATTTCATACTCACTGACAGTGATTTCCCTGCATCCTTGTTTTGCCTGCCAAGCTACAATGTAGAATATTTGTGAGTAATGCATCAAACTGTGTTCAAATCAGAAACAGTGACACAACTGTGTAGTGTACAGACTGCCTGGTGCATCTACAGTGTTCTGCCCTCTGTCAGTGTGCAAGAGACGGCTCATTTGGACATGGAATATGTGACTAGCATGTTTGGTGCTCCACAACATTGCATCCAACACTCTCCAACAGACTTACCTTGAGGTACAGAGTGTCATTACAATATCGGACAGACACATGCTGTCCAACTAGTTAGACATCATGCTCATATTGATGCTACTGTTCCAAGGTCACCACACTCAGACAGTAAAAATTTTCGCAATTGTACCTTTCAACCAGCTGAACAACGCTCAGACATCATTTTCTACCCTACTGTTTTGTACAGTCAATAATGTGCAACCAACAAAGTGAATAGTGGCAGCCATCTTGCCTCACCGCTATCTCCCTCACCTCATGATGGCAAGAACCCAAACTTCCATGTATTCAGGTGACTGATCATGACACTCTCATCACCATGCCATCCCAGCTAGCCAAGGTATCATGACATTTTCCAACAGCTGACGAAGCCAGCGTCCCCTCCGCACCTTGGCATCCTCCGGTTGTGACATCACACCTCTGTCTGAATGACACTGAAATGATACCTCTTGTCCTGATCACTGTCTCATGAGGGGATGATAGTTTCCTACAGCAGCCACCAGACAACATATAAATGTGTCACATGGCAGATGTAGATCACTCACCACGCACCACACGTCTATGCCAGCCCCATCAGCATTTTGGCTCTCATGCATGCAACTGTCAATGGCTGTGCACACTTCGGAACTGTGTTGTTTGACCTGCATTGACACACGGAATTGCAGGAGCTACCCGCATTGACACACAGAATTGCAGGAGCTACCAAAGCTCTCACCTACCGAACATGACAACACACTCAATAAGATCAAACTGCATCATTTGTGCCATGTGGAGAACAAGTTTACCACATTGAATGAAATGTTCCAGCGACATACCATGAGTATGTCGACATCTAGTGGGCAACTTGTTAAACACAAGAACCGTCTCCACAACATCTGTTCCTTCCTGACCAACATTAACAGCTGCATGACCAGGTTGTGGCATACAATTTGCTGGTTTCAAACAACCATCTCTCACAACAGATGACAACTGCTGTGCAAGGCACGTGATCTGCCACCCCTGTCACAGTTGTGACTTCTCAACCTGACGGCCTGTACCCTGGAATCTCTGCAAACAGTGTGGTCATGCCTCATGCCAACAATGCTTACGGCAGGGTCGGTTATATACATCTGTGCTTCCACCCCGTGAGAAACAGTCTACCTGCAGTTTCATGACCGAACCTCTGCAGCTCATCAACTGCACTGTGCATGTACACACGTCGGCCTCATTTGGGCAACCTAGCTCCAGTCTCCAGCCATCATCTGATGCCACTGCCTCACAGACTGAGCTAGTGCTTTGGCTCCCCCTGGTCACTGCATCCACACCGTGCTCCGCACAGCCAGGGAGGGGTCAGGGTTCTTTGGGAATGTTGGCATTGCTGGCCAGATAGAAAAAACAACTCGCAGTCATCTCTCTGACAGCCGATGGTAGAAGTTCAGCGCACTCTATCACTTGAGTGTGTTGTGTTGTGTTGTGTATCCTTGTATGTATCGAGTTTTTATAAAATAAAGTATGTTGTGTACTTCATGCTACTGTGTCAAGTATCATTCACTATCACTACGCACTGGAGTTATACAAATTCTTTAATGTACCTAACTGGTTAGGGGATCTGTGATTGCACGCTCCATCCCCTAGGGTGTCAGTTTTGTTTTTCCTGGTGACCAAATCCTCTTGAGTAGCCCTCCCAGGAGATCCATATGGGACACTATTTTACATCTGGAGTATTTTACTCAAGTCGATGACATCATCATTAAGCCATATAGTAGCGCAGCATGCTGGGAGGGTATGGGGGGGGGAGAAATAAAGTCTCACCTGTAATTTCCCTTTCAGCCAATCACGGTACTAGAAAAGCCAGGCTATGTGACTAATGTTACAAGGCTAGATCAGTCATTGATCCAGACTGTTGACCTTGTTACTACTGAAAAGGCTGCTGCATCTCTTCAGGAACCATGGGTTAGTCTGGCCTCTCCAAAAATACTCCGCCATTGTGGTTGCACATAGAGTGTGACCACCTGTATTGTTCAGGCATACGAGCCATCCCAGACTGGCAAGATCCATGCTTTATGGAGGAACTTCAATATCACTCAGAACTATTTTGGGACCACTCTATTATATTAAAAAACCCTCCTTGCATATATTTAGTATATTCTATCATTGCTGTTCAAAAAATACATGTAGTCATGTCATTCTGGACAATCCACTGCATTTTAAAAATGTATGACTACATGAATTATCAGCCTGTAATCCAAGTACGTTGCTTGACAGGTTATACTACATTATTTGAAAATGGCTACACAGTTTAAATTACACAAAAGTGATGACCATAAAATAAGAGAACATTTTAATCTTAACAATGAGAGCTAGTACTGCAGGTTATTACCATTAAAATAATAATCTCAGTAATATTTAAAACATATCTATCTACCAGAAGCAAGACATTCCTTGACTGGTTTCTAGCATGGGAAATTGAGACTTGTGGAGCTTTCTTGGTGTTATATATATTTCTTTTTGTGAATTGTTTATAGCTAATGGCATTGATCACTTCTCAATCTACATAATTTACAGTTTTCCCACTCCCTCTTTTGGAGACTCCTACAGTCCACGGCTTCCTCGACATCTGTCACTCAATTTCTAGGCAGTCGACCTTGTTTCATTTCTTGATCTGGGATCCATATACATTCATTCCAAATGGTCATACCATAATAATATTTTCCACCCAATAGCTTCCATTATATTCTCTGCCACTTCTATAATTTTTCCAATTTATTCATTTCTGATATGCTCCAGTACTCTGCCCCCCAGTAATCTGTTTCCATGGCCAGTAGTTGATGTATTTTCTGTTTCTTGTCTCGGAAACTTCTGACCCATATTACATATGCTTTCTAGTGCTGTTTTATATAAATCTTATCTCATATTGTTTGTGACCTTAATACTCCAGAGGATTGACTTTAATTGTTGACTAATATATTGTCTTGTCAATTCTTATTTTTAAAATCATCTACACTCCTTCAATTCGCAGGTATAGTTACAGTGCAGTATATACTCTATATCCTTTGTGTTTATTTTTTAAACCCCACTGTCATATTCTCCAAACATCTTTGTCAGCACATTGTTAGAATCCTCACTATCCTCAACAGTTAACACCCAGCCATTAGTGAAGTGGAGGACAGTGTAGTTTTCCACCTCTCACTGATGTTCGCATCAGGCCACATTTACTTGGTGTTAAAACATTGTTTTTACTTCAGCTTGTCTAACAAGCCTCTCTGCTGTGTCAGCTTTGCAACCAAATGGTGGTGCTATTCAGGTCTCCTAGTTGTTAGAGTATATGTCAAAATCTTATGTCGTGCTTGCAGTAATCCTTGAATGTCTGTGTCAGGCACCTATATGGGGACAAAACCGAAGTATTTCTTAGGGACTTGATTAGAGAATGGTAATGACACCAAATAAAGGTAGTAGTTTTGCTATACTTTTATGTTCATGCACTAACACAGTGACTTTTTTATGTCTGGGATGCAATGCTGCAGGCTGTGACAGATGCTCTGGTCCAAGATAGGCAGATTCCCAACCTCATCCGCAGGGTGCTGTAGCTTCAATGATCACCTTGGAGCAAAACTTGTCATCAGGTGATCCCTGGAGTGCACTCTATTGTAAAGGAATGTTGTTGACATTGAATTCCATGTTGTTCTGCTCAGCTGGTTATGAGAGTCAACTAAGTGGGTTGAGGCTGATATATCATATCCAGTGTGCTCATGAGAATGAGTATGTGCTCGAAACTAGCTAGCTGTGTTTAGTAAAGTGTTAATTTAAAATAACAGTATGGTAAAATGTAGTCATTCTATTACTGTGGCATATGTAATTTAATGTATTTGATTGTAACAAAATTATGAAAAGGAAAGTTGCTACTCACCATATAGTAGAGCAACTCGGCACTCCACTATATGATGAGTAGCAACTTTCCTTTTCATAATATTATTACATTCCATCTTGGGTTTTCCATTGTTTAATGTATTTGGTTGTACCACAAACCTGAAGCTTTGAATGAACATAAAGTACAAGAGAATTCTGTGTCGAGATCAATTTTTTGAGGGGGCAAAAGAAGCTATAGAAAATACACAAAGGGTGTACTTATAAGTTGTGTAACACAACTCCTTGTCAGATTAGTATGGTCCCTGGCATAACCCAGTAAGATTTTGTCTGCTTGTAGTGAATTTTTTCTCCACAGCTATTTTGTTCTTTCCTAGTTTTTTTGCAGTGGCAGGTGTAAGTGAACAGCACATTGCTGTAAAATTTTGCCTCATGCTACAGAAACAGATGTGATATTGAAAACAGCTTGCAGAGATGACTGTGGAAAAAACAGCTGTGTAATTTTTTTTGTTTAAAAAAATAGCAACATGTAAGTTGACTACATATCTCATTCTGTTATGTCCGTCAATTGGATGACTGGAAAAATATGTTGAGAAAATTTGTGAACTTGTTCTTAAAGACCAATGATGAACCACTGAACTCATGGTAGAGTTAACTTGATTGCCTTTGATCTTGTTTTAGTGAATTATGATACAAGATTTGGGAATGAATGGGGTTGCTGCCCAAATTGTACTTTGATTCCTGACTACGTAGCAAAAAGATCACTGAGTACGGCATTCCATGCTTTGAAAGGGTAACACCAAACTGCTGCAGAATTTTTTTTTTCAAAGGATGTTGCTAGTGATGAGTCATGGTGCTAGTGATGGGTCATGGTGATATTGTTGTATACTGAAAACCAAGTAACAATCAATAAGATGGAAGATGTCATTGTCATGTCATTTACAAGTATGTTTGTCCGGATATAGTACATCGTACATTAGAGCTTGTTCCACAAAGTCAGACCATTAATCATACTTTCTATTTAATGGTTTGAGAATATTGCACAACCATGCATAAAAAAGACCAAATCTATGGCTGACATGGGACTGGGTTTTCCATCATGAAAATGCTCCTGCTCAACAGCCCCTTCCATGTGCCAGGTTTTGTTCACAAAGAAGCATGAGTCTCTAGCATCACACACCTTACTTATCTTACCTAGCTTCATGCATTTCCCTGTTCTTTCCTCTGTAGAGAGGACAATGAAAGGATGCCAATGTGAAGATGCAGAAGCAGTCAAAGAAAAATGTGGACGGAAGCTGTCTGCCATGACTGCAAATACCTATAAAAAATGTTTTGTACAATGGACTTCCCTCAGTGACATCGGTTTTATGGACTTTCGGTTGTGGTGTAAGGCATATTTCTGTGCCAGCAGTTTCAACTATCTAAACAAATTTACATGTGAAAATTAACTTTTGTAACTATATTTTATAGATTTTGAGGGTGTCTCTAACAGTAGGGGACAAATTGTCGTTAAGCACAGAAAATTGCCTTAGACCATGACCTGATTCCTGCAAAACAATGGTGCCAATTTTATTTTACTTATTTATTTATACTTATTTTATTAGCTGGAAGAGCCTGTCTTGCATGATCAGTGAAACTGCCAACTGGCAAGGACAGGAATAATTCATTTTATTTTATGGCCAAATTTGGTGTTTTCCTTGTTTTTGTATTTTGGAGTTATTTATTGCCTGCTTGTTTCTCTTTTCTGTTATTTATTTTCATCCTATGTAACCATTTTTGAATGAAATGTTTAAAATGAAATTATACATATCATTTACATTATGTTTGTTACACTTTACACATCACATTAATGTACATTATGCTGAGTTGAGCAGGAAGCAGGGGAAGAATTTATGATATAATTGATAATTGAAGAAAAAATTTCATGTTAAGGCGAGCAGGTTTTCAGCCAAATGCTGCAGACAGTTTTTCAAATTATAGCATTGTCACGATTTTTGTATTATCTTCAGAGAGAGTGTACTACCAATATGTGTCAACGGTTTGTTGTGGTTAGAAAATAGCCTCTCCTCTGTTTACAATGAAACATGGAATCCAAATAGCTTTCAGTGCCACAACTGCAAACTGTTGATTATCAATTCCTGTTTCTGCAGATATATGAACACTTCCTTGTTACATGAACTTCTGCTATTCAGCAACACTCTGAAGAGATTTATACCCTTTCATAATATCTGCAGTACAGAGACCTGTCATTTCAGGTACAGACCATAAGATCTTGGCCTTCCAGTCATATTGTCCTTCTGTTAAAGTATGAAGACTGGTTTGTTGGAATCTGTGACCATAAGAGCTGACAACCTTGTTTAAAGACACAACCCAGAGTGCTTAGACTCCTCCTAAACTTTTGTATAAAGTGCCTGTCTCTTCATCTGCTTTAAAATCATAATTCAGTCACAGACAAGCACAAAAATTAGACTGCTATACATTTAAGCTTCCAGCCAAAAGCCTTCTTCTGAAATAGAGAATACACAAACATTTGCACAATCACAACTGCAGCTGGACTTCAGATTACAACTATGCCTGATGGGAATCTGCAATCTGGTGTGGAAGATGGGAGTATGGAGAAGGAATGGGGCAGGGAGGGGGAACAATAGCAGGGTAGTGGTGAGGGACGGTATAGTGCTGCTTGTGGGTATGGGCGTGGACATGTTGGTGACACGGTGGGACTGCTAGCTGCAGTTGGTTGGTTTTGTGTTGTGCACATGGGGAGGTGAGGAGTATGAAAGGGGCACATAAAAGAGGTACATAAGTGGATTAAGGGAAAAAGACTAGTGGCTGCATTGCCGGAAGACTGTGTAGTGCTGGAGTGGGAGCAGGGAAGGGGATAGGTAGGTGGAGGACAGGAAGTAGCGAATGTTGCAGCCAGTTAATCAATACCAACCAGGACCGGAGCAACTGAATAACATTCTCTGTCATGGTTTTGACTAACTCTTGTCATGCCCTGAAATGAGGAATGTGCTACCTTTTACCCATCATACATACCAACGTACATATGCAATATTTTTGTCCATCTGTATTTCCACCCTTGCACCCAACCTCGTGCCTCATGTCTCATATCCCTGCAATAGATCTATACCCGAGAGTCCCATACAGCCTTCCCCTGCCACCATCTACTCCCATTTTGTCCCAGGCATCTCATATCCCGTCAAAGGTTATGTGAAAGCAATCATTGTGATGCACAAACTAAGTCGCAATGACTGTGATGCTTTCTACGTGGGCATGACAACTAACAAGCTGTCTGTCCACATGAATGGCCACTGAAAAATTGTGCCCAAGAGACAGCTACCCAATATGATGAGCTTCACTTCAATGACTGCTTCACGGTCTGTGCATCTGGATGCTTCCTACCAACACCAGCTTTGCTGAACTGCACGAGTGGGAACTCTCCTGTGTTGCCATAACCTCCCTGGTTTCAACTGCTGCTAGTACTCCACTGCCTATATTCTTCTCTGCTGCCACTCCAGCACTACACAGCCTATTATTCTGCCAACACAGCCACTAATCTTTTCCCCCTTCTCTACTTCTCACCTTTACTGCTCTCATTCCCCCACCCAAACCTCCCAAATGCACCTAGTATATCAACCCTGTCCCCATCATGTCTCTGCACACTCCCTCAAGCATCACTAAACCTTCCCCCACTCTTACCCCACTATCCATCCCCTTCCCACCCAAAGCCTCCTCCTTACAACTGCCACCCGCAACAGATTACCACCCCCCCATAGGCACAGTTGTTGTTTGCAGTCTGGCCACAGTGGCCAGAGACAATGGTCATTTGAGTGAGAGTTACACGTGTGTGAATGTGTGTGTGTTCTCTATATCAGAAGAAGGCTTTTTAGGCAAAAGCTTACGTTTATAGCAGTATTTCGTTGTGCCTATTGTGATTCAGTGTCTCTTATATGTGGTGAGTAGCAGTGCATCCATTTCACAATATTTTTGTTATTCCCATTCTAGACTTTCCATTGTTTAATTTTGCCTAACGGCTTTTCTTCCATCTCGTAACACATTGATGTTTTCCTTCATTACTGTTCCTAACACATTACTTAACTCAGTGCCCATCTCTTTCTTTCTCTCCTTGTTTGTGCTTTATCTGTTTCATTCAAAACCACCCACTTTATCAACAGTCTGCTACATGCACAGTACATGACTTCATAACCACATGAATTGTTAGTGCAGCATCTCATGTCCGATATTCTTCCCATTGAATTAGTTATTCCTAGACCTTCAAATTGATCACACTTCCTCCCTCACTCTCACATATTTTCAAGTAGTATTTTCCACACCTTCCTGTGCCCATGTACTTGACAAGTCTCAACCTTATTAAGCCACCCTTCCACCTGCTCTCTCTCTTCCTTTAGTCCTGAATGCATGTACCGTCATCATCTAATCCATTTACACTTACTGCTTCCTCTCTTTATACTTGTCCAACTACTGACCTGCATCCCACTTATTGTCCTTTATTTATTTCTCTCTTTGATCTCATTGTGTTTTCACATCAATTTTAGTTCATTTTTACCCTTCGCCATCAGTGCTACTCTCTCTGCATTCACCTTTTCCCCCTTCATCCATTCTGCCCATTTTTGTGGGTTTTCCCATGTATTTTACATATTTTTAACCTGCACTGTGGGTCATTGCTCCTTCCACCTGTAAAAATACAGAAAACTTCCCTTATCCCTATCCAGACCCCAATCCCACATACTATTCCTGCATTGTTACGTAGCTCATAGAATCCCTGTAAGTTACCTGATCATCAAATTACTCATATCAGGCTGCAACCTCTCCTTCCACAGTGACCTCTATCTATTCAGATTCTGTCATTCCATAGCCCTCGCCAACCTAGTTCTGCAAAACCATGTAAATCAGGCCCAAACCTCCTTGTAATACTTTCTCTCCATCTGTAAATCTCTACTGCTCTGCAGTTCCAAATTCCTATCTCTTACATTGAAACTCTTGCCCTCCAGGAAAAAGAGGAGCATGCACAATGCCCCCTTAAAAAAACTGTTCAACCTGTTCACCTCCTACTCCCACCATGAACTACCACCATTGACCGGCTCTACAAGAGCTTTCAGAGTGCCCCTGCATCCCCTCATAGCTGACAAATCCTGCTACCCTGACCCTCAAAAACTCCCTCCCATCACCATATAGACTCCAAAACCTAAACATTTGAAACAGTTTCATGAACATTTCCTCCAAAAGCCCTAAACACACAAAGTATCAGTCCTTTCCAAAGCCTTGCTTTTTACCCCACATCCAAATTCAATCATATTGGACTTGTTAAAGACCTTCTCCAAGTCCCTACAGTGGAAAAACATTTTCACCACCAACACTGCTACTAAGAATTAAACCAAGTTAATATTGACCTCTAACTCAGTTCAATCCTTCATCCAACAGTGGTCTACTTTTACTGCCCCCAGATCACACCCCTATTAACATTGCAGAATTTCTTAACCTCATACCTTGCCTCACCATCATTCCCCAAATCACTCAAATGGAAACTCACCTCACATATGCAGAAAGAACACACCATTTGAAAGATGTTCCTGATCTTATAATCCTACCTGCCAACAAAAGGTTCCACCACTGTGGTTTTCAACCACAGGAATTACCTGGTGGAGGGACTCCGCCAGCTGTCAGATTCGTCTACTTACAAATCCTATCACAATGAATGCATTCCAGAAATCCAACAGGATCTGCAGCCCCTCCTCGAATCCTTAGGCCCATCCCCCCATCCCAGAGCTTGAGCTCTCTATCATCCCCCCCCCCCCGGCTTCAGCCGTTTCTAGTCCCTGCCCTCCACCTACCTATCCCCTTCCTTGTTTCCGCTTCAGTACTATACAGCCTTTTATTCCATCAATCAGCCATTAGCCTTTTTTCCCTCCATTTCCATTCCCCCACCCCCACCCACCCTCATACCCCTACCCCTGACTGCACATAGCAGCTGCACGCTGTCCCCACCACTCCTCTGCATGGTCCCACAAGCAGCACTGCTCCTACCCCCTGTTCTACACTGCTATATTTTCCTCCGTGTGTGTGTGTGTGTGTTTTTTCTCAATGTTGAAAGAAGGCCTTGTGGTCAAACACTTAAATGTGTAGCAGGCTTTTCATTGTGCCTGTCTTCTACTCAGTGTCTCTAATATATAGTGAATAATAATCTATCCTTTTACAGTATTGTTGTCACTCCACTCTGAACTATTTGTTGGTTCAAATCTTATTTGCTGTGTCACCAAAAATTTGGAAACAATTTTTGCTCTTGTTTGTATACATATTATGGTGGGTTTTCACAGGCATGAATTACTTACACACGCATTCTCCCACCACGAATCACATGAGCCAGTTTATGAAACATCCTACTTACTCACTGTCGTGCCAACTAACGTATAAGTTACAAAAGATAAAAGGCATTTAACTTTGTTGCATGATGCTGCTTCACTACCATTACCCACGAGCTTCAGCAACTGTCGATAGGTGGATCTGCTCTCATTCTGCTTTGGTTCATTTGACGCATGGATCTTACACCTTTGGTAATGAGGTTGAAAAGTTAGTGCCATGACAAAATAATAGGCTTAATTTTCAACTACAGAAATAAATACTTTGTACACTGGCAAAATGTTTTTAAACTGTGTGATAGGAATTTCGAAGTTGCATTTTGCAATTCCTTAAAGTCTCTAATTTGTAACAGAGTGACAGTTGAATGTTGTGCAGGGGCGATTGAATTTAGTGAAACTAAACTTCCAATTTTTGTTGTTTGTATGTCCCCTAACTCTGACTTCAGAGCATTTCTGCTCAAGCTACAGAGGGTTCTTGATTCACTTTGTTGGAAGTACCAGAAATTAGTTGTATGCGGTGACTTCAATATAAATTTTGTGTATGATGGTGTAAGAAAAAGGGTGTTCATAGATATCCTAAATTCATATGATCTGAAGCAGATTGTGTTTTTTTCTGACTAGGGCGCAAGGGAACAGTAGCACAGCCATAGGCAAGATTTTTATTCATTCTTCATTGCTAGATAGGCATTCTGTCAGTAAAAGGGCGAGTAGCCTTTCAGACCATGATGGACAAATTTTAACACTAAAAGGCTTTTGTACTCAAATATATGTCACATACTATACAAACTATGTAGGAAAGTTAATCCAACGGCAATAGAAAGTTTTTTAAACCTTGTCAAGGAACAAAAGTGACAGGATGTTTATAGTGCCGAGAACATAGATGATAAATATAACGCTTTCCTTAACACATTTCTCATGCTCTTTGAGAGTTGCTTTCCATTAGAACATTCTAAAAGGGGTACTAGTAGTGATAGGCAACCCGGGTGGCTGACTACTGGGATAAGGATATCATGTAGAACAAAGTGGGAATTATATCAAAATGTTAGAAGTAGTCACAATCAAGCTACAGTAGCTCATTACAAACAGTATTGTAAGGTGCTTAGAAATATTATTAGGAAGGCAAAGAGTATGTAGTATGCAAATAGAATAGCTAATTCACAGGATAAAATTAAAACCATATGATAAGTTGTGAAGGAAGTGTCTGGTCAGCAGTCAGTTTGTAGTAAAAATATTTCTGTTACTGATAAATCAGTTATATGTACAGTATATACTTTAGCAACAGACAGCAAAAGGTTATTATCCACAATGTTGATAATGGCTGTGATGTGGGGTCTGAGTGGTGTACAGTCAAGTGTGGTGAGGGGGGCAGGGATTAGTGTTGGGGCCACTCCTGTTCCATGTTTGTATAAATGATATGCCCTCTAGTATCACAAGTAACTCTAAAATATTTCTGTTTGCTTATGAAACTAGTTTGGTAGTAAAGGATGTTGTGAGCAAAATTGGCTCGGTTTCAAATAGTGCAGTTCATGACCTAAGTTCATGGTTTGTAGAAAATAAACTAATGCTCAATCACAATAAGATTCAGTTTTTACAGTTTCTAACTCAGAATACAACAAAACCTGTCATTTTAATTTCACAGAATGGGCATATGATTAGTGAAACTGAACAGTTCAAATTTCTAGGTGTTCAGATAAACAGTAAACTGTTGTGGAAAGCCCACACTCAGGATCTTATTCAAACACTTAATGCTGCCATTTTTACTGTTCCAACGGTATCTGAAGGGAGTTATCATTCGACACGAAAATTAGTCTACTTTGCTTATTTTCATTCGCCTATGTCATATGATATTATATTTTGGGGTAACTTTTCCCATTCTAAAAGGATAGTTTTTGCTCAGAAATGGGCGCTTCAGGCAATAAGTGGTGTAAGTTCACAAACCTCTTATCAACCTCTATTCACAACTCTGGGTATTTTGACATTGGCCTCTTAATGTTTACATTCCTTACTGTCATTGCTTGTTAACAATATTAGCTTATTCCCAAGAATAACCAGCTTTCACTCAGTTAATACTTGTGAGAAATCAAACCTGCATTTGGATTGGACTTCCTTAACTCTCATGCAGAAAGGTGTGCAGTATACTGCTTCATCCATTTTCAATAAGCTACCACTCAAATTCAAAAATCTTAGCAGTAATCCACATACTGTCAAATCAAAACTGAAGAGTTTTGTCATGCGTCACTCCACTTATTCTCTCGAGGAGTTCCTTCAAAAATTAAGCTGATTCTTATTGTATTGTTGATTGTGTTTATTTAAATTTATGGGATGAATTTTTTCAGGTTCATAAACATTTTATTTTTATCTGTTATTCCTTTTATGTTGTAATTTCATACACTGACACGTTCCATGACCTTGGAAATTTGCTCCTCCATTTGGTCCTACAGAACTTGACGTATAAGTAAAATAAAATAAAATAATAAAAAGTGGAAATTTACTTGTGACTTTAGAGGTATAAAGCTACTCTTGATAATCATTAAAATCACATTTAAATACAACAGTGTTCATATTGATCCTATCACTAAGTAATGGCCATTCTGCACAGTAATACAAAGTTTGATTAACAAAATGTATGAAACATACTGGTAAAGGAAATGCTATATTTACAGCATCACTGACTTATCAGAACCTTGACTAACTCTAAAAATAAAAACAAAGCAGAACCGCTGAGCAAAAACCTTGCTTTGGAATTTCAAGTTCACAAAACAAAATTGTTCACATGACTTGATAAGCTCAAGTACCTTCAGTTGTCTTCAGCTCCCACCATTGGTAACCCAACACGCACTAGCAAGAGCAGCTGCACCATACGTAATACACTTTTAGCAGCATATTTGTTGCCTTCTTATAGTAACAGTTTTACTTATTATACTACACTCTTGGAAATGGAAAAAAGAACACATTGACACCGGTGTGTCAGACCCACCATACTTGCTCCGGACACTGCGAGAGGGCTGTACAAGCAATGATCACACGCACAGCACAGCGGACACACCAGGAACCAAGGTGTTGGCCATCGCATGGCGCTAGCTGCGCAGCATTTGTGCACCGCCGCCGTCAGTGTCAGCCAGTTTGCCGTGGCATATGGAGCTCCATTGCAGTCTTTAACACTGGTAGCATGCCGCGACAGCGTGGACGTGAACCGTATGTGCAGTTGACGGACTTTGAGCGAGGGCGTATAGTGAGCATGCGGGAGGCCGGGTGGACGTACCACCGAATTGCTCAACACGTGGGGCGTGAGGTCTCCACAGTACATCGATGTTGTCGTCAGTGGTCGGCGGAAGGTGCACGTGCCCGTCGACCTGGGACCGGACCGAAGCGACGCACGGATGCACGCCAAGACCGTAGGATCCTACGCAGTGCCGTATGGGACCGCACCACCACTTCCCAGCAAATTAGGGACACTGTTGCTCCTGGGGTATCGGCGAGGACCATTCGCAACCATCTCCATGAAGCTGGGCTATGGTCCCGCACACTGTTAGGCCGTCTTCCGCTCACGCCCCAACATCGTGCAGCCCTCCTCCAGTGGTGTCCGACAGGCGTGAATGGAGGGACGAATGGAGACGTGTCGTCTTCAGCGATGAGAGTCGCTTCTGCCTTGGTGCCAATGATGGTCGTATGCGTGTTTGGCGCTGTGCAGGTGAGTGCCACAATCAGGACTGCATACGACCGAGGCACACAGGGCCAACACCCGGCATCGTGGTGTGGGGAGCGATCTCCTACACTGGCCGTACACCTCTGGTGATCGTCGAGGGGACACTGAATAGTGCACGGTAAATCCACACCATCATCGAACCCATCGTTCTACTATTCCTAGACCGGCAAGGGAACTTGCTGTTCCAACAGGACAATGCACGTCCGCATGTATCCCATGCCACCCAACGTGCTCTAGAAGGTGTAAGTCAACTACCCTGGCCAGCAAGATCTTCAGATCTGTCCCCCATTGAGCATGTTTGGGACTGGATGAAGCGTCGTCTCACGCGGTCTGCACGTCCAGCACGAACGCTGGTCCAACTGAGGCACCAGGTGGAAATGGCATGGCAAGCCGTTCCACAGGACTACATCCAGCATCTCTACGATCGTCTCCATGGGAGAATAGCAGCCTGCATTGCTGCGAAAGGTGGATATACACTGTACTAGTGCCGACATTGTGCATGCTCTGTTGCCTGTGTCTATGTGCCTGTGGTTTTGTCAGTGTGATCATGTGATGTATCTGACCCCAGGAATGTGTCAATAAAGTTTCCCTTTCCTGGGACAATGAATTCACGGTGTTCTTATTTCAATTTCCAGGAGTGTATTTTGCTTTTCTGTGATTTCATGTAATTACCACACATTATATATATATATATCCTTTTTTCCCCCTAAGTAAAGTCTTTCCGCTCCCGGGATTGGAACATCTACTATATATATAATAGAAAGAAACTTCCACATGGGAAAAATATATTAAAAACAAAGGTTCCAAGACTTACCAAGCGGGAAAGCGCCGGTAGACAGGCACAATAAATAAAACACACAAAGACACACACAGAATTTCTAGCTTTCGCAACCAACGGTTGCTTCTTCAGGAAAGAGGGAAGGAGAGGGAAAGACGAAAGGATGTGGGTTTTAAGGGAGAGGGTAAGGAGTCATTCCAATCCTGGGAGCAGAAAGACTTACCTTAGGGGGAAGAAAGGACAGTTGTACATTCGTACACACGCACATATCCATCCACACATACACAGACACAAGCCGACATTTGTAAAGGCAAAGAGTTCGGGCAGAGATGTCAGTCGAGGCGGAAGTACAGAGGCAAAGAAGTTGTCCCATTCTTTCAGTGTGGATGGACACCAAGCCCAATCTTTTGCAGGAATTCCAAAATGGAGAGTAAGGGGTCCATAAGTTATGCTAGAAGTGTATAATAGGCTGAGCATTTGGGTCCAATAGGAAGTGTGCTTGGATGGCTGAGGTAGTGGTGATGACTGCGCGTGTTAAGCGGGAAAACAGTGTTTGATTCCTGGTTGGCACAAGTTTATACCTGTTACGATAGTTTCATTCTGTTACCCAAATGCAGCTAACATCATTGAAAACCTTTGAATAGTATTTCTATGGCTGCTGGATCAATAAGGTGTCTGTTAGTTTAGACATGTCTCAAAGAAAAGACACCTCATACATTAGTAATGTTTGTACATGTATTACCATGTTCCAGTTGCCAGATACTGGGATGTTACTTACAATTTAATGCGAACTTTCATAGCATCTTGCATATGTGCATTAGACTTTGTACAGAGCCAGTAATGTGGCTCAAAAGGATTTTGAAATTGATTTTACCCTTAAAAAATTCTTTTTGAATGAAAACACCATCTTCAGCAGGTAGCTCCCTTATTAGTGTATTGGATGCTCCCAGATGTTTCCTATGAGATACTGGGTATCTCCAAACCTAACATTTGTAGTTCTGCTTTTTCTTCATCAGTGTCACTACAAGCTCTCCAGCTAGAAACTGCACAACTCCCGTATGAATAAATTCACTTGTCACCATCTTGAAAGCCATGTAAATAGCATTCAGCTTCTGCCTGTTTTGTTAGAACAGTTAAATATCACTTTCTTGATGGTCTGTTGTTTTAATACTAATGGCCAATGTAGATCAGCCATTCCAATTTCTGATTCAGGCAGCATTATGGCTGTTTCCCTTCAATTAATTACTGGACTACTTCTCCTTTGCTGTTTGAAAACTCTTTCATCTATTATTAAATTAATAACACCACTGCACCACTGTTCTTTGGTGAAGTCTCTTATATTTTATCTTTGTCTTTTATACTATTGTCTAGCTGCTTCCATGTTTGCTATACACATGGTAATTTGAATATAATTAAAGTGCATACGAAGCTGTGATGATGCATGTCCTGCTTATGCTCACACTAGCAGAAAAAAAACAAGCACAACAAGATAACTTCATGGACAACAGAGAGGCAAGGGCATTTGACAGTATTAAACTGTGTCTGCAACAAGCTGTCACCTTGGTTCACCCTACAGCGAACACTCCTTTGTCAGCCATAGCTGACACTAGCAAAGCCACAGTTCCAGTGGTCCTGCAACAATTTGCAAATGGACAACAGCAGCCATTATGATTTTTTTCTCACATAAACTTACCCCAGCACAATGCAGATGGTCTGCATTTGACTGGGCACTCTTGGCATTTACAAGGCTGTGTCTTCGAAGTAGAGGAGGAGTGCTTGCCATTTAATATTCATATGGACAACCCCTAGTTCACAGATATCATATGAAATCTGAGTAATGACTGCCCTTCTAAACTCTGTCGCCACCTAAACCATATGAGTCAATTCTCCACTATCATTCAGCACATCAAGGGTGCTGAGAACTTAGTGACTCAAATAAAAGCTTTGTCTACAAATACTCAAGAACATGAGCCAACAATCTGCACACAAATACAGGATCAGTCAACTGGTTTGATTTTCAAATATCACTCTCTTTGCAAGTCTGATAAACAGATCTAGTGTGATGTATCACAACAAAGTGCTGGGCAACTAGTTCCACTTTCAATGCGACATCACATTTTCTAACGTTTGTCATGTCCCAGAATTTGACCTTCCACCACACTAGTCACAGGCCACACATGGAATGCAAACTGTGGACACAGGCTTGCGAAAGCTGCCTGCTATGTAAAACAGGGTACGACGCAAATCTTGTGATTGGAGAATATGGTGTAACAGGAAGATTGCACCACATTCAGCTGGACCTAAGTAGCCAACTCCTGGTGTCTGGAGGATGTCAATACACACTCCCTACAATTGACCACATTATGCAGCGAGTAGAGGCAGTGCCCACTCAAGACACTGCAGCAGAAATCACTGTGATGGCCTTTGTACAACTTTGCATCTCACGCTTTGATTATACAGCAGCAAAACCACGGACCAGGGATGTGAATCTCAGCCAGCCGTATTCTCAGAAATATAAAAACTGTGCAGAGTGAAACTCTATCACATCATAGCCTACCACCTGCAGAGCAATGGGCTGGTGGAGTGGTGGTGCCACACTTTAAAGGTGGCATTAATGTGCCACTGGGGCCATTGGACACAAGCACTACCTTTTCTTTCACTGGGGTTTCATTCAGCTTTTAAAGAAGCCTTGCAGGTAGAGATTTTATTTGGAGAGCCTTTGAAATTACCGGCGGAGTTCCTCAAGCCTACAGCACTTTCGAATGTCCACCAGTTGCTAACTCTAATCAGCTGTGTGATACAGCATATCTCACATGCTAAAACACCACCTCCTCAACACCATGGATATTGTGTAGCTGCTTCCATATTTCCTATACACATGTTAATTTGAGTGTAATTAAAGTGCACATAAAGTGATAAATAAAAGAAGTGCATCAATGAACAGAATACCACAACATTATTCAGAGTATTTCCTGAGTGGAGTCCCTTCAGATATTTAACCATTTACATAACCAACCAGAAGCGGTACTGGAAAATAGGTTCACGAAATCAGATTTTGGAAGCTTTATGTAAATGTAATGCATGGAAATGTGACTCATAGTGTTTACAGGAAGCACCCCCGATTTTGTAACCTGGCTCCCCAATACTTGTGAGTTAACGAGCATTTCGCTCTCATTTAAATATATGGCCGAAAGAGTCAGTCTTCAGGAATTGCGAAACAAACCCTGTCCTTCAGGACCATGTGCCACAGAGAGTGCAGATTTGCCACAAGATGGGGAAATTCACAGGTGTCTATTATGCTGAATGAGGCCTAAGTGCTGTAGCGTGTAAGTGAGACAGACAAGAACCTATGTCACAGAAAATCTCGTAGAAGCCGTTGTTTGCCAGGGAGACGCAGCAGTGTTAAATATGGTGGACCTAAGATCAGCCATAAAGGGAAACATTTATGAAAACTAATTCTGTAATAATGCAGGAGTGAAGCCACGGTAGTTTTAATCTGCCATCCTCCATAAATTTTCATGGCGATCCCAATAAAACTTGAATATTGATCATATCTGTAATAGTTTAGGATTTACTGTTAAAGTGAAATTAACAAGTTCTATAACAAATACCTCACTGCTAAAATCTGAACGTCTTGGTCGATCTTAATGATCAACATCTCATATAGAAGTGCATCATTAAAATGAAAAATGTTGTAAATATTAACTCTGTAACTTTATTTGTTTAAAATATATAGTAAATATAAATTATCAGTATTTTCAGTTAAGCATCAGATCATTTCCTCCACACAAAACACATTGAACGATGACAGCATGACACCTTAATGTATCATTAGGTAACAGAATATTTGTTATAAAGTTCAGTGCATAATAGCTACTTTTCTTATTTATTTATTTATTAATTAGAAAGCCTGTACTGAATTGGTCCTTATATACTAAAGATAATTCCAGCGGAACAGGTGGGCTTAGAACATACAGGAATACAACAGGTCAAGTTATGTCTCTTACAACTTACATAGAAGCAGGCTATAAATGAAAACTCAAGACTTCAGTGGCATTCATAGATTTAACAACAGCCTACTATACAGTATGGAAAGAATGAGCACTCTACAAGCTCCTGAAAGTTATCCCAAATATAACAACTGCACGACTTTTGAACACCATGTTAAGCCAAAGACAATTCCATGTGTATAAGGGGAAAGATGTAAGCAATAAAAGATCATTGATCAACGGGCTACCTCAAGGGTTGGTTCTTGCTCCCTTGTTGTTTAGTCTGTACATTTCAGACATGCCAGAGACGCTTTCAAGGAAATTCGGATATGCGGATGACTGGGCAATTGCTATCAGAAAACAAACCATTGAACAAACAGAAAAGATTCTGACAGAAGACCTCAAGAAGCCGACTCAGTACTTCAAAAAGAGGGGACTCAAATCAAACACCAGTAAAACAGAAGTTTGTTGCTTTCATCTAAACAACAAAATGGCTAATAGGGAGTAAAAGGTGTGCATGGACAACAAGTAATTGAGACACAACAGATACCCTAAATACCTAGGGGTCATATTGGATTGAACACTATCTTTCAAACATCATCTCCAAAAATGTTGCTGCAAAAATAAGAACACACAACAGCATAATTCATAAACTATGTGGAACTTGGGGATTTACAGCTGTGATGTTCAGCTCTAGGATTGGTGTACTCGACTGCTGAATACTGTGCTGCTGTCTGGCTCAATAGTGCCCATACAAATATCATAGATACCCAACTAAATACCACAAAGTGTCTTATCACTGGCACAATCAAATCCACTCATATACACTGGCTACCAGTACTAAGTCTTATCCCCCCACCAGATCTCAGATGTAAACATGTTCTCTTAAGAGAATTCAACAAAATAATGGTCAATACAGAACTACCAATAGTTTCTGACATCAGCAATGCAAATGCCAATTGCCTACATTTGAGAAAACCACAAACAAGAGATGGCATGAACTTGAGGAACAGCAACTACCACTGAGTGGCAGAAGACACTTAACGACAAATGCTGCCCAACAATGCCTCCTGTGAAGAAGACACCACCACCTGGTTTCAACCTCCCTCACAGAGAATGGTCCACACTAAACAGAATCCGAACTCACCATGGGAATTGTGCAGCCTCCCACTTCGAGTGGAACATAACTTCAAAATCTGAGTGTGACTATGGTGCTACACAACACACGATCCAGTACATCATCACCGAATGTAGGACAAGAAAATATAATGGCAGTGCTAGTGACTTTGGCCATCGCGACACCACAAACTATAGACTACATTTGTAATCTAGACATACAAGTGTAAATTTCAATCATAATAGATGATGTATCTCTAGCCATGCACTAAATAAATAAATAAATATCAGAAAGCACATTGTTGCAGGGCTACTGGCCATGGCATTCAAAGCTAAGAAGGAAATTGTATTGGTTTTATGAAAAAGAATTTATCGTTTGTTATGCAATGGATATTATTGTTACTTTATTTAGAGCATGAAAGGAGTCAAGCTTTGATTATTTGAATATGTTAAAATGTAAAATAATGTAAAATAAGCTGTAGCCAATCATATGGGTGGCTTTAGGAAAAGGAACTGCACTAGTCAGTTCAGGAGGACATTCGGCACACGGGATATGTGGCTGGGGATGGGCAGAGGGACATTGCTGGTGGAGACGTGAAAGCAAATGGTCGATCTTTAGGTAGCTAGGAAATGAAATGACTTAGAAAATTTTGCGTTGTGTGGTATCCCAGGACTTAGTTTCTGAGCGGTCAGCAGCCATGCGCCTGCTGTGAACTCTAACATTTCGCATAGTTAACGAGGTGGCGTATTGGACTTCTAATTTGCGATGAGACTGTGAATGACTGAACTGTGTCAAATGGATATGCGCTAGAGTGTAATAGTAATTCTAAATATGTCCACTGTCATTATTAGTTTGCTTTCTGAATAAACATTATTCTAACCGAACCGCAACTGTGTGGTGTACATCATTTATGGTTTGTTAATTTAGCTCCCGATATTATTATGACAGTTGTTATATTAACATTGTGTTTATACAATTTTGCAAACTCGCCATCAGCCAGACAACTTGACTCAAAGGTCACAAGTGTCTAATTCAGGGCATGTAATGCGACACATAGACGAATTTGAGCCACGAAATTTCGACGAAGAGGAACCTCATGTGAGCCCAAACATCTTTGGGATGTTAGCTCGCAATTGGGGGCTAGTCCGGGATAGTAATTTCGAAACTGTTAGTGAGGGATAAGAATGTTGTAAAATGTTGAAATGGGATTGGCTTTTGCAAAGTGTTAGTTGCAGAATATGAACTCTGGAAAGTTTTGGAATTGGATTTTAATTCTGCAGAGTGTTTCCAAAAGTATTATCTGAACTTTGATAGGCAGGACCTCTCACAAAAGTTAAATGTGAGATCGTTTCAGGACTGAATATTAGCATTCTTTAATAGTTATGAAATTACAATTGTAATTCTCACAGTTAACAACATTCTGTGATTTAAGTCCCAAGACTGTATGCGCGGGAGCTCCGAGCTAAAAATTTTGCAACAGTTGTGTGCACTGAGTTTTAGCATTGGTTGGGAGTGATAAAAAAGTAATGCAGAAGAAGAGTCAACATCGAAAGCATGTAGTTCCAGCCAGAAGCGGAATTTTCAACAACGATTCATTGCGCAGTGGCAGTTGCAGTACCACAGCAGAGGCTACGAGATCTTCAGCATCGGCTTCAACTGCAACATCAACAGCAATACCCTGGCAGAAGAATCCAGAATGACAAAACTAAGTACCTGTATTCCTAGTGAGATTATGTTTGATACTGTAGTTCAATCGCCAATAATAAATGTCGCTAATATTAAGCAGTTGCCCTGTTTGTGTGGGTCTGAAAATACTAGTGAGCCGCTTAGCCCAATGTCGGAGCAGGAGAGGGTGATTGGTGGTAAATTTAGTGGGGCAAATAGTCTGAAATCAGGCAAAAGAGATGAATTTGTGGGAGACACGATGTCGCAATTAATGAAAATGATAAGAGGATTGGGATCCAAAATTGATTCTATTTAAACCGATATGGGATCCAAAATTGATTCTGTTAAAACTGATATGGGTGACGTAAATTTAGAAATTGATTCAGTTCAGTCTGAAGTAACTTCCGTTGTGAAAGACGAAATAGGTAAAATTGCTAGTGGAATCAAGGAATTGATAAATGGAAAATTAAAAACCATTCAGGATGAAATCGGCAAAATTACTGATGAAGTTGGCATACTTGATTCTAAGGTAGATCAAGCCGAGAAAAATTTCAGTGATAAGGTGGAGAAGTTGTAGGCAGACCTGGGAGGCAACATAAGAAATTGTATGAGTAGGCAAGATGCCCTAATGGCTGGGACGACACAGGCTATTTGCAACTTATCCGTTCTAATAGGTAAAGGGAAGAAAGAAATAGATAAAATAAAGGAACAAGTAGAATCTGGGAATAAAATTGCAATTGGTGAAGTTAAAAGGCAAATCAATGAAATAAAAAGTGAATTGAATTCTTTAGCTGCTCATCAAAGTGATCAGTGACCATTGTTCCGTTGATGAAACAGGGTACGGTTAAAGGTTTTGGAGACGATGGGAAATATCACCCAGTAAATTTTCTAGCAGCATGCAGGGATAGCTTTATAAGGGGAATGTCTGACAAGGTGAAGATAAAATTCATCAAAAGACATTTGGAAGCAATCATGGGCAAATATACAAAGTGATACGTTCACTACCTATGAAATATTTGAAAGCAGTTTACTGAACAAGTTCTGGAGTGACGCGAAGCAAATGCGACTCCAAAATGAGTTTCTGAATGGGCCAACATGTAAATATGGAATGGGTCGATGTGAGAATGTTGTAAACGTGAACCTGAAAGATTAATGCATGTGAAACTTCCATTGGGAGTGCTTACTGAAATTACGATGTTGAAAAGGTGATTATTGAAAAATTTGCAGTGGGATCTAGTGCAGTGCACAGTCCTAGCAAATCAATAGGCGAATTTTTGGACTTTGTAGAAAAATTTGAATGGGTGTTGAGATTTAAACTGCCAAGTAAGCAGACAAATAGTTTCAGAGTGGAAATCACAACTACAGTCCAAGTGATTACTATGAAAGACAACCGGGAAACTATCAATGGAATGCAAATAGCAGTTTTGATAAGGGAAACAGTAACAGGAACACATCCAATGATAAAATTCAAAGGGGTAATGGGAACAGACACTTTCATGACAGGGACTGACACCAAGAATGTAGATTTGAGGGACCTGCAGCTGGCGAAATGATCCAGCATAAAGGGAGATTGGGAAACTAAGTTTCGCCACAGCTCAGGTCTGGAGATGGCAAAATAAACTGGGGATGAATAGGATGCAAGTAAATGGAAATATGATAGGTGTTAATAAATTGATAGAAAGGCGTCAGGATTTTGAAATGAAATTAGTAAGAGATGAGAATCAAATAGGTAAATTTTCAAATCAGATCGTACATAAAAGGCATAATCCTAAGATAATGAAAGATAACGATAAAGGTAATGTCAATGATTTAGGGCTGAATGATTTGTTCTATGAGATGAAAGAGTGTGTGAATGTTAATACAATGAAAGATTCTATGTGCTAAAAGGAGGCTGAGGTGGAGCTGAATTTGGTGGCATTAGATGGTATAGAAAATTCTAGAGGTACTAACCAGTGGTAATGATTATAATGATGAAGGTGATGATGTTTCAGGTGATATTGTGACGGTGAAAGTTGTTGAGGACAGCGTAGCATTAGTTTCGTCAGCTGTTGATGAATTTGTGTGTGTATCGGTGGCTATTGGTGAATTGTTTTTGAAGGAAGGTAGTAATGATGATTTGTGTTCTGAAGTTACAAAAGTTGAAACTGCTGGTATTGCTACTTCAGAGAAAGAAATCTGTGTGTATCTTTCCACTAATGTAGGTGAACCCGAAATTCTGGATGGATCTGTGGATCTTGAATGTTTGTTTGATAATGCGGATCTGAATTTGAAGTGTGATCTGAAATTAATGTGGCACAGGAGCATGCAGGAGAGGAAAAGGTATTATGCTCTGGTTTAAATAAAAAAGCAATGGAATTTAATGGTACTGTAAGATCCTCAAATTGCACAATACTGTAACTATAATTTATGTGATGCAATGGCAGAGGATGGTGAAACTATGAATGGTTCTTATATTGGTGATTTGTCAGTGGAGGTAAATGAGGTTTTATGTAGCGAGTTGTATGACGTATCAGCAGCTGTTGAAAGTGCTGTTTGTGAATGTGTTTGTAGTTACGTGGACGTAAAAAGTAAGGCTTTATATCATGATAATGATGTTGTAGCTACTAATGTCGATAATTTTAAGGGAGAATACAGTGAGTTTGATTCTAATATAGAAAGTGATGTTTGGGCAGAATGGTATCTTGAGGAGGAATGTGATTTTACTGTAACTGATTGGCGATGGTACGGTAGAACATTACGATCGTTATTGCCTCATTTGTGTAATCGAGAGAAGATTAAGGTAGTGAGAGGTCTAGAAGGGGGGAAAAATGAAACTTGGGTGAAAGAAGTACTTAATGAACTATTTTGGGATGAGTATGAAATTCAGGGGTGGATTGAACAGGATGTGCAGGATGTGTGTTCTCTAGAGATGGAAGTGAAGGAACAAGACACAGAGAATGATTTATTGAGGGAACAGTGTTCAGATTATAAGATTATTTGTAAAGGTAATTTGTAATGTTTTATTTCAGGATTTATTGTAGCTTGTTTGCTGTTTAGATGCATATGGATTTTTTGGCACCAGGTCTGTGCAATTATAAAGAGATAGATTAGACACACATTTGGGTGTGAGGAGGCTGGAGAACTCAATTATTTGATGAATGGTATCAAATCAAAAATCAGTGTACAGTATACATATAAATTAAGTTTTTGGGGGTATATTGGGGATTTATGTGTTAGGTGTAAGTTTTGGATGGTTTTATGTTTGTTGTAATTTACAAATTATAAGTTATGGTCATGCCAATTTGGGTGCATGGAGGTCGGGGAAATTTGGAAAATGAAAATTAATAATGCTTACCTAGGAAGACAGTTGTATGTTTATCTACTTATCTGAGAATATTTTGCAGGAATAATTTATAGTTGTATGGAGTATTGATTAGTGTAGCCAACTTCACTACATGGGATTAAATGAGGGGTGAGATTTATTCATATTTTTTGTTAGTCTAAGGGAGTTATTTAAATTAAAAGAAAATATTAATTTGCCAATGAAGTCGACAGGGAATTTGTCACGAGATGCATGTCTCTAGTGGGACTCGAATAACATGTTAAATTATTTACGATCATCTTGCAAACACTGTAAATCAATTGTTTACTGTGTAGTTTGTATTTATTCCCCTGCTGGAGGTGTTCAGTGCAGATCCTGGATGATTTTGGAAAGTGTTTGTTTTCTTGTATCTACACCCGATTCAAATTTCAACAGATTTGTTCCCGCAAAACGATGGCAATGGAATGCAGAGCCATACAGAATTTCGGTGGGGTACTCGGCTCAGAATCTGTGGAGTGTCGCTGGAGACTTCATTGTGATGAAAACGTCCTGTGCAAGTGAGCACAGTGGTGCTGATACATATGCGGCATTTCATTTCAATAGACAGTCGATTTTGATAAATGTATAGTTTTATTTGGCATTTAATTAAGATGTGGCAAATCATAATTTATGTTGGATATAAGTTTCTTTAAATTAAAAGCATGCTGCATCACCACCACTACAAATAATTACATATGGCACGCCAACATGTTATGAAGTGGAGTTGTGTCAGTTAACGAGCATTTCACTCTCATTTAAATATATGGCCAGCCTTCAGGAATTGTGAAACAAACCCTGTCGTCCAGGACCATGTTCCACATGGAGTGCAGACTCACCACGAGATGGGGCAATTCACAGGCACCTATTACGCTGAATGGGACCTAAGTGCTGTAGTGTGCGAGTGAGAACAGACAAGAACCTACATCATAGGGAAATCTCGTAGAAGCTGTTTGTGGACAGGGAGACATAGCAGTGTTAAATATGATGGACCTAAGATCAGCCATAAAGAGAAACATTTATGAAAACTATTCTGTAGTAATTCAGGGATTGAAGCCACAGAAACTTTAATCTACCATCCTTCATAAATTTTCATGGCGATCCAAATAAAACTTGAATATTGATCATATCGATAATAGTTTAGGATTTATGGTTAATCAAAGACCTGAATGCTAAAATCTGAACACTTTGGTCGATCTTAAAGATTGATATTTCATATAGAAGTGCGTCATGAAAAATGTTGTAAATATCAACTCTGTAACTTTATCTGTTTAAAAGACATAGTAAATTTAAATTATCAGTGTTTTCAGTTGATTGTCAGATCATTGAACAATGACAGCATGACACCTTATTGAATCATCAGGTAACAGAATATTTGTTGTAAAGTTTAGTGCATAATAGTTACTTTTATTCTTTATTTATTTATCAGAAAGCAAATTGGTGCCAAGCTACTGGCTGTGGCTTTCAAAGCTAAGAAGGAAATTGTATTAGTTTTATGTAAAATAATTTAACATTTATGTAATGGATATTATTGTCACTTTATTTAGAACATGAAAGTGGTCAAGCTTTGATGATTTAAATATGTTAAAATGTAAGATAATGTAGCATAATCTGTAGTCGGTCAGATGGATGGCTTCAGGAAAGGGAACAGCCCTAGTCAGTTGAGCATGGATATTCGGCGCACGGGAAACACAACCGGGTATGAGCAGAGGGAGAATGCTGATGCAGACGCGAAAGTAGACAGTTTGACTAGAGACACCAAAGGGTACAGTTCAGATTGAGATGCGAAAACGGACAGTCAGTCTTTAGGTAGCTAGGACGTGAAACGACTTAGCAAATTTCGAGTTGTATGCTATCGCGGGACTTTGTCTCTGAGCGGTTAGCAGCCGCGCACCTGGTGTGCACTCTTAACTTTTCACGAAGATAACGAGATGGAATATTAGACTTGTATTCCACAATGAGATTGTGAATGATTGAACTGTGTCAAATGGATATGCACTAGAGTGTAACAGTAACTCTAAACGTGAGCACTTTTGCTATTAGTTTGCTTTCTGAATAAACATTATTCTAACAGAATCGCCAATGCGTGGCCTACATCATTTATGGGTCGTTAATTTAGCTCCCGATATTATTCTTACTGTTGTTATATTAATGTTGTGTGTTTATATGATTTTGCAAACTTGCCAATCACAAGTGTCTAATTTAGGGTGTGTAATGCAACACATGTGGTTCAACCCTTAGACAAGTTTGAGCCAAGACATTTCGATGAAGAGGAACCGCATGTGAACCTGAACATCTTTGGGATGTTTGCTCGCATACATCTGGTTGATTCAATAAACACTCCAAAATTGATTCTGGAAATACGATTCTAGCTGCTGGATTTTCTCTTCTGCAGTAAATTTTCATTCCCATGTAAACACACAACCGTGTTTGAAACATGCTTGATTTGACAGGTTGCAGGTTAATTTACACTAGCCATCATGTCAAACCATTTCACAATGCATTTCAGAATGCAGAATTTAAACAGGCCGTCAACACATCACTTCATGTAATGGTTTCCCGGAAAGAAGGTTCTGATGGCATCGTCGTCAGCTAACATTGGTAGTTAATGTATTTTCGCCGCCGTCACTCATATTACAGAACTGCAAATGTTCCACTTATTGAGTGTCCTTCCACAAGTGGGGTCAGATATCTGAAAGCAAAAACTTATTTAGGTTTCACAGTAACAGAATAGAGCTGACAACTACACTGTATACAGAAGGAAGAAAAATGCTGCACTTGGCAGTTGGCATGCATTTCCTTGTCTCACTTGAAGACAAAAACCTAGTACCTCCAAAAGGCCTAAAAAATGAGCATCTGGCAACACTGTAACTTCGTGTAGTGTGGCCAAGAACAGGTAGCATGAAAACACAATAGGTAGGCTGCACTAGTTGCACATCAAGTTGCACACAAAAATTCCATTCTGTAGGTTTGACATCCTGCATACATGTATGAACAACTTTCACTTTAGAGAAGATGTTCAAAGTGACCACATTTCATTTACAAACACTTTGCACTTCCTGGATCATACTTTGTTGGACCCTATGCGACGCACTTGCATTCACCATTGCTGAAGCGGCATGCACACGAGCTATTATGTTGTGTACATCCATAGGTGGAGTACTATAAACTTCATCCTTTAAGTGTCTCCATAAATAAAAATGTAGTGAATTAATGTCTGGGGGACACAGAGACCAGAACATTGGACCTCCATGAGTAATCCATTTCCCTGGAAATGAATCATTTAAATGCATTACGTACATTCATTCCAAAGACTTTCCCTGCTGTAAACAGGTTAGTTGTCAATTCTATTAGTACCTGATGTTGCAGGTCTGGCAGTTAGTCTAGAAGGACAAAAAATCTGCTCCGATAAGAGACTGTGATATATCAGCCACTGTAAATTGCCACTAAACACATGGCGTAGCCCCAGGTTAATGAATAATGTTACTCGATTGTACACTTGTCAGCAAAAAAAGTGGGTCATTGCTGAATACAACCAACATAATGTAGCTGTGTTGCAGGTCCTCTAAACACCAAAACTCCGTGGGGTACAGTCGTTTGATTAAACACAATAGGTACCACAAGAGACTACGAGACACCAAAGGTCTTTATGGCAGTCAGTCTAAGCGTCAACTAATATCGTCCTACAAAACATATTAGAAAACACATTCTTAGCGATGAGACACCCCATAACACTCATAAACTAACCTTAATTACAAGTGACATTCCAAAAGTTCTGAGAAAACGGATTGTTTTACATATATCGTACAGTAATCCTCGGTCAAAATTAAATACTTGAGACAATATATGGAGTTACAAAGCTGTATGCCGATTGGAAAAATGTTTTTCGCTCTCGAAAAAGTTTTCCATCTACGTGCTGAACGTCGCTCAACGGCGAGTGGCTCTGGAAACTTGATATTGGGAGAACCAGTAAAAAAACGCAATTAACAGCAACAAGCACTCTATGGAAATCTCAACATTAACAGCGAATCACCAGTAATATCATTGTTCTCGTAACGCATCAACAGCTACGTGTACACAAATATGAACTTTAAAAGACATGACCAACATCATCGTTCTGGACCTGAATTCAAATCCAGCACCTATAACCATTGCTAACTAAGCTAAGCTTTGTTTTTGCCTTATTGAGACCTGATCACTAGGCATAAAGAGACGTGAAGTATAGACGTTTGCACCAGTATCAGTTATCAATTCAGATCCTGAAAATAAATGAAGAAAATGTTTGTACTGAACTGGGAATCCTGTCATAACAGTTACCTTCCTGGGAACTGCACCCAACGACGTTTAATATGGTGTCATTCACAAGGAACAAGGTATGCACATGTTTAAAATTGAAATGCCATCGTGTAAAGCTTGCGACAGGCATGCGAACCCAGCACCTAATCTGATTGTTAACGAAGTACGTAAAATCAAATATCAAATGTTTTCACCAATAGCGAGATGTTGGAACCTTAAATGACGATAGAATTGTTTTTGCCTGACGGGTATTTGAACCCAGCATCTAGCACCATCATTTTCTAGCCAAGAACAGATGATAAACAGCTATTGTTGGTTCACCAGTAGCAAGATGTGCGCATGTTTAGCTAGACATCAGGTGACGAAAAGTTCTGTGCTGAATGGTATTCAAACCCCACACATGTGGTCATGAAGACGTTTTATCTATAAAATTCCAGTAATAGCTAGAAGTGGCATGTTTGTACTTTCAATGATGTGATGGAAAATACTCTGCTGGATAGAAGTTGAATCCACAACAACGTTGGGGATCACAACGAACACAACGTTAAACCCAAATCCGTTTTCACCAGTAGGATGGAGAGGAATGTTTGAAGTTGAGAAGATGTAAGAAAACGTTTGGTCTTGTAATGTTGTGATAAAAAGCTCATCATGTGGCTGTGAGTTGAAACGAACTCGTTACAGCTGACAGCGCAAGAAGAGACGTTGAAAATGCAACTGTTTTTCACTAGTAGTTCGGAGTGCACATGTTAGGACTTGAAAAGAAATACTGAAATTTTGTGCTGACCAGGATTCGTAAAGAGATAGGTGCCTTTCGAGGAGGCCTAGAAGAGTTTGCAATCTTGGGGAACACAGTGAAATCGAATTCAAATGCCAGGCCAGCACCACAATTTTCAACGTCTCAGTTTCAAATAAAGTAAGAGCCTTGTGAACTTGCATGGCCATTGGTTCATTAAATGAAATACTTTTTCTAGTTTACAATGGCTTGCTGGTGGCAGAGCCTCTGTCTTCCAAGGTTTCTCCATCTGTCACAGCTCAAACTAATGCCGCTCTGCTCCAGTCGGCAGCGAAGGGATGTTATCTTTGCTGCGGATATTGAACTACGGAGCTTACTGGTGTTCTGCACTTGGTGTTACTAGGGCGAAGGGGAGTTACTTGTGTGCGTTAAAAATCTACGCCTGATGTGAGATGTGAACCTACACGTTTTACACATCAATACAAGATTAATCCACCAGACCACAGAACCCCCTGCCTAGCACATAATTATGAATTGCAGAGTGTTCATTTCAATATAGATGCAGATGTCAAGGGACGGGTAACAGGAAGGAGGGCGGGATCTGGGAATGGATAGAAGTGCAAAATATAAGTGTGAAATGATTGCAAAGTATTGCTTACTTAGATGTGTGCCACAGTTTGTTTCATCTTAGGACCGAGAGATAAGGAAGGACTGTTTTCAGAATGAAGAATGGGTTATAGGAAAGGGGAGATCAAAGAATAAGGTTTCATAGGTGTTGAGAGGAATGATAGAGAGTAAAGACAGCAGCAATTAAGAGACAAAATGTAGCGTCGATGGAAACCGCTAGATTTGTTTATAAAGTTTTGGGGGAATGGAATAGAAGGACTCTTGCGACGATAGTGTCAAAGAGAGAGGGAGTGTGAGAGAATAGAGGAGATATTAACAACGAGTAAACATAATATGAAATCGATTGCGTATTGTGTGGAGGATGGAGGGTGTATTCATGGATGGAGGGGAAGAGAGAGATGTATTTGAAATAACAAAAACTACTGTGACAGAGTCCATCTACGGTGATTATTTTTGTAAGTATATAGACAGGGTATAAATGAAATCAAAATAGAATATTTAACAAACTGCATATTCAAAAGAAACCTACTTGAATTAAAAAGACAGCTCAAAGGAAAACTAACCCATATTGTATCTTTTCTGTTGCCACGTGATTTTCCACTAGCTCCCAATGAGGAACAATGATGAAAAAGAAGACATAACAAAACATTTTAAGGACTATTTTATCCAGAATCCTTCATTATTTTGTACTTCTATCGTGCGTCTTGGCATAGATGCATAAGCCGTCGGACATAACAGCCTGAAGAAGCAACTTCCTCTCTGGCTTCCAGGACGCAGTCCCAAAGAGCATCAGCAGCAGTTTGTTGGTTTCGTGGCCAGTTTCTGTTAATGTTCTGGTGAACTCAGCCTACATGTTTTCCATGGGGTTCATATCAGCCGCCCGTGGCAGCCAGTACATGACGTTGATGCCAATCGTGGAGAGCCATGCTAAAGGAATGCAGACTTGTGAATGGGAGAATGGTCCTCTTGTAATGTGACGTTCCCTTCTGTGCCCAGCATTTGCACTGATGGAAGAATAACATTTTCCAATATGTGGGCATACTGCATGCTGTCCGCCACGCGGGATTAACCGAGCGATCTAGCCGCTGCAGTAGTGGACTGTGAGGCTGGTCCAAAAAAATGGTTCAAATGGCTCTGAGCACTATGGGACTCAACATCTACGGTCATCAGTCCCCTAGAACTTAGAAGTACTTAAACCTAACTAACCTAAGGACATCACACAACACCCAGTCATCACGAGGCAGAGAAAATCCCTGACCCCGCCGGGAATCGAACCCGGAAACCCGGGAGCGGGAAATGAGAAAGCTGGTCCCGGCGGAGGTTCGAGTCCTCCCTTGGGCATGGGTGTGTGTGTTTGTCCTTAAGAGATGATTTAGGTTAAGTATGCACGCTGTCCAGAGTTCCTTTTACCCTGTGAAGAATTCCCGCCCCTCCCGCAGAAATCCAACTCCAGCAGGTAACAGATAGCCAGCCACTTCTTCTCGTCGTGGTTACATATTCGCATCGATGGCGAGTCCCTTGTGACCTGTAAACAATTTGTGGACTGTCCTTATTATCAGTGAAAATGACGTTGTCCCACGACGCCCTCAGATGGAGCTCCATAAATGCTAGCCGGTATAAAACGCTGTCTTCGCTGAGCTCTTGTTTCATGGTGGATCGTTGTGCATGCAGTCCAGCGTCCCTCAGCCGAAGCGAATCGTCTCACTGGAGCCGGGGAAGTTGGTCTTCAGCTGCAACTGCTTCGCGCTCAAATAGGGATTTTCTCTGCTCCTAGATACTAGGTCCCTGTCTTCCAGCTGTGAGCTCACTCTCTTCCTGTCTGAGCCAGGAGCCCTGTTGGTGGTGCCTCTTTCAAGGCAGATCCTCCACCATCTTGTTGCAGTGGTGTGTGGTACACCATACCATCTGCCAGCTTCTCTGATCGAACATCCTCCTTCTTCAATGAGAGCAATGACTCTATCTTGAATAGGCCTCTCCCAGTGAGCCATTATGACAGACAGCCTGATGTGTATTTCTGCTTGCCGTTCTTATAGTAATGCCAGGAGAGGAGGTAAACATATTTACGTCAAACCGAGCGGCAGAGGCAGAGGCATGCGGCGCAGCCATGCTGGCTCATCTCGGGCTGTTGGCCCACTAACGCCACCACCAGTTCACTCACTTCTCATCTCAGCCAGCCCGGCTGGCCCTTTGCTCGCGAGCTGCGGCTAGTACAGACCCTGGCTGAAAGGCCATGATCACCCCTTGAAGGATCAAAAGTTACACGTAACCTACCCATGTCTGTAGTACAAATGAACGCAGCTGCAGCTATCATGTTATAACATGTACAGGCACACCTACAGCTGACGATGAATTCAAATATTTGACGAACAATACGTTCAAAAACACATTCATTTTATAGCTACCACAAAATATTTCACCTAGTTAGCAATAGCATGACGCAGGAAACTATTCTTTCTTGTAAGCGCTCTGCATTATATGTAGCCTTAAGAAAACATGTATTCAACCACGACAACTAAGCGGAATGTAAAAGTAAACAGATTTGGTGGCAGCTTCTCCAAATAATAGTATATACGTAGACTATGATACACGTTTTGTGCACTTATAACATGTACTCAGTGTGTCTGAAAGAATACATGCTGCATGATGGAAATTACTTTCTGCTGAGGCACTTCATTTACATCAGAATGAAACATGACTACTAGAGAACATTGCTCTTTACGGCAGTCAATCCACTCGTAAATTAACACCTTGATAGCTCGCTGTGGTGACCAAGCGGTTCTAGGCGGTTCAGTCCGGAACCGCGTGACTGCTACGGTCGCAGGTTCGAAACCTACCTCGGGCATGGATGTGTGTGATGTCCTTAGGTTAGTTAGGTTTAAGTAGTTCTAAGTTCTAGGGGACTGATGGAGTCAGATGTTAAGTCCCATAGTGCTCAGAGCCATTTGAACCATTTTGACACCATGATATCGCCGATATTAGGCAACACGTCACTTGGAATGAGAAAGGCCTTAAGATTTGCAACTAAAAATGCTACTCCTAGATACTACTGACTAAAAATTTGATTATTAACATGTCTTCATAACCATGTGTGTGGCGTACGACTCTCAGTCAGCATAGACGTTTTCGTCGCCTTATTTCTAGTTAAACGCGCGCACATCTCGCTGATGGTGGACCAACATTGGACATTTCTTGTCTGTCCCTGGTTAGACAACAACGGCGGTAGGTGCCGGGTTCAAATCCTGGTCAGGCAATACAACTTCAGTCGTCATTTAAGGTTCCAACCTCATTACTGGTGACAAACTGTAATATCTACATTCTGATTTTACGTACTTATTCAACAATCTGATTAGGTGCTGGGTTCGAATCCTTACCACCAGCATTACATGATGGCATTTCAATTGTAAACATGTGCATTTTTTGTTCCTTGACAATGCAACAATATACAACGTCTTTTGAGGTTAATAATCAAGAAGATAATTGTCGTGTTAGGATTCCTGTTTTCGTACAAACATTATCGTCATTTACGTTCAAGTTGAGAATTGATAACTGATACTGGTGGAAACGTCAATATTTGACATCTCTATCTGCCTAGTGAACGAGTCTTGATAAGACACAAAGCTTTGCTTGGTTAACAATGGCTTTACATTCTGGGTTTGCATCCGGATCCAGAACGGAGATGTCAGTCATGTCATTTAAAGTACAACTTTGTGTAGAAGTAACTGTTGATGAGTAATGTTAACAATGATATTACTTGTGATTAGCTGTTAATGTTGGGATTTCTGTAGAGTGCTTGCCACTGTTAATCATGTTTTATTTTAACTGCTTAGTATTAAATAAAGCTGACGCAACACCACTCCACGTTGAACGTTGAACAACATTCAGCATGTGTTGGGTAAACCTTTTAGACAGCAAAGAACTTGTTTCCAATTGCCAAACAACTTTATAAATCCATATACTGTCTCAAATATTTAATTGTGTCTAAGGATTACTGAACAATTTATGTGACAAAATTAGTTGTCCACTAACGTTAAAAATATCACTTATTGAAATTAAGTTTAGTTTAAAAACGTTAAGGACTGTCTGATATCTTCTGTACTATCGGGGTGTTACTTTACATGTGGACGGACTGTCATATAGACCAGTGTTCTCTAGTAGTCTCTAGCGGTACCCATTGTGTATCTTACAACGACTGTACTGTGGAGGGTTTCGACGATGTGCGACACAGGTATGTTATCTTGGTTGCATACATTCAGGTGCAGCCTACACGTTGGAATTCAGATGTGACCCACATTTTTTGCTGTCGAGTATACATTCTAATCTTGCAGTCATTAGTGGTGAATGGACAGCAATCATAACAGCTAAGGCATGGTAGGCGGTGCTGGATAGACTGACACTTCTCCCCGGCATTGACCAGCTATTGTAGTTTTGCATTCAGGTCTGTCACAAAACGTCAGCATGTGTTTGCAATGGAAGTAGTCACTGCTACTGTGTCTGATTCATGCTTTCGCTTGCAAGGTGGTGTATACTTTAGTACCTCATTACCAAATTTCCTGTTGTATCAACATAAGTTTTGTGCTGACAATGACTGACTAAAATCTCATAACTGTTGGTTGCATGGCCATTGATGATTGTGCATTGTTTTTAATGCAGCTACCCACGTGGTCAACTCTTCCAATTGTGATTGCAGGGAGGATAGTGTCAAATTTTCTTGTTGTGGCTTTAATGTTAAGACACTTGATGTAGGAAACATTTCAACTATCATGTCAGTCATTTGTGCCAGTACATTTAAATCCCCCACATGCACTGTGAGAATTGTTTGGGTGTCTGACTGCAATCGGGACAATCATATATTCCATGACACATTATCACTTACAGTGTTACTTGCTAATGCATGTAAATGTCAAAGAGTTGTGATGGAGTGCTATTTCTGTGCTCCTCAGAGCACAAAAGCTTCTCCAGGAGTTTTGCTTCCGATTGTGACACATGTAATCAATGCATTTTTAATGATGCATACAATTTGATAACCAGTGTCATGGGTATGATATACTGGACTTCTGGTGCTAGATATTCTATGAGCGCGGCAAACATATAGCTGCATTTAGTCTTGTTCACCGATATTTGAGCAAGGATGAACTGACTTTCTTGCTGGGCAAACCATAATAGAGAATTATATTGCCAGAATATATAAAACATTCTAGGACTTCTTGCTGCATTGGTTCAGGGAAAAACCTTGAGCTTTCCACTATTAACCTCCACCATCTTTGTCAGGAGTAACTGACTTTCAAAACTGCTACCGTGGTGGCAGTCCAAAGATGGCTTCTGTTTGGTTGGTAATTATGCCATGCTGTTGCAGAAGGTGTCAATGTCTCTGTTGGTGGTACTGTCACACCGAAGCATACACACTGTGATGAATATCTCTGGATCTTTTCTGCATCAAGAGCTTGCTTCTGTGCATGGCTAAGATATCCTCTGTCTTACACATTCTCATTTCGATAACCTATTTAATTAAAGGATCCCAGTATGTTGGAACTAGCACAAAATTTAGTTTCATCAAACAGTATTTTATGTTTGTTTTTGCGGTTATACTCAGCAACAAGAGATTTGTCCAGTTTTCGATTTTTAGTATGCCATTGACATTCTGCACAGTGCAGGTGGACTGACCAATGTAGTTGCTACAATACTCACAAGAAATGTTGAAAATCCCAGTGGATCCTGAGGCCAAGACTGTCCGGCATAGTATCTCCTTCACCTTCTTAGGAGATTGGAAAATGGATCTGATATCGCATCTTGCCAGGACTCTGCCTATTTTGCTGGATGTAATGCTTGTAATATTATTGGGCTTTCCATCGTATGAAATCTGTGAGTACCCTGGGAAAGGCATTCACTTAGCTGTGTATTAAATGATCCACTTATGAGATGAGACCTACTCTTTGAAAGACATTTTATTATATAATTTACATAACTGTAAAGATGCGCATCTAGTGCAAACACTAATACATCGATTGCGCAGTCAAAGAAACATTTTAATAGGAGCTGAACTGGGTGTTCCGCTTTGATCTAAATAAAAAAATATGACAGTAAAAACCTTTGTAGATCTTCATATTTTATCGTACTTCTTGTAATGTGAAAGCATAAAAAAGGTCATCTTAAAGCCACAAAAGTAAGCGGTCTTGCCAGCATGCAGACAATGGTTATTGTTGTTGTTGTGGTCTTCAGTCCTGAGACTGGTTTGATGCAGCTCTCCATGCTACCCTATTCTGTGCAAGTTTCTTCATCTCCCAGTACCTACTGCCACATACATCCTTCTTAATCTGCTTAGTGTATTCATCTCTTGGTCTCTCTCTATGATTTTTACCCTCCACACTGCCATCCAATGCTAAATTTGTAATCCCTTGATGCCTCAGAACATGTCCTACGAACCGGTCCCTTCTTCTCATCAAGTTGTGCCACAAACTCCTCTTCTCCCCAATTCTATTCAGTACCTCCTCAGTAGTTATGTGATCTACCCATCTAATCTTCAGCATTCTTCTGTTGCACCACATTTCGAAAGCTTATATTCTCTTCCTGTCCAAACTATTTATTGTCCATGTTTCACTTCCATACATGGCTACACTCCATACAAATACTTTCATAAACGACTTCCTGACACTTAAATCTATACTCGATGTTAAGAAATTTCTCTTCTTCAGAAACACTCTCCTTGCCATTGCCAGTCTACATTTTATATCCTCTCTACTTCGACCATCATCAGTTATTTTGCTCCCCAAGTAGCAAAACTTCTTTACTACTTTAAGTGTCTCATTTCCTAATCTAATTCCCTCAGCATCACCAACTTAATTCGACTACATTCCATTACCCTTGTTTTGCTTTTGTTGATGTTCATCTTATATCTTTCTTTCAAGACACTGTCCTTTCCGTTCAACTGCTCTTCCAAGTCCTATGCTGTCTCTGACAGAATTACAATGTCATAGGCGAACCTCAAAGTTTTTATTTCTTCTCCGTTGATTTTAATACCTACTCCGAATTTTTCTTTTGTTTCCTTTACTGCTTGCTCAATATACAGATTGAATAACATTGGGGAGAGGCTACAACCCTGTCTCACTCCCTTCTCAACCACTGCTTCCCTTTCATGCCCCTCGACTCTTATGACTGCCATCTGGTTTCTGTACAAATTGTAAATAGCATTTTGCTCCATGTATTTTACCCCTGCCACCTTTAGAATTTGAAAGAGAGTATTCCAGTCAACATTATCAAAAGCTTTCTATAAGTCTACAGATGCTAGAAGCATAGATTTGCCTTTCCTGAATCTTTCTTCTAAGATAAGTCGTAAGGCCAGTATTGCATGACGTGTTCCCTTATTTCTACGGAATCCAAACTGATCTTCCCCGAGGTCGGCTTCTACCAGTTTTTCCATTCGCCTGTAAAGAATTGACGTTAGTATTTTGCAGCTGTGACTTATTAAACTGATAGTTCGGTAATTTTCACATCTGTCAACACCTGCTTTCTTTGGGATTGGAATTATTATATTCTTCTTGAAGTCTGAGGATACTTCGCCTGTCTCATACATCTTGCTCACCAGATGGTAGAGTTTTGTCAGGACTGGCTCTCCCAAGGCCGTCAATAGTTCTAATGGAATGTTGTCTACTCCCGGGGCCTTGTTTCGGCTTAGGTCTTTCAGTGCTCTGTCAAACTCTTCACGCAGTATCCTGTCTCCCATTTCATCTTCATCTACATTCTCTTCCGTTTCTATAATATTGTCCTCAAGTACATCACCCTTGTATAGACCCTCTATACAGTCCTTCCACCTTTCTGATTTCCCTTCTTTGGTTAGGACTGGGTTTCCATTTGAGCTCTTGATATTCATACAAGTGGTTCTCTTTTCTCCAAAGGTCTCTTTAATTTTCCTGTAGGCAGTATCTATCTTACCCCTAGTGAGATAAGCCTCTACATCCTTACATTTGTCCTCTAGCCATCCCTGCTTAGCCATTTTGCACTTCCTGTCGACCTCATTTTTGAGACGTTTGTATTCCCTTTTGCCTGCTTCATTTACTGCGTTTTTATGTTTTCTCCTTTCATCAATTCAATATTTCTTCTGTTAGCCAATGATTTCTACTAGCCCTCGTCTTTTTACCTACTTGATCCTCTGCTGCCTTCATTACTTCATCCTTCAAGGCTACCCATTCTTCTTCTACTGTATTTCTCTCCCCCATTCCTGTCAATTGTTCCCTTATGCTCTCCCTGAAACTCTGTACAACCTCTGGTTCTTTCAGTTTATCCATGTCGCAACTCCTTAAATTCCCACCTTTTTGCAGTTTCTTCCATTTTAATCTGAAGTTCATAACCAATAGATTGTGGTCAGAGTCCACATCTGCCCCTGGAAATGTCTTACAATTTCAAACCTGGTTCCTAAATCTCTGTCTTACCATTATATAATCTATCTGATACCTTTTAGTATCTTCGGGATTTTTCAATGTATACAACCTTCTTTTATGATTCTTGAACCAAGTGTTAGCTATGATTAAGTTATGCTTTGTGCAAAATTCTAACACACGGCTTCCTCTTTCATTTCTTACCCCCAATCCATATTCACCTACTATGTTTCCTTCTCTCCCTTTTCCTACACTCGAATTCCATTCACCCATGACTATTAAATTTTCGTCTCCCTTCACTATCTGAATAATTTCTTTTATCTCATCACACATTTCATCAATTTCTTCATCATCTTCAGTTCTAGTTGGCATATAAACTTGTACTACTGTAGTAGGCGTGGACTTCGTATGCCATTGATATTCCGCACAGCAGTCAGAAATTGTGTGGGTGGACTGACAGATGTAGTTCCTACTACTTCGTCTGTAGTGCCACACTTCAAAAGCTTCTATTCTCTTCTTGTCTAAACTGTCCATGTTTCACTTTCATACATGGTTACACTCCCACTTTCATATATGCTTACACTCCAAACAAATACTTGCAAAAAAGACTACCTGACACTTAAATCTAAGTTTTATTTTAACAAATTTCTCTTCTTCAGAAATGCTTTTCTTGCCATGTGAGTTTACATTTTATATCCTCTCCATTTCAGCAATTATCAGTTATTCTGCTGTCCAAATACACTATGTGATCAAAAGTATCCAGACACCTGGCTGAAAATAACTTACAAGTTCGTGGCACTCTCCATTGGTAATGCTGAAATTCAATATGGTGTTGGCTCACCCTTTTCCTTGATGACAGCTTCCAGTCTCGCAGGCATACGTTCAATCAAGTGCTGGCAGGCATACGTTCAATCAAGTGCTGGAAGGTTCCTTGGAGAATGGCAGCCCATTCCTCATGGAGTGCTGCACTGAGGAGAGATATCGATGTCAGTCGGTGAGGCCTGACATGAAGTCAGCGTTCCAAAACATCCCAAAAGTGTTGTATGGGGTTTAGGTCAGAACTCTGTGCAGGCCAGTCCATTACAAGGATGTTATTTTCGTGTAACCACTCCGCCACAGGCGGTGCACTATGAACAGGTGCTCGATTGTGTTGAAAGATGCAATCGCCATCCCCAAATTTCTCTTCAACAGTGGGAAGCAAGAAGGTGCTTAAAACATGTATATAGGCCTGTGCTGTGATAGTGTTATGCAAAACAACAAGGGGTGCAAGCCCCCTCCATGAAAAGCACGACCACACCATAACACCACTGCCTCCAAATTTTACTGTTGGCACTACACATGCTGGCACATGACGTTCACTGGGCATTCACCATACCCATACCCTGCCATCGGATCACCACATTGTGTACCGTGATTCGTCACTCCACACAACGTTTTTCCACTTTTCAATCGTCCAATGTTTACACTCCTTACAACAAGCGAGGCATCGTTTGGCATTTACTAGCTGCTCAACCACAAAATCCAAGTTTTCTCACCTCCCGCCTAAATGTCACAGTGCTTGCAGCGGATCCTAATGTAGTTTGGAATTCCTGTGTGATGGTCTGGATAGATGTCTGCCTATTACACATTACGACCCTCTTCAACTGTTGGCAGTCTGTCAGTCAACAGACGAGGTTGGCCTGTACGCTTTTGTGCTTTGTGTGTCCCGTCACGTTTCCATTTCACTACCAAATTGGAAACAGTGGACCTAGAGACGTTTAGGAGTATGGAAATCTCGTGTACAGGCATATGACACAAGAGACACCCAATCACCTAACCATGCTCAAAGCCCGTGAGTTCTGCGGAGTGTCCCATTCTGCTCTATCATGATGTCTAACGACTACTGAGGTCGCTCATATGGAGTACCTGGCAGTAGGTGGCAGCACACTGCACCTAATATGAAAAATATTGGTTTTTGGGGGTGTCTGGGTACTTTTGACCACATAGTGTAAAAACTCATCTACAACTTAAAATGTCTTGTTTCACCTGATTGAATTCAGCTACATTCCATTATCCTTGTTTTGTTTTTGATTGATGTTCATCTTATATCCTCCTTTCAAGACACTGTCCATTCCGTTCTGCTGGTCTTCCAAGTGCTTTGCTGTCCCTGACAGAACTACAGTGTTGTCAGAAAATCCCAGTTTTTATTTCTTGTCCTTGAACTTTAATTTCTACTCCAAATATTTCTTTCATTTCCTTTACTGCTTACTCAATGTACAGACTGAATAACACTGGTGATAGGCTTCAATCCTGCCTCACTCCCTTCTGAACTACTGTTTTCCTTTCATGCCCCTTGACTCCTGTAACTGCTGTCTGGTATCAATGCAAGTTTTAAATAACCTTTCGCTCCCTGTAATTTACCCCCAACAACTTCAGGATTTCAGAGACAGTACTCTAGTTAACATTGTCAAAACTTTCTCACAGTCTATAAATGCTATGAAGGTAGGTTTGCCATCCTTAGCCTATCTTCTAAGATAAATCGTAGGGTCAGTATTGTTTCGCGTGATCCTCCATTTCCCTGAAATCCAAACTGTCTTCCCCACGGTCAGCTTCTATCAGTATTTCCAATATTCTGTACAGAATTCATGTTTGTATTCTGCGTCCATGATTTATTGAACTGATAGTTCAGTAATTTTCACATCTGCCTGCAATCACTCTCTTTGGAAATGGAATTATTACATTCTTCTTAAAGTTTCAGTGTATTTTGCCTGTCCCATAATCTTGCACATTAGATGGAAGAGTTTTGTAACGGCTGTCTCTGTTGTCTACAGCCAGGGCCTTGTTGCAACTTAGGTCTTTCAGTGCTCTGTTAAATTAAAAAAATGGTTCAAATGGCTCTAAGCACTATGGGACTTAACATCTGAGGTCGTCAGTTCCAGAACTACTTAAACCTAACTAACCAGAGGACATCACACACATTCTTCATTAAATTCTCTCACAGTATCATACCTACCATCTCATCTTCATCTACATCCCTTCCATTTTTATGCTATTGCCTTAGACCCGCTATACAAGATATACTCCTTTCACCTTTCAGCTTTCCCTTTTTGCTTAGGATTGGTTTTCCATTTGAGTCCTTGATATTCAAACAGGTGCTTCTCTTTTCTCCAGAGGCCTCTTTAAGGTACCGTAGGTGGTACCTATCTTTCCCCTAGTGAATTATGGTTTTAAATCCTTACATTTGTCCTCCTGCCATTCCTGCTTAGCCATTTTGCACTTCCTGTCAGTCTCATTTTTTGGACGTTTGTATTCCCTTTCACCTGCTTCATTTGCTGTATTTTGATATCTTCTCTTTTCATCAGTTAAATTCAGTATCTCCAGTGTTATCCAAACATTTCTACTAGGCCTTGCCTTTTTACCTATTGGACCCTCTGCGCCTTCACTATTTCATCTCTTAAAGCTACCCATTCATCTTCTACAGTATTCCTTTCCCCATTCTAGTCAACCACTACCTAATGCTCCTTCTGAAACTCTCAACAACTTCTGGTTCTTGCAACTTATCCTTGTCTCATTTCCTTAATTGCCTACCTTTCTGCTATTTCTTCAGTTTTAATCAACAGTTCACAACCAATAAACTGTGGTCAGAGTCCACATCTGCCCCTGGAAATGTTTTACAGTTTAAAATCTGGTCCCAAAATCCTTTTCTTACCATTATATAATAAATATGAAACCTTCTTGTCTCGCCAGGTCTTTTCCACATATACATCTACATCTACATCCATACTCCGCAAGCCACCTGACGGTGTGTGGCGGAGGGTACCCTGAGTACCTCTATCGGTTCTCCCTTCTATTCCAGTCTCGTATTGTACGTGGAAAGAAGGATTGTCGGTATGCTACTGTGTGGGCTCTAATCTCTCTGATTTTATCCTCATGGTCTCTTCGCGAGATATACGTAGGAGGGAGCAATATACTGCTTGACTCTTCGGTGAAGGTATGTTCTCGAAACTTTAACAAAAGCCCGTACCGAGCTACTGAGCATCTCTCCTGCAGAGTCTTCCACTGGAGTTTATCTATCATCTCCGTAACGCTTTCACAATTACTAAATGATCCTGTAACGAAGCGCGCTGCTCTCCGTTGGATCTTCTCTATCTCTTCTGTCAACCCTATCTGATACGGATTCCACACTGGGGAGCAATATTCAACCAGTGGGCGAACAAGTGTACTGTAACCTACTTCCTTTGTTTTCGGATTGTATTTCCTTAGGATTCTTCCAATGAATCTCAGTCTGGCATCTGCTTTACCGACGATCAACTTTATATGATCTTTCCATTTTAAATCACTCCTAATGCGTACTCCCAGATAATTTATGGAATTAACTGCTTCCAGTTGCTGACCTGCTATTTTATAGTTAAATGATAAGGGGCCTATCTTTCTGTGTATTCGCATCACATTACACTTGTCTAGATTGAGATTCAATTGCCATTCCGTGCACCATGCGTCAATTCGCTGCAGATCCTCCTGCATTTCAGTACAATTTTCCATTGTTGCAACCTCTCGATACACCACAGCATCATCTGCAAAAAGCCTCAGTGAACTTCGGATGTCATCCACCAGGTCATTCATGTATATTGTGAATAGCAACGGTCCTATGACGCTCCCCTGCGGCACACCTGAAATCACTCTTACTTCGGAAGACTTCTCTCCATTGAGAATGACATGCTGCGTTCTGTTATCTAGGAACTCCTCAATCCAATCACACAATTGATCTGATAGTCCGTATGCTCTTACTTTGTTCATTAAACGACTGTGTCAAACGCCTTGCGGAAGTCAAGAAACATGACATCTACCTGTGAACCCGTGTCTAAGGCCCTCTGAGTCTCGTGGACGAATAGTGCGAGCTGGGTTTCACACGACCGTCTTTTTCGAAACCCATGCTGATTCCTACAGAGTAGATTTCTAGTCTCCAGAAAAGACATTATACTCGAACATAATACGTGTTCCAAAATTCTACAACCGATCGACGTTAGAGATATAGGTCTATAGTTCTGCACATCTGTTCGACGTCCCTTCTTGAAAACGGGGATGACCTGTGCCCTTTTCCAATCCTTTGGAATGCTTCGCTCTTCTAGAGACCTACGGTACACCGCTGCAAGAAGGGGGGCAAGTTCCTTCGTGTACTCTGTGTAAAATCGAACTGGTATTCCATCAGGACCAGCGGCCTTTCCTCTTTTGAGCGATTTTAATTGTTTCTCTATCCCTCTGTCGTCTACTTCGATATCTACCATTTTGTCAACTGTGCGACAATCTAGAGAAGGAAGCACAGTGCAGTCTTCCTCTGTGAAACAGCTTTGGAAGAAGACATTTAGTATTTCGGCCTTTAGTCTGTCATCCTCTGTTTCAGTACCATTTTGGTCACAGAGTGTCTGGACATTTTGTTTTGATCCACCTACCGCTTTGACATAGGACCAAAATTTCTTAGGATTTTCTGCCAAGTCAGTACATAGAACTTTACTTTCGAATTCATTGAAAGCCTCTCGCATAGCCCTCCTCACACTACATTTCGCTTCGCGTAATTTTTGTTTGTCTGCAAGGCTTTGGCTATGTTTATGTTTGCTGTGAAGTTCCCTTTGCTTCCGCAGCAGTTTTCTAACTCAGTTGTTGTACCACGGTGGCTCTTTCCCATCTCTTACGATCTTGCTTGGCACATACTCATTTAACGCATATTGTACCATGGTTTTGAACTTTGTCCACTGATCCTCAACACTATCTGCACTTGAGACAAAACTTTTGTGTTGAGCTGTCAGGTACTCTGTAATCTGCTTTTTGTCACTTTTGCCTCCTTTCATGATTGTTAAACAAAGTGCTTGCAATGATTAAATGCTTCTCTGTACAAAATTCTACCAGGTGGCATCCTCTTTCATCCCCCCCCCCCCCCCCCCCCCCACTACTTGTCCCGTCCATATTCACCTACTATTTTTCCTTCTGTTCCTTTTCCTACTATCAAATTCCAGTCCCCCTTCACAATATGGGATGAGAATCAATACAGTAAAAACAAAGAGTATGGTGATCGGCAACAGAAAGAGACTGTTGTATATTAAGATAAGGCAAGTTGTTACTAGCCAAGTGAGACCATTTTAGTATCTTGTAGGTATGATATCTGAAGACATGAGAATGTCATCAGGAAAAGAAAACTCACTCTGCTATAGCAATGGAGGCATGCAATACAAAGAGGAGATTATTATGTGGCAAACTAGATAAAGGTCTGAGGAAAAGTGGCGAGTGTTCTGTCTGGATTGTGGCACACTATAGGCAGAAACATGGACACTGACAGGGGAGGATGAGAAAGAGCTACAACCAATTGAGATGAGGGTGTGGAAGAGAATGGAGAGGAAATATTAAGAAATGAAAGAGAATTAGAAACGTTTGGTGAGAGGAGAAGACTGCTGCAGGTTATAAGAAAAAGGAAGAACTAGGTGGGACGCTTGATGAGACGGGAATGCCTACTAACAGGTGCATTGGACAGTTTAGTTTGTGTGAAGGGACTGAGAGGAAGGAGGAGATACAATATGATAAACAGCATGCAGGGAAGTGGAAATTACATGGATCTGAAGAGAAAGGCAGAAGAAATGAGAGCATGAGTTACCATATGAAAACCTGCCTTTAGGCAGAACACTGATGAAGAAGAAGAAGAAGATGATGATGATCACAAAGTTTTGTCTCCCTTAACTTTGTGAGTAATTACTTTTATCTCATCATCATACAATTTTTCAGCCTGTTCATCATCTATAGAGCTAGTTGGCACATAAACTCATACTACTGTGGTAGGTGTGTCTATCTTGGATACAATAATGAATTCTGTATGCGATTCATAGTAGCTTACCTTCCTAGTTTGTTATTCATTATTAAACCCAATCCTGCATTACCCCTATTTGACTTTGCATTTATAAACCTTGTATTCACTTGACCAGAACTTCCTGTTCCTCCTGGCATGAACTTCAGTAATTCCCATTGTATCTAACTTCAGCCTATCCATTTCCCTTTTTAAATTTTCTAACCTTCCTGCCCAATTAAGTGATGTAACATTCCACACTCGGACCTGTAGAATGCCAGTTTTGTTGCTCGTTATGAATGACATCCTCCACAGTAGTCTCACCCGAAGATCCGAATGGAGGATTATTTTACCTCTGGAATATTTTACCCAAGAGGATGCCATCATTATTTAACCATACAGTAAAGCTTCATACCACCAGGAAAACTTACACCTGTAGTTTCCCACTGCTTTCAGCTATTCGCATTACCTATACAGCAAGGCCATTTTGGTTGTTGTTACAAGGCCATATCAGTAAATCATACAGACTGATGCCCCTGTAACTGCTGAAAAGGCTGCTGCCTCTCTTACAGAACCAAATGTTTGTCTGGGCTCCCAACAGATACCACTCCATTGTGGTCATATATGATTCATGGGAAGGGGGGGGGGGGGGGGGGGAGGGCGAGGAGGAAGAGGAGGAGGAGGAGGAGGAGGAGTTAAATCATCATCATCATCATCATTTAAGACTGATTATGCCTTTCAGCGTTCAGTCTGGAGCATAGCCCCCTTATAAAATTCCTCCATGATCCCCTATTCAGGGCTAACATTGGTGCCTCTTCTGATGTTAAACCTATTACTTCAAAATCTTTCTTAACCGAATCCAGGTACCTTCTCCTTGGTCTGCCCCAACTCCTCCTACCCTCTACTGCTGAACCCATGAGTCTCTTGGGTAACCTTGCTTCTCCAATGCGTGTAACATGACCCCACCATCTAAGCCTGTTCGTCCTGACTGCTACATCTATAGAGTTCATTCCCATTTCTTTGATTTCCTGATTGTGGACACCCTCCTGCCATTGTTCCCATCTACTAGTACCTGCAACCATCCTAGCTACTTTCATATCTGTAACCTCAACCTTGTTGATAAGGTAACCTGAATCCACCCAGCTTTCGCTCCCATACAACAAAGTTGGTCGAAAGATTGAACGGTGCACAGATAACTTAGTCTTGGTACTGATTTCCTTCTTGCAGAAGAGAGTAGATCGTAGCTGAGCACTCACTGCTTTGATACACCTCGCTTCCAGTTCTTTCACTATGTTGCCATCCTGTGAGAATATGCATCCTAAGTACTTGAAACTGTCCACCTGTTCTAACTTTGTTCCTCCTATTTGGCACTCAATCCGTTTATATTTCTTTCCCACTGACATTACTTTCGTTTTGGAGATGCTAATCTTCATACCGTAGCCCTTACATTTCTGATCTAGCTCTGAAATATTACTTTGCAAACTTTCAATCGAATCTGCCATCACAACTACGAGCAGTTAAAGAAACTAAATAAAGAAAAAGATGTTCATATAAACTTATTCATTTACTTACGTATGTAGCATAAGTCTTCCCCTGTAAGTTTATCAAACTTATTTAAAATTAGAAGAAGAAAGACTACAGATGGTGGTGGCATACATCATCTAAGAAATACAACAACAGCTACATAAGAAATGAAGCATTTAGCAGCTGTCAGAACTCTATGAAAAGTCCTACACCTTGCTCTTCATAGTGGAAGGCTTGGATGCTTGCTGGATTGTTTTAACACTTCTGATAATGATGTAAGACTATATTTTGGATAAGGTTTTATTTCTGACGTGTATTGAAAATAAAACTTAAAAACCAAAATAATGATGGTTGATAGAATTTATTCACAAAATATATATCTTTTGCTCTCTCTATGTGCCACATGAAACCACTATGGATTCATATTAGACTGGAATCCCTATGATCCTGTTGTGTACAGTGATAATTGAATGTAGACAATGGAGAAAAAAAAAACAGCAATTGACTGTGAAAAACGATGGATTTTGCCATCAATTGCTGTTCTTTTCTCTATAGTAAACAGTATGAATTTTCTAAAAAATGAAACATGTGCCCCAATTCTTGCATCTCTATTGCTATACTCCTCATACAACATGTCCCACAAACATCTGCACTCTTTAAATTTCTTGAGAAACTCTGTGAATAAATTACATGAATGCGTGGTGTCTGTCATTAAAGTTTCATCCACCTCGCACTCTTTCATGTATGTTAGGACAGCATTTAATCTAAAGCACAGTAACAGAAAAAGGAACTTTTGTCAGATGGTTGGCATGGCAGCACTACACACAGCACAATTTGTTCAATGAAATAGTGTAATAGTGTGTGTGTGTGTGTGTGTGTGTGTGTGTGGAGGGGCAGCTGTCAGATGTTCATCATACCTACCTGACCACCTGACAAGAAAAGTTAATCTTTTGGTTGGCCAAAGTGCTAAAAACCATCCAATTCGTTCATGCATGTGGCCCTGTAACATGTCAACATGGCAGCAAGAAACAGTTTCTGAAATTCAGTTTTCATCTTCTGGAAGCTGTCTCAGGTAAACGTATCAGCTAAAACATGGTTCAAGTTGTTTTAACTTTGAAAAAACTTTGAGTGAGGTGGGATTTTTCAAAGTGATATATCTCAAAAGATACTGGCATTTAATGATATCAGCAGGTATCAGAACATCAGCAAAGAGGAAGAGAGAGAGCTTTTCTTCCACAGCAAGACTAACCTTAGCAAAAGTGAACAATTTAAGATTTACTTTAATGTAAACAAAAGATATTTAGAAAGGTGGTGTACGCTGCTAAAAAACTACAAAATGTCATCCTTCTGAAGTCTTCATATAATAAAAGTAAATACCTGTGGCAAGTAATTAATGCAAAAGCAGGTAGGAACAAGACAGTGTTAGTACCATTAAACTTAAAGTAAATGCAACATTGATTACTGACCAAGAGGAAGTAGCTCAGAAATTTAACTCATACTTTACTGAAAGTATATAAAAACTAACAGAACATCTAAAAAGTAATTTCCCTCTGAATCAGTGCACAATATCTTCATCAACACAATTTATCACCAACATTGGGGTCGGAGATAGAAAAGATAATTTGTAGATAAATAAGAAAAAAATTATCAGCAAATGACCGGTCTGCTGCTTCCTTCTCCAGATTCAGCAAACTTATTAGTAAGCCACTGTCTCATGTAATAAATGCCTCACTTTCAAATGCAACATTCCTAACATAACTTAAACTAGCAAAAATTATACACATACATAAAAAGGGATCTAAAGAAGATTCCAGCAACTACTGTCCAGTTGCCGTGCCATCTGTATTCAGCAAATATTTGAATATGCAATGGCTGCCAGATTAAAATTACTTCTTAGAAAAAATAACATTCTTTCTTCTGCTCGGTATTCTTCCAAGAAAATAAAACCACTGCTAATGCAATACACGAATTTCCTGATACTACACTACATCTTTTTGACAAGAAATGCTCAGCCTTAGGTGCCGTTCTTGACCTCACAAAGGCTTTTGACACAGTAAATCACAACATACTTTTGCACAAGTTGGCTTCTTATATGATGAGTGTAGCTGTCCACAGCTGGCTTAGCAATTATGTTAAAGATCAAACAAATTACATTCATGTAAATAAAGTCATTCAATCAGGAATCCTAAATAGGGTGCATTCACATACACAAGTCATAAAACATGGTGTGCCACAGCACTCAGTTTTAGATTCCTTGTTATTACTACTTTATATACATGATCTCCCCTCCAATTTAGCCACTAGAAAGGCAGTTCGGTTTGTTGATTTAAACATCTTTATCTCAAATCACACCTTACATCAAATGGACTGCTCCTCAATGTGGAAAACACAGTATGCCCAACCTTCCACACCATTCATAGCAGAACTGTCCAGGTTCCAACTGTAACACTAAGTGGCAGGAATATCACTGACACCTTCACTTGGAAAACCACATCAACACAATTAGTTCCTGGTTAAGCAAAGTCTGTTTTATGCTCCACTCAGTGAGGGATGAGCTAAATGCCAGCACAATGACATGTGCATATTATGCTCTTTTCCACTCAGTAGTATGCTACGAGATTATTTTTTATAGTATTGAATCAGTGGAATTATTATTACTATTATCATTTTTTAAAAAGAGTAGTCAGAATAATACTGTACAAACAGAAACCTGTAAACCACTCTTTAAAAAATTAAATGTACTGCCTTTCCTTAGTCAATTTACACTCATGGAAAAAAAAACATCACAATGCCAAAAAGTAATTAATGTAGAGTAATTAATTTTTGGGAATACTTTTGTCTAGATAACATGTGTAAGTGATTAAAATTGTACGATTTCAGGTTCATGTAACCATGAGATAAGCCACTGCAAATATGAAATGCCAGTACATTAATAATAATAGAAATAAACATGCCTCTTTAGTAGAAACTGGCACAAGTCTACCACAGGGCTTAGTCCTTGCCCCCTTCTTTTTCACTGTGGCTATCAATGACCTGCCCCATTGTGCATCACAGACTGTAACCTGTTATGCTGATGATACAACTTTACTTTCTTCAGATAATGACATCCCAAACCTTAAAAAGATCTTACAAGAAACTCTTGACTCTGAATCGAACTGGTTTCTGGCCAAAAATTTGTCTGTAATCCATACAAAACTCAAAAGCTTATGTTAATATTGACTAAGGAGATAGAAAATAAATGTGACAAATGTTTGATGCAAACTCAGTTGAGAAGGACATATCAATCAAATCTGTAAAACGGTCTCACATGGAAACCTAGAGATATGGTCAGTAATAATTATCTCCGTATGGCACATTTTGGGCTCTTTCAGTCACGCATCTCATATGGCCTTCTCATATGGGGACATTCTCCTCATATCAGCAACATTTCAAAAGCCCAAAAAAAGGTTGTCCGCATATTATGCGAGGCTGGTCCTAAATAGCACTGTCACAGCTGTGAACCTGTACATCTATGAGTCTGCACTCTTTGTCAAGAACAGCATTAAGGAATGTGTTCTAAGGAAACAACACACAAACATGACACCAGAAATAAGGCAAACATTGAAATTAAAAGGCACAGAATAGCTATTACAGGAAACTCCCATAAAGTAAATGTCCTGAAAATTTTTAACTAGCTGCCTCTGATTGCTTGATCCCTGACATTCAAACATTCAAAACAAAATTGTATGACTGACTGACAAAAAACCTATTATACAATATGAAAGAACTATATGATATGGACAATATTGATATTAATATTTAAAATTATAGCTGTATATAATTGAAGATTGATTATAATAATTTAAGTGCAACTGTAACTTGATATTATTAAGAAAGACTATTTTATTGTATGTGATCGATGGTAATGAAAGATTCTGATTCTGACCCTGATACTGATCATTGTAATGGACAGAATGTTGAATATGTGCATGCACTGTGTTGTACAGGTGCTGGATGTCAGTTTGTGGGATTGAGTCCCATGCCTGTTGCACTTTGTCAATCAACACAGGGGTGGTTCATACTGTTTGTGAATGACATTGAAGTTGTTGTCCAGTGAAGTCCCACACATGTTTGATTGGAGACTGATCTGGTGATTGAGCAGCCCAAGGAAACATGTTGACACTCTGTAGAACATGTTACATTACAACAGCGGTATGTGGGCTAGAATTATCCTTTTCAAAAACAGTTACTGGAATGCTGTTCATGAATGGCAGCACAACAGGCTGAATCGCTAGACTTATATCAAAATTTGCATTCAGAGTGCATAGGATAGCTCCTGCTGTTGTACGAAATTGCAACCCAGACCATAACTCCAGATTCACCCAAAGAGCCAACACGTATCTATTGATCAATGGTCAAATCCTGATAGTCCCATGCCCACTGCAGTAGTAAATGACAACATCATTGGGTCGACATGTTAGCATGTAGGGGTGGTCTGCTGCAGAACACCATGTTCAACAATATACAATGAACAGTATGCAACAAAACACTTGTGCGTGCATCAGCACTGTGCTCTTTTGACAGAGATGCCACAGTTCACCATCTATCCTACTTAACAGAGCAGACAACCCTCCAAACCCCACATTCTGTAAAGAGTCATGGACGTTTAACCATTTAGTGCCCAGTGGTAGTTTTACTGTCCTTCTACCTCTTTTTGTAGATGTCTACAACAGTAGCATGTGAACATTTGGCCACCTTCACTGTTTTCGAGATATTCATTCACAAGTTCTGCATAATAATAATCTGCCCTTTGTCAAAGTAACTTATCTCAATGGGTTTTCCCAGTTGGAGCCCACATATTTGCTAGGGTGATCCACCATCCAAGTCTGCTCTGCTTACATACTTTTGTTACCACGTCATGTGCCCGTAATGGCACCGGATGGCAGCCAACATTGTGATGGGCAGCAGTCATAATGTTTTGGCTTATCAGTGAATATATTCAGTGTGTTTTACACTATAAGAAATAATGTTGTTTCTGTATGTGTTTTCGTATCATCTGTTTGAATTGTCTTGTATCATACTGTAGACCTCTGTACAATGAATGAATGAGTGGATCAATAAAGATACAATACAATACAACATTCTTTACTGAACATGACCACCACAAGAAAGCAAATCACTTTGTCACACAATAGCTTACTGACACACCATACCAAATGCCAACAACAGACAGCTCCACATTCATCACTAAGAAAGAATCCAATCATTTTTTTTTCAAAATAAGGTGTCACATATGTGGCTGTAGAGAGTGATGTGTTCCAGAATCTCAAAACTGGAAGAGGAAACACTTCTGCATCTGCCTTCTTTCGCTCCAGAAACTGCAAATACAAATGTTTATTATCCCTGGTGTTCAAGAACGCACTCTTTAAGTCGTGTGTCATCTTTCAAGATTTTTAAAATGCCATTGATGTTCTGTACAGTGGTTGGAAATGACACTGATGGGCTGACCAATGTAATTGCTTCCACATTCACATGGGAATGTTGTAAATTCCAGGAATCCTGAGTCTGACACTGCCCTTAACAGAGCGTAACATTTGCTTAATCCTCTTAGGAGGTCGGAAAGGAGATCTGTACGTCTTCCCAGGAGTCATGTAGCACTAAAGAAAGAAAGAAGTGAACCAGTGGCTCATCATGTGAATGTTCAACATTTTCACATTTCCTTTTCTTGGTGAATGACATGATATTACGTGAGGTGTAGCCTTTGTTCCAGTACACACACTTCAGATGATTGATTTCAGAATTGTAGTGGTCTTAGTCAGAAGTGGTTTTTGCTCTGTCTACCAGTTGTGTTTAAAGCCGCTCTCTTCTGTACTGGATGGTGTAAACCCTTGATGCTCAGATGCAAATCAGTGTGCATCAGCTTGCAGTACACTGAGTGGCTGAGACATCTATTCAACTTTCGTTGTAGCAGCACATCTGAAAACAGCAGTCTGCCCTATTTCTCTGTCTTGGCAGTGAACTGGATGTTTGTGTGCATGCTGATCATATGTTCCTGGAATTGCTCAAGAGCTTCTGTGCTGTGTGGCCAGACCATAAACGTGTCGCCAACATGACGATAAAATGAAGGTGGATGATAGGGAGCTCAGTTTAATGCACATTCCTCAAAATGTCCATGAAAATTTGGCCATTGCTCTAAACAACGAAGAATCAATAGCTGTTCCTTCCATTATTTGAGAAAATTTACGGCCACACAAGAAATAGATGGTCGTCATGACATGTTGGAAAAACTTTATCATTTCCAGAGGAAAATGACCTGTCAACAGTTTCAATGTGTCCTCCACAGGAACTTTCGTAAATGGTGAGACCACATCCAGGCTGACTAAAATACCATTTGGGCCAACTCTAATCCTTTTAATTTTCTCAATGACATCTGAGAGGTTCACATATGTTCACGGTTCTATCAGAGTCATCAGCTTGGTTAAATATTTTGCCAGCCTGTAGGTAGGAGAAACAGTGGTGCTAACAATTGGCCTCAATGGAATATCTTCCTAATGGACTTTAGATAATCTGCGCAGCCTAGGTGGTCGAGGAGCTCTAAGATTTTTGATGACATCTTTCAGTAGTATAATTGTCCGTGTCTTGGAGCCAGAACTGCGCTACAATGGTTTGAGGAGCATTATAGTTAACTCACATTGATGCCTCAGTGACTAAATTTGCCTGATGTAAATCCTGTGGAATCCATAATGGTTGTTATCAGGCGCCATCACCATGTATGCAAATCAGCGACTCGTTATGTACGCAAATTACATGACCTTGTTTCAGAACACACCGTCCATCGTACATTGTTGAACATGGTGTTCTGCAGCATACCACCCCTACGTGTTCACATACTGACCCAACGACGTTGTCAATTATCAACCGTCGATTGATCAATGGGAATGTGTCAGCTCTTTGGGTGAATCACTTTTTTGCTACACACACAAATGCCCTCACTGAGGTGAATGGGGGCTCAAAATGTGCAGCAAACCGTGGACACAGGCTGGTGGGAAGACATACTCCTGAACTTGAATGGGACCTATGGTAGTAGTCGAAAACAAGCTGACACCATTAAACCACATGCATCACGTTGTGATTCATGTCTTCCATGATGGTGATGTCATCTTTCAGCTGTATGACTGTTCGTGTCTTGGGGCCAGAACCATGCTACAGTCATTTGAGGTGCATTATAGTCAACTCCCATTGATGTCTCAGCAACCAAATTTGCCTGATATAAATCCAATGGACACATCTGGGACACTATCGGGCATCATCACCACATACGCAAATCAGTGGCCCTATATTTACATGAATTATGTGACCTGTGTGTAGATGTCTAATGCCACATACCTCCAAAAACTTACCAACAATCTTTCAGATTCCTGATATGCAGAATCAGTGATGTATTTTGTTCCAAAGAGGGCCAAACAAGCTATTAAACAGGTGGTTAAAATGTTTTGGCTCATGAGTGTACATATACTGGGATTTGTATAAACATGACAATATAAATATGAAGATTGAATCACTTTAAACTTGCTACAAACATAACTATGTTACTGCATTTACTCTCAAGGAAATAAAAGTAAAAAGTAGAACTAATGCATTGATAACACAAAGGATAAGAAAATCTAGAGTGAGACTTAGAATGTTAAGTAAATCATCAAGGCTAAATCCAATTTTGAAACTTAATGTCAACTATTACAGGAAATTGTACAAAAAGTCATTACTACAGAAAAGTTTTTACACCAGTAAAACCAAAGGTAACAAAAAATGAAATCAATTGGGAATGTAAGAATACAAACATAGACAGAAGCAAAATAAGAAACAACAACATTGTTATGAAATGTGAGGACAAAACTAATAATGACCCTTAACATATTGCCAGTATATTCAACTGTCATTATACTAGTACAAACCTTATAAAGACCTGAAGTTATACAAAGATTAATCATAAGACCTCTGTAAATCTTAAAACTATGTTTTTGTAACCTGTAATAGTGCAAGACATAGAGTATACACTCCACAAACTAAAACACTAAATTTATCTGTGACACTCATTGCATTTCAGATGATGTAGACACAATTGCGGTGCCTATGAGGTCAACACCAGCATCGATATACATTTGTCTCTAGACTCCAAGCATCGTCTTTTGATGTGGAGCATTGTCTTTGGGCTCTTCCGCAATGTCTGTTCTTTGTGAGCGGAGGAGGAGATTAGTGTTTAACGTCCCGTCGAGAACGAGGTCATTAGAGATGGAACACAAGCTCGGATTAGGGAAGGATGGGGAAGGAAATCGGCCGTGCCCTTTCGAAGGAACCATCCCGGCATTTGCCTGAAGTGATCTAGGGAAATCATGGAAAACCTAAATCAGGATAGCCGGACGTGGGATTGAACCGTCGTCCTCCCGAATGCGAGTCCAGTGTGCTAACCACTGCGCCACCTCGATCGGTGTTCTTTGTGAGCCTTTGATGTGTTTAGGTGAATAAACAAACTACTGTTTAATTGGTGTTGTTTGGTGTAACCAACCCGAACATCCACCCCATACTGGCGACCCCAATGCTCATGAACACCGCTTACGACGTCAGAAACGTGCACTGGAACATCACCATGGACAAACATTGCAGCAACCCTTTGTCGGATTTCTACGTCCATCAACTTCGCATCGCGCCGCGTCTGGATGCAGTGTACAGGAAGTATTATTAGTGTATAAATTCCAGACTCTTGTGTGAATTGTGCTTTTTGGTAACTTTTGTCACCTTCTCACACATCGACAATGCGACCGAGGTGTACACGTTGTCCGTCGAAACCCGCTCAACGTGCCGATAATTTCACTTCCGGACAGTGCAGTTAATTTGGACAATTTTGACTTGCTTTTGTGTAATGAATTAACTTTGTGCAGTGTTTTGACATCGGACAATCATGCCAAACTATGGACTGTAAAAAACGAGGACTATCATTATATAATTACAGACATCTGTGACAATTTGAGTGACAAGTACACCAGAGTGAAAGCCGCTTTAATTCAGCGCCTGTCACCAACATCACCAGAACAATTTCATCAACGACATCCTACCGATGAACGACAATGCACCAATTACACCGACGACAATGCCGGCTCTTTCTCAGTGCAACACTGGACATTGCCAAGCCTCCCTCTACGCAGCACCCGAGCCGCACCAACTCTGGTCGACCGCTACCGACAGCGATGTCATGCCCGTCACCTGCTGGCTCACTGACCTCGACCCAGTCAAAACAAACAGCTGCGCGACATACAACCCCGCCACAGCTACCGCACCAGCACCTTGTCAACTACTCGCCGACACTATGCACACTTACTGCCCGGCTGTTCACTACTCGATAGTGCCTGCAACTTGTTCACCCACCACAGAAGACGATTTCAGCCGTATCAATGCTTCATACAGCAGTGAACGTGTTCTCACTCCGCCGCCGCTGAGTACTGAGTTTCACATTCGCGATCGCACACACGATCTCTTGTACTCAAACTGTTACGTCAATACTGTGCTGCCGACCTTGTCTCGTACGCCAGGTTACTCTTTGATAGAGATAGATTCTGATTTCGACCCCATCTTACTCAGTGATACACAGCAGACTGCTTCATGACATACATTTTCGCCTGAACAACTGCAACAACTATGTGAGCAAATTGCCACATACAACTTGTTGGTCCAAGATCAGTTACACACGCTGCAGCCGACACTGACCAAGCACGACACGTAACGAGATGCTCCTGTCATTGTTCCGTCTTTGACTGCTGATGATCCTTCACCATTACTACCAGCTGACGATCACGCCACATGGATCTATGACCCAGATGTCACAACTGTCATCATCACGCCACCCCAAGTGGAAACTCTACGTTACTGATGTGATACAAGTAACTTATTTACGCCGCTGCCACCTTTCCTTGGTAGTTCCAGACGCTTCATTTCTGTACCACGGCATAACCAGCCGCATTCCAGTGCTGCTTGCTTTGCCGCCCTCTTCACTACCTCCGCAATGTATGACCAACACATCTGCCGTTTCTGCTTCGACAAGTGAGCATCTTTCCGCTCCGACACACGACCGTGCACCAGTTTCGCGCAAGCAGCTTGCAGCCTTACGACTCGACCGACAACAACAGCACACACACAGCTCCAGTTCCATCGAACTGTGTCGCCTCCCGACCACAGACCAGTAGTTCATCTGCCAATTCGACTTCTTCATGTTCACATTACGTCTCATCACCTTCCTGCTTCGACCATGGTTTTTCCAACCAATGCTGCCTTCCACCGCTTCTCGCCATCGCCATGCCTCATGCACAGGGCTCACAGCCACGCCCCCAGCCTTCAATCACGGCTGTTTCACACATCAAAACACCAACACCGTCAACTCCTCTTGGAACATTCTGCCATCTACCGCTGTAACACACTCACCATCCACGGACTCTGAGGTGATGCTTCCGTCTACACAGAAGTCATCCGCCGCCAAGGTCAGTCATGTGCAGCTTGCTGTTTTCTCCCCTGTTGTGAAATCAAGCGCCTCTATAACTCCGACATTACTGCGAGTGCTGCTCATCCGGCATCTCTTACGCAACCTGTTAAGCCACAGCATGCTTGCTCTTTTATGTCATACGGCCAACAACAAACTGTTACTGGACACGTTGCACTTACCGTGGCGCTCGCCAGCAAATACTTTGGCAATTCATCGCATCGCATCTTCGATGCACTCCGCGCCTTTGATTGGATCAAAACCCCACTGCACTGTACGGCCTCGGCAAGACAATGTCCTCCTCACTGACACGCCGCTGCCTTCTGCTTCCACCATGCCATCAGCACCATGGCACGGTCAACCTGTGGATGCCTTCCACACCTCCTTCCCTCTGCTGGTCGCACCTACCAAGACATCGAGAAATGGTCTGATCGCGCCTCGCACTAGTGTCTGCCACGACACGACGGTCACGCGCACCTGCGTCGTCAGCTGGCCGGGTGCACTAATGCCTCTTATCATCCTTACCATGCTCCACACTACCACTACCGGCTGGGGCTCTGTGGTGGTTATCGACTGCAAAAGTCGACAGCCTCATCTTTGAGAACGAACTTCTTTGAAAACTATTGATCTCAGTATGTTCCGAACTCTGTATTCGAGTGGATGTGTTTGTACTGACATGATCAAAATAAAGTTAATTCATTATAAACGAGTGAATACTTAATGTTGGGTTCAATAGTACCATACATAATATCCTGATCCCCATACAATTAATGCTTCTTTCAGCACACGTATTTTCCCTATAGCACTTAAGCTACCAATAATAAAACCATTATATAAAATGGTGCTCCTTAGATGAAAGAAAAGGCTAAAGATGTATCAAGATTATCTTGTTCCTCAAAAATTATTGAAAGAGATAAGTATGAAAGACTCTGCTTTCCTGTGAAAAAATGAGATATTTGTAATGAATAATATGGATTAACAGGGTGTATACGTGGACGAGGATAAAGAAATCCCAGATTTCCCTGTTAAAAATACACTTTCTCCCAGATGAAAATACACTTTTTCTGTGTTAAGTAACAGTATACTTTTCCTCGGAACTGTAAAACTTCCAAACCCTTTCAAGGTTGTGGTTTTATACACCACTGTAGAATTTCCTGGCACTTCAGAAAACGAAACGGGGTGGGGAACAATGTTTCGGAAAGATGTCTGATGTGTAGCAACATGAACAGGGGTGTAAGCCAGTCTTAGCTCATGTTATTCAGATCACAGGACACGTGATGTAGTCAGCCAAGAGCAACATAATTGTCAAGTACCGCTAACACATGAAAATATGGTTTAAATTTACATACATACTGTTGCTACAAGAAAAGAAAAGCTTTCACACATAATGTTGATATTTTTTGCACATGTTACACTTTCAGATACATCACACAAATGGGCCAGAAATTTTTTTAACAATGACATAAATTTCTGGTCTTCTGGGCTTGAAATTATTCTAAATGGTCATCCTCAAAGAGTAGGTTTTTGAATGAGAGTCAAACACTCTGTGATTTAAGAAATTCAGTGTACATTCGAGCACAGAGTTCATCTTGCGTAAAAGGAAATTTACTTTGAAAGTAACGCTTTTTAAACAACCATTCGGAATATTTTTTCGCAATCTGTTAGAAATAGGTTCGCTTCAGCAGTTGCCAGAGATCGTCAGATAAAACATGTCATCATGCTTGCACAGCTACGATGACGCAGGAAGCCCGTATGTTCGTACATGTAAAACATTAAAAGATGGTACATTATATCACACAAGAAACAAGACATTGGAGGATACTCCAAGGGCATGGGAGCTTTGTGAACCCTAAAATGCAGAATTCGGCTTAAAGTGCACATTTGTACGTCCAGATTCGGATGTAAATTTTCTTTGAATACCAGTAATGTATTACCTCATGTTTGGTTCTTTATTATGGCATAATGCCAAACATGCTAGAAGATGAAAACATGCACTTGAAATGCAGCGAACAGTTGAAACTAGCCAATAGTGTGGAATTAAACACACTGCTTCAACAGAAAAGATTAATAAAAGTCAAATTTCTTTTACAAACCAACAAAAATAACTTCATTGTTCTCCAAGGCGATTAATGGCTGACTGTCAGAAATAAAATAAAATCTGAAACTAATAACGTATTTTAGCCTTCCATAATTATTTGAATGTATTTTCAAGTAATATTATAAATTTCATCTACGGTTGCTGCATTATCGGCCATGTTCAAAATTGTATTTTAATTCACTTGATAGCTCCCGGTCACAGTAATCCATTTTGTTTTCATTTGACGTGAGAGCAATAAACGAAGAGGAAACTGCAAAATCACTTAATGTAAACACTGGTCGCACTCCCCACTATAACTCAGACTGCTCTGTGCATCGGGTCCGGATCTACGATATTCCCGAACCGTGGCAATATTAGATAGTGGTGCTCCCCCTCCCTCGAGCATTTGAGGTAGGACATCAAAAATGTAAAAAATCGACTTTTCAAAAAGATTGTCATTTTGTAGCGCACATCTTTCTGAAGAGTCTGATACATAAAACTTATATATTCGAGGGAACGTAAGACGTTATTTAGTCGTTAGTTAGTGCCATGCCTCTGCACACAGCTGTCTTCCATTGCACGTCTCTGTATTTCGGTCTGTGGGATTCAAATGTGTAATATATTGTAATGGGTGACATCAAACCATATTCAGGCCAGAGGAAATTAAAATGTCCTGTAGTGCCTCTCCTGCTCCCAGTCGGCCGGTTTGACATCTTGCCCCTCTTTTTTTCCCTTAAAAAAAAAATAAAATAAATAAATAAAGGATAAAAAACTCGGAATTAATACTGGATGGGATTATCTGTAACCGGCAGAACAAGAACTCTTCAGAAGATTTGCAGCCTTTACTGCCTATTAAATAATAACTTGCTGTTTTGTGTAACATAAAATTAAATATAGGATACATAAAACCAGTTAAGACAAGCAAAACAGTACACATTTCTTCAATCCTTAAGTCCTAGCATTTTTTTCTCTCTAACCTTAGTACAGCTTTACATGGCGTGCTTTCCTTTCTGGGAAAGAATCTATCACCTCATCAAAGTTCGTCAGCGTTTTGCTAAAGAAAAAACGAAAAGTTGTTGTCTAATACTAGAATCGCTGTTAATACAAGTAGTATCCAAGATTGGGTGGTTTCTCAATCTGATTATATATATTTTGTCACTGTCTGCTACATAAAGAGATATAGACCTGACTAATACTGCAGCAGTTGTTACAGCAAATAAACGAGACTGTTTTGGCACAAATGGCCATTTTTATAACACGGCAGAATGTAACTCACTCAGTACCAATATCAAATGCCCATTGGCCCTACTACAAGCAAAAAGTTTTATGTTCTGAAACAGTTTCACATTTCATTTATGCTCACGAGCAAAGTGGTAGTACGAAATTTTTATATAAATTTGGAATCGTCGCATTCTTCCATAATTTTGTGTGTCCCCGTTTCTTCTCCTTCCTCGTTCTAACAAACAATCTTGTCATCACTCTTTCTGTAATTATTCCTGCCAGTGTCAAAACTTATTCTCTTGGTTAACTTCACTGACCCTGCCACAATCACCGGTTTAGTTATCCCACATTTATTCTGTGGTTAAGCTTTATTACATGTTCGTAAACCCCAGAATAGAACTTTAGCGGCTGCTAACCAAAGATTGTATAACTCGCCCTTACTAGTGTAGTGGTCTGTCACAAATTTTCTGTCAAAATTTCATCTTCTTGGATACACGGAGATGATGATACGTATTCTTTGTTACTGTTATTCCTGATAGTCATTTATTACCACTCCGGTAATCTGAATCTATGGATTTCGCTAGTAATTATAACAACGCTGATCGTTTTCAAACTCAGCCAACCACATAAACAGTGATTGGCATTCACCAGTTCGGCTTCATTCCGCTCAGCTCGTACAGCCCTGTCCCCTTTTGTCTGCAGTAAGTTTATTTCTAGATGCGACAGGGATTCCCCTGGCAGAGACATCACATACACTATGCATGTATTCAAAAATCAATGATTCATTCAGAAATCAACTTAGAATTTGTTCAAAAACCAACAGGGATGTGTTTCAAAATTAAATGAATAATCAATAGACCAATGTGCGCTGGATGCTAGGCGCTTTGTGAAACGTCTTTTTCCGCGCTGAAATTGCCACCTGGGGCAGATACGCCTGTTTGTGCCAGCACCCTAGGTCCGGGTCTGTTGTGCATTCGTGAATCTGGCAGCTTAGCCACACCAGTAACATTTTTATACTGCCACACTTCTGCAGCCAGAAGCTGGAGCAGGTGCTACTCATATGCAACTCAACTGTGCATGCACATGAGCTCACTCGCAACTGCTCAAATGAATCTAATGTGAACAGTTGTGACGTCACACTCATAGGAGGCAATTTGTTGTTATGAAGCATGGCATATAGTCTTTCTAAAGCCTTTGACACATTGTGCTGTTGGCAGACGCTTGTATGAGGACGTTGTTGTTGTTGTTGTTGTTGTATTTCCTTTGCATACATAAGTTTTATTTTCTTTATTATTTTCCCAGTTTTCTCCAGGATGAAAAAATTACTGGGTTTCTCCCGGATCCTGTGGGGCTGATCCCGGCAGAGGTTCGAGTCTTCCCTCGGGCATGGGTGTGTGCGTTTGACCTTAGGATGATTTAGGTTAAGCAGTGTGTAAGCTTAGGGACTGATGACCTTAGCAGTTAAGTCCCATAAGATTTTACACACATTTGAACATTTTTTTCCCCGGATCATATACACCCTGATTAAAAAATTGGCCAACGGAAATTGCTATAAATAATTTCCTAAAACTTGTTCTATATTCTATAATCACAGTGATCTGTGGGGCTTTTTAGATTTATCCAAGGCACTCTATGTTATTGATTGTAAACTATTGATCAAAACACGATGCTACTATGGAGTCCGTGGAACTGCTCACATGTGATTTAAATCATACTTACCTGGCAGATACCAGAAAGTAAATTATAGAGCACCCCATGATTCGATGGTAGAACCATTTTTGTTCTTGATATTCATACATGACTTACCAGCTGTATAAAACATTGTCAGAATCCTTGCCACTCAGTTCAGGGTAAAACCTCGAGCTTTCGATGATTTCCACCAGCGTCTTTGTCAGGAACAAACAACTATCAAAATCACTGTGGCCTTATATAGCTCAAAGACGGCTTCTGACTGGTCAGTAGCTGCATCATACTGTTGCAGATGGTGTCAACATCTCCGCAGGCAGCATCAGCATTCACCAAATTTTGAACATCCATCTGATGTACCACCAATTTTATTCCTTCCCTTCTGCGGCACTACATCATGCATAATAGGCAGAGTCCTGAGAAAATGAGGTATCAGATCTGTTTTCTGACCTCTTAAGAAGATAAAGCAGATGCTACGCCCTGTTGAGGACAGTCTTGGTCTCAGGACTCCCGGAATTTACAACATCCCATGTGCAAGCAGAATCAGTTACATCAGTCAGTACATGCGCACCATTTCCGACTGCTGCGCAGAACGTCAATGGCATATTAACCCTTTGCACTCTGTAAGGCACACACAGGGCAGCTCCGCGAGCTCTTATTTAAATCGCCACCACTTGGGCGGCATTGCACCGCACAGATTTGTGCGGATCTCTTTGAGGAAACAATGTGGCCCCTGGCCAACAATTGGGGTATAGATTGAAACAAAATGTGTGCTTTCATTCATACATTTATGTAAGCTTTTACAGTACGAAACTTTCCATTTTGTGGTATTTTTTGAAACACTCTTCAGGGTGGAGAGCTGGGTTTCGTGAGCATGTTTCGCAGTAATACACATGCCTGCCATCTTTCTTTTTTCTGTCTGAGCACACTGCACAATCCTTATGCTTGTTCCCAGGAAGCTTGTTAATAATGTGCAACTTTCCATTCAAGCGTTCCTCGTCATCAGAAGTTGAACAACGTCCTCGTTTCTGTCCTTGAGTTCTTTCTTCGGCAACTAATCCTCTTATGAAAATTTTATGGAATGCTTTGTCAGAGGGTATTGTCAAGTTGTTTTTCTCACAGTGGTTCTTGTACAGTAAATAGCTGTTTACAAGTCCTACCTCCAACAGCCAGAAGTATAGTTTTCGCCACCACTTGCAACTTTTCATTAGAAAACCGTAACTGGAAATAAAATAGTCAGATCGATCAACTCCACCCATATTTGAAGTATAATCAATAATCACATTTGGTTTCTTTATTTCTCCCCTTTCCTTTCTATAAGTGACACTGAGTTATTGGATTTTGTAGAAAGCATGAGAACTGTTCGTTTATCTTGCCATGCCAGAACCATAATTTTGTTGTTGCGAAGGTTTTTTTTTTTTTCGTGCTTCCTTAAACACTGAGCTCCTTTCTCGATTGCAGCTGGAAGGTTTTTGCGATTCGCCTGAATCATTCCTGTGACATGCATGTTCTGTTTCAACAGCTCATCAGATAATGCAACACTTGTATAAAAACGGTCAGTGTACAAATGATACCCTGATTGCCCTGTAGCATTTCTGATATTAGCTAGTAGCTGAAGAACTATTCTCTCAGAAAAATTCAAGTGTGGACAAATCAATGACTCAGTTGTTACAGCGCCAATGTAAGGTATCAAACTGCAGATATAACCATTTGATGAATCCGAAATTACATAAACTCTGAGTTCCCAATTTGTTAGTTTTTGAGGATTGTACATTTTGAATAATACACAACCCTTGAATGATACTGTAGATTCATCAGCAGCTAAATACTGGTATGGTCGATAAATTTCGAGAAACATGCGAGACAAGTAATTCAGTACATTTGTCACTTTACTCAGACGAGACTGAACCTGACTGTTGACATGTGTAGCACTCGTCGGATTAAAAACATGAAGTGCCCAGAAAATTTGCATAAATCGTTGGCGACTAAAACAGTCTGGAAAGAAGTTGGACGATTGTAACCTTTCTCTTGAAAAAAAGTCCTGCAAGTTCTTACACTTTTGTAATGACATATTCAGTAGCACACCATGGAAGCGTTTCATTTCTTCCATGGTAACATTTCTCCAGTCCCACCATGCAGAATGTTGTGTAAGTGGTGTCACTTTACGTATTTTTGATGTAGCATACCGATTTGTATCATCTGCTATTTGTTGAAATAGGTTATCTGTAAAAATTAATTGAAAGAATCTGACGGGCGATGATGTAACAGAACTACTTTCTGTTATAAAACCACACTTTGATTTGTCAAAAGGAAAATCTCTGAAGTCAGTGTCAGTGTCGCTCCACATTCGGCATGAATCCTCTGCTGCATCACTAGAAACATGCACATTGTCACTGTTTTTTTCGTCATTGTCACCCGAATTGTTTTGAAATGAATCACTATTATAATCAAAATCATTTTCACTCCCTTTTTCACTTAGAGTTTGCTCTAAAAGATCTAAAATCTTTTCCTCAGAAAGGACTGTATGTGAAGAACTAGCCATTTTGAGCGTGTGGACTTGAATGTAATAATTACAATCTTTGACTTAACACAGCTGCTACTGTTTGACACCGAGTTAACACTAGTTCTCCTAGATGGCAGCACACTGCAGCAATAATGCCTAGTAAACTCAAAATACGCCTGAGAGCTTCGAAAAGTCGTGTCGAATGAGGCTCGACAATGGAGAGGAAAACAAATTTCGTGATGTCGAGTGGCACTTGACATTGGAGTGGAAAGGGTTAAAAATCGTGAGCTGGAGAAATCCGCAGCTGCTGAGCACAGCCTCTCAAAACAAAAATAAAATACTGTTTGACAAAACAAAAGTTTTGTTCCAGGCTCCAAGACAGTGGGCCTCTTTAATTAAAGAGGCTGCAGAAAAAAGAATGTGTAAGAAAATCGCAACTTTGATGGTGGATATAATCTTAACAGTGTATGGATATCAGCACTCTATGCAGAGAAGATCAATATACATTCGTAGCAATGTTGACACTATGGTGGGAGCGGTGGCACCACCAGCAGAGACGATGAAATCATCTGCAACAGCATGATGTAACTACCGACCAATCAGAAGCCGCCTTTTGGTTATATAAGGCCACCACTGCAGTGATTTTAACAGCCAGTTGCTCCTTACGATGATGATGGTTGAAATCATCAAAAGCTCAAGGTTTTACACTGAAATGACGTGCCAAGAAGGCCATGAATGTTTTGTACAACAGTGCCGTCACGAAAGACCTCATTCTCATATGACTTACTAATCTATCCAACACAAGCTCATGCTGTACGGCTTTTTTTAATATTGGTAGTCTTGTTACTAAAGCTCGGGATGAGACTGACTTCCACAAAAAATCGAAACAGCAGCAGAAGAGGCAGGTAAATGGTTTAGAGATAACTGATGTAAATGACAGAAAAACACTGTGCACTGTGGATGAATTTCAGCCACAGATCAAACAATGTGAAGCCCAGTATAACTGTGAAGTTAGACAAACAGAGGATATTACAAACTATATATATATAACAGAAAGAAACTTCCACATGGGGAAAATATATTAAAAACAAAGATTCCAAGACTTACCAAGCGGGAAAGCGCCGGCAGACAGGCACATGAACAAAACACACAAACACACACACAGAATTACGAGCTTTCGCAACTGGCAGTTGCTTCGTCAGGAAAGAGGGAAGGAGAGGGAAAAATGAAAGGATGTGGGTTTTAAGGGAGAGGGTAAGGAGTCATTCCAATCCCGGGAGCGGAAAGACTTCCCTTAGGGGAAAAAAAGGACAGGTGTACACTCGCACACACACACACATACCCATCCGCACATACACAGACACAAGCAGACATATTTAAAGGCAAAGAGCCCTTTACTCTTTGCCTTTAAATATGTCTGCTTGTGTCTGTGTATGTGCGGATGGATATGTGTGTGTGTGTGTGCGAGTGTACACCTGTCCTTTTTTTCCCCTAAGGGAAGTCTTTCCGCTCCCGGGATTGGAATGACTCCTTACCCTCTCCCTTAAAACCCACATCCTTTCTTTTCATTTTTCCCTTTTTCCTTTCTTTTCATTTTTCCCTCTCCTTCCCTCTTTCCTGACGAAGCAACTGCCAGTTGCGAAAGCTCGTAATTCTGTGTGTGTGTTTTGTTCATGTGCCTGTCTGCCGGCGCTTTCCCGCTTGGTAAGTCTTGGAATATATATATATATATATATATATATATATATATATATATATATATATATATATATATATATATATATATATATATAAAACAGAAAGAAACTTCCACATGGGAAAAATATATTAAAAATAAAGATTCCAAGACTTACCAAGCGGGAAAGCGCCGGCAGACAGGCACATGAACAAAACACACAGACACACACACAGAATTACAAGCTTTCGCAACTGGCAGTTGCTTCGTCAGGAAGGAAGGAAGGAGAGGGAAAAATGAAAGGGTGTGGGTTTTAAGGGAGAGGGTAAGGAGTCATTCCAATCCCGGGAGCGGAAAGACTTCCCTTAGGGGAAAAAAAGGACAGGTGTACACTCACACACACACACACACACATATCCATCCGCACATACACAGACACAAGCTTGTGTCTGTGTATGTGCGGATGGATGTGTGTGTGTGTGTGTGTGTGTGTGTGTGTGTGTGTGTGTGTGTGTGTGTGTGTGTGCGTGCGAGTGTACACCTGTCCTTTTTTTCCCCTAAGGGAAGTCTTTCCGCTCCCGGGATTGGAATGACTCCTTACCCTCTCCCTTAAAACCCACATCCTTTCATTTTTCCCTCTCCTTCCCTCTTTCCTGACAAAGCAACTGCCAGTTGCGAAAGCTCGTAATTCTGTGTGTGTGTTTGTGTGTTTTGTTCATGTGCCTGTCTGCCGGCGCTTTCCCGCTTGGTAAGTCTTGGAATCTTTGTTTTTAATATAATTTTGTACTATTTAAAGTGAGATGGATATAGAGAAGCGCTCCATTTACAGGTGAGCAAATGCTGCTACATATTCAGAATGCTTAAAAACTGCTGCAGTGAACAAACAGTACTGTGTGCTTCTTATGCACTAGTCTATTGTGATATTGTATTACTTTTGGGGCAATTCAAGTCTGGTAGAACGCTCATATACTATTCAAGAACTAATAATAATAATAATAATAATAATAAAGGGGCTGCACCTAGGTTCCCTGTAGGGTAATTTTCAAGACATTTACAATTGTAACTCCTCCATCCATTTATATCTATGAAAATATCTGCTTTCTGAAACTCACCCTCCAATTTCCATCCTTAAACAGCAAGATCGATGCTGATCCAACAAGACAAAGAAATGGTTTTCACAGAGAAGTTCACAATAAGCCAGACTGAAGCGCCTAGAACCACTCGGACAAAACGGCCAGCTATTGCTCTTCCCTTATGAATTAAAAGGATACCAGAGTTGTACATTTTTTTCAAAATGAGTTTAGAAATGTTAATAAGGTAAAGCTTTTACAGTGTTGAGTACACGAATTTTCACAATTTCGGTACATCTGTCTCATAATTCAAGTTAAATGCAGCTGTATTGACTGACTGATGCACCGAGTTACTACAGAAGTTGGTTGTTCATAACTAGCAGTGTTATTATGAAGTTCTTCTTAAGAAAATGTCAATCATATGATATAGTTCAGTGTAATTTACTTATTTTTTATGTAAAATAAAACTTTGATCTGCCATTACAGAGTATTAAAAAAACACACATGATGTGCTTTCAAGAGGTATTGAGAATTTTCATTTTTTTAAAACAATTTTATTTGTTCTTCTACATTAATGTTATGTCATTAGATATTAAACACTACAGCCAGCATTTCCTCCGTTCCCTGTAACTCTTCCGGAACTTGATCTTTGCGACAGCACTTGGTTGCTTCAGCATTGCGCATTCAATCTCCTCTACATTTGTAGGATGATGGCCCTTTGAAGTTCTTTTTATTTTTGGTAACAGACGAGATAACAGAGCTTCACATCTGGCAAATATGGAGTGCGGGGTATCATTGCCGTGTGGTTTTTTGCCAAAAGCTCACGACCAAGCAATGAAGCATGAGCAGGTTCATCATCATGGTAAAAAACCGATGAATTGTTTCAAATCAAAAACATCTGAAATGATTTCGTGGCGTAAGTCAACTAACAAATAAAGAGAAATCAGCATGCACAGAAAGATTTCAGTGCTTGTTTTTCCTGCACGCCATTCGAGAATGGAATGGTACAGAAATAGCTTGAATGTGAACTATCTGCCAGGCACTTTACTGTGAACTGCAGGGTATCATAAAGATGTGGATGCCAACATCTTCAGCAATGTCTCCAATTGTGATTCGGTGATTGTTCATAATCATTTCTTTCATTTTCTCCACATTTTCATCAGTTGTTGATGTTCTGGGATGTGCAGAATGTCATCATCTTCAAGGTCTTCACAGCCAGCTAGGAAACTGTTATACCACTCGTAAACCCTTGTTTTATTTGTAGCAGGCCCACCAAATGTATTATTCAACATTTCCAAAATGTTGTTATACATTATTAATTTTTTTGGCAAAATTTAATGCAAATTCTCTGGTCTAATTGTAAAAGCAATCAGTAATCACCGCAAGCAAACATGTGTAACCTTCTTGACAACTGACAGCAGAGTCAAACACTGAATATTTAGTCGTGTGGCTACCAGCACAGAGTTACGTTTCACGTGTGTGTCAACACAAGAATGAAATATTGTACAAATCAGACTGAAATTGGACAAATCAGACTGCTGCAGCCCATGAAATTGAGGCAAATTCACACTATCTGTCACATCATGTCTCATCAAAACATTCTGCAATACATTTCAAATAGCGGCATCCACACTATCTGTCCCATCACATCACATTACTTCACGTCACTGTCAAGGTTTCTTGAAACATACATTTTAATGACTGACTTAAACCATCCATTGTTGATCACGATCACCAAACTCATTTCCTCCCAATACACTGTCATGTTCTATCCCTCCACAGCTCGTATTTTGTTTCGTCGTGCTGGTGCTAGGTCATGATTATCAGTTATTATTCTCCACCTTTGTTGTTCACTCCTTGTTATTGTTTTGTTATAGATTGTTACATTGTTATTCCTTTCATAAATTTCAATAAAGAATAATGAAATTTTAATTGAAGCAGTAAGGCAACAGTCCGAATTACATGATACAAGCAAAAGCAGATATTCAAACACTGCTGGAAAAGGGGCCTTTGGAATAAGATGCAGTTGGAGGGCAAGGTAAGAGACAATGAAATACTTTTGTTATACTGTAAAATTTACTTAAAACAAATAATTTAGACTAGGCATACACAATTTCAAATTAAACTGCCTCATATGGCTCCTCCCATGAAATCTCTCCATGGGGGCTATGTAAAAAGTCCACAAATATCGTTCTTACAATGAATGCAGAGTTCTTGGCAAAGCCACCTTGCCTGTTAAGAGTATTTATGTTGGCTGGTGGGTTTGAAGCATTATTTGGCCGCCAAAGTAAAAGCACACGAACAGAACTGACATAATCACTGCACTACACTGCTAGACGAATGATGGGCAACTGATTTTCGGCATACCTGTAGCTCTTCCGGAAAACGCCACTTCCTGTAGCAAGAGCGCTGCTTGCTAGTGAGTTTACTGACAGACTATAGCAGTTGACTACACAGTTCCCTCCATCGACATCCAGGTCAAAACTTTCTTCCCAACAAAACTTGACAGTGACATACCAGATTGTTCCATCCTACTGACAACCTATGTAAATGCCACCATATGAAATGCACTGTTCATTCTGTATCATTCTGTGACCTGTGAATCAACTTTGAAACAATTATATGATCAAAACACTTGCAGCAATATGAAATTCAACTGAGTATATAGTTGTGTAGGTTTTTCTCTGAATGGAGAATCTCTTCCAATGACTTTTGAAAAAATATCCAAATAATACGGTGATATTAAATAATATTTTTGTAAGTCGGTACACATTACAAGCTGCATTTAAACTGTGACAGATACAGTGTTTGTTGGACTTTCACCCCAATGATGCATGATGAAGTATTTCATCTAATTGAAATTTAAATTGAATAATGTATTTAAATGTTCAATAATGATACTTGTGTTAAAAAAATATCTATTAGCAGTAATGAAGCACAGCATTCAACGACAATGCTATTGTGCACAATATTGTTTAATTGGTAAGGTTGGCAGGAAGTGGACGTAAAACTGCTCCAGTCTCATTTTTTAGTGTAAGAAATGAACTATTGCTTTCAACTAGGTCAAATGACACAATTTGTCCTTGTTAAGAATTCAAAGAATTCAATAATTAATTTCAGCATTAAATGGCTACCTGCTGGCACTGACATCCTCTGATTTACAACATGGTTTTTTTAACTGAGAACTCGAGAAAATAAAATTTTCCTTGACATATCATTAAAAACTGCTTATTTCACATTATTCATCATATTATCTTTTAAACAAATTTGTCTCTGTCTACCAATTGGACAATGTGTTACGTAAGTCGGTTCATTTGGGGAGGTGGTCAACAGCGAGGTCATCATTCCCATTGGACTAGGAAAGGACGGAGAAAGAAGTCGGCCATGTCCTTTCGAAGGAACCATCCTGGTATTTCTGAAGCAATTCAGGGAAATCACAGAAAACCTAAATCAGAATGGCCAGACACGAGTTTGAACTGTCATACTCCCGAATGCGAATCCAGTGGGCTAACCACTGTGTCACCTTGCTCGGTAATGTATTATGTACAAGAGAGGCTATGAAGGATATGTTTTCTAATTTTTGTAGGAGCTTCCATTTATGCACTCAGATAAGAAAGAAAATATAGCAATATTCAAGTAAAAATCTACAAGGCTGGCTGGGTGTATAGTTTTGCAGCCCCCCCTCCCCCCCCCCCCTCTCTCTCCTTGTGTGTGTGTGTGTGTGTGTGTGTGTGTGTGTGTGTGTGTGTGTGTGTGTGTACGCGTGTGTTGCCTATAGGTAAGAGAACCCTTTCTTGCTGTGAAGTAGACCATACTCCAAATTTGTACAATATCTTCATCAAGCTTGATATACAAAAATAAGGGTCAAAATTATAATTGCCATTCCTCTGTATCTGTACAAAGAGCTTCCCAAAAGTTGCTGAAACTCTGGAAATGTGTGTATTGCTGTTCAAGTGGTCTAGTGAGAACAGTGTAGTAGCAATCATTAATGACATGAGAGCACTTCTTGAGGGTGACATTGGGAGGTCTGCTCAGCACCACAGATCATTAAGAACTTTCTTCTTCAAACTGACACTCGTAAAAAGTACAGAGGCCTAACCAAATCTCAAGATCATTAAATGATTTGTCAACAGATATGAGTTGTAAATATTTTTTATAAAAATCATACATCCATTTGACATGTAGTCCATAAATAAATATAAATGCTTCACAGGTACTGTCTTAAACAAAAATGCTTATTAAAATACTCAGAAAAGATAACCAACATACAAACATATATACAAAAAACAAAATATGCATATATTAGCTATATGCATCTCTGATCATGAGCACATTTCTTGCAACATCTTTGTTATACATTGCTGAGACACACTTTAGACAACTAAACCACTTTGGTAACCACTTGCTATCCAAAAGAAACTTCTGAAGTTTGGATTCCAAGCAACCTGTAAAAAAAAAAAAAAAAAGCATATAATTATATAAGAGTACATAGCATGCTTTCAGATCTAAAAAAAATATAACATTCAGTCCCCATTCTCACTCTGTCTTTACACATGACTCCCTTCACCAGTCTTCAAGATATATAATTGAGGAAAGTGGGGGCCTTTAGAAACTTTGTCTTTTTAGACTGCTGGGCAGAGCCTCCACATTGTTGGCCAACAGAAAACATTCTCTCTCTCTCTCTCGCACGCACACACGCAAGAGGAGGAGGGGAGGGAGGGATAGAGAGAGAGAGAGAGAGAGAGAGAGAGAGAGAGAGAGAGAGAGAGAGGGGGGGGGGGGGGGATGGAAGGGACCGGAATTGGGGGGGGAATGGCCATGTTATGGCTCGGTGTACAGTCTGCACAATGACATGATTAGATTAATTAATTCTTTTTCCATAGACCATCAATATGACACTTTGTTGAAGTAATACATGCACACTTCAAAGCAGTGTGCATTTGCAGAGTGTCGTCATCGATGAGGGTGTGCTGTGAAAGAGCACTACTGTGAACTTCCGATAAGAGTCTGCCACGGGTGAAAGCCTATTTAAACTCTGCCTCACTATGCTCGCACTCAGTTATCGGATACATTTGCCTTATCAAATTGTGTTTAGTGTATGTTATGGTGATTGGCGTACATACTGCAGTCTAATAAAGTTGTACTGAAATTGTTGTTTAAGTTGTGTGTCCAAGTCACAATATTTGTAACGATGTGGAACATGTCAGTTTAATGAAAGGTTTCTTTATATGACGTAATTCAATTTCTTAAGTAATTGTAAAATTACTAATTTATATCAGAAAATTCATCTTCTGAGTAGGAGCTGCTATTCTAAAATTCTTATAATTTATTTTTAAATGCTGGTTGGTTATCTGTCAGACTTTTGATGCTATTTGTTAAGTGACCCAATATTTTTGTGGCAATATGCTTCACCCCTTTTTGTGCCAAAGTTAGATTTATTAGATTTAAGCCAGAATAGTGAAGTTCAGCCTTTCTCCTAGTGTTGTAGCTGGCCACATTGCGGTAACGACATTTTTTAAGCAAGTCCCCATTAATCTGTAATAGTGAGTTATAGCTGTTAGAAGCTCTAGTAGGAGTTGTTTTCTGCTTTGCAGAATATTCTGTTACTACCTATCACCCATAAACTCAAAACAACAGTACTGGGTTCAGGTGTGAATGTATGCCGAGAGCAATTAATTTAGTACTGGAGTTATTCTCCTCCTCTGGTCATAGTCTTCAATTTGTTCATCAAATTTACTTCAGAACATTTCTTATTAAGGTAAAAACAGATCAGGACCAAGCAAGAGCCAAACCAAAAAATCAAGTGGTCATTGTATGTACCTACATTCTCCAATCATGCTTGTCTAATAAAAGTAAATGTACAAAAAATGTGGACAAAAGATTGGTGCATACTTTCTGTATTGCAGGTGGACTTTTATGACATTCATTCAGGCCTGAACAATGTAGGTTAAGAAATAAAAACTGCTATCCTGTAACATGTATTCCAAATCATATTGCCATAAAATCGCCAAAGTTCAGTCAATAAGGAAACTCATACCGCCACAGCAATATACCAGCTTATATGCCAACCAAATCTTGTATGTGGTTTTAGAAGTTCAAAAACAAACACTTCACTACGTAACTTTCAACTTCAACATGGCTTCATGCAATCTATTTCTCTTTCTAAAAGTGAAAGAAGCCACCTGTGGGCACTTTTTGCATCCTTGAAAGCAAGTGTGCTTTCCTACAAAGTGTTCACACAAAGCTCCCCCAAGAAGGCACATAATGCGCCTTGAAGAACAGTCATTGAGAAATCTTGGAAGCAAATTTTCAGACAAATGGGTGGGGGGTGGGGAGAGGGAGGGAGGGAGGGAGGGAGTGAGTGAGTGATATGCATTGCATGGCCCTTGGGTAGTAGCTGAAAGGTAGAAAAACAGTCGCACATCCTGAATCTTCTAATTCAGATGCAAGTTGCATGATTGGTTTATGGTCTTTGGCGCTAACATCCCAGCCAGCTAGTTAAAATATTTTGTTATTACTTTTAACAAACAAACACTTTCTGCTGATTCACATTTTCCCCAACCTAATCCAGAAATAACATTTTGCAGAGTTCATCTGCTGCTTAATAGTTTGTCTTTCCTTTTAAAAACTGTAAGCACAGTTCTGTTTTACATTTGCCATTTGTTTTATGAAAATCATCAATTTTAGTTAACATAATTTTTCCTTAAACATTTTTTATTTATCAAGATCCAACTTTCTTGCCAATCAAGCTGCTTACTGCAATCAATGATTTAGTGCTTCCAAAATTAATAGGTTGATCAAGATAATTGTCTTTCTTTAGTGTCATAGCTTTGACTGTGCCCAATTTTCGTAACACATACTTGTTAAATTTTTAAGGCACCACATAGAACATTTCTAATTTTACTTCTACATCTATACTATGCAAACCATTGTGAAGTGCATGGTAGAGTGTACTTCTCACATATTATGGTGTCACTCCACCCGAAGAAAAAGACAGCCACTAAAGGTCTGATGCACCTCCTTAACTCACTCTTGAAAATCAGCACACAGCTACTGTGGATGATGATACCAAGACACTACCACCATTCACTGACTGCAACAGGTGAGTGAAAACACTGTTCACTTTTAGTCAGTCTGATGACTGCTAATTTATCATCAATATGTGCAGCTAAGAAGACACTTTATACTGACAGTGATGACACAAATTCTGTTACAAAGGGTATTCAACAACACAGCACCTGCAATATCAGTATTTGCTTCAATACAAAAATTTTTACAGGTGGCAATATTCTCCAAAACATTTTTGTTTATTGTTTTTATTTTCTGTAGTTTCTTTTGCACTCTGCAACGTCTGTTATTTGCTTTCTTTGTTTCATCGTCTTCTTTTTTTATTTCCTTCAGTACTTGTACTGGTTTTATATGCTGCCATTATTCTCGGTCTTACTTTCTCCTTCCCTTATCTCTAAATTAACATCTGTCACCTCTGTAACACCTAGTTTCTTAGATTTTTTGAAGGACAACTTCCTTGACATGCCTTGTGAGATGTCTTCAGTTTCATGCTGTGAAGTATCCACAACATGTGTTATGTCATGGTTACTGGACAGTTCAGAGTCCTGACATCGCAAAGAAACATGACAGATCTCATAATTGATTAAGCTGAAATTCCAACTACACATTTTCATGAACTGACTGCAATTCTGTCTGATATTTATCTAGATATTCACAGATCCTGCAATGGTTATTGAGATTGTGGGTGGGATGATCTGGAAATTATTTCAGATCTCTAATGTATGGCAGGTGGGATGGAAATCTGCAAACTGTTCAGGCTGTGTTTTGCACAGAAGAAATGATGAGAGGGTGGGAATAAAAATTATTGTTTATTGTCCATCAACAACGGTATAATTACGAGTTGGAACACAAGCTAGAATTAGACAAGTATGGTGAAAGAAATTGGTTATGTTCTTTTGAAATGAACAGTTCTACAATTCACCTAAATTTTATAGCCAAAGATTTGGATCTCACTCCTCTCAAATGCGAGTCCAGTGTATTATCTGACGCGTCAACTTGCTTGGCAATTCTGCAAAATGTGGCACTGGCTGAGTATAGAGCACGGAAGAATTGTCAAAAAGGGAGGTAAATAAAAAAAAAATCATGGTTTTTGCCTCACAAAACTGAAACCAGTTCATAAAAACAATGACAGTGTTACCTGAGGATAACTTACTCGATTAATAGATATTGCTGGATACATTTCAGTTGGAAATATTCTCATTTGATCAGACTGCCGCATCCAACGTCTGGCTTCCTGTGGCATTTGTGAAAAATCATCCTGGAAATATTAAAAATAACTATGTTAAAAATATTGTTACAAGACTGTTACTCTTTCTTTTGATCCTCCTCCAGTTGTTTCTGTCACATTGTTACATTTCTCGTACACTAAAACTATGTATAAAATGGATAGAGACTTAAGCTGTGAGGCAGCTGAAGAAGACAATTATTGTAGATTATTAACAAACCAAGTGAGACAGCTATTACAGATTTAATATTTTGTTTTTGTGAGTGATACAGCATGCAATACATGTTCCATTACACAAGCACTAGGAAAGTGTCAAATATGTCATAAAGTGTTACAGCACTCAAAGTGCTCTTTATGTATGATATAAGACAGCTGGTTGCAACACTTGATGAATTGACATTCTCAGCAAGACTGCAGAAAAAAAGCTTGTTGGGTCTGACTTTTTACATTCCACTAATTTTAATGTCACTATAAATGTTACATGAAGCATGAAAAACAGATTTAAACGAGCCCAGAACACTGTAAGACTATACCTAAATGAAAGTCATAGAAGAGTGGTTAAACTCAGATCATACAAGAACCGAGTTTCATTATCTGGGAAAGAAGAAGGGGGTAAAAAAGATGGAGAGAGGCCGCAATCAAATATTAATACTTAATATTAGAATCAACAATCTGACACGGTAAAATTGGTCTTCAAACCACTTTTTATACACCTAAATTTACAGAGGCTTCATGGCATAAACACGCGGAACAAAAATAGAAGGATGAGAAATGAATACCATCTGTTAATGCGTGCTTCCAATTTCTCAAAGCCCTAGAGACTGTTCTCTGTCAAACATATCTGGCTTTTCTTTTCTAGTGCAGTAACTGACTTACTAAATTTCAGCATAAATATTGAATGCAAAATCAAAAGGAAACAAAGCATAACTTTTACCCTGTTTGTGCTTGGTTTAATGATCCCTACAGCTGTACGAATACTGTACCTTCATGTGAGTCTCCATTTTAACGTAGATGCTAGTTTTGTTGTACAGCAATAAAACTGTCCATTAAACATTAAGATTTCTGTGCTTCACGGTTTACTCACTTTCAAAACTTGTTTCACTTCCTCAACAGCACCTTTAGTCCAAAAAGTTTTGGGACTAGATTAATGAAAAATAGAATGAAGTTAAGATGTTGGTTTTAATGCTTCAGGTGTTTTTTATGGTGTCGCCCCACTTAAGTACAGTGCACAAAACATTCACACAACCATCTGAAACTCAGAGAAGTCCTTCTTAGGGATGTTGTTCAACTAACACATCACATTGGCTTCAATGTCTCTTATGTTTTCAAAAAGTTGAACCCATGTGAATTACTGCACACTGTCATTTTATGGCAGGTTCATATTGATAACAGTAAGTCTCTTCACTCATGACAATTTTTCCAGAAAATAATTGTTCATATTTTGCATTTCAATCAAGTTGCGCAAGCTTCTACGTATCGTTCCTTTTGTTGAGGTGTCAAGGTGTGTGGGCTCTACTATGCTCCCATTTTTCTCTTCTTCAAAAAATTCTGGAGAATGTCTTGAACACTTGATTTAGAGATGTTGCTTCATTGCAATTTGTGACACAACACCACTGACACACTACTTAACAGAGCCAGCTCACAAAAGACTTTTCAAATGTATGTGTTGTTTACAGTTACCAGCTTCACCCTTTCTGATATGCCCATTCCCAGACTCTGCCCATAAAAATCTTTTCTTGAGCGAAGTTGCTAATGGTAGTGGATTCTCCCACTTTCCCTGTTGTGCCACATGCCTGGCAGCATTTGAGCTCTCAGTAGGCAGTAGTTATAAGGTTTGATTCATTGGTGTATGTGCCTATCAGCCTCTGAAAACTATAATTATTAATTCCGACAGTGTGTTTATGCAAAGTTTTTGTAAAATGAAAAACTGAATGAAGGACTTAAAAATATCATGTATTAGAAACAATGATTTTTACTGTAAATACCTGTTTCTTGTCATGTGCCTGTTCTGACTCTAATATCTTTCTTTACATGGTTATTTCTATAATGGTGACATCATTCGACAATATTCTACATTATTTTCTGATTTCTTGCTGCATTAATTTATGAGGAAAGAATTTTAGTCCCAGGGTTTTGTACTGTATGCACCTGGGCATGGCTTCAGTGAGCTATGTAACCATTTCTATCACCAGGTACCATTTTTTCTGATTACACACTTCATTTTCTGTTTTTCTTATTGAAATCGCCTCCCTCAAACACACACACACACACACACACACACACACACACACACACACACACACACACAGGGTGCGAGAGAGAGAGAGAGAGAGAGAGAGAGAGAGAGAGAGAGAGAGAGAGAGAGAGAGAGTCCCTTATTCGCACATAATCATGATGCAAAAGACTCTGAGAACAGGGCTAATTATAGTTGCAAACATTTTGTAGAAAAGGTGAACGTAATTTTTCATACACAAGGCACAGTACTTAAGGCATGATGTATGATTATTAAAATTTGTACATACCGTTGGAAAATCACACAAAACAATTCCGAAGCTTTTTTCGACATCATTGTAAGTTCTAGGCTTCAATATCAAAGTTTCTTGTGCTTTCTCCTCTGCCTGCTGCGAGTCATTCTGCTCACAACGAACTTCTTTCTTCTTGCACTGCTTGTTGGCATCAGAGGCTTGGCTAGATGTGGGTGAGTTCACCTGTGAAGACAGAACACTCTGACTGTCATCGCACGTTGACACATCTATGTCGCAATCCTTTACAGAGCTGAAGCTTGTGCATGTTACATCTTCAGAATATTGTTCAGTCTTCAGCAGATATTTCAGATCACTTGAGTTTTCGCTCACACTGACACTGTCATTTATTTGTTGACTCTCGTCCAGTCCTTCCTCTCCGTTAACAGTTGAAACAGGATCATTCACACTTTTGTTATCATCTCTGATTTCACTGGGTAATAATTCATCCACCTCCGTTTCCATGCTAGATCCACATGCCTTTTCTGAATGTGTGCCACTGGCAACATTAACAGTTTCTAAATTTTCTCCTGAATCAATACCAGAAGAAATCTGAGAATTCAATGATCCTAAGCTAAGGACACCACCAGTCGTGGACTTGGATGCTGATGCCTGTTGCTCCACAGTCTCAGATGGCACGAGTTCCTTCTTTTCGTCTTTCCCAGCACTTCCAGACAGTTCAGATGTGGAAGAAGATTCTTTGAAATTAATAAGCTCTGCATAACTCAGAATCTGAAACAAGAATTACCTCCTTTAAACTTGTAAATAAAGTAATATGGCAAAGCTGTGTACAACAAAGTGTTTCACAGGTAATGGTAAAAAATAACATAAGATACTTTACAGGCATAAGCATTAAACCAAATATACACTAAAAACATAGTTACAAACAAAAAAGTATTAAACAAGTAATACCAGAAAGAAAGAAAAGAATTATTTGAATTTTGGGAGAAATGAAGAGGAAACTGATCTGGAACAGGAATAAATGAGTCCTGTCTCTCTAGCTGGTGACAACAATAATAAATTAGTCAGTAATGTCACTCTTGCAGAGGTTAGTATAAACAAGGGAACAGGGTGCTATCTGCATTTTTAATTGGCTTTCCATCTCCACTCTTTATCTGTACATAAGACAGCTCTCTCTGAGTAGATGGTTGTCACCCAACTGCTGTGTCATCAAGTGGGAACCACTGGGTGGTGTTCTGTTCCCTCTACTTTTTAACTGCGTCTTAACCAATTATTCAAACAATGGAAAATCCAGGATAGAATGGAACAATATTATGGAAAGGAAAGCTGCTACTCACCATGTAGTCGCAGAATGACACGACAGGAAGACTATCACAATGTAAGTGTGTGTGTGTGTGTGTGTGTGTGTGTGTGTGTGTGTGTGTGTCGTCTATTTTCGACGAAGGCCTTATTAACTGAACGCTTATATTGTGACAGTCTCTTTTCTAACCAATTATTCTACGTAAGAAACCCTACTCTTTTGATCTTTCGCCTTCCTTCATCCGATACTACAAAAAATGAACATTCATTCGATACCTACTTACCTCAACAAAGAGAGAGAGAGATAGATAGACAGACAGACACATACATAGGTAAATATAATGTAATCAGATAGATAATAAATCTATTCACCAAGCGGTGGCAGGAGAACACACATATAAAAGGTATTACAGTTTGTAAGTTTTCGGAGCCAGTGGCACCTTTTTATGGCAGGAGGGTTGAAGGGCAAGAAAGAGGGGTGGAGGAAAAGGTCTGGTGGAGTCCAGGAAAAGAGGTAGTTTGGAAAAGTCATCCAGAACCATGGTTCAGGGAGATTTACTGAACAGAATGAGAAGGAAAGACTGACTGTTGGGGACTGCACCAGTCGAGATTTGAAAAAGTGAGAGCTTAAAGGTGTAAGACAGTGTAATATGAAAGGCAGAGATTACTGTTAAAACACAGTGCACGAGTTAATAAGAGTGGAAAGCTAAATCAATTGTATGTGATAGACGTGGGAGAGAGACGGTGAAAAATAGACAGGTTCGAAAATGTACACATGCTGGATTGGCCTGATTGGTGGTGGTCTCAAGTGGTCGATGAAGTCTCAGGACAGGTAACAAACCATTTAACAATGGGAAGTCAGCTCTTATTATGGGATGTGTCCTATTCACAGCTGCCACTTGAACTTACAACATAGGCTTAGGTTTAGTGCAACCATTTGTCTTTGTTGTAGATGTGGCAGTGAAGAGGTGACGACCATTACAGTTATGATGAGGCACATGAGTGGACGGATAAACAGGCACAACCGTACTGGTATCCACCAAGAACTGGAGTTTGTTACAGAGATCAGTAATAAGCAATAGACAGCTGCTCCTTGGAACACCAGTCACCATCATTACTGACTTCCTGACATGTTTCCCATCTCGCATGGCAGAATGCATTTCTGTGCTTGAGTCCAAACCTTCTGTGGTACCAACAGATCTTATTTGACGAAGGTGGTCGGCTGTGTTTTCCAGTGAGCGATGTCACTGAGGTGATGTGAATGGAATGTCTTGTTTGCAGTGCAGCAACTTGTACAGTGAGCTCCATCATCTGCACCTGTAGTGGTTCTGTAAGTCCATATTTGTACTGCAGTCTGTGGTCTGCACTAACACATCAAGATGTCCAGTGCAGACTATAACAATCTTTTGTGCATCTGAAGGGAACCACAAGAGCCAGATGTTCCTTACAATGACCTCATTAACAGCATTGCTCGCTAGTGTTCGTAACCAGCACAGCAACTGCTAAGGAGTACAGTCACCTAACTCCTCTGTGTGCAACTACTTCTCAAACTGTTTTACCTTGGACTGGGATAGATGCATGATCAGGGCATTATTCAGTGTCGTGTATCAGTCAATGCTTGATGGTAAGGCCAAAATATCCTGCCACATCTTCGTTAAGTGCAGCGACAACATAATTGTACTTAGTTTCATCAACTGTGACGTCAGTGAGCACCAATTCAATCTCATGTTGCATGAACCATAGAATGGGGTTCTGGTGGTCAATGAATAGTGCTGTATGTGACACTGCTATATCTGTTGACATGCAGTAAATCAGTTCTTGATGTCTGAAGTACGTGGATGATGCAGTAAGCAGCTGATGCGCGATTGATTTGCACTTGATGTTTGGAATGACACAGCACAGTTGCTATGTTAGTTGACATAGGCTGTTGCCTACAATTACTTGGGGTCACCAAAAATGTTGCAGCTCATGAGCTACAGAGATTTTTGGAGGATGCAATCTGGTGCCAGGAAGCTGCATAGAAAACATAAGAAAACCAACATGCAGTTGCTAGTCTGTGTAGATAGTTGATATACATAATAGTGCATGAGCAGAGAGATACACCTGTATGTTCCCCACATGATCTGGGATTAGAGGGACAGACAGTGGAAGAGAATGTAAGGAGGAGGTAGAAAAATGAATTAGAACAGTCAACGAGAGGACTAGAACAGGAGTAATGCAGTGCTGTTTGCAGCAAAACCTTAATGTATTTTAGCATCTATGAGACACAGAGACCTTTTTTCCAATGTCACTATTTTCAAATTTCACAGATGGAAAACCATCTCTCACATCTCTATCTTTTTCCATCATTTTCCTTTGTTTTTGCAGTCACCACCCTTATTCCATTCCCTGAACCAATCAAATGTGGATTTTTCTCTAACTTCCCACCATTCCTTCTACTTTCTCTCTTCCTCACCATATCATATCTGCTATTCTTTTGAGTTTTGTCCATGTCTGCCAATTCTTTACTTTTTAATTTTGTTCTCTGCTTCTACTGTCTTGTTTTGCCTTTTATCTTTGATCTGTTACTGGCAGTTTCTATACATGCAAACATTTAAAGAGGGAAGCTTCTGGATTTAACGCCATGTGACAAAAAGGTCACTAGATATGGAACAGAGTTCAGGTTATGGAAGGATGGAAGGGGAAATCGGCTGTGTCTTTTTCAAAAGAACCATCACCATCTACATCTACATCTACATCTACATCTACATGACTACTCTGCAATTCACATTTAAGTGCTTGGCAGAGGGTTCATCGAACCACAATCATACTATCTCTCTACTATTCCACTCCCGAACAGCGAGCGGGAAAAACGAACACCTAAACCTTTCTGTTCAAGCTCTGATTTCTCTTATTTTATTTTGATGATCATTCCTACCTATGTAGGTTGGGCTCAACAAAATATTTTCGCATTCGGAAGAGAAAGTTGGTGACTGAAATTTCGTAAAAAGGTCTCGCCGCGACGAAAAACGTCTATGCTGTAATGACTTCCATCCCAACTCGTGTATCATATCTGCCACACTCTCTCCCCTATAACGTGATAATACAAAACGAGCTGCCCTTTTTTGCACCCTTTCGATGTCCTCCGTCAATCCCACCTGGTAAGGATCCCACACCGCGCAGCAATATTCTAACAGAGGACGAACGAGTGTAGTGTAAGCTGTCTCTTTAGTGGACTTGTTGCATCTTCTAAGTGCCCTGCCAATGAAACGCAACCTTTGGCTCGCCTTCCCGACAATATTATCTATGTGGTCCTTCCAACTGAAGTTGTTCGTAATTTTAACACCCAGGTACTTAGTTGAATTGACAGCCTTGAGAATTGTACTATTTATCGAGTAATTGAATTCCAACGGATTTCTTTTGGAACTCATGTGGATCATCTCACACTTTTCGTTATTTAGCGTCAACTGCCACCTGACACACCATACAGCAATCTTTTCTAAATCGCTTTGCAACTGATACTGGTCTTCGGATGACCTTACTAGACGGTAAATTACAGTATCATCTGAGAACAGTCTAAGAGAACTGCTCAGATTGTCACCCAGGTCATTTATATAGATCAGGAACAGTAGAGGTCCCAGGACGCTTCCCTGGGGAACACCTGATATCACTTCAGTTTTACTCGATGATTTGCCGTCTATTACTACGAACTGCGACCTTCCTGACAGGAAATCACGAATCCAGTCGCACAACTGAGACGATACCCCATAGCTCCGCAGCTTGATTAGAAGTTGCTTGTGAGGAACGGTGTCAAAAGCTTTCCGGAAATCTAGAAATACGGAATCAATTTGAGATCCCCTGTCGATAGCGGCCATTACTTCGTGCGAATAAAGAGCTAGCTGCGTTGCACAAGAGCGATGTTTTCTGAAGCCATGCTGATTACGTGTCAATAGATCGTTCCCTTCGAGGTGATTCATAATGTTTGAATACAGTATATGCTCCAAAATCCTACTGCAAACCGACGTCAATGATATAGGTCTGTAGTTAAATGGATTACTCCTACTACCCTTCTTGAACACTGGTGCGACCTGCGCAATTTTCCAATCTGTAGGTACAGATCTATCGGTGAGCGAGCGGTTGTATATGAGTGCTAAGTAGGGAGCTATTGTATCAGCGTAATCTGAAAGGAACCTAATCGGTATACAATCTGGACCTGAAGACTTGCCCGTATCAAGCGATTTGAGTTGCTTCGCAACCCCTAAGGTATCTACTTCTAAGAAACTCATGCTAGCAGATGTTCGTGTTTCAAATTCTGGAATATTCCATTCGTCTTCCCTGGTGAAGGAATTTCGGAAAACTGTGTTCAATAACTCCGCTTTAGCGGCACAGTCGTTGATAACAGTACCATCGGCACTGCGCAGCGAAGGTATTGACTGCGTCTTGCCGCTTGTGTACTTTACATACGACCAGAATTTCTTCGGATTTTCTACCAAATTTCGAGACAATGTTTCGTTGTGGAACCTATTAAAGGCATCTCGCATCGAAGTACGTGCCAAATTTCGCGCGTCTGTAAATTTTAGCCCATCTTCGGGATTTCGCGTTCTTCTGAACTTCGCATGCTTTTTCCGTTGCCTCTGCAACAGCGTTCGGACCTTTTTTGTGTACCACGGGGGATCCGTTCCATCTCTTACCAATTTATGAGGTATGAATATCTCAATTGCTGTTGCTACTATATCTTTGAATTTGAGCCACATCTCGTCTACATTTGCATAGTCAGTTCGGAAGGAATGGAAATTGTCTTTTAGGAAGGCTTCTAGTGGCACTTTATCCGCTTTTTTAAATAAAATTATTTTGCGTTTGTTTCTGATGGATTTGGAAGAAATGGTATTGAGCCTAGCTACAACGACCTTGTGATCACTAATCCCTGTATCAGTCATGATGCTCTCTATCAGCTCTGGATTGTTTGTGGCTAAGAGGTCAAGTGTGTTTTCGCAACCATTTACAATTCGCGTGGGTTCGTGGACTAACTGCTCGAAATAATTTTCGGAGAAAGCATTTAGGACAATCTCGGAAGACGTTTTCTGCCTACCACCGGTTTTGAACAAGTATTTTTGCCAACATACCGAGGGTAGGTTGAAGTCCCCACCAACTATAACCGTATGAATGGGGTATTTATTTGTTACGAGACTCAAACTTTCTCTGAACTGTTCCGCAACTGTATCATCGGAGTCTGGGGGTCGGTAGAAGGAGCCAATTATTAACTTAATTCGGCTGTTAAGTATAACCTCCACCCATACCAATTCGCAGGGAGTATCTACTTCGACTTCACTACAAGATAAACCACTACTGACAGACACAAACACTCCACCACCAATTCTGCCTAATCTATCTTTCCTGAACACCGTCTGAGACTTCGTAAAAATTTCTGCAGAACTTATTTCAGGCTTTAGCCAGCTTTCTGTACCTATAACGATATCAGCTTCTGTGCTTTCTATTAGCGCTTGAAGCTCAGGGACTTTTCCAGCGCAACTACAACAATTTACAACTATAATTCCAACTGTTCCTTGATCCAAGCACGTACTGTAATTGCCAAGCACCCTTTGACATTGCAGCCCATCCCGCACTTTCCTGAGGCCTTCTAACCTAAAAAACCGCCCAGTCCACGCCACACAGCCTCCGCTACCCGTGTAGCCGCCAGCTGAGTGTAGTGAACTCCTGACCTATTCAGCGGAACCCGAAACCCCACCACCCTATGGCGCAAGTCAAGGAATCTGCAGCCAATACGGTCGCAAAACCGTCTGAGCCTCTGATTCAGACCCTCCACCCGGCTCTGCACCAAAGGTCCGCAGTCAGTTCTGTCAACGATGCTGCAGATGGTGAGCTCTGCCTTCATCTCGTAAGCAAGACCGGCAGCCTTCACCAAATCAGATAGCCGCTGGAATCCAGAGAGAATTTCCTCAGATCCAAAGCAACACACGTCATTAGTGCCGACATGTGCCACCACCTGCAGCTGGCTGCACCCTGTGCTCTTCATGGCATCCGGAAGGACCCTTTCCACATCAGGAATGACTCCTCCCGGAATGCACACGGAGTGCACACTGGATTTCTTCCCCTCCTTAACCGCCGTATCCCTAAGGGGCCCCATTACGCGCCTAACATTGGAGCTCCCAACTACCAGTAAGCCCACCCTCTGCGATTGCCCGGACCTTGAAGGCTCAGAATGATCCTCTAAAACAGGGCAGGGAGCTGCATCTGGCTCAGCCAGACATTTGGCTTAAGAAATTTAGGGAAATCACAGAAAACCTAAACCTGGTTGGACAGATGGGGGATGAACCATCACCTTCCATAACCTGAGTCAAGTGTCTTAGCAATAAGCCAACTCACTAGCGAACATTAAGTCATCGTCATCTGGCACAAATTAATTGTGAAGGTGACATTAACAAGGAGTAATAGGATAGAACATGTAATTTACACACACACACACACACACACACACACACACACACACACACACACACGTGTGCGCACACGTTCAGCAGAACTGCACGTAACTAAGTGTGACAACGTAGCTAAGTGGTAAAGTGCCAGACTAACAATCCAAAGGCCACGGATTTTATCCTGCCAGTCTTAGGATTTTAATCTGTTCCTTACCAAATAATGGAAAATCCAGGCTGGAATAATGACAATATTGAGAAAAGGACAGATCTCTACGCACTATACGGTGGAGATGTTAGATAGCAGATAGGCACTACAGGAAGGCTGTCAAACAAGTACGTTTTTGGTGGTCTCATCAGCCAGCCAGAGGTAGTGATTGTGTGTGTGTGTGTGTGTGTGTGTGTGTGTGTGTGTGTATTGTCTAATTTGGATGGAGGCCTTTTTGGCCAAGCTTACTTGTTTGATAATCTTTCTGCGACTGAACATCTCCACTTTTTCATGATCTGTCATTTATCATTTTTTTAGACTCTGGAAATGAGTAAACTGCAGGTCTGGTCCCCCTACAATTATCTGAATGAGTCAGTTCATAGGTTTTGAGGATAGCAACACATACCACTTCCAATAGAACCATGCTTTGTCGTGCACTGTGGTGTTCAAACACTCACTGCACCCCCCCCCCCCCCCTCAAACACAAAAGGAAAAACTTAATTGAGGAAACTAAAATGTTTGACGAGACAAAAATGCTGGCCAGCAATTCCTTTTGATATCAAATATTCAGTAAAAATACACACACTATCCTACCTTTCAAAACTACTAGTTCCTTGTGAAGGAGAAGGATAGGTCTCCCAATCTGCCACTTCTTTTTAACGTTACAACCTATCCCTCTTTCCTCCCTAAAGAAGGAACTAATGGTTCTAAAAGCAAGGACAGTGTTTGTACTTTTATGTGTGCATTTCAGTAGCATAGAAACTTTCATATTATGAATTTATTAAGTGATTACCATTTTCTGAAGCAATGTAAATGTTTTTGTTCAGTTAATATAGGAGGGCGCGAGGAAACATAATGCCTCTGAATTTTTTTATGTGAAAACTCTTAAAGCTTTTTAAATAAATCAAAATTTATTAACATTCTACATCTTTATTATTCTTGTCTACATGTTTTCAGCCCCTTGGTGCTATAAGGCTCCAATCTATAGCCTGTAACATGGCTTTGTGTGACGTAACTGTCAGTGAGTGAGAAACAGCATGCTGTAATTGAGTTTCAAATCTGAACAGTTCATCTGTACACGAAGCACACACTCCTTCAGCATGACAATGCCAGACCACACATGAGTGCTGCAACATCTGCAACAATCCAAAGCCTTGGGTTAGGCTCCAATCTATAGCCTGTAACATGGCTTTGTGTGACGTAACTGTCAGTGAATGAGAAACAGCATGCTGTAATTGAGTTTCAAATTTGAACAGTTCATCTGTACATGAAGCACACACTCCTTCAGCATGACAATGCCAGACCTCACATGAGTGCTGCAACATCTGCAACAATCCAAAGCCTTGGGTTCACAGTCATCAATCCCCCTCCATACAGTCCCAATTTGGCTCCATACAATTTTCATCTGTTTCCAAAACTTAAAGAGCATCTTTGAGGGTTCCACTTTGGTAGTGATGAAGCAGTGCATGTGGAGGTGAGGTTATAGCTCCATCAACAAAGCCAGACATTCTACAGTGACGGTATCAACAAACTGGTCTCTTGTTGGGAGGAACTGTTCATCATCAGGGTGACTATGTTGAAAAATAAATATCAAACATTGAAAACTCCAGGTACAAATATAAACATTGTAGAAAGACATACTGCTATTTACTGTAAAGAACACACATCAAGTTGCAGATATGCACAATTAAGAGACACTTACATAAAGCTTTCGGCCACAGCCATCATCAGTAAGAGAGAGGCACACATCATTCACACACACAAGCAAGCACAATTCATACACACACACACAACCATCAACTCCAGCACATCGGGCCCTACATGCTGGAGTTGGCACTTGTGTGTGCGTGAAGTGTTCTCGCTTCTGTGTGTTAATGGTGTGTCTCCCCCCCTCCCCCCACCCCACCCCCTGGATATGGCCGAAAGCGAAAGCTTTATGTAAGCATATTTTAATTGTGTTTGTCTGGAACTTGATGTGTTTTCTTTACGGTACGTAGCAATTTGTCTTTTCCTACATTGTTGAAAAATAAATATGCAGAGATGAAGAATGAAGATGTAGAATTTTGGTAATGTTTGTTTTATTTAAAAAGTTTTAACAGTGTTCACATAGAAAATTTGGAGGCATTACTTTTCAGCATGGCCATGTAGTGTTCATTTTTATTGAACCACAGCATTACTGAACCCTAGACTGAGCTCTTTTTTAACTAGCAGAGAAATCAACTGCATTGTTTTATGGGGGGATTCAATCTGAATCTTTTCCTTGTCTAGAATGTGCTCTATCATTTGTCCACTTCAAGGAACAAATTCAAGTTTCTAAAATGATAGGAAAAATGACGCACCAGACTCAAAGCTTAACATTTATGGTCTGTGTGACACAACAGCCATTTAAGAGTAGGAAGAATCACAAAAATTACCATTCGTTTGTTCTTCATGCCCTTCTCTGTATCAACACCAATTAATAGCTGATGCAGAAAAATGGCTGACAGTTCTCCTGCAGAAGTTCCTTGTGCAACAGAATTCACCCAATCTGATGATGAAAGGGTCTGAAAAAGAAAAAGAAAGTGAATAAATGTAAAGACTTTTTTCCAGAAAGTATCGCGCTTTATTTCAATTTCTTCTCATGCTCCTATGCCTGACACACAATGAAATTCAATGTTTTGAACAGCCACATCACTTAACCCACCCAAGCAACAGAGTTCTGTGCCATCACAGGATAGCCGCTGTACCCAAAGTTGCGCACTGGCATCACTGTAGAGTTGGTGTGGCACCGTCTGTCAGTAAGAAAAAAAAAATCATTTCGCAGTAATTATCACATCATTGTTTTTTAGTAAATGAAGAAACAAATAATTAGAACTATATATGTTTTCTTTACTTACGAGTAAACATCATCATATGCACTGACAGCTGATGGCCAATGTGTGAGCCAAATTCCATCCGTCACCAGCCCCTTGAATGTTGAAGTGATGGGTTCAGCAGTGTCATGTGTATCCCAGAATTTACAAGTTCTGTCATATGAACCAGTCATTAAAAATCGCTCGTTCAGTGGGTACATTGCAAGAGCTTAAAAAAGAAAAAAAGGACAATAATATAATAACTATAAACACTACTAAGTATTTCACTGTGAATTTTAGTGTACCAGCGTTCCCACCAACCTGTGACAGGTCCACCATGCGGCTGAAATGTGTGATATGGATATATTAGTTTCCTCTTTCCACACATTTTGTACAATAACCTTGATGATGATTCAATATCCCATAAAGCCACCATGCCATTAGAAAAACTGCCTGCAATTATTCTGAAAACAGAGTTATTTCACTTTAAGAGAAAATTAAAGATACATGAATTCATTAAAAGCTTGAAATATGGTAGTGGAATAATAAAAAAATGAAACATTTTCACAGCTATACAACTTAACAAAACAGTACAGTCGAAACACACAAAGATGGAATTACTCTGTTTACTACTATTCTGCTCCTTTATATAACTAAATTTTTTCTTGTCTTTTAACTGATTGAGCATTTTACACGAAACATGGTAATTCACCACATAGACCTACAATGTACCAATCCGATTGTACCTTTAACTTTAATACTTTCATAAATATCTAGCACACAATTAACCAAAATTACTGTTGTGCTAAATAAGTTGAAACTACTGCTAAATTTGAACCTTATCTCATTATAAATCAACATATAATTACCGATTTCACATATTATTCATACACTTGTCTTTATCTCCTCCCACCAGATATTTAGTCCTCAGTGAGTGGCTAGAATTAAAACAGTTAACATCCACGTGTCAATGTCTATGTTTAAAGTCTGCACCTAGTTACTAACCAATTAATACCTCAATGTTGAAGTGTCTTGCAGGATTCTTTTGAGCAACATCTCTGAGCCAATCATCTCGAAAGTCTGCGATTAGTCATGAACATTTGGATACCTGTGTATAAGAATATTCCACTGAGTTGTGTCTTTTTTGTGAACACTTTTTTTAGGGAACATTATTGTGAGCCTAGGTATCAATTCACAAACATCTATGAGTGAATATATGTATGTATTTTTGTGTGTGAACTCAGTGGGACAGTCAGTCTGTGCTGTTTGGAAGTACAATGTAGGTGCAAGCTATGACTCCCCCTTATGAAGGAGAAATCTTCCTAGGGAGGGGAATGCAAATGTACAATAGGATTTTATCTTAATTTTAGCTCATTAGAATTTGACTAGGGCCAACTGTATACCACTGCAAAATAGTTCCTTTTATGATGATCTCAAGATTAGTCCTAGCAGATCTGTTAGCTGGGTTTTAGAAATAAAGCTAGATGACACAATAAACTTGCTGAAATTGCTCTTGTTTATTTAATAGCAACAGTTTATCAATGTTATCTGAATAACTTCTGCATTTGTCAATTTGACAGACGTTCTTAAAGTCTTGCTTACAATTTGCGAAAAACCATTACAACTTTTCTCGAGTTTGACCACACTTCCCAAAACAATTTGCTCCTCAGATGTAACGCCACTGACAAAAGTGTTGCAAGGCAAGGTAAGTTCACTGAATGCCTGAAGTTTGTACAGTTTTGACCACACAGAAATCTTCTCAATTATGGTATACTCTCCAGATAAAGCAAAATTCAGAAACTTATAGAGTTTGGGAAATACAGTCCCTTGTAAGACTGATACATCTCAACCTTCTGAAGCCCACAATCCACTAAAACAGAAAAATAAAGTCTGGACACTCCAATTCACTAAAGCAGGAGCCACAGCCACAGCTTCTTTTCTAATGAGTAAACCTGGACTCTCTCCAGTCTCCATCTGGACTCTTTCATGACTTAGCATCATTCCCTACCTTAACCTTCTACATCTACATTATAGCTTAACCTTATACATCCACCCTATTTCTTCCAGTCTGTCTGAAACTGGCTGCCACATCTACGCTGCTGTAAGGTAAATTTTAAACAACTGTGAACCAATTGGCCAATCTTAACAATGCTCATAAAAAAGTTTGAGGTATAACTGGACTTAAAAGCTTGTTTTAATGATACTAAACATTATATACTTACTAATCTAATCTCTCACAAGACTTATGTTAACTTGAATTATTTCATTATCATGAGTTAATTTTGTCACTGAATTAAACACACACATCTTCTTCACATTTCACTAACAGACAATGCCATTCATGTTTTGATTTAATAACACAGTTGACTAAAAGCAAAAATGGGACAAGCAGATTGAGGCTGAGTGTTCCTACATTGCATGACCTTATGTGGGTGGTCTCCCTAAGCAGAGGTAACGATAGTTATTTGGGAAATGTTGCAAGACAGGCCACCTCTGGTGCCTGTCCTTCAGTGGTGTTTAACGAATATGCCAACAACAAACCACTTGAAAAATACAAAATCCAGCCATCCACTCTTAGATGGGTAAAGTGTATGACCATCTCACATGTTTTAACAGAGACAACGTCTCTCTGTCAAGTCTTTGAAACACATGCCCTGCAAATGCCTGGATAACCTGCAGCATCTAACAAATACTATCACTTTTGGTCACTAGGCAACACAAACTGGTAACTAATTGCATCTGTGGGTTTCCAACTTCTTTACCTTTGAAAGTGTGCAACCAACACCTACCTATTAGAAGAGACAGTGTTTTCTGTGTTGCATTTTAAGACAGGTGTCCCCTTGGTGCTGGTGTCATCTTCAGAATGTAAGGAGTGAGTCATAGGACAGCAGTTTACCTCAGGGCACTCCTACTTGACTGTGACACACATGGCCTTCAGGAATAAAACAATATTCTCCTAGCAGTGAACTTTAAACATGCATCTTGCTGGCCAACGTGTTGCCTCCCAACTCACTCAAACTCACGGGCAGTCAGCTCTGAGTGGCATGTGTTAAAGACACAACCCCCAGATAACACTGGTCCTCCCACAGAGCAATTGCCACATGGCACAATAAGCCACATACAGCACTCAGCCCAGCACTCCATTGGCCTGCCCATATATGTTACAGAATAGAACTGGGTCCTCCTCTGTTAGCTCTCAAGTGGTGACACTAGCAATTAACTTCTTAAAATACTATTTATGAATTATTCTGTCACTTTCTAATATTTGTATATAGGATAACTAACTTGGCTAACTAGTGTCATCATCTTGAAGGAAAATTAACTCATCAAATGAGAGTTATTAATGAAAGTCTCACCAAACAAACTTCTGATTATATGAGGAAATGTAGGGATGACTGGCCATTAATTTGAATAAATGTGCAAACAAGTGAAACTTAAATCAATAGTGTTGTGTCTTTTACTGCTCAATTTGGTTACAAACCTGTTAGTAATCTTATATAGTGTGAAACAAAGTCAAATTTAAAACAGTTATCAAAGATGTCTATCCAAGTTCATTGTAAAATTCTTAAAATTTAATTTAATTTTATTTTTGAGGTTACATATGTGTACTCCAATGTACTTCATCTGCATACACGTTACTACTATAAAGGCTGGGGACCTGACAATAACAAAATATCCGACAAACTTACAGGAATGCAGCTGGGTGATGTCTTCAGCAACTGCCAATGTTTTGTCAGGTGCACATCCTGTCATTTCCAAGGCATAAATGCAACAAGGGAGTTCTGTGCAAGAATATTTAATAAAATTTCAAGCTTTTGCAACCCAATGTTGCTTTATCAGGAAAGAGGGAAGGAGAGGGAAAGACTAAAGGATGGGGGTTTTAAGGGAGAGGGTAAGGAGTCATTCCAATCCTGGGAGCGGAAAGACTTACCTTAGGGGGAAAAAAGCGCGCCCACACACACACACACACACACACACACACACACACACACACACACACACACACACCTCTTCCCTCTTTCCTGATGAAGCAACGTTGGGTTGCAAAAGCTTGAAATTTGTGTGTGTCTGTTTGTGTGTTTTTTATTGTGTCTATCTACCAGTGTTTTCTCGTTTGGTAAGTTACAGCATCTTTGTTTTTTATATATATATATTTTCCCCACGTGGAAAAGAGAGAGAGAGAGAGAGAGAGAGAGAGAGAGGGGGGGGGGGGGGGTGAAGAATTCCAAGCAGCAGAATTTAAACAAAAAACCTCCTCCTGTAATTATAAGATCATTAGCTAATTTAATCACAACTGCTTTCGTAATAATGCTATACCAATTGCTGGATGTGCATGCTAGAATCCCTGTATTATATTATGTAGGATGATAGGTGCCAAGGCAATGAACCACAGTTTAGCAGATTGCTTAGCTGTTTTAAGCATCTGTGATGCTTATGCTCAATGCACTGGCCCACCACAGTCCTGAAGGTCTGACTGATGCATGACATGCCACAACTGCACTCGACATAGAAGACACCCAGCTTTCACACACTGAGACCATCCTTTACAGACCATAGAAGGGCTCTGATGTTAGACAAGTCATCGAGAAGATACTTCACTCCCTGGGTTTCCACAAAATATGACCAATTCTGTTGGGTATGCTACTTGTATAAGGCAAATAGGATAAGTAGTGAGTCTGCAATACATCGGATCAGATAGTAAACACTGCATCCTTTGAATGCAATCCTGCTTATCCAAAGCCACCTGAATATTCACTTCATGACAGAGGTGGAAAAGGATGGATGCCTTCCACACCTTTATGTGTTAGTTAGGAGGAAGATTGATGCTAAGTAAGGCCATGCCATTTACAGGAAGCCAACTCACATTGGTTTGTATATTTGGGCTAACAGCTGTCCCCACCCAGCTCAGCATAAAGGGGTACTTTATGCCTTAGATTGTAGGACCCGCATCATCACCTCAGATTCTGAAAGTTTGTCAACTTTGTCGGCTAACTTCAAAGTCATCTTTTGCCAGAATGGTTATAGTGAAAGACATACCAGATGTGTGTTGTGCTACTGACCGACCTCGAATTGGGTGAGTGATGAAAATAAATTGCTCCTAAATACATAGCCCTTTTGCCTTATGCAGGTAGCATTTCCAACAAGATTGGTCATATTCTGCAAAAACACTGTGTGACTTGTGTTTTTCGACCACCATCAAGGGTTAGGGCCTTTTTAGAATTTCTAAAGGATGACCTCAGCTTGCGAAAGATGGGTGTTTACTGTATCCCTTGAAATTGTGGCACGCCATACATTGTTCAGGCTGTCAGGACCAAAGCAGATTGTATGAGAGACACACATTCTTACAACATCCTAGCAATCTGTTACTGCAGAACAATACCCTGACACAGATTGTGCTATGAAGCACAACACACAAATCCTAGTGCACACTTCCAACTATTGGTAGAGTAACATTAAGTAAACAGTTGAGATTAAAATAAACAGACAAATTTTTGTTTAAATTCTGCTTGGAATCCTGCTCTTTCCCTGATCACGCAATGGAACGGGGTGGCAGAGATGGGATCACTTTCTGATGACTTCAAGATGTAGTAATGAGGACCTAAGATATTCCATTCAGTTATGTATATTTAGGACTGATCAGAAGCGCCAGGCCCTTGTTTAAAGAAAGAGGAAGTATTCCTCTCTGGAATCTTTTCTTCATGGTACCGAATGAGAGAGCAAGAGTTTATTCTATCTATTTACTACAGACTGTAACCTAATTTACAGTACCAACTTTCCTGGACTGTTAGAGAAATTTAGCACCAGTATGATGTTAATGAATGGATGCTTCACTAATTTATCTAAAACAACCTCAAAGGGCAATGGTTCTCCGTAATGGCAACAAATAAGGACATTTCACGATATAAATAGATAGCCTCCGTGACTGATGACAGCCTTATTAAAGTTGTTCTATATGTACTGCTACATCATCTTATAAAATGCTGAGGTACTAAAATAACTGACACTTTGATCTTGTTGTAGTGACCGTCATCAAGGCAAAGATTAATTAGCTGGGTAGTGTGTGCCTCAGCATAATAGTGTCATAAGACCACAGATGTCATGTTTCTTAAAATTTTACTGACTCAAAACGTCGTTGGTCAATGTAAGGAGAGAGGTAGGGGATGTGTGGCAGACTATTTGTGGGCTACACAGCCTGGTAGCCCGATAATGATTGGTGATAAGAAGCAACCATGACTATTTTCAAAAGTATCTGTGATGGGTTGGAATAAAGTCAACAACCTAACACACAGGCAATCCAGCACACAAGAATTGCTCTAAAACCAACAGAAGAAGAAATCTGAGGAACTTACACGAAGACTCTTGGTACATGCACAGTACTGAAAGCATCGCAAACTGTCAAACCTGTCATCATAGAATATCAACAAGGCAAGTACTGACTGTGGTGCTGAACTTTGCTATTACACCCACATGCACCTTTACAGAAAAAATTATTCAGCCCATTGATGCAGCACTATGACGGGTCCCACAACTTAAATCTGAAAGGGTAAGACAAAAAACAGTCAGAATCTTACAAAGAGCAAACCCATCCAAACATAACATCTCTTGGGAAGAAAGAATAGCCACAATTGTAATGGATAATATGCAATATGAATTGAAAATGAGTGATCTGTTGAGTTATCCCATCACCCAAAACTTTAAGCGTTATCCAACTGCAAAGATTATGAAGAAGACGGAAGCCTTAATTAAAAACTCCATAACAAATTGTGACACAGCCAAGGGACTCTTCACCAAAATTCCTGTAACACCTAGAATTTACTGAGTCCCTAAAATCTATGAGGAAAGTTAACCTCTCAGGTCTATCGTTAATGGGCTCAACTCACCTACCTACAGTCTGGTGAAGAATCAGGATAGAAAACTATGTCCACTCGCAGGACACACAGAATCATTTGTGATAGATTTTTCTTCAATTCATCCAACTTCTATAGGGGCATCACGTACAGAAAACTGATGTAATGGTTAACTTTGACATTAAGTGTCTTTACCAATCGGTCAAAGAATGAGCGAGTACTACCCAATACCTGAGAAGTGGTTTGCCAATTTTGTAATGAATCTGTTTAACCGGAAATAAATATTATGAATAACATGCTTTTGAGAAACTGCTTTAACCTCTGCATAGTTCTGCCCACCCAATTGGATGATACATTCATCATTCGGCCACATGGAGAAGCAGAGCTGTGTAAACAACATCAGCACATTAACAGTCTGTACGACAATATCCAGTTGATGTTAGTACAGGGAAGTAACTGTATGACTCTTTTCCTCTATGTGGAGGTCTACAGAATTCCCAGTGGAATACTGGGACACAAGGCTACCGAAAATCTACCCAAATGACTGGTCTCCACACAATGAAACCCATCATCATCTGAACCATATATATACCACACTATACATGCTGACTGAATAAGCCCACTGCGTCAATCAGAAAAACAATACTAAGCGAGGACTGAAAGATCTGCGCAACACCTTCCAAGCCAATAGAAATGAAGGACTGTATGTGATCGCAGGGCAGCGGCCTCACAGGAGACTCCTGCGACTGGATAAACAAGCAGCACATGCTCTGCTGACAAGTTAACAGCACGAAAACACTGCCTACCAGAAGCTTTTCACTGACTGGTAGTGGGCTAAGTCTGAAGCACAACCCCCTTCCTCTCTCCTAACATTGATCAATGATATTTTAGGGCCAATGAAATTCTTACAAATTTGGCACAGTTGTTCACATGACACACTTAGAAAGGCACTATATTGATTTGGCCCAACTAATTAGCCTATGCCCTGATGAAGGTCACCACAACATGGCTTAATAAGACATGGCAGTGCACCAAGAAGGATCTTAATGAGGACATTCTACGTATCTGAAGGAATGCTTTGCTTTCATACTCGCAAAACTGTAAAACAGTGGTAATGGGTGGATAATACGTGTTGATTTATTTTGGAGTTTCTTGGACAGACCTTCCCTCCTGTTGATATAAATGGTACAGCCATGACAGAGCCCAGTACTGAAGGAAGAAGAGACTGTCTTCCAGAATTAACTTACAGCCTAAAAATTTATGTAGTCTGGTCGACCTCCCAAAATTTTCCTACCTCTGTTTTACACAAGATAGGATTAACAAACAATCCATGATGGCTTTGGCAAAAGAAAGTAAATGTTTTAAAAATAGTAGTGAGAATTTTCTGGCATTGTTAGAGGCAAAACTGAAAAAAAAGGTGTTTTTGTTCATTCAGACACACTAAATCATTTTAGAGATATTTTCCTTGTGTCAGAAGTGTGCTAAACATATACAATTAAATATACACATGATTACATAAGTCATAGTTATATCTATGATAGTATTATGAAAAGAAGAGACAGACACGCTATATAATGGAGATGATGTGTCACACACAAGCTCAACAAAAAGACTGCTAAACAAGTAAACATTTGCCAGAGTTGGTCATGTGTGTGTGAGTTGTGTTTGCACGAATGTGTGTGTGTGGTCTACTTCAGAAGAAGTCCTTCTGGCCAAAAGTTTACTTGTTTAGCAGTGGTCGTCCCCCCCCACTTTTTTGTTTTGGCGGGGAGGGGGGGCTGTCTGCGACTCGAACACCTCTATTGCAGTGATCCATGCCATTCACTGAAGGACATGTATCACATACATCAAATATAGAGCTCAGAGTAAAGATGTGCATGATCACAATAAGTCTGTAAACATCGGGCCAAATACTGTGGGAAAGTATTACTGCACAAGTTTGGAACCTCCTGCTGGAGACCTCTTGTAATCTCCATGGAGCAAGGGTGAGCAAAGAAGTTCCAGTACCATGGAAGAACTCTGGCGCCACGGAAGATGAATATGATGCATATAAGCGATTGTCGTTTTCTACTATTCACATACATGTTAATGAGATGTCTTTGAGACACCAATATTAGTTGGTTCTGGGAGCAGTAACTTCCCATGTAACTTGTAACTGTTTATGAAAGTTTTGGACACTATACAGAATTAATTGAAACCAATGTACACTTAATTTAAGTAGAGAAGCAATGTTTTGTTTCACAGCCACTTCACTTAAAGAAATCTGCACCATAGAAAGTAGTTTGATGCCAAATAAGAGAAGGGCACAGAATAGCTGGACCCTCAGATAAATCACAAGAGTTGCGAGGTTGAATCTCTACACCCATGTAATGTGGAAGTGTAAAGGCAGAGTTGTTATGTGCAGCTGCATGGAGTAATAGGTCTACAACAGATGATGTCCAAGCAGTCAAAACATCACCACACAAGTTAGATACAGCAGCCATCAGTCATTGATAAACATTCCATATAGCGACCGTATGGTTATAAGTGTAAATGACAGATAAAAAAACAGATTGAAAGAAAGTAATTGGCGAAAAGAAGACGTGTTGCCAAGGGAAATAAGGATCATAAACAACAATAATGTCAATGCACCTGGCTCAGAGCATCTGTCTAAACAGACAAAATGTTCAGCCTTAGATGACCTGCCAAGAGTCAGTACACAGCCAAAGATGTCCAGCCAGCACACAGCCCTCAACGACTGATCCATCACCAGAGTGCAGCCTACATCACTGTGATGACAACACACAGACATCATCAATGACTGATCCATCGCCAGAGCACAGTCTACACCACCTTGATGTCAGTACATAATCTACACCACTGCAATGACAACACACAGGCTAAACCACTGTGTCGTCATCCTGCAATTGTCAGTGACCAGACCATTGCCAGCATGCAGTACGACTACAGTGAGCTACACCACTAATTCACTTCAAAACTGTTTTCGTTGGTGTATTGAGGTGATTCGGTACTATTTGTGAGTTTGTTTATGCCAGTGATAACAAGGAAAATGTCGACAAGTGGTTAATCTGAAAATATTATTACAAAAACTGGAGGACATGCCGAGAGAGTCTTCACAAGTAACAAAAATCTAATGAAAAATTTTCGAAGATCAATAATACATTCATACACATAGTAGACAGTCACAATAAATTTCAAGTGAATATTAATGATAAGTTTGTACAGCTACATCAAGACTTATGAAATCTGATTAAAGACACTCATAAGCAAGTAAAGGGAAACCAAAACAGACTGCAATAAGAATTAGAAACTTGGATTAAAGATGCTCATGAAGCATTAGAGGTGTGTTTAGGACATAAGCTAGATAAAAGACTCAATGTGTTAAGACAAGAAATACACACTGAAGTCTTGAAACAATGTGACTTAGTTCAGGAAGAGATACATGAACATATTAAAGATTTGCATACGAACGTAGATAGTTTACACAAGTTTGCAGAAACAGAATGTAAATTGGTAAAAGATCATATCAGATGCACAAACATGGACAGAAATTTTAGAACAGAGAAGTGGCAACTGAGATTCTGTATATTCACACAAGATACTTTCAGATATGGAGGAAAAAATACAAGCACTATTACATCACAAATTGCAGGGGACTTCACCCACTTTAGGTAATGAGCAGCTTTCTTGGGAGGAAGTTGCTAACAGCATCAATGATTTTAAAAGACTATGGGACAAATTGGCAAAAAGTAGAAGGGAATTAACAAAAAGTCAAGTTAAAGCTAAATCTTTCAATGCAACAATGCTATTAGAGGAATTACACCTGGGGAGCACCATGAACTTTTATAAACATTTTCCACAGTTTAAACCCGGTGGGGAAGAACATCTAACGTACTTCCTGTGAGTGTTTTCCAGGCCATTAGCACAAAAGTGTTTTGAGTTACTTTTTAGGGGATGCTGCTGAGTGGGGAAACACTCTGAGGAGTTTACCTCGTAGTATGATTTTCTGGAGAAATTCAAGTGTAAATATTGGTCTAAAATAATACACGAAAAAGTGACACCACAATTATTAGACCATGGACACTTTAACACTTCATGGGGTAGTTTCAAAAAGTATATAAAATGGCATCTAACAAGATCTAAGTATTTAGATAACCCAATGGATGAAGTATATCTAGCAAAGATATTGGTAAATAAAATAGAAAGAAACTTTCACATGGGAAAAATATATTAAAAACAAAGATTCCAAGACTTACCAAGCAGGAAGCGCCGGTAGACAGGCACAATAAATAAAACACACAAACACACACACAGAATTTCTAGCTTTCGCAACCGACGGTTGCTTCTTCAGGAAATAGGGAAGGAGAGGGAAAGACGAAAGGATGTGGGTTTTAAGGGAGAGGGTAAGGAGTCATTCCAATCCCGGGAGCGGAAAGACTTACCTTAGGGGGGAAAAAAAGGACAGATGTACACTCGCACACACACACACACACACACACACACACACACACACACACATCCATCCGCATTTATAAATAGTGGCCTTTACAAATGTCTGCTTGAGTCTGTGTATGTGCTGATGGATATGTGTGTGTGTGCGCGAGTGTACACCTGTCCTTTTTCCCCCCCTAAGGTAAGTCTTTCCGCTCCCGGGATTGGAATGACTCCTTACCCTCTCCCTTAAAACCCACATCCTTTCGTCTTTCCCTCTCCTTCCCTCTTTCCTGAAGAAGCAACCGTTGGTTGCGAAAGCTAGAAATTCTGTGTGTGTGTTTTATTTATTGTGCCTGTCTACCGGTGCTTTCCCGCTTGGTAAGTCTTGGAATCTTTGTTTTTAATATAAAGATACTGGTAAGACGTTTACATACTATGTAACAAAGATATTTTATATAGATGTTGGTCTACCATGAATGAATTGCTGTCCATTATTGACAATCTAGCTACAATGAATAATGAGCACAATAATCCGTCACAAGCCTATGTGCCAAGAAGGAGGTTAATTTAATCCTGAATACCAGAAAAAACAAGAGGTTGATTATTGCCAGGTAAATAAACTTCATTAGTAAATCTAAACAATAATGACGGGGAGTATGAAGCACTGATAAACAAACATTTATAAATAGTGGCCTAAAGAAAGGTGCTCGAATAATGCAGCTTTTTTCAACAAACGAAAAAACAATAGTGACGGAAAATGATTGGCATCCTGGTCAAGGGGTCGTGATTCAGTATGTGTCCAACTATGTGTAGGCCTAAAAGAAAAAAAGTTGGTTGCCTTTCATGAGGTGACACCACTGCAAAACTGGTTACTTGCTAAAGACGACAAAGAAACAGGTATCGAGTTTACCAAACCAATAGTTTCAGTTGATTGAGAATCAGGAAGTGAGTGTGTACATAGATTCTGTTGTGTGCAAGTCTCTGTTAGAAGTATTAAAACATAAGAGTATCCAATACTGCCAGTTACTGGGCTATACGTAGTAAGAATAACTGAAAGCAAAGCAAGACAAGTCAGGAATGAAGTGCGGTTACCGATACCATTAAACAGTTTTACGTTTATGCTTAGTAGTGCCTAATGTAAATTTGCAGTTGTTACTAGGGACTGTTTGGCTGATAGGATTTAAAGTAATACTGAATTTTCCAGCACAGATATTAACAATTACTTATCAAATTCAAATGGCTCCAAGCACTATGGGACTAACATCTGAGGTCATCAGTCCCCTAGACTTAGAACTACTGAAACCTAACTAACCTAAGGACATCACACACATCCAAGCCTGAGGCAGGATTCGAACCTGTAACCGCAGCAGCAGCAGCACAGCAGTGCGCTTCCAGACGGTAGTGCCTAGAACCGCTCGGCCACATCGGCCGGCATTTACTTATCAAGACCAAGTATTTGTAATACCATTTAGTGGGAGGATTACTCATAATACCAAGACATACAATGTACGCCTTGCAGGATGAGCACTGTGATGGATTTAGAGAACACTTTGGATATGCAAAGTATGCTGCAAGAACTAATTAGGACGAAAGCTTATGAATCTGATCTGTTGACTGAGTTACAGAAAAATGATCTATACTATATACTGTTCAAATATAGTAAAGTTTTCGCAGATAAAACTGGAGTACTTGGTGACTATGTATGTAGTTTTAAGATCAAAGACGAATCGCGTCTTTTCTGTAAATCCTATCTGGTACCATTAAGCTTACAGCCAGCCATACAAGAGGAAATTAATAAAATTTTAGAAGGAGAAACAATGGAGAGGAGTTCTAAAGTAGTAGTGTGTAAAGCGATGTCTAGTATTGGATGTATGTACTCTAAATAAGCACATAGAACCTGGAAGAGATTGACCAGTCAGTATACAAGAAATAGTGATGATGTTTGAGCAAGCAAATTATTTTAGCTTGATGGATCTCTGCTTTTTTTGTATGAGGGTAAGTCATACCAATTCACAGTGTTACCCTTTGGATTAAAAATCTCAGTGTCAATCATAGCGTGTAGTTTTAACTACTCAGTGTCAATATTCATATAAGAGCCTTGGACGCTGTTCTGGTTAAGGACTTATTGAAAGAACTAATAATCTAGATAGATGACATACTCCTAGTATCCAGGAGTTGGGAAGAACAATGTGATTTACTGGTTAGAACGATAGAAAGGTTTTACATTAAAGGAATCACTTTATGACTATCAAAGTCAACTTTAGGGAGACAAGAACTTAAGATTCTTGGTCATGTGGTAGGCACAAATGGAATAAAAGCAGATACAGACAGGGTAAGAGCCATAAAAGAATGTCCAGAACCTAAGAGTATGAAACAATTGAAAGCATTTCAAAACATCACCACACAAGCTAAATACAGCTCTCATCAGCCATTAATAAACACCACAACTATATGGTGAATAGAAACCTATCCTTTCCATAAAATTGTCTTCATCCCATCCTGGATTTTCCGTCGTTACATTTACATAGATCCAAAAAAATAGACTAACAAGACAAAGGACCTGACCAAATCTTCATTTAGATAACATTTATCCAAAACTGAGCCACACATATGGCACTGTCATTAGCAAGAAATAAATCTTGTTCTTAGCTAAAAATGGACTCATATGACTGACTCTTTGTTCTTGACCCATTAATGTTTGCTGACTTCTGATGCAAAGCCTCATGACTTAAGGAATGACTTAGCCCTGGTGTCACCAGTCCTTATTCAGTTACGGAACCTCCAAATACCCCAGTTCTCATTGTAACCAGCTGAAAGATGTTCACGTGGCTCCATCCGGTCTTGGTGCTTAGATTTCCAAAATGAAATTATTGTCTTATCTGGGAATACTTCAAAATGCTTTGAAGTCGGGAGCAAACATTTTCTTGGTTTCAGTAAAGGTAGACGGCAAAACAGTGGACGATCTTCAACATTTTCTTTTCAAGTTTCAGCCATTCTTCAACAGCAGTAACTTATCGGTGAATTCTTGGAAGTGCAATGGCAGCAAGACAACTTATTTCCCAACAGAGGTGGGTTTTAGGCATCCAGTGATTAAGCTACAAGTTTTGTTTAAGGCAATATCCACAGTCTTGGGATGGATTGGCCTATACCACACATGAGATGCATGTTTTGCAGCAGAATAACACAAGAGTATAAGCTGTACTTTGAAGACTCATGGTTTCGCAGCCCAATTTGTATCTCTTAGCTTCCTCAGGATATGTCTGGCACTTACTTTAAGCTTGTTGTTGGAGCAATGTACTCTAAAAGTAAGGGAGCAACTGGGGAGCATAGAGGAACCACACAGTGTGCAGCTGCAGTATGCCAATCATGCAGTTCAACCAGTATGAACAGATTGTGAGGATGGTGTCCCAACAATGGTAGAAAGTGCACTTATCCACCAGCTGATTCTTCCAATTTGCAAACATTTTTTGAAAAATGCAGTAAAAATTCCCTTAATGGACACTTCCCAATAGCGGACTCCTCACAATAGGAGACATTTTAAAATACTCCTGCCAAATAACATTAGCCCTTACTGAAAAACTCCTCTGAATAGCGGGCATTCTCAGTAACAGACATGGACACTGAAACATTTCTCCCAAGAACAATTAAAACTTCCTAATATGCGACAACAGCATGAAAAAAACGGCTGTTGTAAGTTAACGCAACAATCTAAATCAAGCATGTCTTCACATGGCGCAGTGCCGCATGCCATCACTGAAAACAGTTGTAGTTGTCGTTGCTAGCAGCTCTGATGCTGGTGCGAACTGCTTTGATGATGCCACTGCTGCAACATCGATTTCATGTGCAGACTTTTCATATGCACCGACACACTGCTCGGCCCTTCAATCCACGCCTCTGGTGGTGAGTCAGCCACCAAGTGCCACAGAAGGCTTGTGTGAAGGTGCTCATTCAAACTGTGTTTCACCAGCAGAAGCTCCAGTGAGAAGTGCTTTTCAGTGGCTCAGTGTATGGGGGGTTGCTGCTTTTGTGTAAGACAGTTTATGTACTGTAGTGTTAAGATGACACAAAAACGGAAATGGTTAACATTGCATTAAAAGATTGAGATTATCAGTGTCTAAGAAAAGGGAAAGCTTAGTGTTAGAGATATGGCCACAAGATTTGATGTTGTAAAAACACAGATCAGTGATGTTTTGAGAGAGAAATATGGAATTCTGAAATCATGGACTGGAAATGATAACCTTACCAGCAAACGTGCTTTTCCTAATACACCATGCTTAAAAGTTGACAATCTGACCTTTGAATTGTTCTGCTGTTTTGCAGCAATAACTTGCCAGTTAGTGGACCCCTGATATGCGAGAAAGCACTTGCAATCGCCAAGGAGTTGGGGGTTAACAATTTTAAAGCATCTGTAGGTTGGCTCCATCCCTTTTTCTGTGTGTGGTGAATCCAGTTCAGTGGATGAAAGCATAGTGCCAGACTGACAAAAAAGGTGAGCAGGAATTTGTGAGGGTTGTGAAGAAAGAAACATTTTTAACTGTGATGAGACTGATCTTTTCTTTATAACTCTTCCCAGAAAAACAATGTCCTTGCAAGGTGAAAAACTGCACAGAAAGCAACATTTCAAAAGAACGACTCACTGCTCTACTGCGTGTTAATACGATAGGCAAATCTGAAAAATCCTTTAAATACTGCTAAGGCTGTGAAGCCTAGACGTTTTAAGGGTCTTGATTTGAGTAGACTGAATGTGGAGTGGTCTGCTAATAAACGAGCAATAACTAGTTGTTGGCATTTGATATACCAATGGAAAGACAAAGGAGGAAACTGATAAATTGATTTTGTTTACGGATAATGCCACTTCCCACTTGAATACTGCATTAAAAATGTGAATGTACTCTTTTTGCCACCAAATTCCACTTCACGTTGCCAACCACTCGATCAGAGGATTATTCAAAATTTCAAAGTGTTTTAAAAGCAAAAAGTTTTGAGACATATTGGGTCTCGAATGGATATGAACTTGGAAAGTTCAATGCAATTATTTGGATTTCCTTAGCCTTAAAAAAAGTAATTGCACAACAATAAGCAACTGATTCACGAATGCAGAGTTTGTTTTTAATGACTGTGCTTTGGGATTTGACAACGATGTCAAAGAAAAAATCTCAAGGAACATGGGCATAAACTTCAACTTTAGTAGAGAAATTTTGTGGGTCTTAGGGATACGCCATTATCGATGGTGCACTGTCCACAGAAAGTAAATCAACTAGCATAAGTGAAGTTGTACAAGAGCTGCATAAAGAAGAGTGTGGTGACAATGTCGAGAATGGAAACAAAATGAAGATGATGAAAGTAATGTGTAACTGAACCAGACATTACGCCACTTTCAAGTAAGGAGGCAGCTGAAGAGGTAAAAAATTTAAAACACTACTTTTCAGTGAGAAGTGATGAAGAGGGACTCAGTTTAATTTTAGCAGTTGACAAACATACTGAGAACACACTTTAAATGACTCTCTGGTTAAACAAGAAACATGATTATTTCAAACCAATCTTCCATGCATATGAAAGAAATTTTAATGCTGTATTATTGTATTTGTTAATATAGTACTATCCTTAAATAAAGGTAAATTTTCACTACTAGTACTGCACTACTCTGCCTACAGTACACTGAATGTACTGTGTTGTATACTGTATTTTTATCCTTTCCTGAATAGAGGACACTTCAATTTCTGGGGAACTATATGGAATCCAGTGCTTGAGCGCATAGTGGGAAAACACACTGGCTGAATTTAGGAAGTTGGACTGCTCAATTACTTAGGAAAAAGCACTTTGGCAATTCACATTTCCTACTACTTCCCCTTATACACTGGTGATAACAGTGATGAGTAGGAAGGAAGGTTTTACCAAGATGTTGAGGAAATGGAAGACAGATATATCACACCACGTGAGACATCTCAATGCTTGATGATTATTTCTAGATTTTATGCAGATATCACACACACATTTGTCACACGAGAAGGCCTGAAACATTTTTGAGGCGGAACAGTCAAGGAGGAACATAAAACCTGAAAAAGTATGAATACATTTTCAGACTTATTCAATACTTACAATCACTGTATATGTTCAATTTTTTTCAGGGAATTATATGCCATTCAGCACAATACAGAAACAAATATTTGCTCAACTTCTTATGAATGATTAATGAATAAAACTTATGTGGCAGAGAAAAACTGTAGTTTTATTTTAAATCAGCACAATAAAACTGTGTCAGAAGCACTTGACTATTAAAAAAAACATTTTTTAAAGCACCAACTTTTGCAGACCTGTATATTTAACAATCTAGGAACTACTAAAACCTGTCTGTGCTTACTCTGAAAAAAGATTTGCTTCCTCAGTTGTGTTAAACAGCTGTTGTTTACCTTCTATTGCTGGCTTATTACAGAAAATGTTGATATTTATCAAAGAATGTCAGTTATTTTTTGTAAGAATAGATGATTGTTTGCAGTGAGCATTGTTACTTGCCATACAATTAATAGGAATCTTCATACAATAATTTCATATTTGAATACAGAACATTAAAACTTAGATAAGGATGCAAAGCCTACATGAAAATTATTTTTCTGTTTACATTGTGGTTGTGTATACATCAATTCAATTGGAACTTTTTAAAATTATTAACAAAAAATATCATTATGAAGTAAATATGCAGGGAAGTGAGTGTAAGGATTCTACAATTTTCAATGAGATCTCTGCTAGACCTGCAATTACATATTTTATATGGTTATGGAACTGAAACTGCTATCAGCTTATCCCAATTTTAGTACCTCACACCACATTAATTCTGACTTCATGACATATATGCTTTTCTTTGTTTTATTATAAAATGATATCATAACCATTACTGCAATTGATGTAACTACCTACAGCAGCCCTCAAACCACTGACTGTTTGATGCCAAAACGCTTAGTTAGGCATTGTTGTATTGGATGTGGCAGCCCACTGATGTCCTCTGACCTCTGAACTGACTTACCTAATCAGTTACAGGCATACCCACCATTTAAGATGGGCTCTGAACCACAGTGCAACTTGATGTAAGTAAATTTCTAAACTGCTCCTTCATTCTTCAGATGAGGAACAATAGCTGTAATGAGCATGAGTGAAACAATCAATGCAGTATGGAACCTGCAGCACCGGCCGGAGTGGCCGAGCGGTTCTAGGCGCGACAGTCTGGAACCGCACGACCGCTACGGTTGCAGGTTCGATTCCTGCCTCGGGAATGGATGTGTGTGATGTCCTTAAGTTAGTTAGGTTTATGTATTTCTAAGTTCTAGGAGACTGAAGACCTCGGCTGTTAAGTCCCATAGTGCTAGAGCCATCTGAAACATTTTTTTGAACCTGAAGCAAGGGATGTAAACCAATGTACTACACAACAAGACAAAACTGAAACTTTTAATTTGTGACACTGTTTATCAAAGTACACTATACACTAAGAGCAAGATAAGGCAACAAAATAAGAAGCAACCCATTTGTAGTTAATTCTGGATGAAAAGTTCCTTATAAGCCGTATTCCTTCAACAAAATGGATGACAGTATTTTGTCTGACATCTTGGATATTCGGGAATCCAGCCAGATGTTTGCGTCGTTCGCGCACGATATTTCAACAGCGTGCCTCGCTGTCTCTTTCAGGTCCTACTCGAGACTGACCCTTGGGTCGATCGACTCCAGTATTTATGCCTGGAAGGAGATAGGCGTTCCCTAATTGGTCTGCACTGAGTTGAGTGTTCCGTCTGTGGTCCGTGCCTGCCAGATTCTGTTTCAATGGACCCCTACAGTCACGGATGTTCCGACTGCCGTCCGCGCCCATTTTGACCATCCCCAACTGTTGTAGTCATCATCTGAGGTGTGTCTGACCCGATCTGAGATGTTGGGTACTCTGTCTCTTGACTGTTACTATGATTTACACTTCTGTTTCGTGCTGGGCACTCCACAATCGGTCCGCGCCCATCAGACACTGCTACACTGGCCCTCTCTGGTTGCCTGCGTTCCGACCACCGTCTGCACCCAGCCTGGCCGTCTTCTGAACCCAAGTCCATGAACTGGGATGTGTCAAATCTGGTCTCTAATGTCTGATACATTGTCTCATGCCTGTTCTCTTGGTCTCCACTTCCATTTCTTGTAGAATCCCGGAGTGTCCTGCATTGAGTTTTCACAAGCTGAAGTGCTGGATTCCTGTCAGTGTTGATTTAATATCCCCGAGTCACTGTTGATTAGATTGTCTGTGGCCTTAATCTCAATGGCTTCTTTAATGACACCCAAAATCTTGAGGTCTGTGTCACACTCTTGGTGTCACTGTAATCAAATGAATGACCTAGTTCCAGACAATGCTCTGTGATGGCTGATTTAGTTGACTGTCTGAGACTGGTATGTCTCTGGTGTTCTTTACACGTGATGTCCACAGTTCTGGTGGCCTGGCCAATGTATGACATCCCACACTGGCATTGTATGTTGTAAATACCTGTCTTGCGTAGCACCAGGTTGTCTTTTACATTCCCCAGCATAGCCCCAATTTTGGTGGGTGGACAAAATATGCTCTTGATTTCATATTTCTGGAGAATCCTGCAGATTTTGGCAGAGATAGGTCTGGTGTACAGCAGGTATGCCATCTTCTTTGCCTCTTATGGTTCTTCTTCTGGATCCTTTGGCTGATAGGCAAGTTGAAGTGCCTTCTGGATATCTCTAGAGGAGTACCCATTTCTGCTGAACACTGATCATAAGTGTTCTATTTCTGTGGCCAAGCTATCAGGATCTGCCAGAGTTTGTGCTCTGTGGACCAGTGTTTTGAACACTAAATTCTTCTGTGCCGAATGGTGGCAACTGCTGGCTTTTAGGTATAAGTCAGTGTGCGTAGGTTTGCGGTACACACTGTGTCCAAATATGCCATCTACCTTTCTCTTCACTACATAATCGAAGAACAGAAGTAGTCCATCCTTCTCCACTTCCATTGTGAACTGAAGGTTCAGATGGCAAGTGTTCAGATCTAGCAGGAATTTATCTAACTTCTCCCTACCATGGGGACACATGGGGACAGATGGCAAAGATTTCATCCACATACCTAAAAAAGCACTTGGGTTGATATATGGCTGAAGAGAGTGCCTCCTCTTCAAACCTTTCCACAAATAGGTTGGCCACCACTCGTGATAGAGAGCTGCCCATCGCCACTAGTAGTATTTGTAAAATTGACCCCCATATAGGAAGTACGTTGAGGTCAGTACATGCCTGAATAGGTCAAGGAGAGCTCCATCAACTTCTCTCCAGTAAGCTCAAGTGATCCTTCAGTGCTACCCAGTGATCCTTCAGTGCCACCCACGTGAAAAGAGACACCACATCAAAACTAACCATGATGTTTGTATCAGTAATGTGTTGCTGGCTCAGTCATTGCAGGAAATCTTCTGAGTTCTGGATGTGATGTGCACATTTACCTACATGTGGTGTCAACATCTTCCTCAGGTATTTCGCAGTAGGATAAGTTGCTGTACCAGTATCGCAGAGGAACCCCATCCTTGTGAACATGCGACCTATAGTCAGCAATATTGGTGCAGCAACTTACCCTATTGTGAAATACCGGAAGAAGATGTTGACACCATATGTGGGTAAATGTGCACATCACATCCAGAACTCAGAAGATTTCCTGCAATGGCTGAGCCAGCAACACATTACTGACACAGACATCATGGTTAGTTTTGATGTAGTCTCTCTCTTCACACGGGTACCACTGAAGGATCACTTGAGCTTATTGGAGAGAACTCGATGGGGCTCTCCTTTACCTATTCAGGCATGTACTGACCTCAATGTACTTCCTATATGGGGGTCAATTTTACAAACACAGAGAGTGGCGATGGGCAGCCCTCTATCACGAGTGGTGGCCAACCTATTATGGAAAGGTTTGAAGAGGAGGCACTCTCTTCAGCCACATATCAACCCAAGTGCTTCTTTTAGGTTTGTGGATGAAACCTTTGCCATCTGACCCCATGGTAGGGAGAAGTTAGATGAGTTCCTGCTCCATCTGAATTCTTGCCATGTGAACATTCAGTTCACAATGAAATTGGAGAAGGATGGACTACTTCCATTCTTGAAGAGAAATGCAGATGGCACATTTGGACACAGTGTGTACCGCAAACCTACGCACACTGACTTATACCTACAAGCCAGCAGTAGAAGAATGGAGTGTTCAAAACACTAGTCCACAGAGCACAAACTCTGTCAGATCCTGACAGTTTGGCCACAGAAATAGAACACTTACAATCAGTGTTCAGCAGAAATGGGTACACCTCTAGAGATATCCAGAAGGCACTTCAACTCAAAGGATCCAGAAGGGCCAAAGAAGAAGGCATACCTGCCATACGCCAGATCTCTCTGTGCCAAAATCTGCAGGATTCTCCAGAAATATGAAATCAAGAGCATATTTTGCCCACCCACCAAAACTGGGGCTATGCTGGGGAATGTAAAAGACAACCTGGGGCTACGTAAGACAGGTATTTACAATATACCATGTCAGTGTGGGATGTCATACATTGGCCAGACCACCATAACTGTGGACATCAGGTGTAAATAACAACAGAGACATACAAGACTCAGACTGGCAACCAAATCAACCACAGCAGAGCATTTTCTGGAACTTGGTCATTCAACGGATTACAATGACACCAAGACTGTGACAGACCTCAAGATTTTGGGTTAGTGTCATTAAAGAAGCCATTGAGATTAAGGTCACAGACAATCTAATCAACCGTGACTCGGTATACCAAATCAGCACTGCCTGGAATCCAGCACTTGAGCTTGTGAAAACTCAATGCAGGACACTCCGGAATTCTACAAGAAATAGAAGTGGAGACCGAGAGAACAGCCGTAAGACAAGTTGTTGGACATTAGAGACCAGATCTGATACATCCCAGATCATGAACTCAACTTCAGAAGACAGCCAGGCTGGTTGCGGACGGTGGTCGGAAAACTGGCAACTAGAGAGGACCAATGTAGCCGCGGCTGATGGGCGCAGACCGCAGACGGAACACACGATGTGGCGCGGACCGATTGTGGAGCGCCCAGCACCAAACAGAAGTGTAAATCATAGTAACAGTCAAGAGACAGAGTACTCAACATCTCAGATCGGGTCCGACACACCTCAGATGATGACCACAACTGTTGAGAATGGCCAAAACGGGTGCAGACGGCAGTCAGAACATCTGCGACTGGAGGGGTCCATTGAAGCCAAGACTGGCAGGCACAGACCACAGACAGAACACTCGCCTCAGCGCGGATCAATTAGGGAATGCCCAGTTCCTTCCAGGCATAAATACTGGACTCGATCGACCCAAGGACCAGTCTCAGGTAGCACCTGAAGATGACAGCATGGCACGCTGTTGAAATATCGTGCGAGAACAACGCCAACATCTGGCTGGATTCCCGAATATCCAAGATGTCAACAGATCATTGGGAAAGCATGAAGAATTACGTCAGTATTTTGTCTGTTGCTGCAGTATCTGTATTAGAGTTGTTAAAAGAAATCAAGCACATACAAAACAGATAGTTCGTGAAAGTATCCTGGACACATTCCTATAGTTAATCAAATTCTTAGATTGTGTGTCTATTCAGATGTGTGTGAGCTCCATTATCATGGTAAACAAAAGGAAAACCCAAAGAAGTACCAACAAAAATAGTGTGAATAAATTGAATATAACATGCTACAACTAACATGCCACAAACTACATTTTATATCACTTTACTCTTTATTGAGAAAAAATTTAAATTTACACAATATACATGATCTGTGGTAACAATTTTCATGGGAGAAAGGTTTACATTTACTAAGATGACGTAAAAGCAATAAGTTACCTGTGATTTTTTATTTTACTCCATGACAAACGAAGACACTGCCAGTCTGTACCACCAAGCTTTATATCTGCCTCCTCTTCCAGAATTAGTGACACAACAGGTTCTGTCTTGAAGACTGGGTACCTGTGCACAACACTTAATAACTATATGTCATCTTTTAGTATCAATTGGAAGCTTTATTTATAATGCTGATAGTAGGCGGTGAAAACCTCATAACCCCATTTTGTTAAATTTTATGGGTGAAGCAAAAATGGTTTCTTAAAAAGTATGTATAAAGTGATATAGATAATGCTGCTACATACGTAACTATATACCAGAAGCCTAATTACTTGCATATTAGAGAAATCAATGCACTTTTAAATCTCTTTTTGATAAATGAGTTACTGGTTACTGGAATTACAAGGTTTTCACAGACAGATGGAGTTAAGCGATTTGCACTGCCTCCCACTGATAAGCAGAATGCTATGGTCAACGACAATACTTATTTCTGCCACCAAGTTAAAACTTAAGGAAAACCGCATACCACTCATCTTACAGTACAACCACGAGTACACAACAGTGATGATAATCAACAGTTCTAGTGTTTTTTTAATTAATCAATGTTCTCCCAAAAGTTAAAGAGAGAGAAACACAGTAAGTGTGTTGGTAAACAGATGTAGTTAGTGATACAAAAACGAAAGGAAGGCAGGGAAGATTAGGGTTAAACATAACATCACCAATGAGACAATTATACATGAAGCTCAAGCGGGGATAAGGAAGAAAATCGTTCACGTTGATTTTTAAGTGAACTATCCCAGGATTTACATGAAGCGGTTTAGGGAAACCAAGGAAATGGCTGGATGCAGTTTTGAACTGATACTGTCCTGAATGTAAGCTTAGTACCATAACACACCACCACCTCACTTGGTGTATAGTAAGTGATCCAATATTATCGATGGTAGGAAACAGAGTGGAGGCAGAATGTGATACAGATGTAACAGCAAAGTAAGTAAGGCAATGGAAGAATCTAATGAGTGCCTGTACAGAGGTTTTAAGAATGGAAGTGAAAGAGAAAATCATTGGTGAAGTTAAAGAAGAAGGGGGTGGAATAATGCAAAGGTTTAAATAGATCCGTAAAACAGAATATTCTGTGTAGTTGCAAATATTATAAAAGTTCTCCCATGTAACACTGATAATGCAAAATCCTGGGGGGGGGGATGTAAATCGCAGTATGATGCCTAACACCTAAAAAGTATTGATTATTGCTGGGTAGTGTCTCAGTTGTGTTGTGTCTTCGCAACGGTAAGACAGCTTGTATTACTAACGAATTATGAGGGTATTCCCAAAAGTGAGGTCTCCTATTTTTTTTATAAGTTCATAGACCTGTTTATTTCTGCAATGGATTACACCAGTTTACAGCTTGAACATCCAGCTATTTTTCGACATAATCACCATTTCTGTTGATGCATTTTTGTACACGCTGTGGCAGTTTTTGTATGCCCATGTCATACCAGCTTGCCGCCATGCTGTTCAGAAAGTTATGAACCTCTTCTCTCACCTCATCGTCGGAGCTGAATTGCTTTCCGTCCAAATGTTCTTTTAGGCTAGGGAGCTGGTGGTAGTCACAGGGTGCCAAGTCAGAACTATAGAGTGGGTGGGTGATTATGTTTCACTGGAACTGTTGCAGGAGAGCAACGGTTTGCTGAGCAATGCATGGGCAAGCGTTGTCATGGAGAATGTGTACGTCCTTGCTCAACATTCCTTTTCTCCAGTTCTGAATTGCCAGTCGTTTTTTCAGAATCTCACAGTACCTGTCAGCATTAATTGTGGTCCCAGCAATTCAGCTCCGACGACAAGGTGAAAGAAGAGGTTCACAACTTTTTGAACAGCATGGTGGCAAGCTGGTATGACATGGGCATACACAAACTGTCACAGCGTCTACAAAAATGCATCAACAGAAATGGTGATTATGTCGAAAAATAGTTAAAATGTTCAAGCTATAAACTGATGTACACCATTGCAGAAATAAACAGGTCTATGTACTTATAAAAAAATACGAGACCTTACTTTTGGGATTACCCTCTTATTGGCTGTGAGGTATCAGTGGACGAATGATAGTCAGCCTACATGCTCCTATACTGTGCACTATTTAATCAAAATTGATCAATGCGGTGTTTACTACAGGCTCCATTGGTAAGCAAATGTAGCTGCGTTCCTCATTACAACTGAAGTGTATAAACATTATGAGCTGTGGAAGGAGTGAATGGGGATGAATGTGGACTCAAACTGGTTCTACTTTGGAAGTGGCAACCTCTATATGAACATACCTGGTATGTATACAAATTTGTAGCACGAGTCTCATTTCTTTTGTGTCAGATCCCATATAAAATATTTTCTGATGAAGTGTGAGAACAAATCTGTAGTAAACTACTTATCCATTGCCAAGGAACTGATCAATTTTGATGGAACTTGTCCCAGCATAAGAGCACAGTTTAAGGCTGTAAAGCAGTTACAAATTTTTGGGAGCACAGAAATTCATACAAAATTGCAAAAAAAGTACTCGAACCAATTAAAAGCTGGAGAGGAAATTCACACTTGCAGAATGAAGACTCATGGTGCTGAAATGGAACACACAAATCCAATGTGTGGAAAGGTGGGCAATAAGGTCCCTAATATTTTGACACTTTACTCTGAACAGTGTGCTTTGTGTCCTTGGCATACAATAACTGTCAGTATTCACTAAGTGTCACTAACAGCTTTATGTTTTTCATTCTGGTGTGTTGTATGATACAGTATCCTCAAAGTAGTATCCACCTCCAGTGGTTTAAATTTTTACAATACAGGAAGTCACAAGGACAGCAACTGATAGAGTAACAATAACTCTCTTCACCAACACGTAGCTGTTAAGGATAAAATTTCACTTAAAGCTAAAAATTATACAATAAACATTTGTGCATCACTGTTTGTTCAGAATGTTATCCAAGTTGTGCTGGATGATTTTGTATGTTGATGATTGCTGCCTTCTTGTGCATTGGTGCCCTGAACTGCCGATTATGTCTGCATGAGATGTGATCACTTGTATGTACAAATGGTGTGTGTTTCTCTGGTTCTTTTTTGCTGAAGAAGGATGTGGCCGAAAGCTTTGTGTAAATGTCTCTTAGTTGTGGCTATTTGCAACTTAATGTGTCTTCTATATGGTAAGTAGCAATCTGTCTTTTCTTACATTGTTAATAATGAAAGTTCTGTATACAGAACTCAAAAGCACATATTACAAAATATGATTGAAAAAAGACAGTGTAGACATGTATTGTATAAGGATATTAAAAGCATAACATCAACATTCTTTTGTTGGTCTTATGTTTAGTACCTGCCACATCCACATCCTCTCAGTTCATCAGGATGACAAACTGAGAAGATGTGTACACAACCATCTGAGCAGGCAGCTGCCAGCAGGCCTAAACGTAGCAGGTGTTTCTCTTCCGTTTCACATCCGTTCCTTTCATAACAACCTGAGGGGCACCATTCCATACACCAAATTGCTCCATAATTGTGCGCTATCGCAAGAGTAAGTGACGGAATTGGGGGTGACCTGGAAAGGAAGGAAGAAATACATGTGCATAAGTATATAATCTAATTTTCTCTGGAGTACAGTTAACATGTACCTTTCAAAATAATGTGAATTTTACTTGCAAATATTAGTGCTAAGATGAATGAACACTATTCTGACAGAAAAATGGCACAATATGCCTCTAAAGAAAGTATGAAACAGTTAACAACTAACACAAAAAAGTGGAAATTAACACTAGAAAAATAGCAAGGTAGAAGAATTTCACATGATCGTCATAATCAGTTACTGTAAACTGAAACAGCAGGATGGGATCAATTTTTCAGCATAGGCAGTTCCCATCTAGCAAACAAAAGACACTGCCTACACTACGGTGCTCCATCCTCTGCTTGATTACTGCTGTGTGGGTTGGGATCCTTATCAAACAGGACTGACAAATGACATCGAAAAAGTTCAAAGAAGGGCAGCTCTTCTTATACACATAGATAGATGAACTACACAGAGAAGTTTGCTAACTTTCAGGTGAATCCTTCTTTTGAGCTTTAGAACACACACACACACACACACACACACACACACACACACACACACACACACACACACAAGGAGGATTTGCTTGTAAACTGGCAACAGTATCTGTCCTGTTCACATCCCTATCCCCTATTGATGATTCAGTGCTTCAAATATTCAGTGGTCGTTACCTTTATTCCTTAAATTATTCCTTAAATTATTTTCATTTTACCAGCAACTTTTCATTACCGTATTTATATTTACACATTCTTTCCTCTGTCAAGTGGTATGAACTGATGCCATATCCTCAATCAATAAATTTCTTTGGGGTGGTAATTTGAAAACAGTTGAAGCTACTGACTCAAGAAGAGGCAAATGGATGGTATTTCTCACTTTTGAACAACCTATTTACTGTAAAGCTGATGCAAAAGTTTCTGGATATCTAAGTTCTCAAGAAATGCTTCTGTCCTGGCTATCCTGTGAGTAGGCATATTGCCGTCATGTGACCATACTGAATCTTTGTCCATATTTGGCTGCTGCTCTTCAGTTCTCCCAGAAGGCTTGCACCAGCGCACCAATCTGAAGTCACTTTTCCACATTCTTCATGTGTATCTGGTGCAACTGCCCACTTGGAGGAAAGAAATTGGACACCATTTTTTTTTCATTTTTTTTTTTTTGCGCCAACAGTCCCAATCCCTCTTCACTTTCTTTATACTGTACAAACATCTAAACTCTGCAAGCCACCTTACCAAACTGGCAGACAGTATTTCATGCTCCTCAATCAATCATTTCACCTCCTTCCTGATTCATTCACAAACAGTATGTCAACCCCCACCCCTCTTCTCAATCAGTCTCCTGATTGGTCTGATGTGGCCTGCCATCACTCCCTTTTCTGTAACGAGGTTTATAATATAAACAACAATCAGTTCCAAGTATGGTTTAAAAAAGTTAACTTAAATGGAAACATTACAAATTATAAATATTACAAATGTACAAAAACTATGGTTTGCAATACGTTCACTTTTGACAAGAGAGCATTCCTCTTCTGTGACATCCTCTTTACCTCAGTCTTACTTCCACCCTTTGTCCTCAACTGTTTGTTGTGTATATCCCAATCTCAGTCTTCCCCTATCATTTTTGTGCTCTACGGTTCCCTCTAGCACAATGGAAGTTACTTCCCAATGCCTGACCATATGTTCTTTCATCCTGTCCGTTGTCCTACTTACAATTTTTCATGTATTCCTTTCGTCATCAATTCTGTAGAAAGCCCAATTTCTTCCCTATCAGCCCACTTTGTTTTCACCACTATTCTGCAACACCACATCTCGAGTAGTTCAGTTTTCTTCTTTTCCAGTTTTCCCACAGTCCACAATTTTACTTCAAAGCAGAGCTGTACTTAAGACATATGTTCTCAGAAATTTCTTTCTCAGATTAAGGTCTATGTTTAATATAAGTAGACTTCTTTCAGAGAGGAATGCTCTCTTTGCCTGTACTAGTTGTTTTCTTTGCCTATCTACTCTGCTTTTATATCCTTGCTTCACCTATCAGTGTCAAAATAAGTCAACACAAGCTTTATTTACCTGAATACATAGTTTTGAAGCTGTATTCTAAGAAAAAATGACAATATAGATACTGCCTTAACATCTTTGTGTGTGCTGATTTCCTTTGACAGCTGTTAGGCACACAAGGTAACAAAAAGTAAAGTCCAACTGGCATGTGTAATCTAAACAACAGAAAAAACTCAGATGTAAACATATCCATATCCCTAATCCACATAAAATTTTATATACATATCTTTCAAAACCTACAAAAGGAAAATCCACAGAAGGTGTCACAACTAAGACGTGTTTGGGGAATAAAAAGTATGTTCTTGCAAGAATGTGGATCCTTTTGATTCATCACTAGCTGAAAAAGGCCTGTTTCACATGGTTTTTATTTTCATTTGTTTTCTGGAAAACATTTCATATCACTTGAGAATATTTGAGGATATAGTAAAAATGAACATTCAAAAAGCAGTAAAAATGTAAGTATGCCATGCAAAAAAGTACTCTCAAATACTCAAGAATACTCTTTAGTACTCTTAAACCCACTGAAGTATTCAGCAATACTTTAATTTGAAATAAAGTACTCCGCCAACCACTACTTTACAGAACACCCAAGAACATTACAAAAAATTCAAGAACTTAGGCACAAAAAATTATATGTCAGGAACTTTCTAAAACTTTCTACAACATATAATAATTGAGAATAATTTTGAACACTCAAAACATTCAAAAATATTAATAAAAGCTCAACGACATAGATAAAGCTCTAACTTTTTGCCTTAAAATATACATTCCTGTGAAAAAGACTGAAGGCATCCTAGTGACCACCACAATGTGATAGTGATCACTTCAAACAATCATATCTCCAGAAACACAACAGCTACCACCGTACAACCCTGCAATACATGACATGGGAACCAAGGGTAGCATCTGATACACAAACCCGAGATTGGCAATACCCTAAAAGAATCAACCTTTAAATACAGAAATGATAAGCTCTACTCTCAATAGAGTTGTATTTAATTTAGTGAATAAAAAAACTTCATTTTGTTTTCACCATATTTCATACTTACTTAAATGTGACACAGTCTGTCACAGAACTTGCACACGAGTTGCATTTCTCATCTTGTTATATTGTGAGTAGATACATAAATTCTTTGGGTTTCCCATACCTACATATAACTGAGCAAGAGAAAAGCACACATCTTTCAATTTAATACCGCAACATATTAACGTTTATCTCTGTGCCTTACTTATAGTGATACTAAATGCTAGTGTTACTGGAAATTGCAGTCTTCTGACTTGAAACTGCAGTTTGGTAAACACAAGCAGAATGCTCAGAATAAATTCTGTATTTCCTTTATCTTTTTCTGATATTATTTTGATAACTGTTCCTTGTTCCAGTATATAATCTACGTTAATCTAAATCTGTCATCAAAATAATTGGTAATGATACCTTTAATAGTAAACGATGTAAAGCAATCTTGACACTTGCATCAAATTAAAATAAAGTGGTTGAGAAATTGACACTTTCATTGGCATCAACCACTGAAATGATTGATTTATAAATTATTTCGTTATCAGGAGAATCGATATATTATTTCGTTATCAGGATAAATAAAACTGGCGTTCTACACACCACAGCGTGGAATGTCAGACCCCTTAATTGCGCAGGTAGGTTAGAAAATTTAAAAAGGGAAATGGATAGGTTAAAGTTAGATATAGTGGGAATTAGCGAAGTTCGGTGGCAGCAGGAACAAGACTTTTGGTCAGGCGAATACAGGGATATAAATACAAAATCAAATAGGGGTAATGCAGGAGTAGGTTTAATCATGATAAAAAAATAGGAGTGCGGGTAAGCTACTAGAAACAGCATGATAAATGCCTTATTGTGGCAAAGATAGACACAAAGCCGACGCCTACTACAGTAGTACAAGTTCAACTATCTCAGCAGATGACGAAGAAATTGAAGAAATGTATGATGAAATAAAAGAAATTATTCAAATAGGGTGAATATGGATAGGGCGTAAGAAATGAAAGAGGAAGCCGCCTGGTAGAATTTTGCACAGAGCACAACTTAATCATAGCTAACACTTGGTTCAAGAATCATAAAAGGAGGTTGTATACATGGAAGAAGCCTGGAGATACTAGAAGGTTTCAGATAGATTATGTAATGGTAAGACAGAGATTTAGGAACCAGATTTTAAATTGTAAGACATTTCAAGGGGCAGATGTGGACTCTGACCACAACCTGTTGGTTATGAACTGTAGATTAAAACTGAAGAAACTGCAGAAAGGTGGGAATTTGAGAAGATGGGACGTGGATAAACTGAAAGAACCAAAGGTTATACAGAGTTTCAGGGAGAGCATAAGGGAACAATTGACAGGAATTGGGGAAAGAAATACAGTAGAAGAAGAATGGGTAGCTTTGAGGGATGAAGTAGTGAAGGCAGCAGAGGATCAAGTAGGTAAAAATACGAGAGCTATTAGAAATCCTTGGGTAACAGAAGAAATATTGAATTTAACTGATGAAAGGAGAAAATATAAACATGCAGTAAATGAAGCAGGCAAAAAGGAATACAAACATCTCAAAAATGAGATCGACAGGAAGTGCAAAATGGCTAATCAGGGACGGCTAGAGGACAAATGTAAGGATGTAGAGGCTTACCTCACTAGGGGCAAGATAGATACTGCCTACAGGAATATGAAAGAGACCTTTGGAGAAAACAGAACCACTTGTATGAACATCAAGGGGTCAGATGAAAACCCAGTTCTAAGCAAAGAAGGGAAAGCAGAAAGGTGGAATGAGTATACAGAGGGTCTATACAAGGGCGATGTACTTGAGGACAATATTATGGAAATGGAAGAGGATGTAGGTGAAGATGAAATGGGAGATATAATACTGCGTGAAGAGTTTGATAGAGCACTGAAAGACCCGAGTCGAAACAAGGCCCCAGGAGTAGACAACATTCCATTATAACTACTGACAGCCTTGGGAGACCCAGTCCTGACAAAACTCTACCATCCGGTGAGCAAGATGTATGAGACAGGCGAAATACCCTCAGACTTCAAGAAGAATATAATAATTCCAATCCCAAAGAAAGCAGGTGTTGACAGATGTGAAAATTACCGAACTATCAGTTTAATAAGTCACAGCTGCAAAATACTAACGCGAATTCTTTACAGACGAATGGAAAAACTAGTAGAAGCCGATCTCAGGGAAGATCAGTTTGGATTCTGTAGAAATACTGGAACACGTGAGGCAATACTGACCCTACGACTTATCTTAGAAGCTAGATTAAGGAAAGGCAAACCTACGTTTCTAGCATTTGTAGACTTAGAGAAAGCTTTTGACAATGTTGACTGGAATAATCTATTTCAAATCCTAAGGTGGCAGGGTAAAATACAGGGAGCGAAAGGCTATTTACAAGTTGTACAGAAACCAGATGGCAGTCATAAGAGTCGAGGGGCATGAAAGGGAAGCAGTGGTTGAGAAGGGAGGGAGACAGTGTTGTAGCCTCTCCCCGATGTTATTCAATCTTTATATTGAGCAAGCAGTGAAGGAAACAAAAGAAAAATTTGGAGTAGGTATTAAACGCTATGGAGCAGAAATAAAAACTTTGAGGTTCGCTGATGACATTGTAATTCTGTCAGAGACAGCAAAGCACTTGTAAGAGCAGTTGAACGGAATGGATAGTGTCTTTAAAGGAGGATATAAAATGAACATCAACAAAAGCAAAATGAGGATAATGGAATGTAGCTGAATTAAGTCGGGTGATGCTGAGGGAATTAGATTAGGAAATGAGACACTTAAAGTAGTAAAGGAGCTTTGGTATTTGGGGAGCAAAATAACTGACGATGATCGAAGTAGAGAGGGTATAAAATGTAGACTGGCAATGGCAAGGAAAGAGTACCTGAAGAAGAACGTGGAGTATAGATTTAAATGTCAGGAAGTCGTTTCTGAAAGTATTTGTATGGAGTGTAGCCATGTATGGAAGTGAAACATGGACGATAAATAGTTTGGACAAAAAGAGAATAGAAGCTTTCGAAATGTGGTGCTACAGAACAATGCTGAAGATTAGATGGGTAGATCGCAGAAATAATGAGGAAGTATTGAATAGGATTGGGGAGGAGTTTGTGGCACAACTTGACTAGAAGAAGGGATCGGTTGGTAGGACATGTTCTGAGGCATCAAAGGATCACCAATTTAGTATTGGAGGGCAATGTGGAGGGTAAAAATCGTAGAAGGAGACCAAGAGATGAATACACTAAGCAGATTCAGAGGGATGCAGGTTGCAGTAGGTACTGGGAGATGAAGAAGCTTGCACAGGATAGAGTAGCATGGAGAGCTGCATCAAACCAGTCTCAGGACTGAAGACCACAACAACACATTATTTCTTCAGCATGAATCTTGTTTTGAATTTTTAAATTAATATCATCAACCACTTCATTTCTTACTGCTAAAATGGCTCTCTCAAATAATCAGTTTGAGTAAATTTGAACAATTTTTAGAAAAAATCCATCTATTAATTTATATAGGTTGTTGACAATGTTACATAAATAATTTTTTAAGTTCAATTTGGCCAGTTACACCATCAATTAGGTTAGAGCCTTCATTAATTTGTAAGAATTTTTTAATAAAATGTCACGCTACTTCACTGGTGGAAAGCTGAACTCTCATATTTGTTCTTAATTGTCCTTTCTTTGCCAAAGGCCAAAGAAATGATTTCTTCAAACATGAGTCAAATAACAAAAACTCCAGGTAGAAATACCAACAACGTAGGGCAAGATAGATTGCTACTTACTGTAAAGAAGACACATCAAGATGCTGACAGGTATTATTAAACGACACTCTCATATAGCATTTGGCCATGGCCAAATTTAATTTAATGTTAATTTGCTTTTGTTCACCCGCTGTGCATACATATCAACCACTGTCAGAATGTTTCTTTTCACCTTGTCTAATCCAGATCATTCATTACAGTGGTTTTATAATCAGTACATATTACCATTATTTACTGTGACAATCACATTCACCCCCAATCGTTTGGTATTTTTAATACGTTGTTCATGGCACTCCCTCCTACCAGTGTAAAAAAAAAAAAAAAAACTGGCAACTGCTTCAACCTTTTCCCCTAATTTTTCTTTTGTTATCTGGTCTATCTGCATATTTATCTTTAACGGCACCTGAAACTAGTTTTCTAAACTTCAGCTTCAGGCTCCAGTTGCAGTGGGACTTTGTGAAGTCTTCAGTTCAAGTGTAAGTTCCAGTTGTGGAGTTACTCCTTTTCTCAATATTCATTATCAGCATGGCCCCCACTCGGCACCATCAAAAGAGTCACTCTACAGCAGTTCCTAATTTTTAAGATTTAATTCAATTGCAATAAAGTCTGAAAGGATCTGAAATTGCCCATTATTATCTACTAACTTTTTTTTAGCTGGAATTAAATAACAACTGACCTCTCAAAAGTAACATGATCAGAAAACATTTTTTCTGTTACAAATAAAACAATAAACGCAGACAGATACCTACTTTAAACTGTCAAGTTCCTCAAAACACCATATTTGTATAATCCCCGGTCCATTGTATGACCGTGACACACTATACTGGTCCTCCATATTTCTATGACAAGTTACGGCAAGATACTGTTTTGTATTTTGTGGATCTGCTTGTAGTGATAGCCTCAAGGGCAATGGGCACCAAGCCATTGCCCATACTGGTCCTCCAACAAACATTGTCACTGCATCTGTCAACATATAAGAAACTATTGTATATCACTATGGATAAAAGCAGTTTTATAGAAGAACGTTCACAAAGTAAAGTTTCATTATAACAATACTGTTCATAAGCAAATCCAAAATATGTTTCAGTATTCCACCATAAAACTGTGAAAGTTCAGTTACTACCTAGTGGAAAGGGAATTATATAAAATTAAACACATATAACCACTCAGTAATAATAACAACAATAACACTTATTCTTCTTAATGTGCTGTCTCCCTTCAGAGGCTGGCTATCATTATAGTTAGTCCCGTTTTTGACTTTGTGGATCTAAACAGTTGTAGGGAAGAGCATCCAGACTGCATTTGTATATTTTGTAGCCCCAATGTTTGTAGTAACACATGAGATGACAAAAAATCAATGGCGAGACTTAGGAAATCGAGAGACTTTGAAAAGTTCGCCAGAATCCTGGGCACAGGGGAGACTTAACAGTCAGGATGGGAAGAAAAGTCAGATTGTTGAGGACTGCACTGGATGATCTCACCCGATGCAGTCCACAACAATCAAACTTTCCTTTTCATCCCACTTTTTAAGTATTCCCCTTCCCCAGGGTTCTTGCTGACTTTTCAAAACTCTCCTCATTTCTTAAATCTTGCCAGTTGTTTTTTATCATCCCTCTGTCCTTCTTCTTCAAATGTTCTGCCAGAATGAGCCACTGTCTCCAAAAGCTTGCAAATTTCCTTGACCTGTATATATTGTGCTCTCCTGCCACTGACTGATGAGTAGATTTTTTATCTATACAGTTACATTATATTTTTAGATAGGCTGTTAGATTGATGTACTCTTCTAAATCAGCTTGTCTCACTAATAGCTAATATCAGAATGTGAAGATAGTGGTAGTACAATGAAAATTTTTCCCTTGACATGGGTCACTTAAAACAAGTACCATTAGACAATGTTGGTCAAATTATGGCAGTAGCAATGACTTATGATAGCCAACTAAACTGTAGGTTCCTGGTGATCATTTTCTCCATATACCATCTTAATTCAGTGTGCTACTCTAGCAAGAGATTAGCAGGCAAATAATTGAGAACTTCAACAGCATGAACAGAGAGGATGGCTACAAGTTTCCGATGGCCTGCCTGCCAGTGATCCCAGTCCAATCGACTGCTTGTGTTCACCAGGCAGCAGCTCCGCAATGCCCAGGTTCACCAGGAAAAAAAGCAGCCACAAGAGAACTACTGTGTGGCACTTCTACTATGCAATCTGCACTTGCTGCAGAAAATGCGACCCCAGGGTGCAAGCCGCTGATTTGCTGTTGCATTTATGTACAGCCATTCCTCCACAGTGATCTTGACTTTGAACAGTCCAACAACATTCAGGAAACTGATGTCGATTGTCATATGGAAACTGAAATAGGATGGTACGTATGGAAGATCATCCTCACGGACCAGCAATTCAGTTGCCTGGGAGAGAAATGGTCCAACGAAGATCGAAACACCAATTGTAATAGACATTTTGTTGTTAAAATGCTGAAACAGATTTTATTTTAAGTATTAACATTGATTATGATGTTGTAAAACTTGCTGGTTAAAGCTTTTCACATTTATTGCAAACGGTCAGTTGCCATTAACAATAAATTTTCAAATTAATTTGTTGTGGCCATTGGCTATTCTGTTGCCTCTTTTTTGGCCAGCAGTTAATGAAGTGCCATCAGGTACCAGCAATTCCACTCACAGACTAGCTATGTCGAAGTTTACCATATCTAAGTGTGAACAGTTAGTAACAGCTGGAGATCTGTTGTGGTCAGTTGTCTTGCTAACTGTTGAGTTTCAGTCACAATATTTACCCACTCAGAAGTTTAGTGTCTGTCAATAGAACTATCCGGTGAGTTTTTATCAATACTCCTTTCATTATCAGGGTGTATATGCAGACAGTGCACTTTTTTCCTGATAAGTGGCAGTAAGTTGGAGTTGTAAAAATATTAATCCCTTGAGTGGTAAAGGTTTTATATACAACAACGTGGAACTTCAGAGAACGAAAAAATTAGGCAAAAAAAGTTTTGGAAAGATCAGTGATGTGGAGCAACATTTCTGCTGCGCATTTTCATCTTACGATTTGTATTCATATTATGAAAGTATATATTCAAAACAGCATGTTAGTTTCTGTAGCACTGAAATCGAGATTGAAATGAGCTTTTGTAAGCCAGTCAGAGCTCATCTCACATGATCTCATTAGCCAATAACAGCAGATATTCAGAGCATAGGACATGTGGCGTAGTCAACCCATAGCAACATCAGTGTTAAGTAGTGTGAACACACAAATACGAAAAGTTAACGGTTTAAATTAATGGATGAAGTGTAACTACACGAAAAGTTAGGCTTTCACATACAATATTGGTCTTTCTTGCGTGTGTTACACTTCAAGATACACCACACAAATGTGCCAGCAAAATTTTAAATAATGACATTAATTTCTGTCTTCTGGGCTCAAAATTATTCTAAGTGGCTAGTCCTCAATGCACTAAGTTTTAAATGAGAGTAAAACGCTCTGTCATTCAAGAAATTCATTGCACATTCATACATGTGACATAATTCATCTTGTGTAAAACTAAATTTACTTTGAATCTAACACTTTTCAAAGCACCATTCACAGTATTTTACTGCAACCTGTTAGAAATAGCTTCATTTCAGCAGGTGCCAGAGAGCACCAGAAAACAGGCGTTACTGCATGTGGGCAGCTACAATGACATAGGAAGCTCAAATGTCAGTACATATATAGTATTGAGAGATCTTACATGACATCATAAAAGAAATAGGATACTTCAAGAGCATCAGAATTACGTACACCATACTAAAATGCATAATACGGCTTAAAGTGCGCATTCATATGTCCGAATCCAAAATGAAGTAGGTCCCAACCTGATGTTATGATTTCAGTGCTGTTTTCAGGATGCAAATTTTCTTGGAGTACCACTACTGTACTATCTCATATTTGTTTCTTTATTAAAGCATAATTCAGTACGTACCATAAGATGAAAATATGCACTTGAAATTCAGTGAACAGTTGAAACTAGCCAACAGTGCAGAATGAAACATTATGTTTCTAATAAATTGACTGCCTCTGGGGGGAAAAGATTAATAAAAGCCACATTTGTTTAGCAAACTGACAATAACTTCATTGTCCTTCAAGGCAACCAAAAATGTGGAAATAAAATCAAATCAGAAAACAAACTAATAACATATTTTAGCCTTCCTTAATTATGTGAATTTATTTTAATGCACTTAATAGCTCCCAACCACAGAAATCAGTTTTGTTTTCATTTGATGTGAGAAGTGTAAATGAAGAGGAAGCAGCAAAATCACTAAATGTAAACACGGCTTACATGGAGACTTACCCCCCTCCCCATAGCATTTGGCTCCTTGTTGCTACTGCAGATACAGCTAACAGCCACACTTCAACTAGCCGACAGCGGGAGAAGTCATTGCCCATACAAAACTCAATTGCACATGAGTGTGAGCCTACGGGCAACTGCCCAGATGAAGTTAATGTAAACAATTGACTTGTGACATCACGCTCGTCGGCAACAGTTTATTGTTATAAAGTATTGCATGGTCTTTGTCCTAAAGCCTTTGACACAAATTGCTATCAGTTCTTACCAGTCAAAATTACAAAAATTTAACTGAAGTCAAAAACAATGAAAAATTCCCAGAATTCTAAAGAATTCCTGGGTTTTTCCCAGTTTTCTCCCAGATGAAAAAATTTCCAGGTTTTGGTCAAATTTCCCAGATGTCCCAGAACGTATAAACCCTGATTATTTATCTTCCATGAAGGACTTTCCAATTACCGCACAGAATTCCATTTAACATAGTTCAGTGTTCCTCCCACACCTTGGAGTAAAAATTCAGAACCGAGCAAGTGAACTGTGTCAAATTATGGTCTGGCAATGTTTCAGAGCCAAAAATAATCCAACGTATCTTAGCAATGCTTAAGCATTTAAATCTGTAGATTCTGCAGCACTAGAAACATCCAGTGCTGAGAGGTATGTACAAATAGATAAAACTGCAGACACTGCGCCTTCACATGAAAAAAAGGAAAATACAATGAAACCTTCCAGTAATACTGAAGGCAGACCTGTGTGCTAGATTTTCAGTGAACACTTAGCAAATGAAAGCTTGCTGATTTAAAGAGCTACCAACTTACAAAAATTCTTTGTATTCCAATAGAACTGTATCATTATTTTTACAGCTCCTGGAATTCTACGCAATACAAAAAGGGCTACTGGCTCCCACATATTGATTGATAAGAAGCACTTAAGAGTATCCTTTGAAGCCCGTTACTATATTAATACTATAGGTGAAGATTTGGTGTTTAGTAGTAGCAGTAATGGACATTAAACAATGCCGCAAACTCTTGTGTCGGAATAAAGCAGTCACACAAATGGCATTAATGGTACTTTATCTTATTTCAATTTTTCTATTTGTATGTTATTAATTAATTAATTAATTTTTAAATTTTATTATTTATTTCTTGTTTGTTTCCACTGTTAGTGTTTTAATGCACTACTTTAACCACATGTCATACTTTAATGAATGAGACTCATGGAAACAAATGCAGACCAAACGTGAACATTATGAGTCACACTCGTGGAACAAAAGTTGGGCCAAAGTTTTTATGTATGTTGGATATGCCTCTATTCAATATGTTTATAATCCAAAAAGTAATTCACAGTCAAAGAAAGGAAACATACACTGATAATCAAATAAATATAGCAGAGTTTATGTCAAAATATGTCCCACTGCCGGACAACAAAAAGCATGGAAAACCATTACTAGGTGAAACACCACTTCAACTCCAAGCACAATATTGGACCCATTTCTGGACACACATTGATCCTATGCCTAAACAAAGATTGATCAGGATGTGCAAAATTTGCATAAAACACTAAGTATGAAATGAAATAACAAGAAAATGGTCAGAGGGTTAAATGGCATTACATCTGCCACAGTGCTTTTGAGAATAATGTGCCGTGCAGGGCTACTAAATTTTAGAATTGAAGGTCTTTTCTATTAGAAATTTGTTCAAGGGAAGCATTTCTTAATGTAATTACATTTCTTGTTGACAAAATCTTTGTTCAGGTAACATGTTATTACAGTCCTTCTCCAGATGTCACACCTGAAGACACCTTATGAATATTATAATTTCTATTAAAGTATTACTTGTGTCTAAAATTTATATTTAAATTTTAAAGTATTATTTGAAATAGTGTAGAGTTCTGTTTGTTTGTGTGTGTGTGTGTGTGTGTGTGTGTGTGTGTGTGTGGTGACCATCTCGCACATCACTGTACCCTCTTCCACATGTTCCAATGGCTTAGGTACAGATTTCATCAAACAAAATGGTACAACAAGGGGTTAATCAAGGTTCTTTAACAATACACTTACCTAGTTCATGTATTTTTTCTCAAATATTCTTTATGTGCAAGAATTTACTTGATCAGGGTTTCAGAAAAGAAAAGATAGTGTCCATGCAGAAAAATATGTGCATAAACTAGCATGTCAGTTGTTTGCATCGGCTGTTAGAACTAATTACATTTATGACAGTGAATGGGGTCACAAAGAAAAGCATCCTTATGAAATGGGTTACAAATGAAAAAAAAATCGAGACGACTAAATTTGTACATTGCTGCAATGGATGGAGAGCAAATCTTCAAAGGGTAACTAAAAAAACAATAGGTGTATATGAATTTCTAGTATGTAATTCACTTACCATCTTTAACAGTTGCCTCAAATAAACTGTACTTTCTCCACTCTAAATTTTGTGTCTCTACATCAACCACTTCCTTTCTCATAGTCAACTGACTAATCATCATACTTTCTTTAGCAGCAGGCAAATACTCATGTACGAGTGAGTCTTTTATTGCAGTCCAGTCTTCTAATGATGTATGATATGATGGGAAGAGACTATCCTTGTAATGTTGTGTCTGGCTGTAGAGTACAAACAAAAGAAGGGGTGAGTATGAAAAATCAATATACAATACATTTATATTACACAAAAGGCACCTGAAATGCTACAAGAGAAAGCTGCTGAGAAGGACATAAGTAAAGTAATGCAAATATGGGTAACACAGTGCCCACCTGGCTAGCCATGTGATCAACATGCTGCTTCCCTAGCAGGAAGGCATGCTGATCCCTGGCACGAATCCACCCAGTGGATTAGTGTCGAGGTTCGGTGTGCCAGCCAGCACGAAAATCTTTTTTAAGGCAGTTTTCCATCTACCTTGGCAAATGCGGGCTGGTTCCCTTTATTCCGCCTCAGTTATTGCTGCGTAAACACTGTCTCCGTGTATGCGTACACAATAATTATTCTACCATGCAAACATTTACGGTTACACTTGTCTGGTATGAGATGTTCGTGGGGGAGGGGGGAGAGAGAGAGGGGGGGGGGGGGGGGACGGTCCACTTGGGGCCAAACCACACTGGGTTAGGTAAAGGGGCAGCAGTCGGGGTGGGTGGACTGCCGTGCCCTGTTGTGGGCTTGTGAACCATTGAGGGCTACGGTGGGATGAAGCTTCTCCATCGTTTCTATGTCCCCGGTTTAATACACAATGCACAATGGGTAATTGGTAATTCAACCATGTTCAGAAAGATTATTTACTTTACTTTTCATGTTACACACAAAAAAACAGTCCAAACTTCTTACTGTCTCATTTCATTCAGTGTAAATGCATTAATAATAATAAAAACTAGAGAATAACACAGGATTCATGTGCAAATATGGAAAACTATTGAAAAACTCTGCACCAAACTGTCCACATGCCATATATTGAGTTGTGTCATAACTAGTGCCTCAATATCTCCAAGGTACAAAATGCTCATTACAAGACTGATAAATTAAATTTAGCACTTTGAAAACACATAATTACATATATCATCCTCCATTTGTGCACCTGCAGACCACAACTTGCAGGTGTTATTCAAGCTATGAAACCAAATACTACACACAGTGAGAAGACAAACAACGGAAAATCTAGGATGGAATAACAATATGAATTAGGATAGATTGCTACTCACTACTTAGAGAAGGTGTTGAACAGCTTTTCATACAAAACTGGAGAAAGAAAGCGTTCAAAGTTATTGAAAAAATATGCATATCATTCCAGTTTCCAAGATGAGTTGTAGAACATGTAGGAACAACTATAGGCCCACATCAATTATGCCAGATTTTAGAATGTATAAAGAGTGATCAAAGAATTCCCATTCAAAGACCGTACAGTCCAGAATCAGCATGTCGATCACCCACAATCACCATGAGCACTGACACAACCATCACACTGGTGCACGAGTTGAAGAGACTTGTTTGGTAAAATACTGTGTCCTGCTGTGTCAAGGACTCCCTAACTGCCTGCTGCACATCTTCGTCTGGCAGAAATCGTTGACCCTTCAAGTCCTTTTTTAAGGGACCAAAGGTGTGATAATCATGTTGGGGAGAGATCAGGACTATAGGGTGGATGCTCAGGTCTCTCCCACTTGAGTTGGCATAACTTCTGCACTATGACATCTGCGATATGGGGACTCACATTTTCATTAATGTGGCACACCATTCCACAATGCTGGTTTTCAATGGACATTCTGCCTCTTACACAGTCTTTGTTCTCCAATGGATGTCTGCCAGTGTTTGTCCTTTGGGAGCGAAAAAAAGAATAACAGCATGCTGGTCTTGTTTGGACACATTTGGTATTAACATCACCATAGTTCATGTTTCTGCGTTTACAGCTTGCATGACAGAATGACACGAATCCACATTAACCCATAGTCTACAAGTCAGTGCTTATATTGCACAAGCGGCAAGACGCAGTCAATACCTTCGCTGTGCAGTGCCCATGGTACTGTTATCGACGACTGTGCCGCTAAAGCGGAGTTATTGAACGCAGTTTTCCGAAATTCCTTCACCAGGGAAGACGAATGGAATATTCCAGAATTTGAAACACGAACATCTGCTAGCATGAGTTTCTTAGAAGTAGATACCTTAGGGGTTGCGAAGCAACTCAAATCGCTTGATACGGGCAAGTCTTCAGGTCCAGATTGTATACCGATTAGGTTCCTTTCAGATTACGCTGATACTATAGCTCCCTACTTAGCACTCATATACAACCGCTCGCTCACCGATAGATCTGTACCTACAGATTGGAAAATTGCGCAGGTCGCACCAGTGTTGAAGAAGGGTAGTAGGAGTAATCCATTTAACTACAGACCTATATCATTGACGTCGGTTTGCAGTAGGGTTTTGGAGCATATACTGTATTCAAACATTATGAATCACCTCGAAGAGAACGATCTATTGACACGTAATCAGCATGGCTTCAGAAAACATCGCTCTTGTGCAACGCAGCTAGCTCTTTATTCGCACGAAGTAATGGCCGCTATCGACAGGGGATCTCAAGTTGATTCCGTATTTCTAGATTTCCGGAAAGCTTTTGACACCGTTCCTCACAAGCGACTTCTAATCAAGCTGCGGAGCTATGGGGTATCGTCTCAGTTGTGCGACTGGATTCGTGATTTCCTGTCAGGAAGGTCGCAGTTCGTAGTAATAGATGGCAAATCATCGAGTAAAACTGAAGTGATATCAGGTGTTCCCCAGGGAAGCGTCCTGGGACCTCTACTGTTCCTGATCTATATAAATGACCTGGGTGACAATCTGAGCAGTTCTCTTAGACTGTTCGCAGATGATGCTGTAATTTACCGTCTAGTAAGGTCATCCGAAGACCAGTATCAGCTGCAAAGCGATTTAGAAAAGATTGCTGTATGGTGTGTCAGGTGGCAGTTGACGCTAAATAATGAAAAGTGTGAGATGATCCACATGAGTTCCAAAAGAACTCCGTTGGAATACGATTACTCGATAAATAGTACAATTCTCAAGGCTGTCAATTCAACTAAGTACCTGGGTGTTAAAATTACGAACAACTTCAGTTGGAAGGACCACATAGATAATATTGTCGGGAAGGCGAGCCAAAGGTTGCGTTTCATTGGCAGGACACTTAGAAGATGCAACAAGTCCACTAAAGAGACAGCTTACACTACACTCGTTCGTCCTCTGTTAGAATATTGCTGCGCGGTGTGGGATCCTTACCAGGTGGGATTGACGGAGGACATCGAGAGGGTGCAAAGAAGGGCAGCTCGTTTTGTATTATCGCGTTATAGAGGAGAGAGTGTGGCAGATATGATACACGAGTTGGGATGGAAGTCATTACAGCATAGACGTTTTTCGTCGTGGCGAGAGCTTTTTAGGAAATTTCAGTCACCAACTTTCTCTTCCGAATGCGAAAATATTTTGTTGAGCCCAACCTACATAGGTAGGAATGATCATCAAAATAAAATAAGAGAAATCAGAGCTCGAACAGAAAGGTTTAGGTGTTCGTTTTTCCCGCTCGCTGTTCGGGAGTGGAATAGTAGAGAGATAGTATGATTGTGGTTCGATGAACCCTCTGCCAAGCACTTAAATGTGAATTGCAGAGTAGTCATGTAGATGTAGATGGGAGCTGTGCTATGTTGCATATACGCTGCAGCAATACCCCCAAGTGAAAACTTTTTGATCGCTCCTTATGTTTTATGGTGATGTCTAATGACCTGTTTCAAGATCAAAAATTTCCACTATAGGATCTTACATAGGTTCTGTAGGCAACAAACTTGTGAAACCAACTCATTATTTCATTTCAAAACCCAGAAGATAGTAATTACTGGCACTCAGGTTGATGCCTTATTCATTTGCGGCTCGAAACAATTCCATGCTGTCATTTAGTTAATAAAGTATGAGTATATAGAATATCAGACTGGTGCTTGATTGAATTAAATAGTTCCCAGCAAATAATACACAGCATGCCATTCTTAATGAATAGAATACCGAGACCAACAGTGGCCTTGTGTGAGATATACATAAGTATCATAAAAATGGAAATTCCTCGATGGGGCAATCGTAAAATAAGTGAAAGACAACCACTCACATAGAACAGATTGATGGGCTGAGCACAGATACACTAAACAGAAAACATCATTCACAATAGCTTCCAAGCTCTAGATGTTTTTCTAGCTAGAGCACACACCGCACACGCGCACACACCGACCCTGCCTGCCAAATCATTTATGTACACAGAGAACAGCAGCAGGCCTATCTCACTTCCCTGGGTCACTCCTGGCGATAAACTTGTCTCTGACAAACACTCACTGTCGAGGACAACATTCTGGGTTCTATTATTTAAGAAGTATTTTGTAGGCTGGGTGTGCGGTGGAACACTACCTTGGCATAGTGGGTAGGATTTTGGGTGGGCTGTCACTCATATCAGGGCACAATCAGAGGTAGTCAAAGATCTGGTGGAGGATGTGGTTGAGCTTTTCAAGGTCATGCCAATACAGGCTTTGATAAGGTTATCAGTATATTTCAACATTCCCCCGCTTTCCACTGCAAATCTGGCAACCCAGGTGGCAAGGCTGAAAGAAAGAGACTTCTTGACATGAAACAGGTGACACCTGTAAAAGTGGAGATACTGACTGAGGCTGGTGCACTTGACATGGACAGATGTAATTATGGAGCAATCTGAGAGGTGAAGAGTGACATCTAGGAAGATGGCTCGATGAGTTGAGAAGGACGAGAAGCAGCAGATTTGGAAATAAGTTTTGAAGTTCTGGAGGGAAGAGCAAAGGTTGTCCTTGCCGTGACTGAAAATCGTGAAAATGCCATCAATGAATCTGAACCATACAAAAGGGCTTTAGGTGTTGACTAAATAGGAATGATTCCTCCTGATGGTCCATAAATAAGTTGTCAAAGAAAGGTGCCATGTGAGTACCCATTGCAGTACTACAGATTTAGCATTTAAAAGTGGGTTCAAATGGCTCTGAGCACTACGGGACTTAACTTCTGAGGTCATCAGTCCCCTAGAACTTAGAACTACTTAAACGTAACTAACCTAAGGACATTACACACATCCATGCCCGCGGCAGGATTCGAACCTGCAACCATAGCGGTTGCTCAGTTCCAGACTGTAGCGCCTAGAACCGCACGGCTACCCTGGCCAGCAATAACTGTGGGGCAGGATGCAGTTGGTTAAGAGAATTAGGAAAGAGGTGGTGTGTTTGTTATCAGGAGGACATTGGGAAAGGATGCTCCGACTACCTCTTATCATGCTCTGGGTCATTCCCTTTAAGTTGGCCCACGTGCAACACCCGTTCCACCACCTCCAACTGTAGTATAGTAACATGCATTTCGAACTCAACATAAGACAGTGCCATACGTGAAAGCATCAGGGTATACGCTATACCTGTGGATAGGAAGATATTGATGCACACATCATAACTCTATAATAATGTAGAACTGGAGGAATCCAACAGACGAGAGAACGGCCTGCAGAAGAGTAACTCGAACTAACAGTAGGCAAGAAAAACATCACAGACAGACTGTGGACAAAACAACAGACCAGGACAACTTCAAACAACCTAGACAACAATGAGCCACTAAGTGAAACGTTTGCCACAGTTATGATACCAAGGCCAAGAGCAGCAGAGACACTAATCCAAGATGTGACCAAAGAGAGTAATCGGGTGACAAGCATTGTAGTTACCAAACAGTCCTAGTACAGTGGAGATGGATCCGACAATATCAAACACGAGCACTGAACCGAGAAGCTGTGTGGTAGGTTGCCGCTTATATACCGGCCACGTGGAACACTACTGGCCACTGCATTCATGTGGCGAGACAGTGGCACTTCTCTTGCCACATGCACAGTGCTGTTTAGCCGCAGTGCAGCCTAACAGCCATCAAGTCCATATCCTCTGGCAGCTATTCAACCTCTGTGGTGCACAATACCAGATCCCACCCCCCCAAAACAGGTGTATACGGGCATAAATGTTTTGGACAGTTCTGTCGGGGCCAGAAACGTCTGGGTGAAGACCTCATCCCTTCTATTTCTGGTTGTCAGAAGGGAAGGGAGGGTGTTAGGCGGTGTCTATTGTGACTTCACTGGAGGTGAGGGTGCTGGAAGGTTCCCCCAATCCTCGTGGTCGCAGAAGGTAGTGCCAGTACGCCCAATGCAGTCACCAGTGGTGGTCCTGCAGCCTAACAGCTACCAGAAGACAGAGGGGGACGGAGGAGCGGTGGCAGCATGTATGACACTGTGCCCGAGGTTCGAGCTGGTTGTGATGGCAGCAGTTGAGCCCTTTCTGTGTCTAGACAGATGTAACTTGTCACCTATGGGTCTTGACTACTTTTTCTGGTATCCACGATGCAGTACTTCCAAAGGAGTGGGCCCACACAGCTGCCCCAGGTGTGAAACGCTAGGAAGGCTAAGGGTGGGCTGCAGATGGGGGCCAGCATAAGAACGTGAAGCAGGGTCCACAATTTCCACCTGTGAAGGAGCTTATTGGAGCTACAACAATCAACTGGCATGGTATAACAGATGCTCATAAACAGGGCGACGGCTGATGCAGTGACAGAGGATTCAACAGCTTTCTTCACTGGAGAAAGGACAGAGCAGATGGCTGAGAATATCTTTTACACCACTGGCCATACAGAAGTCTTTGACAGTAGAGCCCATTAATTGGGGTCCACTATCAGTGACCAAAGTATGAGGTAACCTTTCAATGACCAAATCCTCGGCCAAGGCAATGAGGGTGGCATTGTTCGTGGTGGACATAATTCATGCCACATATGTGTGCTCTGAGCTGGCATCCACATTGAACAACCACACAATCCTGAAAATGGACTTGCAAAATTGAGATGGTTGCGGAGTGTATACCAGGACGCAAATTATTTTGGATGTGCTGCTTGGTGCCAGGTGCACACCATGCAGCCACAGATCATTCTCTCAATTTTGCCATTGATACCACGCCAGCACACGTTACAACAGGCCAACACCTTCATGCAGGATATCCTGCAATGACCTCGGTGCAGCAACCTCAGGATTTTTTGCTGCAATTCGGCTGACATGATTACCTGATGCATGTCAGTCTGTCACCAAAAGAATAACATCATCGACAATTGAGAGACTGGGAGAAATGTGTTTAAAGGGGTTGAGCTCAGTCGCCAACTGATGGGTGAGGTAGGCTGGTCAGTTGTTGGTCACTTAGCGGAGGAGCTACCATAGGGTGAAGTCACAGTGTGTGGCAGTGGTGACACTTGCACCTGCAATGGGAAAACTTCTTAATGCATGTTGTAGTACAGTATCAACGTGGAAGCAGAGAACTTCCTGTTGGTTGAAATAAAGATCTGGGCCAGCAGGTAGACAGGTCAAGGTGTAGGCACGGGAATGTTGTATCATGGGCCTAAACTGGACAGTGTAATTGTAGGCACTCAGGAACAATGCCCTGTGCTGGAGGCAGTGAGCTGCTCACTCTGGGAAGTTGGAACAGCACCCAAGTAAGTGGTGTGCAGCTGAAGGGTGATGTCTCTATGAAAATATGGGGTGCACCACAAATCCGGCTTAAATAGAAGCTAACACAGAGCAAAGATCATCTAGTTCCTGGAAAGGGACTGCAGTGGATGTGATCTTGTTTTTGTCGGAGGTAGAAAACCCAAACAGTGTAAAAATATTGTGGAGAAAAATGTTAATAGCTAATAGGTGGTCAACAACAAATAACGTAATCAGCCATATAACATGTTTGTAGGCTGCAGTAACCAAGAGCCCTCCATGAAGGGGAATATGGCTGTTTTGCTCTATGTAGCACTACACTGTCATATGTAAATAGTTTCTTGTACTTAGGCCACATTGCTTCTGTGAGTGGCTGCGTATGGCAGCCTTACAAGGATGGCTCGATGTAACTGTTTCCATAGGCCACCAAATGCTAGATAGAGTGATCGAACAGATGATGCCCCCCCCCCCCTCCTCCCATGTCCACCTGAAAATGGCTGTCCACATTACAAATGTGGAGCACGAGACATAACTCCCTCACAGAAGGGTCCCCCAGCAGGACTACTGACTGTGGCGTATATACCGTGTCCTGACGCTTTCTTCAGGTGGGATGGGAGCATGTTGTGTGGCTGTGGCAAATTCTTTGCCACAAAGTGTGCAGGTTCCCCAGTGATCTGGACATTCTGCCAGGGAGTTAGTGGAAAAACACTGGGCACGATGGGAGCAATTGCCGTGACCTGCGACAAGGTGTGATCAGAGGCTCAGATGCCATAGAAATGTCAGGCAAGTACGAATCACAATGGTGCTGCAGCCTGGGGGCTCTCCTAAGCCTGTAGCACAAGAGTGAAGCGCATGGAGGCACAATGACTGCCGCAAATTGTGACCTCATCATAAGTCATTCTCTAGCAGCCTGTGCAGTTTTGAACACGTGTGCTACGCTCAAAATGTCCTCCCTCCCAATGAGAGGTTACCTAGTTTTAGTGCTGCAGTGCACACTTCTGGATCTGGTGCAAGCTGGACCACCACTTCACGAACCAAAGGATCTATGTATGAAGCCTTGCAGCCTTGAGTGATGCAACCAAAATAACATTTGCAGTTGATACCTTTCAAATCGGTGCCCTATGAGCAGTTTGACTGTCCCAGCCATTTATGGTACTGATGGAACTCGAGCCTGGAGGCAACCACATGCTATCTCTGGGACTAATAATCAGAAAAAAAGAATGCATATCTCCTGAAAGGAGATTATGACACGGTCTGACAGATGGAACACCTTTCTGAGCAGAAAGAACTTACCTGGTAAAGCACAAGACAAAAATAATGATAGCTGCAATTAATTATCCACGACTTAAATGCTATGAAATGCTGTTTCAGATGATGTAAGTATGTGCCACAGTCATGCTTAGCACTGTCTGTGCAGGTGTAAAGTGTTTACAGCACACCAGTCGGTAAAGGTAAAGTGTAAAAATCGATAAGCAGGTGCTGGATCAAGAGTGCCTATCACGGGAGGGGCCTGAGACACACCGACAAGCAACTTGCCACCAACGCCCTCTAGACAGCAAGTATTTAGGTCGCCACCACTGATCTGAGACCTCACTGACTCACTCTCCGGTTTGGCATCTGTCAGATAGTTACAGAGTAGGCTTAGTTCGTAACAGGCTATGATAGTATATAGCATCCAGATTAGTGACTATAGTGAGACTAAAGTTTGTAATTGCAAGTCGGTTGGTTGGTTGGGGAAGGAGACCAGACAGCGAGATCATCAGTCTCGTCGGATTAGTGAAGGAAAGGGAAGGAAGTCGGCCGTCCCCTTTCAAAGGAACCATACCGGCATTTGCCTGGAGCGATTTAGGGAAATCACGGAAAACCTAAATCAGGATGGCCGGACGCGGGATCGAACCATCGTCCTCCCGAATGCGAGTCCAGTGTAATAGCAAGTTCACCGATATTGTCTGCAAGAGTACTATTACAGATGAGCTTGTACCACAACACATGGGCTCTATTGCAGTTAAGCATCCAGTCCAACAAGTGCATTTGTGTTGTAGAAAGAGGATACTGTCCACCCATAACAAGCTCCTCTCCCTTACTTCCTTACAACACATGGCACTACATCATCAAAATATGGAAATGATGGAGGATATGGGAGTGCCAGTAGTGGAAGGTAGGGAAGCCTGGTGCAACTGGGTATCAGGTGCTCCGAGTCTGTCCGCCTGAAGCTGAAGTGACTTCTGTAACAAGTCTAACTGGAGCTACTGCTCTGCTGCTGCATTAATTGCTACTGTTACCCCAGCGAGAAAACCAGTTTAGCACCCATGCTACTGAATAACTTCCTTTTACCTCATCGCCCATGCTACATCTGTGGGTAGTCAGATTTTGATGCACACACTGAAGCTCCAAAAAAATGGAGAAACGGAGGAAGCTGCAAAGTGGGAGAGCCGGCAGCAGAAGAGTTACCCAAATTAACAGGAGGCAAGGAAAATGCAGACAGACAGACTGTGGACAAGGCAACAGACACGAACAAGGACAAACAACATGGACGACAACAAGGTGCTAAGCAAAGCCTTCACCAAAACCATGAAAAGAACACCAAACAGAGAGACAAATCCAAGATGCGAACAAAGAGAGTAATCGGATCAAAAGCAAAATAGTTATCAGGCAGTCCTAGTACAGCAAAAACAGATTTGACAGTATCAAGCACGAGCACTGAACTGACCGGTTGTGCAACGGGCAGCTGCATATGTACCAGCCGCATGGAACACTATTGGCACTACTGGCTGTCATAATGAAATGAGGAGACTGGTGCTCTCACCATGCATGAACAGCATTGCACAGCCACAGTGCCACTTAATGACCATCCAAGTCCACTTCCTCTGGTGAGCATTTAAACTTCACATCGCCCAATACAAGATTATATAGCAGCTATGCTCCAACAACTGTACAGCATTCTATGGGTGCATGACAAGTTACCAACTATCTATTTGCACGAATGACTATCACCAAACTGTGGCAAACCACAAACTTGACCATCCCGTTGCCGAACATGATACACACCACAATATGAATGACTTCAATGGCTGCTTCAGTATGCAGGCCATTTGGGTACTCCCTTCCAGCACAAGTTTCTCTGAACTTTGCAGTTGGGAACTGTCCCTCCAACATATTCCGCACTCTAGCGATCCCTCTGGGCTAAATCTCCACCAGCCTGTTCCCACTGCCTCACCTTACCTTTTCCCTCAACTCTACTGTCCACACCACTGCTTCTCCCCCTTTGTCAACCAATCTCCCTCTCTCTCCACTCCCTTTCACCATCTTTGTCTTCATCTTCACCTTCGTCTTCTTTCCCACCTTCATTCCCCCCACCCCCCTCTTCCTATATCACTTTTTGCTGTTCTCTCTGTGTTTTCTCTTGTTGTGTGGTTGCGAAGTCACCCGATCATAGATCTGCCTCTTTCCCACTACACCCTCCTTATCTCCTTTCCTACCTTCTCCCCATCTCGATCAGCTCAGGCAACTATTTTCAGTAAACAAGTGTCAATAATTAGTGTCACTGTTTATCTTGAAAATCTGCTAGTGCTCAAAAACTAGTGTGAATACTATTTCTATTATGTGTTTATGTGCCACCCATTAGTCAGCTATAGGTGAGTGGTTGCCTTTCCTTTATTTTACACACTAAAACTATAATGATGCTATGTAACACAATCATCATACCAGTCATAACCTATGGAGCAAAAACACGGAATTCAGTTTAATTAGAAGAACACCAGTTACAAGTATTTGAAAACAAAATTTCTTTGGTCCATACTATGATAATGAATCACAAAGCTGGAAGAGAAGACTTAACATAGAAATTCATGTGCTATCACAGCAAGCAACAATAATCAAATTAATGAATTCCAGATGACTTCAATCAGCAAGCTCTCTCATGAGAACAAAGATTTTCATGCGGTTTCAAGAACATTCATGGAGAAATAATTTGGTGAGAGACCAAGAGAGAGATCCAGGAGTATATGGGCAAATAAAATTAAAATAATATCTAACTGGATGGGTGCAAACAACTCGCAGAAGAAGCACAAGACCAAAGCATTTGGAGGCAATATGTGAGGCCGGCATTGGAGCTACATTTAGCTTACACGCCATTAAGAAGAAGGAAATCTAAAACTTTTTTGGATGAATAAACAAGCACTGAATTGCGATGCAATCAGACATTGAGATATAAATCAAACTTGCAATTTGTTGGTCCATGTTCTCTGGAACATTTTCAAAATCAAACAAACTTACTCCTGAGGGAGAGCACTCTTACATTTAAATAACATCAAACATTACAGAACATATTATGTTGGTACATAAGTTTGGAGGTTTTTGTTTTGTATGTTGGTATCATAGTTTCTATGGGTTTGTTTATTGACTGCCATTTTTTATTTGTAGCTTACTTTTACTAATTGAATTTACATATTGACATTCTATCTTTGAAGAGAGTGAGTGGAGCTGTGGATACTAGAAAATGGATTGTTAAGTGGAGAAATCAGAACATTTCCGACTTATTCCCTTGTTTGAGTTCAAAACATGGGTGACAGCAGTGGAGGCAGTCAAAGATTTGCACTGCCATGAGGATAATGCCACTAAATATGAGAACGGCAAGAGAATTATTTTCCTGTTTTAAGGGTTTGATGAAGATAATTTAATCTCACTAATCCACAATGATCTATGCTGTGTACTCTAGAACTGAAAAATGTGATGAACTGTGATCATAGCCTATTTGTAGGGACATGAAAAATTAGCATTTGCAGCAAATGCAAACATATGTATGAGGTCTGCCTCAAAATTTGAAATTACATAGTAAAGGCTGTTCCATAGAAAATTGTATCTGTATGAACCATTTTATTACAGATAGTTTGAAATAGTTTTCTGCATATAAATGTTGACTAAGTCACTAATTTTTGATTAATGGTATTATACAACCTCTGAAAAAATCCAATCTGGAAAGAGAATGTGTGTACGAACATATCTGGAAAATAAAGAGCACTCCTGTGCACCAATGCAATGACGTATCAGTGGAGTCATAAGTTATGCTCTGGCCCCATTTCTAACAGTGGGTGGCTGTGCAGTAGCCATACTAAATGCTTTGTGACCTCTGCATTGTTTATAGTTCATTATTTTGTTTCCTCACTTTGAAATGAGCAAAGTGGCTAACCTACAGTGATACAGCACCATAACAGACCAGCAATCCAGTTGTCAATTCTGCTGTCACAGAAGCACAGAACACGCATGTGGGCTGGCTGGCTGCAAGAGGGAGGCGATGCCCCCCAACACTACCACTCCTCAACTATCGGGTGTTCAAAATTCTCGTTTGTTTACACTCGCAGTCACCTGCTACCTGCTATGTTGTAGTATCCACACTGTAGTGACTGCACCAAAAAAATTTCCTGCATGGACACAATTATTTTTGGATCTACTTTCATTCTTTTATAATTATCAAACTGGATGGGAGAAGAAAGTTAATGTTGAGAAACACTTAAATTAAAGAAGCACTATGCTCATAGGTTGGAAAATGTTGAATGCTTAAATAGAGCCAAAATAAGAAAACAAGCAAAGAGTATTTTGGGGGAAAAAAAACTGCTGAAGTTTTTGCAGGAAGAAATATTCCAATTTTCTATTATTATACGCTAAACTATTTATTCTCTTTTCTTATAATTTTATTTTCAATGGTTTTTTTTCTTTTTATTTCCTTTTTTCCCCTTTTGCAAGCAATTTTGTTTTCAGGCACATAGTATGGCAAACTTTGAAACTTATATGTCTAACCTTTTACGAAAAAAACATGCTTATTTCTGCAAAAATTGATGCTTAAACTTTGCCAAAACAGATGTTTAAAACAGCCAAAACAGATTCTTAACACATCCAAAACAAACTATCTTTTTAGGTCTCTCAAAGAAACATTTTTCTTCTTCCAAAAACTGTCCTCTTCAAAAGTTAAGTGGTCAAAATTATCATATTACAAGAGATTTCAATCTTCCAGTGCAATCCTTCCAAAATTCCAATGTTATAATTTTGGATGCCTAATTTGTCCTACCATAAAAATGTATAAATTTCCCAGAACTACATGTTAGTTTGTAAAATAGGCCTATTAGAAAATTTAACTTCTCAAAAAGTTCTTGGTGGGCTTTTGTAGATACAGGTGGGCAGAAACTTAAACTCCATAAAACACAACCATAATTAATATAAATTTAAGAATACTGGTACCATAGTAAATGAAACGTGGTTTCTGCTTGATATATTTATGTAATTTTTGTTTTTTTCTGTTAATATTTAAAACATAACAGTCTTGTATTTGACATATTGTAATTTATGTACTACTCACACTTATACAGTCACCAAGCACAAAGACATATTTAGATGGGGTTGAGTTTTCAGCCACTACAGGCATTATGTGCAGTAAGTTGTCCCTGTCTGTCACTCACTACACAAACTTTCATGTTAATAATTAATGGAAAATCTCATATAAAGATGTGAAACAAATACTAACAAAGAGATAGAGGGGCTGGCCAGTACTTACCTCAGCTCAGTACAGCCGATAGATACACAAAAAACAACCGAAAATTTAAGTTCCTAGCTTTCGGAATAAATGTTCCTTCATCAGGGAGGAGAGAGGGGAAAGAAAGGGAAGAAGGGAAAGTGGATTTAGTTACTCACAACCCAGGTTATGAAGCAACAGGGAAAGGAAAACAGGGAGGGTAGCAAGGATGGAGGCATGGTTGTCAGAGGGAAGCTTTCTTTGAATGTTTGCTGTGAAGACACTGCTCAGCCAACTTAAACTACCATGTCCCATCTCAGTAGCACTGCCTAGCAGTCACTTAAGCAAGGTGACCCTTATAATATGTTGTCTGATTCTTCTTGGAATGTATACACTCTAAATTTTATCAGCAAATACTTCCATTATGCTCTATACCTCATTTGTTGAATCTTCCACTGGTGTTTAATGCGTTCACACTTAATTAATGAACCTCTGATGAAATGTCTGAATCTTCCATTAATCCTATTTGGTAAGGGTCCTAGACTGATAAGCAATACTGAAGCATATGCCAAATGAGGCTTTTGTTAGCTACCTTTTTTGTAGGTGAATGACATCCAGGCATCCTGCAAAGAATTTCAGTCTCTCATCTGCACTTTCTACAATTAGTTTCATAATGCCATTCCACTTTCAGCACTTTGAATGCATTATCTTAGATATTTTACAGTTTTATGTTTCCAGTATGACTGAATGCTAGATCTACATTTACATAAATATTCCACAAGCCACCGTATGGTGCATGGCTGAGAATAACTTGTACCACATTTGGTCATTTTCTTTTCTGTTCCACTCACAAATACAATGAGGGAAAAATGAGTAACTATACGTCACCAAATGAGCGCTAAGTTTTCTTATTGTATCTTCTTGGTCCTTTGAGAAATGTATGTTGCTGGAAGTAGAATCATTTTGCAGTCAACTTCACATGCCGGTTCTTTAAATTTTCTCAACAATGTTCCTTGAAAAGAGTGTCATCTTCCTTCTAGGAATTTCCATTTGTGTTCCCGATGCCTCTTGGTAATACTTGCAAGTTGATTGAACCTACTGGTAACAAATTTAGTAGCCTGTCTCTGAATTCCTTCGATGTCTTCCTTTAATTTGACTTGTGGGGATCCCAAACACTGAAGCAGTACTCAAGAATGGATTGCACTAGTGTCCCATACATGGTCTCTTTTATAAATGAGCAATGATGTCCTAAAATCTTTCCAATAAAATGAAGTTGACCATTTCCCTTCCCTACTACTATCTTTCCATGCTTTTTCCATCTTTCCATGCTTTTTCCATCTTTCCATGCTTGTTCCATTTCACATCATACTGCAATGTTATGCATGGATTTTTGACCAAGGCGACTGTCAATCAGCGCACTCCTAATGTTGTATTTGAACATTAAGGGATTGTTTTTCCTAATTATCCACATTAATTTATATTTTTCTACATTTAGAGCTAGCTATCATTCATCACACCAATTACAAATTTTGTCTGTCATCTTGTATCTTCCAACAGTCACTCAATGATGACACCCTTCTGTATACCACAGCATCACCACCAAACAGGTGCACATTGCTGCTCACCCTGTTCGTTAGATCATTTATGTATACAGAGAATACGAGTAGTCCTACCACAATTCCCTGAGGCACTCATGATGATACCCTTGTCTCTGAGAAACACTCACCACCGAGTACAATGTACTTGGTTCTATTATTTAAGGAGTCTTCGAGCCACCCAAGTACATGGAAACCCATTCCATATTAACAGTCTGCAGTGGGGCACTATGTCTAATGATTTTTGGAAATCTAGGAATATGGAATCTGCCTGTTAACCTCCATCAATGGTACACAGGATGTAACGTCAGAAAAGGACAAACTGAGTGTTGCATGAGCAATACTTTCTGTAACTGTGCTGATATGTGAATAGAGGCTTTTCCATCTCAAGGAAGTTTTATCATATTTGAACAGAGCATACATTCATAAATTCTGAGCTAAGCCATGTTGCAGATGGTAATTTTGTGGGTCAGTTCTTTTACACTTTTTATGCACAGGAGTCACCTGCACATTTTTCCATTTGCTTGGGACTTTGCGCTGGGCAAGAGATCCAGGATAAATGAAAGCTAAGTAAGGGGCGAATAATGTAGAGTACTCTTTGTTAAATCGAATTTTAAACACTTTTAGCTGCTTTTCTGCACTGCAGATGCCTTTTAGTGTGTCCTCTATATGAAGTTCATTTCTTAAATGCCAAATTCGGAACTTTGGCTTTCCTTTATCTTGTATCGCCACACCAAACTGGTCGATGGGTGACTGGATAGAAGCCTTCAATCTGCTTAGTGGTTACATATAAGACCACAATTTTCTCAGGTTCTTGGTAAGATCTTTGTTAATGTACAACACTGACAGCAGTTGTATGCTTTGTGCATCACTCTTTTTACAGACACACAAATCTCTACTAACTTTTTCCTGTTGTCATTTATGCATTGTTTTTTGAACCATTAGTTGTATGAGAGGGAGAGAGGGAGGGAGAGGGAGAGAGAGAGAGAGAGAGAGAGAGAGAGAGAGAGAGAGAGAGAGAGTCCTGGCTAATGATTTCCAACTCTGCTGGCAATTTATTCAGTGTGTGTCAATTTTTCCAGATGATTATATTTTCGACTTCTGTGTTGCTTGACAGCCTTCCTGACAGCAGCAGTGCATGATGGGAGTGGGGTAGGAACTAGAGGAACTCCAGGAAGTAGAGCAACATGCACACCACCACCTCAAAAAACTCTCCATCCTGCTCACTTCCTACTCCCGTTTTGGAGTAACATTGTCTGCCATCTCTACAACAACTTCCAAACCTCTCCCACCTCATCTCATAGCTGACAAACCTTGTCTCACAGACCTACTACATTTACCTCACCCTCCAAAACTCCCTCCCAACATGACACAGAATCCAGAACCTAAACAGACCCAAAACACAGTCATTAACCTTCCCTCCAGAAGCCTTAGCCCCACAAAAATATCAGTACTTTCTGAAGGCCTTACCTTTCCCCCACTCCCAAATTCAATCACGCAGGGCTTGTTATGGATCTTCTTGCCTTGTCCTCATTCCTGCAGTGGAAACACTTTTTTGCTACCAACCCTACCACTCGGAGTCAACCAAAGACCAATACTGAACCCTGCTCGACTCAGTTCACACCTCCATCTAACTGCGATCCACCCCCACTGCCCCCAAAATCACACCATGTTAACTTAGCAGAACATCTCAACCTCAAACCTTGCCTCACGATCATTTCCCAAATCCCTAAACATGTAAAACCACCTCACATCTGCAGAAAGAACCGCAGTCCGTCACCTAAAAACTGGTCCTGACCTTATGATCCTACCTGCGGACAAAGGCTTTTGAACCATAAGGATTACCCGACAGAAGGACTCTGCCAGCTGCCAGATACATCCACCTAAAAACCTTGCCACAGTGACCCCATTTCAGAAATCCAGCAGGATCCCCAGTCTCTCCTCAACTCCTTAGGCCATTCCCAGAACCTCTCCCTCAAGTACATCTCTCTGCTCACCCCTATCACTCCCCTCACTCCTACCTTCTATATGCTTCCTAAAGTACATAAACCCAACCACCCAGGACACCCTGTTGTGGCCAGTTACTGTGCCCCCACTGAGAGAATCTCTGCTCTTGCAGACCAACACCTTCAGCCTATTATCCAGCACCTACCCTCCTATGTGAAAGATACCAACCATTTCCTCCAGCGACTCTCAACAGTTCCTGTCCCTTTACCACATGGTGCCCTGCTCATCACTATTGATGACCTCCCTTTACACTAACATTCCTAATGCCGATGGCCTTACCCCTATTTGACACTACCTTTCCCACCGCTCGATGAATTCCAAACCAGAAACCTCCTTCCTAGTCACCATGACCAACTACATCATCACCCACAATTTCTTCTCCTTTGAAGGCATTATCTACAAGCAAATCCAGGCTATGGCTAAGGGCACCTGCATGGCACCATCCTATGTCAACCTATGGATGGGCCATCTGGAGGAATCCTTCCTGAACACCCAAATCCTAAACCTCTTCACCTGGTTCAGATTCGCTGATGACATCTTTGCAATCTGGACAGAGGGTGCGGATACGCTATCCACATTCCTCTAAAAACTCAACAGCTTCTCCCCCATTTGCTTCACCTGATCTTACTCAACCCAACACCACCTAGATGTTGACCTCCACCTTGAAGATGGCTACATCAGTAGCTCTGTCCATATCAAACCTACTAACCACATGCAACACCTCCACTTTGATAGCTGCCACCCGTGTCTACCAGTAAGTCCCTTCCATACAGCCTAGCCACACATGGTCGTCACATATGCAGCGATGAGCGACCCCTCTTGAAATATACTGAGGGTATCATTGAGACCTTCACAGTCCATAATTATCCTCCCAAACTTGTGCAAAAACAAATCTCACATGCCTTATCTTTCCAGTCTCCCACAACCTCCCAAAGCCTCACCGTCCAGCCACAGAGGATCATTCCCCTCGTAGCTCATTACCACTCAGGACTGGAGCAACTGAATTACATTCTCTGCCAGAGCTTTGACTACCTCTCATCGTGCCCTGAAATGAGAAATGTCCTCCCATCTCTCCCACAGTCGTATTCCGCCGTCCACCCACAAAATATACTTGTCCATTCTTATACAACCCCTGCTCACAACCCCTTACCTCATGGCTCATATCCCTGTAATAGACCTAGATGCAAGACCTGCCCCATACATCCTCCCACCATCACCTACTTTAGTCCAGTCACAAACATCACCTATCACATCAAAGGCAATGCTTTGTGGGAAACCAGTCATGTAATCTACAAGCTAGGCACCAACCACTGTGCTGCATTATATGTGAGTATGACAAACATCAAGCTGTCTGTCCACATGAATGGCCACCGACAAACTGTGGCCAAGAAACAAGTGGACCACCCTGTTGCTGAGCATGCTGCACAACACGACATCATCCATTTTAATGAATGCTTCACAGCCTGGACCATATAGATTCTTCCAACCAACACCAGCTCTTCAGAATTTTTCACCCATCCAGACCCTTCCCTGCTCCCATTCCACCACTACACAGCCCTCATTCCACCAACGCACCCAGTCTTTTTACTTCTCCCCCCCTCCCCCCAAAATCTCCCCTGCCCTCTGTCAAAGCTCCCAACTGCACCTAGCTGCCCTACCCACTCTCCATCTTGAGTATGCATGCTCCCCACCAGCATTTCACTGTCTCCCACTCCTACCCTGCTATCCCTCTCCCTCCATGCCCCAGCCTCCTCCTTACCCCCACCCTGTTGCCATTCCCATCATGCACTGCTGCTATTTTTTGCAGTAAGGCTTGAGCTGTCAGAGGCTGCAGTCGTGTGTGTGTGTGTGTGTGTGTGTGTGTGTGTGTGTGTGTGTGTCTGTGTGTGTCTCATCTATTTTTGACAAAGGCCTTTGATGGCCGGAAGCTTATATTATGACAGTCTTTTTGTTGCGCCTCTCAGCAACTCAGCATCTCTGCAACATGGTGAGTAACAACTTTCCATTATATAATATTATTAATGATATGTCTTTCGCAAAAATGTAAATAGTATCTGCAATCAGTCACACTTCGTTGAATCATATGACGTGAAAGAAAATCACTGACTAAAATTGCATCAATAGACGCCCCTATTTTACTTGTTCAGTAAATTGCATGAAGATGAGAGAACTGTATCATTTTGAGTAACTTTATGCTCGACACGCAGCTGTTCAAAATTAATACTTACAACTTGGCCGTCCACCTCAAGGCTGGACCATAGATACGATCCCCGATCACAGTTCCACTTGTTTCTCTTGCCAGAAAACTCATTTTGTTAGCTATCTCTGAAATATTATAGTGAAAAATATCAGCTTAAAATATATTTTATAATTTGTTACAAATGACAGACTTAATGTTACATTCACTCTAAGTTACAGTTCCTTAATGTTACTCCCCTCCTGCTTTCACATGATCGCTCTAATGTTCATTCAGAAGGGTGGCACTCTCTCACTGTTACATATTACACATATTATGCTAGAGAGGTGCTACATCTATAAAGTACAATGCCTGATAATTGTGGAGTTCGATTGATTGGCACCGTTCTTAGCAGACAGCCTAGCTCCTTAACAATTTCAAGAGGAGTGTAGCTACACCATGAAATTTTTCTGGATGGGGACCACAGGGAACCATAAGCAGATCCCATCTGTAACAATATGGCTGAAGTACTACGGAAACCAAAGGAGTTGTAGGGAGAGAGGCTTCACATGAAACTTGGTACCAGTCCAGTAATCTCTTTGAGATTTGTCTAATAGCCATGTTAAAGAACCGAACTCAGGTTTTGGTAGTAGCATTTTATCTAAGAACTAGAAGATTCTGCATCTGCTATCTTTTGACTCCTTGTAGTCATATCCTGGTGGCTACAGTCTTGCTGGAAAGCCATGAAGATGGATAAGACAGTGATCTGCAAGAGACTCCCTTAGAAACAAGTAAAAACTGACAGGGGCCAGTTAAAGTACGCACAATAAGAGCACTGTTGATACACTGTTCATTATGCAATGATCCTTTATCAGTGATGTGCAGTAGCATTATTGCCTGCAAAACTAAATACTTTCCTTTTTTCAGAAACTTTCATTGTGGCTGCTTCACTCGAGGTGGCTGATGTTTCTTAACCACAGCCTGACATTTCTGAGACACAGATTTCAAAGTTACCCTGCTTGTACATGTAAAAAAAAAATGCACTTAATATCCAGTGTGAGGCGAAAATGTAGTATAAAGTGACATAGCATGGAGAAATATGCTGTGAAGTATCTCCATAATCATGAGAAGGGTTTCGGAAACACCATGTTGTAGCACTGAAGCACATGAAAAATTTTTGTGCACTTAAAATCCGGTCTGAGATGTAACATTAGTTATGCATTATTTCAGTTTCACATTAGCAAACTACCAAAATTTTACAGACTCAAAGTTCTTTTCATATGAAGACATGCACTGCTGTAGCAGGGAAAAGAAGGGAAACAGCAGAAAAATGCTTCCATCAGAGCACAAATGATACTAATATGCTCCTTTTTCAAAAGACTATGACTGAAAATTGGGATAGCAGGTGCCTCATTCTCCCTTCCTCAGTACCCTTAACACTTTTCCCAAAAATTTTGGCATGTGGACATATTCATGCTTCTTTATCCTGAGAGGGAAGGAGACAGTGGCAGTGGGAAATACAGACTGAAAAGTAATAAATACTGGAAAATAGCAGACAGTGGTTATAGCACAGAAAGAGCGAAGTTGACAATGGCAGCGTGAGAGAAAAGACAGATATTGTGGCAGTGGAACATTGTTGACAGTGATAAGCGAAGAAAACAATGGACACGGTGGTGGAACACTGTTGACAGTGAAAAGACAATGCTACAAAAAGAGAGAGAACAAAGGAGACTGTGTGGTTGTGAGAAGGGAGACAGTGACAATTAAAGAGAGACAAAAAAGATAATGACAATGAGTTGGGCTGAATGAGTGAGTGAGAATGGGCATGTGGGAGTGGAAGGATAGCAACAACTGAACAGTGATGGAGTGAGTTGCTATTAGGGGAGCTTGTGGGAGTGAGAAGTGAGTTGCACACTAAAAAGGGCACAAATATGATCACATGCCAAAATGTTTGGAAAATTTTTTAAAGGTGCTGATAATGGTAGAATGAGGCAGCTGGTATTCCACTTTTCAGAGTCTTTTGAAACAGGAACACATTTGCCTTTTTATGTTGTGATTGGAGCATTATTCCTCTGCTCACCTCCTTCTTCCATTTCCTTATTTGAAATTTTTTCTGCCTTAAATATAATTTTGTTTCCCCACCCAGCCGATTATTTTAAGGGAGACATTGAAGATGCCAGTGTTAACACAAATACCGGCAAAAAGCAATTCACATTAAGCAAAACTGTAAGATCAGCATGTGTGAAGATACAAAGTGAAAAGAAACTCTGCATAGAAAGGTTTAGATAAAGATAGTACTTACTTTACAAAAAATGAAATAAGTAGGATACAACAGTTTCATGTTGTGTTCAAGTTTCATCTACAAATGATACACAAAATAACATAAGCATGTACCTGTGGGAAAAGCAAATGTGACTGAACAATGGGTTTACTTTCCATTCATTATAAACTTTACACTGTGAAATTTTGTACACTTTATTAAATTTTCCATGTAGTGAAACAAAGCTATTAATGAAAATAATCACAATGTTAAATCTCTTCAAGAGGCTATAGTGTCACATAATGACAGTGCAAAGATATACTTACTGTATCTCAGTTTCCTCGGTTTTCCAGCTCTTAGGCTAGTTAATAGACCAGTTCGTTCATGAAATACTTCACCATCGTCATCATCTTCATCGTCTCCACTGGAGTCTGTTTCTTCTGCTGGATTAGAGGTTTCATGTTGTTTCAAATGTTCATGTATCTCAGATTCTTCATTACAATGATGATCACACAGCTTACATAAATAACCCTGTGAAAATGAGAGCATTAGCTTAACAGTTCAAGACCCACAATACCAGATAGTAAATGTCTAAAATTACCTACAATTTCATGAATCTCTTCAGTGCTATTTTTATTTTTCAGAAATGGTCTTTTGTAATATGAAAACGATAGTTGCTACTTACCATATAGCAGAGCTGCTGAGTTGCAGATAGGCACAACAAAAGGCTGTCAGAAAGTGAGTTTTAAGCCAATAAGGCCTTTGTCGGAAATAGACTAAACACACACACACACACACACACACACACACACACACACACACACACACAAACTACAATCTTTGGCTGCTGAGGCCTCAGTAGCCAGAGACTGTGGTTATTTGTGTGAGAACTGCATTTCCGTGAGTGTGTGTGTATGTTGTTTATTTTCGTTGAAGACCTTGTTGGCTGAAAGCTACCTTTCTGACAGTCTTCTTGTTGTGCCTAAGTGGGACTTAGTATCTCCACTATATGGTTCCATAGTATTGTTACATTCCACCCTTGGTTTTCATGGTCTGTTATTTTTATATTGTTTGGTAAATTGTCAACATAGTAAAAAAGTGACAAAAATAATTAGATACGTATTATCACATTTCTAACACTTTTCAGTTCCTCAACTGAAGTACCTTACACCCTTGACACCAGAAATAACAAACCACCTATGTCTTTGTAATGAGAATTAAGAAATAAGCATAATGAATAGAGATATTGATCATTATAATATACAACACAAACATGATTGTCAACAGGTACTGAGTACTAAAAGAGCTACAGATCACTGCCCACTTGCTGCCAGAAGGCAGTTCTATAACAAGCTACCAAATATTACAAAGCAACTCTGTTGAAATCTTTTTAATGGCAAAGTGAAACTGTTGTTAATAAGTAGAGTACTTTACTTGTCCAAAGATTTCTGAGCTCCATTATAAGTAGTTAAGTAGTACTATCTCTGTACATTGCAGTATATTAGTGATGGTAAACAGTTATGTAATGCTTTCTGGTGTTTTAAGTGTACAAAAAAGCACATGGCAGCAAATAATATTACCTTGCGTAGTGCCTTTGGGCAGTTCAAGTAGTGCTCTTGCATACTGCTAAGTTCAGATGTTTCAAACAGACAGCTAGGGTTGTTGCACTGTATTTTCCCGTTCCGTTTTATTTTCATCTTCCACCTTCCAACAAGGGAATTGGTTGGCTTTGTGTAACCAAGTCGTTCAAACAATTCATCCTGGAATAACACAAGTTGCAAAATATTACAACACTGAAACACTTTCATACCCTAAACAACAAACAAAAGCTGGAAACAAAGACTTGTCAGCACTCAATGTGTGTGTGTGTGTGTGTGTGTGTGTGTGTGTGTGTGTGTGTGTGAGAGAGAGAGAGAGAGAGAGAGAGAGAGAGAGAGAGAGAGAGAGAGAGAGAGGTGAAAATGATGCTAGCAAAGATACAGGGTGGCAATTATTGAACTACATGAAGTAAAATCATCATAACTTCTGAATGGTTTGTGTTAGCACATGCAAACTGCATGGTTGGCCATGGGGCATGATGAAAATTAGTATGGTTTTAGTTTAGCAACGAAGCCCACTTTCAATTGGATGGGTTCATCATTAAGCAAAATTGGTGGATTTGGGCGACTGAAAATCTGTGGACTGATCAGTGTGATATTCCTTGATGGCATGGTGACTACTGAATGGTACATAAAGGTTTTGAAAGGTGATTTCATCCTCATTATCCAAAATGACCCCGATTTTGACAAGATGTATTTCATCCAAGACAAAGCTCTATCACATCAAAGCAGGAGGGTGTTTGATGTCCTGGAGGAACACTTTGCGGCAGCATTCTGGCTCTGGGGAACCCAGAGGCCACTGGCATGGACCTCGATTGGCTGCCATATTCTCCGGATCTGGACACATGCAACTCCTTTTTGTGGGGCTATATTGAAGACAAGGTGTACAGAAACAACCCAAAAACCATTGCTGAACTGAAAACAGCCATTTCGGAGGTCATCGACAGCACTGATGTTCCGACACTTCAGCATGTGGAATTTTGCTATTCGTCTGCACCTCATCGCCGCCAATGATGGCACGCATATGGAACATGTCATAACCTAAATCCGAATATCTGTAATGATGTTTACATGTTGAATAAAGTGTGTGTACGCCACAGTTTGTAACTTTTTTATGTAATTCAATAATTGTCCCCCTGCAATTATTTCTATGTCATCAAAACAGGAAATTTGAACATACAAAGAACAAAGTGGGCCAAATATTGAACCTATGGGTCACAGGTAAAGATTTTTCCCCAGTCAAATGAGGATTACTTATTCCTACAGACTGACTGTCCAATATTACACTTTGCTTCTGATTAGTCAAATATAACATAAAGCTGTTACTGATCATATATTTAACATCACAAAATTTATATATTTTAAACAGAGTTGTGATTAGCTCATTCTATGCCTTAAACCAGAGGAGCTGGAGCAAGCTCACGAAGGCTGATGATATGGCTCTTATATGGATTGGGAACCCAGATGTTGACATTTAGTTAGTTTTATACGTAGTTTTAATATCTCATGAAATAGGCATCAAATGAACAAACTACAGAGAATGAAACTCATCTAGCTTGAAGGGGGAAACCAGATGGCACTATGGTTGGCCCGCTAGATGGTGCTGCCATATGTCAAACCGATATCAGTTGCGGTTTTTTAAATAGGAACCCCCACTTTTTATTACATGTTTGTGTAGTACGTAAAGAGATACGAATGTTTTAGTTGGACCACTTTTTTCGCTTTGTGATAGATGGTGCTGTAATAGTCACAATGTAGAAGTACGTGGTATCATGTAACATTCCGCCAGTGCGGATGGTATTTGCTTCGTGATACATTACCTGTGTTAAAATGAACTGTTCACCAATTACGGACTAGGTTAATATCGTGTTGATATATGGCTATTGTGATCAAAATGCCCAATGGGAGTGTGCTATGTATGCTGCTCGGTATCACAGACGACATCATCCAAGTGTCAGGACCGTTCACCGGATGGTTACGTTATTTAAGGAAACAGGAAGTGTTCAGCCACATGTGAAATGTCAACCATAACCTGCAAAAAATGACGATGCCCAAGTAAGTGTTTTACATGCTGTCACAGCTAATCAGCACATCAGTAGCAGACACATTGTGCAGGAATCGGGAGTCTCAGAAACGTCGGTATCGAGAATGCTACATCAACATCGATTGCACTCGTACCATATTTCTAAATACCAGGAATTGAATGGCGACGACTTTGAACGTCGTGCACAGTTCTGCCACTGGGCCCAAGAGAAATTACGGGACGATGACAGATTTTTTGCACGTGTTCTATTTAGTTAGAAAGCGTCTTTCACCAACAGTAGTAATGTAAACTGCCATAATATGCACTATTGGGCAATGGAAAATCCACGATGTCTGAGACAAGTGGAACATCAGCTACCTTGGCGGGTTAATGTATGGTGCAGGATTATGGGAGGAAGGATAATTGGCCCCCATTTTATTAATGGCAGTCTAAATGCCCCCCCATGAACCATGGACCTTGCCGTTGGTGGGGAGGCTTGCATGCCTCAGCGATACAGATGGCCGTACTGTAGGTGCAACCACAACGGAGGGGTATCTGTTGAGAAGCCAGACAAACATGTGGTTCCTGAAGAGGGGCAGCAGCCTTTTCAGTAGTTGCAGGGGCAACAGTCTGGATGATTGACTGATCTGGCCTTGCAACATTAACCAAAATGGCCTAGCTGTGCTGGTACTGTGAACGGCTGAAAGCAAGGGGAAACTACAGCCGTAATTTATCCCGAGGACATGCAGCTTTACTGTATGATTAAATGATGATGACGTCCTCTTGGGTAAAATATTCCGGAGGTAAAATAGTCCCCCATTCGGATCTCCGGGCGGGGACTACTCAGGAGGATGTCGTTATCAGGAGAAAGAAAACTGGCGTTCTACGGATCGGAGCGTGGAATGTCAGATCCCTTAATCGGGCAGGTAGGTTAGAAAATTTAAAAAGGGAAATGGATAGGTTAAAGTTAGATATAGTGGGAATTAGTGAAGTTCGGTGGCAGGAGGAACAAGACTTCTGGTCAGGTGATTACAGGGTTATAAACACAAAATCAAATAGGGGTAATGCAGGAGTAGGTTTAATAATGAATAGGAAAATAGGAATGCGGGTAAGCTACTACAAACAGCATAGTGAACGCATTATTGTGGCCAAGATAGACACAAAGCCCATGCCTACGACAGTAGTACAAGTTTATATGCCAACTAGCTCTGCAGATGATGAAGAAATTGATGAAATGTATGATGAGATAAAAGAAATTATTCAGTTAGTGAAGGGAGACAAAAATTTACTAGTCATGGGTGACTGGAATTCGTCAGTAGGACAAGGGAGAGAAGGAAACATAGTAGGTGATTATGGATTGGGGCTAAGAAATGAAAGAGGAAGCCGTCTGGTAGAATTTTGCACAGAGCATAACTTAATCATAGCTAACACTTGGTTCAAGAATCATAAAAGAAGGTTGTATACATGGTAGAATCCTGGAGATACTAAAAGGTATCAGATAGATTATATAATGGTAAGACAGAGATTTAGGAATCAGGTTTTAAATTGTAGGACATTTCCAGGGGCGGATGTGGACTCTGACCACAATCTATTGGTTATGACCTGTAGGTTAAAACTGAAGAAACTGCAAAAAGGTGGGAATTTAAGGACATGGGATCTGGATAAGCTGAAAGAACCAGAGGTTGTACAGAGTTTCAAGGAGAGCATAAGGGAACAATTGGTAGCAATGGGGGAAAGAAACACAGTTGAAGAAGAATGGGTAGCTCTGAGGGATGAAGTAGTGAAGGCAGCAGAGGATAAAGTAGGTAAAAAGACGAGGGTTGCTAGAAATCCTTGGGTAACAGAAGAAATATTGAATTTAATTGATGAAAGGAGAAAATATAAAATTGCAGTAAATGAAGCAGGCAAAAAGGAATACAAACATCTCAAAAATGAGATCGACAGGAAGTGCAAAATGGCTAAGCAGGGATGGCTAGAGGACAAATGTAAGGATGTAGAAGCTTATCTCACTAGGGTTAAGATAGATACTGCCTACAGGAAAATTAAAGAGACCTTTGGAGAGAAGAGAACCACGTGTATGAATATCAAGTGCTCAGATGGCAATCCAGTTCTAAGCAACGAAGGGAAGGCAGAAAAGTGGAAGGAGTATATAGGTTTATACAAGGGCGATGTACTTGAGGACAATATTATGGAAATAGAAGAGGATGTAGATGAAGACGAAATGGGAGATACGATACTGCGTGAAGAGTTTGACAGAGCACTGAAAGACCTGAGTCGAAACAAGGCCCCCGGAGTAGACAACATTCCATTAAAACTACTGACGGCCTTGGGAGAGCCAGTCATGACAAAACTCTACCAGCTGGTGAGCAAGATGTATGAGACAGGTGAAATACCCTCAGACTTCAAGAAGAATATAATAATTCCAATCCCAAAGAAAGCAGGTGCTGACAGATGTGAAAATTACCGAACTATCAGTTTAATAAGTCACAGCTGCAAAATACTAATGCGAATTCTTTACAGACGAATGGAAAAACTGGTAGATGCGGACCTCGGGGAGGATCAGTTTGGATTCCGTCGAAATGTTGGAACACGTGAGGCAATACTGACCTTACGACTTATCTTAGAAGAAAGATTAAGAAAAGGCAAACCTACATTCCTAGCATTTGTAGACTTAGAGAAAGCTTTTGACAATGTTGACTGGAATACTCTCTTTCAAATTCTGAAGGTGGCAGGGGTAAAATACAGGGAGCGAAAGGCTATTTACAATTTGTACAGAAACCAGATGGCAGTCATAAGAGTCGAGGGGCATGAAAAGGAAGCAGTGGTTGGGAAAGGAGTGAGACAGGGTTGTAGCCTCTCCCCTATGTTATTCGATCTGTATATTGAGCAAGCAGTAAAGGAAACAAAAGAAAAATTTGGAGTAGGTATTAAAATTCATGGAGAAGAAATAAAAACTTTGAGGTTCGCCGATGACATTGTAATTCTGTCAGAGACGGCAAAGGACTTGGAAGAGCAGTTGAACGGAATGGACAGTGTCTTGAAAGAAGGGTATAAGATGAACATCAACAAAAGCAAAACGAGGATAATGGAATGTAGTCAAATTAAATCGGGTGATGCTGAGGGAATTAGATTATGAAATGAGACACTTGAAGTAGTAAAGGAGTTTTGCTATTTAGGAAGTAAAACAACTGATGATGGTCGAAGTAGAGAGGATATAAAACGTAGACTGGCAATGGCAAGGAAAGCGTTTCTCAAGAAGAGAAATTTGTTAACATCGAATATAGATTTATGTATCAGGAAGTCGTTTATGAAAGTATTTGTTTGGAGTGTAGCCATGTATGGACGTGAAACATGGACGATAACTAGTTTGGACAAGAAGAGAATAGAAGCTTTCGAAATGTGGTGCTACAGAAGAATGCTGAAGATTAGATGGGTAGATCACGTAACTAATGAGGAGGTATTGAATATGATTGGGGAGAAGAGAATTTTGTGGCACAACTTGACTAGAAGAAGGGATCGGTTGGTAGGACATGTTTTGAGGCATCAAGGGATCACAAATTTAGCATTGGAGGGCAGCGTGGAGGGTAAAAATCGTAGAGGGAGACCAAGAGATGAATACACTAAGCAGATTCAGAAGGATGTAGGTTGCAGTAGGTACTGGGAGATGAAGCAGATTGCACAGGATAGAGTAGCATGGAGAGCTGCATCAAACCAGTCTCAGGGACTGAAGACAACAACAACAACAACAGTCTAAATGGTGCAATGTATGCTAGTTTCCTACGTAAGGTTCTACCAATGTTACTACAAGATGTTTCACTGCATGACAGAATGGCAATGTGTTTCCAATATGATGGATGTCCGGCACATAGCTCGCGTGCGGTCGAAGAGGTATTTAATAGCATATTTCATGACAGGTGGATTGGTCGCTGAAGCATGGCTGGCACCTTCACCGGATCTGATGTCCCCAGATTTCTTTCTGTGGGGAAAGTTGAAGGATGTTTGCTATCGTGATCCATCGACAACGCCTGACAACATGCATCAGCACATTGCCAATGCATGCGTGAACATTACAGAAGGCGAACTACTCACTGTTGAGAGGTATGTTGTTACACGTATTGCCAAATTCATTGAGGTTGACAGACATCATTATGAGCATTTATTGCATTAATGTGGTATTTACAGGTAATCACACTGTAACAGCATGCGTTCTCAGAAATGATAAGTTCACAAAGGTACATATATCACATTGGAACAAGTGAAATAAAATGTTCAAATGTACCTATGTTCTGTATTTTAATTTAGAAAACCTACCTGTTATGAACTGTTCGTCTAAAATTGTGAGTTATATGTTTGTGACTATTACAGCGCCATCTATCACAAAGCGAAAAATGTGGTCCAACTAAAACATTCATATTTCTTTACGAACTACATGAATATGTAATAAAAAATAGATGTTCCTATAAAAAAAACCTCTGTGTGTGTGTTATATACCTGTAATTGTAACTGCATGTGAGCCCCATATGAATAAATATTTTAAAAAATCCATGCCTTAGACGTTGTGGTGGTCTTTGCCCAAAGACTGGTTTGATGGAACTCCCCATCCTGTGGAAGCCTCTTCATCTCCGAATAGCTACTGCAACTTACATCGTCCTGAATCTGCTAACTGTAATCATCCCTTGGTGTCCATCTAAAATCTGTACCCCCCCCCCCCCCCCCCCCCCACACACACACACACACACTTCCCTCCAATACTAATTGGCGATCTCTTGATATCTCAGAATGCGTCCTATAGACTGATTCCTTCTTCTAGTCAGATTGTGCCACAAATTTCTTCTCTCCCCATTCTATTCAGTACTTCCTCATTAGTTACATGATCTACCCCCATAATCTTCAACATTCTTTTGTAGCGCCACATTTCAAAAGCTTCCATTCTCTTTTTGTCTAAGATGTTTATCACTCGTGTTTCACTTCCACACAAAGCTACACTCCAGACAAATACTTTCTGGAAAGACTTCCTAACACTTAAATCTATACTCGATGTTAACAAATTTCTCTTCTTCAGAAATGCTTTTCTTTCTACTGCCAATCTACATTTTATATCATCTCTACTTTGTCCATCATCAGTTACTCTGCCGTCCAAATACAAAACTCATCTACTACTTTAAGGGTCTCATTTCCTAATCCAAGTCCCTCATCACCACCTGATTTAATTCAACTACATTCCATTATCCTTGTTTTAATTTTGGTTGATGTATAATTATGTCCTCCTTTCAACACACTGTCCATTTCATTCAAATGCTCGTCCAAGTCCTTTCCTACCTTTGACAGAATTAGTGTCATTGGCAAACATTAAGATTATTATTTCTTCTTCAAGAAGTGTAATTCCTATTCCAAATTTTTCTTTTGTTTCCTTTACTGCTTGCTCAATGCAAAGACTAGTTGAGAGAGCAGCGAGACTGGGTTGTAGCCTATCCACAATGTTATTCAGTGTTTCCTTTTCACACCCATCAACTCTTGTAGCTGCTATCTGGTTACTATGCAAGTTGTAAATAGCCTTTTGCTCCTTGTATTTTACCCCTGCCACCTCCAGGATTTCAAGGAGAGTACTCCAGTCAACACTGTCAAAAAATTTCTCTTAGTTAACAAATGTTATAAAGGTAGATTTGCTTTTATCTTCTATGATAAGTCGTAGGGTCAGCATTGCCTTGTGTGCTCCTACATTTCTCTGAAATTCAAACTGATCTGCCCTGAGGTCAGCTTCTACTAGCTCTTCCGTTCTTTTGGAACAAATGTGTGTTAGTATTTTGCAATGATGAATTATTAAATTGATAGTTTGGTAAAATTTACAATCATCAGCACCTGCTTTCTGGAATGGGACTTATGAGGGTGGTTTGAAAAGTTTTCGGAACAGAATAGAAAAAAAAATACTTACAGCACTGAAACTTTTCTTATTTTTCAATGTAGTCTCCTTATAGATTAATGCACTTGGTCCAACAATGTTCCAGTGCCTTAATCCTATCTTAAAAATGAGTTTCCTTCAGGCCTGGAAAATAGTTGTTAACTCCTGCTATCAATTCTTCGTTTGAAGAAAATCTTCATTCACCAAGAAAAATTTTCAGTTTCGGGAAGAGATGGAAGTCTGACGGAGCCATATCACATGAATAAGGTGGGTGTGGCAAGATTTCATACCTTAGTTCATGTAGTTTTGCCATAGTGATGGCACATGTGTAGGGGCGCGCATCAAGAGTCGTGGTACCCAACCTGCAGATAAGTTTTTCATTTCTAATTCTTCAGTTAAAATGTGATATACCCTTTCAGATGACATCTGGCAAGTATGAGCAATTTTACACACTTTCCATTGGAGATTTTACATGACAATTTTGTGCACTTTTGCCATGATTTCTGGAGTAGTAATTAACGGAACAGAATGTGACGTAAAAGGATTGTCATTTCACCTGTCAGCCATTGTTATAGGTATATGTAGGTATAGTGCCAGATGAAAAAACAATGAGGCATTTGTGTCAGCATGGCAGCAGCTCCTAGAAAATCTAGATTTACTTCTGGAGGTGGTCAAGTTGAAAATATAATACATGCAAAATAGTAGCTCACTTTGTTAAAACTTGAGCAATCTGAAATACTTTACTCGGAAAGAATGCATCAGCAGAAGAATGTCACTTACATATTTATTACTGTCCCTTAACTTATAACTTATCAGTCAATAAAATAGAGAATGATGGTCTCTTCTCAACGTATAATTGATTATAAACTTCAATATACAGTTCTGACTAATAGTTCTATAGGTCGCAGCCGGATCTGACCAAGATGATGCCGTCATTGTAAGTGTTGACTGCAGAGTGAGCTCAAGCAGTACTGTGCCCTGATGTAAATAATCTTTCGGCAGTGCTGGTGTATGGAACCTCTTGATGGTATGTCTTCACCAATGTCACTTATTCATCATTGCGTTAGGCAGTCCTTACTTGTGGCTCCATTGTGTACCATCACTGACGTGAGACCTATTTCTTTGGATGACACCACAATAGAAGTGATGAAGTTAAACATTACACAACCACTGTTGCATAGGCCAGATAAGCTGCTGGAGGTGCTCCCAATGCAAAGTTTGATCTATGTGATTGAAACATTATACCCTGATCCAGTCCTTTCCTTCAATTGGCTAATGGACTCGCAAGAAGGAAGAATTTCAACAGAGAGGATGCTTTAACATTTGCAGCACTACCAAGAGCTGCAAAGATGTACAGTCAGGACCACGAATGTCACAATAACAGGCACAGTGTTAGTTTAGACTCTGGTTTGTGCAGCCTTTGCCTACCTTAGATGGAGAGCCGCTAATGAGTGTAACCCTCCATTTTATCACATACCACTAAACTGTTTAAGTAATCATATGTAAAGCAGAATGGTGGCGTACAGAAAATTTGGATCTACGGAAGCGTATTCTAGAATTAAGAATGTGTGGAACTCACAGGGCGGGGCACGGAGAGCCGAGTTGATTGATGGAATGAGCACTGTTGGTTGTGTGAATGAAGAAGAGCGAGGAAGAAATGGTGATAACAGTAGTTATATGTTCTTGTAAAGGGGTTTTTAATGCATATTGAGTAGTGAGTAATAAGGCCTGAAGTTTAACGTAATAATGCGAGGAATGATGAATGAGTATGGATCACCAAGAAGCCAGTGGACCAGAGTGCAGAATGAAAGTATGACCTCTGAACCTTGAGGCTCGAGATGAATAGTGTTACGAAGGAAAATGAAAATAACATACATTGTAGCCATGTATACGGAGTCTCTTGTTGCAGACTGGTCATAGGTAAATATGGGGGGAGGAGTTTATTAGTTATTGGGAGCCCCAACGTTAGGCTGGTGATGGAGCCCCTTAGGGAAATAGCGGAAAGGTCGGGGAAGAAGGCCAGTGTTCACTCTGTCTGCTTGCTGGGGAGTCTCATCCGAGATGCGGAGGAGGCCCCACCGGTGGCGATAGAGATCACTGGGTGCACCCGACTGCAAATTGTTGCTCATGTTGGCACCAATGACTCCTGGGTTCAGAGGTCATCCTCAGTTCATACAGGCAGTTGGCGGAATTGGTGAAGGCGGAAAGCCTCGCTCGTGGGGTGGAATCAGAGCTAACTATTTGTAGTATCATTCCCAGAACCGATTGCGGTCCTCTGGTTTGGAGCCGAGTGGAAGGCTTAAACCAGCGGCTCAGACGATTCTGCGGAGATCTGGGGTGCAAATTTCTCGACCTCCGCTATCGGGTGGAGAAATGTAGGGTCCCCCTGAATAGGTCAGGCATGCACTACACGCCGGAAGCAGCTACAAGGGTAGTGGAGTACGTGTGGAGTGCACATGGGGGTTTTTTAGGTTAGAGAATTCCCTCCCTAGGCCTGACAAGACACTTCCTGAGACGCGGCAAGGTAGGAGTAAGCAAAATGCAACAGGGAATAACAATATTAATGTGGTAATAGTAAACTGCAGGAGCGTCCATAGAAAGGTCCCAGAACTGCTCTCATTAATAAATGGTCACAACGCCCTTATAGTACTAGGGGCAGAAAGTTGGCTGAAACCAGACGTAAACAGTAATGAAATCCTAAACTCAGATTGAAATGTATACTAGAGAGACAGGCTGGACAGTGAAGGGGGAGGCATGTTTATAGTGATAAGAAGTGCAATAGTATCGAAGGAAATTGACGGAGATCCGAAATGTGAAATGATTTTGGTGAAGATCACAGTTAAAGCAGGCTCAGACATGGTAATTGGATGTCTCTATAGGCCCCCAGGCTCAGCAGCTGTTGTGGCTGGGCACCTGAAGGATAATTTGGAAAATATTTCGAGTAGATTTCCCCACCATGTTATAGTTCTGAGTAGAGATTTTAATTTGCCGGATATAGACTGGGAGACTCAAACGTTCATAACGGGTGGCAGGGACAAAGAATCCAGTGAAATTATTTTAAGTGCTTTATCTGAAAACTAACTTGAGCAGTTAAACAAACTGACTCATGGCGATAACATATTAGACCTTCTGGTGACAAACAGACCCGAACGATTTGAAACAGTTAACTCAGAACAGGGAATCAGCGGTCATAAGGTGGTTACTGCATCTATGATTTCAGCCATAAATAGAACTATTAAAAAAGGTAGGAAGATTTTTCTGTTTAGCAAAAGTGACTAAAAGCAGATTACAGAGTACCTAATGGCTCAACACAAACGTTTTGTCTCAAGTACAGATAGTGTTGAGGATCAGTGGACAAAGTTCAAAACCATCGTACAATATGCGTTAGATGAGTATGTGCCAAGCAAGATCGTAAGAGATGCAAAGGAGCCACCGTGGTACAACAACCGAGTTAGTAAACTGCTGCGGAAGCAAAGGGAACTTCACAGCAAACATAAACATAGCCAAAGCCTTGCAGACAAACAAAACTTACGCGAAGCAAAATGTAGTGTGAGGAGGGCTATGCGAGAGGCGTTCAATGAATTCGAAAGTAAAGTTCTATGTACAGACTTGGCAGAAAATCCTAAGAAATTTTGGTCTTATGTCAAAGCGGTAGGTGGATTAAAACAAAATGTCCAGACACACTGTGATCAAAATGGTACTGAAACAAAGGATGACAGACTAAAGGCCGAAATACTAAATGTTTTTTTCCAAAGCTGTTTCACAGAGGAAGACTGCACTGTAGTTCCTTCTCTAGATTGTCGCACAGATGACAAAATGGTAGATATCGAAATAGACGACAGAGCAATAGAGAAACAATTAAAATCGCTCAAAAGAGGAAAGGCCGCTGGACCTGACGGGATACCAGTTCGATTTTACACAGAATACGCAAAAGAACTTGCCCCCCTTCTTGCAGCGGTGTACCGTAGGTCTCTAGAGGAGTGTAGCGTTCCAAAGGATTGGAAAAGAGCACAGGTCATCCCCGTTTTCAAGAAGGGACGTCGAACAGATGTGCAGAACTATAGACGTATATTACAAACGTCGATCAGTTGTAGAATTTTGGAACACGTATTATGTTTGAGTATAATGACTTTCCTGGAGACTAGAAATCTACTCTGTAGGAATCAGCATGGGTTTCGAAAAGACGGTCGTGTGAAAACCAGCTCGCACTATTCGTCCACAAGACTAAGAGGGCCATAGACACGGGTTCACAGTTAGATGCCGTGTTTCTTGACTTCCGCAAGGCGTTCGTTACAGTTCCCCACAGTGGTTTAATGAACAAAGTAAGAGCATATAGACTATCAGACCAATTGTGTGATTGGATTGAGGAGTTCCTAGATAACAGAACGCAACATGTCTTTCTCAATGGAGAGAAGTCTTCCGAAGTAAAGAGTGCTTTCAGGTGTGCCGCAGGGGAGTGTCATAGGACCGTTGCTATTCACAATATACATAAATGACCTGGTGGATGACATCGGAAGTTCACTGAGGCTTTTTGCAGATGATGCTGTGGTGTATTGAGAGGTTGTAACAATGGAAAATTGTACTGAAATGCAGGAGGATCTGCAGTGAATTGACGCATGGTGCAGGGAATGGCAATTGAATCTCAATGTAGACAAGTGTAATGTGCTGCGAATACATAGAAAGATAGATCCCTTATCATTTAGCTACAAAATAGCAGGTCAGCAACTGGAAGCAGTTAATTCCATAAATTATCTGGGAGTACGCATTAGGAGTGATTTGAAATGGAATGATCATATAAAGTTGACCGTCGGTAAAGCAGATTCCAGACTGAGATTCATTGGAAGAATCCTAAGGAAATGCAATCCGAAAACAAAGGAAGTAGGTTACAGTACGCTTGTTCGCTCACTGCTTGAATACTGCTCAGCAGTGTGGGATCCATACCAGATAGGGTTGATAGAAGAGAGAGAGAAGATCCAACGCAGAGCAGCGCACTTCGTTACAGGATCATTTAGTAATCGCGAAAGCGTCACGGAGATGATAGATAAACTCCAGTGGAAGACTCTGCAGGAGAGACGCTTTGTAGCTCGGTACTGGGTTTTGTTGAAGTTTCGAGAACATACCTTCACCGAAGAGTCAAGCAGTATATTGCTCCCTCCTACGTATATCTCGCGAAGAGACCATGAGGATAAAATCAGAGAGATTAGAGCCCACACAGAAGCATACCGACAATCCTCCTTTCCACGAACAATACGAGACTAGAATAGAAGGGAGAACTGATAGAGGTACTCAAGGTACCCTCCGCCACACATCGTCAGGTGGCTTGCGGAGTATGGATGTAGATGTAGATGTAGATATGAGGGCTGCATCTTCCCAAAGGGGGATGATATGTAGCACCATTGCTATTTTGGGTGCTATTGTGGAAATAGTAGTTCAGCTATGGCTGCATTGAAAGCCATGGGTGCTGAGGCATTGGTATGCTGATTTCATCAATAGGCCTGTTTACCCACCACAATGCAGAAGTGTTGGATGATGGTGTTGATTCATAAGTGATTGGAAGCATTGCATCAGCATAACAACCATGCCATTAACCAGTATAGAAACACACTTATTTTAGCAGACATCTGAGCACTCTAGCAGCACCCTTGATAATGATGGGTGTCACCAGTCACCACCGAGTTATGGGACAACAAGCAGCCAACACCGGTCCAGGTCACCACCTCCCCAAGACCAGCTCCTTGTACTAAGCACACGGCCTGTGGACTTAGCTCTATGTGATGGATGAGCCACTTCCAGCCTTTCTTCAGCAGCATCTGAGCTTCTGTCTTGGAGGGCAGCAATTTGTATCTGCGGCAGTGTGGCCCACTGCACACCAACACTGGGGCAAGTGCTCCAGCAACCACTGTCACCTGCGAGGGCGAGCTCTTCTGCTGGGTCCTGACAGTCTCCAAGAGGAAGCTGGCAGTCTTACACACTGCTGGTGCTTGTTGCATGACTTCCCACCATCCATATTGGTGTTGGCGTTGCTGAATGGGCTGAACAAGTGACAGCATTGCTGGCCACAGATGACAACAAGCCATGCCATATCCGGCTGGCTTCTGGTGTTGTCAGTGGGACTTCCACACAGCACAACTGAGGGGTTGTGTCAATGAAATCATAACACTACAAGTATATATTTTACTTTCCAGCTATGTTTTCCTAGCTACGCCCACCCATCATCCTCCCCATTGCACCTCAAACTCTACGCCATGGTGGCCTTTCATCCCCGAGCCACTAAATCAGTATGAGATATATAATACAGACTGAACTATGTGTAAAGCTTGCTCAGAAGGCTATATTCCAGTCATTAACGGTCCAGATGACGTGAGTATCCCACCGAGTCAGTTATTTTTGGCAATTAACCTCTTTTCAAACATGTGTCCAGGTTTGAGTTGAATGGCCCACTGACATTGTTGCATATGTGTACTCACCTGGTTGAATAAAGATGATGAAGAAAGTCGAGTTAGTATATGTAAAGACCTGGTCTGAGATTCACCTGTCGCTGGCTTAATAAGCTGAAAGCCAGTTTGCAATCAAATAAAGATCAAGTCAATTATTATCCGCAATTTAGTTATATTCTTGTTTATTTTGGTAGTACTGTTGTTTTACCTTGATGACACTTGCTTTGTTTATTTGTTGTTATAACTTTGCAATTTTCAAGCTGCTCTATAGGTTCATTAACACTGCCGTGCTATTAATCATGCCTGCTCCAGTATCTATTTGCACCAAAGAAGAGCAACATTCAGTGATCCGTTTTTTGTGGTCGGAAGGCGTATCTGAGGTCAAAATTCATCGAAGAATTTTGGTACAGTACCGGAACAGTGTTTTGCCACAATGGAGTGTCAACGAGTGGACTGAAAAATTTCTTAATGGTCACACAAGTGTTACGCATGATGAAGCTGCCCGACAACCGTTTACTGCCACAAATGAAGAAACCATTGAGCTTTCAAACGAAATATTCTCTTAGACGGACAATTAACTATTGACGAAGTGCCACATCATCTGCAAATTAGTCACGGTTCTGGCTACGAAATCATCCACAACAGACTTAGGTTTCATAAAGTTTGTGCAATTTGCATAAACAAACGTGCTTGGACATCTGCAAAATGCATCTGAATCGCTATGGTAATGAAGCAGACAACGTCTTAGACAGGATCATTACTGGTGACAAAACACGGATCCATCGTTACGAGCCAGAGAGTAAACGGCAGGATATGGAATGGAAACATCCAAATTTGCTATGCAAGAAAAAGTTCAAGACCCAACTGTCCACAGGAAAACTTATGCTTGTGGTTTTTTGGGATGCACAAGGTCCATTACTGGAACATTATGGGCAAAGGGGCACAACAATAAACAGTGTATGTTACAATGAGATGCTTACTGCCAGGCTAAAGCCTGCCATTCAAAGCAAATGCTGAGGATTGCTGTCAAAAGGTGCTGCATTGTTGCACGACAATGCCTGTCCACATACTGTTGCCCACACTGCTGAAACGCTCCAGAAACTCAAATTAGAAGTACTGGATCATCCTTCATATAGTCCCAATCTTGCCCCTTCTGACTATCGCATGTTTGGTCCACTCAAACAGGCATTAAGGGGCCATTGATTTGCCTCGGATGAAGCAGTAAAAGAAGCGGTGCATTCCTGTCTCACAGCTCAACCAAGAACCTTCTTTTATGAGGGCATCAGGAAGCTTGTACAACGATGGTTGAAGGGCATTGAAACGCAAGAGACTATATCGAAAAATGATGTAATTTTCCTATTTGATTACAATAAAATTTTATAACTACACTGCGGATAATAATTGATTTACCCTTGTATACAGCAGTAAATTAGGAAAGTATTTCATATTTAATATTGTTAACATGTTCTGGAAAGCACTAAAGGAAAATTCGGTTAATGTTACTATTTGTATCATCATCAAGTGTGCAAGTATACAACTATGTGATGTGGCTGTTATTCAGTGATTACTCTATGTGTATTCTCATTTAGTATACACAGAAATTTTAGAAACCTTGTCAGCTTTCTGCTCCCCAGGTGGTTCATCATCTTCACCTCCCTTCATGAATTCTTGCATGAGAGTGGTTGCTCTGAAAAAGAAATTGGCAATTTCATAGGTATGAATATAACTTTTTGAATTCAGATGTAAACTAATGTTATATTGACAACATCTGAAAGCAAATTTAGTGAGAAATTATTTTGTTTATTGTTATAAAGATCGTCAATGAATTTAGTACCCCTGCAACATTTAAGCCTTCCAGGAATATATTAACAATACAATTTCCTTAACAATGTACCAATGAGAACATTAAAACAAGGTACCATGCCCGTAGTCTACTGGCATAAATGTGGAAAATACTGTTCAGTGCTTTTATGTATTGCTAACTTCACTCTTTTTATAACAAAATAAGCAGAATGAGAGAGTGAGGAAGTTTTATTTCCTTAAAATGTCAAAGGAGCCTAAACTCTAAAGTACATATCAGAATGGGGCTGATGGTTGGTTGGTTGGTTTAAGGGCAGAAGGGACCAAACTATGAGGTCATCAGTCCCCTTTCCTATTAAAACAATTCCACAAGTTTGAGAATAAAATGGATGAAACGTATAACACAAAACAGAAAGAAAGGAAAAGCCAAGAGAACGAGGAAAGGCAATGAACACTAAAAGGAAAAAGAGGACAAGAAAACAACAGAGAGACACTAGAAAGAGAAGAGAGTAAGAAATGAAAGCAGATTACAGTGGCTGGCCAACCACGAGAATAAAAAGGAAAAAAATAGCCACTCTGCAACACATTACAACCCCCACCCTAAAAGCACTAGGGTGGAGGACACAGAGGGACAAAGGACATGCGCTAAATCCTACATAGAAGTATAAAACCCACTCTCATGGATAAAATGTAAAACTATAACTTCTGTGGAGGCATTGTTGCCCAACACCGAAGGCAGAGTGTTGGGAAAGTCTGCCACAGAGCTGCTAAATGTGGGCAGTCCAGCAAGAAGTGGACGACTGTCATTTGGGAGCCACAGCAACATTGAGGTCGATCCTCACAACTGAGTAGGTAACCATGCGTTAGCCACGTATGGCCAAATAAGGAGCAGGCGAGGACAACTGATTCCCTGTGAGAGGCCTGCATGGAAGACTTCCACACATTCATAGTTCATAGTCTCCTTAATGATACACAGTTTGTTGTGTGTGCTGTTACGCCATTCAGTCTCCCAAAGCCAAAAAACCTGCGATGTAAGACAGATCACAAGTCAGCTTCGGAGATGCCTATCTCCAGAAGCAGTTTCGGCGTTGCCTGTTTGGCCAGCCTGTTGGCCAGTTCGTTGCCAAGGATTCTAATGTGTCCTGGGGTCCACACAAACAACACGGAATGGCGGGACTGTTCCAGGGCTTAGATGGACTCCTGAATGGATGCTACCAGAGGGTAGCAAAGGTAGCACTGGTCGATAGCTTGTAGGCTGCTCAAGGAGTCAGTACACAGGAGAAATGATTCGCCAGGGCATGAGCGGATGTATCCAAGAGCACGAGATATGGACGCCAGCTCTGCAGTGAAAACACTGCAGCCAACTGGCAAGGAGTGCCTCTCAATATGTCCTCCATGAACATATGTGAAGCCTATGTGACCATTAGCCATTGAGCCATTGGTGTAAACCATTTCAGAGCCCTGAAGCACATCAACGAGTCGAGAGGAAGTGACTGGAGAGTGGTGGGGTTAACGGAGTCCTTAGGGCCATGCAAAAGTCCAGACAAAGCTGCGGCCGTGGTGTACACCATGGAGGCAAGTAGAGGTGGTAAAGGGAAGGACTCCAGTTCAGAGGAAATGACCCCACGCAAACCGCAATCGTTAGCCCCGATCTGGGTCCCCGATGCGGGAGATGGACTGCCACGGGTGGTAAAAGGAGATGGTAATTCGGATGCTCAGGGGAACTATGAATGTATGCTGCGTAACTGGCAATCCGTTGCGCACGTCTGATCTGCAGTGGAGGGACACCAGCCTCCACCAGTACATTGGTCACCAGACTCGTCCTAAAAGCTCCTGTCGCTAATCAAACCCCACAGTGGTGCACAAGGTCGGGTAAATGCAAGGCTGAAGGCACTGCTGAAACATAAACCACACTCCCATAGTCAATTTGGGAGTGGACAAGGGCTCTGAAGAGCTGCAGCAGTGTAGAGCGATCTGCACCCCAATTGGTGTTGCTCAGGCAATGGAGGGCATTGAGATGCTGCCAGCACTTCTGCTTAAGCTGACAAAGATGAGGGAGCCAAGTCAATCGAGCGTCGAAAACCAGTCCTAGGAATTGATATGTCTCCACTACAGTAAGTGGATCATCTTTAAGGTAAAGTGCAGGTTCCGGATGAACGGTACGATGCAGACAGAAGTGCATGACACACGTCTTTGCGGCTGAAAACTGGAAGCCGTGTGCTAGAGCCCATGACTGCACCTTGTGGATGGGGCCCCGGAAGCGCCACTCAGCAACAACAGTACTGTAGCAGCAGTACAAAATGTGGAAGTCGTCTGCATACAGAGAAGGTGAGATGGAGGGCCTGACAGCTGCTGCTAGACTGTTAATGGGCACTAATAGAGAGACACTCAATACAGAGCCCAGGGGATCCATTCTCCGGGACATGGATGCAACTATGGGAGTCACCAACTTGGGCACGGAAAGTACAGAGTGATAGGAAGTTTTGGATAAAAATCAGGAGTGGTCCCCGGAGACCCACTCATACAATGTGGCAAGGATACGATGTCGCCAAGTCGTGTCGTATGCTTTACGTAAGTAAAAAAAGATGGGACTCAGGTGTTGCTGTCTGGAAAAGGCTGTTCGGATGGCAGACTCGATGGACAATATATTATCAGTGGTAGAACGACCCTGGCAGAAGCCGCCCTGACATGGAGCCAGCAAGCCATGTGACTCCAGGACCCAATCCAATCGCCAACATACCATACGTTCCAGCAGCTTACAAAGAACATTGGCGAGGCTGATGGGCCAATAGATATCTACATCAAGCGGGGTTTTATTTGGTTTGAACACCGGAATGATGGTGCTCTCCTGCCATTGCGATGGAAAGACGCCATCGCACCAGATACAGTTGAAGATGACGAGAAGATGTTGCTTGTAGTCAGATGAGAGATGTTTAATCATCTGGCTGTGGATGCCATCAGTCCCAGGAACTGTGTTGGGGCAATGTGCAAGGCCACTGAGGAGCTCCCACACTGTAAATGGGGCGTTGTAGGATTCACTGCAGCATGTAGTGAATGAGAGGAAATTCCATTCCAGCTGCCGTTTGAGTGTGGAAAGGCTGGGGGGTTGTTCTCTGATACAGTGGCTCAAGCAAAGTGCTCCGCAATCATGTTTGCATCGGTACATAATTCGTCATTTATGGTAACACCGGGGACAGCTGTTGGGGCCTGGTACCCGAAAAGACATTTGATCTTTGGGCAGACTTGGGAAGGTGACATGTGGCATCCAATGATGGAGACGTATCTCTCCCAACACTCTTTTCTTCTGTTGTTTGATAAGGTAGTGAACAAAGGCATGGAGCCTTGTAAAGGCTATGAGGTGCTCCAGGGAAGGGTGCCACCTATGCCGCTGTAGAGATCGCCGATGCTTCTTAATTGCTTCAGCGACCAGCAATGGACTGCCTTGCATCTCAGGCACCCTAAAGAGCGAGGACTCGCATTTTCTGCTGCAGAAACAATTGTGTTGGTCACCTGCACAACCATCACATTGATGTTAACGTGTAGGGGAGATTCAGCAGTGACAGCAGTCCGCCTTGTTCAAAGCCCATCTGGGCAAGCGTCCGTGTGCCTGATGCTGGGCAGTGACAGGAAGATGGGGAAGTGGTCACTACCACACAGGTCATCATGTGCTCTCCAGAGGATATGATCGGAGAAGTCCTGGGCTGCAAATCGATGAATCAATGGCCGATTAACTACCATGAGCCACAATGAAATGTGTGGCAGCTCCAGTATTTAAGAGGCAGGGGTCGAAGTGCGACAGTAAAGTTTTGACATCTTTGCCACGGCCAGTAAGCATGGTATCACCCCAGAGGGGTTATGGGCATTAAAATCTCCCAGAAGTAGGAAAGGTTTAGGGAGTTGATCAATCAGTGCAGCTAATACATTCAGGGGTTCTGCACCATCTGTAGGAAGATATACAATGCAGACAGTTATTTCCAACGTCATCCTTATTTTGACAGTCACAGCTTCAAGAGGGGTTTGAAGGGGCAAATGTTCACTACAGACCAAGTTTAGGACATAAACACAAACTTCACCTCAAACTCTATTATAGTCGCTACGGTTCCTGTAATATCCCTTATAGCCATGGAGGGCATGGGTCGGCATTGCTGGGAACCAGGTTTCCTGGAGGGCAATGCAAACAGCAGGTGTAAAGCTTAACAGTTGCTGTAGCTCAGCCAGACAGTGGAAAAAACCGTCGCAATTCCACTGGAGGATGACATCGTGAGACTGGGAAGGCATGGAACATTCAATGAGGCAGTTTACGCCTCTGAGTCACCTACTGCCACTGATTTATTGCCCGAGCAGTCTATATCCATTGTGTCTGAGGGTCTGGAGAGATCTAGATCCTCAGTGGCCACCAAAATCTCCACCCCATCCTCAGCCACAGATCTTATAGGTAGCGGTGGTGTGGGTGCCACCATAATTTCCTTGGTCTTAGAGGTTTTCTTTTTCTACATCTACATCTACATCCATACTCCGCAAGCCACCTGACAGTGTGTGGCGGAGGGTACCCTGAGTACCTCTATCGGTTCTCCCTTCTATTCCAGTCTCGTATTGTACGTGGAAAGAAGGATTGTCGGTATGCTTCTGTGTGGGCTCTAATCTCTCTGATTTTATCCTCATGGTCTCTTCGCGAGATATACGTAGGAGGGAGCAATATACTGCTTGACTCTTCGGTGAAGGTATGTTCTCGAAACTTTAACAAAAGCCCGTACCGAGCTACTGAGCGCCTCTCCTGCACAGTCTTCCACTGGAGTTTATCATCTCCGTAACGCTTTCGCGATTACTAAATGATCCTGTAACGAAGCGCGCTGCTCTCCGTTGGATATTCTCTATCTCTTCTATCAACCCTACCTGGTGCGGATCCCACACTGCTGAGCAGTATTCAAGCACTGGGCGAACAAGCGTACTGTAACCTACTTCCTTTGTTTTCGGATTGCATTTCCTTAGGATTCTTCCAATGAATCTCAGTCTGGCATCTGCTTTACCGACGATCAACTTTATATGATCATTCCATTTCAAATCACTCCTAATGCGTACTCCCAGATAATTTATGGAATTAACTGCTTCCAGTTGCTGACCTGCTATTTTGTAGTTAAATGATAAGGGACCTATCTTTCTATGTATTCGCAGCACATTACACTTGTCTACATTGAGATTCAATTGCCATTCCGTGCACCATGCGTCAATTCGCTGCAGATCCTCCTGCATTTCAGTACAATTTTCCATTGTTGCAACCTCTCAATACACCACAGCATCATCTGCAAAAAGCGTCAGTGAACTTCCGATGTCATCCACCAGGTCATTTATGTATATTGTGAATAGCAACGGTCCTATGACACTCCCCTGTGGCACACCTGAAATCACTCTTACTTCGGAAGACTTCTCTCCATTGAGAATGACATGTTGCGTTCTGTTATCTAGGAACTCCTCAATCCAATCACACAATTGATCTGATAGTCCGTATGCTCTTACTTTGTTCATTAAACTACTGTGGGGAACTGTGTCAAACGCCTTGCGGAAGTCAAGAAACACGGCATCTACCTGTGAACCTGTGTCTAAGGCCCTCTGAGTCTCGTGGACGAATAGCGCGAGCTGGGTTTTACACGACCGTCTTTTTCGAAACCCATGCTGATTCCTACAGAGTAGATTTCTAGTCTCCAGAAAAGACATTATACTCGAACATAATACGTGTTCCAAAATTCTACAACTGATCGACGTTAGAGATATAGGTCTATAGTTCTGCACATCTGTTCGACGTCCCTTCTTGAAAACGGGGATGACCTGTGCCCTTTTCCAATCCTTTGGAACGCTTCGCTCTTCTAGAGACCTACGGTACACCGCTGCAAGAAGGGAGGCAAGTTCCTTCGCGTACTCTGTATAAAATCGAACTGGTATTCCATCAGGAATACGAAAGTTAAAGTCCGTCAACATGTAATTCCCTATGGGACTTAGTCTTCAAAACTGAAAAGCATGAAAAAACAATAGTAAATGTTAATTTAAAAAAAAAACAAATTATATACACGTCATCAGCACATCAAATAGAACATAATGGCGCTAACAGAATTTTAATTTTCAAAAAAGTCATCGGAACGTGTTATCCCGGACGCGAGCACTAGTAAATCTAGTTTAGATATAAACGATACGTTTGGTCATGGTAACGGATGGTTTACTGTTGCCATTGTTCGAGGAGGCACTGGAGTACCAAGTGTTGCTGGACTTGAAAGTTTTGTTGACAGATACATTATTGCCTTTCGCACTTACCATATTTCGGAATTGGCTAATAAGGATTTTGCTAAATCTGCATATGTTTGGATTTCTCTTGTTGCTCCTTGGGTTTCCCTGGCTGGGAGGACTTCACTGGCTCAGTCTCCAGAACTGAGGATGAGCGTGATGTCCTATGACCAGCTGCTTTTGGGCTCTTCAGCCACTGGCTGGTGTCGTCTTTCCCACTAGAAGAAATCTGGGAAGAGAGTGACCCAAGGGACCCCTTCCTAGTGAGAGAAGCTGAAGAAGACTTATGCTTCTCCGGCTTAGAAGTGGGGACGGATGTCCTCGATGGTTTGGTAGGGGGGCGCAGGGGGGGGGGGGGGGGGGGGGGGGGTTGCTACCGAACTAGGTGGTGCAGGAGCAACAGGGAGGGAAATGCTCCCACCATCAAGCGGGCAGGTGTAGTCTTCCGGCTTTGAGAGGTGACCTGGGTTGGTGGAGCTGATGGTGCCAGAACTGTTGTAGCGGCGGCATAAGACGATGTCACACACACAGGATGCAGGTGTTCAAATTTTCTCTTAGCATCAGAGTGTAAGTCAGTCTGTCCAGAGTCTTGTTCTCCATGATTTTCCTTTCTTTCTGGAGAGTCCTGCAGTCTGGCAAGCAAGGTGAATGGTGCTCTCTGAAGCTGACACAGATGGGAGGCGGGGCACATGGAGTATTGGGATGTGATGGGTTTCCGCAATCTTGGCATGTGACGCTGGGAGTACAGTGGGAAGACATATGGCTGAACTTCCAGCACCTAAAGCACCGCATCGGGGGAGGGAAATATAGCTTTACATCACACCGGTAGACCATCACCTTACCTTCTCGGGCAATGTATCACCCTCAAAGGCCAAGATGAAGGCACCAGTGGCAACCTGATTATTCTTCGGACCCCAGTGGACAAGCTGGATGAAATGTACACCTCGCTGCTGTAAATTGGCGTGCAGCTCATCGTCGAACTGCAAAAGAAGGTCTCTGTGAAATATGATACCCTGGACCGTATTTAAGCTCTTATGGGGCATGCTGGTTACAGAAACATCCCCAAGCTTGTCAGAAGCAAGTAACTCCTGTGACTGGGCAGAGGATGCTGTTTGGATCAAGACTGACCCAGATCTTATTTTGGACAAGCCCTTCACATCCCCAAACTTGTCCTCTAAATGCTCAACAAAAAACTGAGGCTTCAATGCCATGAAAGATTCCCCATCAGCTCTCGAACATACAAGGTATGGGGGCGAATAAGATCCGCTGACATCCTTAGCCTGACGTTCCTCCCATGGTGTGGCCAAGGAGGGGAAGGATTTGGTGTCATGCTTCTGTGCATTGAATTGAGCTCCTGATCGCTTAGAGACCGCTGGTGTTTCACCACCAGCAAGAGATGATGGTCTATGCTTCATCGCGTGTCATCTGCCCTGATGCCACCCACTCCAACCCAGGGCTCTTCCCACAGGTTCCACCCACCCGCAGCAAAGGCCACCTGGCAGGATGGCTATTGCCGGAAGTCCCGATGCCCCACGGGGATGGACATCAACCCTTTGACACACGTGGGGAGTTAACGGTGCAGGCATCAGCAGAGCGATCCCTGTGTGGTCAGGGGGCTACAACCAAAAGGGTACAATGGCGGCCCCACCACAACGGACTGGCTACCGAGGTGCAAAGAAGTCCATGGTCATTGTTGATTCAGAAATCAACGCTGCATAGTGCATAGTGGAAAATGCACCCAGCCCAAGAGATGGAGAATGGGCAGGACTGCAATGCGATGACGAGAAAGTGGGCTAAAGATCTCAATGCACAATGGACACAATGCACCTTGTAAGGCGCCCTTCCCCAATTGGCGCGCTCTTCGGGAAAATTTTGAAGAATGGATGTCAAACCCTACAGGGGACCATCACATAAAGGCCAACCTCGTACGACAGACAGGGATACCTCGGGTCTATTCTAACTCCTGGACCCGCAGGGGGGAGGGGGATATGAGATTCATATCTTTACATTTGATACAAAACTACTGACACAGTGGGCACATGGGAAGTAACATATCCTGCCATCCTTCTACCTGGTAACTTCTTTCTGACTAAAAAAAACATGTATGTGGCAGTGTTGGGATGTATGTTCGTTTCAGTTTCTCATAGCAGCAATTGCTAGTGTTCCTAAATTTCCTCTCCATCCCCTCAAAAAGAGGTGGCTTAAATTTTTTTACCTGGTAACAAGAAAATAGTCAAAAACTTATTACCTACAATCTGCTGCTGGAAAATATGTGATTTTCCTGAAACTCTAAGGGGAATAGGCCTTAAATCAGTTTTAATGTGAATGGTAGTCATCTCTGAAATGAACATCCTCTTCAGAAGTAACAACTCTAAACTGGTTGAGAAACTTTCTACATGCAGATGGGCCATTTACAATATTACTTAACAGCATCTTGCATCTTTTGGTAATCAAAGACTACAAAAGTTTCTTAGCTCGGTACATCTGATCGAAAGCTTAGTAAATATAGGTATTATCTGCTGGGAATACAACAACCAATAGGAATTAATCTACAGATGACCTGACATAGGTCACACATTATTTTACTACTAGTTTTGTTCATCAGGTGCAAGCATCTTCAAAAATGCATTTTCCTGATGGCACCACGTAAAAGGCGTAAAGTTCCCCTAGTGCCATCATAACTACAAGATACTTGCAAACAGTCCATCAATTTAGGAACTATTCAGCACCTATGTATGAAAGAAAAGTAACTTTTTTATACTACAGAGAAATCCTGCTTTTACACTTTTCGAGGGACTTCAAAAAAATGTCATAAAATGCGGGAAAATGTAAAATGTGGGAAATAATGTTTTAAGCTGTAAAATTTATGGATAGGATATCCCCTTGCATTTTTTACCTTTTGTATGATATATGTAGATAACAGGCATCAACAGACTTGTCAGGCAGTTTTTTATTACCTAATAAAGGTTAATTATCTAAAAAAAAAAAAAAACCCTGATGTAACTGGAACTGATAACTGTCTGGGAAGTAGGAACGTTTGCTCAATTTAATACATCACACTCAATGTTTTTGAAACCCTGCAGCTGCCAGTCATTAGTTAAATAATGAAATACTGCACTAGTTACGTAACTTTTCATGCTTAGCATGATACGTTTTGAGAATTTTTTCTTGTTGTTAAGTGCAAATATGTACATAAATATTTTGTGGGGTGTTTGAAGATGTGTTATTTTGCGTCTCTTGCACTGTAGCCATCTTTTTGAGGTGATCTGGTACTATGCCTTCTCAGTTATGTGGAAAACCCCTCACATGCACTCTAACACTCACATCTCTTGTTTGTCTAACTTCACAACAAATACATATGTAAATACTGCACTTGACAATGAGAATAAATTCTTGAAACACATTTTGCTCAGCATGAAAAAAATACATAACCAGCTATGTTTGTAACCTAAAAGCATTTGACCAATGCAAAGTGAATGACTATGTCAACTTGTGCTACAAGTGGCCAAACGCTGAAACACGCTAAATATGGACGAAAGTATCAGGGTAATCACAACAATCACGAAACTGCATTTGCGCAGTAGAGACAGTTTGGAAATAGTTGTGATTTGTCATGATATATTTATTCCAATGGACCTATTTACTCCCAACAGTCACCACGCCAAGTAGAGCTTGGCAGTGGCAGGAGATACGGCACGAACTGTTCCAGCTTTTCCACATTTACTGGTTCAAATCCACTGAGCAGAGTGCCCTGGTGTCAAGAAACTTAACCACGTAATATTAGTAAACACTAATGGACACCCAGTAATCTTCTTCTCCACAAACATTTTTTCGTAACGTGTAAATAGCGGGAAAATTATAAATATGTTGACACAAAATTGGGTGCAAATTAACATTGTGAACATAAGAAATTTGACCGGGGTGATAAAAATGTCACAAATGGCGAAAAAACATTAATTCCGGGAACGTAAAAGCAGGGTTATGATATAGTTCTGTCTTTCAAGGAAACATTACAGGTGGGATCATCCCATTCAGTAACAAATGTGCACTGATCGACCTACTTCCCCTAAGTTTTGTTGTCCTTTCTGCTTTTGCTAGCCTTTCTTCAAATATTAGGTGAGTTGTAGAGACAATGAAGCAGTTGTTTTTGCTGCTCATGTTCGAACAGTAGCAGCTCTCAGTAGTGCATTTGTTCTACACTAGGCTATCTGCTGCACTTATTATTCTGCCACCACTGTGTACATGAAGGCGATACCTCATCAAAAGTCTGCCTCAGAAGTGATGTGGATAAGAGAGAGGAAGTTTGAGGGTCTTGCCTACTTCACTGGCGTCAACAACCAAAATAGGCCTTGCCATCCTCAAATACTTTATCTTCTCCCTTATATGCTATCAATGAAAACTTGGGAGAAGCTGGTTCTTTCTTTGGCAGTTCTCAGCTCCTAACATGTATTTTCTAAATTTTTTACCTCATCATTTACAACTGTTCAGCATGATCTACATTATCTCCTTATGTTGCTACCATTCTGGTTTATTTATTAGTTCTGCACCTAAAAATGCAGTCATAAGTAGTTTGAAAGATTCAGTTTTTAAATACAAAATTAATGGTAAATGCTGACTATTTGGGATCTGCAAAAATTGAAACTGCATTTCAGATACTTACTTTTCAGCTGCAGCTCGTTTGCGTTTTCCAGGTTCCATGTTGAAAGCAATTATTTCTTCCTGTTGTTGCTGCCTTTCTTGTTCAGACCTGTGTAGCTGCAAATGGACCTTCAAACTTGTAGGAATTAAATATCTCTCGCAAAATGGGCACTGCTCTTTCATAGATTCACGTTCCTGTAAAGATATTGTGATATGTGAGTGCCACCATCATGGAGATGAAATTAGTGGGGTTCATATTTCTTCTACATCAGTGGTCTCAACTTTTTTGGGACCATTACCGCAGAGTACGATCAGATATTTGCTAGTAATGCCCTCCCCTTTCCCATCCCTCTGCTATAATCTGTGTTAGCACCAATCTAAACTTCAAACTGAAAAAGAATTTTCTTTGAACATTTCCAATTTTAAAACGACAAAAGATAAGTGGTATTTAGTTTTTGTAGGTGTGTTATTAAACCACAAATTAATGAATCAACGAGACAACTATTGCTGTTTATTTCTAATGGCTATTTTTGAATAGAATGAAGTAATTCTCAGTGCAATTTGAGTGTTACCTACATTTCCGACTAAAAGAAAAAAGTTAGCTATCCACACAGAGGTTAGACACTTTAAAACATGCTTCCTCTGCATCACTCCTCTCCCTAGCAACACGATTCACTAAACCCTGAACTCCCATTTAAAATAAACCAAATTAAAAAGAAAAATTTAGGCTTACTGTTCGTAAATCAGTGGAATGCTGTGATTCTTACTTCTGAAGTGGCAAAAATTGGAAGACTTCAGGCTACCAATGTTTTGTGTCTAACCATTCCCACAAATAATAATAATAATCTGTTCACCAGGCGGTGCAGCTATAAACATGCACCAGGAACTCTCAATCTCTGGTTTTACACAACTAGAAAAAGCTAGAAAATTGACGAGATGCAAACATGATTCATACAAATAAAGACATAATTACACCAGGTGGACGATACACCCACTGCTAAGTGGCAACCACACATTCAGATTTTGGGGAGCTTAGACCTATATGAGAGAGAGCAATTTGGAGTGCTCTGGTAAACGTTCAAGAAAAGCACATACCTACATTGGCACTTGTGACACTCCGACATCCATTCGAGCAGGAAAACTACACAATCTAACAACATAACTCATGAAGTACAAAATCTAAATTCTCACCCAGTAAAAAACGCTTCATAGATTCAGAAACGATAGACTACAATAATTACAGAACCTTCAAAAGTCTAACAAATAAGAAAATTGGTAAAATAGCAGAGAGCAGAATTTTTTGGCATGGCTTTCTTTGTAGGCAACAAAGATGGCCAAAATTCCATAAGATGACGTGAAAATCCTACTCAGTGATTTCAATTTCCAAACTGGCAGGGAACAAAAATACAAGAGGACAGTGGGAGATTATTCCGCTCACAAGTTCAGCAATAAGAATGGCATGTGACTCATTGAGTTATGGGGAAAAAAAGAAAAAATTAAATTATGTCAACTCACTTTGCAAAAATTCCAAAACACACACACACACACACACACACACACACACACACACACACACGGTTGTCACCCACCCATCATTTAGGAGAATTTTAGACTGATCATTCATCATCATCATCATTTAAGACTGATTATGCCTTTCAGCATTCAGTCTGGAGCATAGTCCCCTTATAAAATTCCTCCACGATCCCCTATTCAGTGCTAACATTGGTGCCTCTTCTGATGTTAAACCTACTACTTCAAAATCATTCTTAACTGAATCCAGGTACCTTCTCCTTGGTCTGCCCCGACTCCTCCTACCCTCTACTGCTGAACCCATGAGTCTCTTGGGTAACCTTGTTTCTCCCATGCGTGTAACATGACCCCAACATCTAAGCCTGTTCATCCTGACTGCTACATCTATAGAGTTCATTCCCAGTTTTCCTTTGATTTCTTCATTGTGGACACCCTCTTGCCATTGTTCCCATCTACTAGTACCTGCAATCATCCTAGCTACTTTCATATCCGTAACCTCAACCTTCTTGATAAGGTAACCTGAATCCACCCAGCTTTTGCTCCCATACAACAAAGTTGGTCGAAAGATTGAACGGTGCACAGATAACTTAGTCTTGGTACTGACTTCCTTCTTGCAGAACAGAGTAGATCGTAGCTGAGCGCTCACTGCATTAGCTTTGCTACACCTCGCTTCCAGTTCTTTCACTATGTTGCCATCCTGTGAGAATATGCATCCTAAGTACTTGAAACCGTCCACCTGTTCTAACTTTGTTCCTCCTATTTGGCACTCAATCCGTTTATATTTCTTTCCCACTGACATTACTTTCATTTTGGAGATGCTAATCTTCATACCATAGTCCTTACATTTCTGATCTAGCTCTGAAATATTACTTTGCAAACTTTCAATCGAATCTGCCATCACAACTAAGTCATCCGCATATGCAAGACTGCTTATTTTGTGTTCACATATCTTAACGTCACCCAGCCAGTCTATTGTTTTCAACATATGATCCATAAATAATATGAACAACAGTGGAGACAGGTTGCAGCCTTGTCTTACCCCTGAAACTACTCTGAACCATGAACTCAATTTACCGTCAACTCTAACTGCTACCTGACTATCCATGTAAAGACCTTTAATTGCTTGCAAAAGTTTGCCTCCTATTCCATAATCTCGTAGAACAGACAATAACTTCCTCCTAGGAACCCGGTCATATGCCTTTTCTAGATCTATAAAGCATAGATACAATTCCCTGTTCCACTCATAACACTTCTCCATTATTTGCCGTAAGCTAAAGATCTGGTCCTGACAACCTCTAAGAGGCCTAAACCCACACTGATTTTCATCCAATTGGTCCTGAACTAATACTCGCACTTTCCTTTCAACAATACCTGAGAAGATTTTATCCACAATGCTGATTAAAGAGATACCTCTGTAGTTGTTACAATCTTTTCTGTTTCCATGTTTAAAGATTGGTGTGATTACTGCTTTCGTCCAGTCTGATGGAACCTGTCCCGACTTCCAGGCTATTTCAATTACCCTGTGTAGCCATTTAGGACCTGACATTCCACTGTATTTGATGAGTTCCAACTTAATTTCATCCACCCCAGCTGCTTTATTGCACTGCAATCTATTGACCATTTTCTCCACTTCCTCAAATGAGATTCTATTTCCATCATCATTCCTATCCCATTGCACATCGAAATCTGAAACATTACCGTATTTTCACCTACATTGAGCAACTCTTCAAAATATTCCCTCCATCTGCCCAAGGCATCCACAGGATTCACCAGCAGTTTTCCTGACCTGTCCAAAATACTGGTCATTTCCTTCTTACCTCCCTTTCGGCGACTGCTAATTACACTCCAGAATGGTTTTCCAGCAGCTTGACCCATAGTCTCCAACCTGTTTCCAAAGTCTTCCCAAGATTTCTTCTTGGATGCTGCAATTATTTGTTTGGCTTTGTTTCTTTCTTCAACATAACTTTCTCTGTCTACCCGAGTTCTAGTATGTAGCCATTTTTGATACGCCTTCTTTTTCCTTTTACAGGCTGCCTTGACTGTGTCATTCCACCAAGCTGTTTGCTTCTTCCTACTTTTACACACTACTGTTCCAAGACATTCTTTAGCCACTTCTAGTACTGTGTCCCTGTACCTTGTCCATTCCTTTTCAAATGACTGTAATTGACTACATTCAACTAACTGGTACCTTTCTGAGATCACTGTTATGTACTTGTGCCTGATTTCCTTATCCTGAAGTTTCTCCACTCTTATCCTCCTACATATGGACCTGACCACCTGCGCTTTCGACCTCACAATCCCAATTTGACTGCAGATTAAATAATGATCAGTGTCATCAAAGAATCCCCTGAATACATGTGTGTCCCTCACAGCCTTACTGAATTCCTGATCTGTTATTATATAGTCAATGACAGATTTGGTTCCCCTGCCTTCCCAAGTATACCGGTGAATGTTCTTACGTTTAAAAAAGGAATTTGTGATTACTAAGCCCATATTGTTTCCCGTTCCTGTTGGCCTCCATATCCTCTCCAAATTTACCCATAACTTTTTCATACCCTTCTGTTCGATTTCCAATCCTGGCGTTAAAATCACCCATGAGCAGAACACTGTCCTTGTCCTTCACTCTAACAACTACATCACTGAGTGCCTCATAAAAACTATCCATCTTATCTTGATCTGTCCCTTCACAATGCGAATATACTGACACAATCCTAATTTTCTAGCTAGACACTGTCAAATCTATCCACATCAGTCATTCGTTTACATACCTTATTGTAACTACGCTGGGTTCCATTTCTTTTCTGATGTACAGGCCTACACCCCACTGTGCTATTCCTGCTTTGACTCCTGACAGGTAGACCTTGTAGTCTCCCACTTCCTCTTCTTTCTCACCCCTTACCCGAATGTCACTTACAGCTAAAAGGTCCAGCCCCATCTTACTTGCAGCCTCTGCCAGCTCTACCTTCTTCCCACAGTAGCCCCCATTGATATTAATAGCTCCCCATCTCATTACCATTTGTTTGCCAAGTCGTATCTTAGGAGCCCTGGTTTGTCAGTTAGATGTGGGACTCCGTCACCTCCAGAGGTCCGAGGAATTTTGCTCTGATTGTTGCCAGCATCATATTTAAAGTACCAGGGAAGCAGGTTGCTAGCCTTACTTGCCCCGAGTCCCATTGGGTATTACCCCTAACGGTTGAGGGACTAACCGGCGGATTTGGTAGTCTTTGCCGTATGAGTACAAAGGTGACCACGACTCGAAATATGTCCGAGATGCCCTGCCTTATTCCAAAGTAACTGGTACCCTGACTGTCGGGACCACTTACTTGGCCACTCATACGTTGCCCGTGGTTCATGAACTTGGACATGACTACAGGAACTCACACCATGAACCACAGACTGATCATTTGGCGATATAAATGACAAGTACAATGTGCAACTACGCTCAGGTGCAAACATCGATTCGGATCATTGTTTAACCAGAATTGAAATTAAATTCACACCCAGCAAAAAATTCAACAGGAAAATGCTGGTGGTTCTGAATTTTGGTCTACAGAGAAAACAAAGATTCTAAAATAACAGAAAAATGGAAAGAACAACCTGAAAAAGACTGGACAAAATTTCAAACTGAAGTAATCAAAACAGTGAAAGACCTGATCCTTCTTCACAAAAGACCAAAACACTCTTGGTAGAATCACGAATGTGAAAATGCACAAGAACAAAGAAAAACAGCACCTCAAAAATTACAATTTCAACAAGAAATTCTTTTAAGTTTACAAGCAAACAACTAAGATTTTAGGACAAAATAAACGAAAATACGTCGATGACCGACTGCAGTCAACTGAAGACAACTTCAAAAATTATAACACACACAACTTCTACAACACCTTCGCAAACCAAATCAAAGAGTACTCATCAAAACCTATGATTTCGAAAGTAAAGTGGTGGATTAGCATTGACAAATAAAGAAAACTGTCAAGAACTAGCCACACAATTTTCACAGCTGTTAAACTGTCTGGAACCCAAGGACAGATTTCAAAAAATACCTCCAGAAGTCACAAGAGAAAGTCCGTCACCACCACTCACACATCAAGAAACTTAAAAAACAACAGACCACCAGGAGAATGAATTTTTGAAAAATTTAGGTCCAAATTCAGTCAAAGAAATTACACACATTTGGCAAAGAGAAAAAATCCTGGGCGACAGGCTGGAATGTTTCTCTAATCCATTCACTACATAAAAAAGCTGTAACCACTACCACTCTGTACCACGTGTTAAGGAATTTTAAAAAAAATGTAATTACTCATATGGTAACTTATGTAATCAGTATTACAGCCTTACAAAATAGTGATAACAATGACCTTTTCAAAATAATTTAGTTTTGTGAATGGAGTTCAACTAAACCCTTTTGTTTCTATCCCTGAGAAAATTACATTATACCCATCAGGGTAATTTCCAACAGGTTGAAAACAACTGTTCTAGATTAATTATGTATTATATGTTTATTGCCTGTATGAACTGTACCATGAATCAATCCACCACCAACTGTTCCACTCCTGTATCTAGTATATTCTATCCTATTAAGACAAGCACCTTTGTTGCCACTGCTGCACAGTGTTCTACATTAGGATTGTTAAAAAATTGTCCACCTGTAGAACAGGCTATAGCCCAACTAAGAGTATACTGAACCATCCAGTTCAAGCCTATTACTTTGCACAATTTGGTCAACTTCAGTAGCTACTTCACAAACCATACTTTGCAGATCCTCACTTGCAATACAAGTATTCTAAGCTCAAACTTATAACTCCAACACATCCTTTAACCCACCCCCACTCTCTATCTCTCTTGACCTACAACTGCATTTTACCTGTTTTTGTTGAGGCGGATGCTCGGGTGAGATACACCAAACAACACCTTATAATCAGGGGTTCATTTATTTACCTCTTCACACAAGTAAGGCTTACAGAGAACTGGATGGTGGAACTATACAAAAATAATGTTTTCCTCAGTTCAAAGATGATCCTCAGATCAGTACTGGTGTCTATCTCAATGTCACCTCATAGCTGCCACTGCCACCCCCCCCCCCCCCCCCCCACACACACAGTACAGAATACTCCTAAGAGGCAGGGGAGGGGGGAATATGGCGTCGGCAGGGGTTGTCCACGGGAGCTGGACCACAGTCAGCTTGACAGCATCATCGGGGAGCTGTGTGGGTAGATGACGTGAAGGACGGTCAGGCCACCGAATCTGGAAGTCGTTGAAGCACATCATGCGGTGACAGGTAGGCTGGCGGTTTGCAGGAGGAATGGAGCGATGACAACGGTGTCTCCGGTGGGCGTGGCGAACACACAAAGCATGTCCAGGTCAACGTCGAGTGAGAGGGGAACACATTTCACCAGGTGGCAGGAAACGGTGGAGGTTGTGTCATGAGCACCGGATGAAGGGAAACATACAACGAACAGTGTCTCATCACGTAGTATTATAGAGATGTCGTGGATTATGTCTGGGGGGACAGGCACAAACACCTCCAGCGAGGGCATGTTCAAGATGGGGGGGGGGGGGGGGGTGAGAAAACTCGACAGGGGGAGGCAGGCGACAGGGGAGAGGTCAAAGGACCGGAGAAAGACCCGGCGGCGCAGGGCGTGATCGTAGGTTACCTCGACGTGGGGAGCATGTGATCACTCGACGGTGTGCGTGAGACTGGAGTAGAGAGCAAGAGCGGAGAAGAGCTCGACGATTGGAGCTGGAAGTCACTCGACTGAGTGAGTAAGTCTGACGTGGAGGGAGTGGTCGGAGCGTCGTGGGCCACGACAGTGAGTGGCGTGGTCGTGCCTTGAAGGGCGTAGAAGCGGGCTCAGCATGAGGAGGCTCAAGTCTGTTGAGAGAGACTGTAACAGCTGAATCTTTTATCTGGATGTCATAGGTGGTGGCCGGAGGACTAGGTACGGGTTGGTATATGGGGGTTGGAGGGGAGCATGTACAGTGTCACCTCGGAGCATGACGTACTCGCAACTGTTCAGGGATTTTGGGACGTGAACCTTAGGGCAGGAATGGCTGGCAGGCGGAGGGATGTAGAGGTTAATGAAGTGGCGTCTGACGCGGTCTACGAAGGAAGGTAAGTCAGACAGGGATAGAAGCGGAAAGGCTCACATGTTTGCCAGGGTGAACAATGTTCTGGCCGTATACGAACTTGGCTATTGTGCCTTTGATGTCTTCCTTATAGATCGCACGAATGCCGAGTAGCACAAGGGGAAGGGCCTCCATCCAAAGAGAATTGTGCCATCGAAAAGCCGCCTTGAAAGTGCGGTGCCAGCACTCAAATAGCCCGTTACTTTGCGAGTGATATGCTGTGGTATGGATGTGTCGGGTGCCGCAAATGTTACAAATCTCGTTGAACAGGGCCGACTCAAATTGTCTGCCCTGGTCAGTTGTGATGATAGCTGGACATCCGAAACATGATACCCATGACTCGACGAAAGCTCGAGCAACAGTTTCTGCAGTGATATTGGGGAGGGGGCAGCCTCGACCCAGCGATTTGTTCAGTCAATAGACGAGAGAACATAACAAAAGCCGTTAGAGGGGGGGAGAGGGCCGACAATGTCAATGTGAATATGCTGGACGACATGCCCAGGAGGGAACGAAAATTGAAAAGGCGCCGAGAGGGGTGATGGTGGTGGTAGTGGTGGTGGTCATGGTTGTGGTGGTGGTGGTTGTGGTGGTGTGGGGGGGCGGAGTGTGCTTGTGTACTTCACAGCATTGGCACGTGGCGCAAGAGCGTGCCCATTGCTGGCAGTCCTTGATGACATGTCTCCACACAAAGCGCTCCGCTACGAGGCGGGCGGACGCACGAACAACAGGTTGGGCTAAATTATGCAGTGCGTTGAAGACAGCTCAACGGAGCGTGGTTGGGATGAGGGGGCGTAACATGCCCGTACTTCCGTCGCACCAGATCTCACCAGAAATGCCAGGGAAGGTGGTGTGGATGAAGTATAGTGAAGAGATAAAGTCTGAAATCAGGTTTTTTGTGTCCTCGTCAGCAGGTTGGAGGTTAGGCAGTTCAGAGAGCAAATGAACGGCGTCGAATCATGAAAGGAAATCAGCAACTATATTGTCTGCACCCTTTATGTGTCTGACATCGGTGGTGAACTGAGATATGAAGTCCATATATATGAAACGGCAAGGAGGCGGGTCCGCTGGTGGGTTTGAAATAGCCACAGCCAGGGGTTTGTGGTCTGTTAAAACATAGAAAGGGCATCCCTCAACATCTGTCTTAAAATGTTTGATCACTTCGTAGACCATGAGCAACTCCCTATCAAACGTGGAATATTTCCATTGTGCATTGGTGAGCTTGTGCGAGAAGAACTGCAGAGGCGAAGTTTGGCCGTCGACTGTCTAGCTAAGGGCAGCGCCGATGGCAGTATCGCTCGCATCTGTGGTGATGAAAATCTGTGCATTGGGATGAGGTTGTGCGATAGTGCAAGCCTCAGCAAGAAGATTTTTGAGGGCAGTGAAAGAGTCAGTCATAGCAGGAGTCCATGGAACAGGCCGAGATCTAGAAGCCTTGGTGCCTGCCAAGGCATCCGTCAATGGAGCCTGAATCTCCGCAGCCCGAGGTAGATGACAGTGATAATAATTAACCGTCCCCAGAAAGCGCTGGAGCTCTTTGAATGATGAAGGTTTGGGTAGGTTTAGTATTGTTTGTACTTTGTCAGGGGGCGGTGAGATGCCATCTCCTGAGACCCGAAAACCAAGAAAAGTGACAGTAGGTTTATGTAGCTGCAATTTGTCTTAGTTGATCTCAATACCTGCTGCCGTGAGAGTGTCCATAACAGTTTGCATATATCGAATTTTGTCCTCGACGGAGGAGATGAACACAAGAATGTCATCAAGATATGCAAAGCAGAATTTTAGTCCGAATAGCACTTCGTTAATGAAGCATTGCCAGGTCTGGGTTGCGTTTTTCACACCGAAGGGCATGAATCGAAACTGAAATAACCCGATTTGGGTGGTGATTGCTGTCTTCTCGATGTCTTCAGGAGCCATGGGGATCTGGTGGTAGGCCCGTTTGCAATCAATGACACGCGAATGTGGTTGCACCTGCGAGGGAACTGGTAAAGTTGGCATTGTTTGGTATGGGGTAGGTGTCCATAATTGTTTGTGCGTTTAATTGACGGCTGTCTCGGCACATGCGCCAGGACCCGTCTTTCTTGGGTGTCATATGAATGGGCGTAGACCAACTTCTGGCAGAGGGTTCGATGATGCCGGAGCTTAGAAGTTCAGAAATCTGCTTTTTAAGGTCGGAGAGGCGCTCAGGACAAAGTTGAAATGGTTTACTGGAGATCGGGGGGCCTGCCGTGAGGCGAAGATTGTGAACCGTGCCGTTGGTGACAACAGAAATGTTGCTGGCAGCACGGGAGATGGTTTGTTTACAATGTGAGGCGGGCAGGGCAGGCGAGGTGAGGTCGTGGTGTTCGGAGCCACTCAGTGGATCCGACGGGAGCCGAGGCAGTGAAGTGTCGCAGGAGTCAACGTGACAAGATGGCCGCTGGTCCGAAGCAGTGGCACTGTGGTCGGGTGAGCTTGGTAGAGCTCTTGAAGCGTTAGTGAGTCCATTGTCTTAAGGCGTGGCCTGTGGCAGCACGGTCGCGGGCGAAGTGCTAGGTGCAAGTGCACCGTTTGTGTTGTCAGTGGCGATTGCACGGCAGTGTGCAGAAGCCGAAGTTGCATAGTTTGAGGTGCTGTCCATGAGGGGAGGGGAGGGTAGAAGCTGTCAGTACGGGAATACATGAAGCTCGTCGCGCATGCGCACTCGTGTGCGGCCGAGTGCCAAATGCTGCCGTGTTGGGGGGGGGGCGGTGGCAGCATGAAGGTGACGCATTGTGGTTGAGTGTGATCCGTCATGACGCAGAAGGCCGACACAGGTGAGAAACTGTAATGTGTCAATTGTGGTTGCGCAAGTTCGACACATTGTGAGTGTGTTCAGATTGGCGTGTCGTGGAAGACCGATGCGGACGTGCACCGAGATGTGCTGAGAACGGGAGCAGAAGCTCGACTGGAGCCGGCCCGGGGGCGACAGATGAAAAACAGGTCGAAGTTTGAAAACGCATGCCAGTCTGCGTAAAACTTGACACGTGTTCAGAGTTGGAGCCACTTCTGTTGCAGGGAGGCTGCAGAGGTGCAGGCTGTCCAAAAGCACAGTGAGGAAAATGGTGTCGAACGTTGGGCGAAATGTGTGAATGTTCACTGTTCAAAGTCACTTCACTCAAAACGGTGGGCGGAAAAGGTGAATGTCGTGGCACAAAACGCTGCGGCGTAGCAGCAGGACGGAGATGGAGGTCAGGCACAAATAAGAAGCCATTACTGCTGTTGCAGACCGAGGTATTGAAGCAGGAAGGCATGTGCTGATGCTGAACCGAGGCACGCGGGCGTGGTCGGATGCTGAGGAGATTGACCCGTGAACAAAGCAATTCCAGCCACGTGCCAGGAATCCGCTTGGAACTGCACCGATTGTGGCATGGCAAACCATTGTTCTGGCAGTGGTAGGTTATCCAATGGAGCATTTGCAGAAATCGGCATTGATCCTGCACTGCACGTAGATCTGTAAGAGGTAACTGCACCGCCGATGAGGGAGGGCACATGTGGCAGGAACAAAGGCGTCTGATAACCTCACTTGTTGTTGCAGACACGATAATGTCCGGCAAAATTGGTGTAATCGACGAGTGACAGGCATCGTATTGCAGATGAGATAATGAGGCCAGGGTACTGGATCAGAAAGATGACAATGTAGCGCTGATGAGATCGACACCAGTATCGGTCTGAGCATCATCTTTGAACTGAGCAAAACAAAATCTTTGTATAGTTCCGCCATCCAGTTCTCTGTAAGCCTTACTTGTGTGAAGAGGTAAATAAATGAACCCCTGTTTATAAGGTGTTGTTTGGTGTATCTAAGCCGAGCATCCACCTCACTGGTGACCCCGAGTTGTAACATATTACAATTTCGCCATTTTACTGTGTCCATAGCCTCCGCGTCGGTTATTTTTGCAAGTATTACATCAACAAAACATTTGAACAATGTGTAAATCGCCCGCAAAACGATGAATATTGATCACAAAATCCAGCGTTATGCCGAAGCCATTGTTCGAATGTTCTGTTGATGTAATACACGCAAAAATAACCGATGCAGAGGCTGTGGACACAGTAAAACAGCGAAAATGGAATACGTTACAATTCAGAGTCACCAGTGAGGTGGATGCTCGGGTGACCAAACAACACCTTATAATCAGGGGTTTCTTTTATTTACCTCTTCACACAAGTAAGGCTTACAGAGAACTGGATGGCGGAACTATACAAAGATTATGTTTTGCTCAGTTCAAAGATGACGCTCAAATCGATACTGGTGTCGATCTCATTGGCGCCACATTGTCACCTTTCTGATCCAATACCCTGGCCTCATTATCTCCTCATCTACATCACTTCTGAAACACTAACTTCATTCTTCCCTCTGCCCCTTACTTCAATATTAGCATCTCACTTCCCTTTTTGGACTTCTACACTCATTGTGTGTCATCTACAGTCGTGTATCATCTTTGTTTTTGACAGTTGCTCCCATATATGGCCCATTCCAGTAATCTTACTAGGAACCTGCATTCCTGCATCTGTGCGAACTCTCCTTGTTTCATACATCTGTGTTCTTCTCCTCCGTTGCGTCTACCTCTTCCTACCTTTCTTATCTCCCACATTTACACAAATAACTCTACGACGACAAATAGAAGACAAAATTCAAAGCTAGGCACTGATAAAGATATACCTTAGCTAGCATATAAGTTGGCAAAATTGTGCTACATTTAATTATTTGAAAATAAAAACTACAACTGTACCTGAAATAGTACAGCTGTAAATACGTAGCTGCACACACGCTATTGAAATAAATGAGTGCTGAAAGACAAGATGTGAAAAAGCACTTTTTCTATGGTGTTACACATTTATACGTAAACTTGAAATGTAAAGAGTGGGTAATAACAGAAGCAAACTATCACTAGCTACGAAAAAATAAAAATTCTGTGTTGATTTCAAAAACAAATCACAAAGGTCCTTTATACATTATAACTGATTTCAGATCTGCTTGAAAATATTTTCAGATCTCAAATATCACGTATTTTTACTCTGAGAGATCAGTGTAAGAAATGAGAATTTACCTGTGCAAGATATAGCATGGTCAGAACAATGTTCAGAGATTTATCAACTTATATGCATTTTCATTTTTCACATTATTCATTACGTCAAAACCTTGAATGAGTTGCCTTAGTAGAGTAGGAAGAAAATGCAAGGTGCATTATCACGAAAGCGTGAAATGAATGTACTTCGTAATGCTGCAAGAGCAAATGTACCAATTTGTGATTTTGGTGATCTCTTAATATGCTTCAGTGCATTGTGTGAACATGAATGTGAATGAATTTTCTTACATGTGATTACGATCACATATTTTGTCATTACTTACATCACTTTGCACATAACAATGTGACTGACAACACAACAGCTATTTATTTAAGAGGATAGTTCATTATACACAGCCTTATTGCTGAACAAAAATAAATTTCAACGTCGCAACTAGGATAAGAGTGCACATTACTTGAGGTTGCAGGATGAATCCTCATCCTTTTCTTACCCTCACAAAGCTTTGTAATGATTTTGTATACTTTGAAAATAAGTAGAGACGTGTCTGAAAAATCCAATGCAAAATGTTTGTCTAGGGATGGCCTTCAGCAAATATGTCTGTCCCCAAGCCACACACAAAAAAAAATTCTGATGGCAGCAGCAAAACATACAGTTCTGCTATTACTATGAGAGGAACACTTGATTGTAGGGAACATACAGAATATTACCACAGTTTGTTGGGCAACGAAACTGTGTGTGTGTGTGTGTGTGTGTGTGTGTGTGTGTGTGTGTGTGTGTGTTTTTTTTTTTTTTTTCATTGTGCCTGACCCCTCTTCCTCTGTCCTATACAATGACGTTGCAAAAATCATGGGATACAGTTCACACGTATACGAATAGTAGTAATATTACATACACAAGGCACAAAAGGGCAGTGCGTTGGTGGGGCTGCTATTTTTTTCTCGGGTGATTCATGTAAAAAGGCTTCCACATGATTATGGCTGCACGACAGGAATTAACTGACCTTAAATGCAGAATGGTAGTTGGAGCTAGACGCATGGGACATTCCATTTTGGAAATCATTAGGGAATTCAATATTCAAAGATCCACAGTGTCAAGAGTGTTTGAGAATACCAGATCGCCAGCATTACCTCTCACCATGGAGAACACAGTGACTGATAGCCTCCACTTAATGAAAGAGGACAGTGGCATTTGCATACAGTTGTCAGTACTAACAAGCAAGCAAAATTGCAAGAAATAACAACAGAAATCAATGATGAATGTATCTGGTAGGACAGTATGGCAAAATTTAGCTTTAATGGGCTATGGCAGCAGACAATCAACACGGATTCCTTTGCTGACAGCTTGACTTTGCCTGCAGCGCTTCTCTTGGGCTTGTCAGCACATCAGTTGGACCCTAGATGACGAAAACTGTGGGCTGGTCAGATGAGTCCCAAGAGCTGGTGGCACAGACCTCGTGAAGTCATGAAACCAAGTTGTCAACAGGGCACTGTGCATGCTATTGGTGGCTCCATAATGGTGTGGGCTGTCTTTACATAGAATGGATTGGATCCTTTGGTCCAACTGAACTGATCGACTGGAAGTGGTTACGTTTGGCTACTTGGAGACCATCTGCAGCCATCATGGACTTCATATTCCCAAACAACAACGGAATTTTTATGGAAGACAATGCGGCATGTCAGCGGGTCACAGTTGTTCATGATTAGTTTTTGAAGAGTGTTCCAGACAATTTGAGTGAATGATTTGGCCACCCAGATCACCCAACACGATTCCCACCAAACGCTTATGGAGGCAGCATGGCTCAATATTTCTGCAGGGGACTTCCAATGATTCACTGAGTTCATGCTAAATCAAATTGCTGCACTACACTGGGCAAAAGGAAGTCTGACACAATATTTACAGGTATCCCATGATGTTTGTCACCTCAGAGTATTAGCCCTCAACCCCTTCCTCCAACACACCCCCTCTTCTAACTCCATTCCCCACTTCACTGTAAGCTATCCACAACTTTCTCTGTCCACACTGGGATGACCTCGTTGGAGCTGCATTTCTGTGATGTTTCCTTGGTAACTACTCCGTAGCTGCCAGCCTCCCCACCCCTCCCAGGTTTCTTGTTCATTTCACCCAACAACTCCTCAAACAAGTTGTGCTGCAACACTAGGATAATGTAACCATGTGCATGCACATGTATGCCTGTGGGCACATGCACAGGCTTCAGTTCTGATAAGTAACACTATCCGAAAGCTTAACAATGATTTCAATCTTATTTATGTGCTTGTTGTATGATCAACACCTAATCTGAATGTTAATTGGTTGTCTTTAGCCTTAAAATTTTTTGTACTGCACACACAACTTTCTCAAAATGGTTAATGCTACAAGTAAGCTGTCACATTTGTCATGAAAACTTAGTTACCATACACTGAGAATACAATTCCCAGAATCTAATAATATTCTGCAAACCTTGTTTACAAATATCAAGGTAACAATTACAGTTCAAGTATTCATACCCTCCTTTGCAAATGATTAATGTAATTTTCTGTGAGAGCTCATTTTTCGTAAAGAAAGATCTTATTGCACAAAAGAAGAATAATTATAACAATCCTCTTGCACATCTCTCCTCAAAGAATTTTGATTTTAATTAAATTTTGTGCAGCTCGGTGGTTAACTGCCAGACTACAGATCCAGGGGAATGGGGTTTAATCCGCAGTCACTCCTACAATTTTTACCTGTCTTTCGTCACTTCTTTCACCTCTGGCAACACATGTTAATGAGAAAAATTCCAAGTTGCTGCAAGGTTCAGTATCCCTATATCCGGCAAAGTAAGTCAGTTCAAAGATAAGAAGAAGGCAATGAAATACCACTTCCATAAAACGCTTGGCTGATAGGGCACTCATTTTTCATAGCAAACTTTGGATTGATGACAGCTTTATCTTTTTTAAATGGAACTTCATTGTACATATATTCTTTATTGAAATGTATGGTGATCTACCTGTCACACAACAAAAGGAGTGACAATGTTTGTTATTAATTAGAAAAAAACTGAGTAAGTAAAATTATCTCAGGATCAAAGAAAGATGAATTTTGCTATGACAAAATGTTCGAGTTTTTTATCAAATGACTGATAGCAAGGTCAACTTAAACAGTAAACTGACAATTTCTTTTCTCCCCCAATGCATTTTTAGTCAGAAAGATGTAGTCCGATTTATGTGGAAAAGCACTGCCTCAGTCACTCTCACAAAACAAAGTGTTTTTGGTCTCACACAATATGCTTCAGCTGCTTTACTCTGCAACAGCTTAAAAGCTTCAGCATGTTTCCTATGGGATAACTCTCTCTTGAAAAACTGATATCCTCCAAAATATGTCTCCTTCACTAGTTTGATCAATCCTTGGTATGTTTCCTTCCAGACACCCATAGTGATCACTATGACATGATAGCTTCCAGTGCAAATGAAAACCAGAATTAAATGTTCTGCTAACATTCAACAACAATGACACAAATTATTGACACACCATGAGATACACACTTCCTCTTACTACTGTGCCACCTTTGTATATCCACAATCTTTAATCAAACTGAATAAAGAGAAATAAGATAACATACCTCGGAGGTCTTCTGGCAGAACTGCATGTGGCTATAAAATCCAACAACACTCTTCTTTGCAGCATCACACTTTTCACAGGTGAACCACTTCTTTCCTTGCTTGCGGACCTTAAGAAGTATTTTTTGAACAAATTTTTCATCCTTCATGTCCTAGAAATGTAAAGTCAAGGACAAATCACTGTAATGAATAAGAACTTCAAATTGGGTGGACACAATGTATTTTTCTTTTGAGATCACATAAGAAGTGAAACATGTAAAGAAATATAAATTGCATTCAATATTTTAAGATAGTCAGGAGAGCAAATATGTGTAATTTTCCAGATGTAGCTGAGTTCAAGCAGGAGTGTGTAACTGACAATATGCATTAGTGAGGTGAGGGCTACAGTACTTAAGAAGAAGAAGAAGACTATCTCTCTTCAGAATTTTTCAAGTTTCTCTCTCCTCCTTTTCCTTCTTATACACAGAAGTTCCCATTCCAAGATTCATCTCCTTCATCCTCTTACTACCTATAAAACTATTAAATAATAGTTTCACTGATTAATTCACTTACACTTGCTTTATCAGGGACTCTTATGAATACAATTGCTATTTTTCCACTGATTACACACACACACACACACACACACACACACACACACACACACTTCTTCCTCATCCTGTCCAGTACGTCACTGCCTGCAAAAGCTTGCATATTTACTTAACTTTAATGAGTGTCTTCTCCTGCTACCGCTTGGCGAGTAAATATTTTATACATCCAATTTTCAAAAATCGATTAGTTTCGTTTATGAGCCTTGGTGAAACAAGTATCTACCCAAACAGACAGGCAAGGAGTGAAAAAAACAAGATGGAAGGGCAAATACGTGGTACCCCCAGGAGGGTGTAGGAGAGTTGTGAGAGGCAGTTGAGGGCACAATGAAAGGTAGCTCTCAGTGGCAGTGGCAAAATTTGGATTATCTTTTGGAACAGTTACTAAACTATGGGACTGAGGCATGTAAGAAAGAGAGAGAGAGATGTTCTTCTACTGATTATCATTTATAATGTGGTAACAATATATAACTTACAATTGGTTCTTGGCCCTCTATCCATGAGAGACCGTTATGCTTTTGGTAATTATGTGACTCAAATGTCCAGTTGGTTAGCTCCTCTTCCGGGCATTTTACACACTTGACCTGCAAAAGAACAAATACACACTTGATCTGCAAAAGAACAAATATAGTGAGACTACTGTGTGTGTGTGTGTGTGTGTGTGTGTGTGTGTGTGTGTGTGTGTGTGTGTGTGTGAATTCGTTGTATAAAAGTAGGTGGATAGGTGGTCTTTACTAGTGCATATGCAGTAGATATATTACATCAGCAATTCCTTGGCAGACGTATTTTCAGTTCGAATGTACAATGCCATTCTAATGGTGTAAGAATGTGATTGTATCAGTAACCTAAGTTTTCTACAATGAAAGAATGCAGTCTATCTTCCACAGAAATATGTGCACCCCTATACATACTTAATGACACTTTCTGCAACAAAGAAACTTCTTACGTTCCAGATGATAGCTTCTAGACCCATCTCTCAAGGTCTGTGGCACCAATGCAGGTGTATTACAGGTCAAATGACTTTCCTAATCAACTGGAAATGCATTCACTCTAAAATTGTATCAGCCAATAAATGAAAATATTACAGCAGGTAAATACTTTGTTGGGTGATTTTCAAAGCCTTGGTGGCATGTGATAATATTCCTTTTTTAATAACATTAGTTCATCAGCATCTATGTGACTACTCTGCAGTTTACACTTAATGCTTGGTGGAGTAGTCACTGAATTATTCTCAGATTATTCCTCCATTGTTCCACTCTCCAATAGCTTGTGGAAAAGATGAATACCTTGATCTTTATGTGCGAGCCCTGATGTCTCTTATCTTATCAGATTGGTCATTTCTCACAATGTAGGGTACAGCCAATAAAATATTTTCAAATTTTGAGGACAAAGTTGGTGACTGAAATTTCATGAGAAGACCTTGCTGCAACAAGAAACATTTATTTTACTGCCTGACACAACAAGTCTTGTTCGATATCTATGTCATTTTGTCTCATTTCATGATAAAACAAAATGAACTGCCCTTCTTTGAACTTTTCCATGTCCTTCGTCAATCGTATCTGATAAGGATCTCTTACCGAGCACCAATCTCCAGAAGAGGATGGGCAAGTGTAGCGTAAGCAATCTCTTTAGTAAATTTCTGGCATCCTCTTAGTGTTCTGCCAGCAAACATAATCCTTAGTTTGCCTCCCCACATTTTGTATGTGATGGTACTAATTTAAGTTGTTGATAACTGTAATCCCTACGAATTTAGTTGAACTGACAACCTATAAATTTATGTTATTTATTGTATAACTGAAATTTAACTGATTTCCTTATACTCTTTGGGAGGACCTCACACATTTTCTTGTTTACAGTCAACTGCATTATTCATGCCATACAAATATCTTGTTTAGCCTACATCATTCTACAATTCATTTTGATCTCCTGATCAGATCACTAGGTGATAAATTACAACATTATCTGCTAACAATTACGATGACCAGTTACTTCTCTGATAGGAGATCATGAATTCAGCTGCACGTCTGAGGCAATATTCCATAGGTATGCAATCTATGTTAGTAAACAGCTACCCTAGTTCATGGTTGATGGACCCAGTCACAGGCTATCTATCTAACAGCTTCCATGGTCAACAAAAATGTGGTTTTCAATATTTTGTATGCTGATTAACCAAGTTTAAAAATTTAGCAAGCTGTTGCAATCTACTCATTAAGAGGTATAGTTGTATGTCAAAAGTTTAACACAATAATACAGATATTACATTTAGAAACTGTGAACATGTTTTGAGTCAGCATAACTTACAGTGTGCAAATACCCAAGTTATAGTTTTTTGGTGTTTGAGAATGCGAGCACTTAGTGTCTTGCAACAAGTTTTACACTTAGTTTCAAATCTTTAAAAAACTTTTTCTTAATGAAACTCCCCACAAAATGGTAAAAGAAAACAAGTTTATCACTTCCTACATTTTCAAGGTAATTCTTACTTACTGTCCCCCCTCAGTTGCACATTTTTAATGAAATTACATGTTTTGATCACTCTGGATCATCTTCAGTACCCTCTCTTGCCAAACCCATATCATCCCTGCCACTAAGAACAACCCCCTCCCCCCACCCTTTTGCCTTCTTTGCCCATCCTCAGTTCCCCTTCATTCTATTTTATAATTTCACTATTTTATGCTATTTACATTTACATAGTTACTGTTCCACACTATTAGTGATTAAACAAGAATCTTTACATAGTTATATGTTCTGTAGTTTTAGCATGATCTATCTTATTAAACTCATGACAGCCCAACCAACTCCTCCCTACTTTCTTTCCCCTACACCAATCATCTTCACACCATTTCTCATTCCCTCATCCCCCCCCCCCCCCCACCACCACCACCTTCTCCAACACACACTTATTTAAAACACTGACCAAAGTTGCAAAACACAGTACTCCGATATGTGATTCTGAGTAGAAAAAACAGGTTGCTGATGCAACTACTCAGGTAAATTCTACATTTACGTGCAATTCTTTCCTTTTCTACATATTGCAAAATATTAGATGGTACATATTTAGTTTTTTGTTTCAGATCTAAAGATGATCCACAGGGATTGAATCATGTAATCTAATTAAAAATGTGCAACTGAGGTGGAACAATAAATGAAAATTATCTTAAATATCTATAAAGTTTCTGTATCTCTCAAGATGATTATGTTGACTATAGTACTACATTTTTGCTGTTCATGTGGGAAAACTGCTGCTCCAGGCATGATATCTGAATTTGTTACTGCTTTCCTTCTAACTCGAATAGCAATACATTTTACAAATAGTGTCTAAATATACCACTGAATGTACTTCAAAAATTATATCATCATATGACACATACTATTGTTGCATGTAGTTCAGAAGTGGTATCATAAAGACTGAGGTGCAATAAAATTACCTTTAATTTAAAATGGAGCACATGTTATCTAGACTACACTCATACGGTGATCACTAATGAGAGCACTTGCAGTTTCAACAAACTTTAAACATAATTTAACATCTTTTATAAACTTTTTCTTACTTACATGCTTAACATCACATTAACTCAATTGTAAAATAATCAGAAGTTTGAAGATGTTTTATACATTGGAGTTTGATTCTTTACATAATCGGGGGTTTACTGGTTTGATTAGGAGTGGCTTTTGAAGAACAGTCTCGGAAGCCTTCTGGAAATATAGGATAAACTTGAGATTCCCTGACAACAGCATTCATTACCTCACGTTAATAAAGGGCCAGTTGTGTTTTTCTTTTGGGATCTATTTCATAATATTTGTGCACAGAATATGTTATAAAGTCATAGCACAAATCGACAGCAATGACATGGGTCTATAATTCAGTGGTTTATCCCTATTTTCTTTCTTGAGTATTGTTGTGACCACTGCAACTTCCCAGTCTTCTGGTATGGTTCTTTCATCAAGCAAGCTGTCATATATAGTTGCTAAGTACAGAGATATTATTTTAACATACTCTGCAAGGAACCCAACTGGTATGCAGTCTGGATGGGAAGAAATATCTTTATTATGCGATTTAAGTTGCTTTGTTACACTGAGAACTTCAGTGCTCTGAACGTCCAAGTTATTCATAGGGCAACTACTCTTCATTCAAATTCTGGAATTTTTACTGCATCTTCTTTGGCGAGGAAATTTCGGAAAACCCTGTTTAGTAACTCTTCTTTAATGGCACTATTATCAGTAATGTTAGCACTGCTATTGTGAAGTGAAGGAATTGATTATGTTTTGTCACTGGTGTCCTTTATACAAGACCAACATCTCCTTGGATTTTTGGCCAAATTTCAAGACAGATTCATTGCGGAAACTACTAAAAGCATTGAAGCTCACACTGAATTTCCGGCTTCTGTAGAACATCGTCAATCTTGAAGCTATGTTATCACTTTACATCTGGCACATTTTTTCCATTGTTTCTGCAACAGTATTCTAATCTGTTTAGTGTACCACAGTGATCTGTTCCACTTCTTACTACTTGCTTGTTACAAAGCTCTCAATTACTGTCACTATTATAGCTTTGAATGTAAGCCACATCTCGTCTACGATTTGGAGGGAATGGAGACTGTCTCTTAAGTAGGTGCCAAGAAGTTTTTATCTGCTTATTTTGAATGGCAATATTTTGTGTTTATTTTTGATGGATTTGGATGTTGAGGTATTTGAGCTTCTTACAATGACCTCCTGGTTACTAATCTTGGTATCCGTCATGGTGCTCTCTGTTTGCTAGGGCTGTTTGTTGCTAAGAGGTCAATTACGTTCTTGCAACTTTGTGTGGGATTCTGAACTTATTGCTCAAAATAATTTTTGGAGGAAGGATTTCGTACAATTTCTCATGATGCTTTAAATGTGTCACTAACTTTAACATGCATATTTGCCTATATATTGAGGGCAGATTTACGTTACCATCAACTGTAACTGTACGAATCAGGTACCTATTTGAAATGAAGGGGGAGAGATGTCGTCTCCCTAAGGAAACAATTACTGATTTACTGAGTGTTGAGGACAACCTCTGCTCATACCAACTCACAGCAACTAGCTACTTCAGTCCCACTACAAGATGAACTACTTCTAACACCACCACCAATTTAATTTAATTTAATATATCCTTTTTGAGCAACATTATGTCCTCAGCAAAAAACTTTAGCTGAACTTATCTCTAGCTTTAGCCAGCTTTCAGTACCTATAATGATTTCTGCTTAAGTGCTTTCTATGAGTACTCGGAGGTCTGGTTCTCCTCAACAAACCTATGGCAATGTACAATAATAATGACGATGTTTCCTAGTTCTACCCTTGTCCTGTGTTTGGCTTGCACTCTTTGAGACTGAAGCCCTGTTTGTACATTTCCAAGACCCTGTAACCTAAAAAAGCTACTCTTTCCACTCCTTGCTGCCCCTTTTACCCATGTACCCTGCTCCTGTGTGTAACTGACCTCTGATCTATTAAATAGATCCTGACAGTACTCCACCCTGTGGCGCAAGTCTATGATTCTACAGCCTACACAGTCGCAGAACCATCTGATCCTCCAATTCACACCCTCCACTCGGCTCTGTGTTAAAGATCGGCAGTAGGTACCATCAATGATGCTCCTGATGGTGAGTTCCACCTTTATCTTACAAGCTTTATCTTAGCACTTCAAATAGTAACCAGAAATTAGAGAGAATCTTTCCTGTGCCAAAGTGACATACATCAATTATACCAATGTGAGCCATTATCTACAGCTTGCTGCACCCTGTGTTCTCATGACATCAGGGATGACTCCCCCAAGGATGCACACAGAATGCATACTAGACTTGTTTCTCTCATAGGTACCCTTATCCCTAAGTGACTTCATCATGCACCTAACCCTGGAGCTGCTTACTACCAATAGTCTCACACTCTGTGAATGACCAGACCTTCAGGTGCAGAGGCTTCAAAAGACTGCAACTAGCTCAGGATCTTAACCAACTATAGATAGTGCCTCAAACCTGCCTGTCCGACAGATACGGGATGTCTCCTATCGGTCACTGAGAAAGTCTTTGCTGTCTGCCACACCTGGTTTAAAAGCAATGTCTTAAGTCAGTAAAAAATAAATAAATAAATAAACTTTACTGGCAATAACAAATAAGTTTCCATAATTTTACAGCAGCAGCCACTGATGCATATACATGGAAAATAAAAGTGATTCGGATGAACATCAGGAGCCACTCTTGACACAAAAAACAACAGAATGTTAATGAACAGCACACACATTTTCTTCCAGACTACCAAGTCTACTAAATGAGCCTTAATTACTGATAAGTGAGGATTAAGGGGCCTATCTGGGGTAAAGCCTGATGTCCAGTACAGATGTTCATGTTGTGCAGGGAAACAAATTACGATGAAGCAGACAGGGATGGGCTGCTCACCGGCCCTTACTACAGGCAATGTGGTCAGTCAAAACCTGCTCTCTTCTCGACTAAAAGTGTTACAGGCACCCTATAAAGTAGACTTTCAGAGCCAGTATTTAAATTTGAAATGACATTAGTTGTAAGCACAGACACACGTTTTACACGACAGCCTAACGTCCATATAATTAAAATCACCAAGAATTCCAACTAAATACTGAAAATACTGACTGGTGCGTTCAGAGCTTATGACATTATGGGACATTTTTGACTCATCACTAATTCAGTCAGTGCCACTACTGACAGTGGGTGGGAGTTGAAGAATTTTGTCTCTCATCACGGGACAAACACAGGGATGTTGCTGTGCAGACTGGTAGCCACTATGGCAACTGGTCATGGGAACAGAATGAGTCCACAGACTATTGGCTGCTGCGCATTAGGGGACGGTGGAGGATGTTGAAGAAGAGATAAAGAGCTGGCTTTAGGAGACTTCCCAGCTCAGATCAAATACATGGCAGTGGTGCCAAAACAAATGAGGGTCTACTGTTAATCATGTGGCTGGAAACCTGCTGTGACACGTCAATGTCCGAAATGGTAACAGGATGATGATGCCAACTGTTGCTTCTATAGGGGACTAAGTTGCAAATTTGAACCACTCATTGTAGCACAGCATACTGATGCAAAATATGGATTACCAGCACCTTACAACTCCAAGTTTTGCTCTATAAAAAATTACGTGTACCACTGAAGCCCAACTACTTTTACTACTTTTTCTTTGGGGAAAGAAAAACTTTAGGATCTGCCGATTTTTAAGTGATGATGGGAAAGGAGTTTAATAAGATGAAATGAGATATTGAAAGTAAAAAATTTTCTATTCTATTATGGCAGGGTGCTACAGCAACCAGTTTTGAATTATTTCAAAATAAAAACAGCCTTTGCAAGACGATTTTTTTTCTGAGATACTGAATGGTTACTAGAATTATGGAAAAAAGTAAGCCCAAATAGAGTTAAAATCAGGACATATGTTTTAGTATACGGGAACACAGCATAGGTGCAATGCAAGTGCAACAACTAACAACAGAGGGAAAGCTGTACAATTATTATAAGAGCTTTTTTTAAAAGTACTAGTGTCATTGAAGAGATGAGCTAGAAAAATAGAAAGTCACACATGATCATGATGTTCAGAATTATTCCAGATGAGACGCATAAAGCCATTCAAGGTAAGAAGAAAATCAAAGCATTATGGAAGTGGTGTTTTAAGATAAATGATTGAAATTTGGGGATGAAGTAATAGTAATGGAACTTGCGAAACTCTCTATAGAGAAAGACAATTCATAAAAACTGCGACAATGCCAGATTGTTCTACTACACAAGAAAGAAAGAAACAATACAAAAAAGTTCTTTTAACTATCAGCTTACATCCCAGAATGCATAAGACCTTTACTGTAACTATTAATAGCAATCACCAACAGTGTAGATTTCAATCAGACAAAGGAACAGGTTTCATAAGTTTATACAGCACAATGAAATTATGAAGTTGGGTAACGAGTTTGAATTACCGCTCTGTGCGGGAGGCCATAAATTCTGAGAAAATGTTTGACTCAGTTTCAACATTTGTACCAATGTGTTAATGGAACATATTTTAATTACTGTCATTTTGCTGGTAACATTGTAACGTCTGCCCATAATGCAGAAAGACTTCAACAATGAATGGAAGAGCTAATTAGAGCAAGCTTCAAGTTAGCATGGAAATTAACTATAATGAGGATAAAAATATACACCGAGGTGACAAAAGTCCTGGTATAGTGATATGCACATATACAGAAAGAGGTAGTATCGTGTACACAATGTATAAAAGAGTAGTGCATCGGTCAAGCTGTCATCTGTACCCAGGTGATTCATGTGAAAAGGTTTCCAGTGTGATTATGGTCACAGAATGGGAATGAACAGACTGAATGTGGAATGGTTGTTAGAGCTAGATGCATAAGACATTCCATTTAGGAAATCATTAGGGAATTCAATATTCCGTGATCCACAGTGTCAGGAGTGTGCTGAGAGTAACAAATTTCAGGCATTACCTCTCACAATCGTCAACACAGTGGCCGATAGTCTTCACTTAATGACTGAGTGTAGGTCAGTTTGCATAGTGTTGTCAGTGCTAACTGACAAGCAACACTGTGTGAAATAACCACAGAAATTGATGTAGGACATACGGCAAATGTAACTGTTAGGACAGTGCAGCAACATCTGGCATTAATGGGCTATGGCAGCAGATGACCGACGTGAGTGCCTTTGCCACAGCACAGCTCCTGGGCTCGTGACCATATTGTTTGGACACTAAATTACTGGAAAACCGTGGCCTTGTCAGATGAGTCCCAATTTCAATTGGTAAGGCTGACGGTAAGTTTTGAGTGTGTCGCAGACCCTATGAAGGCAAGGAGCTAAGTTGTCAACAAGGCACAGTGCAAACTGGTGATGGCTCCATAATGGTAAAAGTGGTGTTTACATTGAATAGACTTGGTCCTCTGGTCCAACAGAACCGATCAATGATTGGAATAGCTACCTACATGGAGACCATTTGCACCCATTCATGGACTTCATGATCCCTAACACGATCGAATTTTTATCGATGAGAATGCACTATGTCACAGACCACAATTGTTTGGAATTGGTTAAAAGAATATTCTGAACAATTCGAGTGAATGGTTTGGCCACCCAGATGACCCAACATGAATCCAATTGGACATTTATGGGACATAATTAAAAGGTAAGTTTGTGCATAAAATCTTGCACCAGTAACACTATCGCAATTATGAACTATAGATGCAGCATTGGCTCAACATTTCTGCAGGGAACTTCCAACTCCTTGTTGAATCCATTCCGTGTTAGGTTGCTGTGCTACACTGGAAAAAAGGAGGTCTGACACAATATTAGGAGACATCCCACGACTTTTGTCAGCTCAGTGTAGTCAACACACTGAAAAGAAAATACTTATACATGAAAAATGAAGTTCTAAAACAAGCCAATTAGTTCTTGCAGTCGGGCAGAATGGCTGGATGATCAGGAAAATAACAAAGGGAGTACGGGTAATGCCCACTATCTGATCGAAAGCAACTTGACACTCCATGTGATGCAGCACTAATCATTAGATGTCGAGACAGCTGGACCCGTCAGTATAAAAGGATGCAGGGAGCCGTGTGTTATCAGTAGAGAAACAGTAATAGCATAACAGGTCAGTCAGAATAGCTCAGTGACTTCAAACACAGGCAAGTCATTGGGTGTCACACGGGTAACAGGTCCATCAAGCACATCTCAGCCTTTCTAAAGCTGTGCCAGTGGACTCTTGGTGGTGTGATTGTGGAGTGAAAATGTGAGGGAACAACCGTAGCTAAACCGGGTGCAGGCAGACCTCATGTGTGACGGACAGGGAGTGCTGGGCACTGTGAAGGTTGGTTGTGTGTAAGAAAAACACCATCAAATCAAAGGACTCACTCGCAAGTACCAAAGTGCTACTAGCAGTCCAGCTATCACGATGACTGTGCATAGTGTATTAACAATAATGGAGCATTGTCAAGCAGCTCCTCCTAAGCTACACAATTCTGTAGTTAATATTAAGTAATGTTTGATAAAGTGTAAAGACTGATGCCACCCGACAGTGTTTTCTATCCTATTCTGCATTCACAGTTTACAATAATTTGCATGGGTGGTAATGCAGAGACAGGTCAATGACAGCAGAGTTCACAAAGTGAACGGGTAAGAAAAACAAGTCCAGAATTTAGCAAAGTCATCTCAAGCATTTACAACAGTTCAGGGAGTTACCCAAGTCACAAACATACATCAGGCAAGATCAAGACACTACTATCTGATGACGCATGACTGAAGGCTTCAGTGAATACAAAGTGACTGACCAGCCAGAGGTATCTGACAGCATACACAAGCCAGTGTGCAGAGCCTCTTGTGCTTGCCACAGCTACTGCCCTTCACCTGGGCACAAGATGTATCTGTAGTCTTTAGCCCAAATAACTCTGATGTGTTCTACCTATCGACAACCAGGCTTGGCGGGGAATATGAGTCACTGTCAAATACTAAAGTCATCCCCCCGTAATCAGCACATAGGGCAAGAAATGGCCTAGCCTGTGTCAACTTTGCTGACGAAGGAATAGAGAGAGATGCAGGAATTCCTGCCAAAGGCTCCCGCAGTAGGTCCTCACTGAGCCTGGCTGGGATGGGAAGCAGCCTCTGTGGGAGTCCTGGCCAAACAACAGAGTCTGGGGTCCAGCTCGGGCCAGCCTGCAGGGGAATGGGTGACCGGTGTGGCAGAGACAGGACCAACAGTTCGGCCCCACCAATGGTGAGGTGGGAGGCAGAAGGGATGTACGAGGAGGAAATGCTCCCATGTCCACAGGCTCCCATGGCTAGTCATCAGTATTTTGTGCATCTGCGTCTTTACTGTCCTGACCATCTGCTCAGCTTCTGAATTGGACATGGGATGCAAAGGGTTGGTGGTCAGGTGCTCAATGCCATTGTGATGACAAAAATCCTGAAATGTGGATGCTGTAAACTAGGAGGGAGGGGGAGGGGGGGGGGGTCATTGTTGGAAATCAAAGCAACAGGTGCCCCCTCCATTGCAAATATGATGGATAGGGGCCAGATAGTAGCTGTTGTAGTAGTTTTAGCCATCCCCATAACATATAGAAAGTTGGAGAGGTCTGCAACAATTAGCAGTCAGATTGCTCCCCAGAATGGTCTGGTGAAATCAAGATGCACTCTTTGCCAGGGGTGGTCAGGGCATGGCCAGGATTAAAATTATGTGCCGGGATCAATTATTTCTGGGCACAGCCAAGGCAGGTCCAGGTGGTGCATTTAATTGTGGCATCAACCACAAGCCAATACATGATACTGTGCAACTGCATTCATTTTGCATGTTCCCTAACGTCCAGTATAGAAGGGCTTCAGCAAGCAGGGGTGGAGTGACAGAAGAACTACCACCAAGCAATCAGAATCGTCTATAAATACCCCTCCTCAGTGGTGTTAAGCGTGTGATGTAAGGAATAATAAGTGTGCCATTCAAGGTCAGTGTCCTTTGGCAAGGGTTCCAGTCAATGCAGCTGTACAGCAGACAACATACTGAAGAGGAGAGAATCGTGACCTTTTTCCTGCTGCTACTTTGCATTGCCATAAACAGAAATTCATCAAGTGTGTGTTACTGATTTGTGTCCAAGGCAAAATATTCATGCCTATCATATTGGGCATCTGGGCAGCACACCAAATAGGAAAGAGTGTCAGTGTTGGGGGGCTGTGTGGCCGGTTGATAATATATCTCATAGATATAATTACTTAGGAACAGCACCTACCACTATATCTGCTCTGCCATTTTATCAGGAAATTTTGAATGTAGGTTGAACAGCACAAGAAGGAAATTGTGACTGATGATCACGTGAAGCTTTTGCATATCATATAGCCCACAGGATAGAAAATGCTGAGGATATAACACTCAGTTCTTTGCAAATATATCCACTTCTGCTTTAATTTGCTCACGAATTGCAAAAGATATTGGATGAACTCTACAAAACTTAGGCACTGCTAGTTGCTTTAATGATACATGGGCATTGAATCCTGTTGCATAACCTAACGTAAATTCAAACACCTGCTTCAATTGTGCACACAGTGTGTCAATATTCAAGTTCTGTGAAACTAGATTGACCTTGTCTTGAATTTGAAAACCAAAAAGCACCAAAGTGTCTAAACCAAAAATGTTAGTTATTGTTCAGGAGTTAACCACTAACAAGGTTAGTAGAACTACATTTTTATATTTAGCTTGGATGATGGTGATCTGATGCTGCACTGGCACAGACTGCTCATTGTACATTATCACTTTGCAGTGAGCAGATCTCACCAGCGGGGAGCCAATATGCTGGTAAGCTCCTCGCATTAAAAAGAGAGACAACCACACTGTCCAACTGGAAATCCGCCACTCCCATCACTGTCCAGTTGCAACACGAGAATTTGTACCAGCATGATAAGAGTGCTGACAACCAATATTGTTGACTCACGTTGACCGACCCAGACATCACGAGGTGCCCCAGTTTGTGGCATGTGAAACAAATTACATCAAAAAAGGTCATTGACATCAGTGCTACTGCAGGCAGCAATCTGGACACAATTTGATGGTATGAACTTCTCTGAGGCCCTTTGAGGGAGATGGAGAGGAAAACTGTGCACAAGCTTCTGCTCACTTTGGGACAGACCAATGACAAACAAAGTGTTTCTGTTTTTGCACATCTACTGGTCAAAAAGGTGGGCAATCACTAACTTCTGACTCTAATGTGTCAGGCTACTGGACAAATAGGTGCTCAATAAATTGAATGACGACGTTAACTGGAAGTCAATAACTGATCATGGAGCACAATAGCGAATAATACTATTAACAACATTGAACCCAGAGGAATTGTGAAACATAGCTTGTACTGATGCAGTTACTTCGTGAGCTTTAGCAATTTTTGACACTTGACTCAGTTTGGGATCAGTTGCCTCTAAAGCCTTCGCACTAATGATTCGATTAAAATCAAGCTGGATAATAAAATGTGGATTAAGGAGTCTGCCTGAGATGTCCCACACTATTTACAGGAAAGTCCTACTTGCCAGCCAAAACTTGAAAGTCAGTAGCCCATGTTGTGAAGGATTGCTTATGTTGCTTCACACACTGATTAAACTTGAGCCTAGCTGCAACAACATTACTTTGGTGATCATAATAAACAGCCACCAAGTTACAAGTATCAGAAAAGGTCAAACAACAAGAGTCCAAGTGTGAACATTATTTTTGCACCATTTCGTATAGTTTACTAGCAGAAGAGAAGGCAGTAACAGTACCTCGCCAAAGCCAGTGAATAGTAAAGCAAAGGGAGAGGCAAGTTAACAACAGCTGTCAACTGTTGTTAGTTTCACAGTGGTTGTAACAGCTATGTCTCCTATTACTGGCATTATTCCCACTTTTTTCCTTACTGTTGCTACTGTTGTTGTTGTTGTTGTTGTTGATGATGATGATGATGATGATGATGATGATGATGCTTCTGCTGCTGCTACTGGAAGTCTCATTGTTTTTTGCTAATACAGCTGCAACACCTTCAGAAACTCAAGATCCAAGCTTCACTGGAATAACTGCACGGTGAGAAAGTTCTCGTCACCATTTTTCTATCCTACTCTGCATAGGTAGAATATACTTTAATGATCACTTGTGATGGTGATAATGCAGAGTTCAACAGAATGAAAGAGGCGCTCTTTAGGGTTGATGACAGTGGAGTTCACGAAGTGAAAGGATAACCAAAACAAGTACAAAGTGTGGCGAAGTTGTCTTTAGTATTAATAAAAGTCCAGGAAGCAATATTGATTACAAATGTAAATTAGACAAGGTCAAGACTCTACTATTCGATGGTCAATAACTGAAGGCTTCAGAGACTTGTGAGAGACTGGGTAGAAACAGCCAGTCTGCAGTATTTAGTAGCATACATATGTCAGCGGGTGGGGTGCCTTGACATGCTTGCCGTGGCTACTGTGCTTCAAGGAAGTCTCTGACACATTCCCCTTATCAATTCTCAAGCTAGGTGGGGAATCCAAAAAAAACATCAGATAGCAAACAATGGATAACTGGAAACTAATGATTCTGAGTGTTGAATCATGCTATACCCTGTGGCAATTTGATGGAAGGGTTTAGGATTGATGAATATATGGAAAACTTTATCTGCCATTATGTTTGGTGACAACAGTGAAGTACAGAGGAAGCAGTGATATGGTATGGGGGTGTTTAACATGTTTAGGGTGCATGCCTAAGAAAATGTTCAATATGGAAGGATATGAGCACATTTTACAGCACTGTCTAATATGTACAGCAGAGGCTCAGTTTGGAGACTGCTATTGTTTTTATCAGCAGGATAATGCACCCTGTCATAATGTAGCATCTGTGAGACAATGGTTTGTGAACAATAACATTTCTTAAATGGATTGCCCTGTCCAGAGCCACAAACTGAACCCAATGCAACACCTTTGGGTTGAGTTAGAATGTTGATTTTACTCCAACATTCACTAGTTTCAGCTATTCCGGAAGAATGAGCTGTCATTCATCCACAGACACTTTGTTGAAAGTGTCCCAATCAGAGTACAAACTGTCAATGGTGAAGGGTAGACATATCCCATAATAGTGTCCACTAAAATTAATGTCCTCTAAAATTACCAGTTTAGATTTAAGATAGTGAGACATGCACTTTTAATGCAAAACTTATGAAGGTAACTCCAAAAGAAATACACACTATTTTTTTTTTAAATACATCTTTTATTCTGTCTGTCTGAAAGTTTTACAGTGTGTAGATACATCCTTTAGGAACAATATATTTTCATTTCTCCACATAATTTCCATCCCTCTCAACTGTCTTGCGCCATCTTGGAACCAGCACCGGTATACCCGCACAGTAAAATTCTGAATCAACCTGTTGGAGCCATTGTTTGGCAGTGTGCACAAGGGAGTCATCATCTTCAAGCCTTGTTCCATGAAGAGAGTCTTTCAGTTTCCCAAAGAGGTGATAGTCACATGGAGCCAGGTCAGGACTATAAGGCGGGTGTTTCAGTGTTGTCCATCTGAGTTTTGTGATCGCTTCCATGGTTTTTTGACTGACATGTGGCCGTGAATTGTCGTGCAACAGCAAAACATCCTGCTTTTGCCAATGTGGTCAAACATGACTCGGTTGAGCTTGAAGATTCTTCAGTGTCGTCACATATGCATCAGAATTTATAGTGGTTCCATTTGGCATGATGTCCACAAGCAAGAGTCCTTAGGAATCGAAAAACACCTTAGCCATAACTTTTCCAGCAGAAGGTGTGGTTTTGAATCTTTTTTTCTTGGGTGAATTTGCATGAATCCACTCCATTGTTTGCCTCTTCGTCTCTGGTGAAAAATGATGGAGCCATGTTTCATCACCTGTCACAATTCTTCCAAGAAATTCACATCCACCATTCTCGTACTGTTCCAATTAGTTAGATGAATAAAGTTTTTCTTGTTTCTTTGTGAGCCACTGTCAACATCCTGGGAACCCACCTGGCACAAACCTTTTTTCATGTCAACACTTTCAGTATTCTGCAAACACTTCCTTCCCCTACCCCAACGTAGCGTGGCAATTCGTTAACTGTGATGCGCCTGTCAGCAGTCACCAATTCGTTAACTCTCTACACATTGTCTGGTGTGCGTGCAGTACGAGAACTGCTGCTGCGAGGACAATCCTCAATATTGCTGTGCCTGGTTTCATCACGTAACCTGCTTGCCCACCAAGTAACTGTACTGCGATCGACAGCAGCATCTCCATACACCTTTTTCAACCTTTTGTGGATGTTTCCCACTATCTCGTTTTCACAGCACAGGAATTCTATGACAGCACGTTGCTTCTGACGAACATCAAGTGTAGCAGCCATCTTGAAGTCATGCTGTGATGATGCCACTCACAGGAACAGGTTGAACTAAGTTTGAAAACAAGTGGGAAGGATGTATTTACACACTGTAAAACTTTCACACATGCAGAACGAAAACTGTATTTTTACAAAAACAGTCAGCATTTCTTTTGGAGTGACCCTCGTATTCAGAAGCTGGAGGTTGCTTAGCAAGCAGAGAAGAGATGCATGATGAGAATTACTAGTGGAGTTAGAGAAAAAAAGAAATTGATTGGGGAACAGACTAGAGGCAGACTGTTTTTACAACTGTAATGAAAATGGAAAATGAAATGGAGATGAGCAGGGCATGTAGGCAGGTGAATGGTTGCTAGACTGACAAAGAAAGTTATTTGCTGTATTTCTAGGAATAAGAATACAATGAGATAGTTATCTAATGAAGAGTGGGTAGATGATGCTAGAAAATATACTGGAGCAATATGAATGCATAAGTCTTAACCCTCTAGCAGGGGCGCGCTTTTTTATTGCACAATCAATCGCGCAGTGCATTTTGTGCGCCCCTTTCGCTGCTCAGTTCTATAATTATTTTCATATGTTCTCACACTGGTACTGATATTAATTAGTTTATTGTTTTTAAGGGTAGATATAGTATTGCTCAAAATGATATTAATAATATCAAAATAAATTTTATTGTGCAATTAATAATATAGGATTAATAATTTATTATGGGTACAGTGGAAAATATTAAGAAATAACGTTACATATCTAGCCAAAAAACGTCTATACACTGTTGCTCGCTTATAGTGGGACAGAATGTTTCGTTATTTAACATGGCTGTTAATTATACTTTATTTAGAAAAGTTGATACACATCTAAACACCTAAGTGACATAGATAAAAAAAATCTATATTTTGCTGTCAGCATTGAAAATTAATATCTTCATAGTAAATGCCTAAGGAAACCATATTATTACAGCTCACAGACAGGCCATGTTCACTACTTAGTAATTTAAGAGATGTCAAGATTCAAATCATAAATTATCTGTGTCTGCCAGTGTAACTTAACACTTTTCACAGGTGTAACTAATATTCATATGCTTCCTGCAAACGAAAGTATTACAAGACTCACACTTTACTGTTGTGTTACTATTCTTGGCCCTTTCACAAATAACACAGCATCCCCATTTCTTAGCCAAATGCTTAACTTTCTCAGATGTTGTCCGGTACTTTTGAAGTAACGGCGATATGTCCTTAAGAAGGCTCTGGATCTTGGCTCTTACTATTAGATGTGGTTTTATGAGGTCATAAGCCAGGTTTTTCAGAAATACTCTTCTCACAACCTTTCGATTTTGTCCATTTGAGTAAAAAAGGATCTGGGCATTGATACCAGCAATGTCCGTTAGAGCAAAACAGATTACCAAAGACCACCTTCTAGTTATACGAGCCACAGAATATGTGCCACACATCTGGTCGACTGCATCAACACCACCCTTGGTCTCATTGTAATCTAACACAATCTCTGGCTTTCAAGAATCTTCATGATAGTACCTGAATCATGCATAGTTGACAACAACAAAACTGCCTTGTTCTTCCTTGGTATGTACGAAACCAACATCAAATCATTTTTATATCCAAAGAGGGGTGAAACAAGTACTCAATTTGTCTTAGGCAGGAATTCCAATGGAATTTCTCGTTTATTCTTTTTGAGTGTCCTAATACACGTAAGCCTTTTATCTAATAGCAACATAGCCAAGCGGCAACCTGTATACCACTTGCCCAAAGTTATATTCCTGCTGGATCCCTCTATATAACTCTCAAGTCTATGAACTATTTCTGACACTGAATTTGAGACTGTATAAGGTCCTTCAGGCTGCTTTCCACAATGAAGTTCAAGGTTGCTCATAAAAAATGTTTTTGCATTACAAAGTGCAAATATTTTAATGCATATTTGACAGGTTTGTTGGGGATATATTGCACAAATACACAACAGCCATGAATAGCTTGAAGTTTCTCATCAATGGTTACAAACTCACCGATGCTGCACATACTTTTCAATTGGTTACAAAGCCATCCAGAATCGAATGTACTGCGGACAAGTTATCAGAACTTCTCCTCTCTTCTTTCGTGCTTTTATCATCAAAACATATACAATGCAGCAAGGATAGATATCGCTTGTTGCTCATCATAGCTCTTCCAATTTCAATTTCTTCATCATCGGTATTCCACATTTCCATTAAATTCCTATGGTTGGCTTTCTTCATTTGATGAGATAAAGTAACCCAAGGAGTGCCAGTATTTCACTTTTTGTCATTTCTTTTTTGTCTGTTTCATTTGTTTGTATATGTCACAATAGTATCAATCATTTCCACAATAACTATCTTGAGGAATCCAGAAATCTCGGTTGTTACAACCCTGGCAATAGCCTTGGGGCCTGGAAAAATTTTAACAATATTTTTTTCTTCTCACTTTGCTTGTGGCAGAGCCAGTACTTTTCCTCCATTTAGAAGTTTTGTCTCTTCCCAAAAACCAATCACTAATAGAAGCTGGTTGACAATTGTCTTCATTTTCGTTTGACTCATACTCTTGTTCACCTTCAGTGTCATGGTTGCTACGAGTAATTACCTCCACTCCCTCATCAGAATCATTGTTCAATACAGTGTCTACATCTTTTGTAAAATCTAGATCTTCATTCAAGAGCCATTCGAGTTCCTTGTTAGTTAAATGCTTTCTTGCCCTAAAATAAAAATTTATACTGAACACAGGCCATAGGAACACTGTAAGTAAAATAACCACTATGTTCAAAGACGTAAAAAAAAAAAAATACTTACATGACAAGTTGCACAGTGCACTGAGTGCGCCAGATGTGACAGCATTATACTACATTCTCCATTTAACAAATTCCTTAGCACTGACAGTTACTTCACAGCACATGACAGTCGTCAGAACAGTGATGAAAGAATATGTCAAGTTTCAAAGGTCTCCATCGATGACAACAAGTTGGATACATCGTTATATAAATTTGGCGCACTCTGTTTGCCGGCGTGCCTACTCAAGGGTTAAGACTGCAGTGCATGGGAAGAGCCAACAGTGAATGTCCAACAACTAATGATAAGGTGGTGAGGAGTATGATACCACTTTTAGCAATGGATTGTGTATGGGGTGAACGCCATCAAGTGTAGTTACATAACGCTCCACTATTGTGTATCATGGAAGTTTTGCATCCACTTTTGTGAGTTTGTGAAACATCACACCATTTGACAGATGAATTGGAGGTGGAAGATGGCTGCATTAAAACTACATAAAGTGGAAGGATGGAGTACTAAAGGACATTAAATACAACACCAGCACAAGCTCCAGGCAAGAGCCCTAGCAGCAGTATAGAACCAGTGTAAAGTTCTCAGCCTGTTAGTGAAGAAATGTGGATTCAAAACTACAATCGTTTTATGACACAGTCCAATTTTAGGTTAATGAACTCTACCCAATCATCCCTGAAGTGTGATCCTGCAAAGTGAGTGGAACATCCATATGAAGCAGCCGTAGCCCCTTCAACATTATAAAATTTACAAGCCACAAATTTAGTTACATTTTGGAAGACGTAAAGTGCCAAATCTGGTAAGCAGCGAAGATGTTCCAAAGATCTGTACTATGAAACCTTCAGTTTTCTTTACTGCTGAGGCACATTTCATTTTTCCAATGAAAGACAACATTTCTCTTTTGTTACTCATGGTTCTTCTCACGTTTTTGATTTAGGTGGTCTGAAGAACTTGCACAGAATTAACCAATTATGGTTTTACCCTTCATATATATATATATATATATATATATATATATATATATATATATATATATATATATATATAAGATTTCCTTCTTAATCCCAACCAACATAGCAGATGAAATACCTTTTCTTTTTCACAACCCACCTTCCACTTACTGCTTTGATTAGCATTTCATTCATGGGGTGAACTAACAAACCCACTTTCGCAAACAATAACACATTGTGTACAAAATTAGAGAGAGATTCTTTCTTAAATGATCCACAAAAACCGAAGCATTTGTTCTAGCATTTCATTCTGGAAATACTCATAAAAGCATTATCCAACTTTCACAAACTCTTATTAATGCTCATTCTAATATATGCCATATTGATTCACATGATAGGCCTAATGAGTCAGCAATTTCACACACCTTTAATCACTGACTGTCGACAGCCATACACTGCACTTTCTCCAGATTGCCATGTATAGCTATAATTTTAAGATGTCCTACACATCGGTTATTTTCACCATATAGTAAAACCCCGGTTTTACGTTCCCACATTTTACATTTTTCTGCTTTTTATGTTCATTTTTGTTGGTTCCAAAAGAAGTCCTATTCTCTCAATACAATGCTTTTCCATCAATACCAATTCTGTGTTACAACATTTTCAATATCTGAAGTTTTATCAACAATGTAGGAAAAGATAAGATTGCTACTTACCATGAAGAAGCCATGTCAAGTTGCAGAGAGGCATGGTTAAAAGAGACTCACATATAGCTTGGCCACAGCCTTCATCAGTACACACACACACACACACACACACACACACACACACACACACACACACCCGTACACTACTATCCCTTGCCCTTGCCCTTGCCCTTGCCCACCCCTTCCAGATTGCAGCTTGCATATCATGTGATGTAGCATCCTGGCCCAATAAGCTGAAATTGGTGGTCATGTGTGTGTGTGTGTGTGTGTGTGTGTGTGTGTGTGTGTGTGTGTGTGTGTACGTACTGACAAAGGCTGTGAGTAAAAGCTATGCCTTTTAATCATGCCTCTCTGCAACTTGACGTATCTTCCTTACAGTAAGTAGCAATCTTATCTCTTCCTACATTGTTTACGTTCCTACCCAGAGTTTCCATTGTTTGACATTTGAAGTTTCCTTTGATTTTATCATGATCTTTAACAGTGATTTTCCTACTGATTTCTGCAAAAGATACATCATATTCCTGCTCAAAGTTGACCTTGGAACAAATCCAAAAATGCAGAATATACACAAAATTATTTATACTGTAATGTAGTGTTAGCATGATAAGCAAGATTTCCATTGTTGGTGTTTGAGTCAAGGCCACCTGTATTATAAGGTCACAGTGTTTGGAACGGTAGGGAAGTACGCTGAGCCACTGGCTTAATGATACTCACTATCTGATGCTTTTGTGTGTGTAGCACCCACTCACTGCCTTTGTAGTACTCACAAAGCCATGGCCGAGTGCTGACACACACAAATGCATGCATGTGTTTCCCTCTCCACTCTAACCACGTCCAATGGTGTAAATAAACATGGGAGCAAAAGTCTTTTGCAAAACACCTTAAAAATATATTTGTGTTCTAATGTGGACTTATTACTGATAATCACTATAAAATTATGGTAAATGAAACTTGCAACACAATATTGGTTAAAACACTAAAGTTGGAAATCTTTGTAATCAGACAACAATAGACATAAAATCTACCGCTTGTTGCATTTCCTATGTTTTAATGTAAACTGGCAATGGCAAGGAAAGCGTTTCTGAAGAAGAGAAATTTGTTAACATCGAGTATAGATTTAAGTGTCAGGAAGTCATTTCTGAAAGTACTTGTATGGAGTGTAGCCATGTATGGAAGTGAAACATGGACGATAAATAGTTTGGACAAGAAGAGAATAGAAGCTTTCGAAATGTGGTGCTACAGAAGCATGCTGAAGATTAGATGGGTAGATCACATAACTAACGAGGAAGTATTGAATAGGATTGGGGAGAAGAGAAGTTTGTGGCACAACTTGACCAGAAGAAGGGATCAGTTGGTAGGACATGTTATGAGGCATCAAGGGATCACCAATTTAGTATTGGAGGGCAGCGTAGAGGGTAAAAATCGTAGAGGGAGACCAAGAGATGACTACACTAAGCAGATTCAGAAGGATGTGGGTTGCAGTGGGTTCTGGGAGATGAAGAAGCTTGCACAGGATAGAGTAGCATGGAGAGCTGCATCAAACCAGTCTCAGGACTGAGGACCACAACAACAACAACAACAACAACAACAACAACAACAACTGTATTTTACACTTTCCTGCATTTCACTCCCCACTCCCCCCCCCCCCCCCCCCCCTCCTTAGGCAAGTCCAAAAAGGGATTTTACTGTATATGTATCATATTTCAATTCAGCCACTCATTTCTTAAACTTTTCCACTTCAACGCTGGACGACATCCCACACACTGTTTTTGTTACTTTTGCCGCCTCCTGGTTTGCCGATGCAAGCAGTCCAAGACTTTTGTTGTGTAGTACCAATTTTGAATGACACACAGCCCAAGTTGTCCACTCTATATAACAGCAGGCAACGTGTTTAGATTTGAGCAACTGGTCTTGTCCATTCTGTGCAGTTTTTGCATGTAGGAAGAGTGCAGGCCACAAGTTGTGTAGGTGATAATGATACTGCAAAATCGCTTCTGGGGGATACAAAGGTTGAAGTTTGCTGGTGATTGAGCAAGAAGTTCTTCCTGCATTCAGCAAATCTTATGAAGCAATAAAGATGATGATGATAACGTGCAGTCTGCCTCGTGTAAATGAAAAATTTGTTGTGATGGTAATCTGAAGTTCCCATTCTCTGCCCAACAACAAGGATTCATGTTTCCTCAAAGTGATCACACAATAACAGAACTTTAACATTTGCAGCTCTATCTTACCTTATTTGTGTAACTGTATCCACAAAGGATGTATATGTAGCAGAGAAAATGCCAGGTGACTCTACTAACTGGAGTTTCTTGGCATAATCTGAACAAGGGAGAGTTAGGTGAGAATTTTACTGAAGACTGACTAGACTGAACTTTGTTCTTGAAAGAGGTTTTCTCTGGTCTGTGATATTCCAAGATATAAAGTAATCCTAGTTCCCATACAAAATAAATACCAGATGGGGAGAACACAGTTGGCAAAAACATTGGGGCAAAAATGTTATCAAAAATGAATGATCAAACAACTGATAAAATCTTAATGAATTTTGGACAAATATGTGTAGACAATAATAATGAAACAAGTAATTTTAAGAGTGTGGCATACCAGTCCATCCAGATGAATGAGGCACACAGAACAAAATTACTTTAAAACACTGTATAAACAAAACAGTCTAGTCGATACATTACTGTGCAACATATGACACCATAGCAAAAACAAAAACAAAAAATTATTGGTATCAATGTCGTCTCCCCGCCAGATTGAGAAATAACCATCTTGACTTTGTATAATGATGATATGATTTGTGTACTACATAAAAAATGCTACTACTTTGTAAAATTCAGTATCTTTAGGAATATTGTAAACTAATCTTTTCCACAGGAAATGTTTTCATAGCCTTCACAGTAAGCCATCACCATTCTGGGGCTTCACTGAAAGCAGACTTTTCAGGAGAATGGCATTAAAAAACCATCATTTTTGGACTACAGGAAGTTCCACGTGATAACTGAATTAGCAATCATTCTATAAGGGTAAGTGATTTGATATTGGCGATAACCATCTACTAGGGTCAGTTGCTCATCCACAATGCTTTAACGGACAAACATTTCTAGAAATTCTGCTGACTATGATTCCTGTTGTGATTGATGATGTGTCATTGGTATGACCACAGTACGATACTCATGTGGCGGTTATCTCTTATAAAACTGAAAGTAATAATATTTAGTCTAATGTTGCTTAATGCATGCACCACTGCAGACTCACTTTCTATTTCTGGATATAAGTGGTGACATAAAATATCTGTTATTTCTTCCACCAGATACCAACAATAATTTGCCCTTTAATCACAACTCACCTATAAAACTAAGTTTACACAACAGTTTTGAGGGAAAACGCATACGGATTACACTAGCATTTTGTTAACTTACACAAAGCACTTGCAGCCTAACCTGAACAGCACATTTTGACTCTAAAGTAAATCCTAGCCATCAACAGTAAATTTTTCATCAATACAACATATATTTTATACAAAACACAAAGAAGAATTACCTGAATTTCAGTTGCATCTTCTCCAGTAAACTGTGTTCCTTGTCCTCTGCTGCTACATATGCCACCTCTGCCTCTGCCTCTTCCTCTTCCTCTTCCTCTTCCCCTTCCCCTTCCCCTCCCCCTTCCTCCTCTTGTCCATGTCTTTCTTTGCACATTACCTGTTCTTCTTTGATGCGGTGAATAGTCATTGTCCTCACAGCTATCTTCACGACTCTGATCATCTTCGTTACTGTCATTACCAGATGTTTTACTAGTGCTAGGTGTCGCCACCATCCCTCTTTGTCCCTGTCTCATGCCTCTTCTTTTACCTTCAATGCTCTCGTTTGTCATACTGTCTTCGTGGCTCTCCCCCCCTTGATTGCTGGACACTCTGGCACTAGTTCTCCTACATTCTCTTTTTCCTCTCATTCTAGGCTGTGGTAAATATTCATCATCTTCAAATATGTCATCAATTGTATTGTCTTCACCACTCTGTTCATCTTCATTGCTGAACATACTGTCATTACTTGCCATCATTTTATCCTTTCTTGGTCTCCCTCGTCTTCCACTGCCTCTTCTTAAGCTCGTTTCTATGCTTCTTTCAACACTAGCTCTTTTTGCTTCTGCTTTTCCTCTTCTTTGATGCTGTGGTGAATATTCTTCATCTTCAATGGTATCATTGACTGAGTTGACCTTGTCACTTTGTTCATCTTCACTGCAGAACATACTGTCATTACTAACTATTATTTTATCCTTTCTAGGTCTCCCACGTTTTCTTCTTAGGCTTGTTATTATCCTTCCATCATTTTGTTTCGATAATGGTTCATCTTCTAAGTTTGAATTAATATTTTTATATCCATCGTTCTGACTGTCCTCTCTTGGTGTTACTGAATTGCTTTCATTTATTATGCTGTCTTCATGGCTCTTCCCATCTTGATTGTTGGTAATTTCGCTGGTACTAGCTCTTCTCATGTCTGTTTTACCTCTTCTCCTATGCTGTGGGGAATATTCCTCATCTTCAAAGGTATCATCAACTGTGTTCCTTTCTTTACTTTGTTTATCTTCATTGCTAAGTATACTGTCATTACTAGTCATAATTTGATCTTTTCTTGTGCTACCTCGTTTACCATTAGCTCTTCTGTAGTCAGTCATTACTCCTCCTTCATTTTCTTTTGAAAATGACTCATCTTCAAAGTCTGAAGGAATATTCTTGCATCCATTGCTCTGCTCACCTTCTCTGATTTTAACTTTATCATTTTCCTCAGGATCATTTACATCTGCTTTGCCAGCACTTGAGGATGATCTGATATTAGTATCAAGATCACGAGATGGATTAATGAAACTCAAAGAGCTACTGTCTTTCTTTTCTTCATGTACATTATGATCAATCCCCGTCATCTCTGCAGGCCAGATTTTTACACTTGCTCTGCCCCTCTTTCTTTTTGCAGCTGTCACAGTTCCACTGGGCTCATTGCAACTACTTGCAATATCTGAACCAGTGATAATATTGCCTTCATTTTCAGTACCTACTGATTCAGTTTTCACAAGAGCAGGACAAGAAGCATCTTTGTCAAGCAGGGTGAGACCACTGTCTAGCATCTGGCTGCAGCTATCTGTCACCTCTCCTTTCCCATATCCTCGGCCTCGTCCTCTTCCTCTTCCCCTGCCTCTGCCTCTCCCTTTGCCCATCAGCTCTTCCTTCCTCCCTCTCCCTTGGCCACACAGGGGAGAGCCCTCACCTTGCCCCACTGTCTCTTCCTTTCCTCTTCCTCGGCCACAGAGTGGAGAGCCCTCACCTTGCCCCACTATCCCTTCCTTCATTGTTCCTCTACCTCTGCCTCTCCCCCTACCTCTACCAATAAGTGGGGAACAAAACCCAGAAGCTTGATCTAATTTTAGAACAGTGTGTAGTGTTCCTTTATGCCGCGTGTTATAAACACACTTTGCAATGGACACTTCTGCCTTTTCTTTGTTGGAACAAAGTGCAACACTTTCCAAGATTCCTTCTGACCGTTCTGGACATCCAGTTTTTTGTGTGGGAGAAGGAATATACTTCTTTTTCTCCAATGGGATTTCAGTACTGCTTTCTGGCAAACATAACTCACGTTGGCTGGTTTTTCTCTTCTGGCCACAAACCACACTGTGTACATCAGCATCTGATTCTGTACCATCCTTGCTCTTTATTATTCCTGCACCAACTGCATTGTTATAATTATTATGGCTGATGTGGTTATTATTTGACTTGGTCACTTCTGATGCGCCAAAACTGCTGTTTTTAAGCAGTTCATCACTCTGAGTATTACCTTGTGATTCAGTTACATTTTGACTCGCTCTAAATTTTTCGTGACAATGAAGTGTACCATTGTCGTCAGTAGCAGAGGTTTTCAAATGACCAGACGTCTCCTCTATGTTCTCAGACTTGTCTGCTGCAGACGTTTCATATGAATCTGATACATCACCTGGCAGCTGAAGCTTCCTTTCTAGAGAACAGTTAAAATCCTCTGTGAAGACTTTTTCATTGTGGCTTTTATCGGAACCAGAGTGGCATTGTGCTGCCTCCACTGTCACTTTTATGCAACTGGAAATAGACAATTTGTCGCTATCGAGCTCTAAAACTTGGATCTTTGAATTACTATTCTCTGTATTTGTACCATCACTATTTTTCCTTTTCCTGCAAATCTTAGATGCTGAAAGAAGTGAGCTGGTATTTTTAAAAACATCACTCAATTCTTCTGAATTTGACTTTTCATCCACCTGAAGTAGACTTGTACCAAATTCTCCAGTTTCACAAGATGAAAAGGTTAAGTGGCCAGTTTTTCCCAACAATGTTGGAGAAGTTGAGGTCCCTGTAGAGTTAACGTTCTCTATATTTTCTTTGCTAGAATTTGGAGAACTTAAATTTTTAACATCTTCAGGGGTACTATCGAGCACAGTAGCATTACAAACTGTCACATCAGATCCTGCATTCAGTTTCAAATCAGTCTCCATACTTTCTGTGGCCACAGGACGGCTATTAACTTTCTGACTGGTTGTACATATTACTGTATTGTTAACTGGGTCTGACATGCTTAACGCTTTTACTGGATTTTGTGACTTTTCATCAAAATTTATTTTTTCATTGGACCCACCATCTGCAGTTGCCACTTTATCCTCATATTCTCTTCGCAAGAGCAAATTTTGCATACTCTCATATTCTTTACTTTTAGCATCTGACTCTGAAGCAGGACGGTTACTAGTAGCTGGGTTTTCTTTATCACACAAGTAACCATTTCCGCAGAGATTATCAGATTTTAATATTCTACTTGTTGCCACTTCATTGTCAACAGATGACACACCTTTACAATTCAACACATTTGTTTCGCTATCTGCATGTTCTGACATTTGTGATGGATCAAAAGATGAAGCAGCAGATATCCTTTTATCTATGTCTGCGGCTAAATTGTTGAACAGATGTACTGATCGATTAACATCTTTGCCAGGATTGTTTTTTTCCAGTGTTATAGTATTGCCTCTAGGCTGTTCAAACTTGTCATTCAAATTGTCTTGGTAGCTCAAAAGATTTCTGACACGTGGCATGCTACTAGAACTTGCATTATGAGAAGCTCTACTCTCTTCACTAGAAATAGCCTCTGTTTTGTCTTTATCTATAACACTTTCATCATCTAATTGCTGGGTGCAAGAAGTGATACATGCTGAAACCACAGGTACAGGATTTACATTGGATCCCTGAGAAGTATCCATACTGTTGGAAGTTTCCAAAACATAAGAATTACATCCTGATAAATCTGCGGACTTCTCTTTCGATGTTATAGATGACAGTGTGCTCTTTATAGGCATGGCATTTTCATAGCTTGATACTGCTTCAGCATTTGATGGATTTCCATCTTCAGACAGCTTTTTGTTAGTATCAAAGTGGGAGGTATTATCTTCTCCACTTTCTGACATTGCAGTGTCAGTAATCAACTGTTGCCTGCTTGTGTTCAAATGCACTGCAGTTGATCTATATTCCTTATCTTGAGAAGAGGTAATGCAAACCAAGCACTGTGAAAAATCTGCAAAGATAAATATCAGTTGAAAAATGAAATACATAATAGCGCCACAACAGACAAAAAAGGTTATGCTTATTTCCATAAAACAAATGTAAAATAATTCATAAATATTAAAGTATAATAGTACATAACATTGTTATCAATTTTTCAAGACCAAAAATTGAAAAAAATGGAGCAAAGAAGGACTTACAAACATGAAATACAAACAGAGACAAGCCATTTTATGTGCAGTTAAAATAAACTAAATCTTAGGTATAGAGAATGTTCATTTGTACAGAATAATAAAAATGCTGTAAAAGGGATTAGATGAATCAGATATACTGTAACATACACTAAAACTCTTGAGTATTCTATGGAACTGTTCTTTCACCAGGTACGACATTTAATAGCATACATAACTTGTCCCAACACCATGTACAATGGAGATGTCAATCTGCAAGTCAATTAAAGCTGTGAAATTTCTAGTAAATTAGCTTTTCTTTTGCAACTGGTGTTGCTTACGGCAATTTTCAAGTCCTATTAGCTATGGCAGTCCCTCCAGTTTTCATATCACCTTAAAGAGACCATTCCCATTGACACTGCCATAAGCTGTTTTAAAAATCAAAATATAGCCGATACACCACAATACTGAAGTCTTAACACTTTTCTAACTCAAGGGCAAACATCTCATTTGTTGTTGCTCTTTCCTTCCTGAACACGCACTGGAATTCCCCAACCATAGCTTCCACATATGCTTTTAATTTCTTGTTCAGTATTCTAGAAAGTATTTTGTAGACATTATTTTCTAATGTTATTCCTCTGTGCTTACTGTAAATTGTTCTATTACCATTCTTATGTATTGGTATGATAATGGATGTGTTCCAGTTTGTTGGTGTTTTTTCACTTCCCAGTATTTTATGAATTAGCTTATGCATGTTCTTTAATAGCTATCTGTAACACCATACTAATGAATTTCACTTTGTATCTTATCGCATCAAACAGCTCTGTAGTCCCTTGTCTCCTTAACAGCTACAATCACTTCTTCCAATGTTGGTTCCTCTGTATCATCATTTCTATCAGCTTGTTCCACCTGTTCCTGCTCTTCATATTCCTGGATTTCCCCAGATTTCAACAGTTCCTTAAAATATTCTTCCCATCTTTCTATGATTTTAGTTTTCTATGATTTTAGTTTCATCTCCTATCAACTTTTCTTCTCTATACCTGCATAGTGTTGTCCAAGGCTGTCATTCTTGTTTTATCTTTTTTCCTCTCTTGAACATTCTTCTAACATCCTTTTCACTTCTACATGCCTCAATGTCCTTCAATCTATTTTTCTCAGATTCTCTCTTTTTTTCTGTCTGTAAACAGTTTTGGCTTCACATCTCGTTTCTTCACAATTTTCTCTAGTAGCCCATGTATCTTGCTGGAGCACTGTCTAATGTTTGTCTTGTTGTTCTTTCCATCAATTGCCACTACTCTTTGGAATTCTGCTCTTTCCATTTCACTGTTGACTGGATACACATTACACTTCTTGTCCATTTCTACATGGTTATAAATTTTTATTGATACCCTCTGCCTATATTTGACCATTACCATGTAATAGTCCAAATCAGTATTCGCCCCCCCCCCCTTTCTTCACCTAACATCCTAAATGTCTCAGCCATGCTTTGTTTAGATACACACAAGATCTATCTCGTTGACTGTGTGTCATCCAGAGAGTTCCATGTCCCTTTATAGACCTTTTTTGGTAATATTATGACACTTATAGTGAGGCTTCTACTCACAGAAAAATCAACCAGCTTCAATCTGAGTGGCCCTAAACAACAGAAACTACAAAATAATAGCTAAAGATAAATAGTCCAATAATTTTCTGATCTTTCGAGGACTTAAGGAAAGAGATTCTTTATCACCAACATTATTTAATGTTCCACTGGAGGCTATCAGGTGAAAATTTCCAAGCAAAACAGACAGTACTATTGTCAACAGGACAACAGAGAATATGGCATTTGCGGACAGCAGTCATGCTTGAGAAGAACTGAAGAACAATGCAGGACTGTATGAATTCTATAAAATTCACCAATCCCCACAGACGTAAAGGCACAAAGGTTACAGTGGTTGTGGCATGTGCAGAGAATGGAGGAAATGCGAGTGCAAACCCAGAAGGTAGTGGCTTAGTGAGGAGACCAAGAATGTGACAGCTGAATGATGTAGAGACAGATATGAGAAGATTAGCAATGTTGAACTGGAAAAGACTGGTAAAATACAAATGACTGGAGGAGACAGGTAGTCAACAAGACCTTCGTGGGCTGCAGTGCTGGAATAGAAGAAGAAGAAGAAGAAGTAGAAGAATTGTTAATAAATTACACCTAATGTATTCTTTGCAGATGAATTTTATACACATACACTCCTGGAAATTGAAATAAGAACACTGTGAATTCATTGTCCCAGGAAGGGGAAATTTTATTGACACATTCCTGGGGTCAGATACATCACATGATCACACTGACAGAACCACAGGCACATAGACACAGGCAAAAGAGCATGCACAATGTCGGCACTAGTACAGTGTATATCCACCTTTCGCAGGCTGCTATTCTCCCATGGAGACGATCGTAGAGATGCTGGATGTAGTCCTGTGGAACGGCTTACCATGCCATTTCCACATGGCGCCTCAGTTGGACCAGCGTTCGTGCTGGACGTGCAGACCGCGTGAGACGACGCTTCATCCAGTCCCAAACATGCTCAATGGGGGACAGATCCGGAGATCTTGCTGGCCAGGGTAGTTGACTTACACCTCCTAGAGCACGTTGGGTGGCACGGGATACATGCGGACGTGCATTGTCCTGTTGGAACAGCAAGTTCCCTTGCCGATCTAGGAATGGTAGAACGATGGGTTCGATGACGGTTTGGATGTACCATGCACTATTCAGTGTCCCCTCGACGATCACCAGAGGTGTACGGCCAGTGTAGGAGATCGCTCCCCACACCATGATGCCGGGTGTTGGCCCTGTGTGCCTCGGTCGTATGCAGTCCTGATTGTGGCGCTCACCTGCAAGGCGCCAAACACGCATACGACCATCATTGGCACCAAGGCAGAAGTGACTCTCATCGCTGAAGACGACACGTCTCCATTCGTCCCTCCATTCACGCCTGTCGCGACACCACTGGAGGCAGGCTGCGCGATGTTGGGGCGTGAGCGGAAGACGGCCTAACGGTGTGCGGGACCGTAGCCCAGCTTCATGGAGATGGTTGCGAATGGTCCTCGCCGATACCCCAGGAGCAACAGTGTCCCTAATTTGCTGGGAAGTGGCGGTGCGGTCCCCTACGGCACTGCGTAGGATCCTACAGTCTTGGCATGCATCTGTGCGTCGCTGCGGTCCGGTCCCAGGTCGACAGGCACGTGCACCTTCCGCCGACCACTGGCGACAACATCGATGTACTGTGGAGACCTCACGCCCCAAGTGTTGAGCAATTCGGCGGTACGTCCACCCGGCCTCCCGCATGCCCACTATATGCCCTCGCTCAAAGTCCGTCAATTGCACATACGGTTCACGTCCACATGTCGCGGCATGCTACCAGTGTTAAAGACTGCGATGGAGCTCCGTATGCCAAGGCAAACTGGCTGACACTGACGGCGGCGGTGCACAAATGCTGCACAGCTAGCGCCATTCGACGGCCAAAACCGCGGTTCCTGGTGTGTCCGCTGTGCCGTGCGTGTGATCATTGCTTGTACAGTCCTCTCGCAGTGTTCGGAGCAAGTATGGTGGGTCTGACACACCGGTGTCAATGTGTTCTTTTTTCCATTTCCAGGAGTGTACTCGTATAACAATAATGAAGATACCATTTATACAGAATAAATGTGATTGGGCTCTTCTAATATCTGCACTACAGAGAGTTTACGCTCTGGAGAAACCTTGTTAGGGGTCACAAAGGACTGACTGATGAATGATAATACTAACTGGAGACCTGAAATACCAGCTGGCATGCAAACTGGTTGAGTTGATACCAGGCTCTGATCTACAGAAACACTCACTCAAGACTTTGAATGGAACTGCAGTCAGCAAAATCTGTCAAGGTTCCTCCATCTACATCTACACTTCACAAGCCATCTGCACTGGTCTCCTGGTCTGCTTTCCACAGTTTCCAAAGATTTCCAGGTCCTTACGCACCATGTAACCTTTCCAAATCATGGACATTTCACATACTTAAAAGAGATTGCATACAGTATATAGTTCCAGTTTGTACATTCAAAGTGCAGACATTTTGGAAACCATCACAAATGCAAATATTTTTGTAGATTTCTATAAATAATATTTCTAATACTCTTGTACCTGTCACACCATTAGCCACCAGTTTTTATTTAGATCACTGGTATTTATATATGTTTTGGCTTTGCACATCACAAGTCTTTTTTGTTGTTTAAAGTGTTGCGTAATTCTTACCATAACTCAATGCTCCCTGAACTACTATGGCTTATGACGGTGTATCAGACAAATCAAAACAGGGGAAAAGGATCCACATTGACACTTGGCAGTGTGCACTACACAGATAAATTATTTTCCCCGTTGTATCCATTTGTACTTAAAATGGTGTATGCGGTAATTAACAAACTATTCATTTTGAGATTGTTTTAAATTCAAATGCAGACCTTGTAGTACTATTAATGAACACTGTAAAGCACAAAACTGGGAGGTCCATGCTCCATTCAATTTACAACAGTTTATCTACTACATGAATGAAGATACAAACTTAGGTAAGTTTTAGATTGCGCACTGAAACTGAAGTAAGGTTTTGGTTAGTGTGGTTGCAGGTAGAGGTCTGTCAGATGCAACTACCTTGCTCGCACACTCATTCACTACCAGATGAGCTTCATGTCAGAATGGTAGCAACACAGTAATAAAAGGCACTTTACATTCTCCATTTCAACAGGCACAGTTCAGTTACAAGAGAATGTACGAGCATTTCTTAAAGAACAGCTGTCTGAACAATGGATCGGTCTTAATGGGAGTAATAATCTGACATTGTGACACCATCTGATATTTGATTTTGTTTTTTGTTTCATAGGGGTTCGTGAAAGACACTGTCTATGTTTCACTCCTTCCACCAACTTTGAGTGATGCTAGATATCAATAGAAGTGAAGGTAGCAACTTCGGACGTGCTTGCAGAAGTATGGAAAAAGTATGACTGTCATCTGGTTGGTTGTTGTTCATCTGGTGGGGGACATATTGAACATTTGTGAAAGGTAAATTAAAACTTTGATCCCAAATGTAATTGTAAAAAGTACTCCATACTTGTATGTGTATGCATGTAAAAGATACACCTTGTAAATTCAGATGGTTCATTTGGAAATGAAAGGTTTGTAGTTCTATGCATAAGTTAAAATTCACCCCTAGTTTATATTTTCAGTCAAGATACAGTCTTGTGAAATCTGATGGATCTGTTCAAAATACCCTATAATTTAATTTCTAGAAGCAGCAGTGCATGACAAAGAATATCGTGTACCACTACTAATCATTTTCTTTCCTGTTCCACTGGCTACATGGCTACCATTACAGCCTTTCTAGCTGGATGTGTGTACAGAGAATGTGTACAGGAGAGGCTGGTTGACACAACAGGATAAACACCAATGTGAGCTCTGCTCTCTGTGGCAGGCATAGCACCTGACAGAGTTCAAAAAATGGCTCTGAGCACTATGGGACTTAACATCTGAGGCCATCAGTCCGCTAGAACTTAGAACTACGTAAACTTAACTAACCTAAGGACAGCACATGCATCCATGCCCCAGGTAGGATTTGAACCTGCAACTGTAGTGGTCACGCCTTTCCAGACTAAAGCACCTAGAAACACTCGGCCACATCGGCCGGCTCAGAGTTCAAATTTTCAGTCTCTTTCTAAAGGCACAGTACCTCTGTGAGGACACTACTTGATCACAAGAGTGAATCATCCATTTATCTGAACTGATGGAAGACACAAACCAGTGCATAATTTTTTTCAGACATTCTGTGTGGGCTGTTGAGAGAAGATAAAAGAGCGTACAAACACTGTAGTTGGATGAATTTTCTCAAGTTCAAATGGTATTTTTTTAAGTTAAAGCTTGTAGCAAACATGGCTGATAAAAAAAGGGAAATGACAAATAGGAATGTCATCTGCATTTTGGGGAAGACAGCATTATGGCAGAGTGCGTGATGGAAGGCAGCGTGCCTGATAGACATGCATTTTCTGGATCTTATGGTACCAATAGCTTCAGAAATGCTGTGTCACTAAAAAATTGTTGAGCCTTATGTAGCTACCCATTGACATCTTACTTGTTGACTTTTGTTTCGGTTTCTCTGACCAACATTTCTTTAATTATTTTTCTCATGTTTCACCAGCATGAGTGGCTCGCATGGTCAGAGAAATGCCCTCCATTGCTAGTGGTGCAACCAGCAATGGAGGGTGAAACAGCCATCCAAACTGGCAAAAGTCCATTTTGAGATGAGAAGATTATTTTGTGGTTAAGTTAATGTGCCATTGCTGATGTTCGAGCAACTGAGCTGATGATGCAACGCTGTAGGACTGTGACCTGCTGCACATCTCAAGTCAGTCTCCGACACACAAACGCTGTGTGTCTTTGTTGTCTTGTTTTGGGTGTAGTTAACGTGGAACTCCAACATGGAATACATGTGGTTTAATATAAATAATTAATTGCTCCTGTTAAATTACATGAATACATTATGTGGAACTCGTCAGTTAAACAAGTCATAATTTTAATTTTTTTAAAAAAGAATTGTGTTATTACTAATTTATATCTAAAATGCACATATTAAGGGAAGGAGTTATCATTCAGAAAAACTTCTGATTTGTTTTTAAATGCTGTTTGGCTATCTGTCAGATTTTTGGTGTTATTTAGTAAACAACAAAATAATTTTGTGGCAGCACAATTCATCCCTGTCTGTGCCAAAGTTAGAGTTAACCCAGAACAGTGAAGATCAGCCTTTCTCCTAGTGTTGTAGCTATGCACATTGCTATTTTTTGGATTGGGATGAGTTATTAATAACAAAGTTCATAAGCGAATTTTGAAGCTACGGTGAATATCCCTATTTCCTTAAATAAATGGCTGCAAGATAATCTTGGGTGGGCTCCAGCTATTATTCTGATTACATGCTTTGTGTAATAATTACTGTTTTCCTTAATACTGATATTTTTATCACCAAAATTTGCAGTACCCTAATAGCATAAGTAGGTGAACTCAAAAATTTCAGTAGATCATCAATGTGTTCCTTCCCATTCAATGTCTCATCAATGAACACAGCAAAAGGTTTGGCCTTCTTAGCTACATCTATTTAAACTCTATGTTGATTAATGATGTTATGCCACTTCCTGTACAAAACTGTACTGTGTTTTCCTAAAATTTAATGAGACTTCATTTGTAGGCAATCATTTAATAATTTTCTCGAAGACATTATTTACTATTACCACGACTAATTCTTGTTTGTTGGGTGTGATTATTATACTATCATCAGCAAAAACAACTAGCATTGCATCTTTGTGAACAGAGAGAGCTAAGTCAGTAATATATATTCAGAACAATAAGGAACTCAAAAGTGAACCCTGTGGAACCTCATTCTTGATGTCTCCCCACTTTGAGGAAGATGCTGATTTATGTCCATTATATGAACTGTTTACTTCAACCTTAAGCACTCTTCCAGTTAAATCGTTTGTGTACTGTCCCACTCAAACCACAATACGTAAGCTTTTTGGAAGAACTCTTTGAGTTATGCAACCAAAAACCTTTGAGACATCACATAGCATTTTAAGTTATCAAGCCTTTCTGGAAACCAAACTGAAATTTTGTTAGTACACTACTTTTACATATATATGAAGCTACTCTTCAAAAATTCAGAACGGAATAATGCCAATATTGTGAAAAGGACAGACTGCTACTCAGCATGTTGAGGAGATGTTGAATTCCAGACAAGCACACCAAAAAGACAACTAATTATGTGTGCCTTCAGTTTTCTAAAATGGACTGCCCACCAAACCACACACACACACACACACACACACACACACACACACACACACACACACACACACAGATAAGCAAGTACACCTCACATACACATGACTGCTATCTCCAGACACTCAGGCTCGAGCACACTGTGCTATGTCAAGCGGAAGCAGCAATCTGAAATAGGGTGGGGATGGAAGAGGGATAACAGGGTACGGGTAAGGGGAGAGAGGAGTCAGCACTGCCTGGCAAAGCATGCAGGATCTAGATGGCATGATAAGGCTGCCAGGCACAGCATCAGAAGGTTGTGGGTGAGGGAGGGGAGCGGGTGGAATGGGAAACAGAAAAGTAGAGAAGCATAGAATAAACCAGTGTGTGCATTGGCAGAGAGTGGCTCACAATGAGATGAGGGTAAGGGAATGTGAATTGAGAGGAGATGAAAGAACAAAGGGGGTGGAAACTATTGGGCTATTGGGTGGTGTGTGTGTGTGTGTGTGTGGTGTGTGTGTGTGTGTGTGTGTGTGTGTGTGTGTGTGTGTGTGTGTGTGTGGAGAGTAGGTTACCAGGGGTTAAGGTCAGGGTTATCTGGAAAGTGTGTTGCAAGGGAATTCCTATTTGTGTAATTCCGAAAAGCAGGTGATGGAGGGAAGGATCTAGATGGCCTGATTTGTGAAGTGGTCATGGAAATCAATCATCTTAAGCTCACCAGCATGTTGTGCCATGGGATGGTCCATTTTACTCTTGGCGACAGTTTGCTGGTGGTCTTTCATCCTGGTAGACAGCTGGTTGGTAGTCATACCAACACAAAAAGCTGTGAAATGATTGCAGCAGACCTGGTATATGACATGGCTGCTTTCACCTTTAGCCCAGCCTCTGATGGGGTGGGATAAACCTGAGACAGGACTGGAATACAAAGAGCTTGGTGGACTGATTGGGCAGGTCTTGCACCTGGGTCTTCAACCAGGATATGATCCTTGTGGCAAGGGACTAGGATTTGGAGCAGCATAGCAATGGACTAGGATGTTGTGGAGGTTGAGTTGAAATGTGCTGTGCACGAATGACTATGCTTTACTTAAGCAATAGTTTTAAGAACTTCATTTGATAGCTAAGAATATGAGGCGGCCTCAGAAAGAAACCCAGTTGTTGTACGGGCAATAAAACTAAAGTTCTAGCCTTTTTAATTAAGCAAGTGCCAATTAGAATACAGATCTACAGAAGTCTTATGTTGCTGAGCTTTCTTTGTTGCAAGTAAACAGCTCTCTCTCTCTCTCTCTCTCTCTAAACTGTCTTAAGGAGCAAGTTCAACACCTCACACACACACCTGAAATATATTACATCTTATACATAGAGACAGATGTGACATTATCAACAGTGTCAGTATGGAGACAGGGATTGGTCAGTGATATAATAGTGGTGATTGTTACTGAAGTTAATAAACCCATTGCTGGGAAGAGCAGATAAGCAGTTGTTACCATCCTACTTGGAAAATGAATGGACATTATTTAGTTTCAATATGATGAACACTGAGGACTTATGTGCACAGTTTACACCGACTGTAAATTGTGCTCTGGAGAAGTATGTGACTAACTGTCTTCACTCATTCAGCCCCTTCCCTGTTCTCATTCCAGCATTACACAGCCATCATTCCACCACCACCACACCCAGTCTTTTATTTCTCTCCATTTCCACTACTCCCCCTCACCCCACCCTACCCTGCCCTCTATCTAACCTGCAGCACATCACTGTCCACCACTCCCACCACAGTATCACTCCTCCTCCCTGCCCCAGCCTCCTCGTTATCCCCACCCAGTCGCCACTCCCGTCATGCACTGGTGTTGCTGCTCGCAGTTCGGTTTCAGTTGCCTGAGACTGCAGTTGTGCGTGTGAGTTGCGCTTGTGCGCGCATGCGTGTGTGTGTGTGTGTGTGTGTGTGATCTATTGTTGATGTAGGCCTTAACAGCTGAAAGCTTTAATTGTAAGAGTCTTTTTGTTTTGCCTATCTGCAACTCATTATCTTCTTTGTATGGTGAGTAGCAACTTTCCTTTTCATAACAGTCTATTAAAGAGGTTTTTATGAAACAGGTAGCTACTGCAGTTTAGATAGAGGGCAGGGGAGGGGGGGGGGGGGGGGAGGAGTAGTGGAAAAGGGGAGAAATAAAAAGACTGGATGTGATGGTGGAATGATGGCTGTGTAGGGCTGGAATGGGAACAGGGAAGGGGCTGAATGAGTGAAGACAGTTAGTCACATACTTCTCCAGAGCCCAATTTACAGTCAGTGTAAACTGTGCACGTAAGTCCTCAATGTTCATCATATTGAAACTAAATGATGACCATTCATTGTCCAAGTAGCAAATGCCTGTTTTAGTTCTTATTTAAGAACCAAAATGCAGAGAGTTACTCCAGACAATTCAAGTAATACAATGATGCTACATCATCTGCATCGGGATGCATTACAATGGGAGCCCCACAGTGTTCTATCACTGGCTCACTATTGTTCATACATTATGTTAATGATCTGCCATTTTATTTGAATCATGAGGCAGAATTAATCCCATCTGCAGGAGGTGCAAGCATTGTTGTGAATCCAAACAACAACACATCAACAGAGAAAACAATAAATGATGTTTTTGAGAAAGTTACTGAGTGGTTTTGCACAAAAGGTCTAGCATTAAACTTCGGAAAAAAAAGTGCAGATCATCCACTTTTGTACCGTCAAAATCATCTCACCTCCTATTAACCTAGTATATCAACGTGAAATAATGAACAGGACAGAGAATTGTATGTTCTTAGTGTGTCTATTGATGAAGACTTAAATTGGGAAAGCCACATAGTAGACATAGACCTACTAAGATGTTTAGGTTTGGCTATTTTTTCCATAAGAATAAATGCTGACTCTAGGGATACTGAAGTCTGGAAGTTAACATAATTTGCGATGTTCAATCAGTGATTTCTTATGGGAAATTTTATGGGGTAACTCCTTACTTAGGCAAAAAGTATTCATTGCACGAAAGTGTGTCATTAGAATTATGCATGGACTTCAGAAACATATGTCTTGCAGGTACCTCTTTAAGCAGATGGGAATATTAACTACAGCCCCAAATACACTAACTCACTTATCAATAATCCACCCAATTTTGAGAGTAACACAGATATTCACAAGTACAGCACAATAAGGAAAAAATGATATGCATTACTCTTTAACTAATCTAACTTTGGCAGAGAAAAGGGTGAAATATATAGCTACAAAACATTGACATTCTACCCATGGAAATAAAATGTCTGACAACAGCAAAAGTGTCTTCAAATTTAGTTTACTGGTGTTTCTCCACAACATCGCCTTCCTTACCATAGAGGAATTCTTGAGCAGAGGTAGTCATCAGAAAAACTTTAAATGGTCAGCATGCACCCATATAAAGATTAAATTTTATTTTTACTTTTTAGTTCTATGTGAGTGTTTTATGCTTATTCTGTTGCGGTATTCCACATCACACCACTTAGCATGAACCTGATCCATGTAAAAAGTAGCCAACTAAATTAAAATCTCTGAGCAGGCACTCTGGTGTGGCAATAAAAGACAGCAAAAGAAACACTTATTTTAAATTCTGTGTTTAAAAAATTGCTCACAAAGGAGGTTCATACAGTTTTTGACTACCATTTAGACTCTAGCACAGAGGACATGAAAACAGGTATCTCCAGCATTGAGAAGCAACTGAAAGAGTTGAAAATACATAGTCAGCCAGGTCTGAATGGAATTCCAGTTTCTTTTTACATAAAGTATTGTTTGGCACTGGCTTTTTACTGGCTATTGTGAATCTCTTGCCCAGTGCAAAGTCCAAAGCGACTAGAAAAAAGTGCATGTAACTACTGTATAAAAGAGTGGCAAAGGAACAGATCCAAAAACATACGTACCACTGCCCTTACTGCTAGTTTGTTGCAGAACTCTTCAGCATATTCTAATTTTCAATAACAGAACCCAGAACATTGTCCTGGATGACGAGTGTTCATCAGAGATAAGGGTATCATCAGGAGTGTGCTCCAGGGAAGTTTGACAGGACTGTTCTTGTTCTCTATTTACATTACAGAGTTGACAGATAGCTCAGAAGTAGCATGTCACTGTTTGCTGATGATGCAGTTGTGTATGCAAACCATGGATTTGTTGTTGAGTGAATGTGGGAGGCTACAGAATGACTTGCACAGAATTTCTATTTGGTGTGATGAACAGCAGCTTGCTCTCAATATGGAAAAATGTAAATGAATGCAGTTAAGTAGAAATATCAGCTAGGTGCTACTAGGACTCATGCTCTGAGGGTTCTGAACAGACTTAATGATGTATATGACAGTTAATCCATCCCAGGAACATAGACTCTTGATGAGTTTTGCCCCTTATCAACACTGATACTGGCAAGATATTGGTCCCAGGAAATCCAAGACTTTTGAGTAAGTTTTAACTTCAAGTTTGAAGTTGGATAACGAAAGACAAAACAAATATTTTTTGGTGTGATATAATTAAACATTTACTATTTTCTGATTTTTCCCTTTACTTGCACTTTGAAATACTGCTTCCTGCCAAATTTCATGATTCTTGGTCAATATGTTTTGATGAGTGAGTTTTCAAGTATCAAAATAGGTTACAAACAGTATATATGCTAATAATCCACACCATCAACTTACCAATGCATCACATATCTTGGCTTTAATTTGTGTTTTATTTACAAAAACATATATTCTAACAAAATTATTCTATTCATCATCACTTTCTTCGTCATTACAAGCAGAAGAATCATCGTTGTCGTTGCCATCTTCCCATATAACATAGTTCTTGGTTCTGGCCAGTGAATTTGTGATACCACATATTTTGATAGTTTTTCCACCAGTGAAAGCAGAATGAAGTTCCATGCACATTTCATCCACCTAAAAATAAGAGACAAATATGGTCGCCTGATTTTTCCACTTGGCTTGACCTTATGGTTTTCATCAGCTATCCATTGTGTATATTGCTGCTTAAGTGCAGCTTTGAATAGCCAATTCATACACTCTTCTAATAGTTTCTGGGTGTGTACTGGTACATAGGAAAAGCCAAGGATAATCGTTGTAAGCACCTGCAAAAGATATATTTTGCTACGCTGGAAGGGGAGAACAAATGATAAAGACCTCATTCAATTTTTGTCACCCTTATGTCTTGAGTTCTCGTGGAGAGAGGATGTGTTTAGATATGAGATGCGAGTAGTAGCTTTCATGGTATCTGAATAGGAATTTCTCTCAGTGCAAAAATATGAGGCCTTTTTATTTTCTTCCATGCACCACGAAGAGATCATGTCACACTTTCTGCCTGCATATGAGGAAGAAGTCTGATATATGAAAATTACATTACCTACACAGTAAAGAAGGAGAAGTTTTGCGGCGTCGGAAGAAGGAGCACCTACAGAAGTTTGTAGATCTCGACAACATGGAAGTAAGTTCAACTCAATACAAACTCGGAGGAGAGAACATATAAAGTTACAGAATTTGGCCATTAATTGAAAAACAAAATAATTGATTTCTGGTTACAAAAAAAAATTAACCTCAATATTTAGGCATTTTTATTACTAAAAAAAATGCTCAGATGGACATGAGACCTCCAGGATTATTGATCAAAGTCAGTTTTCCCTTTTCAAACTTCCTCACTCCACAGAAGCTGTCCAGGACCAGCACGTTTCGTAAATTCAATAATACACCAGGATGGCATTGCCAAACATCTAAACATGCATTTCCCAGTCAACCACACAGTCATCATCCATCCACCATTTTGGTTTTGCTCTCAACAAGATGCCTTTCACTGATATTTTCAGAATAGTTTTCCTTTTAAACATCAGTAAGCTGGTAGCTTTTGTCCATCAGCAGTTACACACAACACGGCTGTACACCTTTGCAGTTTGTGTAATGATGCTGGATTCCCCTTTCCTGTTCATTGTTGATCAGCAGCATCTCAAAATAGACTGGCATTTGATCCACTTTATTAATCTGCAAGAACATACAGGGATGTTTGTGGTGCAAATTTATCATGTAGTGACGAAAATTCGATGTTTTTTCCTCGTAACTGTCTGGAACCTATTGAGTGATGGTAGTTTTTTTCCTCCAGAAGCCTAATACATTTCGAATGAAAAAACTTGATAGCCAGCTCTAGTTCTTTTAAAAACCTCTGATGCCTAGTTCTTTGGCTAAGGCTAATGCTCTGAGTTGGCACATTTTACTAGACACTGTGTATCCATGTTCCCACTTCATATCTACATAATAGCTGAACCTTTTTTGCAAGTTCAGATGCTTCACAAAATTCCCAGAAATTACCATTCATTTCTTGAAATCGCATTTTGTGTTTCTGCCAGTAGCAAATACAACCCTCGTTCTCATCGTACTTTCTTCCTACTGCACAGTTTCCAATGTTCTCTTCTAATGTGCTACTGATACATCACCGACTGAGGCCACCAAAATGCTACAGAATAGAGGGATCTACTCTTGGAGGTGGAGCAGAACCAACACTTATTACAATTAATTTGTGCACATCAAATTTTTGTCCTTAAATTCGGGAAAAAATATGCATGGATTATTTGTGTATACATGGTAAATAGCCAAACCGTTTGACTACACAAACTTTGAAGCTCCAATTTTTCACACCACAAGGAATCATAGCCTTCAGTTAAATGGCATAAATTTCAACTTGCTATGTCTATCCATTGCTGAGAAAGGAGTTTTTAACAATAAGACAGAGCGACAGACAGAGAGACTGATGGAGAGCAACATGATCCTATTAGGTTTCTCTTTTTACAGACTGATGTACAAAACTCTAAAACCTATTCTGTAATGTTTGAATACAATATCAGTGGTCTGTTGCTTGACACAGCAACAGCGATTAAACATCTAGGTACAACATTAAAGAATGTCATCAAATGGAATGAGCAAGCAAGACTGATTTTAGGGAAAGCAAATAGTCGACTTCAGTTTAGTTTAGTAGGAGAATTCTAGGGAAGTGCAGCTCATCTATATAGGAAACCCTGCACAGAACACTTGTGTGACACATTCTTGCTGAAGTGTTTGAGATCTCCACCAGTCTGATTAAAGGAATACATCAAAGCAAGTCCAAGGAATGCTGTTAGATTTGTTACCAATACGTTCAATGAACACACAAGTTTCATGGAAATGCTCTGTGAACTCAAATGGAAATCTCCGGAGGAAAGACAATTTTCTTTTTGTGAAACACTATTGAGAACTGGCATATGCGGCTGACTGCAGAACAATTCTACTGCTACCAACATACAACTTTCATAATGATCATGAAGAAGATGTAAATTTGGGCTCATGGAGACACTTATCCCTCACTCTGTTTCCAAGGACAACAGGAAAGTTATGGCTAGAGTGGTACAAGGTTCCTTCTGTCATGCACAGTATGGTAACTTGTGTATTGTTACCTAGATCTAGAACAAATGTGGCTAACTTGCCCTAAGCCCTACTGCCAGCAAAGTTATCAGCATAGCACCAATCATGAGTCTGCACAGAATTCTCATCTACACAATATTAGGAAAAGGGTAGACTGCTACTCAATGTAAAGATGATATGTTGAGTTGCGGACAGCCACAGTGAGAAGACTGTTACACATTTAGCTTTTGTCCAAAGCCTTCTTCAGTAAAGGAAACGCACGCGCACCCGCGCGTGCACGTGCACCCGCGCGTGCACGTGCGCACACACACACACACACACACACACACACACACACACACACACACACACACACACACACACACACACACACACACACACACAAAAAAGCAAGAACAACTCACACACACGACAGCCATTCGGGCCACTCAGACTGCTCACAAGCTGCTGGAGATGGCAGTTGTGTGTGCGCTAGGCGTGCTTGCTCATGTGAATGTGTGTGTAGTTTCTTTTCTGAAGAAAGCTTTGACTGAAATATAAATGTGTCATCTCTACTGTGAGCAGCAATCCATCCTTTCCATAATACAGTTGACATTCCAACCTGGAGTTTCCATTGTTGGATCCTCATCTCATATAGAGATACACGCAGTTCTCCACAGTCATTCTCTCAACTTGATAACATTTTACCTGTAAATAAAACTACTGTTCTATGGTCTGACTGTTTATCAGTCATTTTAGGGGCTTTCTTACTTTTTTCTCTGGTTTCTTTTCACAGATATGGTGAGATGAACCTTTCAATCAGTTGCAATCTAGCGAGTTATTCTAGTACTGAAGTGTAGGGATCACACTTGCTACAAAGGTCAGTTCTCTAAAAGTAATCTCCAAAAGAAACATATTGGTTTCCTCATAGTTGAAGCAATATTAAATGCAAATATTGATAACTTTCAAAGTATCCTGGACTATTTAGCCATCTTCAATTTCATTCCCCTCCCCCCACCCACCCCCACCCCCCACTCTCCTTTCTGATGAGATATGACAAATTTGACTCAACATAAAATGTCTGTTGTATGCTCATCTGAAAACACCAAATGGGTGGAATACTTCAGTTGATGACTTACTAATCTTAACAAATAAATTTAAAAAGAAGAACAGTTTTATGTCAGTTACCTGACTGTTGAGGGCGACTGGCTTTATTTTCACCCATAACTGTCACATCTTCCGCTTTCTGGTTTCCCAAATTTTCATCTTCACAGTCCTTTTCCTTCATTGCAGGATCTGATGGAATTTCGGTGGAATCCTCATCCTTTACAGAAATATTGTTCATACTATTATTATTTCTGGATAAACATAGCTCAGACATAGGGGTATTTGCAGGCTTCTCCAGTTTAACATCATTAGCAATGACTGCATTAGCATGCAGTTGACTGCTCGTAGCATCTTCAGTTTCAAACTTACAGTCTTTGGCTGATGAGGTAGCTGGTGCTGTAGCATTACTCGCATGATTACAAAGTGGTAGAACAGGCTTTACTGAACGTTCAGTACAAACAGACTTTTTCATTTCCATATCAGCAATGATTGTGGTTTTTCTTCCATGACTGGATGAACTGATCTCACAGGGAATTTCATTTGTTTCTATCCTCTTTTCACTTAGTTCGTCTTTTACTTCCCTTTCATTATTATCTCTGGACAAATGTACCTCAGACATTAGAATATTTGTAGTCTTCCCTGGTTTATCATCTTTAGCTACAATAACATCAGGGTTCAGCCCATTGCTCTTTGCACCTTTAGTTTCACACTCTTCAACTGATGACGTGTCTAATACACTTGTTTTTCTTTCCTGATTAGAAACTAGTAGGTTAGTTTTCAAAAAGCATTCAGTAGGTACAGCATTTTTCATTTGCATATCAGTACTGACTGTGGTATCTTTTACAAGAGAGAATGAATTGCTCTCACAGGGGACTTCATGTGCTTCTTGCCTCTTTCCATTTGGTTCATCATCTACTTTTTTTTCATTACTATCTCTAGATAAATGTACCTCAAACACTGGAATGTTTGTAGTCTTCTCTGGTTTATAACCATTAGCTACACTTACATCAGGATTCAGTCCACTGCACTTTACATCTTTAGTTTCACTTTCACACTTTTCAATTGATGATGGTTCTAATGTAGTTGTTTTTCTTTCCTGATTAGGTACTGGAATGTCAGCTTTACATAAGCATTCAGTAAGTGTAGCTTTTTTAACTTCCATATCAACATTGGTTGTGGTTTCTCTTGCATGAGGTGATGAATTGCTCTCATGGGGGACTTCATGTGTTTCTATCCTCTTTTCATGTGATTCATCTTTTACTTTTCTTTCATTGCTATCTCTGGATAAATGTAATTCAAACACTGGAATATCTGTAGTTTGCCCTGGTTTATCATCATTAGTTATGTTTTTATCAGGACTCACTCCACTATTCTTCATGCTTTTAGCTTCACTTATACATTTTTCGACTAGTGATGTACCTGATATAGCTGTTTTTCTTTCCTGATAGGAAACTGGTACATCAGGTTTCAATAAACATTCAGGAGGTACATCATTTTTCATCTCCATTTCATCAAGAGTGACTCTGGCTTCTCTTACGTGAATAACAGCATTTTTCTCATGGGGAACATCTAATTCTCCATAAGTTTGTATAATCTTTTCACTTGGTTCATCTTTAACTTTTCTTACAAGCTCATCTCTGCCCATTTGGACCATAACACATTCACCTTTATTGTTGTGAGGGTAGATACTACACACTTCTCCATACTGCTGAGGCTGAACTGTATTTTCAGTATCTGTGAGTGACACACCACAAACGGAATGTGTACTGGGTTCTTTCTTGGTACTGTTTAACAAAGCAAGGTCATCATCAGAAACTACCAAATCCCCACTTCTTATGTTGAAACAATTGTTGTTGGAATTATACTCTTTCATTCTATCATAATGTTCTGCCAAATCATTTCTGAAACCTTTTTGTGTGCTCATTACAACAGGGACACTGCTTTCTCGTTCTTCCATGCATAAAGTGCAGGGAGCATCATCCACATTCAAAATTTCATCTGTAGTATTAATAGCTAGAGATACTTCATGTTCTTCCTGAAACTGCTTTTCACACAGTGTCTTAACACTCCCCTTTATGCCATCATCAATCATGGATGCTACAGTGAGGCAAGAGTTGTCAACTGCCACATCAGTCACATTTGTTGATGAAGAGAAAACCATAATCTGTTCATCAATTGATGAGATAGCCACACTTCTATTCCCATTATCTGATGAGTGCCTATCATCATCTTTGGTTTGCATATTACTTCCAACAGGTTCTGTAGGCACTTTAGTTTCAGTAGTTGACTGTGTCTTACAATAACTAACTGGCATTAAAGTAATTGTTTCTCTTTTTTCAGTACTAACCATACCACAACTGCCAGTATTTTGCAAGGGAGTGTTTTCACCTTTTTCTTTAACTATAGCAGTTTCAACCCCTATGGGGGAGGAAGTATCAGATGTCATAGTGTCTCGATTATGTTCACAACTTCCTATTGGCATTAAGACAGTATCGTTTTCCAATAAATTCTTTTCTTGGAACTCATCAGAGTTATTCAAATACATTGAAAGACTTTCATCTTCTATAATGAATTTATCTGCTTCAGAATTGATGTAATCAATGTTCATTTCTTGTACAAAATTAGCTATGGACCGCTTTGTAGTCAATTCATTTTGTTCTTCCTTTGAGGATTCAAGGTCATATACATTCATCTGCACATTGGAAAAAGGCTCTTTGTTGTTGCCTTCGTTGTCATCACAAATATTTTTAGCTGATGAGTCCACGAAAGATCTTTCAGACACAGAAGATGTACTAATCTCACTGTTTTGCTTTGATGTGTTAGCTTTGCCAACACATTTCTGAACCTGCAAAAAAGAAATCCACAATAAAATAAAGAATACAGTTCATGCGCAGGCACTAATTTTATAATTCTAATATAGTTTATACTGAAATCAGCACCCAAATGAAAGAATGTTACTTAATTTTGTATGGTCCAGAAAGGAGCTCATTATTCAGGAAAACACATTTTCAGTTACTTGCCCACAGCCACAGAAACTTTAACTACTAGAACATTCAGATTAAAATGAACTTAATGGATCTGGTAGTAGATCACTCCTTCTACAAGATTGATAGATTTCTAGTAGAACCAACTGACGTATAATTCATTATCTTATGTAAAATCTGACTTCCCTGTAACTTCATTTTGGTAACATTATCAAAGTATTAATAGGTGTTGTAAATTGATAAGTATTACCATATGCACATTGGTGTAATTTTACAACTTTCTGTGACAAGTTTGTTATTACCTACTAAATGAAAATATATGTTGATTTATTCCACACCCATGATGACCATTTCACTTAGGATATGTGGCAGGAACATCAGCATCTCTCACCATTTTTTTTTAACATAAAATATATCTATTATGTATTCTTGTTTCACAACACCTTTTACATCATTGCATATCTCCTCTCACTATAGAACTGTGACAACAACAAAAAAAGGAATCAATCTAATCAATACTGCTGCGTAATACTTACAGAAAAATGTAACTTTCACATGACTTGTCCCTGCCAAGTAACACAGTCTGATGAAACTTGGCCACACATAGAAAGAACTGTTACAATATAGTACAGAATGTAACAAAGAAATACGTAATGAGATGAATGGAAATAACAATGACAAGAATTACATTTAAGTCTCTGTGATTCATGGTAGTTCCCTGGACATTACAAAAGGCAGGACATAGTTCTTAATATAGCTTGTGATCATCATGGAGTTCTGTAATGTGGCCCTATGCTGGCCACAAGGTTGGTAACAAGTCCTCGTGGTGGGCATTCCATTACTCCACCAGCGTGTTGGCAACCACTGGTTAGTCAGTGCAAGTGGATTTTCTGCAATATGTCTCCCCCAAGGCAACCCATATATGATCAGTGGGATTTAAGTAGGGGGGGGAGGGGAGGGGGTAGAGACAGATAGGCCAGTCCATTCACTGAATATCCTCTTGTTTCAAGAGCTCCTTCACCTGCATTGTTCAATGCAGTTGCATCATGTCACCCACAACAATGAAGCCAATGCTGAATACAACCTGAAAAGACACACATGGGGAACCCTTACAGTGTCACAATAACATTGACCAGTGCGTGTATTGTTTTCAAAAATTTGGAAGCCAGTAAACCCATGCAACAGTATGCATCCCAACACCATATCCCTTTCTATAACATTCCTAAGTGCATTACGTCTTACCACCTTTTGTCTTATGAGGGTATGCCCAATACTGTTGAACATGATCACTTTGGTAGTCCAGGTGTTATGGAGGTATAACATGGCACAGGCGTACTGATCCCAAATTCTTTGAACATAGTACACTCACCAGTCAACATTACGCTACATGCACTACTTCTCCACATCCATCTATTTAGGGGTACGTTCACCCTTGACTTCATTTTTATGGATGACAAGGTGCGACCGCATCGAACGTGGGAGGTGGAGGATCTCCTGGGATGAGAGAAAATTTGGCGAATGGGTAGGTCTGCCCATTCACCTGACTTAAATCCCATAGAGCATGTGTGGGATGCACTGGGGAGACATAGTGCAGCACATCCAAATGCGCCAAAGACCATCCAGTAGTTCAACCACACTGGCAGAGGAAAGGAATGCTGTACCATAAGACCTCCGTAACACCTTGTGGTCAATATGAGAGCATACTGCAGAGCATGCAGTGCCATCTGTGGTGATCAAATACCATATTAAGAACCATGACCCGCCTTTTGTAATGTCCAGGTGACCATCATGAATCGTGGAGGTTCTTTGTAATTACTGTCTCTGAATACAAGTGTCACTTCCGCTCATCTCATTGTGTATTGAGTGTATTGTGAAGAGTATTGTAGCAGTTCTTTCTACATATGATCCATGTATAAATAATGTGGGGTAAAATACAGGGAGCGAAAGGCTATTTACAATTTGTACAGAAACCAAATGGCAGTTGTAAGAGTTGAGGGACATGAAAGGGAGCAGTGGTTGGGAAAGTAGTGAGACAGGGTTGTAGCCTCTCCCCAATGTTATTCAATCTGTGTATTGAACAAGCAGTAAAGGAAACAAAAGAAAAATCAGAATAGGAATTAAAATCCATGGAGTAGAAATAAAAACTGAGGTTTGCCGATAACATTGTAATTCTATCAGAGACAGCAAAGGACTTGGAAGAGCAGTTGAACAGAATGGACAGTGTCTTTAGAGGAGGATATAAGATTAACATCAACAAAAGCAAAACGAGGATAATGGAATGTAGTCGAATTAAGTCGGGTGATGCTGAGGGAATTAGATTAGGAAATAAGACACTTAAAGCAGTCAAGGAGTTCTGCTATTTGGGGAGCAAAATAACTGATGATGGTCGAAGTAAAGAGGATATAAAATGTAGACTGGCAATGGCAAGGAAAGCGTTTCTGAAGAAGAGAAATTTGTTAACATTGAGTATAGATTTAAGTGTCAGGAAGTCGTTTATGAAAGTATTTGTATGGAGTGTAGCCATGTATGGAAGTGAAACATGGACAATAAATAGTTTGGACAGGAAGAAAATATAAGCTTTCGAAATGTGGTGCTACAGAAGAATGCTGAAGATCAGATGGGTAGATCACATAACTAACGAGGAGGTATTGAGTAGGATTGGGGAGAAGAGAAGTTTGTGGCACAACTTGACAAAAAGAAAGGACCGGTTGGTAGGACATGTTCTGAGGCATCAAGGGATCACCATTTTAGTATTGGAGGGCAGTGTGGAGGGTAAAAGTCATAGAGGGAGACCAAGAGATGAATGCTCTAAACAGGTTCAGAAGGATGTTGGTTGCAGTAGGTACTGGGAGATGATGAAGCTTGCACAGGATAGAGTAGCATGGAGTGCTGCATCAAACTAGTCTCTGGACTGAAGACTACAACAATAACAATCACAACAACAACAACAACAACAACAACAGTGGTCCACATTTCTTTGAGTTATATTACTTGCCAGTGACACATCACGCAGAAGTGTTGCTCACCAGTGTGTAAATAACAAGAATAAAGATAGAGTGCTACTCATCATGTAGAGTAGGCATTGAGCAAACACACTACTTTTTGAATGTACCTCTCTGCTCCTCAATGCCTCCTCTATGCAGTGAGTAGCAATCTATCCTATTTCATATCATTAATCTATCACACATTATCTGTTGTCTAATCTATAAACAGATAGAGGAAAAGCTCTTCAGGTACAAAGTTAATGTTGTAACTCATTCCCCATCTGTCACAATCACACTTGTCCTAATGAACACTAATCATTTAGTTGGATCGCAGCAGCAGAATGTGAGTAAGCAATCAAGGTGAATGCTATTTATTCCTGCTAGATCTTATAAACTCTGCAGCTGTCAATGACTGTTGGTGAATAATGCAACACAAATGCTTTTAAAATGCTTTAATTCAATGCCATGACAGGTTTCAGGCTATCATGCCTCTCTCCAGATGGCTAACATTTCTGAATACACTGATGTCTTCGTCAACAACATGTTGTCCACTTCTGCATTGCACAAGTATACTGGAATATTGAGCATCACTTTATAAGTTGTTTCAATAGGGGAGAAAATGTTGATGTGCCTACATTTATTTAGTTTTTAGAGTGAAACAGCTGTACACAGTTACTTAGATTCCAGTGGATGGCACTTCGTCTTGCTAAGGTCTTTATGATGCATAAGCTGTGTCAGTGCAAACAGCACATATGTTGAAAATAAATCTTTGTGGCACACAAACATTTCATAATATGCTTCACATCAGTTTGAGCAACAAACATGAGCTTTACATTCGATGCTTTTGTTTATAGTGCAAAGAGCACCCGCTAAACAAAGGTACCATGCATTTCCTATTGAGCAAAGATGTAAACTAAGCAAGGAAAATGTGTGGGTGATGGAACTTGTTATTAACATAAAGACGCTTAAACTCTAAAAATGAATTTATTATTGAAGCATTAAAGAACAAGTTTTCTCAGGAGCTTTTTTAAACCAACTGGCAGTGGAAATTTTAATGAAACACTATAAAGCTACAAGATTGCATACTATAAATTAGATATATATATGTATACATAAATGCTGAACTTTTGATGGTCATTACAGTTTATAGTTTAGTTGACAGCAAAATGCAATTAAAAAGGTGGAGGCAGTGATGAAGATAACACATTTGTTCAATATTAGGGTTTTGATACAATTAACTTCATGCTGACTTCATAAAGAGATTATTTCAAATACAAATATCTGAAAATTATTGTTATAGCATGTTTTACATAATGTTAAAACTGAAAAATATTTGGTACTAAGCTACTCTTAGTGTTTATTGTGTTGTGTTTGATCTCTATTCCTTTCCTTCTGTAGTAGCTGTTTTTCTATTGCAATGAGGAAATTCTCCCTCAGATTCCTGACTGTTGTGTGTCCATGATGTGTTTAATTTATTTGAAGAGAAACTGTTTTTTAGCTAACTCCAGTTGCTCATTTAGAATGTATTGTGGTGAATGGAGGGTGTGAATATATGTCAATAATACATTACCTCTCTGAGTACAAGAATTTTTATGTTACTAACATGTTGTGCCTCCTATATATTTTCTTTCCTTAGTTTAGATCTTTACTCAACAGGATTGAATGATACATTTGCTTACTGTAAGCTCTTTGCATTATAAACAAAAACATTGACTGTAAAGCCCATGTAACTCAAACTGAGATGAAGAATTTTATGAAGTGTTTGTATGTCACAAAGGTTTATATATAATGTGTGTGCTGTTTGCACTGTGATGGCTTATACATTGTCCTGGAAAACTATAATGACTGTAGCAAGACAAAGCACCATATATAAGTATATACAACAATTTCACCTTATACTTAAAAAAATGTGAGCACATTAGCAGGTTTCACTATCAAAACAATTTATGAAGTGCCACTAAATACAGGGTGTTTATCAATGAATGTCGGGTTTTTAACACTTTATATTATTTATTATATTATACACACAGTTATAAATGATATGTCAAACGAAAAAGCAACTCAAACAGTTTTACCAAGAACCTTATAAATGTTCATTATGAGCACTATTTGTCACACGGCACACATCAAGTCTACAGCCGAGTTCTTCCCAAACACTGATAAGTGTTCTTCAGTGATTGTAGCAATAGCTGCTCCAATCCGATTTCTTAATTCAGGGAGGTCCGCTACTAGCAGAGGCACGTACACATGATCCTTGATGAAGCCCCAAAGGAAAAAGTCACATGGCATTAGGTCGGGTGAATGTGGAGGCCATGCAAAGCAAGCTCTGTCATTGGGCCCTTATAACTGTAAGTTTAATATAATAAATATTATAATGCGTTAAAAACCTGATATTCATTTACAAACAACCTCTATTAACTATTCTTGTACAGTGCAGAAGCATATGACATGCTGGTAATCAATATAATCATAAACTTTAGCCATCAGAAGATAGGCACAACAGCCCAAAACCATTTGCGGCACCGATGCATAGCATTTTAAAAGTATTTGTGGTTGGTTGTCTCATTCACCAACAATCACAGTGAAGTCATTGAAGAAGTAAATTTTATCCATATTGCTCTTTATTGTGCAGCAAACAAGTCACATTTGTGTGAAGCAAAATCTGCAAATCCCGGCAGAGGAACAAAGAAAATATATGCAAATGGAAATTTTTATTATTAAAGAAGCACAATAAACTTGTAGGTTTAGCAATAAGTTTTGTAACAAATTTGAGGGCAGCACACTGTGTCTCAAATCACTGTATTGTATTAAGATCAAGTAGAATATTCAGTACTGAAAATGATATATTTTCTGAACACTTACACTATGTGACTAAAAGTATCCGGACACCTGGCTGCAAATGACTTACAAGTTCGTGGCACCCTCCTTGGATAATGCTGGAATTCAATACGGCGTTGGCCCACCCTTAGCCTTGATGACAGCTTTCACTCTCGCAGGCATACATTCAGTCATGTGCTGGAAGGTTTCTTGGGGAGTGGCAGCCCATTCTTCATGGAGTGCTGCACTGAGGAGAGGTATCGATGTCGGTTGGTGAGGCTTGGCATGAAGTCGGCGTTCCAAAGCATCCCAAAGGTGTTTTATAGGATTGAGGTCAGTACTCTGTGCAGGCCAGTCCATTACAGGGACGTTATTCCTGTGTAACCAAACCACTTCCGAATTTTACTGTTGGCACTACACTCGCCGGCATATGACGTTCACCAGGTATTCGCCATACTCACACCATGCCATCTGATTGTCACACTGTGTACTGTGATTCATTACTCCACACATCGTTTTCCCACTGTTCAATCATCCAATTTTTATGCTCTTTATGCCAAGCGAGGCATTGTTTGGCATTTACCGGTGTGATGTGTGGCTTATGAGCAGCCGCTCGATCATGAAATCCAAGATTTCTCACCTCCCACCTAACTGTTTTAGTACTTGCAGTGGATACTTATGCTGTTTGGTGCTCCTGTGTGATGATCTGGATAGATGTCTGCCTATTACACATTACGACCCTTTTCAACAGTTGGTGATCTGTCAGTCAACAGATGAGGTCAACCCGTACACTTTTATACTGTATGTGTCCCTTCGTATTTCCATTTCACTGTCACATTGGAACCAGTGAACCTAGGGATGTTTAGGAGTGTGGAATTCTCACATACAGATGTATGACACAAGTGACACCCAATCACCTGACCAAGTCCGCGAGTTCTGTGGAGCACCCCATTCTGTTCTCTCACAATGTCTAATGACTACTGAGGTCACTGATATGGAATACCTGGCAGTAAGTGGCAGCACAATGCATCTAATATGAAAAACACATGTTTTTGGGGGGTGTCCGGATACTTTTGATCTCACAGTGTATGTTGACAATTCACAGAAGCAGATAACTGGGTTCTGCTCATTGCTCACACTTGTCATCCACAAATGTGTGTGAAATCTAATGGGACTTAACTGCTAAGGTCATCAGTCCCTAAGGTTACACACTATTTATCTAAATTATCCTAAGGACAAACACACACACCCATGCCCGAAGGAGGACTCAAACCTCTGCCGGCACCAGCCGCACAGTCCATGACTGCAGCGCCTTAGACTGCTTGGCTAATCCTGCGCTGCTTGTCATCCACAAGTTACATATGACAATATGGCAAAGCAATGAAAGCCACACACCATCATATTTTAGGTTTATGTAGAGGATAACAAAAAGTACTTCATAGTCCCTGCACCAATGGAATTCGGAAAATTTGTGAAAACTTGCATTTTCTGAAGACTACTTGAATTACAATGCCAGAAAAAAAAATGCAGCAGTTATACATCAGCTGTTTGGCTTTCAGGCTTTAACTCTACAGAGTCCACAAAAGACACAACAGGGAAGGAGGGAGGGGTTAAGGGAAGAGGCTCTGAACTACTTGTTGCTAGAATGCAATTTCAAATTATACTGCAAGTGTGAAGTACTGATACTCAAACATACATTTAGGACTTCTACATCACCTATGTAATACAACAATGATCTGAGTGAATAGCTCAGTGATGTTTTTTAAAGTCTGAAATGTTTGTTATAGTGATGAAAATGACATTTTTTCGTTTAAAGTACACAATTAAGCATACAATTCCAATTTCATTGCTGATGTGATCCTGTATCCAAACCCTGATTATCAGGAGGTCGCTGTCTATATAAATTGTGTAGTGTATTCCTCAGTAGAGGGAGTGAGTGATGACAAGGATATTTAAAAGCCTGCTATCATGCACACTGGGCCACTAAAATGTACTGATATGTTGTTTGAGTATGAAGGAAAAAACTCCAGTAACTCTCCAGAAAATAAGAACCACTGTAAGGGGGGAAACAGAAAAAAGATTGACAATTATTTCCTGAAAGTGAACCGAATGTAAGTAATATGAAGCAAAGTGTATTTTACATTCTTATGTGTAATTTTATAAATAAGTTGTAAGTTTCTGGCAAGTGCAATGTACATAATGCAGGCAGCTTCCAAATGTGCAAATACAGTCAATAGCTGTTTCTGGAAAAATTTGTGTTCCGAATTATCTGTGCAGCCTTTGCCCCCATTATCCTGAATGATCTGGAGCTTCCTGTATCCTGCATGTCAATTGCTTGCTCAGTTTCTTTGGACAGTTATAATAGTTTGAATGTGTGTGTGTGTGTGTGTGTGTGTGTGTTTGTGTGTGTGTGTGTGTGTGTGTGTGTGTGCGCGTGCCCCCCCCCCCCCCCCCCCACACACACACACAAACTTATATCTACATACAAATGCATCTTACTTACCTCAGAGGATACACTGGCAGTCACAGGCTGATCGATAAGTTTAACACATTGGAAATTTTCTTTTTCTTCCACCACACCAGAATCATGGAGATTGGGAGACAAATGGTCAGATGATGTAGCAGTTCCATTTAATGAGTCACCATGCACATCTGTTTCTTGGCTAACTATAACATCTGATGATATGTGCATCTTATCACCATTGGAGCATGCGCCCATATCTATATCCAGTAACTTTCGATCAGCCACAGCTCCAGCGGCCACTGTTCCTAAGCATTTGCTACTATCCTGTGGCCTTGTGTGATTTGGCTGATGCTCTTCAAGCATACTATTGCCACATTCTACAACACAGAAAACCTGATGTGAACATAGACTGAGCACACTAAATGAGGGAATAAGAGCATTCAATATGTAAACTGGAAGAACAGTTCCCATGATTAACCTACCCTGCATGCTGCCATCTTTCGCAGGAACATGTTCTTTGTTGTACTGGCTGTTATGACATCTGCAACATAGATGATGGTTGAAAAAGCAATACCAGCAATGAACTTTTTTTGTGTGTGCCCAATGAGAAATGTAAAGTAACAAGAAATTACAAACGCCTCAGCAAATGTAGACACTTTCACCATATTCTGTGAAATATTATTAATTTGATTGTGAATTTGCTTTCAGCTTCCTATCCCACTGTCAGGCTAATGTTAATGGCATTAAAAAGCAAACATTTTCATGGTGTTCTGCAAAATATTATTTATTTGATCATGAACCAGCTTTCAGCTTCACTGTCAGCTTAAAAAGCTGAAGGCCAGTTCATGATCAAATAATTAATATTTTGTTGAACACCAGGAAAATGTTTCTTTTTAATAACATATTCATGTTCTGTTGAAATATAATAGAAAATTCAGTTAACGTTAAGAATTTATATATGTAAGGGCAATTAGGTCACAACTTGAACCTATTAGGAACTGAAAACAGAGTGAATCCTCATTTCAAGAAATGGTAAAAATACTATTCAATAAACAATTTCTTGACGCATTTCTCAAAATCTTCAGTGTAGACAATGAATGTAACCTGCTCACATCCCTTATATGGCCTCATTGGAATATTTGTACCACATACCACCTGACAATGTGGATGACCATCTATCTGGTGCATTATCATTATGGTGTTTATGGTGTTTCATTGAGAGCAGCTTATTTATTCTCTTTTACTTCCAGCCATTGGGCACACATGAATATTGTGTTGAACAGTTCTTCAAATGTTGTGGCACAACCACTTATCTAGATACACTAGCAGTACTGGAACACTAGAAGCAGCCAGCAGGAAATATCCTGTCAAGCAGTTAGAGACAATGTTGAAAGGTTAGTTGCAGACTCATCATTTATGGTGACTTAGTTCATTTCTCTGTCCAATAGTACTGTCAAATGCAGTGGTTGGTTGCTGGTTTTGGATAATTTTCCACAGTAAAGTTTACAATAAGGACTGAATATTATAATGCATCAGTCATTGACAGTTGTTCTTATGGGTACATAACATCAATGATTTAGATGAAAGAGAAGTCACAACAATTTATCTGACCATGACTATAAAATCTCAAGAATGAAGTAAGGTCATAGTTACATTCCGATAATAAAAGAAAAACAGCATATGACAGAAATGCAGTCAATGATTCAGACATTGCGTTCAGATAAAATGAGTTAGAACAACACTAGCAACAGATTTATAAAGTAGTTAACAATAAATTTATTTCTTAAGAATTTGGAGCCTGATTTTCCCACAACAAACAAAGGCAAATTAAGCAATAGCATGGACATGGGTGGTTAAGTAGTAGGTTTACAATATCTTGTCCAGGAAGAGAAATGTCTACCTAATTCACAGGACAGATAGAGCCCAACAGATAAATTTCACTACCAAAAGTATTGCTAAGACTCTCCAGTCTGTTATCAAAAATGGGAAAACACAAGTACAAATAAAACAATTCATGAATGAAGCAAAAAGTCTTAGTTTTGAAAATATAACACTTAACAGTATTTTAAAAAAGCGTTATGCTGAGTGCGAGACAGGCATGATGAGCAATAGCAGAGCATTTGATCATGGTCAAATTGTGGACACCTGCAGAAAGGGAACTCTGTCTCTGATGTCATAAATGCACTAAAGTTTGCACATGCCATGCCAACTTCCATCCTCACCTTAAATATAGAGTCACTTTATGGGGAAACTCAAACAGTGAATAGCAATTTCAAACTAAAAAAAGGGGCAATTAGAATCATGATTGGAGCAAACCTAGAAACTCTTGCAAACCTCTGTTAAAGATATTTGGTATTCCTCCATTAGCATGTGTATACATTACGGAAACCCTTATATTCTTAAAATAAATGTAATAGGTAAGAACTGCAAAAAACTGTTACATACATGATCACTTTACCACAGAAAATAAAAATTTACATATACCCCAATTAACACTGCTCTGAGCCAAAAAGGTACTTTCAGAAAACATAAAAGCTATTACTGAGGTCAAAACCTTTTTGGAAAATCTCTAAAATCATACACACAGCATCACTGATATTACTCCACTGAAGAATATTTAAATTTACGAAGTGCTTTATACGAATACTTAATGTATAAAGTGTTTTATTGTACCCTTACATAAGTATGCCTAGAAACCACTTTTAAAGGGTACTTATAACCTGACACGTCCAGCATCTTACGCAAAAGATACTTTTGCACACAACAGAACCAATAAATACAATACGTGAAGAAGTATTGTTAGTATCCTGATTCCATCAGAGTAAAATGCCATGGTAACAATGTTCTGATGGTGACTCACTGTAAACTATAATGCATTTCAACATTGGATACAAGAGTCACAGTACAGCCATTTCATAGCCTTTGCTGTGTTGGACGACAGCAACCAGCAAAGAACTATACCATCCTGATCCATTTTCTCTAGACGATACAAAAAGCACTGCTGCGCATTTGTGTGGGAAAAGGAACAGAGCCACTAAACACCCAAAGAACGGAGATAAGTCGTTTCAACTGACAAGTCATAAAACACAAACAAGTTTGTCAGTACATAAAGCACTGCATAAAGCATGGGTCCCACTTGTCAACAGGACACTGTTCAGACAGTTGGAGGAGCTTCTCTCATATGAGGGACGGTCGCAAGTGGTGGAAAGTGCCATCTGATACATCTGCCGTCATCTCTCCCCGATGAACGACAGGCACACAAACCTACTGTCCAATTGTGAGCATCTGATGTTCACCTACAATGTGTGGCAAGTCAACTGTAGCTTTAGTAAGACAACATTCCAGCCTCACCTTTCCTTAATATACCAGAAAGTTATGAGGAAGATTTCATGGTCACCTTGCATTAATGAATGTGCACATCTGGAACTCCAAATGTGGAGAAATGTGTATCCTGAACCAAACTCTGACCAATCTTGGCGAGTTGTTGGCAGTGGTTGAACAGTAGTGGATATGGATGGTCCCTCAGCACTTCCAGTCCATTGTAGATGCCATGCCTTGATTCATGTGCACTGTCATCAGCATAAATGAGAATGGCACTCACTATTAGGGAGATGTTTGTAATTCAAATGTTGAAGAGTGTTTACAATCAGAGATAAGTAAATCACTTCCAATTATAGCTACATCCATCGCTTTACAGAACAATGGAAAAACTGATATGAGCCACCATCAGAATGCTCAGTTTTGGTTCCAGAGAAACACAGAGTAACCAAGGCAATTATCTTAGCAGATAATTTAAAAAAACGCACACCCAAGGAAAAAAAGAAAAGAAAAAATTCTGGAAGAAGTAATGCTGTGAGGGAGGGGCACGACTTATTCTTGGACAGCTCAGTCATTAAGCACTTGCTTGCCAAAGGCAAAGGTCCCATGTTCAAGTCCCGGTATGGCAAACAGTTTTAATCTGGCAGGAAATTTCATATCAGCAAACACTCCACTGCGAAGTGAAAATTCATTCTGGAAGGCAAACCTGCATTTGTATACTTAGAGGAAGCTTTTGACAAACTTGACTGGAATACATTCTTTGAAATTCTAAAGGAAGCAGGGGTAAAATACAGAGAGTGAAAGGCTATTTACAACATGTATAGAAACCAGATGGTAGTTATATCAGACCTGGGGCATGAAAGGGAAGCAGTGATTGAGAACAGAGTGAGACACAGTTGCAGCCTATCCCCGATGTTATTGAATCTGCTCACTGAGCAAGCATTAAAGGAAACCAAGGAAAAATTGGAGATTTAGTGCACTGTAACAGGCATGCCATGAGTACCAAGAACTGGAGCTACTTCTCCATGCAGTATGTGGTCATCATGCATCTCAGGCCAGTGTCCTAGTCCTAAGTCTTGCTTCTGTCATTCTGCCCACCACATGGACAGAAATGGTACCTGCCGTGGGTTTGTAGTAGGCTTCACCTGATGTACCTTTTATCTCCAGCCATTTGTCCTTACAGTGGCACATAAACTGTCCTCCAAGCTGAGACAAGGTAGTATGGGATAGAGTGAACTGGCACACTGTATCCCCATCTGTCTCCTACAGGCACTCCCGACTGCACTGTCAGCTGGCTCATTTCGATATGTACCCACATGCTGAAGGACCCAGATGAATTATACCATCTTCATTTGATGGTATAAAAGGAGATCATTCTGGACCATTTTGTTCACTGGGTAAATTTACCGAATACTCTGAAGGGCACTATGAGGATCTAAGGATATGAACTTTGTCTCCTTCGCGCCAGAGCTATTAAATCTTGCATTCATAATTTTAAATTGATATGGTAGACAAAACATGATAAAACTGGTGATTTCTGTTTTATGGGATCTAGATCATGATCCAAGGCATATTTCTCTGCCTACAGCACAACATCTTAAAAGATCTGCAGCTACAGTGAAAAAGAGCCTGTCTGTAATAACAGTCACTGACCACATCAGCAGAATGCTAAGAAGACATGGCATTGACACAGAGTTAAAAGTGCACTAGTACCAGGGAACAACCAAATTCGTTTCTCCAATATTATGGATTCATCAAGTCTAATCATTACTGTGCAAGGCTATACAGACAGGCCACAGGCATTCACAAGCCCAAAAATATCTTTAGAAGAAAAGGAGGAGGATTGAATCGGACAAGCTGCAGGTCTTAGTGAAAAATAAAGCAAAGAGCACCAACTCTATCACTACAAGCTCTGCTGCAACACATGTCAGCATGACCCCACAATCTTAGGTAGGGTTCTGGTGATAGCACAAACTGACCATTGAGTGGATATATAGTACAGTTAAGCTTGGAGAGCTTGTTTAAGTTAGTAATGCTTTCTGAGTCTTTATAACCTCTGATAATGGCTCTAGCATTGAGAGACAAATCAGGCATAGAAAAATGCCTTGGACCATAGCCTTAAGACCCTTAAACCAAACACCACCAATAATGCAAATACTAGCTGTGGAAGCCTGCATTGCATGATCATGGCAAAACTGTCAGGACTCGCAGGCAGACTTTGGGGCCACCCATGTAAAAAGCTCTAGTATCACAGACATAATTTAGAAATTTTCAAAAGAATGGCCTAAAAGCATAAGCAAGAGTATCAGATTTCTTGTACTCTGCTCAAATTCAAATATCGCCTCAGCCCTATTACCGGCCATGGGTGATCTTCATTCTATCACTGAATTAGGACATTCACGTTCACCACACCTAAATTTGTGAGCTGCTCCTTTACCTGGTGCATAAAAGATTTTCTTGCTGCTCTATAAATTAGATAGACGCTTTCAGATGCTGTTGGGGAACAAAATTAAATACTGGCAATTGGGGAAAGAACTTTACTTTATAAGCGAGCTACACCATAAGAAAATTTCACTAAATGGAGAGGGATGGCTCACCAGTTTCTGCACTATTCTATTCCAATTGTGCCCACCTGGTGACAATATGGCAATGTACACAGTTTGTAAGATGGCATGACATCCACATTGTCATTTGACAAGCCATAACAGGAACGAACAGTATGGCTACCAAGAAGAGAGACCATGTGCTGTTAGTGAAACTGTTTTATGTGAATGGCAGCTTTCACAGTGCTGTATTGAAAGAGTACCACCAACTGAAAGGTCTTGGATACCTGTTGTCATTAAATGGTTTATAGAAGATGATAATGAAATTCAAAAACACGGAGGGCTTTGGTGTGGTACCTTGAAGAGGAAGGCAACTTATCCAATAGAAGTTAATGACAAGGTTGCTACTGCTGTTAACTGACCATGCAGCATGTGCCACATGCAATGCTAGTGCTTGTGCTCATACAGTGACATGAGAACTGTCCTTCCAATGGTCAACAGTATGGAAAGTTTTGCGGACTATTTTACTCCAGCATCCATAAAGATCCAGCTGGTGCAGCAACTGAAACCTCAAGACCTCCTACAACATTCCGAATTTGCTTTTCAGTTTATGGGATGGATCAAAGTTGATGACATGTGGCTGACCAATATTCTATGGCGTGACGAGGCACATTTTATGCTACAAGATGCAGTCAATAGACAGAACTACCAAATGTGGGGTCTGTTAAACTGTGTGTTGAGCACTCACCATATGTGACTCTGTCATGTGTATTCACAAGCATGTATATTCTCAGTTAGTTCTTCTGAATAAATCCAGAGGGTCTGCTGCTGCATCGCAATGTCCACACATTATTGACATGACCTTCTACAACAAGTCATTCCTGCTTTGGAGAAGTGCAACTGTGTGGAAACCACTATTTTAGTGCAAGACGGGAGACCATCTCATGTTGCTCGCATAGTGAAAGATCTGCTAAATGCAACCTTCCACGAACGTGTTATCTTCATAGGTTTTCCAGATGCATGTCATGCAAGATCACCTGATATGAATCCATGTGACTTTTGGCTCTGAGGATATCTAAAAAACGCATTTAATAGGAATGTGTTCAGCCTCTAACTGATATGAAGGCCAGTATACAGGAACACATTCCTCCAATTCCACTGGAACTGCTGCGAGTAACTGTTGATCATATCATTTTAAAGATACAGTGTCTCCAGTGCTCACATTGAACAAATTGTGTACATGATGGTCAATAATAAAATCAACATTATGCATTTCATATTAATCTGACCTTTTCTGCCTGCGTCCTGTTCCTAATCCATTACATATGGAAACATTTTTATATGTCAATTTTGCATTCACAGCATTAGATTTGCACCTCATGGCCAAAACTGGAACTTTTTTTTCCAGTGCAAATCAGTTCCACATTAAAACATCAGAATGGCTGCCAATTATTGCTGCCATATGACTACTGTCCACACTGAACGTCTGTGAATGACTGCTCTTTAATTATAACCACACAGCGCATTATGAAATGTCAATGTCTTGGTCACATAATATTTTATTAAAACTGGTTACCAGTTTTGACTTTGCAGCCTTCATCATACCTAAGAATTGTACTGGCTATGCACCTATGTGACACTAATAATCTTTAGATCTAATGATGGATGCAACACCAAAATTAGCAATCAATTTTCATTAAATTTTATGTGGCAATCACATGGACTTCTACAATACAATCTGAAATGAAGGTCACCGGTCTCCTCAAGAAGTACAAACAGCCTTATTTTGTGACTTAATAAAACACTAATGCGGAAGGCATGCCTGCGTCCCAAGTCCCTACACTGATACACTTCAAATGTTTACAGCCTTCAATGTTCTTAGTTTTAGTTTTTTTGGGTATAGCAACCAGCTAAGTTTCTCATCAATTTTGGGATCAAGAAGTTTTATCGATTCCTTAAAGCTGAGAATGGTGTCTCCCTGTGATAATGTTAGCACATCAGAGACATGACACATGTGGTTGAAATTAATACATCTATTTTCTCCGGGTTAATGTAAAACTTGTGGCCTTTGCCCAAAACTTCAGTATCCTCGGTGTCATCTATAATTGGTGCTCTGCTATTGGTAGACTGGAGCGTGGACAGAAGACTGTGGAACTATCCACAAATAAATAACAATTTACTGAACTCATTATTGTTGATGCTATACTGCCAAATGCTACAGCCAAAAGTATGACACTTATTACACTCTCCTAATGAACACAGTCCTCTCGTGGGTAATGGTCCATCAAACATTACTAACTTGAAATATGGAGTGTCCTTGAGACAGGAATGATTGCAATATAACTGTGACATTGCTGTGTAATCCCCAAACATCTACTTGTTGTAGGATGTTATACCAGCAGATAGTGTCATAGGCTTTCTTTAATATAAGCAAATACATCTATTAACTGCTGTCAGTGTACACAGACCCTCTGTACTGCCAGCTCCAGTACAGCCAGTAATGTCTTTTGAAACCCCACTGAGCTCAGTTTAGTAACTTCAAAGACTCAAAGGCCTCTACTAAGTGGCAATTGATCACGTGCTCTTCCCAATGCATCTGGTAAGGATAAACACTTTGTTAGCTATCTGGGTTTGTGCAGTTCTCTTTAGCTTTCAAGAAAAGCACAATTATTGCTCCTCTAAATGAGTTTGAGTATTCACCTTCATTCCAAATTTGGTCAAAGAAGATCAAGATATGTTCCTTCAAGGTAATATTCAGATTATTTAACATTTCATAATGAACTCCATCTGGTCTTGGTGTGGTACTGCGGGCTCAAAACAAGTTCCAACTCCCACATAGCCAAAGGATGGTCTACTCCTTGAATTTGCTTTACTAAACTTCAAATGGCATTTTACAGCCAACTCTTGATGATGAAGGTGTATAGCATCAAGGCCACATTTGATATTAGTCTGTATAAGTGTTCGCCCGTTAATAGCTTGCTTTCATGTGGTGGGACTGTGACAACAACATTTACAGTATCGCTTTTGAAGATGAGACTGTTTCTACCACCAATTGTCCTTACCGACTTACAAACTTATACTGCAGCCTAATGAATCACCATTATGACATGATCCATTGGGACTTGGACACTATATTTTTGTTCCAATACTGCTAGCTGGCTGCAGTGGCCCAGTTCTGTCTGTTAGTATCAACTTCGGTGAGCTCCTTCAGGATGGTGCTATGTCAAGACTTCATATGGGAAAGTGATCACACAAATGGAAGTCATCTGCTATTTCTCACTGCAATTTACTGGCTACGGCAGAAGAAATAAAATGATAAAGCAATGACTGAGGACATTTCTGGTACTGTGCTAAAGTGTGTTGGTTTCCCAGTCTTAAGAAGGCAGATGATGATGTGTAGGAGAAAGATCTCAATCGCGTAATCCCTCAGGGAAGTTGAGCTGGTCCAAATTGCACTTGATGAGCACGCTTGTATTCAAGGAGGAGAAATGGCCAGTGAAGGTGACCAGTATAACCTTCAGTTAAATCCAGTGGATTATGTGGTGAAAGCTACAAGGATCTCTGTGCCTATATCAAAGTTCAGATGATGTGCAGATTCCTGCAGCTACTGTCTCAAGGTTAGTAGTGACAGCCACCAGCATGCAATAGTACGAGTTCTGGACAAACATTTTCATTTCTCCCTTAGTTCTCTCTAAATGCAGATTACCCTTACTGTGAAGTTAGTACCTGAAGTGTTTCAGATGGCTTACAATGAGTTTCTTGTAAGCAGAGGCACTGTGGCCTACTCTCTGGCAATGGCTTAATTTTCTTGAAATGAGCTTGAAAACTATTCATATTCTGGTTACACTTCTCCAGTCCTTTTCTTCACTACTTTTCCTTCTCTTCATCTCTTCTGCCACAAGGAGCCACTGGCTCCGAAAGCTTGTAATAATTAAATCCTTGTGTGTGTGTGTGTGTGTGTGTGTGTGTGTGTGTGTGTGTGTGTGTGTGTTTTTGTTTGTTTTCTCCTGCCGCCACTTGGTGAATAGATTTTTTTATGTATCCTGTTACATTGTAGTTATATGTTAGCCATTTAGTGCCAATGAGTTTTCCTGACATCTGTACTTTTTGATTGAGACATTTTAGTACAGCACTTAAAGCTGCCGCATTGCGGTCATGAAGTGGGGCCGAGACAATTTCAGATAAGTTTTTACAGTCTGACAATAATTTATGGATTTGTAGTTTTAGCTTGACGATGTCCACTATGGACAAACAGTAGTTACTTTTATTCTGAAGAAAGTTGGGTTGCCCTAGCTGAAACCTAGGTAAATCTAGGTAAAGTTTGCAACTGAGTCTGTCGGTTTTTAAAATTAAAATCAGGATATGATAAGCCTTATACTCCTTTTCAGGTTCAGCAATGCAATTATACATGTACACCTATATTCCACAAGTCAGCTTATGGCCTATGGTGGAGGGTACTTCTGGTGCCACTATTCCCTCCCCTCACCCCACCCCCTTCTCCTCTTCCATTCACGAACAGTGTATGGGAAGCAAACGTGCCAATAAGAAAAATCTGTTAGATTTCAACCTTATCAAGGTCTTTTAGTAAGACGTATAGTGGTCACTTTGCAAAATGTATATAGGAGGAAGTAATAAATTGTCCAATTTCACTGAACACAAAACTTAACATAAACTCCATCCAAATGCCTTACACTCTCAAAATTTTTGCAGTAAACCTCTCCCTGATACCTAATGCATCTCTTGTCGAATCTGCCACTGGAGTTTGTTGAGCACCTCCATAAAGTTCCCACACTGACTGTACAATCCCTCGACGAAAAGTGCTGCTCATCATTGGAGCTTTTCTATTTCTTCTATTAACCCAACTTGTTCAGTGTGTCACACATGTCAACAGTGCTCAAGAATTGATCAAACAGGTGTTTTGTAAGCCACTCCTTTTGAGGGCAAATCACATTTCCTTAGGATTCTCCCAATGAATCTCAGCCTGGCCTCTGCTTAACTTACTATTTATTTTGTGTAGTAGTTCCACTTTAGGTCGCTTCAGATGGCTACTCCTAGGTATTATACAGTAGTTACTATTTGCAGAGATTTGTCACCAATAATGTAATCACACAGCAGTGAATTTTCTTCTTCTTTCTTCAAGTGCTAGGGATTTGCCTCTTGTGTCCTCTTATTTGGTGCCTTGTCTGAAATTAATTGCTGCGTGTCCTCTCCATTTCCTCTTGGCAGCTTACTTATCTTTTTCTTTTATCTTCTCTGATAATTTATTACCACATTCGTCATTCTATTTTCATGTTTCTTCTTCGTTTTTCAGCCTGCTTTTTCTGCAACTGTAGATATGCAGGTTGTAAAGGTTAATAATTTTTTTATTCACTTTTTTTCAACTGTAACGAAGTCTCAAAACGACTAAATGCACTTCATTTCAGTGTAAAGTGTCTTCCATGGTTATTGTAACAGTATGTTTCCTCCCCCCTCCCCCCCTTCAACTTTGTTTGCTAGGGCCATGAACAGTTTGCATGCTTTAATTTACTACTATAAACCTATAAACAGTACTAATTCTTATCATTACTCAAGGTTTTTTGTTGTTTTCATCATTCTTCCTGTTTGACATAAGAAACATACTCCACAATCCGTCATACACAGATAATAGAACAAGAGCTAGATACTTACTGTTACCATAAAAGCACATAACAGAGATAAGCACACTTCTACATTTCATTACCAACTAAAATTATTTGAATTCAATAAAGAATTGTCTACATGAAGAAGGATTGCCAATGGGATCCTTAATTTCAAAAAAGTTAGTAAATACCTTCATGGACATAACTGAAGAAAGAATTTTCCAGAAGATAGTACCCGGAAAATATAATATACTGTATTGGTGGAATGCATGGACAACATCCTCTGCTGCATAGATGTATCAGAAAATTTAGAGCAACCACTGAGATGCATCAACATATGTATTCTAATGAAAACAATCAATTATTGACAAAATAATTTAATTGGATAGAAAATCTACTCACCAATCAGCAGCATAACATACACATGAAAGATGTGTTGTAACTGGCAAGCTTTCAGAGCAAGTGGCTCCTCCTTCAGACATACGGGTTGAATGGGAAGGGAGAGGGGTGGTCTTGGAGACTGCAGAGATCTAGGAAAAGGGGTAGATTTTGACTTACTGCACGGGATGAGAAGGAAAGTCTCTCCTTCTCATCCCATGAAAGACTCTCCTACTCATCCCGTGTGATAAGTCTCCCTTGATTCACGGTTCTGGGTGACTTTCCTGAAATCTACCCTTCTCCTAGACCCCTCCAGTCCTTTTGCTTCATCACTCTTCCTTCCCCTTCAACACTTCTGCCTGAAGAAGAAGCCACTGACTCCAAAAGCTTGCCAATTACAACCGTCTCTTTATGTGTGTGTTCTGCCGCCGCTTGGTGAGTAGATTCTTTTATCTATCCAATTACATTACATAACTACTTTGCAAGCTTCCACAAGTGGAGGGTACCTTGTACCTCACCTAGCCATTTCCTTCCTTCTCCCTCTCGTAAACAGAGCAAGGGAAAAGTGACATTTTATTTGCCTCTGTATGAGCCTTAATTTCTCTTATCTTCATGGTCCTTATGTAAAATGTACACTGTCAGCAGTAGAATCATTCTCCAGTCAGCTTCAAATCCCAGTTCCCTGCATTTTCTGCATTGTGTTCCTTGAAAATAATGTCACTTTCCTTCCAGGGATTCCCTTACGAACTCCTGAAGCATCTACCTAAATCTTATCTGAGTGACGTCATGTAGGAGAAAGAGGAAATAAGAACTGAAATATGGAAAAACTAAAAATTTCTGGTAAACTTTTATACTGAAATAAATTGTAACTGTCACAAAGCTCAAAATGAATATTGAAATAACCTGTGAGCATCTGAACTCATACACTGATAAAGAACGAAACTATCTTTTAAGATGCTAAAAATTAAAACTCATAACAAAAGAGTGATGCAACAGTTACCCATTTGCACATGTTCACCAGCAGAATAGCACACACAGTAAACAAGACATAACCCTTGCATTATAAAGAAACAAAAACAAGAAAGAAAAAGTCCACACAACAGAGACAATCTAACTAACATGCAACTACACAGCTCAAATTGTAGAGTGTGTGGAACTTGACTGCTACATGCCACAGGCACATCACAGTATCCCAATCACTGATGCTTAACTGTGGAAAAATTAAACTACATACATAATTAAGAGGAAAAAGAACAATAAATCATACAATAATGGGTCTTTCTGCCTATTTTATATATGTTACATTTGTTTATGTTGAGAGCCAATTGGCACTTTGCACCAAGTTCTGACCCTGCAGGTATTCCTGCAGTTCACTACAATTTTCTAGCATTGGAACTTCTCTGTATACAACAGCATCATCCTTGAAAAGCTTCATGGAGCTCATGACATTATCCAATAGGCCATTACTACACAGTGTGAAAAATAATGCTATTTAACACTTCCTGAGTGTATTCCCTAAGTTATCTTTACTTCTGAATATTCGTTTCTACTGATAATTACATGCTGTGTTCTGTTTGCTAGAAACTCTTCAATCCAATCACCACAAAAAAGGTTTGATATTCTGGTGAATGGTATGGAACAAATGACTACTTAAGTGCTTCTGAGCATTCCGTAATTAGTCTAATCCTGTCTTTGTGGCCCCTACTGGAACAATACATATAAGCTTGCAGCATATTTCTAGACTGATGCTTAATGCTGGCTCTTGAAACTTATAAAGTAAGCTTTTGTAGACTAGTTGGCATTTATCTTAAAATGTCTACAGTTCAGGTTTGTCAGTATTTTTGTGACACACTGTTCCGGATCAAACAAACATGTGCCCATTCATGTTGCGCTTCTCTGCATATGTTCAGCATCCCCTCCTATTACCATTTGTTTGTTACACATACCTAAGCAATGTTTTAGGATGGGTCATACGAGTGTATTTGGTAGCTAATCTCCTTTTGAACCACAGTCTGCCACCTCCCATATTTACCATGGAGCCTATGCGGTCATTCTATTTCATTTCCCACAAACATCCAAATGTGAGCAGACTGATTCCAGTTACAACTCACAGAAATTGTTGTCATCGGATACAACAATTATATTTCTGTACATTTAAAGCAAGATGCAAAGCTTTACAACACTTTGAAATCTTATCAAGCTCCAAAAGAATATTTGTGAAGCTTTTCCAGACAGTGTCTGTGTGGTTCTGAGTAAAATGTTTTGCAGAAATCAGTAAATACAGCAACTATCTTGTTACCTTGACCTGAGCCTTTCAGGAAGTTATGTAAGGAAAGTCCAGACTGGGTTTTGCATTATTGATGTTTTTGGAATGTAAGCTAGCTGCCACATAAGAAGTCATTCTGTTCAAGATATCTCTTCAGGTTTGAGTTCAGAATATGTTTTAAGATTTTATGACAGACAGAAGGTAGCGAAATTGTGTGGTAGTTTTGTGGATCACTTGTGCTAACTTCCTTGCATACAGATGTGACACAACTGGGAAGTTTGAGGCTCTGACTGAAAAAGTGGAAACTCAACCACAAATTCTGTGTAGAATCTGACAGGGACTCCACTGGAGCTTGGTCCCTGCTCACTTTTAGCAAGCAAGTGTACCTGTTTCTCAACAGCACTGACACTAAAATATCTCTCTCTTGTTCTTGCCATTGTACAAGAACTAAACTACGACAGAGCTCCTGGATTTTCCACTGTAAAGGAACATGTGAAAGGGGAGTTCAATATTTTTGTTTTTGCTTTGCTACACTCAATTTCAGTTCTGAAGTCATCATGAGTGTCTCAAGACTAATTTCGGTGGCACTGATAGCTTTCACACATAACAAAAATTTCTTTGAGTTTTGTGAGAGTTTTTTTGATAAAATTCTGCTGCCCTTTTCACAGAGTTTTTCTCTATTTGTAGCCCTCTCCTTCGATTTTCATTTATTTAGAATTTGCTTTATGAACTGTCCACCTAATCACCTCTCTCTTCAGATACTCTCGACAGAGACTGAAATATAAAATTATGTTTACTTTGCCTATGGTTTTATATAAACAAATAATAATGTCTACTCACAAAATATACTTAAAATTCAAGAAAATGCTGCTAGAATGAGCTGTGATGTTATTTCATACACTATGTTTAGGCTTTTTTATTTTTTTTAATGATGCTGCCACCATTTGACAGTAACAATTCTTATTTTATTGCTATACTATACGTATTTTGGCCTTAGGCCACTTTCAAGTACAAAAAATTATTTATATATCCAAAGACATCAGACTGGTGTGAAATACAAATTCTTGTCAAAAAAGCATAACTCAGCAATTTCATAAAACAGCTGTGCTATAGGGTAAAGAAATAAAAGTCTGCAATACATTTAACAATACTATGAAAAGGAAAGTTGGTACTCACCAAATAGCAGATGCTGAGTTGCAGATAGGCACAACAAAAAGACTGTCACAAATAAATAAAGCTTTTGGCCATTAAGGCCTTCGTCAACAATACAAACACACACACACACACACACACACACACACACACACACTCACACACACACACACACACGTGTGTGGTGGCCGAAAGCTTTATTTATTTGTGATAGTCTTTTTGTTGTGCCTATCTGCAACTTAGCATCTCCGCTATATGATGAGTAGCAGCTTTCCTTTTCATAATATTGTTACATTCCATCCTGGATTTCCCATTGTTTGATGTCACAATGTATTTCAGCGTTTTAGAGATGTTCTCACTTTTACTAATGACGGATCTGGCCTACATGACCGAATATGTTTTCTCGACAAAGACTTTTATTTCACACTAGTCTGTTTTGATATATAAATAAGTTTTTGTACTTGAAAATGGGCTAAGATAGAGACACGGATCATACACTGAAGTGCCAAAGAAACTGGTATAGGTATGCATATTCAAATACAGAGATATTTAAAAAGGCAAAAAACGGCACTGTAGTTGGCAACGCCTATATAAGATAACAAGTGTTTGGCGCAGTTGTTAGATCAGTTACTGCTGCTATAATGGCAGGTATCAAGATTTAAGTGAGTCTGAATGTGATGTTATAGTCAGTGCTCGATCGATACGACACAGCATCTCCGAGATAGAGATGAGGTGAGGACTTTCCCGTACAACCATTTCACAAGTGTACTGTGAATATTAAGGATCCAGTAAAACATCAAATCTAAGACATCGCTGCAGCCGGAAAAAGATCCTGCAAGAAAAGGGACCAATCACGATTGCAGAGAATCATTCAACGTGACAGACTTGCAACACTTCAGCAAATGGCAGCAGATTTCAATGCTGGCCCATCAACAAGTGTCAGCATGTGAACCGCTCAACGAAACATAATTGATACGGGCTTTCAGAGCCAAAGGCCCATTCCTGTACCCTTGATGACTGCATGACACAAAGATTTACACCTCGCCTTGGTCCATCAACACCGGCAGTGGACTGTTGATTACTGGAAACATGTTGCCTAGTCAGACGAGTTTCATTTCAAACTGTATCAAGCAGATGGATGTGTACTTCATGAATCCATGGATCATGCATGCCAGCAGGGAACTGTTCAAGCTGGTGGAGACACTGTAATGATGTGGGGTGTGTGCACTTGGAGTGATGTGGGACCGCTGATACGTCTAGATATGACTCTTGACAGGTGAAGTGTGTAAGCATCCTATCTGATAACCTGCATCCATTCATGTCCATTGTGCATTCCGACGAACTTGGGCCATCCCAGCAGGACAATGCAACACCCCTGTCCAGAATTGTTACAGAGTGGCTCCAGGAACACTCTTCTGAGTTCAACCACTTCCACTGGCTACCAAACTCCCCAGACATGAAAATTATTGAGCATGTCTGGGGTGCCTTGCAATATGCTGTTCAGAAGGATCTCCACCCCCCTCACATTCGTATGAATTTACGGACAGCCCTGCAGGATTCATGGTGTCAATTCCCTCCAGCACTACTTCAGGCATTACCAGAGTTCATGCCATGTCGTGCTGCGGCACTTCTGCGTGTTCGTGCGGGACCTACATGACATTAGGCAGGTGTACCAGTTTCTTTGGCTCTTCAATGTATAATAATAAAATAAAAATTGTTACAGTGAAATGGAGGTAGCATCATTCAAAAAAATTACCTTGGCTTTGGCTCCAGCCAAAATAAAAATTATATGTTCAGGCTATTGTTGAAACATCTTGGAATCATCTCTTGGCCATCTCTGCGCATGCAATGAATTACAGAATTTGCAGTTAATTCAATGGAGTTGTTCACAAGGAATGGCAGCATTCACTCAATATTCATTAAGCATAAAAACAATTTTTACACATATAACATATGCTTAATCACTGTGCGGAACTTTTTATAGGTTCCCTCTGCAGATTTCCAACATAACTGAAATATGTGCACAATAAACTGAAACTTTTTGAGATCGAAGATGAAAGGCTTTGTAAGCATACAAAGTTTAATATTCTGCACTAGAGTTTCTCAAAATAATCGGAGTGCCTTTCACCGTACCATGTTACTCAACTGTGTACACAACATACTACTTCCTTTATCTTCTTCTTCTTCTTCTTCTTCTTCTTCTTCTTCTTCTTCTTCTTCCAAAGTTAGTTTTCTGTAAAATCACATGCAAAGACTTATCTTCTAAGCATGGGGATCTAGAATTCTTTGCCTTAGAATCATACCTGTGTAATTAGCAGTTTTTCATTAACACCAAAACACTTACGCTGCAAGAAAATGAATCAATGGAAGCATAAACCTGTGACAAAATTAAAAATGGGTCTATATACTTTTCTAGCAAGAAGTATTCCTCAATTTCAAGGTCAGTATTCAGCACAGTACATGTTACATCCAAACAGGAACTTTGTTTTCACCTTATTGCTCTGATGTAATAGTGATAACATACACAACATTGTTTAACTTTCACACCAAAGTACTAGATTCATTTCTTTAAATAAAATACGGCAAATTTTTTGTCAGAAAAGAGCACAATATGAACTTAACTATTTTTCTTCCTCTGTAAACAGTGAAGCATTACCATGTCTCCTACACTTCTGGACAGTCTTTCAACTTTTGGCAGAGCTCTTCTGTCATATGTGGTCTTTGCTTCCCGAAATTACAGTAGACTTTACAAAAATATTAATTTTGTTATGTGATTTCCACTTCTGTTACATCATTAGAGCTAAAATGTTTTTATAGACTTTCATTTTTATAAAGTCAGGCTTTCATTTTTATAAAGTAATTCCACACAAGTAATAAATCAGGTGACCACCTGAAAGTCATTTGCAAGCTAAACGAAAGCGACATTTCAGAAGCAGAAATGGACAATGTGTTCATGTTCCTCATTCATGTTAAGGAAGCTTACACAGCAATAAAATGGATTTATGTGCTCATTTCTAGGTGAAATACAAGGCACTTAAATGATTGAATGACGGTGCTCTGCTCACAGCCTTGGGTATCTACCAATCAGTTTTATGTCGTCCGTATGGTGAAGGGTGTTTCCTTGGCATTATTACGAAGCTGCAAAGGTTTTCTTTTATGACACCACATACTAAATATTTTCTAATGAGCAGAAATGCCTCAGAACACCTCACAGGTTTGTAAATCATTAGCTGATTCATACTTTTGTTAAATACTTTAGACCAATGCACTATCCTTCGCAGGAATCTAGGAAAATCAAAAATTTAACTCTGGCTCCAAATGTGGACATGATTATGTATTTCACAGACAAATAAAGCAAATCCTTTACTTGAAGTGCATTAACTTCCAAAGAATGTCTGTAAATTGCCAGTTCTTGTAAAAGATCGTGAACCAATAAAACTCTAATATTTTTATATACAAGCAAAATGTGTGCAGCCACTAAATAATATACAAATGTAATTCACAGGTTACGCATGCATGCATGCATGCTTGATTGTTTGCATACTTGCTTGTTTGCTTATTTGTTTCAACAGTACTTACGAAGTGCTGACAGCTGCCACAGTTGCTTCAATGCTGTTATTTATATATACATCCTCTTCAAAATTCACAGCTGATGGTCTATTAAAAAGTATTTGACTCTCAGCACAGCAAGGTGATTTCTGATTCTTTCTTTGTTCAGTGAGCGAGGGAGGCGAATTCTTTTTGCTGTACGTCTTTAAGCGTGATTTATCTGTAATAATCTTCTCATTAGGGGGGCTCCTCAAACCTGATGAAACTGCAGTGTGTTTACTTCCCCATTGATGGTCACTGTATACAATAGTGTGGCCACTGCTCAGAGCCGAATATGACAGCAGATCAATATCAATATCGTCTTCATCTCTACATGCCAGACTCTGTTGGACATTTGGAGGTGATCCAGTATTTGTTACATTTTTAATATGACGTAATCCCTGTGAACTAGGAAGAGAACATGTAAATAAATCTTGCTGACTTGGTGCAACATGAGATCCTGGCTGCTCACTAGTATATGTAATGGTTTCACCCAGCTTATTAATTTTGGATAGTGGTTTTATTATTTCTTTTTCACAGCTATCAGATAGCATTAAGATCTTTGGCTGAATATACCTCGGACAACTGCTGCCAGTTTTCTGCCATGTTTTACTGCTGTTATCCAGATCATCTGCACATGTTGTATCATTACAAGTAACGTTTGTGTTGTCATTCGAGATATTTGAAATGTTAAAACAGTTTGCATCTCCATCTGACTTTGTAAGAACTTCCTGTTTGTTATTTCCACTACAGAAGTCACTTACACTGATCACTCCACGAATGACATCTGTTGCATTAGCATTGCAACTGAAAACAGAATCTGATTTATCCAAGTTTTTTATGTTTAGTGTGTTTGTCTGTATAACAGGAACATCACAGCCAGACACTGCAGTCGATGTGAGTGGTATCTCTTCTTCATTTGATGTTTTTGTATTTACTTTCATGACAGCTGACTCTTCACTAGATGGCATTGAATTTACATTGTGCTGAGTCACCTGAATTCCTTTCTCCAATTCTGTAACATCCGAAATGTTTAATGATAGTCTGATAGTTGAAATTCCTTCTGCTTCTGTGATATCATTTGGATCCACATTGACAATTACAGTCTCACTACTGTGTACATTAAATCCTTTCTCTGAAATATTCTCTTGTGCATTCATACGACTTGGGTTAGATTCTTCAACATCAGTACCAACTATCTCACCATTATTACTTTGACAATCTGATGATCTTATGCTTGGAGGGTCTTTCTCTTTCTCCGGCGCAAATTCTTCCAGGAGGTTGTTTTCACCACATGAGACGGTTATTAAGTTTTGTAATGAATCTGACCCATCCTTAGTAGGTACACTGTTGAATGTTTTTACACTATTAACACCATCTGCAAAATCTTCATAAACAATATCTGGCAGAATATACTCGGTGGTAGTCTTTAGTCTTTGTTCCATTTTATGAGGATAAAGTTCCGGCACATTTGTAGCAAAAGACTGTTGGGTCTCAGGCTGACTCACTGTCAATTTCTGTGGACTCTTTTCCTTTTGGCCATTGCTATTCTCTGAAAATACAGGCTTAAGATCTGGTGTTCCTACAACATCAATAAACTCATATTCGGTACCAGTTTGCTTTGATTCTTCTGCGTGAGATATTAAAATGTGTTTGTCCAGCTTATCCAAGTTTTCCACACGTCCACTGCAAAATGGACATGGAATGTGGGCAGAAGATCCACTCTGTAAACAAAAAAAAATCCATACTGTAAAACAAAAATCCATGAACAATCACATCATGTAATTGATGTGTAAAACAGAAAACATGTAACATTTACAAGTTATTGAGAATAAAACAGTTCATTATTACTGGCAATAATTGTAGAATTGTCATATACAATTTAAAAATTCACACCATACATTAATTCTGCAATGATACAAAGTCTTCTTAAAATGAGTAAGCAAATTTAATATATAGTGGTTGGACAAAACATGGAAACACCATGCAAAATGCATACTTAAACATAAGTGAAGATGCTAGCCAAGCCTGCAGGTTCTGCTAGTGTATCTGTGTTAAGTCCTCAATACATTCCAAGTGTCAGTCATGGTTGGAACAGTGTTCTATGTAGCTGTGAGTGCATTAAGTCAGTGCTAAGTGAATGTGAATGTGAACTTGGGCGAATTGTTGGTACTAATATGGTGGGTGTAAGGAAGCCGAAGTGTTCGATGTTTGAAAAAGCACTGTAATGAAGATTTATAATGCATACAGGGAAAGCAGATCATCATCCTCCACTAAGCCACAATACAGATCAAAAAGTGTGTGCTGAGTGAGTGTGACAGACACTTACTGAAGAGGATTGTGAAGAAAAATACGAGGACGACAGCTGCAAAATTCATTGCAGAACTGAATGTCACACTCGCAAACCCCATTCCAAAACCACTTGTCTGTGATGCAAAAGCCCATAACAGGAAAACACAGTGCCAAAGCAATAAAACCTTGACTATGGGGCACTGGAACAAAGAAGCTTCTTTATACTAATTTTGCACTTACACTACAAACCCCAGGAACATGGCATTTTGCTGTATGCACCTTATTGATAACTCTCACAAATAATGTGATAGCCTTCTGAAGAAGAGCACTAATAGCCCAGCACTAGCAAAGAAGTTAAATTTATTTTATGCAACTGGTTGCTAATTATTTTGTTATTTGTGAAGAACTGTATAGTATTCCCTTGAAAACCACACAGGATCTGTATTTACCAATTTCAAGATAAATGGAAGCTGTTTTGGAGCCCAACAACTTTCCTACACTGTACTAAGCATGACAATGTGTAATGTTTTTTGTGTTTCCATATTTTTGTACAGTTCCTGGACGTCCAGCAATGTTATAACAGACAGGGTAACAAAACCAGTTACACAGAGTAATATAAGAAAAATGAAATAATTTCTATGTACTAGACAGACTAAGCTATCAAGGGACACACAAAGCAGGAAGTGTAAAAAGTTTTGGGAGAAACTAATCATTTTCAATTCAAGAACTGCTATAGAATTATATGAAACTGCACAGGAGGCTAAATTGTGTATCTTTAAATCAACATACAAAATGTGTGTAGGCCACATTGCTTTCCCCTTTTTCTATGGTAAATGAGTTAATATGAATCTCAAATTATAGTAAGATTGGCAAATTCAAAGCACATCGGTTCATCATCAACTTTTCTAACTATCACAAACATTGAGGATCACTAAAATACATTTAAGGCATCGGAAGGAGTAAAGGTAATCACTCATCATGTGCTTTCGGGCACAAAAAAAAAGCATGCCATGGCCCAGCTGTCAGCATTATCCTGGCATTCGCATGCCTATGTGTAGGCAAATGTGCGTGCACCCATGGTTTTAGTAACAATTTTATTCACGTTCCTGACACTTCAACTATCTGGTGACTGGTCAGTTTTCTCCTTCCATTATCATATTCCACCCAGGGCATCTCAGTATGGTTAACATAATAATAATAATAATAATAATAATAATAATAATAACAACAATAACAAGTATGAACAGTTTCAAGCCCTAAGCTGGCCTTCTAGTTGTGTATTCTCACCATCGTTTTGTGTTTGCTCTGGTCCAGTCCTCGCCTTCCTTTTTCGAAACACTCCTCCACCCCTATCACCCATCTATCCCTTGGTCTTCCTCTTGGTCAGTTTCTCTGCATCTCCATTTCAGGTATCTTCTTGGGAATCCTCTTGTTTTCCATTCTTTTTAAGTGCCCATGCCATCTCAGACTATGTTTACATCCTCTCCTGCAAGGGTTTCTCTTTCATTATTTCCCTTAGCCTATCATTCCTTGTCCTATATCTCTTTTTATTCCCATCCTACTTCTGAGGCACTTCATTTCACATGCCTATAATCTGCTTACCTCCCTTTTCTCCATTACCCACGTTTCAAATGCGTATGTCAGTTCTGGGATGTAGAATACTACTTACTTTACTTCTTCTTTTGTGTACTCTTTACTCCAAACCAGGCTCCTAATACTTTGCACGACTGCTTCTCTCTGTGATGTTCACTGACCTCTTTCTCATTTCTTCCAATTTCGTCTATCACACTTCCCACCTTCTACAACTGTTCATCTCCAGTTCCTATTCCACTAGGCGGTCTATTTTGCTTTCTAGTTAAAACAAGAATCTCTCAATTGTTTAAATAAAAGTGAGATTCTTCCCTACTGTCTCACAGTTTCTTCCCAACCATTCAGCTGTTCCTCAATCTTCTGCTTAAATAGCTTTAATGTATTTAACAAATTTTTCAGCTAGTGGACAAATCAAACTATTTTCATATGTGTCTCCTCCGGGAGCCCAACTACACAAGTAGAAATAATCATTGCAATAAAATAAAGAGAAATCAGAGCTAGCTTGGAAAGATTTAACTGGGTTTTTCTCATGTGGTTCAAGAGTGGAATAGCAGAGAAACAGCTTGAAGGTGCCAGAATGAGATTTTCACTCTGCAGCGGAGTGTGCGCTGATATGAAACTTCCTGGCAGATTAAAACTGTGTGTTGGACCGAGACTCGAACTCAGGACCTTTGCCTTTCGCGGGCAAGTCCTCTACCACCTGAGCTACCCAAGCACAACTCACACTCCGAAGTTTCATATCAGCGCACACTCTGCTGTAGAGTGAAAATTTCATTCTAGAAACAACCCCCAGGCTGTGGCTAAGCCATGTCTCCGCAATATCCTTTCTTCTAGGAGTGCTAGTTCTGCAAGGTTCGCAGGACACATTCTGTGAAGTTTGGAAGGTAGGAGACCAGGTACTGGCGGAATTAAAGCTGTGAGGATGCGGCGTGAGTTGTGCTTGGGTAGCTCAGTTGGTAGAGCACTTGCCCGCGAAAGGCAAAGGTCCCGAGTTCGAGTCTGGGTCCGACACACAGTTTTAATCTGCCAGGAAGTTTCATACAAGCGCACACTCCGCTGTAGAATGAAAATTTCATTCTAGAAACAACTCCCAGGCTGTGGCTAAGCCATGTCTCCGCAATATCCTTTCTTCCAGGAGTGCTAGTTCTGCAAGGTTCGCAGGAGAGCTTCTGTGAAGTTTGGAAGGTAGGAGACAAGGTACTGGCAGAATTAAAGCTGTGAGGATGGGGCGTGAGTTGTGCTTGGGTAGCTCAGTTGGTAGAGCACTTGGCCGTGAAAGGCAAAGGTCCCGAGTTCAAGTCTCGGTCCGGCACACAGATTTAATCTGCCACGAAGTTTCAATATTAACATCACTAACAGATTACCAGACACTAAAGACATGGATAACCTGAGGCTGTAAAGGTGCAAAAACTAATTACACAGTGAAAAGCATGATGCTACACCACATAATGAAGCAGCAGTTAGGCCCGAAACTACCAAATAACTGCTAATGTATGAAGCTGAAACAGTCAGTCATCTGTGAGAAGGAGAAAAAGAAGAAGGGAGGAGGAGGAGGAAGTAGTAGTAGAAGAAGAAGAAGAAGAAGAAACCTGAATGGTTGTCATATGAAGACCAGTATACTTTGAACGAACATGACCTGTCAAATTGCTGGATGAGGCACTCATTAGATTTTGGAGAGGGAATGGGGATGGGGGTTGGTTGAAGACAGTATGGAGGATACCACTTTGTCTTCCAGATTTAAATGAGTGTTTTCTTCCTACACATTTCCACCTCTCACTGTCAAGTCACTAATTAAATTACCTTTAAGAATTTATATCTTATAATGTAAATTAACTGCTGCTACAATTATTGTGTCGCATTTATCTTACACTGCTCGAGAGAGACAGAGCAGTAGTAGAGCTATCTACTAGCAATAACCTGTACCACAGAAGCTGCCAGTAGGTAACATCATCAATCAGAGAATAACCAGCTACTAATGACAAAGGCTCTGCTGTTATGATAATGATTGTGAAGAATTAAAAGATGCTCCTCTGTCCATAGAAAATGGGTTATGCAAGTTTTTTCACGATTCCAAGTTGGAGCCAGCCACTGAAATTTGGTGACATGTAATACCGTATGCATTTATTTTTGTTCAATATTGGTTGGCTCTCTCCTCACAACTCTTGCAAAGTAGTAATTTTACATGTGTGTTGATGTATTCCTGAAGATAGACTATAGTACTGTCTAACACTACCAGATGGTGCTGCTGCTTCCCTTAGGTGGCACACTGCAGCAGCACTTGTTCCGGCTTGCGAGCACGCTGGTGAACATTGCTAAGACAACACAGAACCAGACAAGCAAGCACAACAGTGGGCAGTGTCACTTCTCTGGAGAGCAAGTGTGATTGCTTCAGAGAATCACAAGCTGTATAATGGGAAAACAGCGCCAAATCACTGATACATGTTTCGTTGGTTATCAGAGTTCAGAGACGGAAGGGACATGCTGAAAAATGCAAAAGCACTACATAATGTTGTGTTCCTGCCACCTTATTAAGAGATGTTATAATTGGTGATTTGTTCTAAACATCTAAATAATAAATATGGGAATGTATTACACTAAGAATATCTTATAAGAAAAGTAATCATTATTATCTGACCACAAATACCATAGTCCCACAGGACATATTAGATACCCTTATATTAAAGCCATACATGACCAAAATTATTAATGGATTTAATGGAGTTAATGGAGTTAACATTTGTCATCACAGTATGTTTTAAGCCAGAAATAAGAAAAGAAAGTTACCATATCTAATAGCTGGAGGGGTGATGGGGGACTGAACTACTGGAAATGAAATAGAGGACAGGCAAAGGTGTCATCAAGCCAAGATGGAGGTTAACATTATGCTGAACCGGACAGTGAAAAGGAAAATTGGGATTTAAAGCCCCACTGATCATCGGGTCATTAGAGATGGAGTAAGATCTCTGACTGCAAAAAGCTGGGGCAGGACATAACCCTTCCCGGCATTTACCATGAATTGTTTAAAGATGCCATGAAAAACCTAAATACAAATAGCTGGACAGCAATATTAACAACAGATTGGTACAGGAAAAATCCTGTGCATCATGAGTCCCAGAATGGGACCATGGCAAAAAATCAGTCTTAACATGGAAACACAAGGAGACAGAATGGTTGGCCAGGGCTCACCTTCAGAGGTGAAATTCCAGTGCTGCTGAGAGGCAATTTAAAAGCCTAAAAGTTTATACTTTTAACGTATATATCAGCAATATGAACTTGAGGACAATATAATAGAAATAGAAGATAAAGTAAATGAGGGCGAGACATGGGAGATATGGTACTGCAAGAAGACTTTGACAGAGTTGTGAATTGCTCAAGTGAATAGAAGTAGATAACATTCCCTCAAAATAATTGAGATACTCAGGAGAGCCAGCTGTGACAAACATTTCCACCTGGTGTGCAATATATAGTGTGAGTATTACAGAATTACTTGTTAAGTCAAAGTTGGACAATTCTGACACAAAATATTTCCAGAAGACTAAGAATTTTTAACACGTAGCAGCCCTGTCAGCAACTGTGATAAATTAATGCGTCAAAGATCCGCCTCAGTTGCGAAAAGTTACTGGTCTTTACCCAGATTTCAGCTAGAGTAATCTAGCCTTCTTCAGAAGCATAAAATAAACTAATACATGACAGAATACGGCATGGTCAAACATAAAACACAAAAGTACCATGGTACCATGTCAAGCTATGTTACTTAGCTGAGAAACGGCCCCAGCCCCACTTCATGAAGTGCTGTGTTGCCCTAGTATTCTACCCCCATAATGTCAACAATACATGTTCTTTGAGACATTTTCAACACACAGTCACCATTAGCACGTCTGAAAACGTTTGCACACTTACTCGCTGCACCGTACTCTGACATGCACCAATACACCTCTGCACATATGGACTGCTCCCAGCGCCACTATGCCATGACCGCAGGTCAAATGCACCGCATGGTCATACCCCAAGGAGATTTAAACCCACAAAACAGCCCACCAGAGTGTTGTTTCACGATTTATCAGCATTATCTTTCATTTATGAGCATGAACGTAGTAAGTGAGAAGTTGATCAATCAGAAGGCTCCTACCAGACGAAATGGAACCCTCACATAGGAGGTGGTATGAACTGAAGTCCCCAAACGGGAGAGAAGGAGGAAAGTTGATGGATTAAAGTGGTCAATTCAATGCAAGTAAGTGACCTGCCTGGGGGTAGGTCAACATTAGAAATGCTTATTGCCAAGGCTTTTTCACCTGACTTATTACCTCCAACAAGGTGCAAAGGGAATCCAGTCATTGACAGCATCTATATGAACAAAAATATAATCCCCTCCAGATACCCTCTCAGGACCAGCAGGAAACTGACAGAACCCATGATAACCATGGAGCATTGAAAAATGGTCATCAGTGAACTGGGTTTCTTGGAGAGCAATGGAACCACAGAAAAAGAGGAAATAAGTTGCAGTTCCGGCAGGTAACAGTAGTACCTATTATAATGATCACATGACTGGTGACCTGGTTTGACGTGAAGGAGCTAAGAGGACCCGTCACATCACAGGGTCACAGCCTGTCACCAGTGGGCATGGAGCCACATCCATGAACATCACCTCACAATCTGACTGCATGGAAAAAGGGGGGGGGGGGGGGAATTGCACTTCCTGGGGGTGCCAGGGGAGCCTTGTTACGATTCTTATCTTTCTTCTTCTTTTCCTTTGTCAAGTTTGATGGGCAAGGTTCGTTCAAGGGACTACCTGCATTGAGAGTGGGGACAGATGAAGAGTGGACAGCCCAGGAACTCACAGGCTGTGGCTCATTCAGCTATGTATGGTGTCAGACTTCCATCTGGGGGTTGTCAGGGATAGAGATCCCAAGAGGATGCCCTGCCACTGGCAAATGCTGAGGGAGGAGAATGCTCCTCTGGCTGAATGCAAGAATTGGTTCTCAAAGAAGGTGCAATGGGAACCACGGGAGAGGAGGGTGGTGGGAAATCTGGTTGGGGGAAGGATAAGGTAGGGGTGGCCCATGGTTGTCACGTTTGCATTACTGATTGTCATATCCACAGGATGTATGCATTCATACTTCTTCCCACATCTAAGTATACAAAAGGCGATTAGTAGATCTGTGTCTCTGGATATTCTGTTCTTTCTTGAAAACTGGGCAAACTGGCAAATGTGGAGTGTGATGTTCATGCAGCTGACACACAAAGGGTAGGTGTTCACAAGGACTGCCTTCGGGGAGTGATCATCCACAGTTGCCACATTTTGGTTACACCACAGAGTAGGATGACATATGCCCAAAGCCTAAACATCTCAGGCATCTCATATGTGGTGGGACATAAGGTTTCAAATCACCTCCGTACACCATGCCCTTAACTTTCTCCAGGAGGACATTCCCTTCAAAGACTAAGATAAATGTGACTGTATCCATACGATTGTCCCTGGGCACTTTTAGTACACATCTGGTAAAATGTATGCCTCATCACCTTGGGCCATATTCAAAGTTTTGTGTGGGGCAATGTTCACAGGTGTGTCACTTAGATAATCACAAGCTTGAACAGCTGTAGTTTGTGTAGCAGAGGAATTTTAATTAATAGAGAACCATTTCATATTTTTCCCAGACGTTCAACTTCCCAAAATTTGTCTTCAGTGTTTTTGACAAAAATAATGACATAATTGCAGTTAAAGTATCCCCATCAGTTCAAGAATATACAGGTATTGGGTAAAATGTTTTACTACAAGACATCTGGCTTCTCCCTCTTCCCCCATCCTAGCCAGGGAAGGAAACAACTGTGGCCACTATCAGAAGAAAGTTTAATTTGCGTTATGTGTGAAACTTCTGCCATGGTACCTCCCACTCCAAACAAGGGCTCTCCCCATCGGCACCATCCAGTGGTTACCTGACCTGTAAACCATTGCCTGGAGTTCCTGTGGCCTACCCATGATGGGCACACTCTCCTCAGCTTTTGTGGGGAGTTTCCAGCTCAGGCACCAACAGTGTGATCCCTGCGTGGTGATGGGGCTATCAGTGGGCAGCCTCCATGCTGGGATTTAGGCATGGTACCTTAACAAGAAAGGAAGGGCACAAAGAAAGAAAGGAATGATAAATGAAAAACATGCCATGCCGGACAACCTTCCCCGCACAATCCCCACACTTCTGTAAAATCTGGAAAAAGGAAAGGAGTAGCAAGTAAAACCCAACAAGGGGATCATATATCTCAGAATGAAGAAGTGCAGAATGCCAGAGGGGAAAAAATGAATGTTCATAATCACACACCAGATTCAAGCACAATCAGCACCAAGAAGACTATCCAATGGAAAAAGCAGAGAGGAAAAAAGAATAGCACAAAGACAGACTTGCAGCATGGGAAGGGAAGTAGCCTTGCATGGTGTTGGGCTTCATGTTGGCCAAGCATGAACTAACAAAAGAGATCTGAGTCTCCTGGGTAGTGTAGCATTTGAGTTCTCTCTGATGGAACATCAAAGACCAAGCTGGATTAAAGGTATTATTTAAGTCCATAAGCAGTTGCAAGGGCACCGATGGCTGCTTTAAGTTTGCAATGAAATCTTTCAGTTTTTCCATTTGATTGAGGATGATATGCTATAGTTTGGTTTTGGCTCCATTCACATATTTTTGACAGTGCTTGGAGTAGGTCCGAGTTAAACTTCTTCCATGGTCAGTCGCTACTTGGTATGGTGTTCAAAATCTAGTGATCCAGCAACTGAAAAATGCTTGTGCTTCTGCTTGTGGTTGTATGTCCTGACAAGGTACTAACTCCAGCCAGTTTGCAACACTACTGATGCATGTTAAACAATAAGTATAGTCAGTAGAAGGAGGCACTGGTCCTATCAACTCAAAGTGAATTATTTTGAATCATTCATCATTACTCGGAAAGTGTCCTAATAGTTCTTTCACATGTTGTAACATTTTGTTTTCCACCATGCAGTACATATTTTCACCCAATTTCGGACACACTTTTTTTTTCATATTCATCCAGACAAAACTTGATGAGATCATGTTTAGAGTCGTATTAACACCTGTATGAGCTGAATTATCACAGTGTTGGAAAATGGGATATCTAAATGGTTAAGGAATATAAGGGCAAACAGTGTGTTTCAACACATCACACAACAATTATTTTCCCCCATGTGTCATATGGTATTTTAATTTCAGTAATGTATGAAAGATGAACTCTAGTTGATGAAGCTCTTTGCCACCTTCTTGTGCTTGGGCTATATCTTCACAGTTAATCAGAACTAATTCCTCAAGCTTTGATAAGCTATGTTTGCCCGACATAAGATGCAGATCTGCAGTAAACTGCAAAATATACTGGAGATAACTTAATTGGGTTGTCATTGCTTTCTCATTCTTTTCCTTAAGTGTGTATGTTAGAGGAGCATGGTCAGCATAAACAGTCAAGACTCTTCTTTCTAAAAGACAATTGACATCCACGTATGTATATACTAAGCAACTCTCTGTCGCCTGTGGAATACTACTACTGTGACATTGTGAACTTTTCTGAATGAATAAATAAATAAATAAAAATCAATCAATCTCCATTGTTTATCTTGCCACTGTCTCAATGCAGCACGTACTGCAAAATGTGATGCATTGACAAATAATGCAATTTGATTGTACCAACCAGGAAATGCCCAAAATAAGGTATTTGCAAAATGATGTTTTCATTTTTGGAAATGAGCAATTGTTTCTTCTGTCCATTCAGTATGCCTTTGGTTATTTTTAGTTGTTCCTTTTAAGTAATCATTCAACAAAAGTTTGTTTACAATACGGCAACAATAGAAATTGATTATCTCTAAGAATGCTCTATGTTCATGAACTGTTTCGGGTCATTTGTAGTTTGTTATTGCTGCAACCCTTTCTGGATCCAGCTTTGTTCCTGAAGGTGTAATTAAAAGTTCTAAGAATGTTAGCTGTTGTACACCAAATACCAATTTTCCAAAACTCATTATGAGACCATACTTATTCAACTGTTTAACGAGTAAATTTAGATGTTCAACATGTTGCTCTGGAGATTCAAACGCTATTAAAATGCCATCAAAATACAGAAAACAGAAATCTAGTTCTTTTACAACACTGTTAAAAACTTTTGAAACGTGTTGGATGCACTGCAAAGTTCGAAGGGCAATAATTACATTCATGAAGACAAAAGGTGTAATAATAGCTGATTTTGGTTTATCATCTTCAGTTAATGGAGGTAGGTGATAGACTCTGAGTATATAAATCCTTGAGAGTATCTTTTTATTTTGAAGCATAAAATTTGTCAACAACTTGTGGAACTGAACATCTGTCTGGAAGAGACGTATTATTCAATCTGTGGTAACCTCCACAAAGTTAACACTGGCCATTTGGCTTCATTACAAAGTGTAGTGAACTGGCACATTGAGTTTGTTATCTACATACAACACCATTATTTAACAGAAACTGAAATTCTTTTTTTAGCAAGTTGCAATTTATGTGGGCCCCATCTACAAGCCTTACTGTATACTTCTGGAGCACTATTTGTGTGATGCTATGAATGGGTATGTTAGTTCAGGAAATTTCTCCAAAAGTTTGGAAAACTGACAAGTTGCATAGAGTGAGCTTACTTATTCGAAACTCTCAAGGATTTAATAGGTTGCCTGAAAACTCTTAGATTGCAATCACTGGATTTCTTAGCAAGTTTTTATGTTGTGTATCTACAAAGGTGCCCTTGCAAGACTCTAGAGGACAACATAGTGGAATTATTTAAACACATGCTTACTTCAACATACTTCTTATTTCATGACCAATATTTTGACCAAGTGGATGGTGTTGTCATAGGAAGCCCTTTGTATCCTGTGGTGGCTAATTATTTTATGGACAACTTCGAAGAAAAAGCACTACAGGCAGCCATTCTCAAACCCTCTTGTTTCCTGCAGTATGTGGATGATACATTTGTGGTGTGGCCACATGGACTTGATGCTCTATTTACGTTTCTTCAGCATTCAGATTCACTCCATTTGAATATAAACTTCCCAATGGAAGTGGAAGAAGATGGTACTTTACCTTTTCTTGGTGTTTTGGTGCGAAGGAAAGCAGATGGAACCTTGGGACACAGTGTCTACCGCAAGCCAACACATACAATCTATATTTGCAGGCCACAAGCTTCCATCATCCTGCACAATGCGGTGGAGCATTGTTAGTTCATAGAGTGCATGTGGTATCTGATCCCAAAAGCCTGCCAAGTGTGATATAACATCTGAAGACAATGTTCCAACAAAATGGTTATTCTGATAGACAGATACGCAATGCATTGAGGCCCAAGCGACTTCAATCTCTGCAGCACAATGAAGATACAAAGACACCTACCACTTTGACCTTCTTGCCATATTTTGGTGCCATATTGACAAGAAGAATCAGAAGAGTCCTTGGAAGGCATTACATGTGTTTTTCAACCATATGCAAAACTGAAGAACCTGCTGGGTTTGGTTAAGGATGATCTTAGCCTGAGGAAACATTGTGTGTGTCTAGGATTCCTTGTCAATGTGGGTCAGAATTTACAGGCCAGACATGTCGGACAGTGCAGGAATGCTGCGATGAATATCAGCATCATACACACCTTTGCCAACCAGAGAAGTTGGCCGTTGCAGAACACTGTCTGAATACACAGCATCACATGACTTATGAAAAGACAGAAGTTTTATCCCTGGTATCATCTTTCTGGGACTGCATCATTAAGGGAGCCATTGATATCTGTACAGCTGATAATCTCATTGACAGGGATGCGGGATTTCAACTGAGCACAGCCTGGAACGCTGCATAGGCTAATATTAAATCACGATGAGAAAAATCGAGATTTTTCAATAACTGACATGTCATAACACTTGTCTAGTTTAGTCTTTTAGTGAATAACATCAGGCCACACTATTAGTAAACATAACATACAGTGCCTGCGAATAAGGGCCACTCTACGATTTTCGGCAGAGGGCGTTTGAGTATGGTGCCATTTCTCTGCAAACCACTGCGCTTGCATGACTTCTGCACCTGAGCATTCTTCAAGTATGTGTTCTACACAGAGATATATCAGTGTGCAGATACTATCAGTCATACCTAGTCACCAACAAAGTTCAACCAACTGAAGTTGTTAGACAGTTGCTTCAATGAAATATTGTGGAATTTGCACAATGTCACCTGGCGGCAAACGTATATTCACAACATATATGGCAGGAAAACTTGAAGAGTCACATCTTACTGAATCTTTAGCATTCACAGTAGTGTGGTTGCCTCTGCTGAAATTTTTAATTTGATGATGTTGTTGATCAACTTTTTAATTTTGAAACCAACGAGTAAACCATAATGATGAAGGAAATCAGCCCCCAGTATGCCTTTCGATACATCACCTACAGTGAATGGCTTTTCAAAACTGTGTTTGAGCCCTAAATGAATAGTTAGCATAAGTTTTATATCTCTGACCCATTTGTTGCATAAAGATTGAAGTCAGAGGTTGGAATTTCCTTGCTTTTAAAACTGGTATAACAGCCAAGTCTGTACTACTATCTACCATATTAAATTTCAATCTTTAACAATAGGCGATATTGGTTGCTAATGGCATAGAACACTCAGCTGCTGTTGTGTGTGTCCTTTCTCGTTTTCCTTATTCTGCCTTTGGCAAGGCTGAACACATTTTTTGGGCTTGCATTTTGTGACAAATTTGACAAGATAATACCAATATTTACAATTTCTATGGAATTTTGCTCTGTTTCTACTTCCACTACACGATATTTGCCTACTTGGTTTTCGACACAAGTATTATGGAGATGCTTCAGGAACTCAAATGGGAATCTCTAAGGTAGAATCGAATTCGTATCCCGTCAGGTCCAGTGGACTTTCCTCTGTTGACTGATTTCAGTTGCTTTTCTATTCCTTGGACACTTATTTCGATGTCAGCCATTTTTTCGTTTGTGCGAGGATTTAGAGAAGGAACTGCAGTGCGGTCTTCCTCTGTGAAACAGCTTTGGAAAAGTTTCTTGCTAGTTTCACAAGAGAACTTCTACAAAGTATGGAAGGTATAAGACAAGATACTGGCAGAAGTAAAGCTGTGAGGGTGAATCTTGGGTCCCGTTTGGGTAGCTCAGCCAATAGGGCACTTTCCCTTGAAAGACAAATGTCCAGAGCTCAAATCTCAGTCAGGCACACAGTTTTAATCTGCCAGGAAGTTTCATGATTTTCTTTCATTGCACTATACTGTAGATAGTAACACTGCCAAGTGCAACAGGAATACTCAGCTTCTAGCAATGACTATAAAACTTCAGTTGACTTGGTTGGTAGGCCATTGTGCAACGGTGATTTCACAGCAGTTCCACAGTCAAGGAGACTGTACATACTGTGAAGTGTGAAATTCGAACTGGCTGCCAACTACAGTGCAGTGGAAGTCCTGTGGGGGTGAATCACTTTTAAAATTTACTTCATCTTCAGCTTACATCATTTGAAATTTTCCTAGCTGGCATTAGCTTTCCATACAGTTAAACAAGAAAAGAGTGGAACAAAAGAAACAGGTGTAAGTTGAATGTCGCAACATCGCCTTTTCCTGCTGCTGCTGCAAAACTGAATCGCAACAATAGTTTACTATCTGTCAGCGGTCACGGGTAGCTGATATGATCTTCAGTTTTACAAACACAGAGCTATTTTAGTACACTCTAAATACATGGTTTTACAATACCAGTAAGCGTCTTTATTGGTACTAAATCTATGCACACAAACACATCAATCAAACAGAGAACTAGGATCCTTGACTGGCCTCCCTGGTCCCCCAATTCATTGCCCGTAATGCACGTCTGGAATGTGATAAGGAGACATATACTTTCGTACCAGCCTCCTGCCAGTTGTTACATGAATTGACATGGCGTGTGTTTCAGCCAAGGCAATAAACACCTCAAGATGGCATTTGGAGGCGTCTGCCCAAACAAATACAGAAGTGTATTTGTGCCCGAGGGGATCACACTTCATTCTGATGTTGATGACAGATATCAGTTTCGACTGGAATGAAAGTTTAATTATTTAATACAATTATGCAATTGAAAGGTGTCTGCTTTACTCAGCCATCTTCCAGGGTTTCATTTATTCTCATGTGGGTTAATAGCACACAGTTTTGCTTTTGAATCAGTAACAAATTGATTGATATCTGCTTATTCTCTGATACATCAGCTACACTTAGGTGGGATTTTTTTCCCTCCTCACTGGCACAGTGTGGTTGCTTGGACCTTCTTGTCAAATGTGTAGCAGACTGGCTACGATTTAAGTATGGTGTATCTTGCGCTGTTTATGAAATTAATTTAACTCTTAATGAGGTACAGTAAGTTGGTACTTCATTCATCGAATAGATATTGCACCTTTCATACCATTTTCAAATGTGTAAATTTTGGAGTACAAACCTTATATCTTTAACTCAAATTCACACCTTTCATAAATTTATTTAACTAAAGCATTAATTTCACCAGATAGCTGAAGAGAGCATGTGTGAGACGCAGTCCAGTGCTCGAATGGAAGTACTTAAACTGAACATTCTTGTACCTAATCCGAGTCAGTTTTTTCAATCAAAAAAACCATTTCTGCTCACAGTAGATCCTAACAAAGAACAGCTTTTTGGATTAGTTATTATTTTGAGGTCAGATAAGGTAAGACACTTAGCTTCGAGACGGTGGCCAATAGCCATTTTATTCAACAGTTTTGTGGTGGTGTGGCACTGTGAGGTTATTTTGATGAAATATAACAACTTTATACATGAAAGCAAAAATGTGGGTTTCTGTCTTGCTAATATAGGAGACATCAAATGAAACAAAAATGTTCCATTGTGCTCTATAGGGTGTCCCAGGAGGAATGGTGAATGTTCAGGGATATGACAGGAATAATCATTTAAAGTGGAAAATGTCTAGTAAACATGGGCTCTAAAATGCATACTTTAAGATCTATGAGCACTTCATCCTCGATACTGTGAAACAAATCTCTTCTATTGCAAGTTTTTTGCTTTCCATATTTTGGGAGGTGGAAGTATGAACCAAAAATAAATAAAAATCTCCAGTAAACATGGGATCTTAAAGGCACAACTTAAGAGGGATGAGGACATCTTCACTACTGTGAAACACATCTATTTATAGAACAAGTTCCCACAGCTCTTAAGGCACACATTTTAGAGACCACGTTTACTAACAACTGTTTTCTTCTTTTTGTCCACACTATTTCCTCCCAAAATATGGAAAGCAAAGAGCTTGCAGCAGAAGAGATTTGCTTCGCAGTATCAAAGATGAAGAAGTGCTCAAACTTTGGTTAGCTGGAAAAAAAAAAACCAAAGAATACAAATAGGAACAATGTGGTGAGGGAGAGGGGGCAGGAAATGTGAGCATAAGATAGAGGGAGATCACTCAGAATTTCCAAAAGATCATATGCACCGAGCTGATAACTCACAAGAACGCATCTGGGCTTTAACTACAGGAACAACTGTGAAAGAAAATGTAAAAAACTAATCCCTGTTGCAAAACTGTGGTATAACTCTCACACTTTGTGTCCTACAATATCAACTCTGCCACAAAATGTTTTCGCAACTCTCATGTTATTTATGACACAATATCAACAGCAGAATCTCCCCTTCAAATCACAGCTACAGCCAAAGATGAGCAGTACTCATTTAAAGGTGAAACTAGCAGCAAGATACACACAGCTGGCACTCTGGTTTGATCATCTGTTGAAACTGTTAATACATCATTTCTGTTTGGTGCATTTTCTTCAATGCTCACATTCAAATGAAATGTAGCCCCTCTGTTTCACATACTAAAATAACTCCATCTGAACAGGCCTCAAAAGTTCCAACAGTATCGACTGACCGTCGTGTCGTCCTCAGCTGAAAGTTGTCTGCATTCGGACATTGAGGCACATATTGTCAAGCACACCACTCTCCCATTCGTTGTCAGTTTGACTGGAGCTGCTACTTATGAATCACGTAGCTCCTCTACTGGCCTCATAAAACCTGAGTGAACCTCGCTTGCAAACAGTGCTCAGTGGACCTGTACAGTCACTTCCAAGAGCTAGCCAATCTCGACAGTGCTTAACTTCGGTGATTTGACATGAATTGGTTTTACCACTACAGCAAGGCTACTGCCCTATTTCATGTACATTAGCGAAAAATTAATAATGCACACTCTGAGGAAATGGTTCCACATGAAAGAAGTTACATACATATTTTATACACAGTAATAACACTGCCATACAACCACGGTCAAACATTTCAATATCAACCTTGGTCAAACATTTCAATATATGGCATAAAAAAATAAAGTAGTTTACAATCTGAAGAGTGTTGTTGTTGTTGTTGTTGTTGGGATGTTTAAGGGGGACTAAACAGCTAAGGTCATCAGTCCCCCATTCCAAAAACCGGCGAAACAAAATTTATGGAACAGGTAAAACCCCAAGGGGGGAGGAGACGCCCCTCCCCCCAGTCACTGAAAGAACACCAATGTGGCAGCGAACACTAGAGACAAGAAGAGTACAGACGAACACTGTCTGAAGAGTGTTTTGAACATCACAGGGCTTTACTAGGCATGGCCCTGTTCGAGAAAATGTACTGAACAGAAACAATGTATTAACTGCTTCAACACCTGACCAAGGCATAATACCAGCTGTATACCTTGCTGTCAGTTTCCTCTTTAAATGCATGTTGGTCTTCTTTGGCCATAGCTGTAAGAATTGTTCCTGTTATTCACTGCCTTCCTGTAACTTTTGAACTGACTTACTGATCTGGGGGAATCTACAGTTACGTGTGGGTTCTGAACCATGGTGCAACTATGCATTTCTCGCATCAGAAAACACTGTCAGATATTAAAAAAGTGATAAGTGTCAGATAAAAACCCTGCGATTTACTGCTCTTTCAACTTGAACCTCTGCTAAACTACAATGTGCCTTTGTAAATTGTTCATAGACACAATCGTAAAGATATCAGATATAATTTTAGTTGATAGTTTTCAACATTATTTTCCTGGTAATATAGACTGGATTGCCACTGTTTTACTGCATCCTATTCATGCTCAAACTGAGTCATGAATGGTGATTGTGCTGCCCTAAGGAGCTGAAACTAAGTGTATCCATAACCACACACTTTCTGGAAGAGCAACTCTCTGACACTGCACGGACAACAACAGAATTGGCTTGAGTGATGTTCCTAATGTATCCTGCATCATTCAGTGTTTCAAAAATTAGATGTGCATTCAGTGTAGGAGATGCTCAGAATTGATCCACAATGCCTCTGACTGATACACTTTGAGAGTTACTACTTGCTGTGCCCACAAAGGATCTATGCTGATGCAAACACAGAATCTGCTACCACCCCTAACCGCACCTTTTCAGTCCTCATCTTTCTAGTTACTTCCTCTGCACGGAGCACAGCTTCTAGAAAACTGTTCTTCAGGACTCTGGCTAATACAGTATACCTAATATTGGTCCTAATTTGTGACACAGTTGCCACAGCAATGAGCAATGGCTGCTTTCCCCATTTGGCAATCCAGGCATAAATATATGTGCCACTAGTGACTACACCCAAGATGAAGAGCATGTACATCTTCCATTTGACCACTGGCACAAACAATGATACACAGCTAAGTGGGTAGATGAACAAGTGCCAGACTACAAATCCATATTCCGAACTTGGTTCTACTGTTTCTTGCTGTCACTTATCATTTCTTTCTTCCCTTACAATGATGCAATCATTTTTTAATGTGAAATGAAAGGAGGGCACAGCTTTATTGGTGAGGAGACCCCCTGTGGGGTTTTTCTGCTGCCAGGCAAAAGTCTTCCTATCTTCCTATTACATGCCATTGAGCTGATGAAAGCGAGATGAATTATGAGGGGGAAAAAAAAAAAAAAAAAAAAAAACCACACACACACACACACACACACACACACACACACACACACACACACACACAGTTTTGGGGAGTGAAAACCCCCAAGCTTGGCAGGAATCAAGCCAGGGGCCCCGCAATCTATAGGGAGCAACACTTACCAATAGACAACGAGCTGCTGAGTTTTACAGTGAAATATACTGAGATGCACAGTGGTTCGGAGTGTATGTTGAAATTGCAGGTTCGCCTAGTCCGTTAGTTTACTGGGTAAGGCAGTTCAGAGAAAGGCAATGGCGTTCACCTCCATGCCTAGTAAAGCACTGTTGTGTACAAAGAAACTTCCAGGCTGTGTACGGCTTTACATTACATCACATCCTACATGCACAGAATGAGGAGGCACAGTGGTTGCCACACTGGACTCGAATTTGGGAGGATGACGGTTCAAGCCCGCATCCGGCTATCCTGATTTAGGTTTTCCACGATTTCCCTCAATCTCTTCAGGTACCACCGAAGTGAAAGGGCACAGCCAATTTCCTTCCTCCTCCTTCTCTAATCCCATGAGACTGATGAACTCACTGTTTAGTGCCCTCCCCCCAAACCAACCAACAACCTACATGTTATTTAACTCTTCATCCAGCCTAATGCAGGCCCACAATATTACTTCAACAAAACTGAGGTAATTGTACAACTGTGTTTGTCACTACCATCTTGACATGACTGCAGTGTTTGTAATCGAGTATATTGCTTGAAATAACAAATTACCCTCTCTGCATGCCAGAAACAGTTGTTGGAGGCCTAAAGTTTTCAAAATGAGAACCTGATTCATACTATGTCTATGCACAGGGGTTTGAGTCAATGCCTTTATTCCATTCTATCAGAGCGTTCTGTATACAACGTGTTTCTACATCATATCTTTAAAGCTGTCCATTCTTCATTTCCAGAGTACCCGAATATGATTAAAATTACAATTGACGGTTAGTTGTTTATAGCACCACCACCATAGCAATATCCCCACAGAGGAATGCACTCAGATGAGTCTTCTTTTCTTTCAACTGTTGTCAAATCACTGTGCTGCTCCAGATATCTATCACATCGGTTTGTCGAAGCTGACACTTACAGCCAGTAACATAACTGTTGTGATCTTTCTACGGTTTTTCTGCGCAGTATGTTTAATTTGCTTAACAAAATTTCTAAAGCTAAAACAAAAAATGAATATAAAGGTGATAAAATTATTATGATCCTGCAAAGCAAACTTAGTAATGCACTTTGACTCAAAAGAAGGGAAGAGTGCACCCTGTATAGGATGACATAGCTGTAGTTACTGTGCCGGTAATTATGAACCAACAAACGTATCCCCTTTTCTGCTCAATTGCTCAATCCCTTTATTGCTATGGTCCAGGTGCAGCATCTACGACCTTAGTAAAGATAATCTGTCTATTATTAACTAATTAATGCAAAATTAAATGAAACAAAATTACAGTACTTACCCCATTACAGATTCCATAATGTTGTATCATCTCTTCCATGTTGAGAGCAAGAAATCCACAGTTTTGGAAAAGACATCTGATGTATCCTTTCTGTTCAAGTGATATCGTCCAAGATATTTTATGCACCTTTGAATAACCACGTTTTCTTACAAGGACTCTTGGAAGTGGATCCTCTTTACGCACTCTAAAATGTTATTCAAACAAGTGATATGCTTTTCACAGGTTCATCTTTACGAATTCTATAAATTATAGGTGTCTCTCTTCCAAAAAGAGAAAAATATATGTATACTTGACAAGGCAATTATTTTCCTTTAAGAGCTATGTGGTTTTGGAATTTCAGAGCACTTTTCTGTTGTTTGTTTATTTTCAAAAGTCCAAGATTTGGTACACAACCACAATCAATATGAAGATTATTAACTGCATTAACAACAAATAAAACTGGTGTGACTATCAAATTTCACTTGCTACAACTGAAACCAACACAAAAAAGGAAAAGCTTGACTGGAAGACCCAACAAAAGGAAGTGAAAAATCTAATGAACTAAAGATAAATAAATTAGAATCCTTTGTTCACACTTGCACAAGACTAACAACACACAGATTTCTCCCTGCTCCTTTACCTCACAAAAAGAAATATTATACTTATGCAGCTTTTCAACCTTAGCACCCACTGGTCATCAGGTACATATTCTCTAATGTTTCAGCAGATATTTGCAGTATGAAGATTATGTTAGCCCAAACAAATGTGTTTTGTGTAACAGCCAACATCAACAGAAAACATCAGTTTCTGCCTTGCTACCAGTATTTAAGTGGAATCTTAAGTGTATATCTAACAGAGAAGTCCCAAATTAGTCTAGTGCAATATTCAGTTTCATTACATGTACTAACAGGGACAGCATAACAGAAGAATAAGCAGCATTCCAGCAGTGACTGGAAAGTATCATTGCACGCCACCAAAAACTGGCTAAAGCCAAAGATAAGTTCAGCCAAAATTTTTCCAAAGGACCAAATAGTGTTCAGATAGTACAGGTTAAACATTGTTTGTGGTTGAGTGTTTGCTGGTGTTAGAAGAAGTTTATCTTGTAATGAAACTGAAGTAGGTAGTTCCTGCAAGTTAGTATGGATAGTTGTTATACTTAACAATCGGAATAAATTAATAATTGGTTCTTTCTACTGACCCCCAACTAAGGTGATTCAGTTGCTGAAGAGTTAAAAGAAAATTTGAGTCTCATTTTAATTATAGTTTGTGGTGACTTCAATCCTCAATATGTTGTCGAAAAAACTGGTTTAAAGTTGGTGGTAGCCATAAAAAATAGTACAATCCTGAGCAAATAGGAAGCATCATGACGGATATATGGATTAGTGACCAAAACGATACTGTAGGGAGACTAACCAACTCAATACCATAACACCTCAAGCCACCAAGAAAATGCAAAACGTAGTGGTTTAAAAATGCAGATAAAAATTCGCTTGACAGCTTCCTACGAGACAGTCTCCATTCCTTACAAACTATGTAAGTGCAGACTACATGTGGCTTGAAGTCAAAGAAATAGCATTTTCAGCAATTGAGAGATTCATACCAAATAAATAAACAAATAAAAGATGGTGCTGATCCTCATGGTACACAAAATGGGTCAAAACATTGTTGCAGAAACAATGAAAAACATGTGCCAAATTCAAAAGAACATAAAATCTCCAAGATTGGCAATGTTTTACTGAAGCTCAAAACTTAGTGCAGACTTCAATGCAAGATGCTTTTAATAGTTTCCACAACAAAACAGTGTCTCGAAGTCTGGCAGAAAATCCAGTGAGATTCTGGACAGCAGCAAGACACACTCAATACCTTCACTGCACGATACAAAAAATATTATCACCAATGGCAGGGCTACTACAGCAAAGTTACTAAACAGACTTTTCTGAAATTTCTTCACCAAAGAAGACTAAGTAAATGTCCCAGAATTCAAATCAAGAACAGCTGCCAGATGAGTAACTTAAAGGTAGATGCACTCGGCACAGCATAGCAGCTTAAATTATTTAATCAAAGCAAGCCCCTCAGTCCAGACTGTTTACCAATAAGGTGCCTCTCAGAGTATGCTGACACAGTAGCTCCACACTTAGCAATCGTATAATACAACCATTTTCTCGATTAAAGGTGTGTACTTGAAGACTGGGAAGTTGTACAGGACACTCCAGTACTCAAGGAAGGGAATAGTAGTAACCGGATGAATTACAGAACCAAACCACTGATGTCCAATTTGTGATAGGATATTAGAAAATATATCATGTTCAAACATTATGAATTGCTTCAAAGAAAATGATCTACTGACACATAGTGACACACAGTTGTCATGGATTCAGAAAACATTATTCTTGCCAAACACAACTAGCTCTTCATTTGCATGAAGTAATGAGTGCTATCAAAAGAGCATCTCAAAATTATGCTCTATTTCTAGATTTCAAAAAGGCTTTTGACACATCTCCTCACACGGGGCTTCTAATCAAATTGTGTGGCTACAGAGTATCATCTCCATTGGGTGACTGGATTCACAATTTCCTGTCAGGAAGGTCAAAGTTCAAAGTAATCAATGGAAGTTCATAAAGTAAAATGGAAGTGATATCTGGCATTCCCATGGAAATTGTTGTAAGCCCTCTGCTGTTCCTAATCTACATAAATGATTTAAGACACAATCTGAGCAGTTCTCTCACTCTGTTTGCAGATGATTGTGTCACTTACCATCCAGTGAAGCAATTAAAAAAACGGCAACTGAAAATGGTTTTGACAAGATATCTATACAAAAAGTGTGAGTCATCCGTATGAGTACTAAAAGGAATCTGCTAAACTTTGTTTACTTGATACATCACACAAATGTAGAGGCTGTGAATTCAACTAAATATCTTGGAATTACAATTACGAGACACTTAAATTGGAACAATCACACACATAATGTTGGTGGAAAGGCAAACCAAAGACTATATTTTATTGGCAGAACACTTACAAGGTGCAACATATCTACTAAAAGAAATTGCCTACACAACACTTGACCATCCTCTGCTGGGGTATTGCTTGACATATGGGATGCTTACCAGATAGGATTGACAGAGGACACCAAAAAATTCCAAGGAAGAGCACCTTGTTTTGTATTATTGTGAAACAGGGAGCGAGCAAAGTGGAGGGAGTCATGGACACGATAAGCGAGTTGGCGTGGAACCCTTAAACCAAAGGCATTTTTCCATGCCGTGAGATCTTTTCACAAAATTTCGATCACCAACTCTCTCTCTCTCTCTCTCTCTCTCTCTCTCTCTCTCTTGAATACAAAAATATTTTGTCGATGCCAACCTACATAGTAAGAAATGATCATTGTAATAAAATTGAGAAATCAGAGCTCATACAGAAAGATTTAAGTATTCATTTTTCCCACGAACTGTTTGTGGGTGGAATGGTAGAGAAATAGAATGAAGGTGGATCGAAGAGCCCTCTGTCAGGCACTCTCATGTGAATTCCTGAGTAATTATGTTGATGTAGACCATACTGTTCAATACAGTCCTGGCTGGCAAATAGGATCGCACCATGCAGCAGCATGAAACTCATTTGCAACTACATTACTGATTATTCTGTGTGTTTTGGTACCCCTTTTATTGTTCATCACTACCGTAATTCAAATATTACACTAGACTAATTTCACATGAATTTTGCACAACATTAATTTGAAAATGTTCTGTCAAATGCAATGTTAAGATTCCGCTTTAAACACTTCTAAAAAGGCACATATTAAAGTGTTTTATTGATACTGAGCATTACATGAAATGCATAATGATCAGCGTTTGTTTGGACTGACTACATCTACACACTGGAGAACAGAAGTTGCAGATACCTGCTGAAATTTGGGAAGGAGATGGAGGGGGGAACGCTCTTGATAGCTCTTAGTAAACACACCTACTATATATGCATTGCTAAGGCTGTAAAATTACACACACACACACACACACACACACACACACACGGAAAAGAGAGAGATTATAACAGGCTAATCTATCTAGTTACTTAAGAGATGCAATGTGCACCAACAGTAATGATAAACATACACAAAAGTTAGGTCAGCCTCAGATTTTCAGAATAAAGTTTCCTCCATATTAGTGTCAGAATAAGGGATTCTCACTTCAGCCCAAGTAAAAGATGAGTGGGAGGTTGCAAAATATGATCCATTTATCAAAAAAAATTTGCCTGAGTCTGGACCAGGACAATTATGAGAGAGGCTTCTAATATTGAATTTAGTATTACCAATAAGATCAAAATATCTGAGGATTCAATTCAGAGCTAAGAAAGTATGGTGAGCAAGGAGATGAGCAGCACAATGTTGAGGGAACAGACTGAAAAAAAAAGCAACCGTTATGAAAATAAAATGAAAATAAGTATGGGCAGGAGAGGCTGAAGGGAGAGAGACAGCTGTGAAAGAATGAAGGTGTCCAAGAGATTTGTAGACTCAAGTCGATGATGACATAACGCCAAATGGCAGGGGTAGACACGTTGCAAAGACAGTAATAGCATAATTGTACACTGATAGGTAGGGGATTAGAGCCAAACAAGCACTGGATAGGAAGTGGACACCTACAGATCTCATCTGTTACAGGAAGAAAGTGCAAAAACACCCAACACAATAAGGGGAACCTTTATTTCATCAAAGAGTGTAGTTTTTTTACCAATAACTACAGTTTGCCTGTCTTACTGAAACCATTGAACAGTGTCTCTTTCTGGGTAAACATAACAGACAAAATGAGTTGTTGGTTTAAGTGTAGCATCAGGCCTCTTACATACTGAATGTGATATCTGGCACCTCGTGCATAATGCTTACAACTTAACTGCATAATTCTTGCCATTACTACCTCTTCATTGCTTGGAGAATAAAACCCCTTATACTTAGCTCCCTTAAATGTGTAGTATCACTTTATGGTGCTCACTGTATGCTTATGCCCAGATTCCTCTTCTTTCTTGTATTATTCTGATCTCTCTATCTCTATCTCTCTCTCTCTCTCTCTCTCTCTCTCTCTCACACACACACACACACACACACACACACACACACACAAAATCAAAGACCATGTTGGACTTTCTGCACCCAATTAACAGGTTTTGCCACTGTCCATATCACCCCTTCGTCCTTTAATTCAATAGTCCCAAGCATGGCTAGTAGTTGGTAAGTCTGGCACTCCCGTATGGCAGGCAGGACAGTGGACTGGAACTGAAGGGAAAGAAGCAAAAGTGCCCCTGCTCCCTCTACTTTTTTTTTTTCCTCTCTCTCTCTCTCTCTCTCTCTCTCTCTCTCTCTCTCTCTCTCTCTCTCTTCCGTCACTTAAAGAGTGACATTCACTGTTTTTTATGCTCATTGTGTTACATTTCTCTATAATCTGCTGAGTGAATATGTTGGACTGGGGTAAGATGATATCAGAATATCTGGATTATGCACAGTAATGTTTAAACTGAACTTTGGGTTGACAAATGCTTTACAAATGAAAAATTTTGGATGGCTTCACTGTCTGAAAGTCATTCTTCTTTGATGAAATAACTCAGTGTACAACTTCATTTTCAATCTTCAGTCTGAGCCTCCATTTTTTCTTCTGTGTAGTCAGTTACTAAAGGTGAGTGCGCTCCCAAACGCAAATGGTATCAGTTCAATCTACTCTCGCTGAAATACAGGCCTTGTTTCCATAACAGAGATTCGCATCACTTCTTGACCATTATTCGGTGCTTGAATATAATTTGTTCATTCAATTTTTTATACTTCTTGTAATTTTGGTAAATTCCACTCTATTTCTCAAAGAACTACTCATAAAAACATTGTTATATTTATTAAGTTTTATCAAACAATGCGTTTCATGAAAAATGATGCTTCAAGATCAAAATGTTAGAAACACTGTCAAAAAGTTAGTACTGGGAAAGGTGCTTACAGGATGCACAATAGCAAACATAAACATTAATTTATATAATGAGAGGATTATTAACTGTGATTTTGAGTAGCTACTCTAGTTTTGAAGAGCCAAGGTAATGGCAAAGAGAGGATGAAGGCACTGGCTTAGTCAGGTCTGTAGAAGAGAATGATTGTTGTTGGATCAAGGGTGTGCAACTGTTAGGCTATAAGAGAGCAACATCGTTAAACAGGTAAACAAATAGAAGGTTTTATAAGGTGAACATCAATTTGTAATAATCTCGATGAATGGTCCCACGTTTAGGATAGTGGGGTCTGGGCTGTCAGAATGTGATATATAGGAGCCGCACTATCTACAAAGAATAGAATGGTTGGGAGAGAGGGGGGGGGGGGGGGGGAGAGAAGGAGCGGGAGAAATGATAAACTCCAACCTATTCAAGAGAAGCACATGAGTGTGATTAACAATAGCTTTGAACTAACAAATGAGATAAAAGAGAAAGAATGAGTAGAATAAGTTAAGGCCAAGAAGATGGCAGAAATGATTTATTTATCAATTATATTAGTACTGACATCATCTCTGATATGCTCAAAAGGAGAAATCAATAAGTCTCTAAGTCTTAATTTCAGGACTAACTTCTCCATATTACCATAACTTAAGAAGCATGAAAAGGGAGAGGAGGAGGAGGAGGAGGAGGAGGAGGAGGAGTAAAAAAATATGTATGAGGAAGTGGAAATATTTTCAGAATGAATCAACTCACAAGGCTCACACTCATTCTCAACACAGATTTCACTAGAACAAAGATGGAAACATTAGCACTTCATGAAGAACACAAGGTGTTTCTAAAAACTCATCACATACAACACAACAGTTCAAAACATACAAGAAAATAAATAGCCCCTATGAGAGAGACCAAAACCACCAAAATATTAACATATATGGGTGACTAATAATTCCTAAGATTTTTCTCTTTTCAAACATAACACTCACTGATGATTGGAAGCGCAGCTTATGAATGCTCAAGATTGGTTACCTTCCTTTCTGTTGTCTGTTACAATTCTGCTGATTGTTAAGCAGTGTTCCTTTTATGTTCATATGGCAAGTAGAGATGACACTGCAATAAACTGCTTTGAAAAATAAATAACGTACTTCTAAAAGTTAAAGAGTTTCTGGATACATACGGGAAAACAAGCATTATACAGCAAACTTCTTGAAAATAAGTAATAATGTGCAAAGTAAGTGACAAGTTCTTTATAAAGTATGAAATTTTACTATGAATATTTTCACAAATTCTTTCAATTTCACATAATATTGATAGAATCATCACATTCTATCTTACAGCATTTGCTCATTTGCTCCCATTCACCACCACCCCTGAAATCTGTAGTGCAGTTTTTATTCATATTCTGAAGCGAGACCAATTAATTCACTGGGGCGCAAAATTGATTAAGTCATTTATATAAAAAATCGGCACTTTCTGGGGGTCTTCGTATTTTAATATCTGACATATAGTGGCCACAATGGTAACACTAACTTATGTTAGCAATGATATCCTTCCTCATACAGATGTACTTATCATCATCAAATTTATCGTAGGCCACTGGAGCACTGAAGGATTTCAAAGTAATCGGATAAAATATGTGTCAGTCCCATTTCAAGAAGGATCATTGGTCAGGTGGACATAATTATAGGTCTATTTTGTTGATGTCAATCTGTTGCAGAACTATGAAACAAGTTGTGTGCCCTTTTTGGGGAACAAATGGAAACTTCCTCTATAAGAATCAATGCGTATTCTGAAAACAGGAATGTTGTGAAAGTTGACTCCCACTGTTTACCCAAGAGATCCAGAACACGTAGGTAAAGGCTCCCAGGGTAACGTTGTGTTCCTTGACTTCTGGAAGGCATTCGATACACTTTCACATTATTGTCTAGTAATCACAAGACTCATCAATTCCATAACTAGGGTATTTGCATAAACTTTTGTGTGTCTATCACGAGTACTAAAAATTTAGCCTCATGAGCTATAAGTCTATAAGTATTCACAGAAATTCTGATTCTTTGTAATTTTATAATTTTTTCAAGTGAATATTTCTTTCAGTAAATTGACTATTTTTATCACAAAATAAAGAAATCATACAGGATGTAATTGTCTAAAACCACTTTGGAACTTCAATTAATCATAGTTTGATGCAGAATAAAAATAGAAAAATGGCACAATGAAACAATTCATTGGCAGGACACCATAGTTATTAAATACGAGAATTTTTTTATAAATACAGAAGAATGTCAGATTAAATTAAGCAACTGGCTCACCATCTTGGAAAGTTAAGATTAGGGAGATATTGGAGGGAAAAACAAGTACCCAACAAAAGTGCTTACGCAAGAAACCATAGATAGCACATTGTCTCACAATAACATTGCATAATGCTCAAGACAATAAAGTTACAAGAATTCAGCCTTATGCCATAGTGTACTGACAATTGTGCTTCTCACTCACTATCTGCAACTAATATAGGAAGATGAAGCTACTGATACTCTTTACACCGATCAATGCACTGTGCTAACTGCTGATGTAAAAGTATAATTTTACACTACATGTGCATTTTCTTAATTTATGAAATTATATATCATAGTTTACACCATATGATGATGTTGTTCAGCACCAAATCACGTGTACAGAGATAGCAAGACCCTGTCATTTTTTTACATTTCCTGTTGTTCCTTAGTTGCTTCAAAATTCTTGGAGGTATGTTCGGTGTTTGCTACTAAATGAAGGGCAGTCTGTATTTTGCCACAGGCATTTCACTTCTTTTATTTACGAAGCATCTTCAGTGGCCTGTCATATTGACACCTTCTACTGCTTCTCACAAATAAAACTATCTACACATGCACTCATAGTTAATTGATGCCGCCTAATTGTGAATGTGTTGATGAAGTGTGATTATCAATATCAGTAAATTACTCCCTCATATATTGTCAGTATTGACCAGCTGTCTGTCCAGTCTTTTTTCCTACACTGCACAGAGGTCTCCTTATTTGCAATAATCCAGCCAGATAATCATACCGAATGACTTCAGTAAAGTGCAAATGTCGACTGCATTAGTTTTAAATGTTCTACTTCGTATCTGAACATAACTGTACAAGTGTGTATGCAAAATACATAAATGGTGACGAAATGATTACTGAAGATTGTTCACTTACAGATTTATCTTCTCAGTCAACTTATTCTTTATAATTGAGCCATATGTTACTGGAAACACACATTTTCCTTTGATGTTCCACATTATTTCTATCAGTTCTATTTCGAGATTTCTACATCCTGCCTGTTTAGCATTTGTTCTCGGCATCTTGTAAGGGTTCAACCAATACATGATTTGATTTGATAAGATGTCAGTCCATTCCTTAAGTTTAATTATACCTGTTTCATGTGATATTCACAAAAGATGAGCTTATACTGATTTTATGCCTGCAATAAATAGGTTTTTCTTGCCTTATATTTTAATTTGTAAGTACTGTGAAATTCATTTGCAATAATAATTCTATAATAATTGAAGCATTTGAGATGTGGTGCTACAGAAGAGTGCTGAAAATCAGATGCACTGATAATATAAGAAATGACAAAGTTCTCTACAGAATCAGAGAAGGAACATATGGAAGAAACTTACACCAGAAGAAGTTACAGGATGGTAGGGCACATGTTAAGGCATCAGCAAATAACCTCCACAGTTCTAAAGGGAATTTTTGAGGGTAAAAACTGTAGAGGAAGACAGGGGTTTGAATATATCCACCAATTTTATAGTATGCATTTACATACTCTACTAATATATATCCAGCTGCAAACATGCTGAATTACATTAAAAAGGAATTACAAACCTCTTTGCTGCAGACATTGATTGTAATTCCTCTTGCTTCTTAGATTTTGGTCCATGTGACCGAATCAAATGTAGCTTAACACACTCAGCTGACTTTAGGCGTTTTTGACACACAGGGCACATATCATCTGTAGTGATGCTTACCTGAAACCCAATGCAATAATTTTTCAAGCTTCAATGGAGTTAAAAAGCAAATAATGAATAGATAGTATTGCAACTGGCAGCCACGATAGTAGGCTGTATCAGCTTGAGTGCCTTAACTGACGTCAACGCTTAGATTATACTTACCACTCAGTGACAAAAAAGTGAGTACTAAAATTAAATTACATGTTGAGGCATTAAGTAACTGTCACTTTTGTAGCAATATATGTAGCAATAAACAATATTAAACTTCCTGGCAGATTAAAACTGTGTGCCGGACCGAGACTCGAACTTGGGAACTTTGCCTTTTGCGGGCAAGTGCTCTACCATCTGACCTACCAAAGCACGACTCACGCCCCGTCCTCACGGCTTTACTTCTGCCAGTACATCGTCTCCAACCTTCCAAACTTTACTGAAACGCTCCTGCGAACCTTGCAGGACTAGCATTCCTGAGAGAAAGTAGAGCCACATCTCTGCAATACCCTTTCTTTCAGGAGCGCTAGTACTGCAAGGTTCACAGGAGAGCTTCTGTAAAGTTTGGAAGGTAGGAGACGAGGCACTGGGAGAAGTAAAGCTGTGAGGACGGGGCATAAGTTGTGCCTGGGTAGCTCAGATGGTAGAGCACTTGCCCGCGAAAGGCAAAGGTCCCGAGTTCGAGTCTCGGTCCGGCACACAGTTTTAATCTGCCAGGAAGTTTCATATTAACGCACACTCCGCTGCAGAGTGAAAATCTCATTCTGGAGTAAATAATATTGTTCATTAATTATAGTAAATTTTGAAATAGTAGAGAATTAAGGCTTACCCCAGCACATGTAGCATAGTGTGCACTCATATCCTGGTATGAGAGACTAATATAGTTGCAGGCTCTCAGGGGGCACCGTATATAGCCAATGTCCTCCAATGAGTCCATCCAGTACTGTGCAAAGCCTGACAACATTCGCCTTGCTCGAGTTCTCACAGTGCTAAAAGTAAGAAGTCCATATATCATCATAATTATAAAAGTACCACAATTTCTGTTTTGGTTCTTATGTACAATGTTAATATACAGTCTTTTGAGATGAGGACAAAAATTTTGTTATTTGACACCAATCTTTAATGATAGGAAATTAGTTGTAAATTTAGGATACAAAAGTAATTCATGAGAGCTGTATCTCAATATATTTTTGCAAATATCTGTAGGTAACATTGTGAAGCAATTTGAAAAATAAAAATACAGAAAATCATTTACAGGGAAGGTGAATGAATGATGTCAATTTGTTGGGAGAATTCTGCAAAGCAGGTTGCATACATGGCTCAGGTGATGGTGGTGGTGGTGGTGGTGGTGGTGGTGGTGGTGATGTTTGGTTTGTGGGGCACAGTCACCAGCACTTGCCACAATTTTGACACAGCACAGTCCCCCCCCCCCCCCCCTTTTTTTCCCACAGTCCAATCTAGCCACTGTCACGAATGAAGATGATGGTGAAATGATGGAAACAACACAAACACCAGTTGCTGGGTAGATTAAATCCGCAATATGGCTGGGAAACGAACCTGGGACCCCGTGATCCAGAGGCAGCAACGCTAGCCACTAGACCACGAGCTGTGGACATGGCTCAGGTGACGGTTGATGCCAGTACAGTTATTACTATAAATTGACAAGATGGCTGGCATGGTGGTGCACCAGAAGAACTTTAAGCTTGAGCACCGACTGATGGAGTAACATGCACCTGGGCATGAAGCACTTGGGTTGACAAGAAACATGAAGAATGTGATGTGTAAAGCCCAGGAGATAAACAGAAAGCCAACATTAGCAATGTGGACAGGTTCATGAGATACAAATGCACTGTTTTTGTAACAAATTGGATTTTCTTACTTGTTTGAGTAGCATCTGGTGGAACTATCATCTGTACTGACTGCACTTGCACATGTTGTCTGTTGCTGTGGAGTCTGCTGAAGTTGCACTTGATTATTCATTGGTATAAGCTTTCAACATATAAGAAAAAGAAAACAAGTGATTAGGTGACAGGTGATTAGGTGACAAGTCACTCTGGTGAAATCAAAACACATCAATAATCACTTCACATTACACTATTGAAACATGTTAACCAATAATGGCTATGGTAAACACTGCTTGCATTTTACAGTTCTCAAAGAAATACTACAACAAAATAATCATTTTTAATTCTAGATTTACTTCACAAACAATTTTCACATTCTGTACTGTATACAGACTGAAAACAAAAATAAATAATCAAAGAAATATCAACACCTATGAAAAGAATAGATTGCTACTCACATTAAGATAAAGCATTGAGTTGCAGACAGGCACAATGAAAAGGCTTACACACTAAGCTTTTGGTCAAAGCCTTCTTCAGAAATGAAAGGAAAACACATTCACACAAACAGGCACACCTCACTCACAAATGAACTCCTCCTCCGACCGCTCACGCAGATTGCAACTGTTGTGGGTGAACAAAAGCAGCAGTCTGGAGTGGGTCAGGGATGGGGGAGGGATGGCAGGGTACAGGTGGGGATGAGCGAAGAGCTCTGCCTTGCAGAGCACAGAGGGACTGCAAGACAAAGCTGCCAGGCGCAGTGTCGGGAGGCTGGGGTGGGGGTGGGGGGAAGGTAATGGGAAAGGGGAGGAGCAGAAACAGGAAAAGGCTGGCGAGTGTATTGGCAGAGATCAGAGCACAGTGAAGGTGAGGGGACTTGAATTGGGATGAGGTGCAAGCACAGAGGAGGTGGAAACTTGTGTGTGTAGTGTGGGTACAGCAGGTTATCATAGGTTGGGGACAGGATCATTTCGGAAATGGAGAATGCGTTGTAAGGATAACACCCATCTGTGCAGTTCAGAAACGCTGGTGGTGGGGAATATGGCCTGGGTTGTGAAACAGCCACTGAAGTCAAGTATCTTATATTCAGCTGCATGTTATGCCATAGAGTGGTCCATCTGCTCTTGGTCACTGGTTGGCGGTGGCCACTCATCCTGGTGGAAAGCATCAATGGTAACAAGAGAGATATCTACCACATGAATTAACAAGAAGTGCTACTTTTACCCCATGGTACACAAATCAGGTCAGAACACAGGTGCAAAAAAAAGCATGCCAAATTTAAAAGAATGCAAAAGCCCAAGACTCGCGAAGTTTTACAGAAGTCAGAAAATCAGCATGATTTTCAATGTGAGATGCTTTTAACAGCTTCCACAACAAAACTTTGTCCCAAAATCTGGCAGAAAACCCGAAGAGATTCTATTCATATGTAAAGTACATCAGTGGGAGACACAATCAAAATTTACACTCTGTGATACAAAAGGTTAGGTTACCGATGGCCATACCACTAAGGCAGAGTAACTAACCACAGTTTTCCAAAATTCCTTCACGAAGAAAGACAAAGTAAATATTCCACAATTCAAATCAAGAACAATATGAGTAACTTAGAAGTAGATATCCTCTGTGTAGCAAAGCAGCTTAATTCAAAGTAATCTGTTGAAACACAGATAGCATGGATTCAGAAAATACAGTTATTGTGAAACACAACTATTTCTTTATTCATATGTAATAACAAGCAGCATTGACAGGGGGTGTCAAATTGATTCTATATTTTTAGATTTCCAGAAGGCTACTGACACTGTTCTTCACAAATGACTTCTATGTTGCATGCCTATGGAGTAGCGTCTCAGCTGTGCAACTGGATTTGTGCTTTCACGTCAGAAAGGTCACAGATCACAGTAACTGATGGAAAATCAAGTAAAATGGAAAATAGGGCCTCTGCTCTTCCTCATTTACATACACGATTTAACCTGAGCAGCTATTTTAAGATTCTTTGCAGATAATGTGGTCATTTACCATCTTGTAAAGTCATCAGATGATCAAAACCAATTGCAAAATGATTTAAACATGATATATCTACAGTGCAAAAAGTGGCAATTGACTCTAAATAATGAAAAGCATGAAGTCACCTACACAAGTACTAACAGGAATCCGCTGAATTTCAGTTACATGATAAATCACCCAAATCTAAAGGCTGTAAATTCAACTAAATACTTAGGGATTACAATTACGAATAACTTAAATTTGAATGACTGCATAGATAATGTTGTGGGGAAAGCAAACCAAAGACTGTTATTTATTGGCAGAACACCCAGAAAATGGAACATGTCTAGAAAGAGACTGGTTACACTATGCTTGTCCACACACTTCTGGAGTATTCATGTGCAAGGTGTGATCCATACGAGATAGGATTGACAGGAATTGCGAAATAGTAGAGAGAGCATCATGGATATGATGCGCAAATTGGGGTGGAAGCCATTAAAAAAAGGCATTTTTTACTATATAAGGACCTTCTCATGAAATTTCAAGCACCAACTTTTCCTCAGAGTGTGAGAATATTTTGTAGACAGCCACTTACATAGCGAAAAATGATAATCATAATAAAATACAAGAAATCGGAACTCACATGTTTGTTTTACCGTACATTGTTCAAGAGTGGAATGGTTGAAAAATTGCTTGAAGTTGTTCAATGAACCCTCTGTCAGGCACTTAATTGTGAATTGTAGAGTAATCATACATAACAATAGAAATAATCAATTTTTGACAATATAATGTAATTGGAGAGATATAAAAGTGTACTCACCAAGCGGTGGCACGAGAACAAACACACCAAAAATGTTTAACTCATGCAAGCTTTCAGAGCCAGTGGCTCCTTCTTCCAGCATAAGAGTTGAGGGAAAAGGAAGAGGGGCATAGGAAGAGGACTGGAGAGGTTTAGGGAAAGGGGTACAATTCGGAAAAGTCCCCCAGAACCCCAGGTCAGGGGTCCCGTAAGTCTCCCCTGACCCGTAGTTCTGGGTGACTTTTCCAAAGTGTACCCCTATAACTTTCCAGCCATTTTCCTTCACCCCTTTTCCTTTTTTTTCAACTCATCTGCTGCAAGAAGGAGCCACAGGCTCCAAAAATTTGAATAAGTTACACATTTTTTTGTGTGCATATTCTCCTGCTGCCTCTTGGTGAGTAAATTTTTTTATCTATCTGATTACATTACAGAGTAATCATGTAGTGGTAGTTGTAGGCAGAGTTGGACAGTTGGTTGCTAGTCATACCAATATAATAAGCTGTGCAATGATTCAGCAGAGCTGGCAATGACATAGCTGCTTTAACAGACAGGCCTGACGAAAAATGTAGTGCAGCTTTTACAGACCAGAGTGGTTATGGGAGACAAAGCAGGCTCTTATCATGTGACAGAGGGGGCACTCCTTTGTAACTTGTTCCTGGTTCTTGGGGTGGGGGTGGGGGGGAAGGGTGGGGGGAGGATTGGGTGGGCGAGGGGGGAAGGGGGGATGGGGGTAGGGGGGGAGGGAATGGCACAGATTTGCAACTAAGTCTGGGGGAGATAGGGTAGAATAATATAAGCACTTCAAAACATAAATTCACATTTGCGAGCACTTATGATATACCTTGAATGAACAAACTGTGTGGGTTGTTTTTGTTGTTGTGGTCTGAAGAATGGTTTGACGGTGCTCTCCATCTCCGCCTAACTATTGCAACTTACATCCTTCTGAATCTGTTCATTGCTCTCTTCTCTTGGTCGCTCTCTACAATTTTTACCCCGCACACTTCCCTTCAGTACTAAACTGGTGATCACTGATGTCTCACAACATGTCCTAACATCCGATCCCTTCTTCTAGTCAGGTTGTGCCACAAATTTCTTTTCTCACCACCTCTGTTAAGTAACTCCTCATTAGTTTTATATGATCCACCCATCTAATCTTCAACATTCTTCTGCAGCACCACACTTCAAAAGCTTCAATTCTCTTTTTGTCTACATACATAGCTACACCCCAGAAAAATACTTTCAGCAAAGACTTCCTAACACTATGTGGCTGTGTGGGTTATACAATTCAAATAAGGTGAGAGAGTGCAGGCAGCTTATATTGAATGTACCCAACGTGGTAACAGAACGTAAGCACTTCAAAACATAAAATCCATTTTGACATAACTCACAGGAGCACATAGTGCACGTCATATAATCTGGATAAGATACATACATGCCATTCAAAATATTGATTACAAGGGATCATGTAACTAAGTATGTAAGTATACACTCCATACTCTTAATGTATGTCTAATTCAGTTACAAGGAACTGCATAATACGAGCACAACTTGTTATCATTTAAATGACACATATAATTATATAATAGTTACAGGATTATGCAAAATAAGTGTGACCATATAGAGATACAAAATCAAATGCTAATCTGAACCTCTATGTAGTGTAAGGGTTGTGGGGGTAACACTACAAGCTGTGTGACATCATCACAGAACCATTTAACTGTATGCTGAGCTGTAAAAAATGGAAATGTTGTGTGGCTAGGTCCTCCTATGCAGTAGACCAGTCGCCTGATGCAAGTCTTTTAAGGTGACGCCACTTCGGCGACTTGCGTGTCAATGGGGACGAGGAGATGATGATGATGATGATGATGATGATGATGATGATCACAACACAACACCCAGTCTCTGAGCAGAGAAAAATCTCCGACACAGCCAGAAATTGAAACCAGGCCCCTTGGCATGACAGTCCGTCATGCTGACCACTCAGCTAGTGGGGCTGACGGAATGTAGACATAATTACATTTTAAGATGAAAAACAAAAAAAGGATACTGTACATATGTCATGTAAGTGCAAGAGCTGTTACTTAAGCCATATTGTGTTGTCTCTTGTCTTGAAATAATATAACTTTAATGCAGTTAGGGATACATTTAAATATAGAGTATTTAAGTATATGTCTACATCATACCCTGTTCCCATGTAACTTTTGATATAATAGGAGAACATTCTTTAGAACAAGTGTTAACACAATTGTATAACACTACATGGGTAAAGTGAGCATATAATTTCATGGTACATCACCAAAAAGGCTGAAAATAATTTTATCTACAAATTCCAACAAGTTATTCAAAACATCATTTGCATGTCTCTTCTTGTGGCTGTATATTTTCAAGTAAGAGCATAAATTTTTCCCCTTAGGGGTATAGTGTAAAATTTTCTTATTATGCTCCATATTACTTATATGAAGTTGATTCTCTGAAATGATGATCAAAGGCAGTGGCATTATGATTGCCATTGTGCTCTCTGAAACGTAAAAAATGACCGACATGTCTGTCCCATACGAAATATTTAACATTTCCACATTCTAATTTGTGATCAACTGTGCAAACAAACCAATATATGATCAATAGGATAATAATAACATGAAGTGCTGACCACAGGTGTCAGGATGCCACAATTACACTCTCACATAAATTTTGTAACATTCATACTTCACTTATTGGACATTTTTAAACTCAATTTATAATATTGTCATTAATTTCATTTCATCTTTGATGGGTACTAAAACAATATTTGAACATCAATCATAAACAGTTCTCATTTTCTACTTCCAGAATACTTTTCACAAAAAAAAACTAGCTTTTAGTTAGCATTTATGTAAGGAACTCTTGTGCATGTTAAGAACATTCTCCAACTGATAACCTTCATAATATAAGCAACTCTATAAAAAGCAATGTCAAAAAACACATTTTATGAATTTCAGTACCAAAAAATAAAAACTACACAATACTCACTCTTGCAGTGTCAGAGGAGCAAGTTAATATTTAACTCTGTAATGTCAGTTTCTAAAAGCTAACAAGGATTTCACTGTAACCATTAAATTTTCTGTCTGTAATAATGGACAACACCATCTGTAGTTACTGAAATGATAAGCAGTGGTGAATCAGCCATAGAGAATCAGTTGTGTTCCAGTTTTTGTGCAATAAACATGTTATTGTGAAAATTGAAACTTCTGTGTCAACCTGATTACTTAAAATTTCTCTTGACATACCAAATCATTAGCTACACTGTGAAGAATTCAGGAAGTTGCAGCAAACTTGGTGGAGCAGACACTCACAACTTCTCTACACCCACTGCAGCGACACAGTTCACCCCCAATGCAGCGTCACAGTTCACCAGAACACAAACAGGAGTATTTACTATCAAATGTTACGCCCTGGGAAATCCCAGTAATATTTTACTATTATATTTATTCTCATAGTGTTTTTTTTTATGTCTTTCAGGGTTATCCTACTCCTTATGAGTCTTAACCTATGAACGTAATGTAGGAGTTTTGAAGGTAATCTTTTCTAAATATGTTTCGTTTTTTTCACTGAAACTCATAGCCATAAAAAATGGTATCAGGCCTCAACGAGTAGACAATTTACACCACAAAATAAAAATAGAGGACAAAAAAAATTAAAAATTTATCTCAACAACATATCAAGGAAAAGTATCAGAAAACACTGAACAACACTTCCGAAAATCAAATATCTCATTTGCATTCATTACTTCTAACCACACCACCATGAACCATGGGGACAAGGTGAGGTGAAGTGGCTTGCTTGCCTCAGCAATACATGTTGTCGTACCACATGTTCAACCACAACATAGGGGTATTTGTTTGGAGGCCACACAGACATATGGTTCCTAAAGAGGGGCAGCGGACTTCTTAGTAGCTGCAGGGGCAACAGCTTGGAATGACTGACTGACCTGGCCTTGTAGCATTAAAACAAAAAAAATGGTCTTGCTGTGCTGATACTGTGAATGGTTGAAATCAAAAGAAACTATAGCCATAACTGAGGGCAAGCAACTCTACTGTATGGTTAAAAGATGATGACATCCCCTTGGGTAAAATATTCTGGAGGTAAAAGGTCCTCCATTCGGATCTCCAGGTGGGGACTACACAGGGTGATATCGTCAGGAGAAACAAAACTGGCACACTATAGATCGGAGCTTGAAATGGTAGATCCCTTCTTCAGCCAGATAGGTAAAATTTAAAAAGAGAAGCAACTGTATGGATATCAAGAGCTCAGATCGCAGCCTGTGCTAAGCAAAGAACGCAAAGCTGAAAGGTGGAAGGACTACATAGAATGTTTATACATGGGACATGAATTTGAAGGCAGTATTATACAAAAAGAAGAAGATGCAGATCAAGATGAGAGGGGAGATTTGATACTGCAAGAAGAATGTGACAGACTGCTGTAAGACCTATGTTGAAACAAGGCTTTGGCAGCAGGTGACATTCAGTAAGAACTACTAAAAACCTTAGTAGACCCAGCCATGACAAAACTCTTCCATGTAGTGTGTAAGATGTATCACAGAGACGAAATACCCCCAGACTTCACAAAGACTGTAATAATTCCAATTCCAAAGAAGGCAGTAGCTGACAGGGGTGAAAATTATAGAACTATAAGTTTAATAAATCTTGGTTGCAAGATACTAACACGAATTCTTCACAGAAGAATGGAAAAACTGGTAAAAGCTGACCTTGGGGAAGACCAGTTTGGATTCCAAAGAAATGCAGGAACATGTGAGGTAATACTAACCCTACTCATCTTAGAAGATAGGTTAAGAAAGGCAAATCTATTTTTATAACATTTGTAGACTTAGAAAAATCTTTTGACAATGTTGACTAGAATACTCACTTTGAAATTCTAAAGGTAGCAGGGTTAAAATGCAGAGAGTGAAATGTTATTTATAACTTGTACAGAAACCAGACAGCAGTTATAAGAGCTAAGAGCATGTAAGGGAAGCAGTGGTTGAGAAGGGAGTGACACAGGGTTGTAGCCTATCCCCAATATTATTCAGTCTGTACACTGAGCAAGCCTAAGGAAAATCAAAGAAAAATTTGGAGTAGGAATTATAGTTCAGGGAGAAGAAATAAAAACATTGAGGTCAGAGACAGCAAAGGACTTGCAAGAGCAGCTGGACAGAATGGACAGTTTCTTGAAATAAGGACATAAGATGAACATAAACAAAAGCAAAACAAGGATCAAGGAGTGTAGTCGAATTAAATCAGGCGATGCTAAGAGAATTAGATTAGGAAATGAGACACTTTAAATATTAGATGAGTTTTGCAATTTGAGAAGGAAAATAATCAATGACAGCCAATGTAGAGAGGATATAAAACACAGACTGCCAATTGAAAGAAAAGAATTTCTGAAGAAGAGAAATTTGTTAGTATCAAATATAGGTTCAAGTTTAGGAAGTCTTGTCTGAGTAGACACAAAGAGAACAGAAGCTTTTAAAATGTGGTGCTACAGAAGAATGCTGAAAAATAAATGGGTAGATCACGTAGCTAATGAAGAGATACTGAATAGAATTAGAAAGACAAATTTTTGGCACTAAAAGAAGGGGTCAGTTGATAAGACATCAAGGGACCTCCAACTTAATATTGGAGAAAAGAGAGAGAGAGAAAGAGAGAAAGTAAGTGTGTGTGTGTGTGTGTGTGTGTGTGTGTGTGTGTGTGTGTGTGTGTTTTTTTTTGTTGAGGGGGGGGGAGGGGCGGGAGGTTAAAAATTGCAAAGGGAGACCGAGATGAATACAGTAAGCAGATTCAGAAGGATGTAGGTTGCTGCTGTTATTCAGAGATGGTGAGAGTAGGGTAGAGTAGAGTAGAGTAGCACAAAGAGCTCCATCAAACCATTCTTCGGACTGAAGACCACAAAAGAAATTGTTATTGAAATTAAGGAATAAAATGGAAAACCTTGAGAACAAATATAACAGCATGAATGTTTGCAAATTAGAATTTGAGAAATGCAACGAATTTTATGCTAGACATACTGGTCAGTCATTTTTTACCAGGTTCAGAGGCACACTGGAAATCATAATACCACTACCTTTGGTGATCGTTTCAGAGAATCTAAACACGGTACAGATAACATGCAGCATCATGTGAAAATTTTACACTACTCCGCTAAGGTGAAACAGTTTACTCTCTGGAAAAGATGCAAATATACAGCCACAAGAAAAGACAAGCAAATGATGCTCTGAATTACCATTAAGAATTTGTAGATAAAATTTTTCAACTTTTCTGATGACGTACAACAAAATTATATGCTGAATTTACCCATACAGTGTTATACAATTAATTTAAAATCTGTCAATCTGTTCTTGTATTATATCAAAATATACTGGAACAGGGTATAACGTAGACACATAATTGCATACTTTATACTTAAAAGTATCCCTAACTGTATTTAAGTTATATTATTTGCTAAGGCAAGATACAAAACACATGTATGGGATAGGTAACAGCTCTTGCACTTACGTGACATACGTACTGTCTCCATTTTTCTATTCTTCCCCTCAGTACATTTGTCTACATTCCAGCACAGTATACAAGGTTGGTTCAAAAAATCTGGAGCTCTGCCTACAAAGTTTTTCCACACTTACCTTTTACTTATTGTGAATGGTCTCCTTCAAAATACTCTCCTCTAAAATTGATACATGGCACCCAATGCCATTTGCACTTCCTCAAGTAGTCTTGTAGTAACCCTTGCTGGATCGCACAAAGCCCTGTCTGCCAATTTTCTTTTATCTTGTCTATGAATGCAAATCTTTGCCCTTTCAACAGGGTTTCAACTTTGGAAATAAAAAAAAGTCTGAAGGGGCCAGGACTGTAGAGTATGAAGGATGAGGCACCACAGTGATTTTGTTTTATGTGCGATAGTCAGGCATCAAGAGGGATGAATGTGCAGGTGTGTTATCATGATGCCATGAATTGTCTCAACACATTTCAAGCCATTTTCTTTCTCACATTTTCTCACAGGCTTAGCAGCACCACCGATTAACAGTTGGTGCCTGTGGCACAAATTCATGATGAACTAATACTTCAAAGACGAAGAAAACTATCGGCATGACTTTGACATTTGATATGACCTGATGAGCTTTTTTTGGGCTTGGAGAAGCTTTTCTGATCCATTTTGAAGACTGAACCTCGGTCTCTATATCATTCGCAGAGCCATGTCTCATCACCAGTTATGATTTACTTAAGGAACATCTCATTCTCATTTGTGCAATCCAAAAGCTCTTCACTAAGGTCTTTCTGGTCTTGACTCATGAGCCGTGGGATGAACTTGCTTGCAGCACGACGCATTCGAAGATGCTGTTGCAGGATTTCACGATATGATCCATTCTTCTGCAATCTCTCGCACAGTCAGTCTTTGTTTGGCATGCACAATTTTGATGATGTTCCTTACATGAGCTTCGTTGGTAGACATCGAAGACTTTCCTGTATGAGGGTCATCTTTAATATCCATCTGGCCATTTTTATACCGTGTGAACTATTGATAACACCAAGTACAGCTTAAGCACTCATCACCATAGGCTTCTTGCATCATTTGCTCCTCTAACTATACCATCTCTAAATTTGCAAATTGTGCAACACAATGTTCTACTCAATACAGCAGTGAACAATAACAGACATATAATGAAACTCCCAGCAGTTACACATTTAACACAGGCGTGTGCAGGGAGACCAACTGCATTTCACTCAAACATACTATTGACGCAAAATTACCAATGTTCTGAAATTTTTTGTACAGACCTCATACCTTTCAATGGTCTTATGATTATGTCACAGAGGTTGTAAATATGTCCCCCTCTCCCCCCCCCCCCCCCCCCAAACTCTTACGTTATGAGGGGTTTTAGTTTAGCATTTGATTTTATACCTCTATATGCTAAAATTTTTTCCACATAATCCTGTAACTATTATCATTTAAATGATACCAAGATGTGCTCATATTATACCAACCCTTGTAAGCAAATTAAACATACATTAAGGTTAAGGAGTGTGTACTTACACACTATATGTTACATGAAGCCATACGCTCAACGTTTTGAATGGTATGTATGTATCTTAACCAGATTGTATAACCCACACTATGTGCTCATGAGAGTTATGTCAGAAGTACCTACACATGGATTTTTATGTTTTGAAGTGCTTATGTTCTTTCACCACACTCCATAGCATGCAATGTAAACTGACTGTCTTTTTTTTTACCTTTATTTTATTTGAATTGTACAGGGTGGCGTACAAAAAATCAGCCTGAAGTACTTTACTCCTCACTGTCGGCTGCCAGTTGTCATCAACTGTTTTAAAGTTGTTGCCCGCATTAGCTTATTTGTTATTTCTTTATTATTTACTTACTGTGTGTTTATCTCTTCGTTGTAGTTCTCTGTTTGTGGGGGTCAAGAATTTGTGCATAATTGGCGAGCAGTCCATACTTGACGCCAATTTTTTGTGCGCCATCCTGTATAACTCATATAGTTTGCTGATTTAAGGTATGACTTAAGTGCCTGCACATGCGACTTTATGTTTTGAAGTACTTTTATTAATCTACCATAACTCACCCAGATTGCATAACCCATACTTAGACCCAAGTAAGTAATTTCAAGTGTAGCTATAAGTTGTTGTTGTTGTTGTGGTCTTCAGTCCTGAGACTGGTTTGATGCAGCTCTCCATGCTACTCTGTGCTGTGCAAGCTCCTTCATCTCCCAGCACCTACTGCAACCTACATCCTTCTGAATCTGCTTAGTGTATTCATCTCCTGGTCTCCCTCTACGATTTTTACCCTACACGCTGCCCTCCAATGCTAAATTTGTGATCCCTTGATGCCTCAAAGCATGTCCTACCAACCGATCCCTTCTTCTTGTCAACTTGTGCCACGAACTTCTCTTCTCCCCAATCCTATTCAATACCTCCTCATTAGTTACGTGACCTATCCACCTTATCTTCAGCATTCTTCTGTAACACCACATTTTGAAAGATTCTATTCTCTTCTTGTCCAAACTAGTTATCGTCCATGTTTCACTTCCATACATGGCTACAATCCATACAAATACTTTCAGAAACGACTTCCAATACTCAATGTTAACAAATTTCTCTTCTTCAGAAATGCTTCCCTTGCCATTGCCAGTCTACATTTTATATCATCTCTACTTCGACCATCATCAGTTATTTTACTTCCTAAATAGCAAAACTCCTTTACTACTTTAAGTGTCTCATTTCCTAATCTAATTCCCTCAGCATCACCCGATTTAATTTGGCTACATTCCATTATCCTCGTTTTGCTTTTGTTGATGTTCATCTTATATCCTCCCTTCAAGACACTGTCCATTCCGTTCAACTGCTCTTCCAAGTCCTATGCTGTCTCTGACAGAATTACAATGTCATAGGCGAACCTCAAAGTTTTTATTTCTTCTCCGTTGATTTTAATACCTACTCCGAATTTTTATTTTGTTTCCTTTACTGCTTGCTCAATATGCAGATTGAATAACATCGGGGAGAGGCTACAACCCTGTCTCACTCCTTTCGCAACCACTGCTTCCCTTTCATGCCCCTCGACCCTTATGACTGCCATCTGGTTTCTGTTCAAATTGTAAATAGCCTTTTGCTCCCTGTACTTTACCCCTGCCACCTTCAGAATTTGAAAGAGAGTGTTCCAGTCAACATTGTCAAAAGCTTTCTCCAAGTCTACAAATGCTAGAAACGTAGGTTTCCCTTTTCTTAATCTTTCTTCTAAGATAAGTTGTAAGGTCGGTATTGCCTCACGTGTTCCAGCATTTCTACGGAATCCAAACTGATCCTCCCTGAGGTCCGCATCTACCAGTTTTTCCATTCATCTGTAAAGAATTAGTGTTAGTATTTTGCAGTTGTGACTTATTAAACTGCTTTCTTTGGGATTGGAATTATTATATTCTTCTTGAAATCTGAGGGTATTTTGCCTGTCTCATACATCTTGCTCACCAGATGGTAGAGTTTTGTCATGAGTGGCTCTCCCAAGGCCGTCAGTAGTTCTAACGGAATGTTGTCTACTCCCGGGGCCTTCTTTCGACTCAGGTCATTCAGTGCTCTATCAAACTCTTTATGCAGTATCTTATCACCCATTTCATCTTCATCTACATCCTCTTCCCTTTCAATAATATTGTCCTCAAGTACATCGCCCTTGTATAAACCCTCTACATACTCCTTCCACCTTTCTGCTTTCCCTTCTTTGCTTAGAACTGGGTTGCCATCTGAGCTCTTCATATTCATACAAGTGGTCCTCTTCTCTCCAAAGCTCTCTTTAATTTTCCTGTAGGCAGTACCTATCCTACCCCTAGTGAGATAAGCTTCTATATCCTTACATTTGTCCTCTAGCCATCCCTGCTTAGCCATTTTGCACTTCCTGACAATCTCATTTTTGAGACGTTTGTATTCCTTTTTACCTGCTTCATTTACTGCATTTTTATATTTTCTCCTTTCATCAATTAAATTCAATATTTCTTCTGTTACCCAAGGATTTCTAGCAGCCCTCGTCTTTTTACCTACTTTATCCTCTGCTGCCTTCACTACTTCATCCCTCAGAGTTACCCATTCTTCTTCTACTGTGTTTCTTTCCCCCATTCCTGTCAATTGTTCCCTTACGCTCTCCTTGAAACTCTGTACAACCTCTGGTTCTTTCAGCTTGTCCAGATCCCATGTCCTTAAATTCCCAGCTTTTAGCAGTTTCTTCAGTTTTAATCTACAGGTCATAACCAATAGATTGTGGTCAGAGTCCACATCTGCCCCTGGAAATGTCCTACAATTTAAAACCTGATTCCTAAATCTCTGTCTTACCATTATATAATCTATCTGATACCTTTTAGTATCTCCAGGATTCTACCATGTATACAACCTTCTTTTATGATTCTTGAACCAAGTGTTAGCTATGATTAAGTTATGCTCTGTGCAAAATTCTACCAGACGGCTTCCTCTTTCATTTCGTAGCCCCAATCCATATTCACCCACAATGTTTCCTTCTCTCCCTTTTCCTACTGACAAATTCCAGTCACCCATGACTATTAAATTTTCGTCTCCCTTCACTACCTGAATAATTTCTTTTATCTCATCATACATTTCATTAATTTCTTCATCATATGCAGAGCTAGTTGGCTTACAAAATTGTACTACTGTAGTAGGCATAGGCTTTGTGTCTATCTTGGCCACAATAATGCATTACCTACTCCTGCATTACCCCTATTTGATTTTGTATTTATAACCCTGTATTCACCTGACCAAAAGTCTTGTTCCTCTTGCCACCGAACTTCACTAATTCCCAATATATCTAACTTTAACCTATCCATTTCCCTTTTTAAATTTTCTAACCTACCTGCCCGATTAAGGGATCTGACATTCCACGCTCCGATCCATAGAACGCCACTTTTCTTTCTCCTGATAACGACGTCCTCCTGAGTAGTCCCCGCCCGGAGATCCGAATGGGGGACTATTTCACCTACGGAATATTTTACCCAAGAGGACGCCATCATCATTTAATCATACAGTAAAGCTGCATGCCCTCGGGAAAAATAACGGATGTAGTTCCCCTTGCTTTCAACCGTTCGCAGTACCAGCACAGCGAGGCTGTTTTGGTTAGTGTTACAAGGCCAGATCAGTCAATCATCCAGACTGTTGCCCCTGCAACTACTGAAAAGGCTGCTGCCCCTCTTCAGGAACCACATGTTTGTCTGGCCTCTCAACAGATACCCCTCCGTTGTGGTTGTACCTACGGTACGGCCATCTGTATCGCTGAGGCACGCAAGCCTCCCCACCAACGGCAAGGTCCATGGTTCATGGGAGGTAGCTATAAGTAAGATTTTATATTTCAAACTGCTCATATTCTTTTACCGCACTGCATGACATGATTTTTAAGCTATCCACAGTTTTCTTGTCTTACCCAGGCTGCATTACTCATACACTGTGCCTATATATGTTATATCCTAAATACTGACATATGAAGCTGAATGTTTCTAGGTATTTACATTCTGTTACCATTCTGCGTATGATTCACTGCAAGCTGTGTGTGTTTCCCCTTTCTTCCAGGTTACTGCATAGCTTATGCTTATGTAGTACAATAGGTCTTTTTTTTTTATTTAATTTGAATCTATCTACATCCATTTTTATTTTGTGCAAACCTACCTACATGATTATTATTTGAGACTGAATTTTAACTATTTCACGTCATTGTACAACAATCACTCAGTGTATTTTGTAATCAAAATGTTTGTTTATACTTTAACAATATAAGAAAAGATAGATTCATACTTACCACAAAAAAGACACATTAAGTTGCAGACAGGCACAATTAAAAGACACTTGAAGCTTTCAGCCACAGCCTTTAGCAACAAAAGAGAAACACACACCACTGATACACACAAGCATGCACACCTCAAGCACACATGACCGCCAAGTCCAGCAACTTGAGTCAGAATTCTTTCTGGCCCAAGGTGTGCTTGCTTGTATCAATGTTGTGTGTTTCTCTTTAGTTGACGACTGTGGCTGAAAGCTTTTTGTATGTGTCTTTTAATTGTGCCTGTCTGCGATGTAACAGATCTTAACAGTAAGTAGCAATCTATATTTTCCTACATAGTTGATATTCCTACCAGGAGTTTCCCTTCTATGCTTATACTTCTTATCTCTTACTGTTGCACTACTGATGGTACAGAAAATACTTTTAAATTTTTGTTCACACATGACAATCTGAATAGAATGAGACAGATGAATTTCTAAAAATGTGCCAATTATTATGAAATAATACGTTTATTTCATTGTTACATTTGTCACATGTTACACCTTAGGGGCATGGACTTAGGATATGACATCAGTTTACATATCTATAATATTTGGTAAAATGTATCTACAGTCACAATTATAACGCTAGATCCACAGAGGTAAGGTATAAAATATGTATGTTCTGAGAAATATTTCTTGAACTTATATGACATGGTGCATGTTTCCACTGGTCTTTACTTATATTGTGACGTAAGTTTTGTGCACATTCCACAACAATATCTATTTTATGGTTGTGGTTCCATCATATGGACCTGCTCATATGGTTTTCCTATTTCTTTAAATTTTACTCTTATTTTAGTCACATATGAAATCAGGTAACAAATGAAATATGCTTAATTTCTTACCTCATCCTCTTACACTATTGGTGATACAGTGGATCCACATATTTTTTAGGCAATCCTGCTCACATATGGTAACCAGAAAAGTATATGAGAGATTAAATTTTTGGTAATATGCCACCACTCATGTAATAGTATACTTATTTTACAATCCTTCACCTGTCTTATGTTATGCTACACAGTATATGGGTGCAGAGTATGACATAGATATATACTTATATAAGTTTCCCTAAAAGCATCCATAATGAAACAATGGAAAATCTGAAATGGGATAATGACAGTATTATGAAAGGAACAGATTGCTACTCATCTTATAGTGGATATGTTGAGTCGCAGGTAGGCACAACAAAAAAACTTCTAAACAAGTAAGCTTTTGGACAAAAGACAATCTACACACACATTCACGCAAACGCAAAAGCATCCATATTTGCAAGTTTTACTAAGGCAAGATTAACAAATGTATACCTTGAGTAATATGTCTTGTCCTTGCGTGACATGCTATATGATCCCACTTATCTGACCTTCATGAACATGCACATGTTGTTTACCATGTTTTCATAAAAAATGTGCTTCTGTTTTAAGTTATCTGTGTAAGCAGATAATAAAAATAACAACAATCTGCTCTTCACCTGCATTGCAACTTAAATTTTGCTACTCACATGCCAGCACAGCACGTACCTTTTAGTTCTGTGGCTGTGTCACATGGACCACCTCATATTACTAACCCCTTTTCTTTAATAATAATTTTTAAAAAAACTTATTTTAACCAACTACAGAACCAAGTGATAGTGGTGTGTACTTATGACTGACTGAAATGGTAAGACACAGGAAAAGCTTAGTAGTCACGAAATGTATATGTTGTATTCCTACTTACCTGGTTTATTATGAAACAGAAATACCTGGATATTTTGTGATGAAGAATTATAGTTACATCAAATACTGTACTGTGCTCTAGAGTAGAATATAATATTTGTGTATCCAGAATAGTTCTGGAGATTACATGGATTTCCAATGAAAAGGTACAGGTACATTTAGGCCTTCAGACGCATGTGGTTCTGTTTCTTCTATGGCACTACACGGTAAAGTTAACACATGTAACTGTCATTTTGTTGTGACTGTCTGCAACTCGACATGTCAACTTGTGGTGCATAGTAATCTATCCTTTTCCTGACATTGTTGATATTCCAACATGGAGTTTCCATTGTTTGCTTCATTATGTTATAGTTATGCACCCTTATTTTTGGGTAAATATATGATATATATTGTTACTAGGTGTGGTGTTCATGCTATAAACCACCCCACTCCACATGTCACCTGCCCCCTCTTGCACCCCCCCCCCCTCTCCCCCCCTACCCCCTCCTTCCCATTTTGCTAAATGTAAGCACAAAATGTTAACATGGCATAAGTAATGAATGCACACTGGAACATGATGTACAACTAAAAAAGTTTTTGAAAGTATGTAAATACATAATTGCCATTTCCTCATCTGTAATGCCTAACAAATATAATGACGATAGATGAAATACATTTAAGTGCGTAACATTACAGATATGAAAATGAGAGTCTTACCCATCAAAATTGGTCAATATAAAAATAGTTTTAAACATGGTCTTAGCTATAAAAAATTATTTAAAGAATATTATTGACAGATCACTCACAAACCCCACACAAACTACGGTCATGTAGAGGCTGTTAGTGCCACCAAGGTTGGAGTCTAGGCACTCGTTGATGACAGAGAAACCAAACTTGATGGTAGCAGTGTAAAAGCAGAAATGCTGAACTCCATTTTCTAATGTTCCCATATAACCAAACATCAATGAGTACTTTCCTCAGTTTAATAGCGCAAACACTCAAAAATGAGTGATGTCTCAGAAGTGTTGAGAAACAGCTGAAACTGGTAAAACTGAACGAAGTTCCAGGGCCAGATGTAATCCATATCAGGTTCCACACATATTATTGTAGCTTATTTAGCTCCTCTTTTAACTGTAGGTCACATCAGTCTACAGAAGAGTAGCAGAAGTATCCACAAAACTACCACCAAATACCCTAGACATACATTTATTGCAAAATTTTTAATGTATTTTGAGCTCAAATGTAATGAGCTACATCGAACAGCATGAACTCTTCCATTCTGTGAAACTTTACTTGGGCTTTTCTCATGACATCCTTAAAGCCATGGGCAAAGGGATCAGGTGGTGAGACAGACCCTGAGGTATCAAGGAACTGTCAGTTTGATAATGGAATAATGTGTTGGGGGTAAAAATTGTAGATGGAGATCAGAGAGTAAGAAAGTTCAAATGGCTGTGGGCTGCCTTAAATATGTAAAGATGAAATGGCTTGCACGGGACAGACTAGAACAGAAAGCTGCAACAAACTAGCCTTCTGATTAAGAATGCTCACATTCTGATGATGAAAGCAAGACCTTCACAAAGATTTACAGAAACTGACTAGCGAAACAGATATTACAAGAAGATGATAATGGGTTTTTATTTATTTATTTAGCGTATGGCATCTACAGAGTAAAATTGCACACATACTATTAATTAATATAATAAACAAATTACAAATATATTATTAAATGATTGATTGCAAACAACAATATGCGAAAGATTAGGGAGACAGCCACTGCAGCTATTACAAGTCCACATCTAAGCAGGTCACCCACTGAACAGCACGTGGAGCAGCATTCATTATATCCCTCCATTCTCCTTCAAACCTCCTTGCAGGACATTGGAAGATCAGGTGAGGGATTGTTTGTTCTCCTGCACCACAGTCGCATTCAGGGTCATCAGTAAGTTTCCATTTGTGGAGAATGGCCTTACACCTGCTGTGGTTAGTCCTCACACGATTAAGTCTGCACCAAGTTCTTCTGGGCATTTGCATTCCTGCCACCGTTATTGAAGGATCAAAATCAGTGATGAGAGGATGGTGATTATTCAGCGACCAGTATTGCCTCCATTCCCTTGCTATGTCGTACCTTTCTGAGAATCTGAGGACTTCGTCTTCCCATATAAGTACCCTGGATTTTAGGCAGGTAGTTGGTAGATGGTTCAATATTTTTCAGATAGGTATATCTTCAGAGACAGAGGGGTCATCAATTTACTTCCATTCTCAGATAGCTGCTTGTTGCCTTCTGAGGGAGGGAGGAGCTATATTGCAAAGCGCTTGAAGCCAGGGAAGTGGTTGATTGCAGAGTTCCTGATGCAATCCTCATGGTGGTATTAAGCTGGACATCTATTTTGTTCGTGTGTGTGCTCTTGTACCAGAATGGGGCGCAGTATTCTGCCACTGAGTAAACAAGAGATTGTGCTGTGGTGCGTAGGGTGTTAGCTTGAGCTCCCCAGGAGGTTCCATTCAGCTTTCATAATATATTATTTCGATTTTTTATCTTTTGACTGGTTATTTCTAGGTGTTTTTTATAGGTTAGTGACCGTTCAAGAGTTATTCCTAGATATTTTGGATGGCTGTTGTGCGTCAATCAGTCATTGCAGAATGTTACTTTTAACTCCCATCTTGCCTCATGATTGTTCAGGTGGAAAACCCTTACCTCAGCTTTATTTGGATTTGGGCAAAGCCTCCATTTTGTATAATACTGGTTAAGAAGTTGAAGGTCCGTACAAAAGAATATGTGACTCCATAGATAGACTAATTTGCACAGACCAGGAAGGATTTAGGAACAAACAGAGCTGCTGTGAACAATTCCTTACCTTAACCTCATACATTGAGCCAGGCTTTCAAAGGGCCCAAAAAAGCTGTGGGGCTTTTGTGGACCTCTCGGCCACCTATGATACCATCTGGCTCGACGGACTCATACTCAAGCTGAAAAAAGCAATCCCTTGCCACAAGACAACTAAGCTTCTGGAAACATGTTGAAAAATTGCTACTTCGGAGTGAACATAGGTCAATCTAGGAGTAAATGCTACACAATAAACAATGGGCTCCCATAGGGATCAGTGTTGGCTTCCCTTCTCTTCAAACTATACATGAGTGACATGCCAACAACTAAATCGCAAAAATTCTGCTATGCAGATGACATTGCAATAGCCACTCAGAGCAAGACATTCGAAGAGGGGAAAGCTACTCTGTCAATGGACCTTCAATTTCTTAACCAGTATGATAATGGGTAATCTTAATGAACATGAAGGACAAAAACAAAAGAACAGTTCATCAGTGGAAAATTCTGGGTTTGACAGCAGAAATTACAAGAGTTCACAGATTGTAGACTTTTAACTTGTCGGAAAGAACATGGCTCTCAAGAAGACATCATTATAGAAGAGGAACACACATTAAATGGACTTGGCAAGAACTATTTTCAACTAAAAATTAAACTGAGATTATTTGTGATGAGCATGGTATTGATTTCAGAATGTCCAGTCACATAAATATCAGCACCTTTACTTAACATGAATGACATTTAGGTACTACTGTCTCAACTAGGTGCATTAAAACAGGAAAGTGGTCACTAGAATACAAGTGATTTATTGCTCCCATTAAAGCAGTGTCTACAAAAGTAGGTGAGCATACTGAGAGATCCGTAGCAGGGAATGGAGAAGACATGGCCACTAAAAAAGCATATTCTCTACAAATCTACCCACGATAAGTGTTGCAGCAGCTTTAAATGAAGATAGGGCATATTATTTTTACTACTTGTGGATCATAAATCAATATAGCTATCGCTTGTAGTTTAGTGCTACTGGTGATGGGTGAAGACTGGTGAGTCTCTAACAAACTTACTAACTGCATTCTTCATCCTTTCACCACCCCCATTCCTCCAACAAATCTTGAATCCCCTTAGCATGAGGGAAATGTCTTGATTTGTGTCTGTAGCAAATACGAGGGCTATCCACAAAGTACATTACGTTTTGGAATTAAAAATAAATAAAGTATTGGAAATTTTTTTATTATATACAGATGAAAACCACACTTAAATACTACTTTTCTACATAGTTGCCATTTAAATTAAGGCACTTATCACAGCGATGGATGAGCTTGGAAATTCCTTCGTCGTAAAATTCGGCCGCCTGAGCCTTCAACCACGTGGTTACCTCTTCTTGAAGCTGTGCGTCATCATCAAAACGCTGCATAGCCAACCACTTCTTCATTGCTGGGAATAAGTGGAAGTCGCTCGGTGCCAGGTCGGGACTGTACACTGGATGAGGAAACAACTCCCACTTAAAAGATTCAAGAACTTCACGAGTGGCATTTGCCATGTGGGCCCGGGCGTTGTCGTGAATCAGCAAGATCTGAGCCCAACTTTCCCCTGTGCTTGTTTTGTATTGCTCTTCTGAGGTTGTGCAGAGTTTGGCAATACCTTTGAGAGTTTATTGTAGTGCCTCTTTTCAGGAAATCCACAAAAATCACACCTTTTCTGTCCCAAAACAGGTAACCACGTGGTTGAAGGCGCAGGCAGCCGAATTTTACGACGAAGGAATTTCCAAGCTCGTCCATCGCTACGATAACTGCCTTAATTTAAATGGCAAATATGTAGAAAAGTAGTATCTAAGGGTGGCTTTCATCTGTATATAATAAAAAAAATTCCAATACTTTATTTATTTTTAATTCCAAAGCGTAATTTACTTTGTGGATAGCCCTCGTATATGGAGGAAGGTTTGCTCCTCTATTTGAGTCTTCTAATAATTCAAACTCTACTGATGTATGGTTACTATTTTTCAAGGCTTGTGAGTGAGTGAGTGGGAGCAGGGGGGGGGGGGGGCACACATGGAGGATTAATATATGGTTCTGTTACCACTGTCTCTACATGGTGGTGCAAAATTTGGAAAAAGTGCAAAAATGCATGCTTGAACATAAATGCAGACGCTAGCTTAGCCTGCAGGCTGCACTGTCATATCTGACCACAAATGGCTTCTCAATACATTTCAGATGTCAGTCATGATCAGAACAGCATTCTGTGTTGTGAGTGCATTGTATTGGGGACTTCAAACATGGGGACAAATTGTTGGTGCTGATAAGTAATTGAAAAAGTGCATTTTAACCATCCGGCATTTATTTTAAAATCTTATGTCTACTGATTTTGGTTGTGGACCATCTTCACAGGACCGAAGGTGAAAAACAGATAAGGTAAAATCATATTTCACGTTCCTTTTATGCTGATACAACTTCACAGTGAGAATCCACGAACAACATGCAAAGACAGCACTTACAGTCGTCTGTCAGGTGTTTCAAGAGGCACCATATCAAAGATTTACCGTATATCTCTTACAGGGAAAATGGAAAGAAAAGAACATCATCTCTTAAATCACAATGCGGAAAAAATGTGTGTGACCGACAGTCATTCAAGAAGACTGTGACAGTAAATAAGTGGAAGACAATTGCAAAAGTCATTTTAAACTCAACATTACACTCACAAACCCCATCAGCACGAAAACAACATAAAGGAAGCTCAGAAGCAAGAAATTGGAGGGTGAGCTGGAATTATAAAAGCACTCATCAGTGATGCAAATGTCCGTAACAGCAAAACATGGCGTCGAAACCATAATACCTGGACTATGGAGCAATGGAAGAACATCATTTGGTTGGGTAAGTCTTCTTTTACACTGTTTCCAACTTCTGGCTGATTTTACATCCCACGAGTAAAACACGGCAGGGGTTTAGTGAGGGTTTGGGCAGCCATATCATACTAAGAGGGAGGTTTGAAAAGTTCTCTGGACAGAATACAAAAAAAAGTATTTAAACCACTGAAACTTTTTTTTAATTTTTCATTGTAGTCTCCTTGTAGATTAATTCACTTGGTCCAAGAATGTTCCAGTACCTTGATCCCATATTGAAAATGAGTTTCCTCCACACCTGCAAAATAGTTGTCAACCTCAGCTGTCAATTCTTCGTTTGAAGTGAATCTTCGACAATCAAGGAAAATTTTTCGGTTTTGGTGAGAGATGGAAGTCTGATGGAGCCATGTCAGGTGAATAAGCTGGGTGTGGCAACAATTCATACCTTAGTTCATGTAATTTTGCCGTGGCGACTGCACGTGTGTGGGCGCGTATTGTCTTAATGGAACATGACTTTCTTCCTTGCTAAATTTGGCCTTTTTTCGTGTAACTTTTGTTGCAATTTGTCCAGGAGGTTAGCATAGTATTCTCCAGTAATTGTTTGTCCAATGGGGAGATAATCTACAAACAGAATTGCCTTCGCATCCCAGAACACTGATGCCATGACCTTTCCCGCCGAAGGAACTGTCTTTGCTTTCTTTGGTAGTGGAGAATCAGCATGTTTCCCCTGCTTTGATTGTTGTTTTGTCTCTGGGGTGTAGTAGTGCACCCAAGTTTCAGCTGTGCTCACAAACCAACGCAAAAAAAAACTTGTTTATTTCTCCTAAAACGGGCCAAACATTGTTCCAATCTGTCCATTCTTATGCGTTTTGGATCCAGCATCAAGAGTTGTGGCACTCATCTTGCAGATAAATTTTTTCATTTCTAATTCTTCAGTTAAAATGTGATATACCCTTTCAGATGACATCCAGCACTTTCAAATGGTGATCCTCCATGACCATTTGTGCACTTTAGCAATGATTTCTGGAGTAGTGACACACCTTGGTCGACAACTATGCAGATTGTGATCTAAGCTCTCTTTACCAAATTTAAATTCATTTGTCTGCTTTGCAACAGTTGAATATGAAGGAACAGAGTCCCATAGTCTATTGTGGAGATCGGCATGAATGAGCTTTGCTTTCATACTTCATACGATGAACTTAATCACTGCTCGAATCCTGATTTTTTTCCATCTTTGCAAATCACTATGCGGGAACAACAACAGAGTGACGTCACTGCCACAGTTCTCTTCCAGAGCACTGAAATGGCATGTGTTTACAGGCAACAGTCCAATGAATACTCTCCTTGCGCTAGCACTGACCTCTTGTGGTGATTCCGAGAACTTTTTAAACCACCCTGGTATTCCTGTTACTCTGCAAGACTGTATTACGGCCCAGGCTTATGTGATCACTCTGGCTGATCAAGTCCATCACATGGTACAATATTTCTTCCCCAATGGTGATGCTGTCTTCCAGGATTACAGAGTCCCTGTTCACACAACTCAAATCATCCAGGACTGGTTTCATGAACACAAGGACGAATTGTCCCATCTTCCTGGCCACCTCAGTCAACAGTTCTCAATATTGTATAGCTTTTGCGGTCTACTTTGGATAAAAAGGAGCATCATCATTTCTGACCTCAATCGTTGTTAACCGAACTTGACATTGTTTTGCAGGAGGAATGGTACAAGAGTCCCTTGAAAACCATACAGGACCTGTACTAACCCATTCCGCTGGAAGCTATTTCAAATGCCAATGGTTTTCCTACATCATTTTAGGCATGATAATGTCTTATGTTTTTTTTTATGTTTCTGTATTTTTGTTTACCCCCCCCCCCCCCCCCCCAATCCTTGTATGTCTATAGCTCTGTCATCAGAATATGTAGATGTTGGAGTTTTCTGATCGTATGGTTTTTCACTCAAGTTTCTTAGTAATTGGTTTATCTCTGATTGCCGCCTTCTCCTTCTGTGCCGAGGAAGGCGAAACTGTAGCTGGAGATAAACCATCTAAATTTAGTAACTGATGGACCAGTTAAGTTGCCTGAAATGATTTAAAAGTGACTTGACATTTTGTACAATGCATTGCAGCCAGCATTACACGTTTCTGTTTGCAATGAGGCACTACTCCACACATCTGGTTTAATGAATGGTAAATTATGTATTAAAGCTAGTTGGCGGTAACTTATCTGCTTCAGCATATGGTAAGCTCTCAGCTCCAGACTCAGTATTTACCTAAGCAGTTAACGCATCATGACAGGGATGAGAACGAGATCCCTGGTTCAAGGGCAGCTTGATTACATGGTCTGCACATTGCATTGCCCTTATGTGCCAAGTATGGCCAAACTGCTGGCATTTGAAGTTCCTTAGAAGATTTTGACTGAAAGGTCTTTCTTACAGTCAATGAAGCTTGCCTTAAGATCCTCAGGTAACAACTGCACACTGAAAGTTAATAAGAATGAATTCTCTCTCAAACTTTTTCACTATAGTGCATGTCTTCATGATGCCTTTTAGTTTATTATTCCTGCAGTTCTGCTGTAATTATGCCCATTATATCTCAGCATGATCCTTCTCAACATTTAATTACTACAAAAACATTCCGTACTGTTAGATGTGTTCTGTTACTATCTCTAATAGAAGCTTCATTAGGAGGGCTTACCAAGCCAAGCTATATAATTCATTTCAGTGTGTTTATTTCCTACTGGTACACACTTTCTGTTGGGAGTGTTATTAGTTAAGAGACATCATGACAATGTTGCTGTGAACAGCTAGGGACATACACACTCCCTCCAGGCAGAGCTCCACTTGCGGAGTAAGTATAACACAATCAATGTGCAACAGGTTCCTCAGAGATAGCCCAGCAATTACTGTTTCGTCTAAACAGCCAGCTTCCCCATCAGGCTCAACGCACCTTGAGGATGAGGGTTCTTTATTTTTATTTTTCTGAAAATAGATGTACCTTTCTCACAACTGGATGAGTTATGCCAAGTTCTTCATCCTCCATAATATATAACATTCCACAATCACAAATAACAGTTACTGTAGAAGCATGCCCCAAGGTTACAATAATGGCCAGACCTCTGCATGCGATCTTCCCAGTTTCCAGACCTGTGCACAGTCATTACTGGCTGCCACTACTGAGGGAAAGAATAGGACAGCCACAGATTAGACACAGGGTTGAAGAAAGAGAAAAAGCGATGCATTACAGTAAAGACTGGGGCCCTGTTTGCCTATTACTTACTCACAAGAGTTGTGAGCAACCCTGGTGGGGGGAAGGTGTGTGGGCGAAAGAGTATTTTATCAAAAATAAAAAAAATACTGTGCAAGATGTGATTATAGCCTAGTAAAACACAGAGTAAAATTAGACACAAAGCAATGGAGAGAGATGAAAAAATGGATCAGGGAAGAAACTGGAGTAGAAGATTTTAAGTGACTGTAAAGAAGATGGAATGAAATGTAGCCTGACAAATGGATGGAAATGGATCTATAATTCCTCTGGTGAACTCCAAGGGAAGACGAGAAAGTAAACTAGATGTCTCCTCCATTTCATTTTCATTACTGACACTGTTGTTGTAGTCTTCATCTTCGGTATGAAGACTGGTTTGATGCAGCTTTCCACACAAGTCTATCTAGTACTCACCCCATCATATTAGGCAGTGGTCATTCAGGATGATGACAGTTCAAATCTTCGTCTGCCCATCCCTATTTAGGCTTTCCATGGTTCCCTGAATCACTCAAGGCAAATGCCAGGATGGCTCATTTCAAAGGACACAGCCCATTTATTCCTTATCCTCCTCTCGCCTGAGCTTATGTCCTGTCTCTTAATTATCTCGTTGCCGAAGGGACATTAAACCCCAATCTTCTTTCCTTCCTCCTCCTTATCTGCATTAATTACTGTGCACAACTATTTGAACCTGTTTACTGCAATCAAACTGTGGTCGCTATCTACAATTCAGTCGTCCCCCCTCCCCCTCCTGAAACTTACTTCCTGTACCAAACTGACAACTGTCTGATTTCTCACGATGTGCCCTGTCAATTTATCCCTTCTTTTAGTCAAGTTGTGCCAAAATTTTACTATCTCCCCTATCTGAATGAAGAGTGACTAGTTATTACAAGCAATAAGCCCAAAATTTATGATGAACAAATGATTTGGCACTTGTTGTGTAAAGTGGGTAGAAAGCATGATTCCATCATTTTCTTATCATGTATTTGAATTTTTAGGCATTACTGAGTACCTCTCACATTTATTTGTGTTAACAATGAGAATACATTTATTATTTATTAAGAAGTAGATACAATTATCACAAATGCAAACATCTGACAAGATGGTAGCATTTTGGGGCATTAAAATTTTACACAAGAAGAATACAAAATAAGGGTTGTCAACTTCCCAATTGCCACACTAATGTAACAGATGTTAAAATATGGTTCCTTACATCCAATTAATCACGATTCCAGTTACTCAAACTGGTTACCAAGTTGGATCAATTGGAGGGGAGAGGGGAGGGGCCAGTGAGGAAGGGGGAGGGGGGGGGGGGGGGGAAGAATTATACAGTGCTGATAATAACTAGTGAACACAGTATGCTGGCTCAAAGGGTCAGATGATGAAGCAGTAGGTGTATACATTAATTATTATGAAGTATAGAGTATTTACCTTACATGTCCTTTTGAGAAGATTTGGTGTCCATTTATCGAAATCTGCTAATGGTTTACGAGGGTCATGTCTACGAACTGTTTTCGTTGGACTGGGAATTACGCCTTTCCGTGACACATTTGTATTTATACAGAAGTTATTTACACCAGCTGTTTTCACTTGAGGAGCATCTACACCACTGCTTAGTTCAGTTGCAGGATTATGAGGGTTATTTACAGTGGCAGTTTTCATTTGTGAGGAGTTGTTAGCATCACCTGACAGGTTTGTAGCTGTATGAGCATTACTCCCACAAGATCTTTTAACTTGAGGAGAACTCACATCACTCCTTGGCACACTTGTACTTGTAGAAGTCAATTTGCTGACTGTGACTGTGACATCCTCATGAGTTTTGGCTGTTTCAACATTTAATGCAGCCTTACTGTCATTCTGCTTGACAACTGTTATAGTAACATCTTGCTCATCAAAACCCTGTTTGAAATTGAACAGAACATTATCTTTGCAATAATTTATACATTACAGGAATTTTTAAAATTTCATCTTTGAGGAACTATTCTACAAAAATGGTGTTTCACATAAATGTAAGCAGTGTCTCTGGCATTCACAGGATCCAATAATCCCCGAGGACAGCAGCAGCGATCCCCTTGTCATGTTTTGGACTGTCACAGATAATAGGACAGGTGGCAAGTGAGAATAAGCCATCCAAGTTAGGAGTGACTTTGGAAATAACTCCAAGAAAATCGTTGCACCATTTAACACTTCAGACTTGTGCATCAGTCGCATCTGCTCACAAAATTGTGCACAAACTGAAACTGAAACATTACAGAGTAACAGTGTGTCATGTGAACAATTCAGATTCTCTTGTTAGACATAAGTACTGCAATCAGCTATTGTAATCCGTTTATAATGGAGACATTAATCCTTAAATGCTCTTCGTGTCTGACAATGTATTGCTGCTTTTAGCAAAGTATGTGAATTCTGAGAACGATGTTGGAGTACTGTAAATCCTCACCAGTTACATCTGCATTATGTGAAAACAGAAGTGCGTTGTACAATGAATGCAACTTGAAGTACTGAACCAATATTTCCCCAGACAAGAACTTCTGACAGATGTGTGTGCAATATACAACAACCCTTTTTCAGAGAACTAACATATCTAAAAGATTAAAAGTTATTTAATACAAGAACATATGTGACAGCATTGCAAGGTATATTTTATGACAATAAAGTTCCCATCTAAGAGTAGCACTACTGACAACAGTCTGAAGGTTAAATGGTGCCACAAATTTCTCATACTTCCTTCTATGGTTGTTCCTAACTTGTGTAGTGTATACACAGTTAAAGCCAATACACCATCCGCCACTACCAGAGAGAACATACCCAAGCATCACTCGGTAGTGACAGCTTGCCAACAGGGGGGCAACATCAGAGGTAGCACTTGCATCACATGTGAAACACCCTGAATTTGCTAATTGTCTTATTTTTTCAGTGAAGTAGTGTGTAAATCAAAGAAATGTATGTAAAAAGACTAAAATTTCAATAAAAACATGGACAACAACAATAAACTAGCAACCACAGCTACCACAACAATACTGTGGTAACAAGAAAACCACAACAATAACAATGAAACTATTTTTGCAAATTTTATTGCCAATTTTTAGGCTTCAATATTATTTCTAACACAACTACTTTTGTACATACTCCTTGCACTAGATCAAAGGGAATAAAAATTACTTTTAAATACCTTTCTCTTTTGGTTCCTCAGAACAGATGATGACGCTGAAGCAGATGAACAACCTGTTACAGGCTGAGATCTTTCTGCTGTAACTACATCCTTGATGGTCAAAGACTGTTTTTTTGCAATAATTTGGCTTAAGGTGGTTGACGTATCCACATTATTCCCTTTCTTTGTAGGCAACAGAACAGCTTGACCATTTTCCACTTTGGTTATTAACCCAATACTTGCCAATTCTGAAGGTGTAAGAACAAACACTTTTACATTTTCTGTTTCTTTGTTTTTGCATGTTCTTGCACTCTCCCGTGTGTTATTCTGAGAATCCATGAAACACTTTAAGAAAAATGCACAGTGCTACTGGCTCTGCAGTGCAATTCACATTTTCAGTAACCTGTAGGAAGAAAGCAAATTAAGTTCATTGTATGAAAAATTTCTGATTCAGTGAATGTTACAAATTGCTGCTAAAAAAACAAAAGTCTCCTTCAACATAGTTTCCTCCACTTCTTTTTACAGTATTCTTGGGTTGTTCTATCTTACCTCTTCCTCCTCTTTCCCCTAGGCAAATTAATAAGACACATTTCCACTTACTTAAATGACAACCTAAGTGGGAAAAATGCTGCCTTCATTGGTTTTGATACCTACAATGAAGAAGAATAATCTAGGGCCATGGAAAATAGGTCTGATAACCCAAAACACCTACCACCACACCGAAAGCTATTATAGGCACAGGACATGGCAAGAAAATCAAACAAGCAGACCAGAGACAAATGGGTGATTATTCTAGCAAATTACAAATAGAGCCAAAAATGGAGAAATTCTCTGACATTATTAACACTGACATCTAGGAAACATTGAAGCTTATCAGATATACATGTAGTGCTGTCATGAGGATCTATGGAATGTGGTTGGACAGTAGAACAATGAATAGGCAACAAGGTGTTGGATGTCCATACCTCATCACAGAACTTTGAGGTCATCTCTACATGTTCCAACGTTGGCACAATGACATCATCAACAAAGGTTGCATTGAGTAGGGAATTATCAAGATTAGGCTGTGGATCAATGAAAAATGTAGTATCTGCTAGGATGAATCACATTTCTTGTCACAAAAGGTTGACATGTCCAGATAAAAGAATACTCTAAACATGCAACCCCCCATGGATGCAGCATAGCGATGCTGAAACATGCTATGGGGGATGTGCATCTGGGCTTACATGGGACCTATGATAATAATCAAAGGCACCATGACAGCTACCAGAACTTTACTGCGGACCATCTGCATCCCTTAATGCTCGATGTCTTCTGCGACGGTGATGGCATCTTCCCCCCACCAATGCTACAAGATCAAAACTGTGCTAAAGTCATTTGACGACCACGATAGAAAAATCATCATGTATTAGCCACACAATCCACCTTGTGGAAGACATATAGGACACAACTACTGAGCACCAGTTCTGCATCCACATACCACCCGCTGTGTCATTTAAGGGACTAGCGTATGTGATTTAGTTACTGTAGTGGATATTCTGACAATTGTATTGTGTTACATCTAATTTTACCTTAAAGAGGAGTCTACATTTATCATAAATTAAATCTGTTTTCAAGTTTGCTAACAACTATAATTAACATTAAAACAATTTTGGAAACTAACAATTTTGCCACAGGTTTTTGTGTTGCCTTAATAGAAATCTTGTTTTGTGGATTCCTGCAATAAAATGGCAACTTTTTAGCTCAACAGATTAAAAGATAGTCAGTTATTTTTTCACTGCCCTGTAATACATTTCACCAGCCAAAATGCAGCCCCACTGTGAATACTGTTCTCGAACACAAGATGAATAGGTTCACATTCATAAGCAGCTGGAAATTGCCCCGACTACTGTCCAACAATTGGCAGCTGCTGCGTATTGATGTGTTGGAAGTGCTCCCAAGAGTTTTGTACCTGTGATACTAGTAGCAGAGGTACCTCAAGTACTATCTTCTACTGTCGATCCTGTCTGCTCTGCAGAAAGTACAGAATCTGTCAATACCCGTCCTCTTGATTATGAGTGGCAGGTCAAAGGTAGACCTAGGCATCTTGTACAGAATGGATGCAGACCAGGGAGAACTCAGACTGTTGCACCAATCACCCAACCAAAAAGTTTCAGATGCAGTCTTTTACTGAAATTGAAACCAAACCAGTGGCTCTCACTTCACCTGTTTGGAGAAATGTGTTTTGTCCAGTGTCAAGAGGAGACAAACACAAAAGGGTAAGGCCTATTATCACTGGCAGCTCAATACAGTGAACGATGGTACTCCTTAGGGAAATGACAGCAAGGAATGGCAAAGGACACCAGCTGCACTCAGTGTGTATGCCTGCGGGTGAGGGATGGGGTGGGGTGGGGGGTGGGGGTTGAGGATGGGGTTGGGGGAGGGGGGGGGGGGAGAGTTGCCCATTAAACATGTTTAAGAAGCTATTCCAGCAGCCACTGAGGAGACAGGGTGCAACCAACTCCATATTGTAGCGCACAATGGGACATATGATGCCTGTTACCTGGGCTCCAAAGTCATATTTGAGTCATTCCAATGACTGGCAGGGAAGGTTGAGAAGATCAGCCTTGTGCATGGAGTTTCAACAAAGGTTACAACTTGCACCATTGTCCCCAGAACTGATTGTTGCACTCTGGCTTTGAGTTGAGGAGAAGAACTGAACCAGAGACTTCGAACGTTCTGACCAACTATGTTGTGACTTACTGGACTTGCATCATAGGATTGAGAACTTCAGGGTCCCCCTATATGGTTCAGGTGTGCACTGCACATCACAGGCTTCAACTCAGGTAGCTGACTGTGTGTGGGACATACACAAGGGTTTTTTAGACTAGGCGGCTCAACATCCACTCCAGATAATAATTGTAGAAAACACAGAAGTAGCAGTGCTATGGTCAGTAGCGCATAAATACCCAGATCATGCAATACTAGTTGGATGCGATTTTAACCTACCGAGTGTAGACTGGGATGGCTACAGATACATTGCAGGGAGTACAGACAGACAGACGGACATGCCTCCCTCATGTGAGGGTATTAAAAACCTAATGGTAAACCGCCAAAGTGTTCCTAACAAAGTGCCACAGTTTGAAGCACTCATGAAGAGTGGTGAATCTTAAATAATACTAGGTACAGAATGCTGGCAGAAACCTGAAACTGATACACAGTGATATTTTTGGGAACATTTAAATGCATATCAAACAGATAGGCTAATGGAAAATGGAGGTCGAGTTGAAATGAAATGTCGTGTGGCTAGGGTCTCCAGTCGGGTAGGCTGGTCACCTGGTGCAATTTTTTTGAGTTGACGCCACTTCAGGGACTTGTGCGTCAATGGGGATGAGATGATGATAATGATAATGATGAAGATGAAGACCATGCAACACCCAGTCCCTAAGTGGAGAAAATCTCTGACCCAACTGGGAATCGAACCCAGGCCCCTTAGCATGGTATTCCGTTGCACTCAGCTGTCAGGGCGAACTACTCACCAGTTAATATGCAGCAAGGGATGTCAGACGGCATTTTACTGGTAAACTGTCGAAGTATTCATAATAAAGTTCCCAAATTTACTGCCCTACAGGAAAATTCTCATGCTCAAATTATTCTTGGAACCGACAGCTGGCTGAAACCAAAGGGGAAAGCTCTGAGATATTAGTGAATCATGGAATGTATATTGGAAAGAAAGATTTGAGGCCATTTGAGGGAGGAATGTTCATTGCAGTTGACAACAGTACTGTCTCTGTTAAGGTCGAAGTTGAGTGTGACAGTGAAGTTATCTTGTCACATACAACGCATGTAGATGAAATCAAGTTAATTGTTGGATGTTTTTACTGGCCACCCAATTCCGCTCTGACAGTTCTAGAATCATTCACTGCAGGGGGTACACACAGACAGACATCCGAAATACTTCTAAACACGTTTTCTGAAAATTGTCTTGTGCAGCAAGTTCGGCAGCCCACACACAATTAAAATATTTTAGACCTTGAAGCTACAAATAGGCCAGAACTTACTGATACTGTCGGTGTAGAAATGGGGATTAGCGATCATGATGCCATTAAAGCAATTACAATTACAAAGGTTAATAAAACAGACAAGAATGCTCCGAGAGTATTTCTGCTAGACAGAGGAAAAAAATAGTTGTTAGCACCTCACTTAGACAGTGAATTTCCATCATTTAGTTCCAGTAAGATGGATATAGTGGAATTATGGGCAATGTTTAAGCAGACTGTAAATAGTGCTCTGGAGAGTTGTGTGTCTAGTAAGTGGATAAAGGATGGAGAAGATCCGTCATGGTTTAATAACGAAATTCGGGAGATGCTGAGGAAGCAAAGGCTTTTGCACTCTCAGTTAAAAAGAGGATGCACAAATGATGACAAGCAAAGGTTAGTAGACATTCGTGCACCTGTGAAAAGATCTATGTGCAAAACATACAACTACCACCATCACACCTTAGAAAAAGGTCAGGTGGATAACACAAGAAAATTCTGGTCCTATATAAAATTGCTGAGCAGATCTAAGGCCCCCATTTAATCCCTTGCTAAACGGTCTGGTGTGGCAGTTGAAGATAGCAAAAGGAAAGCCGAAGCTTTAAATTTCACGTTCAAGAAACCATTCACACAGGAGAATGGTGCAAACATACCCTCATTTGACCATACGACAGACTTCCGTATGGATAACATAGTAATGAGCATCCCTGACATAGAGATACAACTGAAAGATTTGAAAGCAAGTAAATCACCAGGTCCAGATAGAATCCCAATTCAGTTTTGCAATGAGTACTCTAAGGCATTGGCCCCTTACCTAGCCTGCATTTATCATGAATCTCTCACCCAGCAGAAAGTCTCAAATGACTGGTAAAAAGTGCAGGCAACTACAGTATATAAGAAGTAAACGAATGGGTCTGCTATGTTACAGACCAATATCCCTAACCTTGCTTAGCTGCAGAATCCTTAAATATATTCTCAGTTTGAATACAATAAACTTTCTTGAGACAGAGAAGCTTATGCCCATGAATCAGCATGGTTTTAAAAAGCATCACTCATGGAAAACTCAGTTTTTCCTTTTCTCACTTGATATACTATGAACTATGGATGAAGGGCAACTGCCAGATTCCATATTTCTAGATTTGTGGAAAGCATTTGGCACAGTACCCCACTGCAGACTATTAACAAAGGTACAAGCATATGTAGTAAGTTGATAAATACGTGATCGGTGTGAAGACTTCTTAAGTGATAGAACCAAGTATGTTGTCCTTGAGGGTGAGTGTTTATCAGAGACAAGGGTATCATCAGGAGTGCCCCAGGGAAGTGTGATAGGACTGCTGTTGTTCTCTATACACATAAATGATTTGGTGAATAAGGTGGGCAGCAATCTGCAGTTCTTTGCTGATGATGCTGTGGTGTAGGAAAGGTGTTGAAATTGAGTGACTGTAGGAAGATACAACACAACTTAGATAAAATTCTGGTTTGTATGATGAATGGCAGCTAGCTCTACATGTGGAAAAATGTACATTAATGTGAACGAATAAGAAGACCAAATCTGTGAAGTTCGGATACAGTACTACTAGTGTCCCGTTTGACACAATCAAGTCATTTAAATATCTGGGCGTAATGCTGCAAAGCAGTATGAAATAGAATGAGCATATGAGAACTGTTGTAGGGAAGGCAAATGGTCAACTTTGCTTTATTGAGAGAATTTTAGGAAAAAGTGGTTCACCTGTAAAGGAGACTGCATACAGGATGCTGGTGGAGCCTATTCTTGAGTACCGCTCAAGTGTTTGGGAACTGTACTACATCGGATTGAAGGAAGACATCAAAGCAATTGAGAGGCGGGCTCCTAGATTTGATTCCAGGAGGTTCAAACAACATGTATGTGTTACGGAGGCACTTTGGGAACGCAAAATGCCCTGGAGGGCAAATTCAAATTTATTTTCTGCTCATAACACACAATTTTACACACACAGGCAATGTCAATAAATGGCAATTACAGCATCATTTGAGCACACACAGAAGTTTTATCTATTATTATTTAATTCATACAGTAGGACAGTTATTCACTCTGCAGCGAACAGTTGGTTTTATTCATAATTTAGTGCCAGACCTATATCTAGGACAGGGTTGTTACTTACATTATTATTTATATTGGTCAGGACTTTATGGATAAACCACTGTTTAAGTTTCTATTTAAAAGTATCTGCAGTTATCATCTTAACATCATTTGGTAGAAAATTATAACCAATAGTTCCTTTTACATGCTAGATTTTGACTTCTAATATTAACCTTCTGTGAACCATATGTAAATCTGTTTTATGTCTCATATCAGGGTTGTGAATTCGCATGTTGCTTTTACAAACTTTAGTATCGTATTCCGCTACTATAGTGGTTTGTAGCTTACAAATGGCATAAACTGTGAGATTATTAAAGCAAGTAAAAAGGCTTTAACAAGATGTTCCTTGTTTAACTTTTTACTACAGTCTTCAAGGTTCTTTAGTGGATTATAATAAAAGGATGCAAACATGTGGAAGTCGTGTCAGTCCACGGAGCATGAATGGGTAACCGAAGTGTTTCAGGTGACAGCTCATGATAAGTGGGAAGTCCAAGTTTGCGCCCCAGTCTGATACAAATTTTCGTAAGTCTGTACCTAATTCAGCTAACGTGAAAGAATTCACAGACGGAGAATCAAGTTGGAAATCTTTAGTAATTAAGTTACCGCAGTATTCTCTGTATTATATATAGACCTTTTCCTGATGTGTGATTAACCTGCTGCTTCCATGATTCCAAGAAATCTGGTCATCTATGTATAAGCTCAAAAAATTACATACCAAACAGGTCTTTAACAAAATCATGGCATTTACAATATTTTGTCTGTTTTGATGACATTTGTACTTTCTATGTTAACTTTCAAGTTCTCTATTTCAAAATGAGCTCTTGACTTTTCAACAAAGAACTGGATTTCTTCAATAAGGCGGGGATTACCGCCTGCTCAAAAGACAACGCGTGTGCCACTGGCATACATAGTGGTCAGATGACTACATTTCTTGTATTCTAATCAGGACTACCCAGAAACAATCAAAAATGGTTCAAATGGCTCTGAGCACTATGGGACTCAACTGCTGTGGTCATTAGTCCCCTAGAACTTAGAACTACTTAAACCTAACTAACCTAAGGACATCACACACATCCATGCCCGAGGCAGGATTCGAACCTGCGACCGCAGCAGTCGCACGGGTCCGGACTGCGCGCCTAGAACCGCGAGACCACTGCGGCCGGCCCAGAAACAATCCATTAATTCTGTATTAAGTAAGTGTTCTTTTCTCTTTTCTGGGATTTTGTGGTAATATTTTATGAGACTGATACTGCAATTAATAATTTAGTCATAGCACATCAGCACTTACGACAAAGATACACTATACAGATGGTCAGTTTGCACAAACAATAATCTTCTAAGATGCAAATCATTATCAGAATAAATACTGAGTTATGTACAGTATCAAAGAACCCTAACATGAAAATGAAATAATGGTTCGCTCTGCCAAAAATGCAAGGAATGCGTAATTTTACCATGTACACCAGTGAATGACATAGAATTTCCAGACACAGTTACGCAATTCTCATCTATCGTCTAATACTTAACACTGATAAACATAATAAACAGAAGTCTTCTGCCTAATATACAACAAGCAGAACTAGTCCTTTTTGCAGATGACACTAGTAATGATAAAATGCCAAGTATACATACAGAAACAGAAGAAATGGTAAACAACATTCTTAAAAGCATCATTGACTGCTTTTCTACAATTGATCTCATCCTCAATTTTAAAAAGACACATCATATTGAGTTCTGGCCATCACGGTATACTACACCAATGAAAAGTAACACATGGTGAAGAAATAATAAACAGGATGGAAACTTCAGAATTCTTTGGTGTCCATACTGATGAGAATTTAAACTGGAAAAAGCACATTTTGGAACTCCTACAACAACTAGTTCAGCCATATTTGCACTTTGAATCATTGCAAATCCTGGAAAGAGACAAACCAGCAAGCTGACATAATTTTCCTTCAATAAATTTCAAAAAATTAGAAAAGGGAAATGGATAAGATGAAGTTAGATATAGTGGGAGTTAGTGAAGTTTGTTGGCAAGAGCAACAGAATTTCTGATGATGTGAATAGAGGGTTATAAATACAAAACTGAAGAGAGTTAATGCAGAAGTAGGTTTAATAATGATTAAGAAAATTGGAATGTGAAGAGCCTAGTGAATGCCTAATCGTAGCCAGTTTAGACATGAAAAGTCCACATCTACCACAGTAGTACAAGTCTGAATGTCAACTAGCTTCACAGATGATGAAGAGATTGAAGAAATGTATGATGAGATAAAAGTGTTAAGGGAGACAAAAATTTAATTGTGATGGTTGACTTAGATACAATATTAGGCAAAGGAAAAATATTAGGTGAATATGGAACAGGGCATAGGAATGAATGAGGAATCAGCCTGGTAGAATTTTGCACTGAGCATAATTTAATAACTGCTAATCCTTGGTTTAAGAAAGCTGTGTACGTCGAAGAGACCTGGAGACACTTCTGTTGTGACTCGCCAACCTTTCAAAGTGCCGCCGCGCAGTTACGCGTGTCCTCTACATGCGGCGCTGTCTGCCAGCCATGCATCAGCAGCCTCACCTAAGCGGCCAGCCAGCCAGCAGCCGCTAGACTTGGACTCAGTTATGATTTGACTGTTAAAGTGTACACACGTCATACTCTGTTTACTTGATCTGTGACTTTCTTGTATTGCATCTTCATTGAAATATATTTGTTCAACTTGAAGTTATAAAAATTGGCGACGAGGTAGTGAAATTTATTTTCCTTCGTTGACCCACATGTTTCCATGGCTACTTTAGAGCAACTATTGCAAGGTCTCATAGAACAGCAAACGCTTCTCACAACTGCGATTCGTGATTTCGTCGCGGCATCAAATGCGGGGCTGATTTCGTTGCGGCATCAAATGCGGGGCATCTCTCGTCGTTGTCTCTACTACTTTTCCTCCTTACGACGAGTTGGCAGAATACTGGTCTGATTATGAAAAATGTCTTCGACAGCACTTCTTGGCATTTCATGTCGCGGATGAACAAACATGTAAGTCTCTGTTCCTTTCATGGATTTCACCTCGAATGTATCAGTTGTTGTCGCAATTGGCTCCTTTGAAAGATACTGCGTCTTTGTCCTTTGCTGAAATGTGCTCACTTCTGTCCGTCTATTTTCAAAAGCAAACGCATGTGGTAGCCTCTCGTGTTGCCTTTTATCATTGTCAAAAACAACTGAATCAATCCTATCACACTTGGGATGCTGAACTTCACGGCCTCAGTAGAAAGTGTCAATATGTTACTGAAGTTCACAAAAAATCATACACCGAATCCATGGTACGGGATGCTATTATCCGATCAGAGCCCGACAAAGAAGTTAGGCAACGTGCCCTTCGGTTGGCAAATCTGACTCTAGATGAAGTCCTATCCATCGCTCAGTCTTTTGAAATTTATCGCGCCGCTGGAGCGCAAATAGAGGCATGTGGCGACGTCGGGGAAATACAACCTCTGTGCGATATTGACGAAGCGTGTGGCGTGTCCCCAGCGGCCGACGTGGCCGCAGTACCCTCCCAAGTGCAGCCTCGGCCTAACCGTAAACAACCCTCTAAGAAACTGCAGCAAAACCCACAGCAACTTCCTTCAAGTCCGTGGTGTTTTACGAAACATTCATGAGAAGATTGTCCACAACGTTGGGCCGTGTGTGACAAATGCAAAAAAAAAGGGTCATGTGTCATGTGGAAATCCGACCGCATACATGATGTCCATGAACATGACACTGATTCTGATTCTGTGTTGTCTGTCAATTGTACTTCTTCCCTTTCAGGGATATTATTCCTCACTGTCCAAATACTTGGTCGAGATGTTCGCATGCAGGTGGATACTGGTTCTGCTGCCACTATCATCAATTCTCAGACGTATCTTCAGTTGGGTTCTCCAACCCTGTCACTTGTCACTAGGCAGCTACGGACTTACAATAAACAGAAGATTTCTCTCTTGATGCTGAGGTATCTTACAAATCTGTCGTTCGCACTGTTCGCATATTTGTGGTCAACCATAGTAACGCGGAGAATCTTTTTGGTTTCGATTCCTTTTGCATTTTTGAGTTCTCCATAGATGACTCTGTCAATATCGTCTCTGATGCTATTCCTTATGCTCAATTGGATTCCTTGTCGACGACATTTTCGTCCCCTTTTCTCCTGGGTTAGGCTGTGCAAATGACTTTGAAGCTCATATCACGCTCAAACCCATTGCTTGGCCTAAGTTTTTTCAGGCTCGGCAAACTCCTGTGGCTCTTCGTGGTCAGGTCAAACGGGAGCTGGATCGTCTCACCGCTTCAGGGGTCTTGCCTTCCTGTCACTTCCAGTGAGTGGTCCTTTCCTGTCATTGTCGTTGCTAAGCCAAATGGTGATATTCGTCTCTGTGTCGATTTCAAAGCCACCATAAATGCTCAATGCCTTATCGACACTTACCCTATACCTCGACCTGAAGAACTGTTCACTAAACTTGCTGGAGGCCAGTATTTTTCTAAACTTGACCTGTCAGAAGCTTATCATCAACTTCCTCTCGACACTGCTTCCCGGCAGTTTCTGGTCCTTAACACACCTTTCGGCTTCTATCAATACCAACGATTGCCATCCGGGGTTGCCAGCGCCCTTGCTCTCTTTCAGCCATTCTTGGAACAATTATTGCTCACTGTCCCTGGATGTATAAATTACCAGGATGACATTGTTGTCACTGGCTTCACCACTGAAGAACATCTTCAAAATCTCCGCACACTTTCTCATATCTTACAGACTGCCGGTCTTAAGTGTAATCTTCAGAAATCAAAATTTTTTCAAGCACCTATCACGTACTTGGTGTTTCAACTCTCCCGGGATGGTATTCGTCCGCTTCGGCAAACTGTCGCTACGAGCGATGCCCTTCCTCACCCTACATCTGTTAAGGAACTGCAGGCCTTCTTGGGGAAAATAGCATACTATCAAAAGTTTTTACCGTCTGCTGCTTCGGTGGCTCAGCCGTTGCATCGCCTGTTGCATAAAAACGTGCCTTTTCACTGGTCTGCGTCATGCGATGGAGCTTTCCAGAAATTGAAGACTATGCTGAAACAGGCCTCATGCCTGGCTACTTATCGACCTGGCCAACATCTTGTTCTTGCCACAGACGCCTCTCAATACGGGGTTGGTGCAGTCCTTGCACACCGTTTTTCTGACGGTTCTGAACAACCGAGCTTATTTGGCAGCCCCGTCTGTGATTTGACTAGTGATACATGTGTCGTGAAATTGTGCATTGCTTTTTCTTGTGTTTCTGTAAATATACGAACCTTGATAAAAGTGCCTTCTCGTAATAAGTAGGAGTTTTCGGTGCGTGGTCCGTCACTATAGCCATAAAAACCCACAAACCCATTACTTATGCCTCCAAAATGCTCACGGATGCCCAACAAAAGTATTCTCAAATTGAAAATAAGCTTTGGCCATAATTTATGCTCTTCATAAGTTTGGTGTTTTTCTCTATGGATCCAAATTTCATTTTGTTATGGACCACAAACCACTTGTTTCCTTCTTTCATCCATCAACGTCACTTCCCGACAAGGCTGCACACCACCTTCAGCACTGGGCTCTTTACTTGTCTCATTTCAATTATGAGATTCATTTTTGGCCGACAGCTCAACATGCGAATGCTGATGCACTGTCTCACCTTCCCAGGGGTCCTGATCTGGCATTCGATAGGGACGAACTTTTGTGTTTCCACCTGGATGTTGCCTAGCAGCGGGTTGTGGACAGGTTCCCCATCACCGGGGACCGGCTGGTGGCTGCCACGAGTTCTGACCCTACCCTCTCCCAGGTTTTATGCTGTATTCAGAAGGGTTGGCCAGATCGTCTGTCTGATAATACTTCTGATCCGTTGTGGAACTACTACACTTTGCCTCACAGCTAGGGATGGTGTTATCCTCCTTTCCACCGAAAATGCATCGCCGCATGTTGTGGTACCTGCGTTTTTGCATGCTTTGGTCTTGCGCCTCCTTCACCAAAGACAGACGTTTTGGAACCAAATATTAAACTGTAGGACCCCAACCACAATTTACTGGTAATTAACTGTAGATTAATAATGAAGAAATTGCAAAAAGATAGGAAATTAAGGGAAAGGGGCTTGGAAATGTTGAAAGAACCACAGGTTGCTTAGTGTTTCAGAGGGAGCATTAGGTAACAGTTCACTAGAACAGGGAAAAGGAATATAGTAGAAGACGAATGGGAAGTTTTAAGAGAGGATATAGTGAAGGCAGCAGAGTATCAAATTGATAAAAGACAAGGCCTAGTAGAAATCTTTGGGGTAACACAGTACATATTGAACTTAACTGATGAAAAGAGAAAATATAAAAATGCAGCAAATGAAGCAGGCGAAAGGGAATACAAATATCTAAAAAATGAGATTGACAGACAAAGTGCAAAATTTCTTAACAGGAGTGGCTAGGGGGCAAATTTAAGAGTTTAGAATCATATTTCTTTGGAGGAAAGATAGAAACTGCCTACAGAAAGTTAAAGAGGCCATTGGAAAAAAGAGAAGAAGCTGTATCAACATCAAAAGCTCAGATGGAAACCAGTACTAAGTAAAGAAAGGAAAGCATAAGGTGGAAGGAGTATATAAAAGGCCTGCACAAGGGAGATGAACTTGAAGACAATGTTATGGAAATGGAAAAGGATGTAGATGAAAATGAAATGGGAGATATGAGAAGAACAAGACAGAGCACTGAAAGACACGGCCTCAGGAGTAGACGACATTCTGTCAGAAGTACTGATAGCCCTGGGAGAGCCAGCCATGACAAAACTCTTCCATATGGTGTGCAAGAGGCATGAGACAAGGGAAACACCCTCAGACTCAAAGAATAAAATAATTATTCCAATTCTAAAGAAAGCAATTGCTGACAGATGAACCTGAACTATCTGTTTAATAAATCATGGGAGCAAAATACTAACACAAATTATTTACAGAAGAATAGAAAAATTGGTAGAAATCAACCTCAGGAAGATCTGTTTGAATTTCAGTAAAATGTAATAAAACACAAGGCAATACTGACCCTGTGCTTACCTTAGACGATAGGTTAAGGAAAGGTAAACCTATGCTTCTGGCATTTTTAGCCTTACAGAAAGTTTTTGACAATGTTGACTGCAATACTCTATGAAATTCTGAAGACAGCTGGGGTGAAATAGAGAGACAGAAAGGCTATTTACAACTTGTACAGAAACCACAAAGCGGTCATAAGAGTTGAGGGCCATGAAAGGGAAGCAGTGGTTGGGAGGAGAGTGAGACACCGTAATCACCTATTCCTAATGTTATTCAATCTGCACACTGAGCAAGATGTAAAGCAAACCAAAGAAAAATTTAGAGTAGGAATTACAGTTCAGGGAGAAGAAATAAAAGCCTTGAGATTTGCTAATGACATTGGCATTCTGTTAGAAACAGCAAAGGACATAGAAGAGCAGGTGAATGGAATGGTCAATGTGTTGAAAGGAGGACATAAGATGAACATCAACACAAGCAAAACAAGGCTAATGGAATGTAGCCAATTCAATCAGGCGATTTTCAGGGAATTAGATTAGGAAATGAGACACTTAAAACAGTGGACGAGTTTTGCTATTTGGGCAGCAAAATAACTGATGATGGCTGAACGTAGGGAATATACGATGTAGACTGGAAAGGGCAAGACAAGCATTTCTGAAGAAGAGAAATTTGCTAACATCAAATATAGATTTAAGTGTTAGGAAGTCTTTTCTGAAATTATCTATCTACAGTGTAGCAATGTAAGGATGTGAACATGGATGATCAACGGTTCAGAAAAGAAGAGAATAGAAGCTTTTGAAATGCGGTGCTACAGCAGAATGCTGAATATTAGGAGGGTAGATCACATAACTAATGAGGAAGTACTGATTGGAACTGGGGAGAAACGAAATTTGTGGCGCAGCCTGACTAGAAGAAGGGATCGGTTGATGGGACACATTCTGAGGAAACTCCAATTTAGTATTGGACGGTAAAAATCATAGAGGGATACCAAGAGGCAAATACAGTAACTAGATTCAAAAGGATATAGGTTGCAGTAGTTAATCAGAGATGATGAGTCTTGCACAGGATAGAGTAGCATGAACAGCTGCATGAAACAGTCTTCAGGCTGAAGACCACAACAAAAATGTCATATGGAATATGACATCTTTAAGAAAGTCTTCATAACTCAAAAACATGCTGTACAAGTAATATGTGGCGGTCACTCACGATTAATCTTGTAGATATCTGTTTAAGGAGTTGGGCATTTTGACTACTGCTTCACAGTATATTATGTCCTCACGAAGTTTGTTACAAATAAAACACTGCAGTTAAAAAGGAACAATAATGTTTACATAATTACAATATCAGAATGACTAAAAAATATTTGTTTAGGATACAGTTATATTTAGAAATTAATTTTTGCTGTGAATGTAAAATGACTCGTTACACTTCATTATGATTTACTGTGCAAAATGATCTATAAAATATCAAACTAAATAATTAATCTATCAATGAAAACAATCAATTTTTGAAAGTATAGTGTAACTAGATAGATAAAAAATCTACTCACCAAGCGGCAGCATGAGAAGACACATATAAAAATGAAGGAAATTTGCAAGCCTTCACAGTCTGTGGCTCCTCCTGGTAGAAGGGTTGAAGAAAACTGATTGGCGACTACACCATACTAGATTTGAAAATCGTCTGATGCAACCTTCACCTTCAACCATTATGCCAGAAGGAGCCACTGGCACAGAAAGCTTGCAAATATCTTTAATATTTACATATGTGTGCCCTGCTGCCACTTGGTGGGAAGATTTGCTGAACTTCTGTTTTCATTTAGGAGTCTATGGAGAACTAGTATAATGACAGACCACAGTAAAAGTTACATGGAGCAGTTTCCCCCCCCCCCCTTTGTGTTTTTTGCAGTTTATATACAATGTAATACACTTCAAAATACTCACATAGACATGTCCATTACCTAATACATGTTTTCTGAATTCACCTTGCAGTTTTAGTATGTATGGTGAAAAGTGCATTAAATATGGCATGCTATAGGTCATTCTGTTGTCACAACCAGTATTTGGCTTTCACATTCACTGGCTTCACCAGCTCAAACAAGTTTTAACCTTTCTATCATGTAAGTGGAACTCAGGCTACACTACAAATAATTTTCACAACAAAGATTTCAGGGCATGGAGGGGGCGGGGGGGGGGGCCTGTCCCATCTACTGTATTTCCTCTGATATAAATGAGCAAAAACCTCTACACCATATGTGGGTAAACAATGTTTACAACAGTGATGAAAGCACGGGAGTGTATGCCACTTAACACACTATGTAATATTCTGTTCCACAAAGTTAATATTAACCACAGTAAATAAATAAATAAGAACAATCTGGTATGCAATCACAGAGTGTGACAAAACATTGCGAGCTACACTTCATGGTCACCGCCTGGTCACTGGAGAGCAACTCTGTTGGTTGCACAACAAAAGAGATGATGACAACATTACAGATGTAATCTCAGCCATTTTCTGATCATTACGGGATACAATTTTATTTATATATAACTGAAAAAAGTATTAAACAGGCAGTGGGCATCGTGCAAACACTTCCAACGGATTGGAATATTTCGGGATTATCAGTAATATTAAGATATAACTAAATATTCCGAACCTTGAGGCTACTAAGAAAATTCTTCCGTAAAAATGTTATACGTTAAGTTCTAACAACTACATACGATTACTTGAAGTAAAATCACAATATGGTCCGCATCTGATGCTGGTATTCATGTTGAATTACATCGCAAAATGAAGAGCCACAATAAAAATAACAGAAACACAATGGAAATATTGCACGTAATATTGTATATATCTTACTTTTCACAATATTTATCTTCCGTCAGTCATTAACATGTGCTTACATTATGAGGATACATTCTCCTCCAAAAAGCAATATTGCCATTTTTAAAATACAATTTCCACTTATTTCATATTTATGGAAAATGATAATAACAATTAAAATATTTACCTCAGGTCAGACTCGAACAACTTTCACAAACTATCCATCACAATCACATACAAATACAAACGCCATTACTATCGAGGACTGACTTGGTATATCGCCAGAGATGGCTATCCTTAATTACAATATACATTTCACACAAATTTGATCGTTCCTAAAGTTTTTGTTTGTCAAACCTATTTCTTCAATTTTATGTAATACATTACGTTAATTAAAATATAATCAATCTATTCCCAAATTTATTCCAATTTGTTAAAACAGGCAACTCATCCCAAATCCAAGTTTTAGTTCCGCAAACCATGGCAGATGGTATGAAGTGATAAAAACAGATTCAAATAAAAAATACAACCTGTCTTAAGGAGATAAATACTGACAATTGAACTTCAAATAAGCCATATTCCATAACCCTTTTTCTACAATATTGGCTTGCTGTAACATATCGAGCATCTAACAACTGCTCCTATCATTGTAACATCACATCAACTGCAGTTTTTTAAAAATCACTGAGTAAACAATTTTATTTATTCATTCGTACATTCGTACATTGTCTTCCATTCAAAGAAAGCCGCACAAGGAAGGATCCACTGCTCTAACGAACAACTTTTGTAAATTGAATTCATAATTAAATAGTAATCATTAAAGACAGTTGACATAGTTCGCTTGTTAATAGCACTTACAATACTCCCTTTAGCTGCGCTACATCCAACATGGAGTAGCGGTTAACGTCTTCGCTTACTGTGTTGGGAAGGGGGGGGGGGGGGCGGTGCCAGTTCCAATCAGCTCTCCAACTCATGTATGTCATTTATTTCTTAGCATTTTTAGGAAGTTCTGGAACTTTCTTATGTTTGCATATTCTGGAATATTCAATGACCATATAAACAGAATCACTCTCCACCCAGAAGACACTTTTGTTCTGTTCTGCTAGTAAGCTGATGTCGCATCTTTCCAGGGTTGTACCGGTACTTCACTGACGACCCTGCTCTCGGGTTCTGACCGGCTTGTGGTCACGACATGACATTGTTTGGTGGAAACGCTGGGAACTTCAAAACATCTACATCACTACGTCTCTAATTAAGGCCAATTCATACAGTCTGTCACATCACATCATCTACATCTACATCTGCATTATGTGAACCCCTTTGAAGTGCATAGCACAGGTAAGTCCCAATGAACCATTTATTAATGTTTCTTCCTGTTCCATTCACATATTCAGCACATGAAGAATGACTGTTTCAATGCCACTGTGTGTGCTGTAATTAATCTAATCTTCCTGTCATGTCACTATGTGAGTGGTACGTAGGAGGTTGTAGTATATTTATAGAATAATTATTTAAAGCTGTTTCCAGAAGCTTTGTCGGTAGTCATTCTTGGGATGGATTACATTTATCTTCAAGGATCTGCTATTTCAGATCCTTTAGTATCTCTGTGACACTGTCCAGCGGGTCAAACGAATCTGTGACAGTACATGCTGCCTTTCTCTATATACCTTCAATATGTCCTGTTAGGCCTGTTTTGTAAGGGTCACACACACTTGATCAATATTCCAGAATAGGTCACACAAGTGATTTGCAAGCAATTTTCTTTGTATACTGATAACATTTTCCTGGTAGTTTACCAGTAAACCAAAGTCTACCACGTGCTTTACCCACGACTAAGCCTATGTGATGATTTCATTGCATATCCCTATAAAGAGTTATACCCAGGTATTAGTAGAAGCTGGCCAAATCGAACTGTGGCTCACTGGCACTGCATTGCCAGAATACTACAAGCAAGTTCCCAGTCTTTGCAGCGTTTTAAAAATTTATTAAGATCTGATTCAATATTTATGCTGCTTTTTTCTGACAGCACTTCACTCTAAATAACTACGTCATGTGTTAAATGTCTGGGGGTAGTATTAATATTGTCCACAAGTTCATTATATACAACATGATCAGCAAGGGACCTAACACACTTCCTTGGCGCATACCTGCAGTTACTTCTACATCTGACGACGACACTTCTTATCAGATAACATGCTGCCTCCTCCCTAGTAAAAAGTCCTAAATCCAGTCACAAAGTTAATTCAATACTCCATATGATTGTACTTTGGACAAGAAGTGTAGGTCTGATACTGAGTGAAATGATTTTCAGAAATGAGGAAATAATGGATTTAGCCAACAGCCTTGATCCAAAGCTTTATTATGTCATGTGAGAAAAGCCTAATCTGGGTTTCACATGATCGATGTTTTCGAAATCCATGCTGGTTGGTATGGAGGAGGTCATTCTGTTCATGATACCTCATTATGTTCGAATTCAGAATATGTTCTAATAGCCTACAAGATAGTAGTTTTGTGGGTCACTTCTACTACCCATGCTGTAAATGGGTGTGACCTGTGCTTTCTTCTAACACCTGGACACAGGCTTTTTTTTTTCAAGAGACTTATGACAAATTACAGTTAGAAGAGGGCTAACTCAGCCTCATATTCAGTATAGAATCTGACAGGGATTCCATCAGGCCCTGGAATGTTGTTCAGTTTTAATGATTTCAACACCACTGACACTAATACTTATTCCATTCGTCATTCTAGTGTTGCAAGGTTAAATTGGGGCAATTCTCTTGGGATCTCTGTTATAACTAAACGTTTGAAAACTGAGTCAAGCATTTCATCTTTTGCTTTGCTGCCCTCAATTTCAGTTCCTGTCTCATTCGCTAGGGACTGAACACCAACTTTGATGCCATAACAGCCTTTATATAAAGCCAGAATTTCTTTGTGTTTTGTGAAAGAACATTTGACAATATTGTGCTACGTCAGTCGTTGAAGGTGTCATGCATTGCTGTCTTGACAGCCAAACACATTTCGTTCAACATCTCCCGATCTTTAGCCCTATGTAAGTTTTTACATATATTGGGCAGTAATCTCTGATTCTTTAGAAATTTCTTTACAGGGACTGTGTACCATGTAAGTTCCCTCCCATTATGAACTGCTCTACTGGATATATATCTCTCCAATGTATGGTCAACTATCCTTTTGAAATTGAACCAGAGTTCCTCTACATGCTCCTCCCCTGTGCTGAAAGTTTCAAGTACCTCACTGAGATATGACATCAGCGATTTATTATCTAGTTTATTGAACACACACACACACACACACACACACACACACACACACACACACACACACACACACACATATATATATATATATATATATATATATATATATATATATATATATATATATATATCTGCTTGTTTTAGTTGTCCTTTGTACTTTTAAAACCATTGTTGCTACAACCATGTCATGGCCACTAACACCAGTTTCGCTGCAGACATCCTCAAAGAGGTCAAGTCTGTTTGTTGCCATTAGATCCACCATATTCCACCTTGAGTGAGGTTCCTAACTATCTGTTCTAGGTAGTTTTCAGAGAAGGCATTTAGTAATGTTTCACAAGATGTCTGTCACGTCCACCACTAACAAAACTGTAATTGTATCATTTAATTGTTGGATGATTAAAGTCTTCACCAAACTTACATACAAGTACACTGAGGTTTACTCTAAAGTTTTTGGTTATATCGGGATGTGAGCCTGGTAGGCGATAGAAGGATCCAATTACCATTTTATATGCACCACAGATACTGAGTTTTGCCCCACATGCAGATTCAATTTCTATCTCATTGGATTCGAGTTTCATGCCTACTGTGACAAATACACCATCTCCATTTCCCATTAGTCTACCCTTTCGAAAAACACTTAAATTTTTCCCACAAATCTCACTGCTATCAATTTCGGGTTTCAACCAGCTTTCTGTACCTTCACTGTACCTGCATTACTTTTTGGAGCACTTCCAACTCTGATACTTTGTAGCCAGTGCACCAGGAACTATTTACTTGGATTTTAATACTCTCACCTCTAGAGGGCATTCTTGTGGTCCTTACTCTTATATTTCTGGGTCTCCTTCATCTGTAGTAATCTGGACTGCATGAAGACTCACCTAATCTAAAAAAAAATTGTGTGCATCCCACACTCAGCCAGCTACCTGGGTATCAGCATCTGATGTGCAGTGCACACCTGACCCATTTAGGGAGACCCTAAAGTTCTCGGCCGTATGGTCAAGTGCAGGAAGTCGCAGTCTTGATTGCCACAGAACACTCGATGTCTCTTGTTCAGATGGTTCCACTTTATGCAGGAGGCCATGATCATTTCTGGGGACAATGCTGAAAATTGTGAGCTTCATTGAAATTCCTTGCAGTGGGCTGGTAGTCACAACCTTCTCTGTCACTCGCTGGGATAATCCAAGTGTGACAAAGCTTGGCCCAATACCGAACTGTGAAGTTGAGGTTATTAGGCACAAAAGGTCGGAGTATAGTGTTGGAATTGAGGAACTAAAAATGATAACGTTTATTATTGGGCAAAGCAAGTTTCGTAATGTATGTTCTTGGTCAATATAAGGTGGTGAAGTATTGAGGTGTGAAACAACATTTCAAAACTCTGACATTTATTTGCTAGTGAAAATAGGTACACACGAATATTTATATGGGAACAAATTGACCTTATATTCTTGTCCATTATGCTATTTTTTATCTAGTTAATAACGTCACCAATACCTGTACTTTTTTACATTACAGCCTACTTTCTCGCTTAAAATGTTATTTAATGAAAATTCCTTTATCAACTTATGTTCTTATTTATACACAGTATGGGAGTCAGCACTGTTCTGTTATTCTGAAACCTAGATAATTATCCACTTTTAGACACCTGACCTCGCTTGCTGAAGAACACCCAATGGAAAAAAATATTCAAGCCGTGGAGGAATGTTTGCAATTTGCAACAAAAATAAAGCACAAAAGTAAAATAAACATTAAGAAGAAACAAAAGCATGAATTTAACTACTATTCCATAAGTGAGCGCGGAAATAACAGATTAACTTCCGATATTAGCAGACGACGACACCATCAAAACTTTCTTCCCGAGAAACCTTGACGTGACATGAGTGTTCGTTGACAGTATATGTCAATATCACATTTGAAATTCATTGTGGAATGTGTGGATGTGATGTGAAATGACTGATCTGAAGCATGGTGTGGATTGGCCTTCAGGCGACGTAAAAGCCGTCGCATGTACAGAAAGAAAATGGAGTACAAGCAGTAAATCATTCCAAAAGTCCTTGAACAAGCTCTACTCTACTGCGGAATTAGAAGACGAGTGTTCAATGACTATTTTAGTGTCAGACCTCAACTTTAAAAAAAGTCGTGTTAACGCCAGTCGACTACAGCCAGTGTAGTCCATTTCTGGGTCAAATCCCATCGTTGTATCTTGGACAGGCCCCAATACACTGTAAAGAGGTACCAGATGCTTACCTAGCAGCTGAATTCAAGGAAACTAAGTGAGGCGACATCTATGGAGGTGGTGCCGTCACAGATGAAAGTCCTCCATGGACAATATTTACCAAGCTGTCAGAAAATCTCATTGACATCGTCATAGATGGTCAACATGTCCAGGCACTATTCGACTCAGGGCCTGAGAAATAGATCCAGTCATCAAGAACATGTTTATTGCATGAAACCTATCAATGACAGACCATGGTCTTCAATATTGGGGTTTTAACTGTATATAGTGACAATGTTATTCTCAGATGGACATTGTAGACATCACAAGCAGTCGTTGACTGTGGAAGATCAAAGCTCCATGTGACAAAGCTATTCCAACAAGCACACATAATGAAGATTGCTTGGCATGATTGTTTGCTGCTCAAGAGGTTGCTATCGTGCCATCATCAATGAGACGAGTCCCGGTCTTCAGTCTAAACGTTCAATTAATTTGTGAAGCTTTTACGGATCACTAACAGTCACGAGCAGCCACAACTCATTCCCAAAGTTGTGTGCATAGGAACAGCCAGACCAGTCCAGGATGGATAGCTCAATGTCGTCGACGATTAATTGTGCTCAAATACCACTATAGACAACACAGTGGAGGAAACGGACAGTTGAATGGCGATTGGATCTGGCCTGGACAAGGAAGATTAGCGAGCGTTAGCCATTCTTCGAAGATTTTTCCAGACTTCTAAATCCATAGTGGAAAGAAGACAGATCAAGCGACCAATAACAGAATAACATATCAACACCAGGGATCATCCACCAATTTGTCAGTACTCACATGGGGCATCACCAGCTGAAAGACGAATAATTCAAGAAGCAGTGAAGGAGGTGCAGTAAGATGACATCTTTGAACCTTCAGAGAGTCCTTAATCCTATCCTGGGGTCCTTGTGAAGAAGAAGGACGGCACTTGAGGTTTCTGAGTTGACTACTGACAACCGAACAGATTCACAAAAACAGATTTTTACCCATTTCTACATGTGCATTGGAACAGCCTGCCCTAGGCTGCTCGAAAGGATCAAAGTGTTTCTCAGTTAAGGATATGCACTCAGACATAGCATTCTTCTGAATCTTGACTATCCAAAAGTCGAGATGAGTCACAGTGACCACTGCCAGAATCAAGTTTGAAAATAAGAAATAAACCAAATAATGATGACATACTACAGTTTCTACAGCAGATGATCTGCGAGTATTACTATTAATCTTGTTACCTGGCATGCTGATAATCAGGTACCAAATAGTTATTGGCAAGCACGTAAGTTTGGCATCTGTGCACAATGTTTGTATTAAGCACACTGCAGCAAATAATTCTGCATTATGTTTAATAACAGAGATCAGACTTCATGTAGTAAATTTATATTGCAGCGGTTCGACTCTTCTGAGGTGTGCAAATTTGAATACAATGGCTTGTGGTTGGCGTACAAATCGACACATCAAACTGACCTTCTTCCAATTTCAGTTACACTGAAAAATAGAAATCTTGTTCTCATTAGCGAAAACGGTTAGTAACAGTTCTCTTTGAATGAAAAGCAGACAGAAGTGTAGATTATAACTATTGTTATCCAATTCCTTAAGTATAAATGCAGAGATGCTTTCATGCTAATGGGTAGCAAATGGGATGGCTAATGGAGAAGGAATGTTGACAAATGATAAGAGGTGAATTTTAATTCTCTTATTTACAAAATAAAGAAGTAATTCACACCATCTGACTTTGACATCGAAATATTTACTTACACTACCTCCTCAAATGGTAGTGACAATACTAACATCAACATTCAACAGTAATGTCTTGGGGGTTTACTTTCTCACACTATGGTATATAAGATCTGTAATAGTTGTTACATTGTGACATTTTTTTCAGTGTCAAGTTACACTATCTTTTATGTTTCTAGTATTTATGTGAAAAGTGTAAGGCAACTGGTGCAGAAAATACGATATCTTTGCTTAAATGATTGCTTTCAGCACAGTCGTTACTATATACAGTTTAGTATTTCCACCAATAACTAATCATGTGTCTAACATTTGTTTTAACGACTAGAAATCAATATATACTTGATAGTTTAAACAAGCAGTAGTTAGAGAATTATAGTTCTTGAAACAAAGCGTGATGTCAGTAAATTTTATTGATTTGAACTATTCCCGTACTTGTTATAACATCACATCAGTGGCTACAGAGGTTACATAGTATGAATATTATTCTTGCATTACAAAACTGAAGTGGAAATGTTCAGGTTGGTTGTGCTATGATTGTTGGTGGAAGGTTGCAGTAGGATGATCAGATATGACAAGCTGAGTATTAAGTTGAGGTTGTGTTGTAAGATAAGATCAGACCCAGGTGAATGATCAGATTCTGGGCAGGAGAATTCACCCTTGAACAGTAACTGTGATCATTCTTCCAGAGTTTCTTGTCTCTCATGTCTGCATCATACAGCATTACATTGTCAGATCAGTGAAACAGTTCCACAAGTTCCTCAATTATGTTACTACTATTTAAAGGAAAACAGCCTCAGGTCATATTAAATGAAAGTTCCAGTAGACTATAAGTAACAGGTTTTTCTTTACATGATAGACAATAATAATAATATGAGTTCTTGACACATAAAATGGATTCAGGTTTTATTTAGAGAGAAGAAGATTCTTTTATACTTCGCATTTTCTAAAATATCACTTGTTATTAAAATACATGATGAAGTTGTCCTTGAAGTAAAGTCATTATTATATTTAATGCTTATAACATTCACATCTTTAGTGCCTATGTAGGCAGTCCTCTTAGTTTTAGACAGTTGCTTGCTATGTAATTATGGCAGTGCGCCAAGTAACATAGCCACAATCCGGACCAGAACTGAGCGCAACGGCACTTAGGTATGGCCCAGGTTGCCAGTTCCTGCACGTCATAACATTGCGTCCTTCATTGTGAAGATATGTACCATGCACTTCAGGTAAAGGACATCAGAACATAAATAGTGCCAGAACATTGAGGAAATGGAACAGGAAAGAGGAAGACGAAAGAGGTATGACCAGATTCATACCATGCAAACATCATGAAAGTAATTTGTAATTAGCACCTGGTTAATTTTTACATTGTTATGCACATCCATATTTTTAACACACATAGAGGTGAACATCTGTTCTCTTCCTCAGCTGGTAGCTGACATTTTCTTTTCCATTTTTTAGTTGCGCTTTCTTTAGGACAAGTGTATGATAGACAGACAACTGAGGAGAGAGTAGTAAGTCAGGAGATCTTGTGTAAGGTAGCTGTAGTAACTTGTAGAAGCACACTCTACAAGATTTAATATTTTGTATGATTTGTAGAGGAAAGTGGTAATTGTCACTTCTATGGCAATAAGTAGTCTCATGTAAATTTAAGTCATGGATTGAAGATATATTCAGGTTAAATTAGATGCTGCTGGAATTACAGCATTATTACACCAAAACTGGTTCCAAAGGATAACAATATAGCATGCTTAGTCTGTCTGAATAATATGAGATGTTAAGATACTGTGAAAGCGCATTTGTACCATATTGTCAACTGCACTGTGACTAAAATTTACAACAATCAGCAGAAATTTTATTTCCACCTGATTTCATCATTGTAAATGTGAAATGCCAACTATCTATAGTGCATCAAAATATTCGAGGGTTGGAAGTAATATTGAGGAACTACTTATGTGCATTGATGAATTGGGGTCATTGAACCCAGTTGATATAATGTGCCTCTCTGAAAATCATGTGACCACTGGTATAGATACGTTAACTCTTACAGAATTTAAGTTAGCCTCTTACTTCTGTAGACAAAATATGGAGAATGGAGGAGTTGTCTCATTTGTTAAAACAGTTTTAAATTTAAGTGTATTGACATTAATAAATTTCGCTAGAGCAGCACTTAGAAGCATGTGCAACAGAGATAGAATTCCATAATATGTCCTTTATAATAGTAGCCACATACAGAACACCTTCAGGAAATTTCAACCTGTTTATAAACGGTCTTGAAGATTTATTATCACCTCTAAAATTAAAAAAACAAAGAACTAGTAGTTGCTGGTGATTTTAATATAGATGTCCTGAAAAACTCTGTCAGTGAACAGTTACTGAAGTCAGTTACATTGTCATTCAATTTAATTTCAACTGTAAATTTCCCAACTAGTGAATGACTGGCATTGATAAAATTTTTATAGAAAATTCTAGGCAACTAAGCCACATTACAAAAGCAGTAGTAAATGGGCTATCTGACCATGACTTGCGACACCTAACATTAAATTTTGAAAATTGTCAGAGTAAAACTTCTATCAGAACTGAGTACAGAAGGCCATTAAAACAGACAAAAACTGGGAAATTTAGGAGATTGTCAAAGAAATTAATCGGATGGATGTTTACAACATCCAAGACACAAATGAAAAATACAACACGTTCATTAATAAAGTAAGCACCTTATTTGAAAATTGTTTTCAAGAATCTTAAATATCGCAGCGCATCAGCAGTTGTTGGTTAATATGTTAAAAAATTAAAACCCGCCTCGATTGCGAAAAAAGCGCCTAGTGTTAAGTGTTAACCCAGGTTTCAGCGTAGATAACTACACCTTCTTCAGAACTACAATAAAACCCACAAGTGCCTAAGAAGACCTTTGTCAATGATAGAACGAACACCACAGCTATAAATTTATCAACGAAAAAGAAAAGAAAAACACAAACACTACATATGTACAAAGTCAAAACCACTACATAACTTAATGGTGTACACTCTACCTCACACTGGCCTATTTTTTCCCCTGTTTTCCCTTGAAGGTAACTCAAATTAAGCAGAAGTTTAATAAGAAACAAGGGATCACACAATGGATAAAGATATCATGTGAGACATAAAGGGAACTCTATATGATATGTAGGGACACCTATGACACTAGCATTATAGCTCATTACAAAAATTACTGCAAATATTGATGAAGGTTATTCAGAAATCTAAACAGCTGCATTATGAGAAGAGGATTACTACATCCAGCAATAAAATAAAAACAATATGGGACACAGTTAAGTCCAAGACAGGTAGGAATAGAAATGAGGAGGAACAAATAGCTCTAAATATAAATGAAACCCTGGTAACAAACGCATGTTGTGTTGAAAACAATTTAAACAAGTATTTTGTCTCTGTTACTGACAGCATGGGGTTGTCAGGTTCAATAAATAATGCAGTGGAATATCTGAGACCAGTGCACACAAGCAATGTAAGTAAAATGGAATTGACATTTACTTCACCCAAAGAAATGGAATGCATCATAAAGTCCTTGGAATCAAAGCCCTCTGGTGGTTATGATAACATATCAACAAAATTAATAAAAGATTGTTCATGTGAGCTTAGTCATATCTTAAGTTCTTTGTTTAATCAATCGCTTATCACAAGAACATTCCCAGACTGGCTTAAAAATGCTGAAGTTATACCTCTACAGAAGAAACGGGACAAAAAAGACATCAAATTACCAACCAATCTCACTTTTGCCAGCTTTTTCAAATATCTTTGAAAAGGTTGTGTTCAAGCATCTACTTAAGCACCTTAGTGAAGATAACATACAGTCAAAGTAACAGTTTGGGTTCTGATATTGAGAAGGCTCCTTACACCTACAGTGAAAATGCCCTTAATTCATTAGACAACAAATTAGAGGCAAGTGGCATATCCTATGACCTGTCAAAGGCTTTTGACTGTGTCAGTCACAGCATTCTTTTAAGTAGATTAAAATATTATGGCATCAGTGGTAGTGCTGCAAAGTGGTTGTCATATCTTACTAATAGAAACCAAAGGGTGTCATTATGTAAACTTCAGCAATAAGCAATCAGACATCATGTGACTTGGAAGAAATTACATGTGGTGTTCCCCAAAGTTCCATACTAGGGCCACTACTTTTTCTTCTGTATCTTAATGACCAGTCATCTGTTACATTACCAGATACTAAGTTTGTCTTATTTGCAGATGATACAAACATTGCCATAAATAGTAAATCAAATATAAATTTAGAAAGGACAGCTAATAAAATTTTTAGTGATATTAATAAGTGGTTTAGAGCCAATTCACTGTCATTAAACTTTGAAAAGACCCACTATATGCAGTTCAGAACTTCCAAGAGATTTCCTTCTAGTGTGTGTATGAAATATGATGACATGGAAATAGGAGAAATCGAGAGTGGAAAATTCTTAGGATTACAACTTGATAATAAATTCAGTTGGGAGCGACATACTAACGAACTGCTAAAGCGCTTAAACAAGTCTGTGTTTAAAATGCGAATGATGTGAGACATAGGAGATATAAATATTAAATAGTGGCATATTGTGCTTATTTTCACTCCATTATGTCGTATGGAATAATATATTTGGGGTAACTCCACAAACTGAGAAAAAAGTTTTAGAGTACGGAAGTGTATAATAAGAGTAATGTGTAGTGTAAATCCAAGAACATGATGTCGAAACCTATTCAAAGAAATATTAGCCACAGGTTCTCAGCATATTTATTCCTTAATAAAGTTTGTTATAAATAATACATCTCTTTTTCCAACTAACTGCTTAGTAGACAGTATCAGTACTACGAATAAGAAAAATATGAAACTTCCTGGCAGATTAAAACTGTGTGCCCGACAGAGACTCGAACTCGGGACCTTTGCCTTTCGCGGGCAAGTGCTCTACCATCTGAGCTACCGAAGCACGACTCACGCCTGGTACTCACAGCTTTACTTCTTCCAGTATCCGTCTTCGTCGTTGAGTACACCATCGCAGGCACTCCTCTCTGTGAAGCAGCGTCAAGGGTAACCGCAGCCATGGTCTCCGAACTGATAGCCCATGCTGCTGCAAACGTCGTCAAACTGTTCGTGAAGATGGTTTTTGTCTTGTCAACGTCCCCATCTGTTGACTGAGGAATCTAGACGTGGCTGCACGATCCGTTAGAGCCATGAGGATAAGATGCCTGTCATCTCGACTGCTAGTGATACGAGGCCATTGGGATCCAGCACGGCATTCCGTATTACCCTCCTGAACCCCACCCCCCGATTCCATATTCTGCTAACAGTCATTGGATCTCGACCAACGCGAACAGCAATGTCGAGATACGATTAACCGCAATCGCGATAGGGTACAATCCGACCTTTATCAAAGTCGGAGACGTGATGGATCGCATTTCTCCTCCTTACACGAGGCATCACAATAACGATTCACTAGGCAACGCCAGTCAACTGCTGCTTGTGTATGAGAAATCGGTTGGAAACTTTCCTCATGCCAGCAAGTTCTAGGTGTCGCCACCGGCGCCAACCTTGTGTGAATGCTCTGAAAAGCATTTGCATATCAGAGCATCTTCTTCCTGTTGGTTAAATTTCGCGTCTGTAGAACGTCATATTTGTGGTGTAGCAATTTTAATGGCTAGTAGTGTATATCACAGACAGAACAAGAGGACTACCTTATGGGTAAGGGATTAAATCTACGTTTTAGTAGATAGTACTGTAGAAAATTTACGCTTGTCCGTTTTCGTACACGAACCATATTCATGTATATTTTACTAGCCAAATAAAGCCGGCAGCTGCAGCTCAAGAGCGTGTGCCAACAGCACTGTGTCTCGTGAAGCCAGATACCCTGTCTGTGTGCACATCATTGTTAGCTGCCTTGTCCCACAAGAGGATATAAATGTCAGAATTTATACACAAAAGCCGTCTAAGTAACAAGTGGCGCAACTTCATTTATGAGTGACGCTAGCATCTGTTATGTGGTATTGCGATCATTGTTTACTGTAGTATATGAGTTGATGGTATACATTACTGTGGTCTGAAAAATACCCAGTGTCAAGTATGAAAATAGCCTGGATGTTAATAATAGTTTACACATTTCTAATACTTATACAAGTTAAGTGAAAATGTAACTGTATTGTTGTATATGCTTTGATGTGCTATTGGAAATCCAGATGTTTAAAGAGAGGGAGGAAATTCAAAGCATTGTTTCTATAAATGGATTAAGAGCAAATAGACTGCCAAGATTGGGAACACTTTTAAAGGAGTAAAGACGCTGGAGTTCTTAACAGGACACGCACAGCTGACTTGCATACTTACGGCGAGAAGATTAATTATGTACCCAGTCAATCTTTATGGCTCGTGGTTGGGGAAATTATTACTTGGTACAGCTTTTCTGGTTCTGGTAATGAAGTGGCCTGTTTGCCTGGAAATGATTATGGTTGCCTACATAGATCAAACTGTCAGTGTTAAATGTTAATCACAGAAGGAGAACGCCAAGTGTAATTAAGAGAGTGAGAGTGAAATATGCAGTCAGTTCAGCTACAAATCTGCTGAATATAGAACAAATATTTATCGTTTATTGTTCTAACTGCAAACTATCACTGATTCGTATAATGGTACAGTCACAGAATGAACTTAGACCACTTAGAATTGATTACACTAAATGAATCATTAGACTTTTTCAGTAGTTATTCAAACTGCTTACCTTCCTCACTATAGTGTTACATGGCTGTTATGTCAAATGACCTATAAAATTTAGAAAGACTAAATCCAGTAGTAGTAATTGTTGCATACAATCAATTGTTTTTACCAAGAAAAGCATTTAATTATAATTTTGATTTGGGCACTGGCTTGTGGCCACGCAGTATTGTTGAATGCCTAAGTTAGGTATATATTTTTTGTTGTTCTTGAAATTGAGTATGAAAATGTAGTACTCACACCATTTGCAATATTGATGCTTTATTTCATAATGTTTACAAAGGTCACCATTATTTGTAATACATATAATATTCTTAGTCTGTAAATGTCTATGGTTTTAAACTGCATACATTTCGATTTGAGTACTCTAGAAATAGAAATAGAATCAAACCAATCTGAATAATTTTCATATACAATTAGTGATATTTTTGGATTATTGTCTGTTATAAAGACTGGGTGAGGCTTTACAAGGGGATAGAACCCGCAGTCAATGTTACCCACCACACAAATGTTGCAGTGTTCACACTAGATGAATGTCAACATGTGGCTTCAGTTAGCCCAGTATTGAAGTGTGAATATTGTCATCAATTATACGAAAATTGGGAACTGAGTATCTGGTTTTAGGAACTAACCATAATAAAGTCTTTGGTGGACACAGCGAAATTCGTAATGGGTGTTGTCATAAATTTTTTGTGCTATACTGTTGAGAAGTGAAAAGAAACAAGAAAAACAGCAACATTTACTTATTAGCAGAAATTTATACATTTAACCACATGAGCCAATAGAAAAGATAAGACTGCTTCTTTTGAAAGTCCTTCATTTATAGGCGCGACCGGTTTTGCAGCGTTTTAACTGCAACTTCAGGTGCAATCTCTACAAATTGATAGACAAAAACTCACGTGAGGCAAGAAAATGTAGCTAAAATGAAAAGTATACAAGGGACAAACATATTCACATAAAAATGTCATGTTCCAATCGAGTAAAGAAAATGAGATGATGTAGCATTCACAGTCAGTAATTTTTCGCTAAGTACAGGACGTCAGATACAAAACAGCATAAAATAAATTAATACTTCCATAATACACTCTCGCGACCCTTCTCTACATGTCGGAATCTGACGTTACAGCAGCTACGTCTTGACCATTACACAATCCAGTATGCCCGCTTGCTGTGGATAAGCACAACCTCTTGTCATCTAACTTCGCAATCCATTGCTTTCCACCGAATCAGCTATTTATGTATGACACCTTATTCAGCCTCATTTCAAGTCACATCATTTATACTGGATTTTTTGCTGGATCAACTACAATTTAAAACTGAATAACTAGTTCTTTATCAGTATGTTTTCAAAGCATTTTAGGTAAATGGTGGAGCATGAGCTGCTTAATTTTACGTAATCCCGTACATTATCACATTTGGTCTGATTTTGAGCAATATTTCGATGTGTAGGGACTCCATTACCTCACTAGATACTGTTACTCATGGTGAGTGGAGTTTATTAGCATTTTACCTACCTGATAGTCTTTTATTGGGAATGTGTCCTTATTAGCTTTCGTCTTTTCTAGGTATTATGGGAGTGTATCACAGGAGTTTTCTGTTACTTTATGCCTTTTTTTGGCCTGACGTCCACTAAACAGCGAAAAATTGCTGACTATGAACGCTAGGTCATTTCATTTCCTTTTATCGATCAGAAAATGACTTGATTTTGTGTTATGTTCATCATGGGAGTGTGTTATGGGAACATTCATTTATTTTATGCTGTTTTATATCTGATGTCTGGTACTTAGCGAAAAGCTACTGACTGTGGTCGCTACATCATGTCAATTTCTTTTCTCTATTAGAACATAACATTTTTATGTATGTTTGTCCCTTATATACTTCTCACTTCAGTTACATTTTCTTGACTCACATTAGTGTTCGTCTATTAATTCATACAGATTGCACCTGATGTTTCAGTTAAAATGGTGCAAAACCGATCGCGCCTATAAATGAAGTACTCACAGCTAACATGGTCTTATCTTTTCAAAATGATATACCTAGGCAGTGGCTGCCCTGACTGCAAAAGTCTGCTGAATATACATAAGGTCATCCATAGTGCCTGGATGTCTTACCCATTATGCTTTTTTAAGCGATAAATGTCCACCCCCGAAAGCCGAGTGGTCAGTGTGACTGAATGTCAATCCCAAGGGCCTGGGTTCGATTCCCGGCTGGGTCGGAGATTTTCTCTGGTCAGGGACTGGGTATTGTGGTGTCCTAATCATCATCATTTCTTCCCCATTGACGCGCAAGTCGCCGAAGTGGCGTGAAATCGAAAGACTTGCACCCGGCGAATGGTCTACCCGAAGGGATGCTCTAGTCACACAACATTCTTAAGCAATAAATAATGTTGAACACAGCTGTACATTTCTCTTTCAATAGAGAACGCCTTTTCACTGATAAAAATATCTTTAAAGAAACCTGCTTTGTCAGTTCATATTCTTATTTACATGGGATATGGGATTTTACTCTGTCCTGATCTCTCAAAAATAAGATAAATTTTTGCTCTCAGAAATCTAGCTTGTCATCTGGAAGTGTCCTCAATGGAGTAATCTTCAAAGGCGTCATAATACATTTGCAATTTGTCATAAGAACAAAGTATAGTAATAAAATATAGGTTAGGAACTCAGAAAAGCACAAAATCAACTACTATACAAAATAATGATTGCTACGAAAATAGGCTAACTTCCGATGTTAGCAGACAGCGACACAGTTCCCCGCACCTTTCTGATAAATCTTGACGGTCACGTCACGTGACGTGACGTGATGTTCTGTACAGTTGACGGTTTGTGTTAATGTTGAAATGCATTATGGAATATTTTGACACAATGTTCCATTCCTTCAAGAGAGAATTGACCTTAAGAAGACAATAAAAACTTCAATAATATAACGTGAGTGTGCATAAATCATTGGCCTCGCAGATTCTGGGGTGGCTTTCGTGCCTCAGCGATACAGATAGCAATACTGTAGGTGCTACCACATCGGAGGGATATCTGTTGAGGGGCCAGAAAATATATAGTTCCTGAAGACCGGCAGCAACCATTTCAGTAGATGCAGGGGCAACACTCTGAATGATTGACTGGTCTGACCTTGTAATATGGACCAAAACGGCCTTGCTGTAGTGACACTGCGAATGGCTGAAAGTAAGAGGAAACTACAGCAATAACTTTTCCCGAGGGGATGCAGCTCTAATGTGTCGTTAAATGATGATGGTGTCCTCTTGGGTTAAACATTCTGGAGATATAATAGTCCCCCATTTGTATATTCAGGAAGTACTCAGGAGGATGTCGCCATCAGGAAAAACAAAACTGCCGCTTTGGGTATTGAAGTGTGGAATATTAGATCGTTTAATCACCAGGAAGGTTAGGAAATTTAAAAAGGGAAATTGATAGGTTGAAGCTAGATATGAAGACAATTAGTGAATTTCGGTGGCAGCAGGAACAGGACATATGGACAGCTGAGTGCAGGGTTATAAATACAAAATCAAATAGGGTAATGTAGGAATAGGTTTAGTGGTGGACAAGAAAATATGAATGCAGTTAAGCTTCTATGAACAGCATAGTGAAAACGTATTCATAGCCAAGATAGATATGAGGCCAACACTCATCACAGTAGTACGAGTTTATTGCCAAGTGGCTTTGCAGATGATAAAGAGATTGAAGAAATCTACGACGAGATAAAAGAAATTATTCGAATATTTAAGGGAGATGTAAATTTAATTGTGATAGGAATCTGAAATTCAGTAGTTGGAAAAGGAAGAAAATGAAAACTGTAGATAAATATGGACTGGGGAGAAGGAATGAAAGAGGAAGCCACCTGCTTTAACTATCCACAGAGCATAATTTAATGATAGGTAACATGTGGTTTAAGAAACATGAAAGAAGGTCGTAAATGTGGAAGTGACCTGGAGATACTGGTAGGTTTCATATTGATTATATAACGGTAAGACATAGATTTCAGAACCAGATTTTAAAATGTAAGAGATTTCCAGGGGCAGGTGTGACTTCTGACCACAATTTATAGGTTACAAACTGTAGATTACAACTAAAGAAATTGCAGAAAGGTAGAAAACTATGAAGGTGGAGCCTGAACAAGTTGAAAGAACCAGAGCTTGTTGAGAGTTTCATAGGGAGCATTGAGCAACAACTGACCAGAACAGGGGAACGAAATACAGTAGAAGAAGAATGAGTGGCTTTAACAGAGAATAGTTAAGGCACCAGAGATTCAAACAGGTAAAAAAACAAGGCCTAGTAGAAATCCTTAGATAACAAACGACATTTTGAACTCAACTGATGTAAAGAGAAAATATAAAAATGCAACAAATGAATCATACGAAAAAGAGTACTAATGTCCAAAAACGATATTGATAGGAAGAGCAAAATGGTTTTGTAGTAATGGACAAATGTAAGAATACAGAAGCATATATCACTAGGGGGAAGATAGATGCCACCTACAACATAATGCAAGAGGTCTTTGGAGGAAAAAGAAACAGCTGTGTGAACATCAGCAGCTCAGATGGAAAACCTGATCTAAACAATGAAGGGAAACCTGAAAGGTGGAAGGAGTGTATAGAATATCTATAGAAGGGAGATGAACTTAGGGGCAATATTATAGAAATGGACGAGGATGTAGAGATGGATTGGAGACATGATGCTGTGAGAACAATTTAAAAGAGCACTGAAAAACTAAGTCGAAACAAGGCCTCAGATGTAGATGACATTCCATCGTACATACTGACAGCCTTGGTATAACCAGCCTTAACAGACTTCTTCCATCTGATCTTTAAGATATATGAGACAGGCAAAACACCCTCAGATTTCAAGAAGAATACAATATCTACAATTCCAAAAAAAGCAGGTGCTGACAAAAATGGCTCTGAGCACTATGGGACTTAACAGTTGAGGTCATCAGTCCCCTAGAACTTAGAACTACTTAAACCTAACTAAACTAAGGACATCACACACATTCATGCCTGAGGCAGGATTCTAACCTGCGACCATAGTGGCAGGTGCTGACAGGTGTGTATATTATCAAACTATCATTTTAATAAGTCATGGTTGCATAATGCTAGCACAAATTCTTTACAGAAGATTGAAAAAACCGATAGAAGCCAACTTTGGGGAATATCACTTTGGATTCTGGTGAAATGTGGGATGTGCGAGGCAACACTGAACCTACAACGTATCTTAGAAGAAAGACTGAAGCATTACTTTCATTTATTAAGACATACTTACATTTATGGTATGTGCATACTTAGACAAAGCTTTTCACAATATAAACTGATATACTATCTTTGAAACCTTGAAGACGTCAGGGGTAAAATACAGAGAGCGAAAGGCTATTTACAATATGTACAGAAACCAGACAGCTGTCGTAAGTGTTGAGGGGCATGAAAGAGAAGCAGTGATTGAGAGGGGAGTGAGACACGGTAGTCGCCTTTCCCCAGTGTTATTCAATTTGTACACTGAGCAAGCTGTAAAAGAAAAAAATGGTTTAAACGGCTCTGAGTACTATGGGACTTAACTTCTTTGGTCATCAGTCCCCTAGAACTTAGAACTACTTAAACGTAACTAACCTAAGGACATCACACACATCCATGCCCGAGGCAGGATTCGAAGCTGCGACCAGAGCGGTCGCGCGGTTCCAGACTGTAGCGCCTAGAACCGCTCGGCCTCTCAGCTGGCCATAAAAGAAACCAAAGAAGAATTTGGAGTAGGAATTAAAAATCATGGAGAAGAAATAGAAACCTAGAGGTTTACTGATTACATTGTCATTCTGTTAGAGACAGAACAAGACACACAAGAGCAGATGAATAGAATGGGCAGTGTCTTGGAAGGATTATATAAGATGAACATCAACAGAAGCAAAACAAGGGTAGTGGAATGTAGTCGAATTAAATCAGGTGATTCTGAGGTAATTAGATTAGTAAATGAGAAACTTAAAGCAATAGATGAACTTCAAAATAACTGATGACAGCCAGACTAGATGGGATATAAAATATTGACTGGTGAAGGCAAGAAAAGCATTTCTGAATAAGTGAAATTTGTTAACATCGAAATTAAATTTAAGTGTTAGGAAGTCTCAGAGGGTTCGTTGATCCATTTTCATACTACTTCTCTATCATTCCCCTCTCATATGGGGTGTGGGAGAAAGGAACACCTTAATCTTTGGGTTCAAGCTCTGATTTCTCTTATTTTATTATGATGATCCTTTCTCTCTACATAGGTGGGTGCCTACAAAATATTTTCGCATTTGGAAGAGAAAGTTGGTGATTGAAATTTCGTAAATAGATCTCATCACAAATAAAACCGCCATTGTTCCCGCGAGTGCCACACCAACTTGCGTATCATATCAGTGACACTCTCACCCCTATTGCGCGATGACACGAAACGAGCTGCCCTTCTATGTACTTTTTCGTTGTCCTCCGTCAACCCTACCTGGTTAGCATCCCTCACCGCGCAGCAGTATTCCAGTAGAGGACGGACAAGTGCAATGTAGGCAACCGTAAGACCGCAGGTGCTGAAGCGCAGCTGGTTGGCTATGTTTAGTGCGTCGGAGGCACGGGGCCTGCAGGTCGAAGGGAGGGGAGAGGAGAGGAGTGAGCGGGAACGTGTCTACACGGAAAAAAGACAAGACGTCGAATTAGGCAGCTGGAAGCGGACGACAGAGGGGCTGCAGATGCGGGGCTCAGGGCTTCGCAAAGCGGCTGCGAGGGGCGAAATCCTAATGGCCGCTCGCTTAGTGAGGAGGCGTGAGGGGAGTGAAGGCGGTGCAGGGAGGGGCAGGGCTTGCTATCTGTAAACAGCTGTAGCCGGCAGGCTCTGCCTGGCTGTAACCTCGCGACTTTTCTTTGCCATTTAATACACAGAAACGAGTAGCATCATAAAAACTTACCTTGTTGTCTGTTCAACGTCGCATTATGAAAGCAGTAAAATAGCACTTGAGGAAGACTCCTCTTACTTTTAAAGTAACTTATTTGTTGTTTAACTTGGACATACATGTTCTTGTTATTATTGGGGCGTAAACATTCAGCACAAATATATATGTAATGGGGCGTATTTCAAATGGCAGGTAGATGGCAGTATGTTATCACTGGTCTACTGGCAGTTGCGAATGTGTGTTACTATCATGCTTGTATGGTAAATCTTTAACAGCTGTGTCTGGTCACTGTTCACTAAATTAACAGGTGAAGTGTGAATCCCTTTGGCATATACAAGATTAACTAATTCTTAACTCAGGGTGTTCTATTCGCAAGGACAACTTTCCCCTTAATTCCATTACCAATAAGTATATGTGTTTCTACTTATCGAGTGCTACAGCAACATTACTGAGTACGTTAAATGGCGCAAGACAAAATGATTACAAAAACTTCGCTCACTTCCATTAACATGTGACATACTAAATTCTGTTACCAATGGTTGCGAATTCTTATGTATACTTATAACTAACATGCACAACTCAAATAAATAAATAGCAACAACAAACGTTTCCATGAATTAATTACCTTACTTCACTCAAGACTTTTCCAGCTAATTACATGTAGTGTTGGACCTAGCGGCGGTGGCCGCGCATTTGGTGAGAAAATAGTGACTTTGTGTGGCAAACATTATTGGTATGGCCTACAGTCTGGCAAATGGTGCTTAAATGCGCGTGACAGCACATTGCCATGTGGTTGGGTCTCCCACAATGCTGATAGAATACTTTCTTTGCTAATACCGCCACTGAATCCGGGACACGCGGTGCAGCAGCGCAGAAGTGCAATATATCTTCGGAGAACAGTTGCCAAACGATCAGCTTCAAACAAAGAGGTGGGCGACGCTGCTTTAAATTCTCCTCTGATGCGGGGATCAATACCACGAACAAATGCATCAATTGCACACGCTTCTCCCTCCGAGTGCAAAATCCTATTTTCACTGACATTTTCGCTTAGCTTGTTAAGTACGAGAAGATACGGCTCCCAGGCGATCTGCAAAAGCATCCAAATCCTTGTTAGGCATCTGCCTAAGATTTGATAATTGATCTCTGTAGTATCTGGTACCTCTGGTATTGGAGTAACCCGTAGTTAGTCTGTGGACCAAAACGTCAATGTCACGCGTATTACGCAATTCGTCCACTGTCTCTATAAACATTCGGGCTTCCCTTGTCAGCTTTAATCTACCTACGCTGACCAATAGATCATCCATCGAGGCACAAGTGCGACCCAAATCGCGAATATTCTGTAAGAACATAGCCACATTTTCATGGGACTTTCCAGAAAAGGTGGGAATAAAATCAGTCGCACGAAAATTACTTACAGTTGCCGTGTTAGCCGAAATTATGGTAGTTGCAGTAGTAACAGAACTATTATTAGTTGTCACTGGTGGCACATTTGTTACTGTCGTGGAGCTAGCCATGGGTACTGAAGGTCGCACACTGGCTACCAGAGTCTGTTTCAAGATGCGGTTTTGCTCAAGTAATTTTTGATTTTGTACGAACAATTGGTGTATTTGAGTATCAATAGCTGCGAGCGGGTCTTGTGAGGCTGGTGCCTCTGTGGGAGAATCCTGTTCTGTCGCTCTCGTTCCCATCGGCATGTTCACCAAATTAGGGGGGCGTTAGTGACCCAAAAAATGAAGGTGGAATCAGCGAGACGCATTGGCGGCGGCGACGGCGTGGTGGAGTGGTGGCAGCGGGCGACGTGCCCGCAGTGGACATACGTGCAGGCAAATGGCTGCTGGACCCTTGGGCGGCAGCTGACGTGTTGCCGGCGCTCGAAGCTGTGTCGGCCTGTACGCGGTGATGGCAGCCCCCTGGCAAGGCGCGGTGGTGGGCGGCGTAACTGCATGGTGGACCAGCGGTGGCAGTGACTCGCGTGGGTGGCTATCTAGGACTGCGTCTCTTGTTCCAGTGGTCTCCAACAGCCACGTCACTGCAGTGCACACCCTGTGCATTTCTACGACCACGGCCCATGCGGGGCGAACATGTCGGCTGGTTGGCGCATTCTATGCATGAAATGCTCGGCTCATCGCCAGAAGAATTAAGAATAGCGACAAAGTCTCCTTGGGAATGGATCCGTACTTCTGACACCAGTTTTGTGGAGGTGGGCCAGAGTGGAAGGCCGTGGGCGTGAAAGAACCATTGGGAAGATTTTAAGTAATAAGTCTTTTATTGGCCACTTTTGCCTTCCAAAGGGTCACATAATCAGGCCTAGGGTGGTGAGAGTGAGCCAGAGTGTAGTTAGGAGCAAACCGCAGTTCGCATAGTCAAGGAAAAGCAGTGTCTGAAAAGACAATGTCCGCAGTGACACAGCACTGGGAAGGGCAGGAGATGTTGACTGCTATGGTGCGTGTGATCGAGAGAGGGCCTGGTGGCTGGTGGCTGGGCACATCCAGCTCGGCCACGCGGCTTCCTCAGCCATGATTGGTCAGAAGCTGAGAAACCTGAGTGTGCAGCATGGAAATTTCCAGAGCATGGCCTGCTCAGCATCGCAGAGATTGCATTACATTGTAACCACACGAGGGAGGCCCGTGATCGAGATGCTTGCTGATATGCTGTAGCCAGACTGTGGGAAATAAAAATTACAGGCAGCTGATGCTTGCCAGCCAAGGCTTGACCATAACGAGAAAAATAAAGTTATCTATTGAAAGTGAATAAAAAGTAAAATAAAATTCCCTGATGTCAGGCTACTACCCGGCTCATCCTTACACACCCTTTTATCTATGTTTCTGATGTACTCCTACTGGAGGGAGCTTGCTTCCTATTACTTGTCCTGTGTCAGGTTTTCCTTGTTTGCTCCACTCTGAACATGGATTGCTAGTCCCAGTTAAATTTGTAACATGTGAGTTTCTTGATAGCATTCAGATACCTGAGTTAAAAAATATTGCTTCATTCGTGGTCACTCAGTGTCAACTGTCCCATGTGCTCGACCAGTGACTGGTGTCACAAACGCCCATCTGCCCAGAGTGTTTTGTAATAATGTCAACAATCCCGTCCAGTAGCTTACCTGATTATTATATCGACTGGGCCGTCCTCTACTGTCGCTATGGCAGGAACAAAACCTTACAAACTGTCAGTCTGTGCACTGGGGTGAAGCATGCCTTTCCTCTTTCGAAAAATTCATTCCAAATCTTCCAAGACGAGTCTTTGATTAAAATTACTCTTAACTGAAAAAAAACTCCGTGTTGTGCTGATAGAATACCCAGCTTTAACTATGAGCTGTCCTACGTATAGACCCATTGACAGAGGCTGTTATTTCATGTCCCATCAAACATTCCACAATGCATTTCAAATGGCAGCATCCACGCTGGCCATAATGTGACATCACATCACGTCACAGCATGATCTAATGCTTATGTTGCTTAATACAGAGGTTTTACTTTTGTCAACTGTTTTCTCAGCCTGTTTGTGCTAATCATTCGACTGGTAACAGATAAATTGGTGGATCTGTAGCCTGTACGTATCTGCATTTATTACAGAAATAAAATACGCAAATACCTAGTAGAAATGCGACACAACTGGTAGCCGAAATGCTTGTGAATATAATCTTTTGCTGACGATTTTCTTATAAAGTTTGAACATGTTTTACTATCTGCTCCACTGAAATATTCCCCTTCTGTGATTCAATTGACTAATGTATACATAAGTTCAGGGCTGAGGATGGCACTAAGGTGTCAAATTCTGGGTAGATAGCAAACTTAGTGATCCTTATGTTTCAACAGAACATAGTTTGCGTCAATGTTATGACAGTCATACCACTGACTGTAGCCCATAGGTGGAAATCCTTCCTGACTAACTTACAAGCCACACTGTTGATGATAATACCACTTCCCTACAACTTTCAATTTTCTTAGCCTCTCACATTTTCCTTTTTCATATCAATTAGCCAACACAGTTACTGGCATGAAAGCTGAATACAGCCAATGCCTCCAACTGTGTGGGCAGGGTTTCTTTTCTCAACATGTCTCATTCGTTTTCCCTGAAAACGTACTCGCTTCATATGTCCACATAGGCCAATTGACAGTGGCCATCATATCACACCCCATCAAAACATTCCACAATACATTTCAAATGACAGCATCCATGCTGGCCATAATGTCACATCACATCATGACACCATCTGGATTTCTTGGGAAGAAAGTTTTGACAACTGATATCATTGTCCACTGTTGATCATGCGAACCCCAAACTCATTTGCTCTCGATACACAGTCATGCACTCATCTATGCATATTTCGTTTTATTGTGCTTTACATGGAGGATATCAGTTGCTATCCTAAGTCTTTGGTATTCATCATTTTTGTTATTTGATATAAATTGTTTCATTTCGTTATTTCTTTTGTTAGAATTTATGTTTTTATAATGTATGATGAAAAATTAAATAAAGCAGTGAGGCAGCAGTCTGAAATGTACAATATGAGCATACAAGAATACTTTCCCTCTCCTATATATATATGTAAAATAGATTTTTATACATACCAATGCAATATGTAATACTTTACAATAAAATAGATTGGAATATAGCTACAACTTTAAGTGAAAAAAGTACTGTCAGTCGAATCAAACTGATAAGCATGTGAAATTTATTTGTATGTTATCAGGCATTTGTAATGTTTGATAAAGAAGTGCACTGAAATCATTGCAACAGTGGCAGAATGTTTTTATTGTGAAGTATACATCAAGTTACGTATTAGTGTTTTTTTTTAAATATGTGTTTGAGGTAGGCTTATTTGTTGTTGAAGCATCAATGGTCAATATTTATGTGGTTTCACTAGCTAATGCCAGTTCAAATAAGGCATATTAAAAGGTAAATACAAGATGTAAATAAAACCCATAAATCTTGGAGGGAAAGGTATTGAGGGAGATACAACTACTGTACAAAAATTTGCACCAGAGTGGCAAATAAACTTCACCTCAAACAAACAAGTTTTTCACAGGGCTTGTTGACAGCTTATAACACTGTATTCATTTTAGTAATTCTGGGTGCAGATTGAGATACATTGATTTTCTAAAATATTTATGAAATGCAGGTTCCTCATCTTGAGCTTCTTGTTGTGGGTGTAAAATTCCTCTTCTGTGCCATCTAATGACATTTTTCAGGCTCTCATTCTTTTTTGCATAGTTTCATGCTTCTGTCTTGTGGTCTAATATACGAGCTATCTCGGTAATTAGAAAACCATTCGAGTACGATAAATGTCATCTTCATGTAAAGTGAGCTCCAACATCCATATATGTAAGACGACATGTAGTATATGTGCACTTTGTTCAAAGAAATAGCTGAGTATCATCTTGTGAGGACTGCAATTGCCGTAAAAAAAAACAGCTGAGGAAAGCCTTGGAAGTTGAGATCATGTGACTTGAATTGACTAGACGTGACGTGATGTGACAGATATTGTGAGTACACCTTGATGAGATGGTGCACTGACATGATGGTGCCTTGACAGTCAGCATGAATTTGCCTTATCAGTCTGTACCTATCTGTTTCAACAGACAACAAGACCCTGTTGAGTGCACTTCTCCAAATCTGCTAAAGACATAACCACATAAAGTTTTCTTGATGAATAAATCTGCTTGAGTTGCACTTGACAAATCCCTCATTTGGATGAAATCATACACATGACTTGGATTTAATAATGTAAATCCGATCATCACGTGCTCGACTGTGTACAAGAAAATCGCACAACTAATGTGAAAAATGTTCAATTTCTTGCAGCGTCTCATGCAAAATATTTTCATGATTTCCTTTTATGTATTTCCAAGCTCTATAACATAATTACTACAAAAGCCCTTTCCCACTTGAGAAGCTTCCCGAACATTCAATTACAGCTAAATAACCTTCTTAGGACAACTAATTTTCAGTTGTCATAATTAAAGTCATACGTTCCCATATGTATTCTATGTCTGACACTGTATGATATGATACTGTAATAAATCAGGATCTCACAGAACTTTTGCTTTGTTAAAGACTATACAATACCACTTAAATATCAGAGGAAGAAATTTTGTTTGCATGGCTGCATGCCCTAAATTTAATGAACCACTTAAATTCTATCCAGATGTGAACTGGTTTTCAAACATGTATTATATATTCCATAACTGTCGGTGTTCATATAGTTTTCCAGTCGTCAGCCGCAGTTTAACAGAAAATATAATTTGCTGTTAGTTACAGACATTTTCTCATACTTCAATCTTACACCATGAAAGTTAGTTGTGAAATAATTAACAGCAAATGCTCTAAAAACACAACTACATTTATTTTCCAATTTTTACAGTTCCATTTTAAATACATACAAATCTTACATTTCTGTTTGGAGTTTTAATTATTTTACTATTGATATGGAGTGGATATTACAAACTAACAGTAAGTTTTACGTTTTAAGATCTACAAATTTTGTAACCTTTGTTGTCAACTATTATTACTAAAAATCTTCACATAAATGTGAATGTCCAGGAGACAGTCTACAAACTAAATCTGGTATATAATCTAAAAAATGGAAGTTACCTTATATTATTTTGACTTATAAAATGTTCAGGAATATTTGAGAAACAATTACAAGTCTAGTATTACGTTTGTCTGCTAAAATTGCGTCAGATTGAGTCAGATTGTTTCTCAGACCAGGAGCATTCATTCTCGTTGAGTTCAAGTCATACTCATATATATTGTTTTTGATATGGTTTGAGTTAACACATAGATAAATTTTGCAAGGTGTGATATTTTCAAACTGAAGATTTATTATCTCCACATCGTATCATTCCAAATCCTGGGACAGTCTTTAAAAGCTAACTGAACATATTTACTGTTATCTGATGTTACCTTCCTCGCAGTTGAATATAAACTGCCTAATATAGAGTAAATCTGTTGCGCAATGTCGACATGAACAAGAACCATAAAATTATTTAACAATGTGTAAATGAGGCTCTATTTGTCCACAGTGTAGGATTTTTTCGGATATTGTAGAACCTAATTAGTTTTTAGCTTCTAGATGTCTACCTGATTTGGTCAAAGTATGCATATTGCAAAAAAATCCAAATCGTTGTGGATTGTTTACAATGTGTCATAAAAGAAAAGAAGAAAATTCAGTAAAAACTAAGAATTCAGAAGCACAAAACCCACTGTACTGTAACACGCGAGAGTGCAGAAGGAATAGGTTAACATCAGATGTTACCAGATATGGAGAAATGCCTCCATGTTAGTAAACGATGAAGTCTTCAGGCCTCTGCCAATAAGTGAGTGATGTCACCAACTGCAGGCATACAGGCAGTGTCAGGGATCTTTTATACAACGGAATTCCTAGTGAAGTTAATTCGTTTCTGAAATAGTATGGTGTTATGCTTTTTAGTGGACTATTCAGGTATATCGACCCTACAACCTGTAGCAGTTGAGAACTTATTTCTAAGATGGTGAGCAAATGTGTACTGTGTCGGTAATTACAACCAGAAGCTGAGATCGATACTTTTAAATTTTCGAGCAGTGGAAGTACACTTAGGAAATAGTTATCAAAAAGGACAAACTCGTTCCTTCATTCATTCAGTGATCAGAACTTTTTATTTTAAGCATTATAAACTGACACAAATACAAGTAGATGGATTTGCACTACCGCTTTCAGCAATGTGCATAAAGCATATTTTTCGTCACATCATACCTCCAAAGATGATGTAGTGTGAGAAACACAAGCAGTAGACATGAAAACTGAATTCCAGTGACTGCACTTACAACCAGGCCACACTTCAGAAAAATTACTGTACCAAGTCTGTTTCCTAACTGTGTTCCACATCTTTTAAAAGTGATAACAGAGTCCAATATAATGAGTCATGACTCTCCACCAATTTTTCTGCAACTTTACTATTGCAATGCTGCCGCCAAGGGCTGGCATGTGTGAACACACTGCAAAACGATTTCGTATTGTGGATATGAGGTCGAGAAGCCCATTCAAAATGCACATGAGGCTCTACTTAGGAGTTTATGGTGCGTTTGATTATAGCAGCTTCACTTGTATTTGGCATACATGAAAAATTGTTCTTGGTTATCAAGGAGAGAAAAGTGGCAGAGTGAAATTAATTTACGACATTAGCCGAAAATGTACACAAATTGCACTTTGTACTAAATGTAATGGAACATGTGCTAGTTTAGTTTAAAATATGCATATAAATAAGATGAAAGCGCCACAGGTGGATAAGGCAGAGGACTAAGTGTTACACCCAGGAAAGAGAATCTTTAAGATTAATGTACATTTTGATACCTGGGAAGAGGAATAGGTAAACATGATAGGTAGATGTGAAACATAGAAGTAAGGACAAGGCCAAAAAGTGCTTGATAAGAAGTAACAGTTAATCTCGAAGAATGCAAAACTCATGCATAGTTTTTAATGTATTAAAAATGACTCAAATGGCTCTGAGCACTATGGGACTTAACTTCTGAGGTCATCAGTCCCCTAGATCTTAGAACTACTTAAACCTATCTAACCTAAGGACATCACACACATCCATGACCAAGGCAGGATTCGAACCTGCGACCGTACTGGTCGTGTGGTTCCAGACTGTAGCGCCTAGAACCGCTCGCCCACTCTGGCCGGCTTAATGTATTACAATGAGTTTGAAATACATGGAGAAACTCATTACACGAAATATAATGGACATATAGTTTCAGAAAGTATGTGCCAAGTATATGGACATACTTGTAATCAGTTTCTTTTGAACTTAAAACATATCAAATTACAATTCATTTCTCATCTTACATGATTTTAGATTATATGATTACGTCTCTGATGCTGTGAACCGCGTGTATTTCATTGCATTGAAATCTTTTTATTATATATTGACATTATCGAAAGATGGGATATTACTTTAATTACATTTTCCTGTTAGTACTGGACAAATTTCAGCAAGGTTTAGTGACTGGGAAATACAGAAGTGACAGCATTAAAAAATAGCTGGTTCTCTTTTGAATCGTGCCACTCTTCTGTTACTAAATGCTACCTGCTTGGAGGGCTCCAACTGCATGGAGTTGCACGCTTTTGCCCTGGAGTTTCGAAACTGTTTGTTGTAGACTATGGTAATATTAGGAACCACAGAAAGAGAGAATACCCTTTTCGAAAACCAAGAGAAGAGAGAAGCTAGTACACTCAAAATATGCATAGAAACTAAAACCCCTGGAGTAACGCAAAAAGAAGCTCTCTTTCATTGCAGTTCATGAAGTAATCAAGAAGTATTAAAAAGTGAAATGCACAGTATAAATGTTTCACAATGGTATTTATTCTATATTTTGTTGTGAAACAGCTCTCCATTTTCAAGAGCATCACCAGACTGCTTTACACTGAACAGACAGTCCACACACCAAAAGCTTGAGAGCTAGAAGCTCTCACTGACGTTGTACAGACTGTCTGTTCAGTCTTAAGCTGTCTAACAGTGTTCTAGAAAGTGAAAGCCGGTTAACAACAATAATTAAAATTATTGTGGAATATCACTACTGCATATTTCAGTTTTTGATATGTCTGTGTTCCTCCAAGTAGCAATGGAATACAGGGTGAGTCACCTAACATTACCGCTGGATATATTTCGTAAACCACATTAAATACTGACGAATCGAGTCCACAGACCCAACATGTGGAGAAGGGCTAGTGTAATTGGTTAATACAAACCATAAAAAATGCACGGAAGTATGTTTTTTAACACAAACCTACGTTTTCTTAAATGGAACCCCATTAGTTTTGTTAGCACATCTGAACATATAAACAAATACGTAACGAGTGCCGTTTGTTGCATTGTAAAATGTTAATTACATCCGGAGATATTGTAACCTAAAGTTGACACTTGAGTACCACTCCTCCGCTGTTCGGTCGTGTGTATCGGAGAGCACCGAATTACGTAGGGATCCAAAGGGAACGGTGATGGACCTTAGGTACAGAAGAGACTGGAACAGCACATTACGTCCACATGCTAACACCTTTTTATTGGTCTTTTTCACTGACGCACATGTACATTACCATGAGGGGTGAGGTACACATACACACGTGGTTTCCGTTTTCAATTACGGAGTGGAATAGAGTGTGTCCCAACATGTCAGGCCAATAGATGTTCAACGTGTTGGCCATCATTTGCTGCACACAATTGCAATCTCTGGCGTAATGAATGTCGTACACGCCGCAGTACATCTGGTGTAATGTCGCCGCAGGCTGCCACAATATGTTGTTTCATATCCTCTGGGGTTGTAGGCACATCACAGTACACATTCTCCTTTAACGTACCCCACAGAAGTCCAGAGGTGTAAGATCAGGAGAACGGGCTGGCCAATTTATGCGTGCTCCACGTCCTATGAAACGCCCGTCGAACATCCTGTCAAGGGTCAGCCTAGTGTTAATTGCGGAATGTGCAGGTGCACCATCATGCTGATACCACATGCGTCGACGCCATTCCAGTGGGATATTTTCGAGCAACGTTGGCAGATCATTCTGTAGAATGTATGTTGCAGCTGTTTGGGCCCCTGCAATAAAGTGAGGACCAATGAGGTGGTCGCCAATGATTCCGCACCATATATTTACAGTCCACGGTCACTGTCGCTCTACCGGTCTGAGCCAGCGAGGATTGTCCACGGACCTGTAATGCATGTTCCGTAGATTCACTGCCCCGTGGTTTGTGAAACCCTCTTCATCAGTAAACAGGTAGAACTGCAACGCATTCTCTGTTAATGCCCATTGACAGAATTGCACTCGATGATTAAAGTCATCACCATGTAATTGCTGATGTAGCAACACATGAAACGGGTGAAAGCGGTGACGATGCAGTATGCGCATGACACTACTTTGACTCCACCGGCTCTCGCAGTGTCCCGTGTATTCATGTGTGGGTTCATGGTAACATCATCTAACACACCAACTGCACCCGCTTCTCCTGTAACGGGCCTGTTATGGACCCGTTTACATGCTACGACCATACCTGCTGCGTACAGTTGGCGGTAAATGTTTTGCAATGTGCGGCATGTTGCATGCTCTCTGTCCGGGTACCGTTCTGCATACACCATGCAGGCTTCAGCTGCATTTCGTCGACACTCGCCATAGATGAGTATCATCTCCGCCTTTTCAGAGTTCGAATACACCATGGTCACAGTTTCTACAACACTTACACTATCACAGACGTCTGATAACAAGGTGTACTACAGTTGGTCTTTGTGCGGAGACGAATGCACAATAACAATAGCAGCAAGCGCTACATGCGGACACTACGACAGCTAGACCAAACCACAACAGTGCACTACAGCCACACTCGTAAACACAGTCGTCATCATAAACATGTCCTTGCAGATGCTGCACGCCGACCATGACCCGTGTTTGTTACAACACGCAACTGAACTTCAGAGGTTTCAAGCGTCAACTTTAGGTTACAATATCTCCGGATGTAATTAACATTTTACAATGCAACAAACGGCACGGATTACGTATTTGTTTATATGTTCAGATGTGCTAACAAAACTAACGTGGTTCCATTAAAAAAAACGTAGGTTTGTGTTAAAAAACATACTTCCTTGCATTTTTGTATGGTTTGTATTAAACAATTACACTAGCCCCTCTCCTCACGTTCGGTCTATGGAATGGGTTCGTCAGTATTTAATGTGGTTTACGAAATATATCCAGTGGTAACGTTAGGTGACTCACCCTGTATATCATAAAAATAATGAAGAAAATTAACTGTTACCTGTGGTGAAAACAGGCCACCAGCAGCAAAAGATTAATTGATATATAGGGCTTTTTCTTACTTTGATTTTCAAACTGAATGAAACATGTGATATATTGTGCATAATTATTAATTCAGAACTAAGAGTAAACGTTTGTGTTAATGGCTGTGAAATCGCTTCCAAAAATGTTCCAAAACCTTGAGTTAATATCCATGATTCAGACAATATTATAAAATATGCATAAAGTTTTGTGTTCATACAAGAAGAAGGTCTTCAAGATATTGTTTCTGAACTGTTCTTCATTCACTGGGAGGGCAGGAATAAAACTGCTTTTGAGTTCATAAATAGCCAGATCAGCTATGCTTGTTACCTCTTGAATGACACAGGTTAGCTCTACGTGTTTAGTAATTGATTCTCTACCATTTTTCATTTCAAGCCATACTTTCAGATTCCGTCTTGTCCTAATGCTATTACAAATGATTGTGCAGATGTTAATGTTAATCCAAGCAGTAAAAATTTGTGCCTTAAATTATAGAGAGTGTGTCAAATGTGAGTCAAATTGAGTAACCATAGACTACAAAGGTGGAACCTCAGTTGATATGACATGTGACAGCACTTCTCTTGCAACAACTGCACATGTCCTCATGTTGTAAGTTGTAATGACATTTAAAGATATTGTTAATATCTTGCATGTGACTAAGGCGACAGTTTTGCAGGTGTTCAACAAAACAAAAAATATACTTTTTGGGCTACAAAACTTAGCTTTAAGAGTTACATAAATTGCTACTGGGAACAACTCAATTAACAGGAAAGCTATTTGTAATTTTGCAAATCCTTGAAAACTTATTCTTGCTTACTCAGACTCCACAGATCATTCCAGGCACATCTTTCATGCTAGAGATACTGATCATATTTTAAATGCATAGAAATAAATGGCTTAACTGAAAGACTAATTTATCTCATTTTACATCTATAATTTCGACAGCAAAACTGTAAGAACGCAAGCCTCATTTGATATTAAAGAAATTATTAAAATTCGGGTATGAACTCTCCAGTACTTTAACTAAATGTGAAAACTTTTTTGTCATATTTGCAATGACAGGCGTAATTAACTGGAGTTGCACTAAGCACAGTGATTTTTCCACCTCATAGCTTTGTTGCTCCACTGATGGCAGTGCAGTAGGTCGAGGCTAGCTGAATGTTCTGTGTTTGCATCCAATACCGTATGTTCATGTGTGGTTTCAATGTTACATTGACATTTTATTGTTAGCGAGCGAAATTCAGCAGCAAGGGCCTGTGTAGAGGATGAAAAGACATTAAAAACAATCTAAAATTGTCTATCGGATGTTTTGAATTTTTTTAGTGAAGAAGCCAGGAATAACGTAAATTTTGTACAAGTACATAAAACGGCAACAAAACCTTATGGTATTTCGGAATCAACTGTATTCCCTATTAATAGAGCAGTAGTGTCGGCAGAATCCCTAGATGTAAGCATGTGTTTAGAGTCTCAAAGGAAAGGCTACAAATAAAAACGGAAATCAACAGAATTTGGCGATTTTAACAAAAAGTTAATGAGTAGAACTCTACTTAGATACCAAGACTGATGAGAGTATCCAGTGGCTAGTAAAGTACAGGGTGATCTCGGTTTAAAAAAGTTAATTTTTCGTGCTCAGTGACTTCCGTTCTTTTTCTTCTCAACTCATTTGGTTTTTGATCTAGAAAGAGTAAGGATGGACGAATATTTTTAGTAGTGTGCAGAGACATTTCAGCAGCAAAATGAAGTTTTGTTTACATAGTACTTACTGTGTTCTGTGGACAAAAGTAATGTAGTATACTTCTATAAAATTTTGGTTCCACAAAACTGTAAGCATAAATATATTTTGCTAGACTTTAATGGAAATATTGGCCCGGAAGTACCTATAGAGACTTTTCTATAGTGTATATCAGCGATTTTGTTGTTGGAAGCAGTTATGAAGGGTTAGTAAAAGCTGGAAATAAAACGTTTTCTGGACATAGGAAATATTCTCTGTTGTATTAAGGCGAGCAGTCGGGATTACAATCTTGCCGACGGCACACAAGAAATAGCGCACAGTCGCTCGTGAAGTCTGTCGTGAATAAAATGCTGTCAGAAGTGACACAATACAATACTGATGTTTCACATCTTACCAAAATTAATTTTATAGCTTTCTTAACAACTTTCTCACTGGAAATTTCTACTAGACACAGCAGAACGCAAAAACATCAGTGATGACGTTTTTTGTTACACATGTGGAACAGTTTCACCCCCATTATGGTATTTTAGTTTTTAATCAGGAATACATCCATGTTTTCACGATAAAACGTATTACACGCATCTACAAACTTTCAGATTGTTCATATATTTTTTCAGTCCAAATATGTCAGTGATTCTGTTTCATCAATTGGTTGAAGAAAAGACTTATTTTTCCTTCAAAATTTCTTGTAAAGCTAACTTCTATTTTTTTCCATAGCAGCAGGCAAAAATTTTCGTTAAGAACTTCTGCGTGATATTCTAGACTGAAAATACAGGTGTGTCATATTTTTTGATATTTTTACTATCATTTGAAATTATCTCTGACTGGCAAGGCTGGAGGCGGCGAGATGACCTTAAGGTGCATATTATCATGGTGGCTAGTAAACAAACATCTACTGCGTTTATGGATACAACATTTACTTTACTAGAACTGAGAACCAATTGTATGTGAAAACTTTCCTTGTCAAACTTGCTACCAGCAAAATTTCAGTTTGGTGTAGTGGAAGATCGATTTGGTCAGTATAAATTCTAGTGTACAACTCCACCACTCAGCTTTGACCAGTCACATACCGGACCAAATAACAGCAAACACAAGCTTTGAAAATTTCGACGAATACTCGTAAACATTTGCATGGCGCCAAAATGTAATAACCATAAAATCGAGGAAATTCTTACTAATAAATATATATAAAGAAATGGGATAATCGTGGGCTCTGGGCGAGGAAAAACATATACTGTATGTACCTCAGAATCACACTAATAGTAATGTATAGGAAACACGGATAAATTGTAGCTCTGGACTCCACTCGCTGACTTTGAATAATGATGTGATACCTACGGCAAAGACACTACATACACGCAATCTATGAAAGCAACAGATCATACCCCCGTAAACAGATCATACTCGTAAACAAATAAATGTAGCATACGATAAAATTAAAATTACATTCACGCAGTTATTTACGTAGTCGTGAATTATACAGAAACGAGGTAAAGACAATGAAAACAATTAAGAACAAGAATTGAAGAAAAATTTTCGTGTCTGATAAGAAATATTCCCGTAATTTATGCGACTAGAGATGCGCAGAGCACCTTTAAATTGCATTACAGTAAAGCACACGATGAAGTCATGCTGCTATAAAATGGCGTAATTTTACATTAATTATTGAATCTAATGGGATAAGCGCAGGAAAGTGGGGGTTTCAGGCGGGGAGAAACTAAAATGTATCAGAAAAACGGGGAAAATTAAATTAATGACAACAAATATGAAACAGTAGTATAAAATATAGAGAAACCGACACACTAAATTCTAAAAGAAAAGCCAGTACATGACAAACGAATATCAACAAAAAATTAAAAAACGTTGTAATCGATAACCAGAAATAACCTATGTACACTCCTGGAAATTGAAATAAGAACATTGTGAATTCATTGTCCCAGGAAGGGGAAACTTTATTGACACATTCCTGGGGTCAGATACATCACATGATCACACTGACAGAACCACAGGCACATAGACACAGGCAACAGAGCATGCACAATGTCGGCACTAGTACAGTGTATATCCACCTTTCGCAGCAATGCAGGCTGCTATTCTCCCATGGAGACGATCGTAGAGATGCTGGATGTAGTCCTGTGGAACGGCTTGCCATGCCATTTCCACCTGGCGCCTCAGTTGGACCAACGTTCGTGCTGGACGTGCAGACCGCGTGAGACGACGCTTCATCCAGTCCCAAACATGCTCAATGGGGGACAGATCCGGAGATCTTGCTGGCCAGGGTAGTTGACTTACACCTTCTAGAGCACGTTGGGTAGCACGGGACACATGCGGACGTGCATTGTCCTGTTGGAACAGCAAGTTCCCTTGACGGTCTAGGAATGGTAGAACGATGGGTTCGATGATGGTTTGGATGTACCGTGCACTATTCAGTGTCCCCTCGTAGATCACCAGAGGTGTACGGCCAGTGTAGGAGATCGCTCCCCACATCATGATGCCGGGTGTTGGCCGTGTATGCCTCGGTTGTATGCAGTCCTGATTGTGGCGCTCACCTGCACGGCGCCAAACACGCATACGACCATCATTGTCACCAAATCAGAAGGGACTCTCATCGCTGAAGACGACACGTCTCCATTCGTCCCTCCATTCACGCCTGTCGCGAAACCACTGGAGGCGGGCTGCGCGATGTTGGGGCGTGAGCGGAAGATGGCCTAACGGTGTGCGGGACCGTAGCCCAGCTTCATGGAGACGGTTGCGAATGGTCCTCGCCGATACCCCAGGAGCAACAGTGTCCCTAATTTGCTGGGAAGTGGCGGTGCGGTCCCCTACGGCACTGCGTAGAATCCTACGGTCTTGGCGTGCATCCGTGCCTCGCTGCGGTCCAGTCCCAGGTCGACGGGCACGTGCACCTTCCGCCGACCACTGGCGACAACATCGATGTACTGTGGAGACCTCACGCCCCACGTGTTGAGCAATTCGGCGGTACGTCCACCCGGCCTCCCGCATGCCCACTATACGCCCTCGCTCAAAGTCTGTCAACTGCACATACGGTTCAAGTCCACACTGTCGCGGCATGCTACCAGTGTTAAAGACTGCGATGGAGCTCCGTATGCCACGGCAAACTGGCTGACACTGACGGCGGCGGTGCACAAATGCTGCGCAGCTAGCGCCATTAGACGGCCAACACCGCGGTTCCTGGTGTGTCCGCTGTGCCATGCGTGTGATCATTGCTTGTACAGCCCTCTCGCAGTGTCCGGAGCAAGTATGGTGGGTCTGACACACCGGTGTCAATGTGTTCTTTTTTCCATTTCCAGGAGTGTAGATAAATTCCAGTTACAGATTCCAGACTCTCCATGATTCTTATGTAAATTATTTTTGCAGTTGTATGCACTGATACGTAATACCATTTTTACATTTGTAATTACTCTCTAAATCTATTGCAGCGTATAACAAAAATTGGAATCGGCAACTCGAACTGACCTTCTATATAGGTCAATTCTAATTGCCGATTCGAATATTAGTAACATTTTTGCAGTAGTTCAGAGAGCAATTACAAATGCAGAAATCATAGTAGCCTACATTTTAGTCCACGCACTTGCTGGAAATACGATCTAATTAATGAATATTGAGTGGCTGCAACCAGTAACCGGAACTGACCTAATTAGGAGGTCAATTCTAGTTACCGATTCCAGCTGTTCGATAGTTTATAATTTTGGACTTTCTGTAGTAAATCTGTGGATTATGTTTTTGTAGGATTTCTAGATTTCTTATTGATCTCAGAACTACAGTACTACGAAAAACCAATAAATATTGTCGGTACAGTTTCCAAATTTTTCTCTTTCTCATAGTGATGAAGATTGTAATAACATATTTATAAATCCCGTAACCCCTTAAAGCACGCACTTGTTCCTTAAATGATCTAAATAAGGAATCGTAGAATGGTTGGTATCGCTCACTAGAATTAACCTATATAGGTCAGTTCCAGTTACCGATTCCAGTATTTGTTAGACCCTACTTTTTGTCAGTTTTTGTTACTTGTGTATTCGTCCCATTAGATTTAACAATTTGTTTAAAAAGTTAACACTGATTCATAATATTATGATTTCACCATGCACTATACTGTACTGAATTTAAACGTTCTCTGTGCTTTTCTTACTCGCATAAATTTACTATAACAATTTATTTCAGTCATGTACACTTCTCTTTTTCTGTTCTGATTTATTTTCGTTACCTTCAATTCTTGGCAGTATATTTTGTCGCTAAGTAATTAATCATGTTAACTGTGTTTGTAATTTTATCGTATGCTACATTCGTTTGTTTACGAATATGATTAGTTGCTATATAAGTTTGCCTCTCTGTATCGGTTCTGCCTTAAGCTCGGTCCACATGCAACGATCTGTCTGCGTAGACATCGGCGCAGATGTCTGTACATGCAAAAGATCGCTGCAAATCCCAATCTACTACTCGCCCACCATCTGTCAGTGTAGAAAAGAAATATCAGTGGCGAGCGACTTCGCTCCTCGTAAACGTCAAAAATTTAATTCAGTTATTTTGAAATATAGAAACGGAGGAAGTTCTGTTGTGGTCTGTGTTCACAACTTGAGTTGCAAAAAACATTCAGACCAACCGCAGGAAACAGAGAAAGCGTTCAAAATTGTGTAGACAGTGGCTGCTAAAGCGAAAGCAGTTTTCTCATGTAAATTTACTGCGAGATTTGCAGGGCGAACACTAAGAAAGCCAAGCAGATCAAAATACCATAATGTTGGCTGGTATACTTAATCTACTCCTACACCAGATGTTCTAGATTTCTGAACTTTGGATAACTCTTTTCGGTAAACAGTTCGCAACGAATTTTTATTTTTTATTACAGTTTCTCTGTTTGCCGAGGCGTCAACTGCCCGCAATTTTTCAATTAGAGCATTGTATGGTGTTGTCTTTTTGTCTCGGTCATTATATTCTTTACTTTTAATCTTCCACAATCATGGGTGGTTTCTATATATTTCAATGAATTCACTAACAAACTCTCGAGAACAGCTGTTTTGCGCCAGATTTGCGGCGATCTCCTGTCCACACGCTCCAACATGTCTGCGCAGGTGTGGTTTGAACCTACAGATTTGAGAGATTTCCCTCAAACCTCCAACTCCAACTTCCAGGTTTGCACATACCTCCAGGTTGGTGGAAATCTTCTGTCCACACAAAATGATCTGTCTGCGCAGATGTGATGTGCGCAGACAGATCGTTGCGTGTGGACGGGCCTTTAGACGCTACAGTCTGGAACTGTGCAACCGCTACAGTTGCAGGTTCGAATCCTGCTTCGGCCATGGGTGTGTGTTATGTCCTTAGGTTAGTTAGGTTTAAGTGGTTCTAAGTTCTAGAGGACTGATGACCTCAGCAGATAAGTCCCATAGTGCTCAGAGTTTTTTTTTTTTTTTTTTTTTTTTTTTTTTTTAAATTCAGTTGATCCATAGTGAGGACGCCCTCCAGGATGTAGAACATGCCAGAAAAACAATAATATGTGACAAATATTTACAACTGGAACAAATAAGCTAATGAAACTTCCACAGGTCCCAAATGGAATGATCGTCGATGTGAAAGAATCATCTTACAAACACTAATGTACTGAATTTAAAATAAAATAAAAAGTTTTTATTTATTTATAAGGTAATAAACATGTAATAGACCTACTATAATACTTATTTACAATGAACACATTACTGCACTGAAATAGTGCGGAAGTTAGATTGTACTTACATACATACACACACACACACACACACACACACACACACACACTTATTTCCAATGAACACATTACTGCACTGAAATTGTCACACACACTTAAAGTCAACCATTGATAACATATAATAACGGGATGCTTGCATCATTCTCATCAAAAGCTCATGACATTCTGACTGAAAACCAAGAACCAGAATCGCACACAAGAATTGATCGTAAATTGTGTCCCAGGGAAATGTGTTCAGAACCTTGATACTCATGTTGTATATTAATGATATGTCAGACAGTATTAACAGTAATAACAGGCTTTTTGCAGATGATTCTGTTATCTATAATGAAGTACTATCTGAAAGTAGCTACGTAAATATTCAGTCAGATTTTGATAGGATTTGAAGGTGTTGCAAATATTGGTAAGTTGCTTTAAATGTTCAGAGATGTAAAACTGTGCACTTCACAAAATGAAGAAAAATGTAATGTCCTATAACTATAATATCAGTGAGTCACTGTTGGAGTCATCCAACTCGTACAAATATCTGGTTGTAACACTTTGTAGGGATATAAAATGGAATGATGACATAGGTTCAGTTGTACGTAAAGCAGGTGGTAAATTTCAGTTTATTGGTAGAATACTTGTGAAGTGCAATCAATTTACAAAGTAGATTGTAACTGGTTCTGGAATACTGCTGAAATCTATGCGACCCATACCAAATAGGACTAACAGGGGATGTTGGACATATGCAGAGAAGGTCACGTGTTTGTTTGATCCATGGGAGAGTGTCACAGAGATACTGAAGGAACTGAACTGGCAGGCTCTTGAAGATAGACATAAACTATCCCAAGAAAGTCTTTTAACAAAGATTCAAAAATCATCTTTAAATGCTGACTCTAGGAATGTACTACAACCCCCTGCATATCTCCTACATAGGTATTGTGAGAATAAGATTGGAATAATTAGTGCACACACAAAGGCATTCAAACAACCATCCTTCCCACACTAAATCTATGAAAGGAAGTGGAAGAAACCATAATAACTGTACCCACTGCCATGCCTCTCATGGCAGTTTTCAGAGTATAGATTTAGATGTAAATTGTCCATTAGGCCAGCTTCACACATGAAACAAAACAAAAAAAGTGTCACCACAGTTATGGCACACTGCAGTTGCATGTGTGACCTCCCAGTTTTTAGTGGGGCAACTTAAGAGATGCAACTTTTGGCATGCCACAAAAAGTTCAACTTATTTGTATGTTGTTTTGCCACTTTCCTTCCACCACTGTTCCCTGGTGGCTGTATTTTGAGACATCAGCATTCTGTCACAGTTGTTGTGGAGTAATTGCTGCTGTACTCCATTCTATTTTAGTGTGTTTTCATTTTACTACTGAAAAAGTGAAAACATTGGTCAGCAGGTACACTTTTGCAGCTTACGAAACTACATGAACAGCAGTCTACGTTTAATTTTCTGCAACAGTGTGGGAGTGTGGAGGGAGTAGCGGTGGACAATATTTGCAAACAAATGATTTATCCCACAATCTAAAAATATTTCTGGATGAATAAATAAATACACATAATATATGTTACACGTGATTTGTAAGACAAGCATTGTATAAGTTGTGGAATACATGCACGAAATAGCTTCCAGTGGCGTGTTTTCAGATGATTCATACGTGCTAGCTGTTGTTTAGTTTGCCATTGCAAACAGCATTTTCCTTTCCTACTGTGATGTCTTTTATAAATGTATTTATAGCCGTTGATTTATCCCTGTGCGAAATCTATTTTCAGATCCAACACTTGGGTTTCATCTTCCTTGTATTTAACTCTTATCACAGCTCTAATGCCATGACCTTCAATATAACATCCATACCTGCTCAGATGATTGAAGTTGATGCCATTCAAAAGGTGTGCAACTATATGGAATTTGTGGCATCCTGTGGTGCCATTACAGAAAGCCACAAGTTGCGGCACCGCAATAGTTGTGTGTGTGAAACCGGCTGAATTGTTAGCAAGTTATCACCTTAATTATGGTGTTATGGGTTGTTACTAAAACGGTTCATGTTTAAATTTCACTAATTATATGCTATTTTTAGATTGTAATGATTTTCTTACTGAGTACACAATAAACATGACACTATGGCTTACTAAAGGCACACTTTACATTGGTTTCAAAACATGTTCTATAACTCTGTTCGCAACTAGTAATGGACTATCAACGTTCACATATTGTCAAAATCTTGACAACGCTAAAGCAGTGTTCCACAGCTGTGTCGGTACAATTCGAAGGAGCTTTGTTCTTGGCCTGCTCCCACTAAATGCCGCTATGCAGATTAGTGTTTGCTTTATGTTGTGTTGTTTGTTGTGTTTATGAAATGGAGTGGACAAGCAACATTTTCTGATTTTTCACAGAGCCAGAGGAGTGCCTCTGGAACTTTCGGAGTCATAATTATGATAATGTTAAACGGTAGCCTTCCTGCAAAAAGTGCTGTGTTGCTTCGCACCAGCAGCAGTGACGTAGATAAGAAAAATTAAGTCCATCATTTCTCAATGAGACATCAACGACGACAACAAAAATGACAGGATTTGTTGTCTGAATATGGAAAAATTTGTCGTCAGCAGGTTCCATGATGGGCCACCTGATGAGGCTGAAAAGAATGTACTGGTACGTAGTTGGCAGCAGCCAGTATTAAACAAGAAGTTTCCATTACTGAAAACGTTAATTTGAATCAATTTCAGTATGAAAATAAAAATAAAAATATGATCAGTTAAATATTGTTGTTGTTGTTGTTGTTGTTGTTGTTGTGGTCCTCAGTCCTGAGACTGGTTTGATGCAGCTCTCCATGCTACTCTATCCTGTGCAAGCTCCTTCATCTCCCAGTACTTACTGCAACCTACATCCTTCTGAATCTGCTTAGTGTATTCATCTCTTGGTCTCCCTCTACGATTTTTACCCTCCACGCTGCCCACCAATGCTAAATTTGTGATCCCTTGATGCCTCAAAACATGTCCTACCAACCGGTCCCTTCTTTTTGTCAAGTTGTGCCACCAACTCCTCTTCTCCCCAATTCTATTCAATACCTCCTCATTAGTTATGTGATCTACCCATCTAATCTTCAGCATTCTTCTGTAGCACCACATTTCGAAAGCTTCTATTCTCTTCTTGTCTAAACTATTTATCGTCCATGTTTCACTTCCATACATGGCTACACTCCATACAAATACTTTCAGAAACGACTTCCTGACACTTAAATCTATACTCGATGTTAACAAATTTCTCTCCTTCAGAAACGCTTTCCTTGCCATTGCCAGTCTACATTTTATATCCTCTCTACTTCGACCATCATCAGTTATTTTACTCCCTAAATAGCAAAACTCCTTTACTACTTTAAGTGTCTCATTTCCTAATCTAATTCCCTCAGCATCACCCAATTTAATTTGACTACATTCCATTATCCTCGTTTTGCTTTTGTTGATGTTCATCTTATATCCTCCTTTGGTCGAAGAATGTCTTAAATATAGTGTTCAAAGGCTGACAACCTCTTCTCAAGGTTAGTAGCTATGCTCTGCATCCTGTATTCATTTGTCAGAGAACACATTTTCTCATCGTGTATGTTGAATAAACAAAAATACCGCCATTTTGTTTGTAATGGACAAGCTATATATTTTTTTCTGAAGGTTAAAATACAAAATTGAACTTTTTCCAAGCATCACTCTTCCTGTAATGGAGCACATTTGCAATATTATATACCACATCACTTAATTTTTGTCTTGCACCCTCCACAGCCTAACATGACACTGCTTCATTAGACGCCATCTGATCTTAATGGTCAGTAATTTTGCCCCATCAGTGGCACATTACAACAGCAAGATTGTGTACTTAACTTCGGTCATGACTTGCCTTACATCCTTGCAACCTTCAGTCAGAGAGAGAAGAGTCAACGAGTAGGAAGCAATTGCAGCGCCACGGTTCACAGATTCATATTCGCCGAACTACAGCGGGAAGGCAGAATCCAATACAGCACTGACATAATAGCAGTGTGTTTATTTCTAAGGTATGCAGCTCTCAACTTTAGACTCGTACTAGTTCCATTCCTAATCTCTAAGATGGAGAACATATTGGACAAGGCAACAGTTGGAATACACACAGTGTCAAGGCAGGTCAGGACACAATGGGCAATGTGCAGTCTCATGTTCTTTTATCAAAAGATAATATTGCAGAGACCTCGAAGGTAGGGGCACAACCACTGTTACCAACACACCATAAATGTATTGGCTGTGTGAACCATAGGTGACCATGTGTAGCCATTGGAACATCACCCCAGATACTGGGCTCATATGACTGTGACGAAAACTATCTAGCAACATTTACTCACCTCACAGGCTCCATACTCGAATATGTTCATTGTGATCCATACAGCGAACTAGGACTCATCTGAGATGATGACACAGTGCCAGTCATATGTCCAGTTTGACATCGGGTGCACCATTGTTGGTGCGGCCTCTCTACTGCACCACTGAGGGAAGATACACAATGCTTAAAAAAAAAAAAAAAAAGGTCCACAGTGCTCCAAACACTGTTGTACTGTCTGTGTGTACACTCCACTTGCTACAAATGAGCCCACTTGCCAAATCAGGGTATACGGATGTACAGTCCTATAAGAGTGAGCAAACAGTGCGTCTGTATGCTCAGAAACTAATCACAAAGGGCCACGGATATATTAAATGCTTCCAAGTTCGGCCCTCTTGAACCCAACAATTCCATATTCAAAAGACAGTTGTGGGATCCTGACCGACATGAGTAACAGTATTGCAGAATGACAGTTTGTTGCCTTGATAGACCACAATCCTGATGCTACTGAATTCCAGTGTGACTGGGTAGACATCCTCCTTTTTACACATGGCATAACACCATCTTTTCACAAACTGCCAACATTCAAATGAAATTTCCGAATGAAACACCAGGTGCTTAATCATCATTATATGCCAAATGTAGAAGGCTTTATTGGCCCATAGCATGCTATCAGTCTTCTACCCCTACTCACTTGCTGACGGAGTACCGGTACTGGCTATTCTTCATGTTTTCCTGTTCTGTTAACACACAATGTTTAAGTGAATATCATTAGGCCAATCTGGAAACTCTACTGAATGACTACATAAAAATCCACTTTGAAAAACCATTTTGTTTACAGTAAAAAACAAGTATTTTCCATTTACACTAGGTGTCACATGAAACACATAATGAATACACGGGAACTCTTCCCATCAGATATTATAGTTCTTAAATTGATAGAACCCTTGTTCTTCGGTGAAGTGTATTATCTTTTACCTTTCTCTTTAGCTCTGTTGTCTAACTGCTTCCATGTATACTACTCACATGTTAATTCAAGTGTAATGAAAGGGTATTAAAGTGATACACAAAACAAATGCATTCGTGAACAGAGTACCACAACATTATTGAGAGCACTTCCTGAGGGCAGTATCAACAAGTAATATTTGCTTTGGCTCCCTGCACATACCCATTACGCAAACAAAACTGCAATTACCTGCCAAAAGAACAGACAAATTGCACCTGACAACTCTTAGAAGAGCCATCCAGTTTAGGGAGCGGTTGGATGGACCAATGTGCAACTTGGCATTTTTCACATCATCAAATCATTCCCAGAGGCAAACAAAGTGACAGTTGCAGAAAGTATATTGGTAGTGAAGACTGAACTCCTGACCTATGAATTTGTAACCTGGCACTTACCAACCTAAGCCACACTTACTGCAACCACTACATATCAGATTTCAGGTTTAAATTTTACAGTTAATGTACATTCCTGGATCTTGTGTAAACATTTGTAACACAGCCTATTGTCTGTACTCTAAATGCACAATATATAGTGTATCTGACAAAATGTTGAGGTATAGGATTTTGTGTGTGTGTGTGTGTGTGTGTGTGTGTGTGTGTGTGTGTGTGTGTGTGTAATGGGAGGGGAGGGGGGGGGTGCCTCTAGATCAACAAAGGATTTATTCCTAAAGCTAGCAGGTTTCTTTCTCTTTTGTGTGTGCTTGTCAAAGACTCAACACTTCTATTCGGTGAGGGGTCTCCTTCACTCCTAAAGTATTTACATTCTACCACGACTTTCTTACTATATTTATATTTCTAGTATTCTTTTTTGTTGTGCCTGTCTGTGACTCAGTACCTTTTTTGTGTTGTGAGTAGCAATCTATCATTTCTAATTCTTAGATCAAGGAATGCGTAGTTATGATTGTCACTTTAACACTAAATAATGTAATTGTCTAATTACTACAGTTATTGTTTTGGTGACAATATAAAAAATTGAAACTAAACACTACTGATACAATTGTTCTTATGGAAATATGCAGTCGCACTGTGATCATGTTGCAGGAGCGCAAATCTTGGGCAGGTGTGGTCTAATTATTTATTACTCACAACTTAACTGTCTGTAAATATCTTTTGTAAGGATTATAACCATCATGGAAATGCAATTTGAAATAATTACCAATTAAATTTGTTGGTGAACAGTGGGAAATAATAGAAAAAATATTACACTCAGTTTCTGTGAAATAAATTTCTTCAACAAAATTTCTCACAGTACAAAATTTTTCTTGTTCTACCTGTGCATAAATAGCCACACACATCCAATAGAAATGACAAAAATAAAGTAATGGGCATTCACTGAGCTTTATCTTGTAGGCCTGCTAACAATACTTTGTTTATAGACAATAGAGAATTGTAGGCTATAGGAATTCAAAATTGTGGTTCCTGTATCTCATCCCTTAATTGTTGTACTCAAGTTTTTACCTCATGTGGTAATTGAAAAATATAATACATATTAGGAAATACAGTAAAAAGTCATCTAAAACAATATTATCCACTGCTTGAATGGTAAATAAAATAGGACTAAATTTACAGGGTTTTTAATAAATATTGTTCATGCTTCATTAGAAAAATAATCTCTGAAACAGGTCTTAAATATTGCACATAAAAAGTTATTAAATCTTATTTTATAAAACAGTGGGACAGAATGAAACCTGATATTACAAATTATTAATCTGGTAGTTTCCTATGAACATGCCAGAGCACAAAATACTGAATAACATCACTTCAGTGTTGTTCACAGGATATCTTGAAATGCTATGAATGTTAACTGATCTGGAACTAGTAATTGATCCTTGCTTCTGCAAATAATTCTTGTTGAGCAAGAAATATCCATTTTTAAGAGTGTTAGAAGATTTCATTAAAAATGACAGCTTACTGTCAGTGACAATTTTGAAGGAAAATATTTAAAAACAATTAGGCAGGAATGTAATTGTAGAGATCCTCATTAGGAAGCGCACCACAGTGCAACATACATATCACAGAACTTTTGTTATCAATTTAAAATTTGTGTAATAGCACCATTAACGTTGTAAGATATACATGGAAGGACTGTACTAATTTCTATTGTAATGGAGGTTAGCTCGCAACATTCCCGACTCGCTAAATACTATAATGATTCAGATGTGACCAGAGGAAGACAAAAATGTCATTAATGACAGGTGAGGGCAGATCCTAGACACAGTTGTTTGTTAAATTCACAATTTTGGAGCTGGGACAACTATGTCGGCAATGCAGCAAATGTTAAGTTCCTCAGGCGGGCAATCTCCACAGGATTGGCACAAGCACACGTCTGCCGCAGTAAACACATGGCAGTTTGTCAGTCTCCCTTGGTGGCTATGCTGCCTTCAACCTGACTGAGGTCTGGGCTGCGCTGCCCATCTCGCCGGGCTCTCGACCGCCACTCAACCCAGCAGAACATGACGGTGCCCAGTGTGGACAACACGAGCAGGATGGCCAGCTGTGCATGCAGCCCTACGTGGCTGCTGTAGAAAAAACTGGCAGCGGCGGCCACAGACTGGAAAAACACACAAGAGTGTCATTAAGTTTAATCTCTCTCACATCATCATGTTTTGTTTGGAAAATATCACCTCTTGAGCAAAATAAAAGCAACATGAGCCACTGTGTTCCTATCAATTGATGGAATATTAGCCAACAGCTACGTCCCTAATACATTTAAATTGAGTTTATGGGCAGTATGGCATCTTTGTTCTAGGCAGCTTATGTTGATAAATTCTGGGGTCTCAAAGTGCACTGTTTATCCCATTTCTAATTTCAAAGATGCAAATTGGTTTCAGGCACTTTAAAGATTCATTTAACTTTATGTTTCATCACCACACGTAAGTAAATTTCTCTTCAGAGGCAATTGTCACACCAAGATATACATTAACCTTTTAAACTGTGTATTAATTGTCAACAATGCATTTAAAATATGTCATGGGATGATCATGTGCAGAAATTATAAGCATCTACACAGGAGTAAAGTACACTGCTTCATAAAAAACTTGAAGTGTCCAGAAATCAGGAGTGCATGAAATGAAACTTCACAATTTGAGAGGATATGTGATGTTATTTTAGTAGTTAGAAAATTGAGCCAGATTTACAAAGAAATTGGCAGTATGAGCTCACTTATCAGTATGATGTTACACTCCCTCTGGCCTGGATGCATGAACTGATTTGTTTGGCGAGGGTGTCATAAAACTGTTGTACCCTCTCCTGAGGCTAGCTTGTCCACAACTGTTCTAACTGGTCCTCAATACTGTTGCTGGAACAATGTTAACCTCTAAGTTGGTCACAGGCATCTTCTATTGGTTACAGTCTGTGGATCTTGCTGGTCATGGAAGTACCTCAACATCATGCAGACTGAGTAGTATGGACGAGAAATGTTCTGTTGAAAAATGGCATCACAGTGTTGTTGCATCAGAGGTAACATGAAGACAAAAAATGTAGGTGACATGCTGTTGTGTTCCCAGAGTTCTCTCAGTCAGTACCACTAGTGACTCGAAGTCATACCTAATGGCTTCTCACACTAAGAGGCAAGGAGTAACAAGACTGCACAACTCCGAAACATTGAAAGAGCGAGACCTCTCCCCCATGTCACCATAATACTTGCTATGATGCTCATCAGGATAGTGCAGAATTACTATCCATTGCTAAAGACAATGTAATACCATTCATCACCATTCCGTGCTTCACAGTCACGGCACAACTTCAAACACAGCTGTTTGTGCTCGGACAGTGACATATGGGATGGTAGTTTCCTAGTCTGTCTGCTGCTAGTATCTGGGCCAATGGTGCCTGATGACAGAGGATCTAGTGGGAGGTCTACATCTACATCTACATCCATACTCCGCAAGCCACCTGACGGTGTGTGGCGGAGGGTACCCTGAGTACCTCTATCGGTTCTCCCTTCTATTCCAGTCTCGTATCGTACGTGGAAAGAAGGATTGTTGGTATGCTTCTGTGTGGGCTCTAATCTCTCTGATTTTATCCTCATGGTCTCTTCGCGAGATATACGTAGGAGGGAGCAATATACTGCTTGACTCTTCGGTGAAGGTATGTTCTCGGAGCTTTAACAAAAGCCCGTACCGAGCTACTGAGCGTCTCTCCTGCAGAGTCTTCCACTGGAGTTTATCTATCATCTCCGTAATGCTTTCGCGATTACTAAATGATCCTGTAACGAAGCGCGCTGCTCTCCGTTGGATCTTCTCTATCTCTTCCATCAACCCCATCTGGTGCGGATCCCACACTGCTGAACAGTATTCAAGCAGAGGGCGAACAATCGTACTGTAACCTACTTTCTTTGTTGTCGGATTGCATTTCCTTAGGATTCTTCCAATGCATCTCAGTCTGGCATCTGCTTTACCGACGATCAACTTTATATGATCATTCCATTTTAAATCACTCCTAATGCGTACTCCCAGATAATTTATGGAATTAACTGCTTCCAGTTGCTGACCTGCTATTTTGTAGCTAAATGATAAGGGATCTATCTTTCTATGTAATCACATCACATTACACTTGTCTACATTCAGATTCAATTGCCTTTCCGTGCACCATGCGTCAATTCGCTGCAGATCCTCCTGCATTTCAGTACAATTTTCCATTGTTGCAACCTCTCGATACACCATCTCATCTGCAAAAAGCCTCAGTGAACTTCGGATGTCATCCACCAGGTCATATATGTATATTGTGAATAGCAACGGTCCTATGACACTCCCCTGCGGCACACCTGAAATCACTCTTACTTCGGAAGACTTCTCTCCATTGAGAATAACATGCTGCGTTCTGTTATCTAGGAACTCCTCAATCCAATCACACAATTGATCTGATAGTCCGTATGCTCTTACTTTGTTCATTAAACGACTGTGGGGAACTGTGTCAAACGCCTTGCGGAAGTCAGGAAACACGGCATCTACCTGTGAACCCGTGTCTATGGCCCTCTTAGTCTCGTGGACGAATAGCGCGAGCTGGGTTTCACACAACCGTCTTTTTTGAAACCCATGCTGATTCCTACAGAGTAGATTTCTAGTCTCCAGAAAAGACATTATACTCGAACATAATACGTGTTCCAAAATTCTACAACTGATCGACGTTAGAGATATAGGTCTATAGTTCTGCACATCTGTTCGACATCCCTTCTTGAAAACGGGGATGACCTGTGCCCTTTTCCAATCCTTTGGAGCACTTTGCTCTTCTAGAGACCTATGGTACACCGCTGCAAGAAGGGGGGCAAGTTCCTTCGCGTACTCTATGTAAAATCGAACTGGTATCCCATCAGGTTCAGCGGCCTTTCCTCTTTTGAGCGATTTTAATTGTTTCTCTATCCCTCTGTCGTCTATTTCGATATTTACCATTTTGTCAACTGTGCAACAATCTAGAGAAGGAAGCACAGTGCAGTCTTCCTCTGTGAAACAGCTTTGGAAGAAGACATTTAGTATTTCGGCCTTTAGTCTGTCATCCTCTGTTTCAGTACCATTTTGGTCACAGAGTGTCTGGACATTTTGTTTTGATCCACCTACCGCTTTGACATAGGACCAAAATTTCTTAGGATTTTCTGCCAAGTCAGTACATAGAACTTTACTTTCGAATTCATTCAACGCCTCTCGCATAGCCCTCCTCGCACAACATTTTGCTTCGCGTAATTTTTGTTTGTGTGCAAGGCTTTGGCTATGTTTATGTTTGCTGTGAAGTTCCCTTTGCTTCCGCAGCAGTTTTCTAACTCGGTTGTTGTACCACAGTGGCTCTTTTCCATCTCTTACGATCTTGCTTGGCACATACTCAACTAACGCATATTGTACGATGGTTTTGAACTTTGTCCACTGATCCTCAACACTATCTGTTCTTGAGACAAAACTTTTGTGTTGAGCCATCAAGTACTCTGAAATCTGCTTTTTGTCACTTTTGCTAAACAAAAAAATCTTCCTACCTTTTTTAATATTTCTATTTACGGCTGAAATCATTGATGCAGTAACCGCTTTATGACCGCTGATTCCCTGTTCTCAGTTAACTGTTTCAAATAGTTCGGGTCTGTTTGTCACCAGAAGGTCTAATATGTTATCGCTACGAGTCGGTTCTCTGTTTAACTGCTCAAGGTAGTTTTCAGATAAAGCACTTAAAAATATTTCACTGGATTCTTTGTCCCTGCCACCCGTTATGAACGTTTGAGTCTCCCAGTCTATATCCGGCAAATAAAAATCTCCACCCAGAACTATAACATGGTGGGGAAATCTACTCGAAATATTTTCCAAATTATTCTTCAGGTGCTGAACCACAACAGCTGCTGAGCCCGGGGGCCAAATCATTTCACAATTCGAATCTCCGTCAATTTCCTTCGATACTATTGCACTTCTTATCACTATAAACATGCCTCCCCCTTCACTGTCCAGCCTGTCTCTGCAGTATACATTTCAATCCGAGTTTAGGATTTCATTACTGTTTACGTCTGGTTTCAGCCAACTTTCTGTCCCTAGTACTATATGGGCGTTGTGACCGTTTATTAATGAGAGCAGTTCTGGGACCTTTCTATAGACGCTCCTGCAGTTTACTATTACCACATTAATATTGTTATTCCCTTTGCCTACTCCTGCCTTGCCGCATCTCAGGAGGCGTCTTGTCGGGCCTAAGGAGGAAATTCTCTAACCTAAAAAAACCCCATGTGCACTCCACACATACTCCGCTACCCTCATAGCCACTTCCGGCGTGTAGTGCACGCCTGACCTATTGAGGGGGACCCTACATTTCTCCACCCGATAGCGGAGATCGAGAAATTTGCACCCTAGCTCTCCGCAGAATCGTCTGAGCCTCTGGTTTAAGCCTTCCACTCGGCTCCAAACCAGAGGACCGCGATCGGTTCTGGGAACGATACTACAAATAGTTAGCTCTGATTCCACCCCGCGAGCGAGGCTTTCCGCCTTCACCAACCCCGCCAACCACCTTTACGAACTGAGGATGGCCTCTGAACCCAGACGGCAGGAGTCATTGGTGCCGACATGAGCAACAATTTGCAGTCGGGTGCACCCAGTGCTCTCTATCGCCGCCGGTAGGGCCTCCTCCACATCTCGGATGAGACTCCCCGGCAAGCAGACAGAGTGAACACTGGCCTTCTTCCCCGACCTTTCGGCTATTTCCCTAAGGGGCTCCATCACCCGCCTAACGTTGGAGCTCCCAATAACTAATAAACCCCTCCCCCCGTGTGCCTGCTCGGACCTTGCTGAAGGAGCAGCCACATGTCAACTCACAGGCAGAGCGGGCGACGCCACACGGCCAGCCTCCACATTGACCCTCCGCCTCGTGCGCCGTGAACGCCGCTGAACCCGCCACTCCCCTTGGGGAGAGGGTGGCCCAACTGTGCCCGGTACCCGTGAAGATGTCTCAACAGCAGGGACAGTGGGTGAAGCATGTAACACCTGTGCTCAGATGACAGGCACAGATGTAAAGAGGTTACAATGTGCTCGGTACACAATAAGACAATGCTCTCTTGTGGCTGACATATGTGGTTGACCAGAACCTTGATGAGTATCCCTGCCTTAACTTTCCCACTTAGTCCATCATCGGGCCACAGTCACATCTGAATGCCCCACAAATCTGGATATTGCACGTTTCCATTAAATGGAGGCTCATAGTGAGGCCCATTACAAACTCTGTCAGCTGGTGACACTGTTATCTGACATGGGTACACAGCATCTCCGTGTCCTTCACAGTGATCAATCAACATCCAATTCTATTCGTTCCCCTTATACACCCCGGCAACTAAACATGAACAATACTAACGCACCACCCATGGTGTGTGTTTTGAATGATAGCTAGTTTTTAATTTAGTCTCTGATAAGAGTCCATCACAGCTGCAAATTTGTGGTAATTTATCTTCTAACTCATTCAACACATCTGCATTCTCTCCCTTATAATAATCCCTGTGGAATTTAATATTACATTTGATTAATTAATTAATGTGAATCTCATGGAGATTCTGCTTCTAAACTTTCCTGGTAATAACATAACTAGAAATGATCTCTCCGTAACCCATTACCATTCTGCAATATTGGCCCAGATTTTACTGTTCTAGTTTTTTCAGAATGCTGTAGCTGGTAGATGCACAGGGCAGCAGGGAACACATGGGGTTGGGCTTACAGGCAGGCATTTTAGGGGAAATGCCGGGCACTGGAGGGGAGGTGCCATTTTAAACTGAAGCCTATGCTCACATTTTTTGTAAATGCTAAGTGGGACGCCTCCCTGCTTCCATTAGTATCTAAAAAGAATTCCACTGCATATGCAGTGATTTATTTGTGCCTGTCTTGTTAGCCATTTGTAACTTTCAGAGAAATGTCATGAGTGGCAAATTTTGAGTAAAACCTAAACGTCTCTGGTTGCTGTGGTAAAATTTGATTCTTTTGCCCAAACACAGAGGAGTTTACAAAGTCTCTCCTCATCAACATGTTGTGCAGACAACTGCAAGAGAATTCTGAAACAGTGGTTTCATAAGTTTATTAAATGAGGAACTGAGGAAAAGCAAGGTCAGTAGCTTATGAAAAACCACATCCTCAGCACAAAGAGATGTGTATGTCTTCATTATATTGTTCCAAAACCCATAGCATTTCTCATTTCACCAGCCATTGACGGCACTTAAAAATTACATTCTAGATAATGAAGATTTACATAACAATAACATAGTAAAATACTCTCCTCTTTGCGTGCTATCATTTGCCAAAATCTGCTATCAATGTCTGAAACATTTTATCAGAAGTGAGGAATGTTGTGGATACTTCACTCTGACTTTATCACTGGCTTGCCATCACAAATGAGTGTGATACATCAGATCAATTTTCTCAAGACTGGTGACAGATAGATACCTCTACCCAAGTCTACAGAAAAAATCAATATGTTAGCTAAATTTTCATATGGAACAACATATGATGTAATATGCACCAAATGCAAATACATAGTAATCTCTATTTTTGTTGCACATTTTTCTGGATTTCGCCTGGTGTCTTACTTCCACATAAATATCATAATAACTATGACCACTAACAAAATGATGGGCATGTCATCATGAACCTGATGTATAATGCTATATAGGCAACAAAAACAGAATGTCAGTACACCTATACAGTCTGCAGGAGAGCTAGTGTGTAAATTAGAATAAATTGGACACATGAGGCAGTGACACATGTCTATATATTAGTGCTAATATTATCTCGCCAAGAAAGTTTGCATTATCATTTGAAAGTAAAGTTTCAAGATTCTCAAAAGTAATGAACACGAGCAAAAAACAGACAGAGCACTGGAGGCTACCTCTGTACACGGCATGAGGAAATTTATGCTACAATAGTGTTGTCAGCTTACCTGCGTAAATTTGAAGAGAGCAAATGCTGCTGCACTATCATCTGCCCACACTCCTCCCAAAATTGAGTATATTTGTGTATTGTAGCAACTGTCACCAAAACCCAACAGCAGGCTACAGAACATCGCAATATAGGCACTGAAAATATAACAATGAAAGCATTATTAGGCATTTTTTAAACAAATCCATCAAGTAAGCATTTGTACATTTCTGGGTACTTAGTGAAATATTCATTTTATGTGCTAAGTCAATTGTATTCTGTTATGTATATCAACCAGCTTTCAACAGTATTAAAACTAGAATGGCAGAAGGGGTCAAAATGACACTTTTTTCTTCAGTGCGATATCCAACTTTTTTTTTACAATATTATGAGAAGTAAAGTTGCCACTCACCATGTAGCAGAGATGCTGAGTCGCAGGCAGGCACAACAAAATGATTATCACACGCAGCTTTCAGCTGATGACCTTTTTCATCAATAGATGCACATACATGCACACGCGCGTGCGCACACACACACACACACACACACACACACACACACACACACACACACACACACACACACGACTGCAGTCTCAGGCAACTGAAACCACACTGAGAGCAGCAACACCAATGCATAATGGAAGTGGCGACTGGGTGTAGTAAAAGAGGAAGCTGGGGCATGGAGGGGGAGGGATAGTATGGTGGAGATGGCAGACAGTGAAGTGCTGCAGGTTAGGCAGATGGCAGGGGAGGGGGGGGGGGGGGGAGTAGTGGAAAAGGAGAGTAATAAATAAAAAAAAAATAATAAAGAAAGACTGGGTGTGGTGGTGGAATGAAGGCTGTGTAATGCTGGAATGGGAGCAGGGAAGGACTGGATGAGTGAGGACAGCAACTACCAAATATTTTTACTTCGTTTATGAATTCATACAACTTTTCCTAATTTTTTCTTCTCTTTGCAATGATGTATCAGGATTTAGAAAGTATTTATATTTTCTTGGACATTTCATTCAATATACCTAGAATGATGAAAGGAGTTAATTTGACACTGCTGTGATTGCTCTTATGAATATATGTAAATAATACAACCATAAGTAGCAACAATCAGCTATCAAGCAGAATTGTTGCTGTTCATTGCTGCGCTTTGTCATGTGCACATTCCAGTCCGCTGCAGTTTATACGCTTGACTATGGAAGACATTTTTGATCACGTCTCCTCAGCATGGTCTTTCAGATGAAGGAATGTGTTATCTCTTAGAGAATTCCAACACTGAATTAGAAACTTACTCCATTCATAAAGATGAGGATTTCCTACCAAGGACAAGTGAAGATGAATAAATTGTATATAAGTAGGGATTAGTGAAGGAGGATTCAGATGCTGATCTATGTCAGTCCTCACTTTATCCGTCACAGCAGACCCATCTGAATGCCCCTGCAAAGGTGGTCATTAGGGATGACACCAGGTATAAGTTGCCTAATTTTTCATCTTCTGGAAGTACGTCGGCTGCAAACGATCTGAAGGCGATAGGTGGTCCCACTACTTACACTTGTCATCAAGTAGACGACTGTCATTAGTGGTTACCATCTTAAGTTTTGGTGAAGCAATGTCAAGCTCATGAAGAAATATACAGAATCAAATGCTTGAAAAGTACTAAAAAACAATGATTGGACATAATCACTTTAAATGGATAACTTGATAGCTGTCATACATGTTTCTGATGTCATTTCTAGAAAAGGTATATCTCCAGATGATCATTGGTCACATTCTTTGAGCCCCACTTTCATCAAGCAAGTTATTCTGAAGGACAGATTTCAAGAGCTTCTCAATTCTGATGAAAAATCAACCTGAGCTGAATGACTATTGATCAACAAATTTGCTTAATCTGCCAGGAAGTTTCATATCAGCACACACTCTGCTGCAGAGTGAAAATCTCATTCTGGAAACATCCCCCAGGCTGTGGCTAAGCCATGTCTCCGCAATATTCTTTCTTCCAGGAGTGTTAGTTCTGCAAGGTGCGTAGGAGAGCTTCTGTGAAGTTTGGAAGGTAGGAGACCAGGTACTGGTGGAATTAAGGCTGTGAGGTTGGGTCATGAGTCGTGCTTAGGTAGCTTAGTTGGTAGAGCACTTGCCTGCGAAAGACAAAGTTCCCGAGTTTGAGTTTCAGTTCGGCACACAGTTTTAATCAGCCTGGAAGTTTGACAAATATGGGTTCAAATTTTGTATTGCTGCAGAGGTAGTGACGAAGTATGTATGTAAACAAAAATACTGAATGCCTTGTCACAAGAAGTCTCATATAATTGTTTGAGTATTATAATATAATTCTTACTTTGTTACAAGTTGTTGTTATAATTACTGTTAATTGTTGAAAGATCATAAATAGTTATGTGGCTGTAACCACAAGACTTAATATTGTTTTTGTTTCAGTATACAGTTTTCAGGAAAAGGATTTTCTATAGTGTTTGATAATCAGTTTTATGAGGAGTTGTAATGTAGGTATGAAGTTATTTGAAGCAGAAAATTTTTTATTTGTGCCCTATGGTATGCACTAAATTCCCAGGGCTGAAAATCATCACCTTGATCAATAAAAGTTGGTTTTGAGTTTATAACATGCTGCTCTGCAAATAATTTTGATTCACTAGATTAGCAATTACTCAAACTTTACTATAAATGCTCAATTTTAAAAGTTGTATGCTATAAGAAATTTAGTTATGGCGGAAGTTGGCTTACATTGAGATGATTACCTCTGTTTGTATAATCTCTTTGTGACAATATCTGTTCTGTCTTTGACTTAACAAATTAAATATCTTTCCTACTTTTTACTCTGTTCTTTATCAATCCACACAGAACTGCATTGCGTGCCTTAACATTTTCCTGCAAAAGTTTCACCAAAACTTTCTCAGCTCCTCTTTTCTCTTCTTGTACTGCTTTATCTTAATTTTTGGTTCTTTTATGTTTTTGTCAATTTTCAGTGCTTTTACTGCCTCTAGACTTCCTCCAAGGCATTTACTTCTTTTTAACAGCTGTCTTTATCATGCTGTTCCACCAAGGCACCTTTTCTTCTCCCCAGTAGTCATTTTTTGTATGTGTTCACTGCACACTTTAAAAAACCAGTTTTGAAACATATCTAGTCCTCTTCTACTCTGTTGACGTTATATATGTGAATTTCTTTTTTCAGGTCATTTTTGAACTGTCCCCTTGTTTTATTCTCTTGTAACTTCTGTACCTTTATTTTCTTTACATATTTCTGATGACTGAGATATTATCAAGTCCGAATTTTGATACCATGGTCTCCTTAAAATCTTCTTGGCATTGCTGTCATGTGTTTCAGTTGTCAATATTCCTCCTCTTCTTCCACCACAACCACCAGAAAAACATCAATCATTTATCCCCCCCTCCCCCCTCCCCCCCCCCCCCCCCACATACACCTAGTTATTTTTTGTGGGTTTTTTTTCTGTAAATCATGTATTTCCAACAATTGATCAATTTTTTCTGCAAAGTCTGTTAACAAATTTCTTTCTTCCCAGTTACCATAAATAAAGGGGCCAATTATTCCATCTGTACTTTGCTCATAATTTCCCACGTGTTCCACTCATATCTCCATTCATCTGTCTTTTCTGACTGTATAAAATCCATTGTTCCACAGTTGAGTTCAAGTCTAACTTAGATTATTTGATCTAGTCAAATTGTTTCCAGGCATTGAACTTAAGCCTCCTTTCAGTATGATACCTACCCCATTTGTTGCCATTTTCTTCAATTTTTCTTTCTATTTCCCCTTCCATTTTATCTCATTTATGCCCATTATTGCAATGTTTTTCTTCTCCATATACTCAGTTACTCATTCTGCCTTACCATTTAAAATGTGCACATTGATAACAAATTTCATGCTATCCAATAGCCCACTTCTCACAGATGCACCGAAGCACTGGAAAACGCGCATAACTTCCGGAGAATGCCCTAGCATTTTCCAAGACTCATGTTACAGGTTGTTAACATCATGGACGGAGGAAGACTTTCAGTACACCCAGAGGCATTTTATAAGCTTATCCCATGCTTAAATCAGATAGGCTCTAAATTGTACGTAGGTACTCTTTGTAGCTGCTTCACTATCGAACATAATCTATCAAAACCTATAACCATTCAAATGGACAAACAGTTATTATCTGACAAAGGGAACTGAAGATCTAGACATGCTAATGGCACCATCATGTTTATGCTCAAGAAACAAGGCACAAATGCAGTGGCAGTGTACGTTCCAGTACTCTTACAGATGAAGTGCTGTCACATACTGCTTGTCTCCTTTATCACTCTTAGTTTGTTTGGTGAAGTCACAGCGAGCCATTATATATTCCAGATTCCTAAAACTTGACAGTGTAATATCAATAGCAGGTCTGTTACCAGAATACCAATCTGAAGAGTCGATTTACTGGTAGCTGGTTTGGCCAGGCTATCAGCGAGTTCATTCCCTGGGGTCCCAATGTGGCCCAGAGTCCAGGCGAAGGTCACTGAGCATCCACATTGTTCGAGGGTTTACAGGGAATACTGGAAAACAATGACCAAGGGATAGTGAGAGTAACACTGGTCAAGAGCTTGCACTCTGCTCAAAGAATTGCTGCAGATGAGAAAGGTTCCAAAGGTGCAGCATTATATATGCTCAAGAGCACGAAAGATGGCTACCATTTCAGCAATGAAAACACTACAACCATCCGGCAAGGAATGCAGTTCGGTATCTCCTGTGTGAGTATAAGCAAAGCCCATGTAACCAGCACCCATAGAGTCATCAGTGTACACTACTACTGAAACCCTTGGATGTGCCAAGGATGGAGAAAAATTGGTGGCGGAGGGCCTCAGGAAGGACCAAGTGATAGGTCAAGATGAAGTTGTGGCTAAGGGATGCACCACAGAGGTGTACATGTGTGGACCTGGAGAAGAGGTCAGGGAGGAAAGACCAGATGCAGATTGCAGTCATAATTCCCGATCTGGGCCACTGTTGTGGGAGATGGAATCCTACATTTGGAAAGAGATGCTTAGGGGAGCTGCAAATGTGGGTAGCATAATTGACAAGGTGTTGTTGGCACCTGATCTGCAATGGAGGGACCCCAGACTCCATCTGTAAGCTGTTCACAAGGTTATTTTTAAAGGCTACTGCTGCAAGTTGAGCCCCACAGTGGTGTATTGGTCCAGTAACTACAATGCTGAGAGTGATGTCAAACCATACGCCAGGCTGTCATAATCAAGACGATATTGTATCAGGGCTTTGTAAAGCTACAGAAGGTTAGCGTAATCTGCACCCCAGCTAGTGTCACTCAGGTAGCAACGTGTATTAAGGTGTACCCAACACTTTTTCTTAAGATGGCAAAGATGGGGAATCCACATCAACTGACAATCGAAGACCAGTTCTAAAAAGCAATAAGTCTCCACCACATTGAATAGTTGGTCATAGAGTTAAAGTTCTGGTTGTGGGTGAACAGTATGACATTGACAGAAGTGCATGACATGTGTCTTGGCAGCTGAAAACCGAAAGCCATGAGTGAGGGCCCATGCCTGTGACCTTCATAGGCCCATTGCAGTCAATGTTCAGTGAAACCTACACTAGAGGAGCAGTACTGGAGGCAAAAAATAGTCATGTACAAGGAGGGTGAGACTGAGGATCCCACAGCTGTTTCTAGACTGTTGATGGCTACTAGAAAGAGAGGGACGCTGTGTACAGAGCTCTAAGGAACCATGTTCTCTTGGATATGGAGCATACTGTGGGAAGCCCGAACTCAAACACAGAACATATGGTGTGACAGAAACTTCTAGATGAAAATTGAGAGTGGGCCCCAGAGACAGCAGACTCTAGGTGTGGAATGGCCTTGGCGAAAACCATATTGGGATGGATCCAGTAGACCTTGAGACTCAAGGAGCCAACACAGCTGCCAGATCACCATGAGTTCAAGAAATTTGCAGAGAACATTGGTGAGAATTATTGGGTGATAACTGTTCATCTATAAGGGGCTGCTTACCTATTTTCAGCAATGGGACATTGATACTTTTACAACATTGTTATGGGAATTGCCCTCACTCCAAATATAGTTGAAGATGGCAAGGATATGACGTTGACAATCCAGTGATAGATGCTTGCATATTTGGTTGTGGATATGGTTCAGTTCTGGGGCGGTGACATGGCAGTGGTCTAAGACACTGATGAATTCCCGCTCTAGGTCACATGTAGTAAAAGATAATTGCTTTCGCCCCACTCACTGTTTTACAACATGAAATAAAGGTTGATAATTGTCAGATACTGAGGTTTGAGCATAATGCAGAGAAAAACGTTCAGAGATAGCATCTGAGTAAGTGTAGACAGTCCCGTTCAAGGTAATACCAGGTAAACATGCAAGTATCTGGTATCCACAGAGATGTCTGATCTTAGCCAAACCTGCGAAGGAGAGAAATATGGTCTGATGGTTGAAATGTACTGTTTCCAGCATTCTTACTTCTGTCATTTTACTAGGTGGTGGACTCTGGCACAGAGCAGCTTGAAGGCAATGAAGTGCTTCATCGATGGATGCTGCTTATGACATTGGAGAGCCTGCCTATGATGTCTAATGGCCTCTGCGATTTCTGATGACCACCAAGATACTGACTTCTGTATGGTTCCACATCACATCAGTATACCATCACCCTGACATTTTCCTGCAATGAATCGCCATCAAAGGCCAAGATGAAGCCACCAGTAGCGACCCTATTGTCTTTTGACTCCCTACTTACACAACGGGCAAAGTGAACACTTTGCTCCAAGTTGGCAGACATCATCAGAGAGTAAGAGCAGGTCTCTATGTAAAATGATGTCCTGAGTCATATTAAGACTTTTATGGTGAGTGACAGTCACTGGTACATCCCCCAGCTTATTACAAATAAGCAGTGCCCGTGACTGGATAGGGGATGCTGATTTGATCAGAATTGACCCACTCTTCATTTTGGAGATGGCTGCAACTTCCCTAGGTTTGTCCTCTGCAGTTTCTGCAAAGAATAAAGGCTTTGTGGCCAAGAAGGGAGTGCCTAAACTAAGTGCTGGGGGAGTATTTCTCTACTTACCACTTAGCCCTACATTCCTCCCATGGCATAGCCAGGGAAGGGAACGTTTTAGGATCATACCTCTCTACATTAAAAGAGGACTGTCCTTTCATAGACACTGTTGGGGCATCAAGGCCACCAGCAGAAGATATGAGGCACATCCAGAAAGGAAGTTTCCCTATTTCTTAAAAACAAAGACAACAAAGTTTCATGAAAAACCTTATGGGCAACTGGTACACAAATGTGTGAGCTATTTTTTGACAGTCACCAAAAGAACTCAGATGCTTGTCATATCATGGGATCAACTTTTGTATTCCTGTGTTGTAGAAGTCTGCTGCCTGTGAATGTGACCCACAGTGAAGCCAATGGTCTCTGGGGCCAAGTGAGAAATTGACATGTCATCACCAGTGACTACCCTGTCGAGGATCTTGTCACCATCATCATGATGCCACCGCAGAAATTCCAGTGCTGCTCCGAAGTGTTTCATTTTGTGCACTGGTGTCAGGTTATTCAGCACCCACCTGGCATACAACTTCATGGACAGCAGGTGCTTCATGACAATTTTATGTAAAAGGATCACAATATCTGCTTAAAATGGCTGCTGAGCTCCATAATTGTGAAGCAATGGTTCTCCAGGATGCACTGCCACACCAGCTCAACCAGGTGATTGTTGATGAGGGACAGTCACACACTGTGCTTTCATCATGGACACGTTGATGACTTTAGGAAAAAGCATACATCAGCAAAGAAACATCTGTTTGCTCTTGATGTTCTGCCCATAGACCTGACAGAGCTGATGATGAATTTCAATGGACACTATGTTTTGTGCATTAATGAACCTTATCACTGACCGAACCTCACAGGTGGCGAGAGAGTGAATCAGAGACACCATTCCAAGACACTGCTGCCACGGTTCTGCCACCAGGCAGCACCTGTCAAGCTGGTATTTGATTGTCTTCATAGATATGTTGCACATGCCAATCACGACGGACACGTACTCCTTGGCATACATGGGGAGTTTTCAGTTCAGGCACCAACAGTTCAGTTCAACCCCTGAATCATCAGGGGGCTATCACCATGCAGTTACTTGACGACACCCCCCCCCCCCCCCCCCCAAACAGGATGGCTACCATGCTGAATTATGGATACATTTCCATATTAAAGGGAAGGGTGCAAAATGGAAAGGCACAAGGGTGAAGCATACACTGCACTTCTGGAGAATTTTGAAAATTAGTGTCAGGTCAAACCCAACAATGGGGAATACGTGTCTATTTAATGAAAAGTTGTAGTAAATGCTGGAACTGGAAATCCTAGTCCCAATCATAAACTAAGTCCAAGGAAGATCTGCACCAAGGCAACCATTCGATGAAGAGGCAAAGGGGAAGGGGTAGTGGATGAATAAATTGCAGCACAGAAAGGAAGGAATGCCACAAAGGCTGGGGCCACGTGGTAGCCAACCATGTATTCACAAAGGAGTTCTGAGCTCTCTGCAGGAGGGGGTCTTCCTTTAAGTTGATACTTCAATACCGCTACACTCAGCACTATGTCCCAACAACCATTATTTGCACACATCTGCTTACTCAACTTTATCATTTTGATTGCATGTTATGATAGCATTTTCACTTGTTATTGTCAGCACATTTAATGATGTTAACTGCAAGCCATGGTGGCAGCCAATGAAGGCTTTGTTCACCATGATTTTTGAAGAAATATAATTACACAACAATTTGAAAATTGTCAAAAAGCTAAAATCAAGCATAGTCACCTCATATCATAGTGGTTAACTGAACCACTAAATAACTAATACAACAGAAATATAAAAGTTTGTACAGACTGTTTTTATGAACCTCTGTTAACATCATAGTAAAATGCTGAAGATCAACATGACAAGGCTAATTTAACCAGGTACAGTTAATAAAAATGTACTAACATCTTCTACTGACATAGATTTCTTACATAACATATGGTGTACCTGCAATATTTTATCAAGGTGATCCTCAATTTTATTTTTATTTTTATTATGATGTAAAAATTCTGTGTAGGGCAGTTGTATGAACTTATTAGTGATCTTTGGCATATGATTTGGTGAATCACTTCACCACTAAAATATACTGATCAACCATAACATTATGACTCCATATCTAACAGCCAGTATGTCCACCTTTGGCACAGATAAGAGTGGCGACATGTTGTGACACGGAATGAATGACGACTTGGTAGGTCAATGGAGGGAGCTGGCACCATATCTGCACACACAAGTCACCTAATTCCTATAAATTATGGGGAGGGGGCAATGAGCTCTGAAGACACATTCAATCACATCCCAAATGTGTTATATTGGGTTCAGACCTGGCGAGCTGGGGGGCCAGCACATCAATTGGATTCACCACTGTGTTCCTTGAACCCTCCATCACACTCTTAGCCTTGTGACATGATGCATTTGTTGAAAAGTGCCACTGTTATCAGGAAACATGATTCTCATGAAGGGGTGTACGTAGTCTGCAACCAGTGTACGATAGTCCTTGGCTGTCACAGTGCCTTGCTCAAGCTCCACTGGAGCCATGGATGCCCACGTGAATGTTCCACAGAGCATAAGGGAGCCGCTGCCAGCTTTTCTCCATCCTGCACTACAGTTGTCAAGGAGCTGTTCCCTGGAACACGACTGATTTGTAACTCCCCATTGGCATGATGAAGAAGGTACTGGGATTCATCAGACCATTCAACACTCCGTTGCTGTGCCAACATCCCGTGTCAATGGTCATGTGCAAATGTCAATCTTAGTTTATGATGTCATGCTGTTAAATTGGTACATGCATAGGTCATCGGCATCGGCTGTGGAAGCCTGTCGTTAGGAGTATCCAGTGAACTGTGTGATCAGACACACTTGTACTCTGCCCAGCATTAAACTTTGATGTTAGTTCCACAGCAGTTCACCACCTATCCTGTTTTACCAGTCTGGCCAGCCTATGATCTCTGATATCTGTAATGAGGGGTGGCCACTCAACCCCATGTCTAGACCTGGTTACACCTTGGTTTTGCCGCATGTTGAAGACACTCACCACAGTACTCCTCGAAAACCTGACACGTTATGCAGTTTCCAAAATGCTTTTGCCACGTCTCTGCCCCATCACAATCTGCCCTTGGTCAAATTCAGTTAGTCTGCGTGTCTTCCTCATTCTACACACGGATAGCACACTCACTGACAGTACATGAAGGTTGTGCGAGTCTGACTAGCAGCCATTCCTCACTCGGTGATGCTGCTATCACCTGGACAGGTTCATATCAATAGCATGTTGGTGTTTTTTAAAAAAGAAAGAAAGAAAGAAAAAAAGAAAAGAAAAGACATTTTAAACTAGCTTACTGGAAAGAACCAAGGTTGGTTGGTTGGTCTGCAATATAGAAGGTATTGCTTATACTATATGATGCAAACTGAGGCTGCTGTACTTCTTGTAAACAACTAACTTCAGTTTCTTTCCTTTCTGTCTGTCTGTCTGTCGTTGTGGCCTTCAGTCCAAAGACTGGTTTGATGCAGCTTTCCACACTACTCTATCCAGTTCAAGTCTCTTCATCCCCGAATAACTACTGCAACTACATCCTTTTGAAACTGCTTGCTGTATTCATCCCTTGGCCTTCCTCTATGATTTTTACCCCCCACACTTCCCTCCAGTACTAAATTGGTGGTCCCTTAACACACCAGAATGTGTACTATCAACCAATCCCTTGTTCTAGACAGGTTGTGCCACAAATTTCTCTTCTCCCCAGTTCCATTCAGTACCTCCTCATTAGTTGTCATCTGCCCATCAAATCTTGAGCATTCTTCTGTAGCAGCACATTCTGCCTTTACACCAGCAAAGTCATTTGGTGACAATTACAGCTGCAAGTTTGTCGAATTACAGCTCACTCAGATCTTATGTTGACTATAATGGATCATTGCACTGGATAATAAATTGTTTTACTTATTGTTTTATATCAATCAGTCCTGTTTCTGTAATGTCCTATTTCAGAACAGAAAAAGACTATTTATATCTGGAATTTGGACATGCAAGAATATTAAAAAACCAATAGGATTTTAACCGATTGTTCTGTTCCTATTATTTCTTACCTGAAAATTTGCTGTGGTAGTTATTACAAGCGCTATGCACAAGTGCAATGGAATATCGTTCAGTAATGCCCACTTATTTGCAAGAGTACTACAGAGTGACCGCAAAAGAGTATGCAGTGCCATATAATAAGAAAGCAGAGGGAAAGAAATAATTCTCTAATTATTACATCATGAAGAAAATGTTTACCTGCTTGAAATATAAGCTTCGTCATTAGTATCTTGAAATGGTGCTGAATTAGGCAGATTGAGGAATATGAGAAAAAATGAGAGGAGATGTATTACAAAGCCCATTATTACAATTGGGTCTCTGCCCCATCGTATTGTTTTATGTCCTAAAATTCCAAACAACAATCCACCTGCAAAAAGATAACAACAACAGTAAATTAAGGTCATGGCATGCATTAGTAGCGAAAGCATATACAACAGTATTGAGCAACAATGTATTAAATTTATAGTCTTTGAAAATATTTTGGTTTCTGTCATTCCCATGTTATTTTATACTATTTTATTAATATTACTAACAATTCTCTTGCAGAACAATGATGACCATTTTCTGAATTCTGGAGTTCTATTCTACAAAGTATAGCTTATAAACTGAATTTTGTTATTAAAAATATTTAAGCATATGAAATAATTTAAAATTATATGATGCTATTATCTCATTAATACATCAAGAAAAATAAGTAGATTTCAAAATCTTTCACTGAACAGAAATTCTTTTTCACAACATTCATGTGAGTCAATTCATTCCACACCCTGTACTTCTGTTTAATGCATAACAGGACATGCATTTGCCCCATTGGAACAGCCATCAATATATGAAATGAGTTGTCACATCAATTGGAGAAGTAAACTTCTTGCATCTGCCAACTAAATAAATAGCTGCATTTGTTTACAAACTGAACTGTCGCATTGGTGCCTGAAACTTCTTACGAGTACTCAAAACTACATTGTCCAATTAGTTTTTAAGTATAGTAAGTATTTTCTCTTGAGCACAGTTGACTGACTGGGCCGCAAATGTTGTAAATTACTCCTTAACTGGAATAACAAAGTAGCTGACAAGAACTATTTACAGAACAGCTACCATGGCAACAATCACCCACAGAATGAGCTAGGCTGTGCACTCTGTTCTCTTCAACAGTGTCACATGGTTACCAGTATATAGTGAACAATTGCAACAGGTAATGTAATGTAACTGTTATAATTAATTTTTTGTTCGCTTTGTCTTTGTGTGCAGCAAGTATACTTCTTGCAAGAGAATGTTAAAGCTGACGGTGAAAGTGGACAGTAAAACAGTAAGGCTAGCATGGCCCTGCAAAGAGAATTCAGTAAAAAAAAATAGTGAATGTATCCACTGCCTGCATAGCTGTTGATCTGGAAGCCATATTATGTGCAATGATAAGAGCAAATGGACAACATTCCTTCCTTCCTTGTACACCTGGACTGAAGTGACAGTCACTTTCTGATCCAAATAAATCTTATAGTTCACGATACCATCAGGTGTTTCCTCTGTCCCATTTGTAATATTCATCCACTGGGTTTGCAGTCTTCCCATTCACCAACCTTGTTGCTTTCATCCTTTACGAGTGCCCAAACCACTTAGTTCTAAATTTTCTGACTTGCTCTATTAGTTTTCGTAATTTGTCCAGTTTTGTTTTCTGTACTGCACAACTCAAGAGCTACATCTCTGACACCTGTAGTTGTAATGAGTTGCTCTTTATAGCCTTTCTTAGCCTTGGTTTGACCTAGGTGTTGTTCATAACTGATTTTCATTTTCTTGGCATTTTGGGATCCCACAAAAGCAGACTAACATGTAGATGGAAATGTGAGATCTTCTGAACACTATTTATAAGTTCCTTCATGGCCAGACTGTCTTGAGATATTACACTACCAAGGTAGGCACAATTTTACACTTTTCACGGGGAACAATAACCTAACTTGATGTTTGCTAGTTACTCTTTACTATTCACTGCCGATACTACTGTTTGGCTTCACTTAGTTTTAGACCATATTTCTGAAATTTATCAATTCATTTGTCCAACCTAAACTGTATTTTCAGCACTTTTTCTTCGTGGGTCACAAAATCATACACAAAATCCAAAGCATTTAGTTATGCATTGGATTTCTTGGTGTTCATTATGCCATTCATGATAAGAGAATGTCACTTAGTCTGAAACTGGGGTGAATGACTTTTGTCAAATTGCAATTGCTAGTACTGTGCTCATAAACAGTTAATCTTCCCCACTAAACCTGCAAGCACCTTTCATTTATTTTTCACAATATAATGTACTTTCTCAATATCAAGGACCACAAGGAGCCAATCATTCACTTTTCTCTCGGTATTTCTCCATTAACATAAGGACTCTGGATATTATATCTGCTAATGACTTTCTGTGGCCCAGATCCATACTGTTACTCTTCTAACTGCAGATCCAATATTGTTTTTAATATCTGTTACAGGAGCTTCTCAAGAATCTTCAGACTGTGTGTAAGAAGTGCAGTTCCTCGAAAGGTAGAAAACTTTTGATGATTACTTTTCCTGAACAGAGATGTAACAACACTTTTACTCCAACCTTTCAGCATTGTGTTGTCCTTCCATGCTGCACTGAGTATTCTATACAGCCACTGTATACCTTGGGCCACTTCTGCTTTAGTCTTTTTCACATTCATTGCTGGTGATTTCCTATTCAGTATAATCTTAAGTGATGCTTCAGTCCATGCCCAGATGATTGCAGGTTTTCTATAATTTGCTGGTATCTGTCTAGATGATCAAAATAGTTCTTCATGACCTCCCCAACCTCTTGCTCCTTCCTGACTAGATTTTGATTGACATCCTCCATCGCCTTTACGCTAACCAAAGACTTTAGTTCATTATTCACTACTCTGAACAACAATCCTATATTATTTTCGCTGTCTTCCTCCAGCTTTTGGGTATATTTCAAGAATACTATGCAGTTGTGCTACTTAGAGTCAGTGGTCACTGTTAAGGTTCTCACTAGGTATCGCCTTGATATCATACGCAAGTCTATTGCTTCATCAGCAATGATGTTATCGGTGATAGATTGGAATAGTCCTACCCTTAAACCAAGTGTTTTGCACAACTAACCCACTTCTCATCCAGGAGCATAGGTGGTGGTGATCTGCATTTCTTTGAGCATAGCTATGTGCAACACTTTTTCAAATGCAGTTCTACCTGACTTAAGCTGCACATTTAGGTCTCTCTCTCTCTCTCTCTCTCTCTCTCTCTCTCTCTCTCTCTCTCTCTCTCTCTCTCTCTCTCTGTCTGTCTTTCTCCCTCTCTCCCTCTTCCTCTCTCTCCATTCAGAGGCAGTCTCTTCAGGGTCTACCTGGAAACATATCTTTGGTGTATCCAGACTTGGGCGCATTTAAGTGCATCAAAGTTAACTTCTCCTACAGCACACTAATTGTTGCCTTCTCATTCCTCTTGTTGGTGTACTGAATATCTGTTGGCCTTTGTAATTCCTCCACTAATATCACGATTTCTCATCTCTTTCTTGTTCCTATGTCAGTTGAATAGTTAGACCTTTCTCAACTATCTCTTTTTCTGCTTAATTTCACTAAATCTGAGGACTGGTCTCTTTCTATTCTTCTCGAAACCCACCGATTTTCACTTTTCTCAGTTAATGTTACTATATTTATTGTCTCTATTTGTGTCTGTAGTCTTCTTTGAAGTTTTTGCACCATTTCAAGTCCTGGATTATCACTAAGCTGTGTGCCATCTTGCTCGGCATATGGCAGCAGGTTTTTAATTGAAAATGTGTCATTTATAAAACCTTCAACAGGTCTCCTTAAAGGAGAATTCCTCTATCTGAAGCAGTTGATGAACCCTTAGTTCAAAAAGTAAGGTAATGGCTGCCTCACCTTCAGCCAGACAGTCACAGGCGCTACTGCCTAATGTCACATACAATAGCAGGATGATCCTGACCTGATATATCTTACTAATTATGTAAAACTATTTGATTTATGTGTGTGTGAAACTATAAAATTTAATGGTTTACATTTAGCAGAGAAAAACTTGAAACAAACATATTATACACATTGCAGCAGAATTTTATTTGGGTGTTTGTTATCTACATCTACAACAGTTCGTTGGGCAAAAAATCAATCAATTAATAGTAGTGATATACTTGCAAATAAGCAGATTCAGAAGGATGTAGGTTGCAGTAGGTACTGGGAGATGAAGAAGCTTGCACAAGAGAGAGTAGCATGGAGAGCTGCATCAAACCAGTCTCAGGACTGAAGACCACAACAACAACAACTTGCAAATAAAATTTTGGATGATAATATGCTGTGAACAGATTAATCAGTCTCACCTGTGACTTCACCAACACCAATAAATATTCCAGACAACCCCACAAGCTGCTTTGCATTTGGCCCAATCTGAAGAGTGAATCCTACACTTGGCCCATATACTCCACTGAAGAACGAAAGTTCAATTCCTGTAGAAATAGAGAATATATACAATTTGTTTGCACTAGTGCAAGACTTAGACAACTATAACTTCTCAGCTGTGAAATGAAAATGAAGGCAACATTTGATACTATAATACACAGAGTTAATCATGAAGAAATACAAATATTTTAATGTGTTATTCTAAAAGTAAAACTAAAGAAAAAAGTTGATACAAACAAAGTTCCACAAATGATTGGTTACAGAGTTACACGTAATGAAAGATTTTGCCAGAAATTTAGCAGCTTTGCTACTATGAAGCCATTGCAAAACTGTACAAGATGAAAGTAAAGAATGACTTCCACTTATTTTGTTGTTATTGATCTGATGAATCTAATAACACATGTCCCAGACGTGTATCTGCAGTAGTTTTCCAGAACATCCACAGAAGCAAAGATGTAATTTCGTAAATTTTTAATTTATTAACTACTTTATTAACTCCCACACAATTGCACGCAAAGTTTTCAACAGAAGTTGTAGAGAATTTAAATTTTGGAAAAATGATGGTAACAGTGTTAACTGAAACGGATTCCATGATCTCTGAAAACATACATCTCCAAGACCTGTAGTTTACTTTACATTATATTATTATTGCTAATCTTTCCTGAATAGGTACTGCATTTACTTTAACAGTGCTACCCTGCAAGATAATTTGCTTAGACAACATGGAAGGAAACTAAGGAAAGTAAGCTATCAGTTTTGTCTTCAAGGTAAAATTCTGGACAAAGGTACTTCATATATTGCATTAAAAATAAAATCAAGGCTGGCTGGCTGCCAGTAATGTCACAAAGTTTAAAGAGAGTAAATGAAACTGCATGTGATATTTTATGGCAAGACACAGGAAAAAGATAACAGAAATGGCTTGAGCAACCTCAGAACCATAGTAGATTCAAAAAGTAAATAAAAACTAAAAAAAAGCTTTGAAATCATAGTGCACATAATAATAAAATTTACAGCAAACAAAAATGTAGAAATGTGATGGAACATCAAATACAGAAATTATATATCGCATGCAGGAGGACATACAAAGGACAGTCAAAAACGTCCTGGAATTTCATTGTACCTGTTTTGCTGCCCCTCATATTAGTCTGAATTAATTACTCTGATTTAACTAATTATTCTTGATTGTTCCACAATAATCTGTGTAATATTTTTTGTTTATTTACAGGTAAGAGTGTGTGGTATTCTGTTTGCAAAATGTTGCAGTGAAATCAGAGGATGAACATCAGATTCATGTGCAGATTGGGAAAAATCTGCTTCAGAGACTTTGTTAGCCTTACAAAGTTTTTTTTTGTGAACGCTGTTTTAACAAAAAACCACCATCTTCTTTAACGAAAACAGCCATTTATGAGTGATTTTCGACATTTCCAGATGGACAGGAATTGTTGGAGGATGAGCACCACAGTGGAAGACCATGAACCTCCAGAAACAAAGAGAAGACTGAGCAAGTGAAACAGTTAATCAGATCATACTGACAATTGACCACTGATGAGTTGGCACAAGAACTGCAGATCTGTCGTTGATCCATTTCCACAATCCTGTCAGTTGGTTTGAAAATGAAACGTGTCAGTGTAAAGTTTGTCCACTGGTGTTGATTGGATCAAATGGAAACTCACTTGTAGACTGCAGCCACATGTTTTGAAATAAGGACAGAGGACCTAACGTTTCTTAAGACAGTCCTATAGTGCTTAGAGCCATTTTAACTTTCCATATTACATACTCATTATATCCTTAGCATCATTACTTGTGATAATATTACAGACTACGCAGATGGGATAATCCCATTATTCAATGATAATCACACAGAAAATTTTGCACTTTGTATTGATTTTTTCTGCATTAAGTTGTAAGTCAATCTTGTAATGAAGCACCTCCAATATTAGTAGCTTATTCAAACAACAGTAAAAAAAAGGTCAGAATAACAGTCAATATTGCATGTAGAAAACCACATAGCCCATCACGTAAGGTAGTCGATACATTACATTAACCAAAACTTCAAATACAATCCTGACATCATGACATGGACCAAATGTGACAAGTAAATAGCTTCCAGGGGAAAAAAAAAACTATGAAACAAAAATCAAAGCTATGTTGTCTTAATGTTGAACCAAATGCTAGAGGAAAACTCCCCTGTAACCTCAGGAACATATTTAAAATATCTGAAATGGAACAAAACAACTTATTATAGCTAAGACAATTTTAATATTGTGCAAGCCTATGCAATATTATTTGTCTGCCTCCATAGTTGAGTAGGTAGCATAGATGACTAACATGTGGAGGACGTGGGTTCGATTCCTAACACTGCAAATGGTTTTTCCTTGGCAGGCGGCCTGGTACAGGATATACTCAGTCTTGTGATGCCAACTGAGGAGCTATTGCAATGAAAAACAGCAGCACCAAGTTGGCAAAAGAGCCAGTAGAATGGTGTGCTGACCATAGGTCCCTCCATACAGCAGCCATGTAAGCTGAATGCATACGATGACACGGTTGCCAGTTAATGTCCCTTGGGCCTTGAGGGACTGGACAAGGAGCTCATAATAATGTTTACAACATGAGATATATGAACATTTTGTAACTTAATATTAAAACTCTTGAGTTTTCTTTCTCTTGTTCCAATAGAGTTCATTTTTTCTGTTGTTTTATTTCCGTCTTTGTCTTTTACACTTTAAGCATATTTATCCTCTTTCTGTTTATGTTTTGTTCTTTTGCTTTCCTAGCTCCTAAGTTTTATTGTTCTTCCACAGCAATTCCTCCTCTATAAAATGTGTTTTCTTTTATGTCCAACCTCGCTCCTCTTTTTTCCTTTTATAAATTCAAATGTAACTATCTCAAATTCAGTTGCATTCTAACATTTTTCAAAATTTCCTTTGAGCTCTCCATCTTTCTGTATGAACTTTAGCAAGTTTATCATTGTTGGTTTGTCCTGTATCACTGTAAATTGTGACACCCAGTTTCATTTATTCAGATAATTCTTTACGAGGTTACTAATTTCTAGCTTTCGTGCCTAAAAACTTCTGTAACTATTTATGATTTCCTTCCTCTACCAATATTAATAATGTAACAATAAATACTTATAATTAATTGCAGTAACATCCTGCATCTCATTCTTATTAAATAGCATTCTTAAATGACACAGTTCCATTTATTACAGTATTCTATATTTAGTCTTTCTCTCTGTTGTGTTAACTTCCAAAACAAGAGCAATCTATGGTTCTAGGAAACTGAGTACAATATTTATGTCTGTCCTTATAACTAAATTGTTTGTATCTCCAGATATACAAAGTCTGCGTACAATAATCTATTCACTCACCTGTGTAGAAAAAAGTTAGGGTGAGTAGCATCATATCCTTGGTAAAGAACAACCTAAATGCCTTCTTCAGTGCAGTGAGTGGGCCTGTGGTATCTTTACCCACCATCTCTCCATCTGCCCTCTCTGCAGGCCTTAGTACCAAGAGGAATACTATCCCCACTGCCGCGAGAACTATAAGGACAATGAAGACTACCATGCGAGTTTCATGGTCAATGTGTGTTTTCCCTTGAAATTTGAAGTATACAAAGAGGTTTCCAAAAAACATGCTGCAAGAGTAACAAGGAGACTGTTAGAAATTTAAAATCACATATCAATTTTGTAATTCAATTAAAAAGCAAGAACTTAGGCATATCTAAATAAATGTACATAAAAACTACCGACAGAATATATCTTTAGAGTAATGCATAAAATTACAATCTGAATTTCAGCAAAAGCCAAATTGTGAGAAAATCCACAAGAGCAATAGGATAATTAGAAAATATTACGCAGAATATTGAAAAATGCTATGAATGCCCTCTGAAATTCATAAAATGCAAGAAGGGAGAGTTCAACAAAAACAGAAATACCATTTTAGAATTAATTCGTGACTTACTGAAAACTAATAGCAGATTAAGGAATGAAAAAGAAAGCCTGGTGAGAAACTGGAGTTAAGTGAAATGCATACAAATCTAAAAAGATAAAAAACGGGAAAGATGCAACACATCAAATCTTAATAAAGACTGGGAAGCTGCAATAACCATTCCTATCTTTAAGAATCTTGAATGTAGAAATCATTTGTGTCTAGAAAGATGTGCTGCAGGATTTTAGAGATTTCTCTGAAGGAAACAAGTGTAAGATAAATTATAATAAGAACAGTGTGACCTTTGAATAAACAGAGCTTTGAAGATATTTCCAAACTCTTAAATCTGTAGAGGGATGTGATATCCAGTGGCCTTTAAGTGGATCCATCAGGAACATGTACACAACCTGGAGTTGAATTCTTAATGAGGTAAGAAGTCCAGCAAAAGCACAGCTTCAGTCCCTTGATTTTTTTATTTTATAACTTGACAAGATAATGAAGACATCTGGCAGCAGAGTTGAAGAACTCATCATCAGAAATTACCAGATGAAACCAGTTCAATTGAATGGTTTCCTTTTTGCAGGCAAACTCTTGATAATAACATGTAGAGAATAAAACCTTTAACACAATACCACTGTTTAGGTGGAAGAAATGAAGCAGGTAATGCACATAAATGCTTGCAGGAAAAAGAATGAGGAAAATTCAAACTAGAGGGGAATGAAGCCTCAACATCATGATTTAAAGAAAGGCATCAGAACAAGTTTTAAAATAACAGTAGTCTTAGTATCAGTGCAAGGGAGGGGGAGACAGAAGAAGAAACTGGTCACAATGTTATTTTTTTAATACAGTCTGCACTCTGAGATTGACCAAAGCTTTGAATCTTTATCAATGAGTGAGGATGCAAATAGATCAAAATGAAAGAGATGAAATATCTGTAAATAAAGAAAATAAGAATTGGAGGGACAGAATCCGAAACAGTTATTTTGAATAATTTGAACACACCAACTGGAGAAAACTGAGCAACAGATGTAGTATCTGGCAAAGTCTGAAAAATGTTAAAGATCACAGACCAACATTAATGAAAGAGAAAAGGAAAAAGTAATGAATGACACAAAGACAAGAGAACAGGACATAAGATGCACTGCAGGAGATGGGAATGTTTGAGAGAGTGACATAAATCACAAGGCATGAAAAGAAATCCTTGAAATTACTGTTATCAAATTTGTGGCATATGCCTCAAAATCAGTGACCAAGATGACATGCTGCCAAGTTCTACGTACAGAATTAATACCTGAAGAGGCACATGAAGAAAAGTACCAATATCAATGCAAGTAATAATCTCTTTTAATACTAAGACTTTTCAATAAATGATTAATGCATATCCTGCATAAAAGTAGTGTCTTGATACCTTCAATGGAGCTAGCAAGCCAGTCATTGTTATGAGTCACGTGTATAAAAATTAGCACATTTTAATTTGCAGTTCTGTTCACATGATAGAAACAGATGCGAGAAGCCAGTTACTAGTAAACTGAAGCAAATGTCCAAGTGCTGTGGTTAGCTCGCAGTGGTATGAAATCATTGTCGTAATTGGCACAGGAAGGAAAATTAGGTTTAAATGCCCATTAATATCAAGGTCTTCAAGTACATGGCTCAAGCTTAGATTGAAAAAGGCCAGGCTTTGGTCTTTTTCAATGATTGTTTAAGATGTATTATTGCACGATAACTGTCTCACACTCTATTTGAGATTTAACTCTTATGTCAGTATAATTATAAACAGTGAAATGCAAGATACTGATAATGATAACGACAGATTCACATAATTATTATACCGAGCAAGACTGACATCTAAAACTCCTGACATCAATATTTATAATATACATTTAATCAAAATATGATGCAGAACTCTTATAATCATCAACAGTGTCACCAGTACATAAATTACCACCACTTGTTTGCTTCTGTAATAGATGTTTTAACATAATAACAAAACGTTTTACAGTAATCGGTTTTGCCCAATACAGCACCTTATTCCACATTTACATTTACATACATGTTCTGCAAACCACTGAAGCACATGGTAGAGGGTACTCAGCATGATGCTGCATGTTAGGATTTCTTCCTGTTCCAATAGTGTATGAAGTGTGGGGCGACTGACTGCTTAAATGCTTTGTATGTGCTGTAATTAGTCCAATAGTTGCCTCACAGTCTGTATGGAAGTGATATATAGATGTCCAAAGAATTTGTCTAAAGTCTTCACTTAATAATGGCTCTTGGAGTTTTGTAAGGAGCCTTCCACAGAATAATTTGCTTCTGCCTTCAAAAGTCTGCCAATTTAAGGTTTTCAATCTTTACATGACATTCTCCTGTGATACATTTCTTGACAATTATATAAGGGTCAACAGCAACTGTCATATTTTGTACCACCAGCAGATTTGGCTCTGCGGTGTTGTATGTATAATCTGAAGTACACTTCACAGTTTTTACTAGGTTACGCACAATACTTCCTTATACACGTTAACAGGTCGCAGACCCCAGCATTTCTGAGGATAAATTTACATTTAGGATATGAACTGGCTTTCAGGTTAGTGACAGTTTCACCTGCTGCTAGCAGGATACCACCAGCCAGGGCCAATTTGATGCATTTTTCAACACAAATGACGTAACATTTGCAAACCCCCCACCTCCTCCCTGCCCCACCCCAATTTTCCTTTACACCCTTTCCTGGTGTCAGTTTCACTGCTAATCGTGATATGCACATATATAATACTTGCACTTGGTCATCCCTCTCAGCTTGGCACCTCCATCGGTGACTTCTAATTGTGAAACAGCCCATATTGATATCTAGCAATTTGGCACCCCTCTCAGTTTGGTGTGCCAAGTGGCAGCTTGTGTCACTTGTGCCTTAAACTGTCTCAGCCACCACCACATCATGCTATTTGTACAATACATTTACATTTAATAAACCTGTATTTTTGCAAATGGTTGGCTGTTATTTCCAATCCACCGAAGATCTTGCATGCACAGTTGCTGAAGCACAGCCATGTTTAAACTCTTGAAACATTATAAATTATTACACACTGAATAACACCACATACCAGGTCACAAAGGATAGTGTGGCTATTTCTGAGCTGAAGATACTATATAAATTTAATATATGAAGTTCAGATCATTTTCTTCTCTTTAATCCAAACGAATCATTTTTCTGCAAAATGACTTCCATTGGGCACTATCCTTACAACTTCTGTCATGAAACTCTTACAAATATCAGTAGGTTAATAGTTCCCCTAAATAATTGTTTTATTCTACTCAGTCACACCAGTGATATAATAATACAAACCTATAATGCTTTGATTGACAAATATTATTTCCGAGATATTTGTACAGACAAACAAAATGTTGGTGAATATTTGAAAAAAAAAATTTGTTGAGTGTTGTGTGTGTGTGTGTGTGTGTGTGTGTGTGTGTGTGTGTGTGTGTGCGCACCGCCCCCCCCCCCCCCCTCACACACACACACACACACACACACACACACACACACACACACACACACACACACACACACACACACACACTTACATGCGTGCACACACTGAACAAATAGCAGTTCTGTAACCTAATTTGGAAGTGATTCTTACCTGGCTTGCAGCATTGCCCAGAAGATACCGGAGTTCCGAGATATAGTTGAAGAGTCAGAATTTAGTGTGAGGTAATTGCCCTGCCCTGTCCATATTATGGCTGCACCGAATCCAATCACACAAGAGGCCACATATAAAAGCCATGTCTTGGGAAGCAGGAAGGTAAGAATGAACAATCTGTGAAAATAAAAACAGAAATATTTTAAATCAGAAAACTAGTAGAATCAACAGATGACAGCTATGCAATAAAATAAGTAAAATAAGCAGATAAAACATCACTATAAATGAAGAAGATGAGGAACAGCCACTTCCATGAATGCGTAATAAAATAAAGTTTGTGAAAATAAATAAATTATTAAATAAATCTAAAAATGTGTTTTTTAATTCTGAATAGCACAGTACTATTGCGGCATTGAATCTAACTTCATATCAATAAGACAGAAATTTTTCAACATGCTGTAGCTTCATTAAAGATGAAAATGACGATCAGACCATTCAGATTTTTTGTAGGTTGCAATAACATGAAATATCACAGAAGTGTGCACGTTAAGTTCCAAAGAACTGTAATCCAACCGTAAAACATATCAGTCACAATATCAAAGTTCAATTAATCACCAAGCATTGTCTGCAACTCCAACCAGTTGTGTGTAAGGGTAGAGAAGATTCAAGATGGTCTATATGATTCATGTTGATTTTTTATTAACCTCTACAGCAAAGCTAGTTAAACTTTTTTGTCAGTGGTTCCATAAGGTGCATCTCTTTGCAACCCCATCTCAGTGTTTTAAATGTAATTACTATTAACACCACATATAAACAGCTGAAATATTAATTTCCACACAGGAACAATTCACAGAAATAAATGGTTGTAAATGGCAGAAGAACTGCAATTGCTAAATTTGATGGAGCCTCCACACCAAGCCAAATCTGTTCAAGGTTTCTTCTTGAAAATTGAAGTTTGTGGTTTGAGTTACAGGACAGTTCTGCAGATTTTTCCTGAGATTTTAGCAAGAGATATGTTATATGTTCTGTTCCTATGGCAAAAAGATGAGAATTATCTAACTGATTATTGTTTTGTTCTGATAACAAATGCATTTCTGGCCAAGAGAAGTCTACTAATATCAAATACCGGCCTTAATTTGAGGAAGAAATTTCTGAGGATGTACGTCTGGTCTGGAGTACAGCATTGTATGGTAGTGAAACATGGACTGTGGGAAAACCGGAACAGAAGAGAATCGAAGCATTTGAGATGTGGTGCTATAGACAAATGTTGAAAATTAGGTGGACTGATAAGGTAAGGATTGAGGAGGTTCTACGCAGAATCGGAGAGGAAAGGAATATGTGGAAAACATTGATAAGGAGGAGGGACAGGATGATAAGACATCTGCTAAGACATGAGGAAATGACTTCCATGGTGCCAGAGGGAGCTGTAGAGGGCAAAAACTGTAGAGGAAGACAGAGATTGGAATACGTCAAGCAAATAATTGAGGACATAGGTTGCAAGTGCTACTCTGAGGTGAAGGGGTTAGCACAGGAAAGTAATTCGTGGCGGGCTGCATCAAACCAGTCAGTAGACTGGTGGGGGGGGGTGGGGGGGTGGGGGGGGGGGGGGGGAGAAGCTTCAGAAAATTATTTTATAAACGTGCCAAACAATCTGTTATGATGTGCTCAACAAAAAAAGCAAACTTATTATCAGCATTAAGTTGTTTGTACATGAAAACATTTCAAACAAGGTATTTTGACAAATACACAATCATACCGGGACAAAATGTGGTTACTTCTTTTTCAACTCAGACCCATTTCACAACATTATCCCCTTGACAGCCACTGCAAGATTAAAAAGCTATGGAAAATAATTTCTTCCAGATTATGGAATTTCCTAAAATCATTCATGTAACCCTCAGTTAAGCCCTGTTACAGAGCATGACAGAAGTGATAAAAATACTCCAGGAGGAGGCACTACTGAAACTATCTTTTAGATCACAAAGATGCCTACTCTCAAAATTCCAAGAAATCACATTTCATATTGACATATAAGTAAAACATTAATTACTCAATACACTTTTGAGAGCAACAATCTATGTAGTCATTTTTGTACAGGAGGTATAAATGTATACCTGCATTCTCAGTCAAGTTGAATAGGGCGTGCTGTGTCTTGTACTATGTCCTGCATTTTTGCAGGCAATTGGGAGGACTGCATCAACCCAGACAGTATGTAGGCTTCTGCAGACAATCAACTGGCCTCTTTGCATCCATTACAAACAGTAAAAATTCCCCCTAGCATCTTGGAGCTGAAGGTGGGCAAGGGAGTGTCTGGAATGGAAGCTAACTCTATTCACCAATGAGGGCAAGATTCCTTTGATGCCTACAGATTGTTGTAGAAGAGAGTGCAGTTGGAGAAGGACCAACTCACATCTCGAGCAAGCAGCCCAGAAGGTTCAGCAGGTAGGCGGGTCAGTCTTGTTTTGGACCAGTTCCATGTGTGGATGTCTGACACCTCTATCATTTCTGTCAAGGATAATTTGAGGATTGTGGAGTATCAGGTTCAGTTCCTCCTATGTACTGTCCAGCCCTACAATCAGCATTCATCTTTTGAGGTGGCAGTGGAGGAGCACAGCATGTCCTCCTTGTGGCAACACTGGACATGCATCAATGGAAAACATGTTAAAACTTTACTCCTAACGGAGACCATTTACCAAAAAGCAGAGGCTTGTGCCACTACTTGGTGCTGGATGGACACAAATTACCAGGAGTGCAGTTCATCAGGTGGATTGTGGTGGGGTAGGTAGAGGAAGAGAGGCAGGAGGCAGGAAGAGTGTTTCAGGTGGGTAGCTAGTGGATTGAAGGAAGATAGCTGGTTTGCTGGTTCGGAATGTGAGAAGGGAGGAATGGCAGGTGCACAGGCTAGGTACATGACACAAGGGTGTTGAGCCAGTGGATGGCAGTACACAATGAAGGTAATGTGGAGAGAAGGGGATGATATGAGAGAGGAAGGGAAAGCTGTTGGGTGGAGGGTATACAGACAATCCGTTAACGGAGGCTGAGGCCAGGATTGTTCCATGAATGAGTGACGTATTGCGGGGATAGCTTCCATCTGCATGGTTCAGAAAAACTGGACGTTGAGGGAAGGATTCATATGGTCTGGATCATGAAGCAGCCAATGAAATTGAGTACATTGTGCTCAGCTATATGTTATGCCACTGGGTGGTCTATTTTTCTCTTAGCCACAGTCTGATAGTAGCCATTCATTCTGATGGATAGTTGGCTCTTAGTCATACCAACATAAAAAGCTGTGCAGCGATTTCAGTAGAGTTGTTACATGACATACCTGCTTTTGCATACGACCTGGTCTCTGACTGAGCAGGATAAGCCTGTTACATGACTGGAGCAGGAGATATCGGGTGGACAGAATTAGCAGGTCTTGCACCTGTGTTTTCCACAGGGATATGACCACTGTGCAAAGGGACCCCACAATGTGAATGAAGACATGAAATTATGGTTACTAAGTGAATAGGATCGTTTAAACTGGCAGAAAAGGCTGAATAAGTATTTGCCATTTTGTGCCTTCAGACTGAATGAGAGAACCACACTTTGCTTACTCACCAGTGTTTTGTATAAAGCTGCATTTCCAAGGTGCACACAGACACCATGAGCAGAATCATCTTATACATGTAACACAAGCCACAAACTCCATGCTGTCAGGCCACAAACACACATTGTCCAGTTTCCTGGTCAGATATTAGCAGTTAGCATATGCACATTCACTAAAGTGTTTGCTACTGCTTCATCAATCTACAAAAGAACTGTCACCTTGCAACCCAGCCAAGACCTTGGGCTATGTTACAGGTCAGTCTGCCAACAAAGCATACATTCTAAAAGCAAATACATATCTAAAAGAAATATTGTCATTATTCTATTCTCTCTCTGTTTGCACATGTATGACATTGTATGACACATCAAAACTATGTTACATGATGGAGTTGAGATCCAGGATTGGTAGGTTCAATTCACCTGCTGTTTTGGACTGAAAATAATATATCATTGGCATGAAATTTTGAGAATTTTTGAACATGTGAAGAATACAGTCATTATAATTCTTCTTTATTAAACAAAATTTTATGGCTTACAAATTGGCACAAGAGTTTTGCGTACGTGTTCTGTTCCACTCTGGTCTGCTGTGTATTGTTACTAACATACATCACAGTATTGTGGACAGATTACTTCCTTTGCATTATTAACAAAGCTTGTCTAAAAAAAACTTTTCTTGATGTACCATTCCATTGAACAATGTAGGCTGCTAAATGAAACAGTTGGACAATGAGAAATCTTACGAATTACGATTATATAGATCTTGCTCACTTATTTGTATTTTTGTTTTTCTATTAAGTAATCCATTCATTCACTAATTTTAAGTTCAGTCAATGTGTCTTTACAGATTTCACTGCCATGTTTCAAAGCAATTCTTTAAGATTTTCTTTCGTGTTTTAATGTTTGCTCTAGCTTGATATGTCAGTGTGCTTTTTTTCACATGTGAAATGTAGTGGTGTTAGATTTCTAGTTGCTACTGCAAAGCACAACTTGGATAATTTATTTCCCTGTAGTGTATTGCTATGTTTTACTATGGAGCATTGTTGTATGGAATGTGTCATGAAATTTCATTCTATCTAGAGGGCTAAACTTTATAAGTTTATAACATGACAGATTTTACTTTGTAATGTGAGCTGTAGTCAATTATAAAGAATTTTGAGACACTGTGTAGAAGTCTGCAACAACAGGTAACTGTCTACATCTACATCCACATCCATACTTTGCAAGCCACCTGACGGTGTGTGGTGGAGGGTAACCTGAGTACCTCTACCTGTTCTCCCTTCTATTCCAGTCTCGTATTGTTCGTGGAAAGAAGGATTGTCGATATGCTTCTGTGTGGGCTCTAATCTCTCTGATTTTATCCTCATGGTCTCTTCGCGAGATATATGTAGGAGGGAGCAATATACTGCTTGACTCTTCGGTGAAGGTATGTTCTCAAAACTTTAACAAAAGCCCGTACCGAGCTACTGAGCATCTCTCCTGCAGAGTCTTCCACTGGAGTTTATCTATCATCTCCGTAATGCTTTCACGATTACTAAATGATCCTGTAATGAAGCGCGCTGCTCTCCGTTGGATCTTCTCTATACCTTCTATCAACCCTATCTGGTACGGATCACTGCTGAGCAGTATTCAAGCAGTGGGTGAACAAGCGTACTGTCACCTACTTCCTCTGTTTTCGGATTGCATTTCCTTAGGATTCTTCCAATGAGTCTCAGTCTGGCATCTGCTTTACCGACGATCAACTTTATATGATCATTCCATTTTAAATCACTCCTAATGCGTAGTCCCAGATAATGTATGTAATTAACTGCTTCCAGTTGCTGACCTGCCATTTTGTAGCTAAATGATAAGGGATCTATCTTTCTATGTATTCGCAGCACATTACACTTTTCTACATTGAGATTCAATTGCCATTCCCTGCACCATGCGTCAATTCGCTGCAGATCCTCCTGCATTTCAGTACAATTTTCCATTGTTACAATCTCTCGATACACCACAGCATCATCTGCAAAAAGCCTCAGTGAACTTCCGATGTCATCCACAAGGTCATTTATGTATATTGTGAATAGCAACGGTCCTATGACACTCCCCTGCGGCACACCTGAAGTCACTCTTACTTCGGAAGACTTCTCTCCATTGAGAATGACATGCTGCGTTCTGTTATCTAGGAACTCTTCAATCCAATCATACAATTGGTCTGATAGTCCACACGCTGTTACTTTGTTCATTAAACGACTGTGGGGAACTGTATCAAACGCCTTGCAGAAGTCAAGAAATACGGCATCTACCTGGGAACCCGTGTCTATGGCCCTCTGAGTCTCATGGACGAATAGCGCGAGCTGAGTTTCACACGACCGTCTCTTTCGAAACCCATGCCGATTCCTACAGAGTAGATTTCTAGTCTCCATAAAAGTCATTATACTCGAACATAATATGTGTTCCAAAATTCTACAACTGATCGATGTTAGAGATATAGGTCTATAGTTCTGCACATCTGTTCGATGTCCCTTCTTGAAAACTGGGATGACCTGTGCCCTTTTCCAATCCTTTGGAACGCTACGCTATTATTGAAAGGGAAACAGGGCAACCAAGAGCACAGGAACACCTTAGTGCCATAAAACTAAATGACAAGTGTACTAACAAACAATCGGAAATTGAAAATATATTCAATAATCATTTTTTAAATGTTGTGGAGAAAATAGGATCTAGATCTTTACTAGAAGAGGCAAGGATTCTAATAGAAGAGGCCATACCAGTGCAGCTTGAAACAACTGTATTTCCACCAACCTCTCCCTCTGAAATCAGTAAAATAATAAACTCACTGAAAAGTAAAAGCTCTTACGGAATTGATGGCATTTCCAGCAAGATACTTAAAGCTTATTCCCCACAGATAAGTAGGATTCTCAGCTACGTATGTAATACCTCTATGGAGCAGGGTGTTTTCCCCGATAGACTGAAATATGCCATTGTAAAGCCATTGTATAAAAAGGGGGATACATCGGATGTCAACGACTATCATCCAATCTCTCTTCTGACAGCTCTATCAAAAATTTTTGAGAATGTATGTATTCAAGAGTAGCCTCCCATATTTGTAAAAATAATGTACTAACAAAATGTCAGTTTGGTTTTCAGAAAGGCTCTTCAACAGAAAACGCTATATATGCCTCCACTGATCAAATATTAAATGCTCTGAATAACCGGACATCACCCATTGGTATTTTTTGTGATCTCTCAAAGGCCTTTGATTGTGTAAATCATGGAATTCTTTTAGATAAGCTAAATCATTATGGTTTGAGGGGGGCAGTGCACAAATGGTTTAATTCATACTTAACTGGAAGAATGCAGAAAGTTGAAATAAGTGGTTCGTGTAATGTTAAAACAACAGCTGATTCCTCAAACTGGGGGGCCATCAAGTACGGGGTCCCACAGGGTTTGGTCTTAGGTGCTTTACTGTTCTTGATATACATTAATGACTTACCATTCCACATTGATGAAGATGCAAAGTTAGTTCTTTTTGCTGATGATACAAGTATAGTAATAACATCCAAAAACCAAGAACTAAGTGATGTAATTGTAAATAATATTTTTCACAAAATTATAAAGTGGTTCTCACCAAACGGACTCTCTTTAAATTTTGATAAAACACAGTATATACAGTTCCGTACAATAAATGGCACAACTCCAGTAATAAATATAGACTTCAAACAGAAGTCTGTAGCTAAGGTAGAGTTTTCAAAATTTTTAGGTGTGGCCATTGACGAGAGGTTAAACTGGAAGCAACACATGGATGATCTGCTGAAACGTCTGAGTTCAGCTACGTATGCTATTAGGGTTATTGCAAATTTTGGTGATAAGAATCTCAGTAAATTAGCTTACTATGCCTACTATCATTCACTGCTTTTGTATGGCATCATATTCTGGGGTAATTCATCATTGAGTAGAAAAGTATTCATTGCTCAAAAATGTGTAATCAGAATAATTGCAGGAGCCCACCCACGGTCATCCTGCAGACATCTATTTAAGGATCTAGGGATCCTCACAGTAACCTACAGTATATATATTAACTTATGAAGTTTGTTGTTAATAATCCAACCCAGTTCAAAAGTAATAGCAGTGTGCATAGCTATAACACCAGTAGAAAGGATGATTTTCACTATGCAGAGCTAAATCTGACTTTGACACAGAAAGGGGTAAATTATGCTGCCACAAAAGTCTTTGGTCACCTACCAAACAGCATCAAAAGCCTGAGAGATAGTCAACCAACATTTAAAAATAAATTAAAAGAATTCCTAGATGACAACTCCTTCTACTCATTGGCTGAATTTTTAGATATAAAGTAAGGGAGGGGGAAAAAAACTAACTTAAACATTAGTGTCATGCAATATTTTGTGTAATGTAATATCTTGTACAGACATCTTTTATTAACCTGACACGTTCCACATCATAATGAAGTGTCGTATTCATGATCTATGGAACAAGTATTAATCTAATTTAATCTAATCCAATCTACGCTCTTCTAGAGACCTATGGTACACCGCTGCAAGAAGGGGGGCAAGTTCCTTCACGTACTCTGTGTAAAATCGAACTGGTATCTCATCAGGTCCAGCGGCCTTTCCTCTTTTGAGCAATTTTAATTGTTTCTCTATCCCTCTGTCGTCTATTTCGATATCTACCATTTTGTCATCTGTGCGACAATCTAGAGAAGGAACTACAGTGCAGTCTTCCTCTGTGAAACAGCTTTGGAAAAAGACATTTAGTATTTCAGACTTTAGTCTGTCATCCTCTGTTTCAGTACCATTTTGGTCACAGAGTGTCTGGACATTTTGTTTTGATCCACCTACTGCTTTGACATAAGACTAAAATTTCTTAGGATTTTCTGCCAAGTCAGTACATAGAACTTTACTTTCGAATTCATTCAACGCCTCTCGCATAGCCCTCCTCACACTACATTTCACTTCGCAGAATTTTTGTTTGCCTGCAAGGCTCTGGCTATGTTTATGTTTGCTGTGAAGTTCCCTTTGCTTACGCAGCAGTTTGCTAACTTGGTTGTTGTACCACGGTGGCTATTTTCCGTCTCTTACGATATTGCTTGGCACATACTCATCTAACGCATATTGTACGATGGTTTTGAACTTTTTTCACAGATCCTGAACACTATCTGTACTTGAGACAAAACTAACTTTTGTGTTGAGCCGTCAGGTACTCTGCAATCTGCTTTTTGTCACTTTTGCTAAACAGAAAAATCTTCCTACCTTTTTTAATATTTCTATTTACGGCTGAAATCATTGATGCAGTAACTGCTTTATGACCGCTGATTCCCTGTTTTGCGTTAACTGTTTCAAATAGTTCGGGGCTGTTTGTCACCAGAAGGTCTAATATGTTATCGCCATGAGTCGGTTCTCTGTTTAACTGCTCAAGGTAGTTTTCAGTTCTGATTACTGGTAATCTGAGTGATGATAAAACCCTGGGACATTAGATAACTTATTCTTCCCACCTAGTGATAACAAGAACAACAATATGTGGTCAGCATCAGTGCTACATGCAATAAGTTGGCATTGGCCCAAAACCCGTATTTCTGTTTTATGATGAAGGAACTTTTACCATTGGGGAAGTTAGTGCTCAAATTCCCCCCATCCAGTTTCACCAGTGCAAAGAGGCCCATGCAACTTCAAACTGGTGCTGACCACATGGCTCAGTACATCCTGTGTCCTACCCATCATGCTGGTGGACTCACTTATCTAACATGATCACAGATGTGTGACAGTTTAGTCCATAGGGTGATTCTTGCCACATACCCAACTCTCTCATCCCAACAAGATGCTGAAGACATGCCAGCATTATGGAAATCAGCCTGCCATGGCTCCAGTTTACTCTTTGATCACATGGATAAAGCTGTGAAGAAGGCAAACCAAAGACTGTTTTATTTGCAGAACACTTAGAACAGACAACAGGTCTACTAATGAGACTGCCTGCACCATACTTGTCAGTCCTCTGCTAGACTACTGCTGTGCAGTATGGGATCCTTACTAGATAGGGTTGATGGAGGACATCAAAAAAGTTCAAAGAAGAGCATCTCAATTTGTATTATTGTGAAACAGTGGAGAGTGAGTCACGCATATAATACATGATTTGGGGTGACAATCATTGAAACAAAGGTGTTTTTTGATACAGTGAGATCTTTTCATGAAATTTCAGTCCCCAACAATCTCATCTGAGAATTTTGTAGACACCCACCTGCACAGTGACAAATGATAATGTAATAAAATGAGAGAAATCAGGGCTCATACAGGAAGATCTAAATGTTTGTTTCCCCAAACACTGTTAGACTGTGACACGAGGGAGGGGGGCAGAGAATAAAAGTGGTCTGATGAACCCTCTGGTAGGCACTTAAGAGTGATTTTCAGAGTAGTCATGTAGATGTAGATGTAGATGTGTTAACATCATGTTGAGAGCTTGTACGCATGTGCCCATTTTCCTTCGAATACTACAGTAGCTGCAGTGTGTATGGACGATACCTCACAAAAGTAAGTTCACTTACTCATATGTATGGAGCTGAATTCTATCTGATACATTATAATACCTGACTACAGAAGTCGATGGAGGCCATCACATTCACCTGAGTCATATATAATTAAATATACATCTATCATTCCGTGCTGAGCTAGTCACTTTTGGGGGAGTGTAATCAAGCAATCAATTGTTGATGAGATTGTCATGGAGTTTTATGTCAGTGATAAGAGCTACCAGTCAAGTTGGAAACAGAATCTGGCATTAGCAGCCACACTTCAGAAACACACACACAAATGATGCTTTGTAAGTCTCAGTAAGAATGAACACACTGAGAGTCGATGGTGATCCATGACTTTCACCACAAGTTACTGAATCTTGTGAATGGCGGAAGGGGTGGGAGACACAGCGGTCACTCAGGAAACTGTATGGGACAACCACACAATCTCAACATTTCGCCAGAAGATGATGAGAGTGACACCCATTGAAACATGCTTACAGGCAATATGTGAAATGCAGTTTTAACAACAGTTTTTCCTGATCCAAAGGTTGATGTATCTCACTAAGTTGGCATGCCTCGAGGAAGGTATTTTACCTTGACTGGTAGCACTTAATGTTGGAAAACCAAGAACATACTGTGTTTGAACTGTCATCTGTTTGAGAACTTGCGGAATACATCAGAATACGAAGTGTTTCATGTCATGAACATACAAGGATCTGAGGCATAGTTTGTTCCTCATTTTGTGATCAAAGACTAAAAGGAACATTCAGCAAAAGTTTTCAAAAAACTCTTTGAACAAGCTGATGACGACAAAACTTAAATGCACACAATCATAAATTCAAATGAGTGAGAGGTATTGAATGAGTAACAGGCATCCCACAGTTCTCAAAGTAGCAGAGTAGGTTGTCAAAGGTGACCTCCAAGTGCCCTGTCCCCCCCCCCCCCAAAAAAAAAGAACATCAAATGTCTAAGTGGTGCTCAGTTACCTTTTTTATTTCCACAGACTCCTGCTTATATACCTACAGTTTGTGTCTTCAAGTTGAAATCATCAACTGTCATTACCATACACAAGGGAATTGGAAAGGCTGCATGAGGAAATTTGCAAAGAGAGTGCACTTGTCTTACAAAACCTCACAGTACCTTCATCCACATGTTCATCTACATAGATACTGTGCAAGCCGCTGTATAGTGCATGGCGAAGGGCACCCTGTACCACTACTAGTCATTTCTTTTTCTGTTCCACTCACAAAAAGAGCGAGGGAAAAATGGCTACCTAGATGCCTCTGTACAAGCCCTAATCCCTCTAATCTTATCTTCATGGTTCTTACGTGAAATCTATGTTGGCGGCAGTAGAATCGTTCTGCAGTCAGCTTCAAATGCCAGTTCTCTAAATTTTCATAACAGTGCTCCTCAATAAGAACATTGCCTTCTTTCCAGAGATGATCATTTGAGTCCCCGAAGCATATCTGTAATACTTGCATGTTGTCCAAACTTATCATTAACAAAACTCACAGCCTGCCTCTGAACTGCTTCGATGTCTTCGTTTACTCTGACCAGGCTTGCATCCCAAACACTAACAGTGCTGAACAATGGGCTGCAGTAGCATCCTATGTGTGGTCTCCTTTACAGGTGAACCACACTTTCCCAAAATTCTAGCAATAAACCAAAGTTTACCATTCGCCTTTCCTACTACACTTGCAACCTTAAACCTCCTACACCAATGAAGTTCAATACCTTATTGTACTCCACATCATCATCAGTAAACAACCGCATACTGCTGCTTACGCTGTCCAACAGATCATTTATGTATATACAAGGTGACAAATATTGAACTATATGAAAGAAAATGTAAATTACTTACAAACTACGGTGTGCACACGCTTTATTCAACTTGTAAATGTCACTGTAGACATTCAGATTTTGGGTACGACATGTTCGATATCCCTGCCATCATTGGCGACGATGTGGTGCACACGAACAGCGAAATTCTGCACAACCAGCTGAAGTGTCGCCAAATCGATGCTGTCGATGCCCTCCTGAATGGCTGTTTTCAGCTCAGCAATGGTCTTGGGGTTATTGCTGTATACCTTGTCTTTAATATAGCCCCTCAAAAAGGAGCCACATATGTTCAGATCTGGAGAATATGGCGGCCAATCGAGGCCCATGCCAGGGGCCTCTGAAGTCCTGGAGGAGCACTTTGGGGACTGCATTCTGGCTCCAGGATACCCAAACACTTTTTTGCTTCAATGACGTCCAGCTCCGTCTTGCATGAACCACATCTTGTCAAAATCAGGGTCACGTTGTATAAGGGGGATGAAATTATCTTCCAAAACCTTAATGTACTATTCAACAGCCACCATGCCATCAAGGAATATTGGTCCGATTATTCCTTGACTGGACATTGCACACCATACAGTCGCCCAATGAGGGTGAAGAGACTTCTCAGCCACGAAATGCAGACTCTCAGTCCCCCAAATGCGCCGATTTTGCTTATTGACGAACCTACCCAAGTGAGAGTGGGCTTCATTGCTAAACCAAACCATACAGTGCATACTAATTCCCATCACGCCCCGTGGCCAATCGTGCAGTTTGATCGTCCTAACTCAAACTATGACGTTCATTTCATATAGTTCAATAATTATCACGCTGTAGAAAATAAAAGCGGTCCTCTCACACTTCGCTGAGGCACTCCTGATGATACCCACGTTTCTGATGAATACTCACCATGACAGCACAGCTGCCTACTCAGCTTTGCTAGTTGAAGTCTCTTGTGGAAAAAAAATCAGATGACTAACCTCTACAAGGAACTCCACGCAAATCTCACTCTCTGTGACATTCTTGTTTTCAGAATTGAAATCTGTATTGAAAGAATGCCATTTCATCACTATCGGAGACATCCAGAAGAATCCATCTGGTAATTCTGCAGGACTACATAGCAAAGCAGACACAACACTAGGGAAAATGTACTGGTATACTAGGGCAATACATTGAATGAAAGAAGTTGAATAGAAACATTAGCAAAAAACATTATGGTTTCTTTTTGAACAAACGTTCAAAACCATTTATAATGTTGTCACTTGTCCAGAACCCTAATATAAACTCGAATAAATAACTTTAGAGTGATCTAGAATACCCACTGGAAGATATAGCTCTACCACTTTTCACTGAGAATGGGGCCAATTCCACCTTCAGGGTACCAAAATATAGTGTAATGTTCACTGATAAACCAGAAAATTATGAGTATCTAGCTAACAGCCGGAATGTCCAACTTTTACATGAATGACAGTGGCGATGCATCATGGCATGGGGAGAACTGGTACCACATCTGCATACGCAAGTCACCTAGTTGCTGTAAATTCTGGGGTGGGGGAGGTGTATGTTCAATCACATCCCAGGTGTGTTTGATCGGGTTCAGATTGGGTGGGGGGCAGCACATCAATTGGAATTCTCCACTGTATTCCTCGATCCACTCCATCACACTCCTGGCCTTGTGAGATGATGCATTATCGCGTTGAAAAATGACACTGCCATCGAGAAATATGATCGTCGTGAAAGGGTGTACATGATTTGCAAACAGTGTACAATACTCCTTGGCTGTCATAGTGCCTTGCACCAGCTCCACTGGACCCACAGATGCCTGAGTGAATGTTCCAAAGAGCATAATGGAGCTGCCAGCAGGTTTCTCCTTCCCCTAATACAGGTGTCAAGCAGCTGTTGCCCTGGAAGACGACGGATTCGCGCCCTCCCGTCAACATGACAAAAAGGTATCAGGATTCATCAGAGCATGCGATGCTCTGCCACAGTGGCAACATCCAGTGCCAATTGTCACACGCCCATTTCAGTTACAGTTGCCGATGTTGTGGTGTTATCATCGGCACGCACGGGTCGTCGGCTGCGGAGGCCCATCATTAGGAGTGTTTGGTGCACTGTGTGTTCAGAGACACTTGTACTCTGCGAAGCATTGAAGTCCGATATTAGTTCCAACACAGTTCACCGCCAGTCCTGTTTTATCAGCCTGTCTGGTCTACAACGTCTGACATATGTAAAGAGGGATGGCTGCCCAGCCCCACAACATCTGGACGTGCCACCTTGTTGAAGAGACTCACCACACTAGTACTCTAACACCTGGCAAGTCGTGCAGTTTCCGGAACTCTCCTGCCGAGCCTCTCTGGGCCTTCACAATTTTCCCTCGCTCAAACTCAGATAGATCGCACACCCTCCCTATTCTACACAGGGACAGCACGCTCACTGATGCTACATGAACTGTGTACGTGTCTGAAAAGCAGCCATTTTCCACCAGATGACGCTGCTATCTCCTGGACGGTTTTGTATCAATATTAGGTCGATGGTCGTAATGTTCTGGTGAACAGTGTATTCTTTGAAGGTTATACAGGGTGTCACGCTGACATTAGGGTTATCGTCAACTGCACGAAGAATTGCCTCGTCCATTGCATGTGTCCTCGTCGTTCTAGGTCTTCCACAGTCGCGAGTCATAGGCTGGAATGTTCCGTGCTCCCTAAGACGCCGATCAATTGCTTCGAACGTCTTCCTGTCGGGACACCTTCATCTGGAAATCTTTCTCGATACAAACGTACCGCGCCACGGCTATTGGCCCGTGCTAATCCATACATCAAATGGGCATCTGCCAACTCCGCATTTGTTAACATTGCACTGACTGCAAAACCACGTTCGTGACTAACACTAACCTGTTGACGCTACGTACTGATGTGCTTGATGCTAGTACTGTAGAGCAATGAGTCGCATGTCAACACAAGCACCGAAGTCAACATTACCTTCCTTCAATTGGGCCAACTGGCGGTGAATCGAGGAAGTACAGTACATACTGTCGAAACTAAAATAAGCTCTAACATGGAAATTAAGCGTTTCCGGACACATGTCCACATAAAATCTTTTCTTTATTTGTGTGTGAGGAATGTTTCCTGAAAGTTTGGCCGTACCTTTTTGTAATACCCTGTATGCTATGCAGTTCGGAAAAGGAGGCGCTAGACGCTAGTAGTTACATAACTGGTGTCGGCAGCCTTTCAGCCAGAGGACGTGTGGTGTTTTGGCAGTGGGGTGTCGAGACTCACGCGTATGTGATGCCGCCGATGACCATGGTTAGACGCGGCCCCACCACGCTGATGATGGACGGCGCTAGCCAGTTGCAAACGGCGAACACAGCGTAGATGACTGCCAGGCTGGTGTAGCCATCCCCACGGAACTCCGGGTCGTCTGCTTGGATGCTGTCCAGTACGGTTTTCTGCAGACAGAGAACATGAACAGGTGTAGGCAGGCTCTCCCACTTACCATGGCCAATGATGATGATGGACGTTATCAGCGCCCGTTCCCAAAATAAATGTTGACGAGTGCAGCCAAGATCTGTTAAACAAGGATCAATTCAGAGCCGATCTTCGCGAGAATTGTAAATGCTCAAATTTCAAGATTGGACACACCACATCAAAACAGGTAGATAAAACTAAAAATAAAATACCAGTACAAAACAGGTAAAGATAATTAATTGTGGCTGGATGACCGCTTTCAAATAATGGGTGACCAAACCACTTTACAGCACATTAAGATCTCAATCCCAATATTTTGGGAAGAAGTCCGGGCATCACACAAAAACGTATAATTCTAGCCACAGTCGCCTCATTATTGGTTAAAAGGAAGGGCAGATCTGGTGGGAAACTTACATCTTCCCTCAAACCCGCATATAAAACACACTCGGTTAAAATATGTCGTATCGACAGCTGTGTCCCACATGTCTGACACGTTGGTGGCTCCTCACGACGTAACAGAAAACCAAGTGTCAATGGACAATGTCCTATTAGAAGCCGTGTAAGGGCTACTTCCTCAGCTCGTCGTTGTCGGAAGGAGGTCAGCCACGGTCGGACAGAATCCTTCACCGCTCGCAACTTATCCCTCACTTCCAGCCACTGAGCTTCCCACCAACGCATGACCTTCCGAGTCACGAATGATGTTATTGCCCGCAGGGGTACGGAATAGCGAGCAGCAGGTGGGATGGAGCAAGCCTCCTTGGTAGCAGCCACGTATGCAAGTTCATTTCCAGGAATTCCTACGTGCCCTAGAGCCCAGCAGAAAATTACATCCTTACCCTGCTTTTGCAAGAGCAGGAGTGCGTCGTGCACTTCTTGCACCATCCGATCTGCTGGGTACATCTGTTCAAGAGCGTGTAGAGCACTTTGGGAATCGGAGCAGTTTATGAATTTCTTGCCATGATGTCGTCGCATATGCACAAATGCTTTCAGAATGGCAAACAGTTCTGCATAGTAAACTGAGAACTGCTCTGGGAGCCCTATCCTACTGACAGTATCGGGAAACACAGGAGAGCAGCCCATAAAATCCCCCTGTTTAGACCCATCCGTGTAAACAGTAATAAAATCTGAATGGCGGTCTAAAATCTCAGTAAATTTAATTTTAAAAAGTTGGTCCGGGGTACAATACTTCTTGTAACCACCCAGAAACCTCACCAAGTGTCGCTACATAGCGTCAAGCAACACCTATATGCAAACTCCGCGAGCCACCATAGTGTGCGTGACGCAGGACATCTTGTGCCACTACTGGTTACTTCCTACCCTGTTCCACTCAAAAATAGAGCAAGAAAAAACGACCATCTATACAAGCCCTCATTCCTCTAATCTTATCTGCGTGGTCCTTACGTGAAATGTATCTTGGCGGCAGGAGAATCATTGTGCAGTCAGCTTTAAACGCCAGTTCTCTAAACTTTCTCAGTAGTGTTTTTGGAAATTAAAGTCTTCTTCCCTCCAGGGATTACCACTTGAGCCCCCGAAGCATATCCGCAACACTAGCATGCTGACGGAGCCTAATGTTAACAAATCTACAGTACTGGCCATTAAAATTGCTGCACCACGAAGATGACGTGCTACAGACGCGAAATTTAACCGACAGGAAGAAGATGCTCTGATATGCAAATGATTAGCTTTTCAGAGCATTCACAAAAGGTTGGCGCCGGTGGCGACACCCACAACCTGTTGACATGAGGAACATTTCCAACCGATTTCTCATACACAAACAGCAGTTGACCGGCGTTTCCCGGTGAAACGTTGTTGTGATGCCTCGTGTAAGCAGGAGAAATGCGTACCATCACGTTTCTGACTTTGATAAAGGTCGGATAGTAGCCTATAGCGATTACGGTTTATCGTATCGCGACATTACTGCTGGAGTTGGTCGAGATCCAATGACTGTTAGCAGATTATGGAATCGGTGGGTTCAGCAGGGTAACACGGAACGCCGTTCTGGATCCCAACGGCCTCGTATCACTAGCAGTCGAGATGACAGGCATCTTATCCGCATGGCTGTAACGGATCGTGCAGCCACCTCTCGATCCCTGAGTCAACAGATAGGGACGTTTGCAAGACAACAACCATCTGCACGAACAGTTCGACGACGTTTGCAGCAGCATGGACTATCAGCTCGGAGACCTTGGCTTGCGGTTATCCTTGACGTTGCATCACAGACAGGAGCGCCTGCGATGGTGTACTCATGGACGAACCTGAGTGCACGAATGGCAAAACGTCATTTTTTCGGATGAATCCATGTTCTGTTTACAGCATCATGACGGTCGCATCCGTGTTTGGCGACATCGCGGTAAACGCACATTGGAAGCGTGTATTCGTCATCGCCATACTGGCGTAACACCCGGTGTGATGGTATGGGGTACCATTGGTTACACGTCTCGGTCACCTCTTGTTCGCATTGACGACACTTTGCAAAGCGGATGTTACATTTCAGAGACGTGTTACGACCCGTGGCTCTACCCTTCATTCGATCCCTGCGAAACCCTACATTTCAGCAGGATAATGCACGACCGCATGTTGCAGGTTCTGTGCGGGCCTTTCTGGATACAGAAAATGTTCGACTGCTGCTCTGGCCAGCACATTCTCCAGATCTCTCACCAATTGAAACCGTCTGGTCAATGGTGGCCGACCAACTCGCTCGTCACAATACGCCAGTCACTACTCTTGATGAACTGTGGTATCGTACTGAAACTGCATGGTCAGCTCTACCTCTACTCGCCATCCAAGCTCTGTTTGACTCAATGCCCAGGCGTCTCAAGGCCGAGGTGGTTTTTCTGGGTACTGATTTCTCAGGATCAATGCACCCAAATTGCGTGAAAATTTAATCTCATGTCAGTTCTAGTACAATATATTAGTCCACTGAATACACGTTTATTATCTGCATTTCTTCTTGGCGTAGCAGTTTTAATGTTCAGTAATGTAGCAGCTCGCCTCTCAATTGGTTCAATGTCTTCTTTCAATCCGACCTGGTCTGGATTCGAAACACTCCAGCATTACTCAAGAATAGGTCGCACTTTTGTCCTTTATGTGGTCACCTTTACAGTTGAACACGCTTTCCCAAAATTCTCCAAATTCGACCATTCGCCTCCCGTACCATAATCGGCAATGTTCCGTTTCATATCGCTTTTTCAACTTAACGCCCAGATATTTGAACAACGCGACTGCGTCAAGCAGGACACTACTAGTGCAATATCCAAACATTAAAGCTTTGTTTTTCCTACTCGTCCACATTAACTAACATATTTCCACATTTAGAACTGGCTGCCATTCATCACACACCTAGAAATTTTGTCTATGTCATCTTGTATCCTCCTACAGTTACTGAAGTTCAACAGCTTCTTGTACACCACAGCATCATCAGCGAACAACTGCAGTCGTCCGCCACGTCATTTATGTATATAAAAAAATACTAGTGGTCCTTCACGCATCCCTGTGGCACTCATGACCCTTGTCTCTGATGGACACTCGCTGTCGAGGGCAACATACTGGGCTCTGTTACTTAAGAAGCCTTTGAGTCAGTCGCATCTTGTTGTTCTTGTGGTCTTCAGTCTTGAGACTGGTTTGGTGCAGCTCTCCATGCTACTCTATCCTGTGCAAGCTGCTTCATCTCCCAGTACCTACTGCAACCTACATCCTTCTGAATCTATTTAGTTTATTCATCTCTTGGTCTCCCTCTACGATTTTTACCCTCCACGCTGCCCTCCAATGCTAAATTTGTGATCCCTTGATGTCTCAGAACATGTCCTACCAACCGGTCCCTTCTTATTGTCAAGTTGTGCCACAAACTCCTCTTCACCCCAATTCTATTCAATACCTCATTAGTTATGTGATCTACCCATTTAATCTTCAGCATTCTTCTGTAGCACCACATGTCGAAAGCTTCTATTCTCTTCTTGTCTAAACTATTTATCGTCCAAGTTTCACTTCCATACATGGCTACATTCCATACAAATACTTTCATAAACGACTTCCTGATACATAAATCTATATTCGATATTAACAAATTTCTCTTCTTCAGAAACACTCTCCTTGCCATTTCCAGTCTACATTTTATATCCTCTCTACTTCGACCATCATCAGTTATTTTACTCCCCACATAGCAAAACTCCTTTACTACTTTAAGTGTCTCATTTCCTAATCTAATTCCCTCAGCATCACCCGACTTAATTCGACTACATTCCATTATCCTCGTTTTGCTTTTGTTGATGTTCATCTTATATCCTTCTTTCAAGACACTGTCCATTCCTTTCAACTGCTCTTCCAAGTCCTTTGCTGTCTCTGACAGAATTACAATGTCTCCGGCGAACCCCAACGTTTTTATTTCTTCTCCATGGACTTTAATACATACTCCGAATTTTTCTTTTGTTTCCTTTGCTGCTTGCTCAATATACAGATTGAATAACATCGGGGAGAGGCTACAACCCTGTCTCGCTCCCTTCCCAGCCACTGCTTCCCTCTCACGCCCCTCGACTCTTATGACTGCCATCTGGTTTCTGTACAAATTGTAAATAGCCTTTCGGTCCCTGTATTTTACGCCTGCCACCTTCAGAATTTGAAAGAGAGTATTCCAGTCAACATTGTCAAAAGCTTTCTCTGAGTCTACAAATGCTAGAAACGTAGGTTTGCCTTTCCTTAATCTTTCTTCTAATAAAAGTCGTAAGGTTATATTGCCTTACGTGTTCCAATATTTCTACGGAATCCAAACTGATCATCCCCGAGGTCGGCTTCTACTAGTTTTTCCATTCATCTGTTAAGAATTCGTGTTAGTATTTTGCAGCTTATTAAACTGATTGTTCAGTAATTTTCACATCTGTCAACACCTGCTTTCCTTGGGATTGGAATTATTATATTCTTCTTGAAGTCTGAGGGTATTTCGCCTGTGTCATACATCTTGCTCACCAGATGGTAGAGTTTTGTCAGGACTGGCTCTCCCAAGGCCGTCAGTAGTTCTAATGGAATGTTGTCTACTCCGGGGGCCTTGTTTCGACTCAGGTCTTTCAGTGCTCTGTCAAACTCTTTACGCAATATCGTATCTCCCATTTCATCTTCATCTACATCCTATTCCATTTCCATAATATTGTCCTCAAGTACATCGCCCTTGTATAGAACCTCTATATACTACTCCTACCTTTCTGCTTTCCCCTCTTTGCTTAGAACTGGGTTTCCATCTGAGCTCTTGATGTTCATACAAGTGGTTCTCTTATCTCCAAAGGTTCTTTAATTTTCCTGTAGGCAGTATCTATCTTACCCCTAGTGAGATAAGCTTCTACATCCTTGCATTTGTCCTCTAGCCATCCCTGCTTAGCCATTTTGCACTTCCTGTCGATCTCATTTTTGAGAGGATTGTATTCCTTTTTGCCTGCTTCATTTACTGCATTTTTATATTTTCTCATTTCATCAATTAAATTCAATATTTCTTCTGTTTCCCAAGGATTTCTACTTGCCCTCATCTTTTTACCTACTTGATCCTCTGCTGCCTTCACTGTTTCATCCCTCAGAGCTACCCATTCTTCTTCTACTGTATTTCTTTCCCCCATTCCTGTCAATTGTTCCTTTATGCTCTCCCTGAAACTCTGTACAACCTCTGGTTCTTTCAGTTTATCCTGGTCCCATCTCCTTGAACTCCCACATTTTTGCAGTTTCTTCAGTTTTAATCTCCAGGAATCTACCATGTGTACAACCTGCTTTTATTATTCTTGAACCAAGTGTTAGCTATGATTAAGTTATGCTCTGTGCAAAATTCTACCAGACTGCTTCCTCTTTCATTTCTCTCCCGCAATCCATATTCACCCACTATGTTTCCTTCTCTCCCTTTTCCTACTGACGAATTCCAGTCACCCATGACTATTAAATTTTCGTCTCCCTTCACTACCTGAATAATTTCTTTTATCTCATCATATATTTCATCAATTTCTTCATCATCTGCAGGGCTAGTTGGCATATAAATTTGTACTACTGTAGTAGGCATGGGCTTCATGTCTATCTTGGCCACAATAATGCGTTCACTATGCTGTTGGTAGTAGCTTACCCGTATTACTATTTCTTTATTCATTATTAAACCTACTCCTGCATTACCCCTATTTGATTTTGTATTTATAACCCTGTATTCACCTGACCAAAAGTCTTGTTCCTCCTGCCACCGAACTTCACTAATTCCCACTATAATTAACTTTAACCTATCCATTTCCCTTTTTAAATTTTCTAACCTACCTGTCCGATTAAGGGATCTGACATTCCACACTCCGATTCGTAGAACGCCAGTTTTCATTCTCCTGATAACGACGTCCTCTTGAGTAGTCCCCGCCCGGAGATCCGAATGGGGGACTATTTACCTCCGGAATATTTTACCCAAGAGGACGCCATCATCATTTAATCATACAGTAAAGCTGCATGCCCTCGGGAAGAATTACGGCCGTAGTTTCCCCTTGCTTTCAGCCGTTCGCAGTACCAGCACAGCAAGGCCGTTTTGGTTATTGTTACAAGGCCAGATCAGTCAATCATCCAGACTGTTGCCCCTGCAACTACTGAAAAGGCTGCTGCCCCTCTTCAGGAACCACACGTTTGTATGGCCTCTCAACAGATACCCCTCCGTTGTGGTTGCACCTACGGTACGGCTAGCTGTATTGCTGAGGCACGCAAGCCTCCCCACCAACGGCAAGGTCCATGGTTCATGGGGGTAGGCAGTCGCATATATCGTAGCCTATTCCGTAAGCACGTACCTTCGTTAACAGCCTGCAATGGGGCACCGTGTCAAATGCTTTTCCGGTATCTAGAAATATGTGATCTGCCTGTTGCCCTTCACCCATAGTTAGCAGTGTATCATGCGAGAAAAAGGCAAGCTGTGTTTCGCACGAGCGATGCTTTCTAAAACCATGCTGATTAGTGGACCTAAACTTCTCAGTTTCAAGAAAATTTTATATTCGAGCAGACAATATTTTAGGATCCTGCAGTAAACCAATGTAAGGAATATTCGTTTGTAGTTTTGTGGGTCCGTTCTTTTGCCTTTCTTATATAAAGGAGTCGACTCACCTGCACTTTTCTCCAATCGTCTGAAGCTTTGCATGTATCGCGAATCTCTTGTCCAGCGCGAAAGTTCCTCATCTCAGGTATCTCTTCACACAATACAATCAAAGCAAGCTCCCAGTTGTCCGGCTGCTCATTATTCGGTTTGCATTGTGTTCATGTACAGTTGGCAATATTTGAAAAAATAAAAAAAGTGGATTCGTAAGTACTCTGTTACAATTAGAAGGAGTATTTTTGTTTAGAATAGATTACCATGTACATAACTCGTGTTTTATCGGCCGGAGACAATGCTGACCCCTGTCGCACCATCTGACATTCGTGAAAATGTTTTTCCGTTCCAAAAGTAATTTTCACTTGGCAGAGGAAAGGGCACTGTTTTTAAACTTCCTAGCATATGAAAATTGTGTGCCGGATCAGGGTTGGAATTTGCCTTTCGCGGGAAAGTATTCTATGAAATAAGCTGTCCAAGCATAACTAACGGCCCGACCTCACGGCTTCACTTCCGCCAGTGAGTAATGCTTGGATAGACCAGTAGGGATGAGAAAAACCGACCGGTTAAAACCGATACTGGTTTTAAAGTTCTGAATAATCAGTATCTTTCGTGATTTGTTTAGTCTCTGTCATAACAGATCTTTGAATGATATTCTTTTCGATGAAAGCAGGCAACTTATAGATCAACATATTATAGTGACTGACTATTTATCAACATATTGGACTATAAATATTAGCAATGAATTAATTCATTATTGAGATTTTACTCTTGCCATGTAAATGTTCCTAGTAAATGTCATATTTTGTTCACTATGTAAACTTCTCATTTTAAGTTTTTGAAGGAGCATTTTTGGTTTTGTCAGCAAAAAATCCATTAAATTCCAAATGCACTTAAAAAGTAAAGAAATATATTTGACTAAAAATAGCATTTTCATTCGAAATAATTAAAGAAAAAGGACGATACAAATTTTGAGTAAAGGCCCATTATTCTCTGTCCTTTCTATGAAATAATGAAAGGCAAAGGAAGGCACAGCGACAACGTAAATTAAAAACTTAACATACTTTACAATAAAAACAGAAATTAGCTGTGCATAATGTGTCTTTATCTGCTAGTAGCCCTAAGAAACGGACAACTAAACACAAAAAATTGAATACTAAAACCTTAGTTTTCATTTCAACCTTTAACACTAATTACTCATAGAGCCCATACAATGGTATGATCCTAGATCATAACGTGAGCTTTTAACAGAGATTTTAAAAAAATACACTCAGGAGAGTACTGAAGAATTTTTTTGTCGTATAGAACTCATTATTCGAGAAAAGCAACGAATGGTGAGCGGACTAAGTTTTCTTTTGTTTACCTATTTTATTTCGTATTTTTGCTCTATGTACTTGAAACGTCTGATGCAAAAGTCTGAGGACGACGTAGAATTTTTCTGTCTTTGTGTTATGTCTATGCTTACTGTCGGAAATAAAGTTATTTTGAACTGTTTTAAGTCAGGTTGGAGACGAAAAAAGCCAGTGTTACCGAAACCGATTATTTCAGTGATATCTGCCATACTTATAGTTCAGTCGGTAGCAGGGCCAGTTCGACAACATTTTTTCACACCAGAGACTTATCATTTGGCGCCATCACGCTCCCTATCCAGACACCCTCCCTTTTTCCTCTTCCACTTTTACCCGCGTCAGTTTTCCCTACTAATAGTGATATGTTCTGTGTAAAAATCTTGCGCTCAGGCACCTTTCTCTGCTAGCCGCCCCAAGCGGCAGGTCCCATGTAAGAATCTTACAGCTTCTAGCTCCCAAGCGGTAGGGATATTGATATTTTTAAAAATATAAGTTATCGACATTTAAAACTGGCGGATCTCGATGTATCGAAATAATATATGGATATAGTGTCGGAAGAAATACCGAAGTACCAGCCTATAAAACTATGAGCTGCATACTGTAAATATACTGTCGTGTTTAGAACTATATGTCTAAGTATTGATTTATTATTAGATATTCTATACATCAATATGCTAGCAGCTTGTTTATTCCCCTTAGAGCAAGAACTGAAAGGTAAACGATGCACGTTCACGCTCGGCGATAACCGCTCTGCTAACAGGTAACTGCATGTAAATGGCACAATAAAAGGTGCCAAATGTGCCCGTCGTTCGGTTTCGTCACTTATCGCGTTTGTCCGTAACACTCCATGTCGACTACGCCTTTTTTCCAATTCTGCAAACACCAGCGAACTAGCAGTTGTAGTGTCAAAATTGCGTGGTGAAGTTAAACGCTGCAGTTTCTGCCGATTACGTCACCATTTCTCTCACACGTCTCCGCCCGCCGCAAAGACCAAACTTGTCATTTATATTTTTGTTCATCATTTTCAGTGAAATTAGCTGTGCATAATGTGCCTTTATCTGCTAGTAGCCCTAAGAAACGGACAACTAAACACAAAAAATTGAATACTAAAACCTTAGTTTTCATTTCAACCTTTAACACTAATTACTCATAGAGCCCATACAATGGTATGATCCTAGATCATAACGTGAGCTTTTAACAGAGATTTTAAAAAAAATACACTCAGGAGAGTACTGAAGAATTTGTTTGTCGTATAGAACTCATTATTCGAGAAAAGCAACGAATGGTGAGCGGACTAAGTTTTCTTTTGTTTACCTATTTTATTTCGTATTTTTGCTCTATGTACTTGAAACGTCTGATGCAAAAGTCTGAGGACGACGTAGAATTTTTCTGTCTTTGTGTTATGTCTATGCTTACTGTCGGAAATAAAGTTATTTTGAACTGTTTTAAGTCAGGTTGGAGACGCAAAAAGCCAGTGTTACCGAAACCGATTATTTCAGTGATATCTGCCATACTTATAGTTCAGTCGGTAGCAGGGCCAGTTCGACAACATTTTTTCACACCAGCGACTTATCATTTGGCGCCATCACGCTCCCTATCCAGACACCCTCCCTTTTTCCTCTTCCACTTTTACCCGCATCAGTTTTCCCTACTAATAGTGATATGTTGCGCTCAGGCACCTTTCTCTGCTTGCCGCCCCAAGCGGCAGGTCCCATGTAAGAATCTTACAGCTTCTAGCTCCCAAGCGGTAGGGATATTGATATTTTTAAAAATATAAGTTATCGACATTTAAAACTGGCGGATCTCGATGTATCGAAATAATATATGGATATAGTGTCGGAAGAAATACCGAAGTACCAGCCTATAAAACTATGAGCTGCATACTGTAAATATACTGTCGTGTTTAGAACTATATGTCTAAGTTTTGATTTATTATTAGATATTCTATACATCAATATGCTAGCAGCTTGCTTATCCCCCTTAGAGCAAGAACTGAAAGGTAAACGATGCACGTTCACGCTCGGCGATAACCGCTCTGCTAACAGGTAACTGCATGTAAATGGCACAATAAAAGGTGCCAAATGTGCCCGTCGTTCGGTTTCGTCACTTATCGCGTTTGTCCGTAACACTTCATGTCGACTACGCCTTTTTTCCAATTCTGCAAACACCAGCGAACTAGCAGTTGTAGTGTCAAAATTGCGTGGTGAAGTTAAACGCTGCAGTTTCTGCCGATTACGTCACCATTTCTCTCACACGTCTCCGCCCGCCGCGAAGACCAAACTTGTCATTTATATTTTTGTTCATCATTTTCAGTGACTGTTTTTAAAGAATGCGATGTGAAGGCATAGCACACCAGTTGCCTTAAAAAATGTTTTTTTTTTGACGCAACTGATGTGTTATTTCTTCACATCGGAAATCTTGTTGTTCCATTCACATCGGGCCCCCCAATGCAATCGGACATCATCTTTTTGCCACCTATACTTGCTTCACACAGTCAAAGAGAAAGTGTGGACGTAATGAAAGCTTAAAAAGTAGTAAGGCTCCTTTACGCAGTGAAAGTAAAATTATGTTCTACTACAATTGAAATATGTATTCCGAATTATCCGAACCTTTACGGTATCTGAGCAATTTCGGTTTCGCATTTGCCCACATAATCGGGAGTTTGCTGTATCGATAACCTGCGTTCGCTTATGAACATCTACATAGGCCCATATGTTAATGCCCTTTGTATGTTAGTAACTACCACAACAACCTTTTTCCCGAAAAAGAGATACGCCACACTTTGTTTCCACAATAGTAGACCGAAAAAATTTAAATAATAGCTATCTTAGAAATCTGACAAGAAAGCATAGCATAGAAACGGATTTAAAACTGGCGTGTTTGTCTCGTTTGTTTGGGGTAGGAGGTGACGGGGGGGGGGGGGGGGGGGGGGGCGTGAAGAGGGCTGAATGACGCATAGGATCATTACTATATGTTGTTTGGAAGAAATAAATAAAATTCTAACACTGGATAAAATTTGTCGGTGGTTTTGCAGCGCCGTATTCATTTGTATAGTGGAGCTTTCAGTGACTACTATGGCAGCCAACGTCAGGAGTGAACCGTCGTACTGACAGAGCGTGTGCTACTTTGGTATATAGCTGGTCAGGTAATTGTAGAACTTGCGTACACTACCAAAGATTATGTCCATGCCAGTGATGGATGAATATCCATACATCCAGCTGATTCCGCTGAAAGTCAAATTTAGCTTATTTCTGTGAGGCATTTCAGCGGCTAGCGCCCTTTTCCATGAACTAGGCCGCGCGGTCTCGGGCGTCCTGTCACGGTACGCGCAGGTCCCCTGTCGGAAGTTCGAGTCCTCCCTCGGGCATGGGCGCGTGTGTTATCATTAAACTTAGTTTAAGTTGGATTACGTAGGGTGTAAACTTAGGGACTAGTGACCGCAGCAGTTTGGTCCCACAAGATCTTACCACAAATTTACTTTTTTTTTTTTTCCTTGCGCTACTAAGGGTGTAGCCATACCGCTCGGTAAAAGTAGTTGTAGCACAGTCTGATCTCAAGGGTTTCTTTGATGCCAGCCTCACAAACAAACGTGAAACGAAAGTCTTATCTCCTGCAATTACCAACCGGGAGACTAAGTCACAACAGCAAACTTATCAAAACCTGCGATGTTAATTGATACGTCGGCGCTTGTGCAGAGTGTCCCGCGAGAAATACAAGCCTCGGCAAGCAACCGGATACAAAGTTCACTGGGCGTCTATTCTGATGTATTTAGACATGAACCATGATCCTCTTGTCTTCCAGCTGAGTTATTAACCATTTTTGAAACATGTCAAAAATGCTAATTTACATAAATCTTCACAGCGAAAAGTAATAGCGCCGACATGTATCGTTATGACGTATCATGTGATGTAGTAAGCTTCTTTCCGCCGGCTGGAGTGACTGAGCGGTTCTAGGCGCTACAGCATGGAACGGCGCGAACGCTACGGTCGCAGGTTCGAATCCTGGCACGGGCATGGATGTGTGTGATGTCCTTAGGTTAGGTTTAAGTAGTTCTAATTTCTAGGGGACTGATGGCTCAGAAGTTAAGTCCCATAGTGCTCAGAGCCATTTGAACCATTTTTGAAGCTTCTTTCCAAGTCGTGCACATAACAGTGCTTTCCCTTGGAGTTAAAAAAACCATTCCTCCAGTGTGAACTGCGATGTATCGCTCGTTTATCAAGAAACAACTCACTCGATCGAGACACAGGTTTTGGTAATTCTAGCTACAAAACACGGCAGGCTGCGCCGTTTCGTCTTCTGATAATTCATTGCAAAGCATCGGTCTGAATTCCTTCATTTTTCAAATATTTTTCAAGGTGATCATGCATTGTCGACCGTGGCGCTAATTTCAGCTGCTATTTTGCTAATAGATTCCATTAAGCCGGACTTACATGACACACCTATCATATAAAAGTCTGCACCAACGCCACATGGGAACTGCAGGCTTGTTTACGTCGTTTGAGTGTGCGAGTTGATATTTTTACAAAGCTGGTATTAACTTCATATTGAAACTTCTGAGAGGTCTAGGTTCGTATTCGTTAAGCTGTTATTGTTACCGTCAGCTAGAATTAACTTACTTTAAATTTATACAGAATTATGGACTAAAACGTCGCTTCATGTTATGCTGGTACAATGAAATTATTATCTACGTGTACGTTTCAGACCGTTTTAGAAATTGGGAACACAATTATCTGTATAGCATTTGCCGTGACCGAATCCATCTTAACGTAATAGCAGGCGTGGGAACTGGGTTCGAGCCAGGCTGGGAAAAGCGGTGAAGGCAGGGGCATATTCTTCCCATTAATGGAGAGGTCAGGTCCAAAGATCCATAGCAATTGAGGAACTTCGTCATAATGGATGCTGCTGACGATCGTACAAGACGGGATTCGGCCAAGTGACACAGCAATGAGGGAAGTTACAATAGTAACCTGGAGAGACGCTAAACGGTTATTACAGTCCTCCTTGGTCTGGCCAGGAGAACTGCTTTGACATTTGTGGCTGTTCTCTGAACACTATCTTTCCTAGCACGTTGAAATAATAAGAAAGATGCAGTCAAATCAAACACGTGTGATACTTTCACAAATTAAGGTGATACATACACATACCGAAACTAAAATTACATGCACATTCACATAGACCATGTGTGATCAAAAGTATCCGGACACCCAAAAAACATACGTTTTTCATGTTAGATGCATTGTGCTGCCACCTACTACCAGGTACTCCGTATCAGCGACCTCAGTAGTCATTAGACACAGTGAGAAAGCAGAAGGGGGCGCTTCGCGGAACTCACGGACTTCGAACGTGGTCAGGTGATTGGGTGTCACTTGTGTCATACGTCTGTACGTGAGATTTCCACACTCCTGAACATCCCTAGATCCACTGTTCCCGATACGATAGTGAAGTGGAAATGTGGAGGGCCACGTACAGCACAAAAGCGTACAGGCTGACCTCGTCTGTTGAGTGACAGAAACCGCCGACAGTTGAAGAGGGTCGTAATGTGTAATAGGCAGACATCTATCCAGACCATCACACAGGAATTCCAAACTGCATCAGGATCCACTGCAAGCACTGTGACAGTTAGGCGGGAGGTGAGAAAACGTGGTCGAGCAGCTGCTCATAAGCCACACATCACGCCGATAAAAGCCAAACGACGCCTCGCTTGGTGTAAGTTGCGTAAACATTGAACGATTGAACAGTAGAAAGACGTTGTGCGGAGTGCCGAACCACGGTGTACAATGTGGCGATCCGATGGCAGGGTGTAGCGCCAACAGTAAAATTCGGTGGCGGTGGTCTTATGGTAGGTCGTGTTTTTCATGGAGGAGGCTTGCACTCCTTGTTTTGCGTGGCACTATCACGGCACAGGCCTACACTGATGTTTTAAGCATCTTCTTGCTTCCCATGTTGAGTAGCAATTCGGGGATGGCGACTACATTTTTCAACACGATCGAGCACCTGTTCATAATGCACGGCCTGTGGCGGAGTGGTTACACGACAATAACATCCCTGTAATGGACTGGCCTGCAGAGTCCTGACCTGAATCTGTAAGTAGGCTGTTTAGGTTTTCTTATTGGTAACGCCGCTTAGCGCTCGGTATGAAAAATCACTGGCTGTGCTGTGCGCAGTCTGTGTTTAGTTTGCATTGTTGTCTGCCATTGTAGTGTTGAGCAGCGGCAGCTGGATGCTAACAGCGCGTAGCGTTGCGCAGTTGGAGGTGAGCCGCCAGCAGTGGTGGATGTGGGGAGAGAGATGGCGGAGTTTTGAAATTTGTAAGAATTGGTGTCATGAACTGATATATATATTGTGACTATAAAGGTAAATACATTGTTTGTTCTCTATTAAAATCTTTCATTTGCTAACTGTGCCTATCATTAGTTAGTGACTTCCGTAGTTTGAAACTTTTAGTTAGCTGGCAGTAGTGGCGCTCGCTGTATTGCAGCAGTTCGAGTAACGAAGATTTTTGTGAGGTAAGTGATTTGTGAAACATATAGGTTATTGTTAGTCAGGGCCATTCTTTTGTAGGGATTTTTGAAAGTCAGATTGCGTTGCGCTAAAAATATTGTGTGTCAGTTTAAGCACAGTCCTGTATAATTTTTCTAAGGGGACGTTTCAAATCCTACAGAACACCTTTGGGATGTTTTGGAATGCCGACTTCGTGCCAGGCCTCATGGACCGACATCGATACCTCTCCTCAGTGCAGCACTTCGTCAAGAATGGGCTGCCACTCCCCAAGAGACCTTCCAGCACCTGGCTGAATGTATACCTGCGAGAGTGAAAGCTATCAAGGCTAAGCATGAGCCAACACCATATTGAATTCCAGCATTAACGATGGAGGGTGCCACGAACTTTTAAGTCATTTTCAGCCAGGTGTCCGGATACTTCTGCACATTTTCAAATCTGAGTTACACTATGTAATCAGAAGTACCTTGTTATGGTACAGCGTATCTAGAGTATCATATAGACATTTTTCCTAGATGTATGCCTCAATATGCGCGCTCATGCTTTGTTTCATTCCATTTTTACAATAAGAAGATGTGATTAGATAAAGAATAGTTCTCAACGCAGTACAATAAAGAGAATTTTCAATCGTTTAATTAAAGTATTTATAAAAATTACTCTGAAAAATGTTGGAATATCTCGTACAATAGCCAAGAGTCTTCAGGAGTCCTCAGGAGTCTGCTGCCCACAAGTGTAAGCAGAAATTTAGAGATTCATACCTCATAAACTGGTAAGAGATGGAACTGATCCCCCATGGTACACAAAACAGGACCGAACGCTGTTGCAGAGGCAACGGAAAAAGCATGCGAAGTTCAGAAGAATGCGAAATCCCGAAGATAGGCTAAAATTTACAGACGCGCGAAATTTGGCACGGACTTCAATGCGAGATGCCTTTAATAGGTTCCACAACGAAATATTGTCTCGTAATTTGATAGAAAGTCAGAAGAAATTCTGGTCGTATGTAAAGTACACAAGCGGCAAGACGCAGTCAATACCTTCGCTGCGCAGTGCCAACGGCACTGTTACCGATGACTGTGCAGCTAAAGCAGAGTTCTTGAACGCAGTTTTCCGAAATTCCTTCACCAGGGAAAACGAATGGAATATTCCAGAATTTGAAACACGAACAGCTGCTAGCGTGAGTTTCTTAGAAGTAGATACCTTATGGGTTGCGAAGCAACTCAAATCGATTGATACGGGCAAGTCTTCAGGTCCAGATTGTAAACCGATTAGGTTCCTTTCAGATTACGCTAATACAATAGCTCCCTACTTAGCAATCGTATACAACCGCTCGCTCACCGATAGATCTGTACCTACAGATTGGAAAATTGAGCAGGTCACACCAGTGTTTAAGAAGGGTAGTAGGAGTAATCAATCCAACTACAGACCTATATCATTGACGTCGGTTTGCAGTAGGGTTTTGGAGCATATACTGTATTCAAACATTATGAATCACCTCGAAGGAAACGATCTATTGATACGTAATCAGCATGGCTTCAGAAAACATTGTTCTTGTGAAACACAGCTAGCTCTTTATTCGCACGAAGTAATGGCCGCTATCGACAGGGGATCTCAAGTTGATTCCGTATTTCTAGATTTCCGGAAAGCTTTTGACACCGTTCCTCACAAGCGACTTCTAATCAAGCTGTGGGCCTATGGGGTATCGTCTCAGTTGTGCGACTGAATTCGTGATTTCCTGTCAGGAAGGTCGCAGTTCGTAGTAATAGACGGCAAATCATCGAGTAAAACTGAAGTGATACCAGGTGTTCCCCAGGGAAGCGTCCTGGGACTTCTGCTTTCCTGATCTATATAAATGACCTGAGTGACAATCTGAGCAGTTCTCTTAGGTTGTTCGCAGATGATGCCGTAATTTACCGTCTAGTAAGGTCATCTGAAGACCAGTATCAGTTGCAAAGCGATTTAGAAAAGATTGCTGTATGGTGTGGCAGGTGGCAGTTGACGCTAAATAACGAAAAGTGTGAGGTGATCCACATGAGTTCCAAAAAAAAAAATCCGTTGGAATTCTATTACTCGATAAATAGTACAATTCCCAAGGCTGTCAATTCAACGAAGTACCTGGGTGTTAAAATTATGAACAACTTCAGTTGGAAAGACCACATTGATAATATTGTGGGGAAGGCGAGCCAAAGGTTGCGTTTCATTGGCAGGACACTTAGAAGATGCAGCAAGTCCACTAAAGAGACAGCTTACACTACACTCGTTCGTCCTCTGTTGGACTATTGCTGCGCGGTGTGGGATCCTTACCAGGTGGGATTGACGCAGGACATCGAAAGGGTGCAAAAGAGGGCAGCTCGTTTTGTATTATCACTTAATAGGGGAGAGAGTGTGGCAGATATGATAAGCGAGTTGGGATGGAAGTCATTAAAGCAAAGACGTTTTTCGTCGCGGCGAGATCTATTTACGAAATTTCAGTCACCAACTTTTTCTTCCAAATGCGAAAATATGTTGATGAGCCCAACCTACATAGGTAGGAATGATCATCAAAATAAAATAAGAGAAATCAAAGCTCGAACAGAAAAGTTTAGGCGTTCGTTTTTCCCGCTCGCTGTTCGGGAGTGGAATAGTAGAGAGATAGTATGATTGTGGTTCGATGAACCCTCTGCCAAGCACGTGAATGTGAATTGCAGAGTAATCATGTAGATGTAGATAAAAGCCTGCTCGAAACGCTGAGTTCTGCGCATGCGCGCATACACCACCACCACCACCACTACTACAACCACCACCACACATGCGTGGATCCACGTCAGAATAGAAAGGTTCTCTTTTCTCGCCTGCGTGGCTAATGAACGGTCTGCTAAAATCGCAACTTCACCCGTTCTGCCGCTAGGCAGTAGGCCGTCATGACTGAGCGATGGCGACTGTCAACAAGGCTGTTAAGAATTCTCCGTCACCCTGTATGATAGTGCGCGGAATACCGGAACTTTTCCTATCGCGGATAGCCCGAACTTCAGAAATAGGCTGGTCCGCGTGTAGTTGAGTCAGGCCAGACACAGAGGCGGGCGGCCACGCCCAGGCTGCGTCTTTGGCAAAGGTCGGGGGTTCGAGGCCCGCCTGCTGCGACCCGCCAGAGGCGCGGACCGGTTGTGCTGGCTGGCCTGCTCCCGTTTTCATGGCTTGATCCCAGCCCTTACATGGACCGCAGGAGTGGACACCTGACAGTACAGAATCACCGAGTCTGGTGGTGCAAACAATAGCAGTCATACGAGGTGAATTCAAGTTCTAAGGCCTCCGATTTTTTTTCTAAGTAATTACTCACCCGCAATCAATGAAACTGGCGTTACTTCTCGACGTAATCGCCCTGCAGACGTACACATTTTTCACAACGCTGACGCCATGATTCCATGGCAGCGGCGAAGGCTTCTTTAGGAGTCTGTTTTGGCCACTGAGGCAATAGCAGCACGGCTGGTGAATGTACGACCACGGAGAGTGTCTTTCATTGTTGGAAAACGCCAAAAGTCACTAGGAGCCAGGTCAGGTGAGTAAGAAGCATGAGGAATCCGTTCAAAGTTGTTATCATGAAGAAACTATTGCATAACATTGGCTCGATGTGCGGGTGCGTTGTCTTGGTGAAACAGCACACGCGCAGCCCTTCCCGGACGCTTTTGTTGCAGTGCAGGAAGGAATTTGTTCTTCAAAACATTTTCGTAGGATGCACCTGTTACCGTAGTGCCATTTGGAACGCAATGGGTAAGGATTACGACCTCGCTGTCCCAGAACATTGACACCATCACTTTTTCAGCACTGGCGGTTACCCGAAATTTTTTTTGGTGGCGGTGAATCTGTGTGCTTCCATTGAGCTGATTGGCGCTTTGTTTCTGGATTGAAAAAGGCATCCACGTCTCATCCATTGTCACAACCGACGAAAAGAAAGTCCCATTCGTGCTGTTGTTGCGCGTCAACATTGCTTGGCAACGTGCCACACAGGCAGCCATGTGGTCGTCCGTCAGCATTCGTGGCACCCACCTCAATGACACTTTTCGCATTTTCAGGTCGTCATGCAGGATTGTGTGCACAGAACTCACAGAAATGCCAACTCTGGAGGCGATCTGTTCAACAGTCATTCGGTGATCCCCCAAAACAATTCTCTCCACTTTCTCGATCATGTCGTCAGACCGGCTTGTGCGAGCCCGAGGTTGTTTTGGTTTGTTGTCACACGATGTTCTGCCTTCATTAAACTGTCGCACCCACAAACGCACTTTCGACACATCCGTAACTCCATCACCACATGTCTCCAACTGTCGATGAATTTCAATTGGTTTCACACCTCGCAAATTCAGAAAACAAATAATTGCACGCAGTTCAAGTAAGGAAAACGCCGCCATTTTAAGTATTTCAAAATGGTTCAAATGGCTCTGAGTACTATGGGACTCAACTGCTGTGGTCATTAGTCCCCTATAACTCAGAACTACTTAAACCTAACTAACCTAAGGACATCACACACATCCATGCCCGAGGCAGGATTCGAACCTGCGACCGTAGCAGTCGCACGGTTCCGGACTGCGCGCCTAGAACCGCGAGACCACCGCGGCCGGCTTTAAGTATTTAAAACAGTTCTCATTCTCGCCGCTGGCGGTAAAATTCCATCTGCCGTACGGTGCTGCCATCTCTGGGACGCATTAACAATGAACGCGGCCTCATTTTAAAACAATGCGCATGTTTCTATCTCTTCCCAGTCCGGAGAAAAAAAAAAATCGGAGGCCTTAGAACTTGAATGCACCTGGTATTACACACCAGAGTGTTGGAAAGCCATCGCAGCCTCAACACGTACTTCGTCAGTTCACGCGTAAAGGCTGCCAGTGATTTAGGAGGAGAAGATTAGTGTTTAATGCCCCGTCGACAACTAGGTCGTTAAAGACTGAGCGCAAGCTCGGTTTAGGGAAGGATGGGGAAGGAAATCAGCCGTGCTATTTCAAAGGAACCATCCCGGCGTGTGCCTGAAGCAATTTAAAAATACCTACATCAGGATGGCCGGACGCGGGTTTGAACCGTCGTCCTCCCGAACCCGAGTCCAATGTGCTAATCACTGTGCTGTCTTGCTCGATGCCACATTTAGTCAAGGGCCAATACACTTAGTAACTAAAACTGTCTAAACGACATTGTTTCATATACGAGGTGTGAGGAAAGTAATCAGACTGGTCACTACGAGCGATGCTGTATTGTTCTGCCTGTGTAGACAAGTTTATTCATCCTTTCCAGATTTTCAGTCCGAGCTTCAGCTCTGTACAGCCATCATGTGATTTTTGAGAGCGTCATCAGTGAATTCACGTTTTTCTACATCTAATCTGGTTACTCTGCAAATCACATGTAAGTGCCTGGCAGAGGGTTCATCGAACAACCTTCACAATTCTTTATTATTCCAATCTCGTATAGCGCGCGGAAAGAATGAACACATGTAACTTTCCGTACGAACTCTGATTTCCCTTATTTTATTGTGGTGATCGTTCCCCCTTTGTAGGTCGCTGTCAACAAAATATTTTCGCATTCGGAGGAGAAAGTCGGTGATTCGTATTTCGTGAGAAGATTCCGTCGCAACGAAAAACGCCTTTCTTTTAATGATTTCCAGCCCAAATCCTGTATCATTTCTGTGGCACTCTCTCACATATTTCGCGATAATACAAAACGTGCTGCCTTTCTTTGAACTTTTTCGATGTAATCCGTCAGTCTCCTTAGTAGGTCTGTTACATTTTGTAAGTGTCCTGCCAATAAAACACAGCCTTTGGTTATCCTTGCCCACAACATTTTCTATGTGTTCTTTCCAATTTAAGTTGTTCGTAATTGTAATACCTAGGCATTTAGTTGAATTTACGGCTTTTAGATTAGACTAATTTATCGTGTAACCGAAGTTTAATGAGTTCCTTTTAGCACTCATGTGGATGACCTCACACTACTTCTGTTTTACTCGATGACTTTCCGTCAATCACTACGAACTGTGACCTCTGACAGGAAATCGCAAATCCAGTCACATAAATGAGACGATATTCCATAAGCACGCAATTTTACTACGAGCCGCTTGTGTGGTACATTGTCAAAAGCCTTCCGGAAATCCAGGAATACGGAATCGATCTGATAACGTCTGTCAATAGTACTCAGCACTTCATGTGAAGAAAGAGCTAGTTGTGTTTCACAGGAACGATGTTTTCTAAACCCATGTTGACTGTGTGTCAATAGACCGTTTCCTTCGAGGTAATTCATAATGTTCGAACACAAAATATGTTCTTAAATCCTGATGCATATCGACGTTAACGATATGGGCCAGTAATTTAGTGGATTACTCCTACTACCTTTCTTGAATATTGGTGTGACCTGTGCAACTTTCCATTGTTTGGGTACGGATCTTTTTTCGAGCGAACGGTTGTATATGATTGTTAAGTATGGGGCTAATGCATCAGCATATTCCGAAAGGAACCAAATTGGTATACAGTCTGGACCATAACACTTGCTTTTATTAAGTGATTTGAGTTGCTTCACTACGCCGAGGATATTTACTTCTACGTTACTCATGTTGGCAGCTGTTCTCGATTCGAATTCTGGAATATTTACTTCGTCTTCTTTTGTGAAGGCATTTCTGAAGGCTGTGTTCAGTAAATCTGCTTTGGCAGCACTGTCTTCGCACTTTTTGTAGCGCGCTAGGAAAATGAAACAGCGGCATTCAGAGCAACGTCATGCCATTAAGTTTTGCGTTACGCTTGAGGAATCAGCGAGTATGACCTTTGAAAAGTTGAATCAGGTCTATGGGCAACATTCCTTACCAAGAATACAAGTTTTTCGTCGGTACAAATTATTTTTTGAGCGACGAGAACAGGTTGAAGATTAACCTCACGCAGGGAGACCTTCCACTTTAAAAACCGACGAAAACGCCGAATGTGTGCATGCTCTTGTGAGATTGTTGAACCATGAGAAACTGTCGACCAAGTGTTTCACGAAGATATCATGAAAATGTTTAGACAAACGGTGAATCGAATGAGATCGGACATTGCAGACAAGTGGACGTTTCATCACGACAACGCCCCATGTCACACGGCCACTTTAATCACGGAATTGTTGACCTCGAAAGGCATGCCTGTTGTCCCACAATCCCTCTATTCATCTGATCTGAGTCCTCGTGGTGTTTTTCTTTTCCCGGAATTGAAAAAGGTTTTAAAATGAAGTCATTTTGGAACTCGAGAGCGCATTCAAAAGAATGTGGACGACATGTTAAAGACCCGACCAGCCTTTCAGCGCTGCTACCAATACTGGGTCCAGCGACTCGACCGGTGTACAGGTGCCGAGGGGCTACTTTGAATGGGACAAAAGTGTTGTTTGGGAGGGAATAAAACTTTGGTAGGTTAGAAATCAGCCTCATTACTTTTCTCACACAGCTCGTAATCGGTAAGTAAAACAGTTTAATAGGTAGTCCAGACCACCTAACAATGGCGCGCCCCTGGACACGTGTGAAAACCTTCTGATTAGCAGCGCGCATTATTGTCTGTCTTCGTTCCGCTCTCTCTTTTCAGTCAACTGTTTCTTGTGGATCGACAACATGGCTCGTTGGAGTGACGATACAACTGTTAACTTAGTTTCCCTTTATGCAGATCAGGGGTGTTTGTGGAACATGAAACGTCCACTGTACAAAGGTAAAACAGCCAAGGTAGCTGGAATCACAGAACTGGAAAGGACAGTAGGAATACCGGGGTTTCAGGAGCATGAGATTAAATAGAGTGTTAAAAGCATCAGGTCGGTATTTATTGTTTATTTTTAGATTCTGAATACTGCACTACAACAAGCAGATCTGACATACACTGTAACATAATAGTGTGGTATCAAAATTACCACATTGCACATTCCTGAGAGATCTACCTTCTCCCAAGAACAGAAGAAAGTGAAGGTAACAAAATCATCGGTATATGCGCTGATGCAGTATATGTGCCAAATGTTAAATGGTTTAAGATATTGGACGAACGTCTCGGAAAGCTGGACACGGAAATTATGTCAAGTGAAGGCAGATCGGTAAGCTAATAGTTAAATAATCGAAAGATATTTGTAATGGAACCACAACCACAACCAGTAGCAAGAAGGTACACCACTTCCTGCAGTTTACTTTCTGTATATATGGCTTCTTGCAGATAAGTATCAGTACACTGGTTTTTCCTACACACTTTTTATAATAAAACAATGAAGCGACTTTCCACATTCTCAGTGTTGGAAAGTATCCTTTTGGATCTTGATTCGCAATCTCTTTCAGAAGCACAACGCACGTTTCACGCAGATCTCAGCGAACACTCCGCTGTACACTAGAAGTTTCACTCTGCAAACATTACTCTAGGCCGAGGGTAAGCTGTTCCTCTCAGTTCCTTTCTTCCAGGACTGCTAGTCCAGCGCCGGCCGGTGTGGACGAGCGGTTCTAGGCGCTTCAGTCTGGAACCACGCGACCGCTACGGTCACAGGTTCGAATCCTGCCTCGGCCATGGTTGTGTGTGGTGTCCTTAGGTTAGTTAGGTTTAAGTAGTTCTAAGTTCTAGGGGACTGATGACTTCACATGTTGAGTCTCATAGTGCTCAGAGCCATTTGAACCATTTTTTGTTAGCCCAGCAAGGAATGCAGGAGAGCTTCTGTGAGGTTTGGAAGGTAGGAGATGACGTACTGGCGGAAATAAAGCTGTGAGGACAAGTCGTGAGTTGTGTTTGGGTAGCCATTACCCATAAAAGCAAGGGTTCTATGTTAGAGTACCAGTCCAGCAAATAATTGTAATTTGCCAGGGAGTTTCACCCATGAATCGTGTTTCCAGATCAAATGCGGCAACAGAAAAGTACTCTGTATACCACTTAGCAACTGTTTGCATTCACTTCTAACAGATAATCGACAAAACACTTGACAAAATCGTCTGAGTACACGCACGATACGGTGGGCGATGCGCAGTGAGCAATTTTCCTCCAAAGCGCTGGGCGAGTTCATTCGTTTATTCGCAAGGGGAGGCCGTCAGTGTTTCGCATCTTTCAGCCAGTCTGTGATGACAGAATCGAGAAGCACGCCCTAAAATCTTTCTCAAACGATTTTCCAGAAACTAGTCGGTAAAAAATTTCATTTTTGGGACGCTTGTGGCTTTAGATATCCGGTTCACGATCATTTGACCATAATTTCGTTAATGGTCATAGTTATTGTGATATTTATGTCGAAGTAAGACACTGCGCCAAATTCGAAAAAGTTTGCAATGAAAAATAGAGATCGCTACGATTCTGCGTTTGGTACGTGATACATAATATACTTATATGGTTATTGGGTCTATTCTTGCGCACATGTCCGAAAGAACAGACACCATAACCATATAAGTATATAGTTCTGGCAACTCCGGGCATGACCTCCTCCTTCTGTGCGGATGCACACATGTTCCCCGAACTCTTACGGGACGTATTAAGAATGTCTTCCACGAGTAATGAGTTTGTTGGGGTGGGACACTACGAATGTAGAGTGTGGACATACAAGGTGAGAATGTGGGTCTCGCGGGAGGCGTGCACGAGATAGTCCCTGCACTCGCGCTATCCTCTGTGCCCTCGGTGGCTCAGATGGAAGCCGGCACGGTAGCTCAGCGTCTTTGTCAGAGAGGCGCTAGCCCTCTGTCATAAAAGAACTGAGTAGAGGAAACTACGACCAACTTGTACGGATGTCCTGTGACGTCCGCCCAGACCAAACGCAACGATCCCGGGTTCGAGTCCCGGTCGGGGCACAATTTTGACCTGTCCCTGTCGATATATATAAACGCCCCTTAACAGCTGAAGTTGTTAAAATAATTCTAATTTTGATACATAATATGTTGCTGCATACAAAATTTAGCTAACATACTGAATACAGGGCGAGTCAGGAGGAAAGGTACATACATGTTTTGACGAATGATACTACTGGTGATTCTGAACAAAACACTTCTAATAAACATATGCCCTTTTCTTAACCGTTTCCGGGTAAACCACAGAAAACAGCTAGGAACGGGAAACGCGCAAGTGGCGGTAAATTGAGATACTGTTATGATATGGTTTGTTTAATTGTGTACGTTTGCTCCCAGAAGATGTTCAAACTGTCCACTGTCAACTTCAGTGCATGTTGCTGCTGTTATAGAAAGGCGTTGTGTCACCGATCGGAGCAGTTTTGCATTCCTTTACCCGGGCACAAGCATGTGAACGACGACCGAGAAGTTCCTCTATTGCGTCCACTCTGAGCTTGTAGACGTCGCTCATCAGCTACCCCCACAAACAGTAGGCCAATGGGGTAAGATCGAGTGACCTCGGTGGCCAAGCAATGACTTCACAGCGACCAGGATACGTTGAGTTGACATACTGTGTCACTGGCCGTACGAAATGTGTGGGAGCTCTGTCATGCTGAAAGTACATACGAGAGCTCGTGTTGCCAAACGGATATCCTCCACGTATTCAGGTAGCACATTTTGAAGAAACTCAAGATACCGGGTCCCAATAAGACGGTTATCTAAAACAATGAGTTGGTCATCAATAATACTGCTCCACACGTCGACTGAGAAACGTCGTTGATAATTCGTTTCCACAGTAGCGTGAACATTTTCATTTGCCCATGCATGAGAGTTGCGCGTGTTGATTCCGTTGCGGGTGAATGTTGACTGATCAGTGAACAGAATACGTGGAATTAATAGCTCATTGGCAATGATCCACTGACAGAATTCTTGCGGGGGGGGGGGGGGGGGGGGGGCAGCATCTCTTTCATGCAGATGTTTTTCAAAATAGTTCAAATGGCTCTGAGCACTATGGGACTTAATGTTTGAGGTCATCAGTCCCCTAGAACTTAGAACTACTTAAACCTAACTAACCTAAGGACATTACACACACCCTTGCCCGAGGCAGGATTCGAACCTGCGACCGTAGTGGACGCGTGGTTCCAGGCTGAAGCGCCCAGAACCGCTCGGCCACAACGGCCGGCGATGTTTTTCAGTCTGCCGATGAAAGAGATACAGACCTTGCTCGTGTACTGTGCGCCATCACTCGTGTTTGTGGAATACTAAGTTGGGCAGCAAATCTTTTAGAGCTAGTAGTAGGGTTGCGTTCCACTACTTGAACAATGCTCTCAATTTCATTAAGAGTTTGTTGTACGGTACCTTCAGAGACAACATTTACGCTGGGAAGCGTACCACGCTCACGCCATCCGTGAAACACCCAGCTAAACACCTTGCTATTTTGCACTCTGCTTGGCCGAGCGGTTCTGGGCACTTCAGTTCGGAACCGCGCGACTGCTACGGTCGCAGGTTCGAATCCTGCCTCGGGCATCGATGTGTGTGATGTCCTTAGGTTTAAGTAGTTCTAAGTCTAGGGGACTGATGACCTCAGATGTTAAGTCCCATAGTGCTCAGAACCATTTCTTGCACTCTGCGATTCGGAAATCGTTGTTGGTATTCTCGCACAGCAGCTCTGGAATTCCCATTGGACAAACCATGTCGGCATACTCTGCATGCGTGAAGATCGGTGGCATTTTCGCTATACAAAACTGTATTCGTTGATCACGTAACAACACTGTAGTACCGTGCATTACGACAAGCACTGTCGGACTGAGACTTGAGGTGAACAACAGCGCCATGTGCGAGTGAACTGCGTACTGACACGGTTCGTAAGGATGACGCTACACGTCTCCTGTTCCTAGTTGTTTTCATTGGTTTACCCGCAAACGATTAAGAAAAGGGCATATGTTTATTAGGAGGTTTTTTTGTTCAGAATCACTACTAGTATCACCCTCAAAGCATGTACCTTTCCTCCTGGCTCACCCTGTATTTCTTTAGACTTGAGTGGGGGTCTATCTGACACCAATCTCGATAAAACTGATATGACGTAGCACACTCATTTGCCATCGCGCCACGCCGGTGATAAAGCCAGAGTGAAATATTTACAACATTCCTCATATTTCATAAACGGTTTGAGATATAGAAATGATATTGTAGCAAATGATAGCATAAAAAGAGGAGAGTATTTTTCCATGCAGTTATTATGCAAAACTTAACTATTTACCGTGTTACTCCATCAACTACTGACTTTTTGGATGAAAGAATGCAATTTTTATGGGCCATCGATGTCTGGTGAAACGAGAAAGGTTATGGGTTTTGGAACAACGTATGTGAAGACTTACAAGTTTAATTTGTTGATAATTTTAACATGGCAACAAGAGAAATGTGTAGGTTTTACTCAAAATTTGCCACTCATGACACTTCCCTGAAAGTTACAAATGGTTAACAAGCAGGCGAAAATAAGTCGCTGCATTATCAGTGGAATTCTATTTCGATACCAATCAAAGGAGAGGCGACATCACAATACGAGTGTTGGCGTGCAGCGGCTCCCCGTAACATTTAGAAAAAAATGTGAGCGCAGGTTTCAGTTTAAAACGGCCCTTCCCCTCCAGCGCTCGGCACGTGCCTTACAGCACCTGCCAGTAATCCCCATCTCTATCACTCTCCCAACACAAACCCTGAAGACTGCTCATCTACAGGCCACGGTATTCTACGCGGGCTTTAATCTGCATTCGCAAAAGGCAGAAATTTATTCAATGTGTTGTCAGTCGTTGGATAGAAATTAATGTTAGCGTTGTCCATTTTGTCACTGAGCCGCACATGGAGAACTTCTAAAAACAGCAAGCACTCTATTGCAGCAATTAAATCTAGATACTTTTGTACAATTATTCTGACAACCTTCAACGTGTTGTTAGTGTGAGACAACCAGGAACTGAACTAAGAATGAACTGCCTGCACCAACTGTGGGATACTGAGTACAGGGTGTTACAAAAAGGTACGGCCAAACTTTCAGGAAACATTCCTCAGACACAAAGAAAGAAAATATGTTATGTGGACATGTGTCCGGAAACGCTTACTTTCCATGGTAGAGCTCATTTTATTACTTCTCTTCAAATCACATTAATCATGGAATGGAAACACACAGCAACAGAACGTACCAGCGTGACTTCACTTTCTTACAGGAAATGTTCAAAATGTCCTCCGTTAGCGAGGATACATGCATCCACCCTCCGTCGCATTGAATCCCTGATGCGCTGATGCATCACTGGGGAATGGCGTATTGTATCACAGCCGTCCACAATACGAGCACGAAGAATCTCTACATTTGGTACCGGGGTTGCGCAGACAAGAGCTTTCAAATGCCCCCATCAATGAAAGTCAAGAGGGTTGAGGTCAGGAGAGCGTGGAGGCCATGGAATTGGTCCGCCTCTACCCATCCATCGGTCACCGAATCTGTTGTTGAGAAGCGTACGAACACTTCGACTGAAATGTGCAGGAGCTCCATCGTGCATGAAGCACATGTTGTGTCGTACTTGTAAAGGCACATGTTCTAGCAGCACAGGTAGAGTATCCCGTATGAAATCATGATAACGTGCTCCATTGAGCGTAGGTAGACGAAACTAAAATGAGCTCTAACATGGAAATTAAGCGTTTCCGGACACATGTCCACATAACATATTTTCTTCATTTGTGTGTGAGAAATGTTTCCTGTAAGTTTGGCCGTACCTTTTTGTAACGCCCTGTATAAACGCTACTCCTAGCTCAGCAATTATGGTGTTTGCCATCGATGCGTCTCAGTGGAATTCGTAATTATGTTTTAACCTCTATTGTTAGTTAGGCCATTTGAGTAACATCCTTTTGGTATTCTGGTGTTCCTTCAGCTCTGTGAATGAGACCATACATTTGGAATCCATAGAACATAGGCTTGGCAAGGTACGTCAATTCGAGTAACAGGTCGATATGGACTTCAATTGTTCATGCACCTGGTTCACTTTAAACTTGACAACATCGCGGAAGAGGTTTGGAAAACTTATCGTCCCCTGATTTCCTGGTGTTGCACTGAATTATCTGGCCAAATTCACTAGATAGTCTCTTGTAAACTGTAGGAAATTCGATGAGTAAATCACATGTAAGACATGACACTTAGGTTATGAATTTAATATTTCGAGTCCAGGAAAATCACAGAACCGTTCTCACGTTACGGACAGTCTAGAGCAGAGGAGGACGCTATTCAAGACGAAGTGTTTGAAAATCCTATCGACGCCTTTTCTAATAATACGCGATAAGCTGTTTTATTATAACTGCCTAGACCAAATATGTTGTAGATTAAGTCGCGAAATGATCACAGGTGGAACGTTATTGTATTTCAGTATTTTAGATACTTTAAAGAAACTACCGAGTAAGGAAAGACAAATACCTATTCCAGTGCACATAATAAGCGAATGTTTTAATCACGAACCATGGACTGTGGACAAACTGGTACGACTAAATGAGAGTGAATGTAGTTTACAAGTTACTCAGTTAAGATGAGTGTACGGTTGGTGCAAAACAGTAGGCATATCCTGATTCAGAAACTGTACCAGCATTTATGTATTTCTTTCCGCTTAAAAAAAATAAAATTTGTCGTTTTCAAAGCTGAGACGTGCTCGAAGCTGGCACGCTACAGATCTTAAGATAGCAGGTTCGATTCCCCGTTATTCCTACGACTTTTTCAGTCATTTATTTCTAGAATTTATTTAATTTATGAAAAATTGAATGAGCTGTTCCACTTTATACTTCATCTTTAGAAAAAAACTCAAGTTTTATGGTTAATTACCTCAGTTTTTACCTTAGTTTTTAATAGATTTGGAAAATTCTAGGGTAGGCAGTGTCTTTAGCAGACCTGTTGCATTTTCTAAGTATTTTGCCAACAGAACAAAGTGTTTGGTTTGCCTTCCCCCACACCATTATCTGTGAAACCATTAGAAATTAAGTAGTTCGTAATTGTAATTCCTAGGTATTTAGTTCAACTGACAACCTTTAGATTCGCATCATTGGTCGTGTAAATTTAAAGGATTGCTTTTAGTGCTCACGTGGATGCCCTAACTATTCATTGTTTAGCGTCAGCTAACATCTACATCTACATGACTACTCTGCAATTCACATTTAAGTGCTTGGCAGAGGGTTCATCGAACCACAATCATACTATCTCTCTACTATTCCACTCCCGAACAGCGAGCGGGAAAAACGAACACCTAAACCTTTCTGTTCGAGCTCTGATTTCTCTTATTTTATTTTGATGATCATTCCTACCTATGTAGGTTGGGCTCAACAAAATATTTTCGCATTCAGAAGAGAAAGTTGGTGACTGAAATTTCGTAAAAAGGTCTCGCCGCGACGAAAAACGTCTATGCTGTAATGACTTCCATCCCAACTCGTGTATCATATCTGCCACACTCTCTCCCCTATAACGCGATAATACAAAACGAGCTGCCCTTTTTTGCACCCTTTCACTTTTTGCACTAAACGGTAAAACTGTCTAAATCATTTTGCAATCCGGTCCGATCTTCTGAAGACTCTACTAGACGGCAAATAACATTATCATCTGCAAATGATCAAGAAGGCTATTCAGCTTTTCTCCCAAATCGTTTGCATAGATTAGGAACAGCAGAGGTCCTACAGCACTTCCTTGTGGAACGCCACATATCACTTCCACTTTTTCCCGATTACTTTACTTCAGTTACTATAGCGACCACTCGCACAACTGTAAGACTATACACCATAAAAGCCGCTTGTGGGGAACGGTATCCGAAGCCTTTTGGAAATCTAGAAATATGGAATCAATTTGAAATTCCTTGTCGATAGCACTATTTAGTTCGTGACAGTAAGGAACTAGCTGTCTAACATTTTCCGCACCCATGCTGACTTTGTGTCAACAGATCGTTATCATTGAGGTAATTCTTAATGTTCGAACACAGTATACGTTCCAAAATCCTGCGACAAATCAACTTCTGTGATATGTTGTCGTTGTGGTCTTCAGTCCAGAGACTGGTTTGATGCAGCTCTCCATGCTACTCTATCCTGTGCAAGCTTCTTCATCTCCCAGTACCTACTGCAACCTGCATCCCTCTGAATCTGCTTAGTGTATTCATCTCTTGGTCTCCTTCTACGATTTTTACCCTCCACGCTGCCCTCCAATACTAAATTGGTGATCCCTTGATGCCTCAGAATATGCCCTGCCAACCGATCCCTTCTTCTAGTCAAGTTGTGCCACAAATTTCTCTTCTCTCCAATTCTATTCAATACCTCCTCATTAGTTATGTGATCTACCCATCTAATGTTCAGAATTCTTCTGTAACACCACCCTTCGAAAGCTTCTATTCTCTTCTTGTCTAAACTATTTACCGTCCACGTTTCACTTCCATACATGGCTACACTCCATACAAATACTTTCAGAAACGACTTCCTGACACTTAAATCTATACTCGATGTTGACAAATTTCTCTTCTTCAGAAACGCTTTCCTTGCCATCGCCAGTCTACATTCTATATCCTCTCTACTTCGACCATCATCAGTTATTTTGCTCCCCAAATAGCAAAACTCATTTACTTTAGTGATACAGATCTGTAATTTATCGGATTACTACTTCTTCTTTTCTTGTGGACCAGTATGACCTGTGCAACTTTAAAATTACGAGAGCGTACTTTCCTAAAAGAGTCGAAGTCCCCTTCACCAAACACAAGTGAACACATTCGCAAACAATACTCAAGTGTGCACTAATTATGAGGGTATTACACTTTAAACCGTTGAGTATGCGTATTCCCAAATTTTTACTGTCCAGACGTGGAAAACAATATTTGTATGTCATAACATATAGGTAACATTCCACGTGCGCCAGCTCTGGATGGCTTGCACTGATAGCATTTCATCTTCATTGGTTTCGTCCCCAGTGACGCCATTCGTGTTGGTTCCAGAGACCGCAACTCGCTGTTTACATTTAGCGCGCCCGCGCACGTAGAGCGAGCGGCCAGAGTAGACAGGTGGCTGTGTCGCGTTGTCAGCCGCTCGCCATTGCTGGCTGGACGGCGTTTATCTGACTTTGGCGATGCGATACGATACGAGGGACACTCCCTGGCGAGCGACGCCGAGCGGAACCACGCCACGTCGCGTCCCTTGGAACAGCAGCAGTGTGGTGAGTAGCCAGCCTATTCATGCGCACATGTGCAACGCAGCCCCTCACACTCCTGTTCTCTTATTTCATTTAAGCTTCTGGGTCGCGAATCCCTGCTGTTACATCAAGAGTAGCTCGAAACCTATGCAATGCACCGTATCAAAGGGCGTCGGTGACGGCAAGCTGTCAAGTTGTGAAAGTGGAGGTGGTCTTTCCTCTGATCGGAGATCAGTGTCATCAGACTATGGGATAGTAGCATACACTCGACGAGGTAGGCAGGACTGGGTTGGTAGTTGGTAGGAGGAGACAACCTGGTAACCACGCTCCCCCTTTCCAGGAAAAACTTTTCACAATTCTTCGGCAACTTGCATAGTTACATCGCAACTTGATTTATGCTCCCCTTCAGCATCTTCAACACTGTTTTTAGTAGAGTATAGTTTTAGTATAGTAATTTATCTGGTTTTGTGTCAAAGTAAGTCCTATACTAGATCTACATCTACTACTCCGCAAGCCTCCTGACGGTGTGTGGCGGAGGGTACCTTGAGTACCTCTATCAGTTCTCCCTTCTATTCCAGACTCGTATTGTTCGTGGAAAGGAGGATTGTCGGTATGCTTCTATGTGGGCTCTAATCTCTCTGATTTTATCCTCCTGGTCTCTTCGCGAGATATACGCAGGAGGGAGCAATATACTGCTTGACTCCTCGGTGAAGGTATGTTCTCAAAACTTTAACAAAAGCCTGTACCGAACTACTGAGCATCTCTCCTGCAGAGTCTTCCACTGGAGTTAATCTATCATCTCCGTAACGCTTTCGCGATTACTAAATGATCCTGTAATGAAGCGCTCTGCTCTCCGTTGGATCTTCTCTATATCTTCTATCAACCCTATCTGGTACGGATCCCACACTGCTGAGCAGTATTCAAGCAGTGGGCGAACAAGCGTACTGTAACCTACTTCCTTTGTTTTCGGATTGCATTTCCTTAGGATTCTTCCAATAAATCTCAGCCTGGCATCTGCTTTACTGACGATTAATTTTGTATGGTCATTCCATTTTAGATCACTCCTAATGCCTACTCCCAGATCATTTATGGAATTAACGGCTTCCAGTTGCTGGCCTGCTATATTGTAGCTAAATGATAAAGGATATTTCTTTCTATGTATTCGTAGCACATTACACTTGTCTACATTGATATTCAATTGCCATTCCCTGCACCATGCGTCAATTCGTTGCAGATCCTCCTGCATTTCAGTACAATTTTCCATTGTTACACCCTCTCGATATACTACAGCATCATCCGCAAAAAGCCTCAGTGAACTTCTGATGCTATCCATAAGGTCATTTATATATATTGTGAATAGCAACGGTCCCACGACACTCCCCTGCGGCACCCCTGAAATCACTCTTACTTCGGAAGACTTCTCTTCATTGAGAATGACATGCTGCGTTCTGTTATCTAGGAACTCTTCAATTCAATCACACAACTGGTCTGATAGTCCATATGATCTTACTTTCTTCATTCAACGACTGTGGGGAACTGTATCAAGCGCCTTGCGGAAGTCAAGAAACACGGCATCTACCTGGGAACCCGTGTCTAAGGCCCTCTGAGTCTCGTGGACGAATAGCGCGAGCTGGGTTTCACACGACCGTCTTTTTCGAAACCCATGCTGATTCCTACAGAGTAGATTTCTAGTCTCCAGAAAAGTCATTATACTCAAACATAATACGTGTTCCAAAATTCTACAATTGATCGACGTTAGAGATATAGGTCTTTTGGGGATCTGCGTGTATCTACTGTATATACTGATTATCAGTCAACGTGACGTACAGTGGTGATGATGTTGAGTATGTGAGCAGAAGGCGAGACTGCGTGTCAGCACATAACCTGCTCTAAAATAGCACCAACTGCCGAGCTTAAGACGCTACCTGACGGACGAACCAATCGTAACGGTCTTTCACTCCGTCAGACACTTGGTGGTTTGGAATTTCGCCCGTGATATTCGATGGTCAGGAGATGAGTTCTTCACCTCTACACCCTTTAAGGCACCAAGGACGATCAACATTTAGCAGCGTAGTGGGCACTGATTTATGTCAACCGGAAAAATTGAAAATTTGTGCCGAGCAGCGATTTGAATCCTGGTCTCCTCCTTAATACGCAGATGCTCTGACCACTTTTTTTTGTTGATCTCATTTTGCTCGTTATTGGTCGTTGTATTTGTTCGGGGCGGACGTCCCATGACCCAGGTTCAGCGTTGATCCAGTCACTCAGATTTTTTATTGCAGAGGGCAGTTAACCCTCCGACCGGATAAGCTGAGCTACCGTGCCGGCAACCACTATGCCATCAGGATAAGGAGGTCATCCCAACTCCAAGGACTACCCTAGCACGCCTCGTGTAATCACACACACTTGACGTAGTGCCCCTGCCCGTCGTCCTCATTACTCGTGGCATTTCGCCGATTCTCGTAATACGAGGGTTGGAACTTTAATAGTGCCAACTATTTATTTACAGCTCGTAAAAAATATATACATGTTTCAAAGTTTTACTGACCTTCAAAGAAATCACCAGCATTGTGTATAAACCATTGCTAGCGATGTGGAAGTCGTAGGATACTCTTAGCAGTGCCAGTTGTGTTGACAGTTCGAGCGGCGCGGTCTATTGCCCGACGAATTTGTAGCAGTTATGAAGCCAATGCAGTGAAGTGTTTCCTTCAGTTTAGAAATCGAGTTGAACTTAAGCCCTCGTAAGTCAGGGAAGTTCAGTAGGTGGTATAGCACTTAGCAGCCCCATCAGTCAAACAAATCAGTATCAGGTTGCACTGTACGTGCTTGAGCATTGTCCTGCAAAATGATGGTCAGGGCCTGCAGAAATTGTCAGCACTTCTGTCTCTAAGCTGGTCATAGGCTGTGTTCCAAAAATGAACAGCACAGAGACAGAAGTGATGACACTTTCTGCAGGACCTGACCATCATTTTGCAGGACAATGCTCAAGCACGTACAGTGCAAGCTGTTACTGATTTGTTTGACTGATGGGGCTGCTAAGTGCTATACCACCTACTGAACTTCCCTGACTTACGAGGGCTTAAGTTCAACTCGATTTCTAAACTGAAGGAAACACTTCACTGCATTGGCTTCATAACTGCTACAAATTCGTCGGGCAATAGACCGCGCCGCTCGAACTGTCAACACAACTGGGATTGCTAAGAGTATCCTACGACTTCCACATCGCTGGCAACGGGTTATACATAACGCTGGTGACTAATTTGCAGGTCAGTAAATCTTTGAAACACTTATCTATTTTGTACGAGCTGTAAATAAATAGTTGCCACTATTAAATGGTTCAAATGGCTCTGAGCACTATGCGACTTAACTTCTGAGGTCATCAGTCGCCTAGAACTTAGATCTAATTAAACCTAACTAACCTAAGGACATCACACACATCCATTCCCGAGGCAGGATTCGAACCTGCGGCCGTAGCGGCCGCTCGGCTCCAGACTGTAGCGCCTAGAACCGCACGGCCACTCCGGCCGGCGCCACTATTAAAGTTCCAACTTTATAAGTTTGAGCGTGCGATGTATCTATACTGAAGAGATCATTGGACAGCCTCGCGCTAATTATATACGTGGTGTCTGTTCATATGGGCATGTCCGAAAGAACAGACACCACGTATCTACTCCCTTTTTCGAACCAAGTGCTTCAATATGGAGTCCGCGATCTAGACTCTTCACTGCCTGGCTGGGAGTTTGTGTTTGCTGAGCGGCAGCCTAATAACCCGCAACGAAGCTCTCCGATCGTCTTCAATCGCAAAAAAGGCACAATTTTGATCAAACGCATTCTCTTTTCCCTCCTCCTCCCTTGTTCTAAAATTGCATCTTCCATATCCCTCACCGAACGTCATCAGAGAACCTTCCAATGCCACTTCCTTTTTAGAAGTTTCCGTTTACATCACTGAAGCTAATCATATAAGTTCTTACTTCAGTAACATCAAATCATTCCCGAAGATTTTTGACGAGGAACGATGCTATTTCTACTAACAAGACCATCTTATCTCTACATACTACTGAGTCAGTAGTTATCATTTTCTCTGAATGGGGTGTGTCGGACGAAGTTTCATATTGTCTCTGCAATTCAGGAACGTGAAAATCTTACCTTTATTTGAACTACAATTGTAGAGCTGCGTCATGCTATGTCACTATCACGCAAAAAACATTTGAACCTAACTTTATTTATTGGTGAATAACGACACCAGCCACAGATACTGTTAAAATGCTTTATTTCATTGCCATAACCGGGTACGGAAATGTTAGCCATCATAAGATGGGCATGAATGCCCGAGATCGGATACTAAACTGGCCACGCAGTTCTTGAGATCCAGCATGAAAAATGTAACAATAGCTTTATTTGCCCAATTCAGCCTTGGAAAACACAAAAATCTCGTGCTGTTATTAACCATTTTCATTTGAATGGTTGGACTACCGCACAAATCAAAACATAACTGTATAAAGTTTATGCGGGTTCTGCACCATCACTGAAGACCTTTACTTTTGGATACATCAATTTAAACGTTGTCGGACAAGTACAGAAAACGAAGCGCGGTCCGGCCCTGCAATAGAAATCACCACAAAGGAAACGACCGACAAAATCAATGATGTGGTTATACAAGATGCCGAATGAAAATTTTTAAGATTGCTGAGTCTGTAGGCATGTCAAACGAGCGAGTGCACGGAGAAAAAGCTGTGTACGAGGTGGGTGGCCCGACTGATAACAACTGATAGAAAGCGCATCCGAAAGGACATTTCAACACAATGTCTGGCGATGTTTAATAGCAATCTCCAAGACTTTTTGCACCGGTTTGTGACTTTTGACGAAAACTGGATCCATCGTTACACGCCAGACTCAAAACGGCAGTCAAAATAATGGACAAAGGCTGGTAAAAGTGCACCGAAGAAGGCAAAGACCATTTCGGCAACTCGTAAGATGATCGTCACTATTTTTTGGGATTCTCACAGAATAATCGTCATACAGTACTCGAAAGAAGGCAGAACCGTAAATGGATTCTATTATGCTTCATTGCTGGATCGTTTGAAACCTGCATTGGCTGAAAAAAGACGAAGGCTGTCACGCAAAATAGTACTATTTCACCAGGATAATGCACCATCCCACACATCAGCGATAACAATGGCGAAAATGGATGAATTGGGCTTTGAATTCGTTCCTCACCCACTCTAGTCACCAAGTGACCCATTCTTGTTCCCTAACTTGAAACTTTGGCTTACTGGAAAGAAATTTTCATCAAATGAGAAAGTGACAGTTGCAGCCAACGAGTATTTTGCAGAGTTTGACAGAACTAATTTTGCAGATGGGAAGAAAAAGATGGAGAATCGCTGGACCAGGTGTAAATCCCTAAAGGAGACTTTTTTACCAGACTTACTAAACCGTCCTCGTACATGTTGACAATTTAATTTATTCAATTAATAAAAAGTTAGCCTAGATATATATCAGTATTTAGCGTAAAGTTCTGCACTGGCGGTTACCATTAAAGGTAAAATTGTAATGTAAACAGTGCAGAAATAGTACAAATGCTATGGCGTGTGACGCGTGCTATCTGGAAACGTACTAGAAAATATTACTTCCGTCCCAACGTATGAGATGTAACGAGTAAGTAAAAACACCAGTAGTCCCAGCTAGTAACTTTAAGATTCAAATTGCTATCCACGTCTGGTACTAGGATATTTTCTGGTTCGTAAGAGGTATTCACACCTGTCGGTATCTTGCGTTTACCAAAATTGTAGATACCCGGCGCTTCCATCTCCCCTCTCCACAACCCATAAAACTGGCTAGTGAGGCGCTTCATCTATACTAGGAACACCAGGACACAGTTATAGCTTTGCCAGATCAATTTCGAATACAGCTAACTGCCGGCCGTTGTAGCCGAGCGGTTCTATGCGCTTCAGTCTGGAACCGCTACGGTCGCAGGTTCGAATCCTGCCTCGGACATGGATGTGTGTGATGTCCTTTGGTTAGTTAGGTGTAAGTAGTTCAGAGTTCTAGGGGACTGATGACTTCAGATGTTAAGTCCCACATTGCTCAGAGCCATTTGAACAATTTTGACAACAGCTAACTGATACTGGAACCAACAATACTGGTTGATTGCCTTGCTTAACGTAAAAGGAGTTCCATCACGTCTCTTCCGAGACAGTTATTATATTGTGTTTATCAGTTTGAATTGTTGACACTAGCAAATTATTGGTTTAATTCACTCCGAGTAGTCCGTATCAAACGATAAGGTGCAAGCGAACAAAACACTAGACGGGAAACTCTTGGCTGGCCTGCAGATAAGGAGAGAAGATATCGCTCGATGATTGGAGCTGTGTGCAAGTGTTACGTAATGTAGCTGAACACCGGCGAAGGGAAGGCAAACGACGAATATGCATGTTTGTTATTGTGAGACGCTGAGGGAAATGGACTTTATCTACCTTGTCTAGAAATAGCGGGCGCCAGAGTCAACCATATGAACACTTATGTGACTGGTTGCACCCTTATCGCTCTGCGCTTGCGACATATAACAGCCGTGTTGAGATAATTGTGTGGTATCTCTGGTCGCTGGTTTGTAATGTTGATGGCCGCTCTTCAGAGACTGCCAGTTTGTAAGTACAGAAAACATACGTGTTCGGTGTTCGAAAACGTCCCTTGAGAAAACACTTTGGTATCAGGTTTAACACTTGAGTATAATGACCTTTTCGGAGAACGAAAATAATGGAACTTACTGGCAGATTAAAACTTTGTGCCGGACCGAGACTCGAACTCGGTACCTTTGCCTTTCGCGTGCAAATGCTCTACCAACTGAGCTACCCAAGCACGACTCACGCCCCGTCCTCACAGCTTTACTTCTGCCAGTACCTCGTCTCCTACCGCCTGAACTTCACAGAAGCTCTTCTGCGAACCTTGCAGAACTAGCACTCCTGAAAGGAAGGATATTGCGGATACATGGCTTAGCCACAGCCTGGGGGATGTTTCTAGAATGAGATTTTCACTGTGCAGCGGAGTGTGCGCTAATATGAATCTTCCTGGCTGATTAAAACTGTGTGCCGGACCGAAACTCGAACTCTGGACCTTTGCCTTTCGCGGGCAAGTGCTCTACCAACTGAGCTACCCAAGCACGACTTAGGCCTCGTCCGGAGTGAAAATCTAATTCTTTAAACGAAAATAATGTCGGTAGGGATCACATGGATTACTCAAACAGGAGCCTTCAGAAGACTCAGCGTGCTTTATACATCCATGAGCTCTAGAGGGAAGTAGGTAACTGTGCCTAGATACACGCTGTGTTCGTTGGCGTCCGTAAGGCATTCTCTACAGTTCCGTACTGTTTTTAGTCAACGTGCTACGAGTTTATCGAGCATCGGATCAGCATTGTGGAGATACAACTCTACAGATCTTAATGGAGCGTAATCATCAGATGTTGAAGAAACTTCGATCTTTTATAAGTCAGTGTTTCAGAAGCGTTACTATTACAATTATACACAGACTACCAGCGGCATTCAATAAGTAATGCCACACATTTTTCTCTCGGACAATTTCGGTTGAAAAAAGAAAGCGGAATTTGTTGTGGGACATAATGGATAGTTTCATAAATTTCAGATACGCAAACTTCAAAATGTCGCCTGTAACAGAGGTTTTGACATTGTAATTCCGTCAGAGACAGCAAAGGATTGGAAGAGCAGTTGAACAGAATGGACAGTGTCTTGAAACGAGGATATAAGATGAACATCAACAAAAGCAAAACGAGGATCATGGAATTAGTCGAATTAAGTCGGGTGATGCTAAGGGAATTAGATTAGGAAATTAGACACTTAAAGTAGTAAAGGAGTTTTGCTATTTGGGGAGCAAAGTAACTGATGATGGTCGAAGAAGAGAGAATATAAAATGTAGAATGGCAATGGCAAGGAAAGCGTTTCTGAAGAAGAGAAATTTGTTAACATCGAGTATAGATTTAAGTGTCAGGAAGTTGTTTATGAAAGTATTTGTATGGAGTGTAGCCATGTATGGAAGTGAAACATGGACGATAAATAGTTTGGACAAGAAGAGAATAGAATAGGAGCTTTCGAAATGTAGTGCTACAGAAGAATGGTGAAGATTAGATGGGTAGATCACATAACTAATGAGGAGGTATTGAATAGAATTGGGGAGAAGAGGAGTTCGTGGCACAACTTGACTAGAAGAAGGGACCAGTTGGTAAGACATGTTCTGAGGCGTCAAGGGATCACCAATTTAGCATTGGAGGGCAGCGTGGAGGGTAAAAATCCTAAAGGGAGACCAAGAGACGAATACACCAAGCAGATTCAGAAGGATGTAGGTTGCAGTAAGTACTGGGAGATGAAGAAGCTTGTACAGGATGGAGTGGCATGGATAGCTGCATCAAACCAGTCCCAGGAATGAAGACAACAACAACAACAACAACAACAACAACAACAACAACAGAGGTTCGTCCAGGCACAAGACAAGAGCATCGCAGATATTCATAGGTGCTTGCAGAATGTCTACAGAGATCTGGCAGTGAACAAAAACACGGTGAATCGTTGAGTAAGGCGTCCGTGATCATCGTAACAAGGTCGCAGAAACGTGTGCGATCCCCCGCGTGCCGGTTAGCCGCCACAGCTATGGCTCCGGCAATGTTGGGATGTGCGGACACTCTCATTCGAGGCGATCGACGGATCACAATCAAACACCTCGATGCTCAACTGGACGTCTCTGTTGGTAGTGTTGACGCATTCGACCACCACTTGGAGTACTCACAGGGGTGTGACCGCTGGGTTGCTTGCCGCCTAGCAGACCATAAAAAACACTCTAATGGGATTATTCTGTTTAATCTTCGTACATCCATATTTAAACTGTATGAAGGTGGGACACAGCTAGTATTTTTTTTATTATTAAAAATGAAACTCCTCCAGCTGTACTTCAGCTTTTATATTTACTTGGCTACTAGTTTCGACGTTGCATCAACGCAATCTTCAGGCTCGTACACTTCGATGAAATCAATTGTGTGTGGCAGTTACTGTCCGCCATCCATGTGGAGCACGTGTTAGTATCACCGCGGACTTCTAATACTGAGATACACACAATTTGTAATTCTTCATGCTTTCCCGGCGATCTGTTGACATCTTGGATATTCGGGAATCCAGCCGTATTTTCGCGTCGTTCTCGCACGATATTTCAACTGAAGAAGACAAAAAAATGGCTCTGAGCACTATGGGACTTAACATCTTTGGTCATCAGTCCCCTAGAACTTAGAACTACTTAAACCTAACTAACCTAAGGACATCACACACATCAATGCCCGAGGCAGGATTCGAACCTGCGACCGCAGCAGTCGCGCGGTTCCGGACTGAGCGCCTAGAACCGCGAGTGAAGAAGACAGTGAGGCACACTGTTGAAATATCGTGCGAGAACGACGCGAACATCCGGCTGGATTCCCGAATATCCAAGATGTCTACACACAATTTATTTCATCAAAGTGTATGGGCCTGAAGATGGCGTTGATGCAACGTCGAAACTAGTAGCCAAGTAAATATAAAATCGTAGTTAGATGGAGGAGTTTCATTTTTAATAAAAAAAATATTCTGTTTAATGTCCTCCCTCATGGCGCAACGATCAACTCTGAAGTATTGTGTTACCCTCAGGAAATCGAAGGAATTTCAGCGTGTTCGTCGCCACAAAAATGCAAATGAACTTCCCATCTCCATAACAATGCAAGGCCTCACACACGTCTGCGCATCCGAGAGAACGAGAGCAGTTCACATAACTTCATTGGACTGATGTTCCTCATCCACCCTACAGACCAGATCTCGCAACTTCCTCCTGTTTGGCCCAATGAAGGATGCACCTCGAAGGAAGCAGTATGTGGATGGTGGGGAGGTTACTGGCGCACCAGGACGTCGACCAGCAGGATGGTACTACGCGGGCAAACACGCCCTCGCAGTACAATGACGTAAAGTTTAAACGGAGATTGCGTTGAAAAATAGGGTTTTGTAGCGAAAAGAGTGGGGAATATTATTGTGTACTGGAACTCTGAATAAAACCAACATGCTTCCAGAAAAAAGTGTGTTGCATTACTTATTGAAAGACCCTCGTAAGTGATATGGTTGATAATTATGCAAGGTTTTTCGTGGGTGTTTACAGGAGAATCTTAACGTCAGAAAATAGCAGCGAAAACCAGGAAGGCCTGCAGAAAATAGATGCTTGGTGTAGGAAGCGGGACTTGATCCTAAAGAAACAACTGTAACAAGTTGAAAATAGAAGGAAAGGGCTATTATTGTTCGACTACACACCTGTCTATTAGCTTGTGGAAACAGTCGTAACTGTAAGATGTCTACCCCGGCAGACCAAAAAGTTTCAACAGTGAATGAACCAAAAAAGAAAAGTGATGGTTTTTAGTATATCATGTGTTCTACCTAGTCTCCTCTCACTAGAGTACAGCTCACAGACAACTGCGCAAAAACTGTCTTAAAACAAGTTCTATGGGTTGTTACTCAACTCGCTTGCCACGCTGGCTTGAACGCCAGTTATGTCGTCAAAGCGTTTACTTTCCATGTGGTTCAAATGGCTCTAAGCACTATGGGACTTAACTACTGAGGTCATCATTCCCCTAGACCTTAGAACTACTAAGACCTAACTAACCTAAGGACATCACACACATCCATGCCCAAGGCAGGATTCGAACCTGCGACCGCAGCGGTCGCGCGGTTCCAGACTGTAGCACCTTGAACTGCTCGGCCACCACGGCCGGCCTTTCCATGTGGATTTCTAGACTTTTCTGATGGGTTCGTATTCATAATACCAACTCTCGTCACCACTATTAATCTCTTTTTTCCCAGAAAAGAAATGGGCACGTTTTGCATTTCAAGTGTCCCTAAGCTGTCGTTTTTGCTCGGGAATCGAGATGTGAGAGACCAACTGTGCAAATATTTTTCTCTTCTTCAAAAACTTTCTCCAGAAAATCTTTAACACTTTATTTAGAGGTGTTGTTCCATAGCGACTTGTGACACAGCAATGGTGACACATCGGGCCGCAAGCCCACTACTTAACACCGCCTGTTGACCACGGTCTGGAGGAATGCACATCTGTTGTTTACAGGTGTTTGCTCAAGCTGCAACCGCAATTGCTCCGCAGACATCGCTTATACGCCAGGAATAAAATCAATCTCGGAATTTTTAGGACGAACAGTGTGAAAGTATGTGACCGATGCGGTTTTAGTTTAAACTATGACCCATAACTGCTCGTCAGCAAGGTTGATTAGAATAAACCAAAAGGAGATACCTCACAAAACCTTTGTTCAATCGACTGCTGAGGACTGTTCGTTAGTCTGAGGTATCTACCTAATAGTTAGGGTCAACAGATGAGATGGACAAAATCCAAAGAAGAGAAGAGCGCTTCGCCTCGCAGTTCGAATAGCAATGGAGCGTCGCTGAGAGTGTCGGAAAACTTCAGTGGCAGTATAAGAGTGCCTATCCGTTGAGCTGTGCATAGCGGAGAACATAGTTACAACCAGAGCATTTCTTCATTCCACACGGATCTCCCGAAATGATTGACTGTAAAAGCACAGATATTCCTGCCCTTGCCGACGGCCGCTGGCACACAATCTAACTGAACAGGAAAGGAAGCAAGTGATATTGGGACAAGAAATGTCGTGCGCCTGTGGCTGATATAGATAACAGTCTGTATGAGGAATACAGCTGACAGAACGCAGTACGATATCCTGGCCGATGAGTCATCCTCCCCCCCCCTCTCCCCTCCCCCCCCCTCTCTCTCTCATACACACACACACACACACACACACACACACACACACACACACACGCACACACGCACGAGTAATGTCTGACGTGCTCCTGGAAAATGTGAGAAGACCATTACTCTCTATGGTATCTGCATTACTAGAGGGATAAACCGTCACCTGGTTTCTCTTGTAAATTGCGCATCTAACAGGTTCGATGAACAATAAATTTTATTTTCAGTATTTCAGATAATTATTGATTAAATTTAAAGTTAAAAATGCTGTTATAATCTACTAATTAAGAAGTACAGTCTTACGTTACGGTTTTAGCACAGAAAAGCAATTATTACAGTTAGAAAGAGTGTGTGTGTGTGTGTGTGTGTGTGTTGAGAAGGCGTAACTCACGACTACATGCTCCGAGTGTTTGATAAAGAGAGCACAAGCGACTTCACACATAATTTCGACGCTTTCTGAAACTTTTTCAGTAGTCTATGAGTGAATAATCGGAAACTATTAAAATCAACACAATTAGGGTTTTGTGCCTTCAGGCACGGAAGTTTTACGTTTTTAATGTCAATATTTTACACATTAAATTATTTGTAAAGTAGCCAGACGTTTGAAGCTGTGGTATACACGAGAGTTCTATTCTTTAAAGAACTAGTGGTACGCGGGAGGATACTGATTTATTACTAGCTGAAAGGGCACAATTAGTTGCAGTGTGAGACTTCTCGCAAAAGAAACTATCATGCCTATGTAAGTGATACTGGCTAATTTCGTTGTACCACCTGCCCACGATTTTATTGCACTTTGCCTGCCGTGGCTGTTACCGGAAACACGCATAGCACTATGAATTGCTTCAAGGCAGCTGCGTATATAATATGAAGTGGTTCAGCGTGTCCTCGTCAAATATCACGATAAAAACTCAGCGATATGCCGAATGAAGCGCCCTCGGACCCAGGTATGACAATTTTGCGATCGGCTAATAATAATCAGTAAGACGTCTATAAAACATCATCCAGGTTGGAAGATTGGCAATTATCTCTCAATGAAGAAAAACAAAGTCATGCATTTCACGAAATGCGAAGTTCAGATAAGCTGAGCTACACGCACTGCAAATGGTTGGCTTGGATTAATTGGTAGAATATTTCTCAGGTGAGACGACGTCGGTAGTGTACAAAGTAGGTCAGTCCCACTGCTAATGGACTTGTTTGGCTCAAGGACGACTAACAGAAATTTTGGAAAATATCATTAGCGAACTTCAAAGGCGTCTATATCTCGTGAAACATAATTTGGAAATTATTATGATCTGTTTTTAGACTAAATCCGTGCATATTCTTCAATCATTTAAGACGATATGACACGATTTCTTTTTTAAATTTATTTTTCCTACACCTTGTGTTTCGTAATCCCAGCGCTATAGAGTGCCAGCGTGTGGAATAGTATGGCGACTGCTAACTCTCTGTGAAAATTATCAATTTACTTAAAATGCTACGTAAATAAAAGAGTTAATTTTTTCCACCAAATTATATTTGAATTTTTTTCCGTACAGTATTTTGACGTAGGCAGAAATGAAGATTGTGATCGCTTGCAGACACGATGACGTGGATGCTGGTGGAAGATCAAGGCGCTAGGCGCTTCCGTGTAGTCTGCAACTGCAGCAAACGCAGTTAACGTCTGGGCAGGCAGCAAGTCCAGACCACAACGAAGGTCGCCGTAAAGAATGGTAAATCCGTCTACAGATAAGTCCAAATCGAGAAACGTAAGCAGCCAAGGTCGACCTCGGAATAATCGTACGGCGTGTAGACAAAGGCTTCACAGGCTAAGAGAGAGAGAGAGAGAGAGAGAGAGAGAGAGAGAGAGAGAGAGAGAGAGAGGGGGGGGGGGGTACGCTGGCTGCGGTATCGCTTCAGTGGCCACGCCCACCCCACATCACGTGCCAGCTTCACTGTCCATAGGATTCCGTGTCAACTGTTTGGGATGACCACACGGCCCGATAAATCATTGATCACGGGTCACCATCAGTACTCAGGCTGGGCGGTTTAACTATCCACAGTTTGATAGTCTATGGTACAAATTGCGTCTATCGATGCCGGGTTACTGTATCAATGTTTTCGGTATTGTTATTGTTCCTATTTGCGCAAGTTTCTGTCTTTGCGGGGGTGTTTGGTGTATTAATGTACTTTTCAATTGTTGCTATTTCGTTATCCTTTTCGAGGCTGTCAGGGACATTTTGTATGTTCGGGATGCAAATAAATGAAAACCCTGGAAAGCTAGTCATCCTGGTATTTTTCTAGCTAATTTAAACAAAAATGGATAAAAAATCATTAAAATACAAAATTCTTAAGGCTTTCGTGGCCACTTGTTGACAAACTACCTATTGACTTCTGTCTCGGGTGCTTCGGCCGACTTTCTTCTATTGATTTTACTGACGATTCGCCAGCACAAGTGACTGGCATTGTCAAAGCTTCACCACTGGCAAAGGAGGTACAGCACTCTTGCTGGCGAAACGTCAGTAAAATGATTAGAAGAACGTCGGCCGAAGAACCCGAGACAGAAGCCAATAGGCAGTTTGTCATAATTAAGATAGTTAACACAAATTATATTTACAAGAACAGAATAATTTTTGATTTTTATTGCGCGCAGTGCACATCACAGGTTCTATTTAAATCTTTGTAACGCTGTTGAAATTTATCTTTGGAGTATTATTGTCTTTGGTATTGGGATGGCTCCAAGACGGGCAATCAGTTTCTGCTGCAGTAATCATCGTGTAGAGACAGCTGTGTGTGCTGCTTGATTTAACTGTTTTAAGACCGAGTCTCAGTTGAAGTTGGATGTATGTGAAGCTTTACATTGTGCTCGAAAACATATTAGTGTGCTTGTCTAAGAAAATATTGTAATAAATCAAACAGAACAAATAATTTGTCTTCAGGAATCTCATGACATGGAGCTGCATGAACCGTTTATTTACTGGCGGTTATGTTACATTGGTTTTGTGAGTGACAATTGCTGAAGCGAGAAAATCGTTGTCTACCTTGCAATTGGTCACGACTTTGACAGTTAAGGTGATTCACGTTTCTTTATGAGTAACATGTAATTTGTATTGGCCAATTTTTCGCACCAGACGACGGGTTTGGGCCGAAACCGGGAGTAAATAAACTGTGCAGTTTTGTGTCATAAGTTTCCTAAAACATATATAAGCTGTTGATAACAGCCTGAAAAAAGTATCGGAATCAGGCTTCCGTCATCTCAAGAAATTGGCAAACCCGGACCGACAGAATGGAAAGTTTGAATACACTATTAACATTTCTAGACGACTGCTGCCAACAGAGGATAAATAGATCTACATCTACATGGATACTCTGCAAATCACATTTAAGTGCCTGGCAGAGGGTTCATCGAACCACCTCACAATTCTCTATTATTCCAACCTCGTCTAGCAGGCGGAAAGAATGAACACCTATATCTTTTCGTATGAGCGCTGATTTCCCTTATTTTATCGTGGTGATCGTTCCTCCCTATGTAGGTCGGTGTCAAAAAAATATTTTCGAATTCGGAGGAGAAAGCTGGTGATTGGAATTTCGTGAGAAGATTCCGTCGCAACGAGACACGCCTTTCTTTTAATGATTTCCAGCCCAAATCTTGTATCATTTCTGTGACACTCTCCCCCGTATTTCGCGATAATACAAAACGTGCTGCCCTCTTTGAAATTTTCGATGTACTCCGTCAGTCCTATCTGGTAAGGATCCCACACCGCGCAGCAGTATTCTAAAAGAGGACGGACAAGCGTAGTGTAGGCAGTCTCCTTAGTAGGTCTGTTACATTTTCTAAGTGTCCTGCCAATAAAAAGCAGCCTTTGGTTAGACTTCCCCACAACATTTTCTATGTGTTCTTTCCAATTTAAGTTGTTCGTAATTGTAATACCTAGGTATGTAATTGAATTTACGGCTTTAGATTAGATTGATTTATGGTGTAGCCGAAGTTTAACGAGTTCCTTTTAGCACTCATGTGGATGACCTCACACTTTCGTTATTTAGGGTCAATGCCACTTTTCGCACCATTCAGATATTTTTTCTAAATGGTTTTGCAGTTTGTTTTGCTCTTCTGATAACTTTATTAGTCGATAAGCGACAGCGTCATCTGCAAACAACCGAAGACGGCTGCTGAGATTGTCTCCCAAATCGTTTATATAGATAAGGAACAGCAAAGGGCCTATAACACTACCTTGGGGAACGCCAGAAATCACTTCTGTTTTATTCTATGACTTTCCGTCAATTAATACGAACTGTGACCTCTCTGACAGGAAATCGCAAATCCAGTCACATAACTGAGACGATATTCCATAAGCACGCAATTTCACTACGAGCCGCTTATGTGGTACAGTGCCAAAAGTACTCAGCAACATCGCATAACACATCTCAGTGGATTTTAATTATGTGTAATAAACTTTATTAGTGATGATTCAGTACATTGATATGCTAATATTCTTATCAATTAGTAACTACCATTTGATGATGATGATGATGATGATGATGATTATGATGATGATGATGTTTGGTTTGGGGGTCGCTCAACTGCGCGGTCATCAGCGCCCGTACAAAGTCCCAATTTTTACACATTCCAATTTTTTCACACAATCCAATCTAGCCATAGTCATGAATGATGATGATGATGATGATGATGATGATGATGATGATGGGCGACACATGTTGTGCGCTATTGTCGAGAATGTCGGCGAATATTTGATGACGTCCGCGCCAGAAGACAGCAGACCGATCTTAGCCAACGCCAACTCCGGGACGACGAAGATGAACAAGAAGATGTGGGTGCAGGACGACATAGGTCACTATCGACGCAAGTTAGGCGCTGGAGGGGACGCACCCCAACACGCCGATCAAGGTCTCCATCGCCGTTTAGAAGCTCCAGCCGATCACCTACCCGCGAAACCTGGAAAACTAAAGGGTGCGACTTTCCTTGGAGGAGAGGCCGCCGAAGAGAAAAGTCCTCCGCCGTATATCACTACAAAAATGATAGGAAACTAAGTAGATGTACTCATGGATGGCCGACCAGCCAAAGCTCTTGTGGCCTCTGGAGCATCATATTCAGTCATTTCGGAGAAGTACCGTCGCCAGTTGCAGAAAACCGTATTCGTCGACAGCAAAACATCTCTGCTGAAGGTGGTTAATGGGAAATATGTAAAACCTACAGGAAGTTTTACCATTCGTGTGGGTATAAGTGGACATACACGGCCCTTGGAATTCATCATCTTACAAGAGTGTAGTCGCTTGGTGTAAGGAGAGTAAACATTGGACGATTGAACAGTGGGAAAACGTTGTGTGGAGTGACGAATAACGGTACCCAATGTGGAGATCCGATGACAGGGAGTGGGTATGGTGAATGCCTGGTAAACGTCATCTGCCACTGCGTGTGGTGTTATGGAGTGGTCATGTTTTTCATAGAGGGGGCTTGCACACCTTGTTGTTTTGCGTGACACTATCATAGCATAGGCCTATATTGATGTTTTAAGCACCTTCTTGATTTCCACTGTTGAAGAGCAATTCGGGGATGGCGACTGCATCTTTCAACACGATCGACCACCTGTTCACTACGCACGACCTGTGGCGGAGTGGTAACACGACACTAGCATCCTTGCAATGGACTCACCTGCACAGAGTCCTGACCTGAACCGTATAGAAAACCTTTGGGGTGTTTTGGATCGCCGACTTAGTGCCAGGCCTCACCAACCGACATCGGTACTTCTCAGTGCAGCACTCCGTGAAGAATGGGCTGCCATTCCCCAACAAACCTTCCAGCAATTGATTGAACATGTGTCTGCGAGAGTGGAAGCTATCATCACGGCTAAGGGTGGCCCAACATCATACTGAATTGCAGCATTACCGATGGTGGGCGCCAAAAATTTGTAAGTTATTTTCAGCCGGGTGTCCGGATACTTTCGATTACTTTGGGTAGGTTTGTAGTTGTGTTCGGCTACATTTTTCGAAAACGGAAATGACTTATGTTTTCCCTCCATAACTAGGGAAGAATCGCTCCTGCGGCGACCTACGGTACACTATTGTTAAGGCTTTCGTAGCCACTTGTTTAGACAAACTGCCTGTTGGCGCCTGTGTCTGATTCTTTGGCCGAAGAACCCGAGACAGAAGCCAACAAGCAGTTTGTCTACGGTACATTGCTGCTAGAAAGGCAGCAGGTTCTGTCACTAACTTTATGCAGAATAGTATTGGTATATCATCACGTGTCCACAGTTTGTGGCCTCGCGGTAGCGTTCTCGCTACGCGAGCTCTGGGTCCCGGGTTCGATTCCCGGCGGAGTCAGGAATTTTCACCTGCCCAGAGTTCACTGTGTGTCAGTGTATGCTCGACAGTGAGCCCTTGGTTACGTTTAAATCTGCAGTCAAGCTCTCTCTGCTTTCGTAGCAGCTTAACAGCGTTATCGGATATTCCTCCTAGCACAATGAAACGAGGCGTCAGATAAGAATTGCACACGCTCTCCGGTAACAAACACAAGTAAATAACCTTCAGTATCTAGCATACGTAATTTATAAGACTCTCGCAGCTGTAACACACAGTGGAATACAATGGTACTGTCACCTCGTTTATCTGGCCATTGATCTTCAGAACTTAGGATACTTTTGATCGTCTCCAGCAGCTGTTACAAGCTCTCGGTGGAATGTGCAATGAAAACATGCTGAGTTAAGTCTGTTTTAATGGGAATGGAAATACGAGTTTCTCAGTCGCGTATTGATATGATCCGCACCCATCTCTGAAACTGCAAAGGACCGCTGCTCGCAAGTAACTCGTTGAAACATCTTTCCATTGGAGGGCGAATTACGGTACGGTATGTGGGTGTCTGTAGGCTATTCCTATGTTGATGATGTAAAGTGGCGGCTCCCAACCTCAAAACAGATGCTGGCCCTAAACGCCCCGTTAATAAGGCACCACTTCCACGGTGCAGATCATCTAATATTTTGAATATGATTGTCTAGCAGACTCGCCACTCGTGCACTAATAATCGCGCCGTGGTCGCACGCAGGGGATAGATTATCTATATACAAGCTGCTCTGCACAAGGTGTTCTCTCGGTACCTTTCAAAGTAATACGTAAAAGGAACATACACTACTGGTCATTAAAATTGCTACACCACGAAGATGACGTGCCACGGACGCGAATTTTCACCGACAGGAAGAAGATGCCGTGATATGCAAATGATTAGCTTTTCAGAGCATTCACACAAGGTTAGCGCCGGTGGCGACACCTACAGCATGCTGACATGAGAAAAGTTTCCAACCGATTTCTCATACATAAACAGCAGTTGACCGGCGTTGCCTGGTGAAACGTTGTTGTGATGCCTCGTGTAAGGAGGAAAATTGCGTACCATCAAGTTTCCGACTTTGATAAAGGTCGGATTTTAGCCTATCGCGATTGCGGTTTATCATATCGCGACATTGCTGCTCGCGTTGGTCGAGATCCCACGACGGTTAGCAGACTATGGAATCGGTGGGTTCAGGAGGGTAATAGAAAACGCCGTGCTGGATCCCAACGGCCTCGTATCACTAGCAGACGAGATGACAGGCATCTTATCCGCATGGCTGTAACGGATCGTGCAGCCACCTCTCTATCCCTGAGTCAACAGATGGGGTCGTTCGCAAGACAACACGAACAGTTTGACGTCGTTTGCAGCAGCACGGACTATCAGTCGGAGAGCGTGGCTGCAGTTACCCTTGACGCTGCATCACAGATAGGAGCGCCTGTGATGGTGTACTCAACGACGGACCTGGGTGCATGAATGGCACAACATCGTTTCTTCGGATGAATCCATGTTCTGTTTACAGCATCATGACGGTCGCATCCGTGTTTGGCGACATCGCGGTAAACGCACATTGGAAGCGTGTATTCGTCTTCGCCATACTGGCGTATCACCCGGAGTGATGGTATGGGGTGCCATTGGTTACGAGTCTCTGTCACCTCTTGTTAGCATTGACGGCACTCTGAACAGTGGACGTTACATTTCAGATGTGTTACGACCCGTGGCTCTACCCTTTATCCGATCCCTGCGAAACACTACATTTCAGCAGGATAATGCGCAACCGCATGTTGCAGGTGCTGTAGGGGCCTTTTTGGACACAGAAAATGTTCGACTGCTGCCCTGGCCAGCACATTTTACAGATCTCTCACCAATTGAAAACGTCTGGTCAATGGTGGCCGAGCAACTGACTCGTCACAATACGCCAGTCACTACTCTTGATGAACTGTGGTAACGTGTTGAATCTGCATGGGCAGCTGTACCTGTGCACGCCATCCAAGCTCTGTTTGACTCAATGCCCAGGCGTATCAAGGCCGTTATTACGCCCAGAGGTGGTTTTTCTGGGTACTGATTTCTCAGGACCTATCCACCCAAATTGCGTGAAAATGTAATCACATGTCAGTTCTAGTATAATATATTTGTCCAATGAATACCCGTTCATCATCTGCATTTCTTGTTGGCGTAGCAATTTTAATGGCCAGTAGCGTAACTCTCCATCCAAGCGTTTGTTTCACGATGGAAGCGAAGAAAAATGAAGACTTTCCGTTTCTAGATGGCATGGTTCGTAGAAAAGAGGATGGCTCTTCGGGTCATAGTGTGTTTCGTGAAGCAACACAAACCGACCGGTATCCATGAACTAAGAGCTATCGACACCCATCACAGCGCAGCAGTGTATTGCGGACACTCGTACATAGGGCCCGAGCTATCTGAGACACGATAAGCTTGTCTGCAAAGTTCAGCCATCTCCGCTCTGTGTGTGTCCTGAACAGGTACTTCCATAAGCACGTGGGCAGTGATCTTCAACCAGCACGCACTGAACCTCTGGAGTAGGCATAACAAATTCAGAACTCCACTAGCATGGTTATGCAGCCTTACACTGGCGACAGGTCCTTCAAGATTTGTAGACGCTTCAAGGAAAAAAAGTGTGCGTTCTGTGCTCCACCGCAAGCGCAAACGCTGCTGGGTTCCGTAAAAGTCGACTGGTCGACCGGGTCTAAGGAGACCACGAAGGTTCAAATGTGTATGAATTCCTAAGGGACCAAGCCGCTGAGGTCATCGGTCCCTAGACTTACACACTACTTAAACTAACTTATGCTAAGAACAACACACACACACACACACACACACACACACACACACACACACACACACACACACGCTCGAGGGATGACTCGAACCTCCGGCGTGAGTGGCCGCGCAATTAGTGACATGGTGCCTCTTACCGCGCGGACAGTCCGCGTGGGAGACCACGAATATATGCGACCCCATGTGGGCGTGGAAAATCATACATTGGCCTTTACGTACTGACGCAGTGTTAAAGACAGATCGAAGAACATAGATGTCACACACCGTAGGTCAGCCAGAACAACCTGCTGTTGCTGAACACTTTCTTGATACGACATGTATGAACCACGGACTGACCAAAACCCTCTCGTCGTCCTCTATGTACTGGGAGTCCGTCATTAAAGGAGCAGCGTAGATACGTGCAACTGACGACGTAACTGCCAGACACATGTTTTCAGCTCTGCAAAGCACGAGAAGCAGTACTGGTTGCTGCAAGGAATCGTGGGCTGGAGACAAAGTAATTCAGCGAAATGATACCGATGAAGAATCGAAGGCAGGACAGCTGAAGGAGGACAATAACGTCTCGCCCGCGCGCGTTCGCTGCGGCCCGCGATCGAACTTTCTCCCGTTTCGCAAACGGAGCCCGCAGCTCTCCGCTCTGACACAGGGCTCTAGTCTCCAGGGTCCCCTACGATGACGTTATAGCACCGTCGCGCCTCTTGGCGCCTGTGCTGCGTTGGTGATATGCTCACTTAGATACGACTTTAGACGCTATACGGGTAGAAGCAGCCAAACTCTTTTTAAAAGTTGAACAAGTGCAACATACGTTGCTCAAGTTCCACAAAATAGGCCTCGACAACCGAGCGAAGCCACGGCTAGATGGTATCCCTCTGATAGCAATAGATACTAGTTTCTTCAACTTCAACGTGGGTATCATTAGCGAACCCGGCAATGCTTTGCAATTGCTGGATACGTATGGGAATTGTATAAGTCCTAATCTCCTTCCCCCTTCTGTCTCTGTCCATCTCTTCCTCTTCCCCCTTCTCTTAGTCCATCTGCTCCTCCTCTCCCCTCTTATGTCCATCTACTCCTCCCCCACCAATCTGTCCACATCCTCCTTTCTCTCTATCTCTGAACTTGATCCTTGTTTACTGTTACTGCAAATGAAACCTCGATCGGGAAATGTCACTTAAAATGAAATTGAAATGATTAACACATGGAGTACAGGGTTGCAAAGGGAGTGAGACAAGGTTGTAGCCTATCCTCGATGATATTCAGTCTGTACATTTAGCAGGCATTTAGGAAACCACAGAAAACATTTAAGAACTAATTGAAGTTCATGTAAAAGAAATAAAAACGTTTGCTGATAACAGCAAGTAATTCTGTCAGAGACAGCAATGGGCTTTCAAAAGCAGTTGAATGGAAAAGATAGTGTCTTGCAAAGAGGTCGTAAGAAGAGCATCAACAAAAGTAAAACAAGGGTAACGGAATGTGGTCTAATAAAATCAGGCAATTCTGAGGAAATTAAATTAGAAAATAGGGCATTATAAGAGGTACACGAGTTTTGCTACTTGGACAGCCAAATAACTGTGATGGCCGAAGTAGAGAGGATATACCATACAGATTGTTCTTTTTCAGGAACGATAGAGCCAGTATGTTAAGCTCAAATACAGATTTGAGTGTTAGGAAGTCTGTTCTGAATGTGTTTCCTGGAGTACAGTCCTGTGTGGAAATGACACGATGGTAGTTAAAACTTTAGGCAAGAAGAGAATAGAAATGCGATAGTGTAGAAAAATGCTGAAGGTCAGATGGGTAGGTCGAGTTACTAACTAGGAGGTACTGAATAGAACTGCAGAGAAAAGAAATGTGTGGCACATCGTGCCTAAAAGAAAGGATCAGTTTACCGAGCACGTTCTGAGACGTCAACGTATTATCAGTTCGGTAATGGAAGGAAGTGTGAGGTCAAAAATTGTAAAGGAAGAGCATGAAATGAATACAGTACACAGGTTCAAAAGGATGTAGGTTCCAGAAGTTATTCGAAGTTGCATAGGATTGCACAGGATACACGGGTTGTAGTAATGTAAAATTATTTATTTGTTAGCATTAATCGTCAGAGTTAAAACTCACACACAATGAGGAAAGAAGTCAACGAACCCAAATCGAAATCTCCACAGAAGAACAAAGCATTCTCAAAACAGACACAAGGAAAAATTTCTTAAGTCCAACAACGAAACGAAATTTCAACAGTGAAAACATATTCAATGAAAATTTAATAAAAGAGGTAAGTTTCAGAAGGAAAAACTGAAACGAAACATAAAGTAACATTTCCTAATAATATGTGCTATTTGTAAGTACAGGGCTATTACAAATGATTGAAGTGATTTCATAAATTCACTGTAGCTCCATTCATTGACGTATAGTCACGCCACACTACAGATACGTAGAAAAACTCAAAGTTTTGTTCGGCTGAAGCCGCACTTCAGGTTTCTGCCGCCAGAGCGATCGAGAGCGCAGTGAGACAAAATGGCGACAGGAGCCGAGAAAGTGTATGTCGTGCTTTAAATGCATCAGTCAGTCATAACAGTGCAACGACACTTCAGGACGAAGTTCAACAAAGATCTACCAACTGCTAACTCCATTCGGCGATGGTATGCGCAGTTTAAAGTTTCTAGATGCCTCTGTAAGGGGAAATCAACGGGTCGGCCAGCAGTGAGCGAGGAAACAGTTGAACGCGTGCGGGCAAGTTTCACGCGTAGCCCGCGGAAGTCGACGAATAAAGCAAGCAGGGAGCTAAGCGTACCACAGCCGACGGTTTGGAAAATCTTACGGAAAAGGCTAAATCAGCTACAAGCCCTGACACCCGATGACAAAGTCAAACGCTTTGAATTTTCGGCGCGGTTGCAACAGCTCATGGAAGAGGATGCGTTCAGTGCGAAACTTGTTTTCAGTGATGAAGCAACATTTTTTCTTAATGGTGAAGTGAACAGACACATGTGCGAATCTGGGCGGTAGAGAATCCCACGCATTCGTGCAGGAAATTCGCAATTCACCAAAAGTTAACGTAATTTGTGCAATGTCACGGTTTAAAGTTTACGGCCCCTTTTTCTTCTGCGAAAAAAACGTTACAGAACACGTGTATCTGGACATGCTGGAAAATTGGCTCATGCCACAACTGGAGATCGACAGCGCCGACTTCATCTTTCAACAGGATGGTGCTCCACCGCACTTCCATCATGATGTTCGGCATTTCTTAAACAGGAGATTGGAAAACCGATGGATCGATCGTGGTGGAGATCATTATCAGCAATTCATGTCATGGCCTCCACGCTTTCCCGACTTAACCCCATGCGATTTCTTTCTGTGGGGTTATGTGAAAGATTCAGTGTTTAAACCTCCTCCACCAAGAAACGTGCCAGAACTGCGACCTCGCATCAATGATGCTTTCGAACTCATTGATGGGGACATGCTGTGCCGAGTGTGGGAGGAACTTGATTATCGGCTTGATGTCTGCCGAATCACTAAAGGGGCACATATCGAACATTTGTGAATGCCTAAAAAAACTTTTTGAGTTTTTGTATGTGTGTGCAAAGCATTGTGAAAATATCTCAAATAATAAAGTTATTGTAGAGCTGTGAAATCGCTTCAATCATTTGTAATAACCCTGTATATACTAAACTGCATAAAGTTTTGTGATTGTTAAAAAAAAAGCTCAAGTCCCGGCAGTGGTACAAATTTTAATTCATTGCTTCAGCTTCTATCCTTATCAAAGATAAAGCTGAGACTCATGTGTGTCTGTAATGCCATCAGATCAACAGATGCTGTTTTGATAATGTGAACCGGCCTCGTTTTGATTCTGTCACGATTCTCTTTCCTGAACTAAAAAAAAAAAAAAAAAAAAAAAAAAAAAAAAAAAAAAAAAAATAACAACACCATGGGCGGATAGAATGGATGGATGGATGGATGGATGGACGAACGAACGGTTAATTGTCTCTAGAAAGCTGGGAGGGCCAAGGGCAGTAGGTCAGACAGGAGAGGCCGGAAGTTGACGATGATAATCGAACCCTAAAGGATGCTTCCGGTTGTGGCGGCGCTGTCCCAGTGTTATCTCCACACTTCCTGGCCGGATGGTGGCGATGATACAGCGCCAGATGGCGCGAGACCCGACCAGCCGCACCCAAACTTGGCTGCGATTCTTGCTAGTTGACACTTCACTTCAAGCATTGGAGCTGCTCGACGTCACGCCTTTATCGTTCGCCGTTGGCAGATTGCCACCAAAATTGATCAGTTCAGTTCCTTGTCCGGCATTCTTTCTTTACATGTTTGGTTCCCAAATTACTCATTTCGTATTTCACGACACATGATAACTAAACTCCGTCCGAATAGGCCTTGGAAGGCCCAACGGTCACCGACCGGCCGCCGTGTCATCCTCAGCCCTCAGGCGTCACTGGATGCGAATATGGAGGGGCATGTGGTCAGCACACCGCTCTCCCGGCCGTGTCAGTTTACGAGACTGATGACACATTATAACCACACCAAAAATAACGCACGCACGAGGCGGTGCTAATGAAATACACACGTTTCATACGCAACACTAACCGAAAAGTGGTTCAAATGGCTCTGAGTACTATGGGACTAAACTTCTGAGGTTATAAGTCCCCTAAACTTAGAACTACTTAAGCCTAACCAACCTAAGAACATCACATACATCCATGCCTAAGGCAGGATTCAAACCTGCGACGTAGCAGCAGCGCGGTTCCGGGCTGAAGCGCCTAGAACCGCTCGGCCACAGAGGCCGGCGGTAACGGGGCAGTTCGTGTGACTAGTGCGAGGATAATTGCAGCTAATCAGCGACAGCGAGAAATTACAGTTTCCATTTAGTGCCCAAATTGAATTTTTTTTCATCTTGAGTTTGATCGTAAGAGGTTAGCTTTAATCGCCGTGTACAATTCGATAGTGATTTTAGTTCTGCCTCAGATTGTTGAGAGCCGTTTTCTCGGATACGCTGTACAAACTGTGGTTAGCTTTGGACACGAGTTCAAACTCAGGGCTACAAGAGGCGTTGTCCGCCGCTTAAAAATCAGCTGTCGACAGAGCATCTCGCCTTTCCGACACCTCACGGCGGCCGCTTTCAACATTGCTGGCCGCTTTCAACATTGCTCCGCGTTACACATTAACCGGGCGGAAGCCGGTAGCCGATGTGGCAACACTATAGCGTCAACTGACAGATGTCAACTATCAAGTAATTTTAATCGGACTGAAACATCGACTCCCACAACCTTGTCACCTGAAGAAAATACCCACGGAAGCGCTCCCTCGCCAGACAAAACAGGTGAAAATCATTTTGAGCTGGGCCAGGACTGTAGAGTGGGTAGATGGAACAACATTGAGGATACCACAACAAGGTTATTTGTAATATGCGTCACTTGGATTCTGGGAACTCACTGGTTAAACAAAAGCATAGCGACAAAACTTTCCTTCTTGTTTTTATTAATGCTTTTTTCCAATCAACAATGTCATGTGCCACTAAACAGCTGCCTGAGAATAACATAACTTTCTTTGGAAACTTTTTCCATTTTTTATTTTGTAATTTTTCTTTCTTGGACAAAAAGTCTCTACGTTTTACAGAGGGATCGAAAACCCGTCTCCACATTTTGGAAAAAAAGAGCCGAAAGTCCCTCTGCGTAGGGACATGTGCCTACAGTTGGCACGGAGTGGCCGAGCGGTTCTAGGAGCTACAGTCTGGAACCGCGCGACCGCTACGGTTCCAGGTTCGAATCCTGCCCCGGGCATGGATGTGTGTGATGTCCTTAGGTTGGTTAAGTTTAAGTAGTTCTAAGCTCTAGGAGACTGATGACCTCAGAAGTTAAGTCCCATAGTGCTCAGAGTCATTTTTTTTGTCTTTAGCAGCGTAATGGACCATCAGTGGACTTGCAGATAGCGAGACAGTCATTATCAACTTCCCTTCAGACGCTACGCTTTTGGTTTTGCTGTAAGTGAAGGTGGATGTTTCCACGCCGTGCCCTACCGCTATTGTCCGTAGTCACTACGTTACTGAGAAAGCTTTCTTCCTCTTCAAAACGGAGTAAATGTGATTTCGAATTTTTCAAACATTTCTATCTTTCTTCAGCTATCACTAAACGTAGTCCCCACAGAGCACAGAAACTTTACGATAGTTCAGATATTCATGGACGATTGGGTAGTGTTCAATATCCGCAATATCATCGGTTCTGGGACGGCGATCACCACAGATCATTCGCTCAACTTCTCGATGCTTCTCTCTTAATCGAAGTGCATGGTCTCGCCGAATGGTTTTCGTCGCAGACCGATACTCATCCTCATTTAAAGCAATTTACCCACTCGAAATTTTTTCCGTCATTAACACAGCTGCCTTCTGTGAATCCTTTCCGTATTCTAGTCCCTTCAGATCAGAGAAAATTAACCAGTCTCCACATTTCTTCCTTGTGACACAGCTCAATGAGGTTTATTACCATTGATCAGTGCTGTCATCCTGTGGAGCAGAAACAAGTATCGTCTTTAGGTACTGACTTGGGCTCGCAGCAAACACATTGTGTGACATACACAGGATGAGGTGCGCACGTACCGTTCCAACGCGTACGTAACTTTGCACTAGATCGCGGTCGAAATCTTATCCGTGTCGGGTTTTAAAACAACTTCCAGCTAGGGCGGTGTTCCGGGCTGTCACGCTGCGCCCCCTCCGTCCAGTTTTTCGATACACACGTATGCTGTGACAGCTATCTTGGCGAAGAAAAACTGGCCACGCGCATGTCGGAGATAACAGCGGGGCACATGTTTCCACGCGTCACTCATGGTCCACCTGAAGCGCGGCGCAGGTGCTTTCTGTAGTCGTTATATTCATCTACTGCGTCTAAAGTTTTCAGAGGAGCAACAAGCTGCAGCTTAATTCACGGCAATTCGTTCCAGTAAATTCTTCGGTGTGTTCGGTTACTGCTATTAAATTTCCGCTGAACTTCCCTCTCGTCTGAATAATACTGTGCTGCGCTTGGAGCTTGTACAAAATCCAATGAAATTCCTTTCCGTAGAGCCTTCCTCTACTTGGAAAACTCAACTGTTTGCAGACTCGCTCCGTGTTGTTCCTGATCTGTATGTTCAGTCAGCCTTCTTAATCACGGATTTTGATTAGTCTCCGTTATGTTGAGGAGCGACCTGTTGTGAGTACGTGGGTGATGGCTACTCACGAGACAGCCCCTAGTTTCCGAAAAAATCGATGTTGACGTTTTATGCGTACCATCTGTATACGTGACGTTAGTCACGTTTATACAGAGTGGTTAGTTATAAACAGAAGAACAGCGACAAAACTTTCCTTCTTGTTTTTATTAGTGCTTAGTGTGATAGGACCGTTGCTGTTTACAATATACGAGGGTTGGAACGTAAGTAGTGGCAACTATTTATTCACAGCCGAAAGAGAAGAGTTACATGTTTGCACCTGTTACTGTCCTTCAAAGTACTCACCAACGTTGTATAGAACCCGTTGCCAGCGATATGGAACGCGTAGTACACCGTCTGTTGAATGGAGCGGTGTACTGCCTGTCGAATCTCTGGAACTGTTCTGAAGCGAATGCCACGAAATGGTTGCTTCATCTTCGGAATCAAATCAAAGTCACAAGGACTTAAGTCCGGGGAGTGTGGTGGATGGTGCAGTACTTCCCTGTCCCATCGACCGAACAGAGCAGCCACAGCTTGCACTGTATGCGCCCTCGCATTGTCGTACAAAATGAGGGGTGGGTTGCGCAGAAAGGGTCGCCGCTTCTTTCGCAAAGTTGATCGCAGGTGATGCTCCAAAAACTAATAGTAATACTGTGCATTTGATTCTGAAGATGAAGGAACCACTTCGTGACATTCGCTTCAGAACTGTTCCAGATATTCGACAGACAGTAGACCGCTCCATTCGCACCATCAACAGAACAGGCTCTCCTAACGGTATACTACGCCTTCCACATCACTGGCAACTGGTTCTACACGACGCTGGTGACTGCTTTGGAGGACAGTAATAGGTGCAAATATGTAACTCTTTTGTATCGGTTGTGAATAAATAGTAGCCACTATTTAAGTTCCAACGCTCGTATACAGGATGTTACAAAAAGGTACGGCAAAACTTTCAGGAAACATTCCTCACACATAAAGAAAGAAAAAATGTTATGTGGAGATGTGTCCGGAAATGCTTACTTTCCATGTTAGAGCTCATTTTATTACTTCTCTTCAAATCACATTAATCATGGAATGGAAACACACAGCAACAGAACGTACCAGCGTGACTTCACTTTGTTACAGGAAATGTTCAAAATGTCCTCCGTTAGCGAGGATACATGCATCCACCCTCCGTCGCATTGAATCCCTGATGCGCTGATGCATCCCTGGGGAATGGCGTATTGTATCACAGCCGTCCACAATACGAGCACGAAGAGTCTCTGCATTTGGTACCTGGCTTGCGTAGACAAGAGCTTTCAAATGCCCCCATAAATGAAAGTCAAGAGGGTTGACGTCAGGAGAGCGTGGAGGCCATGGAATTGGTCCGCCTCTACAAATCCATCGGTCACCGAATCTGTTGTTGAGAAGCGTACGAACACTTCGACTGAAATGTGCAGGAGCTCCATCGTGCATGAACCACATGTTGTGTCGTACTTGTAAAGGCACATGTTCTATCAGCACAGGTAGAGTATCCCGTATGAAATCACGATAACGTGCTCCATTGAGCGCAGGTGGAAGAACATGGGGCCCAATCAAGAAATCACCAACAATGCCTGCCCAAACATTCACAGAAAATCTGTGTTGATGACGTGATTGCACAATTGCGTGCGGAGTTTCGTCAGCGAACAAATGTTGATTGTGAAAATTTACAATTTGATCACGCTGGAATGAAGCCTCATCCGTAAAGAGAACATTTGCACTGAAGTGAGGATTGACACATTGGCGGATGAACCATTCGCAGAAGTGTACCCGTGGAGGCCAATCAGCTGCTGATAGTGCCTGCACACGCTGTACATTGTACGGAAACAACTGGTTCTCCCATAGCACTCTCCATACAGTGATGTGGTCAGCGTTACCTTGTGCAGCAGCAACTTCTCTGACACTGACATTAGGGTTATCGTCAACTGCACGAAGAATTGCCTTGTCCATTGCAGGTGTCCTCGTCGTTCTAGGTCTTCCACAGTCGCTAGTCATAGGCTGGAATGTTAAGTGCTCCCTAAGACGCCGACCAATTGCTTCGAACGTCTACCTGTCGGGACACCTTCGTTCTGGAAATCTGTCTCGATACAAACGTACCACGCCACGGCTATTGCCACGTGCTAATCCATACATCAAATGGGCATCTGCCAACTCCGCATTTGTAAACATTGCACCGACTGCAAAACCACGTTCGTGATGAACACTGACCTGTTGATGCTACGTACTGATGTGCTTGATGCTAGTACTGTAGAGCAATGAGTCGCATGTCAACACAAGCACCGAAGGCAACATTACCTTCCTTCAATTGGGCCAACTGGCGTTGAATCGAGAAAGTACAGTACATACTGACGAAACTAAAATGAGCTCTAACATGGAAATTAAGCGTTTCCGGACACATGTCCACATAACATCTTTTCTTTATTTGTGTATGAGGAATGTTTCCTGAAAGTTTGGCCGTACCTTTTTGTAACACCCTCTATATAAATGATCTAGTAGCTTTTTAAGGCTACTCGCAGGCGATGAAGTTGTCTACACCAAAGTAGCAACGCCAGAAGATAGAATTTACAGAACGACCTGCAGAGAATTTATGAATGGTGCAGGCTCTGGCAGTTGACCCTGAGCGTAAATAAATGTAACATATTGCGCATACACAGGAAAAGAAAACCACTACTGTACAGCTACACTACTGATTACAATAACTATCCAGAGCGACCTTAAAAGGGTTTGTGGGAAAAGCAGATGCCACACTCTGATTCATCGGAAGAAATAAAGAAGTTGCGCTTGTGCCGTATTGGCGGTCAAAGGAGTCATCAAAAAAAGACACACAGGATGGATGGTTGGGATAGAGGCGGAACGCGTACCCTTTGAGAACATCACACCGGTATGACAGCTGTAGTTTGACGGCGTCTGCATAGACACTCATAACTGGGCTAGTGTAGAAAGCTCCAATGACCCAACTTATGCCTCGATGGTGGACTGTGTTGAGATGGCGTAACGTAAGACAACAGTGAGCAATAAACCGCGGAATAAACCAACATTGTTGTCTTTAGGCCAACACAACATGAGATGCTTCTGAGGACGTAAAACGCCGAAATGAGCTTCTCGATTCCTTCATCAGTGTGTTGACTCCATTTTAACTTTTTTTATTCATCTCGACCCCGATTACACACGGTGCGCGATTCAACGTATGGCCATTTATGTCTCCTTCTGCTATTAAAAGCTCATTATTTTTTCTCTGAGATTGCTTAATATGAGTCTTTGTGAGGTTCAGAAATTGCTAACTGGTCAACCCCTTGCAGGCCTGTACAGTTATCATCTGAGCTGTGACTGCTAAGATCGAGTTGGGACCTTTGACTAGTATGTTGGTGTCGTCAGCATACAGTTTTGATATGTCCTTGAAAGATGTCTGGCACTTCAGATGTTATCTCCCGCAGTCTGAAGTTACAGCCGAACCCGGTTATAACGACATCGAAGGAGCCGATGGTTTATGATCGGTAGCCACTAGTCGCACAAACCGGGTATTTGGTTTGTTTTGTGATAAAAATTTCGATCTGTAAAATTTAGGCTGCCACAGAGTTTAAAACGTAACGGAAATACAGTACACCTGCAGTGTTTGCAATACAGTATTTGTAAAGAGGAACTGGAGAGGACTTTTTCTTATGTTTAAGCAGTGCGCACAGCAATAAAGTGCCACAAAAATGTAAAAACGTTTATTGAGTAAAGAAAGAAGCAGCAGGAATGCAAATTTTTCAATAATATCGAACACTATTTCGGATAATGAATGAGAGACGAGCTTAAAGCTAACTTAAGAGCTGTATAGAATAACAGTCGTGAATGAAAACTTCGTTCCATTTACTGTATTACAAAAATTAATCAGCAGTACCAAAACAAAAAGACAAATTTCTATACATAAATTACACGAGAGCCTACACCTTCTCCTACATTTCTCTTTAAAATATTGTAGAAATGTGATGCACTATGCCTAACACATCGAAAATATCTAACACACACAACCACAAAACATCAATAACGAATACACTACTATTTCATTTATATACAAAAAATAACACATATTGTAATTTAATTTTCTAGTTTTCTACAGTGGCAGTAAAGACAGTGTTGTTTCGTTTTTAACCAGTTGTCTTAACTTTAACATGCAATACAGTAAAACATACTACAGTATACTGTCCTACTTAATCAGTTACCTTTATTTGCTTTTTGCATTTAAGGTGTGCATACGCATTTTGAATTTGACAATGCATTCTTTTTAAAGCCTGATTTGAAAGCAACGATCTAAAATAAAACTACGAATTTGAAAATATGCATTACATTGTTAATAGTAATCACCAAATACGTAGTGTCGCAAGTTCCATGCGGCTTTTCGCGGATGACGCTGTAGTATACAAAGAAGTTGCAGCATTAGAAAATTGCAGCGAAATTCAGGAAGATCTGCAGCGGATAGGCACTTGGTGCAGGGAGTGGCAACTGACCCTTAACGTAGACAAATGTAATGTATTGCGAATACACAGAAAGAAGGATCCTTTATTGTATGATTATGTGATAGCGGAACAAACACTGGTAGCAGTTACTTCTGTAAAATATCTGGTAGTATGTACGGAACGATTTGAAGTGGAATGATAATATAAAATTAATTGTTGGTAAAGGTGTCAGGCTGAGATTCATTGGGAGATTCCTTAGAAAATGTAGTCCATCAACAAAGGAGGTGGCTTACAAAACACTCGTTCGACAGAGGAGATAGAGAAGATCCAAAGAAGAGCGGAGCGTTTCGTCACAGGGTTATTTGGTAAGCGTGATAGCGTTACGGAGATGTTTCAGCGACTGAACAGGAAAGGAAGGTAACGACAGTGGCACGTAAAGTGCCCTCCGCCACACACCGCTGGGTGGCTTGCGGAGTATAAATGTAGATGTAGACGTAAAAAACGAAAACTAAGATTGGAAGTTATAGACGATACATTTCTCCGAAAACAGAATTAAAAGTACGTCATTTTATACGATAAGCGATGTACTACAAAGCGATTTTTTAAGTATAGCGTTTGCGTATGGCATTTAGACGGGACCGTTAGATTTCGCTGTTATAGCCAATGCGTCGTTAAAAGCGATGTCGCTATAAACGGTATCGACTGTATTTCCACGCAAGAGATGGAGACTGTTAATGAGACCCTATGCATTCTGCGAACTATTGAGGAAGAAATGCAGAAACGTTGTGCGGCCGGTTAGCTTGTCGTCGCATTATGACTAAGCCAAACATTCGTTCGATAAACTGACGCGGAAGGAAGGATGGAGAGAAACTGCAAGGGGGCACGCACACGCAGCTGGTTGTTCGCTGGGTGAGGCCGCCGCAGCGTCGCTCCACTGGAAGGTAAGGGAACTTACAATACTGTAGAGTAGCTACTAGGCGCCTCCTCCTCCCCTCCTACCAATCTCCCAGCCTTGCTCCTGCCGCCGCCAATTCTCGTCTGTGAACTGAAGCTTTCTGATCGAGGCAGTCTTCGCTCTGTTGTGAATGTTAAAAGGCCCATTCACGCATACCGTCAGTGCATTGGAGCGTGACAGAACGGGCGGACACCAAAGCGAAGTATTCTCGGGAAAAAAGTTTCCACGTTGCCTCTGGTGGTGGTGGACAGTGCTTTCATCTGCCAACATCGGAAGTTCGCCACTTCTCGCCGATCTCACTCATACTGTCATACTCCGTTCTGTGTTTTGGTGTCCTCTTAATCGTTTTATTATTTACAATGTTTTGTGACATTTTGTCAATGTTCTATGAGGACTTTGATACTATCTCTGTGACCGTTCTTCAATAACAGAGACGAACTACCTGAAAGCGAAATACACGTCGACAAAGAAAAGCACTACATTGTTCGTTGTCGGTACAAGCTGGGAGGACTGCCGTTCGACCGTTAGAACCTGCATGTACTTAATCGACGGAACCACACTACATAAAAACTCCTAACAATATTAAAGTTAGCTTTACTGATCACAGCCACAGGAGATGGCAAAGGATACACAGCTTGTAGTTGAAAATAATTGAACATGCAGGGAACGAAAACGTCAGCGTTATCTCGTAACTATGCACGAACTAACTACCAGCATGGAAGATACAAAAGAATAAAAAAAGCATAATCAAATAATAACAAAAGATATATCTATGTAGAACACAGTGCCTCTAGTGGCTGGCGCGAAATGTTTTGACTGCGCGATTGTTTCTAAACACAAGGAGACGTCACGCGCGATACAACACTATGTAACAACACGATGTCGCCACACTCATAAATAATAACAAATGATTTATACAACTGTCATTACAGGCCTGTTTCATACTTAAAGCGCCACCTCTAATGACGGCGAAAAACGCTGTTTTTAATGTTATGCGATTCTTTGAAAATAAGCGACACACAATGGATAAGGCTAGTCGGTATTTTGTATTATGTTTTAAACATTCTCTGATGTGTTTGTAGGTCGGCATATATCGTTTCTCGAGCAAATAAACGTCAATATTTTTAAACGTTTCGACGTCACTTTCCCAATGCTTTCAATGACCAGCGATGTGGAAAATTCACGCCACAGGTTTTTTATAGAACAGCCTCGGTTATGAAGTTTGCCGTAGCCATTAATGAACTAATATCACTGTTAGTTCACCAATTCTCATAACATATTCAGCCTTTTTGTACCACGGATCGTATCCACAGTACCTCGTCTCCTACCTCCCAAACTTCATTGCCTCTTCTGGTTAGTCTGGACGTTTCAAAACAGCGCACATTCTTCTGCAGAGCGAAAGAGTCATTCTGAAAACAATCCCCCAGTCTGCAGCTAAGGCTTTTCTCCGGACGATCCTTTCTTCCGGGAGTGGTAGTTGAGCAAGTTGCGCAGGTGAGATTTGTGAGCTATGGAAGGTAGGAGACGCCATTAAGTTTCAATTAGACGTTATTTTCTGGTACCCTATATCTACTGTTAGCTGGTGTTCATTAGATATTTGTATACGTATAATTTTGGCCCTAAATATTTGTCACATCCAATATATCTATAATATTTACGAGTTGGAAAATATAACCGACCACGTACCACATTGGAAACGGGAACAGATTTAGGAATGTCAGGCTGTCTCTTATCTGTTTTCTCTTATGGTAGGATTTGGTAAGCCGTGCGTAGCAGATCAGCAGTTTAGTGTTACGGTCCACCACGGTCGATAAATAGACTGACAATGAGTAACATATACGGTGGGTTAGTAGTCACACGAGGAACAGATGCAGCACGGTCAGATGACATCCTCCGCGATAAGCAAATGTAGCGTGGGTGTGAGTCAGGCTGCACACAGCTGAGGTTTAGGGGGTGTGTGGGACTCTGCTCTGCTGTTATGTTGGCCCTGGAGCAATGCTGTAACACGAGCTTCCAGCGCACGACATAGATACCAAAGCTGGCTGTAGATAGCCATCGGCGGAAATTTATCCGAGAAGTGACAAGATACTAAATTTAAAATTTCTAAGAGTTTCAGAACTTGTCATAGCTTACCATTAAGTTTGGCAGTTAGTGCATACAACGTACTATATGGGAAACGATTGATAGTCTCAATCATTTTTTGAAGGTAGATTGTTTTGATACAAAAAATGTAATCTAGCATTTGTACTCTAAAAGTACTTCTTTTATATTATCAATGTGAGTATGGATGTACCCTCTTTGATTTAACTGAGATTACATCCCGTATGATTAAATCCAGTGTATCAAACGAATTGGGAAAGGCACCTAAAAAAAAAATTACAGAATTAAGTTCTATAAACCGATACGTCTCGTTTCCGGACATAAGTTTACTGGAATTTTGTTCCTTCAATTATCATACACCTTCATTGAGATCAGTTTTCGACATTAATTATTGTGCTTTGTGATTGCTCTATTTTAATTCAATATTTTTAAACTGTACAACCGCTCTGACAATGAGTCAACGGCCTAAAATGGGAGGAACACTTTGGAATCAACAAAACGAAAGGCGATGACGTGCTATTTGGCACATACTCGTACAGAAAATTACAGACCAATATACTTAACATCGGTTTGCTGTAACATACTCTGAGTTCAAATATGATAAATTTCTTACCGACCAAAAAGTTCTTGTACACGAATCAGCACGGCTTTAGAGAGCATCGCTCGTGCGAAACCCAGCTGGCTCTTTTCTTCCACGATTTTCTGCGAACTATGGATGAAGGGTAACAGGAAGAGTCCAGATTTCAGTGAAGCATTCGACACTGTGTCCCATTGCAGACTGTTAACGAAGATCATACGGAATAGGCTCCCAGATATGTGAGTGGCTCGAAGACTTCTTAAGTAATAGTACCCAGAAAGTTACACTCGACGGCTAGTGTTCATCAGAGACAGTGAAAACATCAGGAGTGCCCCAGGGAAGCGTGATAGAACCATTGCTATTTTCTATATACATAAATGATCTGGCAGATAAGGTGGGCCGCAATCTATGGTTGTTCGCTGATGATGCTGTGGCGTACAGGGAGGTGTCGACAATAAGTGACCGTGGTTTGATACACGATGACGCAGACAAAATTTCTAGTGGTGTGATGAATGGCAGCTAGCTCTACATGTAGAAAACTAAGTTAATGCGGATGGATAGACAGAACGAACCCGTATTGTTCGGATACAGCATTAGTAGTGTCCTACTTGGCAGAGTCACGTCTTTTAAATATCTGGGCGTAACGTTGCAAAGCGATATGAAATGGAACGAGCATGTGAGGATTGTGGTAGGGAAGGTGAATGACCAACTTCGGTTTATTGGGAGAATTTTAGGAAAGTGTGGTTCATCTGTAAAGGAGACCGTATATAGGACTATAGTGCGACCTATTCTTGAGTACTGCTCGAGTGTTTGGGATCCACACTAGGTCGGATGAAAGAAGACACCAGAGAATTGAGAGGAGTGCTGCTATATTTCTTACCAGCTGGTTTGGTCAGCATGTTACTGTTGCGGATACCATTCGGGAGCTCAAGTGGTAATCCCTGGAGGGATGAAGACTTTCATTTCGAAAAACACTACTGAGAAAGTTTAGAGAACCGGCATTTCAAGCTGACTGCACACGAAGATAAAATACTATACGAAGATGAAATACGAGAAATTAGGGCTTATATAGATAGTCGTTTTTCCCTCGATCTATCTGCGAGTGGAACAGGAGAGAAAACTACTAATTGTGCTACAGGGTACCCTCCGCCACGCATCGTACGGTGGAGTATGGCTCAAATGGCTCTGAGCACTATGGGACTTTACTTCTGAGGTCATCAGTCCCCTAGAACTTGGAACTACTTAAAGCTAACTAACCTAAGGACATCACGCACATCCATGCCCGAGGCAGGATTCGAAACTGCGACCGTAGCGTTCGCGCGGTTCCAGACTGTAGCGCCTAGACCCGCTCGGCCACACCGGCCGGCGGTGGAGTATGTATGTAGACGTATATGTATGTGTGAAAACAAATTCCCTAAAAATAATGTTTTTAATTTTTTTATCTCAAAAATATTATTAAAAGTCGCTGATAACACTATGACTTTATTACTTTCCATCTTACATATTAACTATGGCAACGAAACCTACAAAGCTATTACCAACGATGTTTGTGATACAAATGTGACGACAAAAAATCACATTTTCTTTGAAAGATTCTTATTCTTCGATGACGTCTGTTTTATGGCCTGCGAACTTCTAGCGATGCTGGAATTTATGCTCTCAAAGAGAGTTTCAGAGAATACTTTGGCTGTTCTTTTTTCACAGTTAACTTAAGACCCAACTGTGCATAAGGTTACCAGCACTGTCAACAGATGCGGATATAAGGCAGGGGGTCATAGGGGCCATGAGCCCCACAAAAAAATAAAGCGTTTATATTTCCACGTACAAGCTTTGATAAAAACGGGAATTTTCGTTTATTGGGAAGACAAAGTGTGAGAGAAGGTGCATTATAGGGTGCAAAAGCCGTGAACCGTTTCTCCACAAATATGAACTTTTCTCCCTCTCTGACTGCTACATGCAAACAGCGCTGAACTTGCAAGTGTTATTCCTTACTGATCGTTCGACCTTGTGCCAAGAACTCTGGTGCTCTATGCCGTTGTCACTTTGAGTTACGTCTGGTGAATAAGGTGGATCAGGAACCAATTCAAAGCCCAGTTCATCTCCTTTCGACATTGTTATCACTGATGTGTAGGATGATGCATTATCCTGGTGAAAGAGTTCGTTTTTGCGTGCCAGCCTTTGTCATATTTCAGCCAACGCAAATTTGAAATGATCCAACAATGAAGCATAACATTTATGGTTCCGTCTTTTTCGAGTAATCTGTGACAATTATTCTTTGGGAATCCCAAAAAACAGTGACCATCAGCTTACCAGTAGACAAAATCGTCTGTGCCTTCTTCGGTGCAGCCTTTGTTCATTGTTTTGAGTGTCGTTTTGACTCTGATATGTAATGATGGATAAAGGTTTCATCGTCAGTCACAAATCGGCGCAAAAGTCTTGTGGATTGCGATTAAACTTCGACAGACATTATGCTGAAATGTTGTGCCGGATGCGCTTTTGGTTGACTATGAGCAAATGCAGTACCCACCTCGCACTCACCTTCTTCATAGAAAATTCTCCGTGCAGGATATTATGCACTGGCTCAGTTGAAATGTCTACAGCGACAGGAATCTCACGAATTTTTATTCGGCTGTCTTGCATTACCATTCCATGGAATCTGTCAGTGGTTTCCTCGGTGGCGATCTCAATTGGACGGCCGGCGTGCGTTTCGTTTGTGGTGCTTGTCGGACCACGTTTCAATTCATTAGTCCAAAAATAAATGGTCTTCATTGATGGTTCAGAGTCACCGTGAACTTTGTCGAATTCTGTTTTGACTTGTGTGGCATTCCAAACCTTCAAATATTTCCTCCATTTTTAATCGCAGTCGACGCGCGGGATTAGCCGAGCGGTTTAGGGCGCTGCAGTCATGGACTGTGCGGCTGGTCCCGGCGGAGGTTCGAGTCCTCCCTCGGGCATGTGTGTGTGTGTGTGTGTGTGTGTGTGTGTGTGTGTGTGTGTGTGTGTGTGTGTGTGTGTGTGTCCTTAGGATAATTTAGGTTTAAGTAGTGTGTAAGCTTAGGGGCTGATGACCTTAGCAGTTAAGTCCCACGAGATTTCACACACAATTAACAATCGCAGTCACACACTGACAATTAAGATGGCTATCAACAATAAACTGTAGGCTGTACATCGTTGATTTTTGCAATAATCAAGCTTACCAATGATTAAGGCGCAACAATAGTGTTCCATTCTTTCCTGGAAATATACCCACGACTTATCAAACAACCCTCGCACATACGCATTCATTGAGAAATTCTCTCATTTGGAATGGACAACGTTTTCGCTCCTAAGAAAAATCATGGGTCTAGTTACTGCACTTTGTTAGAAACAATGTTTCATATTTCGAGCTTTTTCGTTTTATTCCGAAGTGACTTCCGACCTGCTTCCCGATATCCCCAGTAATTTGCAATGATTGGGCACCGCTTAAACAGGCAGACTGAACGGAGAGCGCCTATGGAGCCAATAGAGAGGAGCGACGCAGCTTTCGCAAGGAGGGAGATAGAGTGGGCGTGGCACGGGGAGGTTACCCGTGGCCGGATCGGCTTTCCCTGCTCTCCACACGAAACACAATGCGGCACTTCCGCCAACAACGCAACCAGCGCGCTCCAGACATAGCGTTGCAAATCGGCTCACCGATTCCGAACTGTCGAACACTGTAAACAGGTGGGCGTCAAACTGCGCCTCGCGGACATTAGCCGTATTTTATAGTAATATCCCCGACTAACTACCGAATCCTAAAAACACCACTAACATAAAGGGGGGGGGGGGTAGGATGTCAAAACTTAAAAAAAATTTCGATTTTTCAAAAATATGCCTATTTTGTAGCGCACATCTTCCTGAGTAGTTTGATGTATAAAACATGTACATTTAGAAGATTGTAAGGCACGTCATTTTGTCTTAACTGTATCAAAATGCAACGCCACACCACTTTGCACAGCATTTTTTTGTCATACTAAGTACGAGGGGCGTTTGAAAAGTCCGTGCAAGGTCCGAGAGATGGCACCACCGGCGCGTATCGAGATCATGTTTAGTTAGTAGCATCTTTGGAAAGAACGCACACGAAGTTTCAGCCATACTGGTCTATTTATTTGTGTTTGGCATTCGTGTGAAACAAGGAAGTCGAGTGATTGTCAAAAAATAGACGAAAAAAATCGTGTGGTGATTAAACATTACTTTATGAAAGGCAAAACGCCTCAGGAGACTAAAGAGGAGCTTGATAAACATTACGCTGACTCTGTACCTTCGATTAGAACAGTTTATTATAAGTGGTTTCAAAATTTTCGGAGTGGCCATATCGCCACGAGTGATGCTGAACGTTCTGGACGCCCTATGGAGGTTACGACTCCAGAAATCATTGATAAAATCCATGATATGGTGATGGATGACATAAGAGTTAAGGTGTGTGACGTTGCTAGTGCTGTGGGCATCTCGAATGAACGAGTACATAATATTTTGCATAAGCATTTGGACTTGAGAAAGCTATCCGCAAGATGGGTTCCGCGATTGCTCACGCTTGACCAAAAACGGAATCGTGTGAAGGGTTACAAGGATGGTTTGCAGCTGCTCATGAAGAATCCGTAGGACTTTAAGTGTCGTTTCGTCACTGTGGATGAAACATGGACACATTACTGTACTCCTGAGACCAAACAACAATCTGAAGAATGGGTTACCAAGGGAGAATCTGCACCAAAAAAAAGGCGAAGACCATTCCTTCGCCGGCCGGTGTGGCCGTGCGGTTCTAGGCGCTTCAGTCTGGAACCGCGCGACCACTACGGTCGCAAGTTCGAATCTTGTCTCGGGTATGGGTGTGTGTGATGTTCTTAGGTTAGTTAGGTTTAAGTAGTTCTAAGTTGTAGGGGACTGATGACATCAGATGTTAAGCCCCATAGTGCTCAGAGCCATTTGAACCATTCCTTCGGTCAGAAAGGTTATGGCGACCGTCTTTTGGGATTCGCAAACGATGATCCTCATCGACTATCTGGAAAAGGGTAAAACTATTACAGCTGCATGTTATTCATTGGACCGTTTGAAAACCGAGCTGCAAGAAAAACGCCGGAGATTGGACTGCAGAAAAGTCCTTTTCCATCACAACAATGCACCATCACACACCACAGCAGTTGTCGGAGAATTAGTGGAAATATGATTCCAACTAGGTACACATCCTCCATATTCTCCAAACTTGGCTCCAGCGGACTACTATTCGTTCCCCAATTTGAAGAAATGGCTGACAGGACAAAGATGTTATTCAAATGAGGAGATGATTGTAGCAACTAATAGCTATTTCGCAGACTTGGACAATTCCTATTTTTCGGAAGGGGTCGACAAATTAGCACAGCGTTGGACGAAGTGTATGTCTTAAAGGAGACTATGTTGAAAAACAATAAAGATTTACCCCAAACACATACGTAGTTTTTATTTTTGTACGGACTTTTCAAACGCCTGTCGTAAGGACATCATCACAGGAGTTCTCTTGCAACTGCTGTCATGGAAGCCAACAAATATATTCAGGGACCTTGAAAATTAAAACTTATTGAAGAAACGTCTTCATGGTGGTACCCAAAACCCAAATGAAAGTTTTATCCAATGTGTATGGTAAAGATTGCCAAAAACAATTTCTGTGGAGAGAAATGCACTTCTTATTGGTGTTTATGATGCAGTTTCATGTTTCAATGATGGTATGCAAAGCAATAAATATATTTTAAAAAAATGGGAATTAAGCCCGGAGTGAACTGCATCAAAGCTTTATATGCGATAGACAGAAAGCGTGTAGTGAAAGCAGATAAATCATTTTTGGAGGTCATAAAATTAAGAAGAGTGCATCTCAGGAATTTGAAAAGGAAGAAAGCTGATTTGGAAAATGAAAAAGAACCTGCCGCTTATGGTGCTGGGCAGTTCTGAAAGAATGCAAAATACAAGCAGAAATTTTAACGGCCATTTTACGCGAAACGCAAATTTCTGTACTGAGGTCCATGTAACATCCAAAATAAATATCCTATTACTTTCAAACTTGGTATGCTTATTAAACACAAACTCCTTAGTGCAAAACTCTAGAATGTTCCAAATCTATTAGAAACTGTGGTAGGAATTTAGATAGTTAACTATAAAATTTGAGTTTTTTTCTAACTATGAAGTTTAAAATGTAATAGCTCATTCACTTTTTCATAAATTGCATAAATTCTAGACTTTCATACACCTGTAAGTATAGTTTGTATGCTGTGCAAAATCCATCGAAGAATCTCTCTTACTTACGCAGAAAAATGTACCTATAGCAACAAATGTAGCCAATAGCAAGTGAAAAATGATGAAGTTTCACATGTAAAAAAAGTTTATTTTGTTATGTTTTTGAACTTCCAACGCTGTGAGTGTGAATCCTGAATCTTCCTGGTCATGCTGACAAAGCTTTATGAATTTATTTGTAAAAGTATAGGTAGCAGAAATTAAAATGTCCTGTGGTGCCTCTCCTGCTACAAGTCGGCCCGTTTGACGTCCTACCTCCCTTACGGATTTAATAAGTGTGTAGTTTTCATGCTCAGTAACAAAAATTACACGGACAGTAATATTTCAAGATGTGCTTAATTTAAATTGACGTTGGTAAATTCTGCCGTGAGCTAAGGGAAGTCGTCCGTTTGCGTCACGGGCACATGGATAAGCAGCGCGGCCACTGCGTGCTTAGAGGAAGTGAGCGGGTGATTTTTTTTTTTTATTGCCTTCCAGTACTGACGACACTCACGTGTGCATTATTCGTACCGATCAGCTGCTATGGCATAAATCACAGTCTAATAAACACATTCAGAACACACTCTGGAAAAGAAGTTGTTGCCGTTTGACAGCTTGAGAGACTAGCGTTCCAAGCATCGAGCATGCAGTCACGTACGTAGTAAGCATAATGTTTGTTTTTAATTATTTTCTACTTAATTAACGGAAAGGGTGTTATATTTCTGAGTTCCATGCATCAGTAAGTTATCAAGAGACATGAATTATCGTGAAATACATGTAAAAACAGCCGAATCACATCGATATAGTGACATAAGCTAAAACTCATGAAGAAATACTTTCGAATATATATTTGCAGCTTATTCCTCTGAAAGAGAGTACAAACACATGATAAGCATCTATTTCTGTTGTCTGTTGTTATCATCACAAGCACTCGCCTTGGCACTTAAAATTTTTTATATGGAGTCCATCGATTCGCCCTTCCTTCTACTTCACTCGACTTTGTAATACTGGAATATTTCTGTAAATGTAATTACTTTTGCTTCAAAAGCAAATGTATTGATGTTTCTTGCCGCTTATGGCCGCTTATGGCTCAAATTTGCCAACAATTGTGAAATTGGTTTCTCCTGTGTTGGGAAACAGTTTTATTGCTTTCGCTGATTCCTTATCAAGTCTGTTTGGTTCTCTCTTAAGCCACAGTTATGGTGGCTTACTTGATACGTTAAATAATGTAGCTATTACACTCCATACAAGTTTCCTATGTTCCACATTCACCATTTTGGCTGGAAGTGTAGCGAACAACTCTCGGCCTCGTTAGATACATATACGACGTCTTTCTGTAAAAGGTCAGGTCTTCCTTTGTTGTTTTGTTGTTAAAGGAATCAAACATTTTTTGGCAAATGTTTGTATTATACGCGCAAACAAAGTTGACACTCGGCGCGCTGGCTGATGGGAGCGGCTGTTAATGGAAAATGCATTTGCAGTCGCTCCCATCAGCGTCCGCGCCGAGTGTCAACTTTGAGCGTACAGTACGTTACAGGAAATGGCTCTAGTACTATGGGACTTAACATCTGAGGTCATCAGTCCCCTAGAACTTAGAACTACATAAAAATAACTAACCTAAGGACATCACACACATCCATGCCCGAGGCAGGATTCGAACCTGCGACCGTAGCAGCCGCGCGGTTCCAGACTGAAGCGCCTAGAACCGCTCGGCCACCCCAGCCGGAACCACATTCAGTGAAAGCGTAAAAACATCATTCGCTAAGCCAAAACGCGGACAATACCGTGCGCTGAGTGCTCGTAATGGAAGGTCACTGATGATGATTGTGGCGAATCATTGGAAGATCTCAGCTGTAAAAGTCACTGTAATAACTGAATTTCGCTCACATGAACTCCGTCAGCAACAAAACAACAAAAATATGTTCAAATGTGTGTGAAATCTTATGGGACTTAACTGCTAAGGTCATCAGTCCCTAAGCTTACACACTACTTATCCTAAATTATCCTAAGGACAAAAACACACACCCATGCCCGAGGAGGACTCGAACCTCCGCCGGAACCAGCCGCACAGCAACAAAACGACACAAAGGGAGATCTAGAAGCAGGAAGTATATGGCAGCAGTGACACAAATGCCCGCAATAGGAAAACGTCGAGCCAAAGCCATAAAAACCTGGACTATGGAACAATGCAAGAAAACCATTTTGTCAGGTGAGTCTCGTTGCATAGTTTCCAACTTCTGGCGAAGTTTATCTCCCAAAAGCGGGGATGGTGGTGATTTGGGCAGCCGTATCGTCATATTCCAGGATTAGTCTCCATGTTCACAATACTGCTAATTGTCACGTCTCCTTGACTAGCACAGTCACCAGACAAAAATGGTTCGAATGGCTCTAAGCACAATGGGACTTAACATCTGAGGTCATCTGTCCCCTAGACTTAGAACTACTTAAACCTAACTAACCTAAGGACATCACACACATCCATGCCCAAGCGAGGATTCGAACCTGCTACCGTAGCAGCAGCGCGGTTCCGGACTGAAGCGCCTAGAACCGCTCGGCCACAGCGGCTGGCCAGTCATCAGACATTACAATCACTAATCCTTTATGGTCTACTTTGGAGAGAGGAGTGCTTGATCGTTATCCACCTCCATCATCGCTACCTGGCCTTGCCACTATTTTGCTGCAAGAATGGTATAAGATTACCCTGAAAACCGTACAAGGCCAGTATTCATACATTCCGAGAACTGGAAATCTGAGCCGGCCGCGGTGGTCTAGCGGTTCTAGGCGCTCAGTCCGGAAAAGCGGGACTGCTACGGTCGCAGGTTCGAATCCTGCCTAGGGCATGGATGTGTGTGATGTCCCTAGGTTCGTTAGGTTTAAGTAGTTCTAAGTTCTAGGGGACTGATGACCACAGATGTTAAGTCCCATAGTGCTCAGAGCCATTTGAACTGGAATCTGGTTTGAGAGCCAACAGTTTTCCTACAGCGCATTGCCTTGTCCAGGTGATGTGTTTTTGGTACATCCAGCCCCTTTGCCTCTCTGGGGCTGGCACTGCCCGCCTGACAGCGGACTGTGTCGCCAGACCTCGGCGCTGCGCTGCTGGATGTGGGCGTCCGGGTCGCCGCCTGGCTGACCTCGTTCGGCCGTCGGCCAGCTCCGAGGATTGAGTGCTTCTGATTGTGGTAGGCCGCCGGATGCCGGTCGCTCTGGGACAAAGTTCGGCCGCGCTGGTCATCCATTCCGCTCGCTGTGATAACGTTGACGCAGTAGGCACGCGATCCCGCATGTCAAGCGCACTATTTGTTGGAAACCCTTACCAATTTATCTCCCGTTTTCACTGGTTAATCTCTCTACTTTAATTTTCTGGAAGAATCAGGATTTGAACAAGATGATTTAAATAACGAAAAACTGCACCGGTCACTGCTTTTTCATGCTTAGTACAACGCGTTTCGACAATTTATTCTCATTTTCAAGTGCATTTATTAACTGGATTTTCTCATTTTGATAATACCGAAGGAGCTGTCTGTTTTACTTGCTAAAAACTTTCAACAGCCTAGATATTTCTTAATTTAAGACAATCAGTTTGGGCAGACTTTGCCGTCATCTTCAGACCTTAAAAATCTTTTGCTGTGAAACGAGTTCATTTTACGTCGGACCTCACGCCAAGTTGTCATGTGGATAAAAATCAGAAATTTATTAGAGGTTTGTCATAACTGGAATATTTAAAAACATAAAGCATCGTGTGCAAATGGCCATGTTCTGATTATTAAAACCTGAACATCACAGCGAAGTCTGTTGAAACAGGCTGTCTTAAATAAAAAAATATTTATGCGGTCTACGCTGTTGAATGTTTCGCATTTGTTTACATAAATATTTTTGGTGGTGTTTGCATGTGTTTCTTTCTGCCTCTCTTGCATTGTAGATGTTTAAAAAAAATGGTGCAAATGGCTCTAAACACTATGGAACATAACATCTGAGGTCATCAGTCCCCTGGACTTAGAACAGCTTAAACTTAACTAACCTAAGGACATCGCACACATCCATGCCCGAGACAGGATTCGAAACTGCGACCGTAGCAGCAGCGCGGTTCCAGGCTGAAGCGCCTGGGCGGTCGGCTGTAGATGTCTTTTTCAGGTTACACACACACACACACACACACACACACACACACACACACACACACACACGAAAACTATCACCATCACTTACACTGTTTGTTTTATTAATCAAAACATGCTACCTCAAAGAGACATCTATTAGTCGACCACAATATTATTGTATCTGGCAGAGAGAGCGCTTCGATTAGCTTATCGTGAATTTTTATCGTGATGTTTCACGAGGAAATGGTGAACCACTTGACAGAGTATGCACAACCGTCTTGAAATCGTTCACAAAGCGAAACGTTTTCCTTAGTAACCACTGTACTTGTTTACTGTGACGTTACCACTTGTTTCCGATAACGGTCAAGGGAGGCGAAGTGCAACAGTATCGTATGGGATAATATAATACAAGAGACGCAGAAAGTCATTCCTGCAAGCATCTCCAAAAATATTCTTGTAAACAAATGCACTTGAAAATGAGAATGAATTCTCGAAAAGCGTTGTGCAGTTTTTCTTTATTTAAATAATGAATGACAGTTGTAGGCTTTTCTAAAGCATCGAATATGATGAACGAAATTAAATTTCTTGAAGTCCGTCTTTAATAGGATGGTTGAGGGACTTCGGCAGTTCAATATAAGGTGTGAAGCGTCTATATTTCAAATTTTATTTTGCGAATGCGACCAATTCTAGTGTTTCACTATGTCATCTTCAGTCCCCCTGCCGACATATAGGAAGAATCCAATCTCATCTGCACTCTAAATATGACTCAGCATTCAGTAATTGGTATCCGTAGACTTCATTAACAAAGTGGTCCCTTCGTTAATCAGTTGCAAAATTGATGAACGAAGGGATCGAGTTGTTAAAAAAAAAAAGTCTACAGATAACAGTTACTGGCTCATATTTCGACTGCGCATGGGTTTGGATTCTCCCTATACGTCGGTCAGGGGGCCTGGAGATGGCGTAGTGAAACTCAGAAACTGCTCGCTTAAGTAAAGTAAAATCTGAAATATAAACGGCTGAAGGCGTTTTTGATTTGACATTGAAATTAAATTTGACATTGAAATTAAATTTGAACAACAGCTGTATGTCACTTTGTTATGAACAGTTTCTCTCACGTAACACACCACCCTCAAGTATTTATATACTGTGGAAACACCGCAATTAGGCACAGTGAACACAAACGAAAACAATCGTCACACAGCTATTCAACATTCCTTACGTCAGTTACTGAACATTAATCAAGTGAGGACAACTTTTATCTACATCAATGCCTCAGAACCATATCATGCAGGAAAGACACGTTTTGTGACAGAAGAACATAAGCCACTACATGTTGTCCATGTACTTTACCACATTAAGTCATTACCTTATTTGTGTGTTGGACGCCTTTCTGTATGTGATGGTTGCGATGGATTGATGTAAATGAAACTTGAAATCATCTGATACACGTCCTGTAACTGATGGAGTTTTCTTATACTATGTCAGGATTCTAGGATTCTTTTTGTTTGCGATCGTAGTGCCTAATTACGGTCTTTTTTATTGCGTATAGATGCCTGAGGATGGTGTATTATCTGACGGAAATGGTTGTTTGTAGCGAAGTGCCATACAGAAACAACCATGCTCATAGATTAAGAATAACGCTGATACATGGTGAAACAACGCTCTGGTGGCGGTTTGCGGGTTTGAATCACCTCGGGCTATGACAATGCGGTGCATTTGACCTGCGGTCGTCGCACGGTGGCGCTGGCAGCAGTTAACATACGCAGAGGTGTGTTGGTGCATGTTACAGTACAGTACAGCGAGTAAGTGTGCAGACGTTTTCAGACGTGCTAATGGTAACTGTGTGTTGAAAATGGCTCAAAGAACACATATTGATGACGCTATGAGGGGTAGAATACTAGGGTGACTGGAGGCTGTTCAAACACAGCAGATCGTAGCATGGGCCCTCCGTGCGCCACAAAGTGTGATCTCAAGATTATGGCAACGATTCCAGCAGACAGGAAACGTGTCCAGGCGCTACAGTAAGGGACGTCCACAGTGTACAACATCACAAGAAGACTGATATCTCAACATAAGTTCCCGCAGACGGGCACGGAGTACTGCAGGTAGCCTTGCTCGGGACCTTACCGCAGCCACTGGAACAGTTTTCTCCAGACACAAAGTCCACAGACGACTAAACAGACATGGTTTATCCGCCCGGAGACGTGCAAGGTGCATTCCACTGACTCCTGGTCACAGGAGAGCCCGTAAAGCCTGGTGTCAAGAACACAGTTATGGTCATTGGAACAGTGGTCCCAGGTTATGTTCACGAACAAGTCTAGGTATAGTCTGAACAGTGATTCTCGCCGGGTTTTCATCTGGCGTGAACCAGGAACCAGATACCAACCTCTTAGTGTCCTTGAAAGGGACCTGTATGGAGGTCGTGGTTTGATGGTGTGGGGTGGGATTATAATTGGTGCACGTACACCCCTGCATGTCTTTGACAGAGGAACTGTAATACGTCAGGCGTATCGGGACGTCATTTTGCACCAGGATGTCCGCCTTTTCAGGGGTGCAGTGGGTCCCACCTTCCTCCTGATGGTTGATAACGCATGACCCCACCGAGCTACCTTGAAACAGAAGACATCAGGCGAATGGAGTGGCACGCCTGTTCTCCAGACCTAAACCCCATCGAGCACGTCTGGGATGCTCTCGGTTGACGTATCGCTGCACGTCTTCAAACTCCTACGACACTTCAGGAGCTCCGACAGGCATTGGGGCACGAATGGGAGGCTGTACCCCAGCAGCTGCTCGACCACCTGATCCAGAGTATGCCAACCCGTTGTGCGGCCTCTGTACGTGTGCATGGTGGTCATATCCCATATTAAATGAATAGGAAGGTCAGCGTTGGCCGTAATATTGATGTTTTATTGATAACAAAATCGATTTTCAGTCAAATAGTGATCATCATTTTGGTTACTAATGACTTGATACCTATGTCTGAGTTTAATTTGTACACCAAAGCACTAAAGATGATCACTATGTGGTTGAAAATCTATTTTTCTATCAATAAAACATCAATATTACGGCCAACGCTGACCTTCCTTTTAATTTAACATATATGGTAGTTGTGCACACAACACTCCATTGAGTCGCCAATCAATATCCCATATTGATGTCGCGGTACATGCGCAGGAAATTGGCGTTTTGTAGCACATGTGTTTCGAGACGCTTTTCTCAACTTATCACCAATACCGTGGACTTACAGATCTGTGTCGTGTGTGTTCCCCATGTGCCTATGCTATTAGCGCCAGTTTTGTGTAGTGCCACGTTGGGTGGCACCACATTCTGCAATTATCCTTAATATTTGAGCATGAGCGTATTTTTCGAATCACAATTTTTCGAAAACATTTACAAGATGTTAATCAGCACTTCCTTAAATTAATGCGTAGACCGAGATTGAGACAGACTTAAACATTCAGGAAAGCTGGCTACTCGTGTCGCCGTTCCTCCCATCAACTCTAACATCGGTTTGACGCAGTTCCCCATTCGTGTCGCCTTGCCGTCTGCAAACTTCATTCATTTGCAACTCTGGTCGACGAGCTGCCTTAATAAACTTTTATGTGGACCTGCCGATGCGATTCTTTCCTTCCGTCGTTTTTTCATTTGCTCAATTTTCAGCAAAGACTCGTGGTACAATGTGTGAGTAACTACATTACCTGAAAAAAGCGAAGTACCCAGATAACGAAGTGGGATGTCAACTTCCGCATACGTATGCGACATCGCGGGTATGCAGATGGTTATAGCTTCGGTTTTATTCGACATCTGCATCGGCCACCAGAGTGCATTAGAGTTGTTCGTGTTCAGCGTTTTTACTACACGTGGTGGGATGTATATAGCCTGACCACGATATTATTGCACTTGGTTTCCAGTAGCTGTTAACGGAAACATACGGCGACTAAAGTAACGAAGTACAGTGGTGAGTAAGGAAAACGCATCACACTGTGAATGATTTGAAGACAGTTGTACAAATACTACACTACTGGCCATTAAAATTGCTACACCAAGAAGAAATGCAGATGATAAAAGGGTATTCATTGGACAAATATATTATAGTAGAAATGACGTGTGATTACATTTTCACGCAATTTGGGTGCGTAGATCCTGAAAAATCAGTACCCAGAACAACCATCTCTGGCCGTAATAACGGCCTTGATACGCCTAGGAATTGAGTCAAACAGTGCTTGGAGGGCAGTTGTACAGGTACAGCTGCCCATGCAGCTTCAACACAATACCACAATTCATCAAGAGTAGTGACTGGCGTATTGTGACAAGCCAGTTGCTCGGCCACCATCGACCAGACGTTTTCAATTGGTGAGAGATCTGGCGAATGTGCTAGCCAGGGCAACAGTCGAACATTTTCTGTACCCAGAAAGGCCCGTATAGGATCTGCAACATGAGGTCGTGCATTATCCTGCTGAAATGTAGTGTTTCGCAGGGATCGAATGAAGGGTAGAGGTACGGGTCGTAACACATCTGAAATATTACGTCCACTGTTCAAAGTGCCATCAATGCGAACAAGAGGTGACCGAGACGTGTAACCAATGGCACCCCATACCATCACGCCGGGTGATACGCCAGTATGGCGGTGACGAATACAGGCTTCCAATGTGCGTACACCGAGATGTCACCAAACACGGATGCGTCCATCATGATGCTGTAAACAGAATTTGGATTCATCCGAAAAAATGACGTTTTTCCATTCGTTCACCCAGGTTCGTCGCTGAGTACACCATCGCAAGCGCTCCTGTCTGTGATGCAGTGTCAAGGGTAACCGCAGCCATGGTCTTCAAGCTGATAGTCCATGGTGCTGCAAACGTCGTCGAACTGTTCGTGCAGATGTTGTTGTCTTGCACACGTCCCCCACCTGTTGACTCACGGATCGAGACGTGGGTGCACGATCCGTTACAGCCATGCAGATAAGATGCCTGTCTTCTCGACTGCTAGTGATACAAGGCCGTTGGGATCCAGAACGGCGTTCCGTATTACCCTCCTGAACCCACCGATTCCATATTTTGCTAACAGTCATTGGATATCGACCAACTCGAGCAGCAATGTCACGATACGATAAACCGCAATCGCGATACGCTGCAATCCGACCTTTATCAAAGTCGGAAACGTGATGGTAAGCATTTCTCCTCCTTACACGAGGCATCACAACAACGTTGCACCAGACAACGCCGGTCAACTGCTGTTTGTGTATGAGAAATAGGTTGGAAACTTTCCTCATGTCAGCACGTTGTAGGTGTCGCCACCGGCGCCAACCTTGTGTGAATGCTCTGAAAAGCTAATCATTTGCATATCCCCGCATCTTCTTTCGCGTCTGTAGCACGTCATCTTCGTGGTGTAGGAAATTTAATGGCCAGTAGTGTTCTATTGGTTCAGGGTATCCTAGTGAAATATGACGATGAAAACTCACGATAAGCCGCCCAAAGCGACCAGACTTCAAGGAGCAGCAATATTGTGGTCGGCCGATAAGGGCGGTGAACAGCGGCAGATGCGGTAGAGGTTGAGTGGTAACCGTGAAAGACACGAAGATGCTGCCTATTCAAGTGAGACAGCGTTATCAGTACCTGACCGAGTTCGAATGGGGCCTCATTGTGTGTCTCTATTTGACCGTCTCCTTGAATCGTTTGTATGCAGAACTGTGCGGCATTCGAACGTGACAGAGGCCATATTTTGGACTGCACGGGAACATGAGGACAAGCATACTTTTCGTCAAGCTTGTGGAAGATCACGTTTGACACCGCAAGAGAGAATCGCCGTATCGTCCACCAAGGACGTCGCAACAGGTTCATATAGCTGTGTCCGGCATCCGACTAAAGTAATCGCCTCTCTCCAACTCGCGCGTCATAGGTCGGAGAACAGCCGACAACACCACAACACGAGAAGCTGAGTTTGGAATGGTGCCGTGACCATGAAGCATGGACTGGTGACGAGTGACGTCGATTGTGTTTAGCTATGAATCGCAGTTCTCCGTTACCCTGGATGACCATCGTTGGCGACTATAGCGGCGAGCTGGGTAGAGGTCGCATTCTTCCGATGTTTTCGAGAGGCACAATGGTGTTTCTCTTGGCAACGTGGTGTCCGAAACCATTGGGTACGACTTCGAGTAGCGACTGAGCTAAGTGTGATGGCATAACGGTTCGTCGCGCAATTCTTCCTTCCCACGCTACAGTATTGTGATGCCTTTATTGCGGACGGTTATGTTCATCTACTTCTGGTATGCGTCTCTATCAATTGTGTGCGTGATGTTTAGACACCCTTGTGGTAAGCACCACACCAGATATGTCCCTCATAGTACACATGTCGAACTAGCTCGGACGTCAACTCCTTCCCAGTGCCTCTGTCCAGGATATCCAGGGCGTCTTACAACGGTTGTAGGCGAGCTTGCCTCAGGAGAGGATACAACGAGTTTAGGACACTTCCCAACCGAATCACTGGATGTATCCAAGCCAGAGGAGATACAAGGTCATACCGACAAGTAGACTCATACTGCCAAGTTCAGTTTGACTCGAAATTGCAAGCACTTAAGTTTCATCAAATACCCTCTCACCCCGTAAAGTTTCATATCGTTTCGTCCTCCCCTTCTGGGTGATCCATTTCCTTTATCAGGCAGTGTACTTCGTCTCCCATTCACAGGTTCTTTAACAGGCACTTTTTCACACTAACTCTTGTCAAGATGACTTCACTTCTAACCCGATCAACGCTGCTGACCTTCAACAGTCTCCTATGATGGCCCAATAAAATGCCTTCTGATCTTTTCACTTGTGCCTCCCGCATTGTCTACGTTTGGCAGCCGTTCAGAGTCCTGCTCCAATCATTAACCAAGAGGCCAGAAAACATTAACCGGAAGCTGTAGTTGCTGAGATTATCAGTTGTTTCCAGAGAGAACACTTTTCAGCAAATACATGCTACTGTATTTTCCTGGCATGTTCCATCTTTATCTGTTCCGCTTCCGAGATGACAAGGGACCATGTAAGACGCGGGTGTATTTTCTGAAGCTTATCATTAAGCCATCTAGGGGCATGCCTTGCGCATCATTATCTTTGTTTTCTTTTTGTTTCTATGCATACTGTAGCCACTGACCAGCAAAAGTTCCATTTCGTTAAGTACCAGAATCTGTTGCTGTTAACTTTCGGAGACCAATGCTACGTCATCAGAGAACCTCATCATTCTGATCATCTGCACGTGATAAACACTCCCAGCCAGAGATAGTTATTTAGTTCGCCCCATCACCTCTCAGGAAATCAATGAAATTCGTATATATCGCGAATTATCCATGATTCTGTTTCTTTCAATAAATGAGTGCGTTCATCTCGTTCAGTTACTGCTCAAATGGTTCAAATGGCTCTAAGCACTATGGGACCTAACATCTGTGGTCGTCAGTCCCTTAGCACCTAGAACTACTTAAACCTAACCAAGCTAAGGTCACTACACACATCCATGACCGAGGCAGGATTCGAACCTGCGACCGTAGCAGCAGAGCGGTTCCGGACTGAAGCGCCCAGAACTGCTCGGCCATAGCGGCCGACCAGCTACTGCTCAAAGCTTCTTTGTGGTAGATGTAAATCTATATTCAAACTGGGACCAAATGCGTGAAAACAGTGACATTCGTAACATCTGTATATTGTCTGAAGAAAGGAAGTTTTACTCTGGAATCAAACATACGATGTAGCTCTACTTCCTGACAGCTTGAAGTATTCATTGCAAAGGAATTCAAACCATGTGGTGCCGAGGGAAGGGGAAATGCCTGTGGCTATTTTTGTGCTTCCCTTCGGTTCCGCTGAAACAACAAATCGAGAAGAGCTTCGAACATCTTCCGTGCATGGAGAAGAAAAGTTGTTCACAGTGGAGCTATCGGATTCAATCGTACTAGTAGGGTAAAACAGACACATTCATCTGTTTTTTTAAAAAAAAGGAAAAAGAAAAATAGACTTATGATTGTAATTCTAATCAATGTGATGGACTACGACAAGTAACAGAACGCAACATTTTAGTTCCGACTGAATGAATACAGCAAACTATCCTAACAACTGATACAATCATTAAATAATAAACAGCGCTGAAAAATCGGGAAAGAGAGCACAGACAAATATTAGGATACTAAAATACAGCAAAGAGACACCTTCAAATTATTATTTATATTTGTTGGTAAATCAAGATTATACATCAAATTTGATTTTCATTTTCCATTTCTATCTTTCGTTCATAAATATTTTTCAGTGTTTCTCCTAATAAACATCTGAATTCCTTGTATCCATTTGGATGGTGGTCTGCCTCTTTCCTTCCTTCCCGGAGGTTCCTATTCCACGATTCGTTGTGGCAGTGTCATCTGACATCCTTCACGTGTGTGCACATCAGAGTTGATTTTCTTCTGCAGAATCAATAACAGGACTTCAGAGATTTATTTTCTTACCGATGATTTCATTTCCGACCCTTCCCATTCTGGATATCATTGCAGACCGTGTCCAAAAATCCATCTCATTTGCCATGGACTGCGATTTAACTGTCCATACTTCTGATCCGTACATCATAATGCTTCTAATACTTGTTTTGAAGATTTTTTCCTTTCGTTTTTTTTCTAATCTGTTGAACGTATAAAATACCATTTAATGTTCGAATAGTGAACTTTTCTAGATTCAGTCTTGAATTACTTTCCTTATCGTGTTTATCCGAGTTCTGTGATTCTTAGTCCTACATATTTATACTCCTGAGTATGTTTAATCGTTCACATTCATTCCTGGACTGTCAAACATTAATTTTTTGCTCCTATTACTACGTATTTTGTTTCATCCATGTTAAACAGAAGGCCCCACTTTTCAGAAGAAAAGTGGGGCCTTCTGTTTAATTTCCTAATGATATATTCAGTGTCTTCCTCATCTACTAAAATTAGGTGTTGAGCAGCAGATTGTGGTGAATATGCAATACTATAATTTACTGGTATTCTTAGATTTTTTTCTTTTAATTGTCCCAGCGCTTTCCCTTGTATATTTCATACAGTGTCGGTGATACACACTCCCATTATTCCTTTATAACAGAAACACTGCTAACGTTGCCATTAACGTAAGGGGGCAGGTTACACTTAACAGTTAATTAAAAGATTTTGTAATAATTTGATATTTTGCAAAATACCCCACCAACATTAATTATGAAAAATGAAAATTTTGTAATAACACAAATTAAGGAAGCTTTCATGCCACATTGATCCACATGTAACAAAACTGGTTTCTGAAATACCATGTCTGGAAAATAAGCTGTACACAGTGAGCTGTCAGAGTATTTTCAGCTTACTTTAATATAATATCCAAACATTCATTATTATTCTAATTATTTGTTTCGCTAATTTTTTGTTTATGTTTTAAATTATTTTATGTTTCAAATTCTTCTTTTGTCTTAAGTTTACCATCTCACATACATGTATTTTCTTAACTGAAAATTATAGGCTGATACAAAACATTACAATAATTAGTCTGTAAAGAAGTGCTTAAAACATTTTTTTTTTACACACTGCACATAAAAAATTCTTCACGTAATGAATACGACCAACAACACAATATAAAATAAAATTCAGGAGGATTCTCAAACTGGTGGGCGAGCCTCCAATGATCTAGGAATATGCCACTGCCTTTCGTATCGCTCCCGTAGCGATTGCGAATGAAGAAGTAGACTGAAAAGAGCGCGCACAGAGGCTTTTAAGCATTCTTCACGCGCTCCGTACGTGAACGGAAAGGAAAGAAACCCTACGCACGGTGCAATGGGAAGTATCCTCTACCATGCACTTCACTGTGCTTTGTAGAGTATGGATGACGTGTAAAGTTGTCACGTTGTGGACAAAATACAGGAGTACGGAACGTTGGCTCAGCTTTTGTGCCTCGATTCGAGTAGAACCCTACACGTATCTCTTAAAAGGGGTCGAGTCGAGAGATGTATACGCAACTTTAGGAGCATTCCAGAAAGTGTTACAAGCGCATAGCTACTCGTAATGTTTATAAATGATGTGTTGCATAACGTCGGAAGCTCGCAGATGGTGCCGTTGTATTTAAGAAACGCCACCAAACTGTACCGTATCGAAGACGACGTAAACGTCGACGAAACGAAGTATATGATTCTACGTAATACCTTACACGACTACCTGCAGTGTAATCAGTCTTCTTAACTTCGCGCAGCTAGGCTACTTCCAAAAGAGCAGCTGAGCATTACACCTAGTATAAAAACAAACCACAGCATCATTAAATCTGAGTGTTTGCCTATCATTTTAAAAATAAGTCTACACGATGCCAAAAATGTGAACTGCTGAAAGACAGCATGGACAACTGTATGAAACCAGTCTTTGAACTGAAGACTACAACATCAACAATAGCAACAACAAATTAGATGTATATGGTAATGAGAACAATTTGCATACATTATTTCCAATAGAGCATGTTACCTGGAAGTATCAATGCCCAAAAAAGGTGCATGGATGAATAGGTGCCACAATAAAAGTTCAGTGGGTGAAAAAAATCGTTGCATTTTACGCTATTGCTTGTGAAATGTCTTATAAAGACTCCATTTTTGCACACAGCACAGAAAAGTTCCACATTTTCCGCATTTTAAAGTCGACTATATTGAGAGCAAAGTCTAAATCTTCCCTTTTGTCCCATAATGTGACCAGTGATCAAAATTCCCATATCGGACACCATCCGCTGGCACAGGAGCTTCAGTTTTCTTCTTCTTCTTCTTCTTCTTCTTCTTCTTCTTCCTGTCTTGTCCATCCAATACTCAAAGCTAGGGCTTCCTCTTCCCAGAAACGGAAGTCGATCTGCAATGTCCCAGGTAAGATTTCGCTAACACATTTGTGTAACGACTGACCTTCAAGACCTCCTCTTTCCGTTTACAAGCAGTTTTTGTACACAATAAAAAAACAGCGCCACAAAATCTAAAGCAGCTGGTGCACGGGAAACCGATGCTCACATAATCTTGCACGCTGTCTGCACACTATTTAGAAACTTTTCAACAGAGACAATAGAATATTGCTGTATATTAAAGCTTAAACGTTGCTTGCAAATACCATTAACAATCCAAGGACAAATTTGAAAAATGTTGCAGGAAATAGTTTGCAATCTTGAATTTGGTTGAGAGCAACATTGCCAAATAAAGGATTAAGATCTTTACCTCTCTCGCAGCTACCCTGCCGCAACCCCCTTTTCTTCTCTAGAAAAAAAAAAAAATCTTGGCAAGCAGCCTGCTTCACCAGGCATATCAATTTAAATCAAGTCGGCACACGTGATGTGAAGTGACCAGTAGCAAGTTCAGGCACAGTCATTTTCGTCGTGTCTCCTGAAACTCGTGTCAGATGATACCTCTCCGCCGGCTCAGTTCCAGAGTAGACTATCAGATAAAATAACCGTTCATAGGTGCGACACACTACACTTATAACTTCCACGACTTACAGGTTTACCCTCAGCGAATTTTATGAGACGGTATTCGTTACAAGGCAACCCCTAAAACACATAGAAACCATTGAAATATGCTAACTCAGAATGGACGATTTGGTATTGGAAACCTGCTCCTCTACAACGAGAATCCAATGTGCTAACGTCAGCGACACTTGGCTGTGCAATCTCTCACGTGTACGAGATTCCGAAGCCTATAGGCTTTCCGTGACTCCTCGAAAATGTATCGGGTTACGGAGAAAAAGCAGTATCAAATTCTGACATCGAAATCCAACACACGTAACGCTGTTCGCATACACTCACTCTCTCTCTCTCTCTCTCTCTCTCTTTCTCTCCCCTCCACCCTGCATGGCGCACAGATTTCGTTTACCCGTGCAGCATTTCTGTGCGCTCTCAAAGCGAGCTCTCTCGTACTACTCGCCTGTCTCAGAGGGAACGTATTTGGAAGAATAAATTCTGTAGTATTCCGATTGAGTGATTTGGAGACCTGTTTAGAGAATTTTTGGGGCTTGAGCGCGACACCGAAACAATGTTATCACAGTGAATCATAATAATGACTTCTCGAAAAACCATTTCTTCTTAGGGAATATCTGTCTCTGTACATTGATTTCTCTTTACTTCTAATCCTTCGTTTGGTCAGTAACAATTTTCGTCCTCCGCGTGTACTTATCTGCAATTCTGTTGTATATCGTCGACATCTATACTGTTTTACACATATTTTTAGTACAATACACGTACAAAGATAAAGGAGGGTAAGAAATCAAACGAAATTAACTTCTCTGTATAGAGCCATTGGACACCACGGGTACGTTATACCAAATTAGCCAGAAAATATTCCTCAACTAAACCAGAAATTCTGTCACCGCAGCTCGTATTAGATGGTGTATCTGCCCATTTTACGCCGGAATGTGACTGCAGAAACAGGACACACTAAATCCAAGACTTGACCTTATTTATGTTGCGGCACCTACGCTTTTCTTCCTTACGGTGGCGTTCCATATTCGACGATACCAATCGCCGAGGAATTGTCGTCCGCTATCGCTTTATTTCACGTAGACATCTTACAAAGAGTCGTGTATGACATGATGGCCTTTGACACTGTAACGTATCCTTACTTACTAGCAGGATAAAAAGTGAAAGAAGTATTTAAATCTGGTAAAAAATATACAGTCATCAACATAGGCTTGCCTCGGCGAAGACACATCAGAAATATGATGGTACAATGCCGTTACTACTTAAACAAGCATCGAATAATCTCCAGCTATTTTATTATATTTCATCACCTTCGATGATTTACGTATGCCATCGCTCGTTTCTTGTCCTCTTTATCTATCATCTCCGATGGCGATGTTACATCGTCATTGCTGCACAGCACTGATCGTGAAAAATATTATAATGACTTCCACACACAAAGCGGTAATAACTATAGAATCGGACTTCGTAGTAAAGAACGCAGAGGTTCGACTATATATGCACGTAAAACTTAAACGACGCGATAAGCTATCGGCCGTTTTGCTCTCTAATAATGTGTGCACTACCCTGATACGCTGACCTGTACTGTGAAACTCCAATAACAAAATTAATGTATTGTTTAGAACTGCTACTACTAACAACTGTAGACACATATAACAGAAAAGGGACAGTTATTATTCAATAATAATTAGAAATTGCACCGGACCCAATACGTACCTCTGATCGCTTCTCAAGTGACAGCTGAAGTGAATTACAAGAAAAGGAAGCCCTCCTTCCCGAGTTTTTGTTTTTGTTTTTGAAAAAACTGAAAGAGATTGAGTTATCTTTCGCATTTCTTGTTTACACAGTCTGCGGGCTACACCCAATATTAGTTCTCTTGCACATAACATGTTTCTTTTCCATTACACAGTTCTCACAGACAGCAACTATTTCGTCGTAACGTAAAGAAAACCAAAAATAATTCATCTTTTATAAGACATGTTTGAATGACTGCTGTGGCTTGTTGCACTCCAACTGCCTGACGCAGGTCAAAAATATATGTCATCCATCCTCACTTCGTTTTATGTATTTCTGGACAGCTACAAGGACACAGACGTAATACTCTCTCTGTCGTCTTGCTTAGAGAAGGGAATGAGGTTGTACTACGGCAGTGTTAGCGCGAGAGATCCGTGTTATCGCTTCACAAATATTCTTCGTGCCAGAACAAACACTTAACTGGGCATGTTTACTCGGCCGAAATTTCTCACCACAGACTTCATGTTCATAACGTGGCGCCATACGTGTTAACTGTCGCGGTTTAGTTTTCGGGGATGAACATTGACAAACGACCCCCGTAGAAAACAAAAGGTCTGTCTCAGCACGACTTATGTTAGGCTTTGGAGTTAAATAGAAAACCCGTCCCATGATTTGTTGAGATCGTACACCCTGAGGTCAGTTTGGTGGAGTCCTCCATTCATGCCAGCTGCCACTTATCCTCTTAATTTCGGCGTAACCGCTGCAGACCAGTCCAGCGTCATATCCAGCTCTAGCTCTGAGATGCTTCCCCTCTATCACCCTTTAAAGCACTTCAAATAGTTTAGTTGCAACAGAGATCACAGCCGTAATGAACTTCTTGAAACAAGTAAGTTTCCTGCATTGTCTGTTGTTCGTTTCCATTTTATTGTAATTAGCATACTACGACGTTCCGGCTGTGTAGCCATTCTCACGCAAATGTTAAATCCGTTAACTACGTGTTTTTTGAGTTGCAGTCATTTTCTTAGGTAGTCCGTGGTTGGCCGGGCTTGAAAGTTATAGCCACGATATCCGGTATGGTACAGTACAATACATGAAAATGAGATAACGGGTTAAACATTTTATTTTACAATACCTACACAGCCGAAATGTCGTAGTATGCAAAATGAAAATAAAATCTAAATGAATAACAGCCGATGCCAAAACTGTATTTGTTTCAAGACTTACAAGTATTGTTTTCGGGGGTGACATATGTCAATGTTGGCCCAATCATTCTCTCTGTTTCATGAAGTCCTCCACGACATGTTTTTTTTTTCTCATCTGATCGTCGCCAATCCTTTTATTTCTAGCTCAGTCAATCTATCTAATCCTCAAGAGTTCCCTGGAACTGGGCATTTTAGAGGCTTGTAAATGTTTTGTTTCTCTCTTACCTGTTTCAACGTGTCGCACCCATACCAAGCCGTGCTCCAAAAATAACATTTCAATAAATTTTTTCTGGTCTCAAGGATTATATTTTAGATGTAATCAGTAGATTCTGCAATAGGAAGCTCTCATTAATGTGTGCCATCCTTGCTACTAGACTGTATCTTACTTATCTCTTCCTTTTTTCCTCTCTTCTAATGTCGTGATAGCAAAATTCATTTAGAAGTTCAGAGGTTGCTGTCCAATTTTAACACTTAGCCATCCAGCATGTCCAGGACTTTAGTTTTCTTATTGTTAAGGTATATAACAGACCTGAGTCGAAATAAGGCCTCGAGAGTAGACAACATTCCATTAGAACTACTGACAGCCTTGGGAGAGCCAGTCCTGACAAAACTCTACCATCTGGTGAGCAAGATATATGAGACAGGCGAAATACCCTCAGACTTCAAGAAGAATATAATAATTCCAATCCCAAAGAAATCAGGGGTTGACAGATGTGAAAATTACCGAACTATCAGTTTAATAAGTCACGGCTGCAAAATACTAACACGAATTCTTTACAGACGAATGGAAAAACTGAGAGAAGCTGACCTCGGGGAAGATCAGTTTGGATTCCGGAAAAATATTGGAACACGTGAGGCAAAACTGACCCTAGGTTAAGGAAAGGCAAACCTACGTTTCTAGCATTTGTAGACTTAGAAAAAGCTTTTGACAATGTTGACTGGAATACTCTCTTTCAAATTCTGAAGGTGGCAGGGGTAAAATACAGGGACCGAAAGGCTATTTACAATTTGTACAGAAACCAGATGGCAGTCATAAGAGTCGAGGGACATGAAAGGGAAGCAGTGGTTGGGAAGGGAGTGAGACAGGGTTGTAGCCTCTCCCCGATGTTATTAAATCTGTATATTGAGCAAGCAGTAAAGGAAACATAAGAAAAATTCGGAGTAGGTATTAAAATCCATGGAGAAGAAATAAAAACTTTGAGGTTTGCCGATGACATTGTAATTCTGTCAGCAGCAGCAAAGGACTTGGAAGAGCAGTTGAACGGAATGGATAGTGTCTTGAAAGGAGGATATAAGATGAACATCAACAAAAGCAAAACGAGAATAATGGAATGTAGTCGAATTAAGTCGGGTGATGCTGCGGAAATTAGATTAGGAAGTGAGACACTTACAGTAGTAAAGGAGTTTTGCTATTTGGGGGGCAAAATAACTGATGATGGTCGAAGTAGAGAGGATATAAAATGTAGACTGGCAATGGCAAGGAAAGCGTTTCTGAAGAAGAGAAATTTGTTAACATCGAGTATAGATTTAAGTGTCAGGAAATCGTTTCTGAAAGCGTTTGTATGTAGTGTAGCCATGAATAAAAGTCAAACAAGGACGATAAATAGTTAAGACAAGAAGTGAACAGAAGCTTTCGAAATGTGGTGCTACAGAAGAATGGTGAAGATTAGGTTGGTAGATCACACAACTAATGAGGAGGTATTGAATAGGATTGGGGAGAAGAGGAGTTTGTGGCACAACCTGACGAGAAGAAGGGGTCGGTTGGCAGGACATGTCACCAATTTAGTATTGGAGGGCAGCGTGGAGGGTAAAAATCGTAGAGGGAGACCAAGAGATGAATACCCTAAGCAGATTCAGAAGGATGTAGGTTGCAGTAGGTACTGGGAGATGAAGAAGCATCAAACCAGTCTCAGGACTGAAGAGCACAACAACAACATAACAGGCATCAGCTAACGTACGTCGCATTTCTCGGAACATCCGGATCTGTTCCTATTCACTCTGCTGTGTCGTAAGCAAACAACTCTGCTGCTAGCTTCACGTCCCTGACGATATTGTTTTGGAGAAGCGGAGCAATTCTTAACCGGGTTACCAGCCCTCAGCTGCCGATAACTGGGCAGGTCGTCTTCACTGATAACAACTGTGACGCAACATCATATGTTATGGAATCTGACATGTTTTCACGAATGTTCTCAACGCTTTCGGAAGGGTGGATGTGCTACAATCCAAGGCCTTCCAGACAACACTACAGGAAACTCAAGATTTGCTACTGAATGTTATTCTCGCGAGTTTGCAGTAACAATGACACGGTTCATTGACCACTGAGAAGTGGCTGGATGGATTTAAAATTTCTGGGCGCTAAACAACTTGGTCATCAGCGCCCTTTCACAAGATCGTGGTATTATTGAGTAATAATTGTCTTTTTCTGTTAAATGTGTCTGCAATTATTTGTAGAATCCGTTAGAAAGAGTACTTTTTTTCTGGAAAGCGATAGCCACAGTAACAGAAAATATTACAAGTTCCAGTAGCTCCAAGCACGCCTTCGTCCCACAAGCTGCCGTTGGGAGAACCGACAATTCGACCATGGCGTACATCTTTACGAACTCCACGAAAGGACGAAAGTTGTCCTCACTCGCCTTCGTGTGGGCGACTTGCCCCGTGACTCTTGCGGCAAGAAGATCCGCCGGAAATTGGCGCTTGCTGCGTCATATTCACGTTGCACCATATGTTAACCTCTCGTGTGTTGTATGGTGATAGGAGGGAAGCCTTTGGTCTATAGAGGGACTAAAGCCATAACGAAACAGTCGCACGACATTTGACATTTTGTGTGGCGTCAGGACTCCTGTCCAGTTTAACTGGACGGAGGTTGGCTCAACTTTTCAGCTCCGTGAACATCCAGCCTTATAAAATGAGATTTTCACTCTGCAGCGGAGTGAAACTTCCTGGCAGATTAAAACTGTGTGCCGGACCGAGACTCGAACTCGGGAACTTTGCCTTTCGCGGGCAAGTGCTCTACCATCTGAGCTACCCACGCACGACTCTCGCCCCGTCCTCACAGCTTTACTTCTGCCAGTACCTCGTCTCCTATCTTCCAAACTTTACAGAAGGTCTCCTGCGAACCTTGCAAAACTAGCACTCCTGAGAGACACAGAGTACGCGAAGGAAGTTGCCCCCCGCCTTGCAGCGGTGTACCGTAAGTCTCTAGAAGCGCGTAGCGTTCCAAAGGATTGGAAAAGGGCACAGGTCATCCCCGTTTTCAAGAAGGGACGTCGAACAGATGTGCAGAACTATAGACCTACATCACTAACGTCGATCAGTTGTAGAATTCTGGAACACGTGTTATGTTCGAGTATAATGACTAGAAATCTACTCTGTAGGAATCAGCATGGGTTTCGAAAAAGACGGTCGTGTGAAACCCAGCTGGCGCTATTCGTCCACGAGACTCAGAGGGCCATAGACACGGGTTCACAGGTAGATGCCGTGTTTCTTGACTTCCGCAAGGCGTTTGACACAGTTCCCCACAGTCGTTTAATGAACAAAGTAAGAGCATATGGACTATCAGACCAATTGTGTGATTGGATTGAAGAGTTTCTAGATAACAGAATGCAGCATGTCATTCTCAATGGAGAGAAGTCTTCCGAAGTAAGAGTGATTTCAGGTGTGCCGCAGGGGAGTGTCGTAGGACCGTTGCTATTCACATTATACATAAATGACCTTGTGGATGACATCGGAAGTCCACTGAGGCTTTTTGCGGATGATGCTGTGGTATATCGAGAGGTTGTAACAATGGAAAATTGTACTGAAATACAGGTGGATCTGCAGCGAATTGACGCATGGTGCAGGGAATGGCAATTGAATCTCAATGTAGGCAAGTGTAATGTGCTGCGAATACATAGAAAGATAGATCCCTTGTCATTTAGCTATAAAATAGCAGGTCAGCAACTGGAAGCAGTTAATTCCATAAATTATCTGGGAGAAAGCATTAGGAGTGATTTAAAATGGAATGATCATATAAAGTTGATCGTCGGTAAAGCAGATGCCAGACTGAGATTCATTGGAAGAATCCTAAGGAAATGCAATCCGAAAACAAAGGTAGTAGGTTACAGTACGCTTGTTCGCCCACTGCTTGAATACTGCTCACCAGTATGGGGTCCGTACCAGTTAGGGTTGATAGAAGAGATAGAGAAGATCCAACGGAGAGCAGCGCGCTTCGTTACAGGATCATTTAGTAATTGCGAAAGCGTTACGGAGAACTCCAGTGGAAGACTCTGCAGGAGAGACGCTCAGTAGCTCGGAACGGGCTTTTGTTAAAGTTTCGAGAATATACCTTCACCAAAGAGTCAAGCAGTATATTGCTCCCTCCTACGTAAAGCTGTGGAGAAGGGGCGTGAGTCGTGCTCGGGTAGCTCAGATGCTAGAGCACTTGCCGCGTAAGGCAAAGGTCCCAAGTTCGAGTCTCGGTCCGGCACACAGTTTTAATATGCCACGAAGTTTCATCCAGCCTTCTTATTGACTTCCACTGGTTTATTACTTCTTTTAATGTTGACCACTGAGCGAGTAGACTACGACAAGCGCTCCATCTGTTCCTGGTAATATGAACCATTCGTGTCGTGATGACTCCATTTACTAGCTCACAGCCTTGGCTGACCCTTGCAGTTGATCCCAGCTAACGTAACGTCCTGTGTCTAATTAGATTAACTTTGAAATATTGAAAGCTAGTTATCGACCTCAGTCCGAAAGATGCTCTGGCACAGTAGTAGTTCAAACGTTACAGAAATGTTATTTCCAGTTACCTGGATCAAATATCAGATTTAAACAAATTTTTATCATTTTAATTCGGCCGGCATGAGTGTGAAACGTGACGGTGCACTGTTACTGGTTCAAATGGCTCTAAGCACTATGCGACTTAACTTCTGAGGTCATCAGTCGCCTAGAACTTAGAACTAATTAAACCTAACTAACCTAAGGACATTACACACATCCATGCCCGAGGCAGTATTCGAACCTGCGACCGTAGCGGTCGCTCGGTTCCAGACTGTAGCGCCTAGAACCGCTGGGCCACTCCGGCCGGCGCATTCTTCCTGATCAGATGGTTATATGCAACAATTCTGAATTAAAACGAACTACGTGGAACAGCGCAGTGATTCTTATCTGAAGTATTATTTTATTTTTTATGATTTAAATAATAATAATAATAATAATAATAATAATAATAATAATAATAAACTACACCTATCACTTGTAAGGACGTGTAGGTAACTGGTGCAGCTTTTCGTGATTTAAATTATGATTGACACAGTTGGAGACTTTATCGAAAGCATCGACTACAATAAACGAAATTAATTTTTTGTTTTATATTCGTCTGAAAAACAGCGTCGTCTTGTAATAGACGTGTGCTTTGATTATCTCCAAATAGTTTTCTTATTGTTTTGTCAGGCCTATAATTTGTCTAGCTAAGCACCTTCGTAACTGGATTGATAATTTTTTTCATACGTCGAATGAAGACCGGGGCCACACCATCTCCAATAGGATGTTACCTCACAGAGTATTGTACTGGTCTAATCAACCCTCCGGTTGATGGTAGTTTTACTTTTTACAAGAGTGGTCGTCAACTTTTTTCCCGTCCACTAATCGCGAATTTAATAGGAGTGGTGCGGGAAGAGGTGGTGGGAGGAATGTTTCTGATGGACTACGAATACATCGTCACACACCGTCCATTGGTTTCCTAATTATAGTTGTAGATGAAGTGCCAACGACCTTGCTGCAGTGATAACGCCGGTTCCCGTCAGACCAGCGAAGTTAAGCGCTGTCGAGCTTGGCTAGCACTTGCACGGGTGACCGTCGGGCTCTGCCGAGTGCTGTTGACAAGCGGGGAGGGCTCAGCGCTTGCCGGTTAACTCAGGACCTGAAACTTCCTGGCAGATTAAAACTGTGTGCCGGACCGAGACTCGAACTCGGGACCTCTGCCCTTCGCGGGCAGGTGCTCTACCAACTGAGCTGCCCAAGCACGACTCACACCCCGTCCTCACAGCTTTACTTCTGCCAGTTCCTCGTCTCCTACATTCCAACTTGGTAGAGCACTTGCCCGCGAAAGGCAAAGGTCCCGAGGTCGAGTCTCGGTCCGGCACACAGTTTTAATCTGCCAGGAAGTTTCATATGAGCGCACACTACGCTGAGAGTGAAAATCTCATTCTTGGAACTGAGGAGTTACTTGGCCGAGAAGTAGCGGCTCTGGTCACGAAAACTGAAAACGGCCAGTTTGTACTGACCACATGGCTCTCCATATCCGCATCAAGTGACGCTTATCGGCTGAGGCTGACACGGCAGTTGGTCGGTACCACTGGGCATTACGAGTCCTGTTCGGATGGAGTTCAGTGTATTCGTAGAAGTATTACATTGATACAATAGCAGAGATATCTGCAACTGCAGATCAGACTCAAAAGCAGCCAAGTGCCTTGATGTGACCACTTCTAACGGTTAGCATCTAATTCACAAACTGACAACAGTGAAACTCTGGGGAGCTGAAACGTTACCACCACCTGCTTGATAGTGTGTTGCTCCGTTCTAGAACAGACAATTTACATCTACATCCATACTGTACAAATAACCGCAAAGTGCATGGCAGACGGTATATTCCACTGTACCGGTTTTTAAGCTTTCTTCTAGTTCCATTCACGCATGGAGCGCGGGAAGAATGATTGTTTGAATGCCTCAGTGCATGCAGGAATTACTCTAACCTTATCTTCACGATCCCTCTGTGAGCGATACGTAGAGGGTTGTTATATATTCCTAGAGTCATAATTTAAAGCCTGTTCTTGGAACGTTCTTAATACATTTTCTCGAGGTAATTTAAGTCTATCTTCAAGAGTCTGCCAGTTCCGTTTCTTCAGCATCACAGTAACATTCTGAAATGGGTCAAACAAACCTGTGACCAACCATGCTGACCTCCTCTGTATATGTTAAATATCCCCTGTTAGTTCTATTTGGTGCGGGCCATATTCCAGAATGGGTCCCCCGAGTGATGTTCAAGCAATCTCCTTTGTAGACTGAATGCATTTCCCCCGTTTTATACCAATAAACCAAAGTCTACCACCTGCTTTACTCACGACTGAGTATGTGCTCGTTCCATTTCATATCCCTACAAAGTTTTATACCCAGGTATCTGATGGATTGGCCGATTTCAACAGTGACTCATAGCTATTAAAGGCATATGTTTTTCGTTTTGTGAAATGCACAACTTTACATCCAGAACCTATAAAGCAAGTTGCCAATTTTGCACCACTTCTAAATTTTATCAAGACCTGAGTGAATGTTCGTGCACCTTATTTCAGACAGTACTTAATTATACAGACATCAAAAAAGTTTTGCATCACCCAGGTTCCCAGAACTCCTGAAGATAGACGTTGACCGTGGATATTGTATCACAGAGAGATTCGCTTTGCCGACCGGAGTGGCCAAGTGGTTCTAGGCGCTACAGTCTGAAACCGCGCGACCGTTACGGTCGCAGGTTCGAATCCTGTCTCGGGTATGGATGTGTGTGATGTCCTTAGGATAGTTAGGTTTAAGTAGCTCTAAGTTCTAGGTGACTGATGACCTCAGAAGTTAAGTCCCATAGTGCCCAGAGCCATTTGAACCATTTTTGAGAGAGTCGCTTTAACTGTTCAGAGTTGGCACTAAACCCGCCCAAAGATGTAAACAACCATGCATGAGCAGCGCCTATTAGAAGGGGGGGGGGGGGGGGGGGTCCGACAGCCGATCAGTTCCAGTCATTCCACCAAGAAGGAGGTACGCGGCTTGTGTTGTCTGTTGTTCAACCATGCCTACACGACTAATACTGCGGTTCGATCGCGTCCTCATTGTTACTTTGTGCCAGGGTGGGCTCTCAACAAGGGAAGTGGCCAGGCGTCTCGGAGTGAACCAAAGCGATGTCTTTCGGACATAAAGGAGATACAGAGAAACAGGAACTGCCGACGACATGCCACGTTTGGGCCACCCAAGGGCTACTACTGCAGTGGATGACCGCTGGCTACGGAGGAACCCTGACAGCAACGCCACCATGTTGAATAATGCTTTTCGTGTAGCCACAGGACGCCGTGTTACGACTGAGACTGTGCGCAATAGGCTGCATGACGCGCAACTTCACTGCCGACAGCCATGACGAGGTCCATCTTCGCAACCCCAGCGCCATGCAGCACGCTACAGATGTGCCCAACAATATGCCAAATGGACCGCTCAGGATTGGCATCACGTTCTCTTCACCAATGATTGTCGCATACGCCTTCAACCAGACAATCGTCGGAGACGTGTTTGGAGGCAACTGCCAATCCCAGCGAGGCCGCCGGATCTCTTCCCAATTTAAAACGTTTGCTGCAAGTTAGGCAGGGCCCTCTAATCAACTGGGGATTTTGACGACCTAACGCGCCAACTGGACAGAATTTGGCACGATATCCCCCACGAAGACACCCAACAAATTATCAATCAATGCCTAGCTGAGTAATCGCTTCCTTAAGAGCCAGATGTGAACCAACGCGCCGGCAGGTGTGGCCGAGCGGTTCTAGGCGCTTCATTCCGGAACCGCGCGACCGCTACGGTCACAGGTTCGAATGCTGCCTCGGGTGGGTGTGTGTGATGTCCGTAGGTCAGTTAGGTTTACGTAGTTCTAAGTTCTAGGGGACTGATGACCTCAGATGTTAAGTCCCATAGTGCTCAGAGCCATTTGAACCATTTTTTGGACCAACGCGTTATTGACTTTCAATTTGTGAAGTTCTTTTTCTTGACTAAATCATCCAATTTCTGTGAAATTTTAATCAATTCTTTCGTTATGCGACTTTTTTGTCTTAGCGTGTACTTCCGCTATCCGCGGTTATACAAATGTGGTGAGAGGGTACAACACCCATCCAGCTATTCTAATTCAGAATTCCCCTGAGTTACAGCGAATGCTGGGACAGTTCTGGTGAACAAGACATCTGCAGTTTCCTTTCCAAACGTTGTCCAAACGAGGTAGTACTGTGTCTCTAATGAGGTGTTCGTCGACGGGCCGTCAAACTTTTTTTTTTTTTTTAATTCTGTGATGAACGACCCCGATATTAGGTCTGATAAACACCGGACCAATTACTCCAGTGTGTTCTGTGTTCGACGCTGGAGGCAGCCGCCGCTGCCGTACTGAATGACCGCGCACAGGGTCGAAGGAAAGACCCCTGACATATGATTTAGGAACCAGAACAAAAGCTCGAGCTGTCCGACACTTTGTCACTGAGTTCCAAACGCCAACCAGCTGGCGCGCGCCGTCCTTGACCGCTGGTATTCTGGGCGGAGAACACGACGGCTGTTACCGAGCGAGCAGCGGCACTTTCACCACGCACCGGTGCGCTAAGCGAGTATCTTGCAGGGGTAGCCCCGCAGATCGGCCACCAGCATTCCGTGTACGCCAAGCATAGAGACAGCAGTGTTACGACAGTCAACGAACCGTCGCTGCCACTGCTGATTATTCACTGGCTCCGCAAAACTACAATGTTTCAAGAAGAAAAGGGTGTTTCACTCTCTCGGGTTACCACCGTACGAGCTGACAACAGTAATACAGACAAATCTAGTTACAAACTCACCAACATGTTGCAAGTATCCTGAAGCTGGCACCGATTCCCGCTTTCTGTTTTCCATCTGTTCCGATCATGCCACTCTCCTTGTAGTCCTCCGCCATCAATCGCCAACCGCGCTTCTCGACTCCAGCTCCTCCAAGGTCGTCCATACTTTCTTCTTTCCTCTATGGTCCGCCACCACATTTCCTTTGGCCATCGACTATCGTCCATCCTTTCCAGATGTGCATACCATTTTAGGCGTTTCATCTCTATGCTGTCCATTATTGATTTATCGACACCCATAGCCCCTCTTATGTTGGTATTTGATACACGGCCCAGCCTGGAGATGCCACAACTTTATCCCCAGAAGTCCATCCCTAGCGCAAGAAACTTTTTTCTCTGTCGCTTATTTAGTACCCACGTTTCTGCTCCCTGCGTACCGACGTTTTCAACAACTGTTCCTTTTTGTTATTTCGAAGGACCACGTACAGTGATCGTATGGCCCTCCTACCCCTCCCTATTTAATTATTTATGTCATTCTCACTTTTTCTGTTTGATAACATCATAACCCCCTCCCCCTCCCCCCCCCCCCCCCCCCTTCACCCGGTATATAAAAGACTGACTGGCTTCATCCTCCAAGTTTTCTGTGTCGCCAACCTTCAGGTATTCGGTTTTTGTCATGCTTACGGTGAGGCCCCATCTTTCATACTCCTCTTTTGACTTCCAAAGCTTGTACTCAGCTTCATCCTTGTCTCCTCCAACGATGACCTAGTTATCAGTGAACACGAGTGTGTAAAAGATTTCGGCATTCACAGGGACTCCAATGCCTTCACACATGTTCCTATGGATTTTAAGTGTTTCCTCCACATAGATTTTTAAACAGAGTCTGTGCTTGGTGTAGCCCTTTTGTAAAGGGAAACTCCAGAGACACCAAATTTCCTACTTTGACGGCGGTCACACAGTTTGTATAGAATTGTTTTACTGCTTTGGTGTAAACGGTTGATGCGCTACGGTTATTCATACTTGCCGGCAGAAAACGTTACAACCTGCAAGACAAAATTGCAGAGAGTGCTCAGCGATATTCGAGTACTGTTGATACGTAGAGAAAACAGAGCGCAAGGTATTTTATAACAGTCCGACGTTTATGCATCAGGCAGTAGCTCCGCAGGGAGGGCAGAAACAACTGATAATAAGAACATAGAAAATGAGGGGACGTCAAATCGAGCAAACTTTCCAAATAACAACAGGTTGGGAACGGCCCATTTCGGAGCTACGGTCGTAAAACGACAGCGAATTAGCGACGAGCGAACGTGTTTGGGTGCGTCTAGCATTGCGGTTTTTTTCCGACTGTGGTGCTGCTGAGGCGTGTTCATCCGTATACTATGTAAGCGTGTGACCCTAAGATTTCTTTATTAGAACACTGCATTTACAGTGCCTCATGTTCACTATTCTATTGTACTGCTGTTTCTTCAGTACAACTTATTATTTCAAAAACTTAATGGCACGGCGGTACCTTTACAAGACTCTTCCATCTGGTATACAAGATATGAGCCAGGAGAAATACTGCCATATTTCATGAAGAACGCAGTAATTCTAATTCCAAAGAAGGCAAGTGCTGTCAGGTGTAAATATTACCGGACTATCACTCTAGAACTCCCCCTATGAATCATGGACCTTGCCGTTGGTGGGGAGGCTTTTATTCCTCAGCGATACAGGTAGCCGTTCCGTAGGTGCGACCACAACAGAGAGGTTTCTATAAAAGACATATTTACGCCAGTGACTGTACACTTTCTATATTTTGTGAAATAAAGAAAGTATTACAGTCACTGGCGTAAATATGGTGTCTTTTATAAAGTTCTACATGACTGTGAATCCAGGTACAAAAAGAGAGGTTTCTGTTGAGAGGTCAGCCAAACGTGAGGTTCCTGAAGAGGGGCAGTAGCCTTTTCAGTAGTTGCACGGGCAACAGTCTGGATGATTGACTGATCTGACCTTGTAACATTAACCAAAACGGCCTTGCTGTTCTGGCACTGCGAACGGCTGAAAGCAAGGGAAAACTACAGCCGCAATTTTTCCCGAGGGCAGGCAGATTTGCTATATGGTTAAATAATGATGGCGATCTCTTGGGTAAAATATTCCAGAGGTAAAATAGTCCCCCATTCGGATCTCTGGGCGGGTACTACTCAGAAGGACGTCGTTATCAGGAGAAACAAAACTGGCGTTCTACGGATTGGAGCGTGGAATGTAACATCCATTAATCGGGTAGGTAGGTTAAGAAATTTAAAAATGGAAATGGTTAGGTTAAAGTTAGATGCAGTGGGAACTAGTGAAGTTCGGTAGCAGAAGGAACAAGACTTCTGGTCAGGTGAATACAGGGTTATAAACACAAAATCAAATAGGGTAATGAACCAAGGTGATGTTCTTGAGGACAATATTATGAAAATGGGAGAGGATGTAGATGAAGATGAAATGAGAGATACGATACTGCGTGGAGAGTTTGACAGAGCACGAAATACCTAAGGCCCCGGGAGGAGACAACATTCCATTAGAACTACTGATAGCCTTGGGAGAGACAGCCCTGACAAAACTACCACCTGGTGAGCAAGACGTAAGAGACAGTAAAAGTACCCTCACTTCAAGATGAATATAATAATTCCTATCCCTAAGGCAGCAGGTGTGAAAATTACCGAACTATCAGTTTAATAAGTCATGGCTGCAAAATACTAACACGAATTCTTTAAAGACGAATGGAAAAACTGGTAGAAGCTGACCTCTGGGAAGATCAGCATGCATTCCGTAGAAATGTTGGAACACGCGAGGCAATACTGACCCTACGACTTACCTTAGAGTGAGGAAAGGCTAACCTACTTTAATAGCATTTGTAGCCTTAGAGAAAGTTTTTGACAATGTTGACTGGAATACTCTGTTACAAATCTGAAGGTAGCAGGGGTCAAATACAGGGAGCAAAAGGGTTTACAATTTGTACAGAAACCAGATGGCAGTTATAAGGGGCTTGAAAGGGAAGCAGTGGTTGGGCAGGGAGTGAGACAGAGTTGTAGCCTATCGCCGATGTTATTCAATCTGTACATTGAGCAAGCGGTAAAGGAAACAAAAGAAAAATTCAAGGTAGGAATTAAAACCATGGAGAAGAAATAAAAACTTTGAAGTTTGCTGATGACATTGTTATTCGGTCAGAGAAAGCAAAGTACCTGGAAGAGCAGTTGACCGGAATGGACAGTGTCTTGAAAAAGAGGATATGAGATATACATCAACGAAAGCAAAAAAGAATAATGCAATGTAGTCGAATTAAATCAGGTGTTGCTGAGGGAATTGGATTAGGAAATGAGATGCTTAAAGTAGTAAATGAATTTTGCTGTTTGGGGAGCAGAATAACTGATAAATGGTCGAAGTAAAGAAGATATAAAATGTAGACTGGTAATGGCAAGGAAAGCGTTTCTGAAGAAGAGAAATTTGTTAACATGGAGTATAGATTTAAGTGTCAGGAATTCGTTTCTGAAAGCATTTGTATGTAGTGTAGCCATGAATAGAAGTCAAACAAGGACGATAAATAGTTAAGACAAGAAGTGAACAGAAGGTTTCGAAATGTGGTGCTACAGAAGAATGCTGAAGATTAGATGGGTAGACCTAGTAACTAATGTAAGGTACTGAATAGAATTGGGAAGCAGAGAAATTTGTGGAACAACTTGACTAGAAAAAGGGATCGGTTGGGAGAACATGTTCTGAGGCATCAAGGGATCACTAAAGAGGGTAAAAATCGTAGTAGGTGACCAAGAGATGAACAGACTAAGCAGATTCAGAAGGATGTACGATGCAGTAGATGAAGAAGCTTGCACAGGATAGAGTAGCATGGAGAGTTGCATCAAACCAGTCTCTGGACTGAAAATAACAACAACAACACTTTAGAAAGTCATGGTTTAAAACCAATGACAAGAATTATTTACAGAATAACCGCTAGAAGCCGAACTCAGTTTGCGCTACAGATAAATGTAGGAATACGCGAAGCAGTACTGACCATACGACTTATCATAGAAAAAAAGTTGAGGAAAGGCAAAACTACATTATATTAAGTGTAAATTTATAGAAAGTTTTCGACAATGTTGACTGAAGTATATACTTTGAAATTCACAAGGTAACAGGGATAAAATATAGAGAGCGAGTGTTTATTTAATACTTGAACAGAAGCCAGAGGGCACTTATAAGAGACGTGGGACATGAACGGAGAGCAGTGGGCGAGAAGGCAGTGAGACAGGTTTGTAGGGCTGACCCCGATGTTATTCAGTCTGTACACTGAGCAAGCAGTGAAGGAAGTGAACACGAAAACTGCAAAGGAATTCAAGCTCAGGGAGAAGGAATGAAAACTTATTATGTTTGCAGATGACACTATAATTCCGTCATAGACGGCAAAGGAATTGGAAAAGCAGTTGAACGGAGTGGAAAGCGTCCTGGAAAGAGGTTACAGAATGAACATCTATAAACATAAAAAAGGCCAGGCGAATGTAATCCAATTACAGATGACGCTGAAGGAGGTAGATAATTAAATGTGAAGATATACCTCGTATATGAGTTTTGCTATTGGGTTAGCAAAACAACTGATGGTGGCCGAAGTAAAGGGGATATAAAACGCCGACTGGCAGTAGCAAAAAAATCTCTTCTGAAAAAGATGTATTTGTTAACTTCTACTATAGGAAATCTTTTCTGAAGGTATCTGTCTTGAGCAGCCTTGTATGGAAGTGAAACGTGAACTATTAGGCGTTCAGACTAGAAGACACAAGCAAATTTCGAAACGTCGTGTGCAGAAGAATGGTGAAGATTAGACGGGTAGTTAATGACGCGGTACTGAATAGAACTGGGGAACAAGAAATTTATGTGACAGATTGACAAAAGAATCGGTTAACAGGACACATTCTGAGACATCGGTGGATCGTCAGTTTGGTAATGGTAGGAAGTGTGTGTGGTTAAAACTTTAGAGGGAGACCAAGAGAGGAGTACAGAAGCACGTCCGAATGGATGAGGGTCGCAACAGTTATTCCGAGATGAAGAGGCTTGCACAGAATAGGTAGCGTGGCGAGCTGCATCAACCAGTAATCGGACGGAAGACAACAACGGTACTGATTTAATCGTCTCATTTTACCCAGTGAACATCGCACAAAATTCATGTCTAACGTTCAAATGTGTGTGAAATCTTATGTGACTTGACTGCTAAGGTCATCAGTCCCTAAGCTTACACACTACTTAACCTAAATTATCCTAAGGACAAACACACACACGCATGCCCGAGGGAGGACTCGAACCTCCGCCGGGACCAGCAACACATTCCATGACTGCAGCGCCTCCGACCGCTCGGCTAATCCCGCGCGGCTCATGTCTAAAGTAACTATTCACAGCAGGAATTTAAAGATTGCCTAGCTTTGACTGATCGTCTCCAACCACTGTATTCGGCTCATTTTAGTATTATCTGTGCCCTTTATCACAACAGGGATAAATTAAGGAAAGTCAGTGAAAATGCGTACACTTCAGCGAGCTCGTCACCTGTTCCGACCTTCAGTTGTCTGGAAAAAGTTACACGATTCGACATCTCCTACCCTGCTCTGCTGTGATATTATTTCTTGTTGTCTGCCCTCCATTGTATACACAGTGTTTCACAATTCATGTTACACACTTCTAGAGATTGTAAAAGGGCTTAGTTTTACATAGGTACCCCCGTCCGGAAACGATGTCAGGCGACGTTACAGAGGGTCAAAGTCATAGACGCCGGCGCCTGTAAATGTACGCATAAAAGGTGATTCCTTGATATTGTTAAAAACTTTCTGAGATGATGGAGAAGGTTAAATGTATCAGTTTGAGGTAAGGGTCTCTGTACTGGAAACGAACGAGTCTAAAATGTTAGTGAAAACTGTTCTGATACCTCTGACAATGTAGTACACGTACTGGTACTGTTGTTGCTAAGTCTGTAGGACAGGCAACTTTCAGAGGTGGTAATGTGGACCAATACAAGGAAGAAATGCCCAGTAAACATGGCTCTAAAATGCATACCCTAAGAGCTATGAGCACTTGTTCAATAGAGTGGGGTTGTTCCACGGTGCAAGGACCCTTACCTCAAATTGATAGATTTATCTGTCTCCATCATCCCTGAAAGTTTGAAACATCATCGCGGAATCGCCCTATACGTGCATACATACATACACATGTGCTGGCCCCTGTAACTTGGACGCTCTGTAGCGTCGTTGGATGTTGTTTCCATACATGGGTTCCTATGTAAAATTTGATCTCCTAACGTCCCTCTACAACCTCCATAAGTGTGTATCATGAGTTGTGAAACATTATGTATATGTATGACCGTACTAGAGCAGTTCGCATAAACTTAAATAAAACTGCCCATATCGGGATGGTTGGTTTCAGCATCGAAGTACATTACTACGCATCGTCCTTTTGGAAGTAGTATGCACTTCGCTCGACCTTTCAACTGACTGATCCACCCAGCTTTAGGGTGACCCAGTCGACGTGAACTTACGACTCACGATGAAACTTGGCATTTTTCAGATTAATATACAATTGCCTGCAGTTAAAGAAGCGATAACCATCAACCTACGGAAAAATAACCTAAAAATATCACTAGGACTGGATGGAATGCAGTCTAGATGTGCGACACGAGCCACAACTTCAGAGAACACGGAAACATAGCTTTATATTGCGAGTTAATCTTAACGTGTTTAAGGGCACAAAAGGTTGCGAAAGTTTGTTACACTAGAAGAAACGTCCGTTTGTATCGCGAACAGAAAAAAAAAGGCAGGGATGTGTGAAGCTGTTTACGATGGTCCATATAAGCTCTGCTTCAAATTAATATTATTCCTACAAAACTGTTGCAACCTCTGTCTTACGAAGTACCGTACAGTGGCTCGCCAAGCGAAATTTCGGATACACGAATACAATGTACAACAATACAGTGTTTTGGTTTTTATTCATATTTAATCGTCATCCCATTCGTCTCCACTTTCTTCCTCGTCACCACCATCTTCAGAGTCTTCTTCAACTGCGGTGCCATCTATTAGCATCAAGAACAATAACCACAGAACCACTGCGAGAAGCAACATATCTATTAGCTCGATCTGCGAGGACACCTTCGGCCAAACAAAGTTACTTTTCTTTCGTGACCTTAAATGATCCAATTAGCCATGATCACCTGTAAGAAATATATATCCAGTTCCACCTTTGAAATGATAATACAAGCATGAAACAGAGTCTGCTGATTTTATAAAAAACAATTTTAATTGGCCTCAATGAAAACTGAAGTACAATTACAGCACGAAGAAGAGCAACTCTAAAAGTTTCTCTCACAAAAGCCATTTCTACAGGTAAAAGCGAAAATATTTGTAATACACCTCCCTTGCGCTGCACTTTAACTAGTATACCGGGAATGTAACGTTTACGTTTGCACTCAGTAATGATACATTTCTCGTGATTGTGAAATTTGTCAAACTGTCGAGTTGTTTGTTACAATACTGCAGTGCCTACACTATATGATCAAAAGTATCCGGACATCCCCAAAAACATACTTTTTCATATTAGGTGCATTGTGCTGCCACCTACTGCCAGGTACTCCATATTAGCGACCTGAGTAGTATTAGATACCGTGGGAGAGCAGAATGGGGCACTCCGCGAAACTTAAGGACTTCGAACGTGGTAAGGTGATGGGGTGTCACTTGTGTCATACGTCTCTACGCGAGAGTCCAACACTTCTGAGCATCCCTAGGTCCACTGTTTCCGGTGTGACAGTGAAGTGGAAACGTGAAGGGACACGTACAGCACAAAAGCGTTCAGGCCGTCTGTACACTGACAGAGACCACAGACAGTTGAAGAGGGTCTTAATGGGTAATAGGTAGACATCTATCCGGACCATCACACAGGAATTCCAAACTGCATCAGGATCCACTGCAAGTACTATGAGAGTTAGGCGGGAGGTGAGAAAACTTGGATTTCACGGTCGAGTGGCTGCTCATAAGCCACACGTCACGCCAGTAAATGTCAAACGACGCCTCGCTTGGTGTAAGGAGCGTAAACATTGGACGATTGAACAGTGAAAAAACGTTGTGTGGAGTGACGAATCACGGTACACGATGTGGCGATCCGATGACGACGTGTGGGTATGGCGAATACCCGGTGAACGTCATCTGCCAGCGTGTATAGTGCCAAAAGTAAAATTTGAAGGCATGGTGTGGTCGTGTTTTTCATGGAGGGCGCTTTCACCCCTTGTTTTACGTGGCAGTATCACAGTACAGGCCTACATTGATGTTTTAAGCACCTTCTTGCATCCCGCCGTTGAAGAGCAATTCGTGGATGGCAATTGCATCTTTCAACACGATCGAAAACCTGCTCATAATGCAAGGCCTGTGGCGGAGTGGTTACACGACAATAACATCCCTGTAATGGACTGGCCTGCACAGAGTCCTGACCTGAATCCTATAGAACACCTTTGGGATATTTTGCAAAGTCGACTCCGTGCCAGACCTTATCGACCGACATCGATACCTCTCCTCAGTGCAGCACTCTGTGAAGAATGGGCTGCCATTCCCCAAAACACCTTCCAGCACCTGATTGAACGTATGCCTGCGAGAGTGGAAGCTCTCTTCAGGGCTAAGCGTAAGCCAAAACCATACTGAATTCCAGCATTACCGATGGAGGGCGCCACGAACTTTTAAGTCATTTTCGGCCAGGTGTCCGTCTACTTTTGATCACATAGTGCATATTGTTAAAAAGAACGATCCAATGTTCCTTTGGACATGCACTCGTGTCCGAAGGAACAGGAACTGCGGCCACTATAGCGGTTATGAAATACATGAAACGTTATTGCAGTTGTGAATACTAACAAGCATCAGCTGTATAAGGGAATGACGACAATGACAATTTGTGCCCGACCGGGACTCGAACCCGGATTCCCCGCAAGCGTGTCAATCGCTTTGGCTATTCGTGCACAACTCCCGGCCAGACCCAAATTCTCATACGTCCGAAGGAAGACTGCATCCTTTTTCTTAACAACACAGGCACTGCAATATAGTATTTATACGCCGATACCAGTCAGCGATTTTCAATTAATATGTCCGCCCCTGTGCGGGAATTACATAATGTGTGCACGAGTATAGGCTGTGAAGTTTAGGTGATGGTAGTTCGTATTCGCAACTACGATAACATTTCATATGGTCCTTCGTTAGTTACCTGTTCCTTAGACCATCTGAACGATTCTTTTATCGAAATGCCGTGGAACAAATTATTTTACAGGATTTGTATATATGATTAGAGTTAAGATTATGAAACACGTATTATTTTTAGTTGTGGTCGTGGCACAAAACATTTTTTTTACTAGCTAGTTTTGAATATTAAGTATGGTGCTCTAATATCTCAGGATCGAAGATAACACTATCAAAAATCGTTGTTAAGAGGCAGTGTGGAAGACACAGTTCTTCGCATAGAGACACAGAGAGCTATGCATACGAGAGAAGAAAAGTAAGGCGTCGTGCCTGATGGTTCAGCGGTAAACCCGTGCCTAGAAACCGTGAAGGTCGCTGGATGTAATTCCGGCCGGGCCACGGAATTTGTGAGATTGCCTTTCCACTAATCTTATCATCGCTCAGTGGTGTTCCCCTGTAAGATAACTGGGGATAGGTTAGGGCAGACAAGACGCTGGTGTAACATCCAATTGAAAGAACTGCACCACACCGTCGAACCACACAGAAGTATCACATGTGGAAATGAGGCGACATCAGAGTCAAACCTCCCCACTGAAACGTGGATTGTATGGGCCAGGTGGGATCGGGGGCCCAGTCCCTTGGTGAAGGCATTCGTTTTTATTTTCAGTACTTCAGTTACTTACGCTGCAAATAGCCCGGAATAATGCTCAGTATATTGTATATACACTCCTGGAAATTGAAATAAGAACACCGTGAATTCATTGTCCCAGGAAGGGGAAACTTTATTGACACATTCCTGGGGTCAGATACATCACATGATCACACTGACAGAACCACAGACACATAGACACAGGCAACAGAGCATGCACAATGTCGGCACTAGTACAGTGTATATCCACCTTTCGCAGCAATGCAGGCTGCTATTCTCCCATGGAGACGATCGTAGAGATGCTGGATGTAGTCCTGTGGAACGACTTGCCATGCCATTTCCACCTGGCGCCTCAGTTGGACCAGCGTTCGTGCTGGACGTGCAGACCGCGTGAGACGACGCTTCATCCAGTCCCAAACATGCTCAATGGGGGACAGATCCGGAGATCTTGCTGGCCAGGGTAGTTGACTTACACCTTCTAGAGCACGTTGGGTGGCACGGGATACATGCGGACGTGCATTGTCCTGTTGGAACAGCAAGTTCCCTTGCCGGTCTAGGAATGGTAGAACGATGGGTTCGATGACGGTTTGGATGTACCGTGCACTATTCAGTGTCCCCTCGACGATCACCAGAGGTGTACGGCCAGTGTAGGAGATCGCTCCCCACACCATGATGCCGGGTGTTGGCCCTGTGTGCCTCGGTCGTATGCAGTCCTGATTGTGGCGCTCACCTGCACGGCGCCAAACACGCATACGACCATCATTGGCACCAAGGCAGAAGCGACGACTCTCATCGCTGAAGACGACACGTCTCCATTCGTCCCTCCATTCACTCCTGTCGCGACACCACTGGAGGCGGGCTGCACGATGTTGGGGCGTGAGCGGAAGACGGCCTAACGGTGTGCAGGACCGTAGCCCAGCTTCATGGAGACGGTTGCGAATGGTCCTCGCCGATACCCCAGGAGCAACAGTGTCCCTAATTTGCTGGGAAGTGGCGGTGCGGTCCCCTACGGCACTGCATAGGATCCTACGGTCTTGGGGTGCATCCGTGCGTCGCTGCGGTCCGGTCCCAGGTCGACGGGCACGTACACCTTCCGCTGACCACTGGCGACAACATCGATGTACTGTGGAGACCTCACGCCCCACGTGTTGAGCAATTCGGCGGTACGTCCACCCGGCCTCCCGCATGCCCACTATACGCCCTCGCTCAAAGTCCGTCAACTGCACATACGGTTCACGTCCACGCTGTCGCGGCATGCTACCAGTTTTAAAGACTGCGATGGAGCTCCGAATGCCACGGCAAACTGGCTGACACTGACGGCGGCGGTGCACAAATGCTGCGCAGCTAGCGCCATTCGACGGCCAACACCGCTGTTCCTGGTGTGTCCGCTGTGCCGTGCGTGTGATCATTGCTTGTACAGCCCTCTCGCAGTGTCCGGAGCAAGTATGGTGGGTCTGACACACTGGTGTCAATGTGTTCTTTTTTCCATTTCCAGGAGTGTATTAACGCGTTCCTAAAAGGCATGAAAATGAAAGGCGAAGCAAAACTTGGGATTGCTAATAAATTGCCAGGAAGGCATTTTAAGGCGTACAGGAGAACTTCTTGTATGAAATTAGATAGTTTTATTATTTTACAGTAGACGATTTACACGGGCTGGATTGAAACCGTTAAAACAGGGGAATCAGTGATTTTCTACGTATCTTGCACACTTTATTAACGCCGCATTTTTACATTTACATGCTGGCTGCAAAATTTCTATAGAAAAACAAACTTAATTTACATACATAGATGGTTCTCGTTCATCGCACAGTTTGCGGCAGACCATGCCGAAAGCATTATTTTTCCAAATATTGGCGACGATAGCTGGTGACGTACAATGGGATGTATTCTGCCTCCCCGGGATGTGGTTTCTTTTTCTTTCGGCGAGATAACAGCAGTTGTGAAGCTTTTTGATCAAGTTCTTTGCCTCACGCTAAAAATAGACATGGCAGGGTCGCACGAACAGAGTGCTATTGTGAGAGCCACTTTAATATTCCACGACGACAACCCTTCATCTTGAAAAATCTCTTAGTATTTGTGTGGGTTTCTTGTCCTCCCCAGTTACGAAAATATTACTAATATAGTATACTGAGCTTTACTTTGGTTTATTTACATCTTATAAAATGTACAGATTGAAAATTAAAAAGAAGTTTCCGCATCCTCGAATTACCGTCCTCACGTCTTTCCGCTGCGGGCAAAATTGCTATTTTTTCTAAACGCTTAGTCATCTGGAGCTTCAACTTCTGTCACTTTCGCTCTTGGTCAAGCCCTATATACGTACCATAAATTGGGATGAAAATGTTGAAGAATAGGTATGGCACCATTATAAGTATTCAACACTTGGCACGGCTTGAATAGGACAGGGAGACGTCGCTTTCAACTACGAGTTGATTTTACATCTTTCAACGTCTCTTAAGGCACAAGAGGCTGCGTCTGTTTCTTACACTACAGGAGACGTCAGTTTATGAGTATCGTGAACAAGAGTACATCAAATACACAATGTGTGAGGTACTTTACGATGGTCCGTTTAAACTCTGCAAGAAATAAATGTTATTCTTTAACAACTGTTGCAACTTGTGTCTTGCTAATAAAAGTACTGCACAGCGGCTCGAAGTAAAAATGTAGAACATGACAGTGTTATGGTTTTTATTCATATTCATTAGTTGTCAAACTCGACTTCACTTTCTTCCTCGGTATTATTTTGGAAACCAGATGACCACTTAAAACTTACAGAAGACTAGGGAGGAACTACCCCAGCGTGCGAGATTTGTAATGCTAGGCCACTGTTTTGCTATCGTTCTGTGAGAGACTTCCATGTTCTGCAGAGACGTCACACGACTTCGGCTGTGCGCATACGAGACCGTCAGTAACAGCCGATGATGATGATGATGACGATGTTCAGTTTGTGGGGCGCTCAACTGCGCGGTCATCAGAACACGTACAAAGTCCCAATTTTTACATAGTCCTTTTTTTTTTTTTACTCAATCCAATCTAGCCACTGTCACGAATGATGATGATGATGAAATGATCAGGACAATACAAAAACCCAGTCTCAAGGCAGAGAAAATCCCCAACCTGGCCGGGAATCGAAACTAGGACCCTGTGAGTCAGAGGCAGCAACGCTCGCCACCAGACCACTAGACCCGAGTTCAAATTTGAAGCAGCTGTCATCCACCAGCTGTCGGCCGCGAGCTGCCATAGATATTAACTGCACTTCGTTATTCGCCTTCCACCTAAATATGACAAATAGCTCTGGATCTTGAAAGCTCTCCGAAGTTTTATATCTCCAATTCGCCATGTTTTTTCATACGTTATCCGCTACTGCAAAAAAACTACTGAAAACGTTGGTATTGAACGAATCAGCATGTACTTGAGTGTTGTAAGCTGCCCCTCTACTTTATTGTTTTTTTATGAATGATGGATGTTTGCTGTAGTCTGGCTAGCTAGGGAAATTAGGCATCGGACATTGATAATTAGCCAAATACAGAGGGACTGCTCAATCTCAAAGGTACACGCGCCAGTAATTAAAGTTCTGATCGTGAGCCTAAGATGCGTGCCGTATCTATTCTCCCACATTGTACTACGATTCTGTCTCTTCCAAAGCATTTTTATTATGAATGAAGAAGTTTTAATATGTGAACACTTTTGTACCATATAGTTATTTTATTCCATTTTGTAAATTCAAGTAACACGTCCCAACTGGTTCAGACTACATTCACACAACAGTTACTCATTTATCACAATCTTGTACAAGTAGACCATTGCCGGTTCATTACTGTCACCTCATCATTCATAACAACTCTTCCGGTTACGAAATATTCAGGGTGTTTAAAAGAATGACCTTATATCAAAACTGCATATTTTTTGATAAAAACATATACAAACATGGGATCAATTGCAAAATCCTCACAAAATCTTTAACATTTAGCCGTGCCGTTACAAATGCTCTATCTGGCCACCAGCAGGAGCAAGAACAACATACAGACGATAGCAAAATTGACATAAGCTGAATACAATGGATCTGCGTTTACATATGTTATGGCGGCTGCTATTCTGTTCTTCACTTCTGTGTTACTAGGTAAAGCGGAGATGATCACACTTTCCTTCACATATCCCCACAAGAAAAAATAATGCAGCGTCATGTATGGCGATCTTGAAGGTCAAGAATGAAGGGCAGTGTCTCGGGGTCCCATGCGCCCTATCCAGCGTTGAGACGGAGTGTCATTGAGAAAACTATGTACATTGTTGTTCCGGTATGGTGGAGCCCCATCCTATTGGGAAATGAAGTCATCGGTGTCCCCCTGAAGTTGTGAAGAGTAAAAAAAAAAAAAAAAAAAAAAAAAAAAAAAAAAAAAAATTGTACTCATCTGAAGATAGCTCATTCCAGTGCTGTGCTTTCCTCGAAAAAGCTAACCATACACTTTTTCGCCAGAAATGGCACAAAAACCATTCACTTTATGTGATCCTTCTTTGGGTGCACGCGGATGCCAGAACGCCGACGAAAAGCACGCTGAACCGAAAACACTGTCGCACTCTTTCCAAACTGCAGTGCACAAAACCTCTCCTATGAGCAGACGCTGTCTTACTTCTGACTGATTGCCAACTGAGAAGGCGCATTGTCTGACATCTTACGGCGATTTGCTGAAACTCGAAGCCATTTCCATTCAAACAAGACACATTTCCTTGCCGGCACGTCCAATATTTCGTAATTATTACTGTCCACAACCAGGTCACTTTTTTTTCAAATACCCTGTAATACTGAGCTCTAAAATTCTACACTTGCTCACACATATACGCGTCTTAACTCTGGTGTGACTATCATCAAAATCTCTCATTGTTATGAGACCTGCCCTGTAAGCATGCTTCGGCTGGACTAGCAATATTCCGCAATATCCTACAACTAATGATAATTAATCGAAACCCTCAGCTGCCAACAGGTGTTGTTGATATACCTCAATGGGGACAGCTAACAATGTGTGCCCCGACTGGAACTCGAACCTGGGTTCTCCTGCTTACATAGCAGACGCTCTATCCATGTGAGCCACCGAGGGCACAGAGGATAGCGCGACTGCAGGGACTTATCCCTTGCACGCTTCCCGTGAGACCCACATTCCCAATTGTCCACAACCTACATTCGTAATGTTCCTTTTTTACGCGCGATACGCCTAGCACGAGCTCCCAACACGTGCACTACAGGCTTGCTCAGACTCGACTGACTCAATTCTTCACCCCAAAAGATGTCCAGGCGCCAGTCTCTTCCTTCTAGAACTATGGGGCATCCCCGTCAGCGATGTCGCTGTGTCACAGTCAAAGAGTGTAACAGTAAGGTCGAGCCTTCAATTATAAGATCGTTATATTTACCCTTACAATGTCAACTGCCTGACAGCACAGATCTCATACAAATTATATTGTCTTAATGAGGCACATTCTACGTAGTAGATACCTGTAATAAAGTGGTTGCATCAGTACGTCTGGCCATTAATAAAAAGTTTTTGAATAAATTTAAATATTATTTAGCTCCGCTAATATGTCTTTCAGTGACCCCTATGCGATGCTTTGACGCGTGACGAGGAACCCTCGTCGTCTGTTGGGCGAGTGATCAAAGACCGAGATCACTCAAGATAAACAACAGAGTTCAGAAATATCTCTCTGACTTTGTAATTACAGCAGCGTGAGTTGCGTCAGAGGAAACACGGTCATTTGTTTCGTTGACGCTCTGACCTGTGCGTGTTTTCCTAACTGGACGTGAAGGAAACCAGTCGGTCAGGTCGCGGAAAGCAGCCAGGGATCTGGGCCGACAGCACTCCTGTATGCGCCGCGGATGAAAGCTGCTTGCGTAAGAATATTTGCGTGTTGGAAAGGCGGTCGCTAAGAGAGAAAGTTGCCACGCACTCTTTCTGCACTGGTAATTAATTAGAATGCCCGTCGTTGCTCGTTTGTGACTTCCTCTCAATGTGCTGTATACTCTTCGCGACGAAGTTTGTCTCACTAACCGGCAACGCAAATAAATGAGTGTGCAACATTTGGAGTACTTCAGTAGGGTCGGTGTAAGGGTATCGTACCCCTACAAATATGCCTCATATCGTGTAGGGCTCCGCGGGTACGCAGAACGGCCCACAACTCGCCGTGGCATGGACTCGACTGATGTCTGAAGTAGTGCTGGAGGGAATTGACACCATGAATGCTGCAGGGCTGACCATAAATCCGTGCGACTACGAGGGGCTCGAGATCTCTTCTGAACAGCAAATTGCAAGGCAACCCAGATGTCATCAATAATGTTCATGTCTAGGAAGTTTGGTGGCTAGCGGAAGTGCTTAAACTCAGAATAGTGTTCCTGGAGCCACGCTGTAGCAATTCTGGACGTGTGGGATGTTGCATTGCCCTGCTGGAAATGCCCGAGTCCGTCTGAATGCACAATGGACATGAATGGATACAAGTTATCCGACAGGTTGCTTACGTATGTATCACCTGTCAGAGTCGTGTCTAGACGTATCAGGTGTGCCATATCACTCCAACTACACGCCCCACACCATTACAGAGCCTCCACCAGCTTTAACAGCCCCCTGCTGACATGCAAGGTCCAATGATTCATGAGGTTGTCTCCATCCTCCATCCTCTCGAAACAATTTGAAACGACACTCGTCCGACCAGGCTTTGTGTCATGCTTTGTGCCGTGCCGTTATCAAGGGCACACGAGTGGGCCTTCGGCTCCGAAAGCCCATATCGATGATGTTTCGTTGAATGGTTCGCACGCTGACACTTGTTGATGGCCGAGCATTGAAATCTGTATTAATTTGCCAAACGGTTGCACTTCTGTCACACTGAACGATTCTCTTCACTCGTCGTTGGTCCCGTTCTTGCAGGATCTTTTTCCAGTCGCAGCGATGTCAGAGATTGGATGTTTTGCGGGATTCCTGATATTCATGGTACACTAGTGAGATGGTCGTACGGGAAAATCCCCGCTTCGTCGCTACCTCGAAGAAGCTGTGTCCCATCGCTTGCACGCCGACTACAACACAGTCTGAAACTCACTTAGATCTTGATAACCTGAAATGGTAGCAGCAGTAACCGATCTAATAACTGCGCCAGACACTTGTTGTCGTACACTATGTGATTAAACGTATCCGGACACCCCCCAAAACATACGTTTTTCATATTAGCTGCATTGTGCTGCCACCTGCTGCCAGGTACTCCATATCAGCGACCTCAGTAGTTATTAGACATCGTGAGAGAGCAGATTTCGAACGTGATCAGATGGAAGGGTGTCACTAGTGTCATACGTCTGTACGCGAGATTTCACCACTCCTAAACATCCCTAGGTCCACTGTTTCCGATATGATAGTGAAGTGGAAATGTGAAAGGACTCGTACAGCACGAAAGCGTACAGGCCGACCTCATCTGTTGACTAACAGAGACCGCCGATAGTTGAAAAGGGGCGTAATGTGTAATAGGCAGACATCTATCCAGACCATCACACAGGAATTCCAAACTGCATCACGCTCCACTGCAAGTACTATGACATTAAGGCGGGAGGTGAGAAAAACTTGGATTTTATGGTCGTGTGGCTACTCATAAGCCACACATCACAACGGTAAATGTCAAACGACACCTCGTTTGATGTAAGGAGCGTAAGCATTGGACTATTGAACAGTGGAAAAACGTTGTGTGGAGTAACCAATCACTGTACACAAAGTGGCGATCGGATGACAGGGTATGGTTATGGCGAGTGCCCGGTGAACGTCATCTGCCAGCGTGTGCAGTGCCAACAGTAAAATTCGGAGGCGGTGGTGTTACGATGTGGTCGTGTTTTTCATGGAGGGGAGCTTGCACCCCTTGTTGTTTTGCGTGGCACTATCCCAGCACAGGCCTACATTGCTGTTTCAAGCACGGTTGAACGATTCGGAGATGGAGATTGCGTCTTTCAACACGATCGAGCTTGTGTCCATAGTGCGCGGTCCGTGGCGGAGTGGTTACACGACAACAAGATCTCTGTAATGGACTGTCCTGCAGGGAGCCCTGACCTGAATTCTACAGTACACCTCTGGGATGTTTTGGAACGCCGACATCGTGCCAGGGCTCACCGACCGACGTCAATACCTCTCCTCAGTGCAGCGCTCCGTGAAGAATGGGCTGCCATTCCTCAGAAAACCTTGCAGCACCTGAATGAACGTTTGCCTGCGAGAGTGAAAGTTGTCATCAAGGCTAAGAGTGGGTCAAGGCGCTGATGAATCCCATCATTTGCGATGGAGAGCGCCACAAACTTGTAAGTCATTTTCAGCCAGGTGTCCGGATACTTTTGATTACATAGTGTATATAGGCGTTGCCGACAGCAGCGCCGTATTCTGCTTGTTTACGTATCCCTATATCTGAAGGCGCATTCCTATACCCGTTTCTTTGGCTATTCAGTGTAACTTTTATGTAAAGCGGTGAGTAGATCTGAAGGACGAACGTAGTAGCTTTTGCATGATGGATCATTACCAGTTAACGTAACTAGATGAAAACTTCACAATACATAATGGGGGCGTCCAATAAGTAACGCAACACACTTTTTTCCGAAAGTAGGTTGGTTTTATTCAAGAATCCAATACAACATATTACTTCCCATTCTTTTGGCTACAAAAACCTATTTTTTCACCAGAATCCCCGTTCACTGCGATGGCTTTACGCCGCTTTATTCATATGGCCTTTATCCCCCCCCTTGGAAGCATTCTACTAGTCGACGCCGAAGTCAACGGTTTTCTCCATCAGTAACCTCCCCATCGTCGACGTACTGCTTCCCGCCGAGTGCGTCCTTCTTGGGCCAAACAGATGGAAGTCTAGAGGTGCGAGATCCGGGCTACAGTGTGTATGAAGAAGAACAGTCCAATGAAGTTTTGTGAGCTCCCTCCGCGTGTGAGGCACTGCGTTGTCATGGAGACGAAGTTCGTTTGCATTTTTGTGCCGACGAACAGGCTTTAGTCGTTTCTTCAGTTTCCTGAGGGTAGCACAGAGTTGATCGTCGAACCACGAGGGAGGTCATTACACAGAATAACCACTTGGGAGTGCCAGAAGACCATCGCCATGACTTCAGCAGCTGAGGGTCCGACTTTGAAGTTTTTCTTCGGAGGTGAGAGGGTGTAGCGCCACTGCACAGACTGTCGTTTTGTTTCCAGTTCAAAGTGATGAACTGACGTTTCGAGGCCTGAGACGATGTTAGACAAAAAGTTGTCAGTATCAAACTCGTAACGTGCAAGCAATTCCGCACAGATGGTCCTCTGTTGCTCTTTATCGTCTTCTGTTGGGCTGCGAGGAACGCAGCGGGCACACACCTTTGAATATCCCACCTGGTGAACGAGTGTGTCGGCACTACCAACACAGACGTCTAGTTGAGAAGGAAGGTGTTTATGATCCGTGGATCACCTCGAATGAGAGTGTCCGCACGTTCCAAGATTGCAGAAGTCACAGCTGTGTGCGGTGGCCGGCACGCGGGAGATCGGACAGGTTAGCGCGATGTTGTTGCGATGACGACAGTCGCCTCGCCCGAGGACGCGCCGTGCTTTTGTTTACTGCCAGGTCTCCGTAGAAATTCTGCTAGCGCCGACGAGTATCGGCGATGTTATGCTTTTCCGCCAAAAGAAACTTGACAACTCTATTTGGAACGCAGCTCCGTTGCACACACATTTATGAAGGCTGCGTATAGCGTCGCCACTTAACGGAACTTCATGGAATGATAGGGCTAAAAGGGAATATTCCACGAAGCCTCATGATAAATTCCACAAAGACCAAAATTGGCCAAGAAAAAATGTGTTGCTTTACTTAATGAATATCCCTAGTAGACAGACCTGCTTCACAACAATACATAAGGGTACTGAAACAAATACGCAATGAGACGTACATAAATTAGAGAGGAGTTCTAGCGATAAAATTTTCTAATTTAACCTTAGCTTCATTGTCTACAGTATGTATCTCTTGCAAAGAGGATTGGTTCAAATGGCTCTAAGCAGTATGGGACTTAACATCTGAGGTCATCAGTCCCCTATACTTGTTGTTGTTGTTGTGGTCTTCAGTCCTGAGACTGGTTTGACGCAGCTCTCGATGCTACGCTATCCTGTGTAAGCTTCTTCATCTCCCAGTACCTACTGCAGCCTACATCCTTCTGAATCTGCTTAGTGTATTCATCTGTTGGCCTCCCTCTACGATTTTTACCCGCTACGCTGCCCTCCAGTACTAAATTGGTGATCCCTTGATGCCTCAGAACATGTCCTACCAACCGACCCCTTCTTCTGGTCAAGTTGTGCCACAAACTCCTCTTCTCCCCAATTATATTCAATACCTCCTCATTAGTTATGTGATATACCCATCTAATCTTAAGCATCCTTCTGTAGCACCACATTTCGAAAGCTTCTATTCTCTTTTTGTCTAAACTATTTATCGTCCATGTTTCACTTCCATACACGGCTACATTCCATACAAAGACTTTCAGAAATTACTTCCTGACATTTAAATCTATACTTCATGTTAACAAATTTCTCTTCTTCAGAAACACTTCCCTTGCCATTGCCAGTCTACATTTTATATCCTCTCTACTTCGACTATCATCAGTTATTTTACTCCCTAAATAGCAAAACTCCTTTACTACTTTAAGTGTCTCATTTACTAATCTAATTCCCTCAGCATCACCTGATTTAATTCGACTACGTTCCATTCTCCTAGTTTTGCTTTTGTTGATGTTCATCATATACCCTCCTTTCAAAACACTGTCCATTTCATTCAACTGCTCTTCCAAGTCCTTTGCTCTCTCTGACAGAATTACAATGTCATCGGCGAACCTAAAAGTTTTTATTTCTTTTCCATGGATTTTAATACCTACTCCGAACTTTTCTTTTGTTTCCTTTACTGCTTGCTCAATATACAGATTTAATAACATCGGGGAGAGGCTACAACCCTGTCTCACTCCCTTCCCAACCACTGTTTCCCTTTCATGTCCCTCGACTCTTATAACTGCCATCTGGTTTCTGTACAAATTGAAAATAGCCTTTCGCTCCGTGTATTTTACCCCTGCCACCTTCAGAAGTTGAAAAAGCGTATTCCAGTCAATATTGTGAAAAGCTTTCTCTAAGTCTACAAATGCTAGAAACGTAGGTTTGCCTTTCCTTAATCTTTCTTCTAAGATAAGTCGGGGGGTCAGTATTGCCTCTCGTGTTCCAACATTTCGACGGAATCCAAACTGATCCTCCCCGAGGTCCGCATCTACCAGTTTCTCCATTCGTCTGTAAAGAATTCGCGTTAGTATTGGGCAGCTGTGAATTATTAAACTGATAGTCCGGTAATTTTCACATCTGTCAACACCTGCATCCTTTGCGATTGGAATTATTATATTCTTCTTGAAGTCTGAGGGTACTTCGCCTGTCTCATACATCTTGCACTCGGAAGGCCCCTATACTTAGAACTACTTAAACCTAACTAACCTAAGGACATCACACACATCCATGCCCGAGGCAGGATTCGAACCTGCGACCGTAGCATTGGAAAGAGGAGTTGAGTGATACGACAACTGTTACGGTTTACGGTAGAATTTTCTCAAAAACACCCGAGTAATTTTCTAATCCGAAGCGCCAAGGCAGATGGCATCGTGCGACCTTACACCAAGGAGATGTCGTCCTATCTGGGCGGCTGTCGCTCCGTGCCGCGTAAACACGCTAACTGCCGTGGCCGTGGTGTCTATTGTTATCGTACACACACACACACACACACACACACACACACACACACACACGACGTTTCGCGTGAAGAGGGCTGCACACAGGCCACAACTGACAGTTGACAGCTCGTGCAGAGCGCATCACGCGAAATAGTTACGCAGCTTCCACGTTAAATGCTCAGTTCCATGCAGTTCCTCGTATTTTTCCTGTTGTCCTTCCGTGAGAACAATTATCCATCCTCGCAATGGCCTCTAACAGACTTCAACCAGGGTTGGTTGGGCAAATGTTTGACCCTACTCCACCCCTCCCGAATACACTATTATCTCCCCATTACAGCTGGCTGAAAGTCTTTAGCTTGCACAATATTTCGGCCTTGCCGTCACCAATAACACTATAACCAGGATCGTCAAAAATTGTTACCAGCACCTATTCGCTACTACGCACGCCACTATAAAGTGTGTTGCAGAACATATACACCGAAAGGAAAAAATCGAAACACCAAAACATAATGTACAGTAATGACATTTCGGGAATACTTTGTCGATGTAACATGCTTAAGTGATTAACGTTACAAGATCACCAATAAGCGCGGAATAAGCCATTGCAAATGTGATTTGCTTGTAAATCAATAACCGGTTTAACTGCCAGAATGTTGAATGCAAGCAAGCAAACGTGCATGCATTTTGTTTTACAGGTCCCAGATACATTTCTCTGAGGCTACACTTCACTGTCTTCTTATGAATCCGAAATGGATCAAAACAACTTCTTTGTAGGAAAAAATACTTATCCAGAAACACTTTCATATGATGATAACAAACACTAAAGTTTCAAGGAACTGTACTTCTTGTGCCCACAGGGTGTATCCCGGATCTCCATAGCAATATAACTTGGTCGATGCATCCAGACCATAAAATACAAAGCGAATGCCATATTTTGTTCCATGTGTTGTTTTATGACATTCAGATGCTTGTGCTCTACCAATACTGCAACTTGTTTGAAAAAAAGCAACACTAGTACACTCTTCTGCCTCCATACTGACTTTTCACCTCAATACTGACCAGTCTGAACTAGAATCTTAAAAACATGAGTAACCTGTAATTGTTGCTTGTTTCCTTTGTTGTTCCTGCCCAACAATGACACATTCTGTCCCTGAAAACTACCATTGTTTAACTTTGTTGCCTAATGGTTCCCAACAATTGCTGCAGCTTTATCTGAAACAAGCTGTCTGCATCATCACTATTACTTGCTAAATCGTGTTAAAAGAAACGTAACCAAATACATCTCTGTCGACTTTTATTGTACACAAATGCCTTGCAATAACAAGTTGAAGTTTTGCCACAAATTATATTATGGTCTACTTACGCAATGTTTGAAATTTGGCTTGGATATCACTTGTTCCTTTTGTGCTACCATACTAAGAAAATCCACGTTTTTCAGGTAATTGTTAAAATTTTTGTATTTTCGTCAGCATGTAACTCTGTTTGTGTGACTGATATGGCAAGAAAAGTTGTGTGTGTGTTTAGGCCCAAAGCTTAGCACAAAAAATTTATACCCGTTTTGAGTGAATTATATTTGGCATAGAGGGCACCTAACATATGTACCTTTTAACGTATTACATTCTTTAATCACATTTTGGATTTTTTTATTTTCCCTCAGAAATATGTTGTTGGTGTTTTGATTCATAGAGTGTGTTCTCTAAGTGATGTTACTGAGTTGTAAAAATTTCACTGGACTGTGTGGAATAGTTCCAAAGTCATTAAGACCAGAAGTTGTGTCTGAAGATAGATTGCCAGATGCAGGTTGCAATTTCCAGGTCACACCCCCTTCTTTCACAAGCCATAATTCTAGTACTAATTGGCAGGGGAACTTAAAACTTTGTACGAGTATTCCACACTTGGTAGCACTGGTGCGCTAAATTTGAATCAAATCTGAGACTATCAGATGGAACATTAGCTCAAATTGGTTGAATTGACATGGAATGACCCAGATGTCAGTTTGCTGGATGGAGTTCCATACCTGTTGCACTTTGTCAATACAGGGACGGTTAACGCTGTCTGTAGATAACGTTTGAGTTATAGTCCGGTGATGTCCGATATGTGCTCTCCTGGAGACACATCTGGTGATCGAGCAGCCCAAGGTAACATTTCAACAGTCCGTAGAGCATGCTGGATTACAACAGCGGTATGTGGACGAGTGTTTTCCTGTTACGAAACACACCCTACAATGCTATTCATGAGTGATAGCACAGTAGGTCGATTCAACAGATTAAGGTACAAATTTACAGTCTATACGCTTGGGATAACCAAGAGAGTTCTCATATCAAATCGTACGCCAAAACTTAACTTCAGGTGTAACACCAGTGTGTGTAGCATTCAGACAGATAGGTTGGTTGCACGCTCTCAACTGGCCTGGAGTACAACACAAGGCCGTCACTGGCACCGAGGCAGAACTAGCTTTCATCAGGAACCACACCAGACCTCCAGCCTGTCTTCTAATGAACTCTCGCTTGACACCACTAAAGTCGCAAATCGCGGTGGTCTGGGGTCGGTGGAACGAGAGTTACAGAGCGTCTGACTCGTCGCTATCCTTGAAGTAATCTATTTGCACAGTTCACTGTGTCACTGTGGAGCCAACTGCTACTCAAACTGCTGCTGCAGATGCAGTATGAGGCACCAGAGACAAATGCAGGCCCCAACTGGTCGCCTCCTAACCAACACACAGTCGTAACTGGGACCAATGCAGAACCATCTTTCACCAGAAAACAAGATAGATTCTCTATCCTGCCCTTCAATGAGCTCTTCTTGGCACCACTTTAGTAGCAAATGGTCAGTGCAACACATGCTACAGGGCATATGTCTCGGAGCTGTCTCGGTAGTGCCACGTGTCCTTAAGAGGGGCATTTGAAAAGTCCATGTAAAGTCAGAGAGATGGCACCACCGGCGCGTATTGAGGTAATGTTTAGTTTGTAGAATCTTTGGAAAGAGCGCACACAACGATATTGGTCTATTGTTTGTGATTGGCATTCGTGTGAATCAAGGAAGTCGAGTGATTGTCAAAAAATGGACAAAAGAGAATTTAGTGTGGTCATTAAACATTACTTTATGAAAGGCAAAACGCCTCAGGAGACTAAAGAGAATATTGATAAACATTACAGTGACTCTGCACGTACGATTAGAACATTTTATAAGTGGTTTCAAAATTTTTGGAGTGGCCATATGGGCACAAGTGATGCTGAACGTTCTGGACGCCCTTTGGAGGTTACGACTCCAGAAATCATTGATAAAATCCATGATATGGTTTCAAAATTTTTGGAGTGGCCATATGGGCACAAGTGATGCTGAACGTTCTGGACGCCCTTTGGAGGTTACGACTCCAGAAATCATTGATAAAATCCATGATATGGTGATGGATGACAGAGTTAATGTTCGTGGGATTGCTGGTGCTGTGGGCATCTCGAATGAACAGGTACACAATATTTTGCTTAAACATTTGGACACGAGAAAGCTCTCCGCAAGATGGGTTCCATGCTCACACTTGACCAAAAACGGAATCGTGTGAAGGGTTGCAAGGATGGTTTACAGTGTTCAGGAAGAATCCGCAGGATTCGGCATTGTGGATGAAACATGCATACATTACTATACTCCTGACACCAAACAACTATCTAAACAATGAGTTATCAAGGGAGAATCTCCATCAAAAAGGCGTAGACCATTCCTTCGGCCAGAAAGGTTTATGGCGACTGACTTTTGGGATTCGCAAGGGATAATCCTCATCGACTATCTGGAAAAGGGTAAAACTATCACAGGTGCATATTATTCACCGTTATTGGACCGTCTGAAAACCGAGCTGCAAGAAAAAACGCCGGCGATTGGACCGCAAAAAAGTTCTTTTCCATCACGACAATGCACAAGCACACACCTCAGCAGTTGTGGTCGCAACATTAATGGAAATAGGATTCCAACTCGTTTCACCCCTATTCTCCAGACTTGGCTCCCTCGGATTACTATTTGTTCCCCAATTTGAAGAAATGGCTAGCGGGACAAAGATTTTATTCAAACGAGGAGGTGATTCCAGCAACTAATAGCTATTTTGCAGACTTGGACAATTCCCATTATTCGGAAGGATCATCAAATTAGAACAGCATTTGACGAAGAGTATAAGTCTAAAAGGAGACTATGTCAAAAAATTAAAAAATGTTTACCCCAAACAGGTAAGTAGTTTTTACTTTTGCACGGACTTTTCAAACACCCCTCGCACAGGACCCGGTCTTCCTGTGATTGTACATTCCCATGACCACCGCTGCCAGCAATCATGACAGTGGCTACATTCCTGCCAAGTCTGTCTGCAATGTCGCAGAAGGAACATCCAGCTTCTCGTAGCCCTGTTACATGACCTCTTTCAAAGTCAGTTAGGTGTTGATAATGGCGTATTCGTTGCCTTAAAGGCATTCATGAGTAACATCAGCTAACCACGTCCAATCTGGAAAATAACTAACGCTCACGACCGTTACTGTGTTTGTTTAAAGAAAACCTGATTTACATCTTCATAGTGGCGCAACTAGCGTCACTTTTAGGCGAATGGCGCGAAATTTGAATAGACATCAACTTTCAGATGTAGAAACACGCCTGCCAATTGGTGTGGCGATTTTTTCCCATCAGCGTATTTCATTGTACTGTAAGTTGCATAATTACGTCAGTTAAGTCATTATTGCATTTACATTTGTACCTCGGCGTCTACAAGCCTCACTATACAGTACATGGGTGAGGGTATGCGGTACCAAAATCAACGATTTTCTGTCCGACTCTATCGGCTTATGAATAGAGGAGAAAGTGATTGTCTGTACTAAGCGCTATGTACAGTATCTTAATTTCTATTGTTCTCTTCATTACGGCATTGGCAACAAAAATTAAGCCCTGTGAAAACACCTTTATCAGGGATACTAACGTTCGTTTTGCTCTATACTCTGCAACGAACAATGACCGCCTATGGCAAAGGCTACTTCTTACTATACCACACATTTCCATCCTATTTACTGACGGACCGAGGGAAGAATCACCGGTTGTACATATTTCTGCAAACTGTGTATGAGCTAACTCTGCGGAATCTGTAAGTTATTTGTTGTTTCCGCCGTCGAAGGCGGTTTTTAAGCTTACTGTCACTTGATATTTTTCATCATTTCGGTTACACTCTCCTTCCCATGACCAACTGCACTGCTCTGTTTCCACTCGGATGATGTACCCACTTATGGATTTGATGCACTTTAGATTTGGCAGTCGTGTGTTTTGCAAGCGATCGCTTTTGAGGGCAAACTGTAGTTCCAAAGTACACCCACAGCAAATAAAAACATGCGTATTGCTTTACTATAAACCAAGTGTATTCCGTCGTTCCCCTTCATATCCCTGTGGACCGTTGGCCTGTCGTATTTATTTGTAGAACTTCCCTTTTCCTGATTCTAATTGAGAATCATTAAATGATAATTAATTGAAAACCTCAACTGCCGACAGCTTTTGATATACCTCGATGGGGACAGCTGAAAATGTGTGCCCCGACAGGGACTCGAACCCGAGATGAGGGTTTCAATTAATTATCATTTATTCTAGAGAAGCTGCAGGGTCATCAATGGTATCTGTTCTTTCGAAAGCAGTAACTATCTTCATATACGAGAATCATTAACTGTACACACACCAAAAAAAGTTTTGCATCACCTCAGTTCCGAGAGTTCCGAAACCTGTACAGAAAATTGGAATACAGATCAACATAAGCATCATTTCCGCCGTTTTAATTGCTCATGAATACCACAGATTGCATGTTGTACCACCATACAGCGAGACCTTCAGAGGTGGTGGTCGAGAATGCTGTACGCACCGGTACCTCTAATACCCAGTAGCGTGTCCTCTTGCATTGATACATGCCTGTACTCGTCGTGGAATACTACCCATAACTTCATCAAGGCATTGTTGGTCCAGATTCGGCGTAGATCCCTCAGAGTGGTTGGTGGGTCACGTCGTCCATAAACAGCCCCTTTCAATCTGTCTCAGGCATGATCAACAGATTTCATGTCTGATAAAGATGCTGGCCACTCTAGTCGAGCGATGTCGTTATCCTGAAGTAAGTCATTCACAAGATGTGCACGATGGGGGCGCGAAATGTGGTCTATGAAGACGAATGCCTCGCCAATATGCTGCCGATATGGTTGCACCATCGGTCGGAGGATGGCTTTCACGTATCGTACAGCCGTTACGGCGCCTTCCATTACCACCAGTGGCGAACGTAGGCCCCAAATCAGCAGGGAACCTCCGCCTTGCGGCACTCGCTGGACAGTATGTCTAAGGCGTTCAGCCTGACAAAGTTGCCTCCAAACACGTCTCTGACGATTGTCTGGTTGAAGGCATATGCAACACTCATCGGTGAAGAGAACGTGATGCCAATCCTGAGTGGTCCATTCGGCATGTTGAGCCCACCTGTACCGCATTGCATGGTGTCGTGATCGCAAAGGCAGACCTCGCCATGGACGTCGGGGGTTAAGTTGCGTATCATCCAGAATATTGCGCACAGTTTGAGTCGTAACATGATGTCCTGTGGCTGCACGGAAAGCATTATTCAACATGGTGGCGTTGCTGTCAGGGTTCGTCCTAGCCCTAATCCATAGGTAGCGGTCATCAACTGCCAGCGCGAGGCATGTCATCAACAGTTTCTGTCTCTCTGTATCTCCTCCATGTCCGAACAACATCGCTTTGGTTCAACCCGAGACGTCTGGATACTTCCCTTGTTAAGTGCCCTTCCTGTCACAAAGTAACAATGCGGCAGCGATCGAACCGCGGTGCTGAACGTCTAGGCATGGTTGAACTACACACAAAACGAGCCGTGTACCTCCTTCCTGGTGGAATGACTGGAACTGATCGGCTGTCGGAACCCCTCCGTCTAATAGGCGCTGCTCATGCATGATTGCTTACATCTTTGTGCAGAACTGCCAAAGGGAGTGTGTCTGTGATACAATATCCACAGTCAATGTATATATTCAGGAGTTCTGGGAACTGGGGTGATGGAAAACTTTTTTTTATGTGTATATGATCAAAAACTTCTACTTTTTAAATGCCTAGATTTACATATTTATATACCGTAAATTAAGGGTAGTTACACTCTACTTTTTTCATGGGATAAGATTTCTTCAAAGCAAATTGCGTTATTTACAGAAGTCTGACGACGACAAATAAGCTGTGTTACTAACGTACATTATCTTGTGCAACTGTCACTTCAATAGTAATTCTAGAGTAATTTGGTCAGAATTCTGCACACGAAAACAGCACGCTGTGACATAATATGAACAGACGGCCATCCATTGAAATGAACTGATGTACCTTCGTTACATTTAATTACGTTCACGTTAAAATGTCAAATCCTGTACCAATTGCCGATGCTCTGCATGTCTCCCTGCATATCACTACAGTGTTCTGGCATTGCACCCTACCTATAGGATACATAGATTGAGTAAAAATACGCACGCACGCACGCACACACACACACACACACACACACACACACACACACACACACACACACACAAACATGGCACATCGGGCTTACAACAAGGGTTAGTAATCACATAAGAATCGGGGGTCACGAAGATCATTCGGGGCTAGTAAATGGTGTTGCAGTTATTTAGTCACATGCAATAAATGGACCCCCACTACTAGAGATGTTCAAAGTTTTGTCCAGATACACCCAGAAATGCGTGAAAGCGACGCTGCACTGAACGACGCACCTTCTCAAAGACATCTGGTGTATCTTGAAGATATCCTGCTGCCGCAACAATCTTGCCCATTAGATCCTCCGGCGATATAACAGTTGTTTCATACACAAGGCCCTTCAGATACCCCTCACAAGAAAAAAAATATGTTGGGGCAGATCGGGTGATCGTGGTGGCCAATAATCCAGTGGCCGGTATAGGTCGCCTGCAAATGTGCCCCCCCACGTGTCTGCTGAAGTGCACTGAGGCTCCTTCGTGCTGAATTAGAATGCGGCAACGAAATGGTGTGGGAACATTCTCCAGCATTGTAAGTATATTGCTCATATACTGCGTTATTTTTGTCCCCGCCCGTTTTCATACTTCTGCATTTAATGGAGGCCGCCGAAATTTTCACTGATTTCAGCTAAAATGTACGCTTTGCAGTACTTGTTAACAATGTGTGAAAATATTTGTGGCAACTACTGTCTCATTTTTAGCATTTGCAAGGAAGAATGCTCTCCTCACTAAGACAAAAATGGCTGAGCACTATGGGACTTAACATCTGAGGTCATCAGTCCCCTAGAACTTAGAACTATTTAAACCTAACTAACCTAAGGACGTCACACACATCCATGCCCGAGGCAGGATTCGAACCTGCGATCGTAGCGGTCGCGCGGTTCCAGACTGAAGCGCCTAGAACCGCTCGGCCACACAGGCCGGCCACTAAGACTACAAAGCATACACTGGCAAGAAGCAACATCACTCAAAGCAGAATTACATACTCATTCCTTGATAAAATGTAATAAAGTTGAATATGGTATCTGCCTCCATTAAATGTGGAAAAAAAAACGGAAAATGGATGCAAACAAAAACAAAACAGAATAAAAGATACATATTTACAATGCATTTAAATCGAGCAATTCGCACACAGGTTGGTAAGCAAGAACAAGTGCACGTTGGTCCGTACAGCACCATGCAATGTAAGCAGCTTCTGTTGTATGTGAAGCAAAAAGAAATATGGAACCATCCCCCACCCCCTCCCAATATTACGGATGCGAGCAGAACTCAATCAGAAGATGAGCAATATAGCCGGCCGGAGTGGCCGAGCGGTTCTAGGCGCTACAGTCTGGAACCGCGAGACCGCTACTGTCGCAGGTTCGAATCCTGCATCGGGCATGGATGTGTGTGTTGTCCTTAGCTTAGTTAGGTTTAATTAGTTCTAAGTTCTAGGGGACTGATGACCTCATAAGTTAAGTCACATAGTGCTCAGAGCCATTTGAACCTTTTATTTTTTTAGCAATATATTTACACGCAATTTAAAGAGTGCAATATACGCGAAAAGTCGTAATCAGAAGCACCTTGCGGTGAAACAAACTTCAGCTAACTACGAAATGAAGGCAAACATGGCAGACTAAAAAACAACCAATAAGAAAGCTAAATGACGGACTGTTGTACTTGTAGCGCATCAAGCGGCCTGGCAGCGAACCAAGATCGCGTTATCGGAGGTCCCCTATATGAGCTTCACTTCCGTGGTTCACTATTTACAACATGGCCCGCCTCTCGTGACATGTAGTGGTCAGTTTCGCATTCCATAAAGGTGTCAGGATACTTCTACACGCACAAAAACCAGTACCGCCTCGACGCCGCACAGTGTCGGCGTTATTCCTCGACCAGGACACGCTTGCGGCAGGAGCGACCTTGGTAGGCGTGTCACTGCTTGGAGGCAAGGCCGATGCTGAGCACGTAGGCCTGTGGCGAGGTCGCGTGGGTGTATCAGGACCGGCACTGGATGGGCGCTTCGCTTTACGGTCAGGTACACGGCGGCCGAGCGAGATACTCCGTCCCACGACTTTCCGTCGAGTGAGCCTCAGCCCAACAGTTAATTTAACTCTTTCTTACGATGTGGTGTCATTTGAAGTCACCTAGGATTTTTCATTCCGTGGCGTACGCACAGTAACTTCATCTGTAGCCACCTTTTACGTCTGCACAGCTTGAACTATTTGGTTTTGTTTCCAGGCTGTGACTGAATTTGTCTTTATAGGGCATGTTTTGCGCTTGGCTTAGGTACAGAAATCTGTCCAAATTTGTACTCTGCGTATTGAGACTGTAGTTAAATTTATAGATTTATTTTCGTAATTATTGTCGTGGATCCTTTTGAAACAACTGCGGCTCGAAGGTCAACATGACTAGCTGTGAACAGGTCGCTGTATTTTCAGCATCACAAGATGTACTCTAGCAGAATAAAGGAACAGGAAATTCTGGCGTGCCTTCGAAACGGATTTCTTCTGACGCCGACTCGGAGATTGGCAGTAGCAGTGAAAGTGGAGATAATGTGCTGGCTGAAGACAGTAATCTCGATTTGGGGGTGTACGCCATAACAAACAGTTTTCCAGACTAAGCAGAAACTCCTGGACGCCCATGTATATCATCAGAAACACTAAAAAGATCTGTTTTCAGTTGAAAAACGTACAACAGAAGCAAAGCAAAGCTCCTACTAATACATGGCACCTCAGCGCGCACTATTCATTGTAGAACAAAGAAAGAACCTCACAGAAGCAAATGGTAGTGCGCTCTCTGTAAAATAGCCCTATGCCTAACAGAAGTTTACATTACCATCAAAAGCACGACATTTCATGTGCAGTGGCTTCATCTGAAATCACCCCGTACGTGTTCAACTGATGTATGTAACACTTGTTTTTCACATTGTTTTTTCTCATTGTATGTCTAATAAGATAAAAGAAAATTCAGAAAATCTAATTTTCAATATTTCGACTCTGAAAGGGTTAAGTGGCCCGTCACCTTGAACACAGACTGGTACCAGCAAATACTGCGGCTCTTTTAAGTTGCAACACTGTGACAGCCAAACGTCGTTCGTGCCTTTAACAGGAGCAGCTGTGTGTGTATGTGGGGGGGGGGGGGGGGGGGGGAGGGGAGGGGGGGGGGGGGGTTCGAGGTAGGTATGGGAGGTTGTGGGAGGGTGGATCACTTCTTTGTAGGAAATTATGTGACGCCATTTTATCTTCACCTCCACAGCTCGTTTCATGATTCGTAGCATTATATTTTCTGAACTATAAATTAAATATTTCTTTAATCGCCTGGAAGGTAGCTGCTACATTATTAAGTTGTGTGAGATTCTACAAGAACACACTTGAAGACCCACATCGACTTCATACAGTGACGTATGGACTTTATGACTATGGCACATTATGGTGTCACATAATAAAGATTTCTCAGGCAGAGATCAAGGGCAGTTCGGTAATCCTAAAAATCTGTATGTTATCATGTTCCTAATCCCTGTTATCAAGTCGTAAGAGTCAGATGTATCCGTGGCTTTGAAATGTTTAGAAATGCTAACGTGCTACGTGATATCGACGGAAAAATAGCTAAAGCTTGGCGCTTATTGACATTCTCTCTTTACCAACAGGCACCCCCCCCCCCCCCCCCCCCACACACACACACACGCACTCACTCACATACACACAAAAACACTGCAATAGAAGAAAGTTCTGTGTGGGTAGAAGTCGTATGCCACTATACATTACTGCCCAAGAATTTGGCACCTCTTGCACGTCTGCTCATATGAGTAATTTTAGGACCAAGGCAGCAGGGAATGGAAAAAGTTAAAGGAAATAAAAAATAGTATTACTGATAAAAAACGAAAGAGTAACTATTACCCAAAAATTACTTTAAAAATATATCACCCCTCCATATTATGACCAAGGATTTCGGGAGGTTTCCATTGGTCGCAAGACAAAGGTAACGAATAATTTGGAGTTTGAAATTTGCACCATAACTGCGCTGAAGAGCAAAGTTTTTTGGTTTTCGTTCATTAGTGAAGACTATGGTTTACTCTTTAGTTATAAAAACGCTGTGCCTGTCATGTGCAAAACCGCACAGCTCCAAGCGCGAAAATACTCACTACCTAAATGAAAAGTCACTAATCGAAGACGGTACAACCGTATCACCACCAGCAACAATAACAACAACTACAACCAATCAACCAATTCCATCACATGGCGATGTGGCCTCTTTGACACGGTGTGCAACATGGGATTCCTGCCACCAGCAACAATAACAACAACTACAACCAATCAACCAATTCCATCACATGGCGATGTGGACTCTTTGACACGGTGTGCAACATGGGATTCCTGCAGGTTCTTCCATTTCTGCCGATCTTTCGGTTGCCAATGGAACCCAGCTCTCGTAACTCTCTGTCCCATCTGTCCGCTGGACTGCCCAAGGATTGCTTTATTTATTTAGTTGTTTGTTTATTTTTGTAAATTGCTCTCGAATCTAGTATCTGTTTTGACCATCTGCCATCCTTTCTTCGAGCGGCATGAGCGCCCACTGTCATTTGAAGGAATTTACTCTCCCAATATGTCATTAACCCTTTTTTTAAGTCAGGCATCTTCTGCTTTCTTTCAGTCTATCTCTGTGTAGCGCAGAATCGAATTTACTATTCCTCTTTGAGCTAATTTGAGTTTTCTAACAATGAACTCATTTTATGTCCATCTAAGTTTTACTCGGTTTCGAACTAAGGAACGAACAATAAAGTTGAAGTTTATAGGATGTGTAATAATATGGCCATACACCGAGGTAACAAAAAGTCATGGGATAGTGGTATGCAAGAACTCAGATGGCGGTAATCTCGCATACACAATGTATAAAAGGGCAGTGGATTGGCGGAGCTGCCAGTTGAACCCAGATAATTCAAGTGAATAGGTTTCCGGCGTGATTACCACACGACAAGAATTAACAGACTCTGAATCCAGATTAATAGTTGGAGCTAGACGCACGGGATATTCCATTTCGTAAATCGTTAGGGAATTCAATATTCCGTGATCCACAGTGCCAAGACTGTGCCGGGAATACAAAATTCAGTCATTACCTCTCATCACGGAAGACGCAGTGGCCGACGGCCTTCACTTAACACTTTGCGTCCGCACGACTCGTACAAATTTATTCGCTTGGTGCCAGCAGCGCTAATTCGGATTACTTGGCTTGTTGCCGGCCGCCTGTCACCTTTCCGTTGATGACAAGCTTCAAACACATTGACTTTTGCACGCTTTAGTATTTCCGGAAATCCTCTATTTTGCTGTCACGTTCCACAAACTCGAATTTTGTTTTCAGGTAACTTCTCTGCAAGTTCTACACTGTTATAGTAATTATCCATGTAGAGGTGATACCACTTTCCATGAGAAGGTGTCAATAGTTCAATCCTTGTTTCTGCTAAAGGCTGTCCAGCGCCGGAATATATCTCGAATGAGGAAATGTATCCCGTACTCGAACCACACAGCATCCGAATGAGTATGCCATATTTGGTAATTTTCGACCCGATTGTAAACTTTAAAACTTAACTGTCCACTCCACGGTATCATTCCTTCACCATTTGAGATGTTTTGACTTAGATTAAACATTTCTTTAAACTTTTTGGAAAAATAATCAATTACGAATTGCACTCTGAAAAGCCGATCGGCATTATCCGGTTTATTGTAGTCGTCGGAAAAATGTCAAAATGATAATATTTGTCTCAATCGGTTGCGGGACATCGTTTTGCGAAGTATCGGTATGTCTATCAACGGATTCGTTGACCAGTAATCTCCGATCCTTGCTTTTTTTTCCAATTCCCATAAGGATAGCAAGCCCAAACCATTTTCTAAGTTCGGGTCACGTAACGTCGACAAATTTGGAATTTTTTTTTATCCCGTTTCCTTCTATTGCAATTCTGACTGTAATACTTGTTGGTTTCGTTGCCAATATATTGAAATAGACGTTCCCAATATATAATTCTACGATACCCAAGACGCTCTGTGTATCTTTGGGAAATATGAGTGGATCCGGAGATACTTCAAATTTATTATTGGTCGTCAGTAGATCACAGTCGGTCTTCGTCTGATCGATCGGAATCAGACGGCAACCGTATTGTTTGCCGAATTCTTCTTGGACGTATTTCACTATCTTCCGACGATTCTGCTTCACTTTCATTTTTTTTATATCCAATGTCTTCTTCCCTGTCGGCCAAGTTGTACGGAACATCAGACAAGACGTCCGCGCATTCATCGTAAATAATCGTGTCTTCTCTTTCGTCTGCCATGATGAAAGTGCACATGTCCTTATAAAAACAAACAAAAAACTTGTTGACGTGTGTAACTTATTGTTACCTAAACAAAAGACCAACAGAATGAAAAGGTACTAAAGTGCTGTCACCGGCCACTGCGCGAGACTATGCTCACGACACTACTGTGGTGCCGCTGGCCGTTGACTACTATACTCCTGGAAATGGAAAGAAGAACACATTGACACCGGTGTGTCAGACCCACCATACTTGCTCCGGACACTGCGAGAGGGCTGTACAAGCAATGATCACACGCACGGCACAGCGGACACACCAGGAACCGCGGTGTTGGCCGTCGAGTGGCTCTAGCTGCGTAGCATTTGTGCACCGCCGCTGTCAGTGTCAGCCAGTTTGCCGTGGCATACGGAGCTCCATCGCAGTCTTTAACGCTGGTAGCATGCCGCGACAGCGTGGACGTGAACCGTATGTGCAGTTGACGGACTTTGAGCGAGGGCGTATAGTGGGCATGCGGGAGGCCGGGTGGACGTACCGCCGAATTGCTCAACACGTGGGGCGTGAGGTCTCCACAGTACATCGATGTTGTCGCCAGTGGTCGGCGGAAGGTGCACGTGCCCGTCGACCTGGGACCGGACCGCAGCGACGCACGGATGCACGCCAAGACCGTAGGATCCTACGCAGTGCCGTAGGGGACCGCACCGCCACTTCCCAGCAAATTAGGGACACTGTTGCTCCTGGGGTATCGGCGAGGACCATTCGCAACCGTCTCCATGAAGCTGGGCTACGGTCCTGCACACCGTTAGGCCGTCTTCCGCTCACGCCCCAACATCGTGCAGCCCGCCTCCAGTGGTGTCACGACAGGCGTGAATGGAGGGACGAATGGAGACGTGTCGTCTTCAGCGATGAGAGTCGCTTCTGCCTTGGTGCCAATGATGGTCGTATGGGTGTTTGGCGCCGTGCAGGTGAGCGCCACAATACGGACTGCATACGACCGAGGCACACAGGGCCAACACCCGGCATCATGGTGTGGGGAGCGATCTCCTACACTGGCCGTACACCTCTGGTGATCGTCGAGGGGACACTGAATAGTGCACGGTACATCCAAACCGTCATCGAACCCATCGTTCTACCATTCCTAGAGCGGCAAGGGAACTTGCTGTTCCAACAGGACAATGCACGTCCGCATGTATCCCGTGCCACCCAACGTGCTCTAGAAGGTGTAAGTCAACTACCCGGGCCAGCAAGATCTCCGGATCTGTCCCCCATTGAGCATGTTTGGGACTGGATGAAGCGTCGTCTCACGCGGTCTGCACGTCCAGCACGAACGCTGGTCCAACTGAGGCGCCAGGTGGAAATGGCATGGCAAGCCGTTCCACAGGACTACGTCCAGCATCTCTACGATCGTCTCCATGGGAGAATAGCAGCCTGCATTGCTGCAAAAGGTGGATATACACTGTACTAATGCCGACATTGTGCATGCTCTGTTGCCTGTGTCTATGTGCCTGTGGTTCTGTCAGTTTGATCATGTGATGTATCTGACCCCAGGAAAGTGTCAATAAAGTTTCCTCTTCCTGGGACAATGAATTCACGGTGTTCTTATTTCAATTTCCAGGAGCGTATTTCGAGCACGATATCACTGTGGTCTCGCCGGTCAGCAAAATGTTAACGACAGGTAGCAGCGACGTTTTCGTTGAGTTGTTAGTGTTGACAGACAAACAACATTGCGTGCAATGACCGCAGAAATTATGTGAGACGTAGGACGAACGCACCAGATAGGACAGTGCTGCGAAATCTGGCGTTATTTGGCTATGGCAGCAGAAAACGACCGACGCGAGTGCCATCGCTAACAACACGACATCGCCTGCAACACCTCTCCTCGGCTTGCGACCATATCGGTTGGACCCTAGACGATTGGAAAACCCTGGTGTGGTCAGATGAGTCCTGATTTCAGTTGCTTCTTGAGCTGATGCTAGGGTTCGAGTGTGGCGCAGACCCCACACAGCCATGGACCCAAGTTGTTGGGGTTGGGGTTGTTTTGGGGAAGGAGACTAGACAGAGAGATCATCGGTCTCATCGTATTAGGAAAGGACGGGAAAGGAAGTCGGCCGTGACCTTTCGAAGGAACCATCCCGGCATTTGCCTGGAGCGATTTAGGGAAATCACGGAAAATCTAAATCAGGATGGCCGGACACGGGATTGAACCGTCGTCCTCCCGAATCCGAGTCCAGTGGGACCGAAGTTGTCAACAGGACACTGTGCAAACTGGTGGTGGCTCCATAGTGGTGTGGGCTATGTTTACACGCAATGGACTGCGTCCTCTGGTCCAACTGAATAGATCACTGATTCGAAATGATTAGGTTCGGATAATTAGAGACCATTTGCAGGCAAATAACGACAGAGTTTTTATGGATGACTATGCACCATGTCACAGCTGTTCGCGATTGGTTTGAAGAACGTTCTGGACAATCCGGAAAATAATTTGACCACTCCGATCGCCCGACTTTAATCTCATCGAACATTTATGGGACATATTCGAGAGGTCACTTCGTGCACAGTATCCTGCACCGGGAATATGTTCGCAATTATGGACAGCTATAGAGGCAGCGTGGCTTAAAGTTTTTTTTTATTTTTTTATTAGGGGGCGGGGGGAGGGGGACGACTTCCAACGACTTGTTGAGCCGGTGTCACGTCGAGTTTGTGCACTGCCCCAGGCAAAAGATGTCGGACACGATATTAGGAGGTATCCCAAGACTTATCACCTCTGTGTACACTACTGGCCATTAAAATTGCTACACCACGAGGATGACGTGATACAGATGGACAGGAAGAAGATGCTGTGATATGCAAATGATTACCTTTTCAGAGCATTCACACAAGGCTGGCGCCGGTGACGGCAGCTACAACGTGCTGACGTGAGGAAAGTTTCCAACCGATTTCTCATACACAAACAGCAGTTGACCGGCGTTGCCTACCGGAACATTGTTGTGATGCCTCGTGTAAGGAGGAGAAACGCGTACCATCACGTTTCCGATTTTGATAAAGGTCGGATTGTAGCCTCTCGCAATTGCAGTTTATCGTACAGCGACATTGCTGCTCGCTTTGGTCGAGATCCAATGACTGTTAGCAGAATATCGAATCAGTGGGTTCAGGAGGGTAATACGGAACGTCGTGCTGGATCCCAACGGCCTCGTACCACTAGCAGTCGAGATGAAAGGCATCTTATCCGCATGGCAGTAACGGATCGTGCAGCCACGTCTCGATCCCTGAGTCAACGCATGGGGACGTTTGCAAGACAACAACCATCTGCACGAACAGTTCGACGACGTTTGCAGGAGCATGGACTATCAGCTCGGAGACCATGGCTGTGGTTACCCTTGACGCTGCATCACAGACAGGAGCGCCTGCAGTGGTGTACTCAACGTCGAACCTGGCTGCACGAATGGCAAACCGTCATTTTACGGATGAATCCAGGTCCTGTTTACAGCATCATGATGGTCGCATCCGTGTTTGGCGGTGAACGCACATTGGAAGCGTGTATTCGTCATCGCCATACTGGCGTACGGTATCACCCGGCGTCGCGGTATCGGGTGCCATTTGTCACACGTCTCTGTCACCTCTAGTTCACATTGACGGCACTTTGAACAGTGGACGTTACATTTCAGATATGTTACGACACGTGGCTCTACCCTTCATTCGATCCCTGCGAAACCCTACATTTCAGCAGGATAATGCACGACCGCATGTTGCAGGTCCTGTACGGGCCTTTCTGGATATAGAAATTCTCCAGATCTCTCACCAATTGAAAGCGTCTGGTCAATGGAGGCCGAGCAACTGGCACGTCACAATACGCCTGTCACTACTCTTGATGCCGGACAGTAAGGCCATGCGGTTCTAGGCGCTTCAGTCTGGAACCGCGTGACCGCTACGGTCGCAGGTTCGAATCCTGCCTCGGGCATGGATGTGTGTGATGTCCTTAGGTTCGTTAGGTTTAAGTAGTTTGTTCTGGGTACTGATTTCTCATGATCTATGCACCCAAATTTCGTGAATCACATGTCAGTTGTATAATACATTTGTCCAATGAATACCCGTTCATCATCTGCATTTCTTAGTGGTGTAGCAATTTCAATTGCCAGTAGTGTGTATTGGGTCACGCAGATAAGTTACACTCCAAGTTTTCGTGACCGAATTTTGATGATGAAGCTGGGTTTCTGTTTTAGGCAATACGGTATTAAAAGAAAGTAACACAAAAGCTAGGTTTAACTTAACCGCGCAGATCTGCGAGCGTGCGCCCTACTTAGGTCGTCGGCGACGCAGACTTTTGCACGTTTCGTGATGAAAGTGTCGCCTTTCTCCGCTGTACGGTAGCAGATCTTGGTGGCAAAGTGCCAGCCACACACCTGCAGGGAAAGCGGGATTTGCACGGCGGGCCGCGTTTGCTTGTTTGACTTGTCGGACGGGGTGTGGGGTGTGCGTTAGCCAGGACAGCGGGCACTGGAGTGGCACGGCAAAGCACTTACCTGTTAGTGCCTTTAAGGGTCGCCACTGCGGCAGAGGCGCGTGGAACGGGTGAGCGCCCGACACCTTCCAGGTCTCCCTAGGCGCTCCACTACGTTCATTTTACAACTAGTGTATCATTTGTTCCTGTTCGCCCCGTTACTCCGAGAGCAGCAACGAGCAAAGCTTTAAAAACAGAATTTATCACAGTCAAAACCTGCGTAAATGGTACCTCGGCTCCATGGGTTTTGACTTCAGTCTGCTGGTTTTCCGATACGTATACTGCAACGTTCAACCACAGACATACATTACCAATCGTCGTCTTTGTTTTTCGGCTTCTTTTTTCCGCATTTGCACTTGTACCAGCTGTAGAGGTTAGCTTTGTCTTTTGCAATTGTAAGAATAGTCTTACTGACACCAGATCCGATTGAGATCATTTATTTTCACCTCGGTCGCAGTTTCGAATCCTGCTTCGGCCATGGCTGTCAGTGATGTCCTTAGGTTAGTTCAATAACTTTATTTAAAAAAGCGGATAAAGTGTCACTAGAAGCCTTCCTAAGAGACAATCTCCATTCCTTCCGAACTGCTTATGCAAATGTAGACGAGATGTGGCTCAAATTCAAAGATATAGTAGCAACAGCAATTGAGAGATTCATACCTCAAATTGGTAAGAGATGGAACGGATTCCCCGTGGTACACAAAACAGGTAGGAACGCTGTTGCAAATGCAACGGAAAAAGCATGCGAAGTTCAGAAGAACGCGAAATCCCGAAGATTGGCTAAAATTTACAGACGAGCGAAATTTGGCACGGACTTCAATGCGAGATGCCTTTAATAGGTTCCACAATGAAACATTGTCTCGAAATTTGGTAAAAAATCCGAAGAAATTCTGGTCGTATGTAAAGTACACAAGCGGCAAGACGCAGTCAATACCTTCGCTGCGCAGTGCCGAAGGTACTGTTATCGACGACTGTGCCGCTAAAGCGGAGTTATTGAACGCAGTTTTCCGAAATTCCTTCACCAGGGAAAAACGAATAAAATATTCCAGAATTTGAAACACGAACATCTGCTAGCATGAGTTTCTTAGAAGTACATACCTTAGGGGTTGCGAAGCAACTCAAATCGCTTGATACGAGCAAGTCTTCAGGTCCAGATTGTATACCGATTAGGTTCCTTTCAGATTACGCTGATACTATAGCTCCCTACTTAGCACTCATATACAACCGCTCGCTCACCGATAGATCTGTATCTACAGATTGGAAAATTGCGCAGGTCGCACCAGTGTTCAAGAAGGGTAGTGGGAGTAATCCATTTAACTACAGACCTATATCATTGATGTCGGTTTGCAGTAGGGTTTTGGAGCATATACTGTATTCAAACATTATGAATCACCTCGAAGGGAACGATCTATTGACACGTAATCAGCATGGCTTCAGAAAACATCGCTCTTGTGCAACGCAGCTAGCTCTTTATTCGCACGAAGTAATGGCCGCTACCGACAGGGGATCTCAAGTTGATTCCGTATTTCTAGATTTCCGGAAAGCTTTTGACACCGTTCCTCACAAGCGACTTCTAATCAAGCTGCGTGACTATGGGGTCTCGTCTCAGTTGTGCGACTGAATTCGTGATTTCCTGTCAGGAAGGTCGCAGTTCGTAGTAATAGACGGCAAATCATCGAGTAAAACTGAAGTGATATCAGGTGTCCCCCAGGGAAGCGTCCTGGGACCTCTGCTGTTCCTGATCTATATAAATGACCTCGGTGACAATCTGAGCAGTTCTCTTAGGTTGTTCTCAGATGATGCTGTAATTTACCGTCTAGTAAGGTCATCCGAAGACCAGTATCAGTTGCAAAGCTATTTAGAAAAGATTGCTGTATGGTGTAGCAGGTGGCACTTGACGCTAAATAACGAAAAGTGTGAGGTGATCCACATGAGTTCCAAAAAAAAAAAAAAATCCGTTGGAATTAGATTAATCGATAAATAGTACAATTCCCAAGGCTGTCAATTCAACTAAGTACCTGGGTGTTAAAATTGCGAACAACTTCAGTTGGAAAAACCACATTCATAATATTGTGGGGAAGGCGAGCCAAAGATTGCGTTTCATTGGCAGGACACTTAGAAGATGCGAGAAGTCCACTAAAGAGACAGCTTACACTACACTCGTTCGTCCTCTGTTGGACTATTGCTGCGCGGTGTGGGATCCTTATCAGGTGGGATTCACGGAGGACATCGAAAGGGTGCAAAAAAGGGCCCCTCGTTTTGTATTATCACGTAATAGGGGAGAGAGTGTGGCAGATATGATACGCGAATTGGGATGAAAGTCATTAAAAGAAAGACGTATTTCGTCGCGGCGAGATCTATTTACGAAATTTCACTCAGCAACTTTCTCTTCCGAATGCGAAAATATTTTGTTGAGCCCAACCTACATAGGTAGGAATGATCATCAAAATAAAATAAGAGAAATCAGAGCTCGAACAGAAAGGTTTAGGTGTTCGTTTTTCCCGCGCGCTGTTAGGGAGTGGAATGGTAGAGAGATAGTATGATTGTGGTTCGATGAACCCTCTGCCAAGCACTTAAATGTGAATTGCAGAGTAGTCATGTAGATGTAGATGTAGAAGTAGTTCTAAGTTCTATGGGACTGATGACCTCAGCAATTAAGTCCCATAGTGCTCAGAGCCATTTTTGAACCATTAATTTTATAGTATATTCAGTGACATGGTTTGTCCCATAGTGCTCAGAGCCATTTTTGAACCATTAATTTTAAAGTATATTCAGTGACATGGTTTTTTTATTGTTCACTGCATTCTTCGTCTTCCACGTGTATGTGTTGAGTTTTTATATACAGTACATTCACAGCACTTTATAAATTCACACTTCTTTGTCGGGCAGTATCACTACCCTCTCGCCCTTTCGAGAAATGGCGAGAGGACAGTGATAGTTCCCGACAAAGACATGTGAATTTCTTTTTCTCAATTTTGATATCAAGTAGCAATTGCCTCATATTTGGTTGAAATAGATTCATGGGTTTAGGATGATATGGCTGACGTACAGACATATATATAATACACTAGGTGATCAAAAGTAGCTGGACGCCTGGCTGAAAATGACTTACACGTTCGTGACGCCATCCATCGGTAATGCCGGAATTCAGTGTGATGTTGGCTCACCCTTTGCCTTGATGACAGCTTCCACTCTCGCAGGCATACATACAATCAGGTGCTGGAAGGTTTCTTGGGGAATGGCAGCGCGTTCTTCGCGGAGTGTCGCACTGAGGAGAGGTATCGATGATGGTCAGTGACGCTTGGCACGAAGTCGGTGTTCCAAAACATCCCAAAGGTGTTCTATAGGATTAAGGTTAACACTCTGTTCGGGCCAGTCCATTACAGGGATGTTACTGTCGTGTAACCACTCCGCCACAGGCCGTGCATTACGAACAGATGCTCGATCGTGTTGAAGGGCTCAATTGTCATCCCTTAATTGCTATTGAGCAATGGGAAGCAAGAAAGTGCTTAAAACATCAATATAGGCAACTGTTGTGATAGTGCCACGCAAAAAGAAACAAGTGTTGCAAGCCCCCTCCATGAAAAACACCATCGCACCATAACACCAGCGCCTCCGCATTTTACTGTTGGCTTTACACACGCTGGCAAATGACGTTCACCGGGTATTGGCCATACCCACATCCTGCCATCGGATCGCCACATTGTGTACCGTGAGTCGTCACTCCATGCAACGTTTTTCCACTGTTCAATCGTCCAATGTTTACGCTCCTTACACCAAGCGAGGCGTCGTTTCGCATTTACGGACGTGACGTGTGGCTTATGAGCAGCCACTCGACCATGAAATCTAAGTTTTCTCACCTCCCGCCTTACTATCATAGCACTTGCAGTGGATCCTGATGCACTTTGGAATTCCTGTGTGATGGTCCGGGTAGATGTCTGCCTATTACGCGTTAAGACCCTCTTCAACTGTCGGCGATCTGTATCAGTCAACAGACGAGGTCGGCCTGTACGGTTTTGTGTTGTACGTGTCCCTTCACGTTTCCACTTCACTACCATACGAGAAATAGTGGACTCCGTGAAGAATGGGCTGCAATTCCCCAAGAAACCTTCTAGCACCCGATTGAACGTATGGCTGCGAGAGTGGAAGCTCTCTTCAGGGCTAAGGGCCAACACCATACTGAATTCCACCATTACCGATGGAGGGCGCCACGAACTATTTAAGAAATTTTCAGCCAGGTGTCCGGATACTTTTGATCACATAGTGTAGGAACCACGTTCAGAAACGGTTCGTTTCCATTTTACAACGAGAACAGAGCTACTCAGTCGCGCGCTACATGTTTCTTATGCAGTTCTTTTATGGTTGACTACCCACATTCGTGAATGGCACGATGACGTGATCTTTGTTTCCCTCTGCCTTGTTTTCGTGTTTCTGGTGATGCGTCACTTGACATTATGGTGACTAGCACTACAGTAATAGGACCCCTGAATACACGTTCTCAGAGCACACCAATATATTGTTAATTTAAGGCGAAGTTTGCCGTAATGGAAGAGAAGCTGAAACTCGTGTTACTCCATGTCTGCCAGAGTGGAGCATCGGCTGCGGGAAAGGGGAAAAATTTCACAAGTGATAGAGTAAATTGTGGTGTTCCAAGAAGATGGCGTACTGTCGAATTGGAAGAGGATGTGCTTTGTAAAGTTGAAAAGAACCCATAGACGAGTACCCGAACCATTGCACGCATGGCACGTGTCTTGAATGTCTCTTAGTCGTCTGTCTGGCGTGTTCTGCATCATGCACCCCACGCTCCCAGCGGATTTTGTGCCATGTGTCAATTTCTGTACTTGGTTTATACACCGTCTTGTGGATTTTCCTCAGTTTCCAAGGATAATTTTGTTCAACGACGAAGGGCATTCCAACATGGAAGGTGTTTGGAACGCTCGAAAAAGGCACATTTGGACATCAAGAAAACCTCAAGGCTACGTGTACACGAAGACTTCTCCATACCTTCGGCGTCAGTGTCTGGGCACGCCTTAATATTTCTGCAACAAATGCTGGCAGAGTTTTTTGGAATTTATGCCATTGGACTTTCGGCACGAATGTTGGTAACACCGTGATGTCGCGGAAATACATTTTGCAGTTCGCGTCCGAAACCATCTGAACGTAGTGGATCGATCGAGGTGAATCACGTGTTTGGCCACCAACATCCCCAAATTTAACCCTTTTAGGATTTATTGGTGGGCCCCATGAAGAGTCTTATTTATGAGACCCTTGACCAGTCAGAGAAAGATCTGGTTGCGGCAGAAGTGATTAGCAATAAACCACGCATTTTGGACAGAGTTTATGCGAACTAACTGAGCAGGTACACTGTGTGCACCAAAATTGGTGGTCGTCATATCGAAAAGCTGTTGTAATATAGCAGTAAATAGGAGTGAAATCTTTACATCTTGTTTGCCTTCTAATATAGAAACGAACCCTTTTCGGACATGGATTCCTATGTGAAACCCCTGCAGCATAAAATCCAATTGTTAATGGTACGCAGGAAGCTGGAGTCAGTGGCTGGTTTTTCTTTTGGTTGGTTTCAGAAGTTTTCTTACTTTAGTTGTGACTGTTGCACAGTACTTTTTACCCAACTGAAACCTCAGGGGAAATTGTTTATCATTTAATTTCAAGAATAGGTTCAATCTTTCACGAAAGATGAACGGATCTCACTGGAACTCACTGGTGTCCTCCGTACAAACATTGAAGGAGTCATCTCTGTAAAGCACTTGAAAATAGATATTTTAAATCTCAATGCTGAAGTTTCTTTAACACAAAATGCTACCCAACAGTGGTCCAAGGCACTAGGAAAACAGCAAAAGGCATTTCAGGCAGTATGGTTTCAAAACATAGTGGTCATAATTATTTTTGTGTCCAATACGGAGGACAAATCGTTTGTCGCCTGATAGAAAACAGCTGGTATTAGCTGTTAGGTAGTGCACCCAATATGACTTTGAACACAAACTGTGGTGTTGTGTCAACAGGATTTCAACTGTTTGCTGACCATGATACATAAATACATATTACAGATATTTGAATATAGGTTTATTCTCCTTTCTGTGCAGACAAATGTTTCAATAGTTCAGATTTTAAAGCCAGTGGTATTCAATGTTAAAAGGAACGTTGGTGCAGTGAGGGGCAAAAGTACACATTTGCACTGTCTGCTTAGGTGCAGATGTCACGAAACTTAAGGTTGGTTTGAACACCACAGCTATTTATTAGACATGGTCGTTGCCTTCTGATGACCACTGAACTGACTAACCTAACCAGATACATTGGGGCCTGAAGTTTAACATGCACTCCAAGCCATGGTACAACTTGTCATTTTTCACATGTGTTTAACATGAATTGTGAAACACCCTGTATGTCTACATTATGGATGGCTGTATGGTCTTGAAAGCGAAGGGTACAGACCCGTACCGCTCGCTACACGTCACAAGGTGGCTTTCACGGTACAAATATCAAAGTTTAGTGGCGACTTCTTCACTTGTTAAGCCGTGGTCAATTACACACACTCTCCAGTGAGGTGGACAGGAAAGATTTCCCGTGTCACCTGCGGAGGCAGACATGTGCGTTCTTCGACAGCAGCCGCAAACCACCTGTGGACTACCCGAACACCGCAGCAACAGCTCGGTAGGTAGAAGGCGGTGTCGGTACGGTTGCAGGCTGCAGGACCTGGCTGTTGCGACACGGGCGGGCGTGGCGGCGGCCGTTTCTGCGTGCCTCTGCTCCCGTCGAGCGGTGCCGGTGTATTTTGGCAGAGCTCCTACCGCGAACGCTCCCAACACCGGGGCTGACCTGCCCTGCCCGCAATGAGCCGAGCGTGACTATTTCAAGACCGCCGCCTCCTGGAGAATCACGCGCCAAAATACTCGACGCAGTGCTGGCGCCCTCACAGCAGCACCCGAGGTGAAGACGGAGTCGCGACTATGCGCGCCACATTGTGTGGCGAAACATATCTTGTGAAGCATTGCCACTTCCAACTTAGGGTACCTGTACACCGCAGAGATGGCAAGTGAACGAGCATTCCGGAGAACAAGTCTCTAATGCTGACTAACATTCGGTTCTACTTTCAAACAAGCGTTTACACAAGACGAGCGACAGAGAATACTACCGATCGAGCACTGACCATGCGAACGCTGCGTTTTTGTTAATTTGGCACTAAACTTAGGTTATCTTGTATCCACTGAATTGACAGCTACGTCTTAGGATTTAACAGGGGAAAGCTTCTCGAGCATAATAAGGGAAAACTTACGAAACGGCATGCAGCACCAGAGCGGGACAGCACGCTTACGTAAAATATCAGATGCTTCAAGTCACGCAGAAGGGATCATTCCAGCCGGTGGCGCCATGAAGACGCCAGCCGCGCTTCAGAAGTAACACTGTAATCAATAAACATCATTTCAGAGAAAGAGGGTAAGAAAGAGAGAGGTTGCGGAGGGGTCTATGGAAGGGGTACAAACACACTATGTCATCAAAAGTATCCGGACACCTGGCTGAAACTGACTTGTTTGTGGCGCCCTCCATCGGTAATGCTGGAATTCAGAATGGTGTTGGCCCACCCTTAGCCTTGATGACAGCTTCCACTCTGGCAGGCATACGTTCAATCATGTGCTGGAAAGTTTCTTTGCGAATGTCAGCCCACTTTTAACGGAGTGCTGCACTGAGGAGAGGTATCGATGTCGATGGGTGGGGCCTGGCACGAAGTTGGCGTTTCAAAACATCCGAAAGGTGTTCTCTAGGATTCAGGTCAGGACTCTGTGCAGGCCAGTCCATTACAGGGATGTTACTGACGCAGGTCAGGACTCTGTGCAGGCCAGTCCATTACAGGGATGTTACTGACGTGTAACCACTCCGCTACAGGCCGTGCATTATGAACAAGTGCTCGATCGCGTTGAAAGATGCAATCGCCATCCCCGAGTTGCGCTTCAACAGTGGGAAACAAAGTGCTTAAAACATCAATGTAGGCCTGTGCTGTGATAGCGCCACGCAAAACAGGGGGTGCAAGCGCCATCCACGAAAAATACGACCACACCATAACAACACCGCCTCGGGATTTTACTATTGGCACTACACACGCTGGCAGATGACGTTCACCGGGTATTCGCCATACCCACACGCAGCCGTCGAATCGTCACATTGTGTACCGTGATTCGTCACTCCATACAACGTTTTTCCACGTTCAATCGTCTAATGTCTACGCTCTTTATACCAAGCGAGACGTCGTTTGGCATTTACCGGCGTCATGTGTGGCTTGTGAGCGGCCGCTCAACCATGAAATCCAAGTTTTCTCACCTCCCGCCTAACTGTCATAGTACTTGCAGCGGATCTGATGCAGTTTGGAATTCCTGTGTGATGATCTGGATAGATGTCTGCCTATTACACATTAAGACCCTCTTCAACGGTCGGTGGTCTCTGTCAAATAACAGACGAGGCCGGCCTGTAAGTTTTTGTGCTGTACGCGTCCCTACACGTTTCCACTTCACCATCACACAGGGAACAGTGAACCTAGGGAAGTTTAGAAGTGTGGAAATCTCGCGTACAGAGGTATGGCGCAAGTGACACTCAATCACCTGACCACGTTCGAAGTCTGTGAGTTTCACGGAGCGCCCCATTCTGCTCTCTCACGATGTCTAATGACTACTGAGGTCGCTGATATGGAGTACCTGGCAGTAGGTGGCAGCACAGTGCTCCTATTATGGGAAACCTCTCTCACTTACGCCAACCGACTATTTCCCTTTATCCCCAAACATTGTCGCTTAATCCCTACCCGGCAGGTTAGCCGAGCGCGCTAACGCGCTGCTTCCTACACTCGGGTAGGCGCGCCGGCCCCACATCGAATCCGCCCGGTGGCTTAACGACGAGGGCCGGTTTGCCGGCCTGCCTGGATGTGGTTTATAGGTGGTTTTCCACATCACCTAGGTGAATACCGGGCCTCACGTCACGCCTCAGTTGCGCACTATTCCATGGATTACACTAGTCGCAGACAGTTGGGGTACACCAATTCCTTCCCCGGGAGGGGGGGGGAGGGGGTAGGGGTGAGGTACGTGGTGTTGGCGGCAGGAAGGGGATCCGGCCGGCCACCCCTTCAACTAACACTGCCACATCTGATTAACCACGCCGACCCTACCTATCTGCGGAAAAACCGGCACAAGCAAAGAAAGACTGTCGCTCATTCCCAAGCAACATTTGGGTTTTGGGGCACGACAATCTACATAGATGTCTCCTACAGAATGATATTGCAGTGTCGTAGCCTCAATATCCTGTAGAACCCAGTCCTCCAAATCTATTGTACGCACAGTCCACTGCCTTCCCTGTACGTTCATCTGTCTGAACGAACCCATGATCACACAAATGCCCAAGAAGGGCTTGAAATGTTGTGTGATGTGGTTAGTGTCTGTGAAGGTACTTTTTTTTGGTACAGCCGTGTTGCCTCTCCATCGTTTTCATCCGCTCAGCAGTATGCAAAGACCATCTCGGCTTGTTCCAGACATTAACACCGGACCATTCTGCTGCTTACAGTACGCTGCGTCAATCACAGCCCGCAGAGCACAAGAAACACACGGCACGTAGTCAGAGGACCTTTCTTCGTCAGCGCCATCTACTGTCGCTGGGAAAAAAAATTAGGACAGTCAATAGTTCCAGTTTCTTGGCTGCTGTGTACAAGCTTTATCCATCACTCCCTGTCAAGACAAATCGTGTTGTTCATGTTCAAAAATGTTCAAATGTGTGTGAAATCTTATGGGACTTAACTGCTAAGGTCATCAGTCCCTAAGCTTACACACTACTTAACCTAAATCATCCTAAGTACAAACACACACATCCATGCCCGAGGGAGGACTCGAACCTCCGCCGGGACCAGCCGCACAGTCCATGACTGCAGCGCCTTAGACGTGTTGTTGATGACTATCCGTTGTTGTAGCCTCGCAGTAATGCCCATCTCTCATTTCCACCCAGCCTGTTCTGTGTGTTCCTACCCTTCGGAGTCCCTGAACTACTTTCTCCACATTTACTCGAGTTGCTATCGTAAGCTCTATTCTTAAAGTGACCCCGAACCATGTCTAGATATTCCTTCTTGCTCCCAGAGTCCCAATGATCCTCGTCACCTCTTCATTTCCTACTTTGCCCAATTTTACTTTCTGTATCATGGTGCTCAATAATACCTTCGATGTCTGCAGTCGAAATGTGCCCGTCTTCGTTAGGGTACATGTTTCTATAGGATTTGGTCGGTGTGATATGAAGTAGCTATTGTACACCACTGATTTTGTTTTAACTGGCGCCTAGTGATCCCGTAGAAGTGGTCCAACAGAAGCATGAGCTGTTCTGAAAAAATATTGTTGACCGAATTATTACAACGAGCTAGTGAAATAGGACGTTGGGTAATGGCGTGCCATTCATGGCAACCTATATTATAGGCGTCTGCAAAATGGCGGAGAGGGGCGGGGGTGGCGGAGGGGGCGGCGTAAGAGGAGGCACTTGCTCCCCTTTGGATTCTAGGATCAGACTTCTCTAATTTATTACTGAACTCTAGCCTTGATTAATTGCGATTCTACTGAAGTGCAAATTTAGCATTGCCGAGCGTGATGGGAAATCGATAGCTTTCAAGTAACGTGGGTTTGTTTGGTTCTCACGCTGTTCACGGTATACTATACCATTTGCGGTTTTGGCACTGTGTTGCGGTCAAGGCGGATTTGAAGATTTGCTGAAAATTGCTAAAAATAGAGTCCTTAATCAGTTACCTGTCAATTCTTGATAAGCCTTCGCACTTATTTTTGTTGATATCAAACAGGGTCGTTCTTATAAAACTAGTTCAGATTTTTAACTTTCTGTGTCAACACAGTTGATGTAAGAAGAAAAAAAAATTGTGAATGTTTTCCAGCTTTATTTCCTGACTCGTTGGATATCGTGGATTTCTTCAGGTAATGTAGTTTCAGATCAGTGAACTGAAAAGATGCGCTATTAGTGACATTAAAAGATAATTGGCCCGCACTGGTATGTTAGCGTTTCAGAGTAATCTACGTCAAAATAAGTGCTCTCTGAAATTTTCTCGCGGCAATTGATTAATGGTGGGCTTATGGATGTTCTTCTGACTTGTTATTTCCGTTTTATGCACAATACAGGGTGCATCAGAAAGAATCAGCCGATTTGGCACGCTTATATTTCTGAAACTAACAAACATTTTACCGACCAGCCGCCGTGTCATCCTCAGATCACAGGCGTCACTGGATGCGGAGATGGAGTGGCATGTGGTCAGCACACCGCTCTCCCGGCCGTATGTCAGATTACGAGACCGGAGCCCCTACTTATCAATCAAGTAGCTCCTCAGTTTGCCTCACGAGGGCTGAGTGCAGCCCGCTTGCCAACAACGCTCGGCAGACCGGATGGTCACCCATCCAACTACTAGCCCAGCCCGCCAGCGCATAACTTCGGTGATCTGACGGGAACCGGTGTTACCACTGCGGCAAGGCCGTTGAATTTTTGATAAACGGGAAACTCAAAATGTTTTGTTTGATACCTTTTCGTAGGTGTTCAATATGTCCCCCTTGAGATTCACGGCGTATGTCAATGCGGTATTCAGATTGTTCCCACGCTGCAACGAGTACGTCTTGGTACAGCTCCCACAGCTGCTGTTGTTGGTAACGGAAGCACGTAAGCAGAGTCTTGTATAAACCTCCACAAGAAATAATCACATACAGTCAGGTCCGGTGACCTTAGAGGCCAGTAATGTACGGCTGAATCATTCCCGTGCGACCAATCCGGCGTTCAGTAGTCCTTTGATTTAAAAATTGCCGCACTTCCAGGTGCCAGTGTAGCGCGTCACATCCTGTTGGTAAATGAAGTCGTTTGGATCAGTCTCCGACTGTGGGAAAAGAAAGTACTTCCTGTAACAGTGTTCTCGGCAAAGAAAAATGGACCAAACGCCTTTTCATGTGAAACTGCACAAAACACATAACATTTTGGAGAGTCCCTGTCATGTTGTACAGCTTCTTGTGGTTGTTCCGTACCTTATATTCTCACATTATGACGGTTCATCTTTCCAATTAAATGGAATATTGCCTCGTCACTAAACACTAAGCGTAGAAAAAGACTGCCATCCTCCATCTTGCCAAGAACGAAATTACAGAACTGCACACGTTGTTGTCCGTCACCTTCACGAAGAGCTTGCAGTAGTTGAATTCTCTGTGGCTTTAAACGTCGACGCGACACACGCCAGACGGACATCGAGGGCGTGTTGAGCTGTCGAGCTGCACGGCGAACGGACTTCTGCGGACTCCTTGTGAAACTATGGCGGATGCGTTTGACGTCTGTGTCAGACACACGGGGACGGCCCGGCGTTTTGCCTTTACACAAGCAACCTGTTTCTCAGAATGGTTCATGCTATCGTCTGCTCTGTGCTGTAGAAGGATGCACACCATACCTATTACGAAAGCCATGCTGAACAATTATTCGCATTGCGCGAAAAACAGAATACAAAACGCTTTACCGAGCGAGGTGGCGCAGTGGTTAGACACTGCACTCGCATTCGGTAGGACGACGGTTCAATCCCGCGTCCGGCCATCCTGATTTAGGTTTTCAGTGATTTCCCTAAATCGCCGCAGGCAAATACCGGGATGGTTCCTTTCAAAGGGCACGGCCAACTTCCTTCCCCGTCCTTCCCTAATCCGATGAGACCGATGACCTCGCTGACTGGTCTCCTTCCCCAAACCAACCAACCAACAAAACGCTTTCTGTTGTCCCGACACCATTTTTACAAGAATTGAAGTGGGCGCACATTGCTGCTACCTAGCGGTAACCATGTAAAACTCCAGAGTTTGGTCTTTCCAGCAGAACGTTGTTCACGTACGTGTTTCCAATAACGTAATAGGTATGATATTTTTTTGGATCGGATGATTCTTTTTGATTCACCCCATATTTCGACGACCGACCCAGGATTCTTCAGTTGCTGCAAGTTTTCCAACCATCCAGAAGTCCAGGTAGTAAGTACAGACTACAGCAGAACTCGCGGCACCTGAAGATAATGGATAGTCTGATCGTCCAAACATTCATATTGTGCACAAAAAGGAAACAAGACGGCAGCACACCCAGAAGCTCACTATTACCTCAGTAAAAGAAAACTAAAAATATGAGTGAAACCTCTAAAAAGTTTAAAAATATGTCTACATCTACATGTACATTTATACTCCACAGTCTGGAACCGTGCGACTGCTACGGTCGCAGGTTCGAATCCTGCCTCGGGCATGGATGTGTGTGATGTCCTTAGGTTAGTTAGGTTTAAGTAGTTCTAAGTTGTAGAGGACTAATGACCACAGCAGTTGAGTCCCATAGTGCTCAGAGCCATTTGAACCATTTTTTTATACTCCACAAGCCACCCAACGGTGTGTGGCGGAGGGCACTTTACGTGTCACTGTCGTTAACTCCCCTTCCTGTTCCAGTCGCGTATGGTTGGCGGGGAAAACGACTGCCGGAAAGCCTCCGTGCGCGCTCGAATCTCTAATTTTACATTCGTGATCTCCTCGGGAGGTATAAGAAGGGGGAAGCAATATATTCCATACCTCATCCAGAAACGCATCCTCTCGAAACCTGGACAGCAAGCTACGCCGCGATGCAGAGCGCCTCTCTAGCAGAGTCTGCCACTTGAGTTTGCTAAACATCTTCTGTACATCTACAGAGTAGATTCTGGGTTTCCAGAAATGACATGATACGCGACCAAAAAACATGTTCTAAAATTCTACAACAGATCGATGTCAGATATATAGGCCTATAGTTTTGCGCATCTGCTCGACGACCCTTCTTGAAGACTGGGACTACCTGTGTTCTTTTCCAGTCTTTTGGAACCTTCCGTTCCTCTAGAGATTTGCGGTACACGGCTGTTAGAAGGGGGGCAAGTTCTTTCGCGTACTCTGTGTAGAATCGAATTGGTATCCCGTCAGGTCCAGTGGACTTTCCTCTGTTGACTGATTTCAGTTGCTTTTCTATTCCTTGGACATTTATTTCGATGTCAGCCATTTTTTGTTTGTGCGAGGATTTAGAGAAGGAACTGCAGTGCGGTCTTCCTCTGTGAAACAGTTTTGGAAAAAGGTGTTTAGTATTTCAGCTTTACGCGTGTCATACTCTGTTTCAATGCCATCATCATCCCAGAGTGTCTGGACATGCTGTTTCGAGCCACTTACTGATTTAACGTAAGACCAGAACTTACTAGGATTTTCTGTCAAGTCGGTACATAGAATTTTACTTTCGAATTCACTGAACGTTTCACGCATAGCCCTCCTTACGCTAACTCTGACATCGTTTAGCTTCTGTTTGTCTGAGAGGTTTTGGCTGCGTTTAAACTTGCAGTGAAGCTCTCATTGCTTTCGCGGTAGTTTCCTAACTTTGTTTTTGAACCACAGTGGGTTTTTCCCGTCCCTCACAGTTTTACTCGGCACGTACCTGTCTAAAACGCTTTTTACGATTGCCTTGAACTTTTTCCATAAACAATCGATATTGCCAGTGTCGGAACAGAAATTTTCGTTTTGATCTGTTAGGTAGTCTGAAATCTGCATTCTATTACTCTTGCTAAACAGATAAACCTTCCCCCCTTTTTTATATTCCTATTTACTTATGATCACTGATTCCCTGTTCTTCGCTTACAGAGTCGAAAAGTTCGGGTCTGTTTGTCATCAGTAGGTCCAAGATGTTGTCTCCATGAGTCGGTTCTCTGTTTAATTGCTCGAGGTAGTTTTCGGATAGTGCACTCAGTATAAAGTCACTCAAGCTCTGCCCCTACCACCCGTCCTAAACATGTCTTTACGTTTATTTTAAGTAGCAATATTTTGATCCAAGCGTCGTCGCGACGGAGGACCGCTAACTTATATATATATAAACAATTAACACATAACAAGCAAATCTTGTTTCTAGACCAAAATACTTTCATTATTGCTGGCTGTAAGCCTCTTTTGTTTGACGTCATCTCTTGCAGTCCTGGGTATCATGCGTCCACGCCTCAGAAGAGGTAGGGAAGCTATAATTACTTACCATATAGAAAGCCAATCGGTCTTTAATTAGAATTACCTATTTATTTTATATAATATTTTTACGTAATTACGTTCGATCTTAGTCTCATGCCTTAATCTAGCTTACGAGGCCTGTGCCCTACAGTAGTTTGATGACAGTGTATTAAATCACGCTTCATTAGATCTTCAGAGCGAGTCGCGCATTTTGTGGCGCGCGGGGGCGTGAAGTGACCAAACGCGGCGATCCGAACGGCCAGTCGCCTGAGGGCAGGCTTGGTTGACGGATGTGTGTATTTTACGAATTTTTTGGGGTAAATTAAGACAGACTCGATAATTACTTGCACTTAAATTTCTTACTTTACCATTTTGAGACGTAATTATTCTGATTTTATTTAATTTCCTTAGCTGTCCCCCGACACGACGACGCTTGTATCAAAATATTGCTCCTTACATTAAACTTACAGTGGCAATCCTTTTCTTATTTTTAGATTTTTTTCTCTAGCCTTTGTTTAAACTTTTAATTTAAATGTTATTTCAAGCTTTTTAAACTTTATATTTTCTACCAGACACGGTACGATCGACACAATAGCCCCACATTCACACAGATATTACAGGGACGAAACACGAAATTGCGACGCGAGATCCTGCCTCGCCGAAATATGTACCAATGCATGTGATGAATATTATTACAATTACAAGATTTTTGCAGTGCAATATTGCACTTGTGGTTTTGAGTTTCAAGCTGAAATTATTATTTCATGACTTAGTAATTAACAATGCATTAAATACTATCATCGTATTTTAGCATTATCACTCATGCGACAAACGCTGTTTCTTTTCTTAATTCACACACATATTCATTGACTATGTTTTAGTATACAGGGTGTTACAAAAAGGTACGGCCAAACTTTCAGGAAACATTCCTCACACACAAATAAAGAAAAGATGTTACGTGGAGCCGGCCAGAGTGGCCGAGCGGTTCTAGGGGCTACAGTCCGGAACCGCGCGACCGCTACGGTCGTAAGTTCGAATCCTGCCTCGGGCATGGATGTGTGTGATGTCCTTAGGTTAGTTAGGTTTAAGTAGTTCTAAGTTCTAGGGCACTGATGACCACAGCAGTTAAGTCACATAGTGCTCAGAACCATTTGAACCATTTTTTTGTTACGTGGACATGTGTCCAGAAACGCTTAATTTCAATTATAGAGTTCATTTTAGTTTCGTCAGTATGTACTGTACTTCCTCGATTCACCGCCAGTTGGCCCAATTGAAGGAAAGTAATGATGACTTCGGTGCTTGTGTTGACATGCGACTCTTTGCTCTACAGTACTAGCATCAAGCACATCAATACGTACTATCAACAGGTCAGTGTTCATCACGAACGTGGTTTTGCAGTCAGTGCAATGTTTACAAAAGCGGAGTTGGCAGATGCCCATTTCATGTATGGATTAGCACGGGGCAATAGCCGTGGCGTGGTACGTTTGTATCGAGACAGATTTCCAGAACGAAGGTGTCCCCACAGGTAGACGTTCGAAGCAATAGATCGGCGTCTTAGGGAGCACGGAACATTCCAGCCTATGACTCGCGACTGTAGAAGACCTAGAACGACGAGGACACCTGCAATGGACGAGGCAATTCTTCGTGCAATTGACGATAACCCTAATGTCAGCGTCAGAGAAGTTCCTGCTGTACAAGGCAGCGTTGACCACGTCACTGTATGGAGAGTGCTACGGGAGAACCAGTTGTTTCCGTACCATGTACAGCGTGTGCAGGCACTATCCGCAGCTGATTGGACTCCACGGGTACACTTCTGCGAATGGTTCATCCAACAATGTGTCAATCCTCATTTCAGTGCAAATGTTCTCTTTACGGATGAGGCTTCATTCCAACGTGATCAAATTATAAATTTTCACAATCAACATGTGTGGGCTGACGAGAATCCGCATGCAATTGTGCAATCACGTCATCAACACAGATTTTCTGTGAACGTTTGGGCAGGCATTGTTGGTGATGTCTTGATTGGGCCCCATGTTCTTCCACCTACGCTCAATGGAGCACGTTATCATGATTTCATACGGGATACTCTACCTGTGCTGCTAGAACATGTGCCTTTACAAGTACGACACAACATGTGGTTCATGCACGATGGAGATCCTGCACATTTCAGTCGAAGTGTTCGTGCGCTTCTCAACAACAGATTCGGTGACCGATGGATTGGTAGAGGCGGACCAATTCCATGGCCTCCACGCTCTCCTGACCTCAGCCCTCTTGACTTTCATTTATGGGGCCATTTGAAAGCTCTCGTCTACGCAACGCCGGTACCAAATGTAGAGACTCTTCGTGCTCGTATTGTGGAAGGCTGTGATACAATACGCCATTCTCCATGGCTGCATCAGCGCATCAGGGATTCCATGCGACGGAGGGTGGATGCATGTATCCTTGCTAACGGAGGACATTTTGAAGATTTCCTGTAACAAACTGTTTGAAGTAACGCTGGTATGTTCTGTTGCTGTGTGTTTCCATTCCATGATTAATGTGATTTGAAGAGAAGTAATAAAATGAGCTCTAACATGGAAAGTAAGCGGTTCCGGACACAGGTCCACGTAACATATTTTCTTTCTTTGTGTGTGAGAAATGTTTCCTGTAAGTTTGGCCGTACCGTTTTGTAACATCCTGTATATTTGGATACTACAGTAAACATAAGCAACAAGCATGGCGACAACTGTAAATCAGGTCGGAAGAAAGTGGGCTGGCATTGCACACTCTTGCAATAGGCTACCTAAACCACTACAGCAACATATTTGATTTAATACTGAATTGTAGACCTCAAAAAGAACTACAAAGAAGTCTGCGAGAGTATATGTTTGTCTTTAACAGTTGAGTCACAGTTGCCCTTTTTCTCCTTTGTATGTGCTGAAACGGGCGACCTCAATACACAAAAATCTTCGCTGGTAGTCAACCGTAAAAGATAACTACATATCCTCGCGAACTTTTATTTAGATCTTTTTGAGTTCTACAATCTGGTACTGTAGCTTGGTGTAACAGGTATTACGTAGCGCATATCAAGAGAGCGCGCTGACGGGAAACATTTTTATTTAATTTGGGTGATGAAATTTAAACGGCTAAACAGACTTCCGTGGAACATAGCTAAGAGTGATCCCGATTAAACTATCTTATCAAAAAAGCATTAAACTCGGACCTTTCGTTTATTCCACAGACAAATGGAAATGCCGTCATTCCAGTGACTGTAGGGTAGATTGTTCGCTTGTGGTGCAAGTATTTCGAGTTGACGCCACTTCTGCGACTTGCGTGTCGATGGGGATGCAATGATGTTAAGGACAACACGACACCCAGTCCCTGAGCGGAGAAAATATACGACCCAGCCGGGAACCGAACACGGGCCTTTAGGCGTTCATTCCGTCGAGTTGACCACTCAGCTACCAGAGGCGGACTATGCCACAGACAGACACATCTTAAACTTGCAACATCACCCCGTGTTTGCGTCTTGATTTACAGTGAGTTTTGTGTAATTCCTGTAAAATTTACATCTTGGGGCAACACGCGTTCTCAGAGTCGGCAGTGGAGGATTTTTGTTGTGGCCTTCAGTCCAAAGATTGGTTTGATGCAGCTCTCCACACTACCCTGTCCTGTGCAAGCCTCTTCATTTCCGCCGGTCAGAGTGGCCGAGCGGTTCTAGGCGCTACAGTCTGGAGCTGCGCGACAGCTACGGTCGCAGGTTCGAATCCTGCCTCGGGCATGAATGGGTGTGATGTCCTTAGGTTAGTTAGGTTTACGTAGTTCTATGTTCTAGGGGACTGATGACCTTAGAAGTTAAGTCCAATAGTGCTCAGAGACATTTGAACCATTTCGAACCTCTTCATCTCCGAGAACTACTGCAACCTACACCCTTCTGAATCTGCTTAGTGTATTCATCTCTACGCCTCTCTCTAGGATTTTTACCCTCCAAGCTTCCCTCCAATACTAAATTGGTGATCCCTTGATGCCTCAGAACGTGCCCTATCAACCGATCAATTCTTCTAGTCACGTTGTGCACAAATTTCTCCACTCCCAATCCTATTCAGTACCTCCTCATTAGTTACGTGATATACCCATATAATGTCCAGCATTCTTCTATAGCACCGCATTTCAAAGCTTCTATTCTCTTGTTGCCTAAACTATTTATTGCCCATGTTTCACTTCCATAAATGGCTACACTCTATACAAATACTTTCAGAAACGACTTCCTGAGACTTAATCTATACTTGATGTTAAATTTTTCTTCTTCGCAAACGCTTTCCTTGTCATTTCTAGTCTACATTTTATATCCTCTGTACTGCGACCACCATCACTTATTTTGCTCCTCAAAAAGCAAAACTCATTCACAGCTTTCGGTGTCTCATTTCCTAGTCTAGCTCCCTCAGCATCACCTGATTTAATTCGACTACATTTATTCATGCTTGTTTTGCTTTTGTTGATTTTCATCTCATAATCTCCTTTCAAGACAGTGTCCTTTCCGTTCAACTGTTCTTCCAAGTCCTTTGCTGTCTCTGACAATTACAATGCCATCGGCAAAATTAAACGTTTTTATTTCTTCTCCCTGGATTTTAATTCCTGCTTCAAATTTTTCTTTTGTTTCCTTTACTGCTTTCTCAATATACAGATTGAATAACATCAGGGATGGGCTACAACCCTGTCTCACTCCCTTCTCAACCACCGCTTCGCTTTCGTGCCTCTCGACTCTTATAACTGACTCCTGTTTTCTGTACAAATTGTAAATAGTCTTTCGCTCCCTGTATTTGATCCCTGCTACCTTCAGAATTTGTAAGAGAGCATTCCAGCCAACATTGTCAAACGCTTTCTTTAAGGCTACAAATGCTATAAAAGCAGGTTTGCCTTTCCTTAATCTATCTTCTAAGATAAGTCTTAGGGTCAGTATTGCCTCATGTGATCCTACATTTCTACGGAATCCAAACGGATCTTCCCCAAGGTCGCCTTCGCCTTCGTCAAAAATAGACCACACCCACACACACACACACTCACACTCACACTCACACTCACACTCACACCCACACACTTGACTGCTCAGGCAACTGGCCTCAGTTGCTTGAAACTGCAGCTTTATTTGTGACAGTCTTTTAGTTGTCCCTATCTGGGACTCAGCATCTCCGCTGTATGGTGAGTAGCAACTACCCTTTTCAATGGCAATTTTACAATTGTGCCCACACTTGGATCCATTGGACGCCCATGGGCAGAATGCATTCCACGTCACGTCCCCGCGTCGCCAGCAGGCTACAGCTGCGGTTAAGTGGCTAGAACCGGTCCGAAGAAGACCCCGTATGGCCAGTGGCATTTGCCGACGAGCCGCTAATCACTGAGCTCTGTCGGCGCTGCCCGCCTCATCTTCACTTCCGCGTAGCCACGCTTAACGTGACCAGTGGAACGCAGTGGTACTGCGCAGTACTTCGCTGGAACTTATCGCCGCGGTGACGGCTGACAGCGGACTACAATTGTCAGGAGAAACAATGGACTGTCACTGTAACGTCATCGATTCGCTTTCTCGAGTGCTGCGACTGGATCTCAGGCCGAGCTGTCTGGCGGTCACGTTGCGACTGCCATGTGTGTCCAATACGGTGCGCGCCATGTCTTATTTGAGATATAATATACAAACTGAAGAAACTGCAAAAAGGGTGGGAATTTAAGGAGATGGGACCTGGATAAACTGAATAAACCAAAGGTTGTACAGGGTTTCAGGGAGAGCATAAGGGAACAATTGACAGGAATGGGGGAAAAGAAATACAGTAGAAGATGAACGGGTAGTTTGAGGGATGCAATAGTAAAAGCAGCAGAGGATCAAATAGTTAAAAGACAAAGGCTAGTAGAAAACCTTGGGAACAGAAGAAATATTGAATTTAATTGATGAAAGGAGAAAACATAAAAATACAGTAAATGAAGAAGTCAAAAAGGAATACAAACGTCTCAAAAATGAGATCGACAGGAAGTGCAAAATGGCTAAGCAAGGATGGATAGAGAAGAAATGTAAGGATGTAGAGGCTTATCTCACTAGGGGTAAGATAGATACTGCCTACAGGAAAATTAAAGAGACCTTTGGAGAAAGCAGAACCACTTGCATGAATATCAAGAGCTCTGATGGAAACCCAGTTCCAAGCAAAGAAGGGAAAGCAGAAAGGCGGAAGGAGTATACAGAGGGTCTATACAAGGGCGTTTTACTTGAGGACAATATTATGGAAATGGAAGAGGATGTAGATGAAATGGGAGATATGATACTGCGTGAAGAGTTTGACAGAGCACTGAAAGACCTGAGTCGAAACAAGGCCCCAGGAGTAGACAACATTCCATTAGAACTACTGACTGCCTTGGTACAGCCAGTTCTGACAAAACTCTACCATCTGGTGAGCAAAATGTATGAGACAGGCGAAATACCCTCAGACTTCAAGAAGAATATAATAATTCCAATCCCAAAGAAAGCAGGTGTTGACAAATGTGAAAATTACCGAACTATCAGTTTAATAAGTCACAGCTGCAAAATACTAACACGAATTCTTTACAGACGAATGGAAAAACTGATAGAAGCCGACTTCGGAGAAGATCAGTTTGGATTCCGTGTTGGAACACGTAAGGCAATACTGACCTACGACTTATCTTATAAGAAAGATTAAGGAAAGGCAAACCTACGTCTCTAGGATTTGTAAACTTAGAGAAAGCTTTTGACAATGTTGACTGGAATACTCTCTTTCAAATTCTAAAGGTGGCAGGGGTAAAATACAGGGAGCGAAAGGCTATTTACAATTTCTACAGAAATCAGATGGCAGTTATCAGAGTCGAGGGACATGAAAGGGAAGCAGTGGTTGGGAAGGGAGTGAGACAGGGTTGTAGCCTCTCCCCGATGTTATTCAATCTGTATATTGAGCAAGCAGTAAAGGAAACAAAAGAAATGTTCGGAGTAGGTATTAAAATCCACGAAGAAGAAATAAACCTTTGAGGTTCGCCGATGACATTGTAATTCTGTCAGAGACAGCAAAGGACTTGGAAGAGCAGTTGAACAGAATGGACAGTGTCTTGAAAGGAGGCTATACGATGAACATCAACAAAAGCAAAAAGAGGATAATGGAATGTAGTCGAATTAAGTCGGGTGATGCTGAGGGAATTATATTAGGAAATGAGACACTTAAAGTAGTAAAGGAATTTTGCTATTTGGGGAGCAAAAGTGATGATGGTCGAAGTAGAGAGAATATAAAATGTAGACTGGCATGGCAAGGGAAGCGTTTCTGAAGAAGAGAAATTTGTTAACATCGAGTATAGATTTAAGTGCCAGGAAGTCGTTTCTGAAAGTATTTGTATGGAGTGAGGCCATGTATGGAAGTGAAACTTGGACGATAAACAGTTTACACAAGAAGAGAAAAGAGGCTTTCGAAATGTGGTGCTACAAAAGAATGCTGGAGATTAGATGGTTATCACATAACTAATGAGGAGGTATTGAATAGAATTGGGGAGAAGAGGAGTTTGTGATACAACTTGACTAGAAGAAGGGATCAGTTGGTAGGACATATTCTGAGGCATCAAGGGATCACCAATTTAGTATTGGAGGGCAGCGTGGCGGGTAAAAATCGAAGAGGAAGACCAAGAGATGAATACACTAAGCAGATTCAGAAGGATGTAGGCTGCAGTAGGTACTGCGAGATGAAGAAACTTGCACAGGATAGAGTAGCATGGAGAGCTGCATCAAACCAGTCTCAGGACTGAAGACAACAACAACAACAACAACAATATACAAGAATGGCTTTCATTTTGACGACGACGACGATGGACTGGCAGGGTAGCGTGCAGTAGGCTGCTGATTGGTTGGTTGGTTGATTTGGTGAAGGGGACCAAGCAGAGATCACCGGTCGCATAGGATTAGGGAAGGATGGGGAAGGAAGTCGGCCTTGCCCTTTCAAAGGATCCATCCCGACATTTTCCTGAAGCGATTTAGAAAAACCTGGAAAAACATAAAATAGGATGGGCGGACGCTGGTTTGACCGTCGTCTTCCCAATGCGAGTCCATTGTGCGCCACCTCGCTCGGTAGGCTCCCGAGAAAAATGCGTGGGGATTTTTTTTCTTTTTTTCGGGTTCTTTACCTCAGTCGATAAAAACTGAACCCTTTGGCTGTGTTCACAGTGGAACCGGTAACGCTCGTCAGAAATCAGAGGTCACCCGATAACATCGGACGACAGCTTTGTCACAGAGCGTCCGATCTCCGTCACTGGCATGGACAAGGAGGTTAGGTTAGGTTAGAACCTATTTTATATATAAGTAGGTCGGATTTTAACCTCCAATGGCGGTATGAATACGACGCCTCGGCGCTGTAAGACGAGCGCTGCAATGCGGCGTTTACTACTAAAAAATGCCGAATGGGCTAGTATCTGTCTCGAAAAGAACGTATGCAGTACTATGCATTCTATCTCCAGTGATTGGAATTTTCAGACAAGTTTTAAGAAATACCAATGTATTACGAAAATAGGGGTGTTCAAAAAGTCTCTCTGCAGTGCCGTATGATTGTTAGCCTGCTGGGTTACTTCCCTTCAAGTAGACTCTCCCAACATTCCACATTTCCGTTTATCTCAGCCAGAGTCAGTAGTATCGTTACGTGTTGACGTGAACGTTTTAGTTCGTTTGTTCTTTTGTTTCGTTTTCGTCACTGTTAACATGCTAACCATTGAAGAACGTGCGCTTATAGTCGAACAAGTGTTCAAAGCTGGCGGTAAATACACAGTTTCAGTTCGTCAAACGTTTAATTCAGTTTTCCCGGAGACAACACTCCTACATCGCGATACTGTGCGAAATTTGATTAACAAATTTTGAAGTACGGGTTCGGTGACAGATGCACGGAGAAATGGTCGTCCTAGCGTTTTGTCTGAGGATAAACTACTCGATATTTCCAATAAAATGTCCACGAGTCCGAACAAGTCAGTACGAAAACTCGCCCAGGAAATCGATGTTAGTGTCTGAACGGCCCACACAGCTGTAAGGAAAAATTAGAACTTTTCCCATAGCGACAGTCGTGCAAGAACTGAAAAATACTGATCATGGCAGGAGACAGCATTATTGTCAATGGTTGAAGAAGTTCGTTCAACAGAATGGAAGGGATATTATCAATGAAACGTCTCAATGACTGCCCATTCGTCTCTCTTCCTCTTACATTCTTTGCTTAATGCGTCACATGCCCGCAACACTACCAGGAGGCATTCAACCTCGTAGTGGATAGTGTTAATAATGTTTTGGCTAATCAGTGTATGTATACAAGAACGTTTCTCTTCACCGTACATGTTCGTAGACATGTCTGATTATTCCGGAAACTGAGGAAGGAGTGAACAGTAACCGCCGCGTCCTTTTCGAGACAGATTTAACTCGTTCACATGCATTTGGTGCCTTTCCACCGAAACCTGACGAAGGAAATCGAACGCACCGTGACCAAGCTGTCGGACGATGTTATCGAGCGACCTCTGGCGACGGCTTTTGACAATCATTGTCGGTGTCACTGTGAACGCATCCTTATAGGACCACTTTATTGTCTATCCGTCCGTCTGCTAAAACTCTTTCTCCTCAGGAGTGGGTCGACGTACCAAGTTGAAATTTATGTCAGGTACGAAAGTCTAGGATGCCTTGGCGGCGTAACAAATTTAAACTTTACGTCAAAGTAATCAAAAGATACGGTCATTCACGTCACACATTTTGACACTCGCAAACTCAGACGTCATAACCTATAGGATACTTCCCATTGACTCAGAATCACTAAATTTGGCAAGAACGAAGGTTTTACAGCACGAGTAAAGGAAAAAATCCGAAAACTGTTAGACAGTAATAATATCACATAAATATCTCCTTGCCATTAGAACTATCGCCTGTTAAAAGCATAAAAGAAAAATATTACTGCATACAAACACAAAATGTAAGTTGACATATTTTAGTAAGTAAATAAAAATGCTTTACAGTATTACATATTCTCTCTCTACGTTACAGATTGTCTCCTGAGAATAGCCAGGCGCTTTTTCTCTGGCGTTTCTGTATATATTTGCAATTGTATTTTTTGTGTGTGTAGCTGGAGTCAGCCCACATGAAAACTGCCCATGACGTCTTTCAAGCGACGCCCAGTGCTGACTGAAAGCGTCGGTTTGTTTCCCGTTGGAAACAACATCTGTTTTCAAGTGGAATTTAACGAGCCCATTCGGTAGAGCAGTCCCGAATTAGTCTAGTGCGATGCTCCATTCATCGATATGTATTAACAGGATTAGATGCGACAGGTACAAAAGACAATCGAAGAGTCTGAGATGTGGTACTACAGAAAAATGTCGAAAGTCAAATAGACTGATAAGGTATGGAATGAAGTGGCTTTGCGCAGAATCGGCGAGGAAAGAAATATATGGAGAAGAAGGGACTGATCGGTAGGGACTCTGTTACGAGATCACAGAATATCTTCCACTTCCATGGTAATAGAGGGCGCTGTAGAGACTAAAAACTGCAGGGTGAAACAAAGATTTTAGTACAGCCAACGAATAATTCCGGACGCAGGGTGCAAGTGCTACTCTGAGATGGGATGGAAATGGAACTGAGCATTTGGCGTCATTGGCCGGAAGGCTCCTTACGGGCCAGGTCCGGCCACCTTGGTGCAGGTCTTATTACATTCGACGCCACATTGGGCGACCTGCGCGCCGGATGGGGATGAAACGATGATGTAGACAACACAACACCCAGTCCCTGAGCGGAGAAAATCCCCGACCCAGTCGGGAATCGAATCTGGGCCCCTTAGGACGGCAGTCCGTCACGCTGACCATTTTTTATTTTTATTTTATTTTACTTTTTACAACACCAACTCCACGAGCGGAGAAAATCTCCAACCCGACCGGGAATCGAACCCGGGGTCGCTACATGGTAGGCAAGCACGTTACCATTTTTTTCTTTTATTCTCCTTGTTTAGCCTTAGACTGCTTTTTTTTTACACCATACGCCATTTATTTATTGGTAGTCTATTTGGATACAAAATTAGGCAGTTCACAAACACTAAATGAAATGCATCCTCTGAAAAAAAAAATATCGTTGTAAAACAAATCACAAATTTAAAGGAACAGGAATGTTGTTGTTTATTTATTTATTTTCAATAAGGATCACTCTGTTAAAAGGAACATGTAGATCATTTCATGGTATAGTATGTGCATTACATATTGAGTGGTGAGAGAAGCGTGAGGTTCGTCGTTGTTGTTGTTGTTGTTGTTGTCTTCAGTCCTGAGACTGGTTTGATGCAGCTCTCCATGCTACTCTATCCTGTGCAAGCTGCTTCATCTCCCAGTACCTACTGCAACCTACATCCTTCTGAATCTGCTTAGTGTACTCATCTCTCGGTCTCCCTCTACGATTTTTACCCTCCACGCTGCCCTCCAACGCTAAATTTGTGATCCCTTGATGCCTCAAAACATGTCCTACCAACCTATCCCTTCTTCTAGTCAAGTTGTGCCACAAACTTCTCTTCTCCCCAGTTCGTTATCAGCTGTCAAATATGCACACTGACTGCACCCGGCACATCCAAACTGCGTGGTGGGTCGAGGAAGACTGCCTGAAGATAGTTGGCAAAGGTTTTCCGATAGTGTGACCATCTATGAACCTAATTGTGGGCTTGTTGCAAGAAATACCAAAAGTCAAGTCGCGACTTGACCGCATCTCCATAGAGGTACGCGATCGTCCAACCTTTGGCCCAGACGATCGACTGTGATTTAGTCGCCGGAAAGTAGTCAGTCTCCGGATGTAAGAAGGAAGCAGGTGTAATATGTTGCGGGGTCACACGTCTTCCTAGGAGCCAGACGTCTCCACCGCGATACAAGTGAAGCGGCGATAGTCGTCATCCACTTGGCGACATTTCGGGCGTAGTGGAGTGTCTACTAGTCCAATTGCATGGAGCCGTTGGTTGTTGTTGAACCTGCCACAGGCGACAGAGAACCACAGTGCCCGAACGAAGGTTAGGAAGGAATTTTTGGTGCACATGTCTCAAAATCTTCGGCCAATGCAACCTGGGGGTTTGAGTTCAATGACATTACGACTTATCCGTCGTAGCAGCCAAACATAAAAATTCTTCGCGCATGGCGGTCTCGTGCGCGGAAGCTTGTCTCTGATATAACTAAGTTCCTCGATAAATGCTGATACATGCGCAAAATGCGGCGTAATGTTGCTCATCGTCACCGGAGGTGTGGGGGACGCTGGAACCAGGAGATCCAGTGGGCGGGACGTAAGAGAAGCACCCCCGTTACGCCATTGCTTGTACATCGTGGCTAGTAGGAGCGCCGTCGCTTGGCAGTGAACATTCGTATGTCCGAGTCCCCCCTTGTCCGTAGGGAGCGTGAGCGTTGCGTATCGCACCTTGAGGGGCGATCCAATCATCACAAAGTAGCCTAGTACTGATTGAAGTCGACGTCCGAGTGTGAGTTGTAGGGGCAAGATCTGCGAAATATGCACCATTCGAGAAACCACATAAGTGTTCTAATACTCGACTCGCTGCAAAGGATCAAGGCGCCGTAGGAGATGTTGTCGGACCATGGTACGTGTTGTCTGTAAAATACATTGGTAGTTAACTGCCGCAGTATGTTTTCCAGATGAGGTTAAGTCTACGCCGAGATAGCGGACTCGTTGCACATAAGGAAACGGACTGATTTCTTCCAGCGTAAGGCCCCTTCCAACCGGCATTGCCGCCGATTTGTTCATGTTCACTATTCAGCTATCGGGGCGGACTGAGATGAGATTAGCGGAGGAGGAATTTGTGGCGGGCCGAATCAAACCAGGCATCAAATTGATAAAAAAAAAAAGAGAAACGAATAACCAGCTGCATGGCGGTAGCAATCAGCGTGGGCCAGGGCGATGCGCAGTGGCTGCTCTAATGCTGGTTATGCCTCGTGGTTTAACTTACTTAATATGTATAGAGGAAACGAATGTCGCACTTGGCTATTTGTTTGGGATGACTCCACTTACACACTACAAACTGAAATTATAAATATCTGTGGAAACACCATAGGAAATGTGCCTGACGACTATTGGGTCGGTATAAACCCCGCGGGGTAGCCACGCTGTCTCTAGCGCCTTGTCACGGTCTGTGCGGCTCTCCCCATCGGAGGTTCGAGTCCTCCCTCGGGCGTGGGTGTGTGTATTGTCCATAGCGTAAGTTAGTTTAAGTTAGCTTAAGTAGTGTGTAGGCTTAGGGACTGATGACCTCAGCAGTTTGGTCGCATAAGACCTTACCACAAATTTCCAAATAAGCCCCTGGTTGCTTCTTTTTCGATTCCACTCTGGTCTCTGGAACTACTGTAGAAATTTTGATATGGTCTTTGAATTCCCGGAACCAATATCAGGCAAAAATCGTCGAGATTCACGGGATGGTTACACTATCTGCATATATATGGTTCAAATGGCTCTGAGCACTATGGGACTTAAGTCATGAGGTAATCAGTCTCCTAGAACTTAGAACTACTTAAACCTAACTAACCTAAGGACATCACATACATCCATGCCCGAGGCAGGATTCGAACCTGCGACCGTAACGGTCTCGCGGTTCCAGACTGTAGCGCCTAGAACCGCACGGCCACCGCGGCGGGCTACCTGCATATATAATTATGTTTGTGCGGAATCGTCAGCGCGCGAGTCTACTCGCACTTCGTCGATTTTTAGTGAAAAGTGAATGCAGACATCACCTCCAAATTAAACGAAAGAAACATATCAGAAAAATCTTGCCAATGGCGGTGTTTTAACTGAATAAGACAGAACATGTATCATTAGGAAACATCTTTCAGTACCTTCATACTCAGTAGCAGTATTAATAAATTATTGACACAGCAGTTACTGATATCGTGTACACAAGTGGAGAATTTGACCGACGTTATTTCGAAAATAATCAATCCACAGACGACTTGAGAGGAATTATATTTACGTCGCTCAAACATCTCCAATTGGAAGTGAGTTACACGTTAAAAAGAACGCAAACATGCTCACATAACAAAGTTTTTGGGAAAATTTTTAAGGCTGCTGAGGACGGTACGATGAGACAGCTGTATGCCACTTTTCAGTCAGAATCTTTTAAACAACAGAAGCATATTCACCTTCTTTGTGCTCAGTATAGACAGCGGAATTGACAATGGTGCTTAGGTGAGAAGCATCTGGTTTAAACGAATAAAAAAGCAACTGAAAGCATTACCTTCAAAATAACTAGAAGCCTATCGTGGTCCTTAGGTGGAAAACTAACGAAATAAATAAATAACGTGGTATGGCACTTTTGGCTGCGAGATCCCTAGGGGTAGGTTCAGCCATCCTTGTTGGAGAAGTTTCCTTTCTTTGTATAACTTTCTCTCGAGACATTTGCGTCTTAAGTATTTCTTAGCGTAGGTGATAGAGGTAAGTGCATACACAGTTGTAATGAGCAGGAACATTGTACATGTACACAGCTCCCCCCCCCCCCCCCCTATATACAGGGTGTCCCAGCTATCTTGTCCACCCAAAATATCTCTGGAACAATAACAGCTGTTGGAAAACGACTTTCACCGGTATCAATGTTGGGCTGGGGCCCGTGAATGTACATGTTTGGAAACATTCTAAAACGAAAGTATGGGGAAAGGAAATCGGGAGTGCCCTTTCAAAGGAACCATCCCGGCATTTGACTGAAGCGGTTTTGGAAAATCACGGAAAACCTAAATCAGTATGGCCGGAGACGGGATTGAACCGTCGTCCTCCCGAATGCGAGTCCAGTGTGCTAACCACTGCGCCACCTCGCTCGGTGTATCAGCTCGGAGACCATGGCTGCGGTTACCCTTGACGCTGCACCACAGATAGGAGCGCCTGCGATGGTGTACTCAACGACGAACCTGGGTGCACGAATGGCAAAACGTCATGTTTTCGGATGAATCCAGGTTCTGTTTACAGCATCATGAAGGTAGCATCCATGTTTGGCGACATCACGGTGAACGCACATTGGAAGTGTGTATCCGTCATCGCCATACTGGCGTATCACCCGGCGTGATGGTATGGGGTGCCATTGGTTACACGTCTCGGTCACCTCTTGTTCGCATTGACGGCGCTTTGAACAGTGGACGTTACATTTCAGATGTGTTACGACCTCTACCCCTCATTTGATCCCTGCGAAACCCTACATTTCCGCAGGATAATGCACGACCGCATGCTGCAGGCCCTGTACGGGCCTTTCTAAAAATGGTTCAAATGGCTCTGAGCACTATGGGACTCAACTGCTGTGGTCATCAGTCCCCTAGAACTTAGAACTACTTAAACCTAACTAACCTAAGGACATCACACACATCCATGCCCGAGGCAGGATTCGAACCTGCGACCATAGCAGTCGCACGGTTCCGGACTGCGCGCCTAGAACCGCGAGACCACCGCGGCCGGCCGGGCCTTTCTAGATACAGAAAATGTTCGACTGCTGCCCTTGCCAGCACATTCTCCATAACTCTCACCCACTGAGAACGTCTGGTCAGTGGTGACCGAGCAACTGGCTCGTCACAATACGCCAGTCACTACTCTTGATGAACTGTGGTATCGTGTTGATGCTGCATGGGCAGCTGTTCCTGTACACGCCGTCAAAGCTCTGTTTGACTCAACGCCCAGGCGTATCAAGGCTGTTATTACGGTCAGAGGTGGTTGTTCTGGGTACTGATTTCTCAGGATCTATGCACCCAAATTGCGTGAAAATGTAATCACATGTCAGTTCTAGTATAATATATTTGTCCAATGAATACCCGTTTATCATCTGCATTTCTTCTTGGTGTAGCAATTTTAATGGCCAGTAGTGTATTTTAGGAAAGAGCGGTTCACCCGTAAAGGAGACCGCTAACAGGACGCTGGTACGACCTGTTGTTGAGTACTGCTGTACTGTCTGGCATGCGTACCAGGTCGGGTCGAAGGAAGACATCGAAGAAATTCATAGGTGAGCTGCTAGATTTATTACCGGTATGGAGAGCTGCATCAAACCAGTCTCAGGACTGAAGACAACAACAACAACAACAACAGATTCGAACATCACGTAAGTGTTGCGGAGATTCTCCGGGAACTCAAATGGGAATCCCTAGAAGGAAGGCGACGTTCTTTTCTAGAAACACTATTAAGAAAATTTGGAGAACTGACATTTAAAGCTGACTGCCGAATGATTCTACTGCCCCCAACAAACATTGCGCGTAAGGATCACGAGGACAAGATGCGAGAAATTAGGGCTCATAATGAGGCATACGGGCAGTCGTCTTTTCCCACGCTCTATTTGCGAGTGGCACAGGAAAGGGAACGGCTAGTAGTGGTAGAGCGTACCCTCCGGCACGCATCGTACGGTGGCTTGTGGAGTATCGATGTAGATGCACAGAGCTAATTCTAAATATAATATAAATACTAACTTTAAGAGCCTCTGTAAAGAGTAGTTAGAGTTGGTTACACACTGTTAAACACCACATTATCTACAAAATATCTTAGTCCAATGCAAACGCTATAATGACCCCGACGAAACTTATCTTGCACTCTTCGTTCCCGTCTTATACTGCCAGGTAAATTAAATTTCCATTGTCCACACATGTACAAGCTCGTCTGCGAGAAGAAGGCGCTAAGATATAACTGCCAGTCCGCTACAATAAACCAGAGGGTGATTCCTTCCAACACGGAATTTGATCAACAGTAGCCCACTTTAGAGTCAATACGAGGCATTTACTCTGTTCGACTGTTGCGTGCCGTGATAGCATCACCCGCAGTTCCGTATCTTTCTAACTTGGTGCGTCAAGTCACTGACTACGGCATTATATGCCGCGCATATATTTTGTTGTGAAGAAACTGGAAATCTTCCCTATAAGTATACGTCATTGTGGCTTCAATATTCAAAATAAGCATTTAAAATCCTTCCCTCTCCCTCATTCATATTACAACCAGCAAATTTTATACTCCCTAGTTATAAACAATTCAGAAAACCCAGCAAAAGAGCGTTAAAAACTATGGATCCATTCTCCAGAATTGGAAAAGAGGCCTTTTTGCTTTTCTTAGCGTCTGAAAAACGACGTCGAATGCACTGGAAAATATATCTGAGGTTTAGGGCGAGTAGGAAGTCCATACTACTTATTTTCTTGTCCGGCAACGTCTTTGGATATTTGCTGTTTTAAACCAATTATGTTTGCCTTTAATCGTGGCTTCTTGAAAACAAACGTCCGAGTGCTTTCGACTTAGCCGATTATCAGTCTTGCAGTATTTAGACTTAATTCTGCACTGACCTATGCGTTGGACTAAGAACTAAAAATAATTGTGGAAACAGTTTTACTTAGGAATCTCCCTAGATCCGTGAATACGTATGCGTGTGTGTATGCGGGGCAATCTTATTGTTGCGACCTATTTTGATAGTACTGTGCATAGAAATACAAATATAATTTATTACATTCTATTCGTCGAGTTCCTCACTGAAGGTAAGTAATAACGTTACGCTGCTACAGAAAGCCAGTTTGATATATTTCAAAGTGATGGAGACGCGGCCTTTTTAAATTTAGCGCTGTAGTGACCAAAATGTTTTAGCTTGCTGAAAAGTACTGCTACGTCTAAACACCTTAATGAACACAAAGTTTTATATTTTCAATTACAGTGGAAACAACCATCGTAATATTAGCTACGGTGGATAAATGCAGACATGCTGGTCTATCGGGAGAAAACACCGCCACTATTTCACCGTACAAAGTATTTGACATATTACAAATTTTCCACAGCTTCTTTAATGTCTACTACTAACAACAAAAACAAGTGCTGCATCAGTAATCATGAACGGAAATAACACGAAAAATGTTTGCAACCTTTTCCTATTTTCCAGATAATGATTTTAATTGACAGAACTGCTCAGTTATGTAAATATTGCATCCAAATATTGCTATCACAAACTTTAAGCCGCAGCTGCTGCAATGACACGCATCTACTTCATATTCTCTAGTAAAATGATACAAGACTAGTCTCACTGCGTTCACGGGTCTGTTTATTCTTCTTCTACACTAAAATATTTAGAAGATGGGAGAATAAAATTTATTTCTCTCATAAATAAAATATTAATTTCTGAATATCTGTTCGTTGCTCATAAATCTTACCTCTATGTTTCCCATCGTCTGGAAGGCTGTAAATACGAACATGAAACCAAACCCTAACAAAATTACATTTAAGAATCTTCTGTCGCACCGCGAAACACACGCCATGGTTGTAACACTTGTTTACCGAACCGTCTGCTTTCTTGCTTTCACGTAATTTAACGCGTCGCAGCCAGATAACTTGTTTAGTAAACTCAGATGTTCCAAAGAAAAGTGGTGAAGATACTGCGCACTCGTATACTTATAGGTTGCATATTCTTAGTGTCAGTATGTCATACGTATTGTGTGCCTTAGTTATATAAATATTTTACTTATATTTTTTCTTAATTTCATAAAGTCTATATTCTTCTTAATTTATTTAATTATGATATTTTTGTTTTGTCTTTGACAATAGTCGATTTCTATATATCGAAACTGTGATGTTGGGCAATCAGCCGCATATCGATAATATGCAGTGTACAGAAGGAAGTGTAATTTGTGTTGAGTTCTATGCTTGTGTGCTCGGTACAGGCTTTAATTTCATGAACTTGTAACTAATTTAAGGTACATAGTTCTATGTTACGTTCAACTGTGTTATATTTTTTTGTACAAAGAGCGTCTTTATTATTGTGTCCAGCTATGGAAGTGTCTATCAATTGAGAAGGATGAGATCATCTGCCATTATGACTTTTGTGTTGGGCTGGGCTGAACGTGTTTGTTTTGGGTGCCAGTACAGTGATATTTACAATAATCAAACTGAATTCCATACTTAAATAGTGACCTTAGTGTAGTGGGAACCCTTCGGCGCAGGTTAGTCGAAGTGACTATCATGACGATTTAACGAGGGATGCTACTTGGAAGTATCGCTTTCTTTGGTAAATTTGAACTGGCGGAATTCTGCTTGTTGGACTAAAGTGGAGATATTTTTCATATTTCTGATTTTAATAACAATGAGTATCCACTTAAGGTTTAGTAACGTAGATGAGCCGTTGTGTCAAACAGTAGCAACAGTACTTCTTTTCTGCAGTTGATGTAGATTCAACTTTAATAAAGCACTTGTAGTAAATTCTTCATTAGATTTTATTGTAGACTTAGAAGCTAAAGTTTGTGGTTTTGTTGTCTGTCACGTTGCCTGTTGGTTTATAAAATAGTCATTTCCTCAACAGTAACTTAGCCATAGTCGTAGATTAAAAATAGCTCGTATTTCCTTTCTAGCAGATTTAGTAATTTACAAGTAAGCTGTTCTTTTCCTGGACTTTATCTTTGTGATCACTGTTACATAGATAACAGTGACGTCCGTTTCATCTTGGAGTCGGTGCCTGCTATCATCCAACGCCTTGTACCAGTACATTGTTGTGTTAAAAATAAGACATGCAAATTGGATAGCACATAACAGCGTGCATGTACCTGCCTTTTGGAATATAAGTTTGGATAATTTAAGTTTATAATATGATGTGTTGGTGTTTGGAAAACATTCTGCTGTCGCCAGTTAAAAGTAAAGATATTTTCTAGCTATTCATGGCCATTTGAAATACCTACCATTCCTCTTCAAGAAATCTATCGTCAGGCTATTGCAGTAGAATTTATATTAAATGAAACAACAATTTCACTGTTACCAGTCACTGTTTATTTACCTCCATGATAAGATAAATAAACAGTGACTGGTAACAGTAAATTTGTTGTTTCATTTGATGTCAATAATAGCCACAGTAAATCCTAACCTAAAATGTTCGCATTTGCAGTAGAATTTGCTGATTCTCACTGTGACGGGTCACCATGTATATTAAGTCATTCACAGTTCTAGTAATTCCTGAAAATTACGTTGCTAAGCAGTTCACCACATTTAGGCCTACTTGTATGAAAAGCTGCATTTGCAGCAAACATTGGCCACTCCCCGCATCCACTTCTATAGTAATTTCAGTCTTATCAGTCTGGTAGACGTCTGTGATACATGTGATTTTATGACCCTCTGTAGTTTTCTTCAACACAGTTTACCTTTGAATTCAACTTTTCATGTGATGTACATTGGAAAAAATTTTCCCACTCTGCACATTGTTCTAAATTGTCATGCTTTTCAGGTTGTTGTTTTTCTTTTTGCATGTAATACTAGCAAAACTGCGGCTAAAATGGCAATAAGTATTTGAGTTAAAGTGTGAAACCTCATTGTGAACAAGATGGATCTGCAGTATTATGATTTTGGCTATAATCAGTTGCTTACAGATTCCATTACATTGTTCACTGATAAAGCTACTGGCCCCCAGTAAAAGCATTAACGTCTTTTTAACATTCCTTCAGTGAACATCCATTTACTTTTGTTTTGAGGCACTTCACACTCACTTCTATATACGTATGAAGTGGTGTCTGTACATGTATGAAGTAGAGTATTTGACATTTGACTGCATCTGTTGGGTTTAGCAAATCATGTTATGTGAAAATTTACTCCCCTGACAGATGAACTTAATTTTTTGTTTACAAGGAGGCTGTGTTGTGTGAAACTTGGACATTATCTTCCAGGTATGGCAGTGGTATTGAAAGCTTCATGACAATAAGTACGAGAGGGAATGAGCCGGCATAGAACTCTGATGCCATCTTTTCTACACCTTCCTTCTCCAACCCAGTAGCTTGTTCGAAGATGAAGAAACAGTTCTTCCGTGTGAAGCAGTTGGCTGATCAGACCTTTTCTAGGTATTTATGAAGAAAATATTATTTCTACATAAAAGAAAAGCTCTTTACTTACTTTTGTTTTGTGAATTAATGAATATGGGTTTTCTGTTTGTATAACCTGCCTCCCATTTAACTTTTATAAATTCCTATGGACAGAGGGTAAATTATTTGTATTCTATAAATTAAATGGAAATGATGGCAGGAATGATGAAGTTGCAAGAGAAAGATGTTCCAGGCATACTGCAGAGACTCCATATACACACCAAAATGTACATAAGATATTTGTCAATTATGTAATATACCTTTTCTGAGTTTACCTAGCAGTTTTAGTTATAAATAACATAGAGGTTGTTATATGTGCAGTGAACGTAGACTTCAGACATTTTGATATGTTTGCTGAAGAAAATACTGACAATGTATCCTGATGTTACATTATCAAGCGTGAATGTGGTGTCTTGATTTTCACAGTGAAGTGTTTATGAGTATAACTGTAAGTGTAGCCTAACCGGGGGGGGGGGGGGAGAAGAAAAAAAAAAAGTGGTTGTGTTCCGGTTCTGTAATGTTTGGTGCAAGGTAGTGGAGATAGTAATAACTGTCGAAACCTAATATCTATGACATGCATGTACCACGAGAAACATGACTAATTATTCTAGGCAGAAAGGTTATAGATTTTGATTTCCAAGATTGAGGAAAGTTGCTACATGATGAGGTACAAAGAGTGAAGCTCATATCTGCATCTGCACTTAGCAAGCTGCTTATGGGTAATTGCAGTTACTCACACATTTCGTGGTGGAATGTTGGTTTTGTGAAATGTGACGAAGCAGCAGGCATTCTCTTGACAGTTAATTTAAAATAAAAAAAAATAAGAGTACTGCAGGCAGCTGACATATTGTTGTGTTTGAGAAAACTGATTAGTAACCTTTCACAATTTAGGAGAATTTTGAACAACAGTGGATGTTTAAATGCCTAATCATAGTGTGCAAATTTTTAAGATAAATGGCAGCAAGTGGCCTTGACAACTAATGTTAAGGGAGAAAAGGATTATTTGTGAAACGCACCTGACCTGTAAATACTTTCTACTGAACCGCTAAGGACTTTCTACTGAACCACTTCTTCATTGGTCGATAACTGTAGCCAAGCTGCTTCTGTAACCAAAAACCATCATTTCAGATATGTACTACTACTCACTCATCAGATCCAACAGTATCACACACTCCTCTACAGTCATTGTAAAACATAGTGAGCAGTCACGATTCTACAATTCGGGGAATACCAAAAATAGCAGTGTCGCATGCAAGCTTTTACCTGCGACGCCATAAGTATGGTGGGTGCCCCAAAGGCGGCTATGATGTTGTATGTTACACACAAAAACAATGCAAAAGTCATTTATTTGCAGAAATAGCAAGAATCTTAATGCGAAAAGTGCACGAATTAGGGGGGTTTTGGCCCAAACAAATTCTGAACAATCAACAATAAAACACAATTACAAAGAACATGGGAGAGAAAAAGGTACCAGAAATTACATTTGACCTGTATAGCTCAAATGAAGCCCATAATACTACAAACCTACGAAAGTAAAGGTACTGGAAAGTTCTCTTGACTCATATTGCTCAAAGAAATCCATGATACTACCATCCAACACATAAGCCAAAACCAGGTATCAATAATTTCATTTGACCTATACAGTTCAAACAAAGCTCATTGTGCCAATAAACTACAGCTAGCAGAATCAACTATTCTCAAAACCTAACCCGACCAGAATAACTTACTACACACTCCACCATACCCACCACTGTAAACTATTAAATATGAACTTCAACTACCAACCCAAACCACAACATAAGAAAAAGTAACTCTGACATAAATTTCATTACCCACAATGAAAATTACATACATAAACAAATCCACTACACTTCTTACACCAAGTAGGGTAGCACAGTGGTTAGTACACTGGACACGCATTCAGAAGGATGAGGGTTCAAACCTGCATCTGACCGTTCTGGTTTAGGTTGTCTGCGATTCCTGGAAATTGCTTAAGGCAAATGGCAGGATGGTTCCTTCGAAAGGGCATGGCCTTCTTTCCTTCTCCATCCTTCCCTCATTTGAGCATTTGCTCCATCTCTGGCGATTTCGTTGTTGACAGGATGTTGAAACACCAATCTTCCCCTCCTTAGATTTCTGACTCTAAAGGCCAAAAAAAAAAAAAAATGTCTCTGCCACCACACCCCAAACCAAATTAAAGAAAGAACACTTTGTATTATTGGTGCAATCCTCTGTTGCATAATCTTTAAACTCTACACTATAGCTCATTATTAAATGTCAATAACCATTGGTATGTAAATCTGTATCAATATAAAGAATCTGAAACAATAGTGGGTTCCTCTGCAATGTGCTCTTTAATCAAATCAGCCAAACCCTGTTTTTTACACCTCACCACCATCCTAAAAACCACATCAGACCAAGCAAGGTGGTGCAGTGGTTAGAACACTGGATTCGCATTCGGGAGGACAACAGTTCAAATCTATCTCTGGCCATCTTGATTTAGCTTTTTTGTGATTTCCGTAAATTGTTTCAGGCAAATGCTGGGATGGTTCCTTTGAAAGGGCATGGCCAGTTTCCTTCCCCATACTTCCCCAGTCCGAGCTTGTGCTCCGTCTCTAATGATCTCGTTGTTGACAGGACGTTAAACACGTGTCTCCTCCACCACATCCGAAGACCCACCCCAGAAACAACAGCCACCCACAGTGATGTCCCCACAGAATTATCACCCCTCCCATACTTAGCCATCCCAAATGCAGAGTTGCTAATCTTTACAACTGCCCCCGTCATTTCTCCTCACCTACCGAAGACCATCCACACTTTATAAACCCTGAACACACCTTATGACAAAAGGAAAATCAATCTAGAACACGCCCATCACTGACACACATCAGATGAGAACAAAACCAGATAGGCAAATGATAGCAAAATGATATCCCTCATGGCTAACCTAGATTTCTTGAAACAGGAACCACTCGTAAGAAACCTGCAAATATTGTCACGGTGACACTGCCACATGCTCTAGTTCTCGGTTCAAGAAGCAGCGACTTTAGTCAACTTCTTCAAACCCCGACGCTGCGGTCACCTTACATAGTCATCCATGAGGTCATATACCTATAAAAAATTTAATTGTTGCAGCCTTATTAGCACTCCTAGTAGCAAACAATGAACAACTAGTAACTTTAGTTCTGAAATCCATACTTTAGCACCTGGCGACAAACAAAGAAAATCAAATTTCAAACCTTGAACTACCATAACTAACAACTCCAAAACTGGAAACAAATCAGTAGCTAATAATTATGAACTTTAAAATAGCTCAGTGACAATCCAACTAAGACAAACTCTGAAAATGCAGGGTAATGCACGGCATTAAGTACAATGCTGCACTAACATCACCGACAAACCATTCAGAAACATAAATGTCTCACACTATATGTGCCTCTGCATACTCAAGTACGCTCTCTGCATATATGATTCACTTCAAAGATGGAGTACTGCAATTACACCACACAACAAAACACATTTACATCATGGGTCAAAGCTGAAGTGCAGCACTGCAACTTTTGGTATTGTCCATTTGTTAAAGCCACTCACTTCAGAGCAAATAAAAGTACCACCTTCCAAACTAGTTATATACTCAAAATAACAACTTCTTCACACTGTAGGATAAGTATGGATCCTCCTGAACCTTCAATCAAAATCAAGAAAGAAACAAGATTGTGAAAAGTGGCAGGAACTTTCATAATGTGGTAGAATAGATCAGGTTCATTTTAGCTATGGTTACACTACATGAATTCAAAGAAGTAACAACCAAATAGAATTTTATCTTGTGTTGACCTATGTAGTGATGTCAAAATTGTGCACCAAGCTCCCTTAATATTGTCAGAATAATAGTACAACTTTTAGCAGTCGGAAATGTTGTAGTGCCTTTCAGAGATGCTCTCCTTCGTAATACACAGAACAGCTTTGGTCTGGGAGCTAACACAAAAAAGGAAGTACCAGACCTTTTTCTGAATAGCCTATCCACAAACTGTAGTCTTGTCATTTTGTTGCATCAGTAGTATTTACTCTTACTAAACTGAGATCCATTTGTTACAACTACTTCTCCCATTCCAAAGTGTGTCTCATTTTCGCTCAAGGACATTTGAACACAAACACCTCTGCAGAAATGTCTCCATCTAATAACAATTTTTCATTTTCTTTTCTTTTTTATTGTGCTCGATTCTGAAAAGTGCAGCTTCATGAGAAGTGATCCCATTACGGCACTAAGAAACCCGCAAATAAGTCTCCATTTTTAGTTTTCTTCCAATGGATCATGACCCCTCACAGAACACTTCCTCCTCTGTCTGCTTGTACACTTCTTCTACAAGACATCTCCAATCACAAAATTATTTGAAAACAGTCTCGATCACAGCAGAGGTTTTCTTCTGACTCATTTCGGCCTTTTAATTCGGGCCATCATCAGAGTTTGCACCATCTGGATGACTGTGATGGTGTTGGACCTGCTGTGGAGGCCTCAGTCGTAATTGGCCAAAAACGGTCAGAAGTTAACATCGGCTGTTTTTAAATAACTTTATGAGAATAAAGATCACTGTTCTACAACAATATTATATAAAATCATCATCAATCAGTTGTGCTGTTGTTTAGACTTATTTACCCATTACATCTTTCAACATTTGTAACTAATCATCCTTGCCTATCTATTCTTATTCGGCAGGGTGCTTCATCAAATGAAATTGGCATCTCTGATGTGTGGAACGTACCAAACTTTGAATGTGGTGGGAAGATTTCAATTTCTGGGAGAGAATTTGGGGGGAGGGGGGAGAATCTCCTGTTCCATTGCTTCAAATTACTTACCTAAAACTAACTTTGTATTGATTATTGTTTATGTAAGCTAGTATTTTGCCAACTTATAAATGATAGCTGCAAAGATCCCCCACTAATGCTTATCACATTCTTGAGTTGGGTCTATAGAGAAGTAAAAGAAAGCACTGGAATGAAAGAAATTAAATCAAAATTTTTAAACTATAGGCAAAGACTGTTGGAGTAAATGTTATAAAACAAACATATGAAAATAACATAATGGCATGAATCCTACTAAGAACTTTGTTCTGATTTTTATGTTATTGACCACTTCATGAATCCTAAATTGCACCTCAGATCATAGTATACTACAAGTTCTGTGTGCATATTTCAGTATTATTAATTTGATTTTGTGGAGAATGTCGTATGAGATCAGAAGGAAAAGGAGAAAAAAAAAACCATTTGAAGTGGAAGCCACATAGGATCTTTCAAGCCAGCTCAAGTTACCAGTAGAAAAGTTTTGCAACAGAAACAAAGTGATAGAAAGTAACATTCATACGACAAATAGTATCTGAATGAAAGAATCTTATAAATAAGTATGTCCGTAGCTTGTGTAGGGTTCTTACATATACACAGCTTTCTCCAACACAGCTAGTCTTCCTAACCCAGAGAGCCTTGGTATGCAGTTAGTAAATTAGATTGGCTACTTCTCTTTTAGTTGGGGGAAGTCTTGGGTATTTGCGTGGCATTTGGATGTATTAATCTCTTTGAATCAGAGGAGTTATGGTGCCAATAATTGGAGTAACCACCTGAATGCTTATCTAGAACTTGGCTATAACTTTTTTGTACTCTTGTATATGTGGAGAAATTATCAGTATTGAAAGCAATCATAATACTGGGCAAATTGCAGGGATGTGTAGTGGAGTTGATGTAATTCACACTGTACTACCCCTCTGCGGGTTCGGGGGTTAGAATAGGCCTGCGGTATTCCTGCCTGTCATAAGAGGCGACTGAAAGGAGTCTCAAACGTTTCAGCCTATATGTGATGGTCCCCTCTCGGTTTTGACCTCCATATTTCCAAATTCTTCCGAAGAGCGAGCCAATTGGGGAAGGCGCCTTAGGTGGTGCATTGTGTCCATCGTGCATTGAGACCTTTAGCCAACTTTCTCGTCGTCACATTGCCATCCCTCTTGTTCTCCATCTCTTGGGCGAGGGCACATTCCTGGGTGCAATTTCCACCATGCACTGTGCAGTGCTGCTTTGTGTGGAGTCGACAACCATGGACTTCCTTGCACCTAATGTCCAGCACGGTAGCCAGTCCATTGTGGTGGGGCCACCATGTACCTTGTTGGTTGTAGCCCCCGACAACACAGGGATCGCTCTGCTTATGCCTGCGCTATTAACTCCCCACGTATGCCAAGGAGTAGATGCCTATCTCCCTGGGGCATTGGGACTCCCAGCAATGGCCATCCTGCGAGGTGGCCCTTGCTGAGGCTGGGTGGCGCCCGTGGGGAGGGCCATTGGTCGGAGTGGGTGGTATCGGGGAATATGACCCACAATGAAGCATGGTACATCTTCTCTCACTGGTGGGCAGCTGCCAACAGTCTCAAAGCATTCTTGAGCTCAATTCAACACACAGAAATACGGATCCAAATCATTCCCCTCCATGTCCACACCGTGGGAGGAGCATGAGGCTCAGGATGGCAGTGACACCTATTTTCCCCAGTCCAAGTTTGTATGAGAGCTGATGGAGAGTCCTTCATCTCAACAAAGCCTCAATTCTTTGTAGATCATTTAGAGGACAAGTTTGGGGATGTGGAGGGCGTGTCTAAAATGCTCTCTGTGTCAGTATCGATAAAAACGGCATCCTCTGCCCGGTCATGAAGGTTACTTGCGTTTGACAAGTTAGGGGATGTGCCAGTTACCATCACACCTCATAAGAGTTTAAGACTGCGTTCACACTGCCAGCCGGGCCGAACCGAGCCAGGCCGGGCCACCGCCCGCTTTGATATCAAACACATGGTTCTGAATTGCAGTGTTCACACTGGCGGCCGCGCCGACACAGTGTGAACCTCCCGGAGCTGAGCCAGCGACATCCAGAGCGTTTAATATTGCCGGCGAGAGCCGACCGCAGGCGCGAGCCTGTGGAGCAGCACTACAGCTTCTGCAGTATACACATCACACGTCTCCCTTCTGCTTTCATCACTAGTGTGACTGCACTCCTCTTTTATTTTAAGATGTTACCTCACATTTCATAATCAGTGAGGAAAAATTATGTTTATTATAATGATACATGCGAAATTACTTTTATTTCATTTATTTAATCTACCGTATTTACATGCATTTACAACAGTAGCTTGCCAGCGATCGCGGCATTGTCGCCACTGAATAGTTCGCATTTACTTGAAAACGGAGACAGATATGTGTGTCAGTGAGAGACGGAAATGTATCCCTACCAGATGACAATGAATTGTAAAGTCATGCTCTGGCAGTTCCTTATCAGTGGAAATAGAACCACTGAGTCTAAGGGCATTATCTCAAAACTCTTCGCCTATCAATCTGTCTATCTTACAAGGTAATGAAAAGAATTCTCTGAGGTCATCAGTGGCTCCACATGATGAACCATCACCACTGCCAAGCGCTGCATCATGAAGGAAAAAGAAGAAGAAAAAAGTTGGAAAATCTGGAGTATTTCTGCGATTCTTCGTTGAAGGCACAGCAAGACATTACCCAAAATGACGAAGCTCATTACTTCCTAATGATTCTCAGGAGTCCCATAAACTCTCTTCCCCTCAGAGGTAAGCGTTTGTGAAATTTAAAATACAAAAGCATGACTACAATTAATTGGAGGTGTGAATGCTGTACAGAGTTCTACTGCAAACCAAAAAGCGTGTACTAACGAATCTTACCTTATTGTTATACACAAGTTTTCTTCTGCTGTTATACTTCTGTGAAAATTTGTGTTCTGTTTAGAAATTTTGTCTTGAATGTTCCGCAGCACATTCTGAAGTGTATTATGATTCATTCTGTAATATGAATAAAAATTTTCAGGATAGTTTTTAAGTTCTTCATATAAAGAAAAAAATTCTCCTAAATGTCTGTCGCTATTTATGGGATGAATCTATAACGTCCTAGTTCTTTTGTACTTCAAAACTCGACGATTTACTGAAGAGTCAAAACAATATCAATAAAAGAGTGAAGACATTGTTCTACACGACAGCACAGACTAGCTAAAGGCGAGCAACTGTTGATTGCAGCTGCATTTTCTACTGATTTGCTTGTCAGCTGTCGAAGGCTGGGGATTTTTTTAAATTTATTTATGTGGCCTCCGGCAGCTAACAGCCATTTAGCCAAAGAGTGGGGTTTACCTTGACAGTGCAGCGCAGCCCGCCAAGGAAGAAAAAAAGCAATGTACATTATACTAATTGAAGGGTGTTGATGACAAATAATTGTTTGTCATTTGTGATCCAACGTGTGGCCAATTCCAAAAGCATAGCAGATGATTGTCCAGTAGCCGAGGGAAAAATTCTTATACATTTGGATTTATCTAGACAATGATACCATTAAAATAATACAAGGGACCGACACTATGTATGCGCTGATCACTAGTAATTAGTTTTTTTCTGCCCTGCATCATATGACTACACTAAACCAAGCTGTAACCGCGCAAACTCCGTGGCTTGCGGACGTGGCACTGACGCCACTGAATAGCTCGCATTACTTGTGACCAGAGACAGATATCAGTATCATTATCATTTCAAAAACTTTTTGGTACTTTTAGCTACATTTAATTCCCAACAATGTACGGTCTAAAAACGGATCTAACAGTAAGCTACCTGCTACATAACTTTTTCACAACGAGATTTGTAAATCAAGTGCACAAAGTTGACAAATAGCATTATTTCACAATGACTGTTAAGAAGTATGGAAAGATAAATGATTCAATACGAAGCTAAGATGTAACACTACCACGTGTACAAAAATCAGATTTTTTAGCCGCATACTTTCTTCAAAATCGGCTGGGAAGCATTACGAAACTAAGAAATCACGCGAAACGAAAAGTAGACTTTTTCTTTTTTCGCGACGTAAGTGACGCTTTTAAGGAAAAAATAAGTTCATGAAATGATGTAGCGAAATCTTATATACCGCTAAGAATTTTTAAAACATGAAAATTGGAGAAGTGTGTTTTCCCCCATTTCGCCGTCCTGGCTCGGCGTGGCATGCAATGTGAATGCACTACACGTCGGCCTGAGCTGGCTAGGCACGAGCCGAGCCAGTACGCGTCAGCCCGGCCGGCAGTGTGAACGCAGCCTAAGTATGGTTCTGGGTATTACTTTCCATAGGGACCTTCTTTTGCAGTCTGATGATGAGCTGTGCACCAATATAGAGTGTCGAGTTGTTCATTTCGTCTGGTGTGTTCATTGGGGTCCGAAGGATAATCATATTGCTACCAGTGCCTTCATCTTGGCCCTCGAGGGTGATACATTAGTGGAGAAGGTCAAGGTGATGGTCTACTGCTGTGATGTCAAGCCCTATATCCCTCCCCTGATGCGGCACTTTAAGTGCTGGAAGTTCGACCATGTGTCTTCCTGCTGTACTTACATCCTCACATGTCAAGATTGCGGACGCCCATCACATCCCAATACTTCATGTGCCCCGCCTCCCATCTGTGTCAACTGCGGAGAGCATCATTCACTTTGCTCGCCAGACTGCAGGATCTTACAGAAAGAGCAGAAAATCATGGAATACAAGACCCTGGACCGACTGAGGCTTCCTCATATGCCCCCTCTAGGACAACTGTGACAGCCCCATCAGTTCAGCGAATTCCAGTCGGCTTACTGAGCCGTACAACTCCACATGCCCCCTTGCCCATGGGGGACCACTACCCACCCTGTTGCTCCTACACCACCTACCTGGCAAGCAACACTCCCCCCACCCATGGGGGGCCGTCTGTCCGCGCTTCTAAGCTGGAGAAGCGTCCAACTTTTTCGGCTCCTCTCGCTCGCAAGGGGTCTCTTGGGTCCCTCACTCTCCAGGTTTCCACAAGTGGGAAGGATGACGCCTGACAGTGGCATAAGTGCCCACAAGCAGCTGGTCGTAGGGTTTTGCAATCCTCCTCTATCCCGGAGACTGAATCGGTGATGCCCTCCCAGCCAGTGAAACACAAGGAGCAGCAAGAAAAGGCCAAGAAGAATACCTCTAAGACAAAGAAACTTATGGTGGCACCCACCTCACCGCAACCTACAAGCTCTGCCTCTGAGGGTGAGGTAGAGATTTTGGCGTCCGCTGAGGACCTAGATCTCGCTGGACTCTCAGACACAATGGATGTCACTCACACAGGTACTCAATCAGTGGCAGCAGGTGACCCAGCAGCGTAATCTGCCTCCCCGGTCCCATCACGCCCTTTTAGGCCATTGACAGTGTCATCCTCAAGTGGAACTGCAGCAGTTTTTTCCACCATCTTGCTGAGCTCTGATAACTTCTCAGCCTTCACCCTTTCCTCTGCATTGCTCTTCAAGAAACTTGGTTTCTGGCGATGTGAACCCCTGCCCTCCGTGGCTATCGTTATTATTATAGGAACCAGGCAGCTTATGAGAGGGTATCTGGTGGCGTCTGCATCTATGTCCTTCACTCTTCTTACAGCGAGTCTGTCCCTCTGCAAACACCTCTAGAGGCTGTTGCTGTTCGGGTGTGGACGCCTCAGGCTGTTACTGTCTGCAATCTCTATCGTCCACCGGATAGTGATGTCCTGGTTGTGCTGATAGCCTAATTGCCGCCACCTATTCTGTTATCGGGCGACTTCAATGCCCATTACCCTCTGTGGGGTGGATCAGTGGCAACAGGCCAAGGCAGCATCGTTGAGCAAGTATTGACACAGCTCGATATTTCCCTTTTAAATTATGTTGCCTTCACACATTCAGTGTGGTTCATGGCACGTACTCCGCCTTTGACCTTTCGATCTGCAGCCCTAGCTTATTACCATCTGTCCAATGGAGTGTGCGTCACTGTTCTGGGCGCCCCTGCAGATGGGCTATGAATTAGGCTGACTGGGACTTGTTCACCTCCATTGCCACTATTGAGCCTCTTTCCAATGACGCCACTGATGTGGTGGTTCGCTCGATCACCACCGGCATCGTTACTGCCGCAGAATCTGCCATTCCCTGTAATTCTGGGTCGCCTCGGCGGAGGACTGTGCCTTGGTGGTTGTCTGAGATCGCTGATTAAAGATCGCACTCCAGCGTCACGAGCGGCATCCCTCATTGGAACACCTCATTGCCTTTAAATGGCTCCGTGCGCGAGCCCGCCACCTCACTCACCAGCACAAGCAGGAGTGCTGGGAAAGGTATGTCTCCACCATTGGCCTCCGTACCTCTCCATTGCAGGTTTGGGCCAAAATTAGGTGACTCTTTTGCTATCGGACCCCCGTCAGTGTACCTGTGCTTTCACTGAATGGAGCAGTCTGTACTGACTCCGATACAATTCCAAACCGCATAGCGGAGCATTTTGCTCAGAGTTCTGCTTTTGCGAATTACACACTCGCCTTCTGCTCCCTGAAAGAGCAGTTGGAATGTTGGAGCCTTTCATTTCACACACGCCACCCTGAATCGTACAATGCTCCATTCAGTGAGTGGGAATTCCAAAGTGACCTAGCCGCTTGTCCTGATATTGCTCCCAGGCCAGATTGCATCCACTGTCAGATGCTCAAACACCTCTCGGTGGACTGCCAGCGATGCCTCCTAGACCTTTACAACCGTTCCCGTCGCAATGGTGGGAAAGCATTGTAATCCCCGTGTTGAAACCTGGCAAGAACCTACTGGTGGTGGACAGCTACTGCCCCATTAGCCTCACCAACATTCTTTGCAAGTTGCTCAAATGCATGGTGAGCCGGAGGTTGAGTTGGCTACTTGAGTCTCAGGGGCCTTCTGGCTCCGTCTCAGGGTGGGTTCTGTAAGGGCCGCTGTGCTGCCGATAATTTTGTGTGCCTGGAGTCTGCCATCCCTTTGCCCGCCATCAGCATCTGGTTGCCATCTTTTTTGACATGTGGAAGGCATACGATATGACATGGCGACATCACATCCTCTCTATGCTTCATGGTTGGGGCCTTTTGGGTCCGCTCCCGATTTTCATACAAAATTTTCTGTCCCTTTGTTCCTTCCGTGTGCAAGTTACGGCCTCCTGTAGTTCCTCCCGAGGTACTGCAAGGATCTATCTGAAGTGTTTGCCTCATTTTAATTGCAATTAATGGGCTCGTTGCGATGGTGGGGACATATGTCTCAACTTCCTTGTATGCTGACGACTTCTGCCTATACTATAGCTCCACTGGCATTGCAGCTGCTGAATGGCAACTGCAGGGTGCTATCCGCAAGGTGCAGTCTTGGGCTGTAGCGCATGGCTTCCAGTTTTTGGCTTCCAAGGCCTGCGTTATGCATTTCTGCCGGCGATGCACTGTTCACACTGAGCCACGACTTTATCTTGAGCCTCTTGCTGTGGTGGATACGCATCGGTTTTTGGGATTGGTTTTTGATACCCGGTTGACTTGGCGCCCTCATATTCAGCAGCTTAAACAGATGTGCTAGTGGCATCTTAACGCTCTTCATTGCTTGAGTCACACCAGCTGAGGTGCCGATCGGTCTACCCTTCTACAGCTGTACTGGGTGTTAATTCAGTCCCGTCTAGTTTATGGTAGCCTGGCTTACGGTTCGGCATCACCTTCTGCATTGCAGTTGCTGGACCCCATCCTTCACAGCAGAATCTGACGCGCCACTGGAGCTTTCTGGACAAGCCCTGCCAATAGCATAGTTGTGGAGGCAGGTGTCCCTTCATTGTGGTTCTGGCGCAAACATTTACTGGCTGTTTATGCTACATACGTTTGTATCTTGCCCGGACATCCAAATTATTGTCTCCTGTTCCCTCAGTCAGTTGTCCATCTTCCGGAACGGCGGCTCCAGTCAGGGTTTACGATCGCAGTTCGCGTCGGAGCTCTTCTCTCTTGGCTTGAGGTTTTCCCTCTTCCACCTCTTTTCTGGGCCCCTCCGCGTATACCACCGTGGTGTGTGCCCTGCCCATGCCTTCGGCCCGATTTGGCACAAGGCCCGAAGGACTCAGTCCTTCCTGAGGCCCTCCGTTGCTGCTTTCTTTCAATCCTTGCTGCGTTTCAAGGCTCTGATGTTGTTTATACTGATGGTTCGATGGTTGCTCGTCGTGTTGGTTATGCTCTTACCCTAGGGGATTATTATGAACAACACTCATTGTCAGCTGGCTGCAGTGTTTTCACTGCCGAACTGGTCACCATCTCTCGCGCCCTAGAGTATATCCGCTCCTGCTCAGGTGAGTCCGTTGTTATCTGTAGTGACTCCCTGAGTGGTTTACGAGCTATTGACCAGTGTTTCCCTTGCTCTCGTCTGGTGATGGCTATCCAGGAGACCCTCTATACTCTTGCCCGTTGCGGCTGCTCTGTGGTCTTTGTGTGGACCTTGGGTCATGCCGGCATCCCGGGAAATGTACGTGTTGATGCGCTGGCCAAACAGGCTGTCGGTGCACCAGCCTTGGAGATTGGCCTTTCAGAGAGTGACCTCAGGTCAGTTTTGCAGTAGAAGGTACTTCGCACATGGAGTGAAGAATGACGCACCCTTCCTGCGCATTGCCCAAATTTGGATAACACACAGCTATTTATTCCGCCGCGAGGACCCACCTTTATGTCGTTGCGGGTCAGGTTGGGCGGTGGTCCACATCTTGTTGAACTGCCCACTTTTAACTCTGCTCAGGCTGACGTGTGCACTGCCTGATATGCTTCCTGCACTTTCATCAGATGACGTTGCAATGGCAGATTTTGTTTTGAGTTTTATTCATGCAGGGGGTTTGTATTGCTTGATCTAAGTGTTTATCCTTTTTTTGTGTGTTGAGTCTAGCCTTTGGCCTATGATTTTAGACTGGGGTTTTTAGTGCATTTCTTGGTGGTTGACTTTTCCTTTTTTTGTTTCTATGGTCGGCCAACCACTGTCACACTTGGTGTGATTTTAATTCCTTTTTTTCTGGTCTCTGTTTGTGTCTTCCTTCCTGTGTCGTCTTTTGTCATCATCATTGTTTGTTCTTATTCTTTGTGGGTGTTTAAAGTTCATGGAAAAAGGGACCAATGGCCCTAGTAGTTTGGTCCCTTCAATCCCACAAACCAAACCAAACCAACCAACCAACGCTGTACTAAAGAAAGCTACAAAAGAATTTGAATGTGCTTGAAAACAATCTTGTGGGCAACATTTTAGCAAAACAATATTTCCAAAAATCTTGTGGGACCTATAGGTACAGAACATTGTGTGGTATAAAGGATGCCATCATGAGAGCTGTGACTGGTGTGATGCGTAGCTGCAAAACACACACACACACACACACACACACACACAGAAAAAATCGCAGCACTAAACAGGAGTTAAGTGACAAACAAAAGTTGGTAGATATGTTTCTGCATCCGTAAGATGACGTCACTTAAGAGTGGCGCTACTAGCATCACTGTGAGGATGCAAATCAGGTTTGCTTTAAATACACACTGCAACAGTTATAAGTGTTAGTTACCTTTCAGATTGAAATGTTGGTCAAAAATGCCTTTAAAGCTGCTAATGTGCCATTACCAACCTCTTTGAGTTTGAACGAGGTTATGTAATAGGGCTACGTGAAGCTGGGTGTTCCTTCGAAGGTATTGTAGAAAGACTTGTCAACAATGTAGCCACTGTACATGATTGCTCGCAGCGGTGGTCACGGGGATGTACAATCACGAGGAGACCGGGTTCGGTAAAGATGGATGGCACTACCAAGTGGGAAGGCCATCGTGTTTGGCGTATGGGTCTTTTACATTGTACTGCATTAGCAGCAGCAGTGCGAGCAGCAGTTAGCACCACAGTAACACAATAAACTGTCACAAGTCAGTTAGGTCAAAGACAGCTCTGAACTGTATGCCCTGTAGCATGTGTTCCACTGACCCCAAACCACCACCATTTGCTACTAAAGTGGTATCAAGAGAGAGCTCATTGGAGAGCAGGGTGGAGATCTGTTTTATTTTCTGGTGAAAGACGGTTCTGCCTTGGCGTCAGTGTGTTGGTTAGGGGGAGGCCAGTTGAGGGCCAGCACCCAACCTGTCTGCTTACTAGACACACTGGACCTACACCTGGAGTTATGATCTGGAGTGAGATTTCGTATGACAGGAGCACTGTCACGGTTACCTTACGCACCCTGAATGCAAAATTGTATATCGATTTGGTGATTAGACCTGTTGTGCTGCTGTCATTCGTGTACAGCATACTGCCCACATACCGCCGTTGTAACCCAGTAAGCACATATGGGACATCATTGGACGAAAACTCCAGTGTCTTCCACAAACAGCATTAACTGTTGCTGCATTGAACAAGCATGTGCAACAGTCATGGAACTCCATCCCACAAATTGACATCTGGCATCTGTAAAACAGAATACATGCACGTTTGCATTCAACATTCAGAAGGTTACAGCAGTTATTAATGTACCAGCATGTCACATTTGCAATGTTTTATTTTGCCCTTACATTAACCTACAAGTTAATGTTACTCATGCAATGTTAGTTACATAGACAAAAGTATTCCCGAAATTTCATTACTCTGCATTAATTATTTTTTGATGTTGATTTTTTTCCGTTTGTGTGTGTGTGTGTGTGTTTTAAAAGTAGTATTTAACTGTGAACATGAGCATTTTGTTATGAGCTGATGAGAGTGCTACATTATTTGAATACATAATTTTTTGTAATCATAATTCAACAACTGTATGGAAAGACTATTGCACATGTTAACTTTACCTGCCTGTGACTCAGTGCCTCCTCCGTGTGGTGAGTAGCGGTCTATCCTCTCCATATTGTTTTTGTTTCCTGGACGTTGTTTGCATTGTCTTTTTCTGTAAATAGTTTGTCATTTGTGGTTGAGATTTCTTTTTTGAGATTGAAAATACACTAGTGAACAAAAGTATCCGGACGCCTGGCTGAAAATGACCTAAAAGTTCGTGGCACCCTGCATCAGTAATGCTGGAATTCAATATGGCGTTGGTCCACCCTTAGTCTCGATGGCAGCTTCCACTTGCTCAGTCATATGTTTAGTCAGATGCTGGAAGGAAGGTTTCTTGAGAAATGGCAGCCCATTCTTCATGGAGTATTGCACTGAGGAGAGGTATCAATGTTGGCCTTCCAAAACATCCCAAATGTGTTCTATGAGATTCAGGACAGGACTGTGCAGTCCAGTCCATTACAGAGATGTTATTGTCATGTAATCACTCTGCCACAGGCCGTGCTTTATGAACAGGTGCTTGATTGTGTTGAAAGATGCAATTGCCATCCCTGAATTGATCATCAGCAGTGGGAAGCAAGAAGGTGCTTATAACATCAATGTAGGCCTATGCTGTGATAGTGCCACACAAAACAAGGTGTGCAAGTCCCCTCCAAGAAAAACACGACCATACCATAACACCACCGCCTCAAAATTTTACTGCTGGCACTACACATGTTGACAGATGACATTCACTGGGCATTCGCCATACCCTCACCCTGCCATCGGATCGCCAAATTGTGTACTGTGTTCTGCCCCTCCACAGAACGTTTTTCCCCTGTTCAACCATCCCATGTTTACACTCCTTAAACCAAGTGAGTCATCATTTGGCATTTACTGGAGTGATGTGTGGCTTATGAGCAGCCGCTCTACCATGAAATCCAAGTTTTATCACCTTCCACCTAACTGTCATAGTACTTTCTGAAGATTCTGCTTCAGTTTGGAATTCCTGTGTGATGGTCTGGATAGATGTCTGCCTATTACACATTACAACCCTCTTCAATTGTTAGCGGTCTCTGTCAGACTTCACTGTCACATCGGAAACAGTGGACCTAGGGATGTTTAGCAGTGCGGAAATCTCGCATACAGTTGTATCACACAAGTGACACCCAATCACCTGAGCACGTTTGAAGTGCGTGAGTTCTGCGGAGGGCCCCATTCTGCTCTCTCACGGTATCTAATGATTACTGAGGTTGCTGATATCGAGTACCTGGCAGTAGGTGACAGCACAATGCACCTTGTAAAAAACATTTTTTTTTTGGAAGGGTCCGGATACTTTTGATCACATAGTGTAGATGTTGGGGAAAAAAGCACATATGCATCGATGCTGAAGGGAGGTGAACAGCGCTCCAAATCCTGATTCAGAAGAGATGTGGGTTACAGATAAGTGGGCCAGCTATCAAGATACAAATTACAGACTACTGTTAACAGTGGTCAATGATAGTAACTAAACCAAAATTAAGAACTAAACATGAAGGAAAGAGGACAAAAAGGGGGGGGGGGGGGGTTGGAGACCTTGTGTGACAGTGACATAAAAGGTGCTATGTAAGGGGATATAGCCTTACTTTTTTAATTTATTGTTTACTTATTTATTCTATTGTTTGAATATTGTCCACAGTCCCCACCACTAATGTAATGAAATTCTTATAGTCCACATATGTTTACCCTTGCTATAACTGGTGTAATATTTTGGGGCAACTCTGTTCATGCACTGAAGCATAGTTTTTAGCACCAAGCAGGCCATCAGAGTTGGACATGCTGTTAATTCACAAAGATTCTGTAGTTCTCTATTTAGCAAACTGAGGATTTTTCTACTGTTGACGTTGACACTACATCCGCTTATGAAATTTATGGTTGCTAACAAATTAATTTAAAAATGAAGGAACCATACCATCTAGTTAGGTTTTACTAGGAATAGACCCTGATGGCACTTTTTTTTTATCCTTACACCATATTATGATTTCCAAAATAAAATAAATCCTTATGCTGCATATATATATATATATATACGTGTCTGCAAAAGGGAAGAGGGTAGAAGAGGGATCACTGACGCACCCTTCCCCATCCAGAATCTGGACAACAGAGTTCTTATTAATAACAATATTGTTATACACTTCTGTGGGGTGTAATAAGTTACTTGTGTATATAAAATTTAGTCCTTGTGACTTGACAACTTTATAAAAACTGACCAGTTCATTTGTATAAAAAATTACAGTTTGAGTCTTGTGTAGGGTGACCAGATGCAGAAAGAAACTTCCACATGGGAAAAATATATTAAAAACAAAGATTCCAAGACTTACCAAGCGGGAAAGTGCCGGCAGACAGGCACATGAACAAAACACACAAACACACACACAGAATTACTAGCTTTCGCAACCGATGGTTGCTTCTTCAGGAAGGAGAGGGAAAGACGAAAGGATGTGGGTTTTAAGGGAGAGGGTAAGGAGTCATTCCAATCCCGGGAGCGGAAAGACTTCCCTTAGGGGAAAAAAAGGACAGGTGTACACTCGCGCACACACACACATATCCATCCGCACATACACAGACACAAGCATATATATATATATATATATATATATATATATATATATATATATATATATATAGAGAGAGAGAGAGAGAGAGAGAGAGAGAGAGAGAGAATGGCTTTTAAAAGGAGGACAAAGTTAGAATAAAGAGGACACATGGAAGCATATGTTCAAATTCAGTAAATGAATTATTAGAGATAGCGTATGTTCCTCAACTTTTAATAGTGCTTCTCTGAAGATCCAATTTTATGCAGAAGTGTGAGCTTGCTTAGCAGATAATTGTAAAAAGATACACAGGAAAAATTCTTTTAAAATATATAGGACCATCAAAAAACCTTTAACAAATTCAAGGCTCAACCCATTCGTGTCATCAGTCCATTGTGTTGCAACGAGCGAAAATACTTGTTCTGCAATTGCATAGTGCTCTCATATACTGAAAAAGTATTTGGCAAGTTTCAGTAATTCTGAATGACAATCAACAGACTTACTCTCACAAAAATACATGACCTCAGTATCATTACTATTCTGTCTCAGAAATTGCCTGAAATTACTCAGTTGGTCAACACATTGTACATCTTCAACTTTGAAAGCTTCACATTTGTCTCGTAAACACACAAGGCTTTTTTTAACATCATTGTAGTTAATATCTTTTATAAGGGACAGCCATTTGAAACAGGAAAAGTTGTCAGACATATAGAGCCATCATTTTAAATGTTTGTGGCTTAATTGATACATCAATATATGCTTCCTCCATAAAAAGTTAAACTTCTTTATCAAAGCCTTCTCCTGTTGCAATTTCCAGCTTCTGTTTAATGTTTAGGCAGATGAATTTTTCATTTCGTTGGTTCTCAAGCACCTTACGGACACAATCTAAAATTTCAATCACATCAACCACAGAACTGTACTCCTTTTCTGTTTGCAAAATTTTTTAATTGAACACAGACATTAATGAGTGCAAGTACCATACATAGGCTTCACTTGACCTATTCTCAAAAAGCTGAAACAAAACCTGTGGTGGCTTGATTTCAGACCGAAAGAAAGATTTCAGAGCAGAATACATTTCCAATACTCTTTCAGTGGCCGGGAAAAAGAGTTCCTTCTAACAGTGTAAATAGAAAAGTAATTGTGAATTGTCACAATGCCAGTTACTTTATTAAACTCAACTGGTTACAATAAATAGCAAATCACACTCACATGCGAGTACTGAGTACATGACATGAAAACTATAATGCCAAGCCAAGACAATATGAGTACGGAACTGAAAGTACAGAATGGAAATTTTGAATAATCGATATTGGCAATCACTTATAGTTCGGTCCATGGTCAGTAGTGGAAAATTGACCAGTCTGCTGCCATCCGTAGATGAGGTATTTAAGAAAAGAGCAATGTAATGAGAATAACTGCAAATATAATTACTGCTGCTGCTGCCATTGCAGCTGCTGTTGTATTAAAACTACTGTAATTGTAGGATTGCGCAGTCCAGTGTTACTGAGTTCTCCATCTGTTTCTTTGCCTGCAACAGACATTCACGCAGACAGATTGTTAGTAGTCATGCCTACATAGAAAGCGGCACTGGGTTTGCAGCTTAGTTTGCAAATCAGATGACTGCTTTCACAGATAGCCCTACCTTTAATGGAGTAGAAGATGCCTGTGACAGGATTAGTGTAGTGGTAGATAGCTGGACGCACAGCGTTTACAGGGTGTATACTTCTGAGAGATCCGATCAATACCTGGGAATTTTTTAGAATTCTGGGAATTTTTCATTGTTTTAGTTTTCAGTTAAATTTTTGTAATTTTGACTGGTAAGAACTGATGCTCAAACAAAGGATATTGCTGTACCCCGTTACTGCAGAATAATACTTCAACAATAAAACATAAACGAGAGAAAAAAATGAAAATAACTTAAATGCAAAGGAAATGCGGCATATACGACGACGACACGCAGTGCTCATACAAGCGTCTGCCAACAGCAAAATGTGTCAAAGGCTTTAGGAAGACTACGCAATGCGTCATAACAACAAATTGTGTCTGATGAGCGTGAAGTCACAACTGCTTACATTAGATTCGTTTTAGCAGTTACGTGCGGGCTCATGCGCATGCACAGTTGAGTCGTGTGTGAGCAGTAGATTCTCCTGCTTCTGGCTACAGGAATATGGTTGCTGGCTGTGCAAGCAGTCGCAGCACGCAGCTAGATGCTACCGGGAAAACGGGACACCAAATTCATATTCTTGAGGGGGGGGAAACTTGTTTCACAAAGTGCCTAGCATCCAGCACACGTTGGTCTATCGATCGTTCATCTGATTTTGAAATGCATCCCTGTTGGGTTTTAACATTTTTTAATACATTTTAAGTTGATTTATGAGTGAATTATAAGTTGATTTTTGAATGCGTGCATAGTGTATGCAATGTCTGTCAGGAGAATCCTCGTTGCATCTCAAAATAAACTTTCCGCAGACAAAAGGGGACGGGGCTATACGAGCTGAGCGGAGTAAAGTCGAACGGATGAATGCCGTTCCCTGTCTTATTATGAGGTTGATTGAGTTTGTGACTTATCAGCATTGTTATAATTACAGCAAAATCCATAGACTTAGACTACCAGAATAGAAATAAACGTCTAACAGGAATAACAGGTGAGAAAGATTACATATTATCTTCTCGGTGTATGCAAGAAAATGAAATTTTGACAGAAAATTTTTAGCCATACGGACCAGTTGTACAGTCCCCGGCTAGCAACTGCTTAAGTTCTAGTCTGGAAGTAGTGCAGAAAAAGTGTTGTACGGACAACGCCTAATCGGAGAATAATCGCGGGATTACTAAACTGGTGATTCTGGCAGGGTTAGTGAAGTTAATCAATGAACAAATATTGACAATAGCAGGAACACCTACAGTATTGGTTATGACAAGATTGTTTGTTAGGACGAGGAAGGAGAAGAAATGGGGACATCACAAATTATGAAAGAATAAGACAGTTACAAATTTATATAAAAAATTTGAAATACTACTTTTCGATCTCATGCTTGAGAAACTGGCGTGTATGAATGAAATATGAAACTATTTCCTAACACAAAGCTTTTTGCTTGTGGTAGGCCTAATAGGCATTTGATATTGGTATGTCGTGAATTATATTCTGTCGTGTTATAAAAATGACCATTTGTGCCAAAACAGTCTCGTTTATTTGGTGTTTGTTACAAAACTGCTGCAATATTAGAAAGGCCTGTTTTGTTTTACCTAGCAGACAATGACAAAATAGACAAAATCAGATCGAGAAACGACACCAGTCTTGGGGTATTATTTATATTAAAAGCTTTTTCAGTATTAGATAACGACGTTTCGATTTTTCATGTAGCATAACGTTTGACGAACTTTGGTGAAGTAATAGATTCTTTCGTAGAAAGGAAAGTACGCTATGTAAAGCTGTAGCGAGATTAGGGAGAAAAAAATGCTAGGAGCTAAGGATTGAAGAAATGTGTACTTTCTTGCTTGTCTCTTGTCTTTATTGGTTTTATGTATCCTATATTTAATTTTATGTCACACAAAACAGCAAGTTATTAGCTAATAGGCAATAAAGAGTGCATATTTTCTGAAGAGTTCTTGTTCTCCTGATTACAAATAATGTCATCCGCTATTAATTGTAAGATTTTTTAAAAAAGAGCGGCAGGCTGACAAACCGGCTGACTGGGAGCAGGAGAGGCACCACAGGACATTTCAGTTTACACTGTCCTGAATGTAGTCAGATGGCATCCATTACAAAATATACACGTTTCAATTCCACAGAGCAAAATACAGTGACGTGCTATAGTAGAATGCTGTATGAAAAAGCATGGCACTGCACTTCGGCACAATTAGACCAAACATGTCTTTCATTTCTTCGAATACATATGTTTTATGCTTCAGACTTTTCAGAAAGATGTGCACTACAAGATGCACATATTTTTGAAAATTCGATTTTTTAAGTATTGGCCCGGTTTGCAAATACAGTAGATCTGGAGCTGATGTGCAGAGCAGTCTGAGTTATAGTGGGTAGTCTCCACGTGACCACATTTAGTGATTTTGCTGTTTCTCTTTGTTTACTCTCATATCAAATGAAAACAAAATGGATATCTGTGGCCGGGAGCTATCAGGTGAATTAAAACACATTCACATAATTATGGAAGGCTAAAATATGTTATTAGTTTCAGATTTTATTTTATTTCCACCTTTCTGACAATCAAGTGTTAATTGCTTTGCAGAACAATGAAGTTATTTTTGTCTGTTTGCTAAAGAAATTTGACCTTTTCCACAGAGGCAGTCAATGTATTTGAAACGAAATGGTTAATTCCACGGTACTGGCTAGTTTCAACTGTCCGCTGCATTTCAGGTGCACATTTTCATGTTCTAGCATGTATGGCATTAAGCCACAATAAAAAACCAAACATGATACAATACAGTACTGGTGCTACAAGACACTTTACATCCCGAAATCCACACTGAAAAGCTTAATACCAGTTTGAGGTCTACTTCATTGGGAATCTGGACATACAAATGTGCACTTTAAATATGCACTTTAAATGTGCACATTTTAGTATGGTTCACGAAATTCCGATGCTCTTGGAGTATCCTGTGATGTCTTGCTTCTTTTACGATATAATGTAAGTTCTTAGGTCGCTGGAAAATGTTGCGAATGCTGGTTTGAAAAGCGTTGCTTTCAAAGTAAATACCCTTTTATGCAAGTTGAACTATGTGCGATAATGTTCCATGAATTTCTTAAATCACAGAGCGTTTGACTGTCATTTAAAAATCAACTCTTTGATGACGAGCCATTTAGAAGAATGTCAAACCCTGAACATCAGACATTTATGTCATTAAAAATTTTACTGCCACATTTGTGTGATATATCTTAAAGTGTAACTTGAGCAAAAAAAGATCAACATCATATGCGAAAGCTTAGCTTCTCTTGCAGCTTATTAACCTTAGAGACCAATACTAACATGTGAAAGATTTGCTTTTCTTGTAGCAACACTGTAAATTAATTTAAACCATTAACTTGTGTGTTCATGCTACTTAACTGTGATGTTGCTGTTGACTGACTACATCACGTGTCCTATGTTCTGAACATTCGCTGTCATCGGCTGGCGAGATCACGTGAGCTATGACTGGCTTACAAAAGCGCATCGCAATCTCGATTTCAATGATTCGGAAAGTAACATGCGATGTTTGTTGGAATTCCAATGTATACTTTCTTAATACGAAAATATGCAGCATACACCTCGCTACACATTAAAGATATTTCCAAAACTTGTCTTTTTCCATGAGTTTCGTTTTCTAAAGTGCCGGGAAATTCTACACTCGTGTCTAAAACCATAACCATTCAAAGGATTGATAAGTTTTGTCATTCCGAGGGAAAGTATACTGTCACTTAACATGGAAAAAGTTTGTTTTCACCCAGGAGAAAGTGTATTTTTAACCGGTAAATCCGGGAAAAATCCAGGATTTTTTTTTTTTTTTTCCTTGTCTGGGTATACACTCTGGTTTAGCTCTATTGACGGGATGTGAGCTGTGAGGCAAAGGGTTGGGGGCAGGGGTAGTGTAGGTATGGACAACGATATAGTGTAGACATGAAATGACACAATTTCAGAGAGTTTACTGGTCTCATACAGATACGATTTTATCTATATAGACTGAAGTGGTGAGTGAATTTTCATTTACTGCTTCGTTCTGTGTACATAAAAAGATGATGTGCAGGTTCAGTAGTAGGCGACATACCACTGTGGGGGGGATAGTGGGTAGGATATTCCTCATTTCAGAGCATGACAAGAGGTAGTTGAAACCCTGGTGGAGAAAGTGATTCAGTTGCTCCAATCATGGGTGGCACTGAGTTATGTGAGGAGTGCATATTTGTGGCCTGGCAGTGTGTATGTGGGAGGTAATAGGTGACTGGATAGACAGGGCATGGGAAATTTGTTTCTGGACAAGGTTGGGAGGTAATTTCAGCCTTTGGGGACCTAAATGATACCCCTGGCATATTTGAAGAGGGATTGGTTGTCACCACAGGTGCGATGATCATGGATGGGTTGGCTGTGTGGAAGAGACTTCTTGATATGGAATGAGTGGCAGCTGTCAAAGTGGAGTAATCACTGGTGATCAGTAGGTTTGATATGAACAAAGGTACTGATGTAGCCATCCGTGACATTGAAATAGCACCAGGGAAGGTGAATGTTGGTTTGAGGAGGACCATGTGAAGCGAATGCGGGAGAAAGTGTTCAGGTTCTGGAGTAATGTGGATAGCGTGTCCTCACCATCGATCCATATTGTGAAGATGTCACCAGTGAATCTGAACTAGGTGAAGTGTTTGGGATTTGGGGAACTAGGTGAAGTGTTTGGGATTCTGGGGGGTCATCAAGGATTCGTATAGGTGGCCCATGCGTAGGATGATGTCATACAGGTGTCCACTTTTGTACCACAGATTTGTTTGAAGATGATGACTTCGAATCAGAAGTAAGATCGTTGTAGGTGAGAGTATCATTGGCTACGGTGACCAGGAAGTGAGGTTGTAGGTTTCGAGTCAGTCAGGCATTGGGAAAGGTAGTGTTCAATGTTGGCAAGGCTGTGAGCATTTCAGATGTTAGTGTAGGAAGAGGTGGCATCAATAGCAATGAGCATGATGCCATTCGGCAAAATAACAGGATCTGTGGAGAAACTGTGGAGAGAATGGTTGGCATCTTTCGTATAGGTAATATGCTGAAGATGTTGCTCAATGAGAGCAGCGATTCTCTGTTGGGGGGCACAGTAACTGTCCACAATGTGGTGTCACGGGTGGTTGGGCTTATGGACTTCAGCAGGCATGTGGAAGGTATGAGTGCAGGGAGTGGTAGGGGGTGAGGGGGTGGGGGCGAGAGAGAGAGACTGGGGGGAGGTATTGGGATGGGCCAAGATTTGAGGAGAGTCTGGAGGTGCTGATGGATTTCTGGAGGTCACTAGAATGGGTTGGTAGGTGGATTTCTCTGACAGCTGGTGGAGTTCCTTTGCCAGGTAATCCCTGCAGTTCACAACCACAGTGGTGGAGTCTGTGATTGAAGAATTGCAGTGGTGAGGCAGTGGGGGAGTGGGCCACATTGTGGCCAGCCATGCGTCACAAGGTGCTTGCCCATATCTACAAAACGGGAAACACTGCAAACGTGCCATTTGGGGGATTCCATGAACTAGGCAATAACGTAGTAACATATGTGGGATTGAGTTGTAGCTAGGGATAGGGAAAATTTTCTGTATGGCTCTTTCTGTCAGTGTCAGTAGAAACTTTTGAGAAACAGGGTTAATCGAGCCACAGGAAGCTGTCTTAAGTTCTTGTCAAATAATAGTTTGCCTAGTAGAATTTATGGAGGTGGTGTGGGATTTTGTGGGAAAAGATTCCTCAATAAGCAACAATCAACATACCCATTAAGTACATACTGTGGAAAACACTGTTGGAGCAACAATTAATGCTACAATCCTAAACAATGTGCACAAGCAGTGGGTCAAAAAGATGTTGAACCAAGAGGTCAAAGACTGCCAGTGTTGTTATAAAGAATGCATTGAGACTGGTGGCTATCGCTTTCACCTATTGCCGTGACCTTAAGTTACATTTGATGTAAGATGTAAATTGTTCATGTGACAAAAATGTTTATTTCTGACCAGTATTTTCTCATATCAAAGCTGCTAGTTTAGAATACTTGAGCATCTGTGTAATTTTGAGCCTAACAGTAGCTTACAGCAAGGAAAACTCTCTCGTATAAGGTTTCAGCACCAACATAGCATGATTTCTTGGATGGTGAGACATCAGCATATTCAGGTGTGCTCCAGGGAAGTATGTTGAGACCTTTGTTCGTGTTATGCATTAATGAAATGGCAGGCAGTATTAATAATCCTCTCAGACATTTTGCAAAAAAATCCATGATAAAATACTGTCTGAAAACCTGTACCAACTATTCGGCGAGACCTTGATAACATTTCAAAGTGGTACAAAGATTGGCAACTTGCTTTAATTATTCAAAAACAGAAAGTTTTGCACTTGTATCGTATGACTGCAATATCAATGAGTCTCCATAGGAGGCAGTCAGCTCAATTTTTAGGGACATGAAACTGAAGAAACACACAGCCAGTCCTAGGTAAAATAGGTAGAAGACTTCAGTTCATTGACAGGATAATGATCACAAAACACTCTTGTGGCCTACTCGAGAATATTGCTAATTTTTATGGGACCTATCCCAGATAGGACTAACAAGGAATACTGAATGCATGCAAAGGAGGTGCCCACAAATGCTACCAGGTTTGTTCGACCCTTGGAAGAGCTGAAAACCCTGAACTGACAGATGCTTTAATACAGATGTCAACTATCCTGTGAAATCCAAGATACAAAGTTTCAAGAACCAGTAGTAACAAATAAGGAATCTAGGAATATACAATGGCTATTCATAAAGTAACTTCAGTTTTCATATAGTGTGCATAGTAGTAGAGATAGTGGCACCACTGTTGCAGTGGAGTGCACCTTGAATGAATAGGCTATGAGCAGCAGAGAATCGAGGTCTTTATTCCTCTCTGAGCCACATGCTTTTAAAATGTTTGCTGTAATCAAGTACCAACATTTGTGAAGTATGAAGTATGTTCTGTACTTAAGGTTTCTTGTGGAAAAAACTGTAAATCTGGTGAAGTCCATACAGTAGTTTAGGGGCCAAATGTAATAGAATGGTGCTGTATGTTTGAAAACGGGCAAACCAACGTCCACGATGAAGAAAAAAGTGGTCAACCAAGTATTGTGAATGCATACTTGGTACAGTTGGTTGATGAAAGGCGGAGAGAAAATTGTAGATCCATCTTGGAGCTTTGTTTTCATTTTCCACAGGTTTTGGTTGTGAAACGTGAATGCAGAAACAAAATTGCAACCAATGCATTGGGGCTGTACTGGGTCACTGGGAAAACCCAACAAAGTGTCATCAAACACTTTTCCAGCAGGAAACTCATGGGAACTGTTATGTGGGATAGAAAAGGAATTTTGCTAGTGGAATTCTTGGAGAGAAATGCCACAGCTAATGTTGGAAGATACTGTAACACACTAACGAACTTGAGAAGGACCATTCAAAACAAATGTCGTGGCATGTTGAACTCTGGTATAATTTTCCTGCCCACCCCCACCCCCACCCCCTGCATACAGTGCTATGTACTGTGACCAAACTGCAAGAGTTCAGATGGAGGTATCAGATCGTCGTCCTCACTGCCCTGATTTGACACCAAGTTATCACCTCTTCCTGCTCATGAAGAGGTAGCTTGTCTCGAAGTGCTTTGGCGATGATGAAAACCTGTGTCTTAGGTTGGCTTCAGTCACAGGGAGCAAAATTCTGTGGGCGTGGAATTTCAGAGGTAATCAGACAATACGACAAATGCCTCAGTGTGGCTGGAAACTGTGTGGAAATATGAAATACTATGTGTACTTTCATGTACAACAAATCCTGTAACTTCATTCCGATTTTTTTTTTTAAATCTGATGAAGTTCCTTTATGAATAGCCTTCGTAGTACAACCGATATGTATCACTCCCATTAGGCCCATGAAGACAAAATTAGATTAATTACAGCATTTACATAGACATTTAAGTAATAATTCTTCCTACACTCCATACACACATGAAAGAGAGAGAATTTCTAACAAGTTGTACTGTAGGACATACCCTGTGGTGCCATGTACTGGCCAGTGGCTAGCAGAGCATGGATGTAGAATGGGCTGCTCCATCTCAAGTTTCACTGGCAAGCTGACTGGCACTCATGGGCACGTGAACCCTGTGGGGTAGCGTTGGAACAGCCTTATGCAGATGTAGGATGCAGGCAACTGGTGATTTGTATGCAGAAAATCTTGAGTTGTTCCCTTTGTGTGGACTGCCTTCCATTCACTTTCTGTATTTACCTCATCTTGACAATTTGGTGCACTCGCTCATTATGTTGAAATAATAATTAATTGTTTCATCAGTAATATGAAATCTTTGGTTTTGATGACAGACTGATCTATAGCACACCCTAGGTTGTAATTTACGTTTAAAGGTGATGGCTGTATTTACTCTGAGCAAAACAAGTAGTGGGATTTTCTTATTTTACTTTTTTATTTTTTTTAAAAATGGGTTAAAATGAGGTATTTTTCTGAAGCAGTCGGACTTCTTTGCACATTGGTAGTTAATATTTGTCGTTGTTACCTTCGAAATTAAAAGATTATTTTTCTCAAAATATATATCATTTTATCAGTATGCCATTGGCTCCTCTAAATCAGCTGTTTTTCTGCCAATGTATTTGCCTGATTGAGTGAGAAAGATGTTACCAACATACACTTCGTTAACGCTTACCAACAGTTCATGTGTACATAATCCACACATGAGTGGAATATTTCTTGTGAAAAGAAATAACGTGAGGTGATACATGTTGTATTTCGTAGTAATACATTGGCAAAGTGACTGGATAGTTTGCTTAATCTAAAGGCAAAGACTGCTGTTGCAGTTAAATTTTATCTCACTGCTCAACACTTATATGCAGTACACAGATGTATTTCCCACGCCAACATTCCTGGCATCTGGATAGGTAGTCTGTGTAATTTAAGTGAAGTGTAGTTTAAGTGAAGACACAAAATTTCAGTCCTGCCAATTTTTAAAGCTGTATGCTGAAATATCAGAGATGCAACTGTAATTTCATAAGAGATGTGCAAATTTCGCATTGTCGTATATCAGTAAAATGAAAAGCTAAGTAGGCTTGAAAACATTACACTCACATGTGGAACTCTGAATATATCGAATATCTGTTCCTTAAAATTATATTCCTGAAGCGGCAAAATAAATCGCCAAGGATTTGTGTTAATAACCTGGGTGGCAAAAGAAAGCCCAATCATAATATATGTGAATAAAATGTACACTACAAATGGGAACGATGATATAGCCACCAAAGTATCATAGTTTTCGACAGCATTAGTAAGTTAGCATTGCTTGCTACAGGCCATCTTTTCATAGAGTCCATATAAATACAAAAACCAAGTACAACACGTTGTCTTCCTAATAGGTTTATGACCAGACTTAATGCAGTGTGGAAAACCTCTTGGATTTTTTTTTTTTTTTTTTTTTTTTTTTTTTTTTTTGTAGTTATTGTTTATCTTATAGTAACACAAGAATCTGAACAGTGAATAAGTGGTAAAATGCCTTCTAAATAATAGAATTATGAGCATCATAAAGACAATGAACTGTATAGGACTGACAAGTATTTGGGGGGGGGGGAGAAGAGAGAAGGGGGGGGGGTTAACATGGTGAAGTTAGCAGTTACTGCAGAGGGAAGGAAGTTCACACCCCTCTCCCTCCTGGATTTATTCTGAAATTGAAAACTTTGTCCTAAGAAAATTTGTGAAAAGGGTTAGTGATTTGTTGCTGAGAAAAAGGCTGGATCACAACAGTATTAATGATAGACTTGTAGTTACTGTTTGGATAGACTTGTAGTTACTGTTTGGATAGACTTGTAGTTACTGTTTGGAATGGCTGAACTGGTGCACTGCACAGTAAGACAGACATGATAGTGTTGCGTGCACTTGTAGGTCACCTCACACCTGAAGTATAGGATTAAATTGCTGCATTTAGGATGAAACTATTCCTTATACCTGAAGGTATGACTTAAAAACTGCATGTTTTTGGTGGTATCTTAAAGAAGTCATTTAAAATCAGGCTAAACTAATTCAGATTGGCTTTTAGAAAGGGATCATGTATTCATTGTATCTGACAAGACTAGAAAAGCCATCAGTCTGCCTTTTTGAGTGGATTCTCTATTCATGGTGCAAAATGCAGGTTGTTTTGAAGCCTTTGCATCAAACATCTTGGGTGTAACAGATCATGGCATGGTGAACAACTTTTATTTGAGATGTTTGCTGATGCTTCCCAGCAACTCTAGTTATCTTTTAATTGAATTCACGAATTGAATTGTCACAGTACTAGCAGTGTGTACTAACCAGGTGTGCTGCTTCTGCATATTACCTGTCCCAGTAAATTTTAAGAGTGATTTTCAACAACAAAACTCTAAAAATGAGTGAGGAGAATGGTGTCTTAGAAGGTTGGCCAACCCCCTTTCATGTGTAGCAGATGATTGAATCATAGGAAACACATATTACGTGCAGATTCCACAGAATGCTGAAGCTTTGCTGTGTATCAAGTGCATAACCAATTATAAAAGCCACCTAGTGTTGCCAGCAAATGTCAGCGAACATTTTATCTGTAACAAAAATTATTCCCTACGACATGATTTATCACCCCTAGACGTTTACTGCAAGGACTTTGAAACACCCTGTATAACCTAACACTGTCATCAGAGGATTCCAGAAGTTCTGCATGCCTAATGCTCTGCATGGTATCAAGGACACTGTAATTTGGAAAAAATGATGAAAATACTGACAGTGATGAAACAGGTATGTGTAATGAAATACAGATTTTGTAAACAGGTAGAGTGACATAAATTTCTCTGCATTGAGTTCTGAATTAATGTTGCAGTTTGTATTTTGGCCAATAAGGTAGTACATGGTATGTAATTATAGTCATATCACTATAATGGAAACAGTATTTCAGTGATATAAAGAGCATTTCTGTGCTGGGTAGGGTATTTTCTGCTTGCCTTACTTAATACATATGCAAAAATACAAAACGACTGTGGCAGATGATTTTGGGTACACACAGTATGCTGCATCATTCTGTTTCAGAGCTGGAAAAACAGAAGTGCTGTCAGACGATTTAATAGAAGCAGACCGAAGAGTAGACTACATACGAACAGCATGTCAGAATACAGGGAAGAAACTGACCAACTGTTTCCCCTATCAAGGGCAAGAGATCGACAAAAGAGTCGTAAGTATAAAATGACATTTTTTCCTTCTTTAATATGAAACTATAAAATTTAACACTGTAGCAAACACTGTCAATAAAAATAATGACATTAGTTCTTCCTTTTAGAGCCCAATCCTTCTCTGTCCACTTGTGTTACCATATCCTCTTCTTTGTGCATTATACATAAACACAAAATTTGTTCTCTTATAAGTTGAAATTATTGGTGTTCTCTTTGTTGTTACCTGTTTCTGGGTGTAGGTCATATATCTCCCAATGTGAGTTATTATGTCAGATATGGAGTAGCAATTCCTATTCAAACTTCTGTGAGTTTCTTGCTTTTTTATTCATATGCTTCTCAAAAATTAAACCACAAAGACTTGCATAGCTGTGTGTCCTTTTGAAGTTGTTCAACTCTTCGAAGCACATTACTCTAAATGGTACTTGCGCTGTAGCAGTTTGGAAGATTGAAGTGGATGATTTGCTTCTGTAAATGACATTACTTAGTAAATGACATTAATTTAGATCACTTAGATTTTTAATTTTATTTTAGAGTGTATCCTTCATTCATCAAATTCTAGAAATAAATAACTACAGTTACCTACTTATCTGCAAGAAGATAGGCCATAATAAGGAAAATGATTGACCAAATTCCTATTCAGTACTGAAGTTTGAGATGAAATCATAAGCAAACTAAGGAGCGAAACATTAATAGAGTGAGTGCTGGATCCCAAATCATTGATTAAATGAAATGCTGTATCATGTTTGCAAAGTTTCCAGGACTGCATGTCTTAATATTCCCCTGTATTTCACAGTCCTGGACTATAGTACCAGTCCTTTCATATCCAATTGTAAAGTATAATTGTGAAGTGAAATGTGATAAGACAGGTATCATGGTACAGACTACAAGAATTGTGACAGAATAATTAAGAAGTGTATTATAATAAGGTGGTCAGAAAACAGGGACTAACCTGTTACAAAAAGATTTCGGGCTTGCAGCCGGTCATCATAAACTTCATTGCACGATAATAGCCAGCCATCTTCAGGTGAGCCTAACGAGGACTGACTAAGACATTCTCCACTCCGTCTTATATAGTGCGCTGATAGTACTGCCGCACATGTGTTGCAGTCGCGGAAACAGAAGGACCACACTGCCCAGCGGCAGCGCCATCACTGGTGGAACTCCAATACTCAGCTGTCGTTGGTATTGTTGCTGGCCGCAGCTATCAAAGTCTTCTGACGTCCTCATCTCAAGCAAATTTTGGAATAGGCGGGATTCCATGTGTTATTCAATTGGTAACCACTGTCACGGTTCATTAGATTTCCTGCAATGCGTATTTTAATGGATTCTTTGATAATGGAGTCCCAAAAAGTTGTTGCTGCGGCCAAAATCGAAGTTTTGTCATACTCCATTGAATGTCCGTTAGAAATACAATGTTCTGCAACTGCAGACTTACTGTGTTGCAGTAGGCGAGTGCAATGTTGATGTTCCGTACAACGCTCTTCCACTGAATGCGTTGCCTGTCCTATATAGGCCATACCACATTGTCACGGTATTTTGTAAATTCCCGCCTTCCGCACTAACAAATCATCCTTCACTGATCCCAGCAAATCTGAAATCTTTGAAGGCAGACGAAAAACCACTTTCATGTGAAAATTATTAAGAATCCTTGCTATTTTTAAGAAGATATTTCCAACGAAGGGAAGAAAAGCTAGGGAATTGGCTGGCGCTCTATCCTCTTTATCCACTTCCTGGTTCCTGGCTCCAGTTGAGAAGGCCCTGTTAATTAACGGGGTTGAGTATCCATTGTCTCTGAACACCATCCTTAAATGTTGTGCAAGTTCCTTAGGCAAATTCTCTGCATCCGACACCATATGTGCCCTGTGCACAAGAGTTTTAAGTACACTCATGGTGTGGGATGGGTGATGGCAACTTGAAGAATGCAAGTACAAATCAGTGTGAGTGGGCTTACGATAAACAGAATGTCCCACCGACCGTCACTCTTTCGTTTAACCAAAACATACAGGAATGAAAAACAACAATCGTTTTCTAGTTCCATAGTAAATTTGATATTCTTATGGATGGAGTTAAGATGATGAAAAAACACCATTAACTTTTCTTCTCTGTGGGGCCACACTATGAAAGTATCGTTGACGTATCTCCAAAAAACAGTTGGTTTACAAACCGCCGATTCAAGTGCTCTCTCCTCAAAATCCCCCATAAAAAGGTTAGCCACCAGAGGAGACAGAGGGCTGCCCATGGTGACACCGTCAGACTGTTCAAAATATTCCTGGTTAAACATAAAACAAGTTGAAGAAAGAGCATGTCGAAACAAAGCAATGTTGTCTGATTCAAACTGTCGACCAATTAGAATCAAGGAATCTGCAAGAGGTACTTTTGTGAAAAGGGAAACTACAGCAAAATTTACTAGAAGATCCGAACTACTTATGTGGAGAGCCCCCAGTCTGTTGATAAAGTCAGCAGAGTTCCATATATGATGTGAACATTTGCCAACAGATGGTCTCAGCAAAGAAGCTAGATGTTTGGCTAAATCATATGTGGGTGCGTCAATATTACTCACTATAGTCCATAAAGACAGACCTTCTTTATGCACTTTAGGAAGACCATACAGTCTCGATGGTATGCTGTCATGTGGTCTTAACAGCTTGATGGTCTCTGGAGCTAATGAGGAAGAGTTCAAAAATGCACACGTCTTTTGTTGCACATATGCTGTTGGGTATTGATCAATTCTCCTATACATGGTATCACTAAGTAGACTATACATTTTCTCCAAATACAACCCACGAGGTAGAAAAAGTGTAGAATTACCTTTATCAGCCTTCAGCACCACTATTTCCGGATCTTCTCGGAGGTTGCATAGTGCAGCGCTTTCTTCAGCGCTTATATTACTGTGTTGGGGAGGAGCTTTCAGAAGAACCCGACCAGTTTCCCTTCTTATTTCTTCAGCAGCATCCATTGGAAGGCGACGTACAGGTTATTCAACAAGACTTACAAAACTTATAAGAGGTACTACACTTGGTGTAGGTGCAAAATTAAGACCTTTGCCCAAAGCTGACAATTTCGCATTGTCTAAAACCTCTGCGAAATTAACCATGGAACCTTGTGCAGTTATTTCCTGTGGCGTCAGCAGTTGTGGTACCGAGCAATCAAATTTCAACATCTGCCGGGAACTAGCAGCCTTATATACCCAATCAAACTTGGCTGAAGTCACTCCACCCATCCAGTCCCATGAAATGAAATGTTGTGTGGCTAAGGCCTCCCGTCGGGTAGACCGTTCGCCTGGTGCAGTTCTTTCAATTTGATGCCACTTCGGCGACCTGCGGGTCGATGGGGATGAAATGATGATGATTAGGATGGCACAACACCCAGTCCCTGAGCGGAGAAAATCTCCGACCCAGCCGGGAATCGAACCCGGGACCTTAGGATTGACATTGCATCACGCTGACCACTCAGCTACCAGGGCCGGACACCCAGTCCCATGATATAGCATGTTGCAGCTGAGTCTTGCAGTTCCATGAGCAAGGGCGCTGTCACTGGGCGGTGTGGTCCTTTTGTCTCCGCGACTGCAACGCATGCATGGCAGTACTATCAGCGCACTATATAAGACGGAGTGGAGAACGTCTTTGTCAGTCCTCATTCGGCTCACCCGAAGATGGCTGGCAGTTGTCCAGCCGAAATATCGTGCAATGAAGTTTATGACAACTGGCTGCAAGCCCGAAATCTCTTTGAACAGTTGATTCGCCGGGAAAATTTCAAATTTTACAGGGCCTAACCTCTTTAATTTCTCTTGAAGTACTTTCCATTTGTTATTTTTAAACCTACCCTTGTCGTTAGGGTTAATGAAATATAACATAAGCAGATAAAAAATTACTCAGTAAGCAATAATGTGAGAAAATACATTTGAAAGTATGTGGAAGTGAGTGAGCTTTAGGAGCCACAGTTTTTTTTTTTTTTTTTTTTTTTTTTTTTTTTTTTTTTTTTTTTTTGTTGCCCCCCGGAAGGGTTGAAGGGAAAGGAATCAGTATGAAGAAAAGGACTGATGTAGTTTTGGAAATGGGAGGAGTTAGGGGGAAAAGTTGTCTGGAATCCCGGTTCAGGGCAGAGTTGCTGGACAGGATGTGAAGGAAAGAGTGATTGATGGTACCTGCACTGGATGAGATTTGAAAACCTGAGAACTTAAAGGTGGAAGGTAGGATAATAAGCCTTTCCTTCTCATCCTGTCTGGTAAGCCTCCCTTGATCTGGTGTTCAGGGCAACTTTTCTGTAGTTATTTCTATTTCCTAAACCTCAACAGTTCTTTTCTTGCATCTATCTTCCTTGCCCTTTTACATCCACTTCTACATTTATACCTTGCAAACCACTGTGAAGTGCACAGCAGAGGGTGCATCCCAGTGTAGCAGTTATTAGGGTTTCTTCCCGTTACATTCACATACAGAGTGCGGGAAGTGTGATTGTTTGAATGCCTCTGTGCCTGCTGTAATTATTCTAATCTTATCCTCATGATCCCAACATGAGCGATTTGTAGGGGGTTGTATTATATAGTGTCATCATTTACAGCCGGTTCTTGAAACTTTGTTAGCAGACTTTCTCAGAATAATTTAAATCTGTCTTCAAGAGCCTGCCAGTTCAGTTTCTTGAAAAACTTTGTAACACTTTCCCATGTATCAAACCAAGCTTCTGCCAGAAGAAAGAATCATTGGCTCTCAAAGGTCCTATATTTCCACATCTATTACATGTCTCTTCCCCTGCTGCCACTTGGTGAGTAGAAGATGTATTTAGAGTATAGGCAGCAGCTGTAATCATTACTCTTAAATATGTTTATTTTGGAAACTGACTAAAATATTGACCACTAATTTTCTTTGACGCAGAAAAAGATTCCAGAATACATCCTAGGAGCTGCAATGCAAGAAAGTGGGACAGGTGATAGTTGCCTTTTAGGGTGAGTTCCAGTTTTTGATATTATGTATTTCTTTCGTAAATTTATTTTTAACGCAGCCATGAAAAATATTTTGCTGAATACAGGGCACTTCAAAAACAGGACTGTATCTTCTACAGACTAAAGATGGAAACTTTGGGTTAATTTTAACTTACCAGTCAAAATTAAAAGTTTATGTTGGCAATTGTTATAAAATGGTGCTGGCTGGTTTATATGGTTGCCAGGAGGAGTACCCCTGGTGCAACTGGTGCGCTCATTTGCACACCTGTTCATTGCTCAGTGTGTTTTTACTCAAGATGGTGATAACACTGTCACAAAAAGTGTTTTGCACTCTTCATTTCATTGGGAGCAATTCAGGTACAGCTATTTGGCGTGATTTTTGTTGAGGGTGCAGAATTGAATGGATGTACACATCGTGCATTGCACCATTGATTTCAAATGTTGCCTCTCATGGTATGTGATTTGTTTGTGGGAGTATGTGAAAGCTTCCATTTATGTGGCCCCTTTCAACAATTTTGGGTAAAGTGTGACACTACATAGCAACTTGAATGCATAACTGTAGACATGTTCACAAATATATGAAATAAGATTGATTATCATCTCGATGTTCAGCATTCATGATGTGGAGAGTCCTTTGAAGATTTATGAACCTAAATATAATAGTAAAAAGTACCCCAAGTTTGAATTTGTGTTAAAAGTATGATGGGTCTTATGAAAATAAAAACTCTGTTGTCCAATGTGTAAGTTAAAATCCACCCCACATTTCTATCTTTATTCATGTAGAAGATATAGTCTTGTAAAATTGGATGAATCATATTGGAAAAACCTACATTATAAAGTGTAAGTAATTAAGGTCTCATTTTTTCGTATCTTGCCAGGATGTGAGGAAATAAGGCATATTGAATGTTTTAGGTCTACAACTTTGCTTCCACCTTTTTTTTCTTGAAGTTAAAGGTTTTTTTTGTGAAAAACTGACAAAATGTATGATTTAGGACACTGGTCATAGCTGACGACTACTTTCTCTCATCTTTTGGCCAGCATACAAATCTCGCGACTGAAGAACTGCGTGTATTTTGAAGAGATCCTTGCGTTGATCCAATTTTGCACTTGTTCGACGCTGGTCATCCAGGCTGTATGCCATTGACCAAAAAAGGTGGTTATTCAGAGGGAGCAGTGTCTGGAGAATATGGCGGAAGGCGTAGCACTTCCCATTTCATTGTTTCCAAGTATGTTATTGTTGGGTTTTGCGACCTGAGGTCAAGCATTGTCATGCTTCCAAATCACTTTTTCATGTCTATTGCTATATTATGGCCATTTTTCTTTCAGTACTTGGCTCAAACACATTAGTTGTTTTTGATAGTGATCTCCTCTTGATTGTTTCAGTGCTTGCTCAAACACTTCAACTGCTTTCAGTAGTGGTCTCTTCTTGTTTCAGTAGCTTCAAAAACCTTCAGTCTTCCATCAGTATGTCAGTCTTATACATAAAAATCGCTATTTGTGCAGTGTTGGAACCATTCTCTGCATGTTCTTTCACTAATAGGTGCCTCACCAAAGGTCTTATCGAGCACTGTATGAGCCTCAGCTGCAGATTTCTTCATGTTAAAGTAGAAAATTAAAATTTCCTGCAAATGTTGAGAATTGAGCTTGTAAGCTGATGCATTCTTTTGAGATTAAGTTTATGATGCAACCACAAACTAACATTTTGATGGCGTTATGTTGAGAACTGTCCAAGTTCATTGTACGACACTTATGACCCACAGACTGCACCATCATTTGCTGCTACTGCCATGTGCTGCAAAAATGGCAGAAGTAAAGTTGTAGAACTGATGTCTTAATTTTTCTTAGTTAAAAGGGGGTATTTTGTAAATTCTTTGGCAAGATAATGAAAGTCTTCACACAATGTTTGTATTGTTGTTTTAAATAAAGTATATTTCATTGTGATCAAAGAAAAAGAAGCGATCATCATATGTACCTATGAGCTTTGATAATAAGTGTTTGGTCCTGATTGCAGACTCTTAAGGCTTTTTTTGTGCTCTTTAGGTTTTTATTTATTTATTCTCCCCCTTGCAAAATAAACTACATGTATGGATCCCCTTATAGAGTGTGTGAAGTAAAGTTAGTAAAGCATTTCGTAATTATTAGTACCATATTTACTTGAATCTAAGCCACACTTTTTTTTCCAGTTTTTGTAATCCAAAAACCCACCTGCAGCTTAGAATCGAATGCAAAGTAAGCGGAAGCTCTAAAAAAATCTTGGTGGGTGCCACCACAACTAACTTCTGTCATCGAATTATGTAGCGCTACACAGGCATGCTTTGTAGGCACAAAGATAAACACTGGCGACAAAACCTCTGCATCAGTAAAAAAAAAAAAAAAAGGGGGGGGGGGGCGGAAGACGAGCTTTTTTTTCTTCACCTCAAGTTTCGACCACTGCATTTTCATACATTGTCCAACAAAGTAAATACAAATTCCGTATTGTTCATCTTCGAATGTAGCAGCATTTCAATGTACTACGAAAATCTGACTGTCAAGACTGTTTTTGGGGTGTTCGTCAATATTTTTTCCTATCTGCGACAAGAGATCATTGCTAATAAGAACTTTTATGAATTGTGAATCACATGCAGTATTCTCTTCACCATAAGAATAATACGAATATTAACATTTTGCCATGTATTCTTTCGTGTTTGCTGCTATCTCATTTAAATCCTGTCTACCTAATAAAATGCGAAACTAGAGTGAGACAACAGTAAACGTGGAATAATATACATATCATGTCATGTTTATATTCATATTATTCTTATGCCTAATAGTGATACAGTCAGAAATGACGCACGGCAACTGACAAGATTTTTAAATCTAAGATGACCAATTTCTGTGCAAAATGTAATGTACTACAGAAGCGTCTGCAAAGATTTTCAAACGGAGAAAATTTTTCGCTAAACTCTCGTTCAGAACATCATCTATTATATGCGTTCTATTATTTGGTTCTTGTTGATCATTATCAAAGAAAGCAGCAGTGTAAGTAACAACAAATAGCCATCTCTCACCATTGTTTTGCTAATGAGACAATTCCTCTCTTCATTTTTTTAAATTTTTTATTGTAAGCGGTGTTACCACGCACAAAAACTAGTCAAGCCGCAAGCGGCGACACGTCGTAAACACTCATTATCAGAATGCGACATACAATGCATGACACAGTACAGTATAATAAAGAGAATGCCACTTATCAAATCAAAGAAAAATAAGCAATCAATTCAAACCAGACGAAGCATGTGAAAAAGGAATGATAACTATATAAACACGGACGCATAGCAATGGCTACACGGTAAAGCTTAATTGCTTAGCTTAAGACTCGAACCAAACTACTGTAGCTGTATTGTCATTCATTCAACCTACTGTAAATTGTGTCTCATATTACAGTGGACCAACTTTGTTTCGATTTGGAGGTGCGACCCAAAACTTTTCTCTCCTCTTGAATTTCGAGTCTCAAATGTCAGGTGCGGCTTAGATTTGGGAAATTTTTTTTTTTTTTTGCTTGATTTCGAGTGTCAATTTTCAGGTGCGGCTTAAATTCGAGTAAATACGGTAGTCCCCCTACCCCTACCCCTACCCCACCACCTCCCCATATCTATCTCACTGGATGGTAATTCCTCGTAGCAAGGAAAACAGAAAAATCTTCTCAATGAATGTTGCTGGAGAAAAGCTGTTTTCCTGCTCACTATGTATTGGGTAGCAATCTTAGTTTATGTTTATAAAGACACTTCTTGATGGTTAATTTCAATGTGTATCATGCATATGGTAGCATAGAGATATTAGGTCTGACAACTGATGATCTATATGACTTCTGATCTTTACAGTATGCTATAATGAAGAAAGAGTTATAGCCAGCCACAATTTTTGAATCAGAGATTTATTTGACCATAATCAGTTTTAGGCCTAGGCCTGCTGTTGGATGGCAGTGGTGATTTTGTATGCTGATTTCATGTTTCTGTCTTGAAGGAAAGGCACTACATTACATCATAGGAGTTTGCTTCCTTGACATGTGATGCATTGAAACATGAACAAGACAAAAATGTGAAATTTGTACACAAGATCACTGTTGCTCTCTGATGATGGGTGTAGGGTCAAAATTGGATCCAATGAAGTAAACCACCCATTTAAAAATGTGACTGGTGGTAAATCTTTCTCCAGTGAGTTTTTACCAGTACAGCAGTGGTGTTCTCAAACAATCGTGGGTAAAATGGTGTGTTCGTGGTCTCAGCTGGATGTTGCAGTTTTTGATATCTTCTGAGAAGTGTCTTTAAGTCTGGCAACTTTGTAATGAAATCCGTAACTTGGTAAAAATAAATAAATAAATAAGTAAACAAAAAATAAACAAAATTCACACAGAAGTGTGTAGCTGAAAGGAAAATTTTCACATTTATATCATGGAGTTACAATGCATAAGTGACAGTTCTTCAATTTTTGGGGCTTCTCTTGCAGAGACACGTTTCATTCTTTGTTAACCGAAAAGTTAAATGTAGCTTTCATATTTTCATTGGAAAGCAACTTATAGAACTATATTGTAGCATAGTTGCTGTTAAAGAATATTCCCCCCCCCTCCCAGATTACTGAAGAATATAATATTGAGAGCAGAAAGTATTTCAATGTTATGTGCTTAAATTACGAAGACATATTCCACTAAATGGAGATAACCATACGTACCTGATCATAAGACAAAGTTTTTTCCCAAATTTGTTATTCGAAAAAACACAGGGTTGTCTTATATTCACAGATTAAATTGTCACTGCTGAGGTCAACATTTTTATGTTGTTTAGTAGTGTATACAGGGGTTATCTTAACATTTGCAGATGAAGCTTGGCCTATTGAAGTCACGTGCAGATTTATTTTGGAGAATTTGGAAGTGCATGTCTGGGTAAACAATACTATTTTACAGACAGACTTGTGAGTTCCAATAACCGGAGGCGCCCAATGCAGTATATGCATTGCCAGAACGATCACGTGACAGCTGACTCGCACAGTGCCAGTGTCAGGTCTACGCGATAAACTATAAAGGAGCCACTACAACTGTGTATTGCTCTGCTCAAAATTTGACAGATTTGTGAAACACAGGAGGAAATAGCATTAAATTCTATCAACTTACAAATTATTGTTGTATTTGAACAGGTTTGAAATAAAATTTCTCTTACTGTACACATACAGATACAGTACACAAACATTAATGCTCCTTTTTTAATTAGAGGTAACATTCAAAAGCAAAAATGTCATCCTTCAAAATACACTACTTGACTGAACCCAGATCAGTAGTATATTTGATTATGAGAAACTCCAATAAGGTACTAAGCAGTTTGAAAAAGAGAAATTTGGTCGCCGTTCACGTATCGATATAAGATTATATGGTTGAAATGGAAGTGTGTAACAAAAGAAATAAATCATACTAAACTGACTGTAATTGTTATTGCTAGAATAAATTACAGCAGTAAGACTTGTTGTGGAATAGTACAAACAGGCATCAGTAGGAATAGTACAAACAGGCATCAGTAGATCGTGGGGTGAGCAAAACTTCGAGAATTGGACTGAATCGTGATTGTGAAATTTTACTTATGTAGTAGTTGCTGTTGTTACATACAACCTGTACCAGTTTCACAGTTGCTCAAGCACAGCACTATGGAAGGGTTGGAGGGGGACCAGTCACACTAGCTTCCTGAGAAATAGGACAAGTGCGAGGAGTAGAGTGGTGAGCTTGCAGCAAATTACATTATGTTGCCAATCTATACTGCTTGCTTTGGCTTTTCGTGAACATCTGCCAAGTTTAAACTGCTCGTTGCTTGAATCTATTTGTAATCAGAATTGAATTGAATTTAAAATTGGATTAATACCCAAAAGTAATATTCATTTCTGCAGGAGACAGTGAAACTCTAGATAGGGGCCAGTGACATACTAAAAATGTTTTGTACAGCGATGTTGTTGGCGTTTGCCGTGCTGAATGATGGGAATGAAGGGGGTGTGTCAGCCAATGAGAGAGCAGTGGGCAGATGATATGTTTGGAAGCAAGAGACATAGAGACAATTTAACATTCTCACATCAATCTGGAAGCGAAATCCGATATGTATTCAGAAAAAACAGTTGTGTTTGCAGGTCCCACGATGACCACAACCTTGGAAATCGCAACACATTCAGAAGGAAGAGCCAAATATTTGTGACAACTAAGATATAAATTTCACAGATGTGCTATTAGGCTGATGGTTAAAGTAATGATACCACAGGTGACAGGGTTGGTAAGCAAAAAAGGTATAAAAGAAAACCATCCTCAAATTAATGTAAACCATTTCTTTTTCTTTATTTTATTTCTCCTTTTATTATCAAATGTAGACAATCAATAAATGGTATAAGTTTAGATTATGTATGAGGTTAACATTTTAGGCAGATACCTTGCATCAAAAAAACAGTTTGTAATTTTGGTTAATCAGACTACGTTAAAAATTAATTTTTCTCAAGGAGCTTCTTAATCAAAAGGAGGGGGGGGGGGGGGGAGGATCATCTTATATTCAGGGTTACTTAGACCCAGATAAATATGATAATTTACTTCTGTTACTATCCTATAAATATATTTATCTGTCAGTAATGATGATATTGTTTAACTGTCATCACATAACTTTATGAAGAGTATTGTGAACATTTGTTACAGAAATATTCTTCAACGGTGTGGTGAAGTCGAACAAGACCTGGCAAACTTGCTTGTCAGCTATGAAGTGGGCGTTGAAAAGGCTGTGATAGAACCTTTACAAAATGTGATAGATGTCGATATTCCTAATATCAGCAAACACAAACGGAATTTGGCAAAACTCACATTGGACATGGATGCTGCAAAAACTAGGTAGGTTTCACACCATAAAAATGTATGCAGATGTGCTATATGGCTGGAATGTTGTTGAAATAATTTTTGATGGCTGTGTAGGTATCAAAACTCGGTGAAGCATGCGAACACAAATGCACGCTTAGATTCCATAAAGGATGAAATGGAAGAGGCTGAACTGAAAGTGGAACAGTGCCGTGTAAGTTTTACTATTACCATTTTTGCTTGCTATCAGTGGTAAGAAGTATGTCAGTTTATAAAGTGATAAACAAAAAACTATACAGCTTCGTCTTTAATTTGTACTTCAGTGTAAAGCGTGTTCTTTATTTTGGACTTCGACATTTGAGTTTTGTTCACACACACACACACACACACACACATACACACAGCTATAGTTACTGAACTGATGAATTTGAAAATGTGCAATGTGTACTGCTCAATTCAAGTTACAGTATGCTTTATATTAGTTTCATATGCAGTAAACTAATTATTAAGTTTATATTTATTGGAATAATATTGTATTTTGACCTATATAAAGTTGTAATTTGTATAGTAAAATATCTTACAGATTATATAAATATATTAAAAACAAAGATTCCAAGACTTACCAAGCGGGAAAGCGCCGGTAGACAGGCACAATTAAAAAAACAACAACAACACAAAATTTCGAGCTTTCGCAACCGGCGGTTGCTCTTTCCTGATGAAACAACTGCTGGTTGCGAAAGCTCAAAATTTTGTGTATATGAAGTAAACTAAGTATAAATTTATATTCATTGGAATACCATTGTATTTTGTGCAATATAAAGTTGTAATTTGTACAGTCAAATGCCTTACAGAATATATAATAATATTTTGCTTCTGATTTTTTTTGTAGTTAAAAATTTTGTATGCATTGCAGAAAGGTCCCTCTGGAATTCAAATTGTGATTAACAAAGAGAGGTCCCCAGGGGCGGAATCTTTCTTTTTACCCCAAACCACCTGTACAGTGGTGTAGGTTAGGTTCCCGTGTATCGAACCCTGCAGCCATTCGTCCTGATGAGACCTCGTTTGCAAGTAAGTAACAAAACAGAATTTCTTGTGGTCCACTACAGCCTTGTGAAAAAAGCACTGATTTCAAAAGAGTTCCAGAGCCTAGCAGTTACATTGTTTGACCAAAAAGCTGAAGGTTGTGGGGGACTTGCAGCTCAATGGATGAAATCTACTTTTTTTTCCATATTTATGAAAAGGACTACAATCATTACTTTTATTCAGTTAATCAGTTTAATTATAATTTTTCATTTCTATTCCCATTTAACATCGTATTAAATTTTTTATTTTTTCTCATTTCTTCTTCTTCTTTTTATTCTCTTTTTATATTTCAGATCTGTAACCATATGATTTTAGTTATTATTTTGCATTTAGTCAAATTAATTCCTTCCGGATTGTAGTTTGCTGGCTTTCTGGGGGATGAGTGAGTGGTGATGACAGGCCATGGAGCCGAGGGCAAACACTGTTAACCGTTACAAAGAAATTTTATTGATTTAAATAAATGACATAGTGAGGCAGACATGAGTAGCTCTCCCTGTTGCCCCTGACAAATAGTTTCTGCCCATAGCTGCTAAGCTGGCGTCAGTGGTGTTAAGTGGTTTACTGTGTCAGTGTTCCACTTGGGTAACTACTCTGCAGGTGGCACTGTCCACAAATCATATGCCAGTGATGCTGCTGGAATTCATGGTGGTCAAGCAAAATTCAGGGTGTATACGACCCAGGATAACCGGGAGATACGGGAAAAACCCGGGAATTTTTTCATCTGGGAGAAAACCGGGAAAGACCCGAGATTTTTTTTTTAGAATTCCGGAATTTTTCATTGTTTTAGTTTTCTGTTAAATTTTTGTAATTTTGACTGGTACGAGCCGATACTCTAACTAAGGAGATCACTGTATTCCGCCACTGCTGAATAATACTTTAACAATAAAACATAAATGAGAGAAAAAAACAAAAATAACTTAAATTGCCAAGGAAATGCGTCATATACAACGACACACACTGCTCATGCAGGCATCTGCCAACAGCAAAATGCGTCAAAGGCTTTAGGAAGATTATACAATACTTCATAACAACAAATTGCCTCCGTGAGTGTGAAGTCAACTGTTTACATTAGATATGTTTTAGCAGTTACGAGCGGGCCCATGCACATGCGCACTTTAATCGTGCTTGATTAGTAGATACTCCAGCTTCTGGCTAAAGGAATGTGGCTGTTGGCTGTGCAAGCATAGATGCTACCGTGAAAAGGGGGCGACAAATTCATTTTCTTGAGAAAAAAAAGACTTGTTTCACATAGCTCCCTCCTAGCATCCAGTGCACGTTGGTCTATCGATTATTCATATGATTTTGAAATGCATCCCTGTTAGGTTTTGAACACATTTTAATTGATTTCTGAATTGATTTTTGAATGCATGCATAGTGTACGTGGTGTCTCTGTCAGGAGAATCCTCGTTGCATCTAGAAATAAATTTTCCGCAGACAAAATGGGGCAGGGCTATATGAGCTGAGCAGAGTAAAGCCGAACGGATGAATGCCAATCGCTGTCTGATTATGTGGTTGATTGGGTTTGCAAATGATCAGCATTGTTATAATTACAAGTGAAATCCATAAATTCAGACTACCAGAATGGAAATAAACGACTAACAAGAATAACAGTTGAGAAAGATTACATATTATCTTCTCGGTGTATCCAAGAAAATGAAATTTTGCCAGAAAATTTTGGGCCAGATTGCTACATTAGTAAGGACCATTTGTACAGTCCCCGGCTAGCAGCCGCTTAAGTTATATTCTGGAAGTAATGCGGAAAACGTGTTGTACGAACATGTTACAAAGCCTGACCAGGGAATAATGGCGGGATAACTAAACCGGTGATTCTTGTAGGGTTAGTGAAGTCAATCGTCGAACAAATTTTGACAATGGGAGGAATAGCAACAGAATTTGTGATGACAAGATTGTTTGTTAGAACGTGGAAGGAGAAGAAACGGGGTCATCACACACATTATGGAAGAATAAGACCATTCCAAATTTATATAAAAAATGCATAATACTACTGTTCGATCTCATGCTTGAGAAACTGGTGCGTATGAATGAAATGTGAAACTATTTCGTAAAATAAAGCTTTTTGCTTGTAGTAGGCCTTATAGGCATTTGATATTGGTACTTAGTGAATTGTATTCTGTCATGTTATAAAAAAGACCATTTGTGCCAAAACAGTCTCGTTTATTTGGTGTGTGTTACAAAATTGCTGCAATATTAGCAAGGCCTATTTTGTTTTATCTAGCAGACAATGACAAAATAGACGTAATCAGATCAAGAAACCACACTTATTTATATTAACAGCTTTTTCAATATTAGATAAACGACATTTCGATTTTTCATGTAGCATAACGTTTGACGAACTTCGGTGAGGTAATAGATTCTTTCGCAGAAAGGAAAATAAGCTAAGTAAAGCTGTAGCAAGATTAGAGAGAAAAAATGCTAGGAGCTAAGGATTGAAGAAATATGTACTTTCTTCCTCGTCCCTTGTCTTCGTTGGTTTTATGTATCATATATTTAATTTTATGTCACACAAAACAGCAAGTTATTAGCTAATAGGCAATAAAGAGTGCAAATTTTCTGAAGAGTTATTGTTCTCCCGATTACAAATAATCCCATCCGCTATTAATTGTAAGATTTTTTAAAAAAGAGCGGCAGGCTGTATAACCGGCTGACTGAGACCAGGAGAGGCTTCATAGACTTTCAATTTCCACTGTCCTGAATATAGTTTGATGGCATCCATTACAAAATATACACGTTTCGATTCCACAGAGCGAAATACAGTGACATGCGATAGAAGAATGCTGTATGAAGAGGCGTGGCACTGCACTTTGGCACACTTACGACCAAATGACATGTCTTACATTTCCTTGAACACGTTTTATGTTTCAGACTTTTCAGAAAGATGTGCGTGCTGCAAGATGTACATATTTTTGAAAATTTGATAAATCTTTTTTTAAAATAGTATTGATTTGGTTAGCAAAGTTCGTAGATCTGCGGCTGATGCACAGAGCAGTCTTGAGTTATAGTGCATGGCCTCCACATGACCCGTGTTTACATTTAGTTAAAAAATGGTTCAAATGTCTCTGAGCACTATGGGACTTAATTTCTGAGGTCATCAGTCCCCTAGAACTTAGAACTACTTAAACCTAACTAACCTAAGGACATCACACACATCCATGCCCGAGGCAGGATTCGAACCTGCGACTGTTGCGGTCACACAGTTCCAGACTCTAGTGCCTAGAACCGCTCGGCCACCCCGGCTGGCTTACATTCAGTGATTTTGCTGTTTCCCCCACGTTTACTCTCATGTCAAATGGAAACAAAACGGATATCTGTGGCCGGGAGCTATCAAGTGAATTAAAATACATTCACGTAATTACGGAGGGCTAAAATATGTTATTAGTTTCAGTTTTTATTTTATTTCCACCTTTCTGACAATCAAGTGTTAATTGCTTTGCAGAACAATGAAGTTATTTTTGTCTGTTTGGTAAAGAAATTTGACCTTTTCCACAGAGGCAGTCAATGTATTTGAAACGAAATGGTTAATTCCACAGTACTGGCTAGTTTCAACTGTCCGCTGCATTTCAGGTGCACGTTTTCATCTGCTAGCATGTATGGCATTATGCCATAATAAAGACCCAAACGTGATATAATACACTACTGGTGCTCCAGGAAAATTTACATCCCGAAAACCACACTGAAAATCTTAACATCAGGTCGAGGTCTACTTCATTGGGAATCTGGACATATAAATGTGCACTTTAAATATGCACTTCGATGCTCTTGGAGTATCCTCTGATGTTTTGTTTCTTTTATGACAAGATGTGTGATGTTTCAATGTTTTACATGTACATACATATGGGCTTCCTACATCATGGTACTTGAGCAAGCGCGGTGTCGCCTGTTCCTTACGCTCTCTGGCAACTGCTGAAACGAACCTGTTTCTAACAAGTCGCGGGAAAATATTGCGAATGGTAGTTTGAAAAGCGTTACTTTCAAAGTAAGTATCCTTTTACATAAGTTGAACTACTTGCGAGACTATACCATGAATTTCTTAAATCACAGAGCGTTTGACTCTCATTTAAAAATCAACTCTTTGCTGATCAACCATTTAGAAGAATTTTGAACCCTGACTTTCAGACATTCGTGTCATTATTAAAAATTTTACTGGCACATTTGTTTGACATATCTTCAAGTGTAACATGCCCAGAAAATATCAACATTGTATGCGAAAGCTTTTCTTTTCTTCGAGCAACACTATGTATATTTATTTAAACTATTAACTTCCCTGATGGTGTGCTCATGCTACTTAACAGTGATGTTGCTGTTGGCTGACTGCATCACATGTCCTGTGCTCTGCATATCCGCTGTCATTGGCTGGCGAGATCGCGTGACACGAGCTATGACTGGCTTAGAAAAGCGCATCGCAATCTCGATTTCAGTGATTCGGAAAGTAACATGTGGAGTTTGGTGGAATTCCAATGAATGCTTTCGTAATATGAAAATACGCAGCGTACATGTTGCTGCACATCAAAGATATTTCCAAAACGTGTCTTTTTCCCGGAGTTTCGTTTTCTAAAGTGTCGGGAAATTCTATGCTCATGTATAAAACCATAACCATTCAAATGATTGATGTGTTTCGATGTTTCGAGGGAAAATACACTGTCACTTAACATGGAAAAACTGTGTTTTCACCCTGTAGAAATTGTATTTTTAAGTGGGAAAAACCCGGGAATTTTTTTTTTCTTGTTCGCGTAATTGTTTTGGGACATGCCAGTTACAACAGCTTCTCGCTTACTTCAAAAGATGTTGCTGTGCTCTTAACAGTCTGAGCAATGGGAAATAAAGGCTCACCTTTTTTGTTTTCTTTCTCATAATAGTCCATTTTGGGATTGGCTGTGTAGCATTCTTTTCTTCCTCCGTTTCACTTCACATGCTGGGCTTGAATCATCACGGGACATGGATTGGAATGGAACATAAGTGAATAAACACTAAAAACACCAAAGTAAAACAAACTATGAACTACACTAGACAAGTGATGAATGGTAACAGACGTGCGTTTCAGCTGTGCAGCATGGCAACATGACTTGTGCTATCAGCTCGAGCACAGTCCATCAGTGGCTGGCTTCCCATTGTCACTAGACAACAGAATGATTCAACTGAGTTGTCAGACCAAAGACGTATGTCTCAAATGATAAATATTATAGTAGGTAAATAAACATGATTAAAATATAATTGACAGAGATTCCTAATGCAAAAAGAATAAGGAGACGAGATGCTGGCAGAAGTAAAGCTGTGAGTACCGGGCATGAGTCGTGCTTCGGTAGCTCAGATGGTAGAGCACTTGCCCGCGAAAGGGAAAGGTCCCGAGTTCGAGTCTCGGTCGGGCACATAGTTTTAATCTGCCAGGGCGTTTCAGGATAAAAGTAAGTAAAAATGAGGCAAACAAAAAGTTAGTATGATAATTAAATTACACAGCTAAGGATTAGAAATGAAAAAAATTATATTTAAACCATTCAGTTGAATAAAAGTAATGATCACAATAAGTTAAATAAAAATGTAAAAACAGCAGATCATACCAGTCAAGATATGAACTCTCAACCTTCAGCGTATCAGCCAGATAACTTCATCACTGTGCAACGACAGTATTTTGAAACTGATTTCATTGTCAGTCAAGACTCTAATGGACCACAAGAAATTCTGAAATTATTTTTTTGTTGATTATTTGCAAATAAGAGCCCACCAGGGTAATGGCTGCAGGGTATGATAAGTGGGATCCTAACCCACACCACCGACCACATAGATGGTTTGAAAAAGTCGATCCCACCCCTGGGGATCTCCCCTTGTAAGTCTGAATCTTGCTGCAGAGGTGGTCATGAAATCTGTCTTTATACTATTATTACAAGGGGATCTGTCAATGGCATACTTGAGTCTGCTTGGAAATACACATTTTGAAAGGTATCCCTTGTTATGTATATGACTTGATTGTCAGTGGAACTGACTTAGATTAAAAATATTCAAATAATAGTATTAAGCATAAAATGTAGTCAGAAACGTGAAAGTGCAAAGGGCATTAGCAGAAAATATATATTTGTTCTCTCAAGCTGTTCGAGCTACAAAATAGTTACCTGCTCCATTGCTATCTTCTCCAGGTTTTTTCCCTTGAAGAACAACCTGTAGTTATCTGTGCTTGTTTCCTTGGACTGTAATGGAACTTGTGTCAGTATGTTACATGTAATCAAAAGTCTGTAGTGCAAGGTTAGACTGAATTTTCAATGCTTTTTGTTAAGAGTGTAAAACTTTTTGGCTGCAGTACCACAGTGTCAGATTTACCTGTACCCGGCACTAAAATGTGAACAATAGTTAAATACTATCACACTCTCTCATTTTGTGGCCATTATTGAAATATTGTGAAAACTGGACATTGTATCAATATTAACAACAGAAATTGTGGAGAATTATTTATTTCAGGATGCTCTTGCAGCGGAGATGTTCCAGTTCATTTCAAGGGAGGCTGAAATTGCTCAGATGGTTGTTGAATATGCAAGGCACAAACGTGATTTTCATGAAAAGGCTCTCAAATGTTTAGAGGACGTTATACCAGCATTAGAGGCTACTATTCGTAAGTAAATACATGGTTTTGCAATACGCCATTATTTGGGATAATTTTGCATGTAATATTTAGGTTTTAGCACATTGTTCCTGTGACTTGTCATCAACACCGTTGAAGGAGACATGGCTATAAGCAGTTTTGTGGTCAGCATTTTGTCAGAGGTGATTGTAAGGAACACCCAATGATTTCTTAGCCTGCTAACCATTATGTTTTGGGTGTTTTAATTAGATTTCAGGCAGTGTCATATTTTGATACACAGATTTAAATTAAATAAATAGATAGTTATCTGCAGAAAGTATACAAGGTCAAATTTTCTATTATGCTATTAAGATGATGGAAGGGTTGGAATAAAATTAACTAATTATTGGGAACACTTTTCATGCCTTGGGAATGCAGTCAAGAATATCCATTTTATTACCCAGAACTAAAAACTATCCTGAAGCAACTGAACTGGTGAGATGATACGGTCACAAGTAATAACCGATTTGAATCAGTGTGATCACTGCATTCCTTGGTCATATGTTTAACAGTCTGGGACACCCTTCACCTTCTGCCGAAACAGATGAAGGAAGAATTATTCTGCTGATTATGGGCCATATGGGCATTTAGGGAAATGCATTAGCAGACAGTGCAGTCAAACTAGCATGCCAGCAGATCATTGTGATAGTTACCATCTAACCTCCCAGGTATCTCTTACGTCATTAATGCAGAAAATCATGAGACGACGGCAAAATGAGTGGATGGAAGTGACGGGCAACAGGTGCATTGCACGGAACAGATAATTCAAATCTAGTGCACCACAACCCGGTTTTGCGGACAAAGCTAAGTGATCTCTCATATACCTCTGTTAACACATTGACTTCTGCTTCCATCCAAATGGGAGAGTAAAAACCAGCACATACAGTGCTTTGTATGCCAGACCAACCAGCTTGCCTGTATTTGGCTGATAGTCTTCTTCGATCCTGGGTGACAGTTGTAAATGTGTACAATGTATATAATGGTGTGGCAGCATTCCCTAAATTCTCTCTCTCTCTCTCTCTCTCTCTCTCTCTCTCTCTCTCTCTTTGTGAATAGTGGAGGAGGATGATTGCACTTTAACCTATCCATTTACTTACTGTTCCATGTCAAGTTAAATTTAGATGGAGATATAAAGACTGTCGCATTACTTCCTGTTTTTGTAGATGGAGAAATATGTTTGTAATCTGAAATCTTTGATTGTACACAGAGGAAAGTGACATCAAGCCTGTGTACTCTCAGCCTCTAGAGGAGCACCTACGCATCACACACCGGAAGATAGCACTGCCTATTGAGCTGTGTGTTTGTGCTCTGCTGGAGCTGGGTATGGCAGAAGAGGGTCTTTTCAGGGTTGCTGCAGGTATGTAGCAATATTTGAGATATTTTGTTGTTTATTCTTCACTTTATATTTTCCTATTGTGGAAATTCAGTCCAAGGCTCTTTATGGTGATTCAAGTGTCATCTGTCACATTTTGTAGTCATATTCTGTGAACACCACAGAGAGTAGTAGTCACTGGGGTGTGGAAAGGCGTCAAAGATGTATATTTAATTTAAATGCAATACAGTGAAATGCCTATTCAAGAGTTTTTGCAAGGAGTAAAAGGAGGTGCCCAATAAAAAGTTCTTTACCGTCTAGTTTGGTCCTGCCACACACACACACACACACACACACACACACACACACACACACACAAACTACAACAACAACAACAACAACAACAACACAAGCAAACACACCAAAAAAATTGAACTGTGTATAATTTGGGCTATATAGGAAAAGGGAAAGATGTTTTTCCATGGCCTCCACACATGAATGGAAAAAAGTGCATAAAATTTGAATTAATTTTATCTAAAACTACATGGTAATTATAAAGTCCATAAAGCATTTTAAAAATAGTATAAGTAAATTGCTAAACATAATGTAACAAATGATACAGTACATGAAAGACAAACTCAGGATTTTTTTAAACATATTGCCTGCAAGTGCCACTGATTGTAGTTGCAGAAAAATTAATGACGAACCAGGCAAAGAAAGCATTATGAGTGCTAGAATTTGCGTGTTACCACTTGGTAGTGAAAATACAAAGAGCATTCCATAGCAAGTATCACAGGACACCACCAGTTAACAGCAACATAGAGAAGCGGTACAAGAAACTTGAGGACGATGGTTCTTTGTGCGATGTAAAATAATCAGACTAAATGGGTATGTGAAACCAGGCAGTAGACTGTGTTAGGGACATAATATTAGGATACCCCACAGTCTAACTATCCAGTCAACAGCGACTGTATAGATAAGTGTGTCTCAGGGAAGTTCAACGAACACATCGCACATATGTGGTGGTACAGAGAATTCACCTGCGACTCTTAAACATGTCCTTGATGTCCAACAAGACGTTCTGTAGGCCCTTCTTTGCTGTGAGAATTGTCAATGGTATCATATTTCATGACATGCAGCAGTCGTTGCTCTGGCTACAACTGGAATTGATAGTAGTGATTTAGTCTTTCAACAAATGGCCCCCTCCATGTTTTCACAGTTGTTCACGAGATTATCTGACTAATACGTTGCTACAATGCTGAATAGGGCATGTTGGGGCAGCTGACCTGGTGCTACTCAAGTGATCACTACAGGTACCAGACTTGACACCCAGAGATTTTTTTCCCTTGTGGGGTTATATGAAGAATAGTGTTTATGTCCCACCTTCACCACAGAATCTCGAATACTTGTGATGCAGCATCACAGCAATTGTGGGGTTGGGTATAGGCGGAATTCGACTGCTGGTTAGATGTATGCCAAAGATGTGTGCCGTTTCATGAAGGATGGGACATAGAACATTTATAAACACCGGGCTGCGGGGGGGGGGGGGGGGGGGGGGGGCTTTGGAGTTTGTCTTTCACACGCTGCATAATTTCATATTGCCATTTGTCTGTACAGATGTTTGGAAGTGTTTCATGGGCCTGATAATTACCTTGTATTACAATGGATGAGATGATTAACCAATTACTTTCAAATTAGTTATGAAGTTTCCTTTAAGAAATCCTTATTCTTTGATAAAGTTTCTTTTTCATTGACTGGAAAATTAAGGCAATACTCACATACAACCTGAAACATATACACTTAGATTTATCGTTTTATGTAAGTAGTTATTGTAGTTCTCGATGAGCTTGATGCTTTTATTTGCTGGGTCATTTGCGACTTTCAGTTTTTTGACTAGTTCTAGAGTGTTGATAAAATCTTCATTTTCATACCACAATGAAGAATCTGTCTTAAGGAACTCGTCTAAAAGCTAAACTCTGCCCGAACAGGCCATGAAGGCCCATCTCTACCAACTGGTTGCCGTGTCATTCTCAGCCCACAGGTGTCACTGGAAAGATACAGAGGGGCATGTGGTCAGCACTCCATTCTCCCAGCCGTATGTCAGTTTAAGAAATAAGGAACTCATCACTCAAGGCAATTTCTTAACAAATCTGTTAAGAAATTGCCTTGTTTTATTAGACACAAACTGTTCTATCCCATTGTTGATAGTTTTTAGGATTTGATCAATTCCTACTTAAATTCTTTTAATATTTTTGCGTAATGGTTATTCCTCATGATAGAGTTTCCATTTTTTTTTTTTTGTCAGAAGACAAATTAGTGTCAAAGAATGCAAAGCCAATAGGTTGAGAAGACAGGCACTGCAAATTGTCTTTCAGTTTGTGTAAAACCACACAGGAGAAATCAAAATTGACCACCTGGTATTTATAAAACATGCCGAAGTCCATATAGCTACTAAAATTTATCTATCTATCTGTACCACCTGTATTAACCAACATCTTGCGCTTACTTCTTTTCTAGTAGTGATTTCCATGCACTTAGACTGATACGTTGTTATTTACAAATTTGCAGGTAACTCTTTGTTTTTGATTCACTATACTCTGCACGGTCTTCTCCAGATCATCTTTCACCGAGTTATTTGTAAATCTTACAGCACTTTTCTTTCGTTATTGCAATTTACCTTGCTTCTAGGTGAAATTTCTGCAGCGACTTCCCTTCTCTATTTGCCCTGTTTTTAAGCTTTTATTCAGGAACTTCTCTGACCACAATTTGTTGTTGTAATTGAGGTGTTGTCTGGAACAACAACTTAACTGAAATCCTGATCAGTCAGTAATTCTTACATATTACAATATCACCTCATATATTCTGAAAATACAGTATTTCATTTATATTTGACTGAAATATAAGTCATGTACTTGTGTTTTAAAGGAAAAAAAGAGCTATTTGAGCTGCTTGATGATCCCTTTCACAATCTGACTATTGCTGTTCCAGCGAATGGCTCAGCTTTTTTCTTATCATAATTTTTTCCTATAATAGTGTCCACTTTTCTTGTAAGAAATTCTCGCCTGCTTATACATAATATGACCCACAACCCGGCAGCGGTGAGCTCATGCAGCACGGGATAACAATGACAGTGACCTGGAAGAGTGGAGTGAGAGGGGATGACAGAATAGAGGAAGGGGAGACTGTAGGGAAGAGGGTGTCGGTGTATGCTGAGTAAAGTTAGGATATTGGGAGCAAGGTTGAATTACATGTGGGGCAAGAGGCTAGTGGAGAGTGAAGTTGGAGGATTACAGAGTTGAAGGGTCTGTTGAAAGGGTAACTTGTGTCTGTGTTGTTTGGAAAATTTGGTGCTGGGCAGGGGGATACAGGTAGCATATATTCTAAAGCAGCCATTGAACTAAGTATGTCATTCTCAGTGTCTTATTCTGACAGTTGTTGGTCAACCCTGCTCTTGGCCACAGTGCAGTGCAGTGGCGGTCATTCATTCGGGTGGGCAGCTAGTTGGTGGTCACACTTGCATAGAGTGTAGAGCGCTGTGCAGAAGTTGTAGTAGAGCTGCTATATGTCAAGACTGCTTACACAGACAGCACTGCCTCTGGTGGGACAGCTTAAGCCTATGGCTGATTAGAGTAGCATGTGCTGAGTGAGTGACTGAATTGGACAGGTCTTGCACCTGGGACTACCACAGGGATATGACGCAAGGGGCAACCTGGTGGCAGTGGGAGTGGGCCAGAGTGTTGTGCAAGGTGGGTGGGCGACAGAGTGCCACTTCAGGGGCGCTGGATGGGATTTGGGTAGGATGTTCCTCATTTCTGGGAATTTATTTAATCGTATGGCTAGCCCCCCCCCCCCCCCCCCCCCCTTGTCGGGCAGACCATTCACCGGGTGCCAATCTTTCAATTTGACGCCGCTTCGGCGACCTGCAGTCGATAAGGATGATGATGATGATGATGATGATAGCACAGCACCCAGACCCTGGGCGCAGAAAATTCCCCGACCCAGCTGGGAATCGAATCCGAGTCCAGAGGATTGACAACCCGTCACGCTGACCACTCAGCTACTGGGGGGCAGACATTCCTGGGAATGATGATGAATAGCTGAAGCTCTGGATAAAGATATGATCAGTTATTACAGAGTGGGTGATTTCTGTTTACCTGGGGAGGGGGGGAGGTACTCCTTTGCAGTTGGTTCTTGGGTAAGTGTGGAGAGTGAGGGTCTGGCATGGGAAACCTATTTGCCGACCAGGTTTGGGGGTTAGTACTTGTCTGTGAAGGTCTTGGTGACACCTTCAGCATACTGTGTGAGGGAATTCTTGTGACTGCACCAGCACCATCCATCCATAGCCAGATTATGTGGGAGAGTTTTCCTTTGGTGTGGATAAGATCCTGGATTCCCACAGTTTTTTTAAATGTAGTTATCAGCTATTTCTGATGTAACTAAAGCTTTCATCGTTTACTACCTTTAACTAATCGGATATAAAATAGCTTCCGTAATACAGCAATAGTTCTTTCCTATTTCCTATCTCATTTATTTCATTAGATTTGGTATTATGAGCATTAACTTAAATTGATGTATTTTTCAAATGGCCCGTTTACTCATATTTGTGAAAAGAAAATAGAAAAAAAAGAGAATAAAATGCCTTAAAACATTAACCGAATTTTCCATTGGTGCTTGGCAGAACATGATAATAATATTAAAAAAGAAAACACTTCTTAATGTTCTGCAAAATTATGTTTATTTTGTCGTGAACCAGCTCTTGGTTTCGTAGGCCCTCTTCAGGTGGCAACTGAATGTCATTGAGCTGTCACCTGAAGATGAACTGAGAAGCCGAAATCTGGTTCAAGACCAAAGAAATATAATTTTGCAGAAGTGTTTTCATTTTTAACATTAATAAAATGCATTATGTATTTGCATCAATTTTTTCAGTTTCTGTTCTGATAAAAAGCACCAGCGACTGTTCTAGATTACATGAAAAAAAATTTCCAAAGCATCAGCTTAAAATGCAATTAATTTTTCTGTTCAATATTTGAATTTGAAGTGCTATTTTAGTAGTTCGCTCACCACTCTTCCAGTGACAGTATTTTAATTAAGTCATGTGTAATTACAGACAAATGGCAAAGCCTGTTTTCCAAAATAAATTTGGTACATGTGCTGTGGTTATTTTTTAAGGTATGTCAAAAGTCCGGCGCATGAAGTTGAGCCTAGATGCTGGTTTGATGAAGCTGGAGACAGCGATAGAATATGGTGACCCTCATGTTGTCGCTGGTGCACTGAAGTGCTACCTGAGGGAACTCCCGGAGCCACTCATGACGTACAAACTATATGATGAGTGGATTGCAGCCTCGAAGTGAGTGTTGCTTTTCATTGTTTTTAGTGAATTGATTGATGCAGGGAACACACACACACACACACACACACACACACACACACACACACACACAGAGAGAGAGAGAGAGAGAGAGAGAGAGAGAGAGAGAGAGAGAGAGAGAAGTAAAAAATTCTATTCTGCACTGGTATCCAAAATTAAAGCAACAATCTGGTATTTCCCCATCCTGTGTCTAATTCATGATATAATTACACAAACTGACAACAGGTGTACATATGATGATGTTCTGCATGGAATATGGTGTTTTGGTCAACAGAAAACAACGCCATCAATGACGTCAGGGCACCTATCAAACGTAGAGCTGTTTACCGGGTAGTCCCACATCCGCAATTGCTGTGTGCACACTCACAGAAGGTGCAGTATGGCACGAAGACGCCTACCATGCTCTCTGCTGTGGAGGGCCATAGGAAGAATGAAGCAGGACAGTTGAAAACTCATTTGACCCGATGGCTTAAAGTGAATCATGCTGTTGTTTCTCGGAAGTGGTGACAGTTTATAGAGACCGAAACTTTATCCCAAAGGCCAGGGCAGGGCCGACCATGTGTGAAAACAGAAAGTGGGGACCGTTATTTGGCTGTAAGGTGACAACGGTACCGCCTTAGTAGTGCACAGCGACTAGCATCTGACCTATCAACATACTGGACGTGTTGTATCAAGGTAAACACTGTAGAGAAGGCTTCAACAGAGTGGCATTTATTGTTGGAGACCTGCTATGTTGGTGCCTCTGACATGTCTTCACAGAAGGGAACATCTAGAGCGGAGTTGCCAATGTGCCAGCTGCTCAGTTGAACAGTGGGCCAATTTCATTTCACAGATGAGTCCTGATTTGGTCTGCAGGATGCTTCTCAATGGATTCACATCTGGAGGAAATGTGGAACGCGATTTCGAGACCCAAACATTGTGGAGGGAGACTGATATCAAGGAGGATCGCTAATGGTGTGAGCAGGGACTATGTTGACCACTTAGAAACCTCACCATGGATGAATCGACAAGGTTTAACTGCTGTCAGGTATCATGACGAGATATTGGGACCTCATATGTGGTTGTTGCAAGGTGCTGTGCGCCCAGACTTTGTATTGATAGAAGGTAGTACTTGACCTCATAGAGCACAAGTGGTTGATGTTTTCTTGGAAACTGAAAATACTGCTTGCATGGTGTGGCCTGCTCGCTCTCCCAATTTGAATCCCATAGAGCACATTTGGGATGCACTAGGGAGACAGGTTGCATCACGTTAACATTCACCAGTCACTCTCCAAGACTTGCGAGCAGCTGTGCAGGAAGAATGGGCATTATTGCCTCAACATGGCATTGGTTACATCATTCACAGCATGCTCAGTTGTTGTCAGGTCTATATTGCTGCCAGAGGTGGTCACACACCATGGTGAGCACATTAACCAGTTGTCAGAATGTGTGTGCAAATCCGTTACATCGGGAAAAACGAAGAACATTTTCGTCTACTGCTATACATGGTAAAGTTGATCATGTTCTGTGTTCTTTACATTGTTTCTATTTTGCTATCACCTGTTTATACCATTTTGTAGCAAAATAAACTTAACCGTGTAAAATTTCCATTTGTTGCTTTAATTTTGGACATCAGTGTATTTTACGCATAAACAATGTGACTGGATGCTGCCTGTTGATTAATTGAGAAGATAGTGAATAATTGCAAAAGCTTAAAACATTTACACTGTTATAGTAAGCCTTTTATTACGTGAGTCACATTCTATGGATCACATGGAGAGAGATCACTGGTATTAGAGAGAAGTCAAAAGTGTGCAATTTATTTCATTTGAGTCCAACGCCATAAAATGACTTAAATTATGAAAGATCATTGTATATAGTGATAATTTTAATTATAAGATAATGTGAAACATTAATTTTTAGAGTTTCTGTGAAAATATTAATCAGTGGAGTAGGCTTTGCCCAACACTAAGTTTCTTCATTTAGTCGTGAACTCCACATTTTCTTCCCGACATTCAGGAAGACCTGGCAATATGTTGAATGCTTCTGTACCCATGTATCAAACTCCTATCTGTACTGTTGTTTACTCTTGAAGCCATTTTGTAGGACTTTTTTTTCCTGTTATGCTTTTCACTATTTCTTGAGAAAACAGAAACAGTGGCTATGTCAAATGATATGTATTTATATTTTTGGAGGTGGTTAAAATACCCCGCTTTTTGGTGAAGTCCCTGCAGAATGCTCTAGAATTAACACCGGTCATGAGTAATAGCACACTTCTGTATTCTGAAAATACCCATCAGTTACCGTATTTACTCGAATCTAAGCTGCACTTGAATCTAAGCCGCACCTGAAAAATGAGACTCGAAATAAAGGAAAAAAAATACTCCCGAATCTAAGCCGCACCTGAAATTTGAGACTCGAAATTCAAGGGGAGAGAAAAGTTTTAGGCCTCTTCTCCAAATCGAAACAAAGTTTCGATTTGTAAATTGTAATATGAGACACAATTTAGGTTGAATGAATGACGATACAGCTACAGTAGTTTGGTTAGAGTCGTAAGCTTAGCAGTTAAGCTAAGTTTGCTATGCGTCAAGCGCTCCGTCCGTATTTATACGGGTACCCTTCCTTTTTCACGTGCTTTGTCTGGTTTGAATCGATTGCTTATTTTGCTTTGATCTGATAAGTGCCGTTCTCTTTCTTACAGGTGTTTACGTCACTCTAAGCTGAAAATGTGTTATTTTCTGTGCCATGTATTGTTTGTCGCATTCTGATAGTGCGTGTTTACGGCCTGTCGCCGCTCGTGGCATGGCTTGCTTTTTGCGCGCTACTGCTGCTTACAATAAAAAAAAAAAGAGAGGAATCGTCTCATTAGCGGAACAATGGCAAGAGACTGCTATTTGTTGTTACTTACACTGCTGCTTTCTTTGATAATGATCAACAAGAACCAAATAATAGACTGCGTATGATAGAACATGCTCTGAACGAGAGTTAGGCGAAAAATTTTCTCAGTTTGAAAATCTTTGCAGCCGCTTCTTTAGTACATCAAATTCTACACAGAAATTAGTCATCTTAGATTTAAAAATCTAGTCAGTTGCCTTGCTTCATTTCTGACTATATCACTATTAGGCATAAGAATAATATGAATATAAACATGACACGATACGTATATTCTACCGTGTTTGCTTTTGTCTCACTCTAGTTTCGCATTTTATTAGGCAGACAGGATTTAAATGAGATAGCAGCAAACACGAAAGAATACATGGCAAAATGTTTATATTCGTATTATTCTTATGGTGAAGAGAATACTGCATGTGATTCACATTTCATCAGGTTCCTGTTATCAACCATCTCTTCTCACAGGTAGGAAAAAATTCAGAAAGTAGAGTTGGCCATATTGACAAACATCCCAAACAGTTTTGCGAGTTGGAGTTTCATAGTACATTGAAATTATGCTACATTTGAAGATAAACAATACGGAATTTGTATTTACTTAGTTGGATAATGTATGAAAATGCAGTGGTCGAAACTCGGGGCAGGGAATAAAATCTCGTCTTCCACCTTTTTTAAAAAATTTATTTACTGACGCAGAGGTTTTGGCGTCAGTATTTATCTTTGTGCCTACAAAGCATGCCTGTGTAGCGCTACATATATTAGACGGCAGAAGTTAGTTGTGGCGGCACCTAACAACATTTTTCAGAACTTCCGCTTGCTTTGCACTCGATTCTAAGCCGCAGGCGGTTTTTTGGATTACAAAAACCGGAAAAAAAGTGCGGCTTAGATTCAAGTAAATACGGTAAGTACCCCCCTTCCAAATGTATCATAACCCAATAGTGAACAGAAATTTGTTGAATAAACTAGAATAAACAAGTTTCCTCATGTGTAAATCACCTACAATAATTTCATGAATACTGAAAATAATAGCTAAACTAAGGCACCTAATTAATTCTAGACAGTTGGTATTCCAATCAGTTGTGTGTTGGTTGTGTCTTTTTTCTAGTCCCAAAAACTTAACACTTTCTTCTTCTTGCATTTCTTTCTTTGGAAAAAAAAACATTACTTTGTTTGAAAAAAGTGGTGTTTTTTTAAATGAAACTCTACAAGTAGTACTATGTGCTATGTACGACATTTGCCTCTCCCGGGGCTGCAATTGAAAGATCATTTTATATGTAGCAGCACACACATCACTGCAGAATGAAAACAATTCTGCAAGTCATTCTCTGTAGCATGAATAAGCCATTTCCGTAGGATATCTTCTCTTGCAGGAGTGCTAGTCTGCCAGTACATGAAGGAGAACTTGTGTGAAGTGTGGAAAGTGGAAGAGGAGGTGCTGGTGGAAGTAGAGCAGTGACAGAAGATCGTGAGTTGTGCCTTGATAGCTCAATTAGTACAGCATTTGGCAACCAAATGCAAACAATCTAGGTTGGAGTCTCAGTCTGGAACGCAACTATAATCTGCCATGGTGTATCAGAATGCTAGTTCTTCTTGTAGTTCCCAAAGTGGTTCCCCGCCATCTCTGAAAAAATTGGCCATATGTGCCTATAATGTGACTAGTACAGAGCTACTTTTAACATCATAGAGACTTGTTTTGCTGCACTAATAAAATCTGATGTTGCAGTACTTCTGGTGTTTCTACGTGATTGAGGCAACTTCCTAAAACAAACAAAAAGTCATCAGTTGCTTTTTCAGATACTGATAACTTTACAGATGACCCATGGTTTAGGTTTAGTTTGGAGACCCTCCCCCCACCCCTAATGCATCCAAATGATGCTATGTATAAGAAGATGATGCAATGAAGGTTGGCATTGTGTAGTACTCGGAGACATTTATTTACTTTTCTATTTTGGTAGATTCTCGTTTCAGTGAGTTGACCTGATAGCAATACAAGATCAGGTAGTTTTGATGAGTGATTACTGAAAGTACATTCTGAAGGACCAGGAAATACATGATTGCTGCAGTGTGAGAGTGGGAATCAGTAGCATTCCCTATCACGCATTATATCTGAATGTAAAGCTCCACCACCTGGAGAATATTTGAAGAGGATGTTTAGGTTATCGAAATAGTTCATTGGAAGATGGTACAGCAATATCAATTACTGATTTAGTCCACACTGTAGATATGATCCTCCCACTGTTCTAGAAAATACCAAGTAATACAGTGTGCTGATGGATCACTGGACTCCTGTTCCAAAGGAGAGCAGTAAAGTCCTTGTCCAGCCATACAGATTGTAGATTTCTGTACAACACTTCAGGTGAATATCAAGATGGTTCCTTTGAAAGAGAACTGCTGTCTTCCGTCACTCAGTGAAGATAGAGCTCTCTCATCAACTGGGTGTTAAACTCTTACGATCTTTAATTATTATTATTTTATTTATTTATTTATTTATTTTGAAACAGTGGCAAATCCAGAATGGAATAATGACAATATTATAAAAGGACAGTTGCTACTCAACATATAATGGAAATGTTGAGTCACAGATAGGCACAACAAAAAACAAAAAGCTGTCAAACAAAACTTAGCAGCCAGACTCTCTCTCTCTCTCTCTCTCTCTCTCTCTCTCTCTCTGTGTGTGTGTGTGTGTGTGTGTGTGTGTGTGTGTGTGTGTGTGTGTGTGTGTGTGTGTGTTCTGATGAAGGCCCATTTGACCGAAAGCTTTGTTTGACAATCTTTTTGTTGTGCCTATCTGCAACTCAACATCTCTGCTATATGGTGAGTAGCAACTATCCTTTTCTTAATTTTTTTTAGAAAGAAATGAAAAATTCAAAATTTGCAGAAACTGCAGTGTAACAATATATAAAAGGTAACAATGCTGTTGATCTGATTTTACAATGATCAATGAAACTGAGCAAGTCACCTTTCCCAAAGACATCACTGAACCCAACACCCTTAATTTGCAAACCACCTGCATTGATATGCTGATCTAATACATCAATTTGGCAGATGTGGTTAAAGCAGTGTGGGAACATGGGTCTGTGCACATAATTTCAGTGGCTGAATGAGACACTGGTTTTATCCCCAAGCAAATATAGTCTACAGGACCTAAAAGTGTATCCTTCATTCTATTGGAAACTGCAGAAGGCTGTTATGTTGAACTCCTGCAAAATAGAGATTAGATTAGATTAATTATTCGTTCCATAGGCCCACAAAAAGAGGGGATCCTACTGGGTGTGGAACATGCCAGATAAACCCATTACAAAAATGAAATTAGAAAAACTTGAGTTTCTTGAATTTTAATGATCCTCAGTCAATAAACAGTAAAATTATGCACATGGATTAAAATTTAACTTCTAATATTTACAGGTTTAATACTTATATCTGCTTTCATTAAATCCATCATTCACACAGTAGCTAGTTAGTTGGCTATTACAGCCAAGTATTGTCAAAAATTAAAGTATGATAAATTTTCATTCAAATGGTCTACTGCACCTGTTGAGAAATTCATGGGCGAAATAGAAGGAATTGGCCACCAAAAATTCTTGTAAACTATGTTTAAATTGTGCCTCGTCTGAAACTAAACTCTTAATGGTTGCTGATTGAAAGTATGTGTTGCTGAATACTGGATCCTTTCTGGGCGAGAGTAAGTGATTTTAAACCTTCATGTATATTGTTCTTGTTCCTAGTATTGATACTGTGTACTAAGCAGTTAGTTGGAAAAATATATTTATTATTTACAACAAACTTCATTAAGGAATAAATATACTGAGAAGCTGTGGTTAGTATGACCAATTCTTTGAATAGGTTTTGACATGATGTTCTTGGATTTACACTACACATTACTCTTATTATACACTTCTGTACTCTGAAAATTTTTTTCTCTGTTTCTGGAGTTACCCCAAAATATGATACATAATGGAGTGAAAATAAGCAAAATATGCCAGTTTTTTAAATATTTGTCTCCTATGTTTAACATCATTCGCATTGCAAACACGTGTTTAGGCGCTTTAGCAGTTTGTTGGTATGTCTCTCCCAAGTGAATTTATCATCAAGTTGCAAACCCAAGAATTTTACACTCTCAACTTCTCCTATTTCCATGCCATCATATTTTATACTTAAAGGACATCTCTTGGAAGTTCTGAACTGTGTATAGTGTGTCTTTTCAAAGTTTAATGACAGTGAATTGGCTATGAACCACTTACTAACATCGCTGAAAATTTGATTAGTAACCCTTTCTAAATTTATATTTGATATACTATTTATTGTAATGTTTGTATTATTTGCAAATAAGACAAACTTGGCATCTGGTAATGGAGCAGATGACAGGTCATTAATATAAAAAAGAAAAAGTAGTGGACCTAGTATGGAACCTTGGGGAACACCACATGTAATTTCTTCCCAGTCTGATGATGTCTGATTGCCTACTGCTGAAGCGTTACGTTCATAGAATTCTTGGCGAACAAAGATAATTTACTGATGACTTGTTGTTTAAACTATTATCATTATATCAGCACAATTTAAAAATGAATGAGTCAATAGGTAACAACAATAGACTTACAAGATAAGAATTACTCAGTATTACATATTTTAATAATGCGCTCTCTCTCTCTCTCTCTCTCTCTCTCTCTCTCTCTCTCTCTCTCTCTGCCATCACATTCAGTCACTAACTAGAACATGCGCTTAATGATGTGATGAAGGATGTAGTCTGATGTACGCCCAGTGGAATTCCGCGAGAACGCCCATTTAAGATTCCTGATCTGAATGATATGTAGCAGTCTTTTGCATTGTGCTTGTCTGCATCTCAACATTTCTCTATCGCCCCCCCCCCCCCCCAATCTCTCTCTCTCTCTCTCTCTCTCTCTCTCTCTCTCTCTCTCTCTCTCTCTCTCTCTCTCTCTCTTATAATACTGAGTAATTCTTATCTTGTAGTTTATTTTTGTTTCCTATTGATTCATTCCTTTTTAAATGGTACTGATATAATGATAATAGTTTCAACAAGTTTTCAGCAATTGTCTTTGTTCTCCAAGAATTCTATGAATTATTTTGCAAGAGTTCAACACAAGTGCCTTCTGCAGTTTTCAATAGAATGAAGGATACACTTTTAGGTGCTTGAGGATAATCTTACTGTCACTTTTTTCCCATGGCTGTAACTGTTACAGAATATGCAACTACAAATAAAATGCTATGTAGAAGCCTACTCATGGATCACAATCTTTTCAAGTTTTTGTGTGAAATGATTGCTCATTGAAATAAACTTTCCTAAAAGATTTTTTAAAAAATTGACCAACTTAGGAAGCGCATTATAATGAACAGTTTTTACAGAGACTTAACACTTTTGGTGCTATGCAATTTTCAAGGTATCAGCTGAAAAGTGCCAGGCGATTTTTTAGTGATTACTTTTGAAAACATTGTGGGAGTGAACAGTGATTGAAGTGTTACAAATATTTACTATCAAAAACAGTCTTGATTACAATTTATATATTGCGGTGACCGGTTTCGGCCACTACTGTGGTCATCTTCAGACCAATGGGTAAGGACCTCCTCCTGCTGGAGAATCACTACTCGTAGTGAGGGAGGTCCTTACTCACTGGTCTTAAGATGGCCCCAGTAGCGGTCGAAACCACAATTTATTTATTACAGTGACCGGTTTCGACCACTACTGTGGTCATCTTCAGACCAATGGGTAAGGACCTCCTTCTGCTGGAGAATCACTACTCATAGTGAGGGAGGTCACCGTAATAAGTAAATTGTGATCAAGACTGTTTTTGATGGTAAAGATTTTGTAGTGAATTGCAGAAGTTTGTTAAACTTATGATAAAATCTGAACCATTGATCATACAACTACCCCCCCCCCCTCCCCCCCCCCCTCCCTGCCCCATTTGTAGCTAGTACCTTCAGCTACAGGAATATGAGCAGAGTACACCATTAGGCCTCATACTTCTAAAGAAAACAATACTTGTATTAGAGTTTTTGTACGTAAAAAATTAAAACTTTGGTCTTAAGTCATATTTAGCCACATGTAATATATTTGAACTTAAAATTTGTGTTCATATTATCAATCTACATAGATTTTTCATTATAGAATATTTGTTTTTGTGTTTCTGTCACATATTTTTAGAAAATACGGCATCCTGAAAAAAACTGACCCTAAAAATGGGCAAAACATCTATAATTTTGTCAGTAGTTCCAACAGAAAATAACATAATACCAGTAAGTTTTAGGATCATTTATTGACACTCAAGTGTTGACCAACACATTTGGGATGTAATCCCTTCTTACAGAGTACACATATTGTTCTTGATTCTCGCCTCCTGTCTTTTGTAGAGCACACAACACAGGCTTGCTCCTTCTTTCCCAGTAGTATTTCTACACCATAAACTGCGGGGTGTGCTGAATTTGCACTTGTGCTTGAATTTGCTAAGTTTTGTATCTTGAACCACTTCTGAACAACGTGCAGATGATTTTGCTGTTGTATTTCATACATGTGAGTGGTTTCTTGGACAAAGATAAATTTTCTTTATAAAGAAAGTAAGCATTCAGAAACATTCTGCCATTTATGCTGAAAACTACTTTCTTCCATCATTTCAGTCTTCCTCTCATCCAGATAACAGTATGTTGTCATATCTGAGGAATTGATCCCTCCCTTGTATTTGTTATATTGACATATGACATCAGGTTTCTTCAAAGGTTGTCGTTTGCAAATACTTCTCTCAGACACTGTTGCGGTAGAGGAGGAACTGATCAACAGAACTGGATTTTTCTGTGACTTCTTTTCCCTGAAGCCACAGAGAAGCACAAAGGCTTTTCTAAAGAATTTGAACTGCCCAATGTCAAATTTGGAAAGAATATTAGATGGGAGAAATTTTCTGTTCCTCCATATTGTGCCAGTGAGAAAGGTTCCCATGGAATACAGTTTTTCCACTACTGGAATTGACGTGAAAAAATTGTCACAGAAAATGTGGTACCCCTTGTTCATGTAATTACCAAGGGCAAGTAATTTTGTAATAACTACATAGCCTAATCCGTGCTCTTTTAACTCCACTCTGTCAGCTTCACATCTTGCTTCATGGTACACATAAAATCCAAGGGAGTAGTTCGCCACTGAATCACATAGCATCCAGAACTTTACACCCCATCTGTGGTGATGTTTATTAGGGAGATGCTGGATGAGTCGAGAATGAGTTTTAGAGCCAACAAGACAATCGTCAATACTCAGCTGTTGATGAGGCGTATAATGGTGACGAAACACATTATTGGCAATGTTCAGCATAATATCAAACTTTGCAGTGGGATCATCACTGGATGCCCAGGAGGGTGCAATTTTGTATTGCCTGTCAAGTGGAAAAATTTTAGGAGCAACTGAAATCTATTTCTTGAAAACATTCGGGAAAGCCATGGGGTTGCTGTATCTTCGTCTATGGACCAGTAACTAAAAATTATCGGTTTCTTTAAGAGTCCCATATTTAGTATTACTGCCACAAAAGCCCTCATTTCTGGCACTGAGGTAGGATACCACTTTCTCACAAGAGAGTTCACTGATAAGTTTACGTTTGCTTCGAGAAATTGCCGAGCATGTCTGTTTGTTTCCGTTTGCCATTATCGTCAACAGTCGCACTGAAAAAAAAAAGAAGTTAAAAAAAATCATTTGGTGTAGCATTTACTGGTACATGTTTGGGGCCTGGTAATTCTGAATACGTGAAGAGGTGAGGAGCAGGATTGTCCAGCTAATGAGTTCCAATTTCAGCAAATGTGTCGCTGGCTGCAGTCAATTCTTCAACATCGTCTTCCACGTTGCTGGTTGCAGCTTCAGCTATTGATGACTCACATGATGAGATATCAAGACTAGACCACTCATAGATTAATCCAATGTCCGAAAAACCTGAAAAATCGTTCTCACTTTCACTACTTTCCGCAGTATACATCGCACTCAAATGACATTTCTTCCTTGGCAGCGCCATATTACCTTCGAAACAAAACGTAAAACCTCCATGTGTTTGGAACTTGTAAATATCGACTATTGGCATTGACAATGGAAGCGAAGTACTTGACGACTATCTTTCGACCTTCGTTTATCTCCTGACATCGATATACCACAATCTGTGCCTTAGTTTGCAAGAAAAGTGCACGAAAATGGCTGTACAATCAGATCATACCTGGCACTTTTTGCGTGTACCATGTGATCCTATTAGATCGTATTTGGCACTATAAGGGTTAAGCATTTTCCAAGATTTTTTAAAATCCTGCCAGTATATGAGAGACAAGGAACTGTAAACTCACATTATATTTGGAAGCAGGTTGAAATCGTTACTTGTCGACTATTTTTTTATAGTTGTCTGACAGTTGTAATTATAAAGTCATTTTAACTCAGTTTTCTATTAGTAGACTAAATTACTGTATCCATCACTTGCTTTCATATGTAAGTCATATTTACACATGTACCTTGAACACTTTCCTAAGAAACAGTCTTTGGCAAAGTTAATGAAAGGTGACTACACATGAATCTGAAAAGATAAACAATGTAATTGATGTGGTACATCGACTGAATCTGGTTTTCCTAATGTGCATCTGACTTGATTTGTTTATCTGAAATTTCTTGTTCATACTGAAATTTACTATTGCTAGTGTGTATGTTTGTTAAAGTAATTGCATGCACGAGCATAGACAGATAGATGCAGAAGCCTAGACAGATATAGGGCAGTATAATGTAGGTAAAATGGACTTCTGTGTGAAAGTCAGTTTTCCTATTGCATGCTTGTGGGAGAAACAACTGTAAACTTTATTAACAACAATATTGAAAGGATAAATTGCTACTCATCTCATAGAGGAATGTTGAGTGGCAGACAAGCACAATGCAAAAGGCTGCTACACATCATTCAGATATCAGACTACATCCTTCACCACATTAGACGGTAGGGGCGGAGGAAGATGGTGGTGCTGCCTATAGAAGAGTACAGGGACATGGTTCGAACAGGATAGCTGGTGGTAACTTTCCCTGCCATATATACATTTTTGATATAGCCACATGGCAGTGGGGTGCTGCAGCAGTTTCTTATCATTTTCATGGTATACATGACATCATAAGCTTCACGGTGGAGATGGATGGGAAGTTTTCTTTCCTAGATGTGTTGGTCGAATAGAAATCAGATGGACAACTCAGCCATTCAGTGTATAGAAAACAGACACATATAGATCTATATTTCAACAGGTGTAGCTTTCACCGTCTAGCTGAGAAGAGAGCTATGCTGAACACCTTAGTAGAAACAGAACTATTTCGGACATGGATCACCTTGGTTCCGATATTAAGCACAGGGTCTATACGACCCGGGACAACCGGGAGATCCGGGAAAAACCCGGGAATTTTTTCATCCGGGAGAAAACTGGGAAAAACCCGGGAATTTTTTAGAATTCCAGGACGTTTTCATTGTTTTTGTCTTCAGTTAAATTTTTGTAATTTTTACTGCTAAGAACCAATACTCTAACAAAGGATATTACTGTATACCGCTATTTCAGAATAATACTGCAACAATAAAACATGAACGAGGGAAAAAATGAAAATAAAACTTAAGTTGCAAAGGAAATGCGCCATATACAGCAACAAAACACAGTACTTATACAAGCGTCTGCCAACAGCAATATGTGTCAAAGGCTTTATGAAGACTATGCAATGTTCCGTAACAACAAATTGCCTCCGATGAGCGTGACGTCAGCAGTTACGAGTGGGATCATGCGCATACACAGTTGAGTAGTAGCTTCTCCCGCTTCTAGCTACAGAAATGTGGCTGTTGGCTGTGTAAGCAGTCGCAGCAAGCAGCTAGATGCTACCGGGAAAAATTGTACTGGAGCGCCCAAGGTGCCAGATTCATGCATGCGCAGCAGGTCCAGGTCTAGGGCGGAGGGGAGGGGGGGGCAAATTCATATTCTTGATGGAGAAAACCTTGTTTCACAAAGCGCCTAGCATCCAGCGCACTTTAGTCTATCGATTATTGATATGATGTAAATAAAATAGAAAGAAACTTCCACATGGAAAAAATATATTAAAAACAAAGATTCCAAGACTTACCAAGCGGGAAAGCGCCGGTAGACAGGCACAATAAATAAAACACACACATAAAATTTCTAGCTTTCGCAACTGACGGTTGCTTCTTCAGGAAAGAGGGAAGGAGAGGGAAAGATGAAAGGATGTGGGTTTTAAGCCACACATCCTTTAGTCTTTCCCTCTCCTTCCCTCTTTCCTAAAGAAGCAACCGTCGGTTGCGAAAGCTAGAAATTTTGTGTGTGTGTTTGTGTGTTTTATTTATTGTGCTTGTCTACCGGCACTTTCCCGCTTGGTAAGTCTTGGAATCGTTGTTTTTAATAGATTATTCATACGACTTTGAAATGCATCCCTGTCGGTTTTTGAACACATTCTAAGTTGATTTCTGAATGAATCGTAAGTTGATTTTGAATGCATACATAGTGTACATGGTGTCTGTCAAGGGAATCCTCGTCGCATGTAGAAACAAACTTTCCTACAGTCAAAAGGGGCTATACAAGCTGAGCAGAGTAAGGCCGAACGGATGAATGCCAACTGCTGTCTGATTGCATGGTTGATTGGGTTTGTGAATGATGAGCGTTGTTATAATTACTACCTAAATCCATAGATTCAGACTACAGGAGTGGAAATAAACGAATAACAGGCAAGAAAGATTACGTATTACCTTCTCGGTGTATCTAAGAAAATGACATTTTGACAAAATTTTTGGCCAGGTCTTTATACTAGTAAGGGCCAGTTGTACAGTCCCCGGCTAGCAGCTGCTTTAAATTCTATTCTAGAAGAAGCGCGGAAAATGCGTTGTACGGACATGTAACTACGCCTGACCGGAGAATAATCACAGTATAACAGAACCGGTGATTCTGCCTGAGTTAGTGGAGTTAACCTGCGAATAAGCTTTGACAATGGCAGGAATAGTTACAGAATTATTGATAACAAGACTGTTTGTTAGAAAGAGGAAGGAGAAGAAACGGGGACATCACACAAATTATGAAACAATATGACGATTCCAAGTTTGTATAAAAATTTCGTACTACTACTTTCAATGTCATACTTGAGAAAATGGAGTGTATGAATGAAGTCTGAAACTATTTCCTAACGTAAGTCTTTTTACTTGTTATAGGCCTAATAGGCATTTGATATTGGTACTTGGTGAATTATATTCTGTCGTTACAAAAAAGACCGTCTGTGCCAAAACAGTCTCGTTTATTCGGTGTGTGTTACAATTGTTGCAGTATTAGAAAGGCCTATTTTGTTTTATCTAGCAGAGAGTGACAAAATAGACGTAATCAGATTGGGAAACCACATCAGTCTTGAGTCCTATTTGCATTAACAGCTTTTTCAGTATTAGACAACGACATTCCGACTTTCCATGTAGCAAAACATTTGACGAACTTTGATGAGGTAATAGATTCTTTTGCAGCAAGGAAAGCACACCATGTAAAGCTGTAGCAAGATTAGAGAGAGAAAAGTTCTAGGAGCTAAGGATTGAAGAAATGTGTATTGTCTTGCTTGTCTCATGGCTTTACTAGGTTTATGTATACTATATTTAATTTTATGTCACACAAAGCCCAGAGTTAAAAAAAAAAGGACCGGATTTCAAACCGGCCAATTGTAAGCAGGAGAGGCACCACAGGACATTTTAATTTCCACTGTCCTGAATATGGTTTGATGGCATCCATTACAAAATATACACGTTTCAATTCAACAGAGCGAAGCACACTGACGTGCTATAGAAGAATGCTGTGTGAGGAGGCGAGGCACTGCCCTTTGGCACACTTACGACCAAATAACATGGCTTACATTTCCTTGAACACATGTTTTATGCATCATACTCTTCAGAAAGATGTGCGCTACAAAATGAACATATTTTTGAAAATTCGATTTTTTAAAATTTTTGACGTCTTATCTCAAATGCTTGAGAGAGTGGCGGGGTATTGCACCGGTTCGGAAATATCGTAGATCTGGGGCTGATGCACAGAGCAGTCTTGAGTTACAGTAGGGTAGTCTCCACGTGACCCATGTTTACATTTAGTGATTTTGCTGTTCCCCTTCATTTACTGCTCTCACGTCAAATGAAAACAAAACAGATTTCTGATTTCCGCCTTTCTGACAGTCAAACATTAATTGCCTTGCAGAACAGTGAAGTTATTTTTGTCGGTCTGCTAAAGAAATTTTCTTTTTAATTCCACACATTGTTCGCTGAATTTCAAGTGCACGTTTCCAAGTTCTAGCACGTATGGCATTATGCCATGATAAAGAACCAAACATGAGATAACACAGTACTGGTACTCCAAGAAAATTTACATCCCTAAAACCACATTGAAAAGTTTAATATCAGGTCGTGGTCTACTTAACTGGGAATGTGGACATACAAATGTGCACCTGAAATGTGCACATTTTAGTATGGGTCTCGAAATTCCAATGCTCTTGGAGTATCCTCTGATGTCTTGTTTCTTCTATGACATAATGTACAATCTTTTAATGTATTACACTTACGAATGTACAGGCTCCCTGCGATATCTTAGCTGCACAAGCGCGGTGACGCTTATCTGGCGCTCTCTGGCAACTACGGAAACGAACCTATTTCTAACAGGTTACGGCAAAATACTCCGCATGGTGGTTTGAAAAGCTTACCATCAAAGTACCATTCTGGCAGTTACAACGGAGCTATGTGAGATGTTTTTGATGAATTTCTTAAATCACAGAGCGTTTGACTCATTTAAAAATCAACTCTTTGATAACAAATTACGAGCCCAGAAGAACAGACATTTAAGTAGTTATTAAAAATTTTATGATCACATTTGTGTGATACATCTTAAATTGTAATACGCGCATAAAAGACCAACATTCTATGTGAAAGCTTAGTTTCTCTTGCAGCATATTAATCTTACAGACCAATATTATATGTGAAAGCTTTGTGATTCGTGTAGCAACACTATATTAATTTAAACCACTAACTTTTTGTGTTTGTCCGTTCGTGCTACTTACCGGTGATGTTGCTATTGGCTGATTACATCACGTGTCCTAAGCTCTGAATATCCGCTGTCATCGGCTGGCGAGACCATGTGATATCAGCTATGGCTGACCTACAAAAGCGCATCGCAATCTCGATTTCATTGCTTCGAAAATTAACATGCGGTGTTTCATGAAATTTGAATTTATACTTTCGCAATACGAAAATATGCAATGTATATGTTGCTGCACATAAAAGATCTTTCCAAAATGCGTTTTTTCCCCTGTGTTTAGTTTTATAAAGCGCAACAACTGGCATGTTGTCTAAACAGGCAAGGAATCAGACCAGTCATCTGGCCACCCAGAAAAATTAATTAAGTGTTGCAACTGGTTAAAGATAATCTTGGCCTGTGTGTGCAGGAATTTATACATTCATTGCGAGTGTAGCAGTAGTTACATGGAGCAGACTATATGGTCGGTCGTGGTGGCCGAGCGGTTCTAGGCGCTACAGTCTGGAACCGCACGACTTCTACGGTCGCAGGTTTGAATCCTGCCTCGGGCTTGGATGTGTGTGATGTCCTTAGGTTAGTTTGGTTTAAGTAGTTCTAGTTCTAGGGGATTGATGACCTAAGAAGTTAAGTCCCATAGTGCTCAGAGCCATTTGAACCAGACTATACAGACCTTTTCCAATCGTTGCATCGAGCATTACCTTAAATACAGGCAGTTGGATAAATCAGTGGTGGCAGAGCACAGCCTATTAAATAAGCACAATATTTTGTTTGAACAATAAGAATACATATTCACACGTGGACCTATTTGGATTCTGTGATTAGAGAAGCAGTGGAAATTAGGTTTTTGTGAAAACAACTTCAATAGAGGCCCTGGCTCTGCACTTAGCAGTGCGTGGAAGTGGGTGCTTGACAAGGGAAAAACAGAGAAATAATTCTCACATGGCGTTGCGGGCAATGTTAAAGTGGAGAATGCAAGCAAAATCTATGGACTGTATGCACCATCATGATATAATCCAGCCAGTCGGATGCCATCCTGTGAGTATAAAAGAAGGAACCTTGCCAGTTCACAACAGTCAGCTTTAGTCCATGATGACAGTGATGAAGGATATCTTTGGAAGCTCGGAATTTCATCTGAATTTGATGTGGCAAGTTAATCAATATCCTTTGTTCTCTAACCCCTCCGATCTCATCCCTCAGTAGTTCTTGTCCTCCACCTACATATCCCCTTCCGTGCTCCCACTCGAGCCGTACACGGGCCTTCTATTCTGCCAGTGCACCTGCGTAGTCTTTTCTCCTCAGCAAAGATCAGTGTTGCACCCCAGAAGGAGTTGCAGTCAGGCCTTAGGGCCTGGAGATGACAGGGTCATTTGTATATGCGTGAGAATTGTGCTTGTGTGAATGTGTACAAGTTTTGTTGTCTCCATGCGACGAAGGATGTAGTCTGACACCTGAATATTATCGATCAGTCTTTTTTCTTGTGCTTGTCTTTCTCTCAGTGCCTCCACTGTGTAATGAGTACCAATCTATCCTTTCCATCTTATTGTTATTCCATTGCATATTAAGGAAGAGTAATGAAGCAAGTCAGCAAGCACTCCACAGCTCTGAAATGATAAAGGAAAGACTTCTTCAAAAAACTAAAAGCTGCAATATCAATAATTTTAGTAGGAAAGTTCTAGTAGAATGCAAATAATTTAGATGTTCTGTTGTATGTGCCTATCGACGACTTAGCGCTTCTGCTATTCGATGACTGGTCTCCTTTGTTCCTAAATAGTTAATAACAATAATTTTTTATTGAAATGGAAAATGTTTTATTTTTTTAAACAGTGTTACTGTATCATCTTTTGGCAGTTTGGAAAGACATACCTGGATGAAATACTTTAAAGGAAAAATTAATTGAATGCATTTTTTTTTTTTTTTTTCAGAGTTCAGAACCAGGAGATACGCTTACAAGAGCTGTGGAAAGTAGTCCAGAAACTTCCGACAGCAAATTTTGACAATTTACACTACCTCATTAAGTTCCTTTCTCATCTGTCACGCAATCACGCTCTAAACAAGATGACACCACAAAATATTGCAATTGTTATTGCTCCAAATCTTATGTGGGACAGTGAGACTGATGCAAATACTGTCGGGTGAGTATCTGTATCCCTTATTTGAATATTAATATAAGTAAATTTTGTTGGTAATTTGCCCTTATTTTGCATTTCATGCACCACAGAAAGAGGATATCAGACAGTGGAAAGTTGAGTATGGAATAACAACAATAAAAGTGGGTATATCACTCACAATTACCAGATGAAACTAAGACAGGCTTTCATAATACTAAGTATGATCACACAGTCTGACTTCTTGTTTCTTGGTTGTACAAAACTTAGACATTCATTGCGTACATACAGTTTCTGAATGGGAGTAGTTGTTGTTGTTGTTGTTTTTTTTTTTTTTCCTTTTTCTTCCCACGCCCCCCCTTTTTTAAAAAAAAAAAAAAAAAATCCGTTATATGAAGCTGTTCCAGCCCGTGTCTGCCTGCTAACAGAGGTAGGCAGAGGCATGGGCGGGCAAACAGTCCACGTGTCAAAGAAGCTGTAGAGTTTGCGACTGTATCTTAGTCGAACTTCCTCTTGCAGTGGTGGACACATTGTACCTGCACACACCAGAACGGTGTGTGAATGCAGCACAATGGATCCACTTGGTTTGTTGCCTATGTTAGCTGCTCCTGGCCATGGACAATATGACACATGCTTGCGAGTGCCCATGCCCTATATGTATATAAGAACAGCCATGGAAAGTAAGTTGTTGGCTCCACGAAACCTCAGATGTTTCTTTTTCTGCTTGTGTTAGCTCTGAAAAAGGACTTAGTTCAGAAACATAGCAAGGTGTCATCCTTTTATACGTGTTTGTGAATGCTGCTTATTGATTTTCTACTTGATGTGTAGTTATAAGTTCTCGTACAACTACATTGGAATAACATTAGCACATTTCTGAAAGGACCACAGATTTTGACGTCATAAGAGGGAAAACATTATTGAGAAACATCTAATTTGGTAGTGATTCGATTTTTGTTGTTGTTGGTGAAAATGCAGAATTAATGGTACTGTATGTGGAGTTATACGCAATCTGATAATGCTACACTTCCTGATATATTGTCTCAATAAATTATAATTCAGAATGCGCTTTTGAGAAAACATTTTGAATCATGCTCTCAACTTGTTAAAAGAGCTTGAAATTTATAAAGTGGAAGGACACGAGCCAGCAAAAGTGCTCATGGGCAGAGCGATTTTGTACCCAATGCATACTTTGCTTTGTTTGACAATGTTCTGCTTTAATTACTCAATGTCTCTCTCAAATATATCTTGCCTTTGCCTTTACCTAGTATAGACATCTATACATATTTACTTTGTTTAATGATGATGTAAATAAAATATAAAGAAACTTCCACATGGGAAAAATATATTAAAAACAAAGATTCCAAGACTTACCAAGCGGGAAAGCGCCGGTAGACAGGCACAATAAATAAAACACACAAACACACACACCGAATTTCGCAACCGACGGTTGCTTCTTCAGGAAAGAGGGAAGGAGAGGGAAAGACGAAAGGATGTGGGTTTTAAGGGAGAGAGTAAGGAGTCATTCCAATCCCGGGAGCGGAAAGACTTCCCTTAGGGGGAAAAAAGGACAGGTGTACACTCGCGCGCGCGCGCGCACACACACACGCACACACGCACACACATATATCCATCCGCACATACACAGACTGTGTCGGGGGGGGGGGGGGGGGGGGGGGTGGAAGTACTGGATACCAACTGAGTTGACTGTAATCTTACAGGAAGACTCTGCCATTGTGACTGGTTAATTTCAGGATCATAGTGATAATCCCAGTTTTCATCACCAGTAACAACCTTTGAGAGGAAGTTTGGATCAACTTGAAGCTGCTGTTTCAGTTCATTGCAGGCTTCAGCTCAATATTGCTTCCGTTCACCTTCAAGCAGGTGTGGCAAAAACATCAATTCAATCCTTCTCATGTTGAAATATTGTTACAGAATAGATTCACGTGTACAATAACTTATTCCTAATGCATGCAATGGTTTGACTACAGTGTTGCAGAATCGGATCCATCATTGGCTAAACATTTTCTAGTTCGTTACCAGTGATGGCTGACCAGAACATTTGTCGTCGTCAGTTGACATTTGCCCATTTTCAAATGTTTACACCAGTTGTAGGTTTCTGTTTAATCTAAAGTACTGTCTCCAAAAGCTTGCTTCACCATTTGGTGAGTGTGTGAAGCAGTTGCCCCAAATTTAAAACAAAACTTTTTACAAACAGGCTGCACTTTGGGGTCAGCTATTACAAAACTGCAAACTCAGTTAGTCCTAACAACGGAAATGGTGTTCACCAACACCTATGCAAACTATACAGTTCACAGCTTTTTGCCCTACTAATTCAAGAAGAATGTATGGAGGAACACTTAGTGGTGTTTCAGGGTACTTGTAACATTAAATTTTGGGAGCGTTCGTATACCCATTCGTATAAGTGTGAATCTGTAGGTGACAGTATATTCCAAGTTACTTTTGTAGAAAATTACATGTTAGTATGACCATAAATATTACTGCCCCTTTTTCTTTTCAGAATGAATATGAACTCGGCCAATATCCACAGCAGTGTAGTGGATAGCTTGGTCACATACGCTGATTATTTCTTCCCCGGAGGTAAGCTTTTTATTACCTTTGTTATTTAAAGGAATACATGGATAACTTCTCTGATAGTGTAACATTCCATCCTGGATTTTCCATTGTTTGATTTAATATTTTTTGATCACAAGACAGGTTTCAACATGTATCTGGTACCTCCTCTTGGATTGACATTATTACTTAATTTGTGTTGTTTATGTCTTTAAAATTACAGAATATCATTCTTCAATAAATTACAGACTGGTAGCATACTGTGTTGTATCATTGCAACTCCCCACAAGGTCTTATAGTTACTCCTGGAGTAGAAAATAAACTGCCATTTATACAGTTTTTTGGCTTCATATGTAACCTTATTAATTTTCATACCGTGTGAAAGAGTCATGAAAAGCTTATTGTTCTTAGTTCTGGTGTATACAAACAACCTTTTTTTTTAATTTTTGCAAGAAATTTGTATTCCTTCTTATTAGCTTTTTTTCAGTACTGTATGGATGTAAACTTGATCGGAAATACTACAGAACAGTATTGCAGAGTATGAATTAAAAATAATAATAACAATAATAATAATAAAAAAAACTGCGTTGAAGTCACCACATTGCAAAAAAATTAGGTTACTTTGAATATAGAGTCTAGTTTTGAAACAAATTTTGTGCCAAGGGCTGCTTGCTAATTTTACTTTCCTCATGTAGACAGGATATGATAAAACTATTGCTGTAAGTACAGTAACTTCATATGTCCCCTCCGAACAATATGCCACAGTGCTGCACATGGTCGCATGGTACCACTCTTCAAATGAAAATCCAAACAGAAATGCTATGAAAGGTGTATGAGCAGAGCAAACACCAATCACGAGCTACCTGTGTCATCGTAGCTGCGCATGCCCAGTAATGCCTGCCTTCTGGTCCTCTGTGAAAACTGCTTGAACAAACCTACCTATAACCGGTCGTGGGAAAATATTGTGTATTGTGGATTGAGAAGTGTCACTTCCAAAGTGAGTTTCCTTCTGCACAAGATGAGTAATGTTGTATGTGTGAGGACCAGCTGCTTAGAAAACTTTCAGGCCCAGAAGACCAGACATTTATGCCACCATTTAAAATTTTACTGGCACATTTGTGTTTGATATATCTTAAAATATATGACCAATATTATAAGTGAAAGCTTACTTTTTCTTGTAGATATACTATAAGTATATTATGATTAACTAATTGTTGGGTTCAAATTAATATTGTAGATAAAATAGAAAGAAACTTCCACATGGGAAAAATATATTAAAAACGAAGATTCCAAGACTTACCAAGCGGGAAAGCGCCGGTAGACAGGCACAATAAAATAACACACACACACACAAAATTTTGAGCTTTCGCAACCGGCGGCTGCTTCTTCAGGAAAGAGGGAAGGAGAGGGAAAGACGAAAGGATGTGGGTTTTAAGGGAGAGAGTAAGGAGTCATTCCAATCCCGGGAGCGGAAAGACTTCCCTTAGGGGGGAAAAAAGGATAGGTACATACCCGCGTGCGTGCATACATACACGGCTTGTGTGTGTGTGTGTGTGTGTGTGTGTGTGTGTGTGTGTGTGTGTGCACACGAGTATATACCTATCCTTTTTCCCCCTAAGGTAAGTCTTTCCGCTCCCAGGATTGGAATGACTCCTTACCCTCTCCCTTAAAACCCACATCCTTTCATCTTTACTTTTCCTTCGCTCTTTCCTGATGAAGCAGCCGCCGGTTGCGAAAGCTTGAAATTTTGTGAGTGTGTGTTTGTGTGTTATTTTATTGTGCCTGTCTACCGGCGCTTTCTCTCTTGGTAAGTCTTGGAATCTTTGTTTTTAATATATTATGATTAACTAAAACGTTTGTTTGCGCTACTTAAGTTATGTTGCTATAGGCTGATGACATCAAGTGTCCTATGCTCTGAATATCTGCTGTAATTTGCTGGTGAGATAATGTGACAGGAGCTGTAAATGGTTGACAGAAGTGCATTACAATCTGGATTTCAGTGTTTTGGAAACTAATGTGCTATTTCAATATTTTTGGAAACTAATGTGCTGTGTTTGGTGGAATTCATGTTTATACTTTTGTACTATGCAAATATGCATTGTACATGTTACTGCTCATCAAAGATATTTTCAAATTGCATTATTTTTTGGGGGTTTTGTTTCCTAAATTACCATGAAGATCTATTACCATTCAGTGCATTGATAAGTTTTATAGTTCTTAAGGAAAGCATACTTTCACTTAGCATGGAGAAAGTTTCACCTGGTAAAATGTTTATTTTCACCCAGGAAAAAAAAAAGTGTTTTTAACCAGGACATCGGGGAAAAATCCTGTTCCCCCCCCCCCCCCCCCCCTTTCTCTGCTTATACACCCTATTATTAAATGAATGCAGCATTTTCCCCTTTGGAAGCAGTTTAATTAAATGTAGTCTGAGCAGAAAAATTCTGTATTCATTTGCTAAAACTTTACTTTTTGGCTGTCTTGTTCTCCGAATGAAGGTAATGCACCTAATGTACTCGCCCAATCAATGCTGGCTACAAATGACTGATTCCATCTCTTTTTCAAGCATGACATACTATACTTCTGTTTAAATAAAAAGTAAGTTTAATACTTAATTTGAGGTGCTAATTTTTGGGTTCTACACTGGTGTTAACCAGTTACGCAAAATCAGGAAATGAGAGCTTGTTTCCTGAACAGAGTACAAAAAAAATAAAAAATAAAAAAACTGGTGCTAAAACACCAAGATTAAACTTCTGAAACAGGAAATAACATTTAAAGAATTGACATAACTGGAATAACCCATTCCAGTACATAAAATAGTTAGTACATAATATGACTATCCACAGTGCATGAATGTACAAATTCCAAACTCTGTTGATGGAGACAGGCACACATTCTGAAAATTTCACAAAAGTTAGGCATAAGAAAGGCTTGAGTAATGAAAAGCAAAGATGGAAGCCCTCAGGCGAATAGTATTTTATCCAACACTCGCGATTCTTTGCTCTCAAACAATAGTGTCATACAAGTAGCATTCATAGCTCCTTTTCTATTTTTTAGGTATTGTGTTTGGTAGTGTTATGTAGTCAGAGAGACTGTTAAAGCATATTTTGTCAAATTATGATGAAATTTAAGATGGAATTATATAAACAGTTAGCATTCATTAACTCTACATGTTGTTGTTGTTGTTGTCTTCAGTCCTGAGACTGGTTTGATGCAGCTCTCCATACTACTCTATCCTGTGCAAGCTGCTTCATCTCCCAGTACCTACTGCAACCTACATCCTTCTGAATCTGCTTAGTGTACTCATCTCTCGGTCTCCCTCTACGATTTTTACCCTCCACGCTGCCCTCCAATGCTAAATTTGTGATCCCTTGATGCCTCAAAACATGTCCTACCAACCAATCCCTTCTTCTAGTCAAGTTGTGCCACAAACTTCTCTTCTCCCCAATCCTATTCAATACCTCCTCATTAGTTACGTGATCTATCCACCTTATCTTCAGTATTCTTCTGTAGCACCACATTTCGAAAGCTTCTATTCTCTTCTTGTCCAAACTAGTTATCGTCCATGTTTCACTTCCATACATGGCTACACTCCAAACAAATACTTTCAGAAACGACTTCCTGATACATAAATCTATATTCGATGTTAACAAATTTCTCTTCTTCAGAAATGCTTTCCTTGCCATTGCCAGTCTACATTTTATATCCTCTCTACTTCGACCATCATCAGTTATTTTACTTCCTAAATAGCAAAACTCCTTTACTACTTTAAGTGTCTCATTTCCTAATCTAATTCCCTCAGCATCACCCGATTTAATTTGACTACATTCCATTATCCTCGTTTTGCTTTTGTTAATGTTCATCTTATATCCTCCTTTCAAGACACTGTCCATTCCGTTCAACTGCTCTTCCAAGTCCTTTGCCGTCTCTGACAGAATTACAATGTCATCGGCGAACCTCAAAGTTTTTACTTCGTCTCCATGAATTTTAATACCTACTCCAAATTTTTCTTTTGTTTCCTTTACTGCTTGCTCAATATACAGATTGAATAACATCGGGGAGAGGCTACAACCCTGTCTCACTCCTTTCCCAACCACTGCTTCCCTTTCATGCCCCTCGACTCTTATTACTGCCATCTGGTTTCTGTACAAATTATAAATAGCCTTTCGCTCCCTGTATTTTACCCCTGCCACCTTTAGAATTTGAAAAAGAGTATTCCAGTCAACATTGTCAAAAGCTTTCTCTAAGTCTACAAATGCTAGAAACGTAGGTTTGCCTTTTCTTAATCTTTCTTCTAAGATAAGTCGTAAGGTCAGTATTGCCTCACGTGTTCCAACATTTCGACGGAATCCAAACTGATCCTCCCCGAGGTCTGCATCTACCAGTTTTTCCAATCGTCTGTAAAGAATTCGCGTTCTGATAGTTCGGTAATTTTCACATCTGTCAGCACCTGCTTTCTTTGGGATTGGAATTATTATATTCTTCTTGAAGTCTGAGGGTATTTCGCCTGTCTCATACATCTTGCTCACCAGCTGGTAGAGTTTTCTCAGGACTGGTTGTCCCAAGGCCGTCAGTAGTTCTAATGGAATGTTGTCTACTCCGGAGGCCTTGTTTCGACTCAGGTCTTTCAGTGCTCTGTCAAACTCTTCACGCAGTATCGTATCTCCCATTTCATCTTCATCTACATCCTCTTCCATTTCCATAATATTGTCCTCAAGTACATCACCCTTGTATAAACCTTCTATATACTCCTTCCACCTTTCTGCCTTCCCTTCTTTGCTTAGAACTGGGCTGCCATCTGAGCTCTTGATATTCATACACTTGGTTCTCTTCTCTCCAAAGGTCTCTTTAATTTTCCTGTAGGCAGTATCTATCTTACCCCTAGTGAGATAAGCTTCTACATCCTTACATTTGTCCTGTAGCCATCCCTGTTTAGCCATTTTGCACTTCCTGTCGATCTCATTTTTGAGACGTTTGTATTCCTTTTTGCCTGCTTCATTTACTGCATTTTTATATTTTCTCCTTTCATCAATTAAATTCAATATTTCTTCTGTTACCCAAGGATTTCTAGCAGCCCTCGTCTTTGTACCTACTTTATCCTCTGCTGCCTTCACTACTACATCCCTCAGAGCTACCCATTCTTCTTCTACTGTATTTCTTTCCCCTATTCCTGTCAATTGTTCCCTTATGAAGAAATGATATTACTCTTTCTAGAATTCTTCTGGCTGCCTGGCTTCTGAAAGCCATCTAACATTTTTTTGTTATGGTACTGTTTATGCATTATAAAACAATCAGATGAATAACATTCTGCTGAAAATTCACTAAATCATTAACAGTCCTTCTTCCCACACTATATTTCCTGATAATCTTTTCATCATAGGTTTCTAGTCTCTTTGTGTCTGTTCATATTGCTGTTCTTTTAAAGCACTACCCTACATGCCATTACTGTTACAATTTGCAGTGCCAGTATGGTTTCATCTCTTGTGCAACTCTCTTTTCACAAAGAAATTTATATTTGACTACCCTTATTTGACGTCATATGCGTTGAATATGAGCCAATAAAAACCTCAAAACAAGAAAACTGCACAGAACTGACAAAATGCAGGGAAATATACATCTCTGTATGGATGGTCACTGCAGTAAAAATGACGCTGAAACAGGTGTATGCATTTAATAGTGAGTTGATCTAGACTTCTCGTGAGGAGTTGCATTAGAAGGGAGCAATGAGGGGGTGGAAAACTGACATTCTCCTCCTAGCCACCAGTTTGGTTGCTCCTGAGTATAGTGGATGGACATGTTATTCATTCTCTAACTGTTTCAAAGAAGGGCCCAATAATTGAAGGGTGATACAGAAGTCCCTTGACAGTTTGGGGAAATACATTTTTATCACAAAATGGAAGCTGCAGCTTCATTACAGGCACTTGGGGGGACATGTCAATACATTTCAGTGTACTGTATTTACTCGAATCTAAGCTGCACCTGAAAAATGAGACTCGAAATGAAGAAAAAAAAAAAAATTCCCGTATCTAAGCCGCTCCTGAAATTTGAGACTCGAAATTTAAGGGGAGAGAAAAGTTTTAGGCCGCATCTCCAAATCGAAACAAAGTTGGTCCATGGTAATATGAGAGACAATTTAGGTCAATTGAATGACAATACAGCTACAGTAGTTTGGTTCGAGTCGTAAGCTTAGCAGTTAAGCTTTACCAGCTAGCCATTGCTATGCGTCAGGTGCTTGTTTGTCGCATTCTGATAGTGCGTGTATACGGCCTGTCGCCGCTCGCGGCATGGCTTGCTTTTGTGCGAGCTACCTCCGCTTACAATTAAAAAAAAGAGAGAGGAATCATCTCATTAGCGAAACAATGGCAAGAGACTGCTATTTGTTGTTACTTGCACTGCTGCTTTCTTTGATAATGATCAACAAGAACCAAATAATAGACTGCGTATGATAGATGTTCTGAATGAGAGTTTAGCGAATATTTCTCTCCGTTTGAAAATCTTTGCGGACGCCTCTTTAGTAAATTACATTCTGCACAGAAATTAGTCATCTTAGATTTAAAAATCTAGTCAATTGCCGTGCTTCATTTATGACTCTATCACTGTTAAGCATAAGAATAATACGAATATAAACATGACATGATATGTGTATTCTTCCGTGTTTGCTGTTGTCTCACTCTAGTTTCGTGGTTTATTAGACAGACAGGATTTAAATGAGATAGCAGCAAACACGTAACAATACGTGGAAAAATATACATATTCGTATTATTCTTATGGTGACCGGAATACTGCATGTGATTCACAATTTATAAAAGTTCCTGTTAGCAACCATCTTTTCTCACAGATAGGAAATAATCCAGAACGTAGTGTTGGCCATAGTGACAAACATACCAAACAGTCTTGCCAGTCGGGTTTTCGTAGTACGTTGAAATGTTGCTACATTCGAAGATGAACAATACGGAATTTGTATTTACTTCGTTGGATAATGTACGAAAATGCAGTGGTCAAAACTCAGGGTGGAGAAAAACGCTCGTCTTCCACCTTGTTTTTAAAAAATTTATTTACTGACGCAGAGGTTTTGGCACCAGTATTTATCTACAAAGCATGCCTGTGTAGCGCTACATATATTCGACAGCAGAAGTAAGTTGTGGTGGCACCCACCAACAATTTCCAGAACTTCTGCTTGCTTTGCACTCGATTCTAAGCCGCAGGCGGTTTTTTGGATTACAAAAACCAGAAAAAAAGTGCGGCTTAGATTCGAGTAAATACGGTAGTGACCCTGCAAATCTGAGCACAGCACCCATCTATCTTACGTGCACGAAACACGGTTGCCTATATTCCTTTTGCTATTGTTCCTGCTGAATCGGTTATTTACTCTATCAACTTGTTTACCCTTTTAATCTTTAACTGGTACAGCTTTGACTTTATAAAACCTCAATCAAAAATTCCAAGGGCATAATGTCACGAGAGTGGGCAGCCGATAGTCTGAAGTGATATGCGAGCAATTCATCTACAAGGAAATGTTTTCTCCAAGTAAACATGAGTGATGATTGCAAAGTGCAGAGGTGCGCCATCTTGTTGGAAAACAACAGTCTTTTATCCTATCCTTTTCTAGTTGTGGTTCCAGGTACTGTTGAAGCATGTTTGGGTAAACTGTTCTATTGTTGTCTTTTTGACAAAGGTGAAAGGTCTGTCCATATACCTTTGTTTTGATCACTCCCATCCACAGATTCCCTTTAAATGTGACATATCCCCAATCCTGGACTGTATTTGGCTGTTCATCCAACCAAATGTGACAGTTGTGCCTATTCACCTTGCCACACATGTAGAATGTGAATTCATCACTGAACAGAGTGTTTTCCATTAGGTGTTCATCCTCAGTTGCTTGTAGCAGGTCTCCACACATCGCAACACCAGCAGCAGTGTCTTCAGCGTCATGGTGATGCATAGTCTGGATATGGTATGCACGGTTATTAAACGTGAATCTCAGTGTCTGCCACACAGTCGCTTGGAGGACATTTAGCTCCTTGCTGAGCTGTCATGTTGAGGCATTTGAACTCCAGTTGATAGCATGCTGTATGGCATCTATGGTCTCTGGTGATGTTGCTGGGTCCCAGAATATACTCCATCAGCAACACTCCCTAGTCTTTTGGACTTCCCTGATAGCTTGCCTAGGTGGACCAGGCTTTCTGAACTTCGCAAACCTATGGTGTTCGAACAGAACATTAGTAGTTAGCTGCTTGATACAGACATGCAATTAAATATCTATGTGTAATATTGCAAAGCAGTATGAAATGGAATATAGTTCACCAGTAAAGGAGAACACATACAGAACACTAGTGTGAACCATTGTTGGGTAGTGGTCATGTGTTTGAGATCTGCACAAGGTCATATTGAAGGAAGCCACCACAGCAATTCAGAGGTGGACTGCTAGATTTGTTACTGGCGGGTTTGAACAACGTGCAGATATTACAGAGATGCTTTGGGAACTCAAATGGGAATCCCTGGAGGGAAGCATTCTTTTCAAGGAGTACTATTGAGAAAATTAAGAGAACTGGCATTTGAGGCTGACTGCAGAACAATTCTACTGCTGCCAAAGTACATTTCACGCAAGGACCACGAGGATTAGATTAGAGAGATTAGGGCCTTTTCGGAAACACAGAAACAGTTGTTTTTCCCTTACTCTGTTTTTGAGTGGAACAGGAATGGAAATGACTGTGGTGGTACAAGGTACCCTCTGTCACACACCATATGGTGGCTTGCGGAGCATGGATGTAGATGTAGTTGTATGCAAAACACACCAGTGGCAAGGCACAGTCAGTACCTTCACCGCACAACAGCAGGTGTAATGTTACCAACAATAGTGCCATTTAAGCGGAGCTATTAAACACAATTTTCCATAATTCCTTCACCAAAGATGATGTAAATATTCCAGAATTTGAATCAATAACAGGTGCCAACATGAGTTATTTAGAAATATGTACTACCCTGAAAGCAATTCAAGTCACTCAGTAAAGGCAAGTTTTTCATGTATACCAGTGCTGATGAAATAGCTCCATTTTAGCTGCCCTATAGACTGTGAAAGATTTATACCTAAAGACTGGAAAGTTGCATTATTCATACCAACATACAAAAAGGGAATAGAAGTAATCCACTGAGTTAAAAGGCTCATATCACTGACATTGATTTGCAGTAAGATTTTGGAATACACATGTGATTGAGCATTATGAAATATGTTGAAGAGAAAACAAATTGTTGCCACAGCCAGCACAGATTCAGAAAATATTGTTTTTCTGTAACACAACTGAGGCCTTATTTACACAAAGTAATGCGTGCTATCAACAGGGCATCTGAAGTTGATTCCATATTTATAGATTTACAGAAGGCGTTTCGAGCATCATCTCAGTTGTGAGACTAGATTCAAGATTTACTTTGAGAAAGGTTACAGTTGATGTGAAGTCATAAAGTGATTTGCGTTGTCTTCCCCCCAATAAGTGCTATAGGCCCTCTTCTTCTGTTCCTGATCTGTGTGAACAATTTAGGAGACAATCTGAGGAGTCTTAAAATTGTTTTCAGATGATGATGCAATTACTGCCTAGTTAACTCGGCAGATGATCAGTATGAATCACAAAATTATTTGCACAAGGTATCTGCATGGTGCGGAAAGTGGCTGTTGACCCTGGACAATTAAAAGTGTGATGTTCTCCACATGACTACTAAAAACATTCCATTAAATTTTGGTTACATGAAAAATCATACAAATTTAAAGGTCATTGACTCAACAAAAACACAGGAATCATCGTTAAGAAAAAATTAAGATTGAGCCTTCACACAGAAAATGTTTGGGGAAAGCAGAACACTTACAAGGTGCAACAAAATCTACTGAAGAGACTGCCTACCCTGTGCTTGTCCATCTTCTTCTGGAGTATTGCTGTGCTAAGTGGGATCATTACCATATAGGATTAATGGAGGACATTGAAAAAGATCAAAGAAGGGCAGCTCATTTTGTATGATATGAGTTAGTTGAGATGGTAATTATTAAAACAAAAGTGTGTTTCATTATTGCTAGAAATTTTCAAAGAATTTCCATCACGTTTTCTCCCCGAATGCAAATAAGGTTTGTTGGCTGCAACCTGCGTAGGGAAAACAACTATTTTGATGAAATAAGATAAATTGGAGCACACGTGGAAAGACCTAAGTTTTATTTTTTCTCAGATGCTGTTCGAGAGTAGAACAGTTTGGAAATAGTCCAAAAAGTGGTTTTATGACCCTTCTGCCAAACACTTCAGTGTGAATTGCATATTAGTCATATACGCTGATCAGCGAGAACCCCTGGTGCGGATAACAAGGACGATGCATCATTGCATGGAAGCAATGAAGCCTGGGTAGGTCGCTGGAGGCAGTTTGCAGTACCGCACGCACGCGCGCGCGCGCACACACACACACACACACACACACACACACACACACACACACACACACACACCACCTAATTCCCGTAAGGGGAGGGTGTCAAACATGACCATTATGAAAGGGTGTACATTGTCTGCAACCAGTGTAAGGTCCTCCTCGGCCACCATGGCACCTAGCATGAGCACCACTGAACCCAGGGGTGCCTATTTACTCGAATCTAAGCCGCACCCGAAAAATGAGACTCAAAATCAAGAAACAAAAATTTCTCGAATCTAAGCCGCACCTGAAATTTGAGACTCTAAATTCAAGGGGAGAAAAAAGTTATAGGCTGCACCTCCAAATCGAAACAAAGTTGGTCCATTGCAATATGAGACACAATTTTTGTTGAAGGAATGACGATACAGCTACAGTAGTTTGGTTCGAGACCTAAGCTTAACAGTTAAGCTTTACCAGGTAGCCATTGCTGTGTGTCCGTCTGTATTTATACGGGTACCCGTCCTTTTTCATGTGCTTCGTCTGGTTTGAATTGATTGTTTATTTTTCTTTGATCTGATAAGTGCCATTCTCTTTGTTATAGGTGTCAATGTCACTCTAAGCTGAAGATGCATTACTGTACTGTGTCATGCATTGTTTGTCGCATTCTGATAATGAGTGTTTACGGCCTGTCGCCTCTCGCGGCATGGCTTGCTTTTGTGCGTGCTACCGCCGCTTACAATTAAAACAAAACAAAAAAAAGATACGAATTGTCTCATTAGCGAAACAATGGAAAGAGACTGCTATTTGTTGTTACTTACACTGCTGCTTTTTTTTTTTATAATGATCAACAAGAATCAAATAATAGACTGCGTATGATAGAAGATGTTCAGAACGAGAGTTTAGCGAAAAATTTTCTCCGTTTGAAAATCTCTGCAGACGCCTCTTTAGTACATTACATTCTGCACACAAATTAGTCATCTTAGATTTAAAAATCTAGTCAATTGCTGTGCTTCATTTCTGACTGTATCACTCTTACACATTAGAATAATACGATTATAAACATGAAATGATATGTATATTCTTCCGCATTTGCTGTTGTCTCACTCTAGTTTCGTATTTTATTAGGCAGAGAGAATTTAAATGAGATAGCAGCAAACACAAAAAATACGTGTTTATATTTGTATTATTCTTATAGTGAATAGAACACTGCATGTGATTCACAATTCATAAAAGTTTCTATTAGCAACCATCTCTTCTCACAGGTAGGAAAAAATTCAGAATGTAGAGTTGGCCATGCTGACACACAACATCCCTAACAGTCTTGCCAGTCGGATTTTCGTAGTACATTGAAACGCTGCAACATTCGAAGATGAACAATACGGAATTTGTATTTACTTTGATGGATAATGCAGTGGTCGAAACTGGGGGCGGAGGAAAAAAAGCTCGTCTTCCTCCTCCTTTTTTAATTTATTTACCGCAGAGGTTTTGGCACCAGTATTTATTTTTGTGCCTGCAAAGCATGCCTGTGTACCGCTACATATATTCGACGGCAGAAGTTAGTTGTGGCTGCACCTACAAACATTTTTCAGAACTTCCACTTATTTTGCACTCGACTCTAAGCCACAGGTGGATTACAAAAACCGGAAAAAAAGTGCGGCTTAGATTCGAGTAAATACTGTAGTCCCCAGAGTCTAATGGAACCGCCACCAGCTTGCCTCTCTTCCACAGTAAAGATGTCAGTGAGCTGTTCCCCTGGAAGACGATGGGTTTGTGCCCTCCCCTTGGCATGATGAAGAAGGTATCGGGATTCATCAGACCAACCGTGCAATGCTTCGCCACTGCACCCACGTCCAGTGCCAGTGATCATATGCCCTATTCAGTCACAGGTCGTCGTGTTAACTTTGGCACATGCATGGGTCATCGGCTGCGGGTGCCTGCCATTAGGACTGTTCGGTGAACTGTGTGTTCAGACACACACACACTCAACCCAGTGTTAAAGTCTCATTAGTTCTGCCACAATTCGTTGCTGTCATGTTTTACCAGTCTGCCCAGCCTACGATGTCCGATATCTATAATGAGGGGTGGTCGCCTAACCGCACAACATGTGGACACGGTTTCTCCTTGATTTCACCTTATGTTGAAGGCACTCACAACAACACTCCTTGAATGCCCGACAAGTTGCACAGTTTCTGAAATGCTTGTGCTGAGCTTCCAGGCCATCACAGTCTGCCCTCACTCAAACTCAGTGTGTGCTGTATCTGCAGTGGAAGAGAGAAAATGCAAACAATATTCCTCATTCTGTTTTTATTGGGAAAAGCCAATAAACAGGAAAATTGCTGATGTTGACAAAGTAGTCTAAACAAAACACAGTGTAAGCAAGAAACAAAGTATGGATCTCACTTGGATCTTATAACAGAAGACTAACAAAACACAGTGCTTTCCTCACAAGTTTCTTGCTCTAGAAAATCCACAAAAGAAAAGATGGAAAAAAAACTACTAGAGAGTGGTTGGCACAGCAATACCACAAAGCTGTTGAGGGAGGCTAGACCGCTGTTACACAACTCTCTTGAGTCAAAGTCCCAATTTAACATTCCTGATGACCCGGGATTAGCAGACGTGGCACATGGATGTTTTGGTCGGGATGGCAGATCCCTGAAAGTCCAGGCGACATGTCAAACTGCCTACTGGCTGATGGTGCACCATTTTAAAAGGCCTATTGGTGGATGGGTCTTGTCTATTTTTGATCACAAGAGTGGCGTAGGAAAATAGTTTGCTTGTTGATTGTAACCTGTGGCACTGTTGCTGATCTGTGATGCTCAGGTAGTGAGTACTGGTGGCCGTTGACTGAGACACGAGGCTGTGTATTTGTCTCTGGCAGCAGCCTCGATCGTACTGTAAACATCTGCTTTGGTTTCATTTGCTGTTATGAAGGCATCCTGTATTTCTGGTCTGTCATACAGGATGCCAATGTCGTAGGCGGGTGGTATGGACGCTGCAGATTGCACACATTTCCCATGGTACACACTAACAGTAAGCTCACTGTTACCATACACACTGTTTGTGTGCCTTATTAGCAGTCACTCCTCGCCAGGTGACACTGCTGTCACCTGGTCGGGTTTATATTGATAGTATGTTGATGGCCAAAATGTTCTGGTTGAGCAGAGTAGGTGTAGATATGTTTTGATGTTAGTTTTTAACTGTGTATGCAGAACTGAATATAATCTTTCTTAATACGAGGGTAATCCCAAAGATAAGGTCTCCTATTATTTTTTTTAAATAAGTACATAGACCTGTTTTTCGTCATAATCACCATTTCTGTCGATGCATTTTTGTAGACGCTGTGACAGTTTTTGTATGCCCATGTCATACCAGCTCGCCGCCATGCTGTTCAGAAAGTTACGAACCTCTTCTTTCACCTCATCGTCGGAGCTGAGTCGCTTTCCGGCCAAATGTTTCATCACCCGTGACAACTGAGTCCAGAAAGTTGTCCCGTTTGGCTGCAAGGCGGTGAAGAAATGTGCAGGAAACATCAACTCGTTGCCGCATGTGACCCTCAGTCAGCATGCATGGCACCCATCTTGCACACGCCTTCCGGTAGTTCAATGTTTCCGTTAAAATTCTGCCAGCGGTGCTTCGGGAAACCTCAGAAACCAATGTGCAGAGATCACCCAGGGTGATCCACTGATCTTCATGCGTGCTTTGCGCAACCTTCAACACTGTCTCCTCATAAATTGACAGTGTCTCGCCCCTTTGTTCGTCGTGAATTTCGGTCCAGCCAGCTGCAAACTCTCTGCACCACTTACGAACATTTTTGACATCCGTGCACTACTCCCCATACATTTCCGTCAATTGACGATAGATTTGAATCGCCGCAGTGCCCTTTGCATTAAAAAACCGAATAACTGCACACAATTCGCACTTGGTGGTAACATCCAAAGGGAGCTCCATTCTCAATGGCTGCCAAGCCAACACTGAGCGCCTCAGCGTGGCATGCGCATGTTTACACAGAGCGCCTAAAGCACTATTCATAACAGTGTGACCATCTGACACACAAACAGAGTTCTGTACTTTAAAAAAAAGGAGACCTTACTTTTGGGATTATTCTCGTAAGATAAAAGTAAAACTGCTTTTCTTGTACTCTGTGTGAACCACCTCCCAACTGGGCAAAAATTGAACTACACTTAAAGTGATCTCTGAATGAGAATAATGTTAAGGATTATAATGATTTAGCATGCACCTAAATGAATGTCTTTTCCAGTGTTTCGAAATGACAGTTGACAATTATAGTGAACTGAAACTGTCCTGTCAAGGACAGTGTCGATGTGCATGATGTTGTAAAACCTTTCTACTGTATACTGAAAGTTAAGATATTAGAATATGGGATTTGTTTTGAAAGTTTACAAGGAGCACTAAAAGTATTGTTGCAAACTGTAGACCATCCTCCCTATTCATTTATCATTCTTTTTGAGCGTTAACTTGCATATTATTTTGGAAATCTGGCAATTATCTCAATAAACATAAGTAAAGCAACAGTGTTAATGTTGTTTGATTCCAACAATGCTTTACTAGGCATTAGATGTGGAATTATTTATTGTCATACATTTGTCAGATGAAGCAGGCTCTTGTGTAACCAGCACTGACAGTTAAGCTATTACCTAATTCTTGAAATATCTTTATTTGATGCACTTGAGAATGTTACATCCAGTTAGTTTCAATTAGTTAATATATTTGTAGTTTTGTGTTATCGTTGACAAAACTCCACAGATTACTTATTGTCATGCAGGACACAAATATATGCCTTCAATTTTTTTTTATTCTTTTCACTTTCCAGAACTTGACTTCTACCAGACATTTTCGAGGGAACCCACAGGTGGCGTAAATGGTGGAATGTCCCTGAGTGTAGGTAGTGGTGCTGTGTTCCAGAACAGCATTCAGTCTTCTGCGTCTACAACTGCTACAGGGATAACTTATGGGCATGTACGGAGCAGCAGTGGTGAAAGCCAAAATATCACCTTGGGTGATAGCACAGGTGGCCTGAAACGGGCACAGTCTAGCAGCAGCCTGTCTGACCACAGCAGGTACCTACAAATGTTTATTTTGTATCATTATGCACAGAATTTGAAGATTTATGCCCTACATTTTTGGTGAAGTGTACGATAATGGGAGATTCAAGACAGATCACAAATGTGAGTTTTAATGTAGTAACTTCTGTGCAGATTGATTGTTGTTTTAACAGGGAGATGTGTGACAGCTACCTCAATCCCATTTTTTTTTTTTTCTGAGAGTTGATCATTCATTGTTCCAGTAAAAGTGAGGTTGTAGCCTTAGTTTCGGAATTCTCTTAATCAGCATTTGCAAAACCAAGAGATTCCTTGCCTGTCCTTAATATTCAACAGCTTTTTCTCAGTGCTCTGTTGGGGTCTGTCCAGACTCACTCAGTAGCTTAGCAATGAACAGTAGTGTGATTCTTATTGAACAGGCTTAACATGTTCAGTTACAAGATGTGTCGTGCTGTTTGGTTACATAAATGCACACCAGTGCTCCAACAAGTTTCCTGAGTGGAAGATGTGTGGGGTCTTATTCAGTGACAGTTGTTTAGTCCAACTGTCTTTGTGTTGCTAATGGGTACTTACTACCTTGCATGCAGTCATTCTAAATTGATTTAAGGTTTCCTTTAAACAGCTACTTAATGTAACTTTGTCATTGGGTTGATTGATCTCAGTGTCCAGAAAATGCCTCATACTCGTAACGTTTTAGACAGCAGATCAGGAAGATTGCTTATGACGTAACTGACCTGGTTTTCATAGCCTCTCCACAGTGCCATCAATCTCAGTCGCATCAAAGCTGGAAGTTCATATAAGTGTGGAATGGTGGTGTTTAAAAAAGTACATGACACCAGCAGTTTAGTTGGCATTAACACACACACACACACACACACACACACACACACACACACACACACAAGCACACACAAACACAGTGACACAAACTAAAAAAAAGTCACATTTATGTGTAATCAACACAATTTACATTTAGCACAGTCCTTGAGAGATTCGTTTTTAAGTCAGCCGTTACTAACACACATAACTTGAGTCCAGCAATAGCTATTGTCAATGACTATAACATTATACACTCCTGACACTTACAACAGTAGCACACAGAAAGATTGTTCATTATTATTACATACAGAAGAGAATCAAAAATAATTAAAGTTTATGAGTTCCATGGTTTCCGGTGAATATATTCTTGTGTACAGAATGTACATAATATAAATCTGAGTCAAATAATGAGAGCATGTCTGATTTAAATGTTACTTGTTAGCTCACTTCATGTGGACTGACTGAGATTGTCTTATAAAGACACTCTCAAGAACATACTATTATTTCAGAAAGTATAATACTTTAAAATTAGGATAAGTTGGAATTCACTGTTTTTGATGAACCATGAGAATTAATATGATTTTAGTTTGTAGAAAATGTCGTTAGAAGTTCAGAAAGATGCATGGAATATTATGCTTACACCAATAGGAATCCTCTCATATGAATGAGCACAATGTTGTGAAACATATTAATTTACATTAAAGTACTAATTAGTGAGATAATTAACTAATACTGTATGTTATATTGTACAGAAAAATTAAAGTAACAAAAGTCCGCAGTCAGAGTTGAAAATCTGGTAGTGGTTGCTACGAAATCTGCGATAGGAATTGACAGTAGCCACAAACTTTGATGTTAATTATTGTGTAAGTTTCCAGTTTCCAGTAATTTACAATACTTTTATGAGAAATGGGAATGCCTAACAACTTCAGTTAACTGTGACTTTTAATTAAATTGCCCTAATAAAAAGTAATTACAGAAATGGAATCAGAACACTTGAAATGACAATGTGAACCATAAATTCAAGTTCAATTTGGTCTGAAGAATAACTTGAAATTTCTAAGTGTTATGTGTCACCTGGTAAACGTCTTGAAAAGAAGATGAAAGTAATCAATAAATTTGGTTAGTTTTGTGACTGGAAAATAATAGCAGATGGAAAGAATCCACCTGCTTTGTCACAAGCTCATTCTCCATTTGTTTCATCATACCCGTGTCCACTGAAGCAATTACAGTGTCGAATGCACAAATGAGTGAGAAAACAAGATGTTTTGCTCAACTCTACATGTACGACTATACACATATACATGTAACTCAGCACTTGTTGGTTGCAGTGCAGTTGATTGCATTTGTCTTGGTGTATCACTGCTAACCTGCTTAATGAAATCCATAAATGACTTTTCTCACAGAAAGGCAGCATTTTGTTGTAAGAGAAGTCTGTGATGTATGTATTCTATTATTTGAAGAACAAAACACTCAGGATCACATTTTAATGAACTGCCATTACCAGTTTTTGCTGAATTGAGCCACATTCAGATTTAACACTGCAATGCAGGAGTTTTTCATATTCACTGGTGCGAGCAGTGTGCTTATTTCATTGTACACACTTTGCCTCAAGACTTCAACTCTTGGAATATATCTCTTGCCTTCTTGGCTATGTGGTCTTTCTGGACTTGTTATCCTTAATAAGATTTGAACTATTAGGTCTTTCTGATCGGTGAATGCCCCTGTGTCGGTGTCACCCTTAAGAAATACAGTGGTTATATCCGACTGTGACAACATTCAAGTCACATTTGGATGACAGTGGTGAGTAGTATAAATGTAGGGTTGACAGCATTTATTCGAATCACAAATACAGACAAAAATTATCACTGTTTAGTCATAAATAACGAAGTTATTTATTTGAATGGTTATTTATTTACACAAATGTAAAATATATTTGTTTCCTATTTGTGAATAAAAGGGAAAAGAATGAAAGATAATTTTTAGATTCAGAAATATTTATTCCTCCAATTCTCTTTCAATTATAGTGTGGATGTACTTTTTGATCTTTTAGATTACTTTTCAGAACAGTTCCTTTTCTTAAAAATATTTATCAGATCTTCGAAAGATTTGCCATTGTGGCATATGAAAAAAACATATTCTAGCGATACCAGGTAAAGTAGTGTCATGTTATCTCTTCTGAAAATCACCATTACTTCAGGATAGTGGTCTAAAACCTTCAAAATCATGGTATTCTTAAGCAAAAAACAGAAATCAGGTACTCTGCTCTAGTTTTTTGGCACATAACTTTGTGGTTCCTTGTAAGTTGCGTCTCTTGAATCTGATTCAAAATCATTTTATGAATTAACTTTTTCTGTCACAACTTCCATTTCAGGCACCCCACTCGATTTCTGCAACATATCTTGGTCTACTATATGTCTGAAGTCGTAAGCTCTCCGTGACCATATACAGCACTGTAGGTGAACAATTTGTTTTTAATTTGTGGGCACGATAGCGCTGCAGTAGCTGCTTGTCTCTCATTGGTGTAGAAAGGTGAAAAAAGTCTTCAAATCATCTGTTTCTCAACAGTTTCTCAGTAGGAAGTCACCCATGTGCTGCAATATTTAAGAGGAATTTTCTCCTGTTTTTATGCCTCTGAGTTGAGTCCTCAAGCATGGAACTAAAATTCCAAAATACATATTTTTTCACATTGCAGTATATCCAGAGCTTCATCAGTAGGGCCTGAACATGCTGTTGATGGTTTAACATACGTAAACTCATCCTCTCTTGTGGAATTTTAAAATGCAAAAATTCTACGTAACTGGATCAGCTTATCTTGGGTTAAATAAATTTGTTTCATTGCATTGTAGAAACCATTACATTTTGTGTCTCCAGGCTTACTCACGGCTTGTCCTAAGCACTTTCAATTGTTTCGGAGCAAATTGGTTGTCCAGTATTATTCCACCGAGTCTTAGGTTTTTGCTCGGTTCATTAATGCTATGAATTCTTAATTCTCATTGTGGTTTTGAAGGACTGTTTAGTATCACCTGTGGTTCACAAGTACGCTCACTTTGTGTGCAATGCATTGAATTGAATACGAGATAGATTTGATAAATATTTTCTGGGAAATGGAAATAATCCATCAAGTATTAAATTTACATCGTGCTATTTCAGTGACACCTATTTGTGATTTTTTGCTGTGACCATACAATGGTAAGGAGGTGTAAGTCCCTTAAACATGAATGAATTTTTAAACACAGGCTTAAATAATTAAAATGTTTTGTGGGGAGGGGATTTTTCCCTTCCATTGAGGTGCTCCAGATTTGACAAAGGATTTAATGGGAATGCAGTCTTTCAAGAGCTTCTAAAGTCACTATTGATTAAACACAGTTTATATTAAATATTTGTTTACTTGATATATACATATCATATCTGACATCATCTCAGTCTTTGTGAAATACTGCAAACTGTTTCAACTTTAATTTTTGTTACCTTCACTATGAGTATAATTAGGGAAGAGTGCCTGAACACCCCTAACTCTATTTATGTTCAGTAATAAAAGGAAAAGTACATTCCCTTATTAAACAAGAGATGTAAATGTGTGCATTTTACCAATCTTATCACACTGTCGAATGCTGTTTGGTCTCTGTGCTCACGGATGGTGTGTTTCTACATCTTAAAGATGATGTCTGTTCAGATTTTGTGCTAGTGGCATAAGAGTGGCGCTAGTAGTGTCATTATGAGTATTCAAATCAGGTGGGCTTTATATTGTAATGGTTAGTTACCTGTAACTTTGGACATGGTGAGTTGATGTTAGTCAAGAACGTCTTTAAGGCAACAAAGTGCCATTATTAACACCTCATTGAATTTGAACAAGCTCATGTAATAGGGCTACGAGAAGCTGGATGTTCCTTCTGCGATACTGGCAGAAATGTAGAGGTGGTCAGGAGAATGTGCGATCGCGAGAAGACCAGACTCTGGACAGCCACACGGCTCTAGCAAGAGGAAAGACATTTGTGTTTGGCACATGGCTCTGACACATCATGCTACATCTGCAGTAGCAAGTTGAGCAGCAGGTGGCATCACAGTGACACAATGGATGGTTACAAATTGGTTACTTCAAGGATAGCTCTGAGCCAGACACCCTGTAGTGTGCATTCCACTGACCCCAACGTGTTTTATGATGAAAACTGGATTTGTCCTGTCTCAATGCCAGTGAGGGCTGAGTGTTTGTTAGGAGGTGGCCAGCCTCTCTGTGCACTGGACCTACACATGGAGTTATTGTCTGCGGTGCAATTTTGTTTGATAGCAGGAGCACTCTCATTGTTATCTCAAGCACCCTGACTGCAAATTTATATATCACCGTTCATGAACAGCATACCAGGGGGTGTTTTCCGACAGGACAATGCTCGCCCACATATAGCTATTGTAACCCAAGACGTTCTACATACTGTCGACATGTTGCTGCGGCTTGCTCGATCACCGGATCTGCCTCGAATCAAGTACATATGCAGCTTCATCAGAAAGCTTCACTGTCATCAACAAACATCATTAACAGTGCCTGTATTCACTTAACAAGTGCAACAGACTTGGAGCTCCGTCTTTCAAACTGAGATTCATTTCATTTCTCTACATAAATTATATTCTGGTATTGCAATTTTTTGCCCCATTAGTGTATAATGTCATTAACAGTGGTGTAACTTGTGAATTTACTGTTGAAAATTTGTTTTGTTTTGAACAGTTTGTTTACACATTTTAGATCTTGCTGTATCTTAATTGTGATTTTTAATAATATAATTGTCTTCTCAAGCCCATTTTTGTCTTCTCAAGCCCACCTCAAGGGAGTCCGAAGCCAATAACACGACGGAAGAATAAACCTGCACCAATACCACCAGCTGCTGTGAGTCGGGAGCACCCAGAAAAGCCACCACGACCAACTGTGGCACCACCACCAGTGGTTTCAACGCTGCCACGGCCAGCTAAGAAACCGTTGTTACCAGAACCACCTCCGCCACCACCGGCGACAACCGCCTCCAGGCGGAGCCTCGACCTAGAACATGCAGCGCCATTGGCGCAGCCCGAGGAGGTGACACCTCCGCCCGTGACGGAAGTGTCGCAGCCTCTGTCTGCTACTGGTGGAGGCCACACTACGACTGTCACTGTCACTGCAGGTAGCATTGGTAAGGTTTCCATCCTTTCGGATCACCAGCTCCACCTGCAGCCACATCTGCAGCACCAACAGCAGCAACAACAACAGAAGGTGACAGTGAATTGCAGTGATAGTAACATGAGCACCCTCGACAGGAAGCACTTGCAGAGACCTGTCGCTGCCCCACGTACCTCTGTAGTCAGTGTAAATACTTCTGTAGACTGTGTCCCTGGCACTGCAGAATCACACACTTTGTTCTCATCATCACCACCCAAATCCATCTCAGAAACGGTGGGTGTAAATAGTTCCACTTCGGCGGATGGAAGTGTGACACTGAGAAAAGTGCCTGTAAGTGACATTTGTGAAAAATCATCCAAACCGGTTGTGCCTGAACGACCTGCTTCCCTGTTGCGGCCACATGCAGCTTCTTTCCGTGCTACTAAGCATTCTGATGGTGATATTTCTTCTGTCGAAAAAGCAAATTCAGAAGTAAGTACTATTGTACCGGTTTCGGGGACTCACTCACCGGGGCAGCAATAATGTAAATATGTGTTGCTTGAGTCTTTGTGGTGTTCCTTGGTGTCTCATGTGATGTTACACTCTGCCTACTTCTGATGATTTTATTGTCATTCAGAGCTTTTAATTTATTTCAGCTTCTTTTGTTTTCCTCTCTCAAGTAATCACACAGCCTTTGCTTCTTATTTATTTCAAAACTTTTTTAATGCTAAACTGAAAAAAAGTCAACAATTATGATTTTAAATAGTTTTGCTAAAATTAAATTGTCTCTTCGTTTTGTTGCTTTACACTATGTTGTCAGAAATGTAAGCAAACAAGGCAGCTGAAGAAAAGACTGTTGACAGTTCCTGAGTAAAAATTAATTAAACTCTATTAGTTCTGCGATTGAATTTGTATGTACGTTTGGTCATATTTGTTTACTGTGGCACCTACCATTGAACAAACTTTGTGTGTTAGCAGTCCCTTTTATTAGTCATTTTCAATTTGCGTTATTATACTTAATGGTATCTGTTTCGATGCTCCATCAGTGTGTTGTATTCTTTTATTAAAACAATGCTTTTATGGAGCTACAGCGTAAACTGCACCAGAAGTAACTGGAAGAGAGCAATGTGTGTGTATTAGGCTGCTATTGTGATTGACAAGTAAAATAGTATGGCGTAGAAGCATATTGGTAGCATTTAGAAAGAACATGCTTTTGAAGACATGACAAGTTAAACAAAACTTTATTGGAGAGCAGGGATAAATTTATTATTTTTGTTTTTCTTTCTGTTTTATGGAAAGAACCCGAAGAAGATAACCTGAAAAACACCACAAATTACATAAAATACAGAAATTTATTTTCATGCAGATTTCTATTTTGTCAGGTCTGGGGATATTTCCAACCTATTTCTTATCATTTTTTGTATTTCTGAACTGAGGAGCTGTTTATTCACTTTAACTTATCTAAGACATTTGCAACTTCGTCTGTTCAACGTTGAATGGGTATAATGACTCAGATACTTTAGTCAGCTTGGCTGTGGCTGTACACCATAAGTGTTAGAATTGTAATTTGTAAAAGACAACTTTTATTACATGCATTTGAGAGGAACCAGGTATTTTGTTTAAAAATGACGAAATACAGTAAGTAATGTATATAGGAATCATAAAAAGTGTTTCTGCAAGTGAAGTTTGAATTAAAACTATAAAAAGAATTAAAGCTCAGAAGTTAGTAGATTTTTATGGTGGTTTAAGTGTGATAGTGGTCCCACTCAATGTTCATTTACTGTGACTGCCTATTCTTGAAAGAAGTTAAAATTTTATTACAAGTAATACAGGACACAGGAAAGTAGGAAACTTCATTGGCAATCACTTTTTCTTTAAATCTGTGTTAACATCTGTGGAGACATCAAAGTGAATTGGCTGTATTGCATCTATCTCTGAAAAGAAATCTCTCTTCTTGACTCTAACAGCAGTATGTTATTTTTATTTGTTTTGAAAAAAAGCCAACATCTCTTTTGCATCAAATAGACTCACTCATTGTTGGAAAATTATGAGAAAAGTACAAAATTTAAAGTTCTTGTACGAGGCTTTCAATGCTTAAACTGATATTACAACATGAAACTTTTAAAATGTTCTTATTATATGGGCAGTATTAGTGTGTGTTTAGCAAATTCATTTTCAGTGCATATCAGCCTGTGCCTGTTAATCACAGCAAGCAATAGTCAGGGTTGCAAAGGTTGGAGGGAGGGAGGAGGGGGGGGGGGGGGCTGCACAGAGAGATGCAGCATTGCCATTTCCTAACAACAATTGTAGCAATTGTGCAGAGCTGTGGCACTGTGGTTTTAAAATCTGCTACTTTTTTGTGTAGAAAATGTAAGACATAGTGTATTCCATAAATGTCTCCTACTTGTTTATATAGTATTTGTCAATTGGCACTGTCAGATACTATGGCTACTTGCAATAGTTCAGTGGAGAATAAATTGCAGAATAACTCACTGTAATTGCAAATTTCATATTGACATTAATCTTCACTGCAGAACTCTCAGAAAGGTACTGAATGTTTGTGGGTGTGGAAGAGTATATAACTCACTGTAATCACATTTTGTTATGGCATTTATTCATTATTTCTTGTTGATAGACTTCTCAGTAAAATTTTGCCTGTTGTCCTGATGTTCTTGTGTAATGAATTCCGTAATGTAAGTGAAGCTTAGTTTTGATTTAGCTAGCATTTGTTTAGTGCACAGAGTAGTATGACATAACTGATCCCTGTGCCCTACATGTTAACTATTTGTGAACCATTAGTTAGTGGCAGGCAAAAAGGAGCATTGAAAGTGACCAGCAAACCCTAATGACAGAAACTGTTTTCCTGTTAAGTAATAAAATATTTCCCAACAGAAATAAAGCACACATTAGTGCATACTGTAGTGATTGGCTGTTGAATATATATTCCAGGTTTACGATGCTTTTGGTTTAAGTTGGTCAGGTGCAGCCTTTGAATTGACCAGGAAATTTTGTTCAGCACTGGAAATTGGCATTACCACTAGCATTGTTGCCAACTTTCTGTTGTTGAACATACCTACATCATAATAGCAGAAACCTAGCAACTTGTTAACACTACTTGTCTTTCGCATTTTTCTCTTCCACCTCCTTCCCTCCCTCTTTCGTGAAATACCATGGTTTACAAACTCTCACTTTTTAAAACTACTGAAATGTTAACGCAAGTCAGTTTCTTCACTCTTTCTAGTTCCTTACTACCACCACTTCCTCATTTCCCCTCCTCCTCCTCTTCCTTTTTTTTTTTTTTTACACCTATTAAGTTCGGCTGCCATCTTTGATGTGTGTTGATATCATATGCTTATTTTTGTGTAAAATAATGTGGGTGACAGCTTTTATAGACAGATGACTTACCCATTATTCTGTCTTTATCTCTTGTACTATCACCTCCCTTTTGACAATGCAATGTCTTGTCACCATTTGCAATCGCCCGCCCTCTCCACCACCATCACCACAACACAGAGAGTTGTTCCTGCTTCAAAACTGATAAGTAGACATTCCTCTTGTGTACCGTGTAATGTATTTTGTTTTGATTTGAACAATAATTTAGTGGCATTCAGTGAAAATAATATGTAAATGTAATGTATGATTTCATCCTTTCATTTTGTGATCTGTCGGGGAACACTGGTATCACAAATGTAAATTTTTGTCAGCAATTCAGGCATGTAATGGTACACACCTGTGTTGTGTTTGTGTAGCAATACTTCAACGATTATATGTATGCATGATTTTCTGCCTTATGATTGTTGGATGATTAAGATGCATCAAAAACTATAAAAGTGTCCATAACCTGTTTTTGGGGAGTATTGTTGTTGTCTCATTCAAATCCTCTTTGATTTAGCCAGTTCCTGAATATGTAGTCATTTTTCTTGCAGTATTACTTTCCAATGACAAATGGTCTAAATCGTGTGTGTCTAGATCTGCAGAATTAGAATGTTACTCGTGTTGAAGGAACTAAAAAGCTTTGAATTTTATTCCACTTGTTTTTATTTTTCATGACCTTTGAAAGCCATGGTATTCACTAGCTTCAATTGATGCTTTCCTCACAAACTCTCCCCCCCCCCCCTTTCTCTCTTTCTTTCTCACCTCCCCCTCTCCCCATTCCTCTCTCTCCCAAGTTGTCATTTCAGTACAATGAAAGAAGCTATGACACATCATTTTTAATTGTATTGTACTGATTGAATATGATTGACTGTCTTGAAGTCAATCTTAAAGATGAATAATGAATCTGCTCCTTACACAGTACTGGGACTAGTCTCGAATTTTCAAATGTTTTTTGTTACTAGTTTCTATACATGTTTTTCGTTGGAGATACAATATATAGATGAGGAAAGAAATAATTGAGGCACAATATATAGATGAGGAAATAAATAATTGTAGTTTTTTTTCCCTGCAGGTTTGAAGACTGAAATGAGTAATGTGCTGTGTAATATTAAAGAAAAGGCACTCACTCACAGCAGATATCATAGAGAACTATGTCATGTTTTATTAGAAATTTGGTCAGTTATGTTGCCATCACAAATTTTTCCTCAGGTCCAGTGCATAAATTTTAGTAATTGATTATTTTTCTTGCAAAAAAAAAAAAAAATGTAGTGTATTTGTGTGTGCCTCTTAGGTTGTTGATAAAATCTGGTGTACTTCCATAGTAGTTTGCAGAGTGACATATTTTGTTTTAGGGCCACTGTGATGGACACATCACAGCTGCAGAAATTAATGTATAAGTAAGTTTTTTTTCCTGTGTAAATACAGGTTATGTCCCATCACTGACCTGAAATTACAGAAGTCACTCATTTTGTGACGATTGTCATTTATTGTATATTTATGGCATTATGAGCTCAGTACTTCAGAAAAGAAAGACTGCAAATAAAAGAATTTAAAATGATATCCAGATGGTATGCTTATTTGGTATTAATTTTGACTAAATCAGTTTAATGAGTACTGCCCTGTTTATGACATACTTCATTTGTATGTTTCCAGATATGTTATTTGATGTTGTGTTGGGTGTGACAGAAATATAGATTTTATTTATTGTATATATTTAAAATGAAGAAAGCAGTTAGTCTGCATGGTAGCTATATTAATGTATCTAAGTCTTCAATAACAGTAAAACAAACAGATCTTCCTAATGTATAATAATTTTAACAATAGTGTTCTTTGAAATCTCACAAACTGATTTGCATTTGGTACTTTATATTAGTGCCATAGGGCTCCATATATTAACTGGTAAATAAAAGAATTTCACTGCCTCATTACTTAGACTTCCATGGCACTTTCTCAAAATTATCATCAGCATTTTGTTATTACTTGTTGTGCTCGGTTCCTTATATGTCTGTTTTCCTTTTCTTTTGTTATTATTGTAGTTACTATTTGCATTTTTTTGTAAATACACTTTGCTTGTTTTACACTTGTGAGTATTTCATTTATTCTGTTGAGTATAGTTTTGCACGCTGCATTCATGTTAGCTTTGTAGCAAAAGTGTGTTATTCAGCTTTTGTTTGCTGTTAATTTGTATTGTTTCTTATGTTGCTATTAAACTCTTGTTTTCCTGCTGTAAATTTGGATTACATTTCTTTCCTATTACAAATGTGATATGTCCTCTTTACCCTTGTTGCACAAAATGTTGTTGCCTTGGGATCACATTGGTTATGTTGTTAAAGTTTTGTGTAAAGTATCAGTGTGCCAGCACTGCATGCAGGCATTTGTTGTTGGCTCTGGTTATCTATTGCAAACAAAGAAAAACAGATCAGAGGAAAAACTTCTGCTTGTGAGTGCTCCTACAATACCATTTTGTAGATTGTATCAAGCATCATGACTGGAATGGAAAACTTCAGAGCATTTATACAAAAATATTATGATAAGTTAGCATGGGATAAAATAGAACAAAAATGACAGTTAAAAAAAGGGGACAACCAAGCAATGAAGGAAAAGAACTTGTAATTTTAAAGAATTCTGGTAATTTTTCATTGTTTTACTTTAACATTAAATTTTTTGTAATTTTGACTGGTAAGAACTGACGCCTAACAAAAAATTTTACTTTAGGCCACTGCTATAGAATAATACTGCAGCAGTAAAATATAAATGAGAGTAACGCCAAAATACAACTTTAGTTGCAAAAAGAATGCATCATTTACAACAACAAAACACAGTGCGCACCTAGTGTCTGTCGATAGCAAAATGTGTCAAAGGCTTTAGGATGAAGAGTAGCCAATACTTTCAAACACAAACTGCTTTCGATGAGTACGATGATGTGAGAAGATGTGAATGGGTCTTTGAGAAGTGTTAATTTCAAAGTAAATTTCTTTGAACGCAACATGAATTAAGTTACATGTTAAAATGTGCAATGAATTTCTTAAATCACTGAGTATTTGACACTCATTCAAAACAACACTATGAGGAACAACCACTTGGAAAAATTTTACTGGCATGTTTGTGTTTGGTATATCTCATAGGATAACATACGCTCAAGATCAATATTATATGTGAAAGCTTAGCTTTTCTTGTAGCTACATGTATGTATGTAAATATAAACCAATAATTTTTCCTATTTCTGTGTTCATACAACACCATGTGTCCTATGAACTGGCTGGCAACATCACATGATTATGTGAGCTAGGATTGGCTGACAAAAGTGCAGTGCAATCTCGACTTCAGCGCTTCAGAAACTACTGCGCTGTATTGTGTACAAAATCTTTACATCCAAGAATTGATAAGTTCTACAGCTCAAAGGGAGAGTAAATTGTCACTTAACAGGTTGAAAGTGTATTTCCACCTGGGAAAAAGTGTATTTTTAACTGGGAAATCCAGATTTTTTTTTTTTTCTGTCTACATACATATACTGAAAATGTTTTTGAGTAAGAGTTATGTTGTGTACATTTATCAAGTAGTGTTCAAACTGTTGCTGTATCTTCATCTTAGGTTTTCCCTCTCAGCTGATGTGTTATTTTCTGTGGGCAAATAAATATATGAAATTAAATTAATTGTTTCTACAGATAATTATAATTTTTACAATTTCATTCTTAAATATTATAAATTATGCAAACATCTCAGTTTGAAGAGCAATGAGAGGGTAATTAGGAAGTGTAAACCTGGACAGCAATAAGAGTCAAGAGGAAAGTGGTATTTACTGAACTATGTCTGTGAGCAACAAAATAAGCATTACATAGAATATGGAAGGTCTTAAACAAATGTAAAAGAAGGGAGGCTTGCGAGGTAGGATAACAGAACACATCAGAACCAGCCAATCTCCCCCCCCCCCCCCCCCCCCCCCCCAAAAGGAAATTTGTTAGTGCTTCACTGTGCAGGATATTTGTGTGTTGCTGTGCTCAAGCACATCCCTTTGTGAGTTAGTCAGTAGGAATGCAGTAAAATTCCACTTGTGGAAAGCATGATGGAAGGAACTGATATGTTTGAAGAAATCATTTTGGAAATTTGTCAAGACTTACTGAAAAAATGTGAAAGGGGAGGGAGGAAAATCTAGAATGTTGTTAATGCTTACAGCAATTGACTTATACAATACAGTAAAATAATTTGCAATAACAGTACCATGCTGAGTTGCATAACTGTGGGAGCTCAACTGGCAAAAAAGTTGTGGGGCCTAACATTGGCCAATATAACTATGCTGATAATTTAGATTAAAGATAAATCAAACCAAAATATATTTACTCATATCTATTGAATGAGACCCACGGCAGAGGACAGGAGGTGGAAATAAGAGCAGCACTTTTAAAACTTGTAAGTAATATCACGTGTAAAAATACACTTCATTATTTCAGGTGCTTAATATGACACAGTAAGTCAGTGTTGTTGAACTAATGCCCAATAACTGTAGTTCCTTTGCATTCCCATGTTTAGATTTGCATGATTGCACTTTTCACATTTCATTATATTGAAAATGCTAACCACTCTATGTAATCCAAATAATGCTATGACATTTCCTGGGGCTAATTTATGTGATATAAATAAGCGAAAATTATTGGTGGATGATTGCATGTACTTTTCCTCCTTTTTTTCCCTATCCCAGCTTGGACGGCTTATAGTAGATAATTTCTTTCAGGCCCAGTTATTTTATTTAAATGTTGATAATTTTCATTTAGCGGAGATGCTGAGTCGCGATAGGCACAACAAGAAATAGCTTTTGGCCATTAAGGTATCTGTCAGCAATACACACACACACACACACACACACACACACACACACACACACACACACACACACTCATGCAAACGCAACTTGCTTACACACTGCCAGTGTAATTTCAGTTACCTGCGACTGCAGACGTGTGTGTGTGTGTGTGTGTGTGTGTGTGTGTGTGTGTGTGTGTGTTGCTGACAAAGGCCTTAACGGCCAAAAGCTGTTATTGTGTGAATCTTTTTATTGTGCCTATCGTGACTCAGCATCTCCACTCTACAGTGAGTAGCAACTTTCCTTCTGTAATATTGTTACATTACATCTTGGATTTTCCATTGGTTAAATTCCATGTACATATTCTTGAGGCTCTTGCACATACAGAGGTCTCCTGACATGATTTTTTGTTTCACATAAATGTGAAAGGAATGCAAATCATAAATTTCTGTACTTAATTGTTCTGTGGCCATAAAAGGCTTTTGATACCATACGTACACATACTGTATGCATGATTTTAAGGTATTGTGGCTTAGATCGCTGCTCTCCTACATACCATATTTTACAGACTATAAAATGCACCTTAATTTTTAAGCAATTAAAAAAAAATGTTTTTGCCTTTTTTATTGTTAGATTGCAAAGCCAGACTAAAACGAAATTCTTAGTTTATAAAACCGAACTGACCTTTAAAACTAATGGAAATCATCATCTGAACTTTCTTGTTCTTCTTGTTCTTCTTCGCCCTCTTTGTATATAGGATGGTCTTCAGTGCCATCGGGAGCTTACTTATTCCACACTTCTTGAAAGATTTAACAAATAATGTCTTCTCTCATTCTAGACCACGATTGTTTTATCCACTGACGCACTTGTTTGATTGTAGGTTGTTTTAAAGCTCCCATCAGTGTGAATTTATGTTAGGTACCTTCTATCATCCATTTGTTCCATTCCTAGGTTTCTTTCATCATCCATTTGTTCCATTCCTCTCTCACACACAAACTGTAAATGGTTTATTTATTGAGACATCAAGAGGTTGCAGTTGTGAAGTAAGTGCTCCCAGAATAATAGCAAACTGTCTCGATTTCTGTTTCACAGAATTTTTCTAGTGACTACGAAACAGTTAGTACAAGAAGAGAACTGTTCTTCAATAAAGCACCTTTCCTTCTCTCCCACACTCTGTTAATCCATAATATCATGCCAGCCTCATCCATCTGACCCTTGTATGTTAACACCACCATATGACGGTATTTCTGAAGTTTTTGGCATTGTTTTGCACATAAAAATGATCATCGGATCATCAGCACAACATGGATGGGCAACAGTGTAGTGCATTTTTTCATATCCACTTATTTTTAAAGTTATCTAAATAAAATAGAAAGAAACTTCCACATGGGAAAAATATATTAAAAACAAAGATTCCAAGACTTACCAAGCGGGAAAGCGCCGGCAGACAGGCACATGAACAAAACACACACACACAGAATTACTAGCTTTCGCAACCGATGGTTGCTTCTTCAGGAAGGAGAGGGAAAGACGAAAGGATGTGGGTTTTAAGGGAGAGGGTAAGGAGTCATTCCAATCCCGGGAGCGGAAAGACTTCCCTTAGGGGAAAAAAAGGACAGGTGTACACTCGCGCGCGCGCTCACACGCACGCACACACGCGCGCACACACACACACACACACACACACACACACACACACACACACACACACACACACACACACACGCACACACACGCACACACACACGCGCACACACACACACACACACACACACACACACACCCATCCGCACATACACAGACACAAGCAGACATATTTAAAGGCCTTTAAATATGTCTGTGTGTGTGTGTGTGTGCGTGTGTGCGTGTGAGTGTACACCTGTCCTTTTTTTCCCCTAAGGGAAGTCTTTCCGCTCCCGGGATTGGAATGACTCCTTACCCTCTCCCTTAAAACCCACATCCTTTCGTCTTTCCCTCTCCTTCCTGAAGAAGCAACCATCGGTTGCAAAAGCTAGTAATTCTGTGTGTGTGTTTGTGTGTTTTGTTCATGTGCCTGTCTGCCGACGCTTTCCCGCTTGGTAAGTCTTGGAATCTTTGTTTTTAATATATTTTTATAGTTACCGTTTTTAGCATATTTCATGGCAACAGTTCTGTTACTCGGCACATCAAATGTTAGAGGAGTTTTGTCCATATTTGCTATTTGTCTTAGTTCCACATTGGTTTTCTTTCGATGTTGAATAATAAAGTGGTGGGAAGATAATATTTTTTTCTTCATACTCTTGAGGTGTTTTTTAAAGATATTTTGGGTTTGGTTCGCATGCTAGGTCCATGAAATTTCGTAAACCTGTAGCACCAACCAACTCCACCCTTAAAATCTGTTAAGTTCCACTGTAGCACTAGCTTACGATTGTGTATTTGACTCATTTTTGTATTAATTTCAGTACCATTTTGATGGTGTCCTTGAATCCGTTTCAATATTTCATCTTCTAGTTTTGGCCATTTTGCATTCAGTCCTCTATTTTCCCATTTAGTCTTCCACATTTTATTTCAGTTCTTCTTTACTAGCCCACCAACAGCAAATGTTTGGTGCTAGCCCCCACCCACCCCGCCCCCATGTTGGTGGAGGGCTGAAATGCCACTCAGCTGCTGTGTTTCCTTGTTGCTCTCCATATGCTATTGCTTTTTGTCTATAGCCCACATCTTATGAATAGCTTTTTCTTTTTTTCCCTACGAAACTAGCTACTAACAAAAATATTTTGCTGTTACCAATAACACAAATCACTTTCAGTTCTAGTTCACTGGCACCCTAGACTGTAATGACGCATAGGCTAGACAGAATTTTGGGTTGTGAATACACACAACATGTTTGTCGCACAGGTGCACTGCTGCTGGCAGTTAAATCTAGTGTTGGCAGATAGAGACAGCTTTCCTTTGGCACTGGACATATGGCTGTTTTTAAGACTGACAGGAATTTTAAATCACACACACTACATTTTCACATTACTTTCGAGTGTAAGATGCACCTTAATTTTGGAGGCAGTTTTTGAAGAAAGAAGTGCTTTGTATAGTCCATAAAATACAATAGGTAGTTATCTCCCAGATGAGACAGAAATGCTGGCCATTACTAACCTTCAGGAGGCAAAATATTTAGAATCACTGCTACACAGGTGTAAAAGTAAAAGTGACAACACTATCCTAGGTTTTGAAACTGTCAGTTCATTCCTCAGTAAGTAGAGGAGGATAGACTGAGGAAGATAATAAAGGAAAGACAGGTCACTCACAGACTCCAGGCTGAGAGGGACTCATCTGTGTTGAAGGTGAGGGTAAACAAAGATCAGTTTGATGAGGGTATCGATGAACAGTACAGTTGTAACTGTTATTAGTCAGAGGCTCTAATTTAATAGTAGTATCCAGCACATGAGGGATAACAAACATGCTTGAAAATTTGTACGTCAAGCTCAGTACTAGCAGTGTAAGCACTATAATGGCAAGCTCAGAAACACCTTGCAGAGCATTAGCATAAATTCAAATACATTGAGTGCACAGGCAGAAAATCAAAAGCTCTGGAGCCTGACCAGCTCGGTTGGAGTTGATTTGTTTGAATAAGGTTGTAGAGGGTAAGAAACAGAGGGTCAGCATAGATTAAAAAGTTTGGCGAACATGCTGTCATCCCTGACCTGCAGATAGTAGCAAGATATGTAGATATGGGTTCTGCACAGATTGATTGCCTGAGCCACCAAAGGCAAGTACATAAACATTTTTACAGCATTACAGCAGAAAAATGTGCACTCAGAAATGAGTGGCAGCTAAAAGAAGCAGTTGGATTGATACCCGAGGGATTTGTTTGTGAGCTGTGGAGCAATAGGTTTTTAGCTGATTTTTGAACTCCAGCTAACTATTGACATGGTTTTCAGTTTCAGGCTGACATAATTTAGCATTTGAAAAAAGAGGACCAGCTTATTTTCACCCATAATTGCATTATCATCATCATCTTTGTAGTGACCAACTGGGATCACATAACTTCAGTTCCTCTTCTTTGTTATTTTCTATTTTTCCAGAACGCCTCAATCTTTTCCCCATGTTATCTCTTTTCTTTATTCTGTCCATGTTGTCCCTGATGTCTTATTCCTTCTGCCTTAAAAGTCTTCTAAATTTAGTATTTTATTCTTCGAAACATTTCTTTCTGTTATTTCTGATTCTTTGATGTTGTGTCTTTAGTTCTTTTCTTATTTATGTAATCCATGCTATTTTCCAGAAATACACTGTCTCAGAGAAGACTGCCTGGAAAACACACACACACACACACACACACACACACACACACACACACACACACACACACACACACAATCATCTTGCTAATGTAACAGCAGAATAACATCACAAAGTTAACACCAACCCTGCAGCTGAAAGTATTGAGTTGGTTAACTGTGTATATGCATGGTAGTCAGTTAAGCTGTTCATAACTGTGTTATAATGCTTGTCTTAATGTAAAATAAATGGAAAGTACTAAGTAATGTGTCAGCTGAGCTCGGCAATTGCATGAAACAGTTGTAACATTTCATACTTTACATTATGAGGAAATAACACAATTATAAGAAGGATAGAGTGCTGCTCATCATAGAGATGACCCACTGACTTGCCGACACAGGCACAACAAAAAGACTCTGTACTCTGTACTGCACTCTGTTTACTTGCTGTAATTGTAATCAACCATTGTATTGAATTTTTGGAGCTCCTATTTAGAGAAGGTTGGAAAACTACTGTTAAACATCTTGTCAGTGTATCCGTAAAATTAGTCTTTCTGTTGAGCGGCATAAGTTGGATTCTTGCATATCATTAAATATTACTTTTTCCTTATGTAGACCTATTTTCTCATCACTCTTTGTGTCTGAAGTCTCGTTGTTGTTGTTGTTGTTGTTGTTGTCTTCAGTCCTGTGACTGGTTTGATTCGGCTCTCCATGATAATCTATCCTGTGCAAGCTCCTTCATCTCCCAGTACCTAGTGCAACCTACATCCTTCTGAATCTGCTTAGTGTATTCATCTCTTGGTCTCCCTCTACGATTTTTACCCTCCACGTTGCCCTCCAATGCTAAATTTGTGATCCCTTGGTGCCTCAGGACATGTCCTACCAACTGATCCCTTCTTCTAGTCAAGTTGTCCCACAAACTTCTCTTCTCCCCAATCCTATTCAATACCTCCTCATTAGTTACGTGATCTACCCACCTAATCTTCAACATTCTTCTGTAGCACCACATTTTGAAAGCTTCTATTGTCTTCTTGTCTAAACTATTTATTGTCCATGTTTCACTTTCATACATTATGCCTCAAAAACCTTACAACAGAATTACTGCATTGCCATTCTGTGTACTCTTCTGGAGAGACATTTTGCACTGTTTGTCCATCTTTCACACTTTTCCAATAACCGTTACTTCAAACTTCAGTCAAGGCACATTTTACTTCACATCATACCAGCTCCACTCAGAATTGCTTCTGATCTCCCCCTCCCCCCCCCCCCCCTCCTCTCCTTCAACTAATTCCACTGTAAAACCTTCTCCATGCACCAACCCAGAATCATTGCTCTATCCCTTCCACTGACAGAGTGTACAACATTCCAGGCAGTCATATGTGACTCACTCATGTCATTTATTGATGCAGCATTCCTCTTAGGGATGGCCGCCTAAAAACTGGTAGATTGGACACAGACAAGCTGTTTCCACTGCTCAGTTACCGAGACTGCTCTCCAACACAACTCGAGAGGCTTGAGTGGTGGCTACACTGCACGGTGTATTTGGTTTCTTCCACTGAGCACCAGTTTTTCTGAACTCTAGAGATGACAACTGTATCTTCATCTTATCTGCCCACATTTTACTTCAGACAGTGGAAACTCCAGGTTGAAGTATCAACAATGTGAGGAAAAGATAAATTGCTACTTACCAGAAAGATGACACATTAAGCTGCAGACAGGCACAATTAAAAGACACTTACATATTATCTTTTGGCCACAACCTTCAGCAGAAAAAGATGAAGGCTGTGGCTGAAAGCTACACACACACACACACACACACACACACACACACACACACACACACCATTCATTCATTCATTTACAAGCAAGCACACCTAACACACACATGACAGCCAACTCCAGCAGTATGGACCATTCTGGTTTAAGCTGCCGGAGTTGATGGTCATGTGTGTGTAAGGTGTGCTATCTTGTCAATGAGTGGTGTGTGTTGCTCTTTCTTTTTCTGATGAAAGCTGTGGCTGAAAGCTAATGTGGATCTTTTGAGCGTGCCTATTTGTAACTTAATATGTTGTCTTTATGATAAGTAGCAGTCTATCTTTTCCTTACATTGTTCACATTTTACTTCAGTTTTTCAGGCTTATTAGAATTTTTACTTATTTTCCACCTGTCTTAACCTGGTAATTTCACTCTACTTGTCGAATACACTATACTTTTTTCCGTTTTTATATCCTACTTTATTTTTCAGTGTGCTTTCTAATGTATTATGTTTAACTCTTTCTCTCATTCTGTCTTTTTTTGCACTAAACAGATTCTGAGCCCAATTTATCTGCCGTTCTGATTGACCTTGGATCATTGGAGAAAATTGACATTGTGCACTTTATTATTTCATGATCACATATAAATCTGTAAATCCGCTGCTACCTCTTTTGATGTTACAAATCATACAAGGGGAAGTCACGAGTTTTAACTGGCACCTTGAAAAAATGAAGTTATCTAAATTCATTTTGTGTTTACTTGTAGATATTTGTCTGCAGTCTTGATATGCATTAAAATCTCCATGCCATAGTATTGTAGTATGCCCCTAGTGGAGGGGTGGGGCACAGTCCTTCCATTGATAAAGTGGAGTTCTGTGCTGTAGTTCATTTTCTGCAACATTACTACTGCTGCCAAAAACGAATTACTCCACAATATTCTGCTGTATCAGTGGGCTGCACCATTTTGTTTTGTATGTATGTAGCAATTTTTAGATGACTTTCTGTAGTGTACAACATTTCATATGCTTCCGGTATCTTCAGTTTTCCTTGTTTTGTGTTTCACTTCCATTATAATACTGTTCTCCAGATATACATTTTCGAAAACATTATCTTCAATTTCATGTCAATATTTAATACCAGAGGAGTTATGTTGCAGACTTTTGTTCATATGTATCAATCCACTTCTGATATACCACCCTTCTGTATGTCACGTGTAATTTTGCTTTCTAGATGTGAAGTTTTTCACTACTTATACTAGGTACTCACCATTTTTTGTGTATTAAGAAGGAACTAAGGACCCTGTTCTTCTTTCTGCTGTTCTTTATCACTTGTTCATGCTTGCTCAACCCAAATTCTGTGCTAAGTAATTTGCTGTGTCAATGCAACAACTTTTTTAAGTCTTCGGCATTGTTGAAGTCCTTTCTTCAGTTACCTTACCACTCTTCCTAATTTTGGTGATGCAAACATACATTACATCTTTCCCTTAGCTGCCTTTCCTTTTAATTAGATTAATTAATACTAATCTAATGTCAGATCTGTGTCACGATTTTTCAGCAATCCTGTTGTGAAAATCTGATTGGAAAATCAGTGTAGCTTCAGAGGTTTTCCCCGATTCTTAGGAAGTGGCTGTTACAGGATTATTTTGGAAGGTTGCCTGTTTCTTGTGTACTTTTCGAAATGAAGTGGTTTGTATTGCATTCTCATGCTGTTGTTCTTTTCTGTCTTCGCGAGAAATTCATTACTTTGAAGATGTGAGGGGTGTCTTGAGATTGTTTACTCCTCCTTGACAGAATGATGGAACTTCCTTATATCAGAAGTATTTGACCACTGTAACACAGTATCTCATTTATGAAAACTCAATGACTGTGCTGGAACCTGGGCTTTTTGGGTTAAAGATCATAGATAATAATCAATAGAATACACTGAAAAAACGTGTGTCTAAAAGATGAAATGCAGAAAAATGAGTGTTGCACTAGCTTGCACATTCCATTTACTGGAACACATTCAACATTGGAGATCCTGCTATTGAATATACTACTGCAGGTATAACTTCCAGCTTTATGTGGATATATGAAACTCTCCACCCTAAGTTGACTGTGTTAAACTTATTAATACATTGTTCCCTGAAGGACTGCAAACTTACAAATTATCATTTGTCTTCATTGAAATTTGAAACAGGAAATTTAGAAATAGGAGGAATTATCTTTATGTATACTGTTTCCCTCATTAATATTCTTTTTTTGTCCACTGATATTTTTTCTTATATTCTTGTATAAAGTGTACTTCGTCTAGCTGATAGTCATTATTAGGAGTGAAATAGAGTTCTGAACAAGGAATTGCCCCCTAATTATAAGGAGAATTCATGTGTATGTGAGTGCTGCATTTTCACTCTTTATTCCCAAGATCAACAATCATTAAGAATGTACTGAGAGATATTTATTATTTTTTAAATAACATGGTAATTGTTAAAATTATCCTAATTTAAATGCATATTATTCTTTTCCATGTACAACATTACAAGATTATACATCCTTTTAACTTTCACAGTGGAGTTAAGATGTAGATTTCAATGAATGTGTTGTGACAAATCAGAGTTAGTGCTACGTCAGGGCTGTAGTAGACCATTAGGTTATCTGAGCACCCTCAAAACCTGACGTAAACTTTTCTTGTTATTGGTGTCATCTTTTTTGTCCTCCAAACATAAAACCAGAGATTCTTTCATGGGACATGTATGTATAACATTACTGGGAAAGCAGTTTTGGTGGAGGACAGTGGCTTACCTTGCCATAAGGATGTATGCCAATTCTGTTTAAAACAATGGGACGAAATGTAAGTGACACCAGAATTTGGAGTTAGGCCATGAAGTGTGTTAAGATAGGTCAAAGGTGACTGCTCGCACTAAGCCGGAGGTCTAAGTTCAAAGCTTAGTCTGGCACAAATTTTTGTTTGTCACGACATATTCATTATTCATTATGTTGCAGATTCAGCATTTCTGAATAGTTTTCAACAACATCATTTCACATAATTTTGTGAATTGAATTCTAGATTTTTAATGTTATAAAGTCTGCTTAAATTGGTTTCTGCCTTCAAGTATTTTAGGTTATTGAAGTTTAAAGTTAGAGACAATAATTGTTGTCCAGATTCCCTGTTTAACTTCTCATGTCTAATTTCATTGACAAATAGGTTCATGATAATGCAATAGATACATCATTGTGCCTCTGTCTCCCACCTAGACCTTAGGTCAGAGGTCTCCACATGTACTAAAAAAGTGTTTCAAAAAACTGCATCCATATCACAATTGATTTAAATACGCTATTGTGATGACGCCCATTGTGGAGGTACTGGTTCGAATCTCATTGGTGTAAGAAAACTTCGTCAGCGGTATTTCACTAGCAAGGAGAGGATAGATAGTAGCATGTATTCAGAGAAAACCAACTTCTCACAATTTTTAGGCTCAAACTGATGACCAGACACCACAAAGAGAAAGGGGGAGCAGTCATGATCAAAACTATTCGGTGGTTTTAAATATTTTTGGTAACATAATCAACAAGAATGAAATCTGTGTTTCATAATTGTAAAAAATCAATCTCATCTGTGCAACTGCAGTTGGTACTTTGTGCTGTTAATGCGTACTGTATTATGAGAACAATATAGAAATTGCATTGCCAGTCTTGTTAATATACTCACATAATGTTGTTGAGTGTTCAGTACAAGAGAGAGACTGAGTTTGACCAGTTGGAATATGCTAGTTAGTGGAAGTGTGGTGGGGCCTTTTTTTTGTTATCTATCCATTTAAGTGGCAACATTAAGGTGTTCAGCCCTCTCATATGTTTAATCAATCATTCTTAGAGATTCTCTGTAAAATTACATTATGGAATACAGGTGGTGGTGGTGACTAAGATATTTATTTGTGTTGGGGCAAAAGCAAGAGAAACGACATATTGTCATCAGCTCTATTAAGTTCTTCCATTAACTATTAACAGTTTATCTGCAGTGGAGCACATAGCACAATGTCAACAGCAAAATGAAGGTGGTTCTTTACATTCCATTACTGTGCATCTGTGTATTCCTTCATTTTCCCAGTTGAAAGATCTGAAAACCTCCTCTTTGAATGCTAAAAATTGATGACATTCAGTTGCCGTGCCTGATATCTGTGTCAGTAGTAAATTTTTTAATATGTAATGAGGTCTAATTTTTCAATATACTCACATAGACTGAATGAGTGCCTTGTTTCTTTAGGGTTAGTAGTAATTCATTCTCATTACTTCTATCTACAATTTTGTTTCTGACCTGCAGTTGATCCATTGTGCTGTATCTACACCAAAAGCCAGTATCCTCTTATGCATGAGTGAAATCCAACATTTTTCTGTGCAGTTGGTAATAATGATAATGAGTGTATGGCTTTGGTGGCTGGGAGACCCCTCGCGGGAAGGTTCAGCCGCCACTCCACAAGTTCTTTAACACCACTACGGTGTGCAGTTGGTGATATTTTTATTGTAGATCTCATGCATTATGGAGGGGAGGCTTATAGAGCTTTAGTTTTAATTACAGCATTGCTACATTTCGGGGTACTGTATTCCTCTTCAGACAAATGTAAATAATTATGAAAATTTATTGTGTGATACTTTGCCTCCAGCCTGAATCACGTCTATTGAAATACAAACAACAGGAAAAGATAGATTGCTACGTACCGCAATTAAAATTACAGTAACAATTATTAAAAACAATTAAATTTTAATTGTGCCAGTTTTCAACTTAACGTGTCTTATTTATGATTAGTAGCACTCTATCTTTTCTTACATTTTTGTTATTCCTATGTGGAGTTTTCATCTATTGAAATACAATCGTATCCAGGGGCCTTTGCTTTTTTCAGACCTGGAATAGCAATATACATCACATCTGACATTATGTCCAAAAAGTGTTATTTTCATTAACTATATGGCTTTGTGAGAGGTGTCTTGAATTATACAAACATTTAATGAAATAATCATCTTTTTGGATGTTGATACTCTTCCTTTTTTTCGTAATTGATGAGAACAAATTGTGAGATATTCTGCCTTACTTTTCCCAGACAAGTTTCAACAATGTTTGTGCTGTCATTTATTTTCCAGTCTTACATGATGCTAAGTTGCATTGACGGGGGTGACCACATTTTCTGACAACCTGTCATGATTTTTGGTCTTACTAGCCTTTATTCCCATTATTTACAGTGTCTGAAGCACTTATTTTCCTTATAATGGAAGTCGACAGTTTCACACACATTTTTATTTATTTTATCACAACAGAAGTCGTGGTTACAAATCTGTTAACATAAATGCAACTTACTAGCATCATGTAAAACTGGAAAATATAACCCATTGATGATAGCACAAACACCATCTCATGTAGGGTGCAGTATCTCACCAATTTAAAGAAGCCTTGGACTGCTTGTATGGTTTTCTCTAAGTTGTCAGATAATGTATTATTTGGCATCTCAATTAGAGCTAAGAGGTGTCCTAACACAAGTTCCTGTTTTTATTTTGTCTTCTTTCATATGCTTATTGTTTTTCAGTGTGTAAAACAAGTCTTAAGTGCTCATGAACATAATTTCAGTGTTTCATCAAGCACACATCACAGTGATTTTTCTATGATAAATTAAATAATTGTGGTCATGTGTGAGAGATGTATGGCCTTTTCCATCTTATACACTTCAAAATGCAAGGTGGTACCCAAAGCAACCCAAGAAATTCGTTGTAAAAATCAGAAAACTGCACTTAGGTCCTAATGTCCTCTGTCACCTTGAAAGCAGTCAGTGTTGTTCCCATTCTTGGAAGCACCCATGGAAGTCTGCAGGGTGAAGGGCGTTCAGGACCATTGCCATTCCACTTGGAAGTCTTCAATTGAGTCAAAACTTTGCCCTTTTAATGTGATTTTTATTTTCGGGAACAGGTAGAAGTCGTATAGGACTAGGTCTGGCGAGTGTGGAGGGTGGGGGACCATTGCCATGTTGTTTTTGGCTGGGAATTCCTTCACAGTGAGTGAGGTGTGCATGGGTGTGTTGTCATGGTGCACCAAACAGTCTTTCTTTTTCCACAAATCTTGCTGTTTGCGCCGAACATTTTCCCTCAGTCGTCTCAAAACTCCTCCCTGCCTGTTGACAGTCTAACCAGTTGGAACCACCACCTTATGCACTATTTCACGAATGTCAAAAAAATTATCAGCATTGACTTCACATTGCTGCGAACTTCTTGAGCTTTTTTCAGCCATGTAGAAGATGGCATTTTCCATTGTGATGATTGCTGCTTCATTTTAAACTCATAACCATAGACCCAAGGTTAATCATCTGTGTTATGACTCTGGGTAAGAACTGTTAGTTGCAGCTCAGTGCACGTCTGAATCCTGAGTCTTTGTTGGCTGATGGTGAAAAGGCAAGGGACAGACTTCGGTGCAGTTTGTCTCGTGTTCAGTTCATCAGCTAGAATTCTTTGACGTGTACTGTAAAACAGCTCGAGTCTGTTACAAACATGCCTTCAGTCTTCATGAATCATGTCATGCTTTTTCATGGTCATTACCATTGTGCTAGTTCAGTTGACCAGAATGTTTGTCACCTTTCACAGATTCTCGGCCTTTTTTGAAGTGCTTGAAGCACTCAAATGTTCTTGCTTGACTCAGTGCATTCCCACAAAAATTCTCTGTCAGCTCGTGTTGAGTTTCAGATGCAGTTTTCCTCAACTTGAAACAGAATTTGAAGCAAATCCTTTGCTCCTTCATGTTCACAATTCACAGAAGCACTGAAACACATCCTGGCATGTGCAGCTACAACTCTTGCCAAAGATGACACAACTTTGTGCTGCAGCGGCTACAATGTGTACCTCAAGACATGTAGTGGTAGAATGTTGTTCTGCTACTGGTTTGATCTGTACAATGAAATTCTTGGATATTTTGGGTAGCACCTTGTATGTTTCTATCATGGAAATTACAGACAGTACTCCTTCTTCACTCTCTTCCTTTGATTGCAGGCTTGATATTTAGCTGCAAAACCCATTGATCTACATGGAGAAATTTCGTAGTCAAAGAACCACTTTCAGCAAACAAAAATGTATGTGACACTAACTTGTGCAGTTCCTACCATCATTCCTATAAATGGCCTGTCATCATGAAATTCCGTAACTGGTTAATCACGTTCATTTTTCTGCTTCAGAAAAGAATTTGTGTATGTCAACCAAGGCTGCAGCAAGAATAAATCTGCCAGTTATTGGGGAAAAGGAATGTAAGCAGATGAGTGAAGCCAGAAAACTTAGGAAATGGCTTCCTATTGAATTTGAATGATTAACAGCAGACAGACTAAATTCTACCTGTCGGTCACTGCTGACGTATGAAATACAACATTATACAGGATGTCCATAAAGTCTGGGTTCATAGGGAAATAATAAATAATAATAAGTACATTTTAGTCATTTTAATGTAACAAATAATATTTTCAACTTCGTGATTTTCAATGCTTAATTTGATATACATTGCAAGATTAAGGTGAACTCAATGGGATAGGTCTGAATTGCTGTCAATTTTAGCACACTGACTGGTAATGTGTTCTGTTAGGTGGTTTAAATTTGTAATCTTCATTGAGTAAACTTTCTCTTTCAGCATACACTAGAAAAAGAAAACAAGGGGAGGAAGATCTGACGAATGGGGGGAACACTCCACATGTCCTCTTCTCCCAGTCCAGTGACGAAAACTGTCATTCAACCAATCTCTTACAGCTGCATCCTGCTGAAACCAGTCTGCAAGTCCCTCACCCAAACGCTCAGTTTGAGGCATCAATTTGTCTCAGCGTGTTCAGATAAGTCTCGCTCGTTAAATGTTCACCAAAGAAGGAAGCACATGAGCTTTCCACAAACCACTGCATACATCATCTGTTGGCAGCCTTGCTGTTAGGATGGACCCATCCAATGTGGATTGCTTGAGACCAGTATCAAAGATTCTTTTCACCTCACCATTGACATAAAACACAGCTTCATCACTGAACAACACACAGTCTTGAGTGAAATTGGTATTTTCATCCAGTTTATCTGCAAAGCATTCACATCTGCATATGTCTATAGGGATCATCTTTATTTAAGCGACACAATATCTGTAACTTGTACAGATGAAACCTCTCCTCTGCCAGGATAGAATATATTTTGTTATTTATTTATTAATATTTATTAGAATTCACTATGTATCCAGTCTTTGTGGACACACGTATAAATTTGAATTTTATCGGTATTTGGTATGGTGAATGGTATGGCATTTTACAGAAATTCGTCTTTTTAGAAGGAATAGAATATGTAAAAAGTGGTTTTTTGCTCATTGCCGGTGTAGGTTCACAGCTTTTGGAGCATTCCTGTTCTGATTACACACATTGGTTTTCTTCCTTCATATTTGCATCTCTTTTACTATCCTTTGTGTAAATAAGCCCATTAATTATACTGCATTTCTTCTTTGAAAGTTTAAAAACATTTTTCTGAGTTAACCCTGTTGGATAATTAACATGGATGATTAGATTGGGTAAGATTTTTGTAAACAGTCTCCTTAGATGAGGCATGGGTTCCAGATTTTCTACTGAATCTTATGCTGGCTTGTGCTTTTCCAGTAATTAAATTTATATAGTTAACTCACTACAGATGTTAATGTCAAAATTTTTTGACTTACCACGTAGAGCAGGCAGTGAGTTGCAAACAGGCTTAATTATAAACACTGCTGAACATTTAAGCTTTCGAAATAGAAAACACACACAAACAAATTCACACAGAAGCACAACTCATACACACATATGGCCACTGTCTGTGGTCTGCCATATTTCCATTATGGATAGGGTTGCAAACAGTTTGTTCTAGATATTTTAAGAGAAAACTTTTGTAACAGTTTTGCCGGAAATTTTGTCTCATTCATTTTCTTCAGTTATCGCCTCCAGGTATAATAGTTAATATTATTTTTATCCTATCCTCAACAGTGATTCATTTCCACACCATGCATGCAGACTGCATTTCTACCTCTGTTGATTTAAAATTCTTTCTTACTGCTATAAATACTACACCGCCATTTATTCCATAGAGCCCATTGGTTGGGGAACCAGTTATGTTTCCCCCAAAAGTGTCACAGCTAATTTTTTTTTCAGTTTTAGTGAACTCTCGGTAACGAGTACAGTGCTTATGAGGTACATCTCTTGCTATCTTTCAAAGCTTAACCTTCTGAATCATGTACTTTTCTTGCCATTTGTTAGCTGTTATAACTGATTATTATGATGAATATGACTATGCCTCTGCACCTGTTATTGCCTCAGATATTGACATATATTTGATACTTTTTCCATATAGCTTGTACACTGAACAGTTATGTTGCAGTAAAATAAATGGTCCAGTGCTTGTGCTTTGGTTCTAAAAAAACTTGCTTGGTTGATGGGGGAGTGGCAGTGCTTTTTCTTTTCTTTGCTGGTGCTTGGGCACAAATGTAAATTCATGTCTTGTTTTACTGTGCACTGAGAAATAAAAGTATGGCTACAGCAGGAACATAGCTTTATACTTTGTACTGTGGCTGACTTAATGTTCATTCTTATGTTATGTATTCATTCTAGCTAGTTTTGCTGTCTCTGTAATTGCTTCAGTTTTCCATCATTGATCTTTGCTATAAATAAAAAAATTAAAAAAAAATGTTAGAAGAAATAAGCTCTCAGGATATTTTTATATTTCACCTACAAGTTCTGTTAAATAGGGTACACCTACATATATTTATACTAAAGAGGGCAGTAGTCCATGCAGTTTCTTTTCTCCTTTGGATGCTTGTGGAGTTGAATTCTCAATGATGATATTTGCGTGATTGGTTTCGCATGCACAAAGGGTAGCAAAGATCACTGATGGCCTTTTTTTTGTGTTGCACACACTAGTGTCAATGTGATTTCATTCTTATTATGGTGTGGGTGCTATGTGCAGTCTTCAGAGCGCCCCATGCTTGAACGTGCCCATCTGTACTCAGTAGACAAGCAGCAAGTGTCTATAATACAAGTGGGAAGTGAAAGGTTGCCACAAGAGAGCCCATTGTTTCGTGGTAGGACATCGTCTCTAACAGGTGAGTTATATTTTATTCACATAATAGACACAATACGTGGGTTACAAGGAAGCAGGTACCACATCTTTGAATTAAATTGAACTGCTTTTAGCATGTATCCTAAGTTCTTTGCACTGGAATTCCTATGTAAGTATTACACTGCTAAAATTGGAAGGCATTGTATGATAAAGATACTTGGGAATGTGTTTTACTTCTTTTCTATATATTATTTGATGCTTACAATTAATATTTCACTCATCATCTGCATCTCACTGTATCCCCCCCCCCCCCCTCCCTTTTTTTTTAAAAAACGACTGATGATGAAACAAACAGTGGTTCACAGTTTAGCCACTGTAACTGAAATAGTATCTTTGACAGATCTGTCTTTGAGTGTAGTGTGAGCCATTCGCTGACATTACTCATGATTAAAAGTTGGTGGCATAAACTAGTACTTATTTATTTTGGTCCCAAGAACCGTATGTTGTACAGTGTACAGAAGTTACAGGACAAGTCATAGGTATACAAAAACCATAGCAGAGAAAAGGTATGATAATAAGCTATACTAATAAAATTATGTAGTGCAGCTCAACAAAAAGTATGTCTAAGTAAAATGTTCTTAATTTTATTCGTAAGTGTCTTGCTGTTTTCAGGAACTGATTGGGATAATTTGTCATAGAGCACACTGCCCATAATTCTTAGTTCAGCTAGATCCTTGGACAGTCTTTTGCACATAAGATGAATATTTGCACTGGAACATGTATTATAATGGTGAACAGATTTACAAGTTCTTTTAACAAATATCACAGTTTATGATATATAAAAACAGGAAACACTTAATATTCCCACTTCCCGTAATATTGGCTTGGTAGATGTTCAGGAGACACTTGTTTCATTACCTTTATGAGTCCCTTTTGCAACACAAAAATTTTCCTGTTGACTAACTCCCAAAATGGATTGCTGTAAAGTGTAGATGAATGGACTACTGCAAAATAAACTGTGTTTAGTGTTTTGATGTCACAGGATCCGAAAAGCATACCACAGACTGCTCAATCTTTTCTGCAGCTTTTTCTCTGTGTATATTCCATTGCAGCTTTTTCTCTGTGTATATTCCATTGTAAATTATTGTAGATCTATTCCCCAAGAAATTTAATTTCGTGGACTTGATCTATTGCTTTGTCACGTACTAGTATGGGATCCATACAGGTACGGTGTTTTTTTGGAGGCACCAGTACTTGTTGTATGATGGCATACTGTACTGATACCTCTGATGGAAAATGCTTTAGAATAAATTTTCAAAAAACACCCTCAGAAACCTCTTTTAAAAATCAAGCACAGGGAGGCACTGAGTAGTATACATGCAGTTTTGCTTGTATTTGTTAATAGTATGTTGTTATGCAAGCAGGAAGTTAGTTAGTTTATGTAATGAATTAATTTCTCTCTCATTATTTCAACTGACTGGTTTTGGAAAAGGAGATTTGTATCAGCTGTGCACAGAACAGTCTAGGCTTTAGACGGATTCCGAGGCAGATCATTGATAACAGGAAAAGCAGTGGACTCAGTACTGAGCTTCGAGGGACATCATGCCTAATCACAGATCCATTGGACACAATTTTATTAGCATGTGTAAAACTCAAACTGATGTTTTGTAACAATGTATTATTATGGTTTCAAGGAGTGCTATTACATGGATGTACACTACTTTTTTCAGTATTTCCAACATGGCAGGAAGACTCGTGCCCTGTAGCTGTTAATGTCATTTGTGTCTCCTTTGTTATACAATAGAGTAAATTTCACAATTCTGAATATATCTGTGACACATCATGTGATAATGAACTATTAATAACTTCACAAAGAAGCTTTATAATTACCACAGCAATATTTTTCTATTGAGTATGTTGAACCTAAATATTATTCATAAATTGTCTGTCTGATTTGAGACACCCGCAAAACCCGCTGAGCAGAACAGGTAATAGGATTATGGAAAGGGCCAATGGCTGAGGTCAGTTTCTGCTTCTAATTGTCATTTATTGTAATTTAGCAACTCTTTCACGGCTGTAGGCCTGCAACAAGAAATTTTAACAAGATAAAAATCCAATTGAGATAGCAATAAAATAATTTAAGGAAACAACATATGCAAGGTGCAATACCAGTGGCTGAGGGCCACAATAAAACTTCAAAATTTCAAAATATATTACCATAATCTGTAAAGGCAGAAGGCTGCAGGGTTTAAGCTTGAAAGATAAATTTAAAAATTCATATGTAGAATTTTAAGAAACAAACAGTAACCAAGACCCTAAAATTTAAAATAGCTGACAACAGATAATTAAACACTGGTGGCTCTCAGAAGGCCTCCAGGGAGGTTGGTGTGCCCTCATTCACATAGGTGAGACAGATGGTGAGTCCAACTATACTTGATCCCTCGGAGCCAAACCAAGGGGCAGCCACGTACAGACCGACACGACAACTTGCTTCCCGTCAATCAGTACATGACAACCCTAAGAGACAATTTTACAAACGTGATAATCCACAATGGCGTACATATTAGCTGTCAAAATTACACACCATGTTGGACAGTGACAACAGGTGAGGAAAGGACGCTGCCGGAAATTACGTTAGTGGCCAGGGCAAATAACCGGACCACTAATGGCCAAAAGGCAGAAAATGCCACTGGTGCACTCAATCATAGTCGACCAAAATAGTTAATTGCACCACATGGCGTCTAAATCTCAGCAGTAGAATCACTTGGTGTTGCTCACCAACAGCAAACCACCGACGCGAACCACCACAACATGAATAGATGTGGCTTGGGTAGTTGAAACCACTACTCAACTTTGACATCCTGAGTTGGTGAAACACAAAACTTGTTGCGATTGGACAGCTCCACACATGTTCCGACACTGTGCAGGGACTGCCAGTGGCCCCACCCAACTGCACCGTGCTGAGAACATACCCCATCCGCAATAGCCAACCGATTCCTCTTAGAGTGCTGACAACATCAAAAATAATCGTCAGTAGAAATAAGGACAACTACACACACAATCTGACAAACACTTGCACGAAGACCTGAACGATACCCAATGGTAACTAAAACAGATTGGGAGTTGATGCGCGCGCGCGCGCACACACACACACACACACACACACACACACACACACACACACACACACGAGACTCGTGAACGATCGGTGACCCCCAACGCGTTGTTCAGCAGGACCACTGACCGATGATCCACCAAGACAGTGACCCGGCTCAGGTGATACGTGGTGGCAGCTGTCAGGCAAGCCAAGTCGACGCACGCCTCACTGCTACCCCAACCCGACTGCACTAGCACCGCTTTGCAGATAGCCGACTCCTGAACGGTCAGCGAGCTAAAACAGATCGTCCGGTAGAGCTACCAACCGACGATCCACCAAGACTGTGGCCTGGCTCAAGTAATTTGTGGCGGAAATGGTCGGACGAGCCATGTCAATACAGACATCACTGCTGCTCCAACCTGACTGCCCAAGTGCCACATTGCCACACCGACTGGCAGGTTCGGACTGCACTCCAGACCCATTCCAACTGACTGGCAGCCCGAACTCACAACCCAATCCGACCACCCGAACTGCGACCAACTCCCTTACGACAGTCAACAACCAAGAAGTAATAGCAGTCGAGCAAAGATACTACGAGAGGGGTATATTGATACGCACTGCTAACTCCGCTCACAGTCACACAAAGCAGCAACTCAGTGGCAGTAGTAATTTAAATAAACGCAGTGAGGTGGAAGTATGTTAAAAACAAGGTGTAAAATACATAATGGCGGGAACACAAGCCACGAACGGCTCAACCCCCCCCCCCCCCCCCCCCCCCCACTCCTCGTACCAAAACCTGGGGGTGATATGCCGAAATAAACTAACTAGCAGCTTCTAAAAAGGCACAAGACAGTGGCAGAGAAAGGCCGCGAGCGAAACACTCGGTTGGACCCATCCCTGCAGAGGAAAAATGCCCACTGGCTACCCAACATCCCCCCAGGAAGAGACCGGCCTAAGTCCGGCAAGACGACCAATTCACAGCCACTGCTAAACCAGCAATGGAAATAGCGAGATACCCGCTCAGACTTCAACAGTGCAAAGGAAACATGCCCCAGGCAACCAGACATCCCTACACAATAGAAGACAAGGAGCTAAGCCTCACAAGATGACCAAAGTTGGGGGTCTATTCGAAGCTGACAACCAAAGAGCTACCAGAACTTTAAGACCAGAAGGAAATGTCTGAAGTTAATGGATTATCAGTGCCTGTACTCAATCCCACTGACTGTCACCAGGTGGGTTCCCTCTAGAAGACAAACAATGTCTTCAAGACCTTCAGTAGCCTTACAGGAAACCTGTCTCTCCGACCACCGCTGTTGTGACGTCAACTGGCTGACGCATGGCAGCGCGCTAACGTGCTACCAATTCTGGAGCACTGCCCTCAGTCGGTTGATGTCTTACTGCCAACTCATAAACGAGATGGTCTCTTCTCGGCATACCAATACTCAGTCACTGTCTGACTGCCATCATCTTAACACCTGAAACAATACAAACCAAACAATACAATGCCACAGGTACAATAGAAACAGGAGTGAAACTTACCAAAACTAAGTTGGTAAGCACAAGCGTAACCACGCTCTGCTACCAGTGAAATGCCCGCTAAACCCACTGGACAGAATACGTAATAGGATTGTGGAAAGGGCCAAGGGTTGAGGTCAGTTTGTGCTTCTAATTGTCATTTATTGTAATTTAGCAACTCTTTTATGGCTGAAGGCCTCCAACAAGAAATCTTAATAAGATAAAAATCCAATTAAGATAGCAATAAAATAATTTAAGGAAACAACATACGCATGGTGCAATACCAGTGGCTGAGGACCACAATAAAACTTCAAAATTTCAAAATATTTTACCATAATCTTTAAAGGCAGAAGGCCACAGGGTTTAAGCTTGAAAGATAAATTTAAAAATTAATTTGCAAAATTTTAAGAAACAAGCAATAACCATAAGCCTAAAATTTAAAATAGCTGACAACAGATAATTAAACACTGGTGGCACTCAGAAGGCCTCCAGGGAAGTCGTCTGCCCTCGTGAGCCCAACTATACTTTATCTGTCGGAACCCAACCAGGGGGCAGCCATGGACCGACCGACACTACAACTGGCTTCCCGTCAGTAAGCGCATGAGAACCCCAACCGGCAATGTTACAAACGTGATAATCCACAATGGAGTACGTATTAGCTGTCAAAATTACACACCATGTTGGACAGCAACAACAGGTGAGGAAGGATGCTGCCTGAAATTACGTTAGTGGCCAGGGAAGGTAACAGGAACAATAATGGCCACAAGACAGAAAATTCCACTGGTGCACTCAAATCATTGTCGAACAAAATAGTTAATTGCACCGCATGGCGGCTAAATCACAGCAGTAGAACCACTCATCAGGAAGCCTCCCCAACAGCAAACCACCAAAGCGATCCATCACAACATGAATAGATCTGGCTTGGGTATGTGAAACCACTACTCAACTGTGATGTCCTGAGTCGGCGAACCACGAAGCTCGTAGCGATTGGACACCTCCACACACGCTCTGACATTGTGCGGGGACTGCCAGCGGCCCCTGCTCACTGCACTGCATGGAGAAGTTCCCTCGTCCACAACAACCTACCGACTCCCCTCAGAGTGCCAACGATGTCAAAAATAGTCATCAGTAGAAGTAAGGACAACTACACACACAACCAGAAAACACTTGCACAAACGTGTCGTTTGGTAGGACGACCGACCGACGATCCACCAAGACCGCGGCACAGCTCAGGAGATGCGTGGCGGCAACGGTCAGGCGAGCCATGTCGATGCAGACCTTACTGCTGCTCCCACCCGACTGCCCTAGTGTCATATTGTCACTCTGACTGGTAGGTTCAGACTGCACTCCAGACGCAGACCAACTGACTGGCAGCCCGAACTCGCAACTGGAACTGACCACCTGAACTGCTACCAACTCCCTTACGACAGACAACGACCAGGAAGTAATAGCAGTCGAGCAAAGATACTACGAGAGGGGATATATCGAAATGCGCTGCTAATGCCGTTCACACTCGGTCAAAGCAGCAGCTCAGTGACAACAGTAATTTAAATCAACGTAGTGAGATGGAAGTTCATTAAAAACAAGGCCTAAAATACATAATGGCAGGAATTCATGCCACGCACAGCTCATCACTGACTAAGTGAAATGTTGTGTAACAGTTTGTCCAGCACGACGGTAACTGAGAGGAGAAATTAATATTTTGTGATTTGTCTTTTTGTGACCTACTTAGGACATCGTTGAGATGTCCTGAGAAAATACCTGACATCTTTTTATAAATTTCTGTCGGCCTGACTATTTCCTTTTTGAAGATGTATGACTGTGAAGCACAGAGTTCCCTCTATACCCACACTTAAAAAAAAAAATTAAAAAAAACTGTGTTTTCTTTTGCACTGGGCACAAATTGATGGCACAAGGATTATTTTTCCTTTGTTATGTTAAGTATGAGAGATCATGGTGTAGTAGAAGATTTGTGATAGCATTTGTAGTATTTTTACATTTGTCTTTCTTTGGAAATGATACAGCCAAGATCAGAAATTCAGCCTTCTTGCAGTGGATGTTGCCTGTAGTCTTCATTGTTCAGTTTCTCATAACAGCTCACTTCTACGTGAAACCAGTTATTGAGATTGAAATTTTGAAGAGACATATTTATTTCTTCGGGTGTTTTATATGAGAGTTGTAACTAGTTTCGGAGTTTTGGGGTAGCTGATAGTTACAGGAGTATTCTTGATCTCACAAAGACCTTCAGTCTTGTCAGGTATGAATTATTAATGTAGAAATTGCTACAGTCTGGATTTAGGGGAAAATTCAACAATTGGTTTCAGTTGCATCTCTCCAACTGAATACAAAGAGTTGGGATCACCTAAAAAAATTTCAAAAGCTTACAGTCAAAAGACAAACCATTCTTGAAGCTCCACCCTTGGTGCACTTGAAGTGGACCACTTCTATTTATTTTATTTATTCATGATCTCCATCAAAACATTCAGCAAAGTCTACCAGTAATGTTTGTTGGTGACAGCAATACACTTTATTCAGATGAATATGCTCATGACCTGCCTGAATAGCTTCATGTTAAAGTGCTGCTTCCGAGACTGGGAAGTGCTCTGGCCCCAGATAAAATCTTCCCAGCAGATTGACAATGAGAATTAGTGTTCCAACAACACTGGATGTGATTCGTTGGTGGTTTCCCACATCACAGTACCCAAATACGAGGCTGGCAGTTAAGTCCACTCTTAGTTACACAATTCTCAAACATTTTGCGAACTTGCACTCTCACATGCCATGACACTACAAGGAGACAGTTGCTGTACACATATTATGTCCTGGGGATAGGATGGGATGGAGTTGGGGGGGCGGGGCAAGGGGGGGGGGAGGTAATGGGTGGTATCAGGAAGGGCATCCAGCCACCCCTTCAACTAACCATGCCAAATCCATTACTAACCATGCTGACCCAGCACCGGTACAGCCCAAAGGCACAAGAAAAAGAACAAGAATCAATGTGCTAATGAACTCCATAACACCTTTTCTCAAATGAACTCCAAGCTGGTCAATTGGTTAGACACAATAAAACTGTTACTGAATAAAGGCAAAACTATATATATAATTTTTCAGCCATAACATTCAATTTCATCAAGGATATATGATATCAGATTTAAAAATGTGCCTATTACAGGATCATTTAGTAATTGCGAAAGCGTTACGGAGATGATAGATAAACTCCAGTGGAAGACTCTGCAGGAGAGACGCTCAGTAGCTCGGTACGGGCTTTTGTTGAAGTTTCGAGAACATACCTTCACCGAAGAGTCAAGCAGTATGTTGCTCCCTCCTACGTATATCTCGCGAAGAGACCATGAGGATAAAATCAGAGAGATTAGAGCCCACACAGAAGCATACCGACAGTCCTTCTTTCCACGTACAATACGAGACTGGAATAGAAGGGAGAACCGATAGAGGTACTCAGGGTACCCTCCGCCACACACCGTCAGGTGGCTTGCGGAGTACGGATGTAGATGTAGATGTAGATGTAGGTAACCATTAGAGCACTATACCCACATGGCAAAGCTGAGTGAACAGCAGTTACTCCCCATCACTCGCTATCCACATGTTATGACATCATTCACTTTCAGTGCTTGAGAAACAGCTGAGTGCGACCAAACAGGCACATAGCCCTTTCTGCTTAGCTCCATCACAGTGCAACTTGAGGCCTACAGAAGAGCACCAAACCCGTGCACACAGACTTTGCAGCCTATGCATGTCCATGTGGCTATGCCAGCCGTGCAGATAGCTGTTTCTGTACATGGTGAAGTGTCTCTCATCTTTGGCAACTTTTGCCAAGCTGTGCAGAGTTTATTTGGTTTCTCGTCTACTGCAGCCGAGTGAACTGCATGGTGATTATTTTCTTACTGTGATATGGCAACCACTAAATTCCTCAGAGAGTGGATAGATGACGCTCTACAGTGGAGCATACACAATCCGATCCAAAGTATCCGAAACTCCTGTGTAATGTTGAATTGACCACTAGAATGTCACAAGAGATGGGCCCACCAGTATAAGAGGAGACAGAGAATATTGTGTTGTCAGTAGAAAAGCAATAACAGCAGGACGGGTGTATTATTAGAGCTCAGTTACTTTGAATGTGGACTAGCCATTGGATGTTAATTGAGTAATAAACCCACAAAGGACATTTCAACCTTTCTAAAGCTGGCCGAGTCAACTGTTGGAGGTGTGTTTGTGAAGTGGAAACATGAAGGAAAAGCCACAGCTAAACCAAGACCTGGCAGATCTCATGCTGATGGGACCGTCGAGCATTGCGGAGGGTGTTTGTAAGAAATCACATGGAATCGGCAGAAGGAATCACTTGTGAGTTTCAGAGTGTTACTAACAGACAAGCTACAACAGTGAGTGTATGTAGGGAGCTAGGAAGAATGTTCCTTATAAGCCACACATTTCTGTAGTCAGTGCTAAGCATGTTGGAAGTGGTACAAAGAGCGACACCACTGGACAATGGAAATTAGCGTTGTGAAATGATGACTCACACTATACACCATGTGGCAGTCTGACGCAAGGGTTTGGGTTTGTTGAATACTTGGAGAACATTACATGACATCATGTGTAATGTTGATAGTAAAGGACGAAGGATGTGGTGGTATGGTATTGGTGGGTGGGCGTTTCATGAAGTGTGGTCCCCTTATTGTGCTAAATGTGGAAGGATACAAACATATTTCATGGTGGTGTGTGCTGCATACAGTAGAGGAACAGTTTGGAGACTATAACTGTTTGTATCACCATGACAATGCACCTTATCATAAAGCAGCATGTGTGAGGCAATGATTTGTGAAATGAAATGAAATGAAATGTGGCTTGGGGCTCCCTTCAGGTAGTCCAATTGCCTGGCGCAGGTCTTTTTAGTTGACCCTTATTCAGCGACTTCCATATCGATGAAGGATGATAAGGTGGTGAAGACAACACAGCACCCAGGCCCTGAACAGAGGAAATCTCCTACCCAACCAGAAATTGAACCCAGGCATTCTGCTGTGCTGACAAGCCAACTATGGTGGGGGACTGTAGACAATACCATTCCGGCAATGAACTGGCCTGCCCAGAGTTTTGACCTGAACCCAACAGTTCACTTTTGAGATGAGTTAGAACGTTGTTTTCACTCCAGACCTGACCTTTCAACATCATTACCTTCTCTTGTTTTGGCTGTTGAGGAAGAATGGTCACTGCCATTCCTCTACAGTTAGTCAGACACCTCATTGAAAGTGTCACCAGCAGAGTTCAAGCCATCATAAAGGCAAAGGGTGGACACATCCCATATTCATTTCCACTAATGGGTGCCTACATACTTTAGGTGAGATAGGGTATATAAAAAAGTTAGTAATAGATGGAGCAGTTTGAGCTATGCATTTAACCCTCGAGCAGGTGTGCCAATTTTCATAACATGAGCATGTGCGCAATGTACTTTGTACACATGTAAAGAACAGCATCTTTATGTTACCAAGGTAGACATATAAGAGTAAAATCATAGTTTCATCTAAGTTTAATTAAACAACAATAAAAATAAAATTATATAATACCAGCTAAAGCAGAAGTGTTGGCAACGGACAGTTGTTACCTCACTATAATGACCCACTCCAGGCATCAGAGCCCACCCAGCTGCTTAGTCTATTACTAATTATCTTGAGGTCAACTACCACGCTGTGGGATTGTGCTGCTAGCTCATAATCTGGGTCATTTTCTTCCGAGGATAGTAAATTTTTTTCTGATCTAGCTCACTGTTGATTTTATATTACTGTTGCTCGCTTGAATGTTTGACGACACAACTTATCACTGTGTAAGCTGAAGCAATAATGACGGAATACGTATGGGCTGGCCATTGTGAAACAACAATGAAATGCTGAAAAATAATTTTACTTGTGTTTGGCATACTATACAGGGTGGTCCATTGGTTGTGACTGGGTCAAATATCTCACGAAATAAGCGTCAAACGGAAAAACTACAAAGAATGAAACCATTTGACCTACGGCAGCACCATCTAGTGGGTCAACCATAGCACCATCTGGTTTCCCCCTTCAAGCTAGACGAGTTTGGTTCTTTGTAGTTTTTTCGTTTGATGCTTATTTCGTGAGATATTTGGCCCGGTCACTATCAATGGACAACCCTGTATAAATAGGTGTGCTCACTTGTGGGTTAATGATGTACGTAAGTTATGTGATATTGAAACACTAAAATGTGGATGTTTTATAATTGTATATTCAGTACTGTCACATATTGCATTCCATTTTGGCATGCCTCACACAGATATTTACTATCATAAGAAAATACTCAAATAATGAGAAAAGTGCCTCTCCCCTCAACCACTAAGCACCTATTTATGGAGGTCAGTACCCTGCCAGTGTCTTATGTTTATGCTCGTGAAACAGTGCTTTTTATTCATGAAAATGTACATACTTCACAAAAAATAAAAATATCTACCATCATCAGACCCGTAACTCCAATGATATATCTATAATTAGTCAACAGCTACATCTAAAGCACATGGGAGTCCTATACAACAAGCTACCTGAAAGCCTAAAGTTGATTAGATGAGGATTCAGAGCAAAAGTAAAAATGTTACTTCAGATGAACTGCCTCTATACAGTGGAAAAATTTATGAATACCACTCTAAAATAACCAAGTTAAATACACTGACTGATAAAAAAATTGAAGCACCCAGAAAAAAATATCAGATGTCAGTTAACTTTGAACACACACACACCATTGGTAGGTTGTAAATGATTTGGGCTGCAATTATTTGTGACAGATGGGATGGCCACCATTGATGTTTAGTGTTGTTACCAGGCTTGGTGGGGTATGCAAGGGTTGTGAATTCCACCAGATGTTGAATGATCACTGAACAACACAGATGTGCCACATACTCGTGTGAGACAGCTTTATCAGCATGCTAGAGACTCTGAATGGGCCTCATCAGTTTCCATTTGGCTGGTTGGTTGACTCAAATAATATCCGGATTTGTGTGATATTCAGATTTGACAATGGCCTGATATTCAACTGCATGGGAACATGAGGGCAGGTATACTTGTAATCAAAAGTCTGGTTGACCAGGTCTGACCACCACAAGGAAGGATCGCTGTATTGGCACCGAGCACCATATAACAGCTTCACATGTGCACATGTCCGAGAACAGGTAATGGACTCCCTGCAATATTCTGTGTCAACCTGCACCATTGCTCAAAGAGTAGTGCAGCCAGATTAGGGCATTACCATCCCATGAGTAGGCCACCATTAACACCACAACCTAAATGGCTGCATTTGTAGTGGTGCCATTACTGGAAAGCATGGGCTGCTGATGAATGGTATCATATTGTGTTCAGCAACGAAAATGGTTCTGCACTACTGTAGATGACCATCTTCAGCGAGTACAGCGATGACTTGGAAAGAGGCCCTGTTCTCCCAATGTTTTGGAGAGGCATAGTAGTTTTACTTCTGGCATCATGGTGTGGGGAACCGTCAGGTATGATTTCAGGTCACAATTGGTAGTGATTGAGGGCACCCTGTTGGCACAACAGCACATCAAGGACTTCCTACATCCTCATGTCTTATCTCTGATGTGACAATATTGTTGTGCCATTTTTTCAGCAGGATGATGCTCATGCAGCCAGCAATATTCCAGATCTGGTCCTGATAGTACATGTGTGGGACCAGCACACATGACAAGCCAATTCCGGTGCAGATTTCCTGGATACGAAGGACCAGTTACAACGGTTATGGGCCAACTTGCCTCAGTAGATAATACAGTGATATTATGACAATCTTTGTAACAGAATCAGAGCGTCTATGCAGGCCAGAGGTGGTTCAATATTATACTGATAAGTTGGCTCATACTACCAAGTTCTTTGTAAATGTGACTCGATTTTGTAATCACTGAAATAGCTTCACATACCCTGTCAACCCATCATGTCGCATTTTGTTTCCTCCTCCTCTTCTGGCTGCCTCACTTTTTTGTCAGGCAGTGTATTTTTGTACTGTACCATAAGTTTATAGCTGACTTATTTCATTCCACAGATATAGCTGTTCTTTCTTTTTGCTATGAATTAATTATAAAATTTATACAAATTATAATTGTGACTTGTCCAATATCCACGTGTAACAACACACAACATAATACCTGGAATCAATAAAAATCAAATCAAGTGTTCATTTTTTAATATGGATGTAATGTATACACAGTGAAAGGGGGATGTTTTGTTACCTTCCTTTACTAGGGAGAAATTCTTTTCTTTCAAGTGTCTTACAAGTGCTGTTTCTCAAGAAGACAATGAAACTTTTCTGATCCCTGTTGGATTTCCACCTAACTGCGAAGTTCGTTCTCTATAGTCACTTTTTCTGTAAAGTACTTCTCATTCACCTGGATGGTGGTAACCAAAAACAGCAAAGGAAGAGGAGATTAAGACATTATTTGTGTGTGTGTGTGTGTGTGTGTGAATTTAAATGATAAAGTAATTCCATTTTGTTGTAATGAGTGCAAATGAACCTTTTTTTCCAGAGTGACAAATGATTTACTTTACATATAAGTTCTGAATAAAGGCAAGTATATTAGTAAAATGTCTTTTTACATGGTTGCAGATAGAGATCAGTGCCCAGAAAGGCCTCAAAGACCCTCAAAAACTGAGGAAGTTTATAGCAACGTGGAGAAAGAAAACGGAGAATCTGGTTATCCCAGTACACTCTCGAAAGGAAATGACGTCAGTCTCCACAGTGACCCATGTAAGCAAGTATTCTGTCCATTCACATTTCATTACATTTTCTGTGACTATTGCAAGCAGAGAGGTTATATAATTGTTTGATTTATATGACCTTACAGCAGTGTTATACAAGAAAGAGATATTTCACTTGTAACTGTAGGATGCTCTCTATGAAACCCAGCCATTGCTACCATTTTAAAAATGTGTGAGATCTCTCAGCTCAACTCCAAATGAGTTAAACTGAAATCTTTGATCTGCTGCCACCTGTTTATTTTCAAGTATTATAGAGAGACGTAGGAATGCAAGACTGATTCCTCCTCATAATATATATTTTATGTAACATAACATGCTAAAGCAGAAAACTTAACACACATTCTCCTGACACTGTGCCACTGAACCCAATAGCTGAGCAGAAAGCAGCTTTCTTTTCTTATCTGAACAAGAACACATGTCGAAAACTGAGCTACAATATGTAACATCAGCTTATGAGCCTCTACACCATTTGACACCTCCCACACACAGCATGTAGTTGTCTTTTTATGATTCAGTTAAGTTTATCTATGAGCAGTTGTATTAATATTAGATAATTTGTAACAATAATGGAAATTCCTCGATGGAAGAGTATGTAAAATAAGGGAAAACATCCATACAGTCAAGTGAACAGATGTGTGGAACATTAGAAACACATAACGGAAAGCAGCATTCACTCTATCTCTTGATCTATTTCTAATTTTGTTGTAAGCGTAACATTCCCACAGCCACAGTGAGACTTATTATTGATTATCTATTATTGAAAGCAGTTGCCTCACTGATGAAGGTGGAGAGGGGGTAGGGACGAACACTTGAGGTATGGACGGGGTAGTGGGGTAAAGTGAGGCAAATCTTTTTACAAATGACTCTGTGGCTGCATAGTAAGACGAAAGGAGTTCATAATGTAGGGCATATGAGAGATACAGGCACATAAGAGATATGGAGGGTGGGGGACGGAAGGTAGGGAGGGAAAAAGGAGAGGAGGCTAGGGATGAAAAGGGTAACTGACATGGAAGAGAGAAAAATGGAGAGGGATGGAAAAGGGAGGGGGGAATAAATGGAGAAAGGACTGAAGAGAGAGGGGGGAGGGAGGTAATGCATGTGCTTGATGCTGGGGGGGGGGGGGGGTGGAGCGGGGGAAGAGTGGTGGGAGAAGGCAGTACATGATCTGGATGGGGAAGGAGTGATGTGGACATAAGAGATTAGAGGCAAGGTAAGATGTGGCAGTGGTAAACAGGTTAGCTGGGATTCAGGCCAGGACGATTGTAAGAGCACAGGATATGCTGTAGAGGCGATTTCCAACTGCTCTGTTCAGGGAAACTTGTGCTGGAAGGGAGTATCCAAATGGCCCACATTGTGAAGCAGCTGTTGAAGTCATTTATATTGTGGTGAGTAGCATGTTTGACAACTGAATGGTCAGGCCCATGGTTCACCACAGTTGGAAGGTACCCAGTCATGTGAGTAGATGGGTGGTTACTTGTTACACCTACATAGAATTATGTGGGTAATTGCAGCAAGCTGATATATAACATGGTTACTTTCACATGTGGCCCTGTCCTTTATTGGGTTCAAAATGCCTGTGAATGGACTGCGGCAGGAGTGGTGGATGGGTATGTCGTACGGAGCAGGTCTTTCACGTGAACCGACCACAAAGGAATGACCCATGGAGTGCAGGATTTGGAGCAGGGTTTGAATAGGATAACAAGAATGTATGGTTGGGTCGGCAACGGAACACTACTATAGCTAATGTGGACAGGATTTTGGGTAGGATATCACTCATCTCAGGGATTGTCAAAAGGTGAGTGAAGCCCTGGTGAAGGATGTGATTGAGCTTTTCGAGGCCAGGATGATACTCAGTGACCAGAGGAGTGCTGGTTGGTGGCTGGTTGATAGAGGCTGGTGTCAGAGGAGCATTTGGCATGGGAGAGTTGTTTGTGGATGAGCTGGATAGAATATTGTCTGTCAGTAAAAGCTCTGGAAAAGTTATCAGTATACAACTCAGATCCTGTTATTTGAGGATTCATTATCCGCATTTTCTCATATATGCAGTTTTAGTTTTAAGTATAGTGCTGCCAGCTGTTAACAGTAGGCTGAAGTAGTACATTAGCACAACTCAACATGCATCTTCTTTCATATTTGTTGAGAAATAGATTATCAGCTCAGGTCAGTAGAGCAACGAAGCTGCACTTGTCAGGGTCTGTTTTTAAAATGTTGGGTAAAAGGAAAGAAAGTGTGCCTGTCAAAGGAAAGAAATGTGTATGAAGGTTGTATTCATTAGGAACAAAGCTAGAACTTTAGTAGATTGCTGTGAGAAAGTTGAGCATATTGTCGACATTCTATGTGCTTTGGGACTTAGTCAATCCACTGTGAGGACTATTTGTGATAATGCGGAATCAGTTCAAAAAACTGTTCCATCTTCAACTAACTTAAGTGTGATTGGAGTGCCCAAAACTTACTTGGAGGTAATAGGAAGAATGGAAAAAATGCTGTCACTGGATTGAGCACAACAACCAACAATACTTGCCTCTCTCTGGAGATGCTATTCAAGCTAAAGCCGAGAGCTTGTATGTAGATTAAATTAAAGAAGGGACAATTCAGCACCTTTCTTGGTCAACTGAGGCTGGTTTTATCAGGTCAAACACCATTTCGGCTTTCACAATATTAAAATGACAGGAGAGGCAGCTGTTGCAGTCGAAGTTTGAGATGAGGAATTTAAAAGGAGGCCTAAAAAAATTATGTAAAAAAAAATGCCAAGCAGGTTCTTAACCTTGATGAAAGATGTTTATTTTGGAAATGAATGCCAAGCTGTGTGCTCATTTGTATTGAAGAAAATTCAACACCTGGACTTAAGATTGTCAAGGACCAATGTACCCTTTTCAGAGGAAATGATGCAGGTGATTGCAAATTAAAACTAATTATGATCTACCACTCTCAAAATCTTAAGAGCTGGCTGAGAGTTCATTGGAAATGGGATAAAAATGGTTGGATGATGATGCTATTTTCAGTGACTGTTTTGTTAATGAACCGAATAGAGAACTGAGAACATACTGTGAGAGGGAAAAAAAATCCCTTTAAGAATTCTTCTCTGTCTTCGTTGATAATGTTTCCAGCCAACCACTTACGATTATTGAGTCAGACAAGAACAAGTCCTGTTTCTGTCACTGAACACTACATCCATCCTGCAACCCATGGACTAGGGATTTTATCAACATTCAAGGCATACTACCTGCATAAAACTTTATCCAATGTCAAATAAGAATGTGGTTCGAATGACAAACTTGCCATCAACATTTTTGGTGACTGTTTAATATCAAGATGGCGATTGATGTTAGTAGAGAGCTACCTTTGATGTCACGCCAGAATGTATGAATGGTGTACGGAAGCTGTGGCCCAATGCTGTGTCAGTACTTGAAGATGAAGTGAACTGTGACTCACAATTACAGCAAGAGAAATTGTGGATATGGCATGGCAAATTCACTGATTTTGATGAAGAGCTGTTGTGATTTCCTAAACTATCATTCTGAGGATCTGAGCAATGAAGATTTTATAGTTTTCAGTGAGAATCGTAATGAAGCATAAACAGAAGTTGAGGAAGTTCAGCCTGTTAGAAAGCTGACTCTGAAGAAAATGGCTGAGGCCTTCAGCATGATCAACGCTGTGATGAAGTTTTTGGAGAACATGTTTCTGAAGAAGTAAGGAGTGCAAAGTGAAGAGAGAAGCTGAACATTCTCTTAAGGGTTAAGAAGAGTTTCATAATCAACTGGCAAAGAAGACCATACAGCTGCCAAATATTTCAGCAAAACAGTGTGGCCCTTTGAATGAATGTCAAGCGCCTAGGAAGAACAGTTCAGTTACAGGATTTGCATGTTAGAAACTCATCATGGAAGCTTAACTGACTATGGTACCATCACATTCTTCAAATGTAGATGATCCAGAGGCTATTTAGGATGTAGAAGGACTTAATGAAAATGATTGTAGTATATTATCATATGTTTCAGTATTAAATTTTAATCTGTATAAATTTTGCATTAAAATCCATTTGAGGAAGATAAAAATGATGATTTTTGGTACAAATACTAAGAAATTTGGTTATTTTAGACTTAATATGTGAGTAAACAAGAGCCTACCCCATATTTTGCACATAAAGTGACTCTTAGTTTATGCGAATTCGCTATGCTCGGTGATTTTGCGGAATAGAACTATCATGTGTAATGAGATTTTCCTATGTTTCGACGACTCCTGCTGTGCCCTGGAGATGTGGTATCAGTGGGTGGCGAGGCTGTTAAGAAGGCCACTTCTTGACATAGAATGGATGACAGCTATCAAAGTGGAGGTACTGTTGATGCCTGACGTGCTTGATATGAACAGAAATATTAATGGAACCATCCAAGAAGCGGAGATCAATGTTTGGGAAGGTAGCTCATTTAGTTGAGATGGACTGGCAATGATGATCATCAGCACCTTTACAAATTCCCTATATTTTTCACTGTCTAGTCTCTCGCCACTTTCCCAGATGATGATGGAAGGATGAGGACAACACAAACAACTAGTCCCCGAGTGGAGAAAATCCACGATCTGGCCAGGAATCAAACCTGGGATTCCATGCTCCAGAGGCAGCAATGATAGCTACTAGACCACAAGCTGCAGACGGATAAAGACCGGGTAAAGCAGATTTGGGAGTAGGTATTGTTATGGAGGAAAGGGCATGGTTGTCCTTATGCTGAGTCCAAAACATTAAAATCCTGTCAATGCATCTGATTCAGACAGTGGGTTTTGGGTGTCCGATTGCCAAAGGAAGGATTCTTGGCTATTTGAAAGTACTTCCCTTCCCGTGCCCCTCACCCTCCCTCTGTAGCTCTTATATGCTTTTCCCTATGAATTCCTTTCATCTCACTGTGCAACCACCGAGTCAGAAAGACCTGTCTCACTTTATCCTGCTCCCCTTCCTTGCCTCATGCATTCCTCCCTACCCTTTTCCTGTCTGATTTCAGTAACCAATAGTCAATTATCAGTCTTGCTGTGGCCGGAAAAGTGTACATCTGGGTGTCTGTGAAGGTATGTGTATACTTTTACTAGAAAAATAGCAAGAGCTCAAAAGTTAGCGTGAGAGCTGTTTTGTTTCATGTGTTTCTATGATCCACAAATCAGTCTGGTATAGGTGAGTGATTGCCATTTCCTTATTTTGTGTGTTAGATAATATGATAACTCATTCGATATTGAGTTTAATAAGCAAAAGGAGAAAATATAAAAATACATCAAATGAAGCAGCAAAAGGGAGTACAGAAGTCTAGAAAATGAGGCTGACATGACAGAAAGTGCAAAATGGCAATTATGGCTGAAGGACAAATGCAAGGCTGTATAAGCAAGATAGGTGCCGCCTATAAGAAAACAAGAGAGACACATGGAGAAGTGAGAAGCTTCTATGTGAATATGGAGATCTCAGATGCAAAGCCAGAACTATGCAAAGAAGGAAAAAGTGAAATGGATATATAGAAAGGCTGTATAAGAGAAATGGACTTTGAGGCAATATTAGAGAAAGGGAAGAGAAAATACATGAAGATGGAATGGGGGAGAGAGTATTGCAAGAGGAATTTGACAGAGCACCAAACTGCACCAAGCTAGACCACTGGAGTCGATAACACTGTCAGAATGATTGAGATCCTTGAGATCCTTGAAAGAGCAAGCCATGACAAAACTATTCCAGCATCCCTGTATGCAAGATGTGTCAGACAGGTGAAATACACTCCCACTTCAAGAAGAATGTAATAATATCTATTCTAGAGAAGACAGATGCTGAACAAAAGTCATGTTACAAAATAGTGGCATGAATTTTTTACAGAGTAATGGAAATGTTAACACACGCCGACATAGGGGAAGATCAGTTTGGTTGCAGAGAAATGAGGCAATACTGACCCTATGGCTTATCTGCAGCTGCATCTACAACTACATTCATACTTAACAAGCCACTGTATTGTGTATGGCAGAACGTACCTTGTACCACTTCTAGTCATGTACTGTCTTGTTCCACTTGCAAATAGAGCGAGGGAAAAATGACACACTATATGCTTCCATATGAGCCCTAATTTCTTGTATCTCATCATTGTGGTCCCTGCGTTGTATTAGAATCAGTCTGTAGTCAGCTTTAAATTCAGGTTCTCTAAATTTTCTCAATAGTGTTCCTCAAAAATGATGTCTTCTCTCCAGGAATTCGTATTTGAGTTCCCAAAGCATCTCCGTAATACTTGTGTGGTGTTCAAACCTACCGGCAACATATCTAGCAGCCCACCTCTGAATTGTTTCAATGTCTTCCTTTAATTTTAGCTGGTGCAGATCCCAAATGCTCGAGCAGTACTTGAGAATAGGTTGCACTATAGAGCATTTAAAATTAGTTGCGACTTTTTATGTTTGGCTGAGTGGAGGGGGACGTGACGCCGTTGCCCAAGTAACACCAGTGGTGCCTGACTTTCCCTACCAAGCCATCTGCAGTAATGCTTGTAAAGCGCCCCTGTTACCACATCATGAATAAATAATACCATGTTGTGTCACACATTAGATTCTTCAATGTGTGTCAGCTCCATAGTAAAGTCATATTTTCTGGTGTTGAAGTGTTCTGTGGTCGTCAGGTATAGTGAACAACTGTTTTGTGTGTGCAGTACTTTGGAATACGTGATTTTCAGTAAAAGTGTCGTCCAAGAACGCGTTTATGGGCTCAAGAAGATAATTAAGGAGACACTGATTTATGAAGGATTGTAAAGAGTTTTGAGGAATACGTAGCTTCTGTTGTTACCATGTTAAAATCTGCTTATTTTGTCAAAACACATTAGAGCCTAGAAAAAGTCATTTCTCTAATATTCTAATGCTGTTAAAATTGTGACAGAATCTGGAAATAGTGTATTATTAAACCAACAACTGAGTGCGATTCAGGTCAATAGTTATGAAATGGCCCATTCTCAGTTTAAAAATAAACATGTAACTTCATTTACATTGTTACAAAACCCACAGCAGTTCTCATTTAATCAGATCTCGATGGCCCCCAATAATTACATTATTTCATTGAAAAAATCTGTAGTTACTTGAATATCATAGTAGGAATGGAAGTTTCACATATTAATCATATGGCAAAACACTCTTGTGTTTGCGCTCTATCATTTGCCAAAATCTTGTTTTAATATGTCAGACCATTTATGAAATACGAGGAATTTATGAATATTTTATTCTAGTTTTGTTTAAAGAAAGATTCAATATATTATCTTTATTTAATACACAGCAATATATAACCTAACAATCACCAAACACAAATTTATAGCAACTCCTACTTTTCACTGCAAGTTAAGAATTTCTAGCAGTACCAGCAGCAGTTACTTACTAATGAAATATCACAATAACTATGGCCATTAAGGAAATGATAGGCACTTCATCATGAAACTGAATAATTAAACTTTAAGATGTTCGAGAATGTGAGTTTATTACCCATTGGCCTCTTTAAAAAGTGTTTGGGAAAAACCTCAGCACACTCTCAAATGAGCTGCTGATGCGCCTTGCACACACTGGCAACTACGCTTCCCTCCACTCGCTCCATACCAAAATGTCAAAAGTCGCAACTTATTTTAAATGCACTATAGCATCCTATATGCAGTCTCTTTTACAGATGAACCACACTTCCCAAAATTATTCCAATAAACTAAAGTTGAACATTCGTATTTCCTACCACAATCCTCATATGTATGTTCCATTTGATATTGCTTTGCTGTGTTACACCCAGATATTTAAATGACATTATTGTGTCAAGGAGCACACTGCTAATGCTGTATCTAAACAGTATGGGTTTACATTTCCCTCATCCACATTAACTTAAGTTTTTTTAGATTTAGAACAAGCTGCCATTTATCACAGCAACTAGAAATTTTGTCTAAGTTGTATGGTACGCTCCTAGGGTCACTCAGTTTCAACGACTTACCATACACCAATGCATCATAAGCAGAAAACCGCAATTACTGCCAATACAGCTTTTGAAATTCCGAAGGTCGCAGGGGTAAAATACAGGGAACCATAGGTTATGCACAACTTGTACTTGTACATTTGATATCGCTTTGCTGTGTTACAACCAGATATTTAAATGACATTATTGTGTCAAGGAGGACACTGCTAATGCTGTATCTAAACAGTATGGGTTTACGTTTCCCTCATCCACATTAACTTACGTTTTTTTAGATTTAGAACAAGCTGCCATTTATCACAGCAACTAGAAATTTTGTCTAAGTTGTTTGGTACGCTCCTAGGGTCACTCAGTTTCAACGACTTACCATACACCAATGCATCATCAGCAGAAAACCGCAATTACTGCCAATACAGCTTTTGAAATTCCGAAGGTCGCAGGGGTAAAATACAGGGAACCATAGGTTATGCACAACTTGTACAGAAACCACACTGCAATTTTAGGAGTTGAAGGACATGAAATAGAAGCAGTGGTTGAGAAGGGATTAAAAAATGTTGTGTGATTACGGCCTCCCGTCGGGTAAACCGTCCGCCATGAGCAAGTCTTTCGATTTGACACCACTTCGGCGAATTGCGCGTCGATGGGGCCAAAATGATGATAATTAGGACAACACAACACCCAGTCCCTGAGCGGAGAAAATCTTCGACCCAGCCGGGAGTTGAACCTGGGCCCTTAGGATTGACATTCTGTCGTGGTGACCACTCAGCTACCGAGGGCGGACGAGTGAGACAGGCTTATCCCCAATGTTGTCTGATCTGTATATCCCCGATGTTATCCAGTCTATATGTTGAGCAAGTAGAAAAGGAAAAAAGGGAATTCAGGGAGAAGAAATAAAACTTTAAGGTTTACTGATAATATTGTAATTCTGTCAGAGGGGCCAAAGGGTTTGGAAGAGCAATTGAATGGAATGGAATGGATATTGTCTTTAAAGGAAATTGTAAAATGAAAATCAACAAAAGTAAAACGAAGGTAATGATATGAAGCAAGATTAAATTAGACAAAGCTTTGAGACACTAACAGATGACTTTTGTTATTTGGACAGCAGAATAAGCGGCTATGGCCAAAGAAGAGAGAATATAATGTGGAGACTCACAATAGCAAGAAAACATTTCTGAAAAAGAGAACTAAATGTGCTATAAAGCCTTTTCCGAAGGTATCTGTGTGGAATACAGCCTTGTATGGAAGTGAAACATGGAAGGTAAGCTGTTCAGACAGGAAGACAATTGAAGATTTTGAAATTTGGTGCTACACAAAAATGCTGAAAATTAAGTGGATAAGCTGAAAAATGAATGAAGAAGCACTGAATCATAATTCGGGAGAAAAGAAATTTGTGGTGCAACTTGACTGAAAGAAGGTACTGACTGACTGGTCACATCCTGAGACATTGCAGAGTTATCAGTTGTGTAACACAAGGAAGTATAGGGGTAAAAACTGTAGAGGGAAACCAAGAGATGAATACAGTAAGTAGATTCAGAAGGAGTAGGTTGCAGTATTTATTTGGAGATGAAGAGTTCTGCACAGGGTAGACTAGTCTGAAGAGCTACCTAAGTAGTCTTTGACAGAAGATCACAACAGCAACAGTTGAGTAGTTATGAGCTCACAGTGTCTGCTTATCATAAACAGGCCTACTTGCATACTGTTCTATTATGTGTGCTATTATATTATAAATTGCTCATTATTCACCATGTTACATTTAATATTTTAAGTAGTTGGTCTTGCTCCATGTGTAATTTGTTTTAATGTTTATAGCTGTGAGCTGTACTGAATCGACAGTGAGTTCTCTCAAACCACCAACAAAGCCACCAAGACCTGGACCTCCACCTCCACAGCCACCACCTCGCAGAGACAGCATAGAGAGCACAGATCTTTGACATTGGTAAGAATGTAGGGACATTTCGAGGCAGCGTGTGTCTCAGTTTTATAATGACAGTATTTGTGTGTTCTCACAAAGAGAAGTTAAGTGAAGTAACTGCAACCATTTTGTAAGTAATCAAAACGTGTTTGTCCTGGTGCTGATTTGATTTCTTTGCTTCCTTTTTGTCCCTGCTGTTACCCAGCTAGTCAGATTCACAAGTGAATTTCCATTTCACTTTAGCTATTGTAGTGTGCCCCTGTTAGACGTATACAGTGCATCCAGCAAAGGAGTCTGTAATTTCAAAATTAAATAAGATCTATAAATGATTGAAATGAAAGGTATGTTTATTGTGAAAGCTGTAAGAATGTTATATGGAAGCTAAACAGAAGTTTCAAAATAGTCGAAAAGCTGCTAATAGATGGTGCTGTAATCGCACTACCTATTACCTATAAATAGCGTGCCGCAGCTCATAGCAATCAATTCCACCATTGAAACTTGAAAGGAGGTTAGCATACTGAAGGAAGAGGTTGAAATCATGTATTTCATTGAACAACATATTTTTGTGTTAATGGAATGCCACGGTTTGGAACCCAGCCCTAAGGCAATAAGGCACAGTTTTCAAACAGAATTTAATGTTCCGAAAAGACTCAGTGTGAAAACCATACACAAGCTCTTCACCAAATTTTAATGGAAAGACAGTGCGGCTTATAATAGAAGGGAACATTGGCCCCAGGCAAACTGTCATTCCTACTGAAAATGTCACCATGATTTCTGGAATTATTCAGCAAAATCCAAGGAAATCCATTGGGAGAATTGCAGCAGAGACTGGTTTGAGCATTCTGGCAATAAGAAGGTGGAGACGCAGGGCCAACACGTTTCCATTCAAAATACGAAGCCATCAGGTCATACCTGTACGAGCTGTGTCACAGAGGGCTGACTTCACGATTCAGATTCTCACAGTGATTAATAATGAAGGATTTGGCATTGGCTACTTCTGGTTCACAGACAAAGCTCACTTCCAAGTGAACGGAGTCGTGAATAAGCAAAACTGGTGATTTTGGGGTTCTGAAAACTCCCATTTCTCTGAAGTGAAACAACCGCATTTCCCCAAGTTACTGTTTGGGCAGCAGTATACAGCACAGGTATTATTGGCTCTGTTTTCATGCAAGAAATGATCACTAGTGCACATCACAATGCAGTTTTTGAACAATTTGTCGCCACACCAGGCACTGAGCGGTTCACCCAAGATAGGGCTAGACTACGTATCACCAAACAGGTGCCTCACTTTCTTGATAAATACTGCAGGAATACAGTCATTGTGTTGGAGTATTGCAAATTTACTGATGCAGGGTTGGATTGGCCTTCATATTCACCTGATCTGACTTCTTGTGACCACTTTTTGTGGGGCACATTAAAAGGCACTGTCTACAAGAACCATCCTGCCATTCTGGACGATCTAGAATCAGCAGTCTTGTGTGGCATCTGGATCCATTTCAAATGAGACACTGCAAGATGTGGTGGCAAATTTCATCTTTGCTTTGTTCTACCTCCATCCAGTGAATGGTGGACATTTCAAAAACACTGTGGTGTGCTTGCAGAGGATGAATTTAGTTATGCATGCTGATACTGTACAAACTGCACAGTGTACAATGCCACCAGTCGTCAGATTTTCGAACTATTTTGAAACTTCTGTTCTTACAGCTTTTACAATAAGCATACCTCATGTTGCACTTGTTATTGATCTCAATTTCTGAGATATTTAATTTTGAAATCAGGGACTTTTTTTGCTGAACCCCCCCCCCCCCCTCTCTCTCTCTCTCTCTCTCTCTCTCTCTCTCTCTCTCTCTCTGTGTGTGTGTGTGTGTGTGTGTGTGTGTGTGTGTGTGTGTGTGTGTGTGTGTAGGTAGCTCTGAACAAATCCACATGAAATACAATAATCTTGTGACTGTGCCACTGCAAATTGATTGGACTTCTTCAGGATTGCAGTGTTGAAAATGCTTCAACAAATGAATAACCTTCTCAAGTAAATCAGAAGTGTTTCTTCTGGAATATTATCCACTAAGATACAACAACTTCTTACATCCACAATTTAGAAAAACAGCATGACATCTTCTTCTTCTTCTTCTTCTTCTTCTTGTTCCTCTTCTTCTTTTGAAGGGGCCAGATAAGGACCATGATCCTGGTGTAATTGTCTTCTGTACTCACCATCTGTTTTGACCCATCTCAGAATTTTTTTCAAGGTCTTCCTCTCCTGACTCTCTAGTTTATCTGTCAAGCCTTTCCTGTTCAGATTCAAGCATTCTGAGGCATATAGGACTTCAGGGCGGATAACTGTTTGGTAATGCTTTAGTTTGGAATTGTAAGGTAGGCATTTCTTATTATAGATGTTCCTGGTTAATTGATATGCTAATTGTTACATATTAATCCAAGTTGCTAGTGCCGTTCCTTCTGATAGATTAGGTTCCAACCATTCTCCTAGATACTTGAATGTGTCAACTTTCTCAATTTGACCTTGTCCCTGGGAGTATCGTTGATGTTGGAGAGGTATTTTGTCTTTTCTAGTGACAATTGAAGTCCTACCTTGGCAGCCTGGAGTTTTAGCATATTGAGCTGCTTTACTGCTACTTCCATTGGGCTTCTTCCTATAAGTGCCAGATCATCTGCAAAAGCTAAACAGTCTACTGCTAGTGCCTTCTGTTTGTGTCCCAGGTAAATACTGCTCAGTCTGTTTTGTACTTCCATTTCTTTTCGCCAGTGAAAGTGAAAGTCCATCTCCCTGTCTAACTTCCTGTCTTCATCTCAAAGCTTTCTGAAAGCGTTCCCGTGAACTTTACTCATGACCTAGTGTTACTCAGGGTCTTTTGGATAGGGCTGTGAGTTTTCTGGTCCAGGCCAATTTCCTGCAAAATTCTCATAAGGGTATGTCTGTCTATTGTATTGTATGCTTTCTTGAAGTCAGTGAAAGTAACTATGTACTGTTTATTTGTTAGTTTAATTTAACTTAATACTGGCTTCAAGTTAAGGATCTGCTCAGCACAAGAACATCCTTTACTAGAACCACCTGCATAATCTCCAAGTTTTGGGTCCAATTGAGGTTGGGCTCTGTTCAATAATGCCTTAGATAATATCTTAAAGGTGACGTATCAATGAGAGCCCTCTATAATTGTTGATGTCAGTCAAATCACCCTTCGTGGGTAAGGGATGGATCATATCAGATGTCTAGTCATCTGGTAACTTCTCAGTATCCCAAATGTTCTGTAGGATCTCAGTCAAGTTGATAATTGCTTTGTCTCCAGCCTGCTTCCACAGCTCTGCAACTATAACGTCTTCTTCTGGTGCTTTGTTATTCTTCAGGGACTGAGTTACGTATTTTACTACTTTTTCTGTTGGAGAGTGAGAGTTTGTTTGTCTGGGACTGTCTTGATAGATAAAGGAGGTTTTAGGGGACTCACAATTGAGATTTTAAAAATATTTGGCCAATATGTGGCAGTTGTCTTTGTCATTATAGGCCATGTTTCCATCTGGTCTTCTGAAGTGTAAGCTGGGTGGAGCATAGCTTTTAAGGTTTAATAAAACATTCTAGTGTTATTCTTCTTGAAGTCTTCATGTAATTGAGTCAATTGGTCCTGAGTGTACTGATGTTTAACCTGCCTTATGGTTTTGGCAGTTAGCCTGCACTGTTCTATGAACTACTCCTTATTTGTTTCGGACTTCTGTGAGCTCCATCTTAGCCAAGCTGCTTGTCTCTTTGCGATCGCTTGGTCGCAGGTACTTTCTGTTTATTTAGTGGGGTGACTTCTGTTGTGGCTTTTACTAGTTGGTCCCAGTTGTTGCATCCATGATCTAGTGTTTGCATTCTCTCTGTAGACATATTCCAGATTTTCAGTTTTTCCAAGTCAAACTTGGACTATATAAGAAGTGTTCAAATGAAAAGATATGAAACATCGTAACAAAAAACTGGTTGAAATTTGCATATGCTGCTTTGAGATAATTCAGTGAGACATCTAGGCAATGGAAGCATGCACTGTCACTAGCCCCCCCCCCCCAAAAAAAAAAAAAAAAAAAAAAGAGGAGAGAGAGAGAAAAAAGAATCCAAAACTGTGTCCTCAGCAGGCAAGATGGTACTAACCATATTTTTTAGTGTCTGTGGTCTGTTACTCATGGAATCCCTCGAGAAAGGAAAACACCATTAACAGTAACCTGTACTGTGACACACTCCATTGCCTACACAAACGGCCTAGGCTATTAATGGAGGGAGTGATTCTGTTCCATGATAATGTGCATCCACGCATCTCCGAGGTCACACAAAGTTTAATGGCCAAGTTCAAGTGGCAGCAGCTTGGGCATCCACCCTACAGCCCAGACACGTCGCCCTGAGACTCTTCTGAAAAAAAAATTCAAAGGGAAGCTCTTCAGTTCGAATGACGAACTGAAGGACACATTGGACGACTAGCTCCTGTCACAGCCACAGGACTCTGGAAACAGGGAATCCTAAGGCTCATGAAACAGTGGGATACTTTTGCTCAGCCTCTGGTGACTACTTTTGAATAAAGACTTTAATTATGACCACAGTGTTGCTTTGTACCTTTCTTTTGAACACCCCTCATACAGCTCAAGTTCTGAGATTAGAGTGAAATTGATTAAATTTCAGTATTCTTCTTCTGTTTTGCATCAATGTCACAGTATTTTGTAATGATGTGTGCAGTTATTTGGCAGTGGGCTTCATTACTCAAACTCAGGATGACATCACAAGGAACATACACAAAGTCCACACAGGTAGCTCATCCTCGTGGTGATATTGCAATTGACGCCTCATCTCTCAAGAGGTGCGCTGACTCTCCAGGAATTTGTTACAAGCAAAAAGAGAAATAACAAACTCTCCAAGCAGATTCATATTCTTGATTACTAAATCGTTGTATAGGTAAACAACTGCAACCATAGTATGTCAGCTTGGTAGACATTACATTACATGTTATGTTACAATTTGTTACCTGCTGTATCACTGTTACCCCTACCTCCAAATTCTGTCCTGTATTTGTCCTGCCTGGTCTACTGTCTTCAGAAACACAAGCAGTTTTATATATTCATGATTATAACAACCTTTCTATATACAATTTCTTATGCAGGAGCATGTAATGCAGCTTGTGATGTGTGTATTTTGAATTATCTAAATGAGGTGTCCATAGTGTTCTTCTGTTGCAGATTTCAAGAGCTTGCAGGAAGCTCATCTGCCTTATACCAAATGAAGCATTTGTAAGCATCAAAAGCATTTTTTACATTCATAATGTATTTGGGTAATATAAAAAATAAATGAAGCAAACCACAAAAAGATCCAGCTTGATAGCAAAGACTCAGGAACTTTGGTGCAGACCGTTGTTGTACCCTTCTGTTTCATTGTAACTTGTAAATTAGCTATGTAACATATTGAACACAACTGAGGTTGGTTACTATAGAAAACTGTACCCCAAAAGAATGTTAAAAGAACTGTATATTTATGAATGTAAAGTAGTTCAAATTTGTAGTTTCTTTGCATATATACTGTGATTATAATTTAATATCTTTTGTAAAATACATCCCTTTTTGTGGATGTGTCCTATGCAATCTGACTGGATAACAGTATTTATCCTATAAATACTGAATGTGATATGTGCAATTATTGTCTTATATAAATTTTATTTTGTATTAGTTTAAAGTTTCTTTTCTGACTCCCATAGTGATGGTATTACACTGCAAGACTGTTTACACTAATGAATGTCATTTATAATGAGTCATTTTACACATTGTTAATTTAATGTGTATGGACATTTGATGGCTATTTTAAATTAAATATGGCATTTTTGTAGGGAGTAGGTCATTTTAGTCATATAACAAATGACCCTTATGTAAACAATCTTAAAGAAGTCTAGAAAGGAAACTTTCAATAAATATTTTTGTTATGCATTTATTAGCAACTACAGGAGCTCAAAAAGTTTTGTTTGGAGTGGAAGCTTGTAAATTTGTGTGTTTGTTTATTAGAAAAAACTAATTTGCTCATATTTCTTATGTGTGGTTGAACATACCCACCAATATCCTCCATCCTATCTGACTTCACTAATTCCAAAGCTGCAGTTAACTTGACAGGCAATGCTAATTCCCAGTGCGTTCTTTTAGAAGTACATTGTTATAGAATGTAGTATTATGAAAACTTAAATTTAAAATTTGGACTTTAGGTTCATCTCAGGAGACTGTGTGCTTGCATAGAAAATGTGCTGCTCGTATATGGAAGTAATATCATCATTGCAACTCCAGATAATTGTGGAAATGAGATGTCACTTGTGAACTGGAAGAAGAGCCCAAATAAAGTTCATGCAACATTTATTATTTCCTCAAAATCCAAGAAAATGTTGGACTGGCGCACACATTCTACATAATTATCTGATTACAGTTCCTTTCTGCACAGATAGTGGTACCTTGGACAACTGCATGGTCCCCTTTGACCGTGCAGTACTGCACAAGGATACCAGGTGCAAGGTAGGTTGATGGAGTCAACCGAACTGACAATCAACATGGCCTCATTAAAAGGTAGCTCTTGGTTGCAAGGTTGAAATTAAGAATGACCCTATGATGAAATGAGTACTGATAACTATTCTCCAGAGACTGACAGTGGTAGTTGTTTTGTAGCATAAAACACTTCGTTTCCAAGAAAGAACTGATTAATTTCACTGTTAAGAAACCATCAGCTATCTTTAAGGACCATGTCTCTTAATCCATACTTCTTGATACTGTTGACTGGTGACATCTTACTTGAAGTACAATGTGCAAAGAGTTTTAAAATACCATTCTACTTTGTTGTTGTATCACATTCAATTTCACTTCATTTAATCAGTATAAGATATGCATCACTTTGTGTTCTGATATTATGAAGTAGTGAGCCAATCAGTTTCTGTAAACGGAATAATATATTCTGAATATACATTTGAAAATTTAAGAGTAGAAGTGGAAGAAATTTCTTCTAATTGAAACAAGTTTAATTTACAGCTTCACCATTGTATATGCCGCCTGAGCTTCTATTTGTACGGAAAAAGTGCCTTTCCACTTTGCTATTTTGTTCCTGTTGTTGAAAAAGTCAAGTATAGCATTTAAAGAAACAATTCTTCTCTCTTTTTATTGTCTAAAATAGTACTATGGCAAACTTTTTTAAATATGTTATGTTCCTCTCTAAATACTAATGTAAGGACAATAAGCTGTTTGCTGAATACTCTGACAGTACTGTATGTAAAATGCCACACATTTATAAATTCTCTGGATTCCATGTCACTTACAAGTAACTGTTTTATGATGGTTGTCCTTTGATATTGTTCTAGAATAAAGATGTGTGGTGTTAACATTTTGTCTTTATTTAGCAAAAATCTCCCATAATAAGAAAAACCATCAAAATAATGGTGTATCCTCACAAAAACTGAAGTAGTTTTGCCTTGGACAACAGCTTTTGCCCCAAAACTCATACCAGTGTAAGTATTGCTTGGGATGAAATGTTAAATTAAAAAAAGAATTGTAATAAGAGCAGCAAATAAAACAGGAATCAGTTTGCAGTTTGAGTAAAAGACACACACACACACACACACACACACACACACACACACACACACACACACACACACAGAATTTAGACTGGCATTGTAATTTAAAGAAAATGACAGCACCACAAGAGAGATCAGTGAGCTAAGTTCCAGAATGACCACATGATTCCATAAAGGTAGCAAGTGTGCATGTGATGAGCAGTGGGATATGTGATGTTGCTGCTCAGAATGCTACAGGTGGATTGTGACCTGGAGAGCATGACCCTGGACAGGCAGTCTTTGCCTTATATTCATAGTGAGGAGAAAACTTCAAAATAAAGAACATGTGGCATGATTGACCTCACACTTAAATGTCTTGTGGCCCTTTTTTTCGTATAATCCTCTGCAAAAAAATTCTTGTGACCAATGTGGTCACACGTTAAGGATTCATTATGAGAAAGAGGGAGCATTACTCCTTCCAGTTAAGTTAATTACTGGACTTATCATCTTGTGTTGCAATGCAGTCAAAGAGATTCTCAAAACCAAAATAAACCTTTTCCCAGAAATGGAGGCATGAGTCTTTTCTTAGATAATCTGCTTTGCAAGACCTTATGACCAGTAGAAATGACACATTAATTATATATTTTTCTTTGCGCATTTATTCCTAGCAGTGGGACACAGCAGGCTGAAGGTGCACTGTCCATAGATGTGTCTGCAAGGGGGGTATTCCCCCCACTCCTGTATCCCTTCCCTTCCTCCTGGAATCTGGAGTATAGAGTTTTTATTCATTACACAATTTTTACAAACTTCTGAAAGTGACTTGCTTGCCTTTCAAGTATCAAAGTTATCTACCTATAACAAGTATTGAGTGGGCTATATTAAGTATTTGTATCACCTGTAAAATTTATTTCTTGTGGCTTGACTCGCCTAGAGCTGACCAACTCACTTCAATCTAGGAATCAGGTGGTAAAAATAGCACTTCTCTTTAGTGTACTTTGGGTATGAGGACAACATGGCAGTTAAACCACATTACTTCATCTGGAAGAGCCTGGAATGAATGAGAGGCAGTCTGAGTCGAATGTTTGAGAGAGACATTCGTCTTTCTTAAAGGGGGAAATATATAGGTATCAGAATGATGACTTCAGCAGTTTGGTCCCATAGAAGTTACCAAAAATTTCCAAGAAATATCGGTACCGACTCCAGGCATACAAGAAGTCAGTCTAAATTACCTGTTTTAATGAGGACAAGAGTCAGCTCTGAAGACAAAATTTATCTCTGCTTCAAAACAGACTGATGGAAAGAGTGAGCATTAAATTTGCTGATGGATCAGCAACTATAAAATGAAAAGTTGAATATGATGAACAAATAATTTGAGACAAAAGTTGGACAAAATGAGGTGAACATTACTTTTTTTGAGGGAGGGTGGAGGGGGGTGGGGGGCCTGTGAGCTTTCCTGTTACACTAATAAGTTCCTTAAGACAGTTGCAAGTTGTAAAATGTGATAGTGAGAACAAGATTAGATTAATAGCAACGTGAAAGAAAGCATTAAAACAATCATTCACCACACACTCCATATGTGAATGGAATGGGAAGAAGCTCTGACAACTAGTGCAGTGGGACTTGCCCTATGCATGCACTTTACAGTGGTTTGCAGAGAATAGATGTAGATGTAAAGACTACCTGACAATCTAAAGTGTCTGGGCTGGTGGTAAAATATGATGTTATGTCGACAGCTCTCATGTCTCGCATGATGACCCAGTGGTAACGCCTACTTCTAATACTCATAAATCCCCTATATTATAATAACAAAAATTTATCATAATTTATTTCTCAGTTTTTAATAATATTGGCAGTATTAAATACTTATCTTCCTGAAGGTAAATGATGGCCAGCAATTCTGCTTCATAATTTATTAGTTTTCTCAGCTGAATTTTACTTTGATACAATCAATGCAACAAAATAAATAGGTAACAACTTGTCACCAGTGTTATACTACCTTGTATAAATTTTACTACTAAAAGAGGGTTTCTAGGTTGACCAAAAACATCTATGAGAGTCTATATAACTTGTACACTCCTGGAAATGGAAAAAAGAACACATTGACACCGGTGTGTCAGACCCACCATACTTGCTCCGGACACTGCGAGAGGGCTGTACAAGCAATGATCACACGCACGGCACAGCGGACACACCAGGAACCGCGGTGTTGGCCGTTGAATGGCGCTAGCTGCGCAGCATTTGTGTACCGCCGCCGTCAGTGTCAGCCAGTTTGCCGTGGCATACGGAGCTCCATCGCAGTATTTAACACTGGTAGCATGCTGCGACAGCGTGGACGTGAACCGTATGTGCAGGTGACGAACTTTGAGCGAGGGCGTATAGTGGGCATGCGGGAGGCCGGGTGGACATACTGCTGAATTGCTCAACACGTGGGGCGTGAGGTCTCCACAGTACATCGATGTTGTCACCAGTGGTCGGCGGAAGGTGCACGTGCTCGTCGACCTGGGACCGGACCGCAGCGACGCACGGATGCATGCCAAGACCGTAGGATCCTACGCAGTGCCGTAGGGGACCGCAACGCCACTTCCCAGCAAATTAGGGACACTGTTGCTCCTGGGGTATCGGCGAGGACCATTCGCAACCGTCTCCATGAAACTGGGCTACGGTCACGCACACCGTTAGGCCGCCTTCCGCTCACGCCCCAACATCGTGCAGCCCGCCTCCAGTGGTGTCGCGACAGGCGTGAATGGAGGGACGAATGGAGACGTGTCGTCTTCAGCGATGAGAGTCGCTTCTTCCTTGGTGCCAATGATGGTCGTATGCGTGTTCAGCGCCGTGCAGGTGAGCGCCACAATCAGGACTGCATACGACCGAGGCACACAGGGCCAACTCACGGCATCATGGTGTGGGGAGCGATCTCCTACACTGGCCGTACACCTCTGGTGATTGTCGAGGGGACCCTGAATAGTGCACGGTACATCCAAACCGTCATCGAACCCATCGTTCTACCATTCCTAGACCGGCAAGGGAACTTGCTGTTCCAACAGGACAATGCACGTCCGCATGTATCCCGTGCCACCCAACGTGCTCTAGAAGGTGTAAGTCAACTACCCTGGCCATCAAGATCTCCGGATCTGTCCCCCATTGACCATGTTTGGGACTGGATGAAGCGCCGTCTCACGCGGTCTGCACGTTCAGCACGAACGCTGGTCCAACTGAGGCGCCAGGTGGAAATGGCATGGCAAGCCGTTCCACAGGACTACATCCAGCATCTCTACGATCGTCTCCATGGGAGAATAGCAGCCTGCATTGCTGCGAAAGGTGGATATACACTGTACTAGTGCCGACGTTGTGCATGCTCTGTTGCCTGTGTCTATGTGCCTGTGGTTCTGTCAGTGTGATCATGTGATGTATCTCACCCCAGGAATGTGTCATTAAAGTTTCCCCTTCCTGGGACAATGAATTCACGGTGTTCTTATTTCAATTTCCAGGAGTGTAGTTATTCTCTAGTAGCTGCTGAAGTCAGCAGGGTACATTCAGTTCTAGATCTCACAGTGGAGCATTTTGTGAATTCAGACCATTTAAGTTGTTAGTTGGTTTCTTCCTCTTCATCACCCAAGTTATGCAAACAGTGAAGATCAATAGTGTTACAGTGATGTAGTGCAGGTAATTACTGGAGCAGTAGTGAGCAAAGATTAGACTTCCACTGGTTTCTCTTTAAACTCCCGGAACTGCAGCAGTTGTCATACCATGACACTATTGGTGATGAAGTGTATATTTGTGTGAAAGCTCTTCCCCTACTTCTGGAAGATTCCTGCCATTGTCTGTCTTCCGCACTTCCCTGGCTAAAACTGTAACTCTTCTTAGGAAATTGTTTGTTACTATTGTTTGATGTCAGTTATTATTGAAAAGTAACTCACCTCTGATGATTTTTTTTCTGTCAAGTCTTGGCTTCCAGTTTACCTATATTTAATCATTTCACATTTTTATTTCTGTTTGTTGTTTTCCTGCTTGTGACTGTACCAGATTTAGTATGCACTGCAAAATGTCTTCCTTGTATGTTTTAAAACTGATGTATAATTAAATAATCTGGTACGCATTTTATAGTTTTAAAAATCACTTGTAAATTTAATCTGTTAAAGGCATATTGATGGTGACAATATGCAGTTCCATCTTCTGCAGGCCTAGACAAGAGTTCCGTGCTTACGTATAACTAATTAATTAGTTCATAGATGAGGATGACAGCAATAATAAGTGAAGAAGACCATTTTGATTTCTGCCACCACTAGCTGCTGCTGACTGATCATCAGTCCTTGCACTTGTCTCTTTCCAGATAAGCAGATCCAGTCACATACAAAAGAGTACTTCCACCAGTATTAGAAAGTCATTCCAAACCTATTTTGCAAATTTATTTAGGTTTGGTCAACAATTCTAACATGGTTTCAGTTTTGCTGAGACTGCAATCGCACGCGCGTGCGATGAGAGTGTGTGTGTGTGTGTGTGTGTGTGTGTGTGTGTGTGTGTGTGTGTGTGTTGTTGTTGTTGTTGACGAAGGCCAATCGCCAATAGCTTTAATTGTGAGAATCTTTTCGTTGTGCCTATCTGGGACTCAGCATTTCTGCTATATGGTGAGTAGCAACTTTCCTTCTCATAACTGTTACGTTCCTGTCTGTATTTTCCATTGTTTGATACTGACAAAGTTACTCTTTGGACTGAGTTGCTGAACAATTAGCTGCTAACATCCACCATTCAGGCACCTTCTATCTAAAAAGAAGTCAATCCATTGAACAGCTTACATTGTTTGACTATATTTAAAAAAAAAAAAAAAACTAGAATTGCACAGAAGTGATACATTTGCCCTGGGAATGGCAGATACATAGCTGATGAATGATTGCAGTGACCTGTGGATGATACAGCAGAAACAGGATTATAGTGCTATTCTGTAAGTGTGACACAAAAATCCTTGGTTTGTATCCAGCCACAACAGGAAAAGTGAACCATGGCTGTTATCCTGTGGCTTTTGATGGTCAAATACTTTAAGTTCTGTGGAATCTAGAATTGTGCAGTGAAAGTAAGTTTCAAAATTTTACAGCCGTTATTCACTTATGAACATGTATTGAGTCACATTGCTGTTACATGTAACAGATGCACACCTTATAATATTGTCTTGCGCAGAGGTGAGCACTATTTCATTATCAGTTATGATAGCCGAACAATCAAGAAACATTAGAAGTACAACCTTGCCATTAATCAATAATAGTGCTACTGATACCAGTCAGTATTGTTTTGAGTAGTATATTCCAGTTCCACTATCAAACACAGTCTAAACTTGCCAAAATCATTAAAGAGAGTATATTTTAAGTTTGAATATCACTTATAAAAATGGTATTAACATAAATATTTTTGAATGTGGTATGGAACAATAATAAATTAGGAGTGAAGGTAATGAAGTAGTGTTGTGTTGAGTGGGTGAGAGGAGAAAAGAGATGGGGAATGAGAGAAAGGGTGGCTGATAGAGATGGGAATGAGGGATGGAGACATGGCAGGTGCACAGGATGGAAATGTGGCACAAGCTCTGGAGCCAGTCACTTTGTGAAGTGCATGATGACAACAACATAATTGAATGGATTGGGGGAGGGGGGTTAACAAAACAGAGGAAGAGGAGACAGCTGAGAAGACGGTTTGGATCCAGATGGTTAGCAGAGATCAAGGCCAGGAAGATGACGGGAACCAAGGGTGTGCTGAAAGGATAGCTCCCATTTACATAGTTCAAAACAGGTGGTGCGGGGGAAATGATCCAGATGCCTCGGGTTGTGAGGTAGCCACTAAAATTGAGTACATTGTGCTTATCAACATGTTTTGCCACTGAGTGGCCAACTCTGCTTTTGGCCACAGTTTGGTGATGGCCATTAATTCGAGTTGAAAGTTGGTGGTGGTCCGACCTACATAAAATGCTGTGCAGAAATTGCAGCAGATCTGGTATACAAAATGGCTGCTTTCAAAGGTGGCCCTGCCTCTAATTGGGCAGGATAAGCCTGTGGCAGGACTAGAGGAGGATGTGCTGGGTTGGTGAACAGGGCAGGTGATGCTATTTGTGTCCCACACGGATATGACCCACATGGCATGGGGTTGGGAGTGGATGTGGAATAGGGGTGGCCCAGGAACTGTGTAAGTTGGGTGTATGGTGGAATGCCATCATAGGAGTGGTGGGAAGGATTGCAGGTTGGATATCCTTATTTTCCAGGATCAATTATAGACAGTCAAAGCCCTGGAGAAGATATGGTGCAGTTGCTCCAATCCCTGGATGATGTTGGATGATTAAGGGGTGCTCATATGCATGTGGTTCTTGGAAGAGGTAAGAGGGTTGGGGGTGTGTGAAGATATGACATGAGAAATCTACTTTTGGAATAGGTTTAGGGGATAGTACCTATCTGCGAAGCATTTTGTGAAACCTTCAGCATACTGTGCAAGGGAATTCTCATCTCTGGAGATATGCCATCTACACGTGGCCAGACTATATTGGAGTGATTTTTTTGATATTGAAGGAGTGACAGCATCATAATGCAGGTACTTTTGATGGTTAGTGTACTTGATATTGACGTATGTATGGATGGAGTCATTGTAGAAGTGAAGGTCAACACCCAGGAAGGAGGCATGGGCTGAGGCGGACCTGGCGAAGCAAATGGAAAAGGTGTCGAGTCTGTGGAGGAATTGTAGGGTGTCTTAGCCCTGGGTCCCAATAATGAAGAAATCAACAATGAATCCGAAACAGTAAAGGGGTGTGTGCTTCTATGAAGATTTCCTCTAGATAGTGCCATGCAGGTCCCCATCAATGAGCAGCAAATTTGTTTACATGTCTTCCCCTCAAAGGAGAAATAGTCATGTGTGTCAATGTAATTAGTATTGTGCAGAAGGAATTAGGTGGTGAATTTGGAATTGGAAGAGAGAGAATTTGGTAAAGGCAAAATTACAGGTGTGGGGAATGTTGGTGTATAAATAGGTGGCATCAACATTGAGGAACAAGGATCCAGATGGTAATAGGTGGGGATGGACTAGAGTTGGTGAGGAAAGCAGTTTGTATTTTTAATAACAGATGCTGGGTTACAAGCAATTGGTTGGAGGTGTTGGTCAACAGCAGCAGAGATTCTTTCAGTATGATTGGGTGCCCAGGATTGTTAGGTTTATGGATGTTGGAAAGCATGACCAAGGTGGGTGTGCTTGGGGGTCATTGGGTTGAGGAGGGAGATGGATTTAGGGGATAGGTGCAGTGATGTGCCTAAAGATTTGAGCAGGGTTGGAGATTTTGCTGGACTTCGGGGATGGGATCACTATGACAGGACTTGTGAGTGGCAGAGATAAGACAGTTGTAGATGCCTTCTGTCAGATAAGTCACCGCAGTTAATCACAACAGTGTAGAGACTGTCTGCAGGGAGGATGATAAAATTAAGGCCACTCTTGAGGTTGCGAATTGCTATTCTTCCTTCCATTGAAAGGTTCGTGTTCTTAGGAAGGGTAATGGAAAGGAAGCTGAGGCCAAGATGTAGGTGAGGAATTCCTGGAAGGTAACCAGCAAGTGGTTAGGGGGAAGAGAGTGAAAGTCAGGGTTGGATGGTGGTATGAACAGGGAGAGGCAAGGTTCATTGTTGGGATTAGAATGGCTTTGATTGGAGGGATAGATAGCAAAGAAGTGTTCCCACTGCATGGATCAGGAGAAAGAGAGTATGTCTTTGATTGAGGGTTTTGGTGGGCAGGTTGACAACAGTGTTTTGAATGTGTTCTGTTCCTCCGCAAGGACCTTGCCTAGTCGGCGGTGCGGGTCTCCCAGTTGCTAGGTTCATTAATGATGGTCTTAAGATACTATGGCCAGACAGTATAAAAGAAAAGAGGGTCCTGTTGATATACACAGATACAGCTCCATACATGTTTAAAGTGGGGAAATTGTTTAATGTATTTTATCAAAACTTAGTGTATGTTACATGTAGGGTTCATGCATTGCAACAAGTGGTTGAGACAGTTATACATCAATTCCCACAAGTAAATACACTGATGGCAGCAAGAAAGAAAGTTTTCTTGGAGTGTCCTTATCATGTACAACAGTACAGGCAGCAGCTACCTGATGTACCTCTGCCTGCAGAGTCAGTGGTAATGAGGTGGGCAATATGGACTGAAGCTGTGATTTTCTACAGTAAGCACTCTGAAACAGTAAAGCCAATAATGGAGAACTTTATTCTTATCCTGCATTGTCTGTGAGTGAAACATTGTAGTATTCAACAGTTCCAAAGTGCTCTGTTCAGTTTCATACATCACAAGTTACTTCAACTGACTTCCCAACAGTATCAAGAAACTGGAGACTTCAGTTATGTCACTCCAAGACACTGTGGGAATAATGGCAGTTTGGAAGGTCAGTCTCGTGCCAGATGAAGTGGGTGGTGTAATTTCCAATAAACTGAAATGTGAACCCTGGGTACTCAAATCTTGTTATTTTGTTTCACTTATTTAACGGTGGAATTGTAGAATCCTCTGTATGCGCACACAGTTTACTTCTTGTGAAGTTAAGGGATCTTTCTCCATTTGTAAAAACATATTAAACTATTGAAAATGCAGGATCGAATGTAACAGTATTATGAAAAGGATCGTTGCTACTCACCACATAGCTATATAAGAACATATTGTCAGACAGAAGGTTGTGCATGGCAGGAGAACATATAGAAAGGTACAGTACAATTCCAGTGTGACGTAAATGCTTGAATAGGAGACACTTGTACTTCAGTACTTAGTAGCAGAAGTGAACTAATTAAAAATTAACATAGATACTTGCCTAGCCTACCTGTGAACTTATCTTTTCTAGTGGAAATATAACATTTTGGATTTTACATGTAATTGTTTCAGCACACATTTATCTACATATTTCACCAATTTTAGTTACATCTTTGTGTTCATATTTCTTAACTTGATATTAAAAAAACTGGGCTGTAGTCATATTGCCTGTCAGTCAGGGATCTGTACCAGATATGACTGATAGAGGAAACAGAGAAAATCCAAAGAAGAGCAGGACACTTTGTTATAGGTTCATTTAGTAGCAGACACTACAGGAGAGGTGTTCTGCATCACAGTATAGTTTATTGTTAAAGTTCCAAGAGCTTATGTTCCTCGAAAAGTCAACCAAAATATTGCTTCCTCTTGTATATCTTGCAAAAAGACCGCAAAGAAAAACTCACAGAGATCTGAGCCCAAACAGAGGCCTACTACCAACCTCCTGTTAATCATTCGTAACTGGAGTAGAAAAAGGGGTAAGCGACATCTGAACACACAGGATGCTCCACGACACACCATGATGTGGCTGGCAGAGTTTAGATGTAGATGTAGATGTAAATCCTTGATCTATAGATAATACACTACTGCCCATTAAAATTGCTACACCAAGAAGAAATGCAGATGATAAACGGGTATTCATTGGTCAAATATATTATACTAGAACTGATGTGATTACATTTTCACGCAATTTGAGTGCATATATCATGAGAAATCAGTACCCAGAACAACCACCTCTGGCCATAATAACAGCCTCAATACATCTGGACATTGAGTCAAACAGAGCTTGGATGGCGTGTACAGGTACAGCTGCCAATGCAGCTTCAACACGACACCACAGTTAATCAAGAGTAGTGACTGGCATATTGTGACAAAGCAGTTGCTCAGCCACCATTGACCAGACGTTTTCAATTGGTAGATCATCTAGAGAATGGCTGGCCAGGGCAGCAATCGAACATTTTCTGTATCCAGAAAGGCACGTACAGGACCTGCAACATGCGGTTGTGCATTATCGTGCTAAAATGTAGGCTTTCGCAGGGATCAAATGAAGGGTAGAGCCACGGGTCGTAACACATCTGAAATGTGATATCCACTGTTCAATGTGCCATCAGTGCCAACAAGAGGTGACTGACATGTGTAACCAATGACACTCCGTACCATCATGCCGGATGATACACCAGTATGGTAATCACAAATACATGCTTCCAATGTGTGTTAATCGCGATGTCGCCAAACATGGATGCGACCATCATGATGCTGTAAACAGAACCTGCATTCATCCGAAAAAATGACGTTTTGCCGTTCATGCACCTAGGTTCATCGTTGAGTACACCATCGCAGGCGCTCCTGTCTGTGATGCAGCATCAAGGGTAACCGCAGCCATGGTCTCTGAGCTGGTAGTCCATGCTGCTGCAAACATTGTCGAACTGTTCCTGCAGATGGTTGTTGTCTTGCAGACGTCCCCATCTGTTGACTCAGAGATCGAGAAGTAGCTGCACGATCCATTACAGCCATGAGGATAAGATGCCTGTCATCTCAACTGCTAGTGATACGAGGCAGTTGGAATCCAACATGGCATTCCATATTACCCTCCTGAAACCACTGATTTCATGTTCTGCTAACAGTCATTGGATCTCGACCAACATATGCATCAATGTCGCGATACGATAAACTGCAATCACGATCGGCTACAATCCGACTTTTATCGAAGTCGGAAACGTCATGGTACTCATTTCTCCTCCTTACACGAGGCATCACAACAACGTTTCACCAGGCAATGCCGGTCAACTACTGTTTGTGTATCAGAAATCGGTTGGAAGCTTTCCTCATGTCAGCACGTTGCACGTGTCGCCACCGACGCCAACCTTGTGTGAATTGTATGAAAAGCTAATCATTTGCATATCACAGCATCTTCTTCCTGTTGGTTAAATTTTGCGTCTTTAGCACGTCATATTCATGGTGTAGCAATTTTAATGGCCAGTAGTGTAGATGCAAGATAGTAATAATTGATGCACTTTTAAGAAGGCATTTGCTTCAAGTTAATGACAGTTGATGCAGGATCTTCTAGAAAATCTTATGGGTTATATCCCTATGTAAACTCAACCAGTGAATTAAAACCTCCCCAGCATTTCTTGGTTCAGTCTGCTGTTGTAACTGGAGAAAACAAATAAAAAAGGAAATATTAGCTTTCACCTTTTTAAATGCATTTACACAACACTTCACTGACATGCCAGAATGATGTACCTTCACTCATGATGTGCGTGATTTCAGAGAGCGCACATCCATACAGTTCACAGGCTCACTTATAGAGGCCACCTGGGTCAGCCCGATGGAGTCCTCTGGTGAGTCGCCAAAGAAAAAATATTATTTAAGCAATTGCAAAAGAGTCCTCAGCCTGTTGTGCTATCTGTGTTACTGTTGTCCAGTCAATGTGTTCAGTGCTACACACAACCTGCACTTCATTGTATCTTATGTGTTTCTCTTTAGAGTACTGCATTCCATCAATCGTGTTTATTCTCAGTGTAGCAAACTTGGTGACAAGTGAGGGTACATTTTCTGTGCATGTTAGTGTTAGCGCTAAGACACCCGACAAATGTTTCAGTGGAACAAATACTCCATCATCTCATTATTCAGCAGCAAGCTTTCACGGAACAATAGCAGGCTCTCGGCACCACTCTACAACAAATTGTATCTTCATGTTCACGGCATATTACTCTCCTATCAGTGCAACCATCACCCTTTCTAGCATACAATGAATCGGCTGAAGATTGGGTCTCCTACGACATACAGTAACGCCAATATTTCCAGGTTTCTCACATGGATGATACAAACCTGTGTCTGGCTTTCTTTTTTTCCTGGCTTTCCTTATACATTTATAAGTTGTTGTGGCAACTTGCATCTTTGCAAGAACCAGCCAGCTTATCATTTGATGAAATGTGCAAGCTTCTCTAAATCTATTACTGGGCAGAATTCATGTCAGTGCAATATATGTAGAATTTTACCATTGTTAGAAATGCTGAAACCAGTCTTATAAAGCTTGGGTTGACCTGCCATCGTAAATTTCTCAAGAGTTCCCATCACAAATCCTAAGCTGATCACATGGTCTGTGATCATATTATTCTATTATTTGTATGGCCCTGGATAGGGAGGTCTGCAAAAAAGCGCTTCAATGCGAGAATCCAATGCTTATGGATGTGCTCAATATAGTGCAGTGCATTAAAGTGTCATGGTCCACAGGCAATCAGATTGCTGTTTGAGGGGGGAGGTATCAGAAGTTGCTCAGTCAAATCCTGTTAGGCACACTGCAAGTGTTTCAGGATGACAGGGAAGTCTTGCAGCAGTACAACCTTCAACTCAGCGTCGCATGGGCAGCTTCTGATATGGCCACAGCAGTAAGAGGCCATGTCATGGCAGTGGCCGTGTGCCCCCCTTTTGTCTTGTCCGTACTATTTCGTCCACCATGAGTGTGACACATGGCCTAAGCATTGGGTGATTTGCAATGGACCTGGACTCCCCTCCCCTCACACAGGTTTCATGAATGTTGATTAGCTACAATAAACAGCAAATCGTTGTTCACCCACTCACCTTCATTGTTGTGGATCATACCGGTACCACAGACCTGTTTGGGTTACATGTGTTTAATGCTTTTGGTTTTCCATTGCCAATGAGGTAAATTTTGTGTCAGTTCCAAGTTCCGTATCAGTAACTGGAGTCCCTCTGCTCTGAGATTTCGTCACTGTTTTTGCCTGTGCTCAGTTGTGCTACCAGTTTTCAGGCCCATGTTACCATGAAAGAGTCTGCCCGCTCTTGGTTTTTCCTGCGTGATAGGTACCTGCCACGCTGTGTGACTCTGTCAAGGCCAAAAATTAAGAATCCAATGGGCAATCTTCGCGTCCATGGCAACTTCAGTGACATGTTTAATGCACAGTCCATGATAGATACATACCCCTTGTTCCACCGTGACAAGCTGCTTGCAAAATTGTCAAGTGGCCACTACTATTCCAAGATTGATTTGAGGCCACTAGGCAACTTCTAACTGTCAATACATATTGTGGCCTACATCAATATCAATGTTTGCCTTTTGGCGTCACTAGCTCACCTGCAATTTTTCAGTGTTTCTTAGAACAGCAGACAGCTTCTGTACCTGGCTGCATCAATTACCTTGACAATATCATTGTTTCGGATGCTTCCACCAAGGATCACCTTAGCAATCTCCTATCGTTGTTTTCTATTTTGTAGCCTGTGGGTCTCAGTTTCTTCAATCATCAGTTGACTGCCTGTGTTTTGAGGTTTCTCATACTGGTGTCAAAGCCGTTGTGTCACTATGTTTATGCAATTGCGGGTTTCCCACAGCACCTCTGTTAAGGAATTGCAAGTGATTGTAGGTAAAGTTGCATACAACCATAAGTTTTTACTGGACATATCTGCTGTTCTTCAGCCACTGCACTTGCTTTTGAAAAAAAATATGCCTTTTTCCTGGTCCCCAGCTTGTGATTGAGCGTTTGCTTTGCTTAAATCTAAGCTTCAGTCTGCCTTGTATCTGACCACTTTTCAGCCAGGTCAGCATCTTGTGTTGGCTACAGATCCCTCTCAGCACAGTCTTGGCACAAATATGCAGATCCTTCAGGCTGAGAAACGCATACACACCTTCATGCAGGCCAGTGTAATCTCAAAGCATTGAGCCTGACTGAAGTGAGTAGTGATCTTGCGAGCTCAGTTGGAGTAAGTAGTAGGGGTGTGGGACAGGGAGACAAAAGAGGAATGCTATCAGGGTAGTGGTCGAGAAAGATGCTTTAGTGTTCCCTGTGGGAGTGTGCAGGGACACGATGGGAACAGCATGGTTGCCAGCTGCATTCACCATCAGAAGATTCTGCCAGTGAAGGTAAGGGGAGGGCTTGAGGAGAGAAGGAAAAGGGACAATGTGTGTGCATTGGCAGGATAAATGATGTATGTGAGGCTGGAGTGTATGTAGGATAGGGTACAGGAGCAGGTGGAGTACAGGGACTAGCATGAGTTGAAGTAAGGGGTTTACACAAATGAAGGATTTGTTGCAGGGAGAATTCCCATTAGTCCGTCACAAGAATTTCCTGACCCATCAAAGGCAGGGCCACCTGTGAAAGTAGCCATGTGGTATACCAACTTAGCTGTGATCGCTGCATAGTGTTGTATGTTGGTACAACCACTATTAAGCTGTTCTGTCTGTACAAATGGCTACTGTGAACAAACACTGTACAGGTACACCAAGGTTCGAATATATTAAGCAGGTTCTATTGGATGTAGGTTGCAATGATTATGCAGAGATGAAGAGGCTTGCACAGAATAGACTAGTGTCTAGAGCTGCATCAAACCAGTCTTCAGGCAAAAGACCTTGAAAATAACCCACCATGAACTATGCCAAGAAAAATTTACCCTCCTGGATACATTTGGGACGCCCTGTTTTAGCTACCTCACACTATACACTGAAATGTGATCAATTTTCTCTTTTGTACCCCACGTAAGTTAAATAAGATGAAATATTAAAACTTATTTTATATTGAACTTTGGTCTTATGATTCATGCAAGAGTATTAAAAGACACTGTAGTGGTGATTACCTTTATTAAGAGCTACACTCAAGTTTAAATTATAGAAACTTTGTTACTTCCTTTCTCAAATCCATTGGGCATGTGCTTAAGAGCAATGAAGTTGCCATTAATAGAATCTGAGTATACCACCAATGTTTAGCATTTAATTAATATTAAAATCCCCCAAGTAGGCCAGTTGTCTTAAAATTTGTAGTCCTCAGGTTTATAGACCACCAGAGGGCATACAGCTGCACAGGGACACCAACTTGTTGCTTACTTCAGAAAGCTGATGACCAAATATGTCCAGTAATCTAACCTTCAAACGGCTGAGCAGCATCTCTAGTCAGGGATACAGAAACTACTGGTGTTTCCCCCTCCAGTCTACAGATGCCTTTTGAGCCGTCAGGAAAGCACACCCTGGAAAGGTACCCACTGTAACAAATGGCCGGGAATGTCACCTCTGAGCCTCAGTCATACACAGTTTCTTGGAGATGGTGGATGTGTTGCTTTGTGAGTAACTGAATGCGGAAGCTGCAGTAATCTTAGTTCAAGGCTGACTCTCCATCACTTTGTAAGCAGTCTTGTGTAACACCATACTGCTGTCAAGCTTGATTGTTACTGATTGGGAGCTTGCAGCAGCTACAGTGATTGCTCACACGTTACACAAAGTGCCCTGCTCATGACGAGTACCCGAAGTCTGATAGCAGTGATGTAGTAAGTTATAATATGCAACCTATGTTTCTGCTTTCACCTCTCAACTCCTGTGGTTTCCTTTAATTTCTTTGAGGTACAGAATTGTGTAATCTCCCTCGGCCGGTCGGCCGGCCGGTCGGTCGGTCGGTCGGTCGGTCGGTCCGACTCTAGGGATTAGTTCTTGATGCCATTGCTTCACTTAACTTCTTATTTGTTTGTCTTGGATGCAATCTAGCCATTTATACCAGTATTTGTAATTGGACGTAGTAACTGGGCTACCTCAATTTGTTTTTTCTTTTGGTTACAATATATATGAAAATTAACGTCTCAAAAGGCTTGCACTGACTGTAGCTTTCCCTTGCCCACTTTTTTTTAAATCCTACCGCCATTTAAACAGACAACCCCCCTACCAGAAGGAGAAGGCTCCAAATGGTTATGTATAGTCACATGACAGATGATCAGCTGACGAGTGAAGCCACTTATCAGTTTTAACTTCAGTTGCTACAGATGTGTTGTTTGTCTCAGTCATAGTAACCCTCCATTATGCCCAAGTGATGAACAATTCTTCAGTTGCTACAAGACATGGCAACTGTGTCAGGACACTGGTTATCTAGGATTCCTATTTGCAAAAATTCATTGGGCTGTACTATTCATGCACAATCTGTCACTTCTAAAAGAAATCTCTGGCCAAGCCAATAATGGTGGTAGATGAATAACCAGTTTCCCTCTGGTCATGCTGTAGGGGCGAGTGTACTTTTCTTATAGAGAAAGTTTTCCCTTTCTTATTTATATATTTGCAAAATGCAGCTATGAGGGAGATTCTGTAAAACAAGGCAGGTGGCTTGACTGATGATGAAAGGAACATGGTGAATGATCTGCATGGCATGCCATCTCAAACCTCAGCCTTCAGAGAAGCCGATAGTATTGTGGTTGGGAGTGTTACCAGTGCGAGGGTGTGGTCTGTGTAGAGGAGTGGGCAGACACTTCTGATGTCTGAGCAGGCCAGGTCACTGTTCCTGCCCCCCCCCCCCCTCCCCCCTCCACCCCTGCCCCCAGTTGGTGGCAGCTCACTGCACTAGCTAAACACTGCTCCTGTACAAGACTACTCTCCAGATCAATACCATTAGAAAATACAGGGTGGAAGCAGACAAAAGTAGCCCGTCTAAGTATAACGGAAATGAGTGAAATTACAGAACCAAAGAGCTGAAATGGATTTACCATTTATTTACAATGAAAAATACATTTAAAGATGATGCCCAAAGTGACTTCCTGCAACATCAACACACAGCTGCGCACATCTAAGCATATTCAGATACTACCCATGTAAACTTATATGTTGATGGCGGAAACTGCACAGCTGATGATGTTCTTTCAGTTCCTATATTGTATCTTGATTTTTTCATAGACCTTAGGAAAAAATAACATGTTGGTAGACCTGATGAACAATGGCCATGAATGTTTACTGACAGTTTGTTCCTCAGTGAAGGCTTCATGTGCTCGTTCCAGGGATACTTTAGATGTGTGGCATGTTGCTCATCTTGCTAGAAGCAACAGTATTGTCTTTCACATTCAGTGAGTTGAGCACAAAATGTATGACAAATTTCCACGTATACAGGGTGAGTCACTAACTATTGCCACCTAGAATAACTCTGAAAGTTTGAGAGTAGCTGAAAAGGGGACAAATGTTGCAGGGGACAACGGGGGCCATAATATGACGTTGGTTTTTTGTTGCTAGGTTGGGTCATTTCAGAGATATGAAGGTCAACTTCGTTTTACTTTAAATGGGATGCAGTTGTTTGGTACTTATATTCTGATAGCGGCTATAGAGATGAATCCAGTGATGTGTAACAGTAAGATCTTCGAAGGTCAATGAAGTTCAAAAAGGTGGCATGAACGTCCATTTACAGAAGATGTTCGAAGTGATGACCATTGATAAGGTATCAATGCAGTGCTGCAATCTTATCATGAGCTGAGTGGTACTCCTTACCACTTTGGCACTTATCGAAGCTCCTGCTCTGACAATTCTTTCTCATATATCATGCAAATAGTAATTATTCACCGAATATGGCGTATCCATCTAACGTGCTATTGACATGTAAACGCCATTCGACAGTTTCGCAATAAAACATTAACAGGAATAGTAAAACTAGTATCGTCGAATCAAGCGAACGTGAATGATTTATTCCTTCAAAGAACAAGTCGATATACTTCTCATTTACGGTGAATGCCAACGAAATTCAGTGAGAGCTAGAGACTTATATGCCAAAAGATATGGTATCCTTAACGAACTCACCCTACATGTCATACATTTAAATGTGTGTGTGATAAATTGAGAACAACTGGATATTTAAAGCATCGGGAACATATCCGGCAAAGGGAAGTTACTAACGAGGAAATGCAAACAGGTATTCTTGCCACTGTGGTTCCAGATCCTCATGTTAGTTCTCGTCAGATCGCAAAGGAATCTGGCATGAGCCAGAGTGGTGGCGTTCGTGTTCTGCATCGCCATAAATATCACCCTTACCATATCAGTGTCCACCAAGATTTAACTGGTACGGATTGAATGTGTCACACCGAATCCTGCCGAAGGGCTCAACTCCAGATTCATAGGGATGACACATTTATTAACCTGATTTTATTTACTGACGAGGCTACATTCACAAACCATGAAATGTTAATTTGTATAACATGCATTATTGGGCAACTGAAAATCTACGTTGGCTGCAGCAACTGTGGTCAGTGAATGTATGGTGTGGGATTCTGGAGGACAGAATTAGAGGCCCCTATTTCATCGAAGGAAATCTTGGTGGTAGAAAGTACACCACATTTCTCTAAGAAACAATAGGTCTGTTATTGGAAGAAATACCTTTAGGAACAAGGAACAGAATGTCATATCAACACGATGGGTGTCCGGCACATTTTTCGTTGATGGCTAGAAATGAGTTCCAAAGACAATTCCCAGATCGTTGGATTGGATGCAGAGAAAATGTGTCGTGGCCGGCTCGTTCGCCAGTCTTGACGCCTCTGAATGTTTTCTTTTGGGGTTCGTACAAGACATTGTTTATAAAGACGTTCCAACTAAACCTGAAGATATTCGAGAGAGAATTGTTGGAGCATGTCCATCGATAAGTGCTGGTGTGATAAGGAATACCACTCAATACATGATAAGAACATTGCAGCACTGCATTGATACCAATGGTCATCACTTCGAACACCTTCTGTAAATGGACGTTCATGCCACCTTTTTTACCTTCATTGACCTTCAAAGATCTTGTTGTTACACATCATTGGATTCGTCTCGACAGCCTCTATCAGAATATAACAACAGTATCCCATTTAAAAGAAAACGAAGTTGACCTTCATATCTCTGAAACGACCCAACCTAGCAACAAGAAACCAACGTCATATTATGGCTCCCATTGTCCCATGCAACTTCCATCCCACGAACTTTTCAGCTCCTATCATAGTCTCGGAGTTATTCTTGGTGGCAATAGTTAGTGACTCATCCTGTAGAACCGTATTGAGGGTAATGTCAAAAAAATATCGGTCCAATGAAGCATGCTCCTGTTACAACGCACCAAATGTCGAGTTTTTCATCATGTAGTGGTTGGTGATACGCAGTATTAGGGTTCTCCATTGTCCAGCGCCTTGTATTCTGTGAATTCACATGACTAGAAAGATGAAACCTTGCTTCATCACTCATGATGCAATGGAAAGAGTCGAAGATGTTATTCAGCAGCCATGTGCAGTAACCTACGCGTTTCTGATTGGCATCTTCCTGTAATTGCACCACAACCGTCACACGATATGGGTTCAAATGAAGACTTTTCAATATCTGCTGGTAACTTCTCCCACTTACTGTCGCCTGTTGGACCAATTTACGTGTATCCTTTTTTGGGCTCTGAACAATTCTTCGGTGAATGTCTGCAATAGCTTCTGTGTGCAAACTGAAGCAATACTATGTCGTTTTGCCAGAGCCGTAGATGCGCCAATTTTTATACGGACTCTGTACTGTTCTCTTTGCTGGTGGTCCTCTATCTGGATACTTAACCCCGAAAATTTCGCGAGTTTCCATAATTAATAGAACTTGTTTTCACATACGATTCCACAATTTCAATTCTTTCTTCTACTGAAAAAGTCATTTTGCAGACCGCAAAGAGAAATGTCTAACTTCTCTTATTAAATAAACTGAAATGCGGGCAGAGAGTGCTGAAAAGCTGATTACTCTGTTTATAAGTCGAAACATTACATTCGCATTCAAATGGGAAGCGGGCTACTTTTAACTGTGCCACTCTATACTTTCTATATATATATATATTAGCTGTTAACAAATTCTTCTTTTTCGGTAATGCTTTCCTCGCTATTGCCATTGTGCTCTCTCTCTTTCAGCTGCCGTCAGTTACTTTGCTGCGCAAACAGAAAAACATCTACTACTTTTAGTGTTTCATTTCGCTATGCAATTCCTTCAGCATAGCCTAATTTATATCGGCTACATTCCATTACCCTTGCTATACTTTGCTGGTGTTCATCTCTTTTCAAGACTGTATCAATTCCTTTCAGCAACTTTTCTGAGTCCTTTGCCGTCTCATGGACCATTACAATACCATCAGATTAGCTCAAGGTTTGTTTCCTTCTCACTGAACTTTAGTTCCCTTTCTAAATACTTCCTTCACAGCTTACTCGATGTACAGATTGAATTTTCCTTCTTATTTTTCCGTGAATTATACCGTGCCTTCAAGGGATCGGCGAGTTATTCGTGGTTTGGCAATGTTAGTGGTAGACAGGTGGTGCAACGGTTGGAAACTTCGTTTAAATTTTCAGAAAAGTAAGATGGCACGCATCACAAAACGAATAACTGTAGTATCATATGACTACAGTATCAGCTACTTACAACGGAAATCAGTCAACTCCAAAAAATATCTGGGAGTAACACTTTGTAGCAACATGAAATGGATCCATCACATAGGCTCAGTCATAGGTAAAGCAAGTGGTAGACTTCGATTCATTGGCAGGATACTGAGAAAATGGAGTCGGCCTGTGAAAGGTTAACTACAAAACACTCGTGCCACCCACCAAAGAATGGTGTTGCTGAGTGTGTTTAAGGAGACTAGTCATCAGTCCGCTGTTTACTCGTCAGGATGGAATCTGTGTATACCATCCATCAACGTCTAGAACCAATTCTATGTGAAAGTGTGAGTAAGTTTTCGAAATTTCGGATAACGTGTATCTGATGAGGGACGTGGGTCCCAGCCTGGGACACTTAGTGAGATGGGTGAAACCACTTCAAACCCACATCCAGGCTGGTTGGCGCACCGTCCTTCATCGTTAATCTGAGGGGCGGAATCGTATCTCGGAAGCGGGCGGTTTAACACACACGGTTACAAGGTAGAGTCCTAGAGTGTTACTCGAGTATGTAGGACCCATACCAAATAAAAATAACACGAAAAACTGAACGTACATGATGGAGGCTACATAAATGGACACAGACTATTTTATTTTTTTACCCTTGGAAGAAAATCTTGGAGACGTTGAAAAATCCTGAACCGCCAAAGTTTGAAAACAGAAATCTTGGAGACGTTGAAAAATCCTGAACCGCCAAAGTTTGAAAACAGATATCAGTTATCCTGCCCTACGTATCGCCTCCTTAGCAATCGCGAAGACAATTTTAGACAAATTACAAAGTGCACAGAGACCATTAAGCAGTGACTCTTCCTGCACTTCGTAAGTGAATGAAACAGGAAGAATCTCTAATAGCTAGCGTAATGGGAAGTACCTTCTGCCATTCACTTCAGAGTGGTTTGCAGAGTATGCGTAGAGATGGACACAGAACAAAAAGTTGCAACGCTCTCAAGGACAATGCCATTTGTTGTTGTTATGGTCTTCAGTCCAGAGACTGGTTTGATGCAGCTCTCCATGCTACTCCATCCTGTGTAAGCTTCATCATCTCCCAGTACCTACTGCAACCTACATCCTTCTGAATCTGTTTAGTGTATTCACCTCTTGGTTCCCCTATACGATTTTTACCTTCCACGCTGCCCTCCAATACTAAATTGGTGGTCCCCTGATGCCTCAGAACATGTCCTACCAATCGATCCCTTCTTCTAGTTAAGTTGTGCCACAAGCTCCTCTTCTCTCCAATTCTATTCAATACTTCCTCATTAGTTATGTGGTCTACCCATCTAATCTGCAGCATTCTTCTGTAGCACCACATTTTGAAATCTTCTATTATCTTCTTGTCTAGACTATTTATCGTCCACGTTTCACTTTCATATATGGCTACACTCCATACAAATACTTTCAGAAACGACTTCCTGACACGTAAACCTATACTCGATGTTAACAAATTTCTCTTCTTCAAAAACGCTTTCCTTGCTATCGCCAGTCTTCATTTTATATCCTCTCTACTTCGACCATCATCAGTTATTTTGCTCCCCAAATAGCAAAACTTATTTACTACTTTAAGCGTCTCATTTCCTAATCTAATTCCCGCAGCGTTACCCGACTTAATTCGACTACATTCCATTATCCTCGTTTTGCGTTTGTTGATGTTCTTCTTATATCCTCCTTTCAAGACGCCGTCCATTCCGTTCAGCTGCTCTTCCAGGTCCTTGGGTGTGTGTGACAGAATTGCAATGTCATCGGCGAACCTCAAAGTCTTTATTTCTTGAGAAATAACGTAACAGGTAGTCCATCACTGTGGGAGTACATGATAAATTTAGACCAAATGAAACATACGCCTCGCAGTAAAGGCTGCTCAAACAGTTGCATTAATACACAGTGTATCCGCCCTCTGGCGGCAGCGCAGGCTGTATTCTCACCTGCAAATGATCATCGTGATCATCAGGTGATCGTTATTCTGTTGCAAGAAGACGGTTCCCAATGGTCCCTGCTGGCACAGCAAGTGCAACATAGGCCCAAATTTCTTCCCTCGATGATGTTCAAATGTTCAAATGTGTGTGAAATAATATGGGACGTAACTGCTAAGGTCATCAGCCCCTAAGCCTACACACTACTTAACCTAAATTATCCTAAGGACAAACACACACACCCATGCCCGAGGGAGAACTCGAACCTCCGCCGGGACCAGCCGCACAGTCCATGACTGCAGAAGCCCTTAGACTGCTCGGCTAATCTCGATGATGTTTAGTCAGTCACTGCTGCTCGTAGAGTGTGTCGATCTTGACGTACATCCTTACTGTGTGGATGTCAAGAATCTGATCTATGTTTGTGGACCACTACTGAATCAGCAACATACCACTAGTACACTGTGCCCAAGATGTGCAGCATCTGTTGATGCGTCTTTCGAGCATCCCACAGCTCCACAATACAAACCCATTCAAATGGTTAAAGCTGTTGAACAAGAATATGTACTTGTTAGCAGGGCCGGTTCCAGAACGTTTTCCCTCCCAAACGACTTATCATTTGCCTCCTCCATCTCCTGTTCCCTCTTATACCTTTACCCGTGTCAGTTTTCGCTACTAACTGCGATATACGCTGCGTTCAGGTCATACACTTGGGTGCCTCTCTCAGCTTGGCGCCCCAAGCGGTGACTTGTGTCACTTCGGCCTTAAACTGGCCCCTCTCGGCCGGCCGGGATGGCCGAGCTGTTCTAGGCGCTACAGTCTGGAACAGCGCGACCGCTACGGTCGCAGGTTCGAATCCTGCCTCGGGCATGGATGTGTGTGATTACTTCAGTTAGTTAGGTTTAAGTAGATCTAAGTTCTAGGGGACTGATGACCTCAGAAGTTAAGTCCCATAGTGCTAAGAGCCATCCATCTGGCCCCTCTCGTCGGCGGGATATGGTTGTACCCTAGAATGTAAACACTGTTAACATCTAAACTGAGCACAGTCACTGACTGAAGACGAAACACAGGGCGCACAGGCAGGCTTCCTGAACGCACCTGACCACCGATCACTGTCTTAAATGGATCATTAACGCTACAAACCCGCAGAATATCGACGTGCAAGTCGCCAAAGTGACGTCAAATCGAAAGACTTGCACCAGGCGAACGGTTTATCCGACGGGAGGCCCTAGTGACGCGACATTTTTCCGCTTCCGGTAGCTGAGTGGTCAGCACGACAGAATGTTAATCCTAAGGGTCCTGGTTCGATTCCCAACTGTGTCGGATGTTTTCCCCCCTCAGGGACTGGGTGTTGTGTTGTCCTGATCATCATCATTTCATCCCCACCGACGCGCAAGTCGCCGAAGTGGCGAGTGGCGTCAAAGGAAGACTTGCACCCAGCGAACGGTCTACCCGATGGGAGGCCCTAGTCATACGACATTTACATTTACCCCCACAATGCACACAGTATACGCCAAAGCCACTAAATACAGTCCTTGGGAATGTTGATAAATTGAAGTTGGAGAGGTTTAAAATATTTCATTGTGTCTGAACTCCACCTTGAGCTTCTAGAGTGGAGAATTTTGTGTTTCAGCATTCACACAGTCGCTGTCATCTGTTGCGCTGCTTCAATTCTGTCCACTTAATTTCTCCTTTTCATTGTAACTTTTATAAGTGATTAAACTCGTGATTTTCATATTCCCGAGTGCGTGTTTGTAGTGCGTTTTTATACAAGGGACATTCAATAAGTAATGCAATACATTTCTTTTCTCGGCCAATTTTGATTGAAAAAATGTGGTACTTGTTATGGGATATCGTAAATATTCCCGCTTCAGTCATATTTTTATGAAGTCATGATGGGTGGTAGCGCTACACGTAGCATTCAAAATGGCGACTGTAGCGGACGTGCGTTCCAAGCAGAGAGCTGTCATTTAGTTTCTTTTGGGGGCAAACTAGAGCATTGTATACATTCACAGGCGCTTGCAGAATATGTACGGAGACCTGGCGGTGAACAAAAGCACGGCGAGTCGTTGGGTGAGACATCTGTCATCATCGCAAGAAGGTCGCGCAAGCCTGTCGGGTGTCCCACGTGTCGGCCTCCCGCACGAAGCTGTCACTCCTGCAATGTTGGAACGTGCGGACACTCTCATTCGAGATGATCGACGGATCACAATCAAACACCTCACTACACAACCGGACTTCTGTGTTGGTAGTGCTGACCCACTCATCCACCAGTTGGGGTACTCAAAGCCATGTGTGCGCTGGGTTCCTCGCCGCCTAACGGAAGACCATAATGAGCAACGAAGGACCACTGTGCGGAATTGCTTGCGCGTTACGAGACTGTTCGTGACAATTTTTGTAGAATATCGCCACAAGCGATGATACATGCTTTCATAACTTCGAACCAGAAACAAAAGGGCAGTTCATGGAGTGGCGCCACATCCTATCTGCTCCGAAGAAGAAGTTCAAAGCTGCACCCTCAGCCTATGAAGCACTGACGACGATCTTCTGGGAATCTGAAGCAATTATACCGTTTGATGTCATCCCTCATAGTGCAATGATCAACTCTTAAATATTTTGCGCTACCCTCAGGAAACCGAAGAAACGACTTCAGCTTGCTCGTCGCCACAGAAATGGAAACTAACTTCTTCTTCGTGACAATACAAGGCCTCGCAGAAGCCTGCGCAACCGAGAGGAGATCACAAAACTTCATTGGACTGTTCTTCCACATCCACCCTACAGACCGGATCTCGCACCTCCCGATTTCTATCTGTTTCGCCTGATGAAGGTCGACTCCTCGGGAAACAGTGCACGCATGATGATGAGTGATATACAGGGTGTTACAAAAAGGTACGGCCAATCTTTCAGGGAACATTCCTCACACACAAAGAAAGAAAATATGTTATGTGGACATGTGTCCGGAAACGCTTACTCTCCATGTTAGAGCTCATTTTATTACTTCTCTTCAAATCACATTAATCATGGAATGGAAACACACAGCAACAGAACATACCAGCGTTACTTCAGTTTGTTACAGGAAATGTTCAAAATGTCCTCCGTTAGCAAGGATACATACATCCACCCTCCGTCGCATGGAATCCCTGATGCGCTGATGCAGCCCTGGAGAATGGCGTATTGTATCACAGCCGTCCACAATACGAACACGAAGAGTCTCTACATTTCGTACCGGAGTTGCGTAGACAAGATCTTTCAAATGCTCCCATAAATGAAAGTCAAGAGGGTTGCGGTCAGGAGAGCGTGGAGGCCATGGAGTTGGTCCACCTCTACCAATCCATCGGTGACCGAATCTGTTGTTGAGAAGCGTACGAACACTTCGACTGAAATGTGCAGGGGCTCCATCGTGCATAAACCACATGTTGCGTCGTTCTTGTAAAGGCACATGTTCTAGCAGCAAAGTTAGAGTATCCCGTATGAAATCATGAAAACGTGTCCCATTGAGCGTAGGTGGAAGAACATGGGGCCCAATCAAGACATCACCAACAATGCCTGCCCGAAAGTTCACAGAAAATCTATGTTGATGACGTGATTGCACCGAAATCAACATTACCTTCCTTCAATTGGGCCAACCAGGGGTGAATCGAGGAAGTTCAGTACATACTGACGAAACTAAAATGAACTCTAACATGGAAATTAAGCGTTTCCGGACACATGTCCACATAACATCTTTTCTGTATTTGTGTGTGAGGAATGTTTCCTGAAAGTTTGGCCGTACCTTTTTGTAACTCCCTGTATAAGTAGATATCTTAGGTGTTGCGAAACAACTCAAATTACTTAAGGAAGGCAAGTCTTCCGCTCCAGATGGTATACCAATCAGGTTCCCTTAAGAGTATGCAGACACAATAGCGCCTTTCTTAGCAATCACATACAACCACTCACTTGACAAAAGGTCTGTTCCTAAGGACTGGAACGTAGCACAGGTCACACCAATATTCAAGAAAGGAAACAGGAGTAACCCATTGAATAACAGACCTCAATTTGCAGTACGATTTTGGAGCATATAATGTACTCTAACATTACGAATCACCTTGAAGAAAATGACTTATTGATACATAACCAACACGGATTCAGAAAATATCGTTCTTGTGCAATACAGCTAGATCTTTATTCCCATGAAGTAATGAGTGCTGTCGACAAGGGATCTTAGATCGATTCCATATTCCTAGATTTCCAGAAGGCTTTTGAAACCGTTCCTCAGAAGCGACTATTAATCAAATTGCGTGCATATGGAGTACCGTCTCAGTTGTGTGACTGGATTCGTGATTTCCTGTCAGAGAGGTCCAGCTCGTAGTGATAGACGGTAAATCATCGAGTAGAACAGAAGTGATATCTGGTGTTCCGCAAGGTAGTGTCATAGGCCCTCTGTTGTTCCTGATTTATATAAATGATCTAGGTGATATCTGAGCAGCCCCGTTAGATTGTTTGCAGATGACGCTGTAATTTACCGTCTAGTAAAATCATCAGACGATCAATTCCAATTACAAAATGATCTAGAGAGAGTTTCTGTATGGTGCGAAAAGTGGTAATAGGCACAAAACAAAGAAAAGTGGGAGGTCATTCAGATGGGTACTAAAAGAAATCCGATAAATTTTGGGTATACGATAAATCGCGCAGAAATCTAAGGGTTGTCAATTCGACTAAATACCTAGGAATTACAATTACGAGCAACTTAAATTGGAAAGGCCGCATAGATAATATTATGGGGAAGGCGAAACAAAGACTGCGGTTTGTTGGCAGAACACTTAGAAGATGTGACAAACCCACTAAAGAGACAGCCCACATTACACTTGTACATCCTTTGCTGGAATACTGCTGCGCAGTGTGGGATCCTTACCAGGTAGGGTTGACGGAGGACACAGAAAAAGGGCAAAGAAGGGCAGCTCGTTTCGTGTTATTGCGCAATAGGGGTGAGAGTGTCACTGATACGATACGCGAGTTGGCGTGGCAGTCACTTACACAAAGGCGGTTTTCTTTGCGGCGAGATCTATTTACGAAATTTCAATCACCAGCTTTCTCTCCCGAATGCGAAAATATTTCGTTGACACCCAGCTACGTAGGGAGAAGTGATCATAATAGTAAAATAAGAGAAATCAGAGCTCGTACGGAAAGATTTAGGTGTTCCTTTTTCCCACGCGCCATTCGATAGTGAAATGGTAGAGAAGTAGTATGAAAATGGTTCCTTGATCCCACTGCCAGGCACTTAAGTGTGAATTGCAGACTAACCACGTAGATGTAGATGAAGAGAGGTTATTGACGCCACAAGACGTCGACCAGAAGAGTAGCACTATGCAGGCATAGAGGCCTTCCCAGTAAGGCGGCCAAGGTCGTCGTACTGAACGTAGGTTTTGTTGAAAAATAGGGTTTGTAGACAAAACGACTTTAGATTAATTTGGTCTGTTGGAATCCTGAATAAAACCAACCAGCTTTCAGAAAAAAATGTGTTGCATTACTTATTAAGCGTACCTCGTATTTTAATTGTTGTTTAAGATTTGTTGTTCCATCACTTTAGTCACAGTAGTCTTATAACATCTTTGGATGGGCGCTAAATATTTCTCGTGGGTGCAAACCATCGTCATAATATCCAATTTTGCTTTAGGCATCCTTGCCTGTTCCAATTTCAAGCAGACTGCAGCTGATGTTTCCATCTCCTTTTAGGACGCCAAACATTTATTTTTTCTTGAGGTGTATATATCTATATTAATTCCGGTATTCGTTCATCTGGCATCCTTTGAATGTGTTCATGCCGTTTCTTTCTGAACACTTCTATTTCTGAAGTATGTTTTTGACAAGCGATTAATTCTATTTTTAGTATTCTTTAACCGATGTAGCGGTTTATCAATTATTATTCTGCTCTTAAGTGCTCGTTACCATGGAATGCCATTATCTTAGTTTTATCTTTAGATACCATCATATTATAATCATGTGCTATTTTATGCAAAAACCGAAATGGCTCTCTATAATTTACCTTCGGAGGCCGCCAAGATTATATGATCATCTGCAAACAGGAGTGTATTTATAGCTTCATTATTACACTTAGAATGGTGCAATATTTTAGTTTGTCATGTCTTTACCACGTCTTTGGTTCATATATTAAATAATGTATGAGATAAAGAATATCTTTGTCTCACTTCTTGAGAGATGGTTCTTGCTAACGGACTTAATTTTAGTGCTTCGATTTTGTTATGTATGTACACCCGCTTTGAAATGCACTTATTAGACGTTGAGGTTTACTATTCTTTTCTAAAATTTCTCATAATTCAAGTTTGTTAACTGTATCAAAAACTTTTTCATAGTCGATAAAGGCTATGCGTGTAAGAAGAATGAGGGAAGATTAGAGTTTAACGTCCCATCGTCAGCGCAGCCATTAGAGACTAGAACGAGCTTGGATTACGCAAGGACGGGGAATGAAATCGGCTTTCTCAAAAGAAGTCCTCACCGGCCATTTGACCATCTTATTCTGTGCGGATGCACAAACAGTGCTCGAACTCTTACGGGAATCAGCAAAAAGCCGCGAGTAATGAGTACAATCGGCAGGGACACTACGAATGTAGTGCGAGACAATAAGTTGGGAATGTGGGTCTCACGGGAGGCGTGTCAGAGATAAGTCCCTGCAGTCGCACTATCCTCTGTGCCCTCAGTGGCTCAGATGGAGAGAGCGTCTGCCATGTAAGCAGCAGATCCCTGGCTCGAGTCCCAGCCGGGGCACACATTTTCAACTGTCCCCGTCGACTTACATCAACGCCTATATGCAGCTAGGGGTATTCATTTCACTGTAATCTCGGCATATATCTAGACCGACTTAGGGAAATTATGAAAAACTTCAATCTGGATAGCCGGACGGGGATTTGAAGCATCGTCCTCCTGAATTCGAATCCGGTGCGCCAACCAGTGGGCCACCTTGCTCTGTGGCTATGTTGTGGCATGATTCTATTTCTGCGTTTTTCAGTAAGTTGGCAGACTGGAGAAACTTGACATGCGAAGAAGACGGAAACGGTAGGATCCAGCAAGGAAGCCGATCCTTCTACAGCCTAACAAAATTGACACTGCCCAGATATCTCGAGACGGTTCAAGATTCGGCCGTAAAAAACCCTGTCTCAGCTTGTGATACTATATGGCTGTGAGATGTGGAGTATCCGAAAGCAGGACTTTCATAAACTTATCGTATTTGAGAGAAAATTGTTTCGGAATATCTTTGGTCCAATGTTGGAGCCATGTACGTGTGAATGGGGAATCAGACACAACAATGCGCTGTGTCAATGGTTCCCAGTCTTTCTTAGACCATTATTCCTGAGTGCAATCAGATATTAGCTAGTCCTGCTATACCTCACCCATCATCATCGACGCCTAACCAAACTCTAGAATGAAAAAGAAATATCTTTCGAAAACTGATGAATGGTGGGTGATATTTAGTTTTTGTGTTTTATTAATCCACGAACTGATCAATGGGACAATTGGTACTGTTTATGTCATAACAAACTTTTCCATATTTGAGCTGTTCTCAGTCAGTGAACATCATATATCGTGCTCAATATCCAATCAACTCCTTGTTTTTATTTTCATTCCTGTCACAGTCAAAAGTCTACTTTTTCATCCACAGTGAGGCTAAACATTACGAAACACGCTCTGTCTGCACGGCTCCTCTTCCTAGGCGTAACTGCTTATTTGCTTCAGATGCACCCTCCAGCTGCATTTAAAATCAGCCAAGTTAAAATGTTTGCTCCATACTTACTGTTTGTAAATCACTTCATTGCTGGACTCATTATCTCTAAATTGGCAGAAACTGGAAGACTTCGTGCTGTTTATACTTTGAGTCTAATGACTAACAATATAGTAGTGTATAGTAGATCTTATGTAGTTCCTGTTGTGTCGTACTGTGAGTTAGTTAGTTCATGTACCTGTTTCGAAATGAGTTGTTGTTGTGGTCTTCAGTCCGAAGACTGATTTGATGGAGGTCTTCATGTTACTCTATACTGTGCAAGCCTCTTCATCTCCTAATATCGACTGCAACTTACATCCTTCTGTTTTTGCTTATTGTATTCATCTCTTGGTCTCCCTCTACGAATTTTACCCCCCACACTTCCCTCCAGTACTAAATTAGTGATCCCTTGATGTCTCAGAATATGTCCTTCCAACCGATCACTTCCTCTAGTCAGGTTACGCTACAAAATTACACTCCTGGAAATTGAAATAAGAACACAGTGAATTCATTGTCCCAGGAAGGGGAAACTTTATTGACACATTCCTGGGGTCAGATACATCACATGATCACACTGACAGAACCACAGGCACATAGACACAGGCAACAGAGCATGCACAATGTCGGCACTAGTACAGTGTATATCCACCTTTCGCAGCAATGCAGGCTGCTATTCTCCCATGGAGACGATCGTACAGATGCTGGAAGTAGTCCTGTGGAACGGCTTGCCATGCCATTTCCACCTGGCGCCTCAGTTGGACCAGCGTTCGTGCTGGACGTGCAGACCGCGTGAGACGACGCTTCATCCAGTCCCAAACATGCTCAATGGGGGACAGATCCGGAGATCTTGCTGGCCAGGGTAGTTGACTTACACCTTCTAGAGCACGTTGGGTGGTACGGGATACATGCGGACGTGCATTGTCCTGTTGGAACAGCAAGTTCCCTTGCCGGTCTAGGAATGGTAGAACGATGGGTTCGATGACGGTTTGGATGTACCGTGCACTATTCAGTGTCCCCTCGACGATCACCAGAGGTGTACGGCCAGTGTAGGAGATCGCTCCCCACACCATGACGCCGGGTGTTGACCCTGTGTGCGTCGGTCGTATGCAGTCCTGATTGTGGCGCTCACCTGCACGGCGCCAAACACGCATACGACCATCATTGGCACCAAGGCAGAAGCGACTCTCATCGCTGAAGACGACACGTCTCCATTCGTCCCTCCATTCACGCCTGTCGCGACACCACTGGAGGCGGGCTGCACGATGTTGGGGCGTGAGCGGAAGACGGCCTAACGGTGTGCGGGACCGTAGCCCAGCTTCATGGAGACGGTTGCGAATGGTCCTCGCCGATACCCCAGGAGCAACAGTGTCCCTAATTTGCTGGGAAGTGGCGGTGCGGTCCCCTACGGCACTGCGTAGGATTCTACGGTCTTGGCGTGCATCCGTGCGTCGCTGCGGTCCGGTCCCAGGCGACGGGCACGTGCACCTTCCGCCGACCACTGGCGACAACATCGATGTACTGTGGAGACCTCACGCCCCACGTGTTGAGCAATTCGGCGGTACGTCCACCCGGCCTCCCGCATGCCCACTATACGCCCTCGCTCAAAGTCAACTGCGCATACGGTTCACGTCCACGCTGTCGCGGCATGCTACCAGTGTTAAAGACTGCGATGGAGCTCCGTATGCCACGGCAAACTGGCTGAAACTGACGGCGGCGGTGCACAAATGCTGCGCAGCTAGCGCCATTCGACGGCCAACACCGCGGTTCCTGGTGTGTCCGCTGTGCCGTGCGTGTGATCATTGCTTGTACAGCCCTCTCGCAGTGTCCGGAGCAAGTATGGTGGGTCTGACACACCGGTGTCAATGTGTTCTTTTTTCCATTTCCCGGAGTGTATTTTCTCTCCGATTTAATTTAGTACTTCCTCATCAGTTATGCGATCTACCCATCTAATCTTCAGCATTCTTCTGTAGCACCACATTTCAAACGCTTCTATTCTCCTTTTATCGGCCGGTCACGGTGGTCTCGCGGTTAAGGCGCTCACTCCGGAACCGCGTGACTGCTACGGTCGCAGGTTCGAATCCTGCATCGGGCATGGATGTGTGTGATGTCCTTAGGTTAGCTAGGTTTAAGTAGTTCTAAATTCTAGGGGACTGATGATCACAGATGTTAAGTCCCATAGTGCTCAGAGCCATTTTGAACCATCTCTTTTTATCAAAACTTTTTAGCGTCCGAGTTTCACTTCCATACATGGCTACGCTTTTGACAAATGCTTTCAGCAAAGACTTCCTAACACTTAAACCTATATTCTATGTTAACAAATTTATTTCTTCAGGAACGATTTTCTTGTTATTGCCAGCCTATACTTTACATCCTTTCTACTTCGGTCATCATCATTTATTTTGCTGCCCAAACAGCAAAACTCATCTACTACGTACTTTAAGTGTCTAGTTTCCTAATCTAATTCCTTCAGCATCATCTGATTTAATTCTACTATTATACACTCCTGGAAATTGAAATAAGAACACCGTGAATTCATTGTCCCAGGAAGGGGAAACTTTATTGACACATTCCTGGGGTCAGATACATCACATGATCACACTGACAGAACCACAAGGACATAGACACAGGCAACAGAGCATGCACAATGTCGGCACTAGTACAGTGTATATCCACCTTTCGTAGCAATGCAGGCTGCTATTCTCCCATGGAGACGATTGTAGAGATGCTGGATGTAGTCCTGTGGAACGGCTTGCCATGCCATTTCCACCTGGCGCCTCAGTTGGACCAGCGTTCGTGCTTGACGTGCAGACCCTGTGAGACGACGCTTCATCCAGTCCCAAACATGCTCAATGGGGGACAGATCCGGAGATCTTGCTGGCCAGGATAGTTGACTTACACCTTATAGAGCACGTTGGGTGGCACGGGATACATGCGGACGTGCGTTGTCCTGTTGGAACAGCAAGTTCCCTTGCCGGTCTAGGAATGGTAGAACGATGGGTTCGATGACGGTTTGGATGTACCGTGCACTATTCAGTGTCCCCTCGACAAAAACCAGACGTGTACTGCCAGTGTAGGAGATCGCTCCCCACACCATGATGCCGGGTGTTGGCCCTGTGTGCGTCGGTCGTATGCAGTCCTGATTGTGGCGCTCACCTGCACGGCGCCAAACACGCATACGACCATCATTGGCACCAAGGCAGAAGCGACTCTCATCGCTGAAGACGACACGTCTCCATTCGTCCCTCCATTCACGCCTGTCGCGACACCACTGGAGGCGGGCTGCACGATGTTGGGGCGTGAGCAGAAGACGGCCTAACGGTGTGCGGGACCGTAGCCCAGCTTCATGGAGACGGTTGCGAATGGTCCTCGCCGATACCCCAGGAGCAACAGTGTCCCTAATTTGCTGGGAAGTGGCGGTGCGGTCCCCTACGGCACTGCGTAGGATCCTACGGTCTTGGCGTGCATCCGTGCGTCGCTGCGGTCCGGTCCCAGGTCGACGGGCACGTGCACCTTCCGCCGACCACTGGCGACAACATCGATGTACTGTGGAGACCTCACGCTCCACGTGTTGAGCAATTGGGCGGTACGTCCACCCGGCCTCCCGCATGCCCACTATACGCCCTCGCTCAAAGTCAACTGCACATACGGTTCACGTCCACGCTGTCGCGGCATGCTACCAGTGTTAAAGACTGCGATGGAGCTCCGCATGCCACGGCAAACTGGCTGACACTGACGGCGGCGGTGCACAAATGCTGCGCAGCTAGCGCCATTCGACGGCCAACACCGCGGTTCCTGGTGTGTCCGCTGTGCCGTGCGTATGATCATTGCTTTTACAGTCTTCTCGCAGTGTCCGGAGCAAGTATGGTGGGTCTGACACACCGGTGTCAATGTGTTCTTTTTTCCATTTCCAGGAGCGTATTATCCTTGTTTTGCTTTTGTTGATGTTCATCTTATACCAAACTTTCAAGACATTGTCCATTCTGTTCAAATGTTCTTTTAAGTCGTTTGCTGTCGCTGACAGAATTACAATGCCATCGGCAAAACCTCAAGGTTTTTGTTTCTTCTCGCTGCACTTTAATTCCTTCTCCCAATTTTTCTTTGGTTTTCTTTACTGCTTGCTCTATGTACAGATTAAACAACATCGGGGTTAAGGTATAATCCTACCTCACTCGTTTCTGCTTCCTTTTCATGTTCCTCATCTGTTAAACCTGCCGTTTGGTTTCTATACAAGTTGTAAATAGCCTTTCGCTCCCGTATTGTACCTCTGCTACCTTCAGAATTTCGAAGAGAGTACTCCTGTCAACATTGTCAAAAGCATTCTCTAAGTTTGCAAAGGTGTAAACGTGTGTTTGCCGTTCCTTAACCTATCTCCTAAGATAAGTCGTTGTGGCTGTAGTGAAGCGATTTCTGGTCTAATGCATGAACTAACTACAGCTTAGAGAAAAGCTTACATAACCAATATTAGAGTCTTACAAAACTGTGATAAATCCGCTCGGAAAATTTCATTTTACCCTCTGGGGGGGGGGGGGGGGTAATTATCATCAGGTTAGAAACGACTGAGCTACGAGGGTTGGAACTTAAATAGTGGCAACTACTTATTTAGGGAACCTCCCCATCGTACCCCCCTCAGATTTAGCTATAAGTTGGCACAGTGGATAGGCCTTGAAAAACTGAACATAGATCAGTCGAGAAAACAGAAAGAAGTTGTGTGGAAGTATGAAAAAAATAGTAAAATATACAAACTGAGTAGTCCATGCGAAGATAGGCAACACCAAGGACACTGGGAGTCTAGGAGCGCCGTGGTCCTCTGGTTAGCGAGAGCAACTACGGAACGAGAGGTCCTAGTTTCAAGTCCTACTCACGTGAAAAGTTTAATTTTTTATTTTCAGTTTATGTGACAAACACTTAGGCTAATGAGTCAAGACCAGAAAGATCTTCCTCTCCCAATCTGTGAATAGCTTTTGGATCGTGCAAATGAGACCGAGGTGTTCCTTAACAGAATCATAAGGCGATGAGACGTGGGCCAACGGTTATGATGTTGAGATCAATATTCAATCTTCACAATGGGTCGGGAAAGGTTCACCAAGACCAAAACATCTCGTGACGTCAAATCAACTGTCAAAGCCATGCTGACAGTTTTCTTCGACTCAGAAGGATTGGGTCCTCACGAATTCGTTGCCACAGGGACTAACCGTTAATCGATGGTACTATCGGGACGTGTTGCGAAGCCTTAGAGAAAATGTGAGAAGGAAACGGACTGAAATGTGGCTAGACAATTCCTGGCTCTTGAATCACGATAAACGCACCCGCACCTTCATCCCTGTTGGTGCGTGACTGTTGCACTAAAAAGGAAATCACCGTGCTGCCTCATCCTCCGTACTTTCCAGACCTGGCCCGTGCGGAATTTTTTATTTCCAAAGTTGAAAACCTCGTTGAATCGATGAGGATGAAGATTTGTAACGACAGATGAGATAAAAGAAAATGCGCAGACGGCGGTTCGCGCGATCCAGCAAGAGGCGTACTAAGACCGCTTCGGAAGTGGAAACGGCGTTAGGGAGTGGTGTACCAACTGCGGAGTATTTCGAAGGAAACCTTGCACAGTAAGTAAAGGTAGGCGCACAAAAATTTTGTGGAGAAAGTTCTTGAATATGTTGAGCAGATGCCATATACTCTTTGACTGTTCACAATTGCAAACTGCCGTGACAAGACCAGCGTGTTTACTACGAGGGTTATTCGGAAAGTAAGGAACGGTCGGTTGCGAAGTGGAAACCAAAGTGAAAAATCCGATGAAGTTTTGCATGGGTGTGTTGGGCAGTATCTCTAGTATGCCCGTCGATCGCGTTACGTCGTTATTTTTAGTTCTGAGCACACAGGGAGCACATAAAGATACCTAGAACAATAGTGTCTCCCGCCAACTACGAGGACCTGGTGAGAAATTTCGCCTGAAGCTATGCAGCCAACATTACATAACTGTCGTGCTCCTGCATCGTTTTCAGTTGGAAATGTTTGTTTACCCGCAATACAGCCCGCAGTTGTCTCCCTCTGAGTTTCATCTCTCCTCACATGAACCGCTGGCTGTGAAGACAACGTTTTGGCGCAGACAACGAGCTGTAGGCCAGCGTAGAGAACTGGCGAAAAGCACTGGCAACTGCCTTCTGTACCGAGGGTATTGGGAAGTTGGTAGAACGCTACGACAAACGTCTAAGTCGGATCGGCGGCTATGGAGATAAGTAGCTGGAAGCTGTAGGTAACTGTTGCAAATAAAACAGTTTTGATTTTCACTGTGGTTTCTATTTCACGACCTATCATTCCTTTCTTTCCGAATAGCCCTCGTACATGTTATTACATACTTCTTCTTCAGTTGTGTTCAAATTACATAAAAATATTTATTCATAAGAAAATGCTTGCAAAATAGAGACAAAATACACTACTGGCCATTAAAATTGCTACACCAAGATGAAATGCAGATGATAAACGGGTATTGGACAAATATATTATGCTAAAACTGACATGTGATTACATTTTCACGCAATTTGGGTGCATAGATCTTGAGAAATCAGTACCCAGAACAACCACCTCTGGCCGTAATAACGGTCTTGATACGCCTGGGCATTGAGTCAAACAGAGCTTGGATGGCGTGTACAAGTACAGCGGCCCACGCAGCTTCAACACGATACCACATTTCATCAAGAGTAGTGACTGGCGTATTGCGACGAGCCAGTTGCTCGGCCACCATTGACCAGACGTTTTCAATTGGTGAGAGATCTGGAGAATGTGCTGGCCAGGGCAGCAGTCGAACATTTTCTGTATCCAGAAAGGCCCGTACAGGACCTGCATCATGCGGTCGTGCATTAACCTGCTGAAATGTAGGGTTTCGCAGGGATCGAATGAAGGGTAGAGCCACGGGTGGTAACATATCTGAAATGTAACGTCCACTGTTCAAAAAGCCGTCAGTGCAAACAAGAGGTGACCGACACTTGTAACCAATGGCACCCCAACCGTCACGCCAGGTGATACGTCAGTATGGCAATGACGAATACACGCTTCCAATGTGCATTCACCACGATGTCGCCAAAAACACGGATGCGACCATCATGATGCTGTAAACAGAACCTAGATTCATCCGAAAAAATGACGTTTTGCCATTCGTGCAACCAGGTTTGTTGTGGAGTACACCATCGGAGGCGCTCCTGTCTGTGATGCAGCGTCAAGGGCAACGGCAGTCATGGTCTCCGAGCTGATAGTCCATGCTGCTGCAAACGTCGTCGAACTGTTCATGCAGATCGTTAATGTCTCGCAAACGTCCCCATCTGTCGACTCAGGTTTCGAGACGTGGCTGTACGAGGCGCTACAGCCATGCGGATAAGATGCCTATCATCTCGACTGCTAGTGATACGAGGCAGCTGGGATCCAGCACGGCATTTCGTATTACCCTCCCGAACCCACCGATTCCATATTCTGCTAACAGTCAGTGAATCTCGACCGACGCGAGCAGCAATGTCGCGATACGATAAACCGCAATCGCGATAGGCTACAATCCGACCTTTATTAAAGTCGGAAACGTGATGGTACGCATTTCTCCTCCTTACACGAGGCATCTCAACAACGTTTCACCAGGCAACGCCGGTCAACTGCTGTTTGTGTATGAGAAATCGCTTGCAAACTTTCCTCATGCCAGCACGTTGTAGATGTCGCCACCGGCGCCAACGTTGTGTGAATGCTCTGAAAAGCTAATGATTTGCATATCACTGCATCTTTTTCCTGTCGGTTAAATTTCGCGTCTGTAGCACGTTATCTTCGTGGTGTAGCAATTTTAATGGCCAGTAGTGTATATTATATTAAAATTACTGCATTGCTCAAAATTACAACACTAATGTTGCGAAATTGTTGTGATACAGTAGAAGTAAGTAATTAAGGAAAAACACTCTGTAAGCTAGAGCTTCCCAACCCATTCTGCTCTGCTGTAGGAAACATTTCTGAAAGTTTATTATTAGTTTCGCATGTATCTCGTATCCAGAGATCGAAAGAGTAATACGTGTATAGCTGCTACACTCTATCACCATCACGAATAGATGGAGGGTGGTTTGCACGCTTTCCCGAGGAGCTGGCAGCCAGCGGAGAGCCTGTGCGCCTCCTGGACAGTCAGGCGGGGGCCGAGCGAGAGGAGACCCCGTGCCTCCCACCTGTGCCCGGCGCCTCGCTATAGGAGCCGCGGCGGCTTATCGGCGGCTCAGTGCGAGACGCCCAGCAGACGGCGCGACAGGATGGCCGCCTTCGAGCGCAGGTTCGTCAACGTCGTGGTGCTCGGCCTGGGCTTCATGTTCGCCTTCACTGCCTTCCAGACCATCGGCAACATCGAGGTGGGGCCCACGCTCTTCCTACACGTACATCTAGACTCTGAAAACCACGGTCAGATGCTTGGCAAACGGTGCTTCACATCACGTATCAGGATTTCTTCCCATAAGCAAGTCACGAAGGATGTAGCCAGAATTTTGTCAAAGGGAGGGTCGGATTTGTTGTAGAGGACCTTAAAAAGACTCATGTCTTCCATTTATTCTGAAAGTCTCCACAAATAACGATGAACCATTTTACATTAAATGCAACTGCAAATGAGAACAACCATCAGCTGTAGAATGTAATGACGACAGTTTGTACCGGACCGGGACTCGAACCCGGATTTCCCACTTATCGCGAGCAGTTGCCTTGCCATTTGTCGACAACCATGCGTCTGCGACCTGTACATCCACTATGTACGGGGTGTTCAAAAAGTCTCTCCACAGTGCCGTACGGGTGTTAGCCGCGCGTGCCGTATGATTGTTCGCCTGCCTGGGTTACTTCCCTTCGAGTGGACTCTCCCAACATTCCACTGTTTCGTTTATCTCAGCTTGTGTTAAGTGAAATACTGAACGGTTATTTTCAACAAGATGGCGCAACCGCGCATACAATTCGCGTTTCATGTCGCTCTTGTTGATGTTTTTTGGTGATCGGATAGTTTCACAGGGTCTTTGGCCTCCACGATCGCCTGATCTAACACCACCTGACTTTCTTTTCTTTTGGGGTGCAACGAAAGCAACTGTCTATAAAAACCGTCCATCGATGAATTGAAAACTGCAACATCCACTTTCACAGCTTTTGTTACAGAAGATATGTTACAGCTTGTGTTTGGAAACATGATTAGACGAATTGAATTGTGTATTCGACAACAGGGGGGACACTTTCAACATTTAATGTGAACATTTGTAAGTAAAAATGAATATTCAATAAATTAATAACTTGTATTTCACTGAGTTTTATTTCGGCATATTCACTGCGGCATACGGCACGCGTGGCTAACAATCATACGGCACTGCGGAGAGACTTCTTGAACACCCCGTATATTCCCACATAGGTCAGACGTTGTACTTGGAAGTCGCTTGCACGGCATCGGCAGATAAATACGGTAATGCAGTGCCTGTGTTATTCTGATTGCGATGCAAAGTTCCTTTGGAGATGCATGCATGCATATAATCTCGTTACTTATAAGTGCTGTATTCTGGCAAACCACTGAGAAGCACTTATGCTCCAGTCTACCTTCATCCTCCAACGCGATTTTACAATCTTATTCTTTCAGTCGGGATTTGAACAGCGGGAGTTGCCAGGAATGAACGAACGCAAATTTTTTCGAACACCGTGATTATTATCGGCATGGCTTTTGGAATAGGCAGATCTCTGCTCCACAGAGAAGCTATAACAATTTTTGGTGGCGAAAATGCAAAGTGTCTGTAATTATTCACTTTCTCAAATTTCCTCATTTAAATATGCATCTGTCACTTCTTGCACAGCAAGAAACATCATTTGCCGAGGAATGTCCTGGCAGACAAACGCATGAGCCTAAACGAGTAGAATTTTGATTGTTATTTTTTTCATCATCTGGTTTTCAATGTCTCGTAAGAGGTGTTCGGCTCGTCTTCGACGCACCTCTTTTCATTTAAGCGGGTGGGCTATATGTTTAAGGCAACTGGAACCTGTCAGGAAATAAAGATATTCGGAGGAATTGTCTGTGACCTATACTAAGAGACTAACCCCAACATTTGCTCAAACTAAAAAAGGGAAACCAGAGAAAACCATTTTCAAGGTTGCATGCGGTTGGATTCGAACCACCTCACCTCCCAAATCCAGGGATTGTTAGCTCGGTGGTTCAACACGCAGAGCTATCCCAAGTCGCTGGAGAAGTCGGAAAACTCGTTACTGAACATTGTTTTAAAATAAAAAAATATGGTTCAAATGGCCCTGAGCAATATGGGACTTAACTTCTGAGGCCATCAGTCCCCTAGAACTTAGAAGTGCTTAAACCTAACTAACCTAAGGACATCACCCACATCCATGCCCGAGGCAGGACCGTGGCGGTCGCGCGGTTCCAGACTGTAGCGCCTAGAAACCCTCGGCCACTCCGGCCGGTGTTTTAAAATAAAATAAATCACAGCGAAAGATTGAATGCCGACATTGCATGTTTTTCCTTCAATTCTGATTGTTTAGTCATTTGATGATGCATGCATATTTTAAGATTTAATTGTGCATGAAATGCATGTATAGTATTACAAGAACACAAATAGATTTTGGACGAAAGGGAGAGGGAGGGATACAGGGCTCGGACGAATACAAGCAGCCCGCTGAAAAAAAATCTTTTTAAAAACAAACGAACTATAGGACGTGCTATCATCACATATCCCTTTCGCTCTCCATAAACTCCTGCCCGTCGTTCCGTATCGGAACTGTTCTCACAGTTGAGTACCGTCCGGGTGACCAGATTGGGCGATATTTTGCCATTTGTGCTATTAATGATATAATACTGAGCAAATTTTTTAAAGAGATGCAACCATCGCCGTTTGGGCGATGTTTTTGTTGATCAACGCGATTTTTGGACGAGAGAGAAAAATCCAAGTGTATTTTTATGCACTGATTTTAATTTAATGTTATTTGTAATGATATCAACTGTTGTACTGTCTACATCTACATCTACATCCATACTCCGCAAGCCACCTGACGGTGTGTGGCGGAGGGTACCCTGAGTACCTCTATCGGTTCTCCCTTCTATTCCAGTCTCGTATTGTTCGTGGAAAGAAGGATTGTCGGTAGGCTTCTGTGTGGGCTCTAATCTCTCTGATTTTATCCTCATGGTCTCTTCGCGAGATATACGTAGGAGGGAGCAATATACTGCTTGACTCCTCGGTGAAGATATGTTCTCGAAACTTTAACAAAAGCCCGTACCGAGCTACAAAGCGTCTCTCCTGCAGAGTCTTCCACTGGAGTTTATCTATCATCTCCGTGACGCTTTCGCGATTACTAAATGATCCTGTAACGAAGCGCGCTGCTCTCCGTTGGATCTTCTCTATCTCTTCTATCAACCCTATCTGGTACAGATCCCACACTGCTGAGCAGTATTCAAGCAGTGGGCGAACAAGCGTACTGTAACCTAATTCCTTTGTTTTCGGATTGCATTTCCTTAGGATTCTTCCAATGAATCTCAGTCTGGCATCTGCTTTACCGACGATCAACTTTATATGATCATTCCATTTTAAATCACTCCTAATGCGTACTCCCAGATAATTTATGAATTAACTGCTTCCAGTTGGTGACCAGCTATTTTGTAGCTAAATGATAAGGGATCTACCTTTCTATGTATTCGCAGCACATTACACTTGTCTACATTGAGATTCAATTGCCATTCCCTGCACCATGCGTCAATTCGCTGCAGATCCTCCTGCATTTCTGTAAAATTTTCCATTGTTACAACTTCTCGATACACCACAGCATCATCTGCAAAGAGCCTCAGTGAACTTTCGATGTCATCCACCATCCGGTCCTATGAAACTCCTGAATCACTCTTACTTCGGAAGACTTCCCTCCTCTGAGAAAGACAGTGGGGAATTGTATCACACGCCTTGCGGAAGTCAAGAAACACGGCATCTACCTGGGAACCCGTGTCTATGGCCCTCTGAGTCTCGTGGACGAATAGTGCGAGCTGGGTTTCACACGATCGTCTTTTTCAAAACCCGTGCTGATTCCTACAGAGTAGATTTCTAGTCTCCAGAAAAGTCATTATACTCGAGCATAATACTTGTTCCAAAATTCTACAACTGATCGACGTTAGAGATATAGGTCTATAGTTCTGCACATCTGTTCGACGTCCCTTCTTGAAAACGGGGATGACCTGTGCCCTTTTCCAATCCTTTGGAACGCTTCGTTCTTCTAGAGACCTACGGTACACCGCTGCACGAAGGGGGCAAGTTCCTCCGCGTACTCGGTGTAAAATCGAACGGGTATCCCATCAGGTCCAGCAGCCTTTCCTCTTTTGAGCGATTTTAATTGTTTCTCCATCCCTCTGTCGTCTATATCGATATCTACCATTTTGTCATCTGTGCGACAATCTAGAGAAGGAACTACAGTGCAATCTTCCTCTGTGAAACAGCTTTGTAAAAAGACATTTAGTATTTCGGCCTTTAGGTCTGTCATACTTTGTTTCAGTACCATTTTGGTCACAGACAGTCTGGACATTTTGTTTTGATCCACCAACCGCTCTGACATAAGACCAAAATTTCTTGTGAAATACTGAAATATTGCAACCCCAAAGATCTACTAGGCTCCAAATAACGACTCGAAGTGCTAACATTAAACAGCTATAGACAGGTAATTAGGGTACTATAGTAGCCCGTACATGCTTTTAACTTGCCATAACCCGCTAGCAGACGGATCATAACCGATTTTCCTCCGCTATCGTTGGCTGATTGTCGACAGTGCATATCCCTTTTACGTCGTATTTATGAAAACAAAAATATCTTTCAGTTTCAAATTGATTACACACTTTAGAGTTCCAGAAGGCTTCCGACTTCGTTCCTCACAAGCGACTTCTAATCAAATTGCATGCCTACGGAGAATCGTCTCAGTTGGGCTCGATTCGCTATTTCCTCTCAGAAAGACCACAGTTCGTAGTAACTGAACAGTTTAGGAGGGAATCTGAGCAGCTCTAGATTGTTTGCAGATGATGTTGTCATTTAGCGTCTCGTAGAATATTAAAACCAACTGCAAAATGACTTAAGCCGCATCCACACACGCAACAAAAGTGCCGCCACCGCTGGTGGCATATTGCAGTTGCATGTTTGCATCCCTTGTTTGTAGTGGCGCAACTTAAAGAGACAGAACATTTTCCATGCCACAAATAGTTCAACTTGGTTGTGCTTTGTTGTGTCACTTCCCTTCCATCAGTGCTCCCTGGTGGCAGTATTTCGAAAGACAAGCATTCTGTCGCAATTGTCATGGAGTAATTGCTGCTGCACTCCACTCGATTTCAGTGTGTTTTCATTTCATCACTGAAAAAAGTGAAAACAGTGGTCGCCAGGTACACTTTCGCAATGTCTGGAAACACAAGAACAGCAACCTATGCAACCTATGCTCGTTTTCCTGCAGTAGTGTGTATTTGTGTTGGGTGGAGGGTGTAGGTGTAGGGGGGGGGGGGGCGAATGAATAAATAACTAAACATAAGTAACCAAAAAAGTGAGTCGTATTAACTTCGTAATTTGTGAGGCCAGCACTGGATAAATTGTGGATTATATGCAGGAAATAGCTCCTAGCGTGATGTGGCAGCTGTTAAACTAAAAAGTAGTTATTCGAAATGCGTATCTCAACGAATATGATAAGATTGTAAAATCTTGGAAGGGTGGTGTGTCTCCAGATGAAATTTACTTGCCAGCTGTTGTTTAGTTTGCTATTGCAGGCAGCGTTTTCGCCAGCGCGTGTTGTTTCTTTTGTAGTTGTGTTTATGGCCCCTGATTTACCTCTGTGTGAAATCTATTTCTTGATTCAACATTTAGGTTTTGTCTTACTTTTATTTAACTTTTGACACAGCTCTTACTGCCATAACCTGCACTATTACATTCACACCCGCCCATATGATTTAAATTGATGATATATTGAAAACTGTGCAACTATGTAAAATTTATGGCGTCCTGTGTGAACGACAGCTGACGATGTCACTACAGAAAGCCACACGCTGTGGTGCCACATTAGTTGCGTGAGTGAACCCGGCTGTTGACACGTTATCTGCACGGAGTGAAAAGTGGCAACTGGCCCTAAATAACGAAAGGCGTAAAGTCAGCCACTTGAGTGCTAAAAGGAATCCGTTAAACTTCGTTTAGTCAGTGAATCACACAACTATAAAGAATGTTAGTTCAACGGAATACCTTGGAATTACAATTAAGAACAACTTAAATGCAACGGTCACAAGGACAATGTTGTTGGAAAAACTAACCACAGAATGCGATTTAATGGCAGAAGACTTAGAAAATGCAATAGGGCTACTAAAGAGATGGGCTACATACACTACGCTTGCCTTTCCTCTTCTGGAGTATTGCTGTGCGGTATGGGATCCACATCAGATAGAACTGAAGAAGAACATGGAAAAGTTCAAAGAAGGGCAGCTCGTTTTGTATTATTGCGAAGCAGGGGACAGAGTGTTTCGGATAGGATATGTGAATTGGGGTGCTAATCATTAAAACAAAGGCCTTTTTCGTTGTGGCAGGATCTTTTCACGAAATTTCAATCATTAACGTTGTCCTCTGAATGCGAAAATACTTCGTTGACGGGCACCTACGTAATAAAATAGAAATCAGAGCTCGCTAGGTGAGATTTAAGTGTTAATTTCTCCCGAGCGCTGTTCGAGAGTGGAACGGTAGAGAAGTAGCTTGAAGATGGTTCGATGAACCTTTTGCCAACCACTTAACCGTGAGCTGCAGAGTAGGCATGCAGACATAAATGTAAATGGGAATGGAGCGCTGAAACAATTTGCTTAAATGCCTCTCTGCCCGCGTTATACTTGGCCTAATATTGCCTTCGCGGTCTCTACTGGAGGCATACGTAAGGCGTTGTGGTAAAATCCTAGAATCCTCACGAGTGTTGGTTCCTGGAACCTTCCAAATAAACCTTAGCAGGATAATTGGTGTTTTAAACGTCTCCCAGTTCAGATTTTGAAGTATCTTCGTGGCACACTCCAAGAGTTAAAAAACCTGTGACCATTCGTGATGCTCCTCTCTTAATTACGTTCAGTATCGCTTGCTGCTCCCATGTGGTATCACTGCCACACAGCTGAGCATTCTAGGACGGCTCGCACGAGTGTTTTGTAAGGAATCTCCTACCATCTTATCTGTGAACTGAAGTTAGCCACCGGCTTTATCCAGTTCATCGTTTCGTTTTATATCCTCACAAATCGCTAAACCCACATTTCTGTATGAGCTGACTGGTGTGAGTTGTGATTCACTTTCGTTGTAGTCTTCTTTCTTGCGGGGTCAGGGATTTTCACCTGCCTCAAGATGACTGGGTGTTTGTGTTGTCCTCATCATTTCATCACCATTCATGAAAGTGGCGAGTTTGGGTTCAGCAAAGGTTTGGAATTAGTATGGGCGCTGATATCCGCGCAGTTGAGCGCCCCAGAAACCAAACATCATCATCATCCTTTCTTGCGGATACAAACGAAAATTGTGCCATTAGATTTAGTTAATGCAACAATTTAAAAAACTCTAAGTTTTCATTATTACGTTAGTCTGCAATGGTTATTAAACCATCATTGTCAATTATTTAACATTCAGCTTTTGGTAAAGGTCTCTCTCAGGCGTTTTCATGTCGCAGCGTTTTCAGTGAATTCTCATCTTCGCTACTCCTGTATTTTTTTCGTAGTTTGATCCATTCATGCTGCATTAGGTCGTTATTCAAATCTTTCTCTGTCCCTTGCAAACCAAGAGAGAACTCCTGATCGATTCACTATCCACTCGCCTGGCTACATGTACATGCCACATCCATTTCGTTTCCATGACAGCCAAAACACGCCTTTATCCCAGCCTGTTCCCTTATCCATCCTTGTATTTTCCTGCGTAATGATTCCTAAGACATTCATCAAAAGCAGCCCTCGTCAGTTTTACTCTTCTGTTAATTTTATTCGCTGCGCATCCACTCCTAGTAGTCAGTCAAAATGGCTCTGAGCACTATGGGACTTAACACCTGCGGTCATCAGTCCCCTATAACTTAGAACTACTTAAACAGAACTAACCTAAAGACATCACACACATCCATGTCCGAGGCAGGATTCGAACCTGCGACCATAGCGGTCGCGCGGTTCCAGACTGTAGCGCCTAGAACCGCTCGGCCACACCGGCCGGCAGTGGTCAGTCCTGGTTATAGGAAATGAATTGTATTAAAATTGGTTTTATGATTTGGAAAATCAACACTTAAATATACTGATCAGCCAGAACATTTGGATCACCTACTTAATAGTCTGCGTGATCACCTTTGGCACGGATAACAGCTGTGACACGTCGTGGCATTGAAACAATGAGGTCTTGCTATGTCGCGGGAGGGATTTGGTACCGCATCTGCACACACAAGTCAGCTAATTTCCTAAAATTACGGGTAGAGGGGCGATAAGCTCTGACGCCATGTTCAATCACATCCCAGATGTGTTCGATTAAGTTCAGATCTGGCGAGTTGTGGGGCCAGCACATCAATTGGAATTCGCCACTGTGTTCCTCGGACCACTCCATCATACTCTTGGTCCTGTGGCATGATGCATTATCTTGTTGAAAAATGCCTCTGCTGTCAGAAAACATGATAGGCCTGAAGGGATGTACGTGGTTTGTACCCAGTGTACGATACTCCTTGGCCGTCATGATGCCTCGTACAAGCTCCACTGCACCCATCGATGCCCACGTGAATGCTCTCCAGAGCACAATGGAGCACCCGCCAGCATGTCTCCATCCCGCAGTACAGGTGTCAAGGAGCTGTTCCCCTGGAAAACGATGGATTTGCGCCCTTTTATCGCCATAATGAAGAAGGTACCGGGATTCATCAGACCATACAACGCTTTGCCACTGTGCCAACGTCCAATACCGATGGTCACGTGCCCATTTCAGTCTTGGTTGCCGACGTCGTGGTCTTAACACTGGCACTCGCACGGGTCTTCAGCTGTGGAGGCCCATCATTAGGAGTGTTCGGTGCACTGTGCGTTCAGACAGACTGGCACTCTGCCCAGCATTAAAGTATGATGTTAGTTCCGCCACAGATCGCCACCTATCCCGTTTTACCAGTCCCTCCAGCCTACAACGTCTGACTCACGAATACTGATTGAATTGAAAGAAATTTATAGGTGTGAAAGCGAACGAACGGCTCTCGTACCAACGGCAACAGAAACGATGAGGCGAATATACTTAGACCGTGAGCTAGGACGTGCACTGCTTGACACCTCAGGAAATGTAAAAAAGATCTGTTATAATTAATCATTATTTATTGATCAAATAAAACAGCTGCAAAGACAACTGTGTTTCATTCCTTCGAATGTTAACAATGTATTATTCACCTTCTCACATTTTAAACAGAAGAGTGACTTAAAAAGAAATTAAGTGAAGTCAGATGATCAACTTTGTTGGGGGCATTTGGTGATGTATAAAGTAATGGTCCTAGATAGGTTGGGAATCACAGTTATAAAGGCTAGTTACCAGATTTTGTATCAGGCTTAAACAGGCAGAACCCAACTCAAATGAAAAAAATTCAGAGGATGTTCAGGGATATTTTCTTAGTTGGGGTTGTTTGTGGGAAGAGCCCAAACTGCGAGGTCATCGGTCTCGTCGGATCAGGGAAGGACGGGGAAGGAAGTCGGCCGTGCTCTTTCAGAGGAACCGTCCCGGCATTATTTTCTTAGTATTTTGGTATAATGGACAGCGGTCTCTAGTGGCTCGTTAAGGAGTGATATTGTCATTATGATTTATTCGTTTGGTACCATAGCCCTTCTTTCTTTCAAAATATCGCACAACAATCAAGAAATCTGTAAGACACAATCGCTAAAGTGAACAACACAGGCACAGGGTAATGCTACAACTCTCAGACGAAACAGCTCAGTATCGCTTCGTTGTACCAATGTTCCATATGAACCGAGTTGCACATCGAACAACTCTTCATCAATGAACCTATCAATACTGCTGTGTATTGGTGATAACGTATAACGAATACTGCCAAAAAGACAACCCCGAGATAGAACTTAACAATACTGAACATAAGCCAGAGTGTGGCCATTACTGATATCAATAGCAAGTACGAAGAGTGAATGGAACAAGTTTGTTTCCAAACAAGCCACACAGCCCACACAGTTGACATTTACACTGTTATGCAGTTATTTTCAGTGCAACAATATTATGAAAGGGATAGTTGCTACTCACCATATGGCACAGATGCCGATTGGCAGATAGGCACAACAAATGGATGTCAAAAAGTGAGCTTCCAGCCAACAAGGCCTTCCTTGGAAATAGTCAACACAGACACACACACACACACACACACACACAAACACACACGTGCAAACACAACTCACACTCATGATCACAATCTCTGGGTGCTGGGGCCAGACTGTGAGCAGCCGTAGTGTATGGTGGGAGAAGTAGCTGGGTGGTGGGGGCGATGAGGAGCTGGGGCAGGTTGAGGAAGGGATAGCAGGGTAGGGGTGGGGGACGGTAAGGTGCTCCTTGTGGGAGCATGCAAGGACGAGGTGGAGAGAGGGTAGGGTAACTAGATGCAATTGGGAGCTAGATGGAGGGTAGGGGGGAGGGGGCAGCGGAAAAGGAGAGAAGTAAAAAGACTGTGGGTGTGTTGGTGGAATAGAGGGCTGTGTAGTGTTGGAACTAGAACAGGCAAGGGGCTAGATGCATAATGACAATGAGTAATGAAGGTTGAGGCCAGGAGGGTTAAGGGAACATAGGATATATTGCACAATTAAGAAAAGCTGGTGTTGGTGGGAAGGATCCAGATGGCACAGGCAATTCCGTGCAGTAGAGATACAAAGGCAAATGGGGATCAGAAATCCATTTACTCTGTAATAATCCACCAGAAATAAGCCACTGGAGACCATGTGCCTCTTATCAATGGGTATGAAAACAACAGATTTGTGTCAGGTAGAACAGTCACCAGAGTGCATCAGTGTCTTCGTGTTTAGTGTTGTTACCAGGCCTGGTAGGATATAGGCCCACATAATGGGGCATTAACAGTGTCAGATGTTGAGTAAACTCTGTGAAGGACATGGAGATGCTACATACTCGTTTGGAAGTGACCTTGCTGTGGGTCTCCATTTGGCTGGTTGGTCGAATCGTGGAATATCCAGAATGATAGGGCTTTTGGATGTGACAGTGGCCCTATGATGTACTGCATAGGACAGTGACAACAGGCATACTCGTCATTAATATTCCAGTAGAAATCTTCTGATAACCACAAGGCAGGCTCGCCATATTGTGCATCTGACACATAGTAACCCTTTCACATCTACACCTGCCATCTAAGAACAAAAAGGAACACTCTGCAATCCTGCACCATCGGCCAGAGACTAGCAATAACTGGACTAGGTAATTAATGTCCCATGTACAGGCTGCAGTTAACACCACAACACAAACTCTGCATTTGGAGTTGTGCCATGACTAGGAAGCACAGACTGCTATGAATGGCATCACTTTGTGTTCAGTGACGTATCACTGTTTTGCACTACCCTGGATGCCTATTGTCGACGAGTATGGCGGATACAAATATGGAGAGGACCAATTCTTCTAATGTTTTGAACAGGCAGAGTGTGTTATTCCTGGTATCAATATGCAGGGAATCAGCAGATACGGCTACAGTTGATGGCTGGAGTGACTGAGGGAGCTCTGTAAGCACAACAGTATGTCATGGACGAGCTGCGTCCTCATTAATTACTTCTCGTGTGACAATATCGTGTTGCAATTTTTGAACAGATAAAGCTTGTCCACACGTGGCATGTGTCTCTGTCAATTGTCTGTGTGATGCTGAGGTACTCCACTGGGCAGAAAGATCACCAGATCTGTCTCCAATATAACATATGTGGAACCACCTTGGATGTGATCTCCATCCCAGTACCAGTCTCAAGGATATCAAGAATGATTTACAACATTTGTTGGCCATCTTGTCTCAGGAGGGGATACATCCTCTTTATGATACCTACCCAATTAAACCTGGACAAAGAGTCCCTTTCAGTCCATTCCAGTACCAGTATCAAGGATGAAAAGGACGATTTACAACATTTGTTGGCCATCTAGTCTCAGCAGAGGATACATTGACTTTATGACACCGTACCCAAATGAGCCAGGCCAAAGATGTCCTGTACTAGTATCAAGGACGATTTACAACATTTGTTTGCCATCTTGTCCCAGGAGAGGCTACATCGGCCTAATGGCTCCCAACACAAATGAACCGGACCAAAGGGGCTGCAGCTTCATACTTATAAGTGGGCTCATACTGTTAAGGTCTTTGTAAATTTTACTCGATTGTGTAATCACTGAAATAACATCATATACCCTCTCAACCTGTTAAATTTCATTTCATTTCCTCCTTCACTTCTGCATTCTTCACTTTTTTACTGTCAAAACAAAACAAAAAACAAACACTGTCCAAACAGGTCTTGAATGCCCACCGGTACCGACTGGCTGCTGTACCGTCTTCAGCCCTTAGGTGTCACCAGATGTGGATACAAAGGGGCATGTGGTCAGCACACCACTCTCGTGGGCATTGTCAGTTTACCCCACTGATGTCACTACTTATCAATGAAGTACCTCCTCAATTGGCCTCACAGGGTTGAGTGCACTCCACTTGTCAACAGCACTCAGCAGACCCAGACAGTGACCCATCCAAGTGGTAGCCAAGCCGAGAGCACTTAACTTCGGTGATCTGACGTGAACCGGTGTTACCACTGCAGCACGGCTGTTGGCCTTTTTTATTGTCAGTCAGTGTGTACGTGTATGTAATTGCTTCAGGCATTCCAAAGCCATGCTCAGGTACACTGTCTACAACACAACTGTAGCCCGATGTGAACTTGCAAGTGCATTTTGAAGAGAATTTGTATGTTGTCTAGCTACATTACCAGTTAACCCCAGACTATTTAAAGAGTCAAACTCCCATGTATAGAACAGCTCCAGACATCTGATTTCTCTGCAAATGAGTTAATGTGTTAAATATGTGAAGTTTTTAAACATGTAAGTGGGAATGCTCAGGACTGAAGACCACAACAACAACAAGTGGGAATAAGTTTCTACATCTAAAGTTTGTTGGAAGTCGCTAAGTGGTCTCATTCTCAAATACTGTATGAACGTAGTTGGGGTAATTTGCGTGCCATGAGTTACACTGCTTCAAGAGATACACACACTTTCTAAATGTAGTAATTCTCTTGCTCTGGTTAAACTTTTAATATAAGATTTCATTTCTCATTGATTAAATTATTGCAACATTTTAAACTTGACAATAATTATACGAAATAATGGAAATCAAAATTTTGTTGCCCCTGAGACCGTTGGATAGGCAACTTGCAATTGGATGGTTTCTGGCGAAAAACAACCATTGTAAAAAAAAATGATATATTCAGAAGAGGCAAGAAACTGTCTGTATTTGATACTGCGTTACATTGAAAGCTGACAAAATTCTCATACATTTGCTTGTAGGAAAGAAACAGTTTATTGAAGTTTTTGACATTGAAAGTTTAAAACAGTCCTCTTAAACAACAAAAAACTATGATGACATTGGTTGTTTTTGCCTGAAATTTCCGCAGAGGCACATAATATTCACATTTTAATGCAGCAGAACCTGTGATTACAGTTGCGCGTTTAGTTCAAGGCAATATTACTTACTTACTTATACTGGCCACGCAAACCGCAGCCGGTCCTTGGCCTCAGTCCAGCATTCCACACTTTCCTGTCATCTGCATCTTCATCTCCCGTACCCATTATCTGCAAGTCTCCCGTGGCATTATCCTTCCATCTCATTCTCGGCTGTCCCAGAGGTCTCTTTCCTTCAGCTTCTCCAACCACTACAGCCTTTATTACCGTATTCTCCCCTTTGCTTCACACATGTCCGTATAATCTTAGTCTCTTAATTTTCTCTCCTGCAACGCCGTTAGGCAGTGTGTATAATAGTATGAGTTCTCTGTTTTTCCTTATTCTCCACTGTTCATTTTCTTTCACTGGTCCACAAATTTTTCTCAGTACTTTTTTTTTTCAAAAGTGATTAGTTCTTTTTTCTCTGTTTTCTTTGTCAGGATCCATGTTTCACATGCATAGCACACTACTGGCTTGATGGTGGTCTGATATATTCTTATTTTTGCCTGCATACATAGCAATTTCGATCTTATGATGCTGTGCTTAGCTCCCAGATATCGTCCCCCAGCTTGAATTCTTGTTACTATGTCTTGTTCTACACGGTTTTGTGGTTGATGTTGACACCAAGGTACGTGAATGTGTCTGTCTTCTGTATTGTTAGATTTCCGATTTTTAGATGGTTTGGTACTGAACAAGCTCTTATTCCTACTACAATGAACTTTGTTTTACTTTCATTTATAGTTAGACCTTCTTTCTTATCTTCTTCCATTAGCACAGTCCCCATTTTCTCCAGTGCTTCCACGTTCTTTCCTATCAGCACAATATCATCCGCAAAAGCCAGGACATTTATCTTTTTTCCTATGGTGACTCTTGCATTTTCACATGTTACTCTCCTCAGGGTGTTGTTGAGGCCAAATTGAACAGGGTTGGTGGTATAATATCTCCCTGTCTCACTCCTTCTTTCACTTCATATGCTGAGAACTCCCCCTGTAGTTTCACTCTACACTTGGATACCATCACACACATTTTAGTTAGATTTATCAGCTAGTCAGGTATCCCATACTCTGCCATTATCCTCCACATTTCCTCTCTTATTATGCTGTCATATCCTTTGTTGAAATCTATAAACAGGCAAAAGGTATCATGATTGTGCTCCCAGTTCTTATCTAATACTTGTCTTAGTGTGAATATTTGGTCGATTGTTTATTTACCTTTTCTGAACCCTGCTTGTGCTGTGTCTAATATTTCTTCAATGTGTGGTTTGACCCTGTTCAGTCCGCATCCCTTCACATTGGAGCAGATGTTGAGTTAAGCACGATTATTTACATAAACAATTATACATACATTTTAGCCTTCACGGTTAAGGCAGACGAAAGGAAGTTAGTCTTATCCATCATACATCACGTGTGTGAATCTTTTCAGTAATACAACTATACAGTGGAAGTATCCTTTGCAGTGGCAAGTGTGCTCCATTATTAATATTGCACCTTTACCATCCGCTGCTGTGCGTTATCCAAATATCCTTGAATATGTGTTGTTTAAGTGACACACTATAAATCTGGTGTCGTTGGGCAATTTATTTATCATTTTATGTCACCAAATTCTAAATTTTAAGAATAAACATGTTCTGAGACAAAAATTGTGGGGCATTAATGATGGAATGACCCTCGTATTTTTACCAATTATAAACATCTTAGAGGGTCCTGTGCCTTGTCTGGGTGGAGCATGGACAACACAAAAGTCCCCGTGTGTGCTGGGAATGCTCAGATCTCGCGCTCATAATGTAAGTGGGTCTGCCTCTGTTCGACTGGTTATCTCGCTGGCCTAGTCTCTTGTTCTGTTACAGGAATCTGAAAGATCAATGAATGTAACGAGGAAGGTGGCTTGTTATTTGTGTCATTCGACGTAAACAGGCACCTGGCAGCCTGCTCTGCTAATGGAGATCTCGTATTCTGGATGCTTAAGTAACAGGCCACTCTTAACGGTTTCTTCCAATACAGTCCATCACAGCTCTACTCTGCTGAATAAATGGATGGGGCTGTGAGAAAAAGTAGGCTGTCAGGCCCAGTGGAGCAAACGACGCAGACTGGCTGTCATGACATCCTCTGCCACATGGCGGACGTCATTTGGATGCCGTATGACAAGCCGTGGCGTCAGCGCACCACTCTCCCGAATGTTGCAAATGGTTCAAATGGCTCTGAGCACTATGGGACTTAACATCTGTGGTCATCAGTCCCCTAGAACTTAGAACTACCTAAACCTAACTAACCTAAGGATATCACACACATCCATGCCCGAGGCAGGATTCGAACCTGCAACCGTAGCAGCAGCGCTGTTACGGACTGAAGTGCTTAGAATCTCTCAGTCACATCGGCCGGCCCGCATGTTGAAGTTTTCCAAATTTTGAAGCAGCTACTTCTCATTCAAGTGTAGCTCTTCAATTCGCCCGAGGCTCAGTGCACCATTTCTCAGTCCTATCGCACAGGAAAATTTCCTGGCAGTACCGGGAGGTGAACCTGTTTCTCCCGTACGGCAGGTTCTCACGCTTTGACCGCTCACATATGGTGGCGGAAGGTACGAAATACGAAGCTCATCAAAAACATTAAATTTTTTATTATTTCTATCCAAATTTGGCCTCTTATTTCTCAAAACAGATAAGCTGAAACCTAATGTACAAACATAGAAATAATCAGCGGAGTCGATACATTTTGGTCCTCAGTTACTGACAACAAAAACTTGCATCTAGAACATGACGCATATTGCCGCCGCGGAAAGATTGCGGAAAGCCAACCGTGTTACTCAGAAAACACCTCGCGAGCTGTCAACAAGAAAATTCAGTACCTTTTTTTTGTTCTGCTAGCAAGCACATTTGTTATTTATTGTTAATATATCGCACAGCCTCGCCTTTAGAGCTGGCTGTACTCATCATCGGCGATTTCACTACATGCATATGCAAAATTCGCTGAAAAAATATGCACTATCTGTTAACTTAGAAATCGGATATAAAATAAGCTTATCGCAGCCGCTTCTCAGAGAAACTGGAGTATTGAGTGAGGGGAAGATAGAAAAAGTGACGCCCTCTGTTGCTGCGATGTTGATCGGTATATTGTTGATTGGATACATGACGATATTTTGGCACCTGTTAGTGTGTAGTAATAACTATTTAACATTGTCTCCGCAGTTTACATCATAACATTATAAGTACAATTTTCTGTAGTACTGTGATGCAATTCACAATGTAAAACATTAATTCTCCAAGAAGCACGTGATAGTGAAGCTTGGAACGCTTAAATCTGAAGTAAAACATCTGAAAAAACAGAAGTACGTAAAATAATTATGGTAACTTAGTAAATGACGCAAATTAAGTCACGCATCCTCCACAGTCAACAACATGCAGGTCAACATCACAACAGCAACAACAGCCAGGTCCTATTTTCTCACAAAAGCAACTGTGTCAAGATTATAGTGTAGTTTGAAAAACATCAAATAGGTACTTTTAGATTATTTCGGTAGCTTCAGTTTTCATATGAATGTAATGAAATCGAGTGACGATGAGCAAAACTTATTCTAAAACTGTATCAAATGTATTAAACCAAAGAAAAATAAATAAATAATGTGCCTAGTAGCAAAACAAAAAAATTACTCATAACAACCAATATTTAGCCTCAATGTGCACAGTCAAGAAAATTCAGTCTCATTGTACAACAATACGGGAAGCGCTATCAGCGCAAGTCGACGTTAAGTAAAGGAGAAGAGAAACAGCTTCCTTCAGACCGATTGTTAATGTCTTGAAATCTTAAAGTTAACTTCACACTCACCATTGAAGTAGAAACTAAAAAAAAACTATGTTAATAAGATCTAAATGCCACTGGCAGATTAACGAATACTAAGCTGCAAAATAATTAATAATTTATTTTACTTAGTCATTTACTATCTTGAGTAACAAGGCTTGTTAGGTCATTCTGTTTAATATCTACTCAGCCAGCTTTAACAAATTCCTTTAAATTTAAATTTGGTTTAGACAAATGACGGAATAATAATGAGATAAAATGGTTGCAGATAACACGAAGGCAGAAAAGGGGAAGAAAAAAAGGATACAAAAAACTACTAGCGGTGAGAGAGGATTAATCAAGTGAAATAAATTCTTTTCAAAGGAAAGGGTAAGGAAATAATGGCGTGGAGAGAAGTTACGAAAAGAAATAAGCATATATTTCACTTTTTGTACGCTTAAGGCAGTCTCTTCCGTCATTAATGGGCCAATTGCTGTGACGATTGCCGAATTGATGAGTTTCTTTCTGTAATCATGGCTGTGAATGATATGCAAATTGCAGGATACTTGGCTCTAGTGATAGACAGCGGTAGTTTTTGTGTATTGTGACTCGCTCTGAAGATGGCCGAACGATACGCGGCCGAAATATCAGTAGAGGAAATTTCATTTGCGCGGCTGCATGCCCGAAATGTAATGGATTATTCAGTACGCCGCGAGAAGTTGAAAATGCACATCAACTACCTCTTCTGGGAGGAGATCGTTTCATGGGTCCATAGTTTGGACAAATTAAGACACGAGAGAGCAAGATTATTGAGATCCTTGAGTTTCTTACTGAAGTGAAAATGTGTTGTGCCACTGCAACTAAATTTGACAAGACGCATACAAAACTTGCTGTACCTCAAACGGTAGATAGTAGTCCAATTATTTTTCAAGAAAGATTACTTTGATATCGAAACGTTAAGCGTATTCCATGTGCGAAGTACATGTTTTTATGTTATTAATATGAATATGGATACCATCTTCTTGATTGAACGATCTAAAATTTCATCGTCATATGACTAAATCTCAGCGCATCCTAAGAGTTATGAAATTAAGGTGAAACCTATTTACAAGACTGGGGCAAATAAAAGTGGCCCGGACGGGTGGATACGATTGGATGTGAATGTATACTTAGAACCACACCTCTGAGGAGGAAAATACCTTCAGTTACCTCCAGCAGCATGAAGCAACTGCCTGTGCAGCCGGCCGAATCTTGGAGCACATTTGCGCAGTCGTCACTACCGACAGAGTTGTTAGCAGGGGTAAGTCTGGTCGCGGCCCTCGCTGGACAAACGTGCCACCTATTATGTCAGTGTGCGATTGCTTTGTGTGGGGAGCCCTCTAATCTAAGGTGTATCGCATTGTCTTCATAGTCTTCAAAAACTGCAGCACAACATTTCGGATGAGACTGCAGAAATTCTAGCAATACAACTTCGATCCACCTTCAGCAACTTGCTGACCAGGACCCAGAAGTGCCAAGAGATAAATAGTGGTCACTTTCAACACCCACTATAGCCAGGTTAGCTCTGTATTTCTTTTCCTCTGCAGTGTTACTTTGTACCCTGGAATTCTGTTCTCCGGGCCACTTTTATCTGCCCTTCTTTGTACGAAACAATTTATTTATAGCGCCATAATATAGATGAAACGAAAATTAAATCTAAAACAGAAGAAAGTCAGATTATTCAGAAAATCCAATTGGGTATAAAAAAAATTGGCAACGTTAATATTCGCCGAAGTGGAGGAACAGGTTATAAACTTTGAGAGAAGCGTGTTAGATTTGATGTCATCCCGGCCAACAATGCCATACGATCATTTCATTTCATTGACAACACTTTCTTCGCTTACAAAAACATGTGCTCACATTAATAGATTTATTTAATAATTTTCACGCTTTCAGAGTTTTCTTATGTTGACTGACACAATTAAAAGCAAACAAAATATGTTTTGAAAGCTGCATTTTTCGTCTAGATTATGTAAAGTTTCGACTAGGACCTGTACCCAACTAGGTGAACGTGAAAAATCTTCAAAAATCACCCCCAAACTGGCTGGTAGAATCGACTTGTAACGACATGGGACTGAAATATGTCAGTTTTCATCACCGGAGCTTGTCACATTATAGTGCAGTCACACAGAGTCGATCGCTGGATTCGTAGATTTGTGTATGCACGTGGCGTTGCGTTACACCACGCAGAGTATTTGTTTCCTAAGTCGAATTTAGTTTGTGAATGAGACAACCGGCCACAAATACTTTTTAAATGTTTTATTTTAGTGCCATAACTGGTTCCAGACTACCATGGCCGTCTTCAGATGGCTAATATTTTATTACAGAGATGTTTTGGGCAACTGCGTGCTGTCTGCTCCTACACTCCACAAAAATATTTTAGTATTTAGTGCCATTTTATCAGTTGTTTCATTAATAAAAATGCGTTGAACTGCTTCCACGTATTTATATGCGATGCAAAACAATTGTGTTCGCCTACATAAGTTCCAGTAGGTGGCGACTTGTTTTTTTTTTTTTTTTTTTTTTGTGGTCCTTAAAACCACAAAGGGCTCTGAGCAGTATGGGACTTAACATCTATGGTCATCAGTCCCCTAGAACTTAGAACTACTTAAACCTAACTAACCTAAGGACAACACACAACACCCAGCCATCACGAGGCAGAGAAAATCCCTGACCCCGCCAGGAATCGAACCCGGGAACCCGGACGCGGGAAGCGAGAACGCTACCGCGCGACCACGAGATGCGGGCTTAAAACCACCAACACCACTACCAAAAGTTAAATGGAATACTCTAAATAATTACTTTAATTGATGGCAGTGATTGCTTAATAATTATTAACACTGATGACTGGTTTTACGATAGCACAAAAATGGTTAATCTCCATAAGAACTTGACATTAACTAGGGTCATTAATGTACAAAACACTTCTACAGTTATTAGTCATTTCTATTTCCGACGAAAGGATCTCCGACTCTCCACCTTCATATGCGACACAATTTACGGAAGGCGAAAGCCGGCTTTCGGCGACTGTCGTGTGATATCTACACTGCTGTGCATCAGTGGAATGCACGCGACACGGCGTCTGACTTGAGGCCGTCCTTGAAATAACCGATTCCAACAGTTCGTTGTGTCACTCTGCTGCCAACTGCTGCTCAGATTGCTTCTGTGGATGCAGTACGACGCGCCAGAGCCATATGCCGAATGCGAAAGACTTCCCTCTCGGCTGTGCCACGTGGCTGTCCGGAGCCCGTTCTTCTTGCGACCGTATATTCTCGTGACCACCGCTGGCAGCAATCATGTACAATGGCTGCATTCCTGCAGTATTGCAGAAGGAACATCCACCTTCTCGTACCCCTGCTACACGACGACGTTCAGACTCAGTGAGGTGTTGATAATTGCGTCTTTGTCGCCGAGTGACTAACGTCAACTCACCACGTCCAATCTCAAAGCTAACTAACGCTCACGACCGTTACTGCGTGTATTTACAGCAAACCTGATTTGCATCCTGATAGTGGCGCCACTCTTATGCCACCGGCACGAAATCTGAACAGACATCTTTCGGATGTAGAATGACGCCCACCAACTTTCGTTTATGTTACACAACTTCTTCTTGGTGTTGTGATTTCTTTTCCGTCAGTGTATGTAAATGACCAAGTGGAAAACGAAGGAAGTTCTATGCGGGTGATGCTCATGCTAATGCTAAAAAAAATTGCATCGAAATGCAGGAAGATATGCAGAGTGATCGATTCTTAGTGCAGGGAGTGATAATTTACCCTCAACATAAACAGAGCAACGTAATGCGCGCAAATAGATAGAAAGACTTATTATTGTATGGTTACACGATTGCAGCACAATCACTGGAATCAAATGATTCTATAAAATACCTAGGAGGGCAATGTACTTGAGAACAATTTTATGGAAATGGAAGAGGATGTAGATGAAGATGAGAGATACGATACTGCGTGAAGAGTTTGACAGAGCACTGAAAGACCTGAGTCGAAACAAGGCCCCCGGAGTAGACAACATTCCATTAGAACTACTGACGGCCTTGGGAGAGCCAGTCCTGACAAAACTCTACCATCTGGTGAGCAAGATGTATGAAACAGGCGAAATATCCTCAGACTTCAAGAAGAATATACTAATTCCAATCCCAAAGAAAGCAGGTGTTGACAGATGTGAAAATTACCGAACAATCAGTTTAATAAGCCATAGCTGCAAAATACTAACACGAATTCTTTCCAGACGAATGGAAAAACTGGTAGAAGCCGACCTCGGGGAAGATCAGTTTGGATTCCGTAGGAGTACTGGAACACGTGAGGCAGTACTGACCTTACGACTTATCTTAGAAAATAGATTAAGGAAAGGCAAACCTACGTTTCTAGCATTTGTAGACTTAGAGAAAGCTTTTGACAATGTTGACTGGAATACTCTCTTTCAAATTCTAAAGGTGGCAGGGGTACAATACAGGGAGCGAAAGGCTATTTATAATTTGTACAGAAACCAGATGGCAGTTATAAGAGTCGAGGGACATGAAAGGGAAGCAGTAGTTGGGAAGGGAGTAAGACAGGGTTGTAGCCTCTTCCCGATGTTATTCAATCTGTATATTGAGCAAGCTGTAAAGGTAACAAAAGAAATGTTCGGAGTAGGTATTAAAATCCATGGAGAAGAAATAAAAACTTTGAGGTTCGCCGATGACATTGTAATTCTGTCAGAGACAGCAAATTGACTTGGAAGAGCTGTTGAATGGAATGGACAATGTCTTGAGAAGTAGTATATAAGATGAACATCAACAAAAGCAAAACGAGAATAATGGAATGTACTCGAATTAACTCTGGCGATGCTGAGGGAATTAGATTAGGAAATGAGACACTTGAAGTACTAAAGGAGTTTTGCTATTTGGGGAGCAAAATAACTGATGATGGTCGAAGTAGAGAGGACATAAAATGTAGACTGGCAATGGCAAGGAAAGCGTTTCTGAAGTAGAGAAATTTGTTAACGTCGAGTATAGATTTAAGTGTGAGGAAGTCTTTTCTGAAAGTATTTGTATGGAGTGTAGCCATGTATGGAAGTGAAACATGGACGATAAATAGTTTGGACAAGAAGAGAATAGAAGCTTTCGAGATGTGGTGCTACAGAAGAATGTTGAAGATTAGATGGGTAGATCACATAACTAACGAGGAGGTATTGAATAGAATTGGGGAGAAGAGAAGTTTGTGGCACAACTTGACCAGAAGAAGGGATCGGTTGGTAGGACATGTTCTGAGGCATCAAGGGATCACCAATGTAGTATTGGAGGGCAGCGTGGAGGGTAAAAATCGTAGAGGGAGACCAAGAGGTGAATTCACTAAGCAGATTCAGAAGGATGTAGGTTGCAGTAGATACTGGGAGATGAAGAAGCTTGCACAGGATAGAGTAGCATGGAGAGCTGCATCAAACCAGTCTCAGGACTGAAGACAACAACAACAGGAGAATACATACGGAGCGATTTAAGGTGGAACGGCCACATAAAACTAATCACGAGTAACACAGATGCCAGACTGAGATTCATGGGATAGTCCTTAGGAAATGTAGTCCATCAACAAAAGAAAAGAAATGGAAACGAGCGTTTGGTGTCATTGGCCGGGAGGCCCCTTACGGGGCAGGTCCGGCCGCCTTGGTGCAGGTCTTACTACATTCGACGCCACATTGGGCGACCTGCGGGCCGGATGGAGATGAAATGATGATGAAGACAACACAACACCCAGTCCCTGAGCGGAGAAAATCCCCCACCCAGCGGGGAATCGAACCCAGGCCCGCAGGACGGCATTCCGTCACGCTTACCACTTTTTTTGTTGATCTCATTTTGTTCTACATTGTTAGTTGAATTTGTTCATGGCGCACGTCCGATGACATTCGTTCAGGTTGACCGTTGATCCATTCACTCATTTTGTTGCAGAGGGTTGCTAAACCCTCTGACCGAACACGCTGAGCTACCGTGCCGGCTAAGGGACGCGAACCCGGGTCTTCTTGGTTACTTTTTTTCATTTTTTCTTGTTGTTGTTCTTCTTCGTTCGTTGTATCTGCTCGGGGCGGACGTGGCAAGACACTCGTTTCAGTTCGTTGTTGATCGATTAACTCACTTTTTATTACAGAGGGCAGCTAACCCTCTGACCGAACACGCTGTAACACTCAGCTATCGGGGCAGACATAAACAAACGAAATAGTTTACAAGACCCTCATTCGACCAATATTGGAGTATCACTCGTCAGTCTGGGGGCCGTACCATAAAGCGATGATAGAGGAAACTGAGAAGATCCAACGAAGAGCAGCAAGTTTCGTTACTGATTCAGTTAGTAAGCGCGAAAGCGTCACAGTTGTTCAGCCATCTCCAGTGTCAGGCACTGCAGAAGAGGCGTTCTGCATGGCGGTACGGTTTACCGTTAAAATTTCGAGAGTGTACGCTTCTAGAAAAGACAGCCAATGTATTGCTTCCTCATACATATATCTCGCGAAAAGATCACGAAGATAAAATTAGAGGGATGGAGCCCACACGGAGGCTTACCAGCAATCGTTCTTCTTGCGAACCATTCGTGAGTGGAACAGAAAAAGGAAAGTGACAGTGAAAGTACCCTCCACCACACACCGCAAGGCGGCTCCTGGAGTATAGATGCGGACACAGAACACTGGAACACTACTCTGGAAATGGTCGTATTTTCTCTTACAGATGTGTTGCATTATTCAAAAACTGTTCCAGCGACTCACAAGGGAAGGCCACCACGTTTCGAATACGGATTTACTGCAAACCTCGCACACTCGCAGTACTCTATTAGGACAACAAAATGTGTAAGCAGTAGCGTGTACTTCTCATGCGTTATTGAGGAAATCGCAAGATAATTTCGGTCGTCAAATAGATATATCTGTGCGTGACCTTTTTTTACCATGGAGCGGCTGCAGCCGAGTGGATAGCGTTCAAGCCCCGTAGTCGATGGATCGAGTCCCGTTCGTCAGTTTTTTTTTTTATTTTCAACAGTAATTTTCTTTACCATTTATATTACAGTTGATATAATGCGGAAAATGCGTGTAATCGGATGAACTTTTATTGAATTTACAATGTTATTTGGCAGTCTACAAATTTTTATTATCACAAATAATATAATACACTCCTGGAAATTGAAATAAGAACACCGTGAATTAATTGTTCCAGGAAGGGGACACTTCATTGACACATTCCTGGGGTCAGGTACATCACATGATCACACTTACAGAACCACAGGCACATACACACAGGCAACAGAGCATGCACAATGTCGGCATTAATACAGTGTATATCCACCTTTCGCAGCAATGCAGGCTGCTATTCTCCCATGGAGACGATCGTACAGATGCTGGATGTAGTCCTGTGGAACGGCTTGCCATGCCATTTCCACCTAGAGCCCCAGTTGGACCAGCGTTTGTGCTGGACGTGCAGACCGCGTGAGACGACGCTTCATCCAGTCCCAAACATGCTCAATGGGGGACAGATCCGGAGATCTTGCTGGGCAGGGTAGTTGACTTACACCTTCTAGAGCACGTTGGGTGGTACGGGATACATGCGGACGTGCATTGTCCTGTTGGAACAGCAAGTTCCCTTGCCGGTCTAGGAATGGTAGAACGATGGGTTCGATGACGGTTTGGATGTACCGTGCACTATTCAGTGTCCCCTCGACGATCACCAGAGGTGTACGGCCAGTGTAGGAGATCGCTCCCCACACCATGATGCCGGGTGTTGGCCCTGTGTGCCTCGGTCGTATGCAGTCCTGATTGTGGCGCTCACCTGCACGGCGCCAAACACGCATACGACCATCATTGGCACCAAGGCAGAAGCGACTCTCATCGCTGAAGACGACACGTCTCCATTCGTCCCTCCATTCACGCTTGTCGCGACACCACTGGAGGCGGGCTGCACGATGTTGGGGCGTGAGCGGAAGACGGCCTAACGGTGTGCGGGACCATAGCCCAGCTTCATGGAGACGGTTGCGAATGGTCCTCGCCGATACCCCAGGAGCAACAGAGTCCCTAATTTGCTGGGAAGTGGCGGTGCGGTCCCCTACGGCACTGCGTAGGATCCTACGGTCTTGGCGTGCATCCGTGCGTCGCTGCGGTCCGGTCCCAGTTCGACGGGCACGTGCACCTTCCGCCGACCACTGGCGACAACATCGATGTACTGTGGAGACCTCACGCCCCACGTGTTGAGCAATTCGGTGGTACGTCCACCCGGCCTCCCGCATGCCCACTATACGCCCTCGCTCAAAGTCCGTCAACTGCACATACGGTTCACGTCCACGCTGTCGCGGCATGCTACCAGTGTTAAAGACTGCGATGGAGCTCCGTATGCCACGGCAAACTGGCTGACACTGACGGCGGCGGTGCACAAATGCTGCGTAGCTAGCGCCATTCGACGGCCAACACCGCGGTTCGTGCTGTGTCCGCTGTGCCGTGCGTGTGATCATTGCTTGTACAGCCCTCTCGCAGTGTCCGGAGCAAGTATGGTGGGTCTGACACACCGGTGTCAATGTGTTCTTTTTTCCATTTCCAGGAGTGTATTCATAACTATCGACTAGTAAACGACCAAACACCTAAAGTGATACTGAAAATGTATGCTTGCCCGTGTCTTCAAAATTGCTCGTATTCAATCGAAAGAGAACGAGAAATTGCTTCTCGTGAAGACGCTATTAAAATACAGTCGATACTGCATGGCCAATTAGCAGTGCCGACATTTACGGAAATGCTGCGTTATGCATGGTTTGCTTCCAAATTATCGTCTGATAGAGAGGTTTCTGAAAATGTTAACGAGGTTCGTTTCCCCATGGAAAACCTCAAAAGACATTGCGTATGTGGAAACATAGCATTTATTCAATGCAGCTGGTGCCGTTTAACTTTGTTTTCCATGTTTTTACGAGAAATACCATCCTACAACTTGTACTCGTAATGTCGACAGCGACGATTAACTGTACATCTTTCGAAAGCCGTCTGTACCGCTCATAGACTTGGAGGTAACAAGTCGCTACTGGCTCCTTCCAGGTGTGAGGGATTTCTCAAATCACGGACAAGCATACATTTTCAGTATCACTTTATGCGTTTGGTCGTTTACTAGTCGATAGTTATGAATATGATAACAAAAATTTGTAGACTGACAAATAACATTGTAAATTTAATAAAAGTTCATCCGATTACACGTATTTCTTACCATTGAATCAATTATAACATAAATAGTCAAGAAAATGACTTTCTTGAAAATAAAAAAAACTGGCGAACGGGACTCGATCCATCGATTACGGGGCTTGAGCGCTACCACTCGGATGCCGCCGTTTCTTGGTAAAAATGGCCGCGCACAAGTATATATTTGACGATCTAAATTATCTTGCGATTTTCTCAATAACGCTTGAGAAGTACGCATTACTGCTTATAAATTTTGTTGTCCTCATGGAGTACTACGAGTGTCCGAAGTTTGCAGTAAATCCGCGTTCCAAACGTCGTGGCCTCCCTTGTAAGTCTTCCGACTACCTCCCTAATGCTGATTTTACGTAGTCGTCCCATCCCATATGGCTTCTCAGTATTACTGCTAAACAGTCATGGGATGTGATATACTGAAAATGTTCTCCACTATTCTTGTAATCGGACGCTATCGGGTTGTTTATCATGGGCGTTATCTTACGTTTTATCCGAATTTAATGAGACATGCCATTCAGTACAGCAAGTGGAAATTTTGTCCGAGTCTTTATGCAGTTTCCTACAGTAGCCCAACGACGAGACTTTTCTGTGTGCAACAGCTTCGTCAGTGAACAGCCTTACCGTTGCGAACGACTCGTGTTTTCCTAAGAGACACCGTTCGTTGATCCGTCGTTCCCGAGTGTCAATAAGTGGATAGGCAGCTTGTTTGACTTGGCCGACAATCGCTGTCCCAGTTCTTCGGCTGTCGCTGTTTACAGAGCCTCCAACGGTGCAAGTGGAACACAAATCTCATTCCCACACGTGCCACTCCACGCACTTAAGAAAATAGCGTTCCATCCTCTTGCTATCGTCATGTTAAATGAAAAGCGGTATATCGCGTTAGAAACGTGTGCAATGATCAGCGGACGACGTATGCTTTTACGACCGTTGAAATACTTTTTTTTTTAAATAAAGAAAAAACTGAAATGCCAAGCGGTACATACTCAAGGGAAGAGCCATCATTACCGTACGCTCCAGAATGGGAAGTCGACTGGTCCAGTGTCAGAGCAGACAACGATCGTGGTACCGCCACAGGAAATACGCGGGTGCAGTCAACGCAGAATACTGAAAGCAGACAAACAGAAGTCTGTTTGTTTTGTCCTGGTAACTTGGCAGTGACTTTAATTATTACTACGTCAAAGATGCGGCTCAGTTGCGAAAAGTTACTGCTATTTGCCCAGGTTTCAGCTAGAGTAATCTAGCCTTCTTCAGAAGCATAATGTAAGCTAATACATGTTAGAATAAGGAACGACCAAACATAAAAAGCAGGAGTACCGTGGCACCATGGCAAGCTACGTTACTTACCGTGCCTTATTCTGGCATGTATTAGTTTATTTTATACTTCTGAAGAAGGCTAGATTACTCTAGCTGAAGCCTGAGTTAAAGACCAGAAACTTTTCGCAACTGAGGCGGATCTTTGACGTATTAATTTATCACAGTTGCTGACAGGGCTGCAACATGTTAAAAATTCTTAGACTTTAATTATCACTTTCCCGAATGTTGTATGACAGTACTCTATTTCGTATGCAAGCACATAGTCGTATCAGGGAGTACATGGTTTTATGTTTTACATACACAAACGGAATGCAAACTGTTACACCACGAAATATTAGTCCGATGAAATTTTGTGATGGTGATCATCTCATAACACGTATAAAATTATTAAACTTTCATTCCGTTCGTAACTCATGTGGTTCATCATCATCATTATGAGATGCAAGCAGCCCGGGAAAGAATACGCTGTTATTTTTGTTGTGACATGGAAGCAAATGTTTTCTCGTGGAATTTGCTGCCCTGCTGTGTCAATGTTTAAAGACTGCTGGTTCCATGTGGCATACTTGGCTTGTTCAAAAAGTCTCTCCGCAGTGCCGTATGATTGTTAGCCGGGCGTGCTGCATGCCGCAGTGAATATACCAAAATGAAACTCAGTGAAATACAAGCTATGCATTTATTCAATACTCATTTTTACTTACAAATGTTCACATTAAATGAAAGTGTCACCCCTGTTGTTGAATACACAATTCAATTAGTCTAATCATATTTCCAAACACAAGCTGTAACATATCTTCTGTAACAAAAGCTGTGAAAGTGGCGCCCTTTTGCTTTTAGTTAATCCTAGTCTATATTCCATCCGCCGTTTCCTTCAATTTCCTCTCTACTACTTCAACTTCTGTTTTAACCAGTGGTACCTGTCCATCTATACCACAGAAGTCCATGCAATAATTATAAGAAACACCTGCCCAGGATTCCGCCCCAGAGACCTTTGCCTGATAATCCACAACAGTGCAGTCTACGTAACTAAAACACTAAAATTAGTCCACTACTGTTACATAGCCCACAACAGACTGAAACGGCTAACGGACCGAATATTGAGATTAGATCCCACGGCCAAATCCAAAGCTATAAAACCCTCATCTATCCCATTCCTACCTATGCCAATGTAGCACAGTGCCCCCCCCCCCCCTCCCTCCCTCGAGTTGTATCACTCTCTCCAAAATCTCGCTTTGCTTATTCGACTACCTTCTCCCACCAGTATCCTCAACCAGCTGAAAAGTCTCCACATCTACTCAAACAATAGAACACCTTCGCCTCTCCTGCATCTCCTGTAAACCTGAGTCACAACACACTGCAGTCTCCCCTGGACTTGAGAACCCTGACCTTGTCCTCACCTCCATCAACATGTTTCACGAGCCCTCCATCTCCGGCACTCCATGTCATTTCCCGTTGTAATTTCCATAGTCTTCCCCATCCAGACGATGGAGTTATCCGTGAAATTTACCCATCATTCCAATGATACCTCACCCAACTTATCCTTACTGGCCGGCCGGTGTGGCCGAGCGGTTCTAGGCGCTACAGTCTGGAATCGCGCGACCGCTACGACCGCAGGTTCGAATCCTACCTCGGGCATGGACGTGTGTGATGTCCTTAGGTTAGTAGGTTTAAGTAGTTCTATGCTCTAGGGGACTGATGACCTCAGAAGTTAAGTCCCATAGTGCTCAGAGCCATTTGAACCCATTTATCTCTAAGTGAATTTTCAATTCATCGATGGACGGTTTTTATAGACAGTTGCTTTCGCTGCACCTCAGAAGAAAAAGTCAGGTGGTGTTAGGTCAGGCGATAGTGGAGACCAAAGTCCCTGTGAAATTATGCGATCACCAAAAACATCAGCAAGCAGTGTCACTGAAACGCGAGCTGTATGCGCGCTTGCACCATCTTCTTGAAAATAACCATTTAGTATTTCACTTAACACAAGTTCTCCTATGAATGGGTATAGGATATCACTGCCGTATCGTTGTGCGTTTATTGTTTCGTTGAAAAATATAGGACCCACAATCTGACGTCTAGAAACTGCAATCCAAGCTCCTATTTTCACTGAATGAAGTGGTTCCTAATGAATACACAACGGACTTGCAGTACTCCACATATGAGAATTTTGCGAGTTCATGCACCCGGATAAATGAAACCACGCCTCATCAATGAAATACGTTTCATTAAGAATATCTCTTCCATCCTGTTGAACGAAATTTTTGAACCACTGACAATGATGCAGTCTTTTGGCACGATCAGTATTTTTCAGTTCTTGCACGACTGTCGCTTTGTTTGGGAGAAGTTCTAATTCTTTCCTTACAGCTGTGTGGGCCGTTCCGACAGTAACATCGATTTCAAAAATGGTTCAAATGGCTTTGAGCACTATGGGACTTAACATCTGTGGTCATCAGTCTTCTAGAACTTAGAACTACTTAAACCTAACTAACCTAAGCACATCACACACATCCATGCCCGAGGCAGGATTCGAACCTGCGACCCTAGCGGTCACGCTGTTCCAGTCTGAAGCGCCCAAAACCGCACGGCCATACCGGCTGGCAACATCGATTTCCTGGGCGAGTTTTCGTACTGACTTGTTCGGGCTCATGGACATTTTATCGGAAATATCGAGTAGTTTATTCTCAGACAAAACGCTAGGACGACCGCTTCTCGGTGCATCTGTCACTGAACCCGTACTTCGAAATTTGTTAATCAAATCTATAACAGTATCGCAACGTGGGAGTGTTATCTCCGGGAAAACTGAATTAAATGTTTGACGAACTTAAACTGTGTGTTTACCCCCAGCTTTGAACACTTGTTCGACTACAAACACACGTTCTTCAATGGGTAGCATTTTAACAGTGACAAAAACGGAACAAATGAACAAAGGAACTAAACTTAAACGCTCACGCCAACACGTAACGACACACACAAGCGATACTACTGACGCTGGCTGAGATAAACGAAACAGTGGAATGTTGGGAGAGTCCATTCGAAGGGAAGTAACCATGCCAGGCGAACAATCGTACGGCACGGCTAACAGTCTATACGGCGCTGCGGAGAGACTTTCTGAACACCCCGTATCTTCCCATCACATCGCATACGTGCTCTGTAAGTGACAAATTAGCAGACCAGCAGGTTAGTCAATGATCCTTCCATTTCTCGAGGCGTTTGTTGCCTGACATGCAGTGTGCACTCTCGCATTAGCACGCTAGGATATGTCATCTAATACTGTGGTCTTGACAACAGCGTTTACCATTCTTGCCACCCACCGGCCAGCAGTCAACCTTCCTTCATCAATAACCAGATCACTCCTATTGCCATATCCGATAGCTCCCCAGAGTTGGAGTGGCACGGGTCACGAGAACTCTTGCTTCCTGTAATATTTCGAAAGGTCCTATGGGTGCTCTAAGAAGAGAGGAAGGTGTGGTAAATGGATGAGTTTTTATAGGATGCGGGTTGGGGAAGGTAGGTTAGATTAGATTAGATTAGATTAATACTTGTTCCATAGATCATGAATACGACACTTCGTAATGATGTGGAACGTGTCAGGTTAATAAAAGATGTCTGTACAAGAAATTACATTACACAAAATATTGCATGACACTAATGATTAAGTTTATTTTTTTTACTTAGTTTATATCTAAAAATTCAGCCAATGAGTAGAAGGAGTTGTCATCTTTTAATTTATTTTTAAATGTTAGTTGGCTATCTGTCAGGCTTTTGATGCTGTTTGGTAGGTGCCCAAAGACTTTTGTGGCAGCATAATTTACCCCTTTCTGTGCCAAAGTCAGATTTAACCCTGCATAGTGAAGATCATCCTTTCTCCTGGTGTTATAGGTATGCACACTGCTATTACTTTTGAATTGGGTTGGATTATTATCAACAAATTTCATAAGGGAATATATATACTGTGAGGTTACTGTGAGGATCCTTAGATCCTTAAATAGATGTCTGCAGGATGACCGTGGGTGGGCTCCAGCAATTATTCTGATTACACGTTTTTGTGCAATGAATACTTTTCTACTCAACGATGAATTACCCCAGAATATGATGCCATACGAAAGCAGTGAATGAAAGTAGGCATAGTAAGCTAATTTACTGAGATTCTTATCACCAAAATTTGCAATAACCCTAATAGCATACGTAGCTGAACTCAGACGTTTCAGCAGACCATCAATGTGTTGCTTCCAGTTTAACCTCTCATCAATGGACACACCTAAAAATTTTGAAAATTCTACCTTAGCTACAGACTTCTGTTCAAATTCTATATTTATTACTGGAGTTGTGCCATTTACTGTACGGAACTGTATATACTGTGTTTTATCAAAATTTAAAGAGAGTCCGTTTGCTGAGAACCACTTAATAATTTTGTGAAAAACATCATTTACAATTACATCACTTAGTTCTTGGTTTCTGGATGTTATTACTATACTTGTATCATCAGCAAAAAGAACTAACTTTGCATCTTCATCAATGTGGAATGGTAAGTCATTAATGTATATCAAGAACAGTAAAGGACCTAAGACCGAACCCTGTGGGACCCCGTGCTTGATAGCACCCCAGTTTGAGAAATCAGCTGTTGTTTTAACATTACACGAACCACTTATTTCAACTTTCTGCATTCTTCCAGTTAAGTATGAATTAAACCATTTGTGCACTGCCCCACTCAAACCATAATGATTTAGCTTATCTAAAAGAATTCCATGATTTACACAATCAAAGGCCTTTGAGAGATCACAAAAAATACCAATGGGTGATGTCCGGTTATTCAGAGCATTTAATATTTGATCAGTGAAAGCATATATAGCATTTTCTGTTGAAAAGCCTTTCTGAAAACCAAACTTACATTTTGTTAATACTTTATTTTTACAAATATGGGAGGCTACTCTTGAATACATTACCTCCTCAAAAATTTTTGATAGAGCTGTCAGAAGAGAGATTGGGCGGTAGTTGTTGACATCCGACGTATCCCCCTTTTTATGCAATGGTTTTACAATGGCATATTTAAGCCTATCAGGGAAAACACCCTGCTCCAAAGAGCTATTACATACGTGGCTGAGAATCCTACTTATCTGTGGGGAACAAGCTTTAAGTACTTTGCTGGAAATGCCATCAATTCCGTAAGAGCTTTTACTTTTCAGTGAGTTTATTATTTTACTGATTTCAGAGGGAGAGGTTGGTGGAATTACAGTTGTTTCAAACTGCGCGGGTATGGCCTCTTCTATTAATAGCCTTGCCTCTTCTAGTGAAGATCTAGATCCTATTTTCTCCACAACATTTAAAAAATGATTATTCAAAATATTTTCAATTTCTGATTGTTTGTTAGTGCACTTGTCGTTCAGTTTTATTGCACTAAAGTCTTCCTGTGCTCTTGGTTGCCCTCTTTCCCTTTCAATAATATTCCAAATTGCTTTAATTTTATTATCAGAGTTACTGATCTCAGACATGATACACATGCTTCTGGACTTTTTAATAACTTTTCTTAGTACCGCACAATAGTTTTTATAATATTGATCAATTTCGGGGTCAGTACTCCCTCTTGCTGTTAGATACAGTTCTCTTTTGCGGTTGCAAGATATTCTTATTCCTTTAGTTAGCCAAGGTTTTTTATATGTTTTCTTGGAATTATGTTTAACTATTTTCTTGGGAAAACAATTTTCAAATACCCTTAAAAATGTATTGTGAAATAAGTTATATTTCAAGTTTGCACCGGTTTCCTTATACACTTCATCCCAGTCTAGCTGCTGTAGGCTTTCCCTAAAGTTTGCAATATTTATATTGTTAATTGAATGCACTGCTTTGAAAGTCTGATTTATTATACTGCATGGAGCTATGTCATGTACTGTAACAAGCTGTGCACTATGATCTGAAAGACCATTCTCAACAGTTTAAGCATTTATGTCCTTAAACTTATCTTGGTCTATAAAAAAGTTATCTATCAATGTACTGCTGTTCTTTGTTATCCGAGTAGGAAAATCAATGACGGAGCTCAAATTGAAAGAACTGAGTAATACTAAAAGGGCATTCTTTCTATTACACTCTTTCAGGGAATCAACATTGAAATCCCCACAAATGATAATTTGCTTCCCCCTGTCTGACAGATAGCACAACAAAGCATCCAAGTTTTCTAGAAATAGCTGGAAATTCCCTGAGGGGGACCTATACACTGTTACAATTATGAAAGTGCCATCATTTAGTTTAAGTTCAGTGGCACATGCTTCCATATGTTGCTCTACACAAAATTTTTTAGTTTCTAAATTTTTTGCACTGTGGAAGCTTTTGACATATATGGCAACTCCTCCTCTCATCATATTATCTCTACTTACATGTGCAGCTAATTTGTACCCATTGATGCTAACCTTTTGCATATCAGTGACAATGTGATGCTCAGACAGGCATAGTATATCTATTACATTCTTGGTTTCTATATCTTCTAAACAAAGCAGAAGCTCATCAATTTTATTCTTCAATCCCCCAATATTTTGATGAAATATACTAACAGTATTTTTCACTTTACTTTTGTGAGTATCTTGAACTTTTTTAACATCTTTAGTACTTTTATTCTTCAATCCCCCAATATTTTGATGAAATATACTAACATTATTTTTCACTTTACTTTTGTGAGTATCTTGAACTTTTTTAACATCTTTAGTACTTGCCTGGCTGAGTTTCCCACTGGACACTGATCTTACACTAAAAAAGAGTTTCCACCATGAGATGTAGTTCCTCCCCCCTTTAAATTTCCTGCTATCAGCCCAGCCAGTTTACCCTTCCCTTTCCTGTTGAGGTGTAGGCCATGTCTAGTATAGTCCCACCTACAGAGTGAATCAACAGGAACCACACCAATGTGTGACCCTGCACCAGATCCAAGTAGCCGTTCCAACTCCAAATTAACTCTCCTGACAGAAGAGGTCAAATGAGGTCGGTCGTGGCGCTCCAGAACCGACACAAACCCAACACCGGTATGATTCGATGCCGATGCAATCTTTGCCAGGTCACACTTTATGCTGTACCCCGGATCTCTGTCAATACTGTTGCCCGACCCACCCACAATAACCACGGTGTCTTCCTTAGTAAAGGCTCTACATAGTGAACCTAAATCCTCTGTAACCTGCCCAAGTTCAGCACTAGGTTTGAAAAAACTTGTGACCTGGTAATCCAACCCTAATTCATCCTGCAGAAGTTGGCCCACACCCCTAGCATGCGAACTACCTAGCAACAAGACTTTCTTTCTCTTTGCAGACTTCCCTACATTCTTAATCAATTTGCTGCTGAAAGCTTGTTGAGCCCTGTGTACATCTACTTCTGTGAGAGGCTCATCAGTTTCTGACTGAGGCAACAGGTCAAACCTATTTTGTACATTAATAACAAAGCTGTCAGAAGAATTTCTTGGCCTGTTCCTCATGCCTGTTGCCACTTCCCACCCCTGTTTACCCTTCTCCCCCCTTAACCTGAACAGTTCTCGCCTAGCCTCATCTAACTCAGCCTGAAGGGCAGCAATTTTCCCCTCCTGTTCCACAATCTTCCTATCTCTACTGCATAGCCTACAGAACCACTGATGAGTCTCGCTCATTTTCCCAATTCCCACGCCACTACAGTCGCCCCAATGAAAAAAGTTACTACATCCATCACACCAGATCCCGGAGCTAACGATCCTACGGCACGCCAGGCACTTTACACTCATGGTACAAATCTATTTTAGTGACAGAAAGACAATTAAGTTACCGGAAAACAATGAAAATACGTGTACGAAAAATTAGGCCTACTCGCGTCTATGTAAACAGTGGTTCAGAAGTTTTTTACTGGAAATTACTTAAGAGATGACGATACTCTACAGATATAAAGGGGCAGCAAACGTATTTAGCACACTAAACTATCAGCAAATGCACTTAAGATTGCGGTATGAAGTTTAATCTGAAAACTCAAAAGTTCGGCCTGGCCGCGATATGTAAACAAAACGAACTTTACGTGATTACTGTGAAAATACGCGAGTAAGAGAAAAACCTTTAATGGTACGCTTGCAGAGCACTATAATTAACGTAATAAATTAGTTTAAAGTGTTAAAAAACAGTTTATTACTACTTAAATTACTTATCTTGTACAAGAGCTATGACTCAGACGTCCGTGTAGCAGGCGCAGGGCTATCTAGAAGGCGAGACAGAGTATATGTCTTTCTCGAGGGTATGCAGCAGTTTAGGAGAGGCGAAGACGTAGCGACATTTAGATTCGTTAGGTTGGGGCGGATGAGAGGTGTATAGATGATCCTAGAAGGATTAAGACCACGGATGCGACCTGTCAGTTTTGGCTCAAACGCAATTATTAAGGCCGGCCTAAATGCACCCACTACTCCAAAATTCTAAATACTGATCTTTTCCAGACCACAGAATAAACAGCTACAAATAAAACAATGCCGAAACAACGACAGTAAAATATTTATTTACTTTTAAACCATCGTATTGAATACAAGTTACTGTCATGATTCCTGGCATGGTTGTATGTATGTGTGTTTATTGTTTTACCTGGACACTATTCGTAACTGTTCGAAGTTTTTAGCTACGGCTGCATTTACGCTCGTTTGCATATCTGCATTTGCATGCATCCTCTCTAAATACATCCATCTACAAACGACTTGAGCAATGCTTTCCACAATCCGTCACGCAGCGTAGCTCCTGTCCTAGCTTCTCCGCTGATGAGCAACTCATTCACCAAAGTTACTTCTTTAAAGAAAAAACTACTACTACTACCACTACTACTACTGACGCCACGCGCACCTTTTCCTCTCCTCAGGCATCGAAAAAGCCTACGACCGCGTCTGGCGGTTAATTACATCTGCCTATTTACGTCCTTTCTGGCCAACATCATCCATTTTTCGTCCAATAGCAGGTGTACCTCTAACATCCGTCCTATCACCGCGACATCCGTCCTTGTGTACCTACTCCAACACGATACTGACGCCCTTTTGCTTTTACTTAATCCTAGTCTATATTCCATCCGCCGTTTCCTTCAATTTCCTCTCTACTACTTCAACTTCTGTTTTAACCAGTGGTACCTGTCCATCTATACCACAGAAGTCCATGCAATAATTATAAGAAACACCTGCCCAGGATTCCGCCCCAGAGACCTTTGCCTGATAATCCACAACAGTGCAGTCTACGTAACTAAAACACTAAAATTAGTCCACTACTGTTACATAGCCCACAACAGACTGAAACGGCTAACGGACCCAATATTGAGATTAGATCCCACGGCCAAATCCAAAGCTATAAAACCCTCATCTATCCCATTCCTACCTATGCCAATGTAGCACAGTGCCCCCCCCCCCCTCCCTCCCTCGAGTTGTATCACTCTCTCCAAAATCTCGCTTTGCTTATTCGACTACCTTCTCCCACCAGTATCCTCAACCAGCTGAAAAGTCTCCACATCTACTCAAACAATAGAACACCTTCGCCTCTCCTGCATCTCCTGTAAACCTGAGTCACAACACACTGCAGTCTCCCCTGGACTTGAGAACCCTGACCTTGTCCTCACCTCCATCAACATGTTTCACGAGCCCTCCATCTCCGGCACTCCATGTCATTTCCCGTTGTAATTTCCATAGTCTTCCCCATCCAGACGATGGAGTTATCCGTGAAATTTACCCATCATTCCAATGATACCTCACCCAACTTATCCTTACTGGCCGGCCGGTGTGGCCGAGCGGTTCTAGGCGCTACAGTCTGGAATCGCGCGACCGCTACGACCGCAGGTTCGAATCCTGCCTCGGGCATGGACGTGTGTGATGTCCTTAGGTTAGTAGGTTTAAGTAGTTCTAAGCTCTAGGGAACTGATGACCTCGGAAGTTAAGTCCCATAGTGCTCAGAGCCATTTGAACCCATTTATCTCTAATGAGGGTTCTAGCCAGTCCTTATCCTGCCCTTCTGACATCGAGCTCCTCTGCTGACACCTGTGCTACCTGATCAAACGTGTCCGGACATCTGTTAATTGACATTAAACTGGAGTGTGTGCACATTTAGTCTTTCCGGCGGGTTGAACTCTGCTTGGAAGACTTTCAGTTCCGTTCCTGAACGTCTATGAAGGAATGGCAGCCCATGTTTTATCAAAAGCCAAAACTAGAGAAGGTAGTGATGTTAGTGCGGGGGTCTGGAGGTAAGTCATGTTCTTTTAGAAGGAATATTAGGATTTAATTTTGTAACCTCCCAACAGAAAAATATTTGTAATATTCACAATTAGTATAACCTCCCAACAAAAAAGTCTCGTTTAAGTTCCCAATACAGAAATTTCTTTACAGTAATAAAATTTCCAGTTGTAATGTGACCTTCCCTTAAAGAATGACTGCATATAAGTTTTGACGTCAGCAGCGCTGTGTCGTGGCCCTGTGAAATCAACCTGAGTAAACTGAAAATTCTTACCTCACAATGATGTCGCCGCATAACGCTATCTGTATATCTGCTCCTATAAGAAATTTTTGGCACAGCCCAGTGCAATGCTGGCCACTGGATTGTCATTTGTAGGAAAACAACTGACTTTTTGGATTAATCAACGTGAGTATGCACAGGAAAAATTCGTAAAGTCTTTAAACTCAGATAAATGACTGGCAAAAGTTTTCTTCAGAACAAAAGTTATTATGGAAACTTTTCTGCAAGGAACTTTAACATTACAATTATGGTTAAATCAGTTGTGGCAATTAACATATGCGCGCGGCAACAAAGAACAATAACTATTTCTTTTTTACTTTACACCACATCGCTCAGGCACCGTCATCGTTCTGCACGATTGGCCCAACCCAAGTCAACCGCTGGACTGCCTTGTCCGAACTCAATTGCTATGTGCGAGCTACAAAACACGACTGCTCTCTGCTAGCTACTAAACTCGACTTCCTGCCAACACTGCTCTGACCTGCGATTCTATTGTAGCATAGATATTCCATATTGCGGGCAGCGCGTGAGCAATCCATCGAAATTCCATCTGCTCAAGTGCGCTAGCGAATAGTAATGAACCTCTAACCAACCCCCTACAACGTCTTGCCGACAACGAGACCATTACAGACGGAGCAAAAGCTCAAACTGGTTAAAGATATGGAAGGAATGAAACACACACAACACTGGTGTAATATTCTACAGTATTTATTATTTGTTGTGGGAACCGGTTTTCGGCCGTTAAGCCATTTTCAGGTACAAATATAAGTATGTGGTGCAGTGAAATTTTCTTGGATCGAAGATTTTAAATTTATGCATCTACTACACAGTACCTCCATTTCCAGAGATGGTTAATATTAGAATTAGGAATAACAGAAGCGAGATTGTTTCACTGTAATTGTGACGTAAAATTATGTAACCAACATAAAATATATGACACATTAACTAATGAAATATAGACAAATTACAACAGTTGTAGATAGAATAACTTTTGTGACATATTCCAGAGACGTGGCTGAACAAAATAATCATGTCTTTCATAGATTATAAATTACAAACAAATAAGATATAATAGTGATATTAAGCAGGTGAGTGAAGCGGCTGTGATTATACAAAGTAATTGTTTTTTTCACAAACGAGAGAAATTATACTAGCTAAGATAAAGGAAAGAGTTGTGGTTTACAACATGACCCGGATGGGATTGTGAGTAGTATCTGCAGTTACAAGTGGTGAGTAATGGAACAGTATCTGCTCATTCAGTACTAAGCTCGGGGTGATAGTCATGTGTTTATTAATGTCCATTATTTCATGTTTCACCTTGTAACTACGGCCTACTTTAAGCAGGTGGTCTGTAAAAGCCCAAATGGAGAACAAGGAACATTGCATACATTCCTTGTCGGATAATCTAAGAATATTTCACTGAGGAATAAAATTATTGAACATGTAGTGAAACTTCTGTAATTAAATTATGATCTCGAATATTACAGTGAGTCGAAAAAGGTATTCATCTAACTACATATCTTTTAGGAAACAAAGGCTGTGTAACATGAAAAGAACTGCATACAAAATCTAAAGAGCCAGTCGTGTAAGAAGTACCTCTGTAAGTCATTTTTGTTGAAAAGAAAGGAGAGAAATACATCCAAATCGACAGCAGGTTAACAAAATAGAAAAAACTCTACCATCTGGTGAGCAAGATGTATGAGACAGGCGAAATTCCCACAAACATCAAGAAGAATATAATAATTCCAATCTCAAAGAAAGCAGGTGTTGACAGATGTGAAAATTACCGAACTATCAGTTTAGTAAGTCACACCTGCAAAATACTAACGCGAATTCTTCACAGACGAATGGAAAAACTGTTAGAAGCCGACCTCGGGGAAGATCATTTTGGATTCCGTAGAAATGTTGGAACACGTGAGGCAATACTGACCCTACGATTTATCTTAGAAGAAAGATTAAGGAAAGGCAAACCTACGTTTCTAGCATTTGTAGACATAGAGAAAGCTTTTGACAATGTTGACTGGAATACTCTCTTTCAAATTCTGAAGGTGGCAGGGGTAAAATACAGGAAGCGAAAAGCTATTTACAATTTGTGCAGAAACCAGATGACAGTTATAAGAGTCGAGGGGCATGATAGGGAAGCAGTGGTTGGGAAGGAGTGAGACAGGGTTGTAGCCTCTCCCCGATGCTATTCAATCTGTATATTGAGCAAGCAGTTAAGGAAACAAAAGTTCGGAGTAGGTATTAAAATACATGGAGAAGAAATAAAAACTTTGTGGTTCGCCGATGACATCGTAATTCTGTCACAGACAGCTAAGGACTTGGAAGAGCAGTTGAACGGAATAGAGAGAGTCTTAAAGGAGGGTATAAGATGAATGTCAACAAAAGTAAAACGAAGATGATCGAATGTAGTCGAATTAAGTCGGTTGACGCTGAGGAATTAGATTAGGAAATGAGACACTTAAAGTACTAAAGGAGTTTTTATTTTGGGGAGCAAAAAAACTGATGATGGTCGAAGTAGAGAGGATATAAAATGTAGACTGACAATAGCAAGGAGAGCTTTTCTGAAGAAGAGAAGTTTGTTAACATCGAGTATAGATTTAAGTGTGAGGAAGTCGTTTCTGAAAGTATTTGTATGGAGTGTAGCCATGTATGGAAGTTAAACATGGACGATAAGTAGTTTAGGCAAGAAGAGAATAGAAGCTTTCGAAATGTGGTGCTACAGAAGAACGCTGAAGATTAGATGGGTAGATCACATAAGTAATGAGGAGGTACTGAATAGAATTGGAGATAAGAGGAGTTTGTGGTACAACTTGACGAGAAGACGGGACCGGTTGGTAGGACATGTTGTGTGGCATCAAGGGATCACCAATTTAGTACTGGAGGGCAGCGTGGAGGGTAAAAATCGTAGAGGGAGACCAAGAGATGAATTCACTAAGCAGATTCAGAAGGATGTAGGCTACAGTAGGTACTGGGAGATGAAGAAGCTTGCACAAGATAGAGTAGCATGGAGAGCTGCATCAAACGAGTCTCAGGACTGAAGACAACAACAATACAAGATTTAGTTCATGAAGTATTCGTCCACCATCTGAACATGCCGAAATTCTGCGTGCAGTGATTAATCTATAACACTGACCCACGGCACACACTAGAGTCAACCATGTACGGCCCCACTCTATCGCCTGTTGCGGTTCTGAACTGCGCCGATACAGTGCAATTAGCGCCGTGGGCCGTAAGGGTAAAGAGACGAATCTGAGCGAAAGGAAACTTATTCTGCACTTACATAATGAGTGCAAATCTTCTTACGAGATTGCTAAAGAAGTCGGTAGACCTATATCTACGGTTCAGTCGACAATAGATCGATTTTGCGCAACAAAACCATTAAGAATCCAACGACATACCGGATGCCCTCACACTTTCACTGATGACTTGAGATTTATCATGAGGCAAATGAAGAAGAAACCTACAATCAGCGCTCCTAAGTTGGCTGGGGAGTTAGTCTAGGGAAAAGAAGGTATGTGCCAACACAATCAGAACTACCTTCAAGACGTATGGGTATCACGGCCGGGTAGAGCGCAAGAAATTTTGAGTCAGTGAACAGAATCGAAAGAAACGTATTCATTTCGCGATGGAACATAGGTTCAAAAAGGAAGAGTTCTCGAATAGAGTAACATTATCTGATGAGAGTAAATATAACGTATCCGGGTCGGATGGCAGGCGAATGGTGTTTCGTAAGAATGCGGAGATGTTGCCATGCAATCTTGTGCCAACGGTTAAACACACTGGACGCTCCCTGATGGTGTGGGGCTGTGTGACTGCTGCAGGTGTTGGAAAATTACATTTCATAGAAGGTACAGTGGATCACAATATGTATATGAACATTTTAAAGGAAAATCTGAATCCTAGCGCCGAAAAATTAGGCCTGCAGGGAAATTACATTTTTCAACAAGGTAACGACCCAAAGCATACGGCTCTAAATACAAGGCTGTGGCTCCTGTGTAATACCTCAAAACAACTTAACACTCCTCCTCAGAGCCCAGACGTTAACCCTATTGAACACCTTCAGAAAGTTCTGGAAGATAGCATCAGGAGAAGACGCATTTCTAACAACAGAGAGACCTAAAAAAGCACTTCAGGACGAATTGAACAAACTTCCAGCCTCTCTGACGGCAAACTTGGTGAAGTCGAAGCCCAGACATCTACAAGTAGTAATAACTGCAAAGGGAAACCCCACTAAATATTAATTTTTGTAATTGAAATCATATTTTCAGATTGTAAATAAAAAAATATGAGTAAACGAATACTTTTTAAAGTAGCCCTTGAATTAATTCTCAATTTTGTCAAATTTGCTATCGCTATGAATATATTTATTTCCTTGTCTATGAGTAAAAATGACTGGATGTTCACATTTTATGTTCCCTTCCTTTCACGTGGCATATACTTAGCTTTTTGTAAAAAATTTCAACGAGACGAATACTTTTTGGACTCACGGTAGATATTTATTCGAAGAATGCAGTAATTAAAGATAATGAAAGACAAAATACGAAGAGCACACATATTAATTTACACTTATTATAGATTTACCTTCAACAGGAAATAATTTTCTCGTACGTGCACACCTGTTTTGAGACATGTCCATGAAAATAAAATTTGTGTGTAATTAGGCTGAAAATAATTATTTTATAGATAAAGAACGACAAATTGAAAACGAATACACTTATCAAAAAAATGGCTCAAATGGATCTGAGCACTATGGGACTTAACTTCTGAGGTCATCAGTCCCCTACAACTTAGAACTACTTAAACCTAAGGACATCACACACATCCATGCCCGAGGCAGGATTCGAACCTCCGACCGTAGCGGTCACGCGGTTCCAGACTGAAGCGCCTAGAACCGCTCGGCCACCCCGGCCGGCAATACACTTATCTGCGCAAGTTTCACCACAGTATGGTAGAAAGATAAATCAACAATTAAATCGCAACCGACGTTCCCTTCAGAGTGCCCGGTCGCGGAATGAGTTAAATCTGAGCCGCACAGTAAACAATATAGACTAGACAGCGCCGATACAACACACTAGGCGTGGCGTTTCCCACCTGACGTTCCCCAAACTATCAAACCTGGCGGGACGGGACACCGAACGCGTTGTTGATGTTATGGCCTTCAGTCCTGAGACTGGTTTGATTCAGCTCTCCATGCTACTCTATCCTGTGCAAGCTTCTTCATCTTCAAGTACTTACTGCAGCCTACATCCTTCTGAATCTGCTTAGTGTAGTCATCTCTTGGTCTCCCTCTACGATTTTTACCCTCCACGCTGCCCTCCAGTACTAAATTGGTGATCCCTTGATGCCTCAGAACATGTCCTACTTTCAGAAACGACTTCTTGTCACTTAAATCTATACTCGATGTTAACAAATTTCTCTTCTTCAGAAACCCTTTCCTTGCCATTGCCCGTCTACATTTTATATCCTCTCTACTTCGAACATCATCAGCTAATTTGCTCCCCAAATAGCTAAACTCCTTTACTACTTTAAGTGTCTCATTTCCTAATCTAATTCCCTCAGCATCACGCGTTAACGTAACAAAATCGACAGAGGCAAAGACAGCTTCGGGAGTACCACAAGCGAGTGTTTTAGGGCAGCTACTATTGACAGTTTATGTGAATGATGTGATGGGTTACGTTGGAGGCTAGATGGGGCTATTCGCTGGCGATACTGCTGTCTAACAGAAGGCGGAATCGCCAGAAGGTTGCAGAAAACTGCAGGAAGACCTGTAGAGGAACAGCGGTTGGTGCAAAGACTGGAAGAAATGTGAACAAATAAGCGAAGAGATCAACAATATAGACCACAAATGACTGGAAAAAGTAACTACCGTAAAATACCTCGGAGCGAAATAAACGTGAATGACCACATAAAACAAATAGTAAGTAAAGCACATGCCAGATTGAGATTCATTATGACGATATTAAGGAAAGTTGCTATCACACTATTATGGTAACCAGAACATCTTATGTCTCTTTCGCACCAATGTATTTTTCAAAGGAAAAAAATTGATATTGAGAATGTTTTCGAATGTTCTAGACCACCATCTGGAAACAGCACATAACGCGCTCATCCTCACACCGGCAATACCGTCTTAACCGATGAGCTGTGCGACGTAGTAATGATATAACAATAACTCAACGAAAAAGTGTAACCGCTTCTACAGGCAAATGGTTGTTAGCAACAAAAAATAACTTAGTTCAACAAGCAAATCAGTGAATAAGGAACATGATACTAGGAGAAGAAAAGAAATACGTATTTCAGTCTATTTGTACATTGATGAACCACGACGGAAGTCTAAACTTACCAACACAATTGCTAAATTCACTAAATGTTCCCGGTGTGTCCCCGCAAAAAACTACTGTATAACATAATAGAAGTCGGCCGAGGCAGCCGAGCGGTTCTAAGCGCTACAGTCTGGAACCGCGCGACCGCTACAGTCGCAGGTTCGAATCCTGTCCCGGGCATGGATGTGTGTGATGTCCTTAGGTTTGATTAGTTCTACGTTCTGGGGGACTTATGACCACAGATGTTAAGCCCCATAGTGCTCAGAGCCATTTGACCCATTTCAACATAATAGAAGCGGAAATGTTAGCTGGAAAAGAAAAAGTCAAGTTAGTATTTATATCTCAAATTCCACTCAGTTCAGGTAACTTACCATTCAGCTCTGATAAGCTCTAATCTCTGTTAAGATCTGTGTACAGTATGACTATCAACGAAGCGCAGGGGCAAACATTCCAATGTTGAAAAATGAATTTAAAAGAATCTTATTTCTCACGCCGACAACCAGATGTAGCGTGTTGAAGTAACACGAAATGTACTCGTCTTTGCACATAGGAGCATACTCAGAATATGTTAGATACTATCAAATCTTGTTTTTCGATTTAGAAAATAAACGGAAGAATAGGCTAAGTGAAGCGGGAGCATTTCAGCTGCTGAAATAAAAATTGGAAAGCCATAAACGCTTATGAGTATGTAACTTCATGCCAGATTACAACTGTATGCTGGACCATGACTCGAACTCGGGACCTTCGTCTTTCGCCGTCAACAAGTGCTCTTTTTTTACTTTTTTAAGACATGGAGGCTCATGGAGCAGAGTGGTCAGGGGCCAAAACCCGAGACGTGGCCACAGTTTCCCCCTCACCGCCACCGAGCGTGTGGAGCACAGGAAACTGAGAGACACATGATTTAACAGAAATGGGAATATTTCTTGTTGTTTACTTATTTTGATTTTTTTGTTGTAATTTTTACTATTATTATGAAATTATGTGGTACATGCGCCACCCACATAGAAGAAAACAAAGACTGGGTAAAAATGTTCAATGTTCAAATGTGTGCGAAATCTTATGGGACTTAACTGCCAAGGACATCAGTCCCTACGCTTACACACTACTTAACCTAAAATCCTAAGGACAAACATACACACCCATGCCCGAGGGAGGACTTGAACCTCCACCGGGACCTGCCGCACAGTCCATAACTGCAGTGTCCAGACCGCTCGGCTAATCCCGCGCGGCTACTGGGTAAAAGAAAAGGAAAAAATAAACAAAATCCGCGCATTTATGGCGCGCTTTCCCACCCGCGGAGGTCCGAGATAGAATGGATAACTCGCGGCTGAAACTCAGACATCGCCGGGGAGGGGGTATGTCCCCTCAGCCCGACTGAGCTACCCAAGCACGACAGAGGACCCGTCCTCATAGCTTTACTTCCGCCAGTACCTCGTCTCCTACATTCCAAACTTCACAGAAGCTCTCCTCGAAACTTGCCGGACTAGCTCTCCTGGAAGAAAGGATACTTCAGAGGCATAGCTTAGCCACAGCCGGCCGGCCGCAGTGGTCGTGCGGTTCTGGGCGCTACACTTTGGAGCCTAACGACCGCTATGGTCGCAGGTTCGAATCCTGCCTCGAGTATGGATGTGTGTTATGTCCTTAGGTTAGTTAGGTTTAATTAATTCTAAGTTCTAGGCGACTGATGACCTCAGAAGCTAAGTCGCAAAGTGCTCAGAGCCATTTGAACCATTTTGAACCTTATCCACAGACTGGGGGATGTTTTCAGGAGAACTCCTGTGAAGTTAGGAAGGTACGAGACGACGTAATGACGGACGGGCCCTCAGTTGTGCTCGAGTAGCTCAGTTGATAGAGCACTTGCCCGTGAAAGGCAATCTTGCCGACTTCGCGTCTCGCTGCGGCACATTGTTTTCATCTGACCGGTAGTTTCTCTCAGCGTCTACCCCACTGTAGAGTGAAAATATCACTTTCGTTATGGATACTGCTGTCTGCTCCCACCTCAGATCAGTGCTTGGTTTGTTATTCATCACGAGCAGTGCCGACAGAAAGCTAGCGTGAATTGTCTGTGGAAGGGGCGAGCGCTGATTCGTCGACAGCAGCTTTGGCGGCAGCCGGACGGGATGCGAACCCGCGGTCTGTCGCATCGCCCCCGACGCGCGGCTGTTTGAGCTTCACACGGCGCGGCGCCGGGCCCCTCTTCGGAGGAACAAATCCCATTTGCATCGGAGACGTGTTTACTGGCGTGTCGCGGCCGGTGACCGCCAGTAAACAGTGCAAGCGCGCGTCCGCATTTGCATGGGAAGTACACGAGGAGGGAGCGCCAGTGGAACGCCAGTAACTTTCCGCGCCTTCCGCCAGAACCCGCCGCCCGTCAAATACAGCCTTACTGCTCCACGGCTCTTGACTGTGCTAGCAAACGGTGGCCCAACTGGAAAGAGAACCACCAGTAAACAAGCGTACGTAGGCACGCATATTGTCTATTCTTTAGAAAATGTAGAAGCGAGCCTTCCCTTAAGAAATGGTGGTGAAAGTCCTTCTGTTCTGAATTGAAAATGTTCAAATGTCTGTGAATTCCTAAGCGACCAAACTGCTGAGGTCATCGGTACCTAGGCTTACACGCTACTTAAACGAACTATGCTAAAAACAACAACACACACACACACACACACACACACACACACACACACACACACACACATGCCCAAAGGGAGGACTCTAACCTCCGGCAGGAGGGGCCGCGTAATCAGTGGCATGGCGCCTCTAACCGCGCGGCTCTGAATTGAAAATTGAGCACTAAATAATCTCATTTGTATAGTATTTAATTTATTCAAGGTGTATCCTTACAATCTCCATTCGCTTTTAGTAGCAAAGACGAATAAGTTTCGTGATTATCCATCATGTGATCATACTACGTACACTCCTGGAAATTGAAATAAGAACACCGTGAATTCATTGTCCCAAGAAGGGGAAACTTTAATGACACATTCCTGGGGTGAGATACATCACATGATCACACTGACAGAACCACAGGCACATAGACACAGGCAACAGAGCATGCACAACGTCGGCACTAGTACAGTGTATATCCACCTTTCGCAGCAATGCAGGCTGCTATTCTCCCATGGAGACGATCGTACAGATGCTGGATGTAGTCCTGTGGAACGGCTTGCCATGCCATTTCCACCTGGCGCCTCAGTTGGACCAGCGTTCGTGCTGGACGTGCAGACCGCGTGAGACGACGCTTCATCCAGTCCCAAACATGCTCAATGGGGGACAGATCCGGAGATCTTGATGGCCAGGGTAGTTGACTTACACCTTCTAGAGCACGTTGGGTGGTACGGGATACATGCGGACGTGCATTGTCCTGTTGGAACAGCAAGTTCCCTTGCCGGTCTAGGAATGGTAGAAAGATGGGTTCGATGACGGTTTGGATGTACCGTGCACTATTCAGGGTCCCCTCGACGATCACCAGAGGTGTACGGCCAGTGTAGGAGATCGCTCCCCACACCATGATGCCGGGAGTTGGCCCTGTGTGCCTCGGTCGTATGCAGTCCTGATTGTGGCGCTCACCTGCACGGCGCTGAACACGCATACGACCATCATTGGCACCAAGGCAGAAGCGACTCTCATCGCTGAAGACGACACGTCTCCATTCGTCCCTCCATTCACGCCTGTCGCGACACCACTGGAGGCGGCCTGCACGATGTTGGGGCGTGAGCGAAAGACGGCCTAACGGTGTGCGGGACCGTAGCCCAGCTTCATGGAGACGGTTGCGAATGGTCCTCGCCGATACCCCAGGAGCAACAGTGTCCCTAATTTGCTGGGAAGTGGCGGTGCGGTCCCCTACGGCACTGCGTAGGATCCTACGGTCTTGGCATGCATCCGTGCGTCGCTGCGCTCCGGTCCCAGGTCGACGGGCACGTGCACCTTCCGCCGACCACTGGCGACAACATCGATGTACTGTGGAGACCTCACGCCCCACGTGTTGAGCAATTCGGCGGTACGTCCACCCGGCCTCAAGCATGCCCACTATACGCCCTCGCTCAAAGTCCGTCAACTGCACATACGGTTCACGTCCACGCTGTCGCGGCATGCTACCAGTGTTAAAGACTGCGATGGAGCTCCGTATGCCACGGCAAACTGGCTGACACTGACGGCGGCGGTGCACAAATGCTGCGCAGCTAGCGCCATTCGACGGCCAACACCGCGGTTCCTGGTGTGTCCGCTGTGCCGTGAGGGGTATCATTGCTTGTACAGCCCTCTCTCAGTGTCCGGAGCAAGTGTGGTGGGTCTGACACACCGGTGTCAATGTGTTCTTTTTTCCATTTCCAGGAGTGTATATTGATCCACACAGGAAACTCGAGTGTTTTAAACTGACTCCGCTACTCTGGGATATCTACCCCTGTGCTAATCTTATCAGAAATACGAGAATGATAAAGTTAGCTCAAATTAGTGGAATTCGTGGTATGAATAGTGATGCGTTTTCCTTCTCCGGTTAATGCGAAGGCTGTTCAGAAAAGAACGATGATAATTTTTTTTGGCAACATGCATCCTTTGGATGCGATGGGCTTGTCCTAGAGTTTCCGCCAGTCTGTAAAGCCATGCTGCAAACCATTTTTGAAAGGTCCTTTACAATCGCAGCTGGAACCTTCATTACTACCTCTGATGATGGATAACGCCTCCCACAAATGTGTTTCTTCAGGTTAGGGAATAGAAAAAAAGATATGGAGCTAAATCTGAACTGAGAGATGAACTCCGCATTGATATTCAGTTACAGCATTTGCAGTATGCAGTAGAGCGTTACCGTTGTGCATTATGCGGCCTTTTTTACGGACATGCGGTCTTTTTCACCTGATATGCACTTCCGAAGTTTTCAGGACGTGCTTGTAGCATACTTCAGTTTTTGACGTGTGTGCGAGAAAACGAGCTGATAAAAATGAGATGAACGTAGCTTTCCTGGGAAAAACATCCACTTTTGCTGCTATTGTGTCGGTGATGAAGGAAATTTCCACACTGAGCTTTGCTCTTTGCTCTCAGAATCGAAATGGCGTAGCCAGGTTTCATCTATAGTGATTGCCTTCGAAGAAACTGAAACTCCAGATCGTCCTCTAACATCAGCTTCAACTCCATGCAAACCTACGCACGAATGTCGGTTTGTTCGGAAATCTACAATCCTGGAACCCACCGTGCACAAGCACGTCTCATGAGTAAATTTTCTGTCGCCATCTCGTGTGCGGCACCCAACGAAATACGAAGTATTTCACAAAGAATTTGTAATGTTATTCGTCGATCCTGTCACACAGTGACAGCAGCGGTGTTTTGTTTTCTCGTAAAAGCAACAACTGTAGCGCCGTGTCCACCTTCCTTTAAAACAGATTGTCTCCAATCTTTAAAGAATTTAAATCACCTTCGAGGTGTGCTGTCGGTAAGAACAGACTCTCGGCTAACGTCCTGCAACATTACATAGGCCTCAGGTAACGATTCGTTGAGGCGGAAGGACTTAAAAGCCACAAATTGCTCATAGCGTATCATCTTCACTGTTGCGGTAGGCGATACTGAACACATCTCACCTTACCCTCCTCTCAGAGGTGACAACCAGGATTGCCAACAAGAAAATAGTACTGCGTGTTCGTTACACGTTAAGCAAAAAGAATATCACAAGATTAAATTCCAGTACAAGTAATTATGACCGTAAAAGAGTTATGATCATTCTTTATCGAACAGTTTTCGCATTTCCTCTTCTTGAAGTTGTTCAGAAGGACGTAGCGGAAGCATTGACAGAATTTAGGAATTGCGTTGCGAAGCTTATACTTTGGTCTTGGTTAATCATTGTATCAAACTGTTTAACGTTTTTCCCCTGGTATCATATTTTGTACTCGGTGATGTGTTGGCTGAACTACATTTTTTGTTGCTGCAACTCTCCGCCCACACAACCATCGTTTGTTTACGTAGTTTCTCTCTATAAGGAGGTACACATTCTGGATGAGTTGTTCCTCCCTCTTTACTCCACGACTGCGGAGCAATCTGATAAGCGCTGCTTCCAAGATGTATTCTAGATCATTTGAGAATAATCTAGAAAGTTTGGAATCATTTGTTCAGATTCGAGGATATTCGTAAACCCTCGAGAGCATTTTAGAATAAAATCTAGTATTTTCCCCTCGAAACATACACTGAGGCGAAAGAGACAGAATATGTCCTGGTGGCCAACACATGATCGCGACCGCTTCAGACAATCATATCTCCACAAACACAATAGGTAGGTACCACCGCATAACCAAGGTAGTGCACAACGAAGGAACCAAGGGTGAAGAGTAGCAGCGCACATAAAATACCATCATTAGCTGTGGGTAGTTTTGAATTTATCATCAAATTCACCAACAAACGAGTTAATTTTTATAAAAGAAAGGCTGCTCCAGCTGCTGATATATTCTTTGTTTCAAGTCCACGGCCAGTTTCGGGCTTCACATTTAGGCCATTTCCAAGTGTATCTGAAGCTGTCATTGTCAATGCGTAATACACTGAAGCGCCAAAGAAACTGGTATAGGCATGTGTTTTCAAACACAGAGATATCTAAACAGGCAGAATATGGCGCTGCGGTCGGCAACGCCTATATAAGACAAGTGACTGGCGCAGTTGTTACATCGGTTACTGCTGCTACAATGGCAGGTTATCAAGATTTAAGTGAGTTTGAACGTGTTGTTATAGTCGTCTCACGAGCGATGGGACACAGCATCTCTGAGGTAGCGATGAGGTGGGGATTTTCCTGTTCAGCCATTTCACGAGTGTACCGTGAATATCAAGGAATCCGGTAAAACATCAAATCTCCAACATCGCTGCGGCCGGAAAAATATCCTGTAAGAACGGAACCAACGACGACTGAAGAGAATCGTTCGACGTGACAGAAGTGCAACCCATCGGCAAATTGCAGTAGATTTCAATGTTGTGCCATCAATAAGTGTTAGCGTGCGAACCGTTCAACGTAGCATTATCGACATGGGCTTTCGGAGCCGAAGGCCCACTCGTGTACCCTTGATGACTGTACGACACAAAGCTTTACCCATTGCCTGGGCCCGTCAACACCGACATTGGACTGTTGATGACTGGAAACATATTGCCTGGTCAGACGGATTGTCGTTTTTATTCTATCGAGCGGATGGACGTGTGCGGGTCTGGAGACAACCTCATGAATCCATGGACGCTGCATGTCAGCAGGGGACTGTTCAAGCTGGTGGAGGCTCTGTAATGGTGTGGGGCGTGTGCAGTTGGAGTGATATGGGACCTGTGATACGTCTAGATACGACTCGGACAGGTGACACGTACGTACGCATCCTGTCTAATCACCTGCATCCATTCATGTCCATTGTGCATTCCGACGAACTTGGACAATTCCAGCAGGACAATGCGACACTCCAGACGCCCAGAAACACTCTTCTGAGTTTAAACACTTCCGCTGGTCACCAAGTTCCCCAGACATGATTATTACAAGCTTGTCTGGGATGCCTTGCAACGTGCTGTTCAGAAGAGTTCTCCACTCCCTCGTACTTTTACGACTTTATGGACAGACCTGCAGGATTCATGGTGTCAGTTTCCTCCATCACTACTTCAGACGTTCGTCGAGTCCATGGCACGTCGTGTTGCGGCACTTCTGCGTGATCGTGGGAGCACTACACGACATTAGGCAGTTGTACCAGTTTCTTTGGCTCTTCAGTGTATAACAGACATTCAAATATTTTACACAACAGGACACGAAAAACTACGTTTACACTTGTATAGTATATCTACAGAAAAAGAGATGTATCTTGCATTGTGCTGTGACGAAGCAGCAGCGAATGATCAAGGAAGTAGGAATCGGGTAGAGTTAAATGTGATGTCTCCCATGATGAAGGATAAGTGGGTGTGTTGTGATTGTAAAAATCTGTACATTTCGATACATTAAATGCAATGACTTGCCTTAGTTTTAAAATGATTTATATTATCATATGTTAGAAATTTTAAACTGCATGCTTTACCAATCAAAAACTGAAATATTTTTTTTATTTTTAGATTTAATAAGATTCTAAAATAGTTGCAGTATGCGGTGCGTCGTGCCGAGTGTGAAGTTGTGTCCTCCAGCTTGAACGGATAGAAGTTGGAACAAACGGAACTCTAGAGAATGCTAGCATGTCTTGGATGCAATGTGTAATGCTTACAAGAACATTCGGATGGAGCTACGAAATTGCGGAATACCTTTAAAGGAAGAAGTCAGTACCTGTGCGGGGTTTCTTAACGTGCACTGATCTTTGAGCTCCTTTTCGATGGATTTTTGCGGTTCGAATAAATCTGTTTCTTTATGAATTCCCGTACAGAGTCCCTTCTTCATTATATGAATAAATACTAAATTGGTTTCGATACTATGCCTCGCGTGACTATCTTGCCTTAGGTGAGCTGTAAAGATGGATTTAGTTCCTATGTTTTTCTTTCTAATTCTGTGTATTCCTTGTAACTGGTTTTAAAATCCCTTCCCGTTTGTCCAATGTGACTACTGTTACGTTCAGAGACGTAACATTTGTATATACTATCGTTTCCCTAAAAGTTCTGCATTGTGTTGGTGTCGTACATTAAAAGACGTAACATTGGAAGTTGAGATTTATACGCGAGGTGTACTTAATTTTAGGCCGGCCGGTGTGGCCGAGCGGTTCTAGGCGCTACAGTCCGGAACCGCGCGACCGGTACGGTCGCAGGTTTGAATCCTGCCTTGGGCATGGATGTGTGTGATGTCATTAGGTTAGTTAGGTTTAAGTAGTTCTAAGTTCTAGGGGACTGATGGCCTCAGATGTTAAGTCTCATAGTGCTCAGAGCCATTTGAACCATTTTTTGTACATAATTGTTTTTAATGATTGCTGAGTCTGTGTAAGATTTGGGCATACAAAGGAATCGATACAAATAATTTTTATGTAATTTCTAAATTTGTGGCAGTTGATTTCCTTTGTTGTTGTTGTTGTGGTCTTCAGTCCTGAGACTGGTTTGATACAGCTCTCCATGCTACTCTATCCTGTGCAAGCTTCTTCATCTCCCAGTACCTACTGCAACCTACATCCTTCTGAATCTGCTTAGTGTATTCATCTCTTGGTCTCCCTCTACGATTTTTACCCTCCACGCTGCTTTCCAATACTAAATTGGTGATCCCTTGATGCCTCAGAACATGTCCTACCAACCGATTCCTTCTTCTGGTCAAGTTGTGCCACAAACTTCTCTTCTCCCCAATCCTATTCAATAATTCCTCATTAGTTATGTGATCTACCCATCTGATCTTCAGCATTCTTCTGTTGCACCACATTTCGGAAGCTTCTATTCTCTTCTTGTCCAAACTATTTATCGTGCAAATTTCACTTCCATACATGGCTACACTCCATACAAATACTTTCAGAAATGACTTCCTGACACTTAAATCAATAATCGATGTTAACAAATTTCTCTTCTTCAGAAACGCTTTCCTTGCCATTGCCAGTCTACATTTTATATCCTCTCTACTTCGACCATCATCAGTTATTTTGCTCCCCAAATAGCAATACTTTAAGTGTCTCACTTCCTAATCTAATTACCGAGCGAGGTGGCGCAGTGGTTAGCACACTGGACTCGCATTCGGGAGGACGACGGTTCAATCCCGTCTCCGGCCATCCTGATTTAGGTTTTCCGTGATTTCCCTAAATCGTTTCAGGCAAATGCCGGGATGGTTCCTTTGAAAAGGGCACGGCCGATTTCCTTACCAATCCTTACCTAACCCGAGCTTGCGCTCCGTCTCTAATGACCTCGTTGTCGACGGCACGTTAAACACTAAACACCACCACCATCCTAATCTAATTCCCTCAGCATCACCAGACTTAATTCGACTACATTCCATTATCCTCGTTTTGCTTTTGTTGATGTTCATCTTATATCCTCCTTTCAAGTTACTGTCCATTCCATTCAACTGCTCTTCCAAGTCCTTTGCTGCCTCTGACAGAATTACAATGTCATCGGCGAACCTCAAAGTTTTTATTTCTTATCCATGGATTTTAATACCTACTCCAAATTTTTCTTTTGTTTCCTTTACTGCTTGCTCAATATACAGATTGAATAACATCGGGGGTAGGCTACAACCCTGTCTCACTCCCTTCCCAACCACTGCCTTCCTTTCATGCCCTACAACTCTTATAACTGCCATCTGGTTTCTGTACAAATTGTAAATAGCTTTTCGCTCCCTGTATTTTACCCCTGCCACCTTTAGAATTTGAAAGAGAGTATTCCAGTCAACATTGTCAAAAGCTTTCTCTATGTCTACAAATGCTAGAAACGTAGGTTTGCCTTTCCTTAATCTATTTTCTAAGATAAGTCGTAAGGTCAGTATTGCCTCACGTGTTCCAGTATTTCTACGGAATCCAAACTGATCTTCCCCGAGGTCGGCTTCTACTAGTTTTTCCATTCGTCTGTAAAGAATTCGTGTTAGTATTTTGCAGCTGTGGCTTATTAAACTGATTGTTCGGTAATTTTCACATCTGTCAACACCTGCTTTCTTTGGGATTGGAATTATTATATTCTTCTTGAAGTCTGAGGGTATTTCGCCTGTTTCATACATCTTGTTCACCTGATGGTAGAGTTTTGTCAGGACTGGCTCTCCCAAGGCTGTCAGTAGTTCCAATGGAGTGTTGTCTACCCCAGGGCCCTTGTTTCGACTCAGGTCTTTCAGTGCTCTGTCAAATTATTCACGCAGTATCGTATCTCCCATTTCATCTTCATCTACATCCTCTTCCATTTCCATAATATTGTCCTCAAGTACATCGCCCTTGTATAGACCCTCTATATACTCCTTCCACCTTTCTGCTTTCCCTTCTTTGCTTAGAACTTGGTTTCCATCTGAGCTCTTGATGTTCATACAGGTGGTTCTCTTATCTCCAAAGGTCTCTTTAATTTTCCTGTAGGCAGTATCTACACTCCTGGAAATGGAAAAAAGAACACATTGACACCGGTGTGTCAGACCCACCATACTTGCTCCGGACACTGCGAGAGGGCTGTACAAGCAATGATCACACGCACGGCACAGCGGACACACCAGGAACCGCGGTGTTGGCCGTCGAATGGCACTAGCTGCGCAGCATTTGTGCACCGCCGCCGTCAGTGTCAGCCAGTTTGCCGTGGCATACGGAGCTCCATCGCAGTCTTTAACACTGGTAGCATGCCGTGACAGCGTGGACGTGAACCGTATGTGCAGTTGACGGACTTTGAGCGAGGGCGTATAGTGGGCATGCTTGAGGCCGGGTGGACGTACCCCCGAATTGCTCAACACGTGGTCGGCGGAAGGTGCACGTGCCCGTCGACCTGGGACCGGACCGCAACGACGCACGGATGCACGCCAAGACCGTAGGATCCTACGCAGTGCCGTAGGGGACCGCACCGCCACTTCCCAGCAAATTAGGGACACTCTCGCTCCTGGGGTATCGGCGAGGATCATTCGCAACCGTCTCCATGAAGCTGGGCTACGGTCCCGCACACCGTTAGGCCGTCTTCCGCTCACGCCCCAACATCGTGCAGCCCGCCTCCAGTGGTGTCGCGACAGGCGTGAATGGAGGGACGAATGGAGACGTGTCGTCTTCAGCGATGAGAGTCGCTTCTGCCTTGGTGCCAATGATGGTCGTATGCGTGTTCAGCGCCGTGCAGGTGAGCGCCACAATCAGGACTGCATACGACCGAGGCACACAGGGCCAACACCCGGCATCATGGTGTGGGGAGCGATCTCCTACACTGGCCGTACACCTCTGGTGATCGTCGAGGGGACACTGAATAGTGCACGGTACATCCAAACCGTCATCGAACCCATCGTTCTACCATTCCTAGACCGGCAAGGGAACTTGCTGTTCCAACAGGACAATGCACGTCCGCATGTATCCTGTGCCACCCAACGTGCTCTAGAAGGTGTAAGTCAACTACCTTGGCCAGCAAGATCTCCGGATCTGTCCCCCATTGAGCATGTTTGGGACTGGATGAAGCGTCGTCTCACGCGGTCTGCACGTCCAGCATGAACGCTGGTCCAACTGAGGCGCCAGGTGGAAATGGCATGGCAAGCCGTTCCACAGGACTACATCCAGCATCTCTACGATCGTCTCCATGGGAGAATAGCAGCCTGCACTGCTGCAAAAGGTGGATATACACTGTACTAGTGCAGACATTGTGCATGCTCTGTTGCCTGTGTCTATGTGCCTGTGGTTCTGTCAGTGTGATCATGTGATGTATCTGACCCCAGGAATGTGTCAATAAAGTTTCCCCTTCTTGGGACAATGAATTCACGGTGTTCTTATTTCAATTTCCAGGAGTGTATATTACCCCTAGTGAGATAAGCCTCTACATTATTACATTTGTCCTCTAGCCATGCCTGCTTAGCCATTTTGCACTTCCTGTCGATCTCATTTTTGATACGTTTATATTCCTTTTTGCCTGCTTGATTTACTGCATTTTTATATTTTCTTCTTTCATCAAATAAATTCAATAATTCTTCTGTTACCCAAGGATTTCTACTAGCCCTGGTCTTTTTACCTACTTGATCCTCTGCTGCCTTCAGTACTTCATCCCTCAAAGCTATCCATTCATCTTCTACTGTATTTCTTTCCCCCATTCCTGTCAATTTTTCCCTTATGCTCTCCCTGAAACTCTGTACAACCTCTGGTCCTTTCAGTTTATCCAGGTCCCATCTCCTTAAATTTCCACCTTTTTGCAGTTTCTTCAGTTTTGATCTACAGGTCATAACCAATATATTGTGGTCAGAGTCCACATCTGCCCCTGGAAATGTCTTACAATTTAAAACCTGGTTCCTAAATCTCTGTCTTACCATTATATAATCTATCTGATACCTTTTAGTATCTCCAGTGTTCTTCAATGTATACAACCTTCTTTCATGATTCTTAAACCAAGTGTTAGCTATGATTAAGTTGTGCTCTGTGCAAAATTCTACCAGGCGGCTTCCTCTTTCATTTCTTAGCCCCAATCCATATTCACCTACTACATTTCCTTCTCTCCCTTTCCCTACACTCGAATTCCAGTCGCCCATGACTATTAAATTTTCGTCTCCCTTCACTATCTGATTAATTTCTTTTATTTCATCATACATTTCTTCAATTTCTTCGTCATCTGCAGAGCTAGTTGGCATATAAACTTGTACTACTGTAGTAGGTGTGGGCTTCGTATCTATCTTGGCCACAATAATGCGTACACTATGCTGTTTGTAGTAGCTTACCCGCATTCCTATTTTCCTATTCATTATTAAACCTACTCCCGCATTACCCCTATTTGATTTAGTGTTTATAATCCTGTAGTCACCTGACCAAAAGTCTTGTTCATCCTGCCACCGAACTTCACTAATTCCCACTATAGCTAACTTTACCCTATCCAATTCCCTTTTTAAATTTTCTAACCTATCTGCCCGATTAAGGGATCTGACATTCCACGCTCCGATCCGTAGAACGCCAGTTTTCTTTCTCCTGATAACGACATCCTCTTGAGTAGTCCCCGCCCGGAGATCCGAATGGGGGACTATTTTACCTCCGGAATATTTTACCCAAGAGGACGCCATCATCATTTAATCATACAGTAAAGCTGCATGCCCTCGGGAAAAATGACGGCCGTAGTTTCCCCTTGCTTTCAGCCGTTCGCAGTACCAGCACAGCAAGGCCGTTTTGGTTAGTGTTACAAGGCCAGATCAGTCAATTATCCAGACTGTTGCCCTTGCAACGACTGAAAAGGCTGCTGCCCCTCTTCAGGAACCACACGTTTGTCTGGCCTCTCAACAGATACCCCTCCGTTGTGGTTGTACCTACGGTACGGCTATCTGTATCGCTGAGGCATGCAAGCCTCCCCACCAACGGCAAGGTTCATGGTTCAGGGGGGGGGGGGGGGGGTGATTTCCTTTAGACTTCGCCCCACGCTGCGATATTTCACAGTTACGTTAGTTAGCTACTTTATCAGTATTAAGTGGCAGCTTAAGGAATGGATTTATTGCAGAACGAAAGAAGCCCTTTTCGTATTGTGCAGGATGACTTGAGGTGACAGAAATAATGGCATCGAAAGATGCATATTTATGATTTATTCCAAAGGCATGTCTATGTTGATTCATGGGAATGGAAAGATCTGAAAAATTAATACTGTTATCCCGTTGGATCCCAGCTGTAAAAGTGATATTATTGTGCATTTTAGGACAGGCCTTTGCAGACTGGTCGATATCACTTTGTGAGCCACGGAATACAACGAGAACGCCGTTAACATATCGTTTGTAGTAAACTATACAGGGATTAGTTTCGGGGTTGTCTTGGAGAATTTGTTTTGCAAATGATTGACGAAAATATCTGCTAGTGTACATGCCAACCGAGGACCCACAGCTAACGCACCTTCTGGAAGGTAGGTCTTGTTTTCAAAAGGACTTACTTGCATTCAGTACTCAGCATGTCGTTGTTATTCAAAAGTAATTTCGGGAGTACCCAGAAGAATATTACAGGACTAACACTGCTTACTGTTTACAATAACGATCTAGTTGATAACGTTGAAAACTATGTGAGACCAATTGTGGACGACACTGCTGTCTACACGAAGGCTGCAGTTCCAGAAGAATGTAGCAAACAGCAGGAAGAGCTGCATATGATCAAAAAATGGTTCAAATGGCTCTGAGCACTATGGGACTCAACTGCTGTGGTCATTAGTCCCCTAGAACTTAGAACTACTTAAACCTAACTAACCTAAGGACATCACACACATCCATGCCCCAGGCAGGATTCGAACCTGCGACCGTAGCAGTCGCACGGTTCCGGACTGCGCGCCTAGAACCGCGAGACCACCGCGGCCGGCTGCATATGATCGACAGTAGAAGAGTGGAAGTGTATAACGCTACAAGTGCCAGATCTCACATTTGTCAGGGGAATAAAAGACCATGTATCTCTTTCTGAACAGAACTTATTTGTACACAAACAACTGAGAAGACTTTCTGATTGCATATAATAACACTGGCAGTCTCAGCCGGCCGCGGTGGTCTCGCGGTTCTAGGCGCGCAGTCCGGAACCGTGCGACTGCTACGGTCGCAGGTTCGAATCCTGCCTCGGGCATGGATGTGTGTGATGTCCTTAGGTTAGTTAGGTTTAAGTAGTTCTAAGTTCTAGGGGACTAATGACCACAGCAGTTGAGTCCCATAGTGCTCAGAGCCATTTGAACCATTTTTGGCAGTCTCACCACTGCAAGAAATAATGACAAATTGGAATCACGTATTAAGAACGTTCTATGTGCCATAAAAGAAAACTTGTTCTAAGAGCCAATTAGAAATTTTTGTTCCAAGTGATAGTCATACAGAGGAACTACGTTTTACTTGTGACAAAGCCGGCCGCGGTGGTCTAGCGGTTCTAGGCGCTCAATCCGGAACCGCGCGGCTGCTACGGTCTCAGGTTCGAATCCTGCTCCGGGCATGGATGTGTGTGATGTCCTTAGGTTAGTTAGGTTTAAGTAGTTCTAGGTTCTAGGGGACTGATGACCACAGATGTTAAGTCCCATAGTGCTCAGAGCCACTTGAACCATTTTTGAACTTGTGACAATACAAATACAGAAATGCAACAGTAATATTTTGAGTAGTGGAACTGTAGTCAACAAAATCCATTTCTCATTTCTTTCGCTTTTTTTTACAAGAGAATAACAAAAGTAATTTCATGAAAAAGTCCACCGGTGTTGACGTGTGTTTCTTGCATGACTCCATTCTTGGGACCGGGTGTTGCGAAGTTAACTGTAGAACACCCTGTGCTGTTGCGAAAGAAATGGCAGCATCGTCAACAGGTCTTCCTGTTTTGCAGCTGAAAAACATGGCTGAAGTTCAGGTGAGATACGACATGGCATACATTTGCCACGGGCTTTCCTCTTTTGAAAACTTCATATTTTTCCATTACGGTGTTTCAGAGTTAGAATTTTTATTGACTATTTGAAATGAATGAATACGAGACACTTTGGTCATACGCCATTTGAAGATCTTTTGAAAACTTCATATTTTTCCATTATGGTGTTTCAGAGTTAGAATTTTTATTAACTATTTGAAATGAATGAATACGAGACACTTTGGTGATACGGCATTTGAAGATCGTAACACTTACGTGCACAACAATGTTGCAGTAGCGTCTTTAATATCTAAGAGGTCAATTGTATCCTTTGGAATCACATGGAATGGGTTCATAACTTTCGCTGACGAAGAGGTGCTTGGCACGAAGACCCCGCATTTTCTACTAATAAATCTTTAAAACATTTTGCCCATGATTTGACTCTTGGAACAAGCCTAGAGGCATTCAAATAGTACCGAGAAGACAGTAGACCTGATTTCGCTCTTTTGAAAAAAAAAAGTGGTAATTAGAAAGTTTTCCATTTCTTCTCTTCAGATGATGCAGGGACTGGCAGTTGACACAAAATACCAAAGAGTAAACATCCGGAGCGATCTAAAATGGAACGACCACACAATAGAAATAATCGGAAAAGCAGATACCAGGTTGAGATTCATCGGGAGAATCGTTGTTGTTGTTGTGGTATTCAGTCCAGAGACTGGTTTGATGCAGCTGTTCATGCTACTCTTTCCTGTGCAAGCCTCTTCATCTCCGAATAAATACTACAACCTACATCCTTCTGAATCTGCTTAGTGTACTCATCTCTTGGTCTCCCTCTACGATTTTTGTCCTCCACGCTTCTCTCCAATACTATTTTGGTGATCCCTTGATGCCCCAGAATGTGTCCTACCAACCGAACCCTTCTTCTAGTCAAGCTGTGCCACAAATTCCTCTTCTCCTCAGTTCTATTCGGTACCTCCTCATTAGTTATGTGACCTACCCATCTAATCTTCAGCGTTCTTCTGTAGCACCACATTTCGAAAGCTTGTATTCTCTTCTTGTCTAAGCTGGTTATCGTCCATGTTTCGCTTCCATACATGGCTACACTCCAGACAAATACTTTCCGGGCAGGCTTTCTGACACTTAAATCTATACTAGATGTTAACAAATTTCTCCTCTTCGGAAACTTTTTCCTTCCCATAGTCAGTCCATATTTTACATTCTCCCTACTTCGACAGTCATCAGTTATTTTGCTTCCCAAATAGCAAAACTCAGCTACTACTTTAAGTGTCTCATTTCCTGATTCGACTACACTCCATTATCCTCGTTTTGCTTTTGTTGATATTCTTCTTATATCCTCCTTTCAAGACACTGCCCATTCCGTTCAGTTGCTCTTCCAGGTCCTTTCCTGTCTCTGACAGAATTACAATGTCGTCTGCGAACCTCAAAGTTTTTATTTCTTCTCAACGGATTCCTACTCCAAATTTTTCTTTTGTTTTTCTTTACTGCTTGTTCAATATACAGACTGAATAACACTGGGGATAGGCTACAAACGTGTCCCACTCCCTTCTCAACTACTGCTTTCCTTTCGTGCCCCTTGACTCTTATAGCTGCCATTTGGTTTCTGTACAAATGGTAAATAGCTTCTCGCTCCCTGTATTTGATCCCTGCCACCTTCAGAATCTAAAAGAAAATCTTAAGGGAATGTAATGAATCCACGAAAGAAGTGGCTTACAAGCAACTCCTCCAAACGGTGCTTCGTTATCATTCAGAAGTGTGGGATCGTTACCAGATTGGATTAATCGAAGAAATGGATAAGATCCAACAAAGAGCGGCGCGTTTCGTCACGAGGTCGTTTACTCGGCGCGAGACTGTTACAGAGATGATCACCAATCTCAAGAGGCAGACGCTATAAGAGAGGCATTATGCATAAAGTACAGATTCAGTGGGAATTTCGAGAACGTACGTTCCAAGAAAAGTGAGGTAGTATATTAATTCCTCCCAAAGGCACTCACAAACTTATTACGACGAGAGAATCCGAGAAATTAGAGCTGATATGGTGCTTTACCGACGGTAATTCTTCCAACTCGCCATTCATGAATGGAAAAGGGAAGTGAGATCAGACATTGGTTCCAGAAGTATCCTCCGCCACGCACCTTAATGTGACTTACAGTGCTTAGATGCAGATGAATAAAAGCCCATCATCTGCCGGTATTTCGCATTTCGTAGATTTCAATTTCCGATACGTATTTTGGATTGAAAACTCCATCATGGTTTCCAAGACTCAGTCGAAACGTTTCCCGGCGAATTGACCTTCCAGGACCTTCCCGCGTCTGGCGGAATTACAGTGGCAGCGATAAACTAAAACGTTTTTATTTCTTCCCTATCGGTTACTCAGTATACAATTTAAATAACTGGGGAATGGGTTACAGTCCTGTCTCACTTCTTAATTAACTACTGCTTTTCTTTCATGTTTTTCGACTTTATAACTGCAGTTTGGTTTCTGTACATGTTGTACGTAATTTTTCGCTCCCTATATTTTATCTTCGGTACTTTTAGAATGTCAAAGAACGTACTTCAATCAACGTATCCATAAGATTTCTCTAAATCTACAAATGCTATAAATATAGGTTTGCCTTTCTTCAAGCTGGAGTATGAGAGCCTCTTATTGGAACATTTCTTAACTTGTTCCTAAATACATTGTATCGTCGGTAAAAGATGGGAGTAGCCGATCATTGTAAACATAAGAAGACTATAGAGTAGTAATGAATAATTTGGCCAAGACATATGTTTTGAACTCACCAGTTTTCATTTCTTTGATCAGTATCACTGACAAGCATTCTCCGCTCAGCGACAGAGAAAGAGGACATACTTTCAGATTTTTATCATTTGTTTCGTCAGAGAAAGCCAGTGAAAGCAATTTCTGTGGATAAAATTTACACAGATGATTAACATGTGGAATCTAACTTCCGACCACAACGAAATAAGTTCTACTAACAATAAAAATAATTGTGAGGTTCCATGCCTTTTTTTATCGCCTCTCATTTTCATCAATTTCATTGATGTTTTGTATCATTTCACAGAGGGGAAGGGCCGAATAAGTTTATTCTGATAAGTGTATTTGTACTGGGGGCTCAAATTACTTTTCACTTGATTGCTACGCTTGATTACTTCTCTATGTGGCTTGTTGCAAGGCGAGAACTGGAGGACGCGACACACTGCTTTTTCGTGGGGGGTCTGCACTTCTGCGAACACGGAGAGGGTCGTACACAATGGGCTTGAGCGCCTGGCGGGGCGACTGACCTCGGTCAGGTTTCGCCTACTGTATGGAGGGCAAAACGGCCTGCGAGCCGTCTGAGTGTCGTCACAGTTTATGTGTTTACCGTTCCAGTGCGTCTGGAACGAAGACTGCTGGCGCCGACTGACTGTATTATCTTCATGATTCTGAGAATTCTTGTGGGCGGTGCCCTGCTGGGTGTGACTGTCTGGCGCCAGATGGCCGGTGGTCTTGGCATGCTGTTTTCGTAACCGTAAGTTCAATGTCCTGACCTAAATTGCAGAGGCGTGATGGTCAACTTGAACAGTGGTCAATTGACGTCATAAAGCCCTGCACGAAATTGGAGGGAATGGTCGCTATTGGCGCGAATGATCTTCTGTGGGGGAATTTTGGAATCAGCACTGAATGCTGATTCGCGACTTTTTGATGGTAGTGAGGAATTGCATGACGTTGGCTTCGCTGTTGCGTTGAGCGGGCGCATGGTATTCGGGATCTGTTCTTCATCGGAATCAGACGGTTTTGCGACTTAGTCACACTTTTTCTGAATCGTTCGGTCATAGTCCAGTTTCATTCTGCGACTTAAGACCCAGATTCTTACTCTGCGTTTCCGCACCTGTACCGACAAGGCGAGTTTAGGCGGCTCTGCTGTCTCTTCCTGGAGATGCATCCTCGTGGATCCAGGAGTTTCTCTGTTTTGGCCACGTGAGGAGAACTTAGGATTCTCAGACATCATTCGAGGCCACGGATTGAAACAGAGTTGCTGCAAAGCAGGATTCGGCGCCTACATCCTCAGAACGCTGCCTACCGACGACGTGTTGCAGGTTTCACAACTGGTCAAGTATTTTGAGGCTCCGGCATAGGACCTATCATTTTTATACTGAAGTCCTCAGCAGCACGCGCGCTCGCTTTGGTTCAAGTCCACTTTGTTTGTTCCTCAATATGCTCCCATTTGAACTCTCACCACTAATTGCGATACTGCAGTATATTTGGCGGAGTAATATTTGATTCATTATGACCTCCAGCCAATATCAGTCTATTGCATCACAGAGAGTAGGAGCCCCTTGCTCTCGAGCCAACTCATATTCTCATAATAGTTCAGTATAGCCTATCCTTTAGCCTACCGTTGTATCGACAATCATGTACCTTTGTGTTCTTATTTATAATAAATCTCATTTTAATATTTATTCGCATATCATTTCCTAGATAGATGCAGAATCCCATTTCCTGTCGGCCGGCTAGTGTGGCCGTGCGGTTCTAGGCGCTACAGTCTGGAACCGCGTGACCGCTACGGTCGCAGGTTCGAATACTGCCTCGGGCGTGGATGTGTGCGATGTCCTTAGGTTAGTTAGGTTTAAGTAGTTTTGAACCATTTTTTGTCGTTTATTATGTTAAAATTCCCTCCTTTTTAGTGAGTAGATTACGATTTTTAATAAATTATTGTGAGTGTGCACTCATTTTACCAACTAGCAGGGTCCACCATCAGTTCCTTTCGTTACCATTCTGCACATAATTAATTAATTGGTAAATAAGGAGCGGGTCGAGTGCATGTATAGTTCTCATGCATAATTCGCCAGAATTAAAGAGGTGCAAACTCTTCTCCACCCCAGCACCTCGCATAATGATCAGTCGATTCCTACTGCCAAGAGGGGAGGTGTGTGGGACCTTACTGTGGTCAGTGTCGTGTCACGTTTCCTACAATTCTCTACCGCTACGTGTAAAATGTTATTACGTGTAAAGTGCCCAGGACGTGAAAGGCAGTGTCTTAAGAGCGGTGATACAGGAGGTACCTGCTGACAGGAAGCAGTTTATGTTTCCTCGTCTGTCGTGAGTTAATGCTGGAGCGTCCCACGTCCGTAATGAGGCTGCCTGACGCTCAGAACGTAAATACTACTAGCAGGAGGCAATTTGGCGTGCGTTACCTCCCGTAAATGTGAGTGCTCCACACTCGGAAATAACCTCCTTTCACACAGTCACACGACTGCAGCCTACAAATTGTGAACTATTACAATACCCGCAGCTTTTTCTCACGGTTATGATTTGGCGTGCACTGTTCTGCTCTAAGTCTGCAGGCACTGATGGTTATCTAAAATGCGACATCAGTGCAGATGTACGCGTGTAACATAGCTCATTGCTGCTACTCTAGTGAGCAAAAGTCCAGTTCCAATTACTTGATCGTAACGCTGCGAAATGTAAAAATTTCTATATGCCTATGTTCGCGGTTTCGACAGTGTTGATTGGAATACTCTCTTTCAAATTCTAAAGGTTACAGGGGTAAAATACAGGGAGCGAAAGGCTATTTACAATTTGTACAGAAACCATATGGCACTTATAAGAGTCGAGGGACACGAAAGGGAAGCAGTGGTTGGGAAGGGAGTGAGACATGGTTTTAGTCTCTCCCCAATGTTATTCAATCTGTATATTGAGCAAGCACTAAAGGAAACAAAAGAAAATTTCGGACTAGGTATTAAAATCCATGGAGAAGAAATAAAAACTTTGAGTTTTGCCGATGGCATTGTAATTCTGTCAGAGACAGCAAAGGACTTGGAAGAGCAGTTGAACGGAATGGACATTGTCTTGAAAGGAGGATATAAGATGAACATCAACAAAAGCAAAACGAGGATAATGGAATGTAGTCTAATTAAGTCGAGTGGCGCTGAGGGAATTAGACTAGGAAATGAGACACTTAAAGTAGTAAAGGAGTTTTGCTATTTGATGGCCGAAGTAGAGAGGATGTAAAATGTAAACTGGCAATGGCAAGGAAAGCATTCCTGAAGAAGAGAAATTTGTTAACATCGAGTATAGATTTAAGTGTCAGGAAGTCGTTTCTGAAAGTATTTGTATGGAGCGTAGCCATGTATGGAAGTGAATCATGGACGATAAATAGTTTGGACAAGAAGAGAATAGAAGCTTTTGAAATGTGGTGCTACAGAAGAATGCTGAAGATTAGATGGGTAAATCACATAACTAATGAGGAGGTATTGAACAGAATTGGGGAGGAGTTTGTGGCACAGCTTGACGAGAAGAAGGGACCGTTTCCTAGGACATGTTCTGAGGCATCAAGGGATCACCAATTTAGCATTGGAGGGCAGCATGGAGGGTAAAAATCGTAGAGGGAGACCAAGAGATGAATACACTAAGCAGATTCAGAAGGATGTAGGTTGCAGTAGCTACTGGGAGATGAAGAAGCTTGCACAGGATAGAGTAGCATGGAGAGCTGCATCAAACCAGTCTCAGGACTGAAGACCACAACAACAATGTTCGCGGTATATCCAACGGGAGCGGCAATCAAATTGGCGATTTTGAAACCTTCATCAGTTATACAAACTTATTGACGGCGGTATAAAAGAAATACGATATGAACGTATAATGACTGTAATTTAAAATGTCCATCTCTTGAAAATGACATCACGGATGTCGCCGCCATTTTGCTTCACATTTAATTCGAGCCTTTTGCGGAAGTTACATACAGTATCACATCTTGCAGGACTGGCACTGGAGTCCGATTAATTTTCTCTCGAATTTGATCCTTCAGTTCCTGGATGGTGTGTGGTGGGTCACGCCTCTGGATCTGAGATTTCAAATGTCCCCAAAGGAAGAAGTTACACGCTGGAAGGGTACTGGATCTTGGAAGCTAGGGACGAGGAAAGGTGTTCTGTAGCGTGCTGATGGAATGACGCGAGGTATGGCATGTGACGCCGTCTCGTTCGAAAAGTGTTTGCAGTTAGAGGAGGATCAGTAGGCTGTCGCCCTAGGAAACTGTTCCCAGTACCAGCATTGCCACGAACGCCTTAGAAAAAGAAAGTCCTGTGATTCCAAATGGTGACTGATACGGTGCACAACACTACTTCTTTGGGACTTTGAAGCGTCTCGTCATGAAGCATTTCAGGATTTTCACATGGCCAGCACCTAAAGTTTCGCTTGTTAACAAAGCCTGAGAGATAAAAGTTGGCCTCATCGCTCATGATCAGATTGTTGCACAGGCCTCGGTAATTTTTCACGGGTTCTAAAAATTCCCGGCAAAAGCGTTTACTAGAGGGCCGCCTGCATTCAGATTTTGCACTGTCTCAATTTTAAATGTTTGGTATTGAAGTTCCTTGTGTAACATTCGCCGTACACTGCGATCCTACATATCAAATTGCACTGTCTCAATTTTAAATGTTTGGTATTGAAGTTCCCTGTGTAACATTCGCCGTACACTGCGATCCTACATATCAAATTGCAGCGCACGCTTGCGTGCAGAACGCCCGGGACTTGCTGAAGGCTCTTGCAAAGTTCTCCGGTGTGCAAAAACGTTTTGCACTTCCACCCCACTTCCTCAAAGTTCTGTACCCACTGTTTAACAGCATGTGCAGACGGGAGAGATTATAAGAGCACGAAATACACTGACGCAAAAAATTTCATCAACAAAAAATGATTAATATGAAGCAATGAAATTTCAGAAATATGATTGTCTAGGTAACATATTTAAGATCACTGCAAGATCACAGGATAACATAAGCGCGAGACAAGCCATTGCAAATGTGAAGTGCTCGTTCATTAACAATCGGTGTAACTGCCACAATGGCGCATGCAAACATGCATGTATTTTGTTGTACACGTGCAGGGTGTAAGTTTGTGGATGGAGTTTCATGACTGTTGCACTTGGTCGGCAATACAGGGATGGTTAATGGAAATGGAAATGGAAATGCCGTTTGGCTAGGGCCTCCCATCGGGTAGACCGTTCGCCTGGTGCAAGTCTTCAGAGCTGACCCCACTTCGGCGACTTGCGTGTCGATGGGGAAGAAATAATGATAAGGACAATACAACACCCAGTCCCTGAGCGAAGAAAATCTCCGACCCAGCCGGGAATCGAAACCGGGCCGTTAGGTATGACATTCCGTCGCGCTGACCACTCAGCTACCAGAGGCAGGGACCGTTAATGCTGTGTGTGGATGACGCTGGAGTCGTCTTCCGATGGTGTCCCATTTGTGCTCGATTGGAGACAAATCTGGTGATCGAGCAGGACAAGACAACATGTCGACACTCTGTAGAGCATATTGGGTTATTAGAGCGGTGTGTGGGCGAGGGGTATCCTGTTGGGAAACACTCCCTGGAACGATGTTTATGAAAGACAGAACAACAGGTCGAATCACCGGACTGACGGACAAAACTGCAGTCAGTGTGCGTGGGTAACTACAAGAGTGCTCCTGTTGTAATACGAAATCGCATCAAACGCCATAGCTCTACGTGTAGGTCCGTTGTGTGTAGAACACAGGCAGATTAGATGCAGGCCCTCAACTGCCTCCTTCTAATCAGTACGCGACCATCACACAGAAAACACGACAGACCTCCACCCTGCGCTCCATTGAGCTTTCCCTTGACACCACTGATACCGCAAATGGTGGAGCTTTGGGGTCAGTGGAATGCACGTTTCAGGGCGATTGTCTCGGAGCTATCCAGTAACCGATCTGTAACAGTCATGTTGTGCCAACTGGTGCTCACTTTGCTGATGCAGATGCAGTACGATGCAACAGAGCAAAAGCCGAACACGATTGTTCTTCGTCTCAGTAGTGCCACGTGGCCGTCAGGAGCCCGTTCCTCTTGCGACAGAACGTTCTCGTGACCACCGCTGACTGCAATCAAATGATTCAAATGGCTCTGAGCACTATGGGACTTAACTTCTGAGTTCATCAGTCCCCTAGAACTACTTAAACCTAACTAACCTAAGGACATCGCACACATCCATGCCCGAGGCAAGATTCGAACCTGCGACCGTAGCGGTCGCGCGGTTCCAGACTGAAGCGCCTAGAACCGCTCGGCCACAACGGCCGGCTGCCAGCAATCGTGTACAGTGGCTATACTCCTGCCAAGTCTTCCTGCAATATCGCAGGAAAAAAAAATACAGTTTATCGTAGCCCTGTTACACGACCTCGTTCAAGCTCAATGAGGTGTTGATAATGGCGTCTTTGGCATCTTAAAGGAATTATTGACTAATGTCAACTCTCCACGCACAATCTTAAAGGTAAATAACACTCACGACCGTTACAGAGTGTATTTGAAGCAAACCTGATTTACATCCTCATTGTGGCTACTCTTATGCGAGCGGTGCGAAATTTGAATAGATATAATCTTTCAGATGCAGAAACATGCCTACCAACCTATGTCCCACAACTCCTTCTTGGTGTTTCTATTTTTTGTTTCGTCAGTGTACATGCGACACGGAAAAGTAACTGTCGTTTTTGTAAACCGTCTTCGCGGCGACAGTGCGTTGTTCGCCGGTCCACGACGCCACCTCGACTCAACATCGATTTCAGGGTCATTGGCAAAGGTTTGTTGTCCACTCCCGTTCCCTGATGCCCGACATAGCAGGCTATTCCCAGGATAGTCAAATCGCCCATTTCAGTGCCGCATCTGTTGTTATGGTGGCAACATACGAGGTGCGACAAAGTAATGAGACTGACGTGGAAAAAAAATGTTTCTTACCGTTTCAGTCAAGTTTAGTGTTGTCTGCTTCAAAGTAGTTCCCTTCTGATTTCGCACACTTTTTCCAGCACTTCTGCCACTGATGGTAACATTTCTGGAACTCATCTTTTGTAATATCCTCCAAGACCCTCGTCACAGCTTTCTGGACATCTTGTGTTGTTTGAACATGGTGTCCCTTGACCGATGTTTTGACTCTTGGAAACAGGAAAACCTCGCATGGAGCGATATCTGATGATTAAGGTGGCTGTGGTAGTACTGAAATTTATTTTGAGGTTAAAAATTGCCGTACTGACACAGCAATATGGGGACCATTTTTGCAAAAATCTTTCTCATACCAGGATCTTCAGTTGTTATTAGACGAACCGTTTGTCGATTGATGCTCAGTTCTGCTGCATCACTGATAATCTTCGATCAGCTCGTACGAGTTCACGCACCCTGGCCAAGATGACATCCGTCCGCGACGTTGATGGTCGTCCACTGCGGTCTTCATCTTTAACACTTGTTCTGCTTTCACTAAACATTTTATGCCAACGAATAACTTGAGCTCTTGACGTAACCTCCTCTCCAAAAGCCTTCTGAAGCTTACCATAAGTTGTCGTCGTGTTTTCACCCAATTTGACGCAAAAGGAAATGGCATACCTTTGCGCAATATTTTGCGGTTCCATTTCCGTGACGAGAGTTACAAACACGTGTTCACGTATTACAGTACATCTCACGACTGAGCAGTTGCATCGATGTGCCGCTTGGTCTAGAAGCAGTTTATAGACCAAGGTCAAAGTTATTGTGTCTACGCAAGCCTGCAGGGTTGCCACATCTTGTAAAGAAAATCAGTCTCATTACTTCATTTTTGCACCTCGTAATTGTGGCAGCCATATTCTACAAATTTACCCAAAAACATTTCAAGACAACTAAGTCGTCTTTCTTTCAAGGATCCCCGTTTAATTTCCCGAGCGTTTCAGTAACACTATAGTATAGACTATATCGAACTGTTGTAGCTCGTCTCTGGCTTCCTTTGATGTCTGTTGTCTCCTATCGCGCCAGTTCTGTGCTCTCGTTTGCTGTTGTGGTGCTGAGCTGTTTCAAGGAAATTGTCTCTCGAATTGGTCCTGCACCTGCATACATATCTTCTGCGTCGCTCTGACCACACTTTTTCAGAGCAGTGGATGCAGCTATATAGTGACACGACACATCATTATAAGGTGGCTATGGTCCACACAATATGGAAAACATTATTTTGTCTTTTTGTAATTGCTCCTCCTTATATTCGACGAGAAATAGTAAGCAGAAAGGAAAACTCCGAAGCAGTAACACCTAATGGTCATATTTTGTCTGATTACCAGCCAGCACGAACAAGTTCAGGTTTGGAAACTAGACGATTCATGACAGGATCGCTAAAGTTGATACTGAGACAACTGAGAGCAGATGATGCATGATAACTTTTCCGCGAGGACTATAGCAGGTTGAATAATTATTTCTGCCTACCTCGGGCGGCCTTGCTAAGCACTGCAATATAAATTTTAGGGCTTTGGAAGAAACCTCGAGTAACGGCTCACACACTCTGAGTGACATGTCCTGACACAGGCCACATGCGATTTCATCTTATATACACTCCTGGAAATGGAAAAAAGAACACATTGACACCGGTGTGTCAGACCCACCATACTTGCTCCGGACACTGCGAGAGGGCTGTACAAGCAATGATCACACGCACGGCACAGCGGACACACCAGGAACCGCGGTGTTGGCCGTCGAATGGCGCTAGCTGCGCAGCATTTGTGCACCGCCGCCGTCAGTGTCAGCCAGTTTGCCGTGGCATACGGAGCTCCATCGCAGTTTTTAGCACTGGTAGCATGCCGCGACAGCGTGGACGTGAACCGTATGTGCAGTTGACGGGCTTTGAGCGAGGACGTATAGTGGGCATGCGGGAGGCCGGGTGGACGTACCGCCGAATTGCTCAACACGTGGGGCGTGAGGTCTCCACAGTACATCGATGTTGTCGCCAGTGGTCGGCGGAAGGTGCACGTGCCCGTCGACCTGGGACCGGACCGCAGTGACGCACGGATGCACGCCAAGACCGTAGGATCCTACGCAGTGCCGTAGAGGACCGCACCGCCACTTCCCAGCAAATTAGGGTCACTGTTACTTCTGGGGTATCGGCGAGGACCATTCGCAACCGTCTCCATGAAGCTGGGCTACGGTCCCGCACACCGTTAGGCCGTCTTCCGCTCACGCCCCAACATCGTGCAGCCCGCCTCCAGTGTTGTCGCGACAGGCGTGAATGGAGGGACGAATGGAGACGTGTCGTCTTCAGCGATGAGAGTCGCTTCTGCCTTCGTGCCAATGATGGTCGTATGCGTGTTTGGCGCCGTGCAGGTGAGCGCCACAATCAGGACTGCATACGACCGAGGCACACAGGGCCAACACCCGGCATCATGGTGTGGGGAGCGATCTCCTACACTGGCCGTACACCTCTGGTGATCGTCGAGGGGACACTGAATAGTGTACGATACATCCAAACCGTCATCGAACCCATCGTTCTACCATTCCTAGACCGGCAAGGGAACTTGCTGTTCCAACAGGACAATGCACGTCCGCATGTATCCCGTGCCACCCAACGTGCTCTAGAAGGTGTAAGTCAACTACCCTGGCCAGCAAGATCTCCGGATCTGTCCCCCATTGAGCATGTTTGGGACTGGATGAAGCGTCGTCTCACGCGGTCTGCACGTCCAGCATGAACGCTGGTCCAACTGAGGCGCCAGGTGGAAATGGCATGGCAAGCCGTTCCACAGGACTACATCCAGCATCTCTACGATTGTCTCCATGGGAGAATAGCAGCCTGCATTGCTGCGAAAGGTGGATATACACTGTACTAGTGCCGACATTGTGCATGCTCTGTTGCCTGTGTCTATGTGCCTGTGGTTCTGTCAGTGTGATCATGTGATGTATCTGACCCCAGGAATGTGTCAATAAAGTTTCCCCTTCGTGGGACAATGAATTCACTGTGTTCTTATTTCAATTTCCAGGAGTGTATATGTCCAACTGGATAATAATTTCTGCTTTGCTCAAAGTCAATATAACTACGTTTTGCGTTGAAATATTTAGGCTATGTCAGCCATATCGTTATGGAAGAAACACACGTGTACATTATTTGAATGTAAAGACATTTTAAATGCCTTGCCACCTAGTTCATTATTTGCAGTCTACATTGTGTAAAATTATTAGTGACAACATTCATTATATATATATATATATATATATATATATATATATATATATATATATATATATATGTGTGTGTGTGTGTGTGTGTGTGTGTGTGTGTGTGTGTGTGTTTATGTGAAGCGTAAATGTACGTAAATCAATGAAAAAAATCATACCAGGGCAAAATACAAAACTACTAGAATTTCAAGCAAATTAGCACACTAACGAAAATGGATAATCGGTGAAACTTAGGTGTGTCCATTTCTGGCTGGTAGTCTTCTAATTTGTTTGTTTGGTGCATCTGTAAACTATTTTCCTTTGTTAAACAAAATCAGCCTTTCCAGACCCCAACTGCACAAAATCGGCATGGCCCCTTTTGCAACAGGCACCTTAAGGCCGCCCATTTGGTTCGAATTCTGCTATATGTACTTTAGTGAACGATTTTGAGTAACCCACGTTTATCCAAATAGAACAGAGCTCATTTGTCACTTGAAGTAGGCAGTGAATTCATCGTCGGCAAAAATTTAATTCTGGAGGCCACTACGTCGTCCTGTTCAAGTTAAAATTTTCTACAGTCATTTTGACGCTTGTAGTTAAATCCTATATCGCTTAATATGCGTATCATAGATCCAGCGGATCCAGTAAAATTTACGTTTTCAATTAACTTTTTTGTCAGTTTTTCTGATATTGTGAAGTCGCCGTTGTCGTAAAATTCATAGACTGTCCACCTGAGAACGTTTAGTTTGGTTAAGACTTTAGTTACTCAATATTTTTCCTTGGAGAACTGAACGTTTGAGATTTTCCTCCACGACACACGCACCGGATAGTTCTTAAAAAACATCCTGTAGAGCACAAACATCCTGTAGAGTAGCGATGTTTTATTCTTACAACGGTTCTTTTTCTCGGTAACATATCATTCATTGCATTTCTTGATACCATCGCTATTTCTTGATACCAGCGCTACCTTCTGCAAATCTTTCTTAATGTGCCTGAATGTCAATCCTAACACTTCGCCACCACTATCTACAATATGCTTTAAATATTTGTAGACTCTGTGGTTTATGGATTTGCTTTGCCGCCGGAAGTGAGTTGCCTTTTCCTGTCGCATTCTTCCTGCTGTCAAAGTACGTCTTGCAGGAGTTGTTTGGAATCCGACTCACATAGGCACAGGGCAAATCTCTCTTTCTCCTGCTTTTCCGCTTCCCAGTTACACAAACACTACGAATCAATAAATACGTAGGTTGGAACTTAAATAGTGGCAACACTGCTGTGGAGACACTATGCAACGGGATCTGCTATTGTCGCTGATAGCACACCATGTTATCTACCTCACCTCCGAGCAAGTGGACTCGCCCGTCCCACGTCAGCGGCGTGCGCACAATGGAGGGAAACACGGTCACCTGCGAGCGAGCTGTCCAACGTAACGGTGTCACTATGTTTTCGAAACAGGAACAACGGAGTTGGATCAAGATTGAATGTGCCAGAGGTCCTACAGCACGACAGTGTAATCACGGTCTTCATGAGGCGTACGGGGAATCGGCATAGCCGTACAGAACAGTGGCACGTTGCGTAAATGCCTTCAACGAAGGTCGGCAAACTGTGGCAGACATGCATCAGGCACGTCGTCTCAGCGTCTCTGAAGGAGTAGTGCACGCTGTTGCCGCGTTAGTAGCCAGTGATCGACGCCATACGATTCGTGAGCTCCCCCACGAAACCGGATTAGCGCATACGACTGTGCTCAGCATCCTGAAGGAACGCCTTGGCATGCGATAAATTGCATCACAGTGGGTTCCGCATGACTTGACGGAAATGCAGAAATGGATGAGTTACGATGCTGCTCAGACGCACTTGGAACGCTATGAGAGCGAAGGAGAGGCTTTCTTACGCCGTATCGTAGCACTGGATGACACATGGGCCACATCATACGAGCCAAAACTGCAATGCCAATCCAACGAATGGCGTCATTATGGGTCGCCGCGAAAGTCGAAAGTGCGCCAGTGCCCCAGTATGGTGAAAGTTATGGTGATTCTCGTGTACGACTGTGATGTTAACCTAACGCATTACGTTCCTCCACGGCACACCGTCAATCCACAGTATTACTGTTCGTTTTTGGAGCATCACGGCGACACTTTCTGCGCAACCCACCCATCACTTTGCACGAAAATGCCTGGGCGCATACAACGCACGCAGTGGCTGCTCTGTTCGGTCGGTAGACTAGGAAGTGCTGCACCATCCACCATACTCCCCGGACTTAAGTCCTTGTGACTCTGATTTGATTCCGAAGATGAAGGAACCACTTCGTGGCATTCGCTTCAGAACTGTTCCAGAGATACGACAGGCAGTAGACTGCTCCATTCGCACTATCGACAGATCAGGCTCTGCTAACGGTACACTACGCCTTCCACAACGCTGGTAACGGGTGCTACACAACGTTGGTGACTACTTTGAAGGATAGTAACAGGTGCAAACATTTAACTTTTTTGTATCGGTTGTGAATAAATAGCTGCCACTATTTAAGTTCCAACCCTCGTAAATTGTACAATTAATACGACAAGTTACACTTTTTTTACTTTGAGTCAAACTGCCGAAAATAATAACTCAATAAGGAGATGAACAGCAACAAAAGCAAAACGAGGATAGTGGAATGTAGTCGAATTAAATCAGGTGATGCTGCGGGAATTAGATTAGGAAATGAGACACTTAAAGTAGTAAATGAGTTTTGATGTTTGGGGAGCAAAATAACTGAAGATGGTCGAAGTAGGGAGGATATAAAATGTAGACTGGCAATGTGAAGGAAAGCGTTTCTGAAGAAGGGAAAGTTGTTAACATCGAGAATAGATTTAAATGTCAGGAAGTCGTTTCTGAAAGTATTTGTATGGAGTGCAGCCATGTATGGAAGTGAAACATGGACGATAAACAGTTTGGACAAGAAGAGAATAGAAGCTTTCAAAATGTGGTGCTACAGAAGAATGCTGAAGAGTAGATGGGTAGATCACATAACTAATGAGGAGGTATTGAATAGAATTGGAGAGAAGAGAAATTTGTGGCAGAACTTGACTAGAAGAAGGGATCAGTTGGTAGGACATGTTCTGAGGCATCAAGGGATCACCAATTTAGTATTGGAGGGCAGCGTAGAGGGATGCCAAGAGATGAATACATTAAACAGATTCAGAAGGACGTAGGTTCAAAAAATGGTTCCAATGGCTCTGAGCACTATGGGACTCAACATCTGAGGTCATAAGTCCCCTAGAACTTAGAACTACTTAAACCGAACTAACCTAAGGACATCACACACATCCATGCCCGAGGCAGGATTCGAACCTGTGACCGTAGCGGTCACGCGGTTCCAGGCTGTAGCGCCTAGAACCGCTCGGCCACCCCGGCCGGCAGGACGTAGGTTGCAGTAGGTACTGGGAGATGAAGAAGCTTGCACAGGATAGAGCAGCATGGAGAGATGCATCAAACCAGTCTCTGGACTGAAGACCACACAACAACAACAAGGAATGGAAAATAAGAACTCCGTGAAAATATTCACACCGTATGGCTACTGACACTCGACCTATGCAAGTAAGGACGCTCAGCGTTGCCATTTTTCGAATTTTAGAGAGAGCGCGTTACGCTAGACTAGAGACATGTGTGGCGTCAGCGCGGTTGCTGTCACTCACTATTACGCCTGGGCAGAGCTATACTTGTATAGAAGTTTGTTCTTGTGAATTGGGCAATGAGAGTAATGGAACTGCGGCATGTTTTTACAGAAGACGATCCTGGACAGCATCCACGGCGACGACCCTTCTTTCTCGGGGGACGGCTACAGCAGCCTGGCCATCATCTACGCCGTGCTGTCGTTGTCCAACTGGTTAACGCCGTCCATCATCAGCGTTACGGGGCCCAGGTTCGCCATGGATGTGGGCGCCCTCACCTACGGGTTGGTAGCTCTCTCTCTCTCTCTCTCTCTCTCTCTCTCTCTCTCTCTCTCTGTGTGTGTGTGTGTGTGTGTGTGTGTGTGTGTGTGTGTGTGTGTGTGTGTGTATGTGTGTGTGTGCTTCTTTCCTGTGGAAGATATGTTAGCAGCAACTACTTGTCATCCAGAGCAGGAGAAATGTTGGGTTGTTGGGTTGTTTTGGGGGGAGGAGACCAGACAGCGAGGTCACCGGTCTCATCGGATTAGGGAAGGAAGTCGGCCGTGCCCTTTCAAAGGAACCATCCCAGCATTTGCCTGGAGCGACTTAGGGAAAACACGGAAAACCCAAATACGGATGGCCGGACGCGGGATTGAACCGTCGTCCTCCCGAATGCGAGTCCAGTGTGCTAGCCACTGCGCCACCTCGCTCGCTCAGGAGAAAGGCCTCTCTAAGACTTTACAATGCGTCAATGTGTTATTGTCTTCAGCTGTAGGAACGAGATGGGCCGTGCTGTTCAATTTTGAGAATCAGTTCACTGGCGGCCGATCTTTTTTCGAGTACGTCCATTTTTACTCATTCACCGTTTCTTTTTTATCTAATTGCGTAATGCTGTATAGGTTTTAAAAAGTGAAAATGGAATATTACCAGTACTGTATCCAGTAACAGTAGCCTAGTGTCATGTGTGTTAGGAGGGAGGCAAGGCAATTAATGTTAGTTTCTAGGCGAATGGCGAAATAGTTTTGAGATTTTCCGACAAATGGCTCTGGGAACACATGCTACTGTCACTATCACTATATCCATTACATGTTCCGCCTTAGTTCAGACTGATACTTAACTGGTACTCGACTATGGACTGGTTTTGTCTTTTGTGACTTGGTACGACGCGAGTCCTCTTTCGTTTGTTGTTCGTTGGGAACTGTGGACGGATGAGCAGCTGCGCCCCTCCCCCCCCCTCCCCCCGCTCCATAAAATTTGAAACGAGATTCGTCCGGTCCGACCAGGCAACGTGTTTCCAGTCATAATCAGTCCACTGTCGGTGTTGACGAGCCCATGCGAGGCGTAAAGCTTTGTGTCGTGCAGTCGCCAAGGATACACGAGTGGGCCTTCAACTCCGAAAGCCCATATCGACGCTGTTTCGTTGAAACACCTGTTGATGGCCCAGCACTGAAAACTGCAGCAATTTGAGGAAAGGTTGAACTTCTGTCACGTTGAACGATTCTCTTCAGTCGTCGTTGGACCCGCTCTTGTAGGATCTTTTTCCAGCCACAGCGATGTCGGAGATTTGATGTTTTACCGTATTTCTGATTTTCACGGTACACTCGTGAAATGGTCGTACGGGAAAATCCCCGCTTCATCGCTACCTCGGAGATGCTGTGTTCCATCCTCGTGGGCAGACTGCAACACTACGTTCTAACTCAGTTAAGACTTGATAACCTGCTATTGTAGCAGCAGTAACCGATCTAACAACTGCACCAGACACTTGTTGTTTTATATAGGCGTTGCCGATCGCAGCGCCGTATTCTGTCTGTTTACATGTGTCTGTATTTGAATACATATGCCTATACCAGTTTTTTTGGCGTCTCCCACGCGACCCCGTGGCCAGGAAAACCCATAGATGAGGCTTCCGCCACCAACCTAACACCGGTAGCTTTCACACAAGGGGAGCAAACTTCTTTGCCTACCTGAAAACTACAAAGGTTGGCCATTCTGTACGACTACCACTGATTTTCTGCAGCAGACTGAACCACCGTATAGCAAAATGAAACACACCCACATTCATTCACTCACGCAAGCCAAAGAGTTCTGTATCACTGGAAAGCAAATAAAATGATGATGCAAGTGGACTACATAACTCTTTCACCAGTTCACTCAAGATCTATTGTTGCAGGTCAATAGCACAAGCGGCTCTGAGGTACTAGATATCGACCCATGCTGCAACACGCATAGTAGTAAGTGGTGTAGACTCTACGGCCGGCAACGCAGCAAGTTGATCACGCATATGGCGAATACTATGCTCGGAAACGTTACGCCACGCCTGTTCGACCGGTTTGCGTAGTTCTGTAAGAGTTGTTGGTTGAAGAGTCACACGAATCACTTCTCGTCCCATCATATCCCACCTGTGCTCGATTGAAGTCGAGTCTGGAGATCGTGCTGGCCAGGACGCTGTTGCAACTCTTGTAAAGGACGTTGAGCTTCACAGGCAATGCGTGGGCGAGCATTATCCTGTTGGAACAACAAATGTTCAAATGTGTGTGAAATCTTATGGGACTTAACTGCTAAGGTCATCAGTCCCTAAGCTTACACACTACTTAACCTAAATTATCCTAAGGACAAACACACACCCATGCCCGAGGGAGGACTTGAACCTCTGCCGGGACCAGCTGGAATAACACATCACCTTCCCGTTGCAGGAACGGCAAAAGAATTGTCCCGACAACATTCTGCATGTATCAAACGCTGGTTAGCATCACCTCCAGATACATCAAAGGTGAATTAGAGCAAAAGAATTGTCCCGACAACATTCTGCATGTATCGAACGCTGGTTAGCATCACCTCCAGATACACCAAAGGTGAATTAGAGTTGTAGCTTGTCGCACCTCAGACCTTAAGACCTCGGGAGGGGCCAGTGTGTCTTGGACGAATGCACTATACGAGACAGCGCTCACCAGGTCTACATCGTACGCCCAAACGACTAAGACTTGCGTGCAGGCAGAATCTGCTTTCATCGATGAAGAACACGACGTGCCATTCCATATTGCTGTTGGTCCTCTAACGACGCCAGTTGAGTCGCGCACGTCGATGCTGTAACGTGAGTGGAAGAAGAGCTACAGGTGCTGTGTCGTCCGAACAAGGCACAGCCAGGGCAAGAGCCCCACAGGCGCAAAGAGCTTGTGCCAGTGCCATAGAAACCCGCCACTTGCGCGAGTTCCACCAGCGCCAAGGGCGGCGTTGAGGCTGAAGATATCGGCTTCGCCTCGGCCAACTGCCTGCCGAGTACAATTCGTCAATTACAGGACGACAACGGACAGAAACCTGCGCGGAAGGTGGAAGAGCAGCTCTCGCCCACTTGGGCACAGATTATCGTCCAGCGCTGACTTAGACAGGGAATGTCGTTAGTGAACTCTTAGAAGTGGACAGACAGTTGCTGTAAATAGCATTTGCTGTGTACTGTTTACCTACGATTATTTACACTTAGCCAATGACGGCCTTTTTGTGTTATATTACACGCAGTGTTGCAGACTTCATAATTCGACAAGTCACAAAGATAAGTAAACCATTTTGATTCAATTGTGCAACTTTGTTACTAATTTATTGAAGTGTTGTAGACCCTTCGTTCTACTATCCTGTTACCTGACCATGGGGCATAGCTGTGCGATATGGCAGGGAGAAATTGTCTTAGCAGTGTATTGTGCCGCGCAGAGTGGCCGCGAGGTTTGAGGCGCCATGTCACGGATTGCGCGGCCCCTACCGCCGGAGGTTCGAGTCCTCCCTCGGGCATGGGTGCTGAAACTTCCCCTTTGTATGTAAAGAAAGACTGTGCCGGTAAATTTCTGCGTTATTTGATACTGAAACAGCTGAGTAAAACTAAAAGTACTTGACAGTTTTTTCTTTACTTATTCTGATAATCACTAAACTGACACAGAATATTTTTAGCACAACGCAATTTGACTTTCAATAATCCCTACAAAAGAATAGCACTGACTAACAATAACCTATACGCTTCATGAATCACTTACCTCACAAAAACCTTCGTTTCTCGAACTACTGCAATACAGTGAGCGTCAATACTGCCAGTTAAATAAAAGATTCTAACTACTGAATGCACTAACTACTGATAGGCATATAGTTAGCAAATGAAAGATTTTGATTGAGAACAAACAATGTATTTAGCTTAATAGTGTTCAAAAGTCATTATATATATATATATATATATATATATATATATATATATATATATATATATATATATATATATCAGTTCATGACATCCAGTCTTACAAATTTCCTTTTTCCGACGGACACACGTCCAGATTGTTCGCTCATAGTAACCTCTCAAAACTCTGGCATCTCTCTCCCCACATCCACCACTGCTGGCGGCTCACATCCAACTGCCCAACACTACAATAGCGAATAATCCAACAATGCAAACCAGCCCCAGACTGCACACAGCGCACTCAGCGATTTTCATACAGAGCGCTACGTGGCCTTACCAACACAAAAACCTAAACAGCCTACTTGCAGTGTGTGTGTGTGTGTGTGTGTGTGTTATTCTTAGGATAAGTTAGTGTAAGTAGTGTTTAAGTGTAGGCACCGATGACCTCAGCAGTTTGGTCCCTTAGGTATTCACACACATTTGATTTGAACAGTTTATTGTATCAGAAGCCATTTCACGAACTCACAATCTCGGCCTAACGTAACGAGAGTGGCAGCTCGGCCTCCACAGCAGTAGCGACGAGGCCTTTCCAAAACTGACGGCGAGGGTCTACAAAAAGAGATGTGCATGGCTGTAATCCCACTGCTAATGATCAGTTCACAACAATTTGTGTTGACAAGTCTGGGCTCAGAAGTCCTCTTATATGTGTTGTGGTAGTTGCAGGATATGCCATTGCTGCCCTCACAATACGACGATATGAATGTTCATGTGACCATTGAGACCAGTATCATTACACAATTGAAGCAAAAAAAAAAAAAAAAAAATGGTTCAAATGGCTCTGAGCACTATGCGACTTAACTTCTGAGGTCATCAGTCCCCTAGAACATAGAACTACTTAAACCTAACTAACCTAAGGACATCACACACATCCACTCCCGAGGCAGCATTCGAACCTGCGGCCGTAGCGGTCGCGCTGTTCCACACTGTAGCGCCTAGAACCGCTCGGCCACTCCGGCCGGCCAATTGAAGCAGCAGGTCCAACTTCGGGGGTAATTCTCCGAAGGCACCATCCCTCCAATGAAAGGCCACAATTTGACCCGTTCCAAACTCGCTCTGTTGGCTGTAGGAAATACGAGTGCGTCACTGTGGCATGCTTGCCTGCTTGCTTCACACGTTTGCACCACACTAGGCCTTCTGCCTGCTAGCATTCCCTATTAAATAGTAAACAAAGATGGCACTCTGGTAGCTATGCTACTACGCTATCCGTTGGCGGACGACGTTGAAAACATGATCAGTATATCTACTATCCTATAGGTGGCATACGCCGTCATCGGATCAAAATTTCCAGGTTTACTAATTTTTTTTCTGGCAGCTTAGATCAGGCAAGAAGAGAAAACAAGCTTTTCGTATCTGGCGTTACAGAAGAATGCTGAAGCTCAGTAGATATGATAACCAATGAGGCGGAACTGAATCGAACTGAGGAAAAAAGAAATACATAGCACAACCAGACTAGAAGACCACAACAGCTACAAGTTTGCCGCACATTTGTAATACTTTTCCTGATACACGATGTTCCAATAGTAGAACCGCAGGCGACTCCAGCCTTTGCTATTGACAAGGGATTCCAGATAGATTCCGTATTTCTGGATTTCCGGAAGGCATCTGACACTGTACCACACAAGCGGCTCGCATTGAAATTGCGTGCTTATGGAATATCGTCTCAGTTATCTGACTGGCTTTGCGATTTCCTCTCAGAGAGGTCACAGTTCGTAGTAACTGACGGAAAGTCATCGAGTAAAACAGAAGGGATTTCTGGCGTTCCCCAAAGTAGTGTTATAGGCCCTTTGCTGTTCCTTATCTATATAAATGATTTGGGAGACAATGTGAGCAGCCGTCTTCGGTTGTTTGCAGATGACGCTGCCGTTTATCGACTAATAAAGTCATCAGAAGATCAAAACAAACTGCAAAACGATTTAGAAAGCCGACCATGGTGGCCGAGCGGTTCTAGGCACTGCAGTCTGGAACCGCGCGACTGCTACGGTCGCAGGTTCGAATCCTGCCTCGGGGATGGATGTGTGTGATGTCGCTAGGTTAGTTAGGTTAAGTAGTTCTAAGTTCTACGGGACTGATGACTTCAGAAGTTAAGTCACATATTGCTCAGAGCCATTAGAACCATTTGATTTAGAAAAAACATCTGAATGGTGCGAAAAGTGGCAGTTGACCCTGAATAACGAAAAGTGTGAGGTCATTAATGTGAGTGCAAAAAGGAACTCAAACTTCGGTTACACGATAAATGAGTCTAATCTAAAAGCCGTAAATTCAACTAAATACCTAGGTATTACACTTACGAAAAACTTAAATTGGAAGGAACACACAGAAAATGTTGTGGGGAAGGCTAACCAAAGACTGCGTTTTGTTGGTAGGACACACTACTAATGAGACCGCCTACGCTACGCTTGTCCGTCCTATTTTAGAATACTGCTGCGCGGTGTGGGATCCTTACCAGATAGGACTGACGGAGTACGTCGAAAAAGTTCAAAGAAATATTATCGCGAAATATGGGAGAGAGTGTCACAGAAATGATACAGGATTTGGGCTGGAAATCGTTAAAAGAAAGGCGTTTTTCGTTGCAACGGAATCTTCTCACGAAATTACAATCACCAACTTTCTCCTCCGAATGCGAAAATATTTTGTTGTCGTACGGAAACATATAGGTGTTCATTCTTTCCGCGCGCTATACGAGATTGGAATAATAGAGAATTGTGAAGGCGGTTCGATGAACCCTCTGCCAGGTACTTAAATGTGATTTGCAGAGTATCCATATAGATGTAGATGTACCTAAATCTCTGCTCCATTAATCCATGCAGAGGCGTGATAGGACTCTCCTTTAACCATGTGGCCAAGTGTTCCATCTGATGTGACTGAGTAGAGCGGACACCTGGAGAGTGTATAGTTTTGTGGCTGTCACAGGCTGTTCATCGCGTCGTTCTTGGCCGAGAGCACGTGGCTGTTGTACGCTGCTTCTGCACTGGTGGGCTTCGGCGCTGCCCTCCTCTGGACGGGCCAGGGCGCCTACCTGGCCCAGAACTCCGACCCGGACACCGTCTCCAGGAACTCGGCCGTCTTCTGGGCGCTGCTGCAGTGCAGGTGGGTACACGTCTCCCAGCTTCCATATTCCTTCAGCCATATCTACATCTCTACAGTGCCATAGGGCTCAACCGACCAGTTCCATCTTCTCTACTTTGTACTAGTCCATTTTTCAATGATGCGCGCGAAAAAATACTGACGGCCGTCCTGTAAACGCTATCTGGTCAAAAGTGGCCGGTCACCCCTACGTATCACATGATATCTTGCGAACCATGGATGAAGGGTATCAGACGGATGCCATATTCCTTGACCTCCGGAAAGCGTTTGACTCGGCGCCCCTCTGCAGACTCCTAACTAAGGTACGAGCATATAGGATTGGTTCCCAAATATGTGGGTGGCTCGAAGATTTCTTAAGTAATAGAACCCAGTCCGTTGTCCTCGATGGTGAATATTCATCGGAGGTGAGGGTATCATCTGGAGTGCCCCAGGGAAGTGTGGTAGCTCCGCTGTTGTTTTCTATCTACATAAATGATCTTTTGGATAAGGTAGATAGCAATGTGCGGCTGTTTGCTGACGATGCTGTGGTGTACGGGAAGGTGTCGTCGTTGAGTGACTGTAGGAGGATATAAGATGACTTGGACAGGATTTCTGATCGGTGTAAAGAATGGCAGCTAACTCTAAATATAGATAAATGTAAATTAATGCACATGAATAGGAAAAAGAATCCTGTAATGTTTGAATACCCAAATCGTAGGGTAGCGCTTGACACAGTCACGTCGATTAAATATTTGGGCGTAACATTGCAGAGCGATATGAAGTGGGACAAGCATGTAATGGCAGTTGTGGGGAAGGCGGATAGTCGTCTTCGGTTCATTGGTAGAATTTTGGGGAGATGTGGTTCACCTGTAAAGGAGACCGCTTATAAAACACTAATACGACCTATTCTTGAGCACTGCTCGAGCGTATGGGATCCCTATCAGGTCGGATTGAGGGAGGACATAGAAGCAATTCAGAGGCGGGCTACTAGATTTGTTACTGGTAGGTTTGATCATCACGCGAGTGTTACGGAAATGCTTCAGGAACTCTGGTGGGAGTCTCTGGAGGAAAGGAGGCGTTGTTTTCGTGAATCGCTACTAAGGAAATTTAGAGAACCAGCATTTGAGGCTGACTGTAGTACAATTTTACTGCCGCCAACTTACATTTCGCGGAAAGACCACAGAGATAAGATAAGAGAGATTAGGGCTCGTACAGAGGCATATAGGCAGTCATTTTTCCCTCATTCTGTTTGGGAGTGGAACAGGGAGAGCAGATGCTAGTTGTGGTACGAGGTAACCTCCGCCACGCACCATATGGTGGATTGCGGAGTATGCATGTAGATGTAGATGTAATGCGTGAAACGCCTTGTTAAATCCGCAGGACATAACAGGTAGTTGGAATTGTGGAAAGGGGCCAAAAATGAACGGCTGTCAGTTACACTCGAACACACATAACTTTATTTAGTTGCCCAAACATTACAGCGCAATTTTCCGAGATTGACTATCGACTGAATATGTCACACAATCTTATGCCTTAAGGGGACAACCTCTTTAATTTTAAAAACGGCTGAAGGCCCATGATTTAAAACACAACTACAATAAATTTTCTGAAGGCAGAAAGCCCAAGGTTTTATCCTTAAATAATATTTCAAATCAGGCTGAAGGCCCAAACAATCTAAGACTTGACAAGTAAGGAATTTTAATTTAAAAACACAACTACAATGAATTTTCAAAAGGCAGAAGGCCCAAACTTACTTTAAATGAGGCTTAAGGCTCAAACAATGCAAGAATTGGCAAGTAAAGAAACTTTCAATTTTAAAACGGCTGAAGGCCCATTATTTTACCCAAGTAAAAGCATACAATTTCAAACCATCGGCTATGAGCCATTAAAATACACATTCAAACACTAATAAGAAAAGGCAGTACAGCCAATTGCGCTCAGAAGTTTCCGGGGGTCGGTGTGCACTTGAAATATTAAGGTTCGCTTAGGGGAGACAGGTAGTTGGCCCAACTATACCCGATCCGACGGCAACCCAACCAAGAGATAGTCAAAGGACCCACCAACAAGACGATTCGCTTTCCACCCGACTAGTACATATGGAACTCCAAAGCCGAAACGTAAAAGGCGTAGCCGCCCACAGCCAAGTAAGCATAAGCTGTCAAAACTACACACACGTGTTGGACAGCGACAACACGGTGAGGAAAGGACACTGTCTAAATTTTACGTCAGCGGCCAGGGCAGGTAACCGGAACACTGACGGCCATAAGGCAGAAAATTCCGCTGGTGCACTTGGACTTCAAATAACCAAAATACAGTTAAACTCCACCGGATGGTGGCCAAACTTCGCCATCTCGAATACTCGCTGTTGCTCACGGGAATACCCCCAAGAGCCAATCATGAAAACCAACGGCACAATGTGAACAGGCTGGCGTCGGTAATTAAATCACGTCCCAACTTTGATGTCCTAGGTAGGTGAGCCACGAATTTCGTAGCAATCGGAACAGCTCCCACACACTTCGACACAGCGTAGAGATCGCCAGCGGGCCCGGCCCACCGCGCCACGCAGAGATTTCCTGGTTGATCCACACCAACCGACTGCCGCACACCGGCTAGCAGGAAACTATAAGCATCAGACCAAAGACAGTACAAGGAGCGAATATCGATACACAGCGCTGCTGCCACACGTAGAAAGAGGAAGAACGACAGCATAGCCGCAGAAACCGCGGGAAACCAACGCAGAGCAACAGTCAAGGGTTAAACCATTGCGTAAGCCGGGGCCAGCACGGCTTAATGCGGAACTGACCAGTAGATGTCAAGAGGACCCGCCAGTTTAAAAGGGGGTGGTGGAGGTGGTTAGTGTTTAACGTTCCGTCGACAACGAGGTCATTAGAGACGGAGCGCAAGCTCGGGTTAGGGAAGGATTGGGAAGGAAATCGGCCGTGCCCTTTCAAAGGAACCATCCCGGCATTTGCCTGAAACGATTTAGGGAAATCACGGAAAACCTAAATCAGGATGGCCGGAGACGGGATTGAACCGCCGTCCTCCAGAAAGCGAGTCCAGTGTGCTAACCACTGCGCCACCTCGCTCGGTATTAAAAGGGGATGGAGCAGTAATAGAAGTGTCAACCAGGGGAACTGCGAAAGTGGACTAGTCTTTGGCTGTCATTCGTGTAACAAATCCATTACGGATATTTCAACACAGTGACAGTGGGAAGGGAGTTAAAACGAACAGAATACAGAATACAGTGGCCAAACGGATCCTGCTAAGCCACATATTTCTGCAGTCATTGATAAACGACGCTTGAGGTGATGTAAAGAGAGACGCCATTGGACAGTGGATGACTGCAAACAAGTGATTAATCGCGCTGTACCCTGTGGCAACCCGATGGAAGGGATTGGGCTTGGCGAAAACCTCGAGAAAGTTACATGCCATCACATTTGATGCGAAGATTGAAATACGGATGAGTGGTGGTACAGTATGGATGTGTTTTTCGTGGTTAGATCATTGAATTATTATATTCGAAAAAGAATTCTTTCTATTTTGTGTGGCGCTCTTTAGTGGTAATTTAAAAATAAATTTTGATAAGAGGAAATTAAATGAAACAACAAATTTACTGTTACCAGTCACCGTGTACAATAATAACGTCATTCCAAATTATGTCAAGATTGACATCAAAACTAACACGGCAACTGCAAAGAAACCACTGGAAAACGCACGAAAAAAACGGCGACTGGTAACAGTAAACTTGTTGCTTCATTTAATGTCAATAACAGTCACGGTAAAGCCTAACCTAAAATGTTCGCATTTAAAGAGGAAACTAATTGGAGTGCCATTAATTAAAAGAATCAGCTAAGTAAAAGAAATGAAAAGGTTAAATTATCGCACGGTACAGATAAAATTAGCACTAAAGGAGAGAAAATTAATTATTCAGGATTTGCCTAACCTACTTTGATACCGTGGAGTATACAGACCGAGCACATCGTTTCTTGGCCATTTGCCGATCATTATTATTACGCGTTCTGCACAGAAGTGCTGCCCGGAAACTGCATTTACAGATCTGCTTAACAGATCTCAGTGACGCACGAGTGGCTGCTAAAAATTCTAACATGGAAGATGTTCGGCAGCAGCTAGCAAACGATATGTCGGCAGCGCTGCAATTTTCCTAGCTGAAACATAGCAAAGTTGGCGGACAAGGTTAATGTTGTTGAAATGAAACAACGATGAACAATAACAAATATTGATGTATTGACGATACTTTAACGTAGTAAATACAAACATCAAAACAGATTTTGCATCACCCTGGTTCCCAGAACTGCAGAAGAGAGACGCTGACTATGGATATTGTATCACAGACACAGCCCCTTTGAGCAGCGCCTATTAGACGGAGGGGTACGACAGCCGATCAGTTCCAGTCATTCCACCTGGAAGGAGGTACACGGATCGTATTGTCTGTAGTTCAACCATGCCTAGACGGCCAATACTGCACTTCGATCGCGTCCGTATTGTTACTTTATGCCAGGAAGGGCTCTCAACAAGGGAAATGCCCAAGGGTGTCGGAGTGAACCAGAGCGATGTTGTTCGGACGTGGAGGTGATACAGAGAGACAGGAACTGTCGATGACATGTCTCGCTCAGGCCGCCCAAGGGCTACTACAGCGCTGGATGACCGCTACCTAATGTTCAAATGTGTGTCAAATCTGGGACTTAACTGCTAAGGTCATCAGTCCCTAAGCTTACACACTACTTAACCTAAATTATACTAAGGACAAATACACACACCAATGCCTGAGGGAGGACTCGAACCTCCGCCGGGACCAGCCGCACAGTCCATGATGCAGCGCCTTAGACTGCTAGGCTAATCCCGCGCGGACCGCTACCTACGGATTGTGGCTCGGAGGAACCCTGACAGCAACGCCACCATGTTGAATAATGTTTTTCGTGCACCCACAGGACGTCGTGTTAAGACTTAAACTATGCGCAATGGGCTGCATGATGCGCAACTTCACTCTCGACGTCCATGGCGAGGTCCATCTTTGCAACCACGACACCATGCCACACGATATAGATGTGCCCAGCAACATGCCGAAAGGACCGCTCAGGATCGGCATCACATTCTCTTCACCGGAGACGTGTTTGAAGGCTACCCGGTCAGGCTGAACGCCTTAGACACACTGTCCAGCGAGTGCAGCAAGGTCAAGGTTCTCTGTTGTTATGGGGTAGCATTGCGTGGGGCCGACGTACGTCGCTGGTGGCCGTGGAAGGCGCCGTAATGGCTGTACGATACGCGAATGCCATCATCCGACGATAGTGCAAGCATTCGACAGTATATTGGCGAGGCATTCGTCTTCATGGACGACAATTCGCGCCCCCCATCGTGCACATCTTGTGAATGACTTCCTTCAGGATAACGACATTCCACGATTAGAGTGGCCAGCATGTTCTCCAGACATGAACCCTATCGAACATGCCTGGGATAGATTGAAAAGCGCTGTTTATGGACGACGTGACCCACCAACCATTCTGAGGGATCTACGCCGAATCGCCGGTAAGGAGTAGGACAATCTGGACCAACAGTGTCTTAATGAACTAGTGGGTAGTATGCCACGACGAATACAGGCATGCATCAATGCAAGAGAACGTGCTACTGGGTATTAGAGGTACCAGTGTGTACAACAATCTGGACCACCACCTCTGAATGTCTCTCTGTATGGTGGTAGAACATTCAATGTGTGGTTTTCATGAGCAATAAAATGGGCGGAAATGAAGTTTATGTTGATCTCTATTCCAATTTTCTGCACAGGTTCCGGAACTCTCGAAACTGAAGTGATACAAAACTTTTTTTGATGTGTGTGTACTTTACACACCATGAAAATATATTTCAAGCACAACTGGCTGTTACAAAATGATTCGAGAGAGCGATCATTAAGAGAGAGCGATCGATACGAGTGGATACATCAATAGAGAGCTGGCCTCAGGACAGAGCGGTCCAGATGCCGCTCGTGTAGACAACTGAAGGCAGCTCTACTCTCATATTTTCTCAGTCTCTTCCTGTTCTGGAAGCCTCTTGCATGGAAAAACGTCGCTGCGCTCCTTTCCGGCGCGGCTGATCGCATAAAATCTGATTGCTGTCGCCGGTTGCGCTGCGCCTGATGCATTATTTGCCAATTTAAAAAAATACAACTGCTCCCTTTTACTAGTATTAATATCTGTATGCTCTCTCACATTCAAGAATTAATTACAGTTTTAAATTATAAGACAATATAAATACAATACGCGGAATTGATACAAAAATACAGCTGTTCTTACTTAGGTTTACATGATTTTTTTAGTTTTGTGGCTTAAACTAACTTAGACATGAAAAGAAACCTTTCATTGTGGTACCCTTATTACATTACAGAAAACGCTGAAAAATGAAGATGGGAATACATTTTCAACAATGTGTACTGCATAAGGTCGAGCAACAATTCTGAGCCGACAGTTGCTTCTTCCAGCATGATAATGCGCTGTCATAAAGCAACATCTAGCAGGCAGTGGTCTGTGTACAGTAACAATCCGTAAAACGAGCTGAGTTGCCCGGAGTCCCAACCTCAATCCTGTGCAACACCTGTGGGACGAGTTATAATATAGGCTTCGCTCCAGACATCAGTATCTGATATCACTGCCTCCTATGATTTCCGTCCTTGAGGGAGAATTGGTTACCAATGCTGCACAGACACTCTCGTGCGTCAAGACTGCAGTGCCACGTTATGTAGTAAGGAAATAGCAACGAGAATGGTCTAAATGCGCAGGTCGGCACACGACAGTTAAAGGAAGCTGCTGCCAGTTTGCAGCAAATGGGGTCACTTCGAAAATCTATTTCCACAGTGGTGCATGTTATTTTTCGCAGGCACTGACAATGTAAGTAATTTAAGTTAATACGGATGAGTAGGAAAATCAAATCCCTAATTTTGAGATGCAGCATTAGTAGTGTCCTACTTGACACAGTCGCGTCGTTTAAATATCTGGGCATAATGTCGGAAAGCGATGTGAAATGGGAAGAGCACGTGACGTTTGTGACAGGAAAGGTGAATGGGTGATTTTGGTTTATTGGGAGAACTTTGGGAAAATAAGGTTCATCGGAAAAGGAGACCACATGCCGGACGCTAGTGCGACCTGTTCTTGGGTACTGTTGGAATAGTTGGGATCTGTACCAGTTTGGGTTGAAGAGAGACATGAAATCAATTGACAGGGGGCTGCTAGATTTGTTACGGATGGTTAGAAAACACGCAAGTGTTACGAAGTGGTTCGGGAACTAAAATGGGAATCCTTGGAGGCAAGGCCATGTTCTTTTCGAGAAAACTATTGAAAAAATTTAGAGAATCGGTATTTGAAGCTGACTGCAGAACGATTCTACTGCTACCAACATACATGTCGTGTAAGGACATGTTTGTAAACACAGAGCGATAAGCGATGGGCGGTTGCGTAATGACCGAGGTCAACACACACACACTGAGTATGCGATGACGACACGGCTATTAAAACTTTCCAGCCCTGGAACCTTATCGACTTTGGGTCCACAGACGAGAGGTACGGTTAACCATCCGTTACCTTGTTGCAGGGTATCACTGTTGCAACTTCAGAATTCCACCACAGAAAACTGATGGCCATGCAGGACGACTTGTGCACCGACGTTGTTAGAGGTATTAATAGCAATGTTGTCTGTTGCTTTATACACTGTAAGGCGCTGACGCCTTCTTCTCCTGTAAAATACCACATAATAAAAAATAAATTACAAAGCCATTGCATCAGCCACATGGGAGGTACTTTGTGTGAGCGTTGACCTTGGTCAACATGCAACCGCCTATTTCTTCTCGCTCTGTGTTTACAAACATAGCAAGCCAAATGCTTCTAAATATTGCGTTTTCGGGCAACAACAAAGTTATATTATGTGGCAGGTGTCATTAGAGCACAGTTAATAAAGTCATTCATGAAAGAATGGATAAACTAGGCACTCAGCTTTTCGTGTTTCCCACGCTGGTCTCGTTGTGAACTCGTGCCCCAATCGTCGAAAATCTAGGTAGTGTTGATTCCAAGCTCGGATGCAAAGAGGCCTAGGTGTTATTCAAAAATGGTTCAAATGGCTCTGAGCACTATGCGACTTAACTTCTGAGGTCATCAGTCGCCTAGAACTTAGAACTAATTAAACCTAACTAACCTAAGGACATCACACACATCCATGCCCGAGGCAGGATTCGAACTTGCGACCGTAGCGGTCGCTCAGTTCCAGACTGTAGCGCCTAGAACCGCACGGCCACTCCGGCCGGCCCTAGTGTTATTCTGCGATGTTCTAAAGTTTTATAGATGCGTTTCATAAACCGTACTTTAAGATTAAACTTTTGCAAGTTAGGACAATGGTGATGTAAATAAATAATCAGCGCTCCGAATTTAAGTTACACTTCTTTTTTTATTACTTTTGTTGCAACATCACTTCACAATATAAAGCATACTTGAAAATATCATCCTCACTGTTAAAGTTCACATTTCATAAACTGACTACAATTTGCGTCTTTTCAACATGACGACCAAGACTTGACTCTCCAATAACCGCTTACGAGCCCAAAAATCAGAGTTACAAGTACGTCAAAGATCATAGTGACAAAAGAACGAATACACACAAGAATAATATCACTGCAATATAAACATATCGATGTATCAAAGTACCTCTACATTAATGAAATCAAATCTGAATGATGTCACAGAAATATGTTAACTATTTTACAGAAACACAGTAGAATGTTGCTGGTATCGAGAGGTTGAGGTGAGGTGCCGTGATGGCTACGTAATTCAAGCACCATTACAAGGTCTACAACAAAGATATGGATAAATCATGTAAGGAGATGAGATACGAGAAATTTGGGCTCATACGTTGACATATCGACACTCGTTTTTCCCTCACTGTAGCTGCGAGTCCAACAGGAAGGGAAACGTTTAGTAGTGGTACATGGTACCCTCCGATACGCATTTCAAGGTGGCTTGCAGCGTGAGTATGTAGATGTAAACGTATTTTAATAGTTACGTCAAATACCGCCAATTCTTCACAAAGACACGAACTGCGATGCTGTTTGAGTTCACTTCGGAACAGCTGCAGACAGTCCAAGTGGAGTGACTGAGCGACCGGCCCGTGTGTTCCAGCATGTTCTTCGGCAACCTGTTCGTGTACGTGGCGTTCTCGGGCGCTGCGCGCATCGCTCGCTCGACTCGCCGGTTGGTGTTCGGGGTGCTGGCGGGGGTGTGCGGCGTCGGCCTGGCGATGCTGGCGGCACTGAGGCCCGCCCCCGCCGTCCCCGCCTCTGAGGACGACGCCTCCGCCGGCAGCGGGCCCGACGGCCCCATGGACGCCTTTCGCGGAGCGCTGCGACTCGCCGCCACGCCACAGATGCGCCTCCTGGCCTTCACCTTCCTCTACTCCGGTAAGCCACCTGCAGTCCCGCCGACATGGGTCTGTGACATCTCGTACCAATGCTATCTTTATAGTGAAAAATGTGATCAAAAGTATACACCTACCAGTGGGCTCTGATACAGGATCTGTCCACCCTTGGCCTTTATTATGGTTTGAATTCTACTGTGAACACTTGATGCGTCCGGATGACCCTGGAGGAATGGCAGTCTATCCTTGCTGGAGAGCGTCGATCACCCGAAGTAATTGGGGGACATGGGTGTTCGGAAAACTGGTTTGTTCCGATAATCGAACTGTACATGTTTATTTGCCAAAACGAAATACTGTACAGTAAATTTATTCATAAAAACAGGCAACTATTTCAGTATTACAAAGTAACATACAAAGGCAACTTCAGTAGGAATATATAGTATGTGGCATAGTTTATTAAACAAAAATATATACATATTACATACGAATTTTGCATGAACAATACACACAGTATACAAAATTAACGTTTAAAAAAATCCTTTATTTTGGTCTGTCTAAGCAAGCCGACACGCTTACGAGCAGCTAAGTCACGTACTTTTTTCATTACTGATATCTGAAACTGGTCACTTTCATCTTGGGCTTCAAACCATCGCAAGGCAGTATCTAAACAAGTGAACGCCTCAGAAGCTGTTGGTATACTTTCATCTTCACTTTCTGGAGCACTGATTGATGAGATGCTGGCGGCGTCATATTTATCAGTGACGACGTTTACAATCTCGCTGTCCTGCATGATTTGGCGTCGTGGATCTGCATCATCGATATTCATCCATTCATGAACGTCTTCTTCATCACATTCGTGGCAATATGTTTCTTTTAGCATACCGAGAATTTAGGACATATCATTCTGTTCGTTATTTTCAGTCATACCTTGTGAATTTTCTTCTGTGTCCAAAATTTTATTCCAGGCCTTGTGAAGGCCCCGTTAGAAGCAATGTTCCGCCAGCGGTGGCCCAGTGCGGCGACTACTGTAGGAAACTTGGTTTGGGAGTGAGGGGGATGATGGAGAGTAACGGGTGCGAGCGAGTACACAGTTCGGTTAAGCGGTCGTTCGGTTGACCGACGTTCGGATAATCTACGCTCTACTGTGGTGATGTTGGACGATAGGTTCTGGAGTGAAATCGACGTTCTGACTCATCTCAAAGGTTTTCTACTGGGTTCCAGTTTGGGCTCTGGGCATGACAATCCATTTCAACAAACTACTGCCTAACAGTTGCTACTTTATGACAATGTGCATTATCATGCTGAAACAGTCATGGTCTGAGAACTGTTACGCTTCTGTATGAAATGCACAATGCTGTGAACTGTGTCCATATCCTTCTGCATTTAGTGTCTTCTTAATCGCAATAAGGGAACCACAGCCGAACCAAGAAAACCACTCTCTTACCATAACACCACCTCCCACCTACTTCAGTTTTGGCACTACAGATGTTGACAGGTGACGTCCTCCATGCTTTCACCAAATTCAAACCGTTCCATTGGACTGGCACAGGTTATAGAGTCATTGATCACTTCAAATCACTCATTTATAATCATCCACTGTCCAGTGGAGTCACTCTTTACGCATCTAGCGAGATGGCGCTGTGGTTAACACACTGGACTCGCATTCAGGAGGACGACGGTTCAATCCCGCATCCGCCATCCTGATTTAAGTTTTCCGTGATTTCCCTAAATCGCTCCAGGCAAATGTCAGAATGGTACATCTGTAAGGGCATGGCCGACTTCCTTCCCTGACCTTCCGTAATCCGATGAGACTGATGACCTTGCTGTTTGGTCTCTTCCCCCAAACAACCCAACCCCAATCCACTCTTTATGCCACCTCAAGCGTCTTTTAACCCTGGCTAAATAAATGTGTGGCTTATTGAGAAGCTGCTCGACTATTATACTCCAAAGTTTTTAACTCCCTGCACGTGGTAATTGTCCTAGCTGGACTGTTGCTGTCACTTTGCAGCACACAAGTGAGTCCTTTCGCTGATATCATGCTCAATGATCGACGGTTCCTGTCCATCAGTACATGAGGTCTGCCTGGACCTGCTTCAGCTGTGGTTGTTCCTTCGTCTTTCCACTCCACAGTCACGTCACCACCAGTCCATTTGCACAGCTTTACAAGGACTGAAATGTCCCTGATTCATTTGTCACTTAGGTGACATCCAATGGCTAGTCCACGTTTGAAGTACCGATCCCTCCTGATCGGCGCATTCTGCTATTTCCGCTTCTATACTGACAACACAATACTTCCTGCCTTTTATATAGTCTCATGGCATCTGAATTACATACAGTTGTCTGGATGCTTTTGGCCAGACACTGATAACTGTTTCTCCTTTCCCCGAGTTGCTTAAATAATTTTCTTTAAGGTCACGCTAATAACAATATACCTAAAGGCTTCACCTAAATTGAATATGAAGGGTAGTCATATAGTTTTAATTATCACCTAGAAAAAATCAAGCTTTGATGACAGAATTGAGTGAAGGTGTTACTGTTAGACAAATTCACCTTTTAGTGAGAAACATTTTTCGCAATGATGGATTACTTGGCGTAAACCTCGGTTGCAGAAGTCCCTATTTCGGCTACTCAGGAAACGTTCAACTTGGAAAATAACGCATTGGTCATTCTAGAGGTGCTTCCTCCTGGGCAATGCTTTCTTTATCAGAGGAAATACAAAGAGGGCACTCGGTGCCAATCCAGAAGTATATGTGCATCGAGGCAAAACTTGACAGCCCAAAGAAGCAGTATATGTGACTGTGTCCTGTGAAGAATGACCTGGAGAGTGATTCTGAGGCAGAACACCCTCTTGGATAACATCCCACGATTGTCTTAAGAGCCTCATACAACCTCGTCGTGAGACTTGAGCAGTACGTCCGTGTGGAGGTTTGTCCCTCACGACTGTAATTCATTTGCAGCAGGCTGTGGCAATCAAAAATATATAAACAGCCAGCCTTTTCCCCATGACTTTGCTTATGTAAACATTCGAAACATATAATGAAAACACCTTCTCAACCTGTCTGTTTCCACCTCTTCCTCCCTCTGTCTGTCCACATCATCCTACCACCTCTATCTGTCTATCTCCTCCTCCACATCTCTTTGTTCATTTCCTCCTCCCCTTTTCTGATCACATTCTTCTCCTCTTCTCTCTTTGGATCTCCGCCACCTATCTTCTTTTTCCAACTGTCCACCTCCCCACCACACCTTCCACCTGCCTCATGCATCTCCCCTCTTCCCTTCTCTCTGTTCCCTTCCTCCTCCCTTCATTTTGTCTATCCCCTCCTCTATCCATCAACCTGTCCCAGCCACATTCATTGGCACGTGTAACCCCCGCAATACAGTTCACCAGAGCAGGCTAATGCTATCCCTACAGCACATCTGTCATGCAGGGCAGGCTACATACCAAGGGACTGAAATTCATTTACTTACTCCTGACATACTGGACCATGCAAAGTAGGTCATAAGGCAGGCCAATACTACTCCAACACAATATGCCTGTCATGTGGGGCAGACTATATGCCAGGGGCTGGAAACAATTCCTTTTGCTCATATTTCCACTTCTGGAGCTAGGAGTTGCCAGTTTCGTTTGGAATTGATCCAGGGGTCTGGGAGAAGATCCCAGTCATACTGACATACGCACATACACATTGATTTGTGTATATATACAACAGATGTTATGTAAGATGACTTGAACGGTTCTTTAGTTTTGACCATGAATCTAATGTTTCCTTGGTTTTCGTTGTTGCAGTTAGGTGTGTCCATTTGATCACTTCCTTTTCCTACATCTGACTGATCACTTTGAGAGCTGATTTCTATATCATATATCCAGTGATATGCACAAATAATTTTTGAAAAGGTGATTGTATTTTTCTTACAACTGTTGTACTAACATCCACAGTTAGAATCTTTACTCAGATGAGATGATGGCCTACACTATGTAATGAGGGAAGTAGCCCATAACTAGATGTACTAGTTATACTTTGAATTTCAGAAGAACTTCCATTCAGGTCATAACATATACAAGATCTCTTTCTTGGGGCGCCATCTGGGTGATTGTCACTAATTCAATGTATCCATCTCCATATAATTTTGGGTTCTCTGTAAAGGAACTGACACAACACGCTGGGTCTGGGTTACTCACATTACAATGCAATATTTAATGTTAGACATAATTATTATTTTCAGGTGTCTTGAAAATTTCGTTGACTACTTTATAGGGTGGCTTTCTGAATCAGTAATTAGTAATGTACTGTGGACATTCCATCATATTTAATTCGAGTAGCATATGGATGAGCATCAGGCGCCTCCACATATAATCTGATATGTTGTCATTGCTGATCTGTCTTCTGCTGAATCCAAGAAATTATAAGTTGAAGTAATTCGGCGCATGGACTTCCCTACCGTCATCAGTGGTGAACTTTCTGGACTAGGACTGGTAAGCAAGAACTGACTACTACATGCACAAGAAAAAAGAAAACATTTATTTTAAAACAACAGAAAACAGCACTTCACAATTGTCTGTGCGTTGTTGGTAATTCAATCACAAGTAAAAATCAGAACCACTTCTTGATGGAACAATAAACTATCTATTGTCTACATATAAGCAGTCTCTGTAAAATTCATATTAGTTGTCCATAACTAAATAAGTTCATTGAATTTTACATAGGTAGAAAAGTGTATGACTGGAAAAGAGCCACTGTTTTGGATAGCTGTCCAGTAGCACTAAAACAGTAACAAGTTGGTGAATACCAAATTCTTGGCACCAGATCTCCACGGGACCAATGTCGCAGTGTTGCTTCGCGCTGGACGATGGCACCATGAGGTCGACTCTGTAAGGCTGTGGTCTCCAGATTGGTGCGATGGCTTCGACTGCCGGGCATTGGCCCTGTGGCATCGTAGATAAAATGCCAACTGAAGAATACGTAGCAGTCTATTTGCGAATGTGTGGGAGGGCAAAAACAAATATATCCGCACTGGAAGCGCCTCTTACGGGCGTTGTGTCTGCTGATTGGCGGCATGGCGAGTGCCTCTAGTCACAGTGGCAATCAGTGTTGGTACGAAGTCACAGCAAATGGATCCTACAACCCACTATAAAAATATCGTGCTACCACCGAAAATACCATAAACCTTTATTTTTTAATCTGTGCCTCCCCTTCCACCATCTCGACCTACGGTGATAGTATTTACTGGCCTATGTTCTACTGTTACAAAGAAACATTAAAACTATTTAACGAAACAAACTAATTTTTATAAGAAGATACAGTAGCATTTGTTGTAACAGCCATTCTTTTGTTTCTTTTCATAACACCATTTTGTACTATTCTAGAACCAGGAAACGCACTTTTTAGCACATCTGTCAAATGGTCAGTCATACTAAAAGAATCTCATGAGCTGCTAGGAACACGGAAATTTTAAGTTCGGTTTCCCAGGTGGAGTATGAGGACCGAATTAAGACGTCTCCAGGACCACACATAATGGCTAGCAACATTGGAAATCGTAAGCAATACCAAACGATAATTTAACCTCACGAAACTTGTGCTACTAAAGTTGTTTCTAATCAGAAACACAAGAGAAAAAAGTGAGAAAACGTCACATAGTAACATATTTGTAGCTACTACATAATACATTAATTATAAATGTAAAAACAAACATGTATTATCGGCCACTGAAGATGTTTCATAAATTTAAAAAAAAAGCGAAACGTGTAGGGCATAAAACAAACTGCCTTTCTTACTCTTGAATACATTGTGGGAGTGAACAGTGATCAATGTGTTACAAATATTTACTATCAAAAACAGTCTTGATCACAACTTATTTATTACGGTGACCGGTTTCGACCACTATTGTGGTTATCTTCAGACCAATGAGTAGGAACCTTCTTCTAGTGATTTACCACCAGAAGGAGGTTCTTACTGATTTGTCTGAAGATGACCACAGTAGTAGTCGAAACCAGTCACCGTAATAAATAAATTGTGATCAAGACTGTTTTAGGTAGTAAAAAAACTGCCTTTCATTTAGTTGCAAAGACGGAACATACCTCCATGCATAATTAATGTTTGTATCGTAAAGTATTTATATTTATTTAATTAATTCATGCGGTGTGCTACGCCATACGCTGAATAGTGTGTGAGTCTTGATGCGAGGCTGCAGCGTTGGACGAGCCCCCATTTGCTATCTGCCCTGTGCTGTGCTGTGCTTGCAGGGCTGGAGCTGTCCTTCTACAGCGGTGTGTACGGAGCCAGCGTCGGCTTCACGACCCGCCTGGGCCCGCAGGCCAAGCAGCTGGTTCCCCTGGCCGGAATCTTCTGTGGCGCCGGGGAGGTGGCTGGTGAGACCCACCAACTGCAAGCCGCGTTCACGTTAATCATGACAGCGGTGCCATTTTTGGAGCGCCTTTAATTTGCAGCTGTGCACTAACAACGGTTGTTATTATTGTGGTCTTCAGTCCTGAGACTGATTTGATGCAGCTCTCCATGCTACTCAATCCTGTGCAAGCTTCTTCATCTCCCACTACCTACCGCAACCTACATCTTTCTGAATCTGCTTAGAGTATTCATCTCTTGGTCTCCCTCTACGATTTTTACCCTCCACGCTGCCCTCCAATGCTAAACTGGTGATCCCTTGATGCCTCAGAACATGTCCTACCAACCGATCCCTTCTTCTAGTCAAGTTCTGCCACAAATTTCTCTTCTCTCCAATTCTATTCAATACCTCCTCATTAGTTACGTGATCTACCCATCTACTCTTCAGCATTCTTCTGTAGCACCACATTTCAAAAGCTACTATTCTCTTCTTGTCCAAACTATTTATCGTCCAAGTTTCACTTCTATACATGGCTGCACTCCATACAAATACTTTCAGAAACGACTTCCAGACACTTAAATCTATACTCGATGTTAACAAATTTTTCTTCTTCACAAACGCTTTCCTTGGCATTGCCAGTCTACATTTCATATCCTCTCTACTTCGACCATCATCAGTTATTTTGCTCCCCAAATAGCAAAACTCATCTACTAATTTAAGTGTCTCATTTCCTAATCTAATTCCCTAAGCATCACCTGAGTTAATCCGACTACATTCCATTATCCTCGTTTTGCTTTGTTGATGTTCATTTTATACCCTCCTTTCAAGACACTATCCATTCCGTTCAACTGCTGTTCCAAGTCCTTTGCTGTCTCTCATAGAATTACAATGTCATCTGCGAACCTCAAAGTTTTTATTTCTTCTCCTTGGATTTTAATACCTACTCCGAAATTTTCTTTTGTTTCCTTCACTGCTTGCTCAATATAAAGATTGAATATCATCGGGGAGAGGCTACAACCCTGTCTCACTCCCTTCCCAACCACTGCTTCCCTTTCATGCCCCTCGACTCTTATGACTGCCACCTGGTTTATATACAAATTGTAAATAGCCTTTCGCTCCCTGTATTTTACCCCTCCCACCTTCAGAATTTGAAAGAGAGCATTCCAGTCAACATTGTCAAAAGCCTGCTCTAAGTGTACAAGTGTTAGAAACGTAGGTTTGCCTTTCCTTAATCTAGCTTCTAACAACTAGTGATGCTTTGTGAACCCGTTCGGCGTCTTCAAATCAGCTCAACCAGCTGCGGTTAGTGCATTCCATACTGGGGAAGGCTGCGAATCTGTTATCACTTCTCGAGTGCCGGAGAGTTCTGCCGATTTTTCTGTCCCTTTCAATTCATCACAAAATAAGTGTTTTCGGTAATTCTAACATACCAATTCTAAAACCCACCAAAATGCACCTTAAGCAACGAAAAAAACTTACAAACACGTACTTTAACATGCAACTGCAACTAGCAACGGAAACTAACGACACATAGCATTGAGAAACATCTGAAACCGCTAAACGCGAACAAAGCCAAGGGCCATTGGAATCCCTGTCAGATTCTATACCGAATTTGCGTTTGTGTTAGGCCCTCTTTTAACCATAGTGTACCGAGGACTCCTTCAGCAAACAATTATGCGCAGTAGTCAGAAGAAAGAACGGATCGCCCGCCCCCCCCCCCCCCCCCCCCCATGAAGGGCAGCAGAAGCTATACACAAAACTACTGTCCAATATTCTTGACATCGTTTAGTCGTAGAACTCTAGAACATATTTGAGCTCAAAAGTAAAGACATATCTCGAAAAGAATGACGTCCTTCATGCCGACCCGCATGGATTCCGAAAACATAGATCACATGAAACCCAATTCGCATTTTTCTCACATGACATACTGAAAGCCATGGATAAAGTGCCTCAGAGCGGTCAGGCAGGTGGACTTTTTCTCGATTTCCGAAACATATTTTACTCAGTACTACATCTACCCTTATTAGCGAAAGTACGATCGCATGGGCTAGCAAGAACAATTTGTGAATTGATTGTGGAGTTTCTGGAAGGGCAGGCACAGCAATTTATTTTAGTTCAGGCATCATGAACATCTTAATTGAGGAACGTCTCTGCCGGCCGCAGTGGCCAAGCGGTTCTAGGCGCTTCAGTGTGGAACCGCGCGACCGCTACGGTCGCAGGTTCGAATCCTGCCTCGGGCATGGATGTGTGCGATGTCCTTAGGTTAGTTAAGTTTAAATAGTTTCTAAGTCTAGCGGACTGATGACCTCAGAAGTCCCACAGTGCTCAGAGCCATATTATAGACGTGTCTCAGTTTCAATCAAATTTTGTATATACATGACTTATTATTTCTATAATTATTTGCATAAACATCTTGGGAGGTGGGGCGGATAATATACCCCAACCAGTCCTAGGTGTGGGGATGAGAAGACTCGACATGTACAAATATTAGATAATGATCGATGTTAGCATCAAATCCACAGTGCTCTTGGTCGTTAGGCGTTTGGTGACATTTGACGACTACAGCAAGGATAAGCAGGACGGATGCAAAGACAGTGACGCAACAGCATATCTCTGTAATGCCTAAAGGATTTTCTACCAAAACTGGCATGCATATCAACTGTTATACGGAAAAATTTACTGTGGCAATAGTACCCCTAGCACCTAGGCTGGGAATTTGCGGTCAAATGGGGTTTCAAAAAAGCACAACTTAGGAATCGTCTCAAACAATTTTAACAAAGTGAAAATCTTCTGGGTTATTACGCCGCGTCATATTTCTTCTAAAATGATCGACGTTTCGACCCCTGTGCCCTAGCAGTAGTGGACAACAGAAGATCCCGAGGAAGATCCCAGCAGAGGGGTCGAAACGTCAATCATTTTAGAAGAAATGTGACGCGGCCTAATAACCCACAAGACTTTAAATTCAGTGACAACGGCCACGAAAGCCTGCAGACTTACATAATTTTAACAAAATTTAGCATAAAAGTACCGTGGGGTGCGGGTGTGGAGGGATAGGGGTGACATGTACGGATGCGTTCCAGGGCGAGAGATCATACCACACGGCTCAACATCATAAGTACATTTACTGTTCTGCTTCGAGTCACATAGTTTGAAACAGCGGAGAATCAAGCAATTGCCGTCGAGTGTCCTCCTCGAAGCGACAATCAGTTACCGGTAGAATTATAAGCTTCCTCCGAATTCAGATGAAACTGAATGGGAAAAATGTACTGTATAAATATATATAAATATAATATATTGTACACATATTAAACCTCCACCTAATTTTTCCATGCAGTTTCACCAGAATTCGGAGGAAGCTTATAATTCTACCGGTAACTGAGTGTCGCGTCGAGGAGGTCAGTCGACGGCAATCGTCTCATTCTCCGCTTTTTCAGGCCAAGTGATATATATATATATATATATATATATATATATATATATATATATATATATATATGTGTGTGTGTGTGTGTGTGTGTGTGTGAGAGAGAGAGAGAGAGAGAGAGAAAGAGAGAGAGACAACACATGTATGTAACGTACGCTCACGTGGGCGAAGCCATGAGCAACAAACAACAAACTAGCTATTTTAATGCACAAAAACTATTGTCTTCCATCTGTAAATGTTTGTGCTTTGTGTATACCTGCCTACTTGGAAAGAAAAAGAGGCACTGCACTGCAATCTAGGCTTAGCTAGAATTTCTGAAAGTAACTTATTGTAAGGAAAATGCCACAAATTAACAAGAAAGGCATAAAACTGGCTGATGAGTTCTTTGTTTTTAGGGAACTCGATGTCAGTTGTCGGAATGAAGAGCGGTTGGAAAGCTTTTGGTGTGCCGCTTACACTACGAGTACACAACAGCGACACTCAAAACATGCTCCTCGGAGCCCTGGGGCTCCACAAGGCCTCTACGAGGACTCCACCGAAATAATGTAATCCTAAAAAACAAAGCATATCACGTACTACGACACAATGAGAAAAGCAACTCTTGTAAATACCGAATCAATATTGGTTTTATTAAAGTTATTTTTTATCTCAGTGCGAAATAGCTGGAAATGAGGGGAGAAGCAGCACAATAATTCTATAATAACGCTCTGATCAAAAATTACGTACACTCTCCTTCTCCCTCTGCGTGCTATCTCATCTATACACGCCACGAACATTCAGCTGCGCTAGACTCCATCTCTCTGTCATCCAATAACATCTTGATCCGCTCGAAAGATTTTGTCGCTTCACCACCCGGGCTATATAAACCCATGCTGAGGAGCCCACTCTACAGTTCGTACTCGAGTTTACAGTTGCAACGTGCAGTCCATTTTAGCGCGGCGTTTCCGCGCCCCCCTCTCACACCGCAGTATATTTGAGTCATGTTTGGTATTGACTATAGATGTAAAATTCAATATCTAGTGGAGATATTTTCTATGTCTGTCAAATTGTAAAATTAAACTGTTGATTTTAAAAGATAGAATGGAGCGTTGGCTTAATGGTGTTGGAACAAAAAGTTTGAAAACTTGTTCACCCGGAAGATGCGGCATCAGCTTCAAAGATTTCATAAAACCATATGTGGCAGACGTAACAGTGTGTTGTTGCACAGGAGAATAATTTTATGATACAGGCTTAAAATTTTGTTGAAGTTCTACCAGCCGAGCTTGAAATAGAGTACGCCAGCTCTGGGTTGGTGTGCCAATCGTTATGTCAATAAGACATGCAACAGACCTCGAAAGGAGGCAGACTCAAACGCAAGCAGAGAATCATTATTGATATTAACATAGAAAAGCAAGGACCGCTGGTGGGACCGATAAGTGAGGATCAATGCGCTCATCCATCCACAGCCACTACGACAAAGGTGTGGGCTTGGCCCAGCAAATAGATAGAGCTCAAGAACACATTCTACCATGCTGCCATTCTGTCTGTGTCGCTAGAAACAGAGGGAATGACAGCCTATGGCGTTTCAGTGAAACCACTACATGCTGATCAAAGATGGCTAGCCTGCTACTTGCTTGCCGACTTAGACACAGAGACGACCAACCCATTGCATTGCACACCCGTGGTCTGCCACTACTGCGTCACTGTGGACTACGAGACTGGCAGCCCTCCTCCATTACTGGGTCATCACAGATGACCTGAAAGCTGCGATCTTCGCACCGACCAGGCAACGCACGCTGACGCAGCCTTCTGGCCGACTCGTGAGTATCTGCTGCAATCTTGGTCGATCTATGGTGGGTCCCAAGGCCTAGTCAGCTGGCATCCTGGACCACAGTCGACAGTCTCCACCCGAGCGCATGATCGGCTGTCTTCAAGAGCGCTAAGGTGGTAGCCATACTGTATCAACGCAAAACGTCTGGGTGGGCAGCACCTTCCTCGTCCCGCCACCGACGCCAGCACAGCACACGCTGACTTAGGCTCTGCGGCGGCGCCAGCCAGGTTTTATGTCAACGAGTGAACCAATCTGGCCGTGGCAGTGACTCGCGGCGGTGACGTCACGACTCTCTGATGAGACGTCAGCACTCTTTCAATGCTCGTGCGCTCAGTCCCTGTGGTGACTGCACCTCTGGAGATAGTTGTACCTTTGTAAATCTGCACGAGGAATAAATGTTATTACTAATGGAAATAAGCATTTGGCGTCATTGGCCGGGAGGCCCCTTACGGGGCAGGTCCGGCCGCCTTGGTGCAGGTCTTATTACATTCGACGCCACATTGGGCGACCTGCGCGCCGGATGGGGATTAAATGATGATGAAGACAACACAACACCGAGTCCCTGAGTGGAGAAAATCTCCGACCTAACCGGGAATCGAACCCGGGCCCGTAGGACGGCAATCCGTCACGCTGACCACTCAGCTATCGTGGCGGACTTGTTACTAATACCACTGTATCACTGACGCCTCGGCTGGATCACTCATCTTGACTATGCTCGACCTCGCAATCACGACGTGAAGGAGAACTCCGCAGCACTGGTGTTACTCAGTAGCTGGGTCGTTACGGTCGTAATAGTATGCAATCTGCAAAGCATCTTCTTACAATGCTGTGCGGCTAATTAACGGTTTTGCAGTCAATTTCAAACAAGAACTACTTGGTCACCTTCAACACATGAAATTCGTTCTGCAAATGGATAATCTGACTGATGATGCTGAACTGGCTATCTTGCTGATAGTAATTGTATGACATCCATGTAAACATTCACTCGAAGAATACTTGCTTGCCGCGCGGAGTGGCCACGCTGTTTGAGGCGCCACGTCACGGATTGCGCGACCCCTTCTGACGAAGGTTCGATTCCTCCCTCGTGCGTGCGCGCGCGCGCGCGTGTGTGTGTGTGTGTGTGTGTGTGTGTGTGTGTGTGTGTGTGTGTGTGTGTGCGTGTTTCTTAAGTAATGTGTAAGTCTAGGGACCGATGACCTCAGCAGTTTGGTCCCTTGTAAAATAGCAGAGGCGGTATCGCCAATAAAAACTAAAGCGCCACACTGTGATTCCAGACATTTTATCCCGCATAGACCAGCACTCGCTATACAGAGGATGCCGCCAAATCTAAAACTGGTTCTATTTGTAGCAATAAAAATAATTAGTTACATTAAATCTTGCGCTTTTCAGAACCAGTTCTTTTCAATATTGTGTGAAGACTATGAGAGCAGACATGAAACACTACTGCTCCACACACACCGTTGGTTCTCGGGCAAAGACGTTAACAAAACTATTCGAACTAAGAGCTGAATTACAAGCTTTTATGACTGATATACACTCCTGGAAATGGAAAAAAGAACACATTGACACCGGTGTGTCAGATCCACCATACTTGCTCCGGACACTGCGAGAGGGCTGTACAAGCAATGATCACACGCACGGCACAGCGGACACACCAGGAACCGCGGTGTTGGCCGTCGAATGGCGCTAGCTGCGCAGCATTTGTGCACCGCCGCCGTCAGTGTCAGCCAGTTTGCCGTGGCATACGGAGCTCCATCGCAGTCTTTAACACTGGTAGCATGCCGCGACAGCGTGGACGTGAACCGTATGTGCAGTTGACGGACTTTGAGCGAGGGCGTATAGTGGGCATGCGGGAGGCCGGGTGGACGTACCGCCGAATTGCTCAACACGTGGGGCGTGAGGTCTCCACAGTACATCGATGTTGTCGCCAGTGGTCGGCGGAAGGTGCACGTGCCCGTCGACCTGGGACCGGACCGCAGCGACGCACGGATGCACGCCAAGACCGTAGGATCCTACGCAGTGCCGTAGGGGACCGCACCGCCACTTCCCAGCAAATTAGGGACACTGTTGCTCCTGGGGTATCGGCGAGGACCATTCGCAACCGTCTCCATGAAGCTGGGTTATGGTCCCGCACACCGTTAGGCCGTCTTCCGCTCACGCCCCAACATCGTGCAGCCCGCCTCCAGTGGTGTCGCGACAGGCGTGAATGGAGGGACGAATGGAGACGTGTCGTCTTCAGCGATGAGAGTCGCTTCTGCCTTGGTGCCAATGATGGTCGTATGCGTGTTTGGCGCCGTGCAGGTGAGCGCCACAATCAGGACTGCATACGACCGAGGCACACAGGGCCAACACCCGGCATCATGGTGTGGGGAGCGATCTCCTACACTGGCCGTACACCTCTGGTGATCGTCGAGGGGACACTGAATAGTGCACGGTACATCCAAACCGTCATCGAACCCATCGTTCTACCATTCATAGACCGGCAAGGGAACTTGCTGTTCCAACAGGACAATGCACGTCCGCATGTATCCCGTGCCACCCAACGTGCTCTAGAAGGTGTAAGTCAACTACCCTGGCCAGCAAGATCTCCGGATCTGTCCCCCATTGAGCATGTTTGGGACTGGATGAAGCGTCGTCTCACGCGGTCTGCACGTCCAGCACGAACGCTGGTCCAACTGAGGCGCCAGGTGGAAATGGCATGGCAAGCCGTTCCACAGGACTACATCCAGCATCTCTACGATCGTCTCCATGGGAGAATAGCAGCCTGCATTGCTGCGAAAGGTGGATATACACTGTACTAGTGCCTACATTGTGCATGCTCTGTTGCCTGTGTCTATGTGCCTGTGGTTCTGTCAGTGTGATCATGTGATGTATCTGACCCCAGGAATGTGTCAATAAAGTTTCCTCTTCCTGGGACAATGAATTCACGGTGTTCTTATTTCAATTTCCAGGAGTGTATATTTTAAATTAAAAGAACGTTTGATCGATGTGACTTGGTTATTAGGAATAGCTCTTTTGGCACGTATATTTCTAAGAAATACTGAATTAAATTTATCTTTACAAGGAAGACATACAAATTTCATTACTAATAACAAAATAACCGCCTCATAAAAAGATTTTCGGATTGTTCATCTTGGCAAGAGAGACTTGGAAAGCTTTTTAACACTGCGTTTTTTTGTAGGTGAGACGGCAGAATTACCGAATGAAATACTTGAAGAAATGGCCCAGTGTTTCCATGATGTCCAATGTCACCTCATAATTTTTGGCGCAGGGTTCGTGATGAATACCCACAACTAGTCACAAAGTCTCTGACTTTTCTTCTCTGGTTCCCAACAACATTCTTGTGTGGGATAGGATTCTCAGCATTTGAAGCTACAAAGACAAAATACCGCATTCGACTGGATGCTGAACCTGATACATATTTTCAGCTCTCTTCTGTCAAGGGTGACATTAAACAATTGACCAAAAATAGAAAACAACTCCACATCTCCCATTAAATGGAAACGATTTTACGAATTTACAGTGGAATCAATACAGAGTTATTTTGTGTACACTGAGGAGAAAAAAGTCATATCTCGTAATATTGTGACGGGCCTCCTTTTACCCAGAGTCGTGCAGCAATTCGGCGTGGCATGGACTCAACCAGTCGTTGGAAGAAATACTGAGCCATACTGTCTCTAAAGCCGTCCATAAATGCTAAACTGTTGCCACCGCATGATGTTCTGCACGTATTGACCTCTCGATTACGTCCCATAAATGTTCGACGGGATTTATGTCGTGCGATCAGGGTGGCCAGATCATTCGCTCAAACTGTCCAGAATCTTCTTCAAACCGATCGTTAACAACGGTGATCTGGTGACATGGCGCGTTGTCATCCATAAAAATTTCATCCGTGGAAGGTTGCAAGTGGTCCATAAGTTGCCGAACACAGCCATTTCCAGTCAAGGATCGGTCCAGCTGGACCAGAGGACGCTGTACATTCCATTCAAACACAGCTCACACCATTATGAAGCCACCAGCTTGCACCGTGCCTTGTTGACAACTTGGGTCCACGGCTAAGTGGGGTCTGTACCACACTCGAACCTACCATCGGCTATTACAAACATAAATTGGACTCATCTGACCAGCCCACGGTTTTCCAGTGGTTTAGGGTTCAGCCGATGTAGTCACGAGCCCCGGAGATGCGCTACTGGCGATGCCGTACTGTTAGCAAAGCTCTCTCATTATTCGTCTTATGCCATAGCCCATTAACTCCAAACTTCGCCTCACTGTCCTAAAGGATATGTCCGTCGCGCGTACGACGTTGATTTCTACGTTAATTTCTACGTTTATTTCACGCGGTGTTGCTTATCAGTTAGCCGTGACAAATCGATGCAAACGCCTCTTCTCTCTGTCGTTAAGTGAAAGCCAACGGCCACTGCGCTGTTCGTGTTGAAATATGATACCTAAAATTTGGTATTATTGGCACACTCTTGACGCTGTGGATCACGGAACATTGAATTCAAATGGCTCCAAGCACTATGGGACGTAACATCTGAGGTCATCAGTCCCCTAGAACGTAGATGTACTTAAACATAACCGAGCGAGGTGGAGCAGTGGTTAGCACACTGGACTCGCATTCGGGAGGTCGAAGGTTCAATCCCGTCTCCGGCCATCCTGATTTAGGTTTTCCGTGATTTCCCTAAATAGTTTCAGGCAAATGCCGGGATGGTTCCTTTGAAATGGCACGGCCGATTTCCTTCCCAATCCTTCCCTAACACGAGCTTGCGCTCCGTATCTAATGACCTCGTTCTCGACGGGACGTTAAACACTAACCACCACCACCACCACCACCACCACCACTTAAACCTAACCAACCTAAGGACATCACACACATCCATGCCCGAGGCAGGGTTAGAACCTGCGACCGTAGCAGCCGGGTGGTTTCGGACTGAAGCGCCTAGAACCGCTCGACCACAGCGGCCGGCGAACATTGAATTCCCTAACCATTTTAAAAATGGAATGACGCATGCAAGTAGCTGCAACTACCAACCCTTGTTCTGAGTCTGTTAATTGCCGTCTTGCGGCCTTAGCAAGTAGGACACAGTTTGAGATGAATCACCTGAGTACAAATGACAGCTTCGCCTGTGGCCTGCCCTTTTCTGCCTTGTGTACACGACTCTACCGCCGTTTGTATATGTTCATATCGCTGTCCCATGATTTTTGTTACCTCAGTGAATCGTATTACTGTATGTTTTACAAATTTTTTGGAAGTCAGTAGCGTATAATGTACCTATTTTTGTCTGCTTTTCATTAAATGAAGTAAAGAAAGAACGTCAAATGAGGTTTCGATTAACTCTTCAGGCATTCCCGGCGAGATCTTGACATGTGGAATAATCGGGTCTACTGCCGGATGTATGTGTCGCTCTGGCACAATATTTCAGCCACTTAACTCGTTCCCTTCTTCAGGTGCTACCTGAGGCTTGTCCACTAATGGAACGGAACGACCGATACAGGACAGGCCTCAGAGAGCTGCCACAGATGGCGCCCAAGTCGGGCGCGGACGTCCGAGGGAGCACCGAGGAAGAGACAACACATTACAAGCACCACAAGGCGGGCGCGGACGACAAAGAGAGCACCCAGCGCCCTCTGGGCATAAATACTGGACAAGATCCGCCAATATGGCAGTCTCAGGTAGCACCTGAAGAAGGCAACGAGTTACGTGGCCGAAATATTGTGCCAGAGCGACACATACATCCGGCAGTAGACCCGATTATTCCACATGTCGAGGTTTTGATTAATTGAAGGCTCCGTAAAATATTTGATATTTCAAAAGGATGCTGTAACAAAAAAAAGTTTGAGAACGCTGTTGTAGTGAAGTTCCTATGTGTTGCAGGGGGCGTGGCGCTGGGCGTGCTGGGTAAACGAGCGACGCGTCACGGGCTGTTCCCGGGCGTGGTGGTGAGCTGCCTGCTCCACGTGGCCGCCTTCTGCCTCGCCTTCCTCAACCTGCCCGACGCGGCGCCCTTCAAGGACACCGACGACTCGGCTTTCATCAACAGCAAGTGAGACACGCGCTTTTGTCCCCATATTCGCTTATTCAACTAAACACTGTGCCCGAAAATGCTTACCAGTCCTGGTTGGTAACTAAAACAATGTGACCGATATTGTCAACAGAGGGCTTACACTGTCTGACCAAAACAGTGAACCACCAAGAAGACGAGGAAGCAAAATGAAACTTCACGCAATGAGATGGTATGTGATGTTATTTCAGCGATTACGAAATAGTCAAATTTAAGAAGAGCTTGGCAGTATGTGGCCATTTACCAGTATGATGATACGTCCCCTCTGACCTGAATGCATGCAATGATTCGGTTTAGAAGGAAGTCAAAACCAATAGTATCCTCTCCTGAGGCCAACTGGCCCATAACTCTTGTAACTGACCCTTTATATCCTCGATACGAGTACAGTGGTGGAGACCACACCGAAGTTGGTCCTGCACAACTTCTATCGAAGAGAGATCTGGGGATGTTGCAGGCCATGCATGTACTTCAACATCAAGCACACATTCCATTGAGACACGTGCCATATTGGGGCGAAAATTGTCCTTTTGAAACATGGCATCAGAATACTGTCGCTTGAAAGGTAACACATGGGGAGACAGGTTGGGTATGGTCTGCCGCTGTGCTGTCAGAGTTCTCTCAACCGCTACCAGCCTTGACCTGAAGTCATACCCGCTGGTTCCCCACACCTTGATGCCAGACGTAACACTGCTGTGCTCGTCCAAAACATTGGAGGAATGGGACCTGGCCGGCCGCGGTGGCCGAGCGGTTCAAGGCGCTTCAGTTCGGAACCGCGCGACCGCTACAGTCGCAGGTTCGAATCCTGCCACGGGCATGGGTGTGTGTGATGTCCTTAGGTTAGTTAGGTTTAAGTAGTTCTAAGTCTAGGGCACTGATGACGTCAGATGTTAAGACGCATTGTGCTCAGAGTCATTTGAATCATTTTTTAATGGGACCTGTCCCAAAGTCAGCGCCATACAATGGTCAGCTGTAGTACTATAGAATTGCGATTCATCACTGGACACAAAGCGACGACGTTCTTGACCAGTCTATGCTTCTCAGTCACTGCACCACTCCAAACACAGCCGTCTGTGTTGCGGTGTTGTTGGCAACGTGGCATGGAACAGTAATTCGCAAGTCCCGCTGCCGCTAGCCTCCGACCAACGATATAGGATGACACAGAATGTTGCATGGTGTCCAATATTTGTTCTCTGATGGCAGTCGCAGATGTGAATGGATTACAATGTACTTGGTGCACGATATGCCGATCCTCCCTTGTGGCGATTGGAACCTTGGCAATGGGTGTGCCTTCCCTATCGTTCCTATACAGCTCAAGTCTCCTGTTGTATGCTAGCTCTGGGGGATCCCCGACCCTATCTCCTTGACCAGCCTACTCTTTCATCCCTGTTCTCCTGTGTTTTAATCTCTTTTAGATTCGGTTCGCTTTCTTTCTGCCAAGCCATATTTCTACATCTACATCTACATACATACTCTGCAATCCACCATACGGTGCGTGGCGGAGGGTGCCTCGTACCACAACTAGCATCTTCTCTCCCTGTTCCACTCCCAAACAGAACGAGGGAAAAATTGCTGCCTATATGCCTCTGTACGAACCCTATTATCTCTTATCTTATCTTTGTGCTCTTTCCGCGAAATATAAGTTGGCGGCAGTAAAACAGCACTGCAGTCAGCCTCAAATGCTGGTTCTCTAATTTCTTCAGTAGCGATTCACGAAAAGAACGCCTCCTTTCCTCCAGAGTCTCCCACCCGAGTTCCTGAAGCATTTCCGTAACACTCCCGTGATGATCAAACCTACCAGTAACAAATCTAGCAGCCCGCCTCTGAATTGCTTCTATGTCCTCCCTCAATACAACCTGATAGGGATCCCATACGCTCGAGCAGTGCTCAAGAATAGGTCGTATTAGTGTTTTATAAGCGGTCTCCTTTACAGGTGAACCACATCTCCCCAAAATTCTACCAATGAACTGAAGACGACTATCCGTCTTCTCCACAACTGCCATTACATGCTTGTCCCACTTCATATCGCTCTGCAATGTTACGCCCAAATATTTAATCGACCTGACTGTATCAAGCGCTACACTACTAATGGAGTATTCAAACATTACAGGATTCTTTTTCCTAATCATCTGCATTAATTTACATTTATCTATATTTAGAGTTAGCTGCCATTCTTTACAACAATCAGAAATCCTGTGCAAGTCATCTTGTATCCTCCTACAGTCACTCAACGACGATATCTCCCCGTACACCACAGCATCCAGCAAACAGCTGCACATTGCTATCCACCCTATCCAAAAGATCATTTATGTAGACAGAAAACAACAGCGGAGCTACCACACTTCCCTGGGGCACTCCAGATGATACCCTCACCTCCGATGAACACTCACCATCGAGTACAACGTACTGGGTTCTATTACTTAAGAAGTTTCCGCACCACTCACATACTTGTGAACCAATCCCATATGCTCGTACCTTAGTTCGGAGTCTGCAGTGGGGCACCGAGTCAAACGCTTTCCGGAAGCCAAGGAATATGGCATCCGTCTGATACCCTTCATCCATGGTTCGCAAGATATCATCTGAAAAATGGGCGAGTTTCGCTTCGCAGGAGCGATGCTTTCTAAAGCCGTGCTGATACATGGACAGCAACTTCTCTGTCTCAAGGAAATTCATTATATTCGAACTGAGAATATGTTCGGGAATCTATTCTGTGTGTCATACTTCCTTGAATACTGGCGCTCAGAGGTGTCAACCTGCTGACCTCCCTACCTCCTCCATCTTGCTTTCATTATTGACTATATAAAGGCTGTAGATTATGTTTTTTAGCCGTCTCGCTTTTACTGTTATGAATTTCCCGACTTCACCACAAAACGCCAGTAATTGGAGTAGGCAATGCGACGCCAGGTGACGCTGACGGTGTGGTGTTTGTTGCAGCGCCTACGTGGCGATGACATGCGCGTCGCTGCTGGGTCTGGGGGACAGCGTGCTGGTGACGCAGCTGTACGCTCTGCTGGGTGGCGTGTGGCCGCGCGATGGCGCCTCCGCGTTCGCCATTTTCAAGTTCGTCCAGGTGAGCGCAAATTGTGTACCACTGAACGCACAACACACGCCGCATCTCTCCGTCTTTAAAGTAGTTAATCTGTGCATACATCATACTATACAAAATGCTATGAGGAACGTGTCATATCAGTTGCTGTTATACAAGGTGTTATAGCACAACCATCAAGTGATCTCAATACAATTTTAAAATTAGACTGAAGGAAATTACTTACTTGGGGCTACAATTTGGTGCAGGAAGTTCAGTAATTCAAAGAGCGTCCAAATTTCCAGATCGATTTTACTCTGATACGCCAAAAGATTATGACCACTGCTCTCTGCGACGTTCGATGCTGCCTGGTGGCAATGCGGGCAAGTGAAGCGTATATAAGCGGAGCAGACACAGACGCCGGATCACCCTAGCGAGGATGTGGGCTGCAAATGGGGAAGTCCATTAAGATAAGCGACTTCGACAAAGGGCAGATTATTACATATATGCGCAAACAGTGCCCGAACTCTTATGGGAATCGGCATTAAAGCCGCGGGTAATGAGTACGATGTGCAGGGGCAGTATGAATATAGTGCGGGAGAAAAAGTTGCGAACGTGGGTCTCACGGGAGGCGTGCCTGAGATAAGTCCCTGCAGTCGCACTATCTTCTGTGCCCTCGGTGGCTCAGATGGATAGAGCGTCTGCATGTAAGCAGGAGATCCCGGGTTCGATTCCCGGTCGAGGCACACATTTTCAACTGTTCCCATTGACTTATATCAACACATGTATGCAGCCGAGGGTATTCATTTCATTGTAATTTCAAATTATTACTACACAGAGCCAGTGAACCAGCATCTCGGAAACGGTGAAGTTAGTCGAATGTTCACGTGCTACTGTCGTGAGCATCTAAGGGAAGAGGTAGAAGGACAATGAAACCACCAGTTAGCGCTGAATGGTTGGACGTCCACAACTCTTCACAGAACGTGGGGTTCGGAGGCTTGCCTGCACTGTAAAGTAGGATAGATGGTGATCTGTGCATCTCTGCAGAAAGAGCACAATGCTGTGTACGCACAAGCGTATCGGAGCACGCCGCTCATCCTACATTGTTGAGCATGGAGCTCCGCAGTAGACTCTACCTCCATATTCACATGTCAACCTAACGACTTCGTCAATTGCGATTCTTGTTGACACGAAACCGTCTGTCGATCGTCGATGAATGTGAAGGTGTCGGCTATTTGGGTGAATCTCATATTTGTTACATCATGTCGATAATCGTCTCTGCAAACGGCGTCACCGAAGTGAACAGCGGCTCGAAACGTCCGGCGCGCTACGGACGCAGGCTGGTGGCAGCAGTATTATGATATGGGAGACATTCTCCTGCGCTTGCATGGCACCCGTGGCAGTAATCTAAGATAGCTGACAGTTGTGAACCAACTGCACCCTTTCACGCTTGATGTCTTCCCCGACGGCTATGTCCTCTTCCACCTGTATAATTGTCCGTGTCTCGGAGACAAAACCGTGCTACATTGGCTTGAGGAGAATTATAGTGAACTCACGTTGATGTCTCGGCGACCAAATTCGCCTGGTGTAAATCCTATGGGACCCACCTGGGTCGCAGTCGGGCGCCATCATGGCGTAATCAACGGCCCATTATTCACGCGTATGTCATCATCTAATGCCACATACCTCCGCAAATCTACCAACAAACTGTCAGATCCCTGATACGCAGAATCAGTGATGTATTTCGTTCCAGAGACGGACAAATAAGCAGACAGTCATAATGTGTTGGCTCATCAGTGTACTTGTGATGCGATAGATAGTAAATACAAAATGGTGATACAGAGGTATAAAGGAACATTTGCTTGATATTGCCAGTCGATATCTCGTTCTAGTAAATACTTACTAATTATTGCGAAAATGCCGATTTTAGTTAATACCACGTCTTTGTGTGAACCTGAATGCTTTCACACACGAGGACATCCAGCAATGTGAAATTAGCCTTAAGAAGAGGGCAGTACATGCCAAATTAATCTCCCATAGTGACACTACCAGAATGAAATCTATAAACAAGTCCACGATCTTGTCTGGCACTTAATTAGTTTTTTCTTCTGCGAACCTTGCAGAACTAGTACTCATGGAAGAAAGGATATTGCTGAGACATGGCTTAGCCACAGCCTGGGGGATGTTTCCAGATTGAGATTTTCACTCTGCTGCGGACTGTGCGCTGATATCAAACTTTGGTAGAGGACTTGTCCGCGAAAGGCAAAGGTCCTGAGTTCGAGTCTGGCACACAGTTTTAATCTGCCAGGAAGTTTCGCAACTTTTACTTGTTTTACTCCGATTTTAAGTAGGGATTTTGTTATTACGTACTGTATTGTACTTCATGTTTTAGTGTAAGAAATACAATTTAGTCATGTGAAACTATTTTAACTAATGATCATGAATATTTCATTTTAAGTAATGTAATCTGTAATGCCGGTCACTTATGAACCTCAGAATTAGCATATTGTACTGGCTATAGATCATGTTGTTATAATTATAGGACCTCCAAGGCCATCGCTAGCACTCACCCATGTACGTAAGTGTACAAATTATGTGGCGTTGATATTTCTATCAAAATACTCTTGATCGTATTTTACGACTGTCAGCTATTTTATCTTTTCTACGTACTGAAAGGTAACCCGGTGAGGACTGTATAAATGATTGAGAATGTTGGCATAATTTTAGTGTTCTAACAACATTTTTTTTAAAACAGACACAAATTATGCTAAACAAGTTTTTGATTGATTACCGCAAACAACTAACAGGTGATTTTAGACTACACGGGATAAGGACCCTGGGTGGTAAAGACAGTTTAACTAGTGGAGTGAGTCAAGTACTCTGGCCCTAAAAATGTGGGTAACGCAATCTGAATTGATCTGTCACTGGGCGGACTTTGATTGGTCAAATCTACTGTAGTTTCTCTAAATAGGTGCAGCTGAGAGCAAGTGGCGATTGAGATCTGTACGCCCTGACAATGCCGCAGCGGCAGTACGTTACCCCGTTTGCTTCGTGCCGCGATGTAACATGCAGCTGGCGAGATGTGTGTCAGAGGTGAGACGAGGCCACGAAAGAAATGCAAAATCTCACGGTCTAGCGATCAATCAGACGGATCCCAATTTGCTCTCTACCAGAGCCCTGAAATCACGATAGATTTCAGTGTGTGACACACCCGTTCTCTGGTCGTACCAAGGACCAATTTGGCTGACTTATACGACAGAGTGCACAAGAACATCAAACGTCAAGACTGGTAAACCAAAAACGAATAAGTGTGTCCTCGGCAAACGAGTAGTCCCAGAAGTATGAAGTGACACTGTCGGTACGGTAAGAACTTTACCATAGGTTCCCCACTCCAAACTACTTGCAAGGGAAGTCAGTCTCAGGACTGGTCCCAAGTACCAAACACACATGCCAAAGCTTCGACCAGAAGTACTTCCAGACCAAAGTACCGAACTCGAGTGCTTCGCACTTCTCCAAAAGTAAATTCCGTTTTCCTGCAAAGTGATGCTGATCAGACAGGATGCTTACGTACGCGTCACCTGTCAGAGTCGTATCTAGATGTTTCAGGGGTCCCATATCACTCCAACTGCACACGCCCCACACCATTACATAGCCTCCACCAGCTTGAACAGTCCCCTGCTGACATGCAGAGTTCATGATTTCGTGAGATTGTCTCCGTAACTGTACACGGCCATCCGCTCGATACAATTTGAAACAAGACTCAGCCGACCAGACAACGAGATACCAATCATCAATAGTCCAATGTCGGTACGACGGGCCCAGGCGAGGCGTAAAGCTTTGTGTTGTGCAGTCATCAAGGGTACGCAAGGACCTTCGGCTCCGTAAGTCCATATCGATGATGTTTCGTTGAATTGCTCGCACGCTGACACTTGTTGATGGCTCAGCACTGAAATCTGCAGCAATTTGCGGAAGGGTTACACCTCTATCACAACAAACTACTCTCTTCAGTCGTCGTTGGTTCCGTTCTTGCAGGATCTTTTCTTGGGCCGCAGCGATGTCGGACCTTTTATGCTTTACCTGATTCCTGGTATTCACGGTACACTTGTGAAATTGTCGTAAGGGAAAATCCCCACTTCATCGCCGTCTCGGAGATGCTGTGCCCCATCGCTCGTGCGCCGACTATAACACCATTGTCTCACAGTGCAGCGGTTCCCAACCTTTCTTAGACCATTACCCTCTAGTGCTATCAGACATTAGCTAGTACCTCCCCCCCCCCCCCCCATCATTTTCCGCACATTATCACCAACTTTAGGGCGTAACTAAACCCACTTAAATGTTGATAACTTGCCATTGTAGCACCAGTTACCGATCTAACAACTGAGCCAGGCGCTTGTTGTCTTACATATGCGTTGCCGACCGCAGCGTCGTATTCTGCCTGTTTACCTATATCTGTATTTGAATACGCATGCCTATACCATATTCGTGCACGCTTCAGAGTATACGACTTTAGCGGATACTCTGCTTCTTTCTTAAAGCAGATATGGATGCGGGTACACAGGTCACTATGTTATTACTCCCATGTAGTTGGCTCCTAACAGAAGATCTTATTCAAACACGTGATTTCAGAACAGTGAATAGATTACAGACTCTTCTTCTGCTTCTGGACGTGGCAATTGTCGCGAGGCCTACTTTTCTGTCCGAGCTCCAAATCACCGCCTAGCCGCGACTTTAAAGCATAAGCAGACCTCCACAGCAGTTGGAGACAATTGCTGCCGCACCTTCCCTCCGTTTGGAGTTAACTCCTCTTTCGGCGGATCTGCACATACGCCACAAAGGACGCACTTAGTCAGATGTCCCACACATGCTAACTTCTTAAATTCCTTTTTACCTCTCACGAACGTGTATCGTCGGCCTCATAGTGCAGGGGTTCCCAATCTTTCTTAGACCATTAGCCCTGACTCCTATGAGACATTAGCTAGAACCACTCCCCCCCCCCCCCCTCCAGCCTTCTGTTGCCCCCCCCCCTCTTCCAACCTTTTCCGCACATTATCACCAACTTTAGCGCGTAACTAAACTGTAGCAAGAAAGACTTTTGTTGGAACACTTTTACCTTTAAAATTATGAAAGATGAACCATATTTTTGTTTGTGTGCGTGTGCGTGAGAGGGTAAGTGTTGGGAATTCGTGGTGTATCGCAAGTGCTGCCCACAACTCCTCCTCAGAAAAAAAGCTTACCATCCACAGCGAGGGTAGACATTTGTTACAAAACATACTTCCCCTGCATTATTTCTCTCCGTTGAAGCATTTACTTGACCTGCACACTGCATCCCCATTTAAAATCAAACAAGTTCGGATGTGTGCACTATACTTACTATTCGTAAATCAATTTTTGCGCTTATTACTTCTGAACTGGCAGAAATTGGAAGAATTCAGGCTGTTAATGCTTTGTATGTAATCACTCTAATAATAGTAGTAATAAAAATAATAGTATTGTGTACGGCGCTATAGTAGCTGTTATGTACATTCCTGCTCATAAATTAAGGATAATTGCAGAATGTGGTGCCACACAACGTGGCACTACAGAAAAATGGCGCTAATAGCACAGGAACATAGGGAACACACCCGACACAGATCTGTAAGTCCACGGTATTGGTGAAAAATTGAGAAAACCGTCCCGAAACACATGTGCTACAAAACGCTACGGTTTCCTGCGCATGTACCCCGACATCAGTATGGGATATGATCACCATGCACACGTACACAGGCCGCACAACGGGTTGGCATACTCTGGATCAGGTGGTCGAGCAGCTGCTGGGGTATAGCCTTCCATTTTTGCACCAGTGCCTGTCGGAGCTCCTGAAGTGTCCTAAGGGTTTGAAGACGTGCAGCTATAAGTCGACCGAGAGCATCCCAGACGTGCTCGATGGGGTTTAGGTTTGGAGAACAGGCATGCCACTCTGTTCGCATGGTATCTTCTGTTTCAAGGTACTCCTCCATGATGGCAACTCGGTGGGGCCGTGCGTTATCATCCATCAGAAGGAAGGTGGGACCCACTGTACCCCTGAAAAGCTGGACATACTGGCGCATAATGACGTCCCGTTACACCTGACCTGTTACAGTTCTTCTATCAAAGACATGCAGAGGTGTGCGTGCACCAATCATAATCCCACCCCACACCATCAAACCATGACCTCCATACAGGTCCCTTTCAAGGACATAAATGGATTGGTATCTGGTTCCTAGTTCACGCCAGATGAAAACCCGGCGAGAATCACTGTTCAGACTATGTCTGGATTCGTCCGTGAACATAACCTGGGACCACTGTTCTAATGACCATGTACTGTGTTAATGCAAAAAAAAAAAAAAATGGTTCAAATGGCTCTGAGCACTATGGGACTTAACATCTAAGGTCATCAGTCCCCTAGAACTTAGAACTACTCAAACCTAACTAACCTAAGGACATCACACACATCCATGCCCGAGGCAGGATTCGAACCTGCGACCGTAGTGGTCGCGCGGTTCCAGACTGAAGCGCCTAGGACCGCTCGGCTACACCGGCCGGCTGTGTTATTGCAACCAGGCTTTACGGGCTCTTCTGTGACCACGGGTCAGTGGAATGCACCTTGCAGGTCTCCGGGCGAATAAACCATGTCTGTTCACTCTGGACGTCCCGTACTGTAGCGTCTGGACACGTTTCCTGTCTGCTGGAATCGTTGCCATAATCTTGAGATCACACTTTGTGGCACATGGAGGGCCTGTGCTACGACCTGCTGTGTTTGAATAGCCTCCAGTCGCCCTAGTATTCTACCCCTCATAACGTCATCAGTGTGTGTTCTTTGAGCTATTTTCAACACACAGTCACCATTAGCACCTCTGAAAACGTCTGCACACTTACTCGCTGCACCGTACTCTGACATTCACCAACACACCTCTGCGTATGTGGACTGCTACCAGCGCCACCGTGCGACGACCGCAGGTCAAATTCACCGCATGGTCATACCCCGAGGTGATTTAAACCCACAAACCGCCCACCAAAGTGTAGTTTCACCATGTATCAGCATTATCCTTAATTTATGAGCATGAGTGTAGTTACTGCTGTGTCATTGTGTCAATTAATTCATTTATCTGTTTCGATGAGAGTAATGAAGCAATTTCTGGACTACCTACAACTTTGAGAAGACATTTTCTTGCGATATTTAGCATTTCTTATGAATATGTGTCACGTTTATCATCAGCGATGTATGGGACAAAGTACAACATATGTGTGTAATGGGTGGACAATGTGAGGAACCTATAACTTACACCACATTAAAGATACTAATTGTGAAGAAGTGACTATTGACAACCTACATAGTCACTATTATAGTCATACAAAACTGTGTTTATAGTAACGACGTTTCGAAAATAATTTAGTTTTGTTGCTGAAACAGAATCGAATTGGTTAGTTTTTACCCTTGAGAAGATTTCATTCGCCCCTCAGGGGGTAATTGCCCCCAGATTGGGGACCGTTGCAATAGTGGAACACGTTATTCCGAAGAATCTGATCTAAATCTACATATCTACATATATACTCCGCTAGCCACCAAGCGGTGTGTGGCGGAGGGCACAATTCGTGCCAGTCATATTTCCCCCCTCTGTTCCACTCGCGGATCGCGCGAAGGAAAAACGACTGTCTGAACGCCTCAGTACGAGCTCTTACTTCCTTTATCTTTGAATGATAATCATTGCGCGATTTGAAAGTTGGTGGTAATAATATATGCTCTACATCCTCGGTGAATTGGATCTCGGAATTTAGTGGGCAGCCCCTTCTGTTCAGCGCGTCGTCTATCTGCAAGTGTGTCCCACTTCAAACTTTCTATGAGACTTGTAACGCTCTCGCTATGGCCAAATGAACCAGTCACGAATCTTGCCGCTCTCCTTTTGGACCTTCTCAATCTCTTGAATCAGACCCAACTGGTAAGGGTCCCATACAGACGAACAATAACACTGGACGAACTAACGTATTGTAAGCTATTTCCTCTGTTGAAGGACTGCATAGCTTCAGGATTCTACCTATAAACCGCTACCTAGAGTTCGACTTACCCGTTACTTGTGTAATCGTATCATTCCATTTGAGATCATTTCGAATAGTCACACCCAGATACTTGACTGATGTTACCGCTTCCAAAGACTGATTATTTATTTTGTACTCATACATTAATGGGGATTTTCGCCTTGTAATACGCAGTAGGTTACACTTACTAATATTGGGAGATAACTGCTAGCCATTACACCACTCATTTATTTTCTGCAAATCCTCACTGACTTGTTCACAACTTTCGTGTTATACTGCTTTCCTGTCGACTACAGCATCATCGGCAAACAGTCTAATGCCGCTGTCAGTACCACCAACCAGATCGTTTATGTAAATCGTAAAAAGCAGAGGACCTATTATGCTGCCCTGGGGCACACCTGAAGTTACTCTTGTTTCTCTTGAAGTTACCCCGTTCAGGACGATATAATGTTCCCTGTCTGTAAGAAAACTTTCTACCCAACCGCATATGTCATTGGATATGCCGTAAGCGCGCACTTTTTGTAGCAAGCGACAGTGCGGAACTGAGTCGAACGCCTTTCGAAAGTCGAGAAATATGGCATCAACCTGGGAGCCGGTATCTAGAGCCTGTTGTATGTCATACACAAAGATGGCCAGCTGTGTCTCGCATGACCGGTGTTCCCTAAAACCCTGCTGGTTTCTGCAGATGAGCTTCTTAAAGTCTAGAAATGTCATTATGTCTTAACACAAAATATGTTCCATGATTCTACAACAAATCGATGTCAGTGAAATTGGCCGGTAATTATGTACATCCGATTTTCTACCCTTTTTATAGATTGCTATGTCCTGGGCCTTCCTCCAGTCCTGTGGAACTTTTCGCCGTTCCAATGATCTCTGATAGATGACGGATAAGAATGGTGCTATATTTGTAGTATAATCAACAGAAAATCTTACGGGGATACCGTCTGGACCATATGCCTTTCTGGCGTCTAAGGATCTTAACTGTTTTGCAGTCCCAGATACACTAAACACTATGTCAACCATCCTTTCGTTTGTTCGATAATTGAAAGGGGGAATGGTGTTGCAGTTCTCTATCGTAAACGAGTTTTTGAAAGCTAGGTATAGAATTTCGGCCTTCTGTTTATGATCATCAGTTACATTACCCATTACCCGTACTGTCAGCAAGAGAAGGTATTGAATTATTTGTAGCGTTCATAGATTTTACTTACGACCAAAATTTATTGGGGCTATTTTTAGAATCTGCAGATAAAATATGGCTTTCAAATTCGTTAAAAGAATCTCTCATTGTCCTTCTGACAGTTGCTTTTATTTCGCAAAATTTCTGTTTGTCAGCGGGACTGTGACTACGTTTAAAACGACTGTGCAAAATTCTCTGCTTTCTCAGCAACTTCTAATATGTTTGTTGTACCAAGGTGGATCGTTTCCCTCCCCTATACCTTTGCTAGGCACATACTTCACTAGGACATGGTGGACAATACCTTTAAATTCCGACCAATGGTGTTCAATATCTTTGAGTCCTGCGGTGAATGATTGGAGCTGACTATGAAGATATTCATTAATGACACTTTTATTTGCTTTCCCAAACAAGAAAACTCCACGCCTTTTTTTATTGTTTTGCAACTTCCACTGACAGAAACCAAGACATAATGGTCGCTAATACCTTCTTCTAGATTAACTTCCTCAAAAAGATCAGGTCTGTTTGTCGCCAAGATATGTAATACGTTCCCATCTCGAGTTGGTTTTCTAACCAATTGCTCAAGGTTGTATGTTGAGGGCGCTCCTAGAATAACTTCACACGAATCTTTGCTTCTGCCCCCTATGATGAACGTGTAATTTTCCCAGTCAATCGATGCTAGATTAAAGTCTCCACGTATAATTAATGGATAATTTGGATATTTAATTCCTATGTGCTCAAGACTTTCCCTGAATCGATCCGCGACGTTTGTTGCGGGTGCTGGTGGTCTATAAAGACATCCTAATACAATGGTAAATCCTTGTTTGATTGAGCAAGCCTCTGTTGCCGAGCGGTTCTAGGCGCTTCAGTCCGGAACCGCGCTGCCGCTACGGTCGCAGGTTCGAATCCTGCCTCGGGCGTGGATGTGTGTGATGTCCTTAGGTTAGTTAGGTTTAAGTAGTTCTAAGTCTAGGGAACTGATGACCTCAGATGTTAAGTCCCATAGTGCTAAGAGCCATCTGAACCATGTCTGATTGACAGCTTTATCCAGACTATTTCACAGTCCGACGCAGTATCGATCTCAACTGCTTTTAAACAGCTTTTAACTGCAATGAACACACCACCTCCCATAGCATCAGTCCTATCCTTCCTAAACATCGTCGAGTTCAAATTTTCACTGCTTTTTATGTCTGGTTTCAACCAGCTTTCGGTACCTAATACAATATTGGCATTGGTACTGTTTATTTCGGAGATTAACTCGGGGTTCTTGCTACAGACACTTCGACAATTTACTAACATGAGATTAAGCATATTTAAATCCTTTGGAATGACTTGTTTAGGCGAACTAACAATTTGTACAGTTGGCACACCCACATGGGTGTCATGAAATGGTAATTTTTCGTGAAATGGATTAGCAGTGTAGGTTGCACAGCGGCCGATGAGCAATCACAACTCAATGTGTGAACTGAATGATCTTTTGCTATTGTTGGTGCTGGACTCGAGAGAGCTTATAGGCGGCGTGTTTGGCCTGTGCGTGTCAGTCGGTGGGCGCGGCGGCGAGCTTCGTGTACAGCCGGTGGCTGGGGCTGCACGCGCAGCTGGGGATCCTGGTGGTGGGCTGCGCCGTCTCCACCGCTGCCTTCAGCCGGGCGGAGGCGTCCCTGCGGCGGCGCCACGGAGCAGGCGGCGACGGCGACAGCAGCGCCGACGGCGACGACAAGCCGGCAGTCTGCAGCCTGCGAGGCAGCAGCAAGCAGCAGCAGGCCATGGCCGTGCTGTGCGACGCCGAATAGCCCACGTCCTGCTCTGCGACGCGACCAGCTGCAGTGTGGAGGGGCTCCGCCGCTCCTCTACAGATCCTGAGGCCTCCTGTGGCATCTCGGTTACACCGCCTCAGACATTATAGCACAATTCCCTCTCTGAGGCAATGCAGTATGTGGTACGACACGCTCCAATAAACAGGGCAAGAGACGACGGTTCTCTACACGACACTCGTGTTCCCACACAAGCGATACGACAAGCAGTAGGACACAGCTGACGGTAACAACCTTGCGTGTGGCACGTCTCTGTCGCGGACGACTTCCAAATACATCACATTTTTGCACTAGACTAGAAAGAAGCCACTTCTTCCAGCAGTAAAAATAATTTTGATATGTTAGCTAAATTTGGTAAGCAGTGTTGTATGACTTGAAATGCACCAAACAAAGCGGGCAGTGACTACATTTTTTGCTGCGAAGTTTTCCAAATATGCGTTGCGTTTTTGTTCATTTCGTAGTATCACAATAACCATGGACAAACCCGAAAAGATAACCAATTCACTATCAAGCTGTGATATTAGACTATAAAAGCATTTTTTTATTATTTTTACTGTATAGTTTCCTCAAAATCCAATGAGAGAAACTGCATATCGGAGAACGCGCGCAAAACACACAACGATGGTTTTTAATCTTTTACGCACAACGTAGAAGTGTTGTAACCTCCCAACAGAAAAAAATATGTATAAACTTATATATATATATATATATATATATATATATATATATATATATATATATATATATATATATATATATATATAACATTCACATTTAGTGTAACCTCTCAACAGTTTATTATTCCGTAACCTCCCGATAATAACGTGACTAACCTCCCAATAAAAAATTGTGACTCATATATAACCTTTCAATAATTAACTGACTGTGAATCTAAACTGGTAAATTTCGACGCCGGCAGAGCTGCGTCATGGCCCTGAAAGATGATTCTGAATAAATTGAAAATTCTTACCGCAATGAAGTCGTCGGATAACGCGTATAAATATGCTCCTATAAGAAATTTTTCTGCCACAGCCCAGTTCAATGCTGGCCGCTAGATTTGTCATGCATAAAAAGAAACAACTCATTTTTCTTTACGATAGTCGGGATCACCATGGAGTGCAGAAATCAGTAAATTCATTAAATTCAGATAAACGATTGTCAAAAAAGTTAATTTTATAAAAAAAGATTATTATTAAAAGATTTTTAAAACATTTACATGGGACTTGATACAACAATAGTACAAATTTAATTGTAACAAGTTAGATACGCGCGCGGCTGTTTTTACCTTATAATACATCGCTCAGGCACGATGGGCCTAACCGCCCGACTGCGAGAAACCACGACTACTGCCGACACTGCTCCTACTGCAGCCGAACTGCTCTCTGGCATGCGATTCTATTACAGCCTACATATCTCAGGCAGCGCGTGAGCAATCCATCGAAATTACATCTGCTCGAGTGCGCTAGCAATAAATTTCTTAGTTATGGACTTCTTACAGTGTCACTCAGAAACTAACTACGGAGCACTGCTTCATCTACATAAAACAATTTCTTTCAGATGGCTTCAAATGTCCCTCTCCATGTATCGTAAGATACAACTGCATGGAGCAATGAGCACTCAGTGATGCGCCAGGCAGTGACAGAGAATCGTGTCGGTGTTGTATCTCTGTCGGCCCAGTGTGAAACAGTCAACCGCTCCTGCTGTCTCCACGTGCCCCACCAATGCAGGTTGCTTCTGCGTCATATCGCGAGTCACAACACGTATGATACGGCATGTTGTATCGTCTTAGTGAGAACCGCATCTATCAAGTATCACCAATGCACAGGGTAGCAACATCTCCTTATTGAGCACACTGCGCCTGTCACCGGTATGAAACCAAAACAGTTACGTGTCTACATCTACATCCATAGTCCGTAAGCCACCTGACGGTGTGTGGCGGAGGGTACTTTGAGTACCTCTATCGATCCTCCCTTCTATTCCAGTCTAGTATTGTTCGTGGAAAGAAAGATTGTCGGTATGCCTCTGTCTGCGCTCTAATCTCTGATTTTATACTCATGGTCTCTTCGCGAGATATACGTAGGAGGGAGCAATATACTGCTTGACTCCTCGGTGAAGGTATGTTCTCGAAACTTCAACAAAAGCCCATACCGAGCTACTGAGCGTCTCTCTTGCAGAGTCTTCCACTGCAGTTTATCTATCATCTCCGTAACGCTTTCGCGATTACTAAATAATCCTGTAACGAAGCGCGCTGCTCTCCGTTGGATCTTCTCTATCTCTTCTATCAACCCTATCTGGTACGGATCCCACACTGCTGAGCAGTATTCAAACAGTGGGCGAACAAGCGTACTGTAACCTACTTCCTTTGTTTTCGGACTGCATTCCCTTAGGATTTTTCCAATGAATCTCAGTCTGGCATCTGCGTTACCGACGATCAACTTTATATGGTCATTCCATTTTAAATCACTCCTAATGCGTACTCCCAGACAATTTATGGAATTAACTGCTTCCAGTTGCCGACCTGCTATTTTGTAGCTAAATGATGAGGGATCTATCTTTCTATGTATTCGCAGCACATTACACTTGTCTACATTGAGATTCAATTGCCATTCCCTGCACCATGCGTCAATTCGCTGCAGATCCTCCTGCATTTCAGTACAATTTTCCATTGTTACAACCTCTAGATATATACAGCATCATCCGCAAAAATCCTCAGTGAACTTCCGATGTTATCCACAAGGTCATTTATGTATATTGTGAATAGCAACGGTCCTACAACACTCCCCTGCGGCACACCTGAAATCACTCTTACTTCGGAAGACTTCTCTCCATTGAGAATGACACGCTGCGTTCTGTTATCTAGGAACTCTTCAATCTAATCATAAAATTGGTCTGATAGCCCATACGCTCTTACTTTTTCATTAAACGAGTGTGGGGAATTGTATCACACGCCTTGCGGAAGTCAAGAAACACGGCATCTACCTGGGAACCCGTGTCTATGGCCCTCTGAGTCTCGTGGACGAATAGTGCGAGCTGGGTTTCACACGATCGTCTTTTTCGAAACCCGTGCTGATTCCTACAGAGTAGATTTCTAGTCTCCAGAAAAGTCATTATACTCGAGCATAATACTTGTTCCAAAATTCTACAACTGATCGACGTTAGAGATATAGGTCTATAGTTCTGCACATCTGTTCGACGTCCCTTCTTGAAAACGGGGATGACCTGTGCCCTTTTCCAATCCTTTGGAACGCTACGCTCTTTTAGAGACCTACGGTACACCGCTGCAAGAAGGGGGCAAGTTCCTTCGCGTACTCTGTGTCATAGGTATGTCGCTGTTGTATACATTGTGCACTGGCACCGAATCTTTGATGTATTGCACGTATTAACGTGTTTCCAACCATTAGTTTACTGCGAACACCAGTGATGCCGCATTGTTTCTGCTACGGTTGCAAATCGAAATTTGCTGAAAGAGTAAAAGTTACTTTTAATAACTAAGTACCACCAAGGTCTGTTTATAGTTATCACAAGAGACACCCTCCCTCCCCCCCCCCCCCCCTCCAGCTTCGCACAGGTAACACGAAGCGTCTGCGACTGGTCTGACGCAACGGTAATAAATTATACAAGAATACACAAAAATTCCTCGTGAATCAGTCTGCTAGTGAAAACCGTATCAAAATCCTTACAGTAGTTCCTGAGATTGCCCTTTAGATACATACTGAAATCTACATTGATGTATGGATACTAAGAGATGCATTGTGTCTTGATTAAGCATAGCATCCTTTATGGCCATATATTTACAACGCTCTTTAATAGTGTGTGAGGGTGCTGCCAGTCAGTTCGTTGAAATTACACTCACTTCGAGCAGTGTTCATCTGCATTTAAGGTTTTTTTATGTAGACACTGATTCATTTGCTTCGTGTTATTCAGTTTTCCAAATTATTGTGCTTATCTTACAGTTGCCAGGGTTCCTGTGACGTGGTCGATGATTATGTGCGATTGATATTTTAGTTTCCCTAAGAATGAACAGACATTAATTAGATTGTAACAGGAAGTAAAAACAGGAGAAATGCGTCCATAAAAATAGTTTATAGTGTGATAAATCGCTAATTTGCTGCATGTCATAGTTCCAAATGCAAAGGTTTTCGGCATTTTTTCACTTTGGAGGACTAGGAAGCCATTTTCAATACCCCAACAACGTAATTTATTAAAACAGGAACTCGACAAAGTGATGACGTTCAGTTCAAAACCAAAAACAGTGATAGCTATCCCTTCTTTTCTTCCAGCGAAAACAAAAAATAGCAACATACGAGCTGTTACACGTGCCACAAACAAGCGAAACGTCCTCGCGTTTATGTCTTGAGAGCTTTAAGTCAAATTCACTCCACTCATGAAACCAAGTTGTTAAGATGCATATGAATCCACGATACTTTTGAACACGATCTGTATATAATGAACATTTAAAATGTGCAGTGCCCTTACGGTCAAACCTTACGTCGTATCATAGTCACCTGACTTTCGTAGTCGATACATACTGGCCACGAAGAGTCTGTTCGCGCATCTGAATCCTCATTCCTTACATACCGTTACTCTATACACTGATGCAACAATAATACAGTGAGTAGGGCAACGTGTCACGTATCTCTGTACCGTGACATTGATGGAACAGTTCTTGATGTTACTAAGTGAGTGTGGCAGTCACATCTAAGGAAACAATGTCAACTGAACTTGGAGATACACTTGCAGAGATACTCGAGTTATCGATCCCTCATCACAAAATGAACAAAACTCAAACCAACACTCTCCTTAAACTTGGGTGTGATTTACACATCTACAGGAGCTGCTGAGACATACGAGGTGCGACAAAGTAATGAGACTGACGTGAAAAAAGTGTTGCTTACTGTTTTAATAAAGTTTAGTGTTGTATCCTTCAAAGTAGTTCCCTTGTGATTGCACACACTTTTTCCAGCGCTTCTGCCATTGATGGTAACATTTCGGGAACTCTTCTGTAATATCCTCCAAGACCCTCATCACAGCTTTTTGGACATCTTGTGTTGTTTGAAAATGGTGTGCCTTTGCCGCTGGTTTGACTCTTGAAAAGAGGCACACGGAGCGATATCTGGTGAATAAGGTGGCTGTGATAGTACTGAAATTTTTTTGAGGTTAAAAATTGCTGTACTGACAGAGCAGTATGGGATGGTGAATTATCGCGATGCAGAATCCAATTATTAGCAACGTAGGCACCGATACGAAGAACTCTTTTTACGAAGCCTTTCTAAAATTTCTTTGTAGTAATATTGGTTAACTGTTTGTTCAGGAGGCACTCACTCTTTATGAAAAATTCCCTTGAAATCAAACAAGCACACAAGCATTCATTTCACTTATGACTTTGACATGCGAGCTTTTTTGGGGATGGATGATCCCTTTGAGCACTATTCTGAACTTTGGCGTTTTGTCTCTGGATCATACTGAGAAAACCAATTTTCATCACCAGTGATAACACTGCTCAACAATTCTGGATTGATTTCCGTTTGCTCTAATAGATTGGCTGCCACATTAATCCGTGTTTCTCGCTGTTGTGGCGTGAGATTTTTGGGGACCATTTTTGAACAAATCTTTCTCATACCAAGATCTTCACTTATTATTAGACGAACCGTTTCTCGACTGATGTTCAGTTCTTCTGCAATCATTTTCACGTTTCTCGATTGATGTTCAGTTCTTCTGCAATCATTTTCACGGATAATCTTCGATCAGATCGTACGAGTTCACGCACCCTCGCCAAGTTGACATCCGTCCGTGAGGTTGATGGTCGTCCACTGCGGTATTCATCTTCAATATTCGTTCTGCCTTCACTAAACATTTTATGCCAACGAAAAACTTGACCTCTTGACATAACCACCTCTCCAAAAGCCTTCTGAAGCTTACTGTAAGTTGTCGTCACGTTTTCACCCAATTTTACGCAAAAAGAAATGGCATACCTTTGTCCAATATTATACGGTTCCATTTCCGTGACTAGAGACACAAACAGGTGTTAACTTATTACAGCACAACTCACGACTGAGCAGTTGTATCGATGTGCCGCTTGGACTAAAAGTAGCTTATAGACCAAGGTCAAAGATACTGTGCCTACGCAAGCCTGCAGGATTGCCACGTCTTGCGAAGAAAATCAGTCTCATTACTTTATTGTCGCACCTCGTACAACCTTAGTATTGGAGACAAAATAATCATCTCTCCAAACATTAATAATTGGAGGTTTTGGAGTTAAAGTGACGATATCAACTTTTGTTGCAAGTATACTGTAAAATATTAAAATTGTATTTTAAAAGAATATTCGTTTACAGTGTTCAGTTGAACCAGCTTTTAAATTTTCATCCACCAAATGGGAACAGACCCCTTCCCCTCATAAGTGCAATCAACTACTTTCAGAGTTATAATGAAAGCAGGTCACATTAGTTCTCTTGGCGCATTTTTCATTTAAATGTTTTGTAAGTAAACAGCGAAACTTTAATTTCAGTTTTAATGCTTTGATGAAGAGGATGTCATCAGCATCTTGTATCAGTAACTTTTTAAGAGAAAATTCTCGAAACTTCAAACATGTAGTTTTATTTTCAGACTCGTGCGCGGGACAAAATCAAAACATCAGATTAGCTCTGTCTCTGGCTCTGTCTCCAGTGTGGGCATTCATTACTGCTTAGCGATGCTGACACACATACATTCGAAAAAGTAAGTAAAACGAAATAATGTGTTTACGTGCCAGGGGACTGGAGCAAAGGGATAAAAGCTGCAAAGAGGAATAAGCTTAAATTCACAGTCGTTTTAATGTTCAGTAAATAAAGTATAAGGCTAAAGCTTTAGAAAATTCCATAAATGGCAGGAGAATTGGCGCTCTGTCAATTATATGAACAGAAATAGGAGTTGAAGTTCAATTCAAAGAAACGTTCAACGAATTTTGTACTTCCTTTCGAGATATTAATCTGGAAAAAAGGACAATGACGATATGTGCAGTCTTTACCAAACGTGCATCAAGGTTTGTTTACCTTAGGACTCCGGAAGACCAGTGAGTAACTACAAGACAACAGTATGCAATCATTCTTGCCATGCGTACCACCGACACTTCACCCATGATTAAAAAACCATTCCATTCCAGTTGATCAGACAGTCCAGCGACGGAACCTGCAAAATGAAGGTGACTGAGATACATTTTATAACTAGAATGTTGAGAAATACGAAGTTATGACAAGAGGACTGATATTACAGGCTCTGTAACCACAACTTCTTTAAAAACAGAGGGTATGAGGAATTTGTATGTAAATGTGGTAAACACGTATTTCGTATACAAGGCGAAAAAAAAGTATTCCATATTTTGAGAGGTGGTAATATGGGTCAAAATAACAAAAAAACTCGTAACTCTAAAATGCATACCATAAAAGCCCATGTTTACTGGACATTTTGTCTCAGTTTGGCTCATATTACCACATTTCAAAATACGAAGTACTTTTTCTTAACAACCTGCATTTTATTATAGAAAACTAATATTAATGATGAATGTTATGTCAATTACTTATCTAAAAGGTACAGATGGAAATTGAGTCAATTTTCAAACACTGTTAAATTTCATGCTTTTAAGCTGTAAGTAAATGGAGTAATGCACGTAATGTAGAGAAATTGTCAATTTAAATACTTAATAAATATACCTCAGCCAGCCTTGAAAATAATTAAAATCGTATGTTTAATTAATGGAAGTGGTTTTCCTTTACTATTCTTCCTTTCGAAACTAACTTTAATAGACCTGGTCCATTTTTTGTACCAGAAACAGACTGATCAGATACAATCAACCATATGCTTAAGTCAAACTACAGAATTGGAAAACCATAAGCATAAGCAACATCTGAGTGTTAGAAGTTGATGGATAACGCTATGATAGTGTTTAATGAATGCTGTGTCACAAACCGCTTCATTGATCATCTCTGTGTATGTATACGAGACAGTGGCTTAACGAAATACGAAACGTAAGATTAGGACCCTTTATGTTATCGGTCAAAAGAGTGGTCAAGTACTTAGCCATTTGCACCCGAGATAACATGGTCACATCGTATTAAGAGTGTAAATAAAAAATGTGACAAGCATTTGTTGGGGAGAAGACCCAAGAATCTCCATTAACACACATCGCGCTGTAATAAGACCTTACATGGACTATGAATGCATCTGTTACGGCTCAGCAACGCAAGATACAGAAATTAGTGAAGTGCCAATATAAAGCTACTGGAGCATTCAAATCAACTCAAATTACCGCTTTGCTCGTAGAAGTAAATGAAATCAGAACTACGTAGGAAACACATCACCGTCAAATTTCTCTAGAACGTTTTCTCCTATTAAATGATTGTTTATTGACAAAGGTTACAGATTTCATTACAAAGTGCTATGTAGGTAGGTACTGAATTAAGAAGAAACTACCGCCCATAGCAGGATTTTATTACGCTGCTTCGTCGTTCTATGGATATTTTGCCGCATCCCTCATTTAAGCTGTTTCGGCGCGCCTTAAGCTAACATAGTAATAAAGCTGAATATCAAGAGGCACTTTCCATTACCCCGAGGTATTCTCAATGAGAAAATTTTAACAGATAGCCGAGCAGCATGGCCATCCTCAAGGCAGATTTACACAGATCGGTCTAAACAAATAGACAGGGCAGAATGTTCGTTCCTAGATGGCAAGACTAACCGAGCAAACAAATTCAAGCCCCCTGAAGTTGGGTCCATACTCACTGCAACAGTGTAAAACAAGCTGCATACCACTGAGTAATTAGAAACTTATTTCGTCTGTGGAGATCTTTAGGTGAAAACTCCAAAAAATAGAGGAAACTGGTAGTTCCACTGTATTTTTTAACGAATATTCGATGTCAATGATATAACGGATTCCAAATCACCCTTCTACTTTACAAAGTCAACTATGGTGTTTTCCGTGTCTAGAGAACCAGCAAACATCTGTCCCATCTGTCTTTACCATTTAGGTGCACACAACAGACACCACAATCGATGTTCTTTCAATCAAATAAAGACGGGAAATGTGTAGAAGCAGTCAACTGGCCAATTTACATGCGAGGGAATAACTGTCCACAGCAAACACGCGCCCATATTGAATCTTCTCAAATTTTGACAGAGAACACAATTGATCACAAAGGCGCCCCAACATATTCTGAGTATTAGTTCGCTATTCACCTAGACGGCGACAAGGTTAGGTCAGCTGCATTCTTGTACTCCAGTCCGTTCAGTTCTGACGCCTCCGCCGTTAGTCGGAAATGTCAATCGTTCCGGCCACAGGAAACCGCCGCAACGCGCGCTCCCGCACCACAGATAGAACAGTCCTAGGAAACCAGCCACATATTTTTTATCACTCTACTTACAATTAAGTATTACGATTGCAGTCTCAATCTGACTACATTCGACAATGAGCGAAGTATCGAAAATAACCCTCCCGACGACAGCGGCTCTGGAAATAAAAATACCTATACCCTCCTTATGGCTGGACATAATTTTCTACGTAAAAAATATTTCATCAGCCTTACAGCAATCACAGTTTTCATCCTCAAATCCATACCTTTCTTACGACAGTACATAGTCTTTTCTTTGCACATGTCAGAACACACACGTATTGTACAAGCCTGCGATCACAGTGAATCTATCATATATCCCCTACTAAGTATAATACTTTGCCAATAACTGAATGCTGGTGACACAAAACATTCCATCCACGATGGATGGACATGCGTCATTTATTTTTCTTGCAAGTGGTACCAGTGTGCCGTAGGAAGATACGTGTAATTCTCTTATAACCGTCCAGCTGCTAAGAAAACATGATTGCAACGGCTTTATTACTGTCACAAGTGGTCTTGGTTCTACCGGCCCACACAAGTATCACTAACGATATCCATGTTAAAAACTATACAAGCTTTGTAAGTCGAGGTGTGGTATGGCTTCTGAATGAAGTACTCTTCCACACAAATACCATAACATTGAATACAGATGGTGATCGCTGGGGTGTACATTAACAGACCGAAAGTGTGGAGTGCACGTCGCCGGCGTTGTAAGCTTGTAATAACATCGCCGAATATATAAAGTGATTCGGCTAAGGAACGTGCTGCGAAGCCAATACTTGCAACTCCCTCATGCCGCCACTAGAGATTTCTCCGGTATTTGTAACGCATTCTATCTCGATGCCATGTGACAGGTCCTGCGGTATCTCCACTGGCTTAAAGGCCACGGAAGATGATAGTAGATTGAGAATGATCAAATACAATAGATGGTGTGCTATGCGACGAATCACTTAAAAAATGCAACGCTAGATTGTGTTGGTAAGAAAAGCATAAAATTCTATGATCAGTACACTGAATTTTCAGATCTGTAGTGTTACGCTTTCTGGCATAAATGCTGTCTGCCATTCGGAATCAAATCTTCCCATTCAACCACATGCTAGATTGTGAATGTAGATAGATGACTGCAGAACGTCCATCCATTGTTAATTCTCGAACATATACATCAAAGTATACCAAACAGCGATCTACAGTACATATTTCTAGCACTTCCATCATGGTGCGTAATTTACGATTACGATTGCCCGTCCTCCCCTATTGGATGGGTTTCATAGAGCACTCTTGCCTTCTTAGGATAAAGTTAGAGATAGAAAGATCTCCTCGCATTGTCTTCGACCAACACTCCCTGCAACACTGTCATCGATTAAATTCCCAGCTGACCAGAAGTAGACCACTACATTTCACGTGTCGTGAAGAAACAGAGCGAGCTGAGTGCATAACTATTGTTCTGTACCAATCTTTCTCACTGCACTCATCCAAGTGAATAAGATTTCTCCAGCTTTGTGCATGTCGAGGAGCTTAGCACCCCGTATCGGTGTATAGTAGATTTGAAAGTGTTGTGATGATGTAACAGACGGTCAAAAAGAAGAAACGTGCGGTTTTTATGCATGATGGAGCCCCAATTGGACGGATTTTGAAGGAGGTTATGTAAATCAACTGCGCTATCGATTCTAAAGTATTTTTCTAGTGTCTAGGTCCAGTACCAAGAAAGTATTGGTAAGAGATAACAAACACATGCATACCTAAGCCTACCTGGTTCTGCACTTAAAATACGCTATAATGCGGTTTCAGACCTATTAGTCGTGTGGAATGCAACGCTGTTAATAGTCTAATGTAAGAAATATAATTGCAGCGCATGACATACATTCTCCTTACAGGTTTCTCTACGATAAACTATGGTGACAAACCGTAAAACAAACTCTTACCTTGCGCACCAATGAAAACAGATTCTTTGCGATACATGCGCAATATAGCTTTCCAGAGGTGTATAGCATCTACTGTTCACATCCGATCACGGTTCAGAAATTATACTATGCTCACATCAGTCCTCTAAAAACATGATCGTTAGTAGTGGAGAATGCCTTTTACACGGAAACAGGCAAACGCATAGCAGCAGTCATACTGGCACTAACTTCGCAAACAGGACATCTGTCAATCAGATGTGTACATGGGGATTGCAGTACCTCACAGGAACCTGTTGCTAGTTTAAAATCACCGTAGTTACGAAACTGAAGAGTCGATTTTATGTCCAAGATGCGACAGGGGGAAGGAATAGGTCGCATAAATCTTCGTTCTTCTAGAGGAATATGTCGGAACAGGGTGGACATGTTGTAAGGGTACAGTACCGCCCGATATTGAAAATAGGCACAACATGCTTCATTATTCTTGTCAGAATAACATATTTTTTTGTAAAAATTACTCAATTTCAATTAATACAGCGAAGCCGGATACCAGTGTGGGAAAGAATGACAATTTATTTATTTAATTTATCACATGTGCACTCCCACAAAATAAATCCCTACATCCAGTTTGGTGAGATCTGTGAAATGAATGAATGTATGGTCGTCTGCTAACCGCAGATATTGAATGTGAATATATGATCATCTTTGAGACGATCCTTTGGCCGCCTTTGGTGGAACCAAAGAGATGAAATTTAGCGGAGCTTTGAGCGACTGAAATGTGGCTGACCAGTACGGTAGCAAGGTGCTCCCCCACTTCGGCAGAGGTGCCAGAGGACCTGAAGAACGGCCATGTTTCAGCACTCTGCGGCTGGATCTAGTGTTGGTAAGACCTGTCTTAGGTGTGCTCTGTAAAGACAAAAGACTGGAGACATGGTATGCATGTGAAATACTTAAGAGTAGTTTGGAATAATAATTTCTCTATTTCAGGAACTTTTGTGGGGAGAATTAAATGTCAGGCAGGTAATATTAAGGGGATCGTACTAATGTTAGGAAGTGACCAACGGTCACAATGAAACCACGTGTAGATATAAGTTGAAATACTTCCAAAGGCTTAAGTTCAGCTGAGTTACTAGCGTGTGTACTATAAGTTGGAAATATTTAAGAAATGGTGTGTGCAGGACTTGAAATTAGAGACGAGTACTTCCACTTGGTGAGTACTGTGTGAGTCTCAATCTGTGTATGAGACAAAGGATAAAGAGAAGTACTCGTCCATTATATCATCTGAGGACTCGCATGTGTGATGAATATGTTCTTAATATTACTTTGTGTGTTATGTTTCCGTGTGACACTTGATTCAAATTATAATACTCACAGAGAAGCAAGGTGAGTCAGCCGTCTATCCAGCAACGCCACTTGGCTTGCATTGCACAGGAAGACGTGCATATGTCCTCCAGAGTTCATAGTAGGAAAGAAAAATTAAGAAGTGGGGCAGTGTCGTGTGAAACTGGGATAAATACTAATTGAAGTGGGAAAGCTGAAAGTGACATGATTATAACGTTGTGACTATTCTTTGTATTGTATGTTGCCAGTGTGATGTATTTAATTAAATTTAAGTATGTGTGGTTGGCATGGGAGAGTAATAAGATAGTTTCAGAGGCAGTGGGTTATGCATGTTCCTTTTTGTACCGCTCGGTCTGGAGGAAATTTTCGTAATGATGGGTGTGAGAGTCGAAGTGTGATATATAAAAAAAGATCCACCATCCTATCCAGAAAGTGCACTGTAGAGTTAAATAATTACGAGACCATAAGATAGAGAATCACCTATGTAAAGCCATGCCCACTGGGCGGAATTTCTCATGTGTTAATGTTGTAGTTTATAGAATTTTTGTTTTTAGGTTATAGAATTTATCGGAATAAATAAGATAGTGAAAAGAAAGAGATTGGTGGCCTTTCCCTTCGAATAGTATGTTGTCATGATACCCAGAATTTATAATGTGTGCGCCATTCATATTCAGTGCGATGGCCACGTGTTGATCAAAGCCGTTAAATAAGAAAGAAAATGTGGTATTGTCAGTGCGTAGTGAACAGTTACAGTTGTGTAAATTACCAATAGTCAGATGTGCGTTTCCGTACCCGTTGCGTAATATTCAAACAGGAGAATAATTTGTAACTTAATTGTGAGTACTAGAGTTCATGTTACTCGATGAATAAGAATGAGTCCACTAGCTTGGCAGACCACTCATCTTGCAGGCCTGACTGCTTGATGCCACAGTATGAGCAAGGCATGTGGGTGCCTCTCAATGTTTCATCACACATGAGATGGAAGTCCTCTGATGACTGAGAGGTTTGCTGTTAACGATCGCATGTGGATAATGCTCTAAATCACACACACAACACGCAGTTATCTACGAGTCGGACGCACGTTATGCCACACAACTGGTATACCCCGACAGATTAAAGGAAACCATGAAGCCGGCAGCAGACCTGAAGTAGCACTGCCTTCCTCCTTGAACCACCTGTGTCACAAAGACACACAGAAAACAGGGCAAAAGCAGTGCAACTGCGTTCGAGTACAGAGCTTTGCTATACTAACCGAACAGAGGAAAAAAATAGTGTGCTTGCGCTAGGTGTCGTCAACGGCACTACTACATCTGCAAGCAATTTTAGAATACGTGGCGAGAAGTGAAGTCATGATGGAGTGGGCAGAAGTGACATAAAATTACGAAAAAGTTGATGGAAAATAAGTACGAGGGTGAGTCAAATGAAAACCTTAAACACTTTTTTAAATACTATTTATTGTACAGAAGTGGTACAAAGCTGTATCACTTTTGAACATAATCTCCCCCACGCTGAATGCAAGTCTTCCAGCGCTTACAAAGTTCATAAATTCCTTTAGAAAAAAAATAAATTCTTTTGGTAGTCCGCGCAACCACTCGTGCACCGCGTGGCGTACCTCTTCATCAGAACGGAACTTCTTTCCTCCCATTGCGTCTTTGAGTGGTCCAAACATATGGAAATCACTTGGGGCAAGATCTGGAGAGTATGGTGAATGAGGAAGACACTCAAAATGCAGGTCTGTGAGTGTTTCAACTGTTGAACGGGCAGTGTGGGGACTTGCATTGTCATGTTGCAAAAGAACACCTGCTGACAGCAATCCACGTCGCTTTGATTTGATTGCAGGTCGCAGATGATTTTTTTGGAGATCTGTGTATGATGCACTGGTGACAGTGGTCCCTCTAGGCATGTAATGCTCCAAAATGACGCCTTTGCGTCCCAAAAGAGAGTCAGCATAATCTTCCCTGCTGATGGTTCTGTTCGAAACTTATTTGGTTCTGGTGACGAGGAATGGCGCCATTCCTTGCTCGCTCTCTTCGTTTCCGGTTGGTGGAAGTGAACCCAGGTTTCGTCCCCAATAACTATTCTTGCAAGGAAGCCGTCACCTTCTCGTTCAAAGCGCCGAAGAAGTTCTTCACAGGTATCAACACGTCGTTCTCTCATCTCAGGAGTCAGCTGCCGTGGCACCCATCTTGCAGACACTTTGTGAAACTGGAGGACATCATGCACAATGTGGAGTGCTGACCCATGACTAATCTGTATACATGCTGCAATCTCATTCAGTGTCACTTGGCGGTTTTTGCTGCAATGTTCTGTGGAGTCACAACTCGTTGTGCCTGACCTGGACGAGGAGCATCTTCTACTGAAGTCACACCATTTGCGAACTTCCTGCTACATTCGTGGACTTGCTGCTCTGACAAACATGCATCACCGTACTGAATCTGCATACGTTGGTGAATTTCAATACTGTTCACACCTCCACTACGCAAAAACCGAATAACAGAACGCTGCTCTTCTCTGGTGCAAGTCGCAAGCGGGGCGGCAATCTTTATACTGGTACTGCGACGTGCATCTGCACTATGCTGCCACCTACAGGCCATTCTGCACGCTGTTTGTAGCACGCTTATCAACTTACAGGATAACGGCGCGAAATTTCGATTTGTTATTACACATTTAAGGTTTTCATTTGACTCACCCTCGTATAAATTGAGGGACGCAATATACTCCGTAATGCGGGAGTACTTGCATGCTCCTGGTCGTGCGGTAGCGTTCTCGCTTCCCACGCCCGGGTTCTCGGGTTCGATTCCCGGCGGAGTCAGGGAATTTCTCTGCCTCGTGATGGCTGGGTGTTGTGTGATGTCCTTAGGTTAGTTAGGTTTAAGTAGTTGTAAGTTCTAGGGGACTGATAACCATAGATGTTAAGTCCCATAGTGCTCGGAGCCATTTGAACCATTTTTTGTACTTGCATGTCTTCTGTTTGGTGCAGGAAAATTCTTGAATCTGGAGGAATACGAAAAAAATTGACATGGAAGCCTTGGAAACGAGAGAGACAATCACTTTTCATCGATAGCGATAGGACGGCTTAAATACAATGTTATTAATTGTGACTACCAAATGTAGAATAACGTGTTGGATCAAAACAAATGACAACCTTCGTGAACAAAGACAATGTTGATCGCATTCTCTGACAGTGAACGATTAGTTCACCATGGGTGTGTTGCTCCAGGTCAAACAGTGAACCAAACTCTTTACATCGAGTTTTGAAACGTTTGCGACAAGCAATTCGACGTCATCAGCCTGATCTGTGGCATTCTCAATACTGGTTCTTACTGCAAGACAATGCAAGACCCCATACTGCTTCACCTGTTGTCGAGTATCTGGCCAAACATTCTGTTACTGCCATCACAAATCCGCCATATTAGCCTTGCGATTTTTTCTTGTTTCTGCGAGTGAAAAGCGACTGAAAGGCCTCCAGAAACTTTGGCAACTGTGTACAGATAGCCAAGCGGACTGCTTCGATGTTGTTGTTGTAGTCTTCAGTACTGAGACTGGTTTGATCCAGCTCTACATGCTACTCTATCCTGTGCAAGCTTCTTCATCTCCCAGTACTTACTGCAATCTACATCCTTCTGAATCTGCTTAGTGTATTCATCTCTTGGTCTCCCTCTACGATTTTTACCCTCCACGCTGCCCTCCAATACTAAATTGGTGATCCCTTGATGCCTCAGAAAATGCCCTACCAACCGATCCCTTCTTGTAGTCAAATTGCGCCACAAACTCCTCCCCCATTCTGTTCAATACCTCCCCATTAGTTATGTGATCTACCCATCTAATCTTCAGCATTCTTCTATACCACCACATTTCGAAAGCTTCGATTCTCTTCTTTTCCAAACTATTTATCGTCCACGTTATACTTCCATACATGGCTACACTCAGTACAAATACCTTCAGAAACAACTTCCTGACACTTAAATCAATACTCGGTGTTAACAAATTTCTCTTCTTCAGAAACGCTTTCCTTGGCATTGCCAGTCTACATTTTATATCCTCTCTACTTCGACCATCATCAGTTATTTTGCTCCCCAAATAGCAAAACTCATTTACTACTTTAAGCGTCTCATCTCCTAATCTAATTCTTGCAGCTTCACCCGATTTAATTCGACTGCGTTCCATTATCCTCGTTTTGCTTTTGTTTGTGTTCATCTCATATCCTCCTTTCAAGACACTGTCCATTCCGTTCAACTGCTCTTCCAAGTCCTTTTCTGTCTCTGACATAATTACAATGTCATCGGCAAACCTAAAAGTTTTTATTTCTTCTCCATGGATTTTAATACCTACGCCGAATTTTTCTTTTGTTTCCTTTACTGCTTGCTCAATATAGAGATTGAATAACATCAGGGAGAGGCTACAACCCTATCTGACTCCCTTCCCAACCACTGCTTCCGTTTCATGTCTTTCGACTCTTATAACTGCCATCTGGTTTCTGTACAAATTGTAAATAGCCTTTCGCTCACCTTCAGAAATACGCGATAGGAACTAGAATCATTACCTGGTAAGTGCATTTTTCTATCTTTTTAATAATCTGCCCTTGATCATTTCTGACAAAGGAAGTACTATGTGGGGCGTACTTATCGTTTCGTCGTACTAGATTAGATTAGAACTTGTTCCATAGATCATGAAAACGACACTTCGTATTGATGTGCAACGTGTCAGGTTAATAAAATGTGTCTATACAAGATATTACATTAGACAAAATATTACATGACACTCAATATTTTTAATATTTTTTTGTGGGGGTTGGGAAATTACCCACTTACTATATCCAGAAATTCATCTAATGAGTAGAAAGAGTTGCCATTAAGAAATTCTTTTAATTTCCTTTTAAATGCTATATGGCTATCTGTCAGACTTTTGATGCTATTAGGTAAGTGACCAAAACTTTTGTGGCACCATAATTTACCCCCTTCTGAGCCAAAGTTAGATTTAACCTTGAGTAGTGAAGATCATCTTTTCTCCTAGTGTTATAGCCATGTACACTGCAATTACTTTTGAATTCGTTCGGATTGTTAACAACAAATTTTATAAGTGAATATATATATTGTGATGCTCCAGTGAAGATTTCTAGCTCTTTAAATAAGTGGCTGCAAGATGATCTTTGATGAGCTCCAGCAATTATTATGATTACACGCTTTTGTGCTATGAACATTCTTTTACTCAATGACGAGTTACCCCAGAATATGATGCCATACGAAAGCAGAGAATGAAAATAGGCGTTGTAAGCTAATTTACTCAGATGTAAATCGCCAAAATTTGCAATGACCCTAATAGCATAAATAGCTGAACTCAAACGTTTCAGCAGATCCTCAGTGTGTTTTTTCCAGTTCAACCCCTCATCAATGCATGCACCTTTCTGATCGAAGTCTATGTTTATTAATGGGGTCATTCCATTTACAGTGTGGAAATGTATATATTGTGTTTTGTCGCAGAGAACCTCTTAATAATTTTCTGAAAAACATCATTTACAATTTCACTAGTTAATTCTTGTCTGTTGGGTGTGATAGCTATACTTGTATCATCTGCAAAAAGAACCAGCTTTGCATCTTCGTGAATATAGAATGGCAAATCATTAATATATATTAAGAACAGCATAGGACCTAAGACCGAACCTTGCGGCAACCCATTCTTGATTGTTCCCCGGTTTGAGAAATCGCCAGTTTTTTGCATACTATGTGAACTGTTTATTTCAACTTTCTGCACTCTCCCAGTTAGGTATGATTTAAACCATTTGAGCACTGTCCCATTCATAGCACAGTACTTGAGCTTATCTAGAAGTATTCCATGATTTACACAATCAAAAGCCTTTGATAGATCACCAAAAAAACCAACGGGCGACTTCCGGTTACTCCGAGCATTTAATATTTCATTATTGAAAGTATATATAGCATTTTCCGTTGAGAAACTCTTCTGGAAACGAAACTGATATTTTTTTAAACTTTATTTTTACGAAGGTGTGGCTCTGAGCACTATGGGACTTAACTTCTCAGGTCATCAGTCCCCTAGAACTGAGAACTACTTACACCTAACTAACCTAAGGACATCACACACATCCATGCCCGAGACAGGATTTGAACCTGCGACTGTAGCGGTCGCGCGGTTCCAGACTATAGCGCCAGAACCGCTCGGCCACTCCGGCCGGCTACGAAGGTGTGAAGCTACTCTACAATACATTACTTTTTCAAGAATTTTGGATAAGGGAGTCAGAAGAGAGATTGGGCGGTAGTTGTTGACATCAGTCGTATCCCCTTATTTATGTAGTGGTTTAACAATGGTATGCTTCAGTATATCTGGGAAAATGCCCTGCTTCAGAGAGCTATTACATATGTGGTGTACTGTGAAGCTGTTGAATGATTCCTGGCACATATTTTCGTATATTTAACCACAAGAGCAGTGGAATAGCTCGTCGGGAACACCTGCAAGAAAATTTTCACACCTGCACCGGCGGAACCTGCAGCATCAATTACTCCTCTGATATCGCTAAAAGCACCACCAAAAAGAGAAAAAGTCGCTGCCACACTCGGGAGCTGAAGTAATTAGTCTAACAGTTCACAAGAAGCGCGGAGAGCCCGCCTCAAGAAGACAGCGGCGAGCGAAGCAGAGGAAAAACTTCTCAACTCTCTTTGATTAGTGCGTCGCCGGACATTCGTTACGGCAGTCCGTCTTTGCCCACTCGAAATAATTTTTCTGTTCCTTAATGGAGACAAATTTCACTTTTTCGTGATGGCGAATTCGAGCCATTTCATAACTCTAAATAATCTTGGGCCGTGTTGCTTTTTTGCTCGTGCCGTAAGTGATTAGGCGGGTCGGAAGATTGCTTTCTCGGGCGGTCCCGAGTGGAACGGATAAAAGGAGCCAACAATTACGAACGAGGACAACGCCGGCCTCTGATAGCGGAGCTGAGTAGATGTTAATGCGCGTCTCCTTAAAAGGCAGCCGCGCGTTACGCGGAGGGCACGGGCTGGCGGCTCGTTGCGAGACAAAGGGTCCTCGGTTTACGGCCGGGTCAGGGTCCCGTCTGAGCTACAATTAACAGCCGCGTAAAATCGAGAAACACACACCGTCCCCGCGGAGTGGCTCCTGCAGACGTTTCGACGTCGAGGATGTGAGCTGCTTCCAGTAACGTCGGTGGAATGTGCGCAAGCTAAGAGCAACTGCGATTTCGCTACTTCCACTAGTTATTTACGAAAAAACTCTCCCACTGCTGATTGTTAACACTGAGTGCCATACCTTCCATGTTACGTTGCCTCCAGATTTGGAAAGAAAGCGATGCCATTTTACTGAGGATTATCTGTAAGGGCCCTTATACGCCATCTGACTAGAGAAAAATTTACTGAAAATACTTCCTATCAAAAATTCTGACTGATTCATAAGACGACATCGTGACAGAGGGAATTATCTTTAAATTATTACCGAGCGAGGTGGCGCAGTGGTTAGCACACTGGACTCGCATTCGGGAGGACGACGGTTCAATCCCGCGTCCGGCCATCCTGATTTAGGTTTTCTTGATTTCCCTAAATCGCTCCAGGCAAATGCTGGGATTGTTCCTTTGGAAGGGCACGGCCGACTTCCTTCCCTGTCCTTCCCTAATCCGATGAGGCCGATGACCTAGCTGTTTGGTCTCCTCCCGCAAACAACCCAACCCACCATGTCTCAGGTAATCATTAAATTATTCATAAGAGTTACCTTAGAATAAAATTACTTTCTCTTGTGCTGTTAATCAGTTGAGTGAACACAAAGTATTTCTCCATGAATTAACAGGCTTGGTTATAAGCTTTCTATGACGGCGAAATTTAAAATTATACGTGCATCAACTTCTTTTCGCGCGTGCGCAACGAACTTCGTCAAATAAAACTATGCGTGTTGTAAGCGACAGACGTAAATAATTGTTATCTCAATGAGACGACGGCAATGGAAGCTAAACAGAACACGACCAGACCGGCTAATGCTGATCACCAAAAACTCGTCACTTATTCTTTGATATGAGCAATTAAAACAACAATAGGATTAAAATGATGTACCACAACACGTCACGATACGTTTTCTTCATCACTTATTATTTAACATGTTAACGGCCTTGTCACAGTGGATACACAGGTTCTCGTCAGATCACCGAAGTTAAGCGCCGTCGGGCTTGGTTGGCACTTGGAAGGGTGCCAACCCGGGCTGCCATGCGCTGTTGCCATTTTCGGGATGCACTCAGCCTCGTGATGACAATGAAGGAGCTACCCGACCGAATAGTAGCGGCTTTGGTCAAAGAAAACCATCGCACCAGCCGGAAGAGCTGACCACACGCCCCTCCTATCCGCATCCTCAACTGAGGTAGACACGGCGGTCTAACTCTGAAAGCCTGCCGAGTGAGATGCAACATTTGAAGACAGTCTTCCGTCAAAACGGTTATTCTGAGAGACAGATACGGAATGCATTCAGGCCCAAGTTCAATCTATGGAGCAGAATGAAGATACGAAGACACCCACCATCTTGGCCTTCTTGCCGTACTTTGGTGCCATGTCGTCAAGAATCGGAAGAGTCCTCGAAAGATATGACATCAAGTGTGTTTTCCGACTACCTGCAAAACTGAGGAACCTGTTAGGGTCGGTTAAGGATGATCTCGGCCCGAGGAAACGTGGTGTGTACAAGATTCCTTGTCAGCGTGGGGCGGCATATATAGGTCAGACATGTCGCACAGTACAAGAACGCTGCGATGAACATCAGCGTCATACACGCCTACGCCAACCGGAGACGTCGGCAATTGCAGAACACTGTCTGAACACAGGACATCACATGATTTATGAAAAGACGGAAGTTTTATCCCCAGCATCCTCTTTCTGGGATTGCGTCACTAAGGAAGCAATACATATCCGTACAGCTGATAACCTTATCAACAGGGATGCGGGATTTCAATTGACTACAGCATGGAACCCTGCATTGGCTGCTGTTAAATCACGACGAGAAAGCAAAGAGCTTTCGATAATAGACCCGTCATAATTTTGGCGGCATGTTAGTAAACACAGCGTCAGCGCACGCCCAGAACGGCCGCTCTGCGTTTCCCGGCAGAGGGCGTTTGAGTCTGGCGCCATCTATTTGCAAATTTTTGCGCATGCATGGTTCCCGCGCTTGCGCAATCTTCACGCGAGTGCTCTGTATACAGCGGCGTCGACATGCGGATCTTGTCAATCGTACCTAGCCATCATCGAGGTTCAATCACCTGATGCTGTCTGACAGTTGCTCCGAGGAAATATTGTGGGATTTGCACAACGCCATCCGGCGGCACACCCGTGAAGACTATTTACAACATATCCGCCGGGAAAGCCTGAAGAGTCACAATTGGTAATTTGCCGGATCTTTTAAGAAAAGCTAGTTTTTCACGCCTCTCAGTGTTTATGACGTCATATCTCCTGAACTGTGTGTACTAGAATTATGTAATTATGCAGCACATTCAGTGGTATATGTGGGCACTGTCAGTAAAATTTGTTGCGAAGAGAGCTTGCAGTGAGGAAGCATTACACTGAGGTGACAGAAGTCGCAGGATGCCTCCTAACATCGGGTCGGATCTCCTTTTGCCAGTCGTTTTACAGCGTGTGGATGTCACATTGACTCAACAAGTCGTTGAAAGTTCCTTGTAAAAGTATTGAACCACGCAGCCTCTACAGACGTCCACAGAAGCGAATGTGTTGCCAGCGCACTTACTGATACCTCTATTATGTCCCATAAATGCTCGATAGGATTGAACTGAGTGGGCATATCATTAGCCCGAATTGTCCAGAATTTTCTTCAAACTAATAGTGAACAATTGTGGCATGGTGATACGGCGCATTGTGATCCATAAAAATTCCATTGTTGTTTAGGAACATGACGTCCATGAATGGCTGAAAATGGTCAATGATCGGTTCAGAGGACCCAGTCCATACCATGTTAACACGACCCACACAATTATGGAGCCACCACCAGCTTGCACAGCGCCTAGTTCACAACTTGGGTCCATGGCTTCGTGTGTCTGCGCCACTCCTGAACCCCACCACCAACTCTTTCCAACTGAACTCTGAAATCGTCTGCCCAGGCCAAAGTTTTCCAGTCGTCTAGGATCCAACGGATCCAGTCACGAGCCCAGGAGAGGCGCTGCAGGCGATGTCGTGCTGTTAGCCAAGGCATTCGCATCCGTCGTCTGCAGCCCATTAACGCCAAATTTTGCCGCACTGTCCTCAGGGATACATTCCCGTACGTCCCACATTGATTTCTGTGCTTATTTCACGCCGTGTTGCAACTCTACGCAAACGCCGCTGCTCTCGGTCGTTAAGTGTAGACCTTCGGGTACTGCGTTGTCCATGGTGAGAAGTAATGCCTGAAATTTTGGTCTCCTCAGCCGACTCTTGACACTGTGGCTCAGGGAATATTTAACTCCCTAACGATTTCCGAAATCGAAGGAGCCATGCGTCTAGCTCCAACTATTATTCCGCGTTCAAAGTCTGTTAATTCCCGATGTGCGGCCGTAATTACGTCGAAAACCTTTCACATGTGAACCCTGTTAGTCAAAGGAAGGCAGGATTCGGTTACGATTATGGACGGGGCCGTAATCAGTTACTATTGGTTGCCTTTCACAGTTACACACAATTTATTTTAAAAAAGTAATTCCAGACTCAACAATAAATAAAAATACCACACGTTATTAATGAAGGAATAAACAACTGTAAATAAAGTGTTTTCAGTGAGTTACAATTTAGCAAATCACCTTTAAATACAAATACAGCAGATTACGTTTTAAAAGCAAGCCACTGTGATCTGAGAAGAAGGCCTTACACTTCAGGAATGGCAATAAATTAAGAATTGTTTAAAACTCGCTGCAACTTACAAATTACAGGTACTGAAATATTAAAGGCAAGTCGCCACAAACACAGCAGAAGACACCAGACGCCAGGAATGAGGTTTTAAAGTTTTACTGCGTACATACAAATACCAAATTAGAATTTTAAGGCAAGTGACCACTATCACGTCTGAAGGTCTTACACGTCAGGAACGGCAATACTGCAAAAACATTAGAAACCTGCTGTAAAACAGCAAATACAATAGCGAAGGTTAATTTAAAAAATAAATAAAAAAACCAAGAAACTGACTACCAGATAAGATGATAGTAAACTTTGTAACACAATCCTTAACATCCACTGAACACTACACTGCTAGATTTATTCCAGAAGGCGACCAGAACTAAACCTTTAATGTAGGCATTACAAGGTATTGTAATAAATAATACAATAATAAAACGCAAGGACCGGTCTGTATGTTCCTTAAAGGGTACTGAGGCAGATTATATCTGCAGAAGGCGTGGACTGAAGGAGCGTTACACTGAACTACTGGCTATCAGACCACATTTTAGAACACACATATCTCACAAGAACCAAAGGGCCACAGACGGTGCTCCAGGAATCGACCTCCGAGAACGTCCGGCAACAAACACTTTCGCGAGCGATGAGACAGGCAGCCAAGAGTTGCATTCAATTCACAAGATGGTAACTCAGACTAGTGGGAGCCTAACAAATGACTAATGATAATCTTGCTGAAGCTTCCTGACGCCCGGTAAACCAAATGCAACGTTGGAACAATCAGCCAAAGCCGGAACCGGCAGTCTGTATTAAGTCCACAGTATACTGCGGTTAGAGAGCCCGAAACGAGAAAGGATCCCTACCAACAGAGTAGAAGAATCACCAACCGGCTTACAATCAAGAAAGCTGTCAAAACTACACGCCTTACCGGACAGCAGCGGCAAGTCAAGGAAACGTACACTACCGTTACATACACTTACCCCCAGGGCAGGTAACTGGGGCGTTGGCGGCCACCAGGCAAGAAAAAATACCGCTGGTGGAACTTAACAAATTGTAAAAAGGTGAATGCAGTAAATAGTAATTAGAGGAAAGCTGACCAGATCCGCCTTCCCCAAGCACTCCACTCGCTCCTCTTCGCCTCGACGACACTACAAGCAGCAACACGAACCCAAGTTACTAGAGAATGGCGAGGTATCACAGTGATGGAGGTTTCCCTACTTGGATTGAAATGCACTCATCTTAAAGCCTGCAGGATCTGCTTTACGACGAGGTCGTGCACCCTCGTGAACACAGCCCTTCTATGGGGCAGTCCATGAGTACGGCATGGCTCTGAGCATTATGGGACTTAACTTCTGAGGTCATCAGTCACCTAGAACTTAGAACTACTTAAACCTAACTAACCTAAGGACATCACACACGTCCATGCCCGAGGCACGATTTGAAACTGCGACCGTAGCGGTCGGGCGGTTCCAGACTGAAGCGCCTAGAACCACTCGGCCACCCCGGCCGGCCGGCCAGCTGTCCCGGCGTGGTCAGTGCCAGGCACTGCGCGGACCTGGCTCCTCCTTAATCCCCAACCGAACTCGCACTCATACACCACCCGGAAAAACGACGACATCGCCCCAAAGATAGGGCAACAGTTACTACATACCGATAACCGCTGCTGCTGCCACTAACGGACAGGACACGCTTGCGAAACCGAGTGGCGCCAGTCAACACGAGAAGAAGACAAACAACCGCAACCATGCCTACTAAACGGTACCGTATGGTCTCCAATAGAGAGCGAAAACCTACAAACAGCACCAACGCGAGCCGCAGCACAGCTCAACATGAATCATCCGAGTACAAATGACAGCTCCGCCCATGATTTCCCTTTTAATACCTTGTGTAAGCGATACTAGCGCCATCTGCATATGTGCATATCGCTATCCCATGACTTTTGTGACCTCAGTGTATTTCGGGTACAACATCTTACTCAGGACTGCCATACCCCTAACTGACATAACTTACGATGTGTCTAATTTTACTGATAGACGCAGTAATTTATACGGAAAACACGCTCCGACATAACACTAAGATTCAGGAGAAAATGTGCTCCATGCTTTACCAATTAAGTCATTATGAATATCAGAGGAGCAGCACGCAGGAAATATAAACAGAATCCGACCTCTGAGAGTCTCCTCGCCTACACGCGGATACGCAACCCAACCCAGTTAGTCTGTCTGTAACAAAATTTTCAATTGGCTCTGAGCACTATGGGACTCAACATCTTAGGTCATAAGTCGCCTAGAACTTAGAACTACTTAAACCTAACTAACCTAAGGACATCACAGACATCCATGCCCGAGGCAGGATTCGAACCTGCGACCGTAGCAGTCCCGCGGTTCCGGACTGCAGCGCCAGAACCGCACGGCCACCGCGGCCGGCTGTCTGTAAGAAAAGACAAACTCAGATACTCCCACCCCTTACCTGAGGATTTTCACAGGATCTCTGTATTGCGGAAAAATTTAAGAGGTTTAGGAATAGGTAAACTTTAATCTGCAGCTGAAACTCTAATTCATTTTGAGGCTCTAAATTGACTATTTCGCGTACCTGTACTTGACCAACGCACAAGGACGAATACCATCGAGTCCTATGAAGTGCAAGTGGTTGGCACATACGGGAAACGGTTTTCTGTAGCCAGTAAGCCTTAAGTCAGTCAGGAAGTCAATTATACGAATTCGTTCGGCAGCTGAAGGACATGGCGAAATTACAACAAAAATGATCAATTTGCTCGTCGATCCATTACTGCCAATAATAACGGTAACGGATACCTTCAACCATTGTCTGACCTCCAGCAACCTGGAAAAGGGGACTCATAAAACCTCTACCGAAAAAAAGATCTACCAAAGAACCTTCTGACTACAGGTCCATTTACTTTCTACCAGCATTATCTGAGGTTTTAGAACACATAGTTCACGATCTGCTTAGCAATTACTTAACACCAAATAGTCCTCTAGATGAATAACAATGCGATTTCTAGAAAATTTGCAGAACGACGACTCCTATTATGAAAGTGATTGAGGAACCGAAACAAGCTGTGGGAAAAGAAGAGGCGACTAGTGTGTGCCTTTTCCTTCTCAGAAAAGCTTTCGACAACGTCGACTTTGATATACTTCTCACTTAAACTCAAAAGTCAAAGTCAAGTGCTGTACAATGGTTGTACTCATACCTTACATACCACCAACAGTGTGTAATGATCGGAACAGAGAGGTCGCAATGGAAGAATGCAGTATCAGGGGACCCACATGATCAGTACAGGGCCCATTACTTTTCTCTTTACATTTTAACGATGTGTCGACTATTATCTCACATTGCAAATATCATTTATACGCCGATGTCCTTCAGTTATATCTAACTGCAAACCCGACAAATCTGTGCACGCCAATCCAGAAAGTAAATTCTGACTGAATTGCTTTATCACAATAGGCGCAGAACATATATTTGAAACTTAACCATCTAAAGCCTTAGTCGCTCACAAAAGACTTTATAACTCCTCAGTTCAGAGAATCTCATCTAGCCTTAACCCTAAACGGCACAGAAATCACCTTTTCTTCTTTTGCACAGACTTTGGGGATAATTTTGGACCGTCACTTAGACTGGAATGAACACATAACTGTAGTTTTGAAGCAAGGGTAAGAATCACGTCATTCACTCCACAAATACACAGAAAAGTATTTCCTCTCGAGCTTAAAAAGAAATCATACAGTCACTAATGTTCCCGATCTTTGATTAGGGTGATCCTCTTCTCCAAGGCCTTTTGTGCGAGACCTCACGTCGGCTGGAACTGGCGGTGAATGCTTGTTTGTGGTACAATTGTGACGTATGCTATTTCGACCATATCACTCCTGCTTTTCAATATTTATCACGGCTGCGTGCCGGTAAACAGAGATTGTCACACTCTGTGTTTGTTGTATCGTCTTCTCAATCATTGCACCCCATCCTATTTGTGTCCAACCCTTACACTACTATTTGAACAACACTGCAGAAATACTCGTTCCCAACAAAGTAAAATCCTTCTGTACCACTACACAAAACGGCCATATTCTCTAAATCATTTTCTGTATCAGGAATCCAACTTTTGGACAAACTTCAAAAGACAGATAATGACCAAGCTCTCTCTTCTTGCAGTTCACTCTTGTCGACCCTACCTCCACCACCACGTTTCCCTTCCCTTGTCTACAGAGATCTCTACTGAAATTCTCTTCTTTCCTACGGCCGTTGTCACTTTCGTTTTTATCTTCTCTTCTTTCACTATCCCTTCTACCTCGTCTAATACCAAACAAGGCTTCAAAAGTGCAAAACTAATTAATTTCATTCTTAATGCCTCCATTACTTTCCTTTTATTATTAGTGAAGCTATTAACATTACTGTTACCAATTATTAAATGATAATTGATTGAAACCCTCAGCTGCCGAGAGGTGGTGTTGATATACCTCAAGGGAGACAGTTAGAAATGTGTGCCCCGACCGGGACTCGAACCCGGGTTCTCCTGCTTACATGGCAGACGCTCTACCTGTTTTTTTTTTTTTTTTTGTTCGGTATTGTTCGTTGCATTTGGTGTGGGCGGACGTCACAAAACATCCGTTGAAGTTGATCGTTTATTCTTTACTAAGTTTTTTTTTTATCACAGAGGGCGAGCAGCCCCCTAGACCGAACACGCTGAGCTACCGTGCCGGCGATCCATCTAAGCCACCGAGGACACACATGAATAGCACGACTGCAGGGACTTATCACCTGCACGCTTCCCTATCGAGGTATATCAACAACGCCTGTCGCAGCTGAGGGTTTCAATTATCGTTTATTCTCGAGAAGCTGCACGGTCATCAGTGGTATCTGTTCTTTCGTGAGTATTGGAACAAGGCCGGTGCCATTCAGTTGCCGGTACCATTACAAACTACCGTTATCCATGATGGCGGCCATAATTACTATGGATTAAAACATAAGGTTAAAAGACAAATCAACACAAAAGTCCAAACTCTGCATCTCGGAAGAAGAGAGAAAAAGAAGATCAGAATGAATGAAGAAATACTGAGCCCTAAGAAAAGAACAACGCGCAAAGAAATGATTGATCCAGAGTACCCCAAAGAGGGTGAAACGAAAGAAGAAGAAGAAGAAAATATGTGAAATATTAATATAGTAATAATAATAATAATAATAATAATAATAATTTTAAATAATTTTTCTTTGCATGTAATAATAGAAGTGCTTTTTGTTGTGTTATGCTTACACGTATGCATTTTTATCTTATACAGTCACAGCTATTTTGCCAATTTTAAAAGGTAAATGAGGCACCGGTAGTGATGGTAGAGGAAGGTTCCTAGGAGGTTGTGTTGTTCAAAATGGTTCAAATGGCTTTGAGCACTATAGGACTTAACATCTGAGGTCATCAGTCCCCTAGAACTTAAACCTAACTAACCTAAAGACATCACACACATCCATGCGCGAGGCAGGATTCGAACCAGCGACCGTAGCGGTCGCGCGGTTCCAGACTGAAGCGCCTAGAACCGCTCAGCCACACCGGCCGGCCGAGGGTGTGTGGGCGTAAACTCTTAACAAAATGCAAAATTTATTAAGCAGTATAATAACTCAGAGTGCATAGACAAGCAACAGTAAAAGCAGACAAAATTCGTCCTAAGCACAATTCAGTCGCTTGGAAATCTCCTCTACAAATTCCAGGCCCAGCAGACCCCTCCCCCCCCCCCCCCTCCCCAGCTCCTTCTCTCCTTCTCTCTCTTTCTCTCTCTCTCTCTCTCTCTCTCTCTCTCTCTCTCTCTCTCTCTCTCCCTCTCTCTGCATCTCCTCCCCCACTTTCTGTCCATACGTCTCCTTCTACCCCCTTTCTCTGACCATCTCATTATCCCCCATCTCTCACCATCCACCTCTTCCACCCCTCCACCGCCGAACTAGTTGGTGCGGTTAACACTCTTAACTTGCATTCAGGACGACGGTTCAAACCCGAGTCCTGCCATTCTGATTTAGATTTTCCTTGATTTTTCAAAACCTCTTCAGACAAATGACGGGACGGTTCCTTTGAAAGGGCACGGCTGATTTCCTTCCCTAAGCCGAACTTTTGCTCTCTCTCTCTCTCTCTCTCTCTCTAATCACCTTGTTGTTGACGAGATGTTTAACGCTAACCTCCTCTCCCTGATGAGTCGTACCGATAAGCACATGTGTTCCCTGCAAGGCAGTTTGCAGGACAGCCTATAAGACAGAAGCTAAAAAACACGTTTCTGCCCTTATCTCCGCTCCTGTTTGAGCCAGGAGGTTATAAGTTGTACTCGTGAAGTTCGTTGTTTGTATGCTAAATTTGGTAGAGATCGCTCCAGAGGTTTAAGAGAATATCCTGGACACACACACACACACACACACACACACACACACACACACACACACACAGACACACACATTAGCATGTTGTGATCCCCCAGTGGACTAGCTATACTAACAGCATGATTACTTGGCTGCCAACCGGAAAGTATTGGAACATTTCGTAGTAAGTATACCCTGTTTCAGACTGCAGCTACTCTCAGCGGCCAAAAGGTATGATACTGTAATTGCCCGACGAAGTATTGATATGTTGTCTATGTGAGCGGATGATTAATTGATCAATAACATTAATTTTAATTATATGTAAATGCATTAGGTCTATGCAGTATGAGACACAATAATAAATATTTTCCATGTGTTTTGACTGTTCTTTCCTTCCAGTCATTGCATTGCATTACAATAGGCTAAATTGAATTTTTATATTTCTTAATGCATGTATGACTGTTTGGACATTGTGCATTGGCGAATGCATGTCGCATCCATGTGAAATTCATACGACAGTATCTGATCAGTACGAGTTGCCCATGACCGTGAGTTGTCAGTACTGAAAGACAAACAATAAAACATTGACCCTCACACATTCTCTAACCATACAGTGTTTATACCTCTGCCCATGAGTTAAGAGGCCAACTTTACTTAGGTCACAAGTGTCAATTAATGTTGAGGACATCTTAAAATTTTACTGTTTCCCTAAGTTCAAAAAAATTGTTCAAATGGTTCTGAGCACTATGGGACTTAACTTCTGAGGTCATCAGTCCCCTTGAACTTACAACTACTTAAACGTAACTAACCTAAGTCTCGATCCATGAGTCAACAGATGGGGACGTTTGCAAGACAACAACCATCTGCACGAACAGTTCGACGACGTTTGCAGCAGTATGGACTATCAGCTCGCAGACCATGGCTGCGGGTACCCTTGACGCTGCATCACAGACAGGAGCCCCTGCGATGGTGTACTCAACGACGAACCTGGGTGCACAAATGGCAAAACGTCATTTTTGCGGATGAGTCTAGATTCTGTTTACAGCGTCATGATGGTCACATCCGCGTTTGGCGACATCGCGGTGAACGCACATCGGAAGCGTGTATTCGTCATCGACATACTGGCGAATCACCCGGCATGATGGTATGGGGTGCCATTGGTTACACGTGTGTCACCTATTGTTCGCATCGACGGCACTTAGAACAGGGAACGCTTCATTTCAGATGTGTTACGACCCGTGGCTTTACCCTTCATTCTATCCCTGCGAAACCCTACATTTCAGCAGGATAATGCACGACCGCATGTTGCAGGTCTTGTACGGGCCTTTCTGGATACAGAAAATGTTCGACTGCTGCCCTGGCCAGCACATTCTCCAGATATCTCACCAATTGAAAACGTTGTGGTCAATGATGGCCGAGCAACTGGCTCGTCACAATACGCCAGTCACTACTCTTGATAAACTGTGGTATCGTGTTGAAGCTGCATGGGCAGCTGTACCTGTACACGCCATGTAAGCTCTGTTTGGCTCAATGCCCAGGCGTATGAAGGCCGTTATTACGGCCAGAGGTAGTTGTTCTGGGTACTGATTTCTCAGGATCTATGCACCCAAATTGCGTGAAAATGTAATCACATGTTAGTTATACAATAATACATTTGTCCAATGAATATCCGTTTATCACCTGCATTTCTTCTTGGTGTAGCAATTTTAATGGCCAGTAGTGTATATTCTAACACCCTACAACAAATCAATGTCAAGGATATTGAACGTTACTTTTCTGGATCACTTCTGCTCACCTCCTTATAGATGTACGTCACCTGTGCTTTCTTCGAACTACTGCGCTCGGTTTTAGGTTCGAGGGCCTACGTTATACTGTAGGTAGCACAGAGACTAACTCAGTAGCAAATTTGGTATATAATCTGATAGGGATGATACGAGAACTAAATTGGGGCAATACTCTTGCGTTTTTCTTAGTTTCTTTGGGTTTTATGAAATCTTTCAGCAGTATTGAGTACTCGCTGAAGGCTTCACGCATTGTGCTCATGACAGCCAAACCCGTTTCATTTAGCATCCCTCTATCTATAGCCCAGAGCTGTTTTACACTTATTATGCAGTAATCTGTTTCTTTAGAAGTTTCTTTACAGTGACTTAATACCGATGAGAGTCCCTTCCATCGTTAACTGTCCTACTGGGTGCATATCTATCCAGTACATGGTCAAATACCCTTTTATACTTGAGCCACAGTTCCTCTACTTGCTACTTCCCTGATCTAAAACTTTCTAGTTCCTAATTGAGATATGACACTACTGCTTCTTTATCTAGTTTACTGAAGATATAAATGTTTCTGCTTGCTTTAGTTATCCGATGTGGTTTATTATTTATTGCTGCCATAACTGTCACATAGTCACTAATACTCATATCAGTATAGACATCCTTGAATAGTCAGGTCTGTTCATTGGTATTAGCTCTAATATAATTCCATATTAGGCGGGGTTCAGAATTATCCATTCAAGATAGTTTCCAAAGGAGGCATGTACTAATGTTTCAGAGGATGTGTTGTCACGGCCACTGTTAACAAACTATAATCACCCCAATTGATTGTTGGGTGATTAAAGTTTCCTCCAATGAGGACAATTAAGGAATTTACGTGCAAGTGAATCACGGTTTTTTCTGAGATTTTCAGATACTACATCAGGAGTTGAGTCTGGTTGTCGACAAAATGATCCAGTTTTGATTTTTTACTCATTCTGAATACTGAATCTTGCCCAAACAATCTCTCATGCAACTTAGATTTTTGTCTTGGCAGACTTGAGTTTCTTGTCTATCTGCGACAAATTTTGCATTAGCCTATTCCTTCGGCATACGCTTAATTTTCCTCAAAAATCTCACTGCTGTTTTCAGGATTTAACCAGCTTTCTGTAGCTATATTTTGTAACATTCACTGCTTTTTAGGAGTGCTTCAAACTATGGGACTTCTTTGTGAACGCGTCGGCAGTTAACGACTAGTATTTTAATACTCTCATGTGTAGTGCGCACTTCTTTGGATCATACACTGATGCTTCTGGGTTTCCTGTGGGTATTGTTATCTGGATTGGATGGGGAGTCGACTAATATAAAAACCCCTCGTGTGCAGCCCACATACAGTCAGGTACTTTCTTAGCTGTCACTGATGTGTAAGTGCACACCTGAACCGTTTATGGTGGATATGATGGAGTGCCTAGCAGAATATTAAAGTACTGTACTGCACATGTTAGCTCTGTATTTAGCCATATCTGTAATTTTTCCTTTAGGAATGGTCAGTTTCCTGAACTATTAAACTACTCAGTAATAAAGCCGCTTTACAAGAACGAAGAAAGGGATAATGTAGAACATTTTAGACCTACTTCTATGCCATCAGTTTTTTGCTAAAGTTATCGAAAAGTCTGTGTATTAAGGACAATTGGTCATTTTATATCACGATTTGCTGTCAAATGTACAGTTCAGCTGTAGAAGTCGCTTAACAACTCAAAACGCTATATTCTCTTTTCTCTGTGAGGTACTGGATGGGTTAAATAAAAGGTTTCGAACGGTAGGCATATTTTTTGATTTAACTAAGGCGTTTGATTGGGTTTATCACAAACTATTGCTCCAGAAGTTGGACTATTGTGGAATACGGGGAGTATTTCGCAATTGGTTCACCTCTTACTTTAGCAACAGACAGCAAAAGGTCATTATTGACAATATTGAGAATGGCTGTGATGTGGGGTCTGAGTGGGGTACAGTCAAGTGGGCGAAGAGGGGGGGGGTGCCCAGGGATCAGTGTTGGAGCCACTCCTGTTCCTTATTTATATAAATGATATGCCCTCTAGTATAGCACGTAACTCGAAGATATTTCTGTTTGCTGATGACACTGGTTTGGTAGTAAAGGATGTTGTGTGCAACATTTGCTCGGTTTCAAATAGTGCAGTTCATGACCTAAGTTCATGGCTTGTAGAAAATGAACTAACGCTAAATCACAATAAGACTCAGTTTTTACAGTTTCTAACACACAATTCAACGAAACCTGATGTTTTAATTTCATTGAATGCTCATATGATTAGTGAAACTGAACAGTTCAAATTTCTAAGTGTTCAGGTAGATAGTAAGCTGTCGTGGAAACCCACGTTCAGCATCTTGTTCAAAGACTTAGTACTAACATTTTTACTATTCGAACGGTATCTGAAGTAAGTGATCGTTTGACACGAAAATTAGTCTACTTTGCATATTTTCATTTGCTTATGTCGTATTATATTATACTTTGGGGTTACTCTTCCCATTCCAAAAGGATATTTTTGGCTCAGAAACGGGTGGTTCGGGCAATAAGTTGTGTAAGTACACGAACCTCTTGTCGACCGCTGTTCACGAGTATTAACTGTCATTTCTTGTTAACAATATTAGCTTATTCCGAAGAGTAAGCAGCTTTCACTCAGTTAATACTCGGCAGAAATCAAACTTACATTTGGATCGGTCTTCGTTAACTCTTGTGCAGATAGGAGTGCAGTATACTGCTGCATACAGCTACCATTAGAATTCAAAATTCTTACCAGCAATCTATGTGCTTTGCAATCGCAACGGAATTGTTTCCTCATGGGTCACTCCTATTCTGTTAAGGAGTTCCTTGAACAATTAAGCTGATTGTTGTTGTATTGTTGATTCCTGCACTTAAACTTATGACTTGACTTTTTTCAGGTTCATAAACATTTTATTTTTATTTGTTATTTCTTTTACAGGGTGTTTCAAAAACGACCGTTATATTTGAAACAGCAATAAAAACTAAACGAGCAGCTGTAGAAATACACCGTTTGTTGCAATATGCTTGGGACAAAGTACATTTTCAGGCGGACAAACTTTCGAAATTACAGTAGTTACAATTTTCAACAAAAGATGGCGCTGCAAGTGATGTGAAAGATATAGAAGACAACGCAGTCTGTGTGTGCGCCATTCAGTACGTCGTCTTTCTGCTGTAAACGTGTGCTGTTCACAAAGTGCAAGTGTGCTGTGGACAACATGGTTTATTCCTTAGAACAGAGGATTTTTCTGGTGTTGGAATTTCACCGCCTAGAACACAGTGTTGTTACAACAAGACGAAGTTTTCAGCGGAGGTTTAATGTAACCAAAGGACCGAAAAGCGATACAATAAAGGATCTGTTTGAAAAATTTCAACGGACTGGGAACGTGATGGATGAACGTGCTGGAAAGGTAGGGCGACCGCGTACGGCAACCACAGAGGGCAACGCGCAGCTAGTGCAGCAGGTGATCCAACAGCGGCCTCGGGTTTCCGTTCGCCGTGTTGCAACTGCGGTCCAAATGACGCCAACGTCCACGTATCGTCTCATGCGCCAGAGTTTACACCTCTATCCATACAAAATTCAAACGCGGCAACCCTTCAGCACCGCTACCATTGCTGCACGAGAGACATTCGCTAACGATATAGTGCACAGGATTGACGATGGCGATATGCATGTGGGCAGCATTTGGTTTACTGACGAAGCTTATTTTTACCTGGACGGAGTCGTCAATAAACAGAACTGGCGCATATGGGGAACCGAAAAGCCCCATGTTGCAGTCCCATCGTCCGTGCATCCTCAAAAAGTACTGGTCTGGGTCGCCATTTCTTCCAAAGGAATCATTGGCCCATTTTTCAGATCTGAAACGATTACTGCAACACGCTATCTGGACATTCTTCGTGAATTTGTGGCAGTACAAACTGCGTTAGACGACACTGCGAACACCTCGTGGTTTATGCAAGATGGTGCGCGGCCACATCGCACGGCTGACGTCTTTAATTTCCTGAATGAATATTTCGATGATCGTGTGATTGCTTTGGGCTATCCGAAACATACAGGAGGCGGCGTGGATTGGCCTCCCTATTCGCCAGACATGAACCCCTGTGACTTCTTTCTGTGGGGACACTTGAGAGACCAGGTGTACCGCCAGAATCCACAAACAATTGAACAGCTGAAGCAGTACATCTCATCTGCATGTGAAGCCATTCCGCCAGACACGTTGCCAAAGGTTTCGGGTAATTTCATTCAGAGACTACGCCATATTATTGCTACGCATGGTGGATATGTGGAAAATATCGAACTATAGAGTTTCCCAGACCGCAGCGCCATCTGTTGTTGACAATTGTAACTACTGTAATTTCGAAAGTTTGTCTGCCTGAAAATGTACTGTTGTCCCAAGCATATTGCAACAAACGGTGTATTTCTATCGCTGCTCGTTTAGTTTGTATTGCCGTTTCAAATATACCGGTCATTTTTGTAACACCCTGTATGTTGTAATTTCATGTACTGACACGTTCCATGGCCTTGGAGATTTGCTCCTCAATTTGGTCTACAGAACTTAACGTATAAATTATAAAAAATAATAAAAAAGCCGTCAAAGTCTTTGGTTCAAGCCTTCCAGTCGACTCAGAACCAGGGGTCCACAATCTGTTCTCACAATGCTACAGACTCTGAGCTTCGTTGAAAATGCCTGAGCAAGGCTGATATTCTCAACCTGCTCTGATAGTCGCTGAAATGATCCAAGTATGACCATGGACCCCAGACGACAGGCATCGTTTGTTCCAACGTGCACGACAGTCGGCACGTCTGTATAAATGAATAAAATAAAATGAAAATGTCCCATAAAATTCCTCCGTAAAGAATCGGCATGTGTCACAAATATGATAATGATAGAATCAGTCCGCCCCCGGTAGCTGAGTGGTCAGCACGACAGAATGTTAGTCCTAACAGCCCGGCTTCGATTCCCGACTGGGTCGGGAATGTTCTCCGCTCAGGGACTGGGTGTTGTGTTGTGGCGTCAAATCGAAAGACTTGCACCGAGCAAACGGTCTACCCGACGGGAGGCCCTAGTCACACGACGTTTACATTTATAATAGAAACACAACTAAATCAAATACAAACCATGGAATAACAACGTTATGAAAGTGTATGATAACAACATATGCCTTTCAACATTTCATTTAGCACACCACTCACTCCATATTGCACTTAGGAGACTGTTCCGATGTCTTCAATTAACCGCATGCTGCTAATTTCGTAGACCTGCGAAACATCTCTTATATGGGGACAGCGCTTCACTTCCCTCACTGTCTCTTGAATCACAAACTAAATACTGGACAGTGAGTAACTCTGCCTCAACACTCTCTCTGAGACTGGCCTCTTGTCCAGCTTTATCGGTTACGAGCACTTCCAGTCACCTCCAGCTGTTCCTGTAGCTGATACCACATCATTTTACGATAAGAAATGTTTTATTTTATTCCCGGTTGTGGGAAACCTACTCCTGCTCCTGATCTACAAAAGCGATTTCCTTGTTTTTCATAAATCTTCCCTTTCACAGTCGCAGCGTTGAAATGCCTTCTCGAGTTCCCCTGCCTTTTGTAAAAACAAATTGCTAATCCACTTTCAATCTTCCTATCCATTCTGATATGAAAGGTATCAGATAGATTATATAATGGTAAGACAGAGATTTAGGAATCAGGTTTTAAATTGTAGGACATTTCCAGGGGCAGATGTGGACTCTGACCACAATCTATTGGTTATGACATGTAGATTAAAACTGAAGAAACTGCAAAAAGGTGGGAATTTAAGGACATGGGACCTGGATAAACTGACTAAACCAGAGCTTGTGCAGAGTTTCAAGGAGAGCATAAGGGAACAATTGACAGGAATGGGGGAAAGAAACACATTAGAAGAAGAACGGGTAGCTCTGAGGGATGAAGTAGTGAACGCAGCAGAGGATAAAGTAGGTAAAAAGACGAGGGCTCCTAGAAATCCTTGGGTGACAGAAGAAATATTGAATTTAATTGATAAAAGGAGAAAATATAAAAATGCAGTGAATGAAGCAGGCAAAAAGGAATACAAACGTCTCAAAAATGAGATCGACAGGAAGTGCAAAATGGCTAAGCAGGGATGGCTAGAGGACAAATGTAAGGATGTAGAAGCTTATCTCACTAGGGGTAAGATAGATACTACCTACAGGAAAATTAAAGAGACCTTTGGAGAGAAAAGAACCATGTGTATGAATATCAAGAGCTCAGATGGCAGCCCAGTTCTAAGCAAAGAAGGGAACGCAGAAAGGTGGAAGGAGTATATGGAGGGTTTATACAAGGGCGATGTACTTGAGGACAATATTATGGAAATGGAAGAGGATGTAGATGAAGATGAAATGGGAGATAAGATACTGCGTGAAGAGTTTGACAGAGCACTCAAAGACCTGCGTCGAAACAAGGCCCCCGGAGTAGACAACATTCCATTAGAACTACTGACCGCCTTGGGAGAGCCAATCATGGCAAAACTCTACCAGCTGCTGAGCAAGATGTGTGACACAGGCGAAATACCCTCAGACTTCAAGAAGAATATAATAATTCCAATCCCAAAGAAAGCAGGTGCTGACAGATGTGAAAATTACCGAACTATCAGTTTAATAAGTCATACCTGCAAAATACTAACGCGAATTCTTTACAGACGAATGGAAAAACTGGTAGATGCGGACCTCGGGGAGGATCAGTTTGGATTCCGTCGAAATGTTGGAACACGTGAGGCAATACCGACCTTACGACTTATCTTAGAAGAAAGATTAAGAAAAGGCAAACCTACGTTTCTAGCATTTGTAGACTTAGAGAAAGCTTTTGACAATGTTGACTGGAATACTCTCTTTCAAATTCTGAAGGTGGCAGGGGTAAAATACAAGGAGCGAAAGGCTATTTACAATTTGTATAGAAACCAGGTGGCAGTCATAAGAGTCGAGAAGCATAAAAGGGAAGCAGTGGTTGGGAAAGGAGTGAGACAGGGTTGTAGCCTCTCCCCGATGTTACTCAATCTGTATATTGAGCAAGCAGTAAAGGAAACAAAAGAAAAATTCGGAGTAGGTATTAAAATTCATGGAGAAGAAGTAAAAACTTTGAGGTTCGCCGATGACATTGTAATTCTGTCAGAGACAGCAAAGGACCTGGAAGAGCAGTTGAACGGAATGGACAGTGTCTTGAAAGGAGGATATAAGATGAACATCAACAAAAGCAAAACGAGGATAATGAAATGTAGTCAAATTAAATCGGGTGATGCTGAGGGAATTAGATTAAGAAATGAGACACTTAAAGTAGTAAAGGAGTTTTGCTATTTAGGAAGTAAAATAACTGATGACGGTCGAAGGAGAGAGAATATAAAATGTAGACTGGCAATGACAAGGAAAGCGTTTCTGAAGAAGAGACATTTGTTAACGTCGAATATACATTTATGTATCAGGAAGTCGTTTCTGAAAGTATTTGTAAGGGGTGTAGTCATGTATGGAAGTGAAACATGGACGATAAATAGTTTGGACAAGAAGAGAGTAGAAGCTTTCGAAATGTGGTGCTACAGAAGAATGCTGAAGATAAGGTGGATAGATCACGTAACTAATGAGGAGGTATTGAATAGTATTGGGGAGAAGAGAAGTTTGTGGCACAACTTGACTAGTAGAAGGGATCGGTTGGTAGGACATGTCCTGAGGCATCAAGGGATAACAAATTTAGCATTGGAGGGCAGCTTGGAGGGTAAAAATCGTAGAGGGAGACCAAGAGATGAATACACTAAGCAGATTCAGTAGGATGTAGGTTGCAGTACGTACTGGGAGATGAAGAGGCTTGCACAGGACAGAGTAGCATGGAGAGCTGCACCAAACCAGTCTCAGGACTGAAGACAACAACAACAACAACAACAACGACATATCCATTCTTTGCTTACGTATCTGGCACGATAGCAAGTCAGAGTTTTAGTTTACTGCTTTTTATTTTTTTTATTTTTCAGTACATTTTTTGTTCAAAACATTTCTGTTTTTCAAGAAATAAAAATAGTTAATTTTCAAGACTACTTTATAGCCGCCCGTGTAGCCGCGTGTTGTGTGGCGTCTTGTCACGGTCGGTGCGGCTCCCACCGTCGGAGGTTAGCGCCCTCCCTCTGGCATGGGTGTGTGTCTAGTCCTTAGCGTAAGTTAAGTTAGGTTAAGTAGTGCGTAAGCTTATGGACCGATGGCCTCAGCAGTTTGGTCCCATAAGAGCTTACCACAAATTACCATTACTTTATAGTTTTGAAGGTGAGATTGAACAGAAGTTTATTTTGTGATTCTTCACACACACAGGACCTTGATTTAGTTATAGTAAAAATTTCACCTCATTACTGAAGCAACCAGAATGAACAATTTCACTAGAGGTGATCGGAAAGCTAAGTACTAGAGCAAACTAAGGTGACTTGTGACGAAAAAAAAATAGTCCGCAGCTCGTGGTCGTGCGGTAGCGTTCTCGCTTCCCACGCCCAGGTTCCCGGGTTCGATTCCCGGCGGGGTCAGGGATTTTCTCTGCCTCGTGATGACTGGGTGTTGTGTGATGTCCTTAGGTTAGTTAGGTTTAAGTAGTTCTAAGTTCTAGGGGACTGATGACCATAGATGTTAAGTCCCATAGTGCTCAGAGCCAGAGCCAAAAAAATAATAAATTAAAAAATGGAGTCCAATTCAGTAAATATCAGGCAGCAAATGCGGAGGTCCAGAGTTCGATCCTCATAGTTGCAGCGTGGTTCGAAGGCCACGTTGTACTTGAGTAGGTCGTCCTATAAACTGTGAGCGCTGTTGGACCGTGTCAGGTAAAGCTCTGCCGTGTTCAAATCAACAGTCTGGCTGACAGCATTGTATTGTGTGTGTGCGGTTGAGTACCCTTCTGAGTATTGTCGTGTTATATCGGGTTAAAATGATTTGGAACAGATAAAATTTTTCTGGACGGCTGGTGTGTAAGTTCCCTAAGTGTTCACAACTTTTTGCAGGATGAACATTGATGAAACCGACAAATTGCAGGGACACATTCCTGACTGGAAATGAAAGAAAAAATGCCGTATGAACTTGCATCCGGAAATTTACGATGTGCGTGCAACGACAAAAAATCGTCCCGAAACACACTACAGCGCTGTATTGCATCCACATAACAATAGATAGTTCAAAGTGGCCCTCCAAGAGATGATAGGGATGGTAGCGCTTTCGTGCAGGACACACATAATCCTACCTTGGTTTACACCATGTTGGCTGGCCACTTGCCTGGAGCTTGTACGAGGGTTCGTCCCACTATCCTGTAGAACCCGATCCTCCAGATCTGTTGTACGACTGTCTGCCACCTCCCAGCACGGTTTTCTGTCTGAAAGGACCCACGATCACACAAACGCCGACAAAGGGCTTCATATGCTGTGTGCTTTTTTTGGTGTCTGTCAGGGTAATTGTTTTGGTATAGCTCTGTTGCCTCTCAGCCGTTTTCATCTTCTTGGTCGTACACAGACACCACCTCGGTTTGTTCTCGACATGAGTACCGGACCATTCTTCTGCTTACAGTACGCTGCGTCAATCACACAGTCTGCAACATACAAGGAATTCACTGCAAGTGGTCAGAGGAACTTTCATTTGTCAGCGCCATCTACCGTGGCAACGATGCATTTCCGAACGCATGTTCAAACGACCTTCTTTGCTTCATTTCCAGGCAGGAATCCGTCCCTGCACCAATGTTCATTCTGTGTAAAACGAAAAGATGGTTGTGATTTAGAGCAGGCAAGTGCATAGTGTTAATTTCAAATACTGTATCACCAACGTACTAAAAACACCTACAGTCTTTTTGTTTCGTAAATAAAACCGCCTTTTCTTGCTGCAACTTTTGAGTTAAGAAAAATATGCGTTTTGCCTTTCTCTTGCTCTAAGGCACCTTCAGTACGATGTATAACGATACAGTTTTGTTATGGTTAGGTTATCAAACTGTCACGTCGTGTTTTTATATATAATTAAGTAATTACTTACAGTTTGCTGTGATCTGCGTTTCCTCTCATCTGGTCTGGAGGTCGCACTACCGCTTTATTTTTGAAACATAAGCACAATTTTGTATTCGGAGCCTTTTCACACTGTTCACCAAGTTTCTCCTTTTCTGAAGTGCACTATTATTCTTTTCCACCAGATACAGCTACTTGTTCGAACTCTATGCTTTTAACAACGTAAATGTTGTAACTTCATTATGTTTTCCTTCTCTTTGGTTTGTTTACCTACATGTTGTCAACCTAACGTTCAGCAAGATAAGGCGGTCTTATTTAAAAAAACAACTATTTCTGTGCTTGCTGCGGAGGATGACCATGGAAACAAACTTGTTGACCTAGAGTCTTCGTCTCTGTTAATTATGTCCTTTAATTAGTATCATCTTGTCCCCTGAATAGGATTTCGGCTCCGAGCACTTTATCATCCAAAGTTAGCAGAAATGTAATAGAACAGATATGGATTTGAATCACCGTTTTTATATTCTGCAAATTACTTTTTGTCATGGAAAAGACGCATCTTATTACGATGATATAAACAGAAGTGGTACCACAGAGAAATAAAAATGATACAGTCCAACTGCTCTTACAGATTGTGCCTCCTTTTCATTCAGAGGTGTACATGCAGAGTAATTTATATGACAGGATAAACGTGTTCCTCGACGTTCGTCGTATAGCCAAGAATTTTCACCTATTACTTGCTTAATGAGCAAGATACAGTACAGTATTTATGACCCTGGTGGTGCTTTAGTGGTTGGTTCAAATGGCTCTGAGCACTATGCGACTTAACTTCTGAGGTCATCAGTCCCCTAGAACTTAGAACTAATTAAACCTAACTAACCTAAGGACATGTTTTTTGCTCGAGTATCATGTCGTTTTTGGAAACCCAGAATCTACTCTGTAGGAATCAACATGGAATCCGGAAACAGTGATCGTGTGAGACCCAACTCGCTTTATTTGTTCATGAGACCCAGAAAATATTAGATACAGGCTCCCAGGTAGATGCTATTTTCCTTGACTTCCGGAAGGCGTTCGATACAGTTCCGCACTGTCGCCTGATAAACAAAGTAAGAGCCTACGGAATATCAGACCAGCTGTGTGGCTGGATCGAAGAGTTTTTAGCCAACAGAACACAGCATGTTGTTATCAATGGAGAGACGTCTACAGACGTTAAAGTAACCTCTGGCGTGCCACAGGGGAGTCTTATGGGACCATTGCTTTTCACAATATATATATATATATATATATATATATATATATATATATATATATATATGACCTAATAGATAGTGTCGAAAGTTCCATGCGGCTTTTCGCGGATGATGTTGTAGTATACAGAGAAGTTGCAGCATTAGAAAATTATTGTAGCGAAATGCAGGAAGATCTGCAGCGGATAGGCACTTGGTGCAGGGAATGGCAACTGACCTTTAACATAGACAAATGTAATGTATTGCGAATACATAGAAAGAAGGATCCTTTATTGTATATGTTAGCGGAACAAACACTGGTAGCAGTTACTTCTGTAAAATATCTGGGAGTATGCGTGCGGAACGATTTGAAGTGGAATGATCATATAAAATTAATTGTTGGTAAGGCGGGTACCAGGTTGAGATTCATTGGGAGAGTCCTTAGAAAATGTAGTCCATCAACAAAGGAGGTGGCTTACAAAACACTCGTTCGACCTATACTTGAGTACTGCTCATCAGTGTGGGATCCGTACCAGATCGGGTTGACGGAGGAGATAGAGAATATCCAAAGAAGAACGGCACGTTTCGTCACAGGGTTATTTGGTAACCGTGATAGCGTTACGGAGATGTTTAGCAAACTCAAGTGGCAGACTGTGCAAGAGAGGCGCTCTGCATCGAGGTGTAGCTTGCTCGCCGGGTTTCGAGAGGGTGTGTTTTTGGATGAGGTATCGAATATATTGCTTGCCCCTACTTATACCTCCCGAGGAGATCACGAATGTAAAATTAGAGAGATTCGAGCGGACACGGAGGCTTTCAGACAGTCGTTCTTCCCGCGAACCATACGCGACTGGAACAGAAAAGGGAGGTAATGATAGTGGCACGTAAAGTCCCTTCCGCCACACACCGTTGGGTGGCTTGCGGAGTATAAATGTAGATGTAGGCATCGCATACAGCCATGCTCGAGGCAGGATTCTAACCTGCGACCGTAGCGGTCGTTCCAGACTGCAGCGCCTAGAACCGCTGGCGCTTTAATAATTGTGGGGCAGTTTTGACTTGATTTCATCATAATCGTAATAATTAGCTTCTTCTCAAACCTTGCCCAGTTACAGAAGTTGAAAACACGAGCCCATAGAATGTTTACCAGGGATCTGTGCAGAGGCAGCAAGGCACGGAGCCTGGCCCTCGCGTGCTGGAGGGGAGTGTGTGTGCAGCTGCAGCTGCCGCTGGCCGTGTCTCTGTCTGGCTGGCTGGTGTGATTCACGCTCTGGAGTCGCGTGCCGGCGAGCGGCCCCTCAACAAATTGTGCCCGGGGCCGCGGGTACACGCCCTGCAAGCAACAAGTGGCGCCGCCGCCACAGCAGCCGGAAAGCGCCTCGCTTGTTTATACTCTGCACACGGAATAGCTGTCCGTATGGCGTAACGCGCTAACCTCTAGCTTCAGAGACTCGGGGCTGTACTACACTGAAGGGCTGAAGAAACTGGTAAACCTGGCTAGTTGACACTACGACATTGGGTTGCGCCCCTCGTTGTGTGGAATGAGTTGCACGCAGATGGTTTCATATTTGACTGTAGGCACAGCGAAACCAGTGTATACTTCAGTTTCGTCGTTTTGTGGGTCCCTGAGTCGTGTCTAAAATGAAAGTTTTGGCAGCTGCACGTCGCACGAGATGTGATGGAGTTAAAGTTTGTTGCCTGGAATCAGTGCATAAGAAAAAAAAAAAAAGAAACGTGTTCCGATTCGTGACTAGATGGAGAAAAGACGTCAGCTCGGTTGCTTAGCAAAAATGGTTCAAATAGCTCTGGGCACTATGGGACTTAACATGTGAGGTCATCAGTCGCCTAGAACTTAGAACTACTTAAACCTAACTAACCTAAGGACATCACACACATCCATGTCCGAGGCAGGATTTGAACCTGCGACCGTAGCGGTCCCGCGGTTCCAGACTGAAGCGCCTAGAACCGCTCTGTCACAGCGGGCAGCCGGTGGCTCAGCATCTTTGCCGAAATCATTTATAATTGAAGATCCTGGAAGTTTTTTTAATTATCTTAGAATGTCACCAGAACTGTTCACATTTCTTCTAAATAGAGTTAATTATACTATAAGGAATACAGGTACTGTAATGCATGAAGCACCATCGCCAGAACTCAAATTATATATCATAATTGAGAACTCTCGGCATGGTATAAAATACGCTTTTTGTTGGTGATGACGCTATTTCATTAATACCAATAATTATTAACATTAGCAGCAATAATTATTGCAAGCAGGCCGCATTAAGAAGAGAATGGTTTGCAAACTACTCTCTTGAAGATAGATCTGTACAGTGGCAATATTTCAAAATTCTAACGTATGTGAATGGGGAGCACTGCAGCGACGTTTTAAATAGATCAATATTGCATAAAGAATGCAACTTCTTGAATTGCCTTCCCTCCTGTCAATAATGGCCAACGAACTCTAACGACGGGATTTTAGTCTTGTAGACGAGAGCATTTGCCACAGCTAATAATAATGTCGTGTGACGAGGGCCTCACGTCGGGTAGTCTTTCGACTTGTGCTTCGATGTGGATGAAATGATGATGATTAGGACAACACAACACCCAGTCCCTGAGCTAGAATTACACTTGCTTCTATTTTTCTTAATTCAGTTGTATGTGTGCTCCTAACTCAATAAATTTTGCCCTGCAGCTCAGATATTGTCAAACCATCTGTTATGATCGCACATGACGGTCTCAGCGGCAGCAGTATGTTGCATCACTGAAATCCAACATAACACCTATGCAAAGCATAGATACTCAAAAAGCAAACATTACACTCCGTTCCCAATTTCATATTTCAGTTTGCCTAAACTCTACGAACAAACACGACCTCAAAACTCATGCAACTAGTGTCGCCAAAGTTGGAACACGCCCGAAAGTGTTCAGTTTCACCAACGAGCTGCGCAAACGCGCGGCGCGCATGCGCAGTGGCTGGTAGCGAAGTTGCCTGCAATTTAGTGTCGTCGTGTAAACTAGGCTTAATAGTGTAGGGCCCCAGCGAGCAAGCATAAGTGCCGCAACACGACGTGGCATGGATCTGACTGAAGTCTGAAGTCGTGCTGGAGGGAACTGATAACATGAATCCTGAAGGGCTGTCGATAAATCCATAGGAATACGAGGGGATGGAGATCTCTTCTGAACAGCACGTTGCAAGGCATCTCATATATGCTCATTAATGTTCATATCTGGGAAGTTTGGTGGCCAGCGTAAGTGCTTAAACTCAGGATAGAGTTCCTGGAGCCACTCTGTAGCAATTCTGCACATGTGGGGTGCCGCATTGTCCTCCTGGAATTGCCGAAGTCCGTCGGAACGGACAATGGATGTGAACGGATGTAGTTGATCAGACAGGATGCTTAAGTATGTGTCACCAGTCAGAGGCACATCTACACGTATCAGGGTTCCATATCGATCCAACTGCGTACGCCACCTGCAGGTTGACCGGTCCCCTCCTAACATGCAGGGTCCCTGAAATCATGAGGTTGTCTCCATACCCGTACACATCCATCTGCTCGATAGAATTTGAAGAGAGTCTCGTCCGACCAGACAACACGTATCCAGTGTGACGTGCGCAGTCGATGCGTAAAGATTCGTGTTGTGCAGCCATCAAGGGTACACGAGTGGGTCTTCGGCTCCGAAAGGCCATGTCGATGATGTTTCGTTGAATAGCTCTCGCGTTGACACTTGTTGATGGCCCGGCATGGGAACCTGCAGCAATTTGCGGAAGGTTTGACTTCTGTCGAATTGAACGATTCCCTTCAGTCGTAGTTTGTCTCGATCTTGCAGGATCTTTTTCCAGGCGCAGCGATGTCAGAGATTTGATGTTTTAACGTATTACTGATATTCACTGCACACTCGTGAAATGGTCTTACTGGAAAAACTCCAATTCATCGCTACCTCGGAGATGCTGTGTCCCATATCTCGTGCGCCGAGTATAACACGTTCAGACTCACTTAAATCTTGATAACCTGGCACTGTAGAGCAGTAACGGGTCTAAAAACTGCGCCAGAAACTGCCGACCACGGCGCCGTATTCTGCCTGATTACATGTCTCTGTATCTGAATACGCATGCCTATACCAGCTTCTTTGAAGCTTCAGTGTGGATACAGATCGAACACGCGCCGCAAACTAACGACCGCTAATATGATATCCTGGCCAGCCTGGGCGTGCATTTTGACGGTTTCCTACGCTTCTTTACGCAAATGCTGGGCTAGTTCCGTAATTTCATCTCAGGGAAAGTTAAAATAGTAGTATCGCACACATAACGAAGATTCGCAGACACAAAGTTAAATAACAAATTAAAATTTGCCAAAGCCTGAACAAGCGTATTGTTTCCTAGAAGGGACAAACTCTAGAGAAAAGAAGAAAGACGCCCTGACCAGAAATTGTTAAAGCGGAGGGGCTGAAGAAAACGCGGAAAGTAGGAAATTAAAGATATGAGACCTGAGTAAATTTAAAGAACCGGAGTTGAGAGTTTCAGATGGAGTATAAGCCTTAGATTGTCTGAAACAGGGTTAAGGAACACTACAGAAGAGACATGAAGTAGTGAAGGCAGCAGAGAATATTATAGGCAAAAAAAAAAAAACACAAGGCCCGGTATAAATCCTTGGATAACACAAAAGATAGCGATTGTAACTGAAGAAAAGAGAAAATACAATATTGCAGCAAATGAAGCAGGCGAAAGGGAACCCAGACGTCTAAAAAATGAGATTATCAGAAAGTGGACAGAGGCAAAGCAAGGATGGCTATAGAACGAATGAAAGGCTGTAGAAGCATGCATATTTAGGGAAAAGATAGATGCTGCCTATGGGAATATTAAAGTGATCTTTGGAGAAGAGGGAGCAGCTGTATGAATATCAAGACTTCAGATTATAGATGGGGAAGGCTGACTGCTTAAAACATATACCAATATATCAGCTCTGAATAACCGGTAATTTTCGGTATTCGTTTCCTCTCAGTTATAATAATTTTTTTACTAACAACCAGGTAACAACTGATAGGTTAACTTTCCATAGCAGCAGTGCTAAAATTTTTGGTTTTTAAATAACTTGTTTTAAAAATTTGAACAACCTTTATTATTAAAATTTCCATTGCTTTGAAATATTGGGTTATTGTAGAAAACGAGAAAAGCGATCAGTGTTATTTCAGTAACAATGTCGGCAGTTAGGAACAACCAACAAACGTCATGAGTCAATACAGCATTGCTGAGACGATAATGTCGTAAGTAGCGTGAAAAAAAGGTTGCTATGTGTAAGGTGCGTGAATCTCACTTTGAATGTATCCTGATGGCTAAAAGAGCCAAGTTTACTAGAATAAGAAAATGCTATCTGACAATGAAATCAACGTAAAAGATTGGGTCGCCACCAACTCCAGCCACATCGACAAATAAGAAGTTGGGCTGAGCCGCAAAGTTAAGTAATTTGTTCATAAAAAAACTCATAAATTATGATCCCGCCATTATTCCCGTGAATCAAATCTTAAAATAAAGTAAAAAGTGCGCCGACACTGTGCACAAGAGCAGCTCGCAGCACCACTTCTGTAAACAAGATCTATTCTAAAGCATTTGTTTTAAATAAAAAGGGAACACTAATCATTGGACCTGTGCGCATGGAAACGCCATGCATGGGCTAACAAGGAAACTACAAGGTAAATTGCATAGGTAACACAGACGTAACATCGGTACACAGGATAAGATTGGAGGCAAAATTATTTATTCCTTAAAACATTGAGGTAATGAATCTATACAACTACTGTTGCCTGGTAACTAAGTACAATTTCTCGTGGAACGGTACACGATTCACAACACACTCGTATGCCCACTTGATTTGCAGAGACACAATTTCTAAGTGCCGTGGCCAAGTTTTAACAACATTAAACCACGCAGTCGCGAACAATTGACAGTTTTCAGGGAGAACATGTGAATATACAAAGGGTAATGGCAGTGGACCAATAAACTCTAATATTAAACCACGTGGATGGGTTTCAACGGACATAAGGTAAATGAGGCAAAGAAAATTCGCGAAGAGGCAAAATTATTAAGGTTCAGAAACGATTAGAACGTGTACAGACGCAGTTGCAGGCAGACAAATATTCACACTGAACCGAGGGCGCAATTCTTACATAAGCAACCCATTTGTGTTACGTTCTTCTTGCGCATCAAAGTGTGCATTAGGAATCAAACTGAAAGTCTGCAAAAGCCTTGCATTTCATGTTGCGACAAGGTTAAATAATCTTTATAAGACGAGACACGAGACCAAAAGGTAAAAGCTCCCCTCTCGCTACGAGACAACGCGCCACGCGGTTAAATCAACCCACCCTCCTTCGAAGAGACTTCGGCTGCAGACCCTAGGCGAGCTGGAAGCAGGCTGACCGTCCCACACACTCCAGCGTCTCCCACGCGACCCCGTGGCCAGGAAAACCCAGCGATGAGGCTTCCGCCAGCAAACTAACACGGGTAACTTTCACACAATGGGAGCAAAACTCTTAGTATACCTGAAAACTACAAGGGTTGGACATTCTGTACGACTACCGCTGATTCTCTGCAGCAGACTAAACCACCGTATAGCAAAATGAAACACACCCACATTCATTCATTCATTCATTCACTCACTCACTCACACATGCCAGAGACTTATGTACCACTGGAAAGCAAATAAAATGATAATGGAAGAGGACTACAGGACCCTGTCAGTGTGTGGTGTACGTGCAGTGCGCACGTTGTCTCAAGAATGGCGTCATTCCTAGTCTCGACGTATTTTAAAATGTTGTAGCAGTGAAGTTCAATGCTCCATTTGCTTTAAGATTAAAAAGAGAGGAGACACAGTAAACTTGGAACATCGTAGAACATCAATTTGGTAATTTGTGATAAGGTCTTACGGGACCAAACTGCTGAGGTCATCGGTCCCTAAGTTTACGCTCTATTTAATCTAACTTAAAGTAACTTACGCTGAGGGCAACGCGCACACACCCATGCCCTAGGGAGGACTCGAACCTCCGACGGTGGGAGCCGCTCGGTATGTGACAATGCGCCTCAGACCGCGTGGCATAAAACATCACATTGCTTCATGGAAGAAAAGGTAAATTTGATATATCCATACATTCATGGACGTACCGTCAACTTCGGATAACTGAATCCTTAATTTTCTGGTTGCTTTAGGCAAAATTGGTACCATCAAAAAATGGCGACGATGGGAAGTCAACAACTTATAACATTTCTCTCTCGCCTTCACAGCGTCAGTCTCCTTCACCTTTGCCTTCTTTACACAAAAGCCTTTTATTTGTGTTCCATTTCTGTGAAATAATAAAAACGAAAGGAAATTATAGCTACGGTAATAAATTAAAATGTTAACAATTCATTCATAGTTTATAATAAAAACAGAAAGTCTCTAGTGTGCTGCCTGTGTCTTCATAATATGCAGGCCTAAATGTGATTGTATCGCCTAAAAACGGACAACTGAACACGAAAAAGAGAGTTTTACAACCTTTTAGTAATGACTATTCCTAATGCTAAAATAATAAATTAGAGCACGATTTTTGAGCACATTTTCAAAAAATTAGAATCAGTAAGAGAACTGTGATGACTTTTTATGCTATTCAGCCCACACCACTCCTCGCGAAAAACTATGGGGAGTGAACGGGCTAGTTTTCTTTTATTTGCCTATTTTTATTAGGTATTTTGATTAAACGTATCTTGAAACGTATAATTCAAAAGTCTGACTATCTCTTACAATTTTTCATTCTCTGCCTACGTTTATTACTGGAAATAATAGCAATAATAATTAGAAAATCGGTTATTCCAGAAAACGGTACTTTGAGCGATTTTGATAGTTAGGTTAAACTGGAGATGAAAAATAAACAATAGTATAATCGAAAAACCGTTACTTTCGCAATAACCGCCATACCTGCCTTGCGTTGAAAGCCAGTACCAAGCAAAGAATGGATAGCTGAAACGTGGGAGGTTTATGTACACCGTCTGTTCTTAGAGTTCCGACACTGTTTTATTCTTGGCGTATAAGCGACGTCAGCGCATTAACCACAGTAGGAGCTTGAATTAACAACTATAGATAACGGATGTACATTCGGCCAGTCATGCCACCACGAAACTTAATAGCTTTTTTTTATTATTAAAAATGAAACTCCTCCAGCTGTACTTAAGATTTTCTATTTATTTGGCTACTTGTTTCGACGTTGCGTCAACGCCATCTTCAGGCCCGTACACTTTGATGAAATCAATTGCGTGTTGCTCAGTAGCAGAATGGATGGCGGGCAGTAGCTAAAAAAAAATTGATAGCAGTCGACAGGTGTCCTAAACAATTATACGTCATTTTCATGTCACTTCTTCCCGGTAAGCATCGAATGAAACTAGCTTTGCCTTGTCACGCCGGCACTTGGCCGACTGACTGGAGCCGGAACTTTTGGCAAACGACTCGTCTCTCTCTCGCTCGCTAGACGTTCTCACGGTGCGTGCGACCTTAGCCCGGAGGAGATTGTAGCCCAACCCAGAGAAGGCAGCAGTTGATTTATGAGCGTGGTCAGCATGCACGGGGGCGCTAATTCACCGAGAGGTTCGCTTCCAGAAGACAGCGCTCATTTCTCAGAGATCAAAGGCTTCTGACCCCTGAAGTGACTCTTCAAAGGCGTTCGTTTCAAAACTTCCCAGCAAAAGTGGATATTGTCGGAATACTTTTGCTTGTTTGTTCACAAAATTATGATGATGTACACTCAATGATGTTGAGTGTAGTCGGGTCGTGCCTAACACAGGCACTGCAACGTCGTATTTATGCTGTTTGAGACTGTCCCGACGCAATAAGTTCTTCATTGGTTCAAGGGCGTCGCGTCGTAAATGTTGTGGAACCTGCACAGTATTTCAGCGAGACAGAGACTCGTCATCTTAATGCTTACTGATGTGTTGCTGCAGTATATGCTAGCTCGCTACCCAACGGGTGGGGCTATGATGACATCGTATACGGATAATAGAGCACGGCGATATCCAGTGTCATCTGTAGTAGTATTTTGCAGCTGTGGCTTATTAAACTGGTTGTTCGCACTTGCTTTCTTTGGGATTGGAATTATAATATTCTTCTTGAAGTCTGAGGGTATTTCGCCTGTCTCATACATCTTGCTCACCAGATGGTAGAGTTTTGTCAGGACTGGCTCTCCCAAGGCCGTCAGTAGTTCCAATGGAATGTTGTCTACTCTGGGGGCCTTGTTTCGATTCAGGTCTTTCAGTGCTCTGTCAAACTCTTCACGCAGTATCGTATCTCCCATTTCCATCTACATCCTCTCCTATTTCCATAATATTGTCCTCAAGTATATTGCCCTTGTATAGACCCTCTATATACTCCTTCCACCTTTCTGCTTTCCCTTCTTTGCTTAGAACTGGGTTTCCATCTGAGCTCTTGATGTTCAAACAAGTGGTTCTCTTATCTCCAGAGGTCTCTTTAATTTTCCTGTAGGCAGTATCTATCTTACCCCTAGTGAGATAAGCTTCTACATCGTTACATTTGTCCTCTAGCCATCCCCGTTTAGCCATTTTGCACTTCCTGTCGATCTCATTTTTGAGACGTTTGTATTCCTTTTTGCCTGCTTCATTTACTGCATTTTTATATTTTCTCCTTTCATCAATTAAATTCAATATTTCTTCTGTTACCCAAGGATTTCTACTATCCCTCTTCTTATTACCTACTTGATCCTCTGCTGCCCTCACTACATCATCCCTCAAAGCTACCCATTCTTCTTCTACTGTATTTCTTTCCCCCATTCCTGTCAATTGTCCCCTTATGCTCACCCTGAAACTCAGTACAACCTCTGGTTTAGTCAGTTTATCCAGGTCCCATGTCCTTAAATTCCCACCTTTTTGCAGTTTCTTCAGTTTTAACCTACAGGTCATAACCAATAGATTGTGGTCAGAGTCCACATCTGCCCCTGGAAATGTTTTACAATTTAAAACCTGGTTCCTAAATCTCCGTCATACCATTATATAATCTGTCTGATACCTTTTAGTACCTCCAGGGTTCTTCCATGGATACAACCTTCTTTCATGATACTTAAACCAAGTGTTAGCTATGATTAAGTTGTGCTCTGTGCAAAATTCTACCAGGCGGCTTCCTCTTTCATTTCTTAGCCCCAATTCATATTCACCTACTACGTTTCCTTCTCTCCCTTTTCCTACTACCGAATTCCAGTCACCCATGACTATTAAATTTTCGTCACCCTTCACTATCTCAATAATTTCTTTCATTTCATCATACATTTCTTCAATTTCTTCGTCATCTGCAGAGCTAGTTGTACTACTGTAGTAGGTGTGGGCTTCATATCTATCTTAGCCACAATAATGCGTTCACTATGCTGTTTGTAGTAGCTTACCCGCATTCCTATTTTGCTATTCACTATTAAACCTACTCCTGCATTACCCCTATTTGATTTTGTGTTTATAACCCTGTAGTCACCTGCCCAGAAGTCTTGTTCCTCCTGCCACCGAACTTCACTAATTCCCACTATATCTAACTTTAACCTATCCATTTCCCTTTTTAAATTTTCGAACTTACCTGCCCGATTAAGTGAGCTGACATTCCACGTTCCGAACCGTAGAACGCCAGTTTTCTTTCTCCCCGCTCGGAGATCCGAATGGGGGACTATTTTACCTCCGGAATATTTTACCGAAGAGGACCCATCATCATTTAATCATACAGTAAAGCTGCATGCCCTCGGGAAGAATTACGGCCGTAGTTTCCCCTTGCTTTCAGCCGTTCGCAGTATCAGCACAGCAAGGCCGTTTTGGTTATTGTTACAAGGCCAGATCAGTCAATCACCCAGACTGTTGCCCTTGCAGCTACTGAAAAGGCTGCTGCCCCTCTTCAGGAACCACACGTTTGTCTGGCCTCTCAACAGATACCCCTCCGTTGGGTTGCACCTAAGGTACGGGTACCTGTATCGCTGAGGCACGCAAGCCTCCCCACCAACGGCAAGGTCCATGGTTCATGGGGGGAGGGGTATAATCATACGGTAAAGATTTAACACAATGAGCCAAGTATTAATGTTAGAGACTCCGTATAGGTCTTGAGGTAACGTAATTCACACTGCGCATATCACTTCGCAACTTTCAAAATAATTTCAGATATTTTCCATACCCTTCCTCCCTTAAAGACCCGCAAATGTAATTAAAGGAAAACAGTTTATCTGTTACCAAATGGCGTTTTTCATGCGGTAAACCTTCAGCACCAAAGATGACATTCTGATTTTTATTTGTTTATCGCTAACTCTATTCGTTACCCATTTTACAGACAGTATCGGCATGCACAACAGAAGACACTTACAAAATTATGTCATTATATGACACGTAGTTTAGGAGAAAAATTATACTTTCGCAAAAAAGTAAATATTTCTCAACATCGGTTCTATAAATAAAGAATCAAGAATTACGATTAACAAATAAGCATGAGTCTTATATACAGTAGTGCTTTGAGTGCAATACTCGCGATACTACGTAGCCTTTAATGCTGGAAAGAACGCCATGCCCGTAACGTTTCTGGAAAAGCAAGTTAATGAGGACTGTCGTGCGTATAATATTATTTATTATTTTATTTATTTATTTCTTATTTAGCCTGACCAGATCATGCACTCCCTTGCATCTGACGAAGAAAAACACACACAGAAAAATATTACATAGCATTCGTAATAATAATAAATTCCATTGTTAATCATAATAATAATTGGCAATAATGATGATAAAGTAATGGAGAACTGAACGATGATATTGATTAGTTATTATATAACAAGCTCAATAATAATAATTTGCCTCGTTAGTAAAAGTAATAATTGGCTATGAAGATAGTAACTGTCCCCAGCCCTGGGGAGATTACACGCGTATGCTCTATGAAGTTGCCACTTACATATCAGCAGACGCTAGCTGGCAGATGCGGAAATGAGGTAGAAGCATTTAAGGGCGTTCTTAGGGAACTGGAGTTTGCCTATAACGAGCAGCAGGTGCGTGAGAAGAAGAAGCAAAGAAAACCGCATGAGGAAGGCCAAGACGAGAATACAGAGAGAAACAGAAACCAGATGAGGAATAACTATGCCGGTAACGGTAACAATAGGGGAAACAACCCACAATGGCGCGATAATAGACGAGAAAATTTTCCGCCACAGGAACGTAGGTGGAACCAGGGTAATAATAACTGGGACCCAGCCAATCAAAATGGAAGGGATCAACCAGTGCAGAACTGGAGAGCGAGTGAAGACCGCAATCCAGAACCTGCACAAATAATCCGGCGAACCCTGGCCGTACGCAAACTGCGCAAAACATACAAGAATGACTAGGGCGGCACACTCGGCAGCGGAAGAACGCGGCCGGGAACAAAGCAGTGTATAAGTAGATTAGATTTTTGTGATTTGTTGGCGATGTTTACTTGTATTAGTATAGGCAGTGTTTTATTAGTGTTTTGTGATTATTTGTTTTATGTTGTGTGTATTTATTTTGCTATTTTTCATGTGCTTGTGTTATTTTGGTATGGATTGTGTGTATGTTATGCGTTTGATGTTAAACTTAGTTGTATGGGGACCACTGGGTAGCTTAGTATAGAAAATTTGTTTCAGCTATGACACAAACAATATTTAGAGGTATTGGATTAATTGTAGAAGGGGTTATATGATGTAGATAACTTCCTATACAAAATTTTATGGCAAGGCTATTGGACAGGAGAACTTTCAGGAGAAAATCTGGATCTGTGGTGGATGGATTTGGGGTGTGTTGAGCGTGTTGTGATGTGGTAGGTGGACATTGCGTCCCACCGAATGTGTTGCGTTTCTTGAGACGAGTGCAGGGTGTGATGTCCGACGCGGTAGTATTCAGGACCCACCCGTTGCGTTATTGGAGTATGGCGATTGTGGGTGTTTCGGGTGATAATTATGAGGTGGTCTGTCCGACGCATTAGTGTTCGAGACGCACCTGTTTTCTCAATTGTGTTGCTAGTGTGAGTACGGTGATCAAAACGATTATCTGGTGGCCAGTCAATCGCAATTAGGCGATAGGGACGCACCAAACATGGATAATTCGTAATGGGAGCGATGAGGATGTTGTGTGAATAGGCGAGTTTTGAGCCGTCATAGGAAGACGTAAATTAGTTGGCTGGTCGCACGCAATAGCGTGATCGACAGACCTTTTGATGATTTGCGACGTAGGAGTGTTGTAGAGACGTATTAGCGACGCTAGCCGAGTCTGGGCTTAACTATTTGAGTTAAGCAGAAACGCTAAAACAACACGCCACTCAGTGTAAAGGAAGATAATGAAGTTCACCACAAAAGATAGATGCTCTGAAGTCCAGCCATGAACCTTGACCACTATCACTGATTTTTACTTGCTGTAACGTGCAAAACTAACTCTTGTTTTGTTCAACAGATAAGCATGACGTTGAATTGAGCCTACCGTTACAGACAGAAGCAGGCTAGGAGCGGAAGACCAATGCCATAACCAGTCAAACAAGCACGACATCAAAGGGGTATCGGAGAAATTCTGAGTTACAGTAACCTACAATAATGTGCAACAAATGGTTTTAATTGTTCACAGATAATAGCAGCAACTGAGCGACGCCAGGGAAAGGAGTTTACTATAAAAGGTCACGGTATGTAGTAGTAGCATGTTGACGTCAGCTGTAGAAAGTAGAAATAGAGAAATTAGTAGTTAGAAACCATGTGGTGATGGGATGACTAAATTAATAAACGTTTATTTTAGCCACAGGAAAAGACCATCATGTTTGTTTTTATAATTTGGTTTTGAAAATTTTGTTTAAGAAATGTCTTTCTGTTAAATAATTGTAATATATTGTACGTGATGACGTAAGAGGAAGTGGCTTAGGCAGTAAGTAATCATGTATAAAATATCGTATCCTTAGTGAGTGCAGTTGCACTTTGTGGCGGTGACTGGCCACCTGACGAGCGGGAGAGCAGACGAGAACCACGAGGGAACTTCGTCCACATGAGCACGTTTGCTGCTGCTGCCACTGGCGGATCGTGAACGCTTCATTTTTGGACGTTTAATTACGAAGACGTGACAAGTACTGGACGAACGAAGTATGCGAGCAGTGTGAGAGTGAGGTGGACCGTGCACTGATTTATATAGGTCCTGCCTAGCGCGTGTATGTAGGCGCGGGGCTGTGACATAGAGATATGACGCTATCTCTCTCTCTCTCTCTCTCTCTCTCTCTCTCTCTCTCGCACCGCGCCACGGCAATAGGAACTAGACACCCACCACGTGGTGGATACACTGGGTGCGACCTTGTTGTTGTTGAATAACGGTGCTTTGGAATGGTGGCGGTCTTATGAAAACATTTACGAAAGGCTATGCCTAGCGCGTATATGTAGGCGAGGGGGTGTGTCTCTGACGTCATGGCCGCCATCATGGATAACGGTAGTTTGTAATGGTACCGGCAACTGAATGGCACCGGCCTTGTTCCAATACTCACGAAAGAAGAGATACCATTGATGACCGTGCAGCTTCTCTAGAATAAACGATAATTGAAACCCTCAGCTGCGACAGGCGTTGTTGATATACCTCGATAGGGAAGCGTGCAGGTGATAAGTCCCTGCAGTCGTGCTATTCATGTGTGTCCTCGGTGGCTTAGATGGATCGCCGGCACGGTAGCTCAGCGTGTTCGGTCTAGGGGGCTGCTCGCTCTCTGTGATAAAAAAAAAAAAAAACTTAGTAAAGAATAAACGATCAACTTCAACGGATGACTTGTGACGTCCGCACACACCAAATGCAGCGAACAATACCGAACAAAAAAAAAAAAAAAAAAAATTGGTAGAGCGTCTGCCATGTAAGCAGGAGATCCCGGGTTCGAGTCCCGGTCGGGGCACACATTTCTAACTGTCTCCATTGAGGTATATCAACACCACCTCTCGGCAGCTGAGGGTTTCAAACAATTATCATTTAATAATTGGTAACAGTAATGTTAATAGCTTCACTAATAATAAAAGGAAAGTAATGGAGGCATTAAGAATGAAATTAATTAGTTTTGCACTTTTGAAGCCTTGTTTGGTATTAGACGAGGTAGAAGGGATAGTGAAAGAAGAGAAGATAAAAACGAAAGTGACAACGGCCGTAGGAAAGAAGAGAATTTCAGTAGAGATCTCTGTAGACAAGGGAAGGGAAACGTGGTGGTGGAGGTAGGGTCGACAAGAGTGAACTGCAAGAAGAGAGAGCTTGGTCATTATCTGTCTTTTGAAGTTTGTCCAAAAGTTGGATTCCTGATACAGAAAATGATTTAGAGAATATGGCCGTTTTGTGTAGTGGTACAGAAGGATTTTACTTTGTTGGGAACGAGTATTTCTGCAGTGTTGTTCAAATAGTAGTGTAAGGGTTGGACACAAATAGGATGGGGTGCAATGATTGAGAAGACGATACAACAAACACAGGGTGTGACAATCTCTGTTTACCGGCACGCAGCCGTGATAAATATTGAAAAGCAGGAGTGATATGGTCGAAATAGCATACGTCACAATTGTACCACAAACAAGCATTCACCGCCAGTTCCAGCCGACGTGAGGTCTCGCACAAAAGGCCTTGGAGAAGAGGATCACCCTAATCAAAGATCGGGAGCATTAGCGACTGTATGATTTCTTTTTATACAAGAGAGGAAATACTTTTCTGTGTATTTGTGGAGTGAATGACGTGATTCTTACCCTTGCTTCAAAACTACAGTTATGTGTTCATTCCAGTCTAAGTGACGGTCCAAAATTATCCCCAAAGTCTGTGCAAAAGAAGAAAAGGTGATTTCTGTGCCGTTTAGGGTTAAGGCTAGATGAGATTCTCTGAACTGAGGAGTTATAAAGTCTTTTGTGAGCGACTAAGGCTTTAGATGGTTAAGTTTCAAATATATGTTCTGCGCCTATTGTGATAAAGCAATTCAGTCAGCATTTACGTTCTGGATTGGCGTGCATAGATTTGTCGGGTTTGCAGTTAGATATAACTGAAGGACATCGGCGTATAAATGATATTTGCAATGTGAGATAATAGTCGACACATCGTTAAAATGTAAAGAGAAAACTAATGGGCCCTGTACTGATCATGTGGGTCCCCTGATACTGCATTCTTCCATTGTGACCTCTCTGTTCCGATCATTACACACTGTTGGTGGTATGTAAGGTATGAGTACAACCATTGTACGGCACTTGACTTTGACTTTTGAGTTTAAGTGAGAAGTATATCAAAGTCGACGTTGTCGAAAGCTTTTCTGAGAAGGAAAAGGCACACACTAGTCGCCTCTTCTTTTCCCACAGCTTGTTTCAGTTCCTCAATCACTTTCATAATAGGAGTCGTCGTTCTGCAAATTTTCTAGAAATCGCATTGTTATTCATCTAGAGGACTATTTGGTGTTAAGTAATTGCTAAGCAGATCGTGAACTATGTGTTCTAAAACCTCAGATAATGCTGGTAGAAAGTAAATGGACCTGTAGTCAGAAGGTTCTTTGGTAGATCTTTTTTTCGGTAGAGGTTTTATGAGTCCCCTTTTCCAGGTTGCTGGAGGTCAGACAATGGTTGAAGGTATCCGTTACCGTTATTATTGGCAGTAATGGATCGACGAGCAAATTGATCATTTTTGTTGTAATTTCGCCATGTCCTTCAGCTGCCGAACGAATTCGTATAATTGACTTCCTGACTGACTTAAGGCTTACTGGCTACAGAAAACCGTTTCCCGTATGTGCCAACCACTTGCACTTCATAGGACTCGATGGTATTCGTCCTTGTGCGTTGGTCAAGTACAGGTACGCGAAATAGTCAATTTAGAGCCTCAATATGAATTAGAGTTTCAGCTGCAGATTAAAGTTTACCTATTCCTAAACCTCTTAAATTTTTCCGCAATACAGAGATCCTGTGAAAATCCTCAGGTAAGGGGTGGGAGTATCTGAGTTTGTCTTTTCTTACAGACAGCCGGCCGCGGTGGCCGTGCGGTTCTGGCGCTGCAGTCCGGAACCGCGGGACTGCTACGGTCGCAGGTTCGAATCCTGCCTCGGGCATGGATGTCTGTGATGTCCTTAGGTTAGTTAGGTTTAAGTAGTTCTAAGTTCTAGGCGACTTATGACCTAAGATGTTGAGTCCCATAGTGCTCAGAGCCAATTGAAAATTTTGTTACAGACAGACTAACTGGGTTGGGTTGCGTATCCGCGTGTAGGCGAGGAGACTCTCAGAGGTCGGATTCTGTTTATATTTCCTGCGTGCTGCTCCTCTGATATTCATAATGACTTAATTGGTAAAGCATGGAGCACATTTTCTGCTGAATCTTAGTGTTGTGTCGGAGCGTGTTTTCCGTATAAATTACTGCGTCTATCAGTAAAATTAGACACATCGTAAGTTATGTCAGTTACGGGTATGGCAGTCCTGAGTAAGATGTTGTACCCGAAATACACTGAGGTCACAAAAGTCATGGGATAGCGATATGCACATATGCAGATGGCGCTAGTATCGCTTACACAAGGTATTAAAAGGGAAATCATGGGCGGAGCTGTCATTTGTACTCGGATGATTCATGTTGAGCTGTGCTGCGGCTCGCGTTGGTGCTGTTTGTAGGTTTTCGCTCTCTATTGGAGACCATACGGTACCGTTTAGTAGGCATGGTTGCGGTTGTTTGTCTTCTTCTCGTGTTGACTGGCGCCACTCGGTTTCGCAAGCGTGTCCTGTCCGTTAGTGGCAGCAGCAGTGGTTGTCGGTATGTAGTAACTGTTGCCCTATCTTTGGGGCGATGTCGTCGTTTTTCCGGGTGGTGTATGAGTGCGAGTTCGGTTGGGGATTCAGGAGGAGCCAGGTCCGCGCAGTGCCTGGCACTGAACACGCCGGGACAGCTGGCCGGCCGGCCGCGGTGGCCGAGTGGTTCTAGGCGCTTCAGTCTGGAACCGCGCGACCGCTACGGTCGCTGGTTCGAATCCTGCCTCGCGCATGGACGTGTGTGATGTCTTTAGGTTAGTTAGGTTTAAGTTCTAGGGGACTGATGACCTCAGATGTTAAGTCCTATAGTGCTCAAAGCCATTTGAACCATTTTGAACAACACAACCTCCTAGGAACCTTCCTCTACCATCACTACCGGTGCCTCATTTACCTTTTAAAATTGGCAAAATAGCTGTGACTGTATAAGATAAAAATGCATACGTCTAAGCATAACACAACAAAAAGCACTTCTATTATTACATGCAAAGAAAAATTATTTAAAATTATTATTATTATTATTATTATTATTACTATATTAATATTTCACATATTTTCTTCTTCTTCTTCTTTCGTTTCACCCTCTTTGGGGTACTCTGGATCAATCATTTCTTTGCGCGTTGTTCTTTTCTTAGGGCTCAGTATTTCTTCATTCATTCTGATCTTCTTTTTCTCTCTTCTTCCGAGATGCAGAGTTTGGACTTTTGTGTTGATTTGTCTTTTAACCTTATGTTTTAATCCATAGTAATTAATTTAGCTGTACGATTAATAAGTGAATTTTATGAAATCTTTAATTCTACTAGGTCTTTCTCAGTTTCTTTAAACCAGTTGGGGCCGGCCGCGGTGGCCGTGCGGTTCTAGGCGCTCAGTCCGGAACCGCGTGACTGCTACGGTCGCAGGTTCGAATGCTGCCTCGGGCATGGATGTGTGTGATGTCCTTAGGTTAGTTAGGTTTAAGTAGTTCTAAGTTCTACGGGACTGATGACCACAGTCCCATAGTGCTCAGAGCCATTTGAACCATTTTTTTTAAACCAGTTGGGTTTCGTTTTGCAGTTACGGAAAAAGTCAAAGATTTGTTTGATTAATCTGTTGGAATATATCCTCCTTTTTCGCGTAGTATCTGAAAGTTTTTCAAATTTCTTGTAGAGAGTTTCATTTTTGATGTATATAGTCTTATTGTCTTGAAATTTTGGTCCTATGATTTTGCTTAAAATTTTTCTGGCCTTTAGCTCAAGTTTTTCCGTTTGGCCTTTGACATTCATGTTTAGTGTTTCTGCAGCATACAGTACTTCTGGCTTAATCACCGTCTTGTAATGTGTAATTTTGGACCCCTATGAAAGGTTTTTTTTGTTGTATATATTTTTTGTTAGTTGGAAGGGCAATTCAAGTTTATTTGTTCTGGATTCCATTGCTTTGCTTTCCCCAGCATTCCAACTAATCCATTCTACGAGATATTTGAATTCTTTTACTATTTCAATCTTTTGTTCTTGAACTCTTAGGTATTTACATGAGTGCTTGATGTTTGTCAATATCTTAGTTTTTCAAAGGATATGCGAAGTCCTACTTTAGCTGCTTGTTTCTTTAGTTCAAGGTGTGCTTCTTTAATTACTAATAAAATTCTAGTCATCAGTGGTTAAATGTAGGTGGGGAGGGGGCGCACCAGTGAAAACTTCTGACCCCTCCACCCAATACTGAACCCTGCGCCCGCGCCTGTTGGTGCCTAATATGTTCGAAGGGTGCCCGTCCACCGCGTTACTGCTAATAGATATTTCCCTTCCAAATGGCAGATTTCCGCGCGCTTAGCGGCCCAGCCGGGCAGAGACTGTACGTGCCCGGCCGGGGGAACCCCCGGTGCGGCGCGCCACGCGACCTCTGCGCACGCGCGGCGCGCACGCCCGCAGGTCACGTGCCGGCAGGCAGCCGGCTGCGAGCGGTGACAATGGCCGCCATTGTGGAGACGCCGGCTGGCCGCTTTCAGAGCCGCCGACCGTTGTCGTGCGGTCGGCCTGGCTGCGAGGGGGCCGTGGGAGCAGAGCGCGGCCGAGCTGGCTCCGGCGCGGCTGCAAAAGGGCGCATGGATAAATATTAATGAACCCCGACCTGGGCACGGCCGGCCGTGAAATCCCCTGCAAATACTGCAGTCGCAATTACCCGTCAGCCGTGCTGCGCGTACGGCGACGCTCGACACAACGCATTCGACCCGCTGCTGATCGGTAATCGCCCGCCTTAACAACGAGTTACAATGGCCAGCAATGAGACTGAACGGAGAATAGAGTTACGCATTTACAGGCGCGTCTTCTGGAAACAAGTTGAAACGTTCATTACATACGTTCTCAAAGACGCCATGGTACACAACAAATTCACATCGCGTTCTCTTCTATTTGCCGTGTTTTGCATCACTGATATGCGAGGAAACGTAGTATCCGGGACAAATCTCATCACGGCTGAGCTTGTTATACGGTCTCGACAAGCATCGCCAGGCTCGTTTTTGCCCACAAGACAACATTTATAGCGCCGTGAGTCGTATCGGACAGCCAAGTTATAAGGCGACCGCTCGCGATAAGCGGAAAATCCGGGTTCGAGTCCCGGTTTGACAAACTTCATTGACGTCTTTCCATTACACAACTGATGACTGTACATACTCGCAAATGTGAATACATTACGTGTATTTCATGATAATGCCACAGAATGTGTCCTGCCAACCTATCCCTCCCTCTAGTCAAGTTGTGCCGCAAATTTCTCTTCTCCCCAATTCTGTTCAATACCTCCTCTCTAGTTATGTGATCTACCCATCTGATCTTCAGCACTCCTATGTAGCACCACATTTCGAAAGCTTCTACTCTCTTCTTGTCTAAGCTATTTATCGTCCACGTTTCACTTCCATACATGGCTACACTCCACACAAATACTTTCAGAAACGACTTCCTGACACGTAAATCTATACTCGATGTTAACAAATTTCTCTTCTTCAGAAACGCTTGCCTTGCCATTGCCGGTCTACATTTTATATCCTCTCTACTTCGACCACCATCAGTTATTTTGCTCCCCAAATAGCAAAACTCCTTTACTACTTTAAGTGTCTCATTTCCTAATCTAATTCCCTCAGCAGCACCCGACTTAATCCGACTACATTCCATTATCCTCGTTTTGCTTTTGTTGATGTTCAACTTATATCCTCCTTTAAAGATACTGTCCATTCTGTTCAACTGTTCTTCCAAGTCCTTTCCTGTCTCTGACAGAATTACGATGTCATCGGCAAATCTTAAAGCTTTTATTTCATCTCCATGAATTTTAATACCTACTCCGAATATTTCTTTTGTTTCCTTTACTGCTTGCTCAATATACAGATTGATTAATATCGGGGAGAGGCTACAATCCTGTCTCACTCCCTTCCCAATCGCTGCTTCCCTTTCATGCCCTTCGACTCTTATGACTGGCGTTTGTTTTCTGTACAAATTTTAAATAGCATTTCGCTCCCTGTATCTTACCCCTGCCACCTTCAGAATTTGAAAGAGAGTATTCCAGTCAACGCCGTCAAAAGCGTTCTCTAGGTCTACAAATACGAGAAACGTAGGTGCGCCTTTCCTTAATCTACTTTCCCGATAAGCCGTAGGGTCAGTATTGCCTCACGTGTTCCAACATTGTTAAGGATTCCAAACTGATCTTCCCCGAGGGCAGCTTCTACCAGTTTTTCCATTCGTCTGTAAAGAATTCCCGTTAGTATTTTGCAGCTGTGACTTACTGAACTGATTGTTCGGTAATTTTCACATCTGTCAATACCTGCTTTCTTTGGGATTGGAACTATTATATTCTTCTTGAAGTCTGAGGGTATTTCGCCTGTCTCATACATCTTGCTCACCAGATGGTACAGTTTTGTCAGCGCTGACTCTCCCAAGGCTATCAGTAGTTCTAATGGAATGTTGTCTAGTCCCGGGGCCTTGTTTCGAATTAGGTCTTTCAGTGCTTTGTCAAACTTTTCACGCAATATCATATCTCCTATTTCATCTTCTTCTGCCTCCTCTTCCATTTCCATAATATTGTCTTCGAGAACATCGCCCTTGTATAGACCCTCTATATACTCCTCCTTCCACCTTTCTGCTTTCCTTTCTTTGCTTAGAACTGGGTTTGCAAGGGGTTCTTTTTTCTTCAAAGGTCTCTCTAATTTTCCTGTAGGCAATATCTACCTCACTGTTAGTGATAAATGCTTCTACATCCCTACATTTGTCCTCTAGCCAACCCTGCTTAGCCATTTTGTACTTCTTGTCGATCTCATTTTTGAGACGTTTGTATTCTTTTTTGCCTGCTTTAATTACTGGATTTTTGTATTTTCTCAAATGGCTCTGAGCACTATGGGACTTAAGATCTTAGGTCCCCTAGACCTAACTAACCTAAGGACATCACACACATCCATGCCCGAGGCAGGATTCGAACCTGCGACCGTAGCAATCCCGCGGTTCCTGACTGCAGCTCCTAGAACCGCACCGCCACCGTGGTCCGCTGTATTTTCTCCTTTCATCAATTAAATTCTATATCTCTTCTGCTACCCAAGGATTTCTATTAGCCCTCGTCTTTTTACCTATTTGATTCTCTGCTGCTTTCACTATTTCATCTCTCAAAGCTACCCATTCTTCTTCTACTGTATTTCTTTCCCCCATTCTTGCCAATAGTTCCCTAATGCTCTCCCTTAAACTCTCTTACAACCTCTGGTTCTTTCAATTTATCCGTTTCCCGTCTTCTTAAATTCCCACCTTTTTGCGGTTTCTTCGATTATAATCTACAGTTCATAACCAATAGATGTGGTCAGAGTCCACATATGCTCCTGAAAATGTCTTACAATTTAAAACCTGTTTCCTAAATCTCTGTCTTACCATTATATAATATAACTGACACCGTCCAATATCTCCACGCTTCTTCCATGTATACAACCTTCTTTTATGATTATTGAACCAAGTATTAGCTATGATTAAGTTATGCTCTGTGAAAATTCTACCAGGCGGCTTCTTTTTTCAGTTCTGAACTCCATTCCATATTCACCTAATAATTTTCCTTCTCTTTCTTTTCCAGTCACCCACGACTATTAAATTTTCGTCTCTCTTCACTATCTGAATTTTTTATCTCATCATACATTTCATCAATCTCTTCGTCATCTGCGGAACTAGTTGACACATAAACCTGTACTATCGTGGTAGGCGTGGGCATCGTATCTATCTTGGCCACAATAATGCGTTCACAATGGTGTTTGTAGTAGCTTCACTATTAAACCTACTCCTGCATTACTCCTATTTGATTTTGTATTTATAACCCTGTATTCACCTGACCAGAAGTCTCGTTCATCCTGCCACAGAACTTCACTAATTCCCACTATATCTAACTTTAACCTGTCCATGTCCCTTGTTAAATTTTCTAACCTACCTGCCCGACCCGTAGAATGCCAGTTTTCTTTCTCCTGGTAACAACGTCCTCCTAAGTAGTTCCCGCCCGGGAACTGTTGCCCCTGCAACTACTGAAAAGGCTGCTGCCCCTCTTCAGGAACCACGCGTTTGTCTGGCCTTTCAACAGATACCCCTCCGTTGCGGTTGCACCTACGGTACGGGTATCTGTATCGTTGAGGCAAGCAAGCCTGCCCACCAACGGCAAGGTCCATAGTTCATGTGGGGGGGGGGGGGGGCGAATACATGTACACATACACTACTGGCCATTAAAATTGCTACACCACGAAGATGACGTCCTACAGACGCGAAATTTAACCGACGAGAAGAAGATGCTGTGATATGCAAATGATTAGGTTTTCAGAGCATTCACACAAGGTTGCCGCCGGTGGCGACACCTACGACGTGCTGACATGAGGCAAGCTTCCAACCGCAGTTTAGCGGCGTTGCCTAGTGAAACGTTGTTGTTATGCCTCGTGTAAGAAGGAGAAATGCGTACCATCACGTTTCCTACATTGATAATGGTCGTATTGTACCCTATGGCGATTGCGGTTTATTGTATCGCGACATTGCTGTTCGCGTTAGTCGAGATCCAACGACGAATATGGAATCGGTGGGTTCATGAGGGCAATACGGAACGCCGTGCTGGATCTCAAAGGCCTCGTATCACTGGCAGTCGAGATGAAAGTCATTTTCTCCGCACGGCTGTAACGAATCGTGCAGCCACGTCTCGATCCCTGAGTCAACAGATAGGGACGTTTGCAAGACAACAACCATCTGCACGAACAGTTCGACGACGTTTGCAGCAGCATGGACTATCAGCTCGGAGACCCTGACTGCGGTTACCCTTGACGCTGCATCACAGACAGCAGCGCCTGCGGTGGTGTACTCAACGACGAACCTGGGTGAACGAATGGCAAAACGTCATTTTTTTCGGATGAATCCAGGTTCTGTTCACAGCATCATGATGGTGGCATCCATGTTTGGTGACATCGCTGTGAATGCAGATTGGAAGCGTGTATTCGTCATCACCATACTAGCGTATCACCGAGCGTGATGGTATGGGGTGCCATTGATTACACGTCTCGGTCACCTCTTGTTCGGATTGACGGCATTTTGAACAGTGGACGTTACATTTCAGATGTGTTACGACCCGTGGCTCTACCCTTCATTCGATCCCAGCAAAACCCTGCATTTCAGTAGGATGTTGCACGTTGCAGGTCCTGTACGGGCCTTTCTGGATACAGAAAATGTTCGACTGCTGCCTTGGCCAGCACATTCTCCAGATCTCTCACCAATTGAAAACGTCTGGTCAATGGTGGTCGAGCAACTGGCTCATCACAATACGCCAGTCACTACTCTTGATGAACTGTGGTGTCGTGTTGAAGCTGCATGGGCAGCTGTACCTGTACACGCCATGTAAGCTCTGTTTGACTCAATGCCCAGGCGTATCAAGGCCGTTATTACAGCCAGAGGTCGTTGTTCTGGGTACTGATTTCTCACGATCTATGCACCCAAACTGCGTGAAAATGTAGTCACATGTCAGTTCTAGTATAACATATTTGTCCAATGAATACCCGTTTATCATCTGCATTTCTTCTTGGTGTAGCTTTTTTAATGGACAGTGTATATATAATCGAAAACCGGTTGTTTCAGCGATGACCTCCATCACTAGTCCTGGCTGGTTTGATGCAGCTCTCCACACTTTTCTGTCCTGTGCAGGAGTCTTCATTTCCTCGTATCTACCCATCAACCACATTGTTTTGGTCTTGCTTGCAGTCTTCAAGTCTTGATATCACGTGCACCTGCCTACATGTCCCATTATTACTGAACTGATGATTCGTTGATGCCTCAGGGTCTGTCATGTCAATACCTCCCTTCTTTCAGTCAGGTTATGCCATAAATTCTTTTCTTCCCAATTCGATTCTGTTCCTCCTCAGTAGTTCCTCGACCTACCCATCTAATGTTCAGAATTCTTCTGTAGAACCACATTTCAAAAGATTCTATTCTCTTCTTGTCTGAACTCTTTATCACGTACAAAACCATGCTCCATACTAAATATCGTCAGAAAATATTCCCGAACATTTAACTTTATATTAGTTGCTAACAAATTACTCTTTTCAGAAACGCTTTTCTCGCGAGTATCACTTTGTATCCTCACTGCTTCGGCCATCATCAATTACTTTGCTGCTCAGATAACAAAATTCATCTACTGGTACCACTTTTACGGTATTATTTCCTTATGCAATTCCCTCAGCATCACTTGATTTAATTCGATTACATTCCAGTACACTTGTTTTACTGTTTTTGATGGCCAATAATATCTTTTCAAGACACTGCCCTATTACAATGTCATCGGCATGCCTCATAATTTTTATTCCATTTCTCTGAACTTTACTTTCCTTTCCAAATTACTCCTCGCTCTTCTTTACTGCTTGTTCAATGTAAAAACCGAGTAACACCGAGTGGAGGCTATAACCCTGTCTCACTTTCTCAACTGCTATTTCCCCTTCGTGTCGTTAGACTCCTAACTGCAGTCTGGTTCCCGTAGAATTTGCACATAAGCTATTGCTCTCTGTATTATATCTTCTCTTCCTTTAGGATTCCTATGTATGTGGATCAGTCAACATTGGCAAAAGCTTTCTCTAAGTCAACAAATGTAGCACTGTAAGCAGTCAGAATGTTTTCTGTTTTGACGTCAGTGTGCTGTTTGTGGCTTTGCTGTAGCTGTAGCCGATTATACAGCACAACCTCAAATTCTACAGCCAGTGCTCGAGTTGTGTCACGGGAATTGTCTCTCCCTGGGCAACAGTTCAAAAGATGTCTCGGCGCATTTCACACAGGTATCCCTACAAGATTCAGAATGCGCACCAAATGAAGTCCAAAGACAGGCTAAAAAGCCATAATGTTGCCCTTCGTTTTTCTGGCACTCATGGAAATGGACGACATGTGCCCGGCGAATATACTTCGGACGGATGATGCACGTTTTACTCTGCATGGTGCCGGGAATGCACAGAAATGTCGCAGGTGGGGTTTTACGCCGCCACATGTTGTGCAAGAACATCCACTGCTCTCAGATAGTGAGACTGTGTGGTGTGATTTACAAGCTTTTCGTTCTGTTCGTTTTTCATCGAGAAGGTGACGCTACGTGGGCTGTCAGGTGTAGAGTGACATCTGCACGTTATAAGAACGCCCTTGTGCAACACATGATTCCAGTTTTGCAAGAACGCAACTGTGTCTACACCACTATTTTCATGCAAGATAGGGAGACATCACAAGTTCAAATGGCTCTGAGCACTATGGGACTCAACTTCTGAGGTCATCAGTCGCCTAGAACTTAGAACTAACTAAACCTAACTAACCTAAGGACATCACACACATCCATGCCCGAGGCAGGATTCGAACCTGCGACCGTAGCGGTCGCTCGGTCCCAGACTGTAGCGCCTAGAACCGCACGGCCACTCCGGCCGGCGGAGACATCACAAGTCGTTTGCCAGATGAAAGACTTGCTTCGAGAAACCATCGGTAACGACTGCATCATCTCTAGACAGTTACAAGACGAGTGACATTCCAGATTCCCCGACATAAATCCATTTAACATCTGTTTGTGGGGATATCTGAAAGATCGTGTCTATCAGGGCGTATCCGGAGTCTTCCTGATCTGAAGAATAGCATTTCGCTCTGATTAGACTACACTGGATATGCTGAGAAAACTGGCGATCATGCTGTGATATGGATGAAGCACACAGCTCGTGTTGGCCAATCTGCCACATCTCCACGTCTGCACATCTTACTACGCTCATTCCATACAAACAGGAGGCACAAAATTCTCTACCATGACTTAGCTCAGCGTCTGTTGCACAACCTATGAGGGACATTTAATAATTAAAGAGACAAACTGATGCAGGAAAAAACTGTATTTTTACAAAAGAACACTTCTGCTACTTCTCAACACAATCTCGACCAGTATTAACAAACTTGTCCCAACGATAACTATTTACATACCTCATTCAAATATTTCTTGTCGTTTGACCCATTTCCACCCCCCAAATTTTTTTATCTTTGTCGATGAACTCTTTTCCACATAATGCCTCCATGAGTGGACCAAACAAACGAAAATCCGAGGGAACCTAATCTGGATGGTAAGGAGGATGAGGTAGTATCTCCAAACACATTTTTTCGATTCTTTCTTGGATAAGATGGGCGGTGTGAGAGCGAGCCTTTTCTTTGAGATCCGCGACGTGTCTCTCTCACTGCGCGGTTTACTTCGTTCCTCAGAATATTGAAGTAGTACGCGCTGTTTATTGTACGCTGACCTTCCCAATAATCACAAAAGATGACACCTTGAGCCTCAGAAAAATGGCCAACTTCACTTTTCCCGCTGGTGCTTCCGTTCCATGCTTTGTCTTTTGAACTTAGTTCAAAATGGTCAATCTAAATTTCATCACACGTTAAAATTTTGTTAAGAAAAGGGTCGTGTTGTATTGTATGTTAACCGGGTGGCCAGAAACACCGGAGACACAGTGTCCCCGCCGCAGCCGCAGTGTTCCGCAACCACACGACGATTATCTCAGTCCGCTTCACCCCTCCGCCGCCCCACACAGAACCACTCTTTCAGGACTATTGTGCGGTTCGCCCCCTCCCCCCCCCCCCCTCTCCCAGGAAACGTCTCACATCAGACGAGTGTAACCCCTATGTTTGCGTGGTAGAGTAATGGTGGTGTTCGCGTACGTGGAGAACTTGTTTGCGCAGCAATCACCGACATAGTGTAGCTGAGGCGGATTAAGGGGAACCAGCTCAGATTCGCCGAGGCAGATGGAAAACCGCCTAAAAACCATCCACAGACTGGCCGGCTCACCGGACCTCGACGCAAGTCCGTCGGGCAGATTCGTGCCGGGAACCAGGCGCTCCTTCCCAATCCGGAAAGCCGTGCATTAGACCGCACCACTAACCGGGCGGGCAAGAAAAGGGCTACTTTCCCTTTCTCAGCAGTCTTTCAAATTTGTACACATTCTCAGTCTTGTTTTCTTGTGTTTTTGCAGTAACACTTTCAGAACCGACCTTGCACTTTTTTTGCTGTACGTGAGTTCGTTGCTGATAACATTATGAACTATGCAACACATATTGCAACCGTTTTTGCTTATGTTCAACTGTAACGGTCTTCACGAATACTGTCATCACTATAGGTTCCAAGTGAAGTCACTGAGGTTCGACTGTTTTTGAATGTTCTACCAACATCGTACTGTTGAATCATCCGACAAAACACTTTAGCCGGTTTTTCACCTTCATAAGGCAAAGAGCGGATCATCTAATGTGGACACATCATACGATGTATGGCGGAGGGTATTTCGTGTACCAATATTATCATTACCCCTCCACCCCCCCTTTTTTCTTCCTATCTCCCCTCTTGTTCTGTTCGTGAATAATGCACGTGACGGATGACTGCGGCTAAGTTTCCATACGAGCTCGCCAACCTCTGGTTTACCATCCTGATCTTTTAGTGAAATCTGATGCACGTTGCTTCCCTTTTAACGTCCCTCGTCAGAGTTGGGCGAGCACGTCCGTGACGCTTCCTCGCCATCAGTTATCGTGGTAGACAGATATTACCTGGCTCGTGCTTGCCAGCTGTGTTTAACAAGTGCGTGCGCCGGTAAGTTAATTGCTTCGGTTTTAGTGTGCTCGTGGCGTCGGTGTAACCTCCGGAATTTTTACGACTGCCATAAGGTCTCCAATAAATCGTAGACTCTGACTTCCAGATGCCATTTCAGCGCTTCCACGTCTGTGGCACTGGATGTGATAAGATCGCCAATTCGCACATAACAGCCGCCGAAGGCATGGGCTGTCGACTTGTACTAGAGTCACTCATCTAGTGTTGGCACTTGGATGGGTGTTGACTGAGGTGCAACAGGATGGTCGCCAGTGATAGCGATCGTTAATAAGCCTCGCAGATTTCAGCTTTTTCTATCTAATGGATCAACAGCTGGGCCTCAATACATTTTGTTATGAGCGTCGGATAGACTACAACAGCGATGGCGTAGAAACAGGTGCTTCGTAATTACGACTTTTAGCCACGACTAAACACTTGCGTCGTTAGCAATGAGTTACTGGTAACTTAGCAAAGAATGATAAACGTCTCCAGTTTACGGTTAGGACCTTTTTATGACCACTGTTCTTAGACTTGGTACACAGTGGTACACTATTCCTTGTGGACACACTGAACAGTCGTGTTAATATACGAAGAAGTACGCAACTTCACTGAAGGTGTGACCAAGGGGATATCCAAACATGATAGCTAGTTTTTGCCGTTCTGTCACTTCACCACATCGACCTACACTATGTGATCAAAAGTATCCGGACCCCTGGCTGAGAATGACTTACAAGTTCGTGGCGCCCTCCATCGGTAACGCTGGAATTCAATATGGTGTTGGCCCACCCGTGGCCTTGATGACAGCTTCCACTCTCGCAGGCATAAGTTCAATCAAGTGCTGGAAGGTTCCTTTGAGAATGGCAGCCCATTCCTCACGGAGTGCTGCACTGAGGAGAGGTATCGATGTTGGTCGGTGAGGCCTGGCACAAAGTCGGCGCTAAAACCAACCCAAAGGTGTTGTATAGGACTCAGGTCAGGACTCTGTATTCCAGCCCATTACAGGGATGTTATTGTCTTGTAATTACTCCACCACAGGCCGTGCATTATAAACATGTGCTCAATCTTGTTGAATGATGTAATCGCCATCCTCGAATTGCTTCAACCTTGGGAAGTAAGAAGGTGCTTAAAACATCACGCCTGTGCTGTGATAGTGCCACGTGAAACAGCAAGCCCCTACATGAAAAACACGACCACATCATAACACCACCGCCTCCGAATTTTCCTGTTGGCACTACACACGCTGGCAGATAATGATCACAGGGCATTTAGCATACCCACACCCTGCCATCGGATCGCCACATTGTGTATCGTGATTCGTCACTCCACAGAACGTTTTTCCATTGTTCAATGTTTACGCTCCTTACAAGAAGCTAGGTGTCGTGTGGTATTTACCAGCATGATGTATGGCTTACGAGCAGCCGCTCGACCATGAAATCCGTTTTCTCACCTCCCGCCTAACTGTCATAGTACTTGCGGTGGATCCTGATGGGTGGAATTCCTGTGTGATACTGTGGATAGATGTCTGCTTATTACACTGTGGCGTCGCAACTAGTGCGAGCGCACAGTTTTCTATCAAATATTTACTGTGAAATGTAGACAGACTGTAAAGTAGCCATCAGATTAGCATATGTGCTGTAGCGGGCAGATTACCGGTGTCCGTTCGTCTGACGTCACGACCATATGGCATGTCTGTACCGTGAGAATGTAAGACCTGTGCGCTAACTAGCCGCGTGTATAACGTGGAACTTTCATCTTTAATAACTTCTAACTGAGGAACCTGAGGAAATTAAAAGTTAATATACTAGTTTCTGTTATGAATAAAAATAAGTCATCCAAATTTGAGCTTTGAAACCTGCATATTTTGGAAATTAGAAAAATCTTACAGAAAACGCAAATTTCTACAATTTTCGAGTCTAAATAAATACCATTATGTATAGATCACCTTCAGTGACCATCCAACTATGAAACAAAATCACCTTCCACGCTTTTGTATTTATTTTGAGAATTTTACTTTTAGAAATTCACCTATAACTTTGTTAAAACCATAAATGTTTTGAATTTTTGTGAACAGTTATTTTATATGAGTAGGTGAGAGTGAATGAGTGTGCCTGAGTGAATGAAAGAGGGACATTCGCCATTCTTTGCAAGTGTATAAAATCTAGGTTGGAACTCGCAAGTGTTCAGACGATGTAACCGTGGGAACAGAGTCGCCAGTGGTTCCCCATCTTAGTGAATGTCGGATGTCCAAGAGTGTATGGTATTGTACAAGCAGCCAGAACGTTCGCGAGTATTTAAATAATTTCTGGAAATAAAGTAAAGTCTAGTTTTCCTTTCGGTTTGTTAAATTATACAGTAAATTTTGTGTAACAAGAAATCATGACGTAAATGATTCAGAAGTCATGACTGGTGCGTGCTAGATTTTGGCGCGAGGCGCACCCAAAGAGTTAATTCTGATTGGCTGTGTGATGTGTGAGCCAATGAGATGCGAGGACGGTTAGCAGACTAGGAGAGTGAGTCGCGAGTGGATGAGGGGTCGCGAAGGAACTGTGATCGAGAAGAGACATGCTTGATGTGTCCTCGCGAATAATGTGTAAAATGAAGTCATAAAACGGCTTCATCGGTTCGGTACTGTGCGATTTGAGACTGGAAGAGTCCAGTAACGCGTAGTGTGAGTTTGAGCGAGTTGTGACTTTTCGTTCCGCGAAAGACGCGAGTAACTTTAATAATTAAAAGCGTGGCGGTACTTCGTAAACTTTTACTAAGTGCTTATGGCGAGCATTAACGTTAAAAAACGAACTATTATTGAACATCGACTGCAAACGTGTATGTTAGAAAATCGTCTGTGTTGCAGTTAAGTAAATTCCGTAACTTTGAAAGCTAATTCTGGCGGGGTTTGAGTGTGGATAGAATTGTGAACTGAACTTTCTTCAAACGTAGATTAGCGGGCTGATGATCAGGCTTAAAGACAATAAAGAGCTTAAATAGAATTACCAACTTCGCGTTCTCGTTTGAGTAAACAATTACTACCATTCCAATAACTCAATTTATTTAGGAAGATTGCTCATAGATTGTATTTCAGCAAACATGTATCGCGGCCTCCGGTGAGCGGCTATTAAATTGCAGTTTCTTCAACACTGCTTTTCTGCAATTTTTCCAGTAGCTGCTATCAGGAGAGGCGAGTGCAGCAACTACCTAAGAAACGAGGTAGGTGGATTTTCTTTCAGGGAAAGGAAACTGCGCGATAAGAGCCTGACCCGTCGCAAGTGGTGCATCGCCCGGGAATAAAAATAGTAAATTCCAGTGAATTTCAAAAAAAGCAGTAGTGACAATTACCGGACAATACAGAAGTGCTCGCTATGTGTAGGAACTGTGTAGCGTACAAATTGATATCGCCACGTGAATAGGAAGGACAGTGAAAGTGTCCGTGAACTGTAATGTGTTGTACGGAACGGAAGAATTTTTCGGTGACTACGCGCCGATTGGAATAGCAGTCTACGACGGCGTCTGGCAGACGACGAGCTACGGAGACTACGCAGAGGCGACGACAGCAGTGGCAGTTGGCAGCGCTGATTCGAGCGGGGGCCCGGAAACTGGTACAGCATTGCAGTGTATGGTGAACGGACCCGCAGTTTCATCTAGCAGCAACGCAGCACGCCGAAGCACAAAGTTAAGTACAGTGCTTTTGAAAACTTTGTGTGTTTGTGGAGTCAAACTGAGAAAAATGGCTGAGTTTCAACCAAGTGACAAAAAGGCGGAACTAAGTTGTGATAGTGGGATGGAGACAGGGGAAAATGACCCCATGAATTTTAGTTTAGACGTGTCTCAACCCAATTTCAGTAGTAGTTTGACTGATTCATCCTATGTTAATTATAGTTTGGAGTCAGATCCAAATATGTCAGTGCCCAGTGAGTTACAGTTACCCATGCCGGTAGTTAATGTTAATAGGGACATTGTATCAGCAAATGAGGGGGCGAAGGATAATGTCGCCAGTATGCTGATGAATCTATTAACTAAGATGAACGTGTTGGATTCCAATATGTCAAGTAAGATGGATTCCAGTATGTCAAAAATGGAAACTAATATGTCACAAATGGAAACTAATATGTCAAGTAAAATGGATTCAAAAATGTCTAAATTAGGATCTGATTTAAGTAATGAGATGACTAAAATGGGCGCTGATTTAGATTCCAAAATATCCGATCTCAGAGACTGTTGGAAGCAAGATTTAGCAGTGCTCAGTAGTAAAGTAAATGTTGAAATACAGCAGGTTAAACTAGAATGTACAGAAAATATTGTTCAAGTGCAAAGTGAATTGACGACACGAATCGAACAGGTTACTGAGGATCAACAGCAATTTAAATCCCATGTTGATGCAGAATTAGATAAAGTATGTGAGCACATAAAAGTGGTAGAGAATTCCAATGAAATTAATCATGCCGCCTTAGAATGTAAAGTAAATGATACCAAAATTCGGTGTGAGAAACTTGGAGAGCAAGTTGTAAATAAGGTCAATAATTTAGAGACTCACATAAGCCATTTCAGTGAAAGTGTGAATGAGCAACTTTGTGGGCATGAATGCAGACTAACCAAAGTAGAACAGTGTGTTTCTAACCATAGTGGTAGTATAATTTCCAGTGGAATAATTGAATCTACCGAGGTTGCGTATGTTACCCACAGACAGTTTTTAAAATTTGACCCAAGTAAGAACATGCACCCCAGAGAATTTTGGAACGATTTTGAAGACGTTTTGCCGAAAGTATGGAGCGATAAACAAAAGATAGGCTTTATCACTTCAAATTTGATGGGAGAGGCCAGAGTATGGGGGAATTTAGCCTCTGAAAAATACGCGAAATTGTCAGAATTTAAATTAGCGTTCTTTGAGGAATACTGGGGAAAGAGAAAGCAGATGGATGTTCTTAATCGGTTCTGGTCGGGAGAGAAGTATGACCCCAAGAGAGAGGGCATCAAACGATTTGTTCAAAGGTGGGTAACAACTCTGTCCTACCTTAGTAATAAGTTAGAAACAGAACAGATCATATTAGGGGTAGAAAATAAGCTACCGTGGAACTGGAAAACTAAGATCATATCTGCGCCCCGAGATAACATTGACAAGTTCGTACAGTATTTAGAAAGGGTTGAATCCGTCCAAAAAGAAGAAGAAAACATGAGGAGGGAGCATCGCCCGCCTGCTAGGCAGAATGACAATCGCGCGGATGTAAACATTAATAGAATGGGTGTTCAGAGAGGCGGCGGATACCGTGGCAGTTCACGTGGTAGAGGAAGAACATATGTTAACAGGTTCAATGAACGCGAGCAGTATGACAGCGGCCGACAGATGTCAGGAGGTGAGGCGGTCAGCTGGAGGCATAGTGATGACGCACCGCGCTCGGAAAACCATTAATTGTCTACGAGTGTGCTGGCGATCGTAGGCAACAGCGTTTAAAGTTAAATCCGCTGGCAAAACCATTCATAAGAAAGCAGCCTGAACGACCACCTAACATAAATGTTGTTGCTACAAAATTTAGGGAGGATAACGTAAAACAGACAGAGATAGTAGCTTTAAGTCAAGTGGAGGTTAATGAACCAATTAACTGTAAGAATAATCATAAGAAGCCACTTATTGAAGAACTAAGTACTAGTTATAAGGGTAATAATCAGAAAGACATTATGCACAGTAAAACTAATGAAGAGCTGTCGGATAGGGGTGAGAACAGTAATAATGGCAGGGTTGTGACTGTGCTTGATAAGATAATTGATGTTGTAGATAGTTACGAAGAAGAGGATAGATTAGAGGAGGAGGTAGAGGTTAATGACGACGCCTTGGATAGGGTCGTAGAAAAGGAGGTTAATGAGAAAGAGGGGGAAACATTGGAAAAATGTTTTGACTTAGCAATAGTGGATAGGCTAATAGGAGCTGCCACTAGAATTGAGGGTGATAATAAGCATGAAATAAACCCTGTAAGTGTGAATGTGATTGCCACCCAAAAGACAGGCTTCGAAAGGAGAGAAATTGTGCAAGATTTATTGGAGGAAGCAGAACCCAAAATAAATAAAGAGTACTTAGGGCAACCGATAGTAGAGCTAAGAGTATTAAATGAACCAGTTAAATGTTTGATAGATACTGGATCGGAAGTCTGTGCAGTATCCCAGAACTTGGTAAATGAACTCCCTAACAGTAAACAGATTGTTAAGATGCCAGTAAGTGGCTTGAACATTGTAGTAGCAACCGGTAAGACTAAGAAGACAGTAAAACAGGAAGTGTTTCTACCCATAGCATTTAAGGAAGTAGAAATAAGACAGAACTTCTTAGTTATAAATGGACTGAGTGTAGACATATTGGTGGGGGCTGACTTTTTGAATAAATATGAAGGATGGGTGAATTTTTCTACCAATGATGTTATGGTAAAAATTAAGGGTAAACTAATTACTATACCTTTCATCGGTAAGCAGCTATGTGAGGATCCTGAGCAGAATGATTTTCCTATATGTATTTGTAAAACAGAGAAATTCTTGGAGGGCTATAATGAGTACGGTGGCAAAAAAGTAGAGGATCCGTCTGAGCTTGTGAGTGTCAGAAATAGGATCGAGGAGAAATTACTAGAATTAATTGATATTGATGAAGCAAGGAAAAACGATTTAAGACAAATACTAGTCAAACATGCCGAGGTTTTCTCAGATCAACCAGGGCTAGTAAAGGATTATGAGTGTTTTTTGACAGTGCAGAAAGACGCTCATTTCTTCAAAAAACCATTTGCAATCCCAGAAGTACATAAGGAGGCAGTACGTGACTTAATTCAAAATATGTTAGAGTGGGGAATTATTGAAAGGGCTGTTAGTGTGTACAATAACCCGCTAGTCATAGTTCCTAAGAAGGATGGCTCAATTAGACTAGTGTTGGATGCTCGAGCATTAAACAAAATAGTACTACCTGAGAGTGACCGTCCGGAGAATATTGAAGAACTGCTACAAAAGTTTAAAGGTGCTAAGTTCTTTACATCCATGGATGTGACCTGTGGATATTGGAACCTACCGTTAGCAAAGGAATCAAGAAAGTACACGGCATTCTTATTCGAAGGTAGATGTTATCAGTATAAGGTGGTGCCGTTTGGTTTAAATATAAGTGTATGTGCCTTTGTAAGAGCTATGTCGCAGGTATTAGGGGACCATCTACTAAGAAGAATTACAGTATATGTAGACGACGTTTTGATATCGACACCAACGTGGGAGGAACACTGTATGTTATTGGATGAAGTATTGAGGGCCATAAAATTGGGGGGTATGAAATTGAAGCTAGACAAAACTGAATTTGTGAAGAAAGAAATTAAATTCTTGGGGCACATAGTGAGTGGCGATGGTATCATGCCGGATCCAGAAAAGATTAGAGCAATAAGGGATTATGCTGCACCTACAACACGTAAAGCATTAAAGGGGATGTTTGGTTTGTTTGGGTTTTATAGAAAATTTGTGTCTGGACAATTATTCAATGCACCGTGCCTGCGAGAACTCTTAAAGAAAAATGTAGTTTATAAATGGACTTCTGAGTGTCAGAAGGCGTTTGAAGAATTGAAAGAAGCTCTTATTAATAGTAAGATTTTGAACCATCCCGATTTTTCGAAACCATTTTGTCTGGGATCTGATGCTTGTGGTTACGGGTTAGGAGTTGAACTATTTCAGTTGGAAAAAGAAGGAGAAGAGGAAGTCCACAAGACCATAGCCTTTGCGAGCAGGTCATTGCAACAATCCGAGAAAAATTATAGTATATCTGAACTTGAAGCATTAGCTGTTATTTTCGGCCTGCAAAAATTTGAAAAGTACCTTTTAGGACATGAAATTTGGATCTACACAGACCATAGTGCCCTTACATATTTAGACTCATGTCAGCTAAAACATGCTAGATTAAGAAGGTGGTCCCTGTATTTACAGCAATTTAATTATAAGATGATATACATTAAGGGTTCCGAGAACATCGTGGCGGACGCCTTATCAAGAAGTGTGAAAGATACAGGACAAGAAGGGAAATCTTTAAGAAATACCGATAATAATGAAGTAATGTTGGCCATCATGCAGCTCCAGGACGATGGCTTAATTGAGCGCATTTGTAAGAACCTACGGAGGGAACAGAACCAGGATGACAACATTAAATTAGTAAAGAGTAGATTAGGTCATCCAGACTACCCAAAATTACTGGTCTACTATAAAGTGCATAAAGATGTCTTATTTAGGCGCAGGAAAGACAGTGAGGAGAATTGGAAAATATGTTTTCCGGAGCAACATGTAGATGCACTTATAGACTACGTACATTGTAAGTATGGGCATTATGGCGCTCGTAAATGTATAGCTAAGTTAAGTGAAGTGGTAATTTTTGATAATATGTGGAGAAGGGTGCAACAGCGATTAGAATCCTGTGATCGTTGCCAGAAAGTTAGGGCCAACAATAGAACTATCCAAGGACAGATGTATTCAGTAGAACCACAAAATCGGCTGGATTTAGTAGCTGTAGATTTATTTGGTCCACTACCAGTGTCTAGAGGGGGATGTGAATATGTGTTTGTGATGGTGGATGGGTTTACTAAGTACGTAAAATTTTACCCAATTAAGAAAGCCAACTCTAAAGTATTAGTGAATAAGTTGGAGAAGGACTATTTTGGGAAGATAGGAGTGCCAAAGGCAATATTGTCAGACAATGGGCCCCAGTTTATCTCTAAGAAATTTAGTGAATGTTTACAACAGAGAGGTATCGATCACATAAAAATCTCCGCTTACTTTCCCCAAGGGAACATGTGTGAGCGAATTATGAAGGAGTTAAACAGATTGTGTAGAACATATTGTCATAAAAAACACTCCGCTTGGGCCAATTATATTGAATACTTCGAAGAAGTAATAAACCATCTGAAGCATGAAGCCACAGGATATGCACCAGTAGAGCTAATGTGTGACATTAGGCCGAATAATATTTTATTCGACCTGGTCGAGTTTCCAAATCTCACAGACATAGCCATCGAAGAGAAGGAGAGACTGGCACGTATTAATATAAGAAAGAAGGCCCTGGAAAGAAAGAGAAGGCATGACGCAAGAGCTGATCCCACTAGTTTTCAGGTAGGGGATCTAGTGCTAGTGAAAACTAGGGAAAGATCTAAGAAACTTACGTCAGAAACAAAGAAGTTTACCGATGAGTACGTGGGCCCATTTAGAATCATAGAGAAGCCTCACCCAAATGCTTATAGACTGGAGTTTGTGAAATCACATAAGGTGTTAGGGCTTAGGAACATTGTGGATTTGAAAAGATATGTTCAAAAGAGAGACGTGGCCAGGAGTGAGTAGATACCTCAGAGAGCTTTGCACTCTTTGCAGAGCTAAGTGCGTGACGAGCACTAGGTCTCGAGTCGTTTGACAATATTTCTTCCACTTTCTTTTCCGTATTGTCAACCTACCTCTTCTTTCATTCAGAACTAAAATTCTATCGTCTTTCCTTCTTCTCTATCGTAGTTTTTTAAGTGATAAAGTGTTTAAGTAATGCGTAGGAAAGAACCTCAGTGCAGTATAGGTTAAGCGTAAGGAATGAGTGTAAGAGAAAATCAAAAAGGATTAAGATACCTCAGATAAGTAATAAGTCTCAGTAAAGTAAATGTTTGGCCTAAGGTGTGAGTAATGCCCTTAGAAAGGTAAAATAACTAAGAAATGTAAGAGCCTCAGAAAATATGGTGACGAACATTGAAGCTGTTTGTTAAGTAACAGAACGATATGTTAAGACGTAGCATTAAGCTAATGTTTAGGAAAGGAAATGGAGCAGTACAGCAAAACTGTCTGTTCAATGAAGTCAGAGCCTCAGGAGGTGATTTAGTGGTAAAATGAGTAAAGGTACAGTGCAACAAGGTTGACTGTCAAAGGGGTAAAGGAAGTTAAGTTAAAGGGACAGTGCAGCAGGACTGACTGTCAAATGAAGAGAAATATGTGAGAAAAGGAGAAAGAATGAGCATAGTGTTTGGCTAGCTCGATATTAGGAAAAAGTGAGGCTACGAAGGTGAGTAAATAAAAAGCTTAATGTTGGTAACCAGAGGTGGCGTTTGTTGGTAAACAGAGGAGATGTTTGTAAACAAAAGGAAGTGAGGCTACGAATGTAAACAGAGCTGAGGCGACGTTGGTAACTCAGGAGGTGGATGTATGTTAGAAAGTATGGGTAACGAGGTTTCGCAGATTAGTAGGAAACGCTTTAACAAATACTAACCTGAGTGTGTGAAGTATGAGTATGAGAGTTGTAAATTAAACCCGAATGTGACTAGAGAAAACCTGATGTTGACAAGAAATTGAAGTAACTCCAGATATGTGAGATGAGGAAAGTACCCATGACATCGATTCCATTTTTGACCAGAGACACACAAAGCTCCCCAAGTTTGTCGTAGAGATTAGTATAAGGATTGTAGTGTTGATAAATGAATAAGTAAATATGTATTTTTCAGTGTTTAATTTATGATACAGGACTACAGGAGATTGCCTGGAGACAGAATTGTAATATTGATAATTTTGTGTATATTTTATATTGTTGTGTATTGTACAGGAACTGGAGAGTCACCAGTGCTGGCGGAGATTTATTATGTATTTGTGAACTATTTGTAGGAATTGTTTTTCTTAGTATTTCTTATGTAACCATAACTTGTTTGATTATGAGATGAAGAAGTAATTAAAGAGTAAATGTGCCACTTCGGTACTGCATTAGGAAAGTCAATTCACTTTTCACTTAAAAAAAAAAAAAAAAAATTGAAAATTGTACATACTGTAAAGTAAATTTTATCAAAAATATGAGACTTTAGAGTCAAGCAGATAGCGCCATTTATCGCTGCTGTAGGTTAAGACGTAGCAGTTAGAAAGGGAACTGAGGCCAGCTGATGTTTCAGGTGCGCCGAAGTAAACAGAGGTGGTAGCACGAGACTTGAAATGGACCTCCCAAGCAGGACCCGGTCGAACTACGAGTGCTATCAAAATCTTAAGTGTAAGTGGTAAAAAAGTGACGCTCACCATAGCGATAGTAGTGTTAGTGTGCGTGTGACGTACATCAAGATAGTATTTAGGTTTGTTTTCTCTTTCAGGAATTTGTAAATAGAATTTTGTAATCTGAAAAATTTTTTTTGAATGATGATAAAAGTGCATGTTTAGATATAAGATGTTTTGTAGGTCGTCAGCCCTAGGTATAAGTGGATGATTGATGTACAGGAACTATAAATGTTAAATAGCTGTTTGAGTAAATCTTTAATAGAAATTTTTTTAGAAAACTAAAAGTTTGTCATGAATGAAAAAATTTAGTTTCCTCAGGAGGTGTGTGGCGTCGCAACTAGTGCGAGCGCACAGTTTTCTATCAAATATTTACTGTGAAATGTAGACAGACTGTAAAGTAGCCATCAGATTAGCATATGTGCTGTAGCGGGCAGATTACCGGTGTCCGTTCGTCTGACGTCACGACCATATGGCATGTCTGTACCGTGAGAATGTAAGACCTGTGCGCTAACTAGCCGCGTGTATAACGTGGAACTTTCATCTTTAATAACTTCTAACTGAGGAACCTGAGGAAATTAAAAGTTAATATACTAGTTTCTGTTATGAATAAAAATAAGTCATCCAAATTTGAGCTTTGAAACCTGCATATTTTGGAAATTAGAAAAATCTTACAGAAAACGCAAATTTCTACAATTTTCGAGTCTAAATAAATACCATTATGTATAGATCACCTTCAGTGACCATCCAACTATGAAACAAAATCACCTTCCGTGCTTTTGTATTTATTTTGAGAATTTTACTTTTAGAAATTCACCTATAACTTTGTTAAAACCATAAATGTTTTGAATTTTTGTGAACAGTTATTTTATATGAGTAGGTGAGAGTGAATGAGTGTGCCTGAGTGAATGAAAGAGGGACATTCGCCATTCTTTGCAAGTGTATAAAATCTAGGTTGGAACTCGCAAGTGTTCAGACGATGTAACCGTGGGAACAGAGTCGCCAGTGGTTCCCCATCTTAGTGAATGTCGGATGTCCAAGAGTGTATGGTATTGTACAAGCAGCCAGAACGTTCGCGAGTATTTAAATAATTTCTGGAAATAAAGTAAAGTCTAGTTTTCCTTTCGGTTTGTTAAATTATACAGTAAATTTTGTGTAACAAGAAATCATGACGTAAATGATTCAGAAGTCATGACTGGTGCGTGCTAGATTTTGGCGCGAGGCGCACCCAAAGAGTTAATTCTGATTGGCTGTGTGATGTGTGAGCCAATGAGATGCGAGGACGGTTAGCAGACTAGGAGAGTGAGTCGCGAGTGGATGAGGGGTCGCGAAGGAACTGTGATCGAGAAGAGACATGCTTGATGTGTCCTCGCGAATAATGTGTAAAATGAAGTCATAAAACGGCTTCATCGGTTCGGTACTGTGCGATTTGAGACTGGAAGAGTCCAGTAACGCGTAGTGTGAGTTTGAGCGAGTTGTGACTTTTCGTTCCGCGAAAGACGCGAGTAACTTTAATAATTAAAAGCGTGGCGGTACTTCGTAAACTTTTACTAAGTGCTTATGGCGAGCATTAACGTTAAAAAACGAACTATTATTGAACATCGACTGCAAACGTGTATGTTAGAAAATCGTCTGTGTTGCAGTTAAGTAAATTCCGTAACTTTGAAAGCTAATTCTGGCGGGGTTTGAGTGTGGATAGAATTGTGAACTGAACTTTCTTCAAACGTAGATTAGCGGGCTGATGATCAGGCTTAAAGACAATAAAGAGCTTAAATAGAATTACCAACTTCGCGTTCTCGTTTGAGTAAACAATTACTACCATTCCAATAACTCAATTTATTTAGGAAGATTGCTCATAGATTGTATTTCAGCAAACATGTATCGCGGCCTCCGGTGAGCGGCTATTAAATTGCAGTTTCTTCAACACTGCTTTTCTGCAATTTTTCCAGTAGCTGCTATCAGGAGAGGCGAGTGCAGCAACTACCTAAGAAACGAGGTAGGTGGATTTTCTTTCAGGGAAAGGAAACTGCGCGATAAGAGCCTGACCCGTCGCAACACATTACGACTCTCTTCAGCAGTCGGCAGTCTCTGTCAATCAAGAGACGTGGTCGGCCTGTACGCTTTTGTGCTGCACGCCTCCTTCACGTTTCCACTTCACTATCACATCGGAAACAGTGGACCTAGGGATGTTTCGGAGTACGGAAATCTAGCTTACAGACGTATGACACAAGTGACACCCAATCACCTGACCACGTTCGAAGTCCGTGAGTTCCGCGAAGCTCCCCATTCTGCTCTCACGATGTCTGATTACTAGTGGGGTCGCTGATATGGAGTACCCGGCAGTAGGTGGAAGCACAATGCACCTAATATGAAAAACTTATGTTTTTGGGGGTGTCCAGATACTTTTGATTACAGTGTATCGTAGCGCAATGATTTCACTAGACGTGCGCACCACCTCTCTAGCATAAGGTACGTCAGCGGTGGGGACTCACATGATCACCTGCTACCACTCCTAACACCGTTACTCCGGCCACGGTGGCCGAGATGTTCTAGGCGCGTCAGTCCGGAACCGCGCCACTGCTACGGTCGCAGGTTCGAATCCTGCCTCGGGCATGGACGTGTGTGATGTTCTTAGGTTAGTTAGATTTAAGTAGTTCTAAGTCTAGTGGACTGATGAACTCAGATGTTAAGTCCCATAGTACTCAGAGCCATTTGAACCATTTTTATCACCGTTACAGCGCTCAAAATCGAGAAGGTTTCTCTTAAGTGGGATCACCAATATTTTTTCCCGTAAGCTTACATAAAGTTTACAACATGATAAGCGAGTACTGCGATTTTCTTATCACTAATTCTAATAAAATATTCCATACAACTTAATCCACCTTTTGTTAATAATGGAGACTTATATGCCTACAGTGATACATAAATTATTTCGCGTTTTGGCACTGCAGTTCCTATGGGTATATTTATCGATTGTCATTTTTATTTCGAAACTGAAGTTCTGAAGCTGTATTTGAGTTTATGTAACTGAATTTTTCAACTGTGATTCTGATGTGATCTGTTGGCCACTTCCACTATCGCTTCAGCATGCCGCACTTATTCACAAACGCCGAGTGTGCTAATATGGTATTTTTGTACGATGTGAGGTCGTGGTCCAAGAAACTCGTCAGTTCCTGAGGTTTCGTCCAGAATTTCGCGGGACATCTTCAGAGGTTTCTTCCACTGAGTCTTGCCGAGTCGCAAGATTCCGCGGAGGAGCTCCTCTGAAGATGTCCAGCGCAGTTTTGGTCGAAACGTCAGGAACAGGAGAGTTTCTTCGACCACGACCTCACATCCCGAAAGGTTTACCAGCAACTATGTCATCCGGTCGTGAAATCCTTCATCCTACGATTTTAATCACCGTAGTTGCAGCAAGCTCTCGATCGGTAATCACGATACTCGAGAGCAACAGAATGTTACTCCAGACTGCTCGCAAGGGATGGAAAGTCAGCCTTGAACAAAGACTGCTGCCATTTTCCCTTTACGGCTATTCTCGAAGTGACACGTCTAGCATCTTCAAGCGACTGCGTACGGCTGGGAGTTGGAAGGTGGCTTTCCAGGACTTTTGGTACTACGGGCGCCTCTCCACAGTGCACTTTCGCGATAAATGAATAGGTACCCGCAACCAACATAATTGGTGGGGGAGGCCCTAATAGTTCCTATGTCCTGGATACGAGGCACCACCCGACCGCTTGAAGATTAAGTTACCGAAACTGTCTCGCTGAAGCGCATGACGAATTGGTGTCCTTTCGCGATCATGTGCCATCTGGTTGTATTTGAAACCAACGGTTACAAATTTTTATATTAATTAAACGGGAAAATGAAAAAAAACGTTTAGCCCCTCCAACCGATAGCACGCCCATCAGGGATGACATTAACGTGGTTTGCTGGTGGGAGAAAACTAGCTCTGATACTCAAATTGAATTGTTTAATTAAGGAACTGTGACTACGTAGTTGACAGTTTCTTGCTCGGCATCAGTCAGTTGTCTTCTCGCCAGCAATGTGAATCTGTAATCGCATTTTCTGAACTGATTATATATCTGCCTCTGGCAATGGAAAGGACAGTCTTGATACCTTTACCACGTGCTGTGAGTGCCCACGGAAGGTCTATGGGTTACAACCTGTCACCAGAAAATGGTGCAAATGGCTCTGAGCACTATGGGACTTAACATCTGAGGTCATCAGTCCCCTAGAACTTAGAACAACTTAAGCCTAACTAAACGAAGGACATCACACACATCCACGCACGAGGCTGGATTCGAACTTCCGACCTTAGCGGTCGCGCGGTTCCAGACTGAAGTGCCTAGAACCGATCGGTCACAACAGGCGGACAACCTGACACAAATCACTCGTTTACAAGATACATAATTTTCCCGATTCGGGTAGTTTAGCCAGGGAACTTGGACATCTTAACACACTATTCATGGAAAACGGATACTTCGTCTGTGAGATTATTTGGCCACTTTGAGCCAAAGGACAGTATGTTGGTAACATTCATAGCTACAAAATACATTCCGTATCATTCCAGTACTTTGTCCATGGGAGCAAAAACTCTCTCTGATGTTGAAGGTCAAGAGATTTTCCGCGCACCACGTAATACGACGGCTATTCGGAAAGTAAGGTCCAATGGGTCGCGAAATGGAAACGACAATGAAAACACGATGCGTTGTACAGATATGTTGGACAGTGTCTCCATTATGCCTATCGATCGCATCAAGTCGCTATTCTCAGTTCTGAGCAAACAGTGAGCAGGTATAGATGCCTAGAACAATAGTGTCTCCCGCAATTATGGGTGGTCACAGAGGTTTCACCCGATTTCATGCAACCCCGCATAACGTACCTGACATGCATTTCCTTCTTCATGACAATTCTCGGTCGCAGACTGCAGGTGCTATGAGGACGACCCTGCAGCGTTTTCTATGGGTAGTGTTTGATCACCCACCATTCATCCCGGACTTTCGACGCGCAAGTCGCCAAAGTGGCGTCAAATCGAAAGACTTCCACCCAGCCAACGGTCTACCAGACGGGAGGCCCTAGTCACACGCCGTTTATTTACCCCGGACTTGGCTCCCTCTGACGGTCATCTCTGCTCACATGAACTGCTCGCTATGAGGACAACATTTTGGCACACACACCGAATTGCAGACCAGTGTATAGACCTGGCGGAAAGCACAGGCAGCTGCATTCTATGATGAGGGTATTGGAAATTTGGGACAACGCTACGACAAATGTCTAAGTCGGAGCGGCGACTATCTATGGAAGTAGCTAGAAGCTCTGGCAAACTGCTGCAAATAAAATATTTTTGGTTTTCACTGTGGTTTCCATTAAGTGACCGATCGGACCATGCTTTCCGAATAGCCCCCGTATTCCTTACCTTGCGGCATCACTAAAGGACGATTTAAAGTTGTGGTGACTGGGGATTAGAAAACACAGGAGAGACAGCACGCGCCGTTGAATAGTGTCGCACCGTACAAAAACGCTGCATTCATGAATTGAAAACCATCGAGCCTGCTGTTGGTGAGTACTGTTTTTTTTTTTTTGTCATCAATCTACTAACTGGTTTGATGCGGCTCGCCACGAATTCCTTTCCTGTGCTGAACTCTTCATCTCAGAGTAGCACTTGCAACCTACGTCCTCAATTATTTGCTTGACGTATTTCAATCTCTGTCTTCCTCTACATTTTTTGCCCTCTACAGCTCCCTCTAGTACCATGTAAGTCATTCCCTCATGTCTTAGCAGATGTCCTATCATCCTGTCCCTTCTCCTTATCAGTGTTTTCCACATATTTCTTTCCTCTCCGATTCTGCGTTGAACCTCCTCATTCCTGTTATACCCAACGGGTAATCAAGAGAAAGCTGAAGATAATATTGGTTACTGTAACGTACTTTTTGGGATACACGCATTGCGGGAAACATTATTAACCATGGAAACCCCTATCCTTTGGTTGTTGTTGTTGTGGTCTTCAGTCCTGAGACTAGCTTGATGCAGCTCTCCATGCTACTCTATCCTGTGCAAGCTTCGTCTCCCAGTACCTACCTCAACCTACATCCTTCTGAATCTGCTTAGTGTATTCATCTCCTGGTCTCCCTCTACGATTTTCGCCCTCCACGGTGCCCTCCAATACTAAATCGGTGATCCCTTGATGCCTCAGAACATGTCCTACCAACCGATCCCTTCTTCTAGTCAAGTTGTGCCACAAACTCCTCTTCTCCCCAGTTCCATTCAATACCTCCTCATTAGTTATGTCATCTACCCATCTAATCTTCAGCATTCTTCTGTAGCACCACATTTCGAAAGCTTCTATTACCCTCTTGTCCAAAGTAAACTCCTGGAAATTGAAATAAGAACACCGTGAATTCATTGTCCCAGGAAGGGGAAACTTTATTGACACATTCCTGGGGTCAGATACATCACATGATCACACTGACAGAACCACAGGCACATAGACACAGGCAACAGAGCATGTACAATGTCGGCACTAGTACAGTGTATATCCACCTTTCGCAGCAATGCAGGCTGCTATTCTCCCATGGAGACGATCGTAGACATGCTGGACGTAGTCCTGTGGAACGGCTTGCCATGCCATTTCCACCTGGCGCCTCAGTTGGACCAGCGTTCGTGCTGGACGTGCAGACCGCATGAGACGACGCTTCATCCAGTCCCAAACATGCTCAATGGGGGACAGATCCGGAGATCTTGCTGGCCAGGGTAGTTGACTTACACCTTCTAGAGCACGTTGGGTGGCACGGGATACATGCGGACGTGCATTGTCCTGTTGGAACAGCAAGTTCCCTTGCCGGTCTAGGAATGGTAGAACGATGGGTTCGATGACGGTTTGGATGTACCGTGCACTATTCAGTGTCCCCTCGACGATCAACAGAGGTGTACGGCCAGTGTAGGAGATCGCTCCCCACACCATGATGCCGGGTGTTGGCCCTGTGTGCCTCGGTCTTATGCAGTCCTGATTGTGGCGCTCACCTGCACGGCGCCAAACACGCATACGACCATCATTAGCACCAAGGCAGAAGCGACTCTCATCGCTGAAGACGACACGTCTCCATTCGTCCCTCCATTCACGTCTGTCGCGACACCACTGGAGGCGGGCTGCACGATATTGGGGCGTGAGCGGAAGATGGCCTAACGGTGTGCGGGACCGTAGCCCAGCTTCTTGGAGACGGTTGCGAATGGTCCTCGCCGATACCCCAGGAGCAACAGTGTCCCTAATTTGGTGGGAAGTGGCGGTGCGGTCCCCTACGGCACTGCGTAGGATCCTACGATCTCAGCGTGCATGCGTGAGTCGCTGCGGTCCGGTCCCAGGTCGACGGGCACGTGCACCTTCCGCCGACCACTGGCGACAACATCGATCTACTGTGGAGACCTCACGCCCCACGTGTTGAGCAATTCGGCGGTACGTCCACCCGGCCTCCCGCATGCCCACTAGACGCCCTCGCTCATACGGTTCACGTCCACGCTGTCGCGGCATGCTACCAGTGTTAAAGACTGCGATGGAGCTCAGTATACCACGGCAAACTGCCTGACACTGACGGCGGCGGTGCACAAATGGTGCGCAGCTAGCGCCACTCGACGGCCAACACCGCGGTTCCTGGTGTGTCCGCTGTGCCGTGCGTGTGATCATTGCTTGTAGAGCCCTCTCGCAGTGTCCGGAGCAAGTATGGTGGGTCTGACACACCGGTGTCAATGTGTTCTTTTTTCCATTTCCAGGAGTGTATTTGTCGTCCATGTTTCACCATTGGTTAGCACGTGAAATATCGTCATTTCCACCTCCTGGATTCTGCGTAGAAGAGACTGCGCCTACGTCCACGGCGGGCAGCAACCCGCCGGACAGCTGAGTGTCGCACTTGCAGTGACGCCGGCGCTGCCCGTACTGCCTAGCACTACGACGTGGCAAAGTAGACCGTTAGTTGTTTATTCGTCGACACGTCATTTACAGATTCATGAAAGAACTGCCATACTTACAAAATGAAATCAGGCATGTAAACTTAGGGCAGAAAGATCACTTGTTGATGCTAACAATCGCGCATTAAGAATAATAAACACGATGAACGATAAATACGCAGTTGCAATTTTAATCGGGGCAACGCTTTTGCCGCAATGGATACACGGTTCCCGTCAGACCACCGAAGTTACGCGCTGTCGGGCGTGGCCGGCATTTGGATGGGTGACCATCCGGGCCGGCATGCGCTGTTGTCATTTTTCGGGATGCACTCAGCCTCTTGATGCCAACTGAGGAGCTACTCTACCGAATAGTAGCGGCTCCCATCAAAGAAAACCATCATAACGATCGGGAGAGCGGTGCGCTGACCACACGCCCCTCCTATCCGCATCCTCATCTGAGAATGACACGGCGGTAGGATGGTCCCGATGGGCCACTTGTGGCCTGAAGACGGGGTGATATAATTTTAATCGACATCGCAGGTGTTTCTGATAATCTTTGGTGCCCTGCGCTGTCCACTAGGTTGCGGGAGATGCGACTACCCACTGCCTTGTATAACAGCTTATTAGATAATGCATAAACAGGACTGCAGAGTGTGGATCAGGACACCAGAAAGTAGTCAAGAAGATAACTAAAGGATGCCCACAGGGCTCAATTTGTGGACCAACATTTTGGGACATTGCTATCGAGCCACTTCTTTGGATGTGGATGACAGAGTAAACGGAGTAGTCGCTTATGCACATGACTCTTACTACTTGTATCAGCAAACTCACGACCTAGAAAAATAAAACTACTCAACGTCTCATAAGTACACTGATCAGCCAGAATATTATTACCACCTACCTAGCAGCCTTTACATTAGCATTTGGCACAGAAAACAGTGGCGACCTATAGTGACATGGACGTTATGAGACCTTGATAGGTAGCAGGAGAGAGCTGGCACTACATCTGCACACACAAGTCATCGAATTCCCATAAATTCCGGGGAGGCGGCCCATGTTCTCTGAGTTCCGAAGCCACGTCCTATCACATCCCAGATATGTTCGGTCGGGTTCAGATCTGGCGAGTTGGGGGGCCAGCACAACAACTAGAACTCGCCACTGCGTTCCTCGAACTACTCCACCACACTCTGGCCTTGTGGCATGGCGCATTATCTCGTTGAAAAATGCCACTACCGTCGGGAAAAGTGTTTGCCATGAAGGGGTGTTCATGGTCTGCAACCAGTGTACGATACTCCTTGGCCGTCCTGGTGCCTTGCACGAGCTCCACTGGACCCGTGGATGCCCACATGAATGATTCCCAGAGCATAATGGAGCCGCTTCCAGCTTGTCTTCGTCTCACAGTACAGACGTGGAGGAGCTGTTGCCATGGAAGACGACGTATTCGTGCCCTTCTATCCGAATGATGAAGGAGGTACCGAGATTCATCAGACCATGCAATACACTGCTACTGCACAAGCGTTCAGTGCCGATAGTCAGGTGCCCATTTCAGGGGTAGTTGCCGATGTCGTGGTGTTAAGATTGGCTCATGTACGGGTCATCGGCTGCGGAAGCTCATCATTAGGAGTGTTCAGAGACACTTTTACTCTGCCCAGTATTAAAGTATGATGTTAGTTCGGCCATAGTTCGCCGCCTATCCTGTTTTACCAGTCTGCCCATCCTACAACATCCGCCATCTGTAATGAGGGAGGGCCGCCCAACTCCGCGACGCCTGGACGTGATTTCATCTAGGTTTCTCCACGTGTTGAAGACACTCACCACAAAGTTACTCGAACATCCGACAAGTCTTGCAGTTTTCGGAGTTCTAGTTCCTGCCCTCGGTCTTACTCAGACAGACCGCGCTTCTTCCACACTCTACTCACGGACAGCACGCTTTGATACCACATGCACCGTGCGTGTGTCTGACTAGTAATCATTCCTCTTCAGGTAACGCTGCTATCGCCTGGACGCGTTTACATCGATAGTAGGTAGGCAGTCGTAATGTTTTAGCTGATCAGTATTAAAGTGACTGGTGTTACCAAAACAAACTCAAAATAGCTACAAACAAAACAGTACATTTATTACTCAATAGTGCATGAAAAAGAACGTACTTATTAAACTGGATAACATTAACTTGAAAAGGAAACATGTAACACGACATTTAGGAACACATATTGACGAACGACTGGCTTTCAGTGTGCACATCAGACTGACAGTTGATAAAGCGACGAAACTGATGCACGAACTTCACTTGCAAGGCTAAACACCTCAAAATACATACAACTTTTGAAGGCGCTAGGAACGTAATCACTCAGCCCTCATGGAAGCCACAGTACGCTTTGCAGCAAGTGCACGAGCACATCGCCTGTGTGTAGTGACCTATGGAAACAGCGACGCGTGGAGACAGAAGCTTACTGCTCAGTGCCGGTTGCTTTTAGCACCGCTTCAGTAGAAGCCTTGTGTGTGGTTCTGGGGATTTGCCCCACTGACGTCACTGTCCCCCATAGGTCGGCTGCAAACTGGGTGAAGAGGGGGAGACACAAGGTTCGTGAATTAGCACGAGAAAACATTGCAGACATGCGTCAGTTAAATAGCTGGCGCCTTGCAACGTGGCAAAGGGAATGGGAAACGACCGACAAAGGCCGTCACGTTTTCTCCTCCTCCAGTTAACAGAACGACTGAAGTTGAAGCATCCGAATCCAAGGCGTGGTATGATCCACTTTTTGACCAGCCACCGCTCATACCCAACACATTTAAACCATAGAGAACTTACCCAAATCGCTACATGCACATGTGGGGTATATGGGCCGTCTGAAAACGTCGCATTCCGTTGCAGTACCCTCATACACGTAAGATCTGTAACAGAATATAATTAATGAAATAAAATGAAGAAATATCAGGCGACACAGACAAATGGTGTGCTCAGAGCAACGTCGTCGATAAGGTTTCAGGAACACTCCGTGACGTCTTTAGGCAAGAAAATCCATACAACAGATCTCCGACAGACATACAACAAACATGACAACAGGATCCTTGGAGACCAAAAATTCGGCCACAGCCGCAGGCGCTGATGCAGATGCAGATATAGAAAATGACACAAACATAACAACATCAGACACAGACTCATAAGATGAAAAATGTAGCACCTAAAATACTCTCCTGGAAATTGAAATAAGAACACCGTGAATACATTGTCCCAGGAAGGGGAAACTTTATTGACACATTCCTGGGGACAGATACATCACATGATCACACTGACAGAACCACAGGCACATAGACACAGGCAACAGAGCATGCACAATGTCGGCACTAGTACAGTGTATATCCATCTTTCGCAGCAATGCAGGCTGCTATTCTCCCTTGGAGACGATCGTAGAGATGCTGGATGTAGTCCTGTGGAACGGCTTGCCATGCCATTTCCACCTGGCGCCTCAGTTGGACCAGCGTTCGTGCTGGAAGTGCAGACCGCGTGAGACGACGCTTCATCAAGTCCCAAACATGCTCAATGGGGGACATATCCGGAGATCTTGCTGGCCAGGGTAGTTGACTTACACCTTCTAGAGCACGTTGGGTGGCACGGGATACATGCGGACGTGCACTGTTCTGTTGGAACAGCAAGTTCCCTTGCCGGTCTAGGAATGGTAGAACGATGGGTTCGATGACGGTTTGGATGTACCGTGCACTATTCAGTGTCCCCTCGACGATCACCAGAGGTGTACGGCCAGTGTAGGAGATCGCTCCCCACACCATGATGCCGGGTGTTGGTCCTGTGTGCCTCGGTCGTATGCAGTCCTGATTGTGGCGCTCACCTGCACGGCGCCAAACACGCATACGACCATCATTGGCACCAAGGCAGAAGCGACTCTCATCGCTGAAGACGACACGTCTCCATTCGTCCCTCCATTCACGCCTGTCGCGACACCACTGGAGGCGGGCTGCACGATGTTGGGGCGTGAGCGGAAGACGGCCTAACGGTGTGCGGGACCGTAGCCCAGCTTCATGGAGACGGTTGCGAATGGTCCTCGCCGATACCCCAGGAGCAACAGTGTCCCTAATTTGCTGGGAAGTGGCGGTGCGGTCCCCTACGGCACTGCGTAGGATCCTACGGTCTTGGCGTGCATCCGTGCGTCGCTGCGGTCCGGTCCCAGGTCGACGGGCACGTGCACCTTCCGCCGACCACTCGCGACAACATCGATGTACTGTGGAGACCTCACGCCCCACGTGTTGAGCAATTCGGCGGTACGTCCACCCGGCCTCCCGCATGCCCACTATACGCTCTCGCTCAAAGTCCGTCAACTGCACACACGGTTCACGTCCACGCTGTCGCGGCATGCTACCAGTGTTAAAGACTGCGATGGAGCTCCGTATGCCACGGCAAACTGGCTGACACTGACGGCGGCGGTGCACAAATGCTGCGCAGCTAGCGCCATTCGACAGCCAACACCGCGGTTCCTGGTGTGTCCGCTGTGCCGTGCGTGTGATCATTGCTTGTACAGCCCTCTCGCAGTGTCCGGAGCAAGTACGGTAGGTCAGACACACCGGTGTCAATGTGTTCTTTTGTCCATTTCCAGGAGTGTAGATAATTAAGACAATTATAAGAAAAGCAGACTCGTATATGAAGTGCACTTTAAGTATGATAACTAAATAATGTAAAGAAAATGGCTGATATAAGCAAAGAATCATTACATATGAGAATGCAGGCAAGGCTTAAAGTTTAAGTTCCGGCGCTCCCCTACCGTCAGTGGACGAGAAGTCAGCGCTAGCACAACGAGTTGTTCACGTCTCATATCTGTACTCCTACATCCCACTCTTGTCATTCTCGTACAGGGGAGACATTTTATTTGTAATTCCCAAGGCCGGTATCGGCCGATAAATGCGAATGTCCGAATACATTTCAGAAACATTGAACGTACTTCTCCACAGCATAGGCACTGCAATGTCGTATTTGTAGACAATGTCCACGTTTTGTGTATCTATTCACCAAAAACGGATTGCAGAGCTACAGATGGAGTGTGTACAGAAAATGTATGCAACTACAGTGCGTCGTCCCTGACTGATTCCCAAGTTACAGACTCGAAACCTAGAAATCCACTATCAAATAGCTACATGAAAATGAATGAAAGTCAGCATATATAAACACTTTATGTAATTACTACGATTATTATGGACTTCTTAAAAATATAGCCAATGATAAACACTTATTTCTTCTTAGTTTTTGTAATGTATGTTACAAAGATGATTCTGCACGAATAGACCGACACACGAACATACCTTCTTTGCTACTTCTTGTTATAGGATGTTATGGATGTTCTTGTTCTAGGCGCTTCAGTCTGGAACCGCGTGGCCGCAACGGTCGCAGGTTCGAATCCTGCCTCGGGCATGGATGTTTGTGATGTCCTTAGGTTAGTTAGGTTTAAGTAGTTCTAAGTTCTAGCGGACTAATGACCACAGCAGTTGAATCCCATAGTGCTCAGAGCCAGTTGAACCATTTGTTCTTGTTCAGTACGAATATGGAGTTATGTGTGTGTGTGTGTGTGTGTGTGTGTGTGTGTGTGTGTGTGTGTGTGTGTGTGTGTGTGTGGAGTTAGCATGGAGGTTGAACTTAATTATATTTTGAAGTAAAATAGCTATAAGTACATCTATTCGAAAGCAGAAACTCAACCGGTGTTGAGATCATTCAAGAAAATGAAGCCGAGGATCCGTAGACATTGAATTTTAGAATGTAGCATGGACATGTGAAACGTCCCCTTAGAAAAATTATACATGACTGTGCTTAAACTGACACACAATATTTTTAGCGCAACGCAATCTGACTTTCAATAATATCTACAAAAGAATCGCCCTGACTAACAATAACCTATACCTTTCACAAATCACTTACCTCACAAAAATCTTCGTTACTCAAGCTACTGCAATACAGCGAGCGCCACTACTGCCAGCTAAATAAAAGATTCGAACTACTGAAGGCACTAACTACTGATAGGCATAGTTAGCAAATGAAAGATTTTGATAGAGAACAAACAATGTATTTACCTTACTAGTGTTCAAAACTCATAATGTATATAGAAGTTCATGACATCCAGTCTTACAAATTTAAAAACTCCGCCATTTCTCTCCCCACATCCACCACTGCTGGCGGCTCACCTCCAACTGCGCAACGCTACACGCTGTTAAAATCCATCTGCCCAACACTACAGTGGCAGGAAACAATGCAATCTAGCCACAGACTGCGCACAGCACAGCCAGTGATTTTTCATACAGAGCGCTACGTGGCGTTACCAGTATAAAAAACCTAAACAGCCTACTTACACATGGATTACGAGCGTACAACTTTCGACAGCAACGACGAACAATAACAGATGAGGACTATGAAACCTGTTCATTTAAATTCTATCTTTACTATATGTACCTGCAGCGTTTCACTATCTCAGCGTGCCAAGTTCAGTGAAATTGTGATCAGCTGCATAAATCTAAACTTACTTCCAAATGAACCGACAAGAGTGTGGTGAAGGTTAGAGTAAGTAATCAAATTCACAGTAAAGAAATGAAACGAACATTAAATGTGGCCAAGGGGTCTGGAATGTGAGTCAAGCGAGCTCATATCTGGACGAAACATTTAGATTCGTGGGAGTCTGTTCGTGTTTGCCGAAGGATAGTGCATACAGACAGAAAATGCTACAGAAGGATATGCATGTGCACCTATTGGCAGAGTTGAAAGCGTGTGGAACCTCCAACTGCAAACAAGGCTTCAGAATAAAGACTGAAATTACTGAATATTATTGCAGATGATTTGTCTTCCCCTACAGTTCGCTACGCAGTTGTGGCTGGACCTCACCATACTCTTGTCCGCCCCGATAGCTGAGTGGTCAGCGTGACGGATTGCCGTCCTAGAGGCCCGCGTTCGATTCCTGGTTGGGTCGGGGATTTACCCCGCTCAGGGACTGGGTGTTGCGTTATCCATCATCATTTCATCCCCACCCGGCGCGCAGATCGCCCAATATGGCGTCGAAATATAATAAGACCTGCACCAAGGCAGCCGGACCTGCCCCATGAGGGGCCTCTCGGCCAATGAAGCCATACGCTCATTTCCATTTACCATAATCAATCTGCAGATGACGGCTGCAAAATCAGTCACTGGTTCTGTACCACCAACCCCTCTCTGTCTGCCGGATGAACGCCTCTCGTCCCAGACGAGCCTGGATGTGGAGAAGTCGTCTAGAGGTGAAATCTGCCCGTCTAGTCTGGCAAGAACGCTATGCATCAAGCCATTCCCTACAGAGCACTTCCGATAGATGTGCTTACAATTTAATATACGTAATTTTAGGCTGTATAATCTGTATATTGAGCAAGCAGTAAAAGAAACAAAAGAAAATTTCGGAGTAGGTATTAAAATCCATGGAGAAGAAATTAAAACTTTGAGGTTCGTCGATGACATTGTAATTCTGTCAGAGACAGCAAAGGACTTGGAAGAGCAGTTGAATGGAATGGACAGTGTCTTGAGAGGAGTACATAAGATGAACATCAACAAAAGCAAAACGAGTATAATGGAATGTAGTCGAATTAAGTCGGCTGATGCTGAGGTAATCAGATTAGGAAATGAGACACTTAAAGAAGTAAAGGAGTTTTGCTATTTGGGGAGCAAAATAACTGATGATGGTCGAAATGGAGAGGATATAAAATGTAGACTGGCAATGGCAAGGAAAGCGCTTCTGAAGAAGAGAAATTTGTTAACATCGAGTATAGATTTAAGTGTCAGGAAGTCTTTTCTCAAAGTATTTGTATGGAGTGTATCCATGTATGGAAGTGAAACATGGACGATAAATAGTTTGGACAAGAAGAGAATAGAAGCTTTCGAAATGTGGTGCTACAGAGGAATGCTGAAGATTAGGTGGGTAGATCACATAACCAATGAGGAAGTATTGAATAGGATTGGGGAGAAGAGATGTTTGTGGCACAACTTGACCAGAAGAAGGGATCGGTTGGTAGGATATGTTCTGAGGCTTGAAGGGATCACCAATTTAGTATTGGAGGGCAGCGTGGAAGGTAAAAATCGTAGAGGGAGACCAAGAGATGAATACACTAAGCAGATTCAGAAGGATATAGGTTGCAGTAGGTACTGGGAGATGAAGAACCTTGCACAGGATAGAGTAGCATGGAGAGCTGCATCAAACCAGTCTCAGGACTCAAGACCATAACAACAACAATTTTAACCTAAGTATTTAAGTATTGGCAATCAATGTCAGTAATTCACATTTCATTGCCCGGTGAGGAATATTTCATTACGATTAGATTTGGTTCTTTCTTAAGTGTTTTACATAAGCTGACGGACTATTTGAAAAAAAAAAAAAAAACGGTCACTTAACAGTAGGAAGCATCCTGTCCGAATAAAAATTATTTTGTTTGGTTGGTGCATAAGTTCGTAGAGTTTTTGTGTTGCATATCTGTATTCTTGTTACTCTGAGTTTATTTATCGATTGTAGTTTCTTATTTGCAGTTCACTGTTGCTATTTGATTTATATTTTCTCATTTTGTCACATGGCGAGAGCGAGTGCAGCTGTGGACTCTAGAAAGTGCAGTGCCAAATGGAGAAATCTGAACGTTTCCGACATATTCTTCTGTTTGAGTTCAGTGAGTGGCAGTTGCAGCGGAGGCAGCCAGAAACACTTGCACCGTGTTTGGGGATAATGCCTTTGGGCAGAGCACGACAAGGATATGGTTTTCTCGTTTTGAGGAGGATCGTTTTGACATTGACTCTCAACGTTCAGGAAGACGTTGGGGGTTTGATGAAGATCGTATAAACAAATTAATCCACAATGATACACGTCAGTGTACTCGAGAACTGGCGAATGTGATGAACTGTGATGATCATTCCGCCATCGTGAGACATTTTCTCAATGGGGAAGGTTCAGAAGTACGGTGTGGTGTACTATGAACTGCTTCTCGGAAGTGCAATGATCACAGCTGCACAGCTGACATTTATTCTCGACAACTGACAATGAGACTCAGTTCAAGAAGAACGACCAGGGAGATCGCTTGAAGTGATGCTACTCTACAATAACGCCCGCCCGCATTTTGCTAAACTGCCAAAACACTATGCAAGAGTTGGGCTGGGAAATCATGCAGCACCTACCTCATTCACGTGCTCTTGCGCCGTCAGATTTTCACGTTTCCCACACTGTACCGCTCACTCTTCAAGGAATTTCATTTCCGGATGAAAATGCACTCCGAAAACGGCTGCTCGACAAGTTCGTTGTCTCAAAAACACGTGATTTCTACAGTTGTCGGATCGGAAAAAAAGTGAAGAAGAATATACTGGGTGTCCATAAAGTCCCTTTACAACTTCAAAATTTTATTACAACGGCAATTGTTGAAATATTTTAACAAAATTTCTTATATTGTAATCACTACTTACTAAAATTTTTATATACTGTGAGTGTGTGGGTTTTATTTTGTCAAGTTGCGCAATGGATTGATCCAACAAGTACCCTTTGTCTCCTGCAAGAAACAATTTTCACCTCACTACTACAGAAGTCAGACAGACGCTAGAATGTATCAACAAGAACTGCTTGAAAAACATACAGCATCAAATATCTTCCGGAGTCATCCGCTCTAACGGAAAGACACAAAAATATTCTACACTCCTGGAAATGGAAAAAAGAACACATTGACACCGGTGTGTCAGACCCACCATACTTGCTCCGGACACTGCGAGAGGGCTGTACAAGCAATGAGCACACGCACGGCACAGCGGACACACCAGGAACCGCGGTGTTGGCCGTCGAATGGCGCTAGCTGCGCAGCATTTGTGCACCGCCGCCGTCAGTGTCAACCAGTTTGCCGTGGCATACGGAGCTCCATCGCAGCCTTGAACACTGGTAGCATGCCGCGACAGCGTGGACGTGAACCGTATGTGCAGTTGACGGACTTTGAGCTAGGGCGTATAGTGGGCATGCGGGAGGCCGAGTGGACGTACCGCCGAATTGCTCAACACGTGGGGCGTGAGGTCTCCACAGTACATCGATGTTGTCGCCAGTGGTCGGCGGAAGGTGCACGTGCCCGGCGACCTGGGACCGGACCGCAGCGACGCACGGATGCACGCCAAGACCGTAGGATCCTACGCAGTGCCGTAGGGGACCGCACCGCCACTTCCCAGCAAATTAGGGACACTGTTGCTCCTGGGGTATCGGCGAGGACCATTCGCAACCGTCTCCATGAAGCTGGGCTACGGTCCCGCACACCGTTAGGCCGTCTTCCGCTCACGCCCCAACATCGTGCAGCCCGCCTCCAGTGGTATCGCGACAGGCGTGAATGGAGGGACGAATGGAGACGTGTCGTCTTCAGCGATGAGAGTCGCTTCTGCCTTGGTGCCAATGATGGTCGTATGCGTGTTTGGCGCCGTGCAGGTGAGCGCCACAATCAGGACTGCATAAGACCGAGGCACACAGGGCCAACACCCGGCATCATGGTGTGGGGAGCGATCTCCTACACTGGCCGTACACCTCTGGTGATCGTCGAGGGGACACTGAATAGTGCACGGTACATCCAAACCGTCATCGAACCCATCGTTCTACCATTCCTAGACCGGCAAGGGAACTTGCTGTTCCAACAGGACAATGCACGTCCGCATGTATCCCGTGCCACCCAACGTGCTCTAGAAGGTGTAAGTCAACTACCCTGGCCAGCAAGATCTCCGGATCTGTCCCCCATTGAGCATGTTTGGGACTGGATGAAGCGTCGTCTCACGCGGTCTGCACGTCCAGCACGAACGCTGGTCCAACTGAGGTGTCAGGTGGAAATGACATGGCAAGCCGTTCCACAGGACTACATCCAGCATCTCTACGATCGTCTCCATGGGAGAATAGCAGCCTGCATTGCTGCGAAAGGTGGATATACACTGTACTAGTGCCGACATTGTGCATGCTCTGTTGCCTGTGTCTATGTGCCTGTGGTTCTGTCAGTGTGATCATGTGATGTATCTGACCCCAGGAATTTGTCAATAAAGTTTCCCCTTCCTGGGACAATGAATTCACGGTGTTCTTATTTCAATTTCCAGGAGTGTATATTCTTTTGTAACTAGTGGAATACTTGGGTACTGAAGTATTGTTAGTTAGTGTGAGATAAACATTTAACGAACGAAAAATATTATTTATTGGAAAAAAATTCTGAGGAATCAAGTGAAACTTTTTCTCATAAATTAATAAATTTGTGGGTTCTTTTCGGAACAGTAGATTGCCTCTTATGGGTGGGAATGCTATTATTTTACAAATTTTGGAAAGGTTCTTTTCTCCCTTTTCTTTAAGAATGTTATTTACTCGGCAGAATGGCTGAGAGGCGCGCCTACACAACTTGAATAACTTTTCTAGGTACGGTCAAGGCTGTCGTGTGAGAAACGTAATGGAGTGTACTGTTATGGAGGACAGATGGGGCTCGCATATGCTGTAGCGCACAATACCTTGAGCTGTGACGACTGCTGCCCGCATCGCTCGCTGCTGACAAATAACACAACTATCTCTTTCTATCTGGATTGACCTTCACCAATCAAACTCTTCCTACGCCTTGATGAAGTCAAGGACTCCTATTCGCCCCTAGTCTAACTACTGGCGTGGTACACCAGTCAGATAACCAGTCCACCGCGATGCCACTCAATATTTGCTCACAGGCATTTAACTGGTACTCTGCCCGTGTTCACACCGCACAGTAAGTGTGGCGGCCAACACAGTTAACAACACTTAATCGCGAGCGACTCAATATAGAGTATCACTCCGATTAGCTAACGACAGAGGTGCTCTGCCAGTGAAGTACTGAGGAGAGACTTGTGGTCCTCACTCTGTGTGTACATGTACAAGCGCACTCGCTCTCGTTATGTGTTCCCGCTCCAAGAGCGACAATGGAACGGCTCCTTTTTCTGGAAAAATTGCAAGGGAATATCATTCACTCTCTTCCCTCACTCCTCTGGCTCTTTGCGTCAGAAATATTCCGCCAATCAGCGTTGCTCTTTTAAGTGGGAAAATGACGTTTCGTTTAAGTCGACCAATGCGGAAATATGTAGCATCTCCGTTAGCCGTGTACTGTCCTCCTGTGAGAACTCTGTAACTACGCAGTCGGACGGCCAAAAAATGCTTCTTCTGGGCGCTACCACACAATGTAGTGGAATTTGCTTTTAAGTCGAACATGGGAGGTCGTTATCCCTTCTCTCTGGCAAAAGCTGTCCTTTCTCTGGGCGGTTGTTGCAGCCGAAGAAGGTGCGTGATCACTCTCCCCTCTGAAGGGACGGACCTCCCAGCGGGCTGGTTGCCTCCCTAGAACGAAATTTCCTGTGGCCGTCATGTTGTGTACGCCAGTCTCGACTTTTTCAACCTCGATTCGCACTTGCTACTTACTTATTATACTTGCATATCGCTTACATGAATTCATACAAAATTGACTATCTTATCGAGTTTGGGTTCGAATGAAGCGTCTTGACGTGCAGAATACGATTGTGAGGACGCCACCTTACAATATACTAAAATTTTGTGTTTCATATTCTCTTTTGATGGAAGGAACTGAACCTCTATAAAATGGCAACTCCTCAAGAGAAGGCACAATGTGCGTCCTGGTTTATTTAGACAAAATCGGATATTCAGACTCTACGAAACTTCAGAACGAAGTATGGAAGAGTTCCACCATCGCGCCCTTCAGTCCATGCACGGCACAAAAAATTTATGGAGACAGGGACAGTGTTGGATAAAGGGAGGAGCGGGCGACCAAGAACATCCGAAGACAACATCGATCGCGTTTTAAACGTCTTCACTCGTTCACCTACAAAGTACATCCGCACTGCTGCCAGGCAGTTGCAACTACAAATTTCAACTGTGCATAAGGTCCTCCACAAGACCTTACAGTTGTACGCTTAAAAAGTGCTACTACTGTAGACACTTGAGCCACATGACAAGCCAAAACAGACAGAGTTTGCACTCAACATTCTGGAGCGCCTTTCGGAGGATGAAGCAATCCTCAACCGAGTTTGTTTCAGCGACTAGGCGACTTTTCATGTTTCTGGCACATTAAACACACACAATGTGAGGATCTGCGGATCTGAACACCCCCATGTCACTATGGAGATTCACCGGGATAGTCCAAAAGTGAATGTGTGGTGTGGAATCATATGCAACCCAATAATTGGTCTATTTTTCTTTCAACGAGTCAGCAATTACTGCAGATGTTTACCTCGACCTTCTGACCGACAAACTGACTTACAAACAACTATCATTTTCCAGCAAGATGGTGAACCACCAAATTGGGGTCTGCATGTTCGTCGGTTCCTCAATGAATCATTTCCAGGCAGATGCAATGGGAGGGATGGGCCAATTCCTTGGCCACCGAGTTCGCCAGGTATCATTTTGACTTTTTTATGGGTGTATGTAAAATATATCGTGTATCAAACACAGATGCGGGACATTGCTGGCTAGAAGCAAAGGATTCGTAATGTCATTGCCACCATTGATGACTCTATGCTACAGCGAACATGGCGAGAAATCGACTACCGTCTTGATGTGCTTCGTGCAAATAAAGGCGCCCATATAGAGGTGTATAAAAACACTGTCAAAAAAAAACACTGATTACAACAAGAGAGATTTTGATAAAATATTTCAACAACTGCTGTTGTAATAAAATTTCGAACTTGTAAAGGGACTTTATGGACACCCTGTATTATTGATAAGAAATGCCTCTGTTATGTGTATCTGTTGTGCTTACGGAAAAACGCTACGAACTTATGCGCCAACCTAATAAAGTACAGAGCTGTGTCTTTGCTAGCACCAATCAAGGTAGTTTATCTCAAAGTTTACATTTGTGTTGGGAGGCTGAAAACTGTTCACGACAAATGACAACTTTTTCCTTTTACTATTCCCACGTTTCCAAACTCGCGAGGACATTGCTAACATACTCTGTACTAGGTAAACGATGTCTGAAGTGAGGATAGTCTTAGGCCAGTCGTGAAGGGAACTCCGGGCCACGTTCTTTGGCGAGCAGAGTCTTCGTCACGGCGCGAGCTCGTGACTTATTGCATGGACAGCATTGAAATAGGACAAAGGTAGAGGAGAGACTATTGTTTGTGGTTTCTGCTCGGCGCTGGACGGATGGCCTTGAGTGTATAGCTCTGCGCTGGCGCGTGCTTAATGGAGAAGACGGATGTGCAAACTTGCCATGAGGTTAACCGTTTGCATAATCTTGTTACGAGCTACGAATTACGGTGAGGTAAAGCCTGGCACTGCGCAGCTTGGTCCATTAATTTAGTGTACGATTTAAAGTTTGTAACTAGCCAATACGAATAGTGGGATTCAATATAGTTTGGGCCGAGAGAGACTCAGTCGCGATTCACGTGGGCCAGAAATAGGTTTCTCCGTAGCAGATCCGACTCGTTGGCGAGCTAAATACTTCACATTCTCAGTCGTTTAACCATTCTTGATATTTTCATAGGAATCCCGAATGATTTGTGGGTAATTTCTTGATTAAGGGCTGGCACAGAACGCAACGTGTTTCGTGTATGAATATTTGTATTCGTCCTTACGAGTTGTATCTTGAGGCTCTACTACGATAATTTACTGTCACCAAACGTTTTTATTCATACGAGATGCTTTCACAGTCAGCATTCATTTGTTCAGCAGCGCGTTTAGTTCCAGCTTTTTCGCATCATCTCCCAGGTTTTTGAAGGTAAGTTGCGTTGAGATCTCCATAGCAACCGACGATATCTCAGATTCCGTTCAGTGCTTGTTCTTGTTCTAGTGCATTATAATTGTCGGCTTTGCTTGGGAAAATGTTAAGATAGGAGACTGAGCCGCGTATACTTATTACACACGTTTTTCGCTACATGTTTCGTGAGTCAGTTTACGAACTAGCTGATAGGAAATTAGGTCGTAATGTTCATCTAAATGTTCATTTATCCTTATACATCAACAGATGGCCCAATGTAAGCTTTCCCGTAGTGAAATTATTTTTAAAAATATAGTCAAATACCATTCAATAAAAGTTTCATGGGGCAAAACTTTCACGGTATAAGAGGACATGTCAAACATGGCAACTTTCTGTACACACTCCCATACATACTCAGAATTTACCAACACAGGGGCAGCTTACAAGATTAACGAATCCAAGGTGTGTAGAAGCTAAAGTCACTGAACAAACTATGTCATATAGCATACTATTATATTATTTTCGATAGTACAAACTCCGCACCAGACGGTTTGTTGATTGTGTGCGCGTGTAAACCTAAAGGACCACGTAACGTTACGTTATCAATATTTTATCTTCCATCTTCACTCTGGAATCTACAACCAACATTCTGCATCGCAATACAGAACTAAGTTAACATAAGCATAGCAATGAATTGTTCAGACAGTCGATAATCCTGCTGCACCATTTGACGCGTTCATCACTGAAGCTTCTCACAAGGGTATACTACAGTGTTGGTACAACAAAAATGACGTAGCATGTCCACAAGATACTCCTGTATAGTGTCTCATCTGCTCATAGTTCTGTGTTACGAGGAACAATTTGTGGCCTAGCCATTTTCGTATAAATAATTAGCATAAAACATAAATAGTGCTTCCTAGAAGCAAACCAATAATGTGTTGGATTGGCTTGGTGCATAAGTTCGAAGCGTTTTTTCATAAGCTTAATAAATTTAACAGATACACATAACAGAGACGTTAGTCATCAATAATACGAGAGTTGTCCAGAAAGTAAGTTCCGATCGATCTCGAAATGGAAACCACTGTGAAAATCCGACGAGGTTTTTCACAGACGTTTTGGGCGGTGTCTCTAGTATGCCTGTCGATCACATCAAGAGGCTCTTACAGTTGTGAGTTCACTGTGAACGAGTAAAGGTGCCTTGAACAACAATGTATCCCGCCAAGTAGGAGGCACACTGAGAGGATTCGCCTTAATGAACGCAACCCACCTAACACAACTGCCACGCACTTCCTTTTTCAAGGCAATTCTCAGTTGCATTCTGCAGGGGCAGTGAAGATGCGCCTACAGCCTTTTCGATGGGAAGTGTTCGATTACCCACAACACAGCCCTAATTGGCTCGTTCTGAGTATCATCTCTGTTCACATGAAACGCTGGATTCGAAGACAACACTTGGGCATAGGCTACGCGCTATAGACCAGCGTAGAGAATTATCGAAAAGCACAGGCGGCTGCCTTATATGACGATGGTGTTGGAAATTTGGTATAACGCTCCGACAAATGTCGGAGTCAGAGCGGCGACTATGTAGAGAAGTATCTGGAAAGTATAGCTAACTCTTACAAATAAAATGTTTCTGATTTTCACTGTTTCCATTTAGCGACCGATCAGTCTTACTTTCTGGACAACCCTCGTATATTCTCCTCTCCACCTTTTCGATTCCGCGAAGGTAGAAATGACGTTTTTGAGACGAAGAACTGGTCGAGCCATTTTTGGAGAGCATTTTCATACAGAAAAGAAGTTGTTTGACGGTTATGTAGAGAGGGGAAAAGGTGAAAATCGGAGGGCGCAAGATCCGGTGAATATGGTGAGCGCGAAATGACTTCCTAAGCCAATTCCTGTATAGTGTTCTTTGTCGGTCTAGCAGAATGTAGCTGGGCGTTATCGTGGAGTAGTATCACTTCACGCAGTCTTCCTGGTCGTTCTTCTTGGACTGCGTCTCCAAGATGTCTCGTTGTCAGTTGTTGACAATACATGTCAGCAGTGATGGTTACACCTCAGGGAAGCAGTTCACAGTACACCACACCGTCGCTGTTCCACCAGATGCATTAAATTATCTTTTGTGGATGCGCGCAAATCTTTCTATGGGGAGTTGTTGCTTTGTTTCGGCTCAACCATTCCATTCTTTTCCTTACGTTGGCACAGATACTCCACTTATCCTAGCCAGTAGCGATAAAGGATAGGAATGGTCGGTGTTGTTCACGAGCCAATTGATGAGCAAGCAGAGATGCATCTGTGTGTGCACACACCGGTTTTTGTGATTTTGGATTAGAGCACCCTGCTTTTGAACCTTCCCCACTGCATGTAGATGTCACATGATGGAGGAATGATCATCACAGTTGCCAGATCTCGAGTACACAGACGTACGAGGGTGAGTCAAATGAAAACCTTAAATTTGCAACAACAAATCGAAACTTCACGCCGTTATCCTGTAAGTTGGTAAGCACGCTGCAAACAGCGTGCAGAATGGCCTGTAGGTGGCAGCATAGTGCAGATGAACACATACCGTCGCAGTATCAGTATAAAGATGGCCGCCCCATTTGCGACTTGCACCAGGGAAGAACAGCGTTCTGTTATTCGGTTTTTGCGTATTGAAGATGTGAAACCTATTGAAATTCATCGACGAATGAAGGTTCAGTACGGAGATGCATGTTTGTCACAGGAGAAAGTCTACGAATGGAGTAGGAAGTTCGCAAATGGTGTGACTTCAGTGGAAGATGCTCCTCGTCCAGGTCAGGCATATCGAGTTCTGACTCTACATAACATTGCGGCAGTTGAAGCGATAGTGAAGGAAAACAGCTGAGTGACACTGAATGACATTGCAGCATGTTTACAGATTAGTCATGGGCCAGCACACCACATTGAGCATAATGTGCTCCAGTTTCACGAAGTATCCGTAAGATGGGTGCCACGGCAGCTGACTCCTGAAATGAGAGAACGACATGTCGATTCTTGTGAAGAACTACTTCAGTGCTTTGAACGAGAGGGTTATTTGTTCCTTGCAAGAATCGTTAATGGGAACGAAACCTGGGTTCACTTCCACCAACCGGAAACGAAGAGAGCGAGCAACCCAGACGTTGCCTCAAGTGATTTCCATATGTTTGGACCACTCAAAGACGCAATGGGAGGAAAGAAGTTCCGTTCTGATGAAGAGGTACGCCACGCGGTGCATGGGTGGTTGCGTGGATTATCAAAAAAGGTTTTTTTCTAAAGGAATTTATTCACTTTGTAAGAGCTGGAGGACTTGCATTGAGCGTGGGGGAGATTATGTTGGAAAGTGATACAGCTTTGTGCCACTTCTGCACAATAAATAATATTTAAAAAATATTTAAGGTTTTCATTTGACTCATCCTCGTATAATCATTGTGGATTAACGCGTTTAAACCATCTTCTCGTAACCCTAAAGGTTTTCCTGAACGTGGAGAATCACTAACGTCGGTCATATCAGAGCAATCCTCATTACAACGAGAAAACGATTTTCTTGCCGTGCTCTGTCCAATGGCATTATTCTCAAAGACGGTGCAAATAGTTCCGTCTGCCTCCACTGCTATTTCCCCCCTATTTAACTGGTTCAAATGGCTCTGAGCACTATGAGACTTAACTTCTGAGGTCATCAGTCCCTTAGAACTTAGAACTACTTAAACCTAACCAACCTAAGGAAATCACACACATCCATGCCCGAGGCAGGATTCGAACCTGCAACCGTAGCGGTCGCGCGGTTCCTGACTGAAGCGCCTAGAACCGCTCGGCCACAGCAGCCGGCTAGAAAGCTGCAAGTAATTGATATTTGGGCTACGTGACGTGTAGCCGCTGTTCATAGCAGCACACAGAACTTCATCTCTTCAATGGGCCAAGCGACACAGGAACTGGACAACTTGCTGGAGTCTTTCCTAACGGCGAGATACGCCTACTATACGGACGAACGAGTGAGGCGTTTAACCAGCAGTGTGTAGAGGGTGCAGTTCAGGCTGAAAGTGTTTCTATGATGTTCTGTGGGTGTTTTTCATAGCATGGCTTAGGCCGTTATAATTACCATGAACATGGAGCAGGACGTTTACCTCAAGAATCCCAGTGATCAAGTGCTGCCCTTTCTTTTACAACTTCATGCTCAGTAGGCATACCGACAATCCTTTCCACGAATAATACGAGACTGGAATAGAAGGGAGAACCGGTAGAGGTACTCAAGGTACCCTCCGACACACACCGGCAAGTGGCTTGCGGAGTATGGATGTAGATATAGATGCCGTGGTCACTATCGTCTTCCAAGACAACAGCTGTGTTCCTCGTGCTCCACATATAATGTCCTGGTCTGACAAACACTCGTGCATCTTATCACACCTGAGTGGCCCTTACAAGAGAACCTCCCCGTCGCACCCCCCTCAGATTAAGCTTTAAGTTGGCAGAGTGGATAGGCCTTGAAAAACTGAACACAGTTCAATCAAGAAAACAGGAAGAAGTTGTGCGGAACTATGAAAAAATAAGCAAAATATACAAACTGAGTAGTCCATGCGCAAGATAAGCAACATCAAGGAGAGTGTGAGCTCAGGAGCGCCGTGGTTCTCTGGTTAGCGTGAGCAAATGCAGAAATAAAGATCGTTGGTTCAAGTCTTCCCTCGACTGAGAACATTACTTTTTTTTAAAGTTGTGATCCGTCCGTTCGTTCATTGACGTCTCTGTTCACTGTAATAAGTTTAGTGTCTGTGTTTTGCGACCGCACCGCAAAAGCGTGCGATTAGTACACGAAAGGACGTGCCTCTCCAATGGGAACCGAAAACATTTGATCGCAAGGTCATAGGTCAACCGATTCCTCCACAGGAAAACACGTCTGATATATTCTATACGACACTAGTGACGCCATGTGCGTCACATGACAGGAATATGTTGTCGACCCACCTAACTTGTACACTTGGCGAATGGGTGAAAAGATTCTTCTACCTTGCCCGTTAGTACGGCACAGTTACCTCGCATCGGACGGACAGATAATAACTGTCCGAATATAAATTAAGCTTTTCACTCACGGGAAGACTTGAACCAAGGACCTCTCGTTCCGCAGCTGTTCACGCTAACCACGGGACCACGGCGCGCATGAGCTCATACTATCCTTGATGTTGCCTATCATGCACACGGACTGCTCAGTTTATATATTTTGCTTTTTTTTCAATGTTCCACACAACTTCTTCCTGTCTTCTCGATTGATCTGTGTTCAGTTTTTCAAGGCCTATCCACTGCGCCAACTTATAACTAAATCTGACGGGGGTGCGATGGGAAGGTTCCCTTGTTAGAAGATGTCTGCGACCACTAAAATGTGCTCTCTCTTTTCTGGTTGGTGTGTGGAAGGACCTGAGTCGTTTGCACTGTGACCTCAAGCGTATCACCTCACGCCCTACCTTCGATATCACCTGCATAAAAAATAATATTTTTTACCTCTGCTACACGCAACAGTTCGTTCTAGGTATGGGTGGAAAGACAAACGCATTAGTAGAGGCTGCAGGGACGAGGTGCACGGAAACGGATTCAAATCCTCAGCGCTGGGTGAGTACACCTCTGTTCGAAAGGGATGGTCGTCTCACTCACCTGTCGCCTACTGAGCTGTGAGTTTCGTTTGTTATGAATGAAAAGTTCGGCTACTCTGTGGAAACAGAGGCGTGCGCTCTCTGGCTGCATCATTTCCTTACCAGTCATAGTTACTCTGATATTTTTGTATTAAGCAAGATAAGAGGTGCGACAATAAGTATTGAGACTTATTTTCTTCGCAAGATGAGGCGACCCTGCAGACTTGTGTAGCCACAATATCTTTGACCTTTGCCTACAAGCTGCTTCTAGTCGAAGCGTCACATCGATGCAACTGCTCAGTCATGAGTTGTGCTGTAATAAGTTAACATGTGTTTGTGTGTCTCCTCAGCCGGCCGGTGTGGCCGAACGGTTCTAGGCGCTTCAGTCTGGAACCGCGCGACCGCTCCGGTCGCAGGTTCGAATCCTGCCTCGGGCATAGATGAGTGTGAAGTCCTTAGGTTAGTTAAGCTTAAATAGTTCTAAGTTCTAGGGGTCTGATGACCGCTGATGTTAAGTCCCATAGTGCTTAGAGCCATTTTTTTGTGTCTCGTCACGGAAATGGAACCGCATAATATTGCGCAAAGGTATGGCATTTCTTTTTGAATTAAATTGGGTGAAAACACGACGAAAACTTACAGTAAGCTTCAGAAGGCTTTTAGAGAGGAGGTTATGTCAAGAGCTCAAGTTTTTCGTTGGCATAAAATGTTTCGTTGGCATAAAATGTTTAGTGAAGGCAGAATGAATGATGAAGACCGCAGTGGACGACCATCAACCTCACGGACCGATGTCAACTTGGCCAGTGTGCGTGAACTCGTACGAGCTGATCGAAGATTATCCGTAAAAATGATTGCAGAAGAACTGAACCCAGAAACGGTTCGTCTAATAACAACTGAAGATATTGGTATGAGAAAGATTTGTGCGAAAATGTACCCCGAAAATCTCACACCACTAGAGAGAGAAACACGGAGAAATGTGGCAGCCGATCTGTTAGAGCAAACGGAAATCAATCCAGAACTGTTGAGCCATGTTTTCACTGGTCATGAAAGTTGTTTTTTTCCTTCAGTATGATCCAGAGACAAAACGCCAAAGTTCGCAATGGTGCTCAATGGGATCACCCAGACCAAAAAAGGTCGCATGTCAAAGTAAAAAGTGAAATGCATGCTTGCGTGCTTCTTTGATTCCAATGGAACTGTTCATAAAGAGTAGGTGCCTCCTGGACGAACAGTTAACCAATATTACTACAATGAAATTTCAGAAAGACTTCGTAAAAGAGTTCTTCGTGTCCGTGCCAACACTGCTGATAATTGGATTCTGCATCGCGATAATGCACCATGCCATACTGCTCTGTCAGTGCAGCAGTTATAAACCTCAAAAGTATTTTCTCTGCCTCGTGATGACTGGGTGTTGTGTGATGTCCTTAGGTTAGTTTGGTTTAAGTAGTTCTAAGTTCTAGGGGACTGATGACCATAGCTGTTTAGTCCCATAGTGCTCAGAGCCACTTGAACTATTTTTCTAACCTCAAAACAAATTTCAGTACTACCACAGCCGCCTTGTTCACCAGATATCGCAATGTGCGACTTTTTTCTATTTTCAAGAGTTAACAGCGGTCAAGGGACGCCATTTTCAAACAACACAAGCTGTCCAAAAAGTTGTGACGAGGGTCTTGGAGGATATTACAGAAGATGAGTTCCCGAAATGTTACCATCAATGGCAGAAGCGCTTGAACGAAACTTGACTAAAACGGTGAGCAGTATATTTTTTTCACATTAGTCTCATTACTTTATTGTCGTACCTCGTACTACACTTTGGATCAAAAAATAGGGGCCGCCATGAATTGGCGTTTAGTGCATGTTAAACCATAAAAATCCTGTGTACGAAATAGAGGAAACTTATTGAATTTTTCTTTAAACTAGAGACGAGATATATATTTATCGCCAATTTCGAGAAAATGCATTGCATGTAGTGCACTCACTTTCAATCGTGTGCACATTTGATAAGAGTGCAACTTAAATATTGGTAACTTCGCTCATATCTCATAGGTCCCTTGAGATAACAAAATGAATTTTTAGAAAACGATAGCATGTACAGTGGAGAGTTTTTGCCATATAGCTAACAAGCAAAACTTTCCCATCTACTGTGATACACAAGTGACTAAACTTCTTTTGCAATGAAATGATGTAATTATTGTAAGAGCCATCGATAGTTGTTGGCTCAATAGTAGACACTTTCAGGATTCTGTCGAAGTTTGCGGCTACAGTAGCATGTTCGTGAGACGAAATTCTGGAAATCCCGCTGGGTTTTGCGGAAAGACAAAGAAAAGAAAGTATACGAGACACGCGAAATCTTAAACCCATTGTGTTTTTACACTGAGGTGACAAAAAATCATGGAATTGCGATATGCACCCATGTAGATGGCGGTAGTGTAAGTTACACAAAGTATAAAAGGACAGTGCATTGGCGGAGCCGTCATTTGTACTCAGATGACGTATGTGGAAAGGTTTCCGACTTGATTATGGCCGATTGTGGCCGGACACGGGAATTAACAGACTGAATACAGAATGGTAGTTGGAGCTAGACGCATGGGACATTCCACTTCGGAAATCGGTAGAGAATTCAGTATTCAGACATCCACACTGTCAAGTGGATGCCGACTATGTCAATGCATTACCTCTCACCTCGGACACAATGCAATGGCCGATGTCCATCACTGAGCTACAGAGAGCAGCGGCGTTTGCCTGCAGTTGTCAGTGTTAACAGACAAGCAACACTGCGTGAAATATCAGCAGAAAACAATGAGAGACGTACGACGAACGTATCCGTTAGGACAGTGCGGCGATATTTGGTGTTAATGGGCTACCGCAGTTGACAAACGACACGAGCACCGTTGCTAACAGCACGACACCGCCTGAATCGCCTCTCCTGGGCTCGTGATCACATCTGTTGCACACTAGACGACTGGAAAACCGTGGCCTCGTCCGATGAGTTCCGATTTCAGTTGGTAAGAGCCGATCCGGCCGCGGTGGTCTCGCGGTTCTAGACGCGCAGTCCGGAACCGTGCTACGGTCACAGGTTCGAATCCTGCGTCGGGCATGGATGTGTCTGATGTCCTTAGGTTAGTTAGGTTTAAGTAGTTCTAAGTTCTAGGGGACTGATGACCACAGCAGTTGAGTCTCATAGTGCTCAGAGCCATTTGAACCATTTTTGGTAAGAGCGGATAGTAGGGTTCGAGTGTGGCGCAGATCCCCATGAAGCCATGGACCCAGGTCGTCAACAAGGCACTATGCACGCTGGTGATGACTCCATAACGGTGTCAGCTGTATTTACATGGAATGGACTGCGTCCTCTGGTCCAACTGAACCAATCACTAACTGGAAATGGTAATTTTCGACTACCTGCAGCCATTCAACGATAGAATTTCGGTGATGACAATACGCTATGTAACGGGACCACAATTCTTCGCGATTTTACTTTATATTTTGTTCCATTTAGTTCTGTAATAATAACTGCTGTGATTTTGAGATGTAGCCACTGTTCTTTCAGAATATTGAGGAGAAACTTATAGTCCACTGGGTCATAAGCTTTTTAAAATTCCTTATTAAATATCTTTCCATTCATGTCATACGCAAAGATCATCAGTTTCACCTTTGATTGTTCGCACCGGAATTGTTTCTGGAGTGGAGAGACGGAACTTTGAGATTGAAACGACTGAGACTTTAGTTCTGGCTCAAAACTTCGTATTCAGTTTTCTTCAAGTGCAAAAATTCTTTAGAGCAGCTGTTCTTCTGTTCGATAGCGTTAAAGCAATTATTCTGCGACTCTTTTGTGTCCTTTTCCTCCTCTTCAATCAGATCATGCGGAACCCACCTGGCAGCAACTTTTCTCATCTTTAACTTTTCATTTATGATTCTTTAATCTGAAGTGACACATTCTGGCCTTTTAAGCATTTTCTGAAGGCGCTTCTCGTCGATGCTCTCTCAACATGTCATTAACAATAACCCGATATATGTAGTATGTTGCAGTTGATGGCCTCCTACATCTTGTGTTGTCCTCAGTGCTAACCCGACCTTCACGGCAACGAGCAGACCGCTGTGATACTGTGCTACGATTCACTGCACTATTCCCACACACCCCTCTCAAAGCGTTGTACAATTTTGTTGGATTCTTTCATGGATCCGATTTTGATATAGGAACGCTGGTCACTACGTTTAATCCTACGTGACTCGGTTTCAGCTTCCATTTTAAATCTGACTGACTCACGTCACACCCACGTAAACCAGGAAACGCACATTCGACCGTCACGCATAAAGTTTCGCACTGACAAATATTTCGAGTCGGTCGCGGCACTGTAACGGTCGCGCACGCATTGTGCAGGGTGTTTGAAAAGACCCTCGTAGAAATTAGGTACTTCATTTCAGCATTTCCTGCTCCTCTTCCGTAAGGTGTTGCTTCCTGCCAGAAATTTCGAAAGACTGTTTGTTTCTAGTGTGTACTGCAAAACCCGTACGTACTGGGAAAGTCAAAGGCCTTTAAACTGGCCTCTAAGCTTGGACCACAACGTACCTGAAAGCATTAGGAACAAATTTCCGAGAATGTGCGTGCAACACAGCATTGTATGGCAGTGAATAACGGCCTTTGGGAACACAGGAAAAAGAAGAAATGTGATAATAAAGAGGAATAACGATGTAAGGAATGAGATGGTTCCTCGCAGAACTGGAGAGAAAAGTAATTTGCAGAAAACATTGTCAAGAAGCAGCTCGTGGTTGATGTGACATGTTTAAGACATCTCAGATAACACACGGTTTAACACTAGGGGAAAGCAAAGATTGGAAGATGTCCAACAAATAACTCAGGACGTAAGGTGAAAGTGCTAATCAGAGATAAACGGGTTTACACAGGGCAGTAGTTCGTGGCGGGCCGCATCGAACCAGTCAGAAGACTGAGCAATCGAAAAAAAAAAAAGGAAAAAAAAGAGTAAATACAGACCCGTCATTCCAATGGCGAAGAAAAACCGCTGTACCACACCCAGATGGTTCAAAAGGCTCTAAGCACTGTGGGACTTAACAAGATCATCAGTCCCGTAGACTTACAACTACTTAAACCTAACTAACCTAAGGACATCACACACATCCATGACCGAGACAGGATTCGAACCTGCGACCGTAGCAGCAGCGCGGTTCCGGACTGAAACACCTAGAACCGCTGGGCCACAGCGGCCGGCTAGCGACATACGATGAGCCATTCGGTACGCCCGGAAATGACATGTAACAAGCGTACGAAAAAAGACGGTCGTTGATGTTGTCTCTGACTGCCCAGTTTTTCCTCGTTGTGGTGACGGTGTACTTATGGCCAGAGATGTGCAAAATAATTTATTAATGGAAAATAACGCATTTCCAAAATACTTTTATTCCAATAAAATACCTGTAGTTAGTGAACATATTACCTACCCTTATTTCGCTGATTTTAACTCCAGTGACTCATCAAATATTTCAACTTTCATATTCCGTCCATGTGGCCTCATTACCGTTCCATCAAAGGAAAATAGTGGTTCAACAAGAGCAGAACTTGAAAACAGAAGACAATCGGCACGAAATATTCAGAACTGTGGCTCCATGACACGTATATAATTAGGGAGCAAGGCGAGTACTTCTCGCGTAGGAGCTGTAGACAGACAATATTTGTTATGATAGTGCTATAATAGGAGAGTTGGAACTTAAATAGTTCCAACTATTTATTCACAACCGATACAAAAGAGTTTATTGTTTGTACCTGTTCCTGTCCTTTGTCACCAGCGTTGTGTATAACTCGTTGCCAGCGATGTGGAAGGCGTAGTATACCGTTAGCAGAGTCTGTTCTGTTTATGGTGCCAATGGAGCGGTCTACTGCCTGTCGAATCTCTGGAACAGTTCTGAAGTGGCCAAGAAGGTGTTCCTTCATCTTCGGAATCAAATCAAAGTCACAAGGCCTTAAGCCCTGGGAGTATGGTGGATGGTACAGTACGTCCCAGTCCCATCGACCGAACAGAGAAGCCAGCTTGCGCTGTATGCGCCCGCGCATTGTCGTGCAAAATGATGGGTGGGTTGCGCAGAAAGGCTCGCCGCTTCATTGGCAAAGCTAGTCGCAGGTGATGCTCCAAAAACGAATAGTAGTACTTTTGCATTGGTGGTCTGCCGTGGAAAAACGTAATGCGTTAGCGTTAGGATAACACCATCACAGTCGTACACGAGAAACACCATAACTTTAGACCGCTCCATTCGCACCATCAAGAGAACAGGCTTTGCTAACGGTATACGACGCCTTCCACATCGATGGCAACGGGTTCTACACAACACTTGTGACTACTTAGAAGGACAGTAACAGGTGCAAACAAGTAACTCTTGTGTATCGGTTGTGAATAAATAGTTGCCACTATTTAACTTCCAAGCCTCGTATTAAACTTCAGAAACTCAGTGTGCACTATGAAGTCCATATAAAATAGACTCTCGAGCTGTGGTGGGTACTACAGCTACTATAAATTAAAAATTTTGAATACCGTCTTACATCTTACCAAACGCCGGTCTATAAAGGTGGCATTTTATTTTAGATTAGCTTACTGGAAATAACTATATTATCATATTTAGCACTTAGATATTTACTCAAAAAGTCTACACTAATCAAACCGACGAAAAGGTAAAGCTGTTTTTCATGTACGCCATAGACATAGGTACTGTTTACCAAGGTACACCTGTCATTGTCACAGTGTTGTCCATGGGTGAACTCGTGACCTCACAAAAATGCGATAATGACCTCATTCCCCCATTCCTTCACTTCCTTTCGAGATCACTAGGCATTATCAGTTGATTTCGGTACGTTTTAAATTACACAAACAATAATGCTAAACACATAACGTGTACTGAAATCTTACTGCCTTTTCTAAATATTAGGTTCATAGCCATGACAGGTCTACCTTTCATGCTTATTGCGCCGTCTGTATCTGACATGAAGCTAAGAAATTATTCACGAAATGAATGAAAAATACGAAGTATGAATTAAAAGAAAATGCAAGAGAAGTATCTTGCACTCTGCAGACACAAAATAGCAAATAAAACAGAAAATGCTTTAGAGAAAACGTATTTCACACGCAAAATAAAAGTAAGTATTTTGCATATTGTATTTGCATTTCAACCGTACGTATTTCATGTAACTCACATCTCTGCTTATGGCGCGCAAGTTGCTGGCAAGCGTTCCACAGGGTGCTGTCCGCGGTCTCTCCTAGACATCAAAGCCACGCGCGCTTTTCAGCAAGACTCTCAGCCGACGCACACCGACACTAAAATACGACAGTGGGGGCAGGAGCAGCGGGCTGGTAACGGGACACCGTAGTCTGTCGGGACCAGCCGACAACCAAACGTACTGCCGTGTCCATCTGGAGACACCAGGCGCGCGGAAACAGTGTTGCTGCAGCAAAACCCGAGCAGAATATACGCATTTCAAGCCTCGTGGGAGCTCTGTAATAACTCGTCACGTAGCACTTCTCGAGAGTTACTAATCCCTTGCGGACTGAGCATTATCACACTGTAAGCAGCCGCCGGCCGTTGTGTCCGAGCGGTTCTAGGCGCTTCAGTCCGGAACCGCGGGACTGCTACGGTCGCAGGTTCGAATCCTGCCTCGGGCATGGATGTGTGTGATGTCCTTAGGTTAGTTAGGTTTAAGTAGTTCTAAGTTCTAGGGGACTGATGACCGCAGATGTTAAGTCCCATAGTGCTCAGAGGCATTTGAACCATTTTTTGTAAGCGGCCTAGTGTAATATGGTCGATACACCCACTCGTCACATTAACGTGACCACCATGTATGTTCGACGTCAACGTCCATTAACCACTCAGACAGTACGTAACAGCACTTGCGGTGGAGAGCGTATAGACTGAAGCGCCCACAAAACTGGTACAGGCATGCGCATACAAATACAGAGATATGTAAACAGGCAGAATGCGGCGCTGCGGTTGGTAACGCCTATACAGGGTGTTACAAAAAGGTACGACCAAACTTTCAGGAACCATTCCTCACACACAAACAAAGAAAATGTGTTATGTGGACATGTGTCCGGAAACGCTTACTTTCCATGTTACAGCTCATTTTATTACTTCTCTTCAAATCACATTAATCATGGAATGGAAACACACAGCAACAGAACGTACCAGCGTGACTTCAAACACTTTGTTACAGGAAATGTGCAAAATGTTCCCCGTTAGCAAGAATACATGCATCCACCCTCCGTCGCATGCAATCCCTGATGCGCTGATGCAGCCCTGGAGAATGGCGTATTGTATCACAGCCGTCCACAATACGAGCACGAAGAGTCTCTACATGTGGTACCGGGGTTGTGTAGACGAGAGCTTTCAAATGCCCCCATAAACGAAAGTCAAGAGGGTTGAGGTCAGGAGAGCGTGGAGGCCATGGAATTGGTCCGCCTGTACCAATCCATCGGTCACCGAATCTGTTGTTGAGAAGCGCACGAACACTTCGACTGAAATGTGCACGAGCTCCATCGTGCATGAGCCACATGTTGTGTCGTAGCAGCACAGGTAGAGTATCCCGGATGAAATCATGATAGCGTGCTCCATTGAGCGTAGGTGAACGAAACTAAAATAAGCTCTAACATGGAAATTAAGCGTTTCCGGACCATGTCCACATAACATATTTTCTTTATTTGTGGGTGAGGAATGTTTCCTGAAAGTTTGGCCGTACCTTTCTGTAACACCCTATATAAGTCAACAAGTGTCTGACGCAGTTGTTAGATCGGTTACTGCTGCTACAATGGCTGGTTATGAAGATTTAACTCAGTTTGAACATGGTGTTACAGTTGGCGCACGAGTGATGGGAAACAGCATCTCCGAGATAGCGATGAAGTGGGGAATTTTCCGTACGGCCATTTCACGAGTGTACCGAGAATGTCAGGAATCCGGAAAAATATCACATCTCCGACATCGCTGCGGCCGCAGAAAGGTCCTGCAAGACCGGAACCAACGACGACTGAAGGGAATCGTTCAACGTGACAGAAATGCACCACTTCCACAAATTGCTGCAGATTTAAATGCAAGGCCATTAACGAGTGTCATCGTGCGAACCATTCAACGAAAGGTCATCGATATGGGCTTCCGCAGCCAAAGGCCCACACGTGATGACTGCACGACACGAAGCCTTACACCTCGCCTGGGCCCGTCAACACCGATATTGGACTGTTGATGAATGGAAACATGTTGCCTGGTCGGACGAGTCTCGTTTCAAATTGTGTCGAGCGGATGGACATGCATGAGTAAAGAAACAACCTCATGTCAGCAGCAGACTGTTCACGCTGGTGGAGGTTCTAATGTTGTGGGGCGTCTGCATATCACTCCATAGGACTCCTGGTACGTCTAGATACGACTTTAAACAGATGACACATACGTAGGCATCCTGTCTGATCACTTGCATCCATTATTGTCCGTTATGCATACCGACGGACTTGGGCAATTCCAGCAACGTGCTGTTCAGAAGAGATCTCCACCTAGTGGACAGCCCTGCAGAATTCATGGTGTCGATTCCCTTCAGCACCACTTCAGACATTAGCCGAGTCCATGTCACGGCACTTCTCCGTGCTCGCAGGGATCCTACACGATCTCGCATCCGTCGGCCGTCATAATTTAATTTATTATTTACTATAGAAATTGATTGGTAATGCTGATTGTTGCCGACTTACGTGGTGGGCCTTAATCAAAATGATATTTCATTCAATTTTCATGTATAATTAAACGCTTTTGTGAAGTTCTTTTGTTTAACAATATTAATCATTAGTGGAAATTATTTGTTACGTTAATGTACGTTAGACTCGCTGAATCTTAAAACGTGAGCAAATACGTTTAACAATGGAATAAACTTTTCATATGAATTTCCTCGGCTAGTCAGTTAACTTTAAAGCAAATATTTTTAGTTATTAATTACAATTGCGGTCCACACACGCGCGAGACTATTTTTTCTCATCTCTGTTAACCACTGCATTGTAGTCGGAGTTCTGGCTCTGTTGCACTGAAAAAAAGAATCAAAGCTCCGTATTTTCTGCAACGTCGGGCGGCTGTGGAGAAAAATGTATATATATTATGTTAATGTCGGGCGAGTTTTTCGCTTCCGCTAATTTTTATAAGTTAATATCGCCACGTGATGGCATCGATGGCTGCATCGGCCGCTGCGATTGTTGCACTGTAACAGGTTAATTCAAGGAAGGCGGACATGAAATCGGGATCACCTCTTACAAATTAAAAGTTAACAATGACATTAAATCTATATATTACTGCTTAATTAGGACAAATATGTTTACATTTGCCAGCACCCGCAATATATCCGTCTACACGCAACCAAGACAAGAGAAGGAATAAAAGTGAAGACGACTAAAAAATTAACAAAAGAGCGCATCTTGTTGATTTAGATCATTTTGTTTCGAGTGCATCTTTGCCCTCTTAACTTACACAGAGAAATTATTATTATTTTTGAATGTCTCTTCTTTGTAGATACTGTTTTTAAGTCTTTTCCTAGTATTAGACTGGGGACGGTATAGCGATATTAGGCAGGTGTACCAGTATCTCTGGTTCTTCAGTGTAAAACATGTCGAGGGGACGTAGAAAATAGTGCAGTCGTTGACGTAATGCGGAAACGGAGCGGTTTATCTGACGTCCAGAGGGGTATGACACTGGCTATCCCGCAAGGGTGGAAACATATGCCAAACACAATACACTCCTGGAAATGGAAAAAAGAACACATTGACACCGGTGTGTCAGACCCACCATACTTGCTCCGGACACTGCGAGAGGGCTGTACAAGCAATGAGCACACGCACGGCACAGCGGACACACCAGGAACCGCGGTGTTGGCTGTCGAATGGCGCTAGCTGCGCAGCATTTGTGCACCGCCGCCGTCAGTGTCAGCCAGTTTGCCGTGGCATACGGAGCTCCATCGCAGTCTTTAACACTGGTAGCATGCCGCGACAGCGTGGACGTGAACCGTGTGTGCAGTTGACGGACTTTGAGCGAGAGCGTATAGTGGGCATGCGGGAGGCCGGGTGGACGTACCGCCGAATTGCTCAACACGTGGGGCGTGAGGTCTCCACAGTACATCGATGTTGTCGCCAGTGGTCGGCGGAAGGTGCACGTGCCCGTCGACCTGGGACCGGACCGCAGCGACGCACGGATGCACGCCAAGACCGTAGGATCCTACGCAGTGCCGTAGGGGACCGCACCGCCACTTTCCAGCAAATTAGGGACACTGTTGCTCCTGGGGTATCGGCGAGGACCATTCGCAACCGTCTCCATGAAGCTGGGCTACGGTCCCGCACACCGTTAGGCCGTCTTCCGCTCACGCCTTAACATCGTGCAGCCCGCCTCCAATGGTGTCGCGACAGGCGTGAATGGAGGGACGAATGGAGACGTGTCGTCTTCAGCGATGAGAGTCGCTTCTGCCTTGGTGCCAATGATGGTCGTATGCATGTTTGGCGCCGTGCAGGTGAGCACCACAATCAGGACTGCATACGACCGAGGCACACAGGGCCAACACCCGGCATCATGGTGTGGGGAGCGATCTCCTACACTGGCCGTACACCTCTGGTGATCGTCGAGGGGGCACTGAATAGTGCACGGTACATCCAAACCGTCATCGAACCCATCCTTCTACCATTCCTAGACCGGCAAGGGAACTTGCTGTTCCAACAGGACAATGCACGTCCGCATGTATCCCGTGCCACCCAACGTGCTCTAGAAGGTGTAAGTCAACTAACCTGGCCAGCAAGATCTCCGGATCTGTCCCCCATTGAGCATGTTTGGGACTGGATGAAGCGTCGTCTCACGCGGTCTGCACGTCCAGCACGAACGCTGGTCCAACTGAGGCGCCAGGTGGAAATGGCATGGCAAGCCGTTCCACAGGACTACATCCAGCATCTCTACGATTGTCTCCATGGGAGAATAGCAGCCTGCATTGCTGCGAAAGGTGGATATACACTGTACTAGTGCCGACATTGTGCATGCTCTGTTGCCTGTGTCTATGTGCCTGTGGCTCTGTCAGTGTGATCATGTGATGTATCTGACCCCAGGAATGTGTCAATAAAGTTTCCCCTTCCTGGGACAATGAATTCACGGTGTTCTTATTTCAATTTCCAGGAGTGTATCCACGCGTGTACTGCCGGTCTATAGTGTCCAACGGGCACAATATTTCGGCGATCAAACATGTCGCCATCATCAGGTGAACTGACGAACTGAGCTCCTGTGAACGAGCCGGCACGGAGATCCTTACGCTATGGCTGCTCAGGGGGAACTGGGTTCGGTCGCGACGGCGGCAGATTATATATCCTCCGCCCGCGGAGCGCTCCCTCCGCCGTCCGCGCCCCGCGCTACGGTAGCGCAGTGGAACAGATTGCGACGGCGTCTGAGATGACGTCGGTGTGATGGCTCTGTCCGCCGTGGTCGTCACAACTATGCGTTTTCTCGATTTACTCTTGATTAACCCAATCGCTGATTCCCAAGCCTTGCTAAGATTATAGCCACAGTCACGGTTTATGAGGTCGTCATTGGTGCCGGCTCGTTCACAGGAGCTCAGTCCGTCAGTTCACCTGATGATGGCGACATGTTTGATCGCCGAAATATTGTGCCCGTTGGACACTATAGACCGGCAGTACACCCGTGGGTATTTTGATTATCAAATACGCCGGAAGAAACTCACGAATCACATATCCCAAACAGCTAAATCTGTAAAATATTTGCATGCCACTGTCAAAAATGGTTCAAATGGCTCTGAGCACTATGGGACTTAACTTCTGAGGTCATCAGTCCCCTAGAACTTAGAACTACTTAAACCTAACTAACCTAAGGACATCACACACATCCACGCCCGAGGCAGGATTAGAACCTGCGACCGCAGCGGCCGTGCGATGCCAGACTGTAGCGCCTAGAACCGATCGTCCACCACGGCCGGCCGTGTCACTGTCGTTAAAGTACACCGTGCACGGCAAAATGCCGCTACCAAAACCGGTGCGCAGCAACTGTGATGCACAATGGGCCAAAGGTGATAGTGGTGAACGACGGCTGCGGGCATGTGTAATGGCGAGGAGTATAATGTTGCTTCATTAATTTGTTCTGAAAGCGGTGCTGATATTCAAGACAATGAAAGCGGCTTAAAAGCTGTGAGCTATCTGGGGAAGTTAACCTTGCATTACTGAGCAACTGTTTCACCAGGTATCTAGTCTAGCTTACCAAATTCCCAACCAGACTAACATTAATTATAATCTTTTAATAGTCATACAAAAACCGATGATTATATATATAAAGAGAATTTAAATAAAAAGAAATAAATCAGTTTATATTTGGACATTTATTTTAACATTGATCATTGTTCCGTTAAAATTTCAGCATATTAAACTTGATTCATAGCTAAGCTGGTGCCTTATTTAGGATTGTAAAAATGTGAGTTTGTAATCTTACGGAACACATCAAATATGGAGCCAAGATTGGGAGACTGCATACAACACTGCGTTCATAAAATAACACACGAAGAACGTTGAAACATATGCAAGAGGAAATGAACCACAACCAACCGATTCAATTTTCACCCAAAGAAGTTACGTTCGTAGCGGCATCCTGTCCGTCACGAAATTACCACACACTGGTATACTAAATTCTTACTAACTCTCTGTGAAATCTTCCCGAAAAGAATAGCTGAGGGCTACTTTGATGATTACACCACATGCTTCACATGGTCAACTTAGTTTACACAAATATTGTAACTACACAATAATTTTGATAATTAAAATAAATTACATCGAAACGCAATTTACAAAAGAAAAACCTCGAACTGGTTACTATCGTCTTACTATTAACCTGATGGGTCAAACAATTGTATAAGCACGTGGTACTGGTCTCTCAAAGTTCACCCCACGTGGGTTGAACATAAAGAAAAGTTGGTATATTGAAAAATATTGTCAAGATGAGACGTTATAATCTCACCCACATTCGCATTTAAGATTGATGATCTTAGAGTTACTGATCAACACGTGGTTCCACTTTACTCACAAAGTAGTGACAAAGCAACTACTGGAAGATATTCAGAACTACACACTCTAATTACACTGCGTTGCAATTTAAGATAACATTAGATAGTTTAGATCTAAACCAGAAATAAAGGTGATTAAATTTTCAATTGGGCTTAACTTAAGAAATCCATTGTCCTACGGACCTAGCAGACACGCGCTTAGCCGGAGATCTTACCACTTCAGACGCTCGCCGCGGACAGACTGCCGTTGGCCCCTACCAAGGGTGCTTCCAGATACAAAACGGAAGTAACCAGAGAGGCAGCTTCCTATACCAACATGACAAAGGACGGACAGAACCATACTAAGGATAGAAACCTCTTCGCTTTTAGAAGCCGTAGGTACCTGTTCCGACGTTGGTCCTACTGTTCTCTAGCAGACAGGCTTGTCTGCTACCATCAATCATGCAACTAGAAATACATTTCTTTATTCATCCTTCCACACAGAAGGGAAGGGCGATGACAGAATCTTATCATTTACAGTATATAAAAGAAAGCGGATGTAGGTTCCGTATGAGACTGTGTGACATGAATTACATATAAACTGTGTTTTAAAGTAGTTGTGTGACAGATCGTTCTTGTTTATGTGTAAAAGTAACACGTTCCACTGCTCAGTCTCCTCCCAGATAGTCAGAAACACCAAAGTAAATGAATGCCGTAAATGACAACAGTTGTAAAAAATTAACATGAAAGGAATCCAATAGACCTTTCAATAGACCTGTAACAGCTGAACAACTGACCACCTAGATGAACCAAGCGGCTACCGACATTGTCTCCTCAACGACCGTCCAGCGAACGTTGCCGCGTACGGCGCCTGGTTCACACACCCATGCTGACTGCTGTTCATTGGCTACAAAGGCTGTAATTTGCACACCAGCACTGCAAATGTACGTCCACTAAGTAGCGACAGGTGGCCGGGTGATTGCATCATTTTGGAAGGCGCAGTGGATCAGCACAAATAAGCATGCCCACCACTTCACGCAGTTTATTTTTCCTCGGCACTATGGCATCTGCCAACAGGACAATGCATCGTGTCACACAGGTCAAAATGTACGCGCTAGGTTCGAACGCCGCCAGGATGTCTTAACCGTACTCCGCTGCTCATCATACTTCCCGGATTTAAGCCACATCTGTGGGACCACCTTTATCGGCCTGTGCAGCGGATCGTCAACCGAGAAACCTAGTGCAACTGGCCGCTGTACAGGAGTTGGTACTCCCGCAACCTCACTGACTCCCTTCGAGACTTCTGCGCATCGGTCCTCACTGCGAAGGTGGTTATTCAGGGTCATGATAGGTTGTCACAGTAATGTGACTGGAAAGTGAGTGTAGTTCTATATCTTGCGCTTTGTACACCATATATCACAGATTCCAAATAGCGAATTTCCTCACTTCTTGAAACTACACTACTGGCCATTAAAATTGCTGCACTACGAAGTTGATGTGCTACAGACGCGAAATTTAACCGACCGGAAGAAGATGCTGTGATATGCAAATGATTGGCTTTTCAGAGCATTCACACAAGGCTGCCGCCGGTGGCGACACCTACAACGTGCTGACATGAGGAAAGTTTCCAACCGATTCCTCATACACAAGCAGCAGTTGACCGGCGTTGCCTGGTGAAACGTTGTTGTGTTGCCTCGTATATGGAGGAGAAATGCGTACCATCACGTTTCAGACTTTGATAAAGGTCGGATTGTAGCCTATCGCGATTGCGGTTTATCGTATCGCGATATAGCTGCTCGCGATGGTTGAGATCCAATGACTGTTAGCAGAATATGGAATCGGTGGGTTTAGGAGGGCAATACGGAACGCCGTGCTGGATCCAAACGGCCTCGTATCACTAGCAGTCGAGATGACAGGTATCTTATCCGCATGGCTGTAACGGATAGTGCAACCACGTCTCGATCCCTGACTCAACAGATGGGGACGTTTGCAAGACAACAACCATCTGCACGAACAGTTTGACGACGTATGCAGCAGAATGGACTATCAGCTCGGAGACCGCGGCTGACGTTGCATCACAGACAGGAGCGCCTGCGGTGGTGTGCTTAGTGACGAACCTGGCTGCACGAATGGCAAAACGTCATTTTTTCGGATGAATCCAGGTTCTGTTTACAGCATCATGATGGTCGCATCCTTGTTTGGCGACATTGCGGTGAATGCGCATTGGAAGCGTGTATTCGTCATCGCCATGCTGGCGTATCACCCGGCGTCATGGTATGGTGTGTCATTTGTTACACGTTTCGGTCACCTCTTGTTCGCATTGACGGCACTTTGAACAGTGGACGTTACATTTCAGATGTGTTACGACCCGTGGCTCTACCCTTCATTCGATCCCTGCGAAACCCTACCTTTCAGCAGGATAATGCACGACCGCATGTTGCAGGTTCTGTACGGGTCTTTCTGGATACAGAAAATGTTCGACTGCTGCCCTGGCCAGCACATTCTGCAGATCTCTTACCAATTGAAAACGTCTGGTCAATGGTAGCCGAGCAACTGGCTCGTCACAATACGCCAGTCACTACTCTTGATGAACTGTGGTATTGTGTTGAAGCTCCATGGGTGGCTGTACCTGTACACGTCATCCAAGCTCTGTTTGACTCAATGCACAGGCGTATCAAGGCCGTTATTACGTGCAGAGGTGGTGGTTCTGGGTACTGATTTCTCAGGATCTATGCACCCAAATTGCGTGAAAATGTAATCACATGTCAGTTCTAGTATAATATATTTGTCTAATGAATACCTGTTTATCATCTGCATTTGTTCTTGGTACAGCAATTCTAATGGGCAATAGTGTTGTAAGGTGTCAGGCAAATCCAACACCTTCCATGAAAACCCTGACATGATAAGCAAATCCAGCAATATGCCACATAGCTCCGAATAAATCCTGTCATTAAATTAACCAAAGTAATACGATCAACGAGTGAGCAAATGGAATACCACAGACTAACACAAGAACGCCTAAACGCATGTCATACCTTCCCACCGTGAAACAGACGCAGTTCCGAGGGAAGAAACGAGAACAGAAGCCGAGAGCAGAACTGTGTTAAGCTAGAAGGCCCTACGATAAAGGACGGACACCCACGTTTCCAGCCAACCACCAGGACCACCCCCCAGCCCATGTTAAAAGATAGAGCCCTCGAGAAAAACAGTATAGATCTTACAAAAACGCTAAAAGGGCACACCAGCTGCAAGTTTTAGCGTGAGACTTTTTCGCGTCTCTGTTACGTTGCAAACGTTAAAAACATTGCCCAACCACGAAAAGTATAACGTTTCTCATAGGATAGACAGAATTTTTGTAGGTGGAGCTTAAGGTTAACATTGAGACCCTGATTGGTCAGATGAAAACACAGCCAGATAGTTTTTTTTTAAACCAACTTCGGTAAACTGTAGTTAAGGAGAAGTTAGGAGAGAGTTGCTTCTGAGACAGCGAGGTGCGTGGAGCTGTGCCGTCCGCCGCCCCCTGACGAACACCAACAAGGTAATGAATGCACGTGATGCCGCATTTTTGAGCGCATAAGGCTTCACTCATAACTGCGAAAGTCTCATCCGTTACACCCTCTTTTTTGCGTAATACTAGTATCGATCGTCAATTAAAGCTCATGGTATTCACATTTGCTACGAGAAGTTAAAATCTAAAACGCGATGATTTTTCTGTTATATAATTATTGAGAAGCCACATCAGCCACTGTAATTTACGACAATTTAGATAAGTAATTAAAGACAATTGAGGGTCACTGTTGACCATTAGTGATAGTTCTCTCTCTTATGAAACTTAGTTTAAACCTAGATTATAGATGTGATATGACATAGGTCATCCTTCGGTCCATTATAGAACTTGGAAACCCACTCAGGGAATATTCGTTCACATTTTTGTTGAACGCAGTTGGTTTTTATCATCCTGTATTAAAATATCTCCTTTTATCAATAGAGCAATTTATAAACAATGTTTTGTGAGTAGAATAAAATTTCGAATGGTAAACTTAACTGCTTTTTCGACGTTATTTTACCAGTTAACTAAAAATAAGAAAGCCTTGAACCCTTTCCACTAAATTTAGTTAGTATTAAGATTCTTTTACAGGGAGTGCAGTGGAAATGACGCTGAAATCATTAAGTATTTGGTTATATCATCGCTAGTCTCACTGAACTCTTCTGAACTCTACATGTCATGTGTGGTCTGGGGTCTCCTTACCAGCAACAGGTCAAAGGTTCAAACTAGTCAATTCCCTATAAAACACGCTCAGGGCGTCGTTGCGCGAAAGTCGTAGGGAGACACGACTTAGAACAAACAGACTCCACGCAGAACGTTAGAATGTATAACATATTCGCCCAAACCGACTATAATATGCAGTATTTCCAAAAAAATTGATTCTCCACCACACCTGCTTTTACTAAGAAAAGCATGATCTTATTGAATTCAGGTTTCTTGATAGGAAAGACGTAGTATGTTATCTTCAATGGAGAGATACCTGTCAGATGTAGAAGTAACCTCATGTCTGTCCCGATGAAGTGTCTTGGACCCCCTTGCTGTTCATGTTGTATATTAATTATCTGACAGACAATATCAGTAGTAACCTCACACTATTTCCAGATGGTGCGGTCCCCTATAGTGGAGTACTATCTGGAAAAAGATGCGCAAATATCCAATCAGATGTTGATAACATTTTAAACTGGTGCAAACATTGAAAAATTGCTGTAAATGTTCAGTAGTATAAAACTACGCTCTTCACAAAATGCACAAGTTGTTACTCTATGGCAACAGTATCGACGAGTCACAATGGGAATTAGTCAAATAATACAACTACCTAAATGTAACAGTTGTATAGGTATGGATTGGTATGATCACGTAAACTCACTCTCATGGTAGTAGACTGCTTACAATGAGTCCCATCTTCGAATACTGCTCTACGTTGTGCGACCCATACTACCAAGAAATGCTGAACGTTTTATTTATTGTTTCATAATTGGCTAATTTTGACATTACACCCTTTTCAAATGGTTGCGGCAATTTACATCAGTAAAACACAATACGCATTTAATATAACACGAGGTGAGTACTTCATACATATACAAATAATAGTCATTATTTACATAATAAAATAATAGTACAGTCATGTGACATAATTAACCTTATTAATTTGCTGTGTTGCGTTCAATATTCAGGGTGTTCAGTTTAACTGGAAACCCTGAAAGATATCGAAAACTACACATCGAATCAAAATAGTTATAATTCCAAGTTGTTTGTGTCTGAGGGGGACCACCAATGTAACAGACTCAACCCTCCCCCAAACCCCGTGCGTGGGTGGTGGGGGTTCAAATGGCTATGAGCACTATGGGACTTAACTGTTGAGGTCATCAGTCCCCTAGAACTTAGAACTACTTAAACCTAACTAACCTAAGGACTTCACACACTTCAATGTCCGAGGCGCGGTTCCAGACTGTAGCGCCTAGAACCGCTCGGCCACTCCGGCCTGCGGTGGCGTGGGGCAACCTCGGAATCTTCAATGGGAGCCCCCGATTATTATTGCTGACTACGTTTCTACGGAACAATCTACATACGTTTTGCGTGAATCATTTTCTTCGTTTCGCCACAGATGGCGCTGCAGTCGCACGAAAGAAAATGGATACATAATGGTAATTTACGAAACACTGCTCAATGGCCCTTTAATATCCAACCCCCATGCTGACATATAAATAATTTTTTTTATTTGAAAATTGCCGAATCGAAATCCTGATTGTACGACAATAAAATGAAAGTTATCACAGTCAAGAGGAGGCAGTATCATCAAAAGAAAAATCATCCCTTTGGGGTACATCCACCATATCTCTCTCAGCAACTGACTCACTCGCTCGCCCGAGCTCTACTCAGCATCACATCCTCTTGTGGCAAAAGCATACAGGGCGGTCCACTGATAGTGACCGGGCCAAATATCCCACGAAATAAGCGTTAAACTTGAAAATTACAAAGAATGAAACTTGTCTAGCTTGAAGGGGGAAACCAGATGGCGCTGCCATAGATTAAATGGATATCAACTGCGTTTTTTTTAATAGGTACCCCCATTTTTATTACATGTTAGTGTAGTGCGTGAAGACATATTAATGTTTTAGTTGGACCGCTTTTTTCTCTTTGTGATAGATGGCGCTGTAATAGTCACAAACATATGGCTCACAATTTTAGACGAACAGTTGGAAACAGGTAGGTTTTTTAAATTAAAATACAGAACGTAGGTACGTTTGAACATTTTATTTCGGTTGTTCCAGTGTGATAGAAGTACTTTTGTGAACCTACCATTTCTGAGAACGCATGCTGTTACAGCGTGATTACCTGTAAATACCACGTTAATGCAATAAATGCTCAAAATCATGTCCGTCAACCTCAATGCATTTGGCAGTACGTGTAACGACATTCCTCTCAATAGCGAGTAGTTCGCCTTCCGTAATGTTCGCACATGCATGGACAATGCGCTGACGCATGTTGTCAGGCGTTGTCGGTGGATCAACTTTCCCTATAGAAAGAAATCCGGGGACGTCATATCTGGTGAACGTGCGGGCCATGGTATGATGCTTCGATGACCAATCCACCTGTCAAGAAATATGCTATTCTGTACCGCTTCAACCGCACGCGAGCTATGCCGGACATCTATCATGTTTAGAGTACATCGCCATTCTGTCATGCAGTGAAACATCTTGTAGTAACATCAGTAGAACATTATGTTGGAACTCAGCATACATTGCACCATTTAGATTGCCATCGATTAAATGGGGGCCAATTATCCTTCCTCCCATAATGCCGCACCATACATTAACCCGCCAAGGCCGCTGATGTTCCACTTGTCGCAGCCATCGTTGATTTTCCGTTGTCCAATAGTGCATATTATGCCGGTTTACGTTAACGCTGTTGGTGAATGACGCTCCGTCGCTAAATAGAAGGCGTGCAAAAAGTCTGTCACCGTCCCGTAGTTTCTCTTGTGCCCACACGACGTTCAAAGTCGTCGCCATGCAATTCATGGTGCATAGCAATATGGGACAGGTGAAATCGATGTTGATGTAACATTCTCAATATCGACGTTTTTGAGATTCCCGATTCTCGCGCAATTTGTATGCTACTGATGTGAATATTAGCCGCGACAGCAGCTAAAACACCAACTAGGGCATCATCATTTGTTGCAGGTCGTGGTTGACGTTTCACATGTGGCTGAACACTTCCTGTTTTCTTAAATAACGTAACTATCCGGCGAACGGTCAGGACACTTGGATGATGTCGTCCAGGATACAGAGCAGCATACATAGCAAACGCCCGTTGGGCATTATGATCAGAATAGCCATACATCAACACGATATAGACCTTTTCCGCAATTGGTAAACGGTCTATTTTAACACGGGTAATGTATCACGAAGCAGATACCGTCCGCACTGGGGGAATGTTACGTGACACCACGTACTTACACGTTTGTGGCTATTACAGCGTCATCAATCACAAAGCAAAAATAGGTCCAACTAAAACATTCATATTTCTTTACGTACTACACGAATATGTAATAAAAATGGGGTTCCTATTTTTAAAAAAACGCAGTTGGTATCCGTTTGACCTATGGCAGCGCCATCTAGCGGGCCAACCATAGCGCCATCTGGTTTCCCCCTTCAAGCTAGACGAGTTTCGTTCTTTGTAGTTTTTTCGTTTGATGCTTATTTCGTGAGATATTTGGCCCGGTCTCTATCAATGGACTACCCTGCATAGCTTACTCATGTGTTGAGGCAAGGTGGTTTGGATGTGGCACTACAGACTATGTTGTTTTGAAACCGGGGTGGGCGCCATTGCAAGAAGCCCAAGACAGCAGCAGAATAATGTTTACTAGTGCTTCTTGTTCATTTTTTCTGTCGTGTGGGCGCAATATCTGTTGCAAATACTAAAAATTAGAGTTCACAAGAATAACAGTGTCAGGAAGACAATTTCGAACGTTTTTCTTGTTTTTAGATACGAATTTGGTCTTGTAATGCGACATAGTGACGTCACAGGGAAGTATCACCGTTGCGCACTATTATGTATGAATGCGGTGAACTTTAGGTCTAGTTAACATGGCGGACATCGGCTTCAAGTTTGTGACGTAGCCGTCCGGAGTCGCCGAGCGGTTCTAGGCGCTACAGTCTGGGCACGCGCGACCGCTACGGTCGCAGGTTCGAATCCCGCCTCGGGCATGGATGTGTGTGATGCCCTTAGTTAGGTTTAAGTAGTTCTAAGTTCTAGGGTACCGATGACCACAGCAGTTAAGTCCCATAATGCTCAGAGCCATTTGAACCATTTTTTTTTGTGACGTAACGCTACCTCCCCCTTTTTGGACCTCCATGTGTTTAGGCATGGAATGATGCTTATAGTGGCAAAGACAGTAAACAAACTGAAATTTCTCATAATAAGCTCGCTGTTTCATAACCATTTCTCAAAGCTTGTACACCTTTCAGAGATATTTTCGTCCTTCTTCAGGAGTCTCCAGTTCAGTTTCTTGAGACTCACTGTGACATTCCCCCACGGGTCAGACAAACATGTAATCATTCGTGCTGCTCTTCTCTGCATACTTTCAGGATCCCCTGTAAGTCGCATTTGGTACAGGTCTCTCTCACTTGTCCACTATTCTAGGATGGCTTGCACAAAACCCGCAACAATTCCGCATTACATCGGCGTGACCGGATACTTTAGTTCAGTTAGTGTATATTAGAATGCCCATTGGTGCCAACAAAACAGTAACTAAGAGGTTAGTAACTAGTGTTTCAGAGAGCCAGTGTTTCTTAATAAGCGTGGTAGGTAGTCCTTCCGGCATTTTCGGCCACAGAAAATGTGGTTTAGGTTCTCGTATTCGCCCAACGCCCGGCTAACTCGAAGAGTCTGGCCGCGGACTCGCTCGCTTTGTGGTGTGTGTGTGTGTGTGTGTGTGTGTGTGTGTGTAGCATACGCAAGGCGTTACTAACCCGGCGCAGCCCGGAGCTGCCTTGCAGCATCGGCCTGGCGACGCCCCTTGCTCCCACCACTTGGCCGCCCCATTATATTCACCGCTGACGTAATGCCTTTAATGGAGCACGCGCTGGCCGTGCACTATTGTGTCGGTGTCTGGGGCCCGGGCCAGCCTAGTCTAGCCTTGCAGCTTGCACTGCTGCCAGCCGGTAAACACTTTTGTTACCGCCAGAGGTCGACGGCGGCGCTGCGGTCGGCGCTTTGTAGGGATCGCGGTTATCGCATAAGTAACCAGATTTCGATGATATCTGTCTTTTTCCACGTGAGTTTAACCCTAGTGTTAAAACCGTTCAAAATAAACTGTTTCTGAAATAACATTTTCCGTTTGTTATTCACATCATTTCCTGTAACAAACTTAGAAATCGAATTAGGAATGAAAACTTTTGACTCCCTCGGTTCAAAATATATAGAATCAAAATATTAAATTAGATAGTCAAATAGTTAGTCCGCCGTTCGCTGCTTTTCTCGAAAAGTGATACGTGGTAGAATACTACAAAAAAAAAGGAAAAAAAAAACACCAGTACTTTTCTGTTGATTGCAATTTTTTGAAACTTTGCTCAAAAATTGTGCTGAAACCGAGGATCCTACTGGAGAACTATTTTTCGTGTGAATTTGTCCGTTTTCAAGGTATAGAAGCAAAAATTAGTCCAAACACTAGTCTTGCCTAATCTTTATTACTGTAATGTAGTTCAACACGGCACAAATAGTGAAAATTCTAGATGCCTCAAGCTAGTGATGAATGCTTGCGTTAGATACGTGTGCAATATTCGGTTGTATGATCATATCAGTCCTTCATACTCCCAGCTAGGTTGGATACGCCCACATAAGGCACGCGATCTCCACACGATGTGCTTACTTCATCGATTTCTTAGCCACTGGTGCCCCCAATACTTATCTTCTCACATTAAACACCTATCATCATTCCACAATCGCAATACCAGATCGGATACGTCTAGCATCTTGGCTGTACCTTTACATAACACAAAATCTATCTCCGTGTCATTCTCCATCTCAGCCATACGACTATGGAACGCACTCCCCTGTGATCTGCGTCTTATCCAGAACCACTCAACATTCAAGAGGGAACTCAAAACTTACATATTAGGGACGGTATAGCCACCATTGTTGTTCCCCTCTCATCTCTTTCTTTCTCCTCTCCATCACAGCTTCTAATTTTACCATTCTATTTCTCTTCCTCTAACCTATCTACCTCTTATATATCTCTTTCACCCCATTCTATTGTCTTATGTCTCTGCTCGATGAGAATAACTCACAAGCTGCGAGAACATAACGAGAAAATTCCCAACCAACAATAGGACTGACATTCACAAAAGAAAAGTATGTTTACTTTCATATACATAGTCATTATTGTTATTGTTATTATGACTATTATTATTATTATTATTATCATTATTATTCTTGATTGTTATAATTATTTTTTGACTGTTATAATTATCATTGTACTACAGTTATAATCTAATTTTTTCCTTTAACATCAATACTGTATAATACGTTATATGTCCTTAATTTTCTGTAGAAACTGTAACTCGTTCAATCTGAGTATGCCTGGTTAGGTGTAAGACAGGGCCTGAAGACCCTAATCTTGCCAGGTAAAATAAATGCATAAATAAATAAAAATCAATGAACATACTTATAATTTGCCAATTACGACAGGAACCAAGTTCTCAGTCTTCTTAATTGCAGAGTTTCCTTCCAGACATTATCTTCCGTCAAAATAAACTTCTTCATTAAACAAAATTGACAACTTTCAATGACTTCGGTCATTTCAGCTACCTCCATCAGTAAATAACATCTGTGGTTAAATTTTAATATTTCCCATGCAAACTCACTTCTTCAAAATGATATTTTTTTTGGAAATCATTTCGTGGCAGTTTTTACAGAATAATGTTAAACTGCAGAACAACAAGATCTTTATGACTGTATCGGTTTGGACTTTATTGCATTCCACTGTCCTTGGACCTTTATGAAAGAGAACTTTAGCCTTACGGCCTGGAATTGCGAACTTCAATAAATCTGTGTAAAATTCTTCCTTTTAATGTGATTTGAAATAGACTGGTCCGGAACCACGCTACTGCTACGGTCGCACGTTCGAATCCTGCCCCTGGCATGGATGTGCATGATGTCATTAATTAGGTTCAAGTAGTTCTTTAAGTCTAGGGGACTGATGACATCAGATGTTAAGTCCCATAGTGCTCAGAGCCATTTGAACCATTTGAAATAAGCTGTCAACTTTTATGAGCCAAAAACTTTTTAATGCCAGTGTTTTTTGTGAATTTCGTGAAATTTTGCCATTATCAAAGAATTTTCTATTATCCTACTTCACTCTTTTTTCGAGAATAGCACTGCATGGTATCCACATAAATCTTTACGGTGAATCTCCTTATGCCTGCACATAGTTAATGTCTCGCGCTTACACGTTAACACTGAGCGGTGTTATGGGTTCTCCGCTTCATTGATAAAAAACCGAACAAGTTGTGCATTGGCTGTGCACTACGGTATAAAACTGAAAAGGTCCATCGAAAGACGGACACCTGAAACTCTGTGTTTGGGATGTCTTAATTAAGACTCATAGCGAACATTTCGCCTCTTCACGATTTGAATGCATATTGGGACTGGGTTCCTTGCCTTTCAGGACGTAAGTAATAATTATCCAGAATAGGCGAAATAAGTCCCGAGAAAGTCTGAACATTTCCGTTGGATCACGGACTCTTTTTCATGGCGGCATAGAGTCGTAAACTATAACAAAATCTAATTGCAAATTGAACAAGTGAACTGTGTAATTTATTGTGTACATATGTAACAACAGTGAGCATCTTGGGTTACAACAGCGGCATATAGGCGTGTTATCCTGTAGCGAAACACCAGCTGGAATGCTGCTCATGAATGGCAGCACAACAGGTCAAATCACCAGACTGACATACGAATGTACAGTCAGCGTGCGTGGGATAGCTACGGGAGTGCACCTAGTATCGTACAGAATCGCACCGCAGACCGTAACTCCAGGTGTAAGTCCAGTGTGTCCAGCACGCACATAGGTTAGTTGCAGGCCTTCAAATGGCCCTCTCTTATCCAACACACAGCCATCACTAGCACCGAGGCAGAAGCAGCTTTCATCAGAAAACACGACGGACCTTCAATCTCCCATCCAGCGAGCTCTCGCATGACACCATTGAAGTCTCAAATGGTGGTTACTTGGGGTCTGTGGAATACATCTACAGGGCGACTGGCTCGGAGCTGACTGGGTAATAGATTTGTAACACTTCGTTTCACAGCAGTAGTAGCTGCTACTCAAATTGGTGCTGCACGATGCGTCACAGAGCCATAAAGTGAGTCCAAAAAGTATTCCTCTAGGTATATGTCACGTGAATGGAAGGGAATATAAAATTTTAACATCGAGTCATATACAAAGAACTTTGGTAAATCATATATATTGAGGGACAAGGAAATAAATAGGGCGACATCCCTAGCGATAACAAATTTAACAGAGTTGAGAATTTATTCAAGGGCTACTCCAAAAAGAACTCGCACACTTTTTTTTAATTTACAATCTGAAAATATGATTTCAATTACAAAAATTAATATTTAGTGGAGTTTCCCTTTGCAGCTATTACTGCTTGTAGTCGTCTGGTCATCACTTGACCAAGTTTGCCGTCAGAGAGGCTGGAATTTTGTCCCATTCCTCCTGAAGTACTTCTTTTAGGTCTCTCTTGTCTTCTCCTGATGATATCTTCCAGTACTTTCTGGAGGTGTTCAATAGGGTTAATGTCTGGGCTCTGAGGAGGGGTGTTAAGTTGTTTTGAGGTATTAGACAGGAGCCACAGCCTTGTATTTAGAGACGTATGCTTTGGGTCGTGTAAATTCCTTACAGGCCTAGTTTTTCGGCGCTAAGATTCAGATTGTCCCTTAAAATGTTGATATGTTGTTGTTGTGGTCTTCAGTCCTGAGACTGGTTCGATGCAGCTCTACATGCTACTCTATCCTGTGCAAGCCTCTTCATCTCCCAGTACCTACTGCAACCTACATCCTTCTGAATCTGCTTAGTGTATTCATCTCTTGGTCTCCCTCTACGATTTTTACCCTCCACGCTGCCCTCCAATACTAAATTGGTGATCCCTTGATGCCTAAGAACATGTCCTACCAACCGATCCCTTATTCTAGTCAAGTTGTGCCACAAGCTCCTCTTCTCCCCAATTCTATTCAATAACACCTCATTAGTTATGTGATCTACCCATATAATCTTCACCATTCTTCTATAACACGACATTTCGAAAGCTTCAATTCTCTCCTTGTCTAAACTATTTATCGCCCACGTTTCACTTCCATACATGGCTACATTCCATACAAATACTTTCAGAAACGACTTCCTGACATTTAAATCTATACTCCATGTTAACAAATTTCTCTTCTTCAGAAACGCTTTCCTTCCCATTGCCAGTCTACATTTTATATCCTCTCTACTTCGACCATCATCAGTTATTTTGCTCCCCAAATAGCATAACTCATTTACTACTTTAAGTGTCTCATTTCCTAATCTGATTCCCTCAGCATCACCTGACTTAATATGACTACATTCCATTATCCTCGTTTTGCTTTTGTTGATGTTCATCTTGTATCCTCCTTTCAAGACACTGTCCATTCCGTTCAACTGCTCTTCCAAGACCTTTGCTGTCTCTGACAGAATTACAATGTCATCGGCGAACCTCAACGTTTTTATTCCTTCTCCATGGCTTTTAATACCTACTCCGAATTTTTCTTTTGTTTCCTTCACTGCTTGCTGAATATACAGATTGAACAACATCGGGTATAGACTACAGCCCTGTCTCACTCCCTTCCCAACCACTGCTTCCCTTTCATGTCTCTCGACTCTAATAACTGCCATCTAGTTTCTCTACAAATTGTAAATAGAATTTCGCTCTCTGTATTTTACCCCTGCAACCTTCAGAATTTGAAAGAGAGTATTCCAGTCAACATTGTCAAAAGCTTTCTCTAAGTCTACAAATGCTAGAAACGTAGGTTTGCCTTTTCTTAATCTTTCTTCTAAGATAAGTCGTAGGGTAGTATTGCCTCACGTGTTCCAACATTTCTACGGAATCCAAACTGATCTTCCCCGAGGTCGGTTTCTATCAGTTTTTCCATTCGTCTGTAAAGAATTCGCGTTAGTATTTTGCAGCTGTGACTTATTAAACTGATAGTGCGGTAATTTTCACATCTGTCAACACCTGCTTTCTTTGGGATTGGAATTATTATATTCTTTTTGAAGTCTGAGGGTATTTCGCCTGTCTCATACATCTTGCTCACTAGATGGTAGAGTTTTGTCAGGACTGGCTCTTCCAAGGCTGTCAGCAGTTCTAATGGAATGTTGTCTACTCCGGGGGCCTTGTTTCGATTCAGGTCTTTCCGTGCTCTGTCAAATTCTTCACGCAGTGTCGTATCTCCCATTTCATCTTCATCTACATTCTTTTCCGTTGCAATATATTGTCCTCAAGTACGTCGCCCTTGTATAGACCCTCTATATATTCCTTCCACCTTTCTGCTTTCCCTTCTTTGCTTAGAACTGGGTTTCCATCAAAGCTCTTGATATTCATCAAGTGGTTCTCCTTTCTCCAAAGGTCTCTTTAATTTTCCTGTAAGCATTATCTATCTTACCCCTAGTGAGATAAGCCCCTGCATCCTTACATTTGTCCCCTAGCCATCCCTGCTTAGCCATTTTGCACTTCCTGTCGACCTCATTTTTGAGACGTTTGTATTCCATTTTGCCTGCTCCCTTTACTGAATTTTTATATTTTCTCCTTTCATTAATCAAATTCAATATAGTCTTCTGTTATCCAAGGGTTTCTACTAGCCCTCGTCTTTTCACCTACTTGATCCTCTGCTGCCTTCACTACTTCTCCCTCAAAGCTACCCATTCTTCTTCTACTGTATTTCTTTCCCGAATTACTGTCAATTGTTCCCTTATGCTCTCCGTGAAACTCTGTACAACCTCTGGGTCTTTCAGTTTATCCAGGTCCCATCTCCTTAAATTCCCATCTTTTTTGCAGTTTCTTCAGTTTTAATCTACAGTTCATAACCAATAGATTGTGGTCAGAGTCCACATCTATCCCTGGAAATGTCATAAATTTTAAAACGTGGTTCCTAAATCTCTGTCTTACCATATGTAATCTATCTGATACCTTTTAGCATCTCCAGGGTTCTTCCACGTATACAACCTTCCTTCATGATTCTTGAACCAAGTGTTAGCTATGATTAAGTTATGCTCTGTGCAAAATGCTACCAGAAGGCTTCCTCTTTCATTTCTTTCCCCCAGTCCATATTCACCTACTACGTTTCCTTCTCTCCCTTTTCCTACTCTCGAATTCCAGTCACCCGTGACTATTAAATTTTGGTCTCCCTTCATTACCTGAATAATTTCTTTTACCTCATCATACATTTCATCAATTTCTTCATCATCTGCAGAGCTAGTTGGCATATAAACTTGTACTACTGTAGTAGGCGCGGGCTTCGTATCTATCTTGGCCACAATAATGCGTTCACTATGCTGTTTGTAGTAGCTTACACGTACTCTTTTTTTTTTTCATTATTAAACCTACACCGGCATTACCCTTATTTGATTTTTTATTTAAAACCCTGAATTCACCTGACCAAAAGTCTTGTTCTTCCTACCACCGAACTTCACTAATTCCCAATATATCTAACTTTAACCTATCCATTTCCCTTATTAAATTTTCTAACCTACCTGCCCGATTAAGGGATCTGACATTCCACGCTCCGATCCGTAGAACGCCAGTTTTCTTTCTCCTGATAACGGTGTCCTCTTGAGTAGTCCCCGCCCGGAGATCCGAATAGGGGACTATTTTTACCTCCGGAATATTGTACCCAAGAGGACGCCATCATCATTTAATCATACAGTAAAGCTGCATGCCCTCGGGAAAAATTACGGCTGTAGTTTCCCCTTGCTTTCAGCCGTTCGCAGTACTAGAACAGCAAGGCCATTTTGGTTAGTGTTACAAGGCCAGATCAGTCAATCATCCAGACTGTTGCCCTGCAACTACTGAAAAGGCTGCTGCCCCTCTTCAGGTACCACACGTTTGTCTGGCTTCTCCGTTGTGGTTGCACCTACGGTACGGCTATCTGTATCGTTGAGGCACGCAAGCCTCCCCACCAACGGCAAGGTCCATGGTTCATGGGGGGAACGTTGATATACATTCGGTGATCCATTGTACCTTCTGTGAAATGTAATTTTCCAACACCTGCAGCAGTCACACAGCCCCACACCATCAGGGAGCGACCAGTGTGTTTAACCGTTGGTACAAGATTGCGGGTTCGAATCCTGCCTCGGGCATGGATGTGTATTATGTCCTTACGTTAGTTAGGTTTAAGTAGTTCTAAGTTCTAGGGGACTGATGACCTCCGATGTTAAGTCCCGTAGTGCTCAGAGCCATTTTTGAACAAGATTGCATGCATTATCTTCGCATTCTTCTTACGCCACACCATTCGCCTGCAATCCGACTGAATAAGTTATATTTATTCTCATCATAAAATATTACTTTATTCGAGGAGTCTTCCTTTTTGAACCTATGTTCCATCGCGAAATGAAGACGTTTCTTTCGATTCTGTTCACTGTGAGGGCGTCCGGTACGCGGTTGGTTTCTTAATGATTTTGTTGCGGAAAATCTATGTATTATCGACTGAACCGTCGATCTAGGTCTACCGACTATTTTAGCAATCTCTTAAGAAGATTTGCACTCATTATGTAAGCGCATTATAAGTTTCCTTTCACGCAGCGTCGTCTCTCTACCGTTACGGCCCATACCGCTAACTGCACTGGTATCGGCGCCGTTCAGAACCACAACAGGCGATAGAGTGGCGACGCGCACGGTTTACCCTAGTGTGTGCCCTGTGCCAGTGTTATACACTCCTGGAAATGGAAAAAAGAACACATTGACACCGGTGTGTCAGACCCACCATACTTGCTCCGGACACTGCGAGAGGGCTGTACAAGCAATGATCACACGCACGGCACAGCGGACACACCAGGAACCGCGATGTTGGCCGTCGAATGGCGCTAGCTGCGCAGCATTTGTGCACCGCCGCCGTCAGTGTCAGCCAGTTTGTATGGCATACGGAGCTCCATCGCAGTCTTTAACACTGGTAGCATGCCGCGACAGCGTGAACGTGAACCGTATGTGCAGTTGACGGACTTTGAGCGAGGGCGTATAGTGGGCATGCGGGAGGCCGGGTGAACGTACCGCCGAATTGCTCAACACGTGGGGCGTGAGATCTCCACAGTACATCGATGTTGTCGCCAGTGGTCGACGGAAGGTGCACGTGCCCGTCGACCTGGGACCGGACCGCAGCGACGCACGGATGCACGCCAAGACCGTAGGATCCTACGCAGTGCCGTAGGGGACCGCACCGCCACTTCCCAGCCAATTAGGGACACTGTTGCTCCTGGGGTATCGGCGAGGACAATTCGCAACCGTCTCCATGAAGCTGGGCTACGGTCCCGCACACCGTTAGGCCGTCTTCCGCTCACGCCCCAACATCGTGCAGCCCGCCTCCAGTGGTGTCGCGACAGGTGTGAATGGAGGGACGAATGGAGACGTGTCGTCTTCAGCGATGAGAGTCGCTTCTGCCTTGGTGCCAATGATGTATGCGTGTTTGGCGCCGTGCAGGTGAGCGCCACAATCAGGACTGCATACGACCGAGGCACACAGGGCCAACACCCGGCTTCATGGTGTGGGGTGCGATCTCCTACACTAGCCGTACACGTCTGGTGATCGTCGAGGGGACACTGAATAGTGCACGGTACATCCAAACCGTCATCGAACCCATCGTTCTACCATTCCTAGACCGGCAAGGGAACTTGCTGTTCCAACAGGACAATGCACGTCCGCATGTATCCCGCGCCACCCAACGTGCTCTAGAAGGTGTAAGTCAACTACCCTGGCCAGCAAGATCTCCGGATCTGTCCCCCATTGAGCATGTTTGGGACTGGATGAAGCGTCGTCTCACGCGGTCTGCACGTCCAGCACGAACGCTGGTCCAACTGAGGCACCAGGTGGAAATGGCATGGCAAGCCGTTCCACAGGACTACATCCAGCATCTGTACGATCGTCTCCATGGGAGAATAGCAGCCTGCATTGCTGCGAAAGGTGGATATACACTGTACTAGTGCCGACATTGTGCATGCTCTGTTGCCTGTGTCTATGTGCCTGTGGTTCTGTCAGTGTGATCATGTGATGTATCTGACCCCAGGAATGTGTCAATAACGTTTCCCCTTCCTGGGACAATAAATTCACGGTGTTCTTATTTCAATTTCCAGGAGTGTAGATTGATCACTGCACGCAGAATTTCGGCATCTTCAGATGGTGGACGAATACTTTATGAACTAGCTCTTGTATTACATTTCCTATTTTGTTAACCTCGCTGTCGAATTGGATGTATTTCTTTCCTTGCTTTTCAACAAAAATGACGTACCGAGGTACTTCTTATATGACTGGCTCTTTAGATTTTTTTACATCTTTTTTTCACGTTGCAAAGACTTTGTTTTCTAAAAGATATGCAGCTAGACGAATACTTTTTGGACTTATTGTATGCCGAATGCGACTGTCTTCCCCCTCTGTAATGCTACGTGGCCGTCCTGAATCCGGTCTTCTTGTGGCTCTACATTCTCGTGACCGCCGCTGCGAATAATCGTGTACAGTGGCTACATTCCTGCCAAGACTTTTTTTACAGTATCGCAGAAGTGTCATCCAGCCTCTCGTAGCCCTATTACATGATCTCGTTCAAACTCAGTAATGATGATAATGGCGACTTTGTCTCCTTAAAGGCATTGTTCACTAACGTCAATTCACCCTGTCCAGTCGCAAAGGTAACTAGCGCTCACGACCGTTACAGTTTGAATTCAAAGCAAGCCTGATTTGCATCCTCATAGTGGCGTTACTCTTATGCGACAGTAGTAGTAGTAGTAGTAGTAGTAGAGGGGTTTTGGGCGTCCGACAGCAAGGTCTTCAGCGCCCGTTGAGTAACTTAGTGAGACGGGTGTCAAGAAAAATCCCAGAACAGGAATATAAAACACAACAGAAAACATGGGTAACAATCGTTGAAAAACATGTGCTCACCCACACCAAAGCGTGGGATGAAGCAGAGCGTCAGCAGTAAAACATGGACAACACAGGAAGAAAATGATAGAGGAAACTAAAACAATGTAGCAGATGGAAGTGGCTGGCTGACCGCAAGGAAAAAAGGGGAGGAGTCAGCCACTGTGCAATACACCAAAACCTACAGCCCAAAATTTTAGGCCAGAGACCAGACACATCACAAAACTTAAAAACCCTAGACACACACGTCTCATCATTAGCTAAAACAGAAGGCAGATCCCCATCAACTTGTGCTTCTGCCCGTGCATCACGGTATAAAATGCAGTCTGTTAAAATGTGCCGGACAGAGACGTGCACACCACAAGCATCACATAACGGTGGATCCTCCCGCCGTAATAAAAAGCTATGTGTGAGAGGACAGTGCCCGATCCGAAGACGTGTGAGGGCCACCTCCTCCCGGCTGAGCAACCGGCAGGAGGAACGCCACGGCCGAGTGGTTGACTTTATCAACCGCAGTTTATTGGCCGTCACCGCCAGCCATTCGTCCTCCCACAACTCCATGCACTTCCTGTGGAGTGCAGCAATGACTGACTGCAAGGGAATAGGACACTGGACCACATCCTGCTTTCTTCAGGCCTCCTTGGCAGCCCGATCGGCCTGTTCATTGCCCCCCTCTTATGCGACAGTCGCGAAATCTGTGAGGACATCTTTCAGATTTAGAAACAAGCCTACCAACTATCGTTTATGTCCCAAATCCTTGGTGTCGCCATTTTTTCTGTCAGTGTATATACACTTTTTACCTTTGCCTTAAAGTGAGATCATTTCGATTCTCTTTTTCTGCCTGCTACCGACCTCGCATGACCAAGTGGTTTAAGAGGGTATCTATTCTCAATGGCAAGCTTAATACAAGACCATAGTATCCTGAAGAGATGATTGCACGGGTGTTTCGATCGCATGTGAGATTTGCTACACTTTGTGTATCATTTTTAAAGGCAAAAAAAAAGGGATTTCTTTAAGTTTCTGCCGTATTCGATGGCATTGCCGAATCTGTTCAATAGATTATGATATGATATTATCGGGAAATGGCTTCCTATCAAGCCAAGGAGGAAGTATACAGTAAAACGGCGAATTTTGAACTATGGCATACAGTAAAATAGCGCTACACATAAAAATATGTTTAGGGACGAAATTCTTTCGTTCTTACTTCACAGAATCTTAATCTGTATTAATTAATACGAGTATATGACTTATACTGCCACACACAAATCTTGCTTTGCAAATAAACATTTCTCTAAATGCGGCTCCATTCAACAGATCCACTTGTAGCACACATGCACACAACCGAAGATACTTGCGTCCTAAATATATGACCAAACTCTCACATAAATTTTCGTACAATATGCCTTTGTTACGGTGTCTTGATTTTAATCATCACACAACGCTCCTTAGTATGATAACTGTATTGGAGCTTTGTAGGACTTACCTATCAAAAGTACTTTTTCCTGCTTCGATGAATTTCGACTTGCAATTTATAGCACGCTACAGTTCAACACAATACGTGAAATATTTAGTCACTTGTTCCATAGATCGTATTCGTCACAAACGTTATGACAAATTCATATAGTGTATGAAAAAATATTTATACAGCTACGTGCTGACCATTTACATGCTTTTTCTTTGAAGATAGTAAGCTCCATTCAAGATCTGTCTACGGTGTAGAAGAAGTTGGCATGAAGACGCATCTTTACATTTGAAAACACTTCTATGTCAGACAAGTCTATGTTTACCTTGTCATAGTTTTATAGCTGCATATTTTCTGTGTCTTTCTTTGCTAAACTTAGATTTATTAAGTAAATAAATGTAGTGTGAATCTTTGCAGCTCCTCAAAGAGCTGCTTGCAAGATGTACCCATGTGAAATGAATCTCAAACATGGAGGTACAAAAAGAAGAGTTGTTGCGTCACAAACTGAGCTGACGTCCGCCATCTGATGTAACCCAAAATATTAAATTTGTACATGGCTGACGTTTGCAGCAACCGTACACACATTTGAAAAATATGTAAAAATTTGCCAACCGGTTGCATAGGTTTTCTGTATACCTTGACCAGGTTTCGTCACCTCTAAGGGTGACTTCATCAGAAGGTAAGTTAATTACATGAACATAATGTTAAAGGTGTTTTAATGTTTGACTTTTTGAAGAACATTGTCTTATACTTTAATGTTTGACTTGAGCAACTCAGCTCTTAAATCACTGTACATCTTTGACGATGTGTTCTTCATGTAATTAACTTACCTTCTGATGAAGTCACCCTTAGAGGTGACGAAACCTGGTCAAGGTATACAGAAAACCTATGCAATCGGCTGGCAGATTTTTACCTTTTTTCCAAAATATTAAGTTCACCTCATTTATACCTCCATAATTCAACGTGGTAGTACTTCCCGTGATTTCACGGAACAGTTGGGGATATCTATCAACTTTTGTTGTCGTATTGCAAATAGCGTCTGGTGCTTTAATTGTGTGGAGGCAGCTATTTCATCAAAAATGGCAGCTCATGTGGTTTTCATCTCAATAATCGTTCACTTTGTTGACATGCGAAATATAAGGTCGCGCGGCTTGCTTCTTTCCTCATTGGACACATTTATGGACTACAAAGAACACACAGGTAAGTTTTTCTGCAAACGTGAACACTAAAAATGTTGTGCATACGAGTTGAAAGCTGAAAATGTGACAAGAAGCAGTACCAATAAAAAAATAAGCATCGGTTTCAGAATTCCAGCTTCATTTGCTATCGACACAAATATGGTGTAAGTTGAATAAAATACATTACGAAAGCATTCTTTTCACATCACATCCTCGTCTTCTTGGTTAATCCAAATATATCAACAAAAACAAGTTGCATTAACGAGGCCAAATATTTAGTATTACAACAGGGAATACGCATTCAAGAACAGAAAATGTCTGAAATTGCCTTCCTTACACTATATTATTTATTTAAGTACTGTTACTTTTAGTATTTAAAACAATTATTGCTTGCACACGACAGAAATAATGAACAAAAAGCTATCGTAGACAGAAGTTTGCTAAAGTTTCGGGCTATTTAAAATGCCAACAGGCGACACCGGGACACGGAGGTAAAAAAAAGAAGGGAGTTCTCATTACGTCGCAAACTTGAAACCGACGTACGCCATCTTAAAGTAGCCCAAAACATCAGTTTCATAGCATTCATACCTCCATAGTTCACCGCGGTGATGCCTCCCCAAAGGAATCATTTCATACATAAGTGAATCCGTTCAAAGAATATTTTCTGTTGTATACATAAATTATTGTTGCAGTGTTTACTTTCCTTGTATTGGTTTTATTTCTGTCATTTGACCTGAGATTTGCGTTACTTTCAACACTCCGGCATCCGAGTCACACTGCATCAACAGTCTCTTCCCCTCTGAACACATGGCTGCGTAACCGCGCTGATTGTTGGGACAGCATCTCATGCCCTAAATTCCTCCGGCCAATAATTATTGTTCACACTGTCACCTCGTTTAAAAAAGATTACGGGTAGAACAGCCGAAGAAAGCGCGCGCGTTCGTGCGTGCCCCTGCAGGGCTGTGTGCGCGGAGAGATCTCTTATGAACAGCACGTTGCAAGGCATCCCAGATATTCTCAATAATGTTCACGTCAGCGGAAGTGTTAAAACTCAGAAGACTGTTCTTGGAGCCACTCTGTAGCAATTCTAGAGCTGTGGAGTGCCACATTGTCCTGCTAGAATTGCACAAGTCCGCCAGAGTGCACAATGGACATGAATGGATGCAGATGATCAGACAGGATGCTTCCGTACGTGTCACTTGTCAGAGCCGTATCTAGACGTATCAGGGCTCCCATATCATTCCACTGCACCATTAGGGAGCCTCCACCGGCTTGAACAGTTTCCTGCTGACATCTGCTCGATACAATTTGAAACGAGACTCGTCCGACTAGATGACACATTTCCAGTCATCAACAATCTGATGTGTTGACGGGCCCAGGCGAACCGTAAAGCTTTGTGTCGTGCAGTCATCCGAGGTACACAACTGAGCCCTCGGCTCCAAAGCCCATAACGATGATGTTTCGTTGAATGGATCGCACGCTGAAACTTGTTGATTGGCCAACACTGAAATCTGCAGCAGTTTGCGGAAGCGTCCCACTTCTATCACAATGAACGATTATCTTCAGCTGGATCTTTCTCCGGCCGCTGAGATGTCTGAGGTTTGATGTTTTATCGGATTCCTGATATTCACGGTACATTCGTGAAATGATCGTAGGGGAAAATCGACATTTCATCGCTACCTCGGAGATGCTGTGTCCCATCGCTTGTGCGCCGACTATAACACCACGTTCAAACTCACTCAATTCTTAATAACCTGCCATTGAAGCAGCAGTAACCGATCTAACAATTGCGACAGACACTTGTTGTCTTATATAGGCGTTGCCGAACGCAGCGCCCTGTTTTGCCTGTTACATGTATCTCTATTTGAATACGCATGCCTATACCAGTTTCTTTGGCGCTTCCGTGTACAATGCCTTACAGACAGCAAAGTAAAATTTGAAACTAAACTAAAACGTTTCTACTTCACAACTTCCCCTAGTCCGCAGAAAATGGTCTGCTACTGCAATGTGTGAATCGTGATGGGTAGGAATTACGAACACCTGTCCGTCTTTAATTAAAAAAACTTAAATTATCACCATGGATAATCGTTACAAAAAAAACTTGTGTCAGTACGTAATGACTCGTTCCCCCATATTACAATTTATCGTGCCAATAATACATGTAATGTGGAACTAAGTAAGTAACTGACTATTGGTATATCACAAAGTATGGTATGTACTTATGTACTTCGAAAATCTCGGAATGAAATTCAAACGTAAAACCAAGCAGATGATCAGACGTATTTGAATTTGGCTGTTTTGTTATTCCTGAAAAACTGACAGTTACTGGCGAGAAACATTATGTGAAAAGAAGCAAATAGGCTATTGCTGGAGAGGTAGGCCTTCATTTTACACAGGTTAGGCTATCATTACCAAAAAAATTACTTACGTACCTGTTAAACCAGAATACCCATTTTACCGAGTCGTAAGCATCTGAGACCATTTCCTTAATCACATTTACAGTATTCCACAACGCTGTAAAATGTTTAAAAAAGTATTTATTTTTATTTTTTCCGTGTAAATTGCTGTTATTGGCCGCAAAGTAAATGACGCGTCATAGGTAAGGTCTCAAAGTGGAACAATGTGTGAACTACAGTGAGACTAATGTACTGACAGTCTAATAAAACAAGAAGTCTTTCTGCTTGGAGGTACACATCCATGCAGTTCTGTTTCTTTGACATTTCAATACTAGTTCACTTTATTGACGTACGCAAAATGCGTAACGCAATTCTCAATTGTGTACGTCGCAGCAAAACAGCCGAACGTTTTATTACTGTTGTGGCGAAACAAGAGCTGTATCATTTGAGAGATAAAGTGGCGAGCGAGTCTGCCGGCACTTGTTCCAGTTCACTGATGCTAGCGCCACGTCATCACAAAGTGTGTGTAGCATACAAGTATTGCACCATAATTTCAGAATGAAATTAAAAATTAAAGCTGCTTTTCCAAACTTCGAAAACATATGCTTCAGTATATTAATGTTTAAATTGTCAAATCTCAGAGTAATCACATGAATATCTTTCCCTAAGTACATCGTTTTTAGAAAAAAATAATAAAGCTAGAAAGCCAAAAATTGGTCAGATCGTGCAAATGTATGTCAGAATTCACTGTTACAAGTTTCAACTGGAACGTAACACAATTTTGGTCAGAATCCACGTTTTCGAGAAAAATGCCATACGCTACTTAATGAAGCTATAAATCCATGCTTCATGCGAAACTTCAGTTCGATATAAAAACTTTATGTATTTGACCGTATAGAGCTACCTCTAACAGTTTTCGGTTAATTTAAATTTGGAACAAAAACGTCCTTATTTGCAGTGGATTGAGTATCAGTTCTCTTAATGCTAGAAAGTTTTGATTACAGCACGTGATTACACCCACTATATAATGGAGCTATAATAAGTTTTAAGACTGATGTAAGTAACTATCAATAGAAGGTCCCAAAGTTGTAGTTGAGCGGTCATGTTCTACTGTCAGTTACGTTCAAAAAATTCTAGACAGCAAAGTTTAAATGCAGGCGAGCTAAAACTTTTTTGTGATGGAAACCTACTTAACTACGTTCACAGAAAATTCACGAACGTTCTAAATTAATAAACAGCATTGTCATAAAATATTTGTGAACGACAAAGTGGTAACTAGAGTCTACTACCTGCGCATTGAGCGGATGGCAGCAGGTGTGTTCCATCGTACATTCTCGCACATAATTCATCTTACGTAAAAGGAAACTTACTTGGAAAGTAACGCTTTTCAAACAACCATTTTCCCGTGACCTGTTAGAAATAGGTTCGTTTCTGTAGTTGCCAGAGAGCGCCAGAAACAGGCGCCAACGCGCTTGCGCAGCTACGATCCAGGACGCCCGTATGTTCGAAGGTGTAAAACACTAAAATATCTTACATTGTGTCAAAAGAAACAAGACATCAGGGGATATTCCAAGAAGATCGGAATTTCGTGAACCATACTACAATGCGTAATTCGGCTTAAAGTACACATTCGTATGTCCAGATTCGGAAGTAAATTTGCTTGAGTACCGGTACCGTAGTTTGATTCTTTATTATGGCATAATGCCATACGTGCTAGAAGATGAAAACATGCACTTTTGAAATGCAGCGAACAGTTGAAATTAGCTCATAGTATGGAATTAAACACTTCGTTTCAAATAAATTGACTGCCCCAGCGGAAAAGATTAATAAAAGCCAAATTTCTTTGGCAAACCGACAAAAATAACTTCATTGTTCTGCAAGGCGATTAATGCCTGACTGTCAGGAAGGTGGAGATAAAACCTGAAACTAACAACATATTTTAGCCTTCCGTAATTACACGAACGTATTTTAATTCATTCGATAGCTCACGGCCATAGATATCCGTTTTGTTTTCGTGTGATGTGAGAGCAATAAATGATGTGGAGACTCCCCACTAGAACTCAGACTGCTCTGTTAATCAGCCCCGGATCTCCGATATTTCCGAACCGGGGCAATATTAGATAGTGGCGCCCAACCACACGTCTGTAACGAGAAGCGGGAAAAGGTACGTCTCACCCAACTGCACACGCACAAGGGTCGGACCGCAACTGCTCAAAGGAATCTAAGGTAAACAGTTGTGACGTCACGCTCATCGAAGACACTTTGTTGTTAGGAAGCATTGCATAGTCTTCCCAAAGCCTTTGACACACTTTGCAGTTGGCAAACGCTTGTGTGAGCACTGTGTTTTATTGTTGTATATGGCGTATTTATTTTGCGACTTGAGTTTTATTTTCGTTTTTTTTTTTTCCTCCCGTTCATGTTTTATTGCTGCAGCATTATACTGCAGAAGCGGGATACAGTGATATCCTTTGTTTGAGTATTGGTTCTTACCCGTCAAAATCACAAAAATTTAACTGAAAACTAAAACAGTGAAAAATTCCCGCAATTCCGAAATATTCCCGGGTTTAACCCGATTTTCTCCCGAATGAAAAAATTCCCGGCTTTTTCCCGGATCTCCCGGGTCGTATACATCCTGATGAAGTCCAAGAACACTTTCAATTCATTCCACAAAAACCAAACATTGTCCAGATATACATATGCCATTTTGAAGAGAAACCCTGGAAGTTTTTTTCATGTATACCGCCACAGCGTAGTTTGGTAATTTGCCGATAGCCGGCGCTAGTCGCAAACACGGAGCTGCCGCATGGATGGATCGGCCGTGCTGCAGAAGGGGACAGCTGCTTCTTGAAATGGCCACCCCGATCGAAGCGACTGCCACACTCTACGATGGCATGCTGGGACGGCTATGGCAAGAATTCGATTGCCATATTGACGTCTGCCGGATAACTCATGGTCCGCATGTCTAATGTTTGTATTAAAAAAAAAAACTGTCAGATTCTCTTCAAAATGCAGTGTGTATGACGTCTGTACAATGTTTAGTTCTTGTTATTAATTGAAAGTGTTCTCTGACTTTATGTACGCCCTGTATAAGTGCTGCCTGATAGGCAGTGATTTCACTTCGCAACCAGGCACCGTACGATTCGCTTCAGTCAAATGCCGGCTAACGCGCTGCCTCGGATGACGTCACAGCCGAACTGCAACTAAACTCATGTTTCCAGTACGAATAGGGAGTGAACTTGCGAGGACTGAACCCAGTCATGGATAGTTTAGATTTCGTGGAAATAACTGTGTGCCGCGCGTAATGTTAAATAACGTAACCGCGTGGTAAGTGGTGATAATTATTCGCCACTTCTGTGGCGAGCAATTAACTGATTATCAGAAGTCAGGACGAAAAACCATTTAATGGGAACTTACCCTGGAGGTTACCTCTGAACTGCTCATAGTGCTTTTTATGAGAGAGACAGCATTATCGTATTATCATCAGGAATATCACAACGTTGTGCATGTGAAAGTGATCAAATATATGTATCAATTAGAACTCAAAATCTTCATTTATAATCATCGCTCCTGATCCCGCTGATTAAATAAAGAATAGAAATATTTCTTTCAGTGGGCAGGACAGAACTAGAATGTCAACACTTCACTAAGACTCAGCAATAGGGCGTAGGAGTACCTTCCAGTTTTCTAACCTCCTTCACAAGTACTATGTCAAAAAATTCAGTAAATTCTATGGCCTATAAAGGTAGCTTTAACTTAATATTGTCACATGTTCTGCTAACTTTACATCTGGTTGTGTAGGTAACTGCCTGCAACTAAATAAATAAATAGTAATTACTTCATGCACTGTCCTTTCCGCAGGAAAGCATATGTTATGGGACAATGTTTTGTCAGTCTCGTTAATATCCTACGGTGTTTAATCTCATTATGCGACATTTTTTTAACAGTAGTTCTCTTAGAATGGTTTGTAAGTACGGATTCAAGGCTGATTTAATTTAATAAGACTATGTGAGACGATTGTATGTATGTTACAAAATAGTAAAATTTTTCTCGACTTCTTAATGATGAAAATGTCAACAAAAAAGTTAATTCACCACGTGGACTCCCTTGCACAATGTACATGCGGAATCTATTTCAACCAAGCATACTAAGACAGAACAGATAATCAGGTTGTCAGAAATCATCGACAACTAAATTTATAATTAAACGACTTAAAGTAAAAATTTTCGCTGCGGACAGGATTCGAACCTGTGCGGGTAGAACCCATTGGATTTCAAGTCCAACTCCTTAACCGCTCGGACACCGCAGCTGGTTGAAACTCAGCGCTCTCAGCGCCGCATTTCACCGCGGCCACAGAGTGTCTTAGTTGATGAAGTGTGTAAACATCATAGTTCGATACTCTGAAACCATTAAAAATTAAGGATTTACGATAAATTTATCTATGAAACTTACTTATCGCATTTATTAGTAATAAATCAGGACTAATGATATATTCAGGGTGCCTTTCTGCGAAATAAAGGCGTGGGACTACTCAAATTCTGAACATTTGAGTGAAGCACTTCGAACACTTATTTCACTAACACTTCTGGACAACGTTTCTCGCCCATTGACGATGGAATCTAGGAAAACAATCTGGTTAAGTGTTTGTGTGTATTTTGTCGATTGCCATACGATCAGACATCCTTCCGATATGTTGCAGCAAACCCAAACCCATTCCCAAATCTTAACAAGTTTTCCTTTCAAAGTATCTAAGGAAGTGTTAAACAATAGAAATACATAACTGTACTTGCTGTGAAACATTATTTCACTGTCAAAGAGGTCGTCTAAACACAATAAGGTCCCGCGATTTCAATGCTGGATCGCCAGTTCTGAAACAGAAATTAGTTCAATTTTTTTCAAAATAAGCATTTATGTCCGTTCTCACACATGGAGGCACATGCGTTTGTAAAAATTGTATCGGCACAGATTGTTTTCCCGCATGTCTCGCAAAAATAAAGTTTTAAAGCTATAAATTCTCTCTTTTAACAGTTAACAGTCTTTTTTAACCTTGTATGTTTTCATTTTTCTGCGCATTATTAATAACAAGCTTCAGTGTATCATATCTATGGCTATACCTTGACATTGACGACAGATTGTACCATTTTATAATATTTAGGAAAAGAACACTAGGAAATGTGACTATTCGTTTCCTCAGTACAGGAATTTACAACAATGGCAAATGAAGAATAACAATTAATGAACAGTAACTAGTAATGCCAGATCCAAAATACACGCAGTGTTGTCAGGTGCAGGTCCCTAAACCAGGAGGTACAAACTTGAAAAAGCAGAAGATATCGGTAGATACTAGACAGCGTATTTTCAATACTAATACTTTACTTTTATATGTTAATAAATAAATAATGAATATCCAAAAATCGCACTAAATAAAGGAAATTGCTACTACAGTGGTTTCAGAAGCATTGCATGCACGTTTTTTATGCTATTATTATTATTATTATTATTATTATTATTATTATTATTACTACTACTGTTGTTCTACAATGAAATAAAAACGCACTTAAAGGCAATATGATGTAATGACTCGGCATTATACGTCATAGGTGTCACTGTGCATGATTTTCATTATTGTGCTTTATGAGAAATTTCAGATAGAACTTACCAAAATTGTTTTGTCGGCCACAATGTACTCAATCATATAATTAAACTTAAGTATTAACAGTCCAGTAATAATCCCTATTACCCTTACAAAAGGAAAATGTAAGATGAAAGATAAAAATCACCACCCATTTTCAGGCGTTGCGAAATTTTTCCACCGAAGATTGAAAAATGTGTTTATTGTTCCTCATTGTCGGCATACGTAGCACTGTTATGGCTGTTTGTCAGGCTTAATTCCAAAGAAGCAGCACTAGTAATTTTTCACTGGTCTTTGTGTGTGCGCGCGCGGGCGCACACACAATAACTCACATAATGTTTTGGTGGAAAATTTGTTCCTGCTTTTAGTTTTCGTTAGCCAGTTGCAGAAACTAGTCCTTCTACAGCGGCGCTAGAGGAGAAGACTTAAGCCTGGTTTACAGGACGACACTAGGTTGCAAGCAACTGCGCTAGCGGCCACTGCGCATGCGCGCCGCGCGTTTGCGCAACTCGTTGGTGAAACTAAACACTTCCGGCGTGTCCCAACTTTCGGCGACACTAGTTGCATGAGTTTTGAGGTTGTGTGTGTTCGTAAAGTGTAGAGAAACTGAAATATGAAGTGGGGAACGGAGAATAATGTTCGCTTTTTGGGTATCTATGCTTTGCGTAGGTGTTTGTGGGATTTCAGTGATGCTGATTACAAAAATAAGCAACATATTGCTGCCGCTGAGACTGTCATGTGCGATCATAACATAGACGGTTTGACAATATCTGAGCTGCAGGGGAAAATTTATTGAGTTAGGAGCACATATGCAACTGAATTACGAAAAATACAAGCAAGTGTAATTCTAGCTGTGGCAATCTCTCGTGTACAAGACTAAAATTCCGTCGTTAAGTTGGCCAACTTTTTGTTAAGGAATATTGTTGACAGGAGGGAAGGCTATACAAATTCAAGAAGCTGCATTCTTTATTCCATATTCATCTATTTAAAACGTCGCTGCAGTGCTCCCCATTCACACATGTTAGAATTTTGAAATATTGCCATTGTACAGATCTGTCTTCAAGAGAGTAGTTTGCAAGCCATTCCCTTCTTAACGCGGTCTGCTTCGAATAATTATTGCCGCTAATGTTATTAATTATTACTGTTAATGTTAATAATTATTGGTGTTAATGAAATAGCGTCATCACCAATTAAAACCGTATTTCATAGCATGCCGAGTGTTCTCGATTATTATGAACGCATTATGATGTATAATTTCAGCTCTGGCGATGGTGCTTAATGCATTACAATACCTTTATTCCTTATCGCATAATTAACTATTTAGAAGAAACGTGAACAGTTCTGGTGACACACAAAGATAATTAAAAGAACTTTTTGGATCTTCCATTATAAATTATTTCAGCAAGGATACTGAGCAAACAGCCGGCTGCTGTGACCGAGCAGTTCTAGGCGCTTCAGTCAAGAACCACGCAACAGCTACGATCGCAGGTTCAAATCCTGCCTCGGGCATGGATGTGTGTGATGTCCTTAGGTTAGTTAGGTTTAAGTAGTTCTAAGTTCTTGGCGACTGATGACCTCAGATGTTAAGTCCCATAGTGCTCAGAGCCATTTGAACCATTTTTTGCTGAGCAACCGAGCTGACGTCTTTTCTTCATCCAGTGACGAATCGAAACACGCTTCTTATTTTTTTTCTTATGCACCGATTCCAGGCAACAAACTTTAACTCCATCACATCTCGTGCGACGTGCAACTGTCAAAACTTTCATTTTAGACACGACTCAGCGACCCACAAAACCACGAAACTGAAGTATACACTGGTTTCGCCGTGTCTACAGTCATATATGAAACCATTTGCGTGCAACTGATTCCATGCAACGAGTGGCGCAACCCAATGTCGTCGTGTAAACTAGGATTTAGCAAGGGCTAAACAAATATGACGCTCACAGGAAATACAGGCTTTGAGTCTGCGTACACTATAGTGATTTCCCAGAAGTAGGGTTGTTTGCAACTCCAGTGTTCTGGAGCAGACGCTATTAACTATCTAATTGCTGAAGTTTGTTACTAGCCACTATACTTGTAGCCGCGCTGGATTAGCCGATCGGTCTGGGGCGCTGCAGTCATGGACTGTGCAGCTGGTCCCGGCGGAGGTTCGAATCCTCCTTCGGGCTTGGGTGTGTTTGTCCATAGGATAATTTCGGTTAAGTAATGTGTAAGCGTAGGGACTGATGACCTTAGCAGTTAAGTCCCATAAAATTTCACACACATTTGAACATTTGAGTTATACTTGGAAAAATACGTCGCAACTGGGGCCATTGATTGAAAGCTACAAATTTTTCTCGGATCCAGTACTTCCAGCGATTAAACTACAGGATGAGCAAAGAGAAATGGGGCAAAATTTACTGGACCGCCTCAATATAAAACCCTAAGCAACATAAGTTGCCGCCTTCAAGTGGAACATAAATTTAGGGATCACTGTACTGTATTTTCTCCACAATAGAGGATTGGAGGGACAACCACCTCGTTTGCCTAGGATGCAGCAGTTTGTGCAGCTACAACCTTGGTACTACTTTAAAACAGCTATGTGCTTAGCACCAGTATGAATTTAAGTTAATGTGTCTGTAACCACATCTTCCGAGGCGCTTGGCAGTTTTGCTCAAGAATACGAGGAGCACAGGCTGAAAGAACGGCATATGCATTTCATTATGAACAGGGCACACAGGGAGTTGTGTTTGCCCATCCTGACACTAGTTCCGTCGGCAGCGAAATCTATTAAATGTTCCTGGTGTGGTACATTGTTGACGCTAAAAACTGTTGTAAAGATTAACAGCACTGCCCTCAGTTACTGGAATGAGACCTAAAAATGCATATCCCATCCTTCCACGCCCTAGGTTAACTTTAGCACAAATGTCAGGTACTACTGAGATTAGTTGATTCCTCATTTGTGAAGAAAATTACAAGCGTTTTACTTTCACCTCATGTAACATGTTTCACAACAGAGCGGCCTTGCTCAACTTCACGCGTAACTTTTTCGGCACTTTCTGGATCTCAACACACTGGCTTCAATAATGCAGAAGAATGTTCCACAACGTTGAAGGGTGTGTGTGTTCAACTATAATTACACAAGGTCTTATATCCACCTCCATAAGTCTGTTGCTCACATTTGAGTCCAGGAATGAAAATGAAGTTTCAGCCCAACCAGTCTTGCAGCACATTGCACATGGGTCTGCTTTTCTACTGTACACGTCTATTAAAAATTAGTTTTCCCTTCTGAGGAAATGTTTGTTTCGCTTTCACACACCTTACAACACGTAAAATTATCGGCGTAACCAACAGATAAATTTAGCTTCACTTTCCCACTCACTTCTGTAGTTCTGAGAAATACACCACGCCCAACTAACAGCAAACTGAAGAGGCATCTTCGACAGAGAAACGCACCAAGCGAGTAATTGTTAGCGATAACCGATTACATTACTTACTGTTTCTAATCCTTCGCACATAAAATTCCAGTAACTCAAGACAGTTGATGCAAAGTGGAGCATCTTACCATCGCCATTACTCTATAACGCATTGACATCATAGCTTTGCAAGCATGTCAGTCCTTATTATCCACGTTTTCTACGAAATAGGGGTACGATGAGTGCATCTTACTCTCACGGAACGAACAACTAACTAGCCGCTGGACACGTATTTTTGACAACATTGTTGGGAAATAAATGACAGACATTGCATTTTCAGCCTAGAATATTATGAGTCGTTAACGCTGTACTATAAGAATCTGTACAGCTTCTCGGAGTCAGGCGTAGAGTGGGTTGCCGTTTTCCAGATACATATTATGAACAGGCTAGCTGACACACTCGGCATCGTCCGTGTGTTCATTTTGCCGGTTTTCTGTTAGAAACGAAAGCAAAAAAATGCTGAAAAAATTTCAGTTCGATGTATTCGTGAATACTCCTTTGAAATTTTGAGATAGTAATACAAAGAAATGTGCATAATGCACAGACATTAGTGCAGTATCCAAATTAAGAAATGTAGTGCATAAAATACAAATTCTCTGTAATATTTACTTAACTTAGAACTTATAAACAGTATTTATAGTCCGATGTCCAGGAGCTACGATGAATTGAGTTAGTAGCAAAGAAGTAATACATTTAAACGAGATGTACAATGCGGCAGTCCTCCTGAACTGTGTGGTAGCATGATATAATTTTGTAGGTGTTTAGCGGCGTATGTAGGTACTATCTGCGAAATTTATTGCTAATAGAGGTAGTGGCACTGAAGTAATAAATTCAAACGTCATGCAACATGCGGCAATTTTTCACGCATGTCATTGTGAAGTCAAAGGTCCTGAAATATAATAGATTGGTGGTTCTTACACTAACAAAAATTGTTGCATGATATGTATATCAAGTATGGTTGAAATCAGTCTTTTTGTTTAGCAGATGTGGCGCGCGCGTGCACGCACACACACACACACACACACACACACACACACACACACACACACACAACTTTTATAATATGTATGTATAAACAGGTTTTAAATAACATTCATGCGAGGAATAAAATTAACTTCAACTTCACTCGCCACTTGGACCTGATTATAGTCTCGGGGGAGGGGGGGGGGGTGAGGAAATCACATAAGAGATGCTCAGAACTTAGTATCTGAAGAAATTACTTTGAACGAATATACAGGAATGTGACAATTTTTGTCCTTTTATTTGCTTTTTAGCAATATACCAGTAGATTTTTTAAAAAGCAGGAAAAATCCTGAACAGTAGTAGTCCATAACACTGAATATAAGCATAGCGGTAGGAACAAAACATGAGCAGCAACTTAAATCTCGGGGTATTCACTTTTTAGCATTACCAGTTAAGATTCTTTGGCGCGGAGTTTTACATATCGCACATCGGCAAGAGCAGTCAAAACTCAAAAATGCACTTCTTGAGATAAACCATCTTAAAGAAATCTGGAACACTTATACTGAAAAACCGAGGTGTCCATAAAAATGCAGACACACTGATAGTTAATATCTTTGGAACAAAATGACGTATCGCTGCAATTTTCCGCGGTAGCGTAGCCCATTGTTTTCTCAATAGATGTTGGCGCGCGCTTTCCAGCAGATGACTGTGCACTGTGCGGCATTGAACGAGGTAGAATTGTCGTTTGAGCAACGCAAGGCCGCAGTACTGGAAGTATGAGAACGTCATGGAGGTACAACAGCAATGGCGTAATATGCACGGAACTCAGCCACCAACACGTACAACATTTTATCATATTCTGGATACATTTGAAGCCGCCGGTAGGGTTAGATTTTTCTGGCCGACTGAAAACATCAATAAGTCCAGGTTCCAGCGCTGCTGTGTTTCAGCATTTTATTAGGTCACCTCAATGATCTGTGGAGCAGGGTGCACGTGAAAGTGGGGCAAGCCGATCAATCGTACGACGAATTCTGAAGGTTGGAGAGTGGAAATATCACTGCACGCTATTAAGGACGACACGGATGGAAGGATGGAGTACTGTGTGTGGTCTGAAGGCATGCTTCGCGAGGGCGAATAATCTATAGGGATGGCTATCTGTTCTGACGAGGCGCAATTCAAACAACTGTACTGTAAACAGCCACAACTGCGCGTATTGGGCTCCCCAATATCCTCACATTCACGTGTACAACCATGTTAATCTACCGGGTGTTAATGTGTCGTGTGGTCTGTCATCGCGCGGTTTGATTGGCCCTTTCTTCTTTGAAGGTACCGTAACTGGTGTATCTTCATATGCTGCAAACATCGATTTTACCTGCCATCCGAGAGGTGTTTCGAAATGAAAGATTTGATCGACAACAAGATGGCGCTCTGCCTCACTACCACAGAAATGTCAGAGCCTACTTAGATGAAAATCTACCTGGAAGATGGATACATCGGAAAGCAGATGTTAAATTCCCACTACGATCTCCATGCTGTACATCTCTTGACTTCTACCTACGGGGAATCTCGAAAAATGAAGTTTATCAACAGAATCCAGCTACACTGACGAGAAACCACCGAAGTTCCTCTGTGGCTATCACACCATCAACGCTGACAGCCTTAGTTCGGTCAGCAGTTCAGTGCCATCGACTTCGCATGGTTGGTAATGGTTGTCACTTCAAAATAACCCCCTCCCCCCCCCCCCCCCCCCCTTGTGAGAACTGTAACGGTATGTTATTTCGTTCCTTTAATACAGGGTTATTACAAATGATTGAAGCGATTTCACAGCTCTACAATAACTTTATTATTTGAGATATTTTCACAATGCTTTGGACACACATACAAAAACTCAAAAAGTTTTTTTAGGCACTCATAAATGTTCGATATGTGCCCCTTTAGTGATTCGGCAGACATCAAGCAGATAATTAAGTTCCTCCCACACTCGGCGCAGCATGTCCCCATCAATGAGTTCGAAAGCATCGTTGATGCGAGCTCGCAGTTCTGGCACGTTTCTTGGTAGAGGAGGTTTAAACACTGAATCTTTCACATAACCCCACAGAAAGAAATCGCATGGGGCTAAGTCGTGAGAGCGTGGAGGCCATGAGATGAATTGCTGATCATGATCTCCACCACGACCGCTCCATCGGTTTTCCAATCTCCTGTTTAAGAAATGCCGAAATGATGGAAGTGCGATGGAGCACCATCCTGTTGAAAGATGAAGTCGGCGCTGTCGGTCTCCAGTTGTGGCATGAGCCAATTTTCCAGCATGTCCAGATACACGTGTCCTGTAACGTTTTTTTTCGCAGAAGAAAAAGGGGCCGTAAACATTAAACCGTGAGATTGCACAAAACACGTTAACTTTTGGTGAATTGCGAATTTGCTGCACAAATGCGTGGGATTCTCTACCGCCCAGATTCGCACATTGTGTCTGTTCACTTCACCATTAAGAAAAAATGTTGCTTCATCACTGAAAACAAGTTTCGCACTGAACGCATCCTCTTCCATGAGCTGTTGCAACCGCGCCGAAAATTCAAAGCGTTTGACTTTGTCATCGGGTGTCAGGGCTTGTAGCAATTGTAAACGGTAAGGCTTCTGCTTTAGCCTTTTCCGTAAGATTTTCCAAACCGTCGGCTGTGGTACGTTAAGCTCCCTGCTTCCTTTATTCGTCGACTTCCGCGGGCTGCGCGTGAAACTTGCCTGCACGCGTTCAACCGTTCTTCGCTCACTGCAGGCCGACCCGTTGATTTCCCCTTACAGAGGCATCCAGAAGCTTTAAACTGCGCATACCATCGCGGAATGGAGTTAGCAGTTGGTGGATCTTTGTTGAACTTCGTCCTGAAGTGTCGTTGCACTGTTATGACTGACTGATGTGAGTGCATCTCAAGCACGACATACGCTTTCTCGGCTCCTGTTGCCATTTTGTCTCACTGCGCTCTCGAGCGCTCTGGCGGCAGAAACCTGAAGTGGGGCTTCAGCCGAACAAAACTTTATATGAGTTTTTCTACGTATCTGTAGTGTGTCGTGACCATAAGTCAATGAATGGTGCTACAGTGAATTTATGAAATCGCTTCAATCATTTGTAATAGCCCTGTATTGTCTATCAATTTTCTGGTCCACACTAGTATAAGCGCCGTTCAGATTTCAAGTAAATGATTTTGCCGTAAATTTCATTACAGTCTATGCAACAGCAATATAGACGTCTAGTTCTGTTCCCGTCGAATGTGAGCGGTTACCACGTAATTATTAATTAATTCTTCGAGTTGTGCAACTTCCCTTTCTTTTCCAAAAACTATTTGTTTCTGTTATGTTCCTTCATGTAATATTTTTGCCACTGTTCCACCACAAATAATGTATGTATACAGTACATTTACTTAGTGTAATATACTGCGACTTCGAACCTCCATCACATGAAAGCAATGCTTAAATAAAAAATGAAAAGTTTAAATTCCTGTTTTTAAAAGATGCAAGATTGTAATTTATGAAAATTAATACTTCTTAGTACGGAAAACCAATTAGGTACAAATTAAGGAACACAATTTAAGAAATCATAGACTCATAAATGTGCTTGTACATATAAAGTAGGAACACTTTTTGTCGAGAAAAGTGATTCAGTATGAACATACTCTACAGCAGGAACATCCAGCCTTTTCTTGTATGATGCAACGCACTTAAGTTCTTTTACAACAGCTGTAACCACCAAAACAATATCTGCTCCATCAGACGTGGTTGCGTGTTTGAAGGACTTCGTGAAGTAAATACTGGCAATGTATAAACACTGGCATTGTAATAACCAAATATATTAACAATTACATTCAACTTACCTTATGCATGAAAAGTTTCACAACTCAGATGTGGCGGTCTTCGTGAAGGACGCAGTTACACCTGGCAGTAGCAATGCTGAAGTGAATTGTTCTTGCCGTGGCGCATCATGAGGTAACCTACAACAAAATTGAGATCTGCCCCGAAGTGGACGAATATTGCGGGATAAAGATATGACATTTTCCGCGCAAGTTGGGGCGCTACACGCAGTTTTCGGTGACAAACTAAAAATTACCGTTTTCTGACTTGTGTCACTTTTCTTGCCGGGGTACGATGTCTCAAGTGTAGTAGTAGTTTTATCAAGGATACAAGATATTTCAATGTCTTACAGTTTGAGGACCACAAAAATGACAATTCATATACACAGGCATTTACATACTTACAGGTCTAGTTTGATAAGGACGGGACAGGAAGTCAATTGTGGCCTTATAGTAGCATGGGAAATCGCGCGGCATGGTGACTGATGTCTGTCATACTTCTTGGGAGTGGCAACTACTCAGGGCTTTAGCGACGAAAGTTGGAAAGGGCGACTTTGGCTGAGCACTGGTAGTGTTCAATCTTCCGAGCAGGCGGACTCCAATTTTGACGGACCCGCATGCAACTTTAATTGGTGAGATCAGACGATTCTCTTGCGCCTAGGCAACGCATTGATCGCATAATTTTTTGCATAACTTCACTCTTCTTGCGACGTGTCATTCATGCATGGTAAATTCGCTCATTTTGTTGATAGCTAGTGTGAACTGGAACTTAGTGTTTCTGAGATTCGTATCCACAAGGGCAAGGGTATCCGCTATATCTTTCATAATCTGTACTTGTCTGAACCTTATGTAGTCTTCCTTGGCTGAAAGAAGTCGCATGTTTTAGTAGCTTTCAGTCGAGCGCTATCTTCGAGTGCTGGGGAGTATGTACTGGATAGTTGTCTTTCATTGTGTAGCCAAAGCCCAAACGTATGAATAAAAAGTATTTCATTGCCCGTTACACTAATGTTTCATGAATAATGTACGCTGTTACCTTTTAATATCTCCGTCGCTAATGGACTTCCACACTCTCTCTATGAATTTTGTAGGCCTATATACTGTTAATTTGTGATTCTACCTTATGTGGAAGTTTTGTTTCTCACGTAGTACCCTACACTTGTAAATATAGGGGAGACAAACAGAGCTCGCCTATGTATGCAGGATTTACCCCAGATTTACGCCCTTCCGTGTTGCTCCCTTTGCACCTGTCCCCGCTTCCATACGACTACAACAGGCGCGCTATGTGGCCATATTTAACTTTACTCTTCTTTCCAGACGTCTTGTATTAGTAGCTGCAAAACTAAATGTTTTGGTCACTCTTAACTTTCAGCTCCCCAAGGGATAACTCGTGCATCCAGTGAACACATGCAATACATTTCCTTGAGGCAGAACCATCATGATGATGATTGGTTTGTGGGGCGCTGAACTACACCGCTATCAGCGCCCATACAAATTCCAAACCTTTGCTCAGTCCAGTCTCGCCACTTTTCAGGAATGATGATGAAAATGATGAGGACAACACAAACACCTAGTCATCTCGAGGCAGGTGAAAATCTCTGACCCTGCCGGTAATCGAACCCGAGACCCCGTGCTCGGGAAACGAGAACGCGACCGCGAGACTACGAGCTGCGGACTTGAGGTGGAACCATGTCGCCCCCCTTCAGATGGTGAATTAATATACTTGTGTCTTGCAGTCGTATCATACAGTCTTTTGTCTTCAACATATCCACACAGGTTTGCACGTTATACAGACAGTGCTTACTTGTGCATTGCACAGGATTCCTATAAGGAAGAATTCAGTTACATTAATGTTCTCAGGTGCATGTTTTACATTTTTAGGACCTAACTACTTACGTATGTAGTAAACCGAGAGGAGCTTTATTAATAACAGCTTAAAACTCCATAATACTTTACAACACTAATTTTCGCTGAAGAATAAGATACTTTGCTAAGAAAGTAATATTTTGGCTCTTTACAGGCTGAGAGGATGTAATTTTTGAAAATTAACCATAAGCGCAAAAGCCACACAGTCAGCAGCGACACATCTCTGCTTGTAAACTATTTTAAACCTGTAAAGGGCTCAAATGGCACCCTTTGCTCAGTCATAGCTTGCAGTCGCGGCACAAGAATGCGGAGCCACATACACCGTACAGCTAATGGGACGAGACATTTAAAACTCTCGTTTTTATTGTTTGGAAAAAGGGTAAGTGTGGATGTGCTTCTCTGTTCCAAATAGCGCTAGAAAGACATTTTGGACCAGTAGTTCGGAGAAGACGACATGCGAAGACGGCCACTTGGACTTGTTAGTTACGTGTTCCACTGATCAATCTCACAGCAACCGTTAAGATGTGGGACGTGTCAAATGAATAAGAAATGTACATATGAATCAAGGTTCCTTTTTTAAGCTTAACATTTTTATTACCTATGCCATTCCCTTAAATGGCACAAAATTCAGATATATAATACCTATATATGTTTTTATCCCTATTCAAGAATTCATCTACGGTATAGAAGGAGTTGTATGATTTCAGTTTACTTTTTAAACTATTACTGCTGTCTGTCACTTTTTATTTCATCTGGAAAATTATCGAGAAGTTTTGCACCAGCATATTTTATTTCTTTCTGTGCCAAAGATAGGTTAAATAGAAGATAATGCAAGTCTGTCTTTCTTCTGGTATTGTAATCACGAATATCACTGTTTATAAACTGGTCCATGTGGTTGAGAAAAAATTTCATTACTGAGTAACTCTACTGTGAGGCTGTTGTAAGAATTCCTAACCCTTTCAAGAGATGCCTACAAGATGTGCAACTAGGAGCACCACACATTATTCTCACCACTTTCTTTTGAACAGTGAATACTTTTTGCCTAAGTGCTGAGTAACCCCAAAACATTATTCTGTATGACATCAGAGAGTGAAAGTATGTAAATTACTTTCTATATCCTCGAAATTGGCAATTATTCTGATTGCAAAAGTTGCTGAACCAGTTGCCTTAGGAGAGCCGAAATATGAATTTTCCAATTAAGATTCCCATCTATACGCACACACAAAAACTTAGTATGCTCTACCTTGGCTTCTGTTGATGGTTATATTTATTGTAAGAACTGTACTCCTTACAGCAAAAAATTGGATGAACTGTTTTTTCAAAGTTCAGAGCAAGCCCTGCTTACAGCAGAAAAGTGGATGTACTGTGTTTTCTCAAAGTTCAGAGCAGGCCCATTCACAGAAAACCAATTAATAACTTTTCCAAAGAAATTCTTTACATCATTTTCTATTGGAAATTCTTTTACTGGATTAATAATGATGCTTGTATCATCAGCAAACAGTGTAAGTTTAGCTTCTTGTTTCAGATAAGGTCATTCACATACGAGGGTCGTCCACAAAGTAAGTTCCGTTTGTATTTCTATCCGCGGCAGCGCTACGATCGCAGTTCTGAGCATGCGCGGCAATTACTCTGACCCAAGGAGAAGACATGTACGCCATTTTCAGATAGCTGCTGCCGACGTGTGTTTTGTAGTGCTTGTTTATAATGTCAGCCGTAATTGAAAATCCCGCCGCGTGTGAAATCAGATCTGTGATTCGTTTTCTAAATACAAAGAAAGTTAAACCAAAAGAAATTCATCGGCTATTCTGCGAGGTTTGTGGACAAAATGCTTCAATGGTTAGAAGAAGGATCAGACTGTTCAATGAAGGGCGTGATCAAGTGTACGGTGAAGAACGAAGTGGACGCCCGTCTGCTTCACCCAACTGAAGAGAAGATTAAGCACAACCGTTAAGTTTACACTTAGTGTCCTTGCTACGGAAGTTCCGCAAATCTCACGATCACTAATTCATGAAATTGTTACTGAAAAACTGAAATTTCGAAAACTTTGCTCCCGTTGTGTACCCAAAATTCATACTGAACAACACAAAAAGCAACGGATGGGCAGTGCACTTCGGTTTTTCACACGCTACAATGAAGAAAGCGATGGTTTTCTTTCTCGGATAGCCACGGGGGATGAAACTTGGGTGTCGTACGACACCTCTGAAACAAAACGGCAAACAGTGGAATGGAGGCACACTTCATCCCCAACGAAGGTTAAGCTTAAGCGAATATTGACATCTCAAAAAGTCATGTGCACCGTTTTTTTTTTTTTTTTTTTTTTTTTTTTTTTTTTTTTTTTTTTTTTTTGGACAGAAAAGGAAGTTTGCTGATTGATTCCTTATCAAAAGGCGAAACAAGCAATGCACAAGGTTACTGCGAGATCATTAAGAAATTGCGCCGCGCATACAGAACAAGCGCCGAGGATTACTGTCAAAAGGTGTTTTTGCACGATAACGTCCGACCCCACACGGCGAATGTGACCAAACAACTCTTATGGGAATTTCACTGAGACGCATTTGATCATCCTCCGTACAACCCGGACCTCGCTCCTAGCGACTTTCATTTCTTCTTACATCTAAAATCTGTCCTTGGTGGTCAATACTTCAACGATGATGACGAGCTGAAAGAACATGTTACAACACGGTTGAGTACACAGGCGGTAACCTTCTATGAAGAAGGCGCATAAAACCTTGTGCCACGCTATGACAAGTACCTACAAAATTTCGGGAGCTATGTAAAAAAAAGCAGTTTTATACAGTTGTAGATTTTTGTACAATAAATATCTTTTTTCTGTATCTGTACATGTCTGTTTTATATAACCAAACGGAACTTACTTTGTGGACATACCTCGTATATCAAGAACAGAAGGCGACCCATTATCGAACTGTGTGGAACACACAATGTCGTTTCATCCCTGTGAGATGAAGTGGCAAACTTCCTTAAATCACTTGAACCACAAAGAAATTTTGCTTCCTGTTCTCTAGATATGACAAACGACTCATATGCTATTCCATTTATACCATAGAATTGGAACTTCTGTAACAATGTCATAGTTCACACAACCATGTGTCCCCATCTGGGGGAGGGGGGAGCAGAAGCGAAACGAAGGAAGCCATGGCCAGGAGCAGTGACCCTATCTAACACGTCGGAAGACGAAATGGATGCACGAGGTATGTATGCAGAGCATACATACATTGTACTGTCAAGTTGCAGCATATTGTTATAACTATTCTACTTGTGAACTCTCGGGTTTCCTCGAGCCATCACCGATTCAGTTCTAAAGACTCTGGTCCTTAGAGTTCGAACACCTTTAGACAGGGAGAGCCTCACCTAAGGATTACACTACCAACGAGTAGTGTCCTGAAGGAACAGGTATTTAGGGCGTTAAATTGAGCCGCCGTCACAGTCAACGCCTTACGTGGGGGAGGCTATTAGTCGAAGACTGGTGCAAGGTACGTTAACGACACTCCAGACTAAAGCAAGCAAGCTTCAAGAGTATAAGAATGGAATGAAATACGACGAGAGTTATGTTGTTCTGGTCTTCAGTCCGAAGACTGGTCTGACGCATCTGCAAGCCTCTTCATCTCCGAATAACCACTGGAACCTACATCTTTCTGAATCTGTCTTCATCTCTTAGGTCTCCTACAATCCCCCCCCCCCCCCCCCCCACACACACACTTCCATCCGGAACAAAACTGGTGACCTCTTGATGTCTCAGAATGTGTCCTATCAGCCTGTAACTTCAAGTCAGGTTGTGCCACAAATTTCTTTTAGTTCTATTCAATACCTCTATTCATCTAATCTTCAGCGTTCTTCTTTAGCACCACATGCCAAAAGCTATTGCCTTATTGTCTAAACCGTTTGTCGGGCGTGATTCACTTACATACGTGTCTACACTCCATACAAATAAATTCAGGAGTTATGTACTGACAAATTTATATTCGATGATAAATTTCTCTCCTGCAGAAACGCTTTTCTTACCATTGCCAGTCTACATTTTATATCCTTTCTACTTCGGCCATCATTAGTTATTTTGCTGCCGAAATAGCAAAATTCATCTCCTTTTTTGAGTGTGTCGTAGCCTAATCTAATTCCCTCAGCATCATCTGAGTTAAATAGACTATGTTCCATATAATCATCTTGCTTTTGTTGATATTTATCTTATATCCTCCTTTCAAGGCACTCTCCATTACGTTCAACTGCTCTTCCAAGACCTTTGCTGCCACTGACAGAATTACAATGTCATCGACAAACCTCAGAGTTTTTATCTCTTCTCCCTGAACTTAAATTCCTATTCCAAATATTTGTTCTGTTTCATTTATTGTTTGCTCAATGTACAGATTGAATAATACTGGTGATAGATTACAACCATTCTCTCTCCCTTCTCAACCACTACTTCACTTCCATGCACATCGACTCTTATTACTACCGTCTGTTTTCCGTACAAATTGTGAATAGCCTTTCGCTCCCTGTCTTTTAGCCCTACTAGCTTCAGAATTTCAAAGAGTATTCCTCTCGACATTATCAAAAGCTTTCTCAAAGTCTGCCAACGCATTAAAAATAGATATTCCTTTCCTTAATCTGTCTTAAGAGAAATGCTAGGGGCAAGTATTGCCTCGCGTGTTCCTAAATTTCTCAGGAATTCGAACTAACCTTTCCTGAGGTCTGCTTCTACCAGTTTTTCCATTCTTCTGTGAAGTATTCGTTTTAGTATTTTGCAGCCATGGCTTTTTAATCTGATAGATCGGTAATTTTCAGTGGTCAGCACCTGCATTCTTTGGGATTGGAATAATTATATTCTTCTTGAAGTCTGAGGTATTTCGCCGGTCTGTTACATATTGCACGAAAGCTACATCGTGGTGCAAACACCAAGTCACTCGTAATTAAGATGTCGGACTGAATTTTAAATTTTGGACAGAATTTTAAATTTAAAGAAGGCCTGAGATAAGACACTGTTTATAGAGATCTCGCCGTCCGTAATATTCAGCAGAACTGGGCAACGCTGAGAGAATGTGCGCTCAACGGATCATCAGCGCAGGCTCTGAAAAATAAAAACGTCAAATGGCGTTGTGGGAGCCGGGAGCTGAACCCATAGACAGCTGTAAACAGCGACTTGGGCCCAACAGTTGTGCAGTCTGGTTGCAGTACAGGAAGCGAGTACGCGCAAAAGAAAAACACTCAGCACCTGACCACCACATTGCCATTTTTTCTGTTATTAGTGTGTCTGTAGCAATTCATCCCTTCCCGAATGAATTACTAGTGTGGCCGCCGGTTCTCAGCCGTATTTGATAATGTGCATCTTGCAACTAATAGCCGGATCCAGAATCGTCAACTAATGATAAGAGCTTCTGAAGACTAATTTTCTTGTTCAGTAACAAAAATACTTACTGAGACAGTAATGTGTTAAGATGTGCTTTATTTTAATTGACGTTAGTGTATTCGACCAAGGGCTAAGTAAAGTTTGCCCTTCAAGGGCAGAGTGGTAGTATGTACCAGTAGCGGCCACTGCAGTGTTCATAGAAGTGAGAGGGGGAATGTTTAATTGTTTTTCTTCCAATGCTGGCAACTCATGAGTGTGCGCAACTAGAACCTGTAACGTTCCCTGGCAGCACACACAATATTAATAAAATGAAATGACATTGAATTGTACTATGTACGCCCCTATGAAGCAATTCGGATGTACTATAATTGTTTAACAAAAAATGTTATTTAATTTTGTGTAAAGGACGTTGGTTATTATTGTAATATTTTCTGTAATAATATTCTCGATGTATTTATGATTGTAATATTTCTATACTCATAATGTAATTACGAAATATGTTAATATCTGCGATGAAAAAATGTAAAATATAGCCACAGATGAAAATAATGTTGTAAGATTACAAAGAGATATTCAAAATCAGCAGTAGTATAAAAAGCGCTACATAATGTGTATTCTTTGTCGTCTTCCTCTAGAGCTGAGAGAGAGAGAGAGAGAGAGAGAGAGAGAGAGAGAGAGAAACCTGTGACGTAGCATTATATGAATGAGTAGACTTCGTTTGTCTGTGTCTATCTTTAGCCGCCATTAGAGGAGAAATAATCAAGGTGTGTAATTTTGATTCTTGTTATGGTCTAAATACGTTATAATTTATCAAAATTGTGTATTACTAATGTAAATGAGCTTGCCCATGTCATCTATAGTATTTCTTTAAAGAATTTTCAGCACTTTTAGCGATTATCGTTGGTGTTGCTGGGCTGTGCTGCGACCGAACGATTTGCAGCCGCGGCACATTTAAAAAATTGTTCCGCTATAAAATTAACCAAACCCGTAAATCGGGAGCAGGTAGAATTAGCAGTGAATTACGAAATATTTTTCTTTTCAGCGATCCTGAGGCTGACTGAATTTATAACTGGTTTTACATTTGTGCATTCATAGGCGGATAATTAACGTTGAAGTTGTTAATCTGTTGATTCTTTCCATTTCTAAAGCAAATAGCTTAAACGTATAGTGAAGTGTGTTTTGTCAATGATAATTAAACGTTCAGGTCGGCTTGGCAATATTTAACCATTTTATGCTAACAGAGACAGTCTTGTGTTCCATAGCTAACGCCGGGAAAGAACTCAGTAAATATTTTAAAACCCACCGCATCTAGAAAATGTGAGCCAAGGCCGAATTACGAAAAAAAATAATTTAAATAAGTTTCGAATAAATGTTATTAATCATTTAGTTTGAATTTATCAGCATGAGAGGGTTGCTAAGGTTCGCGTAATTTTAAATGTGCTTAATTCTGTCTAAATCAATTTTTATTGCCACACGTAAATAAGGGGTTCTACAACAAAGTTCGTACTGAAAGAGTAAATAAATATTTAAAGCCATTTCTTCCCCCCCCCCCCCCCATTTTTTCATCCATTCATTCATTGTTACATAGTAAATATTCTTAATTTTTTTTCTCGTTAAAAACCGATCATCTGCTATGGTATGAATGTGAGATGGAAGTAACAGGGATTCGTAAATGGGCATTACAGAGACGGTCATAATCAAACGTGATACATGTTTGTAGCAAGTAATATGCAATGAATTTAAGACTGTTGTAATAGACTGCAACGCGTTAAAGAAAAAATGCATTCGAAGCATTTAGGAAGTATATGTGATAATGTTTCATATTGTAATTACTGTTATTAACTAATGAAGAATACTAATTTGTATGAAGAATACTAATTTATGTAGGTTAGCAGTTGATAGATTGGTAGGGAAAGGTGTAGTGAAGTGACCAGGTTGGTAAAGCGGTCATTGCATATTTTTGTCCTGAAAAACACTGTTGTATGCCCGAGAAATGGTCAGACTGGTTCTGATATATTTCGGCATTGTTGTCTGTCAGATTGACAGAGGGAAGTTGTTCCATTATTTTTAGTGCAAACTTTATTTTTGAGTCATGTGATACAAGATAAGTCACATTAATCTTGTCACAGAGAGAGGACAAGTCACTCACTTATTTTCGTATTCAGGGCTACTCTTTAAAGTTGTTATTACACCCTACGTATCATTTTTGTGAGGCGGCAGGAAGTTATCAACATGAGCACTCAATGATGGGAGTATGTACATTGTTCGTGCAAGCGCAATCTTTATAGTGACACTCCTTCGACTAGTGTTGTCTGGAACGGAGAACAAGCAGACTTTTGGTTATTTAACAGCAAATCTTGCAGTGGACATTTGGGCCTTGGCAGCCACATCCAGCTATTAGGGAGAGGAACATCTTTAAGTACTTGCTGAGGACAGAATGCTCATCCTAAGAATTTCTCGCTCCGATTCGCAGACAATGCTTTCAGCTGAATAGGCGGAAAAACCGCCACCAACCAAGTAAATGGCTGCAATGTGCGGGACAGACTCCTCCGGAAGCACGCAAGCGTTCCCCGTAGGGCGTAGGTAGAGACAGCAGGGGCAATGCGTTGCTCGCACCCTAGGGAAACGGTCTAGTATGTTTGGAGTGAGGGGGGGGGGGTTGGGGGGGGAGGGGGGGGGGGGGTCGGTCTCGCAGCCCGTTTTACGCAGCCCGTTGTGGGAAATTCTCGTAGCCCTAAGTACGGAAAATTTGTCGCTGTGTCAGTTGTGCGACTGGATTCGTGATTTCCTGTCAGGAAGGTCGCAGTTCGTAGTAACAGACGGCAAATTATCGAGTAAAACTTAAGTGATATCAGGTGTTCCCCAGGGAAGCGTCCTGGGACCTCTGCTGTTCCTGATCTATATAAATGACCTGGGTGACAATCTGAGCAGTTCTCTTAGATTGTTCGCAGATGATGCTGTAATTTACCGTCTAGTAAGGTCATCCGAAGACCAGTATCAGTTGCAAAGCGATTTAGAAAAGATTGCTGTATGGTGTGTCAGGTGGCAGTTGACGCTAAATAACGAAAAGTGTGAGATGATCCACATGAGTTCCAAAAGAAATCCGTTGGAATTCTATTACTCGATAAATAGTACAATTCTCAAGGCTGTCAATTCAACTAAGTACCTGGGTGTTAAAATTACGAACAACTTCAGTTGGAAGGACCACATAGATAATATTGTCGGGAAGGCGAGTCAAAGGTTGCGTTCCATTGGCAAGACACTTAGAAGATGCAACAAGTCCACTAAAGAGACAGCTTACACTACACTCGCTCGTCCTCTGTTAGAATATTGCTGCGCGGTGTGGGATCCTTACCAGGTGGGATTGACGGAGGACATCGAAAGGGTGCAAAAAAGGGCAGCTCGTTTTGTATTATCACGTTATAGGGGAGAGAGTGTGGCAGATATGATACACGAGTTGGGATGGAAGTCATTACAGCATAGACGTTTTTCGTCGCGGCGAGACCATTTTACGAAACTTCAGTCACCAACTTTCTCTTCCGAATGCGAAAATATTTTGTTGAGCCCAACCTACATAGGTAGGAATGATCATCAAAATAAAATAAGAGAAATCAGAGCTCGAACAGAAAGGTTTAGGTGTTCGTTTTTCCCGCTCGCTGTTCGGGAGTGGAATAGTAGAGAGATAGTATGATTGTGGTTCTATGAACCCTCTGCCAAGCACTTAAATGTGAATTGCAGAGTAGTCATGTAGATGTAGATGTATGCCTTCAAAAAAAAGTATGTTTTTCCAAAACATTATTTTCTTTTTCACTTTAAAGTATTTGATGTGACACCTTATAATGAGTAGATACAAAATGTGCTGAGCAATCAATATCCATGGTTTGGTGAAAATTAAATTTCTTTTGAGTAGCCAGTTTACTCCTCACCCTCCCCCTTCCCCTCTCACCATCCCTCCTGCCGATGCGGCCCGAGGTGTCACCCTACAATGTAAATATTGGCTCGTAAGCAAAACGGTTTGACGATCACTGCACTAAACGTTAACCCGATATACGATTCCACTTACGGGCTGCCTAACCAACGGCTTGCAGGGGCACGCAATACCTAGACTATAACAACTCAGTATTGCAGAATGAGAGCAGTTAGCGACTTTCAACAAACTTTATACTTAATCTTAAGTCTTTACAAAACGTTTTTTCGCTAACTTCCACCACAAAATGATGGATGGAAAAAAGTTTATTCCTTGCTACATTTTCGCTGTTCATGCAGTAAAATTTTAGCATCAGTCACGACATTTTAATTTATTTTTTCTGTGCTACTAACTGTATTCGCAAGACTTTTGCAGAAAGTATCCCCAAGTGGCACTGAATGTATCTGAAAAATATCATTATACGACACAGTTCAAGAGACGACCTCACAAACATTGAGAGGCGCGAGGCACTGTTGCTTAAAACGGAGCAAAGACTACCCAGATTAGACTAATCTAGTGTTCGACAGTGGGAGCACTTAGCGAATTCTAACAAACAGTGAACATAATTTCAAACCTTTTCTAAATTGTTTCTCGTTTACATGTTTAACGTCAAATGTTTAACAAACTAACTTATTTGCAAAGCGATCAGGCGTTCGAAGCTGTTTTATAGACGGATGTTCGATTCATTAAAGAACACGGCTGTGGGGATTTACTGGCACATAGATACACACAAAAACTGAGGACTGTGAATATGTTTATATTACGGGTGGCTGTAAGGCAATGAATACAAAGTCCAATAAAAAAGGCAATGCAACTGAAAAAATGATCTGTTCGCTTTGCGAAATAAATGTCAGTAGCAAATGTCTTGAGGCCTGTCCCATATGAGACTACAGCTTATCTTATTTTTTTTGTTGCGTTGGCCCTTTGAATTACTGGTGGCTTGTTACAGAAGAATTTTTTTGCGTGGTCCGAAGTATGAGACGGAGGTAATACGCGGCTGCATCCGGGAGTAAGACGGCTACACATGTGGCATTGCGCATGCGCGAGTGTCGTCTAGCGCCCCCCCCCCCTCCCACACACACACACACACACACACACACACACACACACACACACACACACACACACTCTCTCTCTCTCTCTCTCTCTCTCTCTCTCTCTCTCTCTCTCTGCGGCACACCACGCCGAGCCCTGTGGCTCAATCAGTGGCATATACGTGACTCGCATTCCGGTGAGGCGATTGCGGTGGGGAGGGTGAGGGGGAGGGGGGGGGGTTGAAACCCCAATCCGACCATCCAGATTAGAATTTCGGTGGTTTTCCTAAATCACTTAGGGCAAATGCCGGTATGACTCCCTTGATAGTGCACGATGGACTTCCGTCTTCAGCTGTTACAAATTACAGCTTTTGCTCAGTCTCTAATAACCTTGTCTTCGTCAGGGCGTTAAACCCTAGACTTCCTGTACCCCAATTTTCCTTCAGACACCCGCTACCGCCTACTGCGATTTCTGTGCAACATTCTGATTCGCCATGTAGGCTAACTTTTTTTCTTTCAGACACAGACCACAAGTTATTATGAAAGGCTCCCAACCTTACAGAGATAACAACTGGCTCTAAATGTGTGGCAGCTGTCAGTCCGAAGACTAGATAGATGCAGCTGTCTGTGTTAGTCGTATCAGGAGCACCCCAACAAAGTGTGACAGGAGTGACAGGACAGTTGCTCTTTATGTGGTACATAAATGATGTAGTGGTTCACGTAGAAAGCTCCATAAGGTTGATGGCAGATTATGCAGTTGTCTACAAGAAGATTGCTACGTCAGAACACTGTAGCGAAATGTGGGAAGACCTGCAGATGGCTGAACGATGCAGGGACTGACTGTTCACTCTGAACGCAAATAAACGCAACTCTGTGGAAATAAATAGGCGAAGAAATCAACTAGTGTTCGGTTACACTGTTGGCGACAAATCAGTGGAAGCAGTAACTACCGTAAAATATCTGCCTAAAGCGGAATGATTACATAAAACAAACAGCGGGAAAAGTAGTGTCAGGCTGAAGTTCATAGGGAAAATCTTAAAGAAATGAAATCCATCCAGGAAAACACTCGTTCGACCGATTGTTGAGTGTTGCTCATCAGCCTACCGCTATCAAGGGGTTGCAGTTTTAGGAGATATATCAAATCCAACGAAGACTAAAGAGAACCCGATTTTCAACGGTTTTCTCGACAAAACTAGAAATCTATGAAAGTAGTCGATACTTTTAGACAGCAATCGGTGGATCTTTCTAAGCCCTATAACTTCTTCGTTTCACATTTTTCGATCGGAGCTACAGTTTCCTTATTTCAGCAAAACCGTTTTTTGAAATTTCGCGGACTTTTTTGGCCATATTCACCAACATAGATCGAGCTTCATGAAAAACCATTTGAAATTTAATTTCTCATATACTCATTGTTTTTGTTTTCAGGTAGCAGTTTTCGCAGTCACATTTCCATAATGCTTGGGATAAGAGTTCATTACCAGAGATGCTCAACAAATTCCAGTGGCAAAAGCTATAGGATACGCTTTCTGCATCAGGGAAAGTTTTACTGTTGAAAGTCCAAGAGTGTTCTTTCTGGGTAGTGTTGGCCAACATCAATTCTTCCCATATACATCTCGCGAAATGACCAAAATAAAAAATCGAAGAAATTAGAGTTCTTATGGAGGTTTACCGACAAAGGCTTTCCCATTCGCCATTCGCGAATGGAACTGAGAACTAGCGAAAAAAGACAGTGGTACGGCAAGTGCCTTCTGCCACACGGCAGAGTGTAGATGTGCAGGTCTCTTCATGTCTGATTAACTACTGTAACCTAATCCCTTCCCTTTAACCTTTGTATTATATTGGTTCCCTCTAATTTTTACGCTCCACACTCCTCTCCATTACAAAATTATCTGTTCTCTGATGCTCCAGTTTGTGTCGTACAGTTAACAACGCACATAAGGTGCATACAGTAAACATAGCAAACCAAAAAGACAGTGAGCAGAGGAAGCGAGTTGTTAAGCCGAAAATCCTAGTTACGCAGATCCACTAAGTACAAATTCAGGACGGCATACATGCACTAATTGATCACATATCGCCGCTGAAGATGCTTCACAAATAAAAAGCTATAACTGTATGAGGCAATACAAACAGCCTTTCGTTCAGCTGCATTAGATGAACCGCATCTCCTAGAATGTAGAAGCGAGTAAGGAAGAATCGAAAACAGAAGTGACGATTTTGTTCTCATGTCGCCTTTACCTTTCATGTAGGGAAATGTAAAGCTGTGCATTTCGTTAGAAGTAAAAAAAATGCAGGCCTCGCTTGATTAAAGCGTTGACGATCACGATGCAAGTCGTCCAAAACGAAATACGTGGTCACAAAACTGGGTTGGTGAAATGAAATGCTGTCATCCCAGAGTTTAGTCGTGGGTAAAATAGTGATAAGCTTCTTACACTGACAATCTTGGAAATGCGGTTCAATTGCAGATGGAACGCTCATAACATGGTTGGGCACCTGGAACGCAAAACAGCTCACAGCAAACCAACGCTGCTGAAATTACGATCTTACCCCGAGAACATTCTGTATGAGTAATATCGGCTCAACTCAAGTCGCCTCGCTTGCACATTGTACATGTGACGTCGCACCAAGTGAAAGCACAAATTCTTAAATATCTCGACTAGATGATTAAATATTTCGCCATTGCTGCGAATACGTTATCCTGACGTCATGAGGAGCATTACGGAGAAAATGATTCACAGCACAATGGAACACAACACTAGTCACAATTGTGCAATGTCTACCACATACAAGGCACGTTGAAGGAGGAATTTTGTTACGCAGAAATCTATATTCGTCTACATCAATTTTATCCCTTTCAAAATATTTCCCATGAGATACTACACACTTATGCTAGAGTATGCGACGCCCTGTAACATTCTTTTTAGCTTACTCAGGGATGTGTTTTTCATCTGATCTATTCTTGTAAAATAAAATCCCTTCATGGTTTTCTCCTGAACAGAAAAAAAATGTTTGATCCATGTCTGGTGAATATGGATGCTAGGCAGTATTATTTTCGGCCAAAAATTGACGCAACGACAAAGTGTGAGCTGGTTCTTTGTCCTGGTGCTAAAGCCATGAACTGTTTCGTCAACAATTCCGGGCGTTTTTTTCGGATTGCAGCACGCAGCTCCTTATTGTCGGTCCGACCTTGTGGCAAGAACTCGTGGCGCACAATGCCTTAAAATCGAAGTACGAAGTGAGCGTAACATTCACATTTTACCGCACTTTTGTTTGTGTCGGACTTGTTGATTTAGAAAGCTTCCACTGAGACTACTGAGTCTTAGTTTCGACGTCACATCGGTAAACCCAAGTTTCATCGCCTGTTACAACACGGTTCAGTAGTTCTGAATCGCCAGTTTTATTTAGCGACTCCCAAGCGACTTACATCCGCCGTTGTTTTTATTCGAAACTCAACAATTCTATAACAAATTTTGGTGTCTCACGTTTCATAATACCCAAAACATCCGAAGAAATATGACATGAACCATTTCTGTTCTCATAGCTGCAGTTTACTCAACTAACCCGATGCATTTTTATCTAAATAAATAAAAATGAATGTATGCGTTCCTAAACCACTCATCCAATTACCATGAAACTTTTATGAGGTGTTCTCCGTATATTCACGAAGGTTCCTACATCCCCCCCCCCCCCACATAGTTCCGCAGATATAACGTCATAGCCGGCCGCGGTGGTCTAGCGGTTCTAGGCGCGCAGTCCGGAACCGCGCGACTGCTACGGTCGCAGGTTCGAATCCTGCCTCGGGCATGGATGTGTGTGATGTCCTTAGGTTAGTTAGGTTTAAGTAGTTCTAAGTTCTAGGGGACTGATGACCACAGTAGTTAGGTCCCATAGTACTCAGAGTCATTTGAACCATATAACGTCATAAACACTGACATTTGTTTTATTACTTGTTTACTACTACAGCTATTCGCAACACATTTCGGAAACGTATTTAAAGAAGTGTTAAAAACACTGTCGAATTCCAGGGCGATGTAGTGTCGAAATTTCAGACCAGTTGGTCACGAACTTTACGAGTTTTGCGATCAGGAACGTTTGCCGGGGGATGCCGCAGCACGTGAAGATATTGAAAATTAACGTGCCTTTCAGTCTTCTCAGAAATACCAACCCTCTACTACTTTGCGGTGGTACCAAGACTTTCAGAGAAAAAGATGGACAATATCATCGAAGCTACAGTATTAAAAGGAAATGTTAAAGAAGATTTACTGTTACCACGCATCGCAGTAATTCCAACAGACATGCCATTGGAGTTAGAACGCTTGCAGTTTCCGGTGCGATTCGCATTTGCAATGATCATCAAGAAGGCGCAGGAGCAATCAGTACAAATTTGTGGATTAAATTTGGAAAATTCTTCCTTTTCACGCCTTTTCAGGCGTCGGGAAGCCGTCTGACATACCGGTGTACACAGTAAGCGCAAAAATCAAATATTTTGTGTAAACAAAGGCGCGTCAACCAACAGACTGCGAAACCAAACACTGTTTCTTTCCGGGGCATTGCAACGCATGCTGGGCACAGCTAGGATAAAATAATCATCGATCTACGAAAACGCACGTAAACGTTTTGGTAGTTTACGACAGACTATAACACCTAATATGGCTAACACTATAGAGATACTTTTCAGTGATGTTTACCAACACAACGAAAAAAAACCGCGAAAATCTGTCTATAACAACACGCAAACTTACAAAGCTCTCGTTTTAACAAAAACCACCTCATATTGCAGTCCATATTCGATTCCTCCCGCCCCATCACAGAAACAGTACTTTTTTCTTCAAATGCTTTCAGCAGATTGTTACAGTTGTCAATCTCAAAAACTATGTAAATGCCTTGTTCTGAATGCTCTCTGAATTGGACAATTCCATAGGTCTTGACACGGTTATTCATAATTTTACGGTTAGGAAATTATATAAAACTGATTGTTCCTTTCGTATGATAAACCAAAAATGATTATTAAAATGTTAAACACAAAATACGAGTCAATACTTGGCGCATTAGTATACATATGAGGAGATTCATGTACTCTTCGAGCGCATGGGGACCTCATAACTTAGCACAGGCCACACAGATCCTCAAAAAACCTGAACTTGTACCCATTTAGAGGAGGGCTGCTATTACCTCGTGGAAATCTGCATGCGAATTACGGGTAAATGCTCACGTAGGAGTCAAGGGCATATCTACCGCACCCTACAAACCGGTTCCTCGTGTATTGCGAAGGTGAAATCACGATAACAGCTCGCACTGAACCATATAATCTGCCATTGACCCCATGCTTCGACTGGAATGGTGTAGAAAATACGGTACAATAAAAACATTACCCTCTACCACTCACTTCACAGTGATATGCAATGCGGAGACGTGGATATAAATATTACGCTCCAGCTGGCTGACAGCCTCGCACATGCGTCCCAGTTTTCGCGTTTCCTGCTTCACCAGCCACACAGCAGGGGTCCTAATGACGCACTGTGTTTGGGCCCGCTGCCAATGACGTCACGAAATAACGAAGAAGACCCTGCGCCAGTGTGTTGCCGCAGGCCAAGAAGCTGCGGACCAGCTGTCTCCCTGTGTAATGTGGGACACGGCGGCTGGCGCCAAAATAACAGCTGAAGCGCGCCACGCCGCGGCGAGAAATGGTTGCCCCGCTGGCCACTAGATGGCTCCGCCAGTCGCGCATTCCGCTGCTGCCTGAGTTTGCTACCGCGTCGACCAGGAATACGGAAGAATCTCGTGAAAGCTTAACTCCAGTATTTTTTCTGTATGATCAAAACAAAATGACATCGTTTTAATCGACATTACATTTATTCCTGATTTTAGCCATTTGTCTTATTTTCGAGAAATACTTGTGGTACAGGGGATTGAGTCGGCTTAGCGGACTCGCATTTGCGAAATTAATCAAATACTCTTCGTGCTATGGCAATTTCGGTGTGCAAATAATAATGTATCCACGGTAACGATGATTGAGCTCTGTCTCTGTGTTAAGTTACTTTACGAAATAGAACAACCAGACTTTAACTACGGTAAGATGTATTACGAGTTTTCACCTTTCTTCAGCTGACGTAGTCATTTATGTTTTCGTTCCAAAAGCTTCTGTCGACTGAATTTTGAACGCATAGCTGCCCTACGCAAAATAACGATTCCCTCAGCTACCACTTTTCTCGAGTCGTACTGGGTGGTTGTAATTAAACGTCGTGGGAAAACGAAAGTTTGTACAAATATTTGTAGAGGAATAACTAATAAACCACTGACTTAAAAATCTTAATTTCCACATGACAAAGTAACATTTTTTAATTGCGTACCTCGTTTGCTTTCCAGGTTACAAACGTTGTTCACTGTGACGATCATCTGCATCCACGACAAGGAAGTTTTACGGACACCATTTCATTTCACAAATGTTCGCAGCCCTTTTCGAACGGTGGACATGGAACGTTCGGCTGTCGTTACACAGCTCGGACACTGCTTGAAAAGATGTACACTGCGTCGAGCACTCTCGGCCATGGCAAGAATAACTTCTTCAGCAATTTGGGACGCAATTGGCCGTCGGTCTCCCCAGGAGCAATTCCCAAACCGCCAGTAATTTGACCCTCTGAATCTTGTTCTTCAACCCCCGTACGGAAATAGAACATCTCCGTATTCAATTTATGCGACGACACTAGCGAAAAGCAGCAGCGCTGTTGCTGCTATTTCGATATAACAGTTTTACTAGTAATGCCCTATTCACCTTGTGCTGGCCAATGTCGACCGTCTGCTACTGTAATGAGCACTGATGGTTGTGTTTCAAACATACGTCGCCGTACCAGTAGCGGCGCCTAACGGCGCGTCATGACACTAGCTCCACTAACAACGCAAAAACTGCAGCGCACAGTTCGAACAACATGCCTATAATGTTAGGTACCCATAATGTGTCCAGATAAGATTGTGGAACACTATTATTTTCCGCCGAAAGAGCCGGTGTGCTGTTGTTTGAGACCGATTTTGGGTTGATCGTGTGACTGTGTTCTGCAGCTCATCAGTGGTGTCTGTTCTTCCGGACATGTCCGAAAGAACAGACACCATATCCATATAAGTATATAGTTCTGGCAATACCAGCCATGACCTTTCTCGTCTGTTCGGATACACACATATTACCCAAACTCTTACGGGACTTGGTAAGAATGCCTTCCACGAGTAATGAGTGTTGGGTAGGGACACTACGAATGTAGTGTGTGGACATATAAGGTGAGAATGTGGGTCTCGCGGGAGGCGTGCGCGAGATAGTCCCTGCAGTCGCACTATCCTCTGTGCCCTCGGTGATTGAGGAGGATAGACCGTCTGCCATGTAAGCAGGAGATCCTGGATTCGAGTCCCGGTCGGGGCACACATTTTCTCCTGCCCCGTTGATATATATCAACGCTCGTCAGAAGCTGAAGATGTTAATATATAATTCTAATTTCGAGTCGAATTATGTCCCGTTAGGCTCCCTCACTCAGGTGGTTCTTAGAAGGAATGGGTTTCTCGCAAGTCAAATCACGTGCGGCCATTTCCATCCAGTCTGTCGTCCGAACACCCCACAGGAATACACACACCACCTGCAGTTTTCCTCCTCTCGCGCAATAAATGAAGATAAAATTTCGGGAACTCCACCCTCTGGCCTCTGATAGCTCGCTAGCACTTTTTCTACATCTTTCCCGTTTCATCACCTCTCCGGCCACCCACTGTACGCTTTACTTAATGCTTAGTTTAATTAAATGACATTTGTTAAGAACTGCGTTATGCAAGACACAGCTGTAAAGGTATTTTAAGAGATGATCGGTTTCTGTCTAGGGTCAGAATATCATCGGCTACAAAAAGCATCTCACCTGTGCATTTGTATTGTTAGCAAAACTTTACACGAATTGATTGGGCAATGCAACTCCCAGTACCAATAAAGAAATGCAGTCACTGCAAAACACATTCAGCCCCTTAAGCACTGAATCCTAAGGCCCTGTTCCAAACTCATAAGTTTGCCCCTGTGCACATAACAAACAAAATTAAATTGTCGTACCTCTAGAGCAGCAACGGTGGAACGCGATATATTCTAGTCCGTCACAAAAATATAAATGCTACCTAAGGCTCAGCAGTGTGCAATGCTGGCCATAATACTTGAAATGCACATGAAATTCGTTTGGCTGATAAACGAGAACATTTAAGAAAATCCACTTCTGTGAAAAATATATGAACTGGACTGCGAGGCGGCACTGATTATGGTGAATTACTAACACTCAGTCTTTTTTAGCAAAATGATATTGCTCTATTTGTTCAAGACTTTCTGCTTTCTGCTTTTTGGATTCGTTTATCAACAGTGGTTTTGAAATCAGTTACATCTGTCTGTATTTAGCTCTGTGCTTGTTTTACTCTGTTAATCTCGTCTGTAACGGAATTTATACTAGCGTCAACATGGGTTGTAAGACTAGTGAGCAACTACTGTTCTCCTTCCTGTCGCTGTACTGTTAATGACTGTAAAAACTGATTGTTTTAGTCAGTGCGTTTATGGAAAATGTCTTGGTATAGCTTTCCTGGGGTCTCAGTGTGAACTTTTAAGACGTGCATCTAGTAGTGTGTCTTGTTGATCTATTCTTTCATTAACTGATTGGATTTCATTTGTAAGCTTTTTATAGGTTTCACTACAGTGACCATTAATGTTGCAACTTCCCCTTTGAAAATTAAGAATGACAGTGCTGAGAAACTCTTGCGTTATTTGATTTTCAAAGAGCTGAGCAAAACTGAAAGTACTGACATTGTTTTCTCTTTACTTATTCTGATCATTTCTAAACTGACACACAATATTTTAGCGCAACGCAATCTGACTTTTAAAAATCCCTACAAAAGAATGGTCCTGACTAACAATAACGTATACCTTTCGTGAATCACTTACCTCACAAAGATCTTCGTTACTCGAACTACTGCAATACAGCGAGCGCCAATGCTGCCAGCTAAATAAAAGATTCAAACTACTGAAGGCACTAACTACTGATAGGAATAGTTAGCATATGAAAGATTTTGATAGAGAACGAACAATGTATTTCCCTTAATAGTGTTCAAAAGTCGTAATATATATAAGTTCTTGACATCAAGTCTTACAAATTTCCTTTTTCTGACGGACACAAGTCCAGATCACCCGCTCATAGTGATCTCTCAAAACTCTGGCGTCTCTCTCCCCTCATCCACCACTGCTGGCAGCTCACCTCCAACTGCCCAGTGTTACACGAGCGAATATTCCAACAATGAGTCCAACCAGTCACAGACTGCACGCAGCGCAGTCAGCGATTTTCATACAGAGCTCTACGTGGCGTTACCAACATAAAAACCTAAACAGCCTACTTACAATGTCATCTCTCAAAGGTTTGGTACTGCCTGCGCATTGCCTGACTATAGCCTCAATTTTATCGCAAAGACGTTTTGCATTGGCCTTAATGTCTGTATCTACCTGTTTGAAACGTTTATCAGTCGTTTCTGTGTACGATTTAAGCTCGTCACGCAGGATGGAAAACTGTTCATTGAACTGAGTGGTGGTGTCAACTTGTATTTCTCGTATTTCTTGTCGTAACTGATTCGTGATGTCAACTTGTAAGTGTCGTACGTCTTGTATGATGGAAAATCGTTTTTCTTTTAACTGAGTATTCTGTTTAATCATCACCTGCATGAAATTTTGAAGCATCGCTTCCATATTCTTTTCAAGTGAACCATCGGATATCACTTGTGTCGTGTTTCGTGGCGTGGAGACATCATCTACAACCATGGACGTCTCGTTTGTTGCATTATCTGCACAATTACGGCTTAATTAAATCCGACGGATTTCCAAAAACAGACTGAGCACTTTGCACTTTTGTCTCCTCTGAGATACTATTGGCAATCAAACCAACTGTGTGAAAAATAGGCAAATCACCGACCTCACTCGGTAAACAATCAAGTTTTGAATTATGCACATCAGCCATGTGCAGCCGGCCGCTGTGGGCGAGCTGATCTAGGCGCTTCAGTCCGGAACCGCGCTGCTGCTACAGTCGCTGGTTCGAATCCTGCTTAGGGCATGGTTGTGTGTGATGACCTTAGGTCAGTTAAGTTTAAGTAGTTCTAATTCTAGGGGACTGATGACCTCAGATTTTATTGCTTATAGTGCTTAGAGCCATCTTTTTGTGTCATGTGCAGATCAGTGGCGTCCGCAATACCGTAATCTACCGTCTGATTATTAGTCAATTTAGTGGGTGAATTTATAGTTTCAGGAATTTGTTCATTATTTGGAGAAGCGGAACTCACGTTTTCTGTTGTGCTTTGCTAGTGTTGCACCGCGCATTGGTCACTATCAATCTCGACATTGTTGTCAATAATAGGAAAATCGTCTATTTTGGAATCTCTAATTGTAAGACTACGCGCCGGAACCTTGACAGTTTTGCGCGGCATTTTAAATCACATGCAGGGTGCAAATCCAACGACGAAATTTCAATACTGAGATCAATGAAGAAGAAAAAAAAAAGAAAGAAAGAAATAATAAAACAAGGCGGAGCATAAGAATGCCGATGAGCTGTAGAAAAATTATATACAAGTTAGTAAACTGCGTTGCACCAAAAATATGTAACTACTGTTATTGCTACAGAGCGGTTGAGAGAACAAAATATATATTTCACAAAGCGAACGACTGGCAGAGTTGTCACCAAGTGTAACTTTCTTTTAAAGTAATGTAACAATAAACCTTAGGATTGCGTTGAATGAATGTCCGATCTGTAGAATGAGTACTGAACTCGAATTGTCGTGTTGTACGTGCAAGTTGTGTGCTTACTCTGTGTTAATTTGGTAGCAAAACTATACACGACCCGATCGGGCAATGCAACTTCCAGTACCAATAAAGAAATACAGTCACTGCAATATACATTCAGCCCCTTAAGTACTGAAATCTCCGGCCCTGTTCAAAACTGGTAGCTTTGGTCCCTGTGCACATAAAAAATAAATTAAATTGTCTTACCTCTAAAGCAGGAACGGTGGAACGCAATATATTCTGGTCTTTCACAAGAACATAAATGCTAGTTAAAGGCTCAGCAGTGTGCAATGCTGGCCATAATACTTGAAATGCACATGTAATTCTTTTGGCTGATAAACGAGAACATTTAAGAAAATCCAACTTCTTTGAAAAATATATCACCTGGACTGGGGGGCGCTACTGATTATTTTGAATTACTAACAGTTTTTTTTAGAAAAATTATATTGCACGTTACGTTTGGCTTTTAAAAACATCTGATAATTGCAGTTACATTACTCACAACTGATTCACAAACAATGAGATTTAAACAGCAAGTATTACCTAACTCCATTAATCCAACATAAATGCAAATTATCAAATTTCCCATAGCTCTGTTGACAATTCTTAAAAGCATTACGAAAATGAAATAGGTAACTATCCCTTTCATCAAAATCATTTATGTACATTCTGGAGTTACTCAACAATTACAAATTATCAGCCAACTCATCTATACTAACGCGCTGGAAAAATAAAAATCATAATTATTTAATATTTTTACCATATTTCCCTGAAGACTTCTGTTTCCATGTTCAACAATACTGACATACCTACATAAATCTAACTCTTGGTGGCTCACACAGCACACCACAAAAACTGCCTACCCCATCGTCCTTCCCTCACAGACAGCTACCTACCACTGTGCGCCCAGCGATCTCTTACTCCAATACTACAACAATCTCAGACCAGTCAGCGATCCGCATTATCGAGTCTATCGGAAACATTCATCGTTTATAGTATACTAGTTTCGTTTCAATTTATTAATTTTCTTATCTGATTCTGGTGCCACATACAAGTGTGCCCCAGTAGACGCCTTTCAATACGCAACATTGTAACGAATTAATCTTGTCTATGAAGTTAAATAGACAATGATGAAAGAAAGTACGTCTGATAACCGTTGTTCCAGTTACGCAGATGCATAGCTGAGATAGTTTTTGAACGCGATGGTGGTCTGAACCTAGACCGAAATCGACGGTCTTTAAGAAATTTGCCGTTACAGCTGTGTCTTGTATAGTGCAGTTTTTAACATTCGTTAGAGCTGTACAGTACCACACCCATACAATATTTTAAATGCTATTTGTTCCCTTTATTGTTAGGTCTAAATGTGTATCACATGTTCGGAATGCTGCTCCGATGGCGTAACTGGTGGGCTGCCCGCGGTGGAAGAGCAGTTCTAGGCGCTTCAGTCCGGAACCGCGTGCTGTTACGGTCGCCGGTTCGAATCCTGCCTCGCGCATAAATGTGTGTGATGTCCTTAGGTTAAGTAGTTTTAAGTCTAGGGGACTGATGACGGCAGATGTTAAGTTCCATAATGCTTAGAGCCATGTGAACCATTCGTAACTGATGAAGACGCGTGCTCAATGTAAGTAGAACGTCCAACACTGAGTCCCATGGCAGTGAATTTTTTAAATGACAACATTGCCTCTCACCATACTTATAATTTCTTACCCCTGCCACTTTTGTGGGTAAGTTCTGGACTCTTTAAAGTTCAAAGGTCTCCATTTCGATCTTAGGAGTGTTTTTCTTTGTAACTTAGTTAAGTAGGCTCTTTAGATTTTTTATGTTGGTAACGTCACCTAGCGCTCTGTATGAAAATCACTGGCTGTGCTGTGCGCAGTCTGTGGCTGGTGGGCATTGTTGAAATAGTCGCTATTGTAGTGTTAGGCAGTTGGCTGTTAACAGAGCATAGCGTTGCGCAGTTGAAGGTGAGCTGCCAGCAGTGGTGGATGCGGGGAGAGAGATGGCGGAGTTTTGGGAGCGGATGATCTGGACGTGTGTCCATCAGAGACAGTAAATTTGTAAGACTGGATGTCATGATATATACATATATATAATGACTTTTGAACACTATTAAGGTAAATAAATTGTTTGTTCTTTATCAAAATCTTTCATCTGCTAACTATGCCTATCAGTAGTTAGTGACTTCAGTAGTTAGAATCTTTTATTTAGCTGGCAGTATTGGAGCTCGCTGTATTGCAGTAGTTGGAGTAATGAAGATTTTTGTGAGGTAAGTGATTTGTGAAAGGTATAGGTTATTGTTATGGCTCTGAGCACTATGGGACTCAACTGCTGTGGTCATTAGTCCCCTAGAACGTAGAACTACTTAAACCTAACTAACCTAAGGACACCACACACATCCATGCCCGAGGCAGGATTCGAACCTGCGACCGTAGCAGTCGCACGGTTCCGGACTGCGCGTCTAGAACCGCGAGACCACCGCGGGCGGCGGTTATTGTTAGTCAGGACCATTCTTTTGTAGGGCTTTTTGAAAGGCAGATTGTGTTGCCCTAAAAATATTGTGTGTTAATTTAGTGATGACCAGAATAAGTAAAGATAGAAATGTCTGAGTACATTCAGTTTTGATCAGCTGTTTGAAAATCTAATAACGTAAGGGGTTTGCCAGCACATTAATTCACTAATTTTCCTAAGGGGACATTTCACTTACCGTTTCTTCCACTTGTGACTGGTATGTGCTAATGTGAAAATATCAAACTTTATCCAGTTTCGGATTCTGCTTTAAACTGTACATCGGTGGAACGCAAGGGCATCTATCGCCGATACACGATACTTGGTAAAGTACTTCGACGCTGAGAACAGTCTTACTTATGCTACAGCGGAGAAGGACTTAGAATAGTAGTAAAGAACTTGGCGTTTAATGTCGCGCCAATGTGAAGGTCGTGAAAAATGGAGCTCTGGCGTCAGGACAAGGGCACTTGCCTTGTCTTCGCAATATCTGGCCCGCCTAGCATGACCGGAACCCAAATCCCGATGACCCGGAAGGGGTGTCCCATTCACAGCAGTAATACGCACTGTGGGAGAGTTCAGAGGGAACTCTACTCCTCATGACGTCAGCAGCCATCGTTCGCGTAGCGGGCGTCAATCAATGGGGCAGATGGAGCGAACAGCAGGCCGACCGGGATGGCAGCAGCTGAGGGACAAAAACGAGTGCTAATAACAGGATGCTCCGCCCGCTGCTGGCAAAAACGCGCCGCGCGCACGAAAAAGCGCCGGTGCGGACGGAAACAAGCAGTCTGTAATCTAGTTAGCGCGTGGGAGTGCAGAGGCACAGGGTAGAGCAGCTGCGGGCCTTGTCTATGTGCCTATTTAAATTTGGGTTTTGCATTGGTTCTGGGTGCTGTGGTGACAAAATTGGCTCAGAGCACTATGGGATTAAACATTTGAGGTCAACAGTCGCCTAGAACTTAGAACTACTTAAACCTAACTAACCTAAGGACATCGTCATCCATGCCCGAGGCAGGATTCGAACCTGCGACCGTAGCGGTCGCCCGGTTCCAGACTGTAGCGCCTAGAACCGCTCGGCCACCCCGACCGGCCTTGTATTACTCTGATGAGGGATTGTCTTTCTTATGGTGGACTCAGTCAGTGCTGATGACATTCTCAAAACGATGCCACACATACTATTCAACCTATTCCAACCTAGTAAAGGAGTGGTCAAATAAACCATTTAACAGGTGAGAACTTCCAGCATTGCAGCGCGACAGCAATCGTGAATAATTTAATGATTATAAAGAATCCGCCTCGACTGCAAATAGAAACCGGATGTTGACCTACGTTTCGGCGCGGATGATCACGCCTTCTTCGAAACACGCTAAACTACAAACTGCCTAAGAGGCATGGTCCAACATTAATACAGAACGCCCAAAAGGGCAAAAGTCTCGCATAAATTTTAAAATAGACGGTACGTGTGTACCATGTCAACAGCTGAACTTAGCTCAAACATCAGAAGCGTGCTTCCTCACCCCAGCCAACGTTCTGTGGGCCGCGGGCTCTCAGGTAAACTGAGGTGGTGCCGGCTTCTAGGATGTGAGATTGTCGGAAAGGAACACGCATGCGCAAATTGAGAAATCGTCTTCTTCCATGTGATAGGCATAAAATGTGTTACGAAAGTGATCCGATGGGGTTGGGTTGGGTTGTTTGGGGAAGGAGACCAGACATTGAGGTCATCGGATCAGGGAAGGACGGGGATGGAAGTCGGCCGTGCCCTTTCGGAGGAACCATCCCGGCATTTGCCTGAGGGATTGAGGGAAATCACGGAAAACCTAAATCAGGATGGCCGGACGCGGGATTGAACCGTCGTCCTCCCGAAAGCGAGTCCAGTGTCCAAACCACTGAGCCACCTCGCTCGGTAGTGATCCGATGACCGGCTCAAAGGCGCAGGAAGTTAATGCGTGTGTATGTATAATGTTCTAGCTCGAGGAGAATTTTATAGAACTATAGAATGTGACTAAGCTGATGTGGGACAGAAAATTCCTCGGATGGTCAAAACGCTTGCACGCAGGACAGACAAAATACCATCAGTTAGAAGTAGGCTAAAAATATGGGGGATGACTAACCCATTTTTCAATTACTTGGTGTCGGCGATAGTATTTGATGACTACGCTTGGATAAGCGTGTAGAGTTACTATATTAAATTCCAAGAACTATTGACCAGAAAAGGGTCAAATTAGTACGACAGACTTAATGTAATTGCTTGAAAGGACGTACAACGTCGCCTTCATCGCCCTTAATATCTAATGACCGACAGAAACTAGTTTAGCTTTAGATTCTTTTTACACTATTTAGGTACATATCCGATAGCACTATTCAAAATGACCTCTGTCGGTCATTAGATATTAAGGGCGATGAAGGCGACTTGTACATCCTTTCACGCAATTTCATTAAGCCTGTCGTACTAATTTTACCCTTTCCTGGTCAATAGCGCTTAGTATTTAATATAGTAACTTCACGTTTATCCAAGCGTATTCATCAAATACTACCAGTCACCCCAAGTAATTGAAGAATCGGTTATTGATCCCCCGTAACTTTAGCCTGCTTCTAGCTGATGGTACTTTGTCTGTCCTGCGTGCATGCGTTTTGACAATCCGTGGAATTTGCTGTCCCACATATATAGTTTCAGCCTATCCACATCCTATAGTTCTATAAAATTGTCCTCGAGCTAGGACATTACACATACACACGCATTAACTTGGTGCGCCTTTGATCCGGTCATCAGATCACTTTCGTAACACATTTTATGCCAATCACATGGAAGAAGACGAGTTCTCAAATTGCGCATGCGCGTTCCTTTCTGATATTCTCACAGCCTAGCAGCCAGCGCCACCTCAGTTTACCTGAGAGCCCGCATCCCACAGAACGTTGGCTGGGGTGAGGAAGAACGCTTCTGACGTTTGAGCTAAGTACAGCTATTGACATGGTACACACGTACCATCTATTTTAAAATTTATGCGAGACTTTTGCTCTTTTGGACGTTCTGTATTAATGTTGGACCATGCCTCTTAGGCAGTTTGTAGTTTAGCGTGTTTCGAAGAAGGCGTGATCATCCGCGCCGAAACGTAGGTCAACATCCGGTTTCTATTTTCAATCGAGGCGGATTCTTTATAATCATTAAATTTAACACCTGGCCTGGCACCATTCCCGAAAAGACCTGTAGATTGTACAGACTGGCCTTCGAATTCAAGTGCCCGTCAGCAACCTGAACAACGACAAACCCTCGACAATCTCAATTCACTAATCAAGGACATACGCTGCTCAGAACGGAAGAGTAACCATCCTCCTGTTTACTAACGCAGCAGGAGTAAAACCGAAAAAGACATTTACGCAGACCAGCTTAGCAAAAGCACAACATTGACATAACAGTATTTACAGACACTTGGACAAGTGGCAATAACATACTGAAGTGCAAATCATGTGACTGCTACTACAAACGTCTTGCTGATGGAAGAGGGGCTATAGCCCTGTACGCCAGACGTACCCTAAACACGATGAAGGCTCCACTCCCTCCACAGTTTAAACATACAGAAGCAGAGCATTAATGTATTGACAGACCCAGACGGCAAATCTACCAACAAACTTCTTACAATACATATCGTAATTATGGGAGATCAGTATGCTATCCTACTAGGTGACCACCAACCTAACTAACAGAAACGGACAAAACGTGCGTGAAATCTCCTCTAACTGGAAGACTTTTAACAAACCCACGGAGCCGTCCATCAAACCAATATGATGCAGTCTAATTCTTCTTCTTCCTGTGCGATCACATTTTCAGTTTGTTCCCAGTTTCCTGTCACACCCACTGAATACCAACTACAGAGGTTGGACGAAAACATGGGAACACCCAGATAAATGTATGCCTGAGTATATCTACATGCTAGCGAAGCCTGTAGGTTGCGCTGTTGTATCTGACCACAAAGGGCACCGCCCGCCGTTGTGACCGAATGGTTCTAGGCGCTTCAGTCCGGAACCGCGTTGGTGCTACAGTCGCAGGTTCGAATCTTTCCTCTGGTACGGATGCGATCGATGTCCTTAGGTTAGTTAGGTTTAAGTAGTTCTAAGTTCTAGGGGACTGATGACCTCAGATGTTAAGTCCCATAGTGGTCAGAGCCATTTGAACCATTTGAACAAAGGGCGCCTGTGCAATGTTCTCAACACGCTGCTAATGTCAATCGTGATCAGAACAGTATTTTGTGTAGTTATGTTGGCATTATGTTGGAGCTAAGTGAATCCCAACGTGCACAAATTGTTCGGCCTCGTATGCGGGGTGATTCAATAACTAAGATGGCCAAAGTGTTTTGTGTTTGAAGGGGCACCGATTCGAAGATATACTGCAAACAGGGAAAGCGGAAAAACATCATCCGCTACGTCAGAACGCGGTCAGATGTGTGTGTTGCGTAATCGTGTGAGACGGTCATTGAAGAGCATTATGGCGAACAAATAAGCCACTGCATAACTGAATGTCGCACTCGCGATCCCGGTAAGTGCCAAAGCAGCACGAAAAGAGCTTCATAAACTGGAAGTGAAGGGCGAGCTGAAATTCCAAAAACTATTCATCACTGATGCAAATGTACCTAACAGGGAAACGTGATGTCGAAGCCATAAAACCTGCACTATGCAGCAACAGAAGAAAGTGATTTGGTAGGATGAGTCTTTTTTTCGAACTGTTTCCAACTTCTGGCCGAGTTCACGTTCCAAGAGTGAAACATAGCGAGTTGTTCGTAATGATTTCAGCAGCCGTATTGTGGAATTCCGTGGGTCTCATGGTTTCTCAGATAGGATCGCATTACTGCCAAGGATTATGTGACCATATTAGATGATTAGGCATACCTCATGATAGGGGAAAGTCCTACAGTAACAACCGTCTTGCAATACCGGCCATCGCTAGTTCTCGGTTCTTGTACCAGGTGGCAGCACATACAAGGGGTGAGCTCGAAGAGGTATATAATCAACACACAGAGGCTATCCATGATTTACAACACGCAACATTGTCCGCCATATTTTGTAACTTCAGGCACATTGAACGTTAAGTTACGTGGTTGCAGCAGACGCTTTGCTTTGTGATCTAAATCTAAATACTGAAGTACTTTACATAATCGCAAATCATGCCCAGCTTAAAGCAGTAGTAATCGTAGTATTGAAACGGTTGGAATTTTCTGTTTTAGGTAGGTGCCAGCATGAATTTATTTCTGACATTCATTGTAAGCAACATCATGTTTACCAAGTTTTGATATTGCATTTTCTGCATGGTCTTCGGAATGCCGGGCAGATGACTGTCTTGTATTTCGTGTCTCTTGTTGCTTCGGCAGTACATTTGTTTGTCCAGAGTACAATTATGTATTAAACTATAATTGGGCTAGATATGTATATAAAGTGCAATTAGTCTAGGGTCCATATTTTCTTGTACAGATTTCCGTTGAAGAGCGAGGAGTTACGACAAGGGTGGGTAGCCAGTATGAGGAGGAATAAGTGGCAGCCTACAGAGTGTAGTTACATACACTCTTCTCATTTTGAAGGCAGATTTGTTTATGTAACGAATGAGAAGAAGCGACTTGAAGTTAACGCCATTCCAATGATATTTTCATTCTATGAGCACCCACAGAAACCATAAACCATAAGGAGCACTTGAGGAAAACATCAGATTGTGGAAAACTCAACTTCATTTGAGGTTAACATGCCATCAAATGAACCAGGTAATGTAGTCTAAGATTATTTTACTTTTAATGTGGACATACATGTCAGTTTTACTGTTCATGAACGAATTTTTAAAGCAAATTGTAACTCAATAACAATAAAAATTCATTTTGGTAGGGGAGAGAGAGAGAGAACTATAATGAACGTAGAGACCACTTATATTGCTTGCCTACTCCAAAGAAAGTGAAAATGAATCAGGATGCATCACAAGAAAGGCCTGAGAAACTGAAGAGGCAAATGAAGCATGCAAAACAATGCATCTCAATGAAGAAGAAGCAAATTGTAACCTATGAAACACTGGTTGTAGGTTTACATAGAAGAATGCAAGACTCTGCACCTGAAGTGTTAGGGTGTGACAAAAACAGTAACACTTCGGAACAACATGTTTCATTACAAGGAAAATCTTCCACTCCTGTATATCCAAAGACAGCTTGTCCTTACTCTTAATTTTTATTGTGCATGAACATATATTTATTTCAAACACATTGTAAAATTGCCCCATTCTAGAATCCTTTGTAGACGGACAACTTCAGTGGATGGTAGTCCTGGCTTCACCGAAGACGGTTTCTGAAAATTAGTACATGGATGCAGAACAGCTCAGATCCTACTCTTGCCATTCTCATGTTTGATGAAGTACAAGGTGTACAACTTTGCTTCCCTCGTTTTTTCCTCAACATTTGAGGCTTTAATGAAAAAAATTGATTACACATGTATCATTCAAAGTATTTTCTATCGCTGGTCACTAATTTCTCCCATCTTTCGGGCAGTGTACGAATCCCGCGTCGCAAAAATTGCTCATCTTTTGAACCGAGCCACGAATTGATCCAATTTATGTCTTCTACATGAGATTGGAAGTGATGGTCAGCCAGGCCATGCGCCATTGATCTAAACAGGTGATAGAGAGATCAATGTCCGGAGAATACTGCGGGTGGTGTGGGACTTCCCGTTTTAACGTTTCCAAGTACGTTTTCAACTTTTTTGTAACGTGGGGACGAGCGTTGTCGTGCTGCAAAATCACTTTATCGTGCCTCTCTCTGTATTGTGATCGTTTGTCTTTTAATGCTCTGCTCAAACGCATTAACTGCGTTCGATAACGAGCACCTGTGATTGTTTCACTTGGTTTTAATACATCATAGTACACGACGCAGAGCTGTTCCCACTAAATGCAGAGCATGACCTTGGAACCGTGAATATTCGGTTTGGCCGTCGACGTGGAAGCATGGGTGGGATATCCCCATGATTTTTTTGCGCTTAGGGTTATCGTAATGAACCCATTTTGGCCCCAGTCACAATGCGACGCAGAAATCCCTTCCCTTTTGCCTCTGAAGCAACTGTCCACAAACACACAAACGCTATTCAACGTCTCTTGGCTTCAGCTCACACGGGACCCAAGTTTCTTCTTTCTGAATAAAGCCCATAGCCTCGAGACGTTTTGAAACGTTTGCTATGTCACTCCCACTAATCGTGCCAATTCTTCTTGAGTTTGACGTAAGTCTGCACTCAGCAATGTCTCCAATTCTGCATCTTCGGAAGCATTCTCTCTTCCACCACTACGCCGATCTACGACGTTAAAACCACCCTTGTTGAAGCACTGAAACCACTCACGACACGTTCTTTCACTAATAGCGTCCTTACCATATGTACTTGAGAGCATCCGATGAGACTCAGCCGCTGTTTTCTTCATATTGAAACAAAACAGTAACACCTATGGCAGTTGAGGAGAATTAGGCTCCTAAACCGACGTTTTCAATCAAGAACAACTTTATGATGCAGACACAAGTCAACAAATGTTTTAATGGGGTTATGTTGACCGAGGTCACAGCTAACTGCCTGACATCTGCGATCTCTTTCTTTCGACCGCTACTAACCGTTGTCGCCACCTATCGTCAAACGTCGGAAGCAAAGTTGTACACCTTGTAGCTATAAAAAAGATTTGGTGTGGGGTAGGAAAAAGGTTTGGGTGAATTTTGATTTGGGACAAAGGTGTGAGGAGACTTCGCTTATCAGGAGTTGAAAAACTCGTATTGGATATTGTTTGCTGAATGGATTATCAGCAAGTGTTACTCTTAATCTGCTATAGCAATATCCGTGTAAACTGGAGGAGGTGGGAATACGTATAGCTCCAACAAACAAGTCAGTAATTGATAAATGAGGCTTTAAGACAGATGTAATAAATTCCCAATGCTGGTTTCTCCAGCCCTCAAATACTGCAAAAGGAGTAGTTTGTTTATTTGGTGCAGCTGAGGTATTGCAGCTTAGGAGAAATACATTGTCTGAACAGAAAGTGTTAGTAGATGGTGATTTTCAGATGATAAAGTGGCGATGTTTTAGTAGTTAATTTACAGGAGAAATGAAACTTGCGTGCAGCAAATAAAATGACAAGGGCACTCATTCACTATGAGTCACAGAAAATGAAACTAGCATTACCTGTTCAGACTCTAGGTAATTCTGTAGCTGATGCAGTGACTTTGTGTAGATATTAAGATTTAACGGAGTTTGTGGATTTTGAGGGCACCGTGAAATTTATAAAAATGATTGATACGTATTTGATTTATTGAATTCATGCAATGTGGTGAACAAGGGTATAGAAAATAGATTGTGGTGATAAGCTCCTAAGGGACCAAACTGCTGAGGTAATCACACTGCTTAATCTAACTTACGTTAAGGACAACACACACACCCATGCTGGAGGAAGGCATGTTTCTGCTTCAATCTAGATGTGTAACTTCTCTTCCAGTGTTGTTTACCAACATTGTAACTACTTTGTTGACAATACTCAGTAGCCGGCCGCGGTGGCCGAGCGGTTCTAGGCGCTTCACTCCAGACCCGCGCGACTGCTACGGTCGCAGGTTCGAATCCTGCCTCGGCCATGGATATATGTGATGTCCTTAGGTTACTTAGGTTTAAGTAGTTCTAAGTTCTAGGGGACCGATTACCTCAGATGTTAAGTCCCATAGTGCTCAGAGCCATTTGAACCATTTTTGAATACTCAGAAAATGTCTGAAGATGGCCTTGTAAGCCGAAAACCGATTAACACAATAACAGTAATACTGCAGAAAAAAAGGAAAATGGGGCTTTTCATTTATTATAATGGTTCCAGAATGAGATTTTCACTCTGCAGCGGAGTGTGCGTTAATATGAAACTTCCTGGCAGATTAAAACTGTGTGCCAGACCGAGACTCGAACTTGGGACCTTTGCCTTTCGTGGGCAAGTGCTCTACCAACTGAGCTACCCAAGCACGACTCACGCCCCATCCTCACAGCTTTACTTCTGCCAGTTCGAGTCTCGGTCTGGCACACAGTTTTATTATAATGTTCTATCAAGAACCGCCGGAAGATTCAGTTAACATAATGTTAGTCATACAGTAGTGACAATAATAAATATGAGTAACACTAATATAGTCCGGTAGTTCTTCTATGTGTCACAGAACTGCAACTCCCGTCTGTTGTGTACCTAGTTCCGCGTAAGTCAGCGCTTACACAACTTTCCCACTAGAGCGTGCCCCACTAAGCACAACAGCGCAGGCGCAGCGCTCGTCCATCTCCGCACTACGAGATGGCGCTGCCTTAGAGACGGACCAAATTCTGCTTCCGCCGATCCACGTATTAATATATAACGCAGCCAATGAGATTGCTGCTAACGTAGAACCTTTTCTCCTCACGGATCACACTCATGCAGTAATACCTAAATGCGCGAGGTATTATAACGAGTGCACAGACCTCCAATTAGGCAGTCTGCATTTGTCTGCACCAGTCGGTACCAGTCTGCATTAGTCTGTACCAGTCTATAGTCAAGTTTGTCTGCACCTAAGAAGATAATCATAAACCTGTACATAGCCATGAAGATAAATGTATAGACACTTTGTCAAGTATCAGAGACATGTGAGAATAAGATTAACGTACCAAGACCAAAGGAACTTCAGATTGTCAATTGTAAATAGCATCCAGAATCAAGTTATGTAGTATCTATGACTATTATTATTTTAATAAATGTGTGTGAAAATTAATCAAGTTCTATTTAAAGTTGGTCACCGTCAATCTGCTACTCTAAGCGTGCAAGTGGCTGAAGATAAACCTAACGGCAGAAGATAAACACGCCACGTTAAGACCACGAGACATATTGCTGACACTCGCCTACTTCGTTAGACCGTCAAATCAAATAATCTGAGGGTGTGTGTACCGAAGGTCTTACAGTAAGCACACCACACCATCATTTTCATACCCGCCAATGGTGTGTATGAATACAAAGTCACATTTATATCGAACTATATCATCTAGGTGCTTCACTTCTTTTGTCAGCAGTGCTTAACAGAAATGGCTGCAAGCTTCTTTTCATTTCCCACCTCGCGCAGCTGTCCGCGTTAGCGATTCCTCAGACAAGTCGTAGCTGTCTGCTGCGTGTTGTTGCTAGGTCGCGCGTGCTGCCTTTATCTGCTGCCTCGGTAACCGCTTTTACCGTCCTCGAGTTATGAACGTCGCTCGCGGCTACCACATTCTGCCTGTCTGCCACCGGTGTGTGTGTGAGCGAGCGTGATTTATTGCAGAACGAGAGCAGTTGCGTAAGGCGGTGCGTGACGCACACTCGGCGGCGGCTGGCCTTCGTCACGAGTTGTCCTGGCAGCTGCTGTCAGCTGTGATCTCACAGCGCCGACACATGCGCGCCATCGGCTAAGTGTCTGTCACACCAGCACTCCACTTCTGTCGCCAACAAGGAACCACTTGTTAGATGCAATGTTGCTACTTTGGGAGGAAAGCAAAAGACTTTTCTTCTTGGAACTCTGTTCTATTGACTTTTACATTAGCACACTGTCTACTCAATTCCTCTGGTCGCCAGCTTCCTTGACGGAGTTCACTGGAAGACTTCGACCTTCATCATGGAGTTTTTTTCCCTTTCTTGTGGTCTTCAGGTATTATCAATTCAGCTAGCTTCTAGTACATGATCTGTTACAAACTGAAAGAGAGGTCCCGTCACATCCATCAACAAACTCACATACACTCAAGGCTCACACAGAATACTCACGTTGGTGTACAGGATGGTCCATTGATCGTGACCGGGCCAAATATCTCACGAAATAAGCGTCAAACGAAAAAAACTACAAAGAACGAAACTTGTATAGCTTGAAGGGGGAAACCAGATGGCGCTATGGTTGGCCCGCTAGATGGCGCTACCCCCTAAGTTGGGTTGTTTTTGGGGAAGGAGACCAGACAGCGAGGTCATCGGTCTCATCGGATTAGGGAAGGATGGGGAATGAAGTCGGCCGTGCCCTTTCGGAGGAACCATCCCGGCATTTGCCTGGAGCGATTTAGGGAAATCACGGAAAACCAAAATCAGGATGGCGGGACGCGGGATTGAACCGTTGTCCTCCCGAATGCGCTACCATAAGTCAAACGCATATCAACTGCGTTTTTTAAATATGACCCCCCCATTTTTATTACATATTCCTGTAGTACGTAAAGAAATATAAATGTTTTAGTTGGACCACTTTTATCGCTTTGTGATAGATGGCGCTGTAATAGTCACAAACATATGGCTCAAAATTTTAGACGAACAGCTGGTAACAGGTAGGTTTTTTAAATTAAAATACAGAACGTAGGTACACGTGAACATTTTATTTCGGTTGTTCCAATGTGATACATCGACCTTTGTGAACTTATCATTTCTGAGAACGCATGCTGTGATTACCTGTAAATACCACAGTAATGCAGTAAATGCACAAAATGATGTCCGTCAACCTCAATGCATTTGGCAATACGTGTAACGATATTCCTCTCAACAGCGAATAGTTCGCCATGATGTTCGAACATGCATTGACAATGCGCTGACGCATGTTGTCAGGCGTTGTCGGTGGATCACGACAGCAAATATCCTTCAACTTTCCCTACAGAAAGAAATCCGTCGACGCCAGATCCAGTGAACGTGCCGGCCGTGGTATGATGCTTCGGCGGCCAATCCACCTGTCATGAAATACACTCCTGGAAATTGAAATAAGAACACCGTGAATTCATTGTCCCAGGAAGGGGAAACTTTATTGATACATTCTTGGGGTCAGATACATCACATGATCACACTGACAGAACCACAGGCACATAGACACAGGCAACAGAGCATGCACAATGTCGGCACTAGTACAGTGTATATCCACCTTTCGCAGCAATGCAGGCTGCTATTCTCCCATGGAGACGATCGTAGAGATGCTGGATGTAGTCCTGTGGAACGGCTTGCCATGCCATTTCCACCTGGCGCCTCAGTTGGACCAGCGTTCGTGCTGGACGTGCAGACCGCGTGAGACGACGCTTCATCCAGTCCCAAACATGCTCAATGGGGCACAGATCCGGAGATCTTGCTGACCAGGGTAGTTGACTTACACCTTCTAGAGCACGATGGGTGGCACGGGATACATGCGGACGTGCATTTTCCTGTTGGAACAGCAAGTTCTCTTGCCGGTCTAGGAATGGTAGAACGATGAGTTCGATGACGGTTTGGATGTACCGTGCACTATTCAGTGTCCCCTCGACGATCACCAGAGGTGTACGGCCAGTGTAGGAGATCGCTCCCCACACCATGATACCGGGTGTTGGCCCTGTGTGCCTCGTTCGTATGCAGTCCTGATTGTGGAGCTCACCTGCACGGCGCCAAACACGCATACGACCATCATTGGCACCAAGGCAGAAGCGACTCTCATCGCTGACGACGACACGTCTCCATTCGTCCCTCCATTCACGCCTGTCGTGACACCACTGGAGGCGGGCTGCACGATGTTGGGGCGTGAGCGGAAGACGGCCTAACGGTATGCGGGACCTTAGCCCAGCTTCATGGAGACGGTTGCGAATGGTCCTCGCCGATACCCCAGGAGCAACAGTGTCCCTAATTTGCTGGGGAGTGGCGGTGCGGTCCCCTACGGCACTGCGTAGGATCCTACGGTCTTGGCGTGCATCCGTGCGTCGCTGCGGTTCGGTCCCAGGTCGACGGGCACGTGCACCTTCCGCCGACCACTGGCGACAACATCGATGTACTGTGGAGACCTCACGCCCCACGTGTTGAGCAATTCGGCGGTACGTCCACCCGGCCTCCCGCATGCCCACTATACGCCCTCGCTCAAAGTCCGTCAACTGCACATACGGTTCACGTCCACGCTGTCGCGGCATGCTACCAGTGTTAAAGACTGCGATGGAGCTCCGTATGCCACGGCAAACTGGCTGACACTGACGGCGGCGGTGCACAAATGCTCCTCAGCTAGCGCCATTCGACGGCCAACACCGCGGTTCCTGGTGTGTCCGCTGTGCCGTGCGTGTGATCATTGCTTGTACAGCCCTCTCGCAGTGTCCGGAGCAAGTATGGTGGGTCTGACACACCGGTGTCAATGTGTTCTTTTTTCCATTTCCAGGAGTGTATTTTATTCAATACCGCTGCAATCGCACGCTAGCTATGTGCCGGACATCCATCATGTTGGAAGTACATCGCCATTCTGTCATGCAGTGAAACATCTTGTAGTAACATCGGTAGAACATTACGTAGGAAACCAGCAAACATTGCACCATTTAGATTGCCATCGATAAAATTATCCTTCCTCCCATAATGCCGCACCATACATTAACCCACCAAGGTCGCTGATGTTCCACTTGTCGCAGCCATCGTGGATTTTCCGTAGCCCAGTAGTGCATATTATGCCGGTTTACGTTATCGCTGTTGCTGAATGACGCTTCGTCGCTAAATAGAACGCGTGCAAAAAGTCTGTCACCGTCCCGTAGTTTCTCTTGTGCCCACACGACGTTCAAAGTCGTCGCCATGCAATTCCTGGTGCATAGCAATATAGTACAGGTGCAATCGATGTTGATGTAGCAATCTCAACACCGACGTTTTTAGATTCCCGATTCTCGCAGTTTGTCTGCTACTGACGTGCGGATTAGCCGCGACAGCAGCTAAAACGCCTACTTTGGCATCATCAATTTTTGCGGCTCGTGTTGACGTTTAAAATGTGGCTTAACACTTCTGTTTCCTTAAATAACGTAACTATCCGGCGAACGGTCCGGACATTTGGATGATGTCTTGCAGGATACCGGGTGGCATACATAGCACACGCCCGTTGGGCGATTTGATCACAATAGCCAAACATCAACACGATATCGACGTTTTCCGCAATTGGTAAATGATCCATTTTTACACGGGTAATCACGAAGCAAATACCGTCCGCACTGGCGGAATGTTACGTGATACCGCATACTTATACGTTTGTGACTATTACAGCGCCATCTATCACAAAGCAAAAAATGTGGTCCAACTAAAACATTCATATTTCTTTACGTACTACACGAATATGTAATAAAAATGTGTATTCCTATTTTAAAAAACGCAGTTGATATCCGTTTGACCTATGGCATCTAGCGTGCTAACCATAGTGCCATCTGGTTTCCCCCTTCAAGCTAGACGAGTTTCGCTCTTTGTAGTTTTTTCGTTTGATGCTTGTTTCGTGAGATATTTGGCCAGTCAATATCAATGGACCACCCTGTATACAGAACAATAAAAGTTTGATGCATTCAGCTGCCTAAAAGTGTATAAAATGATACATCATGCGCTGCGAGTAGTGTCTTCACATTGATAGGAAGCTGTTGTCCACTAATTACCAAATATTCCAGCAATTCAGTTGTCCCGTGGTCTCGCAGTGGGCAGCCGCGAATGATGTGGATGTTCTCCTCTGCACTCCACTCACATCGGGGCGAATCGATGAGTTGTAGCTGATAGATGTGCAGTCGGAACAGCCCATGGTAACAGCTCATTCGGAACATGGGTACCAGAAACTTTCTATGGTACAAACCACGGGAGTACGATGGTCGTGCAGAGATCCATGTTGGTAAACTATAGCTACATAATGCCTCATCCTTTATTGGTAAGATGTTGTGTTGCTGTGATCTTTAGTCCGAAAACTGGTTTGATGCAGCTCTCCATGCTACTCTATCTTGAACGAGCCTCTTCATTTCCCAGTGGTAACTTCTGCAACCCACATTTTTCTGAATTTGCTTACTGTATTCATCTCTTGAAACTTCCTGGCAGATTAAAACTGAGTGCTGGACCGAGACTCGAACTCGGGACCTGCCTTTCGCGTGCAAGTGCTCTACCAGGTACTGGCAGAAGTAAAGCTGTGAGGACGGGGCGTGAGTCGTGCTTGGATAGCTCAATCTGTAGAGCACTTACCCGCGAAAGGCAAAGGTCCCGAGTTCGAGTTTCGGTACAGCACACAGTTTTAATCTGCCAAGAAGTTTCATATCAGCACACACTCCGCTGCAGAGTGAAAATCTCATTCTGTATTCATCTCTTGGTCTCCCTCTACGATTTTTACCACCCACACTTCTCTCCAGGACAAAACTGGCGATCCCTTGATGTCTCAGAATGTGTTCTATTAACCGATCCCTTCTTTTGGACAAGTTTTGCCATAAATTTCTTTTCTCCTCAGTTCTGTTCCGCACCCTCTCATTATTTACATGAGCGACCCATCTAATCTTCAGCACTCTTCTGCAGCGCCACATTTCGAAAGCTTCTATTCTCTTTTTATCTTAACTGTTTATCGTCCATGTTTCCTTCCATACATAGCTACACTCCAGAGAAATACCTCCAGAAAAGACTTCCTAACACTTAAATCTATATTCAATGTTAACAAATTTTCCTTCTTCAGGAATGCTTTTCTCGCCATAGCAAAACTCATCTACTATTAGAAGTGTCTCGTTTCCTAATCTAATTCCCTTAGCATTATCTGATTTAACTCGATTACATTCCATTATCCTTGTTTTGATTTTGTTGATGTTCATCTCATATCCGCCTTTCAAGACAGTGGCGATTCCGTTCAACTGCTCTTCCAAGTCTTTTGTTGTCTATGACAAAATTGCAATGTCATCGGCAAACCTGAAAGATTTTATTTCTTCTCCCTGGACTAATTCCTACCCCAAATTTTTCTTTGGTTTGTTTTACTGCTTGTTCAGTGTACACCTTGAATAACATCGGGGACAGATTACAACCATGTCTCACTCTCTTCTCAACCACTGCATACCTTGCGTGTCCCTCTACTCTTATATTGCCGTCTGGTTTCTGTACAAGTTGTAAATACCGTTCGCTGCCTGCGCTTTTTCCCTGACATCTTCAGAATTTCAAACAGTGTATTCCAGCCAACATTGTCAAAGGATTTCCCTAAGTCCACAAGTGTTGTAAACGTAGGTCTTGCTTTCCTTAACCTGTCTTCATAGGGTCAGTATTGCCTTAGGTGTTGCTTCATTTCTCTGGAATCCAAACTGATCTTCTCCGAGATCGGTTTCTACCAGATTTTCCATTCTTCTGTAAAGAATTCGTTTTAGTATTTTGCAGTCGTGACTTATTAAACTGATTGTTCTGTAATTTTCACTCCTGTCAGCAACTGATTTCTTTGGAACTGGAATCACTACAGTCTTCTTGAAGTCTGTAGGTACTTCACCTGTCTCACAAATCTTGCGCACCAGATGGAAGACTTTTGTAGTGGCTGGCTCTGAAAAGGTTGTCAGTAGTTCTGACGGAATGTCGTCTACTCCTGGGGCCTTGTTTCGGTTTAGATCTCTCAGAGCTTTGCCAAATTATTCTTGCAGTATCATATCTACCATCTCATCTTCATCTACGTCCTGTTGTATTTCCATAATGCTGCTTTCAAGTTCATCTCCCTTGTACAGAACCTCTGTATACTCCTCCACCTTTCAGCTTTCCCTTCTTTGCTTAGGAGTGGTTTACCATCCGAGTTATTGATATTGATACAGCTGCTTCTCTTTTCCCCAAAGGCATCTTTATTTTTCCTGTAGGCAGTATCCATGTATGCTCTAGTGAAATGCACTTCTAAATCTTTACATTTGTCCTCTAGCTATTACTACTTATCAGTTTTACCCTTCCTTTCAATCTGATTTTTTCCCTTTCCCTTTCGCCTGCTTCATTTGCTGCATTTTTAAATTTTCTCTTTTTCTCCATTAAATTTAATATCTCTTGTGCTATTCAAGGATTCCTACCAGATCATGTAATTTTCCTATGTGATCCACTGCTGCCTACTTCATTTGCTGCATTTTTAAATTTTCTCTTTTTCTCCATTAAATTTAATATCTCTTGTTTTATTCAAGGATTCCTATCAAATCATGTATTTTTCCTATGTGATCCCCTGCTGCCTTCAGTATTTCATCTCTCAAAGCTATCCATTCTTCTACTGTATCCCTCTTCCCTGTTTTAGTCAACGGTTGTATAATTCTCCCACTGAAGCTCCCAACAACCTCTGGTTCTTTCAACTTATCCAGGTCCCATCTCCTTAATGTCCTACCTTCTTCCAACTTGTTCAGTTTTTATCGACAATGAGCAAACAATAAATTGTGGTCCGAGTCCACATATGCGCCTGGAAATGTCTTACAGTTTAAAACCTTCCGGTGTCTCCAAATCTCTTACACTTACGATAGGTGACATTTATTGTTCCACAAATTTCTGATCTGCTGCCGCACGTCTTACAGAAGATATGTGTAAGGAACAAGTTCTAAATCTTTGTTCCACGGTGCGTTGCACTGCTAGCGAGAGCGTCGACAGTATCTCTGCCTCTGAGGCCCGCAGCATGTGACTTTCCTGCTACGACGCTGTTGTGCAGCAGTATAGTCTGCGATCTGGTACACCAAGAAATCGTTGGTATTATTGACGACATGACTTCGTGTGAGCAGCAATGCCGATCCCGGGTCTGTCAGAATAATCATTGTTCCTGTCCCAAAATCACCAGCAAATTTAAGGCCCTCTAGTATTTCGGTGAACTCCACTGTAAATACCGAGGATTCCGGAGGGAGTTGGAATTGGGCAGTGTGGTGTGTCTGTTCCTCATAATAAGCGTTTGAATGTCTAAGTATGTTACCGAATTTCAGTAATCTGTCTTGAAACACTGATCGTGCGAAACTCTTGCGATTCGGTGACGGGGGTGAAATATCATAAAAGACGTATGTTAGAAGCGGATGCTCCTCAATAAACCGGAATCTATTACCTAATCATTTCGCTGCCAATAGCCGAAACTTCGAAAGCAGAGGTTCTTGCTCAAATAGTGCGCGACTGAACAGATATTTTGAGCCAATATACTGTCTTCTGAGTTTAGGTGGAGGTTCATTAGCTTCGGCAGGAAGAGCATTCTTAGGGCGGAGAGTTAGGTGTCGATTTAAGTAATATCTACGAAGGTGTACAGATTGGTCTTTACTTGTAGAACTGCCCTTCGAAAAACAAAAACAAATCAATTTAAATAAGTTTAAAATTGTGAACTGGAGAAGGCGTAAAGCTTTTAGGGTACGTTACCAGCATGGTGTCTATTTTAGAAGCTGCCATACTGGATGCAATTCGTAATTTTCAAATGGAAAGGGGGTCATGTGACATATCAAACAGATAGAGTACTGCGCTATGAAGACAACGGCGCTTTCCATTTTAGCATTTTTTAAAAATTAATTATCTAGCTATGTCGCATTACGTGTGTCGAAAGTTCTCATTATTGGTGAACGAGTGACTCCAGTTTGCTGGGAGAGGGGGTGAGAACTACGCTCCGGTCTCTTAACGAACGATGCCAGAACAGCGGTCCGCAGTCCTTTTTGATCTACCAGCTTTCTGTTTGCGTGCGACACAACCGCTTTGACAGCATTCCGCGAAAAGTTTCCCTACCGCACTGTGGGTAATGGGTGGTCTGCCTGGGTGCTTTTATTTGAAATCCCTTACGAAGATATGAGTGCTCCTCTATCCTGATATTAGGACGGTCTCAGTGCGATCAGCTTGTGTCAAAGTCAACAGCTTTCAAGCCACGTGTAAGGGAGAAAGATCAGTCATAACTGTCTGGGTGGCCTCGGTTGAAATCCTCTGCGATAACATGGCAGCACGTCGTCCATGATATGCGGACAATCTCAATGCTTTCGGCTTGTATTGACGCCATCTGTTTACCCGTCACCTGCATAGAAGAAACCCGAGTCGTAAGCCGAAAATTAATAAAACTGTTCTCAAATGAAAGGCAGAGTTGCTTTTCTCATGTAATTCTCTACCTGGTGTGTTGCATGGCCACCTTTTAATAGGAAAATTACGAACTACGACTAAAACACACGATATGCCGGTAATATAGCCTCACGGATTTTCTCCCTCTTCCATCTCATAATATCTTACTTTAAATTTTTGTCTATTCACTTGTTTGGTTTCAGAAACCAAACCTTTGAAGCAAAATGATTTAGAAGAGATATCTGAATGGTGCCAAAATTGGCAGTTGACCCTAAATAACGAGAAGTGTGAGGTCATCCACTTGTGTGCTAAAAGGAATTCGTTTTATTGGCAGGACATTTGGAAAATGTAACAGATCTACTAAGGAGACTGCCTACACTACGCTTGTCTGTCGTCTTTTAGAATACTGCTGCGCGATGTGGGATCCTTACCAGATAGGACTGACGGAGTACATCGAAAAAGTTCAAAGAAGGGCATCACGTTTAGTATTATCGTGAAATATTGGAGAGAGTGTCACAGAAATGGTACAGGATTTTGGCTGGACATCATTGAAAGAAAGGCGTTTTTCGTTGCGATTGAATCTTCTCACGAAATTCCAATCACCAACTTTCTCCTCTGAATGCGAAAATATTTTATTGACACTGACCTACATAGGGAGAAACGATCACCACGATAAAATAAGGGAAATCAGATCCCGTACGAAAAGATACAGGTGTTCGTTCTTTCCGCGCGCTGTGCGAGATTGGAATAATAGAGAATTGTGAAGGTGGCTCGATGAACCTTCTGCCAGGCACTTAAATGTGATTTGCAGAGTATCCATGTAGATGTAGATGTAGATGGATAATTAAGGTTGATGTAGATGAACCTATACATTATCACCTATTAATTTCAGTTCACGCGCCAGACGCTACTATACAACTTACAATACGTCATTTTTATCGATGATTGCAGTTTCATCCATGTGCCATTTTAAAGCGGAATGTATGGAAAATTGAAAAAAAAAATAGTCACACATGTATACACTGACGGAAAACAAATCGCAACACAAAAAGTAATTAATCCAGAATAATAAAATTTCGGGAGTACATTTGTTTTGGGAACATATTTCAGTTGAAATGGTTCAAATGTCTCTGAGCACTATGCAACTTAACTTCTGAGGTCATCAGTCACCTAGAACTTAGAACTAGTTAAACCTAACTAACCTAAGGACATCACACACATCCATGCCCGAGGCAGGATTCGAACCTGCGACCGTAGCGGTTGCGCGGTTCCAGACTGTAGCGCCTAGAACCGCACGGCCACTCCGGCCGGCCATATTTAAGTGATTAACATTTGCAAGATCACAGGTTAATGTAAGCACGAGATAAGACACTGCAAATGTGAAATGCTGGCACGTTAATAACTGGTGTAACTGCCAGCATGGTGAAAGCAAGCGGACAAACATGCATGCGTTGTGTTGTACGTGTGCCAGATGTCAGAAGGGAGACGGAGTTCCAAGCCTGTTGCACTTGGTCAGTCAATATAGCGATGTTTGTGGATGACGCAGGGGCTGTCGTCCAATGATGTCCAGTATGTCCTCGATTGGAGACAAATCTGGTAATTGACCAGGCCAAGGCTACATGTCGACACTCTTTAGAGTATGTTGGGGTACAACAGCGGTATGCGTGCGAGCGTTTATCCTACTGGAAACAATCCCCTTAAAAACTGTTCCTGAATGGCAGCACAACAGGTCGAGTAACCAAATTGACGTACAAACCTGTAGTCAGGGTGCGTGAGATAATGACGAGAGTTCTCTTGCTGCCATACGAAATCACACCCCAAACCGCAACTCCAGGTGTCGGTCCAGTGAGTCTAGCAAAGAAATAGGTTGGTTTCAGACCCGCAAATGGCCTCCTTGTAACCAACGCTTGTCCATCACTGGCACCGAGGCTGAACCAGCAGTCATCAGAAAACACAACAGACCTCCACCCTGCCATCCAATGAAGTCTCGCTTGACACGAATGAAGTTGCAAACGGTTGTGGTTTAGGGTCAGTGGAATGCAAGCTACAGGACGTCTGACTCGGAGCTGTCCTTGGAGTAACCGATTTGCACCAGTTCGTTGTGGTTGCTGTGGTGCCAGCTGCTGCTCAAAATGCTGCTGCAGAAGCAGGGCAATGCGCTGCAGAGCCATACGCCGAACACGATGGTCTTCCCACGTAGTAGTGTCACATAGCTGTTCGGAGCCCGGTCTTCTTGCGACCGTGCGTTCTGTTAACTACCGCTGCCAGAAATCATGTGCAGTGGCTACATTCCGATCAAGTCTTCCTACAATATCGCAGAAGCAACGTCCAGCTTCTCATAGCCCTGTTACGCGACCCCGCTCAAACTCAATGAGGTGATGTTAATGGGGTCTAAGTCACCTTAAATGCGTTCCTGACAAACATCAACTCACCACATCCTCTCTGAAAGGTAACTAACTCTCACGACCGTTACAGCGTGCACTTAAAGCAAACCTGATTTGCATCCTCGTAGTGGCGCTGCTGGCGTCAACTCTTATACGACTGCCGCGTCACTTTCAGATGTAGAAACACGCTTACCAATTTTCGTTTATGTCGCACAACTCCTTCTTGCTGTTGCGATTTTTTCTCGTCAGTTACACACACACACACACACACACACACACACACACACACACACACACACACACATACAGGGTGGTCCATTGATCGTGACCGGGTCAAATATCTCACGAAATAAGCGTCAAATAAAAAAACTACAAAGAACGAAACTTGTCTAGCTTGAAGGGGGACACCAGATGGCGCTATGGTTGGCCCGCTAGATAGTGCTGCCATACGTCATACGGATGTCAACAGCGTTTTTTGAAAATAGGAACCCCCATTTTTATTACATACTCGTGTACTACGTAAAGAAATATGAATGTTTTACTTGGACCACTTTTTTCGCTCTTTGATAGTCACAAACATATGGCTCACAATTTTAGACGAACACTTGGTAACAGGTAGGTTTTCTTAAATTAAAATACAGAAAGTAGGTACGTTTGAACATTTTATTTCGGTTGTTCCAATGTGATACATGTACCTCTGTGAACTTATCATTTCTGAGAGCGCATGCTGTTACAGCATGATTACCTGTAAATACCACATTAATCCAATAAATGCTCAAAATGATGTCCGTCAAGCTCAACGCATTTGCCAATACGTTGTAATGTTGTTGCATTTATTTATTCTGAAAGCGGTGCTGATAGACAATAAAAGCGGGTTAAAAGCTGAGGAAGTTATGTGGGGAAGTTAACCTTGCATTACTGCGCAGCTGTTTCACCAGGTATCCAGTCTAGCTTATCTAATTCCCAACCAGACTAACATTAATTATAATTTTTAATCGTCGTACGATAACCGGTGATATATATAAAGAGAATTTAAATAAAAGAAATAAAACAGTTTATATTTGAAAATTTATTTTAACATTGCTCATTGAAATTTCAGCATATTAAACTTGATTCATAACTGAACTGGTGCCTTATTTAGGATTGTAAAAATGTGAGTTTGTAATCTAAAAGAACACATCAAATATGGAGCCAAGATTGGGAGACTGCATACAACACTGCATTCATAAAATAATACACGAAGAAAGTTGAAACATATGCAAGAGGAAGTTAACTACAACCAACCAATTCAATTTTCACCCAAAGAAGTTACATTCGTAGCGCAATACTGTCCGTCATGTATATTAAATTCATACTAACTCTCTGTGAAATCTTCCCAAAAAGAATAGCTGAGGGCTACTTTGATGATTACACTACATGCTTCACGTGGTCAACTTGGTTTACACAAAGAGTGTAACTCCACAATAATTTTAATAATTAAAATAAATTAGATCGAAAAGCAATTTACAACAGAAGAACCTCGAACTGGTTACTATCGTCTTACTATTAACCTGATGGGTCAAACAATTGTATAAGCACGTGGTACTGGTCTCACAAAGTACACCCCACGTGGGTTGAACATAAGGAAAAGTTGCTATATTGAAAAATATTGTCAAGACGAGACGTTATAATCTCACGCACATTCGCATTTAAGATTACTGATCAACACGTGGTTCCACTTTACTCACAAACTACTGGAAGATATTCTGAACTTCACACTCAAACTACACTGCGTTGCAATTTAAGATAACATTAGATATTTTAGAGCTAAACCTGAAATAAAGTTGATTAAATTTTCAGTTAGGCTGAACTTAAGATATCCATTGTCATACGGACTTAGCAGACACCCGCTTACCACTTCAGACGCTCGCCGCGGACAGACTGACCTGTGCTCCTACCAAGGGTGCTTCCGTATACAAAACAGAAGTGGCAAGAGAGGCAGTTTCCTATACCAACATGATAAGGGACGGACAGGATCATACTAAGGATAGAAACCTTTTTGCTTTTAGAAAGCGTAGCTACCTGTTCCGACGTTGGTCCTACTGTTCTCTAGCAGACAGGCTTGTCTGCTACCATCAAGCATGCAACTAGAAACACATTTGCTCATTCATTCTTTCACACAGAAGGGAAGGGGGATGACTTTATCTTATCACATACTGTATATAAAAGAAAGCAGATGTAGGTTCCGTATGAGACTGTGTGACATGAATTACATATAAACTGTGTTTTAAAGTGTAGTAGTGTGACAGATCGTTCTTGTTTATGTTTAAAAGTAACACGTTTCACTGCTCAGTCTCCTCCCAGATAGTCAGAAACACCACAGTAAATTCAGAAGAAGAATTCATGCCGTAAATGGCAACAGATTTAAGAAATTAACACGAAAGGAATCCAACAGAGACCTTTCAACGTGTAACGACATTCCTCTCAACAGCGAATAGTTCGCCTTCCGTAACGTTCGCACATGCATCGACAATGCGCTGACGCATGTTGTCAGGCGTTGTCGGTGGATCACGATAGCAAATATCCTTCAACTTTTCCCACAGAAAGAAATCCGGGGACGTCCATTTTAACACGGATAATGTATCACGAAGCAAATACTGTCCGCACCGGCAGAATGTTACGTGATACCACGTACTTATAAGTTTGTGACTATTACAGCGCCATCTATCACAAAGGGAAAAAAGTGGCCCAACTAAAACATTCATATTTATTTACGTACTACACGAATATGTAATAAAAATGGGGTTCCTATTTTTAAAAAAAACGCAGTTCATATCCGTTTGACCTACGGCAGCGCCATATAGCGGGCCAAAGCGCCATCTGGTTTCCCCCTTAAAGCTAGACGAGTTTCGTTGTTTGTAGTTTTTTTGTTGGACGCTTATTTCGTGAGATATTTGGACTGGTCACTATCAATAGACCACCCTATATATACCGAAATGAAACTCTGTGAAATACAAGTTATTAAGTTATTGAATATTCATTTTTACTTACAAATTTTCATATTAAATGTTGAAAGTGTCCCCCCTGTTGTTGAATACATAATTCAATTCGTCTAATCATGTTTCCAAACACTAGCTGTAATATTTGTTTCTGCAGCAGAAGCAGTAAAAGTGGATATTGCAGCTTTCAATTCATCGATGGATTTTGGACAGTTTATGTAGACAGTTGCTTTCGCTGCATCCCAGAAGAAAAAGTCAGGTTGTGTTAAGTCAGGCGACACTAACATCGATTTCCTGGGCGAGTTTTCTGACTGACTTGTTCGGACTCATGGACATTTTATGGGAAATATCGAGAGGTTTATCCTCAGACCAAACGCTAGGAAGACCACTTCTCGGTTCATATGTCACTGAACCTGTACTTCGAAATTTGTACTTCGCACCGTATCTCGATGTGGGAGTGTTGTCTCCGGGAAAACTGAATTAAATGTTTGATGAACTGAAACTGTGTATTTGAACACTTGTTGAACTAAAAACAGACGTTCTTCAGTGGTTAGCATTTTAACAGAGAGAGAGAAAAAAAGAAACAAACCAACAAAGGAACTAAACTTAAACGTTGACGTCAACACGTAACGATACACACCAACGATACTACTGAGGCTGGCTGATATATAAACAGTGGAATCTTGGGAGAGGTACGCGAACAATCATACGCCACGCGCTGCTAACAATCATACGGCACTGCGGAGAGACTTTTTGAACACCCCGAAAATATATATCTATATGACACGAATATGTGGAAAGGACTACGCCAAATCATAAGTAGAATCAAAAACTGTTAAAAAATCTAGATTTACTTGTACACCAACAAGGTGATTTTAAATTAAAATAGCAAAAAGTATTTCATCACATAATAACTTATAATTTTAATAAGAAACAAAATATAGATAGCTCAACACCAAAGACGCGTCGAAAATAAAATGAGCGAAACGTGTCTAGCCAAACCAACAGCCTTTCATTATCGTTCCAAAAATGGAGTTAATAACTCAAGAAAATACAATATTGTATTTTGCGACTAAGAAACAACAGAATGCTCGTATAAATGTTGACACATACTTTTCCGGACGATTTGCTTAAAAGAAAAATCTTTAGACCGTAAATATGTGATGAGATGTATACTTCTTCAGGAATCGATCTTAGTTCGGTGTTACACAGTAGATATGTATTTGGCATCAGCAGATGTGCACTGTGAATAAACAATAGCTTCAATTGCATACAGTATATTTTATGTTTCGATGAGCTCTGATATCAAGGCTTTCCTCAAGTGTTCACGCATTCGTAATACTTAAATCATATCAGCAGAACCTACTTGTATGATAATTATGCTCCTAGCACGTCTACCTCAACTAAGTACAAGTACCGGCGGTTGGGTCACACATTCCTTTCTGCTCTCATCAGTGCAGTCGCAGCGTAAACATGCAGATCACTATGGAGGCAACCTCACGAGCCAGAACTGGTCCGAAACTTCTTACCTCAAACAGCGCTTGGGAGGGGGGGGGGGGGGGGGGGGAGTGGAGGGGTTCCAGACACGGCGAGTGTGTTCCCAACGCTGCCGTCACCATCGCCCCCCCCCCCCCCTCCCGCCTCCTCCCAAACCTCAGCCTCCCACTTTCCCGTTCAAAAGGGCTGCTTGGGCGGGATCCTAACTAAACAGGATTCCACAAACTCGTGAAATGCCACAAAAGAAGGAATGAAACCATCACGATATTCTGCGAGGTCTCACTATTTTTTTGCTCAGCTGAGCATGTGCAGAGTGAGTGAGTGTCAAACAACTTGCACATACAAATAATTTGTAGATTGTGGTAACAATTTTTTACGAATATTTCGTCCATAAAGGGAGGCATAATGAAGCTACGACTGTCGATAAATACAAATTAAATAGTTTAATGCGTCACTGACTTGTTTGTTTTCCCATTATGCGTTTTGATGGTTCGCATTATCGTCTTCAGGAGAAGAACTGTGTTGTTACGTTCTTGGTGTTAGTGTAAGCAAAGACGCCTTTTCACCGTAGCAGACCAAGTGGAAAGTCTTTTGTATGTGACAAAATCGGTTTTCCAGCAAAGGCATTGTTAAAGTTAAATGAAAGACACGAATATGGAAGAGCAAAGTCGACTTGCAAGGGAGGTAGACTCGAAAATGTGCTCCATTCTGTTACTTGTTGCATGAGCTTTTCACCTTACATTATGTTTAGACTATCACTTCACACACAGAGATGTTATAGATATCAGAGGTGTACTATATTTACGTTAAGCACAAAGATAATTGATACATGCAATTGATTGTTTTATGTACAACTGAATCCAATATCACGTTAACAAAATATGTTATGTTATATAGTTATGTTTATTTCACCTTGTATTATTAAAATATTGATGGGCTGAACCAGAATATGAACATGCGCACAAGCAAGAGAGAAAGTCCTCTGTGTGTAAGAGCAAAACTAAATTATTGTATTCTTACTGAATTTAAACTTATTGCTAATTATAAGTGTGTTATGGACAAAAGAACAAAAAAGCGAAATAACTAAAAACTCACTGTTGCAGCAGCTAGGACTTCGGGTGTAGACCGCAATTTACAGGAGCGTTTCACCTTTTCTCAGTAAAAGAGAAAGCAGACGACGACACGGTGGACACTGAAGGCCACAGTTTACAGCTGGGCATTGCTACCCCTTCCATGATCACCAGCAACCGCGGTGGTTGCATTGCGATAGGAGAGGAGAGATGTCCGACGTATAACGGACGCCTACGACACTCCATCAGGAGTCATCAGAAGCCACCTGAAGAGGTCTACGAGTCTGTTTGCCAAAATCGTGGAGAACTTACGACCTGACCTGGGAGGACACCCGAGTATTCTACAAGCTAGAAATGCGCCCGGAAAACATCAGACAACTTAGTTGCCACAAGTATATATAGCACCAGCGTTGTTGAACAATACGTTTGCATGCACGCTAAAAGGCACTCAGTCATTCGAATGACACCGACACCCCTAAGCTTTGCAACTTGCGTAATACTGTAAACTAACCAGCCCCAAACACATGTGCTTTACTTTTTTTTTACTTTACATGTGGCAAGGGCCTTATCGACCATACGGCTGCTCTGTGAGCCTCTTCTGGGTCTCCCTCTTTTTCTCGTTCTGCTAAATGCCATTATACACTCCTGGAAATGGAAAAAAGAACACATTGACACCGGTGTGTCAGACCCACCATACTTGCTCCGGACACTGCGAGAGGGCTGTACAAGCAATGATCACACGCACGGCACAGCGGACACACCAGGAACCGCGGTGTTGGCCGTCGAATGGAGCTAGCTGCGCAGCATTTGTGCACCGCCGCCTTCAGTGTCAGCCAGTTTGCCGTCGCATACGGAGCTCCATCGCAGTCTTTAACACTGGTAGCATGCCGCGACAGCGTGGACGTGAACCGTATGTGCAGTTGACGGACTTTGAGCGAGGGCGTATAGTGGGCATGCGGGAGGCCGGGTGGACGTAACGCTGAATTGCTCAACACGTGGGGCGTGAGGTCTCCACAGTACATCGATGTTGTCGCCAGTGGTCGGCGGAAGGTGCACGTGCCCGTCGACCTGGGACCGGACCGCAGCGACGCACGGATGCACGCCAAGACCGTACGATCCTACGCAGTGCCGTAGGGGACCGCACCGCCACTTCTCAGCAAATTAGGGACACTGTTGCTCCTGGGGTATCGGCGAGGACCATTCGCAACCGTCTCCATGAAGCCGGGCTACGGTCCCGCACACCGTAAGGCCGTCTTCCGCTCACGCCCCAACATCGTGCAGCCCGCCTCCAGTGGTGTCGCGACAGGCGTGAATGTAGGGACGAATGGAGACGTGTCGTCTTCAGCGATGAGAGTCGCTTCTGCCTTGGTACCAATGATGGTCGTATGCGTGTTTGGCGCCGTGCAGGTGAGCGCCACACTCAGGACTGCACACGACCGAGGCTCACAGGGCCAACACCCGGCATCATGGTGTGGGGAGCGATCCCCTACACTGGCCGCACACCTCTGGTGATCGTCGAGGGTACACTGAATAGTGCACGGTACATCCAAACCGTCATCGAACCCATCGTTGTACCATTCCTAGACCGGCAAGGGAACTTGCTGTTCCAACAGGACAATGCACGTCCGCATGTATCCCGTGCCACCCAACGTGCTCTAGAAGGTGTAAGTCAACTACCCTGGCCAGCAAGATCTCCGGATCTGTCCCCCATTGAGCATTTTTGGGACTGGATGAAGCGTCGTCTCACGCGGTCTGCACGTCCAGCACGAACGCTGGTCCAACTGAGGCGCCAGGTGGAAATGGCATGGCAAGCCGTTCCACAGGACTACATCCAGCATCTCTACGATCGTCTCCATGGGAGAATAGCAGCCTGCATTGCTGCGAAAGGTGGATATACACTGTACTAGTGCCGACATTGTGCATGCTCTGTTGCCTGTGTCTATGTGCCTGTGGTTCTGTCAGTGTGATCATGTGATGTATCTGACACCAGGAATGTGTCAATAAAGTTTCCCCTTCCTGGGACAATGAATTCACGGTGTTCTTATTTCAATTTCCAGGAGTGTAGATAACATATTCTCTGTCATTCTTGCTATATGGACTGCCCAATTCAACAGTCTCCTCTTGAGTACTCCGACGATGTTACGGCGTTTGTACAGCCCTCTTAATTCTTCATTTCTTCTTATTCTCCATTCCATGTTATTTTCGTCGTATATAGGTCCAAAAAATTTCCTTACTACTTTTCTTTCGAATATTAACAGTTTTTCTACATCTTTCTTTCTAAATATTAACGTTTCACATCCATATAACATCACATGTATAATGGTCGATTGATATAAGCGGATTTTGAAGTTACTGCTAAGTGATCTTTTTCTTAGAATTTTGATGAAACTAAAAAGTGTCTTGTTTTCTGTTGATAAACGGGCATCTATTTCTATATCTGTTTTGTTGTTATAACTAAAAATACCTCCTAGGTACTTGAAGTGGTCAACAGTCTTGAAATTTGAATCCATCTACAGTCAGAGGTGTATCTTTTCTGGTTTTCTTACTTATGGGCAGGTATTCTGTCTTTTCTTCATTAACATGTAATCTTGCTTTCTCAGCAATTTTGTAGTAAACACATTACACCACTTGTCAAAATTAAGTAACGCGCTAGCTGCGGTTCTCGGCCAATCGGAACACATCAGACTTGTTATAGGTTTGCGCGCATCCATATAATAGCGGTTTGTAAATTTGCTCACATCAGTAAAAATCAGAGTATACAAAACATGGCAAATGCACTGAATAAATGGGAGCATTTTAAAAATGGTAAAATAATTATAGGGAAGAATGTGGATCAAACAGTACATTTATATGTTGGTGCCGTTCCAGTACAAAGTTGTCACAGCTCTATGGAACAAGGTTCGACTTAAAGAGAAAACGAAACACAACTGTTGCGACTGAGAGCCAGATCTTAGAAGTCAGTTTCAAATTTCTTCTCTTTGACTGTTCCTCACTTCATTGCAGGATTCCGATATAATATGGCGACGATGACGCGCGATGCATAGGCAGACCAGATTTCAAGGAGAAAAAACCGGGACACTTGCGTTTATACTTAATGCCTATCTTCATTACTACACTTACGCTTACCTTTCTTGTCCTTTATCGTGATATTTACAAAACGATAATAGGGCTATGACGATGCAGCAACTGAAAAACAGATGGCAAGAATGTATCCTCACTTTGTGAATCGGAAAGGAAACTGTAGGTACATTATTCATAAATAAAACTCGTTTCTTCAGAAATAAAAATTACTGATATAGGTCTATACTTTTTTATTATAATAGCGTGGATATATTTCCTGCAATGTTTATTCACTTACTACGTACTTAGGTACAGTTCGTTAATACTGGAAGCTATATGACATTACTAAAAGGTAATCAGATGCAAATTATACATAGTATACTAGAATTTAAAATTTCGTTTGACTGCAGACTATTAGGGAAAGCGCCAATACATGCCAAACAGTATTCAATAAGCAAATGCTACCACACGCCACATCCCTCATATTCATCAAAAAATTAACTGCCATATGGCTGCAGTCCCATTACGGAAAATGGTTCAACTGATGTTCCTTTACATATCCTTTGGTTTTGGTTTTACTTGTCTCGAGGGCCAAAAATGAAAGGTTGGCAAGTTAGAAGCGAGGATGGGTAATTCTTGCTTTTCTTCAAAAATGGTTAAAATGGCTTTGAGGACTATGGGACTTAACATCTATAGTCATCAGTCCCCTAGAACTTAGAACTACTTAAACCTAACTAATCTAAGGACATCACACAACACCCAGTCCTCACGAGTCAGAGAAAATCCCTGACCCCGCCGGGAATCGAACCCGGGAACACGGTCGTGGGAAGCGAGAACGCTACCGCACGACCACGAGCTTTGCTTTTCTTCTCAGTATATCTCTTTCTTTAGGCATAAGACGAGTTAAACTAAAGGCGGTAGGCCTATATATATTGTAAAAACATATTTGTATGACGTTCTACTTCTAGGAGACTTGTTTTCCCCAAATATTTAATTAAATGAGAAGTATTAGTGCACGTATCTTCTTTCTCGAGCAGAGACAGAACGTTATGTGTTTTCTCGAGAAACCAGGATTTTTTTTTAAAAGCGGGATGTCTGATCGGCCGAGCGATGCAGGTACTTGGCGATTCTGCTTTGAAAAAAATACCTCTGGATCCTTCATGCATGTGTTGCAATTAACGATACAACTCCTGTTATGTCGCAGATGTGTTGATGATATATATGTTATGGGACTGCAGATTCAGAGTGTGCTCAATTTGAAATACGCAGCACTGGCTTTATTTACACAGTATATTCGTGTATGCTATCTACATTTACATCTACATCTACATTGACACTCCGAAGCCCTCATAACGGTACCGCTACTAGTCATTTCCTTTCCTGTAACAACAGCCAACAGGTCGAGGGAAAATTGACTGCCTAAAAGCCTCCGTACAAGACCTAATTCCTCGTATCTTACGCGCAATTTCTTCTATGTCTTCCTTCAATCCGACCTGGTACGGATCCCATACACGCGACCAGTACTCAAGCATAGGTCGCATCAGCTTCCTATATGCTGTCTCCTTTACATATGAACCACACTTTTCAAAAATTCTACCAATAAACCGAAGTTGACCATTCGCCTTCCCTGCGACAATCCTCACAAGCTTCCGTTTCATATCGCTTTGCAATATTACGCCCAGATATTTAACGACGTGACTGTATCAAACACTACTAATGCTGTATCCGAACATTATGATTTGTGTTTCCAACTTAACATCGTTCTACATTCAGAGCTAGCTGCTATTCATCACCCCAACTAGAAATACTGTTTAAGACGTTGTGTATCCTCCTACAGTCACTCAACTTCAAGACCTTATCGTATACCACAGAATCATCAGCAAACAACCACAGACTGCTGCCTACCCTGTCCGCCAAATCATTTATTTGTATAGAGAACAACATTGGTCCTATCACACTTCCCTAGGTACTTCTAACGATAATACCCTTGTCTCTGATAAACACTTGCCGTCGAGGGCAATATACTGGATTTTATAACTTAAGAACTTTTCGAGCCACTCAGATATCTGTGAACCTTTTCCATATGCTCGTACCTTCTTTAACAGATTACAATGGGGCACTGTGTCAAACGCTTTCCAGAAATCTAGAAATGCAGAATCTGCCTGTTGCTGTTCATCCATAGTTTGCATTATATCACTTGAGAAAAGGGCACGCTGTCTTTCGGACGTGCGTTGCTTACTGTAACCGTACTGACTCGTGGACCTAAGATTCTTGGTCTCAAGAAAATTTATTACATTCGAAGTGAGAATGGGCTCAAGGACCCAGCAGCAAACTGTTTAGGGATATAGGTCTGTAATTGTGGAGGGTCTGTTCTTTTGCCTTTCTTGTACGCAGCAGTAACCTGCAATTTTTCAGTCTCTTGGGACTTTGTGCTGGGCGAGAGATTTGCGAAAAATGTAAGCGAACTAAGGGGCTAGTGCTGTAGAGTACTCTTTGAAAAATCTAATTGGGATTCCATCCGGACCTGATGACTTATTTGTTTTCAACTCCTTTAGTTGTTTTTCTAGGCCAGGGACGCTCATATATGACGTCCATACCCGAGTCTATCCGATGTTCAAGTGATGGTATGTTTGGACGCTTCTCCTGTGTGAATGATTTCTTGAATGTGAAACTTAAAACTTCGGCCTTAAGTTTTTCTATCTTCAACTTACATACCAGACTGGTCAACAGGTGTCTCAGTGGAAGCCTTAGACCCATTTAGTGATTTGACACAGGACCAGAGTTTTCTCGGGTTCTCTGCCAGACCATTGTTAACGTATGATAGTGGTATTAGTTGTATACTTCGAGCATAGATCTTTTCACAGACAGACGAATTTCTACTAACCTGTGCAAGACGTCGTGGTCTCCTGACCTTCATTGCTTACATATTCCGCCCTCACAATCGTATTCTGAACATCAAGACGCTTCATTCGAACCCAAAGTCCATAAGATAAAGTCAATGTTATATGAATTCACGTAAACGATATGCAAACAACTAATAAATCACAAGTGCACACCGTGATTGAAATACTCGAGGCTGGCGTACAACACACATTCAAGACACGACAGTTACAAAAGCTTTTAGTTCGGGAGAGGCAAACACCGCACGCCAGTATGTCAGTCCCTTCAGAGGTTTTCACCGGAAGTTCTCTACGCTGGCCGGTGACCGCCTGTGGAGCGGACAGCGTCTGCCCCAGTGAAAGGGGGAACGACCCCATGTTCGGCTTAAAAGCAAATTCCGCTACATTGTGTGAGAGCTCCAAGCCTACGCATTCTTTACATATAGGACGCAGAGTCAGAGATTTTCACAGGGAGACAGCAAACGCCAAACGCCGATGCTACAGATTTCCGGATTTGTCGCCTTAAACGAAACGTCATTCTCCCGCTTTAGAAGAGCAATACTGATTGGCAGACGATATTTCTGACGCCTTGAGCTGAAGGAGTAATGGAAGAGACCGAAAGATGTACCCCTTCATGTCTGGCGTGGAGAGGGGCCGTTCCGTTGTCGCTCTTGGAGCGAGAACACGTGACGAGAGTGTGCGCGCTCGTATGTGTACTCAAAGAGCGAGGAGCAAGTCTCTCCTCAGCGCTTCACTGGAAGAGCATCTCTGTCGAGAGCGAATCGGTGTGCGACTCAATATTGAGTCCTTGAGATTAAGCGTTGTTCACTGTGTTGGCCGCCACACTTATTGTGCGGCGTGGACGGACAAAGTTATAGTTAAACGCCTGCGAGCGAATTTTTGAATCACGTAACTAATGAGGTGGTATTGAATAGGATTGGGGAGAAGAGAAGTTTGTGGCTCAACCTGACTAGAAGAAGGGATCGGTTGGTAAGACATGTTTTGAGGCATCAAGGGATCACAAATTTAGCATTGGAGGGCAGTTGTTGTTGTTGTCTTCAGTCCTGAGACTGGTTTGATGCAACTCTCCATGCTACTCTATCCTGTGCAAGCTGCTTCATCTCCCAGTACCTACTACAACCTACATCCTTCTGAATCTGCTTAGTGTACTCATCTCTCGGTCTCCCTCTACGATTTTTACCCTCCACACTGCCCTCCAATGCTAAATTTGTGATCCCTTGATGCCTCAAAACATGTCCTACCAACCGATCCCTTCTTCTAGTCAAGTTGTGCCACAAACTTCTCTTCTCCCCAATCCTATTCAATACCTCCTCATTAGTTACGTGATCTATCCACCTTATCTTCAGTATTCTTCTGTAGCACCACATTTCGAAAGCTTCTATTCTCTTCTTGTCCAAACTAGTTATCGTCCATGTTTCACTTCCATACATGGCTACACTCCAAACAAATATTTTCAGAAATGACTTCCTGACACTTAAATCTATATTCGATGTTAACAAATTTCTCTTCTTCAGAAACGCTTTCCTTGCCATTGCCAGTCTACATTTTATATCCTCTCTACTTCGACCATCATCAGTTATTTTACTTCCTAAATAGCAAAACTCCTTTACTACTTTAAGTGTCTCATTTCCTAATCTAATTCCCTCAGCATCACCCGATTTAATTTGACTACATTCCATTATCCTCGTTTTGCTTTTGTTGATGTTCATCTTATATCCTCCTTTCAAGACACTGTCCATTCCGTTCAACTGCTCTTCCAAGTCCTTTGCCGTCTCTGACAGAATTACAATGTCATCGGCGAACCTCAAAGTTTTTACTTCGTCTCCATGAATTTTAATACTTACTCCAAATTTTTCTTTTGTTTCCTTTAGTGCTTGCTCAATATACAGATTGAATAACATCGGGGAGAGGCTACAACCCTGTCTCACTCCTTTCCCAACCACTGCTTCCCTTTCATGCCCCTCGACTCTTATGACTGCCATCTGGTTTCTGTACAAATTGTAAATAGCCTTTCGTTCCATGTATTTTACCCCTGCTACCTTTAAAATTTGAAAAAGAGTATTCCAGTCAAGATTGTCAAAAGCTTTCTCTAAGTCTACAAATGCTAGAAACGTAGGTTCGCCTTTTCTTAATCTTTCTTCTAAGATAAGTCGTAAGGTCAGTATTGCCTCACGTGTTCCAACATTTCGACGGAATCCAAACTGATCCTCCCCGAGGTCCGCATCTACCAGTTTTTCCATTCGTCTGTAAAGAATTCGCGTTAGTATTTTGCAGCTGTGACTTATTAAACTGATAGTTCGGTAATTTTCACACCTGTCAGCACCTGCTTTCTTTGGGATTGGAATTATTATATTCTTCTTGAAGTCTGAGGGTATTTCGCCTGTCTCATACATCTTGCTCACCAGCTGGTAGAGTTTTGTCAGGACTGGCTCTCCCAAGGCCGTCAGTAGTTCCAATGGAATGTTGTCTACTCCGGGGGCCTTGTTTCGACTCAGGTCTTTCAGTGCTCTGTCAAACTCTTCACGCAGTATCGTATCTCCCATTTCGTCTTCATCTACATCCTCTTCCATTTCCATAACATTGTCCTCAAGTACATCACCCTTGTATAAACCTTCTATATATTCCTTCCACCTTTCTGCCTTCCCTTCTTTGCTTAGAACTGGGTTGCCATCTGAGCTCTTGATATTCATACACGTGGTTCTCTTTTCTCCAAAGGTCTCTTTAATTTTCCTGTAGGCAGTATCTATCTTACCCCTAGTGAGATAAGCTTCTACATCCTTACATTTGTCCTCTAGCCATCCCTGTTTAGCCATTTTGCACTTCCTGTCGATCTCATTTTTGAGACGTTTGTATTCCTTTTTGCCTGCTTCATTTACTGCATTTTTATATTTTCTCCTTTCATCAATTAAATTCAATATTTCTTCTGTTACCCAACGATTTCTAGCAGCCCTCGTCTTTTTACCTACTTTATCCTCTGCTGCCTTCACTACTTCATCCCTCAGAGCTACCCATTCTTCTTCTACTGTATTTCTTTCCCCTATTCCTGTCAATTGTTCCCTTATGCTCTCTCTGAAACTTTGTACAACCTCTGGTTCTTTCAGTTTATCCAGGTCCCATCTCCTTAATTTCCCACATTTTTGCAGTTTCTTCAGTTTTAATCTACAGGTCATAACCAATAGATTGTGGTCAGAGTCCACATCTGCCCCTGGAAATGTCTTACAACTTAAAACCTGGTTCCTAAATCTCTGTCTTACCATTATATAATCTATCTGATACCTTTTAGTATCTCCAGGGTTCTTCCACGTATACAACCTTCTTTCATGATTCTTAAACCAAGTGTTACCTATGATTAAGTTGTGCTCTGTGCAAAATTCTACTAGGCGACTTCCTCTTTCATTTCTTAGTCCCAATCCATATTCACCTACTATGTTTCCTTCTCTCCCTTTTCCTACATTCGAATTCCAGTCACCCATTACTATTAAATTTTCGTCTCCCTTCACTATCTGAATATTTTCTTTTATTTCATCATACATTTCTTCAATTTCTTCGTCATCTGCAGAGCTAGTTGGCATATGAACTTGTACTGCTGTAGTAGGTGTTTGCTTCGTATCTATCTTGGCCACAATAATGCGTTCACTATGCTGTTTGTAGTAGCTTACCCGCATTCCTATTTTCCTATTCATTATTAAACCTACTCCTGCATTACCCCTATTTGATTTTGTGTTTATAACCCTGTAGTCACCTGACCAGAAGTCTTGTTCCTCCTGCCACCGAACTTCACTAATTCCCACTATATCTAACTTTAGCCTATCCATTTCCCTTTTTAAATTTTCCAACCTACCAGCCCGATTAAGGGATCTGACATTCCACGCTCCGATCCGTAGAACGCCAGTTTTCTTTCTCCTGATAACGACATCCTCCTGAGTAGTCCCCGCCCGGAGATCCGAATGGGGGACTATTTTACCTCCGGAATATTTTACCCAAGAGGATGCCATCATCATTTAATCATACAGTAAAGCTGCATGTCCTCGGGAAAAATTACGGCTGTAGTTTCCCCTTGCTTTCAGCCGTTCGCAGTACCAGCACAGCAAGGCCGTTTTGGTTAATGTTGCAAGGCCAGATCAGTCAATCATCCAGACTGTTGCCCCTGCAACTACTGAAAAGGCTGCTGCCCCTCTTCAGGAACCACACGTTTGTCTGGCCTCTCAACAGATACCCCTCCGTTGTGGTTGCACCTACGGTACGGCCATCTGTATCGCTGAGGCACGCAAGCCTCCCCACCAACGGCAAGGTCCATGGTTCATGGGGGGGGGGGGGGGGGGGGGTGGAGGGCAGCGTGGAGGGTAAAAATCGTAGAGGGAGACTAAGAGATGAATACACTAAGCAGATTCAGAAGGATGTACGTTGCAGTAGGTACTGGGAGATGAAGCAGCTTGCACAGGATAGAGTAGCATGGAGAGCTGCATCAAACCAGTCTCAGGACTGAAGACAAGAACAACAACAACAATCGCTGTGGACTGAATATCTAACCGGTGTACGACGCCAATAGTTACACTAGGGGTGAATAGGAGTCCTTCACTTCATCAAGGCGTAGGGAGAGTTTGACTGGCGAAGGTCAATTCAGATACAACAAGAGTTATCTTATTTGTCAGCAGCGAGCGATGCAGACAGCAGTCATCGCAGCTTACGGTATTGTGCGCTACAGCTATTGCGAGCCCCATATTTCCTCCACAACAGTACCCTTCACTGCATTTCACATGCGACAGCCTCGACCGTACCTATCAACATTCTAACGGATAATTATTCAAGTTGAGTAGGTGCGGCTCTCAGCCATTCTGCTAAGTCAATAACAATCTTAAACTTTGTATAGAAATTTCATTAGCGAATCCTATCCTTAAGAGGTAACTTCACATTCCGAAAAGAACCAGGAAATAACGTGTTCAGTTCTCAACTAAAAGTGCCATTGTCTTTTCTCAGAGTGTTTGCAAAATAAGCTATAATTTTCGTTAGTTTCATGTTTGTCTTGCGCTAACTACCACTACTCCAGTACCCAAGTATCCCACTAGTTACGTAAGAAATTTTTTGAATTTTTTGTGTCATTTCCTTACAGCGGACGACTCCAGAAGATATTTATTGCTGAAAATTTTTCAGTCATTTCTCTTTAGAACGTTAGGAGCGTCTGTCTGACTTCTGTACTAGTGTGGGGGTGGAAATTGCATCTTGCAGGAGCCACTGGGTAAAGGGTAAACCTCAGATTAATCCGTTACGCAGAATGACAGAATAACACCCACACACTCACCCCTGTGTTTATCGTAATTTGCGCGTTCTCTTCCTCAGCTATTTCCGCATCGCCTTATTAAATGATGATGGAACTTTTCCGTAGCCATAGTTGCTATAATGACATCGTTATCGCTAATCGCCAGTTCTATATTGGTAAGGTCGGATCTATTTGTAGGTACAAGGTCTAAGATATTTTCAATGCTGAACTAGCTGCTCAAATCATTTAGCAGAAAGTGTGTTCGAAAGTACTTCGCACGACTGTCTGTCTGTACCCCCTGCAATGAAACTGTAGGCTAAAGTCCCCCCAACCAGTAATGCATGATGTGGGTATTTACGTGCTATTGACCACAGACATTCTTTGAATGACTCTAGAACTGCCACAACGGAATCGGGTGGTCGGTAAAAAATACAGCAGTTAACTTGGTTTCACCTAGACATACTATACGCGACCAGTTAACTTCACTGTCACCCTCAACTTCGACCTCAATAGCGAGAATACTTTTGTCAACTGCAATGAACACTCTCGCTCCTGCGGCCTCTAATCTGTCTGTCTGATATACGTTCCATGACTCGCTAAGTATCTCAGAGACTTCCATTTTGGATTTCAGCAAGCTCTCAGCACTGAGAATAATTTGAGCGCAAGAACTTCCCTGGAGGACAGTAAATCCATGAACCTTGTTACGAATATTTCGACAGATTATTTTGTGTGTCTTTGCTCTGAACGCGGTCTGACTTCCCTGCTGCGCTTCGACTGTCGAGTGTTCATCAGAGAGCTTCAAACTACCACCTAGCCTACAAAAACCCTCAAGTGCACTCCATAAGTACTTTGCTACCCGAGTAACTCCCCTATCAAGGTGAGTCCGACGAATCCCCAACCGATAACACACGTCTAGAAATCTGCAGCTAAGACCGTCACAGAGCCGACGAATCCTTTGATTGAGACACCCCACTCGGCTCCAAACCAAAGGACGGTTATCAACTCCGGGAACAGTGCTGCAAATTGCGAACTCTCCTTGCACCCTACACGTGAGACCAGCAGCCTTCATCACTTTGGCCAGCTGTCTGTATGAATTCAGGATAGCCTCAGAATCCATATGACAGGCATCGTTCGTGTCGACGTGAGACACAACTTGCAGATGACTGCACTCTTCATGATGGATAGCCACAGGCAAGGCCACCTCCACACGTCGGATGAGGCCTCCTAGCAGACACATCGAGTGCACGTTGGCCCTTCTTTCCAGCCTTTAACGCTATCTTCCTGAGGTGCTCCAGAACGCACCTAACGTTGGAACTCCCGATAATTGGTAAACCCCTCAGCCCGTGTGTCTGCTTGGATCTTGCTGAAGGAGTGAGCACCTGACCACTCACAGAGTGAATGGACGAGTCCACGCGACCAGTCTCCACATTGGCCCTCCGCCTCGAACGACGCGAGCGTGTTACCAATTGCCACTCACTCTACTGTGACGCTGGATCCACCAAGTCGGGTTCGCTTGGAGGTGCCTCGTTAGCAGAAACCGTGGGCGAAAGAAGCAAGACCTGAGGTGTCCCACGCAACGCACCAGATTCTCCGGCACTGCTACAACCCTTGGCAACATCCTGAAGGTGACTGATCATAAGCCAAAAGTGCATTCAGCTGCTTCCGAACTGTAGCCAGCTACTCCTGCGTCCGCATACAGCAAGCACAGATCCTACCCTTCCTACCAAGACTTACTGCAGAAGTAAACTATAAAAGTAGACAAATCCTGGATATGCAATTTGCTACTCTTCTGATGTCTCACCAATGGACGCTGATGCCTCAGTGAGCTATGTAGCTGGCTATTCAGAAATAATCAAAACTGCATAACATACTACCCGAATTTACGCTTCCAAACTACGAGCTTACCTCTCTTAAACGGAAACACTCACGAAATTTTAGTTAACTGCCACTCTGTCAATGTGTATGAGCCGACGAGCTGGAGCTGAGCCGAGACCTGGAGCCTGGAATATCCTACTCCATGACCCCTGTGAAACAGTTTCAATTCAGCAGTTGATACGACACGGTTCAAGGATTATTCACATCGTAGCACAGTCCTCAAACTGTTATAATATCGTGCATATGGATTGTTTCACATCACAGTACACATTTTACTCAGTATTAATCACTGTCTTTCTGTATTTCAAACTGATACGGTGCACACATTAATTTGATGCAAAAACCAAAACATCAGCCATTCTGTCACGTCAACAATCAGCGTTTCTTCTTAGTCAGCGCGCAGTCTCGTTATTGGAAGACAGATTCTCTTACGGCACAAATGATATATTGAAACATATATGTTTTTTGTAATACTTAGATGTATATACATTTATTGCTAAATATAATGAATAAAGCAAAATAATAAAGAAAAACTATTCATATAGGCAACCTAGAGGCGAAAAAATAATTACATAGGCTCTCTAGGGCCACCATTCCCTTGTTCCTTCTCGTTACGAGAACTCCACAGTGCTGTATGCGTCACACTGCCCCCACCTGTTCTCACAGTCTGTGTTAACCGTTCTAGTACCGCTGCGGTCAATTTGACCCCATAAGCACCTTGGAAAATAATATTTCCCTTATTTTCAAAATATGTGATTTTCTCTCTCTGAGCCAATTGTATCCAGTGATGTCATTTTTATTTTTATCTTTATTCAGTTTTATATTTGCAACATATTAAAATTTATACTTTTCTTGCACTGAATGCCACTGGGTTAGTATGTCCCCAACGTAAATTTACTTTTGTTCCTTGAACTTAATATTTACGAGGAAAGGATCGTTTTACATTGCACGACCGTAGTGTATGTTTTTGTGATAGTTCATTGAGATGTGTGGTATCAGTTACATGAGGTCTATGTCACCCCAGTAGGACTCAGTGAGACAAAAAGTTCTAATAGTTACATATTTATTTTCTATACTGTGTAGCCCAGAAGACCGTATTTACGTACAGGAAGATCAATGGAAGATGGCTGGCTGATGCAGGAAGAGCCAGATGATCCTCATCGTGAATAAATGTAACACATTGCGCGTAACTAGACGAAAATACTGGAAATAAAATACTGGACAAAGCATGTGAAGACATGACTACTTCTCAGCGGAAATGATTTTTCTCTTCTTTCCCCATTTTAGATCACTACAACATTATATACATCTTTGTTAGGTAAGTTTTTTGTTTTGCACTAAAATGAGTAACTGTGCGTCAAATTTATTATGTTATTCTACGTATTTATTATTGACATGTTTTTTCGGTCTGTAGTATTTAAATCTCAAGTATTTTTTGTAATAACTGTACTAAATGAAAGTGCTATACGACAGGGAGAAAGAAAGTGATATATCGATAGGCGGAAAGTAGAACAAAGTGTGTACGTGAGGGTGTGCATGAATGGAGAGAGAGGAGCTTGTCGGTGTCGTGATGGAATAAAAGTATACCCAGTACTGCCCTACATTCAATTTTGCAGTAATGTATAGACTTAAAATGAACATTGTATGGCCGACCGGTGTAGCCTTGCGGTTCTAGGCGCTTCAGTTTGGAACCGCGTGACCGCTACGGTCGCAGGTTCGAATCCTGCCTCGCGCGTGGATGTGTGTGATGTCCTTAGGTTAGTTAGGTTTAAGTAGCTCTAAGTTCTAGGGGACTGATGACCATAGATGTTAAGTCCCATAATGCTAAGAGCCATTTGAACCATTTGAACATTGTATGAAGGAAGTATCACACTGATTCAAAGAGTGTCTGTTGACGATGTGTACGCCGGCAAGCAGTCATTGTTTGGCTGGAGTGAATTCGTTGATGTGACGTGAGTGGCAAAAAACTGATGTGTTTTATATATTTCGTTTTGCAAGCTAATGCGACATCGCGCGGGGTAAAACAGTAAAAGTGATTATAAAAGCAGTCGACACTTATATATATTAACTGTCAGACTGTGAGTTCGCGGTTGTGACAAGTGTGGCAAAAATTAAGGAACTGGGTTTTTATATTATGTGAGTTGACGTGATTCTGCACACTTTAAAGCTGATAAGCTGACAGTAATAAATTACATCATATCACAGAAATGTCATCGCAGTGCAAATGCGAACGTAAATACAGTATAACACTAATTGCTTCCGACCAGACTGAATCCAGCGGGAGTAGACAGAAGAATGTTATCACCACCACATGGATTGTGCATACCATATTTTCCGCCATTACTTCGTCACCACAACGTAGATGCTGGTGACGTTGCACGGCATCGTCCATTACGCAGAGATAAGCAGCATTATAATATCACAACATTATAAAGCTCTCTCTGCTCTTATACCCTGACAACAGGTTAAATAATTTATAATGCAATTTTACACTTAAGAGCCAAAGAAACTGGTACGCCTGCTTAAGATCATGTAGGGCCCCCGCGAGCACGCGGAGGTGCCGCAACACGACGTGGCATGGACTCGACCAATGTCTGAAGCAGTGCTGGAGGGAACTGACACCATGAATCCTGCAGGACTGTCCATAAATCCGTAAGAGTACAAGGGGTGGAGATCTCTTCAGAACAGCACGTTGCAGGGCATCCCAGATATGCCCAATAACGTTCATGTCTGGGGAGTTTGGTGGCCAGCGGAAGTGTTTAAACTCAGAAGAGTCTTCATGGAGCCACTTTGTAACAATTCTCGACGTGTGGGGTGTCACATTGTCCTGATGGAATTTCCCAAGTCCGTCTGAAGGCACAGTGGACATCAATGGATGCAAGTGATCAGACAGGATGGTTACGTAAGTGTCACCTCTCAGAGTGGTATCTAGACGTATGAGGGGTCCCATATCACTTTAACTGCACACGCCCCACACCAATACATGGCCTCCACCAACTTGAACAGTCGCCTGCTGATATGCAGGGACCATGGATTGACGTGATTGTGTCCATACCCGTACACGTCCATCCGCTAGATACTATTTGAAACAAGACTCGTCCTTCGAGACAACATTTTTCCAGTCATCAACAGTCGGTGTTGACGGGCCCATGCGAGGCGTAAAGCTGTGTGTCGTGCAGTCATCAAGGATATACGAGTGGGCTCGAAAAGCCTATACCGATGATGTTTCGTTGAATGGTTCGCACACTGACACTTGTTGATGGCTCAGCATTGAAATCTGCAGATGGGTTGCTCTTCTGCCATGTTGAACGATTCTCTTTAGTCATCGTTGCTCCCGTTCTTGCGTGATCTTTATCCGGTCGCGGCGATGTCGGAGATTTGATGTTTTACCGGATTCCTGATACTCACGTTACATTCGTGAAATGGTCGTATAGGAAATTCCCCTTTTCATCGCTATTTCGGAGATGCTGTGACTCATCGATCGCGCGCCGTTTATGACACCACGTTCAACCTTACTTAAAATCTTGATAACCTGCCATTGTAGCAGCAGTAACCGATGTAACAACTGCGCCAGACACTTATCTCATGTAGGCGTAGCCGACCGCAGCTCCTTATCCTGCCTGTTTACATATCTCTGTATTTGAATACGCATAATTACAGTATACCAGTTTTTTGGCGCTTCAATGGATGATGAAGCTTGCACAGGATAGAGTAGCATGGAGAGCTGCATCAAACCAGTCTCAGGACTGAAGACCACAACAACAACATAACAACATGTATTTTCATTGACATTAACTAATACGTGCTTTTCAATAAACATACGAGGACATGCTGAAAAATAATGACTTCGAATTTTTTATTTGAAAACTCTTAGAGCTTTTTAAATGCTAACCGGTGTGGCCGAGCGGTTCCAGGCGCTTCAGTCTGGAACCGAGCAACAGCTACGGTCGCAGGTTCGAATCCTGCCTCGGACATGGATGTGTGTGATGTCCTTAGTTTAGTTAGGTTTAAGTAGTTCTAAGTTCTAGGGGACTGATGACCCCAGATGTGAAGTCCCACAAAGCTCAGAGCCATTTGAACCACTTTTTTTTAGAATAAAACAATCGCTGTGAACATTCTACATATTTATTTTTCACGTCAGCGTATTTACTTCTCAACATAGTCTACCTGGCGACGAACGCATTTCTCCCAATAAGAGACCAGTTTTTTGTTTCCGTCATTGTAGAATGTTTGTCATTGTTGATGGAGTCAGAACCTCAGCTCTTCTTGCAACGATTCCTCACTATGAAAGTGAAGCCCTCGAAGGTATTCTTTAATTTTTGGAAGTAGATGAACGTCGGATGAGGCCAAGGCGGGATTGTATGGAGGATGAACAAAAGGCATCGGTCTGTGCAGAGGTCGCAGCGCTCATGTATGGTCAGTCACTGTCATGCTGAAAGGATGCTGCTTAACCATCTCAGCTCTGTCACTGAGCCAAACTGATTCCACAACAAGCTGGGTTTAGACCAAATAAAAATGGTAGAGCATTAATACCCAACCTGACACAGAATATCGAGGATGGTTTTGAGCGACGTTTGGTTACAGGAGCAGTATTCGTTCATCTCTCCGCAGTTTATGATACTGCGCTGCACAATATCGTTTTGCACAAACTATATCAGCCGCCCGCCGTGGCCGAGCGGTTCTAGGCGCTTAACTCCGAAACCACGCGACTTCCACGGTCGCAGGTTCGAACCCTGCCTCAGGCATGGATGTGTGTGATGTCCGTAGTTTAGCTAGGTTTAAGGAGTTGTAAGTTCTAGGGGACTGATGACCTCAAATGTTAAGTCCCATAGCGTTCAGAGCCATTTGAAACTACATCAATTAACGAGAGATTATGAATTTACCAGCCTCATGGGAACTCTTCTTCAGAACTGTAGAGTCTGCCCGCATCTCGTGGTCGTGCGGTAGCGTTCTCGCTTCCCACGCCCGGGTTCGATTCCTGGCGGGGTCAGGGATTTTCTCTGCCTCGTGATGGCTGGGTGTCGTGTGCTGTCCTTAGGTTAGTTAGGTTTAAGTAGTTCTAAGTTCTAGGGGACTGATGACCATGGATGTTAAGTCCCATAGTGCTCAGAGCCATTTGAACCATTTTTTTTTGTAGAGTCTGTGTCGAAGTAGACGGCATAAAAAGTAGATGGGGAATGCAAGAAAGCGGTCTGCCCCAAGGTAGCGGGGCACCAGCCGTCTTTAACATCTGTAGCCACAGCCTCTTAACATAAAACAAATCATCTATGCTGACGATCTGGCACTAATATCTCAATCCAGAGATTTCGAAACAGTAGAGAGACATCTAACAAATGGACTTCATACTCTCTCTGCATACTACCTAAATAACTACCTGAAATCGGATCCGTCTAAAACTGAAGAATGCGCTTTTCATCTATGAAACAGAGACGCCAACAGAAAATTAAAAGTCTAATGGAGCACTGTCATAATCCAAAATATCTGGGGGTCACGTTGGACTGTGCGTTCACATTTAGGAAACACTGGATAAATATAAAACAAAAAGTATTCACCTGCAATAACATCATCAGAAAGCTCACAAATAGCGGGAGGGGTGCCCGACCGACAGTTGTCAGAACATCAGCACTTCCGTTGCGTTACGTTAACCTGCCGCTGAATACGCCTGCCCTATTTTGTACAGTTCTGTTCATGTGGATGTCGCCGTCAATGAGACTTGTAGAGTAATATCAGGATGCTTGACAGCAACCGATACCTGCAAACTCTACAGCTTGGTGGGTTCAAAAAAATGGCTCTGAGCACTATGGGACTTAACATCTCAGGTCATCAGTCCCCTAGAACTTAGAACTACTTAAACCTAACTAACCTAAAGACATCACACACAGCCATGCCCGAGGCAGGATTCGAACCTGCGACCGTAGCAGTCACGCGGTTCCGGACTGAGCGCCTAGAACCACAGCTTGGTGGGGATAGCAACACCAGATATACACTCCTGGAAATTGAAATAAGAACAACGTGAATTCATTGTCCCAGGAAGGGGAAACTTTATTGACACATTCCTGTGGTCAGATACATCACATGATCACACTGACAGAACCACAGGCACATAGACACAGGCAACAGAGCACGCACAATGTCGGCACTAGTACAGTGTATATCCACCTTTCGCAGCAATGCAGGTTGCTATTCTCCCATGGAGACGATCGTAGAGATGCTGGATGTAGTCCTGTGGAACGGCTTGCCATGCCATTTCTACCTGGCGCCTCAGTTGGACCAGCGTTCGTGCTGGACGTGCAGACCGCGTGAGACGACGCTTCATCCAGTCACAAACATGCTCAATGGGGGACACATCCGGAGATCTTGCTGGCCAGGGTAGTTGACTTACACCTTCTAGAGCACGTTGGGTGGCACGGGATACATGCGGACGTGCATTGTCCTGTTGGAACAGCAAGTTCCCTTGCCGGTCTAGGAATGGTAGAACGATGGGTTCGATGACGGTTTGGATGTACCGTGCACTATTCAGTGTCCCCTCGACGATCACCAGAGGTGTACGGCCAGTGTAGGAGATCGCTCCCAACACCATGATGCCGGGTGTTGGCCCTGTGTGCCTCGGTCGTATGCAGTCTTGATTGTGGCGCTCACCTGCACGGCGCAAAACACGCATACGACCATCATTGGCACCAAGGCAGAAGCGACTCTCATCGCTGAAGACGACACGTCTCCATTCGTCCCTCCATTCACGCCTGTCGCGACACCACTGGAGGCGGGTTGCACGATGTTGGGGCGTGAGCGAAAGACGGCCTAACGGTGTGCGGGACCGTAGCCCAGCTTCATGGAGACGGTTGCGAATGGTCCTCGCCGATACCCCAGGAGCAACAGTGTCCCTAATTTGCTGGGAAGTGGCGGTGCGGTCCCCTACGGCACTGTGTAGGATCCTACGGTCTTGGGGTGCATCCGTGCGTCATTGCGGTCCGGTCCCAGGTCGACGGGCACGTGCACCTTCCGCCGACCACTGGCGACAACATCGATGTACTGTGGAGACCTCACGCCCCACGTGTTGAGCAATTCGGCGGTACGTCCACCTGGCCTCCCGCATGCCCACTATACGCCCTCGCTCAAAGTCCGTCAACTGCACATACGGTTCACGTCCACGCTGTCGCGGCATGCTACCAGTGTTAAAGACTGCGATGGAGCTCCGTATGCCACGGCAAACTGGCTGACACTGACGGCGGCGGTGCACAAATGCTGCGCAGCTAGCGCCATTCGACGGCCAACACCGCGGTTCCTGGTGTGTCCGCTGTGCCGTGCGTGTGATCATTGCTTGTACAGCCCTCTGGCAGTGTTCGGAGCAATTATGGTGGGTCTGACACACCGGTGTCAATGTGTTCTTTTTTCCATTTCCAGGAGTGTATGACGGGAAGTTGCTGTGAACATTGAGAGAAGCAAAGTGCAACTAAACGCTGCTCAACCGCTGCGTGGATACCAACCTCCCCCGAGCAGGCTGAAATCCAGGAAGAGCTTTCCAAAAATATCCGACAAAGACAGCACATCACCGTCAGTGGCAGGACAAAATCTATGGACAACGAGAATCGCAGATATCGCATCATGGATTCCACCTTCGGAGGCCGTCTCCCAAGGCGTAAACCAGCAATGGAAAACGTGGAAGTACCTCAACAGACTAAGAAGTGGTGTTGGTAGGACAAAGGATAATATGGTCAAATGGAAATATCTTGGGGACCCATCAACTGTACGCGAGTGTGGGGCCGAACAAACCAGCAAGCAACTGTACAACTGTCCTCAGTGCCCAGTTTCCCGCACGCTGGTGGACTTGTGCGCCAGCGACAACGCTGTCGAGGTCGCTAATTTTTGGTTTGATTATATTTAGTGTTCGTAATCTGTTGATATATAACTATTTTTTTACCTCCATTTGCCTCAAATTGCATCTATATCTCCTTTGTATGCATTAATTTTATTTATTTAGCTTGTTTTTCTCTTTTTGTCTATTTTGTATGCAATGGTTTTGACACAAATAAATAATAATGCTGAAAGTGATGATGCTCCATCCTTGGACGAACGCTTCGAATTCGAAACTCCCGCATCTCGTGGTCGTGCGGTAGCGTTCTCGCTTCCCACGCACGGGTTCCCGCGTTCGATTCCCGGCGGGGTCAGGGATTTTCTCTGCCTCGTGATGGCTGGGTGTTGTGTGATGCCCTTAGGTTAGTTAGGTTTAAGTAGTTCTAAGTTCTAGGGGACTGATGACCATAGATGTTAAGTCCCATAGTGCTCAGAGCCATTTGAACCATCTATTAAGCACGTTGTTTCTCACGCACCGACGTAGTTATGTTACTCACCACTATGGTGCATCCCAGAATTGGGAGCCCTCTAGCGGCAGATGGTTGCAAATATGTAGACAGGAAGAATAAAGATGTGGAATGTTAATGATGTTTGTTTTACTTAAAAAGCTTTAAGCGTTCTCACATACAAAAATTGTCTAAGGCATTAATTTTCCGCACGCTCTCGAATTCTGTAGTATCTAAATTCAAGTTTGTATGTTCTTATGGTTAGCCATATCATTTCCCTACCGCTATCGGTTGCCGACTTGGTCTTTTTAGCGCCTTGCCATTACATATATCTTTACGTGCCTTTGTGTCTTTAGGGGGACGTACTCTGATGTGTGTCTTGATTGATGTTGTTAGGCAGTTTTACGTGCTTCTATACAGTATTCCGTAAAATGCGCACGAGCTTTGACATCGGACATTACCTTTCTGAATTTGATGAATTAGAATGAAATAGGTAATTTCTCGATGACACATGGTCTAAGTAAAGTAGTTATTTTAAATCTGACAGCTGCACGAAGGCAGGAACTCGTTATTACATTCTGAGACTCATTATATTGCAACATTCCAAAAGCCGTGAGCAAGCTTACTTACTTTTCTGAGTACCTTCGAGCAATTTTACAAACAAATTTATGAAGGTAACCTAAGGGAGGGAAGTAGTGAGTATTCTCTGTATGTTCATCGTGTAAAAGTTTGTTCTGTGTGTTATCGTATACACTGAGGTAGAATGTGGGGATCACCCGAGTATTTACTTAAACGAGATTGTGAATTCATCAAAGAACCACACGCATGCTGATGATTACACCAAAAATGGTTAAAATGGCTCTGAGCACTATGCAACTTACCTTCTGAGGTCATCAGTCGCCTAGAACTTAGAACTAATTAAACCTAACTAACCTAAGGACATCACACACTTCCATGCTCGAGGCAGGATTCGAACCTGCGACCGTAGCGGTCGCTCGACTCCAGACTGTAGCGCCTAGAACCGCACGGCCACTCCGGCCGGCATGATTACACAAAAGCTGTGTTTGCACAGCGTCTGTATGTTACATTTCAGTACCTGTTCCTTCAGACATGTATTCAAGTCTGAAGGAGCTGATACCGGTTAGCGATCCGCAGCTATTGTAAATATTACAAAATGAATTAGCAAATAATGAATACTCTTTGACATCGGTTGTACATTTTTTTAACGACACGAAAATTTGTTCCGAACCGGGACTCGAACCTAGATTGCCAGCTTAAGTCGAGTATTCCGGAAGGACGCTGTACTGTAACATGTTGTTGTTGTTGCCTTCATTCCAAAGACTGGTTGAATGCAGTTCTCCATGCTATTCTATCCTCTGCAAGCCTCTTCACCTCCGAGTAACTACTGCAACCTACGTCCTTCTGAATCTCCTTTATATATTCATTTCTTGGTGTCCCTCTACGTTCTTTTACGCCCTACCCTTCCCTCGCGTACTAAATTGGTTGTCCCTTGATGCCTCGAATGTGTCCTACCAATCGGTTCCTTCTTCCAGTCAGGTTGTTCCACAAGTATTTCTTCTCCCCAATTCTATTCAGTACGTCATTAGTTACACGATTTGCCCATGTAATCTTCATCATTTTTCTGTAGCACCACATTTCAAAAGCTTCTATTCTCATCTTGTCTAAACTGTTTATCGTCAGTGTTTCACTTCCAGACATGGCTACACTCCATGCAAATGCTTTCGGAAAAGACTTACCGACACTTAAACCTATATTCAATGTTAACAAATTTCTCTTCTCAGAAACGGTTTTCCTACCATTGCCAGTCTATATTTTATATCCTCCGTACTTCGACCATCATCAGTCATATTGCTTCCCGAATAGCAAACCTTATCTACTACTTTAAAAGTCTCATTTTCTAATCTAATTCCTTCAGCATCACCTGATTTAATTCGACTACATTCCATTATTCTCTTTTTGCTTTGGTTGATGTTCATCTTATATCCTTCCTTCAAGACACTGTTCATTGCGTTCAACTTCTCTTCCAAGTCCTTTGCTGGCTCTGACAGAATTACAATGTAATCGGCAAATCCCAGAATTTTTATTTCTTCTCCCTGGACTATAATTCCTACTCCAGGATTTTCTTTTGTTTCCTTTAATGCTTGCTCAATATACAGTTTGAATAACATCGTGTATAGGCTAAAACCCTGCCTCACTCCATTCTCAACCAGTACTTCCCTTTCGTGCCCCGCGAATCTTATAACAGCAATCTGGTTTCAGTACAAATTGTAAATAGTCTCTCGCTCCTTGTATTTTACCGCTGCCACCTTTAGAATTTAAAAGAGAGTTTTCCAGTCAACATTGTCAAAAGATTTCTCTATATAGGCACTGTACAGAAGCAGACATTATGTACATCGTTGGTATATAGGCCTCGACGGGCTAAAATGACGATAATGAAAATTTGTCCCTCCCTGAGGGGGAATCACAATGTGTGAGCATAGAGTATGTGGACAATATATGAGATATGGAAGTTTGGGCCGATCTGGGAGTCGTGCACGGATAGCCGGATCGAACGCTCGCGATAAACGGGAAATCTGGGTTCGAGTCACAGCCAGACACAAATTTTCATTTCTAGCTAAAAAAAAAAAGACTGTACACCTGACGTCAAACGGTGTTCGCTACTTGCGAATCCATTTCGTAAGATTCAGGTTGGCCAATGTGGCAGCCCACGGTGGGTGACTCGCCACTCGGATAACATCCGGCTTTGGCCCACCTCCCTCTCTCGCAAGCCAGCGTGCTGTGCGCCTTACAATATACACCAGCAGGTCTCCGTTACTGCATATCTGATTTCGTTCGATTCTTGACCACTACCTTTTTCAAAAAGTAAAACTACAGAACAAGTTTTTTATCAAACTGTCGCAGCTCATTTTGTTATAGATCACGTGTACCTCAGTCAACAACATACGTGAGTGGTTAGGCACTGAAAATGTAGAACTTGCATCTAAAAACTGTAAATTCTTTTCGAAAACATTTTAGGAAAACAGCGATCAGTTTCACAGCTGCACTTAGAAAATCACATTGGTGAGTGGTTTCAGTATAAAGGCGATTATCTTCACACCATACTCTGGAATATAGAGTACTAGAGGGGCAAACATACATGAGTTAGTCGGTGGTACGCCCTGTGCAACTGTCTTCGGACTGACACGTGGCGGGATGACTTTAAAGACTTCTGGAGTTCTTTGGAGCAGCGGCCAATCACATATTTACCGGCGAAAGTTTGAAAGAGCCGGTTCTGTTTCTGGAACCAGTGGTTAGATTAGATTAGATTAGTTTTTCGTTCCATAGATCCGTTCTGAGGAGATCCTCGTGGATGTGGAACATGTCAATTTTTTTTAAATGTGAAATAACAATACTGACAGTATGAATATATACATCATTTGTTTCTATTAAAAAATTCGTTAATGGAGTAGAAGAAGTTGGTCACTAGTAAGACTTTCAGGCTCCCTTTAAACTGATCTTTATTTGTTCAAATGGTTCAAATGGCTCTGAGCACTATGGGACTTAACTGCTGATCTTTATTTGTAACTAAATTTTTTATGTTTACTGGCAAATTATTGAAGATGAGTGTCCCTGAGTAGTGGACCCCTTTTTGAACTAAAGTAAGTGCTTTTAAGTCCTTGTGCAGATCGTTTTTGTTCCTGGTATTGTAAGTATAAACTGGGCTGGAAAGAGATTTTCACTCTGCAGCGGAGTGTGAAAATCTCATTCTAAAATCCTCCCCTAGGCTGTGGCTAAGCCATGTCTCCGCAGTATCCTGTCTTTCAGGAGTGTTAGTTCTGCAAGTTTCGCAGGAGAGCTTCTGTAAAGTTTGGAATGTAGGAGACGAGATACTGGCAGAAGTAAAGCTGTGAGTACCGGGCGTGAGTCGTGCTTCGGTAGCTCAGATGTTAGAGCACTCGCAGTCTGCGTTCGGCAGGGCAGCAGTGCGCACCGCGCTCGGCCGTCTACGCCGCTGCGCGCGCGGAGTGTTTTGTTTACTTCCTCGTCACAGCGCTTCTCAGTCGAACACGCTCTAATGGCCAACTCTTACAGGAAGAACACTCTCAAGTTCACCTTCTCAAATCAATACGCACGACCCAAAGCACTGGCCGTCGAACGCTTCCTACGCGAAGACGTGAAGATCCCCCATGACGAACTCATCGGCATACATCTATCGATCATTAGCAGCGTCGTTTATGTTAAGATGACTTCCGACGCTGCCTGCAATGAGATTATTCAAAGGACGCGACATGGACTAAAATTCCGGCACTCCGACGGAAACGTCGGGCCTGTGCATGTCGACCATGCAGGACTTGGCCTTCGGACGATCCGTGTATTCGAACTGCCTTTCGAGGTGAATGAAGATGAAGTCATCGCGGCGCTAAGCCCGTTCGGAAAAGTCAGAGCCACGTAGCCGAGACATGGGCACAGTTTACAACGTATCCGGTGCTTAATGGTGTGAGACAAGTCCGAATCGATATCAAACGGCACGTTCCGTCGTACATTTCTATCGGCGGCTGCCGTGCGGTGGTCATTTACGACGGACAACCTCGAACATGTTCCGGTAGTGGCAAAGAAGGCCACGTCCGTAATGAATGCCTGCAACGCCGCATCACACAACTAAGGCCCGACGATACGAACACCGACAGAACCACGACCACCCTTCCAGTCACCTATGCGGCGACACTGCACGTCCAGCCCACACAAGACGCCGTTCATGAGCGTCTCTCTGGTCCGATACACCCGGAGACGTCCCAGCACCCTGACACCGGCGATGCCGCCCGTGAATATGTCCAAAAGCCGGACACGCCCACGCTAGAAGATCACAAGGATACCAATGAGACTGTTCTGGAGAATGACGACCGCATCATAACACCCCCGGCTTTTGTACCGGAACGACGTGAATCTCTTCCTTCCTCAGACACCGAAACTCATTGCCGAAAGCAGAAGTCGCCCAAACGACGAAAAACATGCCGCAAGACATCAGAATCGACGATTGAGCCCCCTCCGCAGGACGAAGAGATGGCACATCACTCTGACGGAGAACACGATAACACTTTCTCCTCTGCCACGGAGACGCGTCATCCACAAGACGGTGAACCGTCCAACAGAGATCGTGCACAAGCCCCACGCCCAGAAGCCATGGAACATACCTTATGGACGACGCAACTGAGCCGACTCGGCCAGCGCTGCCACCTCTCGCCGATGTCAAACCTGTCGGGCATTTTTCATGGGCGGATGATACGGATTTCCCACCTCCATCTGATGCGGAAATGAGATCTGTTCCTCCGTTAGACCAACACTAAAATGGGGGAAGTTTCTACGGCGACTCCTGCGACTTCTATGGACTTCACGCACGACACGCACGACAATCTTCACCAGCTACGAACCTATCGTTAGCACGGATCTCCCATCAGGCGTACCGAATAGCTACTATCAATACTAATAATATCGGCTCCCACGCTAAACTTCAACTGCTCCGTGACACGCTAAGAGCAGCAGACATCGACATCGCCCTGTTACAAGAACTGAGGACAGCAACTTGGGCTGGGTGTTATGGATATGAGACGTACGCCGCCCCTGCAGCTATGGAACACACAGGCGCAGCCATCCTCCTCCGAGAAGGGATTGCAGTTTCCGATGTCGCATACCTCCCAACAGCGCGAGGGGTGGCCATCACAGTTGACGGACTCAAAATCATTAATCTGTACGCCCCATCGGGCACTGATAAACGGAGGGATCGCTCCCAGTTCTACGCAGAAGATATCACACCTTTATTCCTCGGCCGATACGATCATCTCATCGTCGGTGGAGATTTCAACTGTGTTCTCGAGCGCACAGACCAATACCCCCATTTCACCACATGTCCGGAACTTCGCTTCCTCGTCCGCCGCCTTCGTCTCCTCGATACTTGGCGAGGGGTACACGGTGACCGCCAGGGGTATATACACATCACGAGCCACTCCGCCAGCCGACTTGATAGAATATACATCTCTGACGCTCTGAAATCAGTTCTCCTCGACGCGGAACGTTGGCCGTCTGCTTTTTCGGATCATGACATCTACATCTGTACCATGAACCTACGTCGACAATCTATATGGCGCAGTGCAGGACCTTGGAAACTCAATGTGGCGCTACTGTGGGACCCTGAATGTCGACAACAGGTCACCGACACGTGGCACACCTGTGTTCAACGCATTATACATTACGAGACCACACTTCAGTGGTGGTTGCTGTGCGCCAAACCGGCCATCCGACGCACACTGACACACTATGGAAGAGCCAAGGCCAGGTGGAATCACCACACAACTGATTTCTACTATAGCGCTCTTCGTGAACTCATGGATCATCCTCCATCCCCGGATCGTCTAAAAGAAGCTCAACGCATCAAGGCAAAGATTTTAACCTTGACCAGATGCCGTCTAGAGGGAGCCATTGTACGAGCACGCAGCCAAGATAGGATTAACGGTGAAGAACCTTCTATGCATCATATTGTTCAAAATGTTCGTCGACGCAGACAAGCTTTAATGTCAACTTTAGACCTACCTTATGGACGACGGCTGACATCGCAAGCTATCATTGCGGATGCATTCACAACGCACTATAGACTTTTCTATCAAGAAGTACCTGCCGGTGCTGAGGTCATTACTGAGGTTGCCCGGGAGACACTTGGTACTCTAAACGCAGCTCCTGACTTCTGAAGTGACCACCGACGACGTCCAAGGCGCTGTGGCCAAAGGGTCTCTGAATCGATCTCCCGGCCCGGATGGTTTACCTCTCGAATTTTACAGAACCTTCCAAGATTTGATGTTGCTACGATGGAGGGTCATGTACTGGGAACTTTTGTCTGGCGCGGCGAACCCCCACCACTGTTCATGGAAGGCTTACTTGTACCAGTCCCGAAACCCGCAGGAGGAACACGACAGTTATCGGCCAATCACGTTACTCAATTCCGACTTCAAGATTTTCACACGCCTTCTAGCAGTGCGACTCAAACATGTCTTACGAGACATTGTTTCCCGCGAACAAGCGGCGATCGTAATACACAGACAGCCCTCAATGAATATCGAGATGTGATCGCTGTAGCAACACACTCGTGACTGCCAGGCGCTTTAATCTCCATCGACTTCAAAAAAGCGTTTGACCGCGTCGATCATGCATTCCTCAACGCAGTGATGGACCGAATGGCAATTCCCCCGACGTTCACGCTAGTGATTATGCCGCTCCTTCGTGGAGCAACGTCCAGACTTCTCGTCAACGGCCGACTTACAGAACCTACACGGATTGAACGCTCAGTACGGGAGGGTTGCCCTTTGTCGACGGTGCTTTATGCCATTGCGATGGAACCACTCATTTGCGGATTAAGGCGACGTTTGACAGGTATTCCACTCCGAGATCATATGTTCCGCTGCCGAGCTTACGCGGACGACTTGGCCCTCATCGTACGTTCAGCGGCCGACGTAAAAGCTGCGATGCAGTGGATTACCCGTTACAGTGCAGGGGCGGGGAGCGCTATGAACGGGGTAAAATCATGAGTCATGAAGATCGGCCGCGGCCTTCCCGCAGACAGGCTAGTCCCATTTCAACTGGTGGCCACCCTTCGTTGTCTCGGATTAGTGTACACGCGAGACATTCGCCGCACCTCGGCGATCAATTTTCGGGCGCTACTGCAACGCATCCGGGCCAACATACAAAATCACATACTACGCCCGCTGAATATGTGCCAGAGAGTCACTTTCATCAATACCCATCTGGCAGCCCGGATACCCCATATAGCGCAGATTCTGCCCATCACTGCGACAATGGCGGCCAGATTACAGGCGGCTTTCGGCTATTTTACTTGTTCTGGACACATCTTCAAAGTCCAGCACGAAGCTCTCACCTTACCGAAGCGGGACGGTGGCCTCGATCTGGTTAATGTGAGAGCCAGGACTACGGCACTTTTCATCAATACTATGCTCCGGTTATGGAAAAGCCAAAATGCTAGTTTTACTGGAATGTTGACCACTGAGCTCGCACCTGTTTCGAGAGTCCCACCGACGTCTCTGGCACACATCCCACCTCCGATGTCACATATCGGCCGTTTCTTTTTTGACTATAGCTACATATGCACCGAGCTCCCCAGGACCAGGAAGACGACCACCCGTGACATCTACCGCCTTCTCCGAAAGTCTCCACCCCGCAACCCCGTCGAAACACGTCACCACCAGGTTTCATGGCCTACAGTTTGGAAAGCGATCCACCAACCATATTACACCACTGACACCACCGCTATGTGGTACCTTCTCGTCAACGGCAAGTATACTACAAGACAGAAACTGCATCGCATCGCACTGGTGGACTCACCTCTGTGCCTCAAGTGCAATGTCGAAGATACAGATTTACATCGTTTTGAGTGTGGGCCAGCAGCAGCTGTCTGGACCCTCGTACAGAAGATTGTGGCTTTCTACCTCCGAGTACAACCACATCATGTTTCTCCTACTATGATGACATATCCTGACACGACCTACTTTCCACCGGCTAAGTGGCACGCCGTCACATGGATCAGTGGCATGGCTGTCAACTACCTCTTCCGGGACGACATCGTCGATCCGGCGGACTTCTGGACACGCCTCCAAGTACGTCACCACACCCTTCGTCGACATCGACACTATCGGGCCACTTTCGCGAACTATTTACAGAGTATTTTCACCAACCCGCCTCAAAGTTGGAATCTCAACGAACTGTGCCAGCCAAGACTGGACGATCCCACGTTACCCTTTAATGGTCAATTATAGAATGCATTTTGTTTTGATGGCGCACCAAAGTGGAGCATGGCGCGGAAAGTATTTCTATTTTATTTCACTTCTCTTTTCTCCTCCTCTTCTCAGTTTCCTTTTCCTTTCACATGTAACAAAAAAATAAATAAATAAAAAGAAGGCCGTTGCGGAAATATTGCTGCCTTTTATGTTTTACGTTTTCAAAGGATATTGTGTTATTTTATGAAGAATGTTGTCTTTTATTTTCATACACAAGAGGTTTTTCTTTGTTTTCTCTTTACCTGCAACTTAAAGGGAAAAAATGTTTCATGAACTGAGCTGTTTGTTGTAAAAAGAGATACATTATTTAGGACAAATATCATAAAGGAGTAAATATACTGAGAAGCAGTAGTTAGTAAACCCAGTTCTTTGAAGAGGTTTCTACAGGACGTCCGTGAATTTACTCCACAAATAATACGTATTACGCGCTTTTGGACTCTGAAAACTTTTGTTTGACTTGAAGAGTTACCCCAAAATATTATACCATATGACATTATGGAATGAAAGTAAGCAAAGTATGCAAGATTTTTCATTTTTATGTCGCCTATGTCTGCTAACACTCGAGTTGCAAATACAGATTTGTTAAGGCGTTTCTGCAGTTCTGTGGTGTGCTCTTCCCAACTGAATTTATTATCAAGTTGTAATCCCAGGAATTTAAGGCTGTCAACCTCTTCTATCTGCTCTTCTTCGTACTTTATGCATATGCTGGGTGGAAACCTCTTACAGGTTCTGAATTGCATATAGTGAGTCTTTTCGAAGTTTAATGTCAGCGAGTTGGCTTTAAACCATTTATTAATATCCATGAAAATATCATTAGCAGATCTTTCTAGAACTACACTCGACATACTATTTATTTGGGAATTTCATGTTCAACAACATTTGCTAGTGATACGAGGCGAAATAGCACCCACATGTCAGTGGCACAGGGAAGGAGGAAAACGTAATAGTACCGCTACATACGGTCAGGTGACACGCTAGGTATTGATTAATAGATACAATGATCAGCCACAATATTATGACCACTGCCTAACGCGACGTTGCATGCCACCTGATGGCGTTGCGAGCACGTGACGCGGTAACCAAAGTATGAAAGCAGAGCACACACGGACGAGGGATCACCCTAGTAAAGATATGGGCTGCAAATGGGAAATCCGTTGAGATAAGTGACTTTGACAAAGGACAGATTGTTAGTACCCAGAGGCTGTAAGGGAGTATCTAGGAAACGGCGGAGATGGGCGAGTGTTCACATGCTACTGTCGTGAGCATTTAGGGAATGAGGTAAAGGACAGTAAAACTGCCACTATGCGCTAAATGGTTGGATGCCCAAGACTCTTCACAGAAGGTGGGCTTCGCAGGCTTGTCTGCTCTGTAAAATGGGATAGATGGTGATCCGTGGTATCTCTGCCGAAAAGGCACAATTCTGGTGCACGGATAAGTGTTTCGGAGCACTGTGTTCATCGTACATGGTTGAATACGGAGCTCCCCAGCAGACCACCTCTTTGTCTTCCCATTTTGACCCGACGACGTGGTCAGTTACGATTGCAGTGGGCACGGGACCATTGGGACTCGAGCGCCGATCAATGGCAACGTGTTGGCTCTTTGGGTGAATCACATTTTCGCTACACTAGATCGCTGGTCGTCTCCACAAACGCCGTCATCGAGGTGAACGGCCGCTCGAAACGTGCAGCGCCTCACGGACTCAGGCTGGTGGGAGCAGTGTTATGCTATGGAAGACATTCTCCGGCACTTGCCTGGAACATGTGGTAGTAATCGAAGACCCGCTGACAGCTGCGAACCACCTGCATCCCTTCATGCTCGATCCCTTCCCCGACGGCGAAGTCATCTTTCAGCTTTTTAATTGTCCGCGTCTAAAGCCGTAACAGTACTATAGTGGTTTGAGGAATATTATAGCGAACTCACGTTGATGTTTCGGCGACCAAATTCGCCTGATGTAAACGAAATGGAACCCATCTGGGTCGCTATCTGATGCCACCATCGCGTGCGCAGATCAGCGGCCCGTTATTCACGCGAATTACATGATCTGTGCGCAACCGTCTAACGCCACGTACCTCCACAAACCGACCAAAAACTGGCGGATGCGTGGTACGCACAATCAGCGATGTATTTCGTTCCAAAGAAGGCAATCAGTCTATTAAGCAGGTGGTCATAATGTTTTGCTTCATCAGTATGTTTATGTGAAACTTAAGTTCCAATATGATTTTTTTGACTTAATTGTGTTTTCAAGATTTATTTACTTTGTTTCATTAGGTGTGCATTTTGACAAATTTTCGTTACATTATTCGGACCCGTATAACAGTTACTGTTATTTATGGGCACAGCTGAAATTGAGGAAACCTATGAGGAGGCTAGGGCGAAATTCATATCCTGTAAAGAGTGATTAAAGTACAATGGAAGACGAAAAGACTAACATGCGGATGCTTTAAAAGGAAAGTATCTATTAGGCTTTAGCGTTACGTCGTACAGAAGGTCATTGGCGACGGAGCACAAGTCAAACGTACCAAGGAGGGGAACTGAGCCGTCTTGGCATTGGGCTAAATAGTTTTATGGAAACCATGGAAGACCTAAAAGTCAACGCTGGAAGAGTCTGGTGGGGACCTCCGTGTTCAACCACGTACGATGAACAGAGTGATCCAAAGCACTTGTCCGTGCACCAGCATTGTGCCTTTTCGGCAGAGATGCCACGGATCACCATCTACCCTATTTTACAGACCAGACAAGTCTGCAAAGCCCACCTTTTGTAAAGAGTCTTGGGCATCCAACGATTCAGAGCCTAGTGGTAGTTTCCTCCCAAAGTCCTGACCAGCGTATAATGGAGTAGTCTTATTGTCCATTTACTTGGTGTGCTGTCGAGATCTGCCGAGCTCATTTAATAATTTTTGTGAAACTTTAATTAGAATGGTAAATGCAAGATTAAATTCTTGTTCTAGAATATTTTATTACACAATTTAGCCAATTATAGACGCTTAGAACCTAAGGTAAAAGTCCAATCTTTTTTTTGCCGGAACTTCTTGATGCATTGGCTGATGTAATGCCTCTGTTCATTTGACATCACCCCCCCCCCCCCCCCCCCCCCTAGGTTGTGAGTTTCGTTGTTGGACAGAAAATTTTGCTGTATTGATTCGTAGCCTGAAACTTTCCCTGTTCTGTAAGGTGTTTTCTGCGACGTTAAGTTCTCAAGTCCTTTCTTGTCTCTTCCAGCCATCCCGTGGTGTTCTTTAATTTGGAAATGAATCTAAAAAATTTCCCCGTTAGCCTATTGGCATTCATTCTATCCATATGATCGTAAAATTTTAAATTCCTGTTTCTTATTTAGCCTGTGATTGTTTCCATGTTTCTATATAGATCTTCATTTTTCCTCTTCGTCCAGTTATCTTTGTTCTTTTGTGATCCTAAAATTTTTCTGAGTATTACCACTTTTTTTTCTTTTCCAGTTCTATTTGTTCACCTCTTTCATTCAGTGTTAGGCATTCGGATCCGTAAAGCGCTTCCTTTTTAATTACTGGTGCGTAGTATTCAGTTTTTGCCTGAATGATACTGATCTGTTATTATATCGGTTTTGGGTGAGATTGTATGCTAATTCCATTTTATTTGAACTTTCCTTGCTCGTGATGTTATCTAACCCATCTGATTGTATCCATTCTCCCAAATACTTAAACTTATCAGTTCTTTTGATGTTTCTGTGTTGCCTTTGTACATATTTTTTCTGTTGTTTTTATGCTCAATGTATTCCGTTTTCTCATATCATATCAATAATCCAGTTTTAGCTGCAGTTTTGTGAAGTGTGTCTATGATTACCTTTACATCTCTTTTATCCTTAGAAATAACTGCAATACCGTCAGCAAAAGCGAGACATTTCACCTCATGTCTTCCTCATCTTTGTCTTAAATGAATTCCTCCGATGTTTTTCTCTTGTAGGTTTTTATCACACTCTCTCATGACCTTGTTTAAGACCAGTTAGAAGAGAATCGGCGAGAGCCCATTGCCCTCCCAATACCTGAGTTAATTCTGAAGGGTTCAGAAACTTCTCCTAGAGACTTATTTTTTGAGTTCTATCTGTGAGTGTCTGTTCGACTAATTGTCTGGTGGTATTGTCGATACCTGTTTCTTCCAGTGCTAGGAATACTGTCTGCCTGTCTACACAATCGTATGCTGTTTTGAAATTAATGAACGTAACGACTGTGTTAAGGTTTCGCATCGTTCTGATCCTGGGGATAGTAATCAAGTAAAAAATTTACTCTGGGCACGATATTTTTTTCTATTTGTAGAATTAAGAAGATAAAACAAATTTTTTGTGTACAATCCTAACTCCTCCTTAGCTTGATAGTAATTATTCTTACAAAAAATGTAATGTAATATCGTGAATAAAAGAGAAGATTAGATGCGGTGGTGGCCCAGCTTTTGCCCTTGTCGTTTCCGTTTGGTGAACGCCTTTTCTACAGTGGGGAAGGAGAAGGAAGCAGACCCGGTGGATAGTGCTGAGATAGCGGTGACAGGTGCCCTTGTCACGTTCCGTTTTGGAGAAGTAAGTTTGCCGCAGGCACACTGAGCAATGGGGACTAGCCAGTCAGCTGTGAAAGCGAGACGGCGTCTTTTGGTGCGCTCTGAACGACTTTATTATTGTATGCTAACGTGGGCACATGTTATTGGAAGAATACGTTCATTGAGGCTTCTCCAGGAAGAAGTTGTCTCTGGTAATTATTAGTCGTGGTTGCAAGGCTTACCAGGCTAAATTAAGATGCCTCGACGTTTATGCAACTTTGCTTCGAACAGGCTTAATAAGAACAGCCATTACGACGCCATTGTCACATAATTGTAATCAGAGACGTGACGAATTTGCAGAAGTGTTTTACGCACTATATCCTCAACTATGCTGCTAGTGACAAGACAGGCTACAAATTATTCAACTTTGTTTTTGTAAAAGGAGAGCCAAACTTAATTTGGCACTGACTGTGAACAAGTGTGTTTCTGACCGGTATAGAGACATTTAATTCCTGTAGTTTCTGACTGTTGAACTTCAAGTACCCATTCCATTTTTCGTAAATCCTACATCAACAGCATTAATTTCTATGATACAGTCAGTTCATCGAGACAGAGTATTACACATATTTATGGGATTAGGCGCTGCAGCCATGGACTGTGCGGCTGGTCCCGGCGGAGGTTCGAGTCCTCCCTCGGGCATGGGTGTGTGTGTGTTTGTTCTTAGGCTAATTTAGCTTAAGTAGTGTGTAAGGTTAGGGACTGATGACCTTAGCAGTTAAGTCCCATAAGATTTCACACACATCTGAACATCTGATTTCACCCTTCGAGGAGTTTATTAACTTTATTCAAATGACAACTGTAACTTAAATGTTTTTTCGAAAGTTGTAAATATCTGGTCAATTTCATTCTGGATCTAAAAAAAAGTATAACTTTTTTAAAACGTAAACTAAACGACTGTTCGAAGGTGAAAAAACAGATGTAACTTTAAAAAGTCGTTTCTTCAGAACGTGCCGACCGTACATATTACATAGTAGACTTGAATTTCGCGAGTAACTGTACGAGCTGCATTTTTCCAATTATCAAAAGTATAATACAAGGTGAGCAGTAAAGTGCGACGAGTACTTTGTCCCTAAATACAACGACCCAATAGTTTGTCTGCCAAATGCTTCAGAAGAAATTCGATACCCAATTAAAATTCAGTTTCATACATACGCTGTCAAGAGTAGTCAAAGAGTGCGTTATAATCTATCATAGTGTTCTAAGGGTAAATATTGTTGCTTGGATTCGCGAGTCCGAATTTAGACACTACGGATGATAAGCAAATGCGTAGCAAGGTCATACTGCTGCACAGACAACACGAGGTTCTCGAAGAAACGGACAAAAAGGATACTATATATGAGAAGAAGAAAGAGGACGGTAGGGTCTTTATAAGTGCCTTAATCACTCCTCTAGCTTACCTGTTTCGCTGGTTTTGAATGAAACACATATAAGGTACGTAATTCCATTAAGTGTCCCTATCGCTGGAATTAGTATACTCAGAAATAACGAAGCAATCGCCTCGCAAGAGCACCTTGCTCATCTCTTTGAGATACCCAGCTCAGAACATAATTCTCGCTGCAGAGAACAGCCTGAGATAAGGCTCGGTGGCGTCGTGAGGATATGTTATCAATACGTAAACTGATCCGTGTGTGCACAGCTGATGCAACTGCAGCCTCACACTGGCTGGCGCTGTGGGATTAGAGGCGACGGACAGTGTAATCAATTTACAGTGATGGGGGATGGGCTGAGGAGACAGAAGAATCTTACAGTACAATCTCTGGCAGAAATCCGAACTTAGTGTCTTAGCAGATTGCTGTCAATGAAGGTCTTGCTCTGTCAAATGAGCCAATCGGATACGAGCCAAGGTCCATTCAGGCTGCCACTGCAGAGAGTCTGTGAACAGCACGTTGAAGAGAAGAATCCCTAGCCAAAGTGGCAGAGTGCTAACACGAATATGGTATGTGACGTGTTCAGTCTGAAATCAGCGAGTGAGTGTAACACAGGCGTTCGTCTTAGAACAGACATCCACTTAGCAAGAAGAACTCAGCACCCTACTCTCTATGGAGAAACTAAGCACGACTGAACCACTGCTATTCACGGTGTACCTGTGTCTACAGTCCCCTTACGCATCCTTGACGTGCGTGGCGAAATGAGCAAGGTAATGGTTCGAGTCGGAAACTGTACTTGCAGAAAAGAGTTTCTAAAAAGAGAGATAATTATATTAACAGCTAATATAAATATAACTGTTTGGAAGTCTTTTCTGGAAGTATCTGTCTGAAACGTAGCCTTGTACGGAAGTCAAACTTGGTCGATAAGCAGAACAGAAAAGAAGAGAATAGAAGAGTTTGAAATGTGGTGTTAGGGAGGACTGTTGAAGATTAGATGGGTAGATTGGATAATCAATGAAGAGGAACAGAAGCGAAATGGGGAGAAATTTATGGCTCAGTCTCAGAAGAAAATTTAGACGTTTATGACTTCTTCAGGCATCATAGTGAAAAGATCGCTGGCTCTTCCTAATGCCTGGTCGGCTAAAATCCGACTGGTGTCCCGCTGAAGAGTATTAGACTCATAGGCACATTTTTTTCTCTGGACAGCAATCAGGAAGTGCCAGCGAACTATTCACGATTTTTTTTTCACACGGTCCTGTTTCGTGCTTTATACTAATATGAACACATATTAGAGATGCATATAACATCACTTTTATCCGTTTTACTTTTTCCTTACCGTGTGTTACTGCACGTGGTCGCACCTTTAACTTGTTACACAGCTGCTGAAATAAATTTATTTCGTATATACGATGCCCCAGTTACACCACACTTTCTGTAGATTACTCTTCGTTACATTTTCGGTCAGTCGTTTAGTTTTTTTAATGTGTGTTTACAGACGAATGGAAAAACTGGTAGAAGCCGACCTCGGGGAAGATCAGTTTGGATTCCGCAGAAATGTTGGTACACGTGAGGCAATACTGACCTTACGACTTATATTACATAATAGATTAAGGAAAGGCAAACCTACATTTCTAGCATTTGTAGACTTAGAGAAAGCTTTTGACAATGTTGACTGGAATACTCTCTTTCAAATTCTAAAGGTGGCAGGGGTAAAATACAGGGAGCGAAAGGCTATTCACAATTGTACAGAAACCAGATGGCAGTTATAAGAGTCGAGGGGCATGAAAGGGAAGCAGCGGTTGGGAATGGAGTGAGACAGGGTTGTAGCCTCTCCCCGATGTTATTCAATCTGTATATTGAGCAAGCAGAGAAGGAAACAAAAGAAAAATTAGGAGTAGGTATTAAAGTCCACGGAGAAGAAATAAAAACTTTGAGGTTTGCGGATGACATTGTAATTCTGTCAGAGACAGCAAAGGACTCGCAAGAGCAGTTGAATGGAATGGACAGTGGTTTGTCTTGAAAGGAGGATATAAGATGAACATCAACAAAAGAAAAACGAGGATAATGTAATGTAGTCGAATTAAGTCGGGTGATGCTCAGGGAATTAGATTAGGAAATGAGACACTTAAAGTAGTAAAGGAGTTTTGCTATTTGGGGAGCAAAATAACTGATGATGGTCGAAGTAGAGAGGACATAAAATGTAGACTGGCAATGGCAAGGAAAGCGTTTCTGAAGAAGAGAAATTTGTTAACATTGAGTATAGATGTAAGTATCAGGAAGTCGTTTTTGAAAGTATTTGTATGGAGTGTAGCCATGTATGGAAGTGAAACATGGACGATAAATAGTTTGGACAAGAAGAGAATAGAAGCTTTAGAAATGTGGTGCTACAGAAGAATGCTGAAGATTAGATGGGTAGATCACATAACTAATGAGGAAGTATTGAATAGAGTTGGGGAGGCGTTTGTGGCACAACTTGACAAGAAGAAGGGACCGGTTGGTAGGACATGTTCTGAGGCATCAATGGATCACAAATTTAGCATTGGAGGGCAGCGTGGAGGGTAAAAATCGTAGGGGGACACCAAGAGATGAATACACTAAGCAGATTCAGAAGGATGTAGGTTGCAGTAAGTACTGGGAGATAAAGAAGCTTGCACAGGATAGAGTAGCATGGAGAGCTGCATCAAACCAGTCTCGGGACTGAAGACAACAACAACAACAACAACAACAGTGAAATCAGCTCCATGAAAACATCTTTATGGGTGTCGACCAGCATCGGTGGCAGCCCCAGCAATCAAGACGCAAGATAAATGCGTTTCAGGACAACATTCACAGAAAGATAGCATTTTCGAGTTGCATGGAAGTTGGCGTTTAATGCCCCGTTGACGATGACGTCATTCGGGACAGAGCAGTACCTCCAATAGGACACAACTAGCTCTTTATTCACATGAGGTATTGAGTGCTATTGATAAGGGATTCCAGATCGATTCCGTATTCCTGGACTTCCGTAAGGCTTTTGACACTGTACCACACAAGCGGTTCATAGTGAAATTGCGTGCTTATGGAGTATAGTCTCAGTTATGTGACTGGATTTGTGATTTACTGTCAGAGAGATCACAGTTCGTAGTAATTGGCGGAAAGTCATCGAGTGAAACAGAAGCGGTTTCTGGCGTTCCCCAAGGTAGTGTTAGAGGCCCCTTTGCTGTACCTGTTCTAAAATCCTGCTACATATCGACGTTAACGATATGGGCCTGTAATTTAGTGGATTATCTTACAACCTTTCTTGAATATTGGTGTCACCTGTGCAACTTTTAAGTGTTTGGGTACGGCTGTATACGATTGTTAAGTATGGGCCTAAAGCATCAGGATACTCCGAAAGGAACCTAACTGGTATACAGTCTGGGCCAGAATACTTACTTTCATTAAGTGATTTAAGTTGCTTCACTATTTCGAGGGTATTTACTTCTACGTTACTCATGTTGGCAGCTGTTCTCCATTTTAATTCTGGAATATTTACTTCGTCTTCTTTTGTGAATGCATTACGGAAGGCTGTGTTTAGCAACTCTGCTTTGGCAGCACTGTCTTCGATAGTATCTCCATTGCTATCGCGCAGAGAAGGCATTGATTGTTTGTTGCCGCTAACATACTTCACATACGACCAGAATCTTTTTGGATTTTCTGTCAGATTTCGAGACAAAGTTTCGTTGTGAAAACTTTTATAGGCATCTCGCATTGAAGTCCGCGCTAAATTACGAGCTGCAGTAAAAGATTGCAAAAAAAAAAGGGAAAAAAATGTTCAAATGTGTGTCAAATCTTGTGGGACTTAACTGCTAAGGTCATCAGTCCCTAAGCTTACACACTACTGAACCTAAATTATCCTAAGGGCAAACATACACACCCATGCCCGAGGGAGGACTCGTACCTCCGCCGGGACCAGCCGCATAGTCCATGACTGCAGCGCCCGAGACCGCTTGGCTAATCCCGCGCGGCAAAAGATCGCCAATCTTGGAGATTTTGCGTCTGTTTAAATTTGGCATGTTCGTTTTCGTTTTTTCTGGAACAGTGTTCTAACCCGTTTTGTGTACCGAGGAGGATCAGCTCCGTCATCTTGTTAATTTATTTGGTATAAATCTCTCAATTGCTGCCGATACTATTTCTTTGAATTTAAGCCACATCTGGTCTATACTTATATTATTAATTTGGAATGTGTGTGGTCTCGCGGTTCTAGGCGCGCAGTCCGGAACCGTGCGACTGCTACGGTCGCAGGTTCGAATCCTGCCTCGGGCATGGATGTGTGTGATGTCCTTAGGTTAGTTAGGTTTAATTAGTTCTAAGTTCTAGGGGACTAATGACCACAGCAGTTGAGTCCCATAGTGCTCAGAACCATTTGAACCATTTTTTTGGAATGTGTGGATATTGTTTTTCAGGACGGCGTCAAGTGAATTTTGAACTGATTTTTTGAATAGGTATATTTTTCGCTTATTTTTCGAGGATTTGGGGATTACAATATTCAATCTCGCTACGACAACCCTGTGTTCACTAATCCCTGCATCGGTTTTGATGCTCGTTATTAACATCCTCCAGAAGCACATAGCCAGTGTAAAGCCCGTTTTAGACGAACGACTTTCTGGTCAAAATCGACTGCTCGAAATACGTGCGCTTTTCGTGTCTGCGTGTAAATCACAAACCGACAACATCGGGAGTGTGTCTATGGCATCAGTGATCTATAGATTGTGCCGAGTGTGGAGTTCTGAATTTGCGAGTATACTACACACTGCGGATGCTCAAAGACGAGGGACTGTGGCAGTGTCTGCTAACAATGGAAGTTTTCTAGTCGAGCTCACGCCTATTACAGAGATGGATTTTGTGTCATCGTATCTTGTTAACATTTATTATGGAAACATCCCCCAGGCTGTGGCTAAGCCATGTCTCCGCAATATCCTTTCTTTCAGGAGTGCTAGTTCTGCAAGGTTCGCAGAAGAGCTTCTGTAAAGTTTGGAAGGTACGAGACGGATACTGGCAGAAGTAAAACTGTGAGTACCGGACGTGAGTCGTGCTTCGGTAGCTCAGTTGGTAGAGCACTTGCCCGCGAAAGGCAAAGGTCCCGAGTTCGAGTCTCGGTCGGGCACACAGTTTTAATCTGCCAGGATGTTTCATATCAGCGCACACTCCGCTGCAGAGTGAAAATCTCATTCTGGAAACATCCCCCAGGCTGTGGCTAAGCCATGTCTCCGCAATATCCTTTCTTTCAGGAGTGCTAGTTCTGCAAGGCTCGCAGAAGAGCTTCTGTAAAGTTTGGAAGGTAGGAGACGGATACTGGCAGAAGTAAAACTGTGAGTACCGGACGTGAGTCGTGCTTCGGTAGCTCAGTTGGTAGAGCACTTGCCCGCGAAAGGCAAAGGTCTCGAGTTCGAGTCTCGGTCGGGCACACAGTTTTAATCTGCCAGGAAGTTTCATTTATTATGGTGTTTGCTTTGTTTTGATCGCACACTGAAAGGTTACGCAAGGTCCTGCTATTTTTCTCCTATTAGTGTCCTTCTAGTCTACAAAATACATGCAATACCTGAAAGCAAAAAACCAAAAAATTAATTACGTTTTACAGAGAAAAGAACCTACATCTACGTCTACAAAGAAACTGCACAAGTCACCGTATAGTGCACGGCTGAAGGTACAATGTACCATTGTTTGTCGTTTGCTTTCCTGTTCCACTAGCATACAGAGTGAGGGAAAACATGACTTCACATGAGCCCAGATTTCTCGAATCTTACCTTCATGCTCCTTAGGTGCAACGTATGATGGCGGCAACAGAATCATTGAATCGTTCGGCTGTCAGCTTCAGATACCGGTTCTCTTCATTTTCTCAACAGGGTTTCTCGAAAAGGGGCCGCAGCTCGCTGTCTTGCGGTATCGTTCTCGCTTCCCGCGCGCGGGGTCCCGGGTTCGATTCCCGGTGGGGTCAGGGATTTTCACTGCCTCCAGATGAGTGGCTGTTGTTGTGTTGTCTTCAGCATCATCATTCATCCCCATTACTGTCGGAGGAAGGCAAAGGCAAAACGACCTCCACTCCTTCTTGCAGCGGTGTACCGTAGGTCTCTAGAAGAGCGAAGCGTTCCAAAGGATTGGAAAAGGGCACAGGTCATCCCCGTTTTCAAGAAGGGACGTCGAACAGATGTGCAGAACTATAGACCTATATCTCTAACGTCGATCAGTTGTAGAATTTTGGAACACGTATTATGTTCGAGTATAATGTCTTTTCTGGAGACTAGAAATCTACTCTGTAGGAATCAGCATGGGTTTCGAAAGAGACGGTCGTGTGAAACCCAGCTCGCGCTATTCGTCCACGAGACTCAGAGGGCCTTAGACACGGGTTCACAGGTAGATGCCGTGTTTCTTGACTTCCGCAAGGCGTTTGACACAGTTCCCCACAGTCGTTTAATGAACAAAGTAAGAGTATACGGACTATGAGATCAATTGTGTGATTGGATTGAGGAGTTCCTAGATAACAGAACGCAGCACGTCATTCTCAATGGAGAGAAGTCTTCCGAAGTAAGAGTGATTTCAGGTGTGCCGCAGGGGAGTGTCATAGGACCGTTGCTATTCACAATATACATAAATGACCTGGTGGATGACATCGGAAGTTCACTGAGGCTTTTTGCAGATGATGCTGTGGTGTATCGAAAGGTTGCAACAATGGAAAATTGTACTGAAATGCAGGAGGATCTGCAGCGAATTGACGCATGGTGCACGGAATGGCAATTGAATCTCAATGTAGCGAAGTGTAATGTGATGCGAATACATAGAAAGATAGGTCCCTTATCATTTAGCTACAAAATAGCAGGTCAGCAACTGGAAGCAGTTAATTCCATAAATTATCTGGGAGTACGCATTAGGAGTGATTTAAAATGGAATGATCATATGAAGTTGATCGTCGGTAAAGCAGATGCCAGACTGAGATTCATTGGAAGAATCCTAAGGAAATGCAATCCGCCAACAAAGGAAGTAGGTTACAGTACGCTTGTTCGGCCAATGCTTGAATACTGCTCAGCAGTGTGGGATCCGCACCAGGTAGGGTTGATAGAAGAGATAGAGAAGATCCAACGGAGAGCAGCGCGCTTCGTTACAGGATCATTTAGTAATTGCGAAAGCGTTACGGAGATGATAGATAAACTCCAGTGGAAGACTCTGCAGGAGAGACGCTCAGTAGCTCGGTACGGGCTTTTGTTAAAGTTTCGAGAACATACCTTCACCCAAGATTCAAGCAGTATATTGCTCCCTCCTACGTATATCTCGCGAAGAGACCATGAGGATAAAATCAGAGAGCTTAGAGCCCACACAGTAGCATACCGACAATCCTTCTTTCCACGTACAATACGAGACTGGAATAGAAGGGAGAACCGATAGAGATACTCAGGGTACCCTCCGCCACACACCGTCAGGTGGCTTGCGGAGTACGGATGTAGATGTAGATGTAGACCTTGCCTAGTACAGCGCTGCGGGTCTCCCGCATCGTCCCCTACGCCCCTCGGAGTATGGGACCCCATCATCTCGAAAAGAACTCACCTTCCCGCCTGGGATTCCCATCTGTGTTATGTTTTGTTCCAACCTACGGTAGCAAGACTATCAGCCCGTCTCTCAATTGCTTCGATGTCTTCCTTCATTCCGACCAGGTACGGATCCCAAACATTTGAGGAGTACTCAAGAATGGTTCGCACCAGCGTCCCATATGCGGTTACCTTTACACGTGAACGACTCTTTCCTAAAATTCTCCCAACAACCGAAATCGGCCATTCGCCTTCCTCTCACAGTCCTCACAAGTTTGGCCCACCTAATATCGCTTTGGAATGTTACGCCCATATATTTAAACGACTTGACCCTGTCAAGCAGTGCACTAGTAATAGTGCAATCGAAGATTACAGGTTTCTTCCGCATTAACTTACATTTTTCCACATTTAGAGCTAGCTGCCATTCTTCGCACCAACTAGATATTTTGTTTAAGTCGTCTTGTATCTTCCTACAATCACTCAGCTTCGACATCTTCCCGTACACCACAGCATCACCTGTAAGCAACAGCAGATTACTACCCACCCTGTCCGCCATATCATTTATGTCTACAGAGAATAACAGCCGTCTGACGGTACCCTTGTCTCTAATGAACGTTCGCCTTCGAGGACAACATACTGGGTTCTATTACTTCAGAAGTGTTCGCGGCACTCACATATCTGTGAACTCATTCCATATGCTCGTACGATCTGTAACAGCCTGCAACGGGGCACCGTGTCAAACGCTTGCCGGAAATCTAGAAATATGGGATCTGCATGTTATCCCTTATCCGTAGTTTGCCATACATCATGTGAGAAAAAGGCAAGTTGAGTTTCGCATGAACGATGCTTTCTAAAACTATGTTGATTCGTGGAAATAAGCTTCTCAGTCTCAAAAAAGTTCATTATATTCGAACTGACAATATGTTTAAGGATTTTGCAGCAAACCGTCTACTCTAGGCATAAATAAGAACGTAAATGGATAAACGTATTTAATGACAATTATGTCAACAGTGCAAAATTCAAAATCATTAGAGGAGAAAAATAATTTTCGTTTCTATTCGTCACTTACCGAGAAAACGAGATACAAAGATACTGAATTCTACATGTCATCTGGTGAATCTGCAAGTATATATTTTTTCGAGCAAATAAATGTATATGTTCTGAAATATTTGGATGACACTTTTCCTATTTTCTCAGTCCTCAAGAGTCTGAACAATTTACCACGCAACACTTGACAAGAACTTCCAGTATGAATTCTGCTTATCTCCTTAATAAACTCTATTGTCATTGCTTGTACCTACATTTTGTTAGTATATTTCGATCTTTACGTAAAAAGGGTGGTCCCTCATCACCTCACTTTCACCTTCAAATGCCAGACTGCGCAGCAGGCAGATCTTACAATACCGGGAATTTTGGCTCTGATGTCTAAACGAAAATGACTACTCAAAACAGACGAGACTCAGTACGGGAATAAAACGACAGGGGCGCTGCATTAGACGCACTTGCCTCGAGTAGTCATTTGAGACAAGTAGAGAAGCTTAGGGGGACATTGTATGTCCTGTGCCGCCAATGTTAAATTATAGAATTTTGTGACCCATGATCTTGAAAACCACTGTCACTCATTTCTAAAGTTACTTTCCATTTCGATGTACTAGGTGGCGTGGTCACTTCAGAAACATTATCGTGGTTTCTTTCACTGCTAGCACGCGTGTTTTCAAGTACTTCAGAAGAAAATGCAGGTCTCACATGTCTGTTACCAGCAAATTTGCGTTTCTTGAATTTGCTTTTACGCTTAGTCATTTTATTTACGTACAAAAAGAAATAGAAGTTAGCTTACTACAAAAATAGCCGATAATCACACTACTTCCAACGAAAACTAGTATCAGAAACAAAGGACTGATTTGTTTATCCGTAATGCCAACTTCTGAGACGTAGCAGTAGGCGCAAAACAAAGCAGTTCACAGCTTTCTTCACTGTGCAGTTCCCAAGATATGACTGCTCAACTGTGGCAGTATATGTGTAGGCGTGAAATTTGACAGTCACACGTCAACATTCAAAATATTATTTGAAGGTCCCACAAATGTCTGATTTTAATTTATTATATATCAAAATGTTCAGGAAGGTCCAAAGTACATTACGGAGTAGAAAACAGAAAAATGTCCACCTTCAACGAAGTACATAGAAAGAGTGCCACAAGACAAATTGCCTATTGTGAGAACCTATGGGAAAATCGTACAAGTACCACATTTTACGTACCTGGAAGAAATCATCCAGCCATCAGGGATCAACCTAAAGGCCAATGAGGAAGCACATAAACTCATGTGGAAATATTATAACAGAAAGTCCATATCCATTAACGCAAAATTGAGGCACTACAACACTGTCGTACTTCCGGAGGCACTGTATGCATCTGCAACAACACAAATAGGTGGGCAAACTAAAATCAAAGAAATAGAGAAACAAAAAAGGAAAATTCTGAGGAAAAATTTTGGCCCGATACAAGAGCAAGGAATCTGGAAGAAGAGACTAACATCAGAATTATATAAATACACAGACAAGATTACGAATACAATAAGCAAAAGAAGAATGCAGTTCTACTGATATATCCACAGGATGAATAAAAACAGAATTTCAAAGCGAATTCTTAAAGTCATCAACTCAGGCAGGGCAAAAACAAAATGGATAAAAGAAGTTGAAGAGGACCTCAGACAAGCACACATAACAGTAAACGATGCAGAAAATAGAACTGAATTCAGAAACATCATCAAAAAACATAAATTTGACACCACAACACAGAAGAGACCAGGATGCAAATGGACAGCGGAGCGAAAGAAACAACACAGTGAACACATGAAGAAAATTTGGGCTCAGAAGAAACATAAAGAATCATCATAAAGGAATTCAAGTTCAATCGCTCTCTTAAATGGGAATAATCGAAAATAATAATAATAATAATAATGAAATGTTCAGGAAGGTCCAAAGTACATTATGGAGTAGAAAACAGAAAATGTCAAACTTCAACGAATTTCACGTACAATGTTCCCTTAAAACAAACGACATTCATTGTGGAGATGGAAAACAGGGGTCCACAGAAGCCAATCTTCTATATCTAGTCCGACTCGTACAGCAGCCTGCTATGTCCTGACGTCATCCAGAAGCGGACTACTTACGCAGTTGCGGTACCGAGAAACCATTACTCAGCTCCCCAGGGGTTTCCCGGCTGCGTGTGTGACAAGCAGAGCCCCGGCTACGCTGCGTAGCTGCTGCTTCCAGGGACAGCTGCAACTAGATGCTTCTCAGCAAGGAGATATCAGCAAATTGGCGAACGGAAGGATTGGAGGCTCTAGAGTTCAAGCTGTGAGATAATCACGTATGCACCTAACCCGCCTTTGCTTACGTGTAAAAATAGTATGGTTATACATAAACATTAAAAGTTTTAAATAATAATGAGACACCTAGCCAGACAATGGAACAACAATGGCAACAACCCGCCAGCGAAAGCACTAACGGCACCTCTACATCTACATCTACATTTACATGCATACTCTGTAAATCACATTTAAGTGCATGGCAGAGGGTTCATCGAACCACCTTCACAATTCTCTATTATTCCAATCTCGTATAACGCGCGGGAAGAATGAACACCTATATCTTTCCGTACGAGCTCTGATTTCCCTTATTTTATTGTGGTGATCGTTCCTCCCTATGTAGGTCGGTGTCAACAAAATATTTTCGCATTCGGAGGAGAAAGTTGGTGATTGGAATTTCGTGAGAAAATTCCGTTGCAACGAAAAACGCCTTTCCTTTAACGATTTCCAGCCCAAATCCTGTATCAGTTCTGCGACACTCTCTCCAATATTTCGCGATAATACAAAACGTGCTGCCTTCTTTGAACTTTTTCGATGTACTCCGTCAGTCCTATCTGGTAAGGATCCAAAACCGCGCAGCAGTATTCTAGCGTAGCGTAAGCAATGTCATTAGTAGGTCTGTTACATTTTCTAAGTGTCCTGCCAATAAAATGCAGTCTTTGGTTAGTCTTCCCCACAACATTTTCTACGTGTTCCTTCCAATTTAAGTTGTTCTTAATTGTAATACCTAGGTATTTAGTTGAATTTACGGCTTTTAGATTAGACCGATTTACCGTGTAACCGAAGTTTAATGAGTTTTTTTAGTACTCATGTTGATGACCACACACTTTTCGTAGTTTAGGGTCAACTGCCACTTTTCGCACAGTTCAGATATCTTTTCTAAATCGTTTTGCAGTTTGTTTTGATCTTCTGATGACCTTATTAGCCGATAAACGACAGCGTCATCTGCAAACAACCGAAGACGGCTGCTCACATTGTCTCCCAAATCGTTTATATAGATAAGGAACAGCAAAGGGCCTGTAGCACTACCTTCAAGATCGCCAGAAATCACTTCTGTTTTACTCGATGACTTTCTGTCCGTTACTACGAACTGTGACCTCTCTGACAAGAAATCACAAATCCAGTCACATAGGTGAGACGATATTCCACAAGCATGCAATTTCAATACGAGCCGCTTGTGTGGTACAGTGTCAGAAGCCTTTCGGAAATCCAGAAATACGGAATCGATCTGAAATCCCTTGTCAATAGGACTCAATACTTCACGTGAATAAAGAGCCAGTTGTGTTTCACAAGAACGATGTTTTCTAAACTCATGCCGACTGTGTCTCAGACAGTTCTATCCTCTCCGCGTAAAGGTGCACGAATCTCTTCCGAATAAATTTGTACGAGGGACGTTTCATAAATAATGCACACTGTTTTTTTCCTTATACCTTTATTTTTTTTCCAATATCTCTTCACAGTCCTTCAATATAGTCTCCCTGCTTCTCTACGACTCTCAGAAGCTCTATTATTCCATTCAGTACACCACTTCTGTTCATCCGCCGACGCTCTATTTTCGGTGATAGAAAACTCTTCCAGAGAAAGATGATGACGCCCACTCATATGTTTAACAACTTCGGCAAAATGTCGAAGTCAGGTGGATTCATGTTCGGGCTGTAGGAAAGATGCGTCAACACTTCAGATCCTTATTCGCGCGGTTTTTGGGTTACAACATTGCCGATATGCGGGAGAGCATTGTCGTGGAGAACGAATATCGGCCAAGCCTTAGGCATCTAAGATTGGGTTTCGCGCGTTTTTCCGCGTAGGCTTTGCATAAAGTTATAGTAATACACTGCTGTGACATTTGTTGCACATGGGACTTTGCCATGATGATTTCTTGGTGATGATAAGCAAAAATCATCTTTTGCTTGAGCTTTGATTGGAGGCATCGAAATATTCTTGGACGTGGAGAATCTGAAGATCTCTAACCATTCGACTGTGATTTCAACTACGGTTCAAAGCCTCTATTAGCGTTTCATCAATAGCGACAATTCAACTCAAGGATCGTCGACAGCCACTGTCGAAGCATTGTTTGAGTGAGGTTGCAATGTCCCAGCGTTTTCGCTTTTCCTCGTCAGCCGAACAGTGTGGGATGTATCTCGCAGAATTTTTTTTCTTCTTCATATCATTTGTCGACTTACGGGATACTGATTCCCATGGCATCAGAGAGCTCAGGTTGCACTCCGATGGTCGTCTTCATGAACATCTGAAAAAATTTCGTACTTAATTCATCTGTTCGCGTTTTCGGCCTTACGGGTCTGGGATTACCGATTGTGCTCATACGACAACCACGAAAACGATAAACCCAACGTGAAACTGCACTACAATCCACTGTAAAATCACAGTAAACGTCACTTAACGTACTGTGGATTTCTGTCGGAATTTTGCAGGATAAAGTTTCGATCTTGATGTACGACTTCTGATCTTCAACAGTCACAGTATCTGGGAGCCCTGCAGGGTGCAATTCTGTCTCTCGCCAATTTTATGTTAGGGTATACAGTGAAAAAACAAAAACACGTGCTTTCCCCTCAAACTGCCAACTACATCTGGCATAATTTTCATTGTTGTTGCATCAAACAATCCGCAGTAATACCAACTTGTGCATTATTTATGAAATGCCCTCGTATTGATATATTACCCGCAAAATCTACGTAATATGTTTTTGTGGCTGATATACCAATTATAAATGACACGCGAACAAACCCGTCGAATGTTATCTAAAGGCTCCGTCAGCGCTTGGTGGAACACAAACTTGGTAGAAACTCAGTGATACTGTATTGAAGTTCCACTATAATATTTATTTCGTAGCTCGTTCTGAACTGGCTTTTGGCTTTTTAGGCCATCCTCAGACTATTTAAAACCAAACAGACAGTAAGCACATCAGCAAGAGTTCATATCTGACCAAAGATTGTTTTTCCAATGATATGTGACCCTTTACGACTATATATCTACACGATAAACAAAAGCAGATTGAAATATACAAAGAAGGTAAAAAATAACCCTCAGATATTATCACAATCAAATATTAAAATATAAGAAAGACCAGAATCGAACCAGTACACGAGAGAAAAGTACTTATAAGATCTACGGACCCATCTACAATACCGTGAGAGGTAAATGGGAACGAAGAAGACTTGTACAAGCAGTTTGGAAAACCACACATTGGCTGGATATTAGGGCACAAGAGGCTACATTGATTTGGCCTCATCCTTCGAGCTGATACATCCCTCCCATTCCGAGTTCTCCATTCTCAACCTGCTAGAAAACGCACAACCGGACGTTCAAGTGTAACACCACAACTCTGTGGGTGATCATACATTTTCCACGTGTTTTGCGAAGTTTACGCTATTAATTGTGCTGAATATTATTCTTGTAAATACGTTGTCAAGTTACAAATGCTAATTGTTATTTAAGAAAGAGAATATGCATGGAATGTTAGCATTTTGTAAATAGACACTCTGGCCAAGTCAGGGAAAAGCTATTGTTAAAGAGTGTAATAAACTGTAAATGGATTATCACTGGGCATGCGAGCGCGCCAAAAAAGTAGCAGTTGGGAGTCGCGAGAGGACGGTTGGTGTCGTTGATTGTGTGTATTCGCCGGTATGGCTGTGCAAAAGTGCGGAGACAAAAAAGTCTGCTTCCGAAGGCGAGTAGTGAAAACTGAAATGGTTGTTTCGGCGGATGTTTACTGTGGGCAAGCTATGGCATTTGTTGGGCACAGTTCAAATGCAGCAAGGGTAATTCACATAACATAAAGAGTACTGTGGGCCCTTGGTATTGTCTATGGTATGGCAAGAAGATCAACCTGTGCCCTATTTACCGCTAAATGCAGCCCCTCGACAAACGACCGGCACCACGGAGTGAAGTAAGATCTAGACTTTTTATAACTAGAAGTGTAATAATAGACTTATCAGCGTAGTTGGAATATTATTGTTTGAATAACATTGTTTTCCTGCATATTGTCACGGAAATAATTCTCCTTCGTCATTGTCCAAGTAATGGGCAACGGCCTTGTCGCATTTGATACACCGGTTCCCATGAGATCACCGAGGTTAAGAGCTGTCGGGCGTGGCCGGCACTTGGATGGCACAGGCCGCCATGCGCTGTTGTCATATTTCAGGGTGCACTCAGCCTCGTGATGCAAATTGAGGAGCTACTCGACCAAATAGTAGCGGCTTCGGTCAAGAATACCATCATAAAGACCGGGAGAGTGGTGTGCTGATCCCATGCCCCTTATATCCGCATCCTCCTCGGAGGATGACACGGCGGTCGGATGGTCCCCATGGGCCACTTGTAGAGGGACTGGTTTCTTTTTATTATCCAAGTAGTATGCATCCTATCCCTTTGTATGAACCGAGATAATCAGAAAATGATCTGAAAATGAAAAAAACATTTATTTATTAGATTATCAGAACATAATTTTTCAAACTTGTGGGCAGTTACGTAATAATGAAAACTTTGGTTGAAGTACGATTAATGACAGAAATAGAGTGATACGAAATCCAGTATTAATTCAATTGCTAAAAATAGAGTAACGTGCATAATAAAAAATTGTTAGTTAAGCTTTTTGTAACTTGAACACTGAATTTCATTGTCAAAGCACATTTCTAAATATTAGCTTCTGGCATAATTTGTAACTTTTATTACAAAGAAATATCAAAGTAACTGCTAAATTCAAACAACCTTTCTGCTTGCTACAATTACGGTACTCAGCATTACTGTGAGTAGCGTAACAAAAACGTTTCTGTCCACAGCCAGTAAATAATGTTACTTTAACTGATCTTTGAAGGTTAACATGATATGTTGTAAGTGTTTTTGATTATTATCTGACTACTGTGTCAGGTGTGGTGTGAAGTACTTGAAAGTGGGCGCTAGTTACTGTTCCTACGTCATGACGCCAATAACTGTTCATACGTACGATTGCTTACGAGTATAAAGTTCGGTTCAGTTTAATTATTCTTGTTTCAGTAAGGAACTGCCGACCGTTGGTTATGTCATTAATGACATACACTCCTGGAAATGGAAAAAAGAACACATTGACACCGGTGTGTCAGACCCACCACACTTGCTCCGCACACTGCGAGAGGGCTGTACAAGCAACGATCACACGCACGGCACAGCGGACACACCAGGAACCGCGGTGTTGGCCGTCGAATGGCGCTAGCTGCGCAGCATTTGTGCACCACCGCCGTCAGTGTCAGCCAGTTTGCCGTGGCATACGGAGCTCCATCGCAGTCTTTAACACTGGTAGCATGCCGCGACAGCGTGGACGTGAACCGTATGTGCAGTTGACGGACTTTGAGCGAGGGCGTATAGTGGGCATGCGGGAGGCCGGGTGGACGTACCGCCGAATTGCTCAACACGTGGGGCGTGAGGTCTCCACAGTACATCGATGTTGTCGCCAGTGGTCGGCGGAAGGTGCACGTGCCCGTCGACCTGGGACCGGACCGCAGCGACGCACGGATGCACGCCAAGACCGTAGGATCCTACGCAGTGCCCTAGGGGACCGCACCGCCACTTCCCAGCAAATTAGGGACACTGTTGCTCCTGGGGTATCGGCGAGGACCATTCGCAACCGTCTCCATGAAGCTGGGCTACGATCCCACACACCGTTAGGCCGTCTTCCGCTCACGCCCCAACATCGTGCAGCCCGCCTCCAGTGGTGTCGCGACAGGCGCGAATGGAGGGACGAATGGAGACGTGTCGTCTTCAGCGATGAGAGTCGCTTCTGCTTTGGTGCCAATGATGGTCGTATGCGTGTTTGGCGCCGTGCAGGTGAGCGCCACAATCAGGACTGCATACGACCGAGGCACACAGGGCCAACACCCGGCATCATGGCGTGGGGAGCGATCTCCTACACTGGCCGTACACCTCTGGTGATCGTCGAGGGGACACTGAATAGTGCACGGTACATCCAAACCATCATCGAACCCATCGTTCTACCATTCCTAGACCGGCAAGGGAACTTGCTGTTCCAACAGGACAATGCACGTCCACATGTATCCCGTGCCACCCAACGTGCTCTAGAAGGTGTAAGTCAACTACCCTGGCCAGCAAGATCTCCGGATCTGTCCCCCATTGAGCATGTTCGGGACTGGATGAAGCGTCGTCTCACGCGGTCTGCACGTCCAGCACGAACGCTGGCCCAACTGAGGCGCCAGGTGGAAATGGCATGGCAAGCCGTTCCACAGGACTACATCCAGCATCTGTACGATCGTCTCCATGGGAGAATAGCAGCCTGCATTGCTGCGAAAGGTGGATATACACTGTACTAGTGCCGACATTGTGCATGCTCTGTTGCCTGCGTCTATGTGCCTGTGGTTCTGTCAGTGTGATCATGTGATGTATCTGTCCCCAGGAATGTGTCAATAAAGTTTCCTCATCCTGGGACAATGAATTCACGGTGTTCTTATTTCAATTTCCAGGAGTGTAGTTTAAAAACTTTTCTTCCAAATTTTCCACTAACTACTGTTAATTAAAAACTGGTTTACATAATAAAAATATATGAAATTAATCGAACTTTTTTTCTAATCGTCATTGCTAAATTACTGAGCAGTGACGATTCGGTTATAAACTCATCTACTTCTCTCGGTTTTGCATTATTCTTCGGAGTAGATGCCTTTTCCCCACAGATTAGGGCCTATAGGTACACGGTCACATAGAAAAGCCTAATTAGCCGGCGAGGTAGGGGGGTTATACAAGGACGCGATGGAAGCATCGAGTATTAACAATCCTTAAAGAAGTGGAGCCGACAGCGGTGGAAGACGGAACTAGAGACAGGCAACGGTGAGCTGCCATCTGCAGTAGATATCTCCTCTGTTGTGACTGACTGGCCTCCTTTTCCTATTGTCCTTTTGCAATGTGTTCTTCTATAATTCTTTTACAGACCGCTGTTTTTCCTCCTTTTGCAGTGTGCTTATTTCTTTTGTTTTGCTGTTGTAGGCCTGCAATAAATGGCGATTAGTTATGATTTAAAATTGGAGTCATCACTCAATAAATCAGCTTTTTCTCGTTTTTAAAAAAATTTCATTATCTTTCCAATTGTAAAGATGGTGCGTCAAAGTACCAGGATTGTCTTTTAGTGTTCCATCAGAGGAAAAGTTTGGGAACCACTGCTCGAGTAGTTGTAGAATCCGTCTGACCTACATATAATTTGTTTTCTGGGTATTACAGTGCTAGCAAGTACTTGTGAAGTCCTATATGTAGTATGGAGGGCTATTTGTTGTCGGCGTGATAACACATTTAGTAGAAAAAAGAGGCTGAGTATAACAGCAATTCTGCGTCCTCCTGAGAAGGCACAAAAATTACGTTGACAGCAAATGGGCCCCCATGTTATAAGTACACAGGGCTCCACAGCTACCTGCCAGCGAACTGAAATCCAGGAAATATACACTAGATTTCCATACACCAATGCTACGAGTAGAAAACTGTGGCGAAATGCAGAAAGACCTGCAGGATCGACGCTTGATACAGCAATCGGCAGTCGATCCTCAACATAAACTAATGTAACGTATTGTGCATAAATAAATGGAAAGAATCGTTATGGTTTGGCTACAGCAATGTTGTACATCACGGCATGGTTTACTGCAAAAACTTCCAAGAGCGTACCCATGTATATTTCTATCTTCTAAGTATGTCTAGCAAATGAGCCGTAAAGATAAAGTTAGATATATTTCAGCTCACAGAGAAGCTACCAGCAACAATTTTTCCCGCGCACCTTTCGCGGCTGGAATAGGGAAGGCGTGGGAGAGACAATGGCAAACACTGCACTACAAACAATAAGGTGGTTTGCAGAGTATGGGTTCTTCTTCTTTCTCTACACTTCATGTGATGGACACACGGCATGTTCCGTCTTCACAAATTGTCTGTTCATCTCGTCTTAGATCTTCCAATATCTCTCCTTCCTGTCAGTTTCTAAGCTAAAGCTAGATTGGAAAGTCGTTTGCTGTCAACACCTGAAAGTGTTCGTACCTGATGTAGCGATATTTAGTTATTCTGCGTTCAGCAGGCTTCACTTTTCATTCTTGTCATACTGTTCTGTTCTTTATATGACTTGTTTTTGAGTACCCTTTTGCTGTACTTACAAGTCTGCACTTTCTGTTTTCCATAATGTTGTTTTTTTAGACACCCAATATTCACTCCCATAAAGAATTGCTAAAAGGCCATACTTTTAGAAAATTTTGCTCTCTTTTCCTGTATGGTATTATTTTTAATCCATATACTTCCAAATCTAGCCGAGTTCGCATCTATTAAGTTGTTAGATTGGCGCGTAAGTTCGTAGAGTTTTTGTTTGGCGTGTTGCTATTCCGGTTGCAATGGTTGCTATTTCAGATTACATACTGCCCCCTCGATAGATGAGTGATCAGCGCGGCGGAATGCGCTGTTAAGGGGCCTGCGTTCCATTCCCGGCTGGGTGGGAGCTTTTCTCCGCTCTGGGACTAGGTGTTGTATTGCCATCATTATCTGATCCCCATTGACGCGCAAGTCGCCGAAGTGGCGTCAACTCAAAAGACTTGCACCAGGTGAACGCTCTACCCGACGGGAGGCTCTAGGCAGAAGACATTTCATCTCAGTTTACATTTTGTCACTTGGAGATAGTGAGTGTAGCTGTGGACTCTAGAAAATGGAATACCAAGTGAAGAAATCGGAACATTTCCGAGATATTCTTCTGTTTGACTTTAATAGAGGGGTGACAGCAGCGGACGCAACCAGAGATATTTGCTCCGTGTTTGAGGATAATGCCACTGGAAGGATGACGGCAAGAAAATTGTTTCCTCGTTTTAAGGAGGATCTTTTCGACAGTTGTGACTCTCCACGTTCAGGAAGATCGTTGAAACTCAATAATTCGCCGTGACCCACGTCTGTGCCCTCGAGAACTGGGAAATGTGATGAACTGTGATCATTCCACCACTGTGCGACATTTGCATGCAGCGGAGAAGATTCAAAAATAGAGTGTGTGGATACCACATACTCCCAGCCAAAATTGCAAAAATCAGCAAGTGCTCATATATGCATCTCTCCTTTCTCGTCATCAGTTGACTCGTGAACATCACTCATCATTCCTTTCCTGTATCGCTACTATTCACGAGAAATGGTGTATTTATGCTAACTTAAGGAAAAGAAAGGAATGGTTGAGCTCTCCGTATAAAGACCTGCGCGCATCCGCAAAAGATAATGTTGTGCATCTGGGTAAACAGTGACCGTGTACTATGAATTGCTTCTCATGGTGTAACCATCACTGCTGACATTTATTGTAAAATGAGACATCTTGCAGCCACAATCCAAGAATAGTGACCAGGAAGACTGCGTGAAGTGATGCCATTCCACTATAACGCCCACCCGCATTCTGCTAGACTGCCAAAAAATACTATACAGGAGTTGGCTTGGGAAGTTATTCCACACCCACCTTATTCAAATGATCTTCCGCTGTCAGATATTCATATTTTCTACTCTCTATCGAACAATCTTCAAGGAACTTCCTTTCCGGATGAAAATGCGCTCCGAGCATAGCTCGACGAGTTCTTCGCCTCGAAACCAAGCGATTTCTACAGTCGCGGAATCAAAAATCTACCCCAGCGTTGAAAGACTGTTGTAATTAGTGAAGCAGAATATATTATTGATGATTAAAGTCTCTGTTACACGTATCTGTTGTGTATGGAAATACGTTACGAACTTATGCACCAATAAAATACATCTTTGTTACTGTGTAGGGCTAAGAAAATTGAATATCCGTTACAAGTGTTGGACAACACTTGTTCTAAAACCATATTATCCAGAATGATTTGGGAGCGGACCAAATCTTAGCCCTTGGGCCGTTACTCTAGCATTGGTGTCAGAAATCTGTGCATCGTATTCTTTATAAATGTAATTCAAGTGGTTTCAGTGTACGATATCAGTCGTTTTCTCTTTCCTGCAATGTCAAGATATCATCTGTGTAAAGTATTGCATGGCAGGTGCTTTTGATATTCTAATACATCTGTGTACGTGGTGCTCCAATTTAGGATAATACCATTGATATGAGTACTAGTTTATTTAATAAAATTTCTTCCGCTCTTGTTTCATCTGATTTTATTATAATTTTTAATTCTTTGTGTACGCTTTTTATGGCCTTTATTGATTTGCGAGGATATATGGGAATTAAGAGACTTTGAACGTGAAATGATATTGGAGCTAGACGCTTGGGACATTCCATTTCGGCAGTAATTTGGGAATTCAGTATTCCGAGATCCACAGTGTAAAGAGTGTGCCGAAAATATGAAATTTCAGGCACTACCTCTCTCCACGCAGTCGCAGTCGCCGATGGCCTTGACTTAACGACCGAGAGCAACGGCTTTTGCGTAGAATTGTCGGTGCCATCAGAAAAACAAAATTGCGTGAGATAACCCGAGAAACCAACGTGGGACATACGACAAATGTACCCGTTAGGACAGTGGGGCAAAATGAGGCTTTAATGGCCTATGGCAGCAGACGACCGACGCGAGCGCCTTTGTCAACAGCACGACATCATCTGTAGCGCCTCTCCTGCGCTAGTGACGACTGAAAATCAGTGGCCTGGTCAGATAAGTCGCGTTTTCAGTCAGTAAGAGCTGATGGCGAAGTTCGAGTGTGTCACAGACCCCACGAAGGCATGGACCCAAGTTGCCAACAAGGCACTGTGCACGCAGGTGGTGGTTCCATAATGGTGTGAGCTGTGCCTACCTGGATTGGACTGGGTCCTCTGCTCCAAATGAATCGGTCATTGACTGGGAATGATTATGTTCGGTTACTTCGAAACCGTTTACGGCCATTCATAGACTGGTGTTCTCAAACAACGACGGAATTTTTATGGATGATAATGCACTAGGTCTTTAGCAGAACAAGTGAAAGCTTTGACTTTAATAAAGGTGTGAAGCAAGAGGATAGTCTCTCCACTGCCCTATTCAATACAGCCCTGCAGAGTGCAGTAAACAAAATCAACAAAAGAGGCACCATATTTATTAAAACTAGCCATATATGTGCATACGCTGATGACATTGCTATAGCAGGAAGAAATACTAATACACTACTAGAAACATACCGGGCAATGGAAACAGAAGCCTTAAAAATTGGCCTCATAGTAAATGATAGCAAAACAAAATATATGATACTGTCACAATCTGAGGCCAGAAGAACCACTAAAAACCTAAACATCAGTAGGGAATGATTCTATGAAGTGTCCTATTTTAACTACTTGAGAGCCCTAATAACAAATGATAACATTATCGGAAAGGCTTTGAGGGAAAGAATAAAAGCAGGAAACAGAGCGTACTTTGCAAATATGCAACTTTTCAGAAATAGCCTTGTTACAAGAAAAACTAAGCTGCTAATATATAATTCCCTAGTCCGCCCAGTTACCACATACGGCTCAGAGGTATGGACGTTGACAGAACACAATAAAAATGGCCTAAGAACCATTGAGCGGAAAATACTACACAAAATCTATGGGCCAATAAGGGAGGAAGAAGGTTGGAGAATACGCTACAATGCCGAATTACAAGCAGGGACACGTAAAATTTGTGAAATCACAGCGAATACGATGGCTAGGACTCTTGGAGAGAATGGCATAGGATAGAATTCCAAAGAAAATGATGAAAGGTATGATCCATTCAGTTAGGCGAAAAGGGAGACTTACAAGAAGATGGATCGACGAGGTAATAATAATACATATCACCAGTATGGGAGTCCGGGGATGGAAAAGAGTAGAAAATAACCGAGAAGTGTGGAGGAAGATTGTAGAAGAAGTCAAGGCCCACCAAGGGCTGTAGCGCTACTGAAGAAGAAGAATGCACCAATTCAAAGGAGCCGCAGTTGTTCGTGATTGGTTTGAAGAAAATTCTGGACAATTCGAGCGAATTATTTGGCCACCCAGATCGCCCGAAATGAATCCTATCGAACATTTATGGGACGTAATCGAGGGGTCAGCTCATGCACAAAATCCTGCAGCAGCAACAGTTTCGCATTTATGGACAACTATAGATTCAATGTGGCTCAGTATTTCTGCAGGGGACTTGCAACGAGCTGCTGAGAATTTTTCCGGGTCATATGGCCATGGCCCATGGAACTCTTCAGTCCCTGATGTTTCGTCAAAGGCTACGTTGGACATCTTCGGAGGTGGTCCTGGTTGTGCTGAGTCTGTCGGCAATACTCAGCACAACCAGGAACACCTCCGAAGATGTCCAACGTAGCCTTGGACGAAACGTCAGGGATTGAAGAGTTCTATGGACCACGGCTATACAATCAGGAAATATTCTCAGCAGCTGAAACATTCGGTCGTGAAAGCCTTCACTATATGACTTGCAATAACTTGTTGAATCCATGCCACTTCGAGTTATAGCATAAAGCCGGGCAGGAGGATTCAAATGGTTCAAATGGCTCTGAGCACTATGGGACTTTACATCTGAGGTTATGGGTCCCCTAGAACTTAGAACTACCTAAACCTAACTAACCTAAGGACATCACACACATCGATGCCCGAGGCAGGATTCGAGCCTGCGACTGTAATAGCACCGCGGTTCCGGACTGAAGCGCCTACAACCGCTCGGCCACAGCGTACGGCGGGGTGGGAGCAGGTCAGACACGATATTAGGAGGTTATTAGGTGCTTATTGCGTGAGGAAGACATTTTTACCAGTTTTAATAAATTATTGTCTCTTATTGATGTATTCACGATAGTTAGGAAGTGCTGTAGTCTGTAGCCGGCCATGAGTCGGAGAACATTTCCCACGCTGGCTTGCTAGGTGACGAAGCGACCGTACGTCGCACGTAGTGGGGTGGGACTCGGCGCTGGACCGTAGCAACAAGCGTCAACCTGGGAAATACACATGACGGGAAGTACCGCCATCTTGGCGCCAAAGTCACAGATTTTGTTTATTTATATTTAATAATTAAAGTCATTTATGACAACATGAATACTAGGAGGAGCCTCTGGATGCTTAAACTATTTATCATAATTTTGCCTCGTTAAACTTCACACCCGTTCATTAACAAATGCATTTCTTATTAAGTGCGAACTTGATCAGAAATCCACGAACTGTGAGGAAACTAGTAAGAGACACTGACTGCGCGCCCAAGTCGGCAGTCGGCGTTAAGAGCTCTTCCTGTCTTGTTCGATGGTAGCCATGCTCTCGGTCACGAGTAGTTTGTGACATGAGTGTTTCATTATTGATCTAATAGGAATAAAAGTGATTTTACCGTATTCTGAATGTTAATTTCGAGTAAATAGATACCCCAAAGTTGATCGACAGCAATTTCAGATAATTAGCTTCCACCGACAGAGACAGCCAATGTGCCAATGAAGAATCTGCACGGGACGACATTTACGAGAGCTGCACCGCGCACAGGTAGGAGGAAATCCGACGACACAATCGACCAAGGCGGATCAAGGAAGGCCCGACTTACACTCGCATGCTGATCAGTCATACTGTACGTCACATATACCACCCTCTACGGACTCGCCGCTAAGCTGATTAATTACAGTATCAGTTTAGAAGCGAGGGCATCTTGCAAGGTATCCCATGACTTTTGACACTTCAGTGTATTTTATCTGCACCAGTTGTGAAATATAGATGCCGCTGTATGTACAGAGTACTTTTCCCTTTGAGTGACCAATATTAATTAACAGGCAGTTAGCAGAGGAAAGAGTGCTTGGACGATGCGGTTCCACTTTGGCCCAGGAACCGAGGCTCAGCACTACCCGCAGACCAGAGACGTGTCGCGGCCCCTGACGACGCGGTGATAAACACCGTGTGCGGCTGTTAGCGCCTTCACACGGGCAGGGCGCTAAGAGTGCCGGCTGAGGGCCCTTTAGTGCCGGGCGCGCCCTTCCCCAGCTCGCCCTGTCCTCGGCTGGCTTAGCGGTCTGGCGCCTCTTAGCGGCGCCTTCTGAGGGCCGGTGGGCACTGGGCGTGGGCTCCATTCCTACTAAAAGCAAACGAATGACTCACGGAGCCGCCCTGCGAGTGGAGCCGCGAACACTCCGGCATCTCACAAGGGGAACTCCCCCCTCAGATTTAGTGGTACGAGCGCCCAGCAAACAGCCCGTCAAACACTGGACCCAGATCAAGCCTGAAAACAGGAAGAAGGATAAACAGAAACAGTGAACGGTCCAAGAACAAAAAGTGCCATATAGAGCAACCGATGAGACAACTGGTCATGGTATTGGACTGGCAAGCAGGCGAGCTGTGTTCTGACCTTCTACGTACCAACTCTTTTTTTTCGCTTTTCGTTTATTCAGATTTTACTTTGTGTCGTGGTGTAACGCTAGTTTGCAACAGCGAGGTGTAAGTTAGGGACATATAATGACAAGTGATTCTGCACGACAACTACACTACTGGCCATTAAAATTGCTACACCAACAAGAAATGCAGATGATAAACGGGTATTCATTGGACAAATATATTATACTAGAACTGACATGTGATTACATTTTCACGCAATTTGGGTGCATACAGCCTGAGAAATCAGTACCCAGAACAACCACCTCTGGCCGTAATAACGGCCTTGATACGCCTGGGCATTGAGTCGAACAGAGCTTGGCTGGCGTGTACAGGTACAGCTGCCCATGCAGCTTCAACACGATACCACAGTTCATCAACAGTAGTGACTGGCGTATGGTAAGCCAGTTGCTCGGCTACCATTCACCAGATGTTTTCAATTGGTCAGAGATGTGGAGAATGTGCTGGCCAGGGCAGCAGTCGAACGTTTTCTGTATCCAGAAAGGCTCGTACAGGACCTGCAACATGCGGTCGTGCATTATCCTGCTGAAATGTAGGGTTTCGCAGGGATAGAATGAAGGGTAGAGCCACGGGTCGTAACACATCTGAAATGTAACGTCCACTGTTCAAAGTCCCGTCAATGCGAACAAGAGGTGACCCAGACGTGTAACTAATGGCACCCCATAGCATCACGCCGGGTGATACGCCAGTATGGCGATGACGAATACACGCTTCCAGTGTGCGTTCACCGCGATGTCGCCAAACACGGATTCGACCATCATGATGCTGTAAACAGAACCTCGATTCATCCGAAAAAATGACGTTTTGCCATTCGTGCACCCAGGTTAGTCGTTGAGTACATCATCGCAGGCGCTCCTTCTCAGGGATCGAGACGTGGCAGCACGATCCGTTACAGCCAGACGGATAAGATGCCTGTCATCTCGGCTGCTAGTGATACGAGGCCGTTGGGATCCAGCACGGCGTCCCGTATTACCCTCCTGAACGCACCAATTCCATATTCTGCTAACAGTCATGGGATCTCGACCGACGCGAGCAGCAACGTCGCGACATGATAAACCGCAATCGCCATAGGCTACAATCCGACCTTTATCAAAGTCGGACACCTGATGGTACTCATTTCTCCTCCTTACACGAAACTTCACATAACATTTCACCAGGAAACGCCGGTCAACTGCTGTTTGTGCATGAGAAATCGGTTGGAAACTTTCCTCATATCAGCACGTTGTAGGTGTCGCCACCGGCGCCAACCTTGTGTGAATGCTCTGAAAAGCTAATCATTTGCATATCACAGCATCTTCTTCCTGTCGGTTAAATTTCGCGTCTGTAGCACGTCATCTTCATGGTGTAGCAATTTTAATGACCGCTGGTGTATATTAGCACCCGAAAGGAAATGGCTTTCGAATGAGAACTGCAAACGTTTGATGATAAGGCGACAAGTCAATCGAATCCTCCACCGGAAAACACGTCTGGTGTGTCATACACGGCATTGGTGACAGTGCGAGTGTCATATGACAGAAATCTCTTATCGATGCACCTAATTTGTACGACTGGTATGTAACTGAGATATGTCTCCTTGCCCGGAATAGGTGCTCGTCTGAATCTGAATGTGATCATTCGCAAGGAAATGACGAAAACATAATAGTTGGTCACATAAGCTGCAACAAATGAACGCAACAGTTTCACTATCACACATTTTTTCTGGGCTCTGTTAAAACATGTTTTTAACGTTGCATTCCGTTTTGAAAGTCTCGACTCTTGAATTCCTTTGTTTTAACGTAGTTTAAACCTTTTAGTTGTCCCCAGAATGAGATTTTCATTCTGCAGCGGAGTGTGTGCTAGTATGAAACTTCCTGGCAGATTAAAACTGTGTGCCAGACCGAGACTCTAAATCTGGAGCATTGCTTTTCGCGGGCACGTCCTCTATCATCTGAGCTCCCCACGCCCGACTCACGACCCGTCCTCACATCATCAGTTCTGCCAGTACGTCGCCTACTACCTACCAAAATTCACAGGAGCTCTTCCGCGAACCTTGCAGAACTATCACTCCTGGAAGAAAGGATATCGCGGAGACGTGGCTTAGCCACAACCTGGGGGATGTTTCCAGAATGAGATTTTCACTCTGCAGTGGATTGTGTGCTGATATGAAACTTCCTGACAGATTAGAACTCATTCTGGAAACATCCCCCAGGCTGTAGCTAAACTACGTCTTCGCAGTACTCTTTCTTCCAGGAGAGGAAGTTCTGCAAGGTTCGCGGAAGAGCTTCTGTGAAGTTTGGTAGGTAGGAGACGACGTACTGGAAGAATTGAAGCTGTGAGGACGGGTCGTGAGTCGTGCTTGGGTAGCTCAGACGGTAGAGCACTTGCCCGCGGAAGGCGAAGGTCACGAGTTCGAGTGTCGGTCTGGCACACGTTTTAATCTGCCAGGAAGTTACTTTTATTTGTTGTTTTCATTTCTGTAAGAGGTCTATGTGGTATCTTGCCTGCTCTCACTACTCATGACATTTGTTTGCGACGGCAACGTATTCCTTCCAAATGTCTCATATTCTACAAAAGTGTATAGTATGACAACTGCCAAGACTGCAGAAAGAGAACGAACATTTCAATGATCGGCTGGGCAGTTCATAATTGCGAAAAAAAGTAAATAAACGGCACAAACGAGTTCCGAACACGGCTCGCCCGCTTGGCAGTCCAACACCATGACGACTTACCAATGACGCCGTTGCGGATTTCAGTTGCTGTTTATTGTAGTTCTTGTTCTTGAACTGTTCACTGTTTCTATTTTTTTTATACTTTACTACACCTTCTTTTTGTTTCCATGCTTGATCTGTGTTCAGTTCGTGACGAGTTATCCACTGGGCCATCCTACCACTAAATCTGAGGGGGTTGCCACGAGAGTTTCCCTTGTCAGAGAAACACCACAACTTAAAGTACTGTAAAATAGTACGGTCGTGTGTCAGACCAATCTTTCTGACCGTATTCAAGATTTCTTGGTAGCGAGGATGCATCTCTTTATCTGAAATTCTCTGACATAGGTACATCTGGATCCACATCTGCATACACACTCCACGAGCCACCGTACCGTGTATGGCGCAGGATAACTTGCACCACTATTAGTTGCCCGCATCTCGTGGTCGTGCGGTAGCGTTCTCGCTTCCCACGCCCGGGTTCCCGGGTTCGATTCCCGGCGGGGTCAGGGATTTTCTCTGCCTCGTGATGGCTGGGTGTTGTGTGATGTTCTTAGGTTAGTTAGGTTTAAGTAGTTGTAAGTTCTAGGGGACTAATGACCATAGATGTTAAGTCCCATAGTGCTCAGAGTCATTTGAACAACAGCCAGCCACTATTAGTTCTTTCCTTTCCTCTTCCACTCGCAGATAGAGCGAGGAAACAACGACTGTCTGTATGCCTCCGTGTGACCTCTATTTTCTCGTATCTTATCGTCGTGATGCGTACGATGATGATATGTGGACGGAAGTCGTATCGTTCTGCGATCAGTTACAACTGCCGGTTCTCTAAATTTTCTCAATAGCCTCCTCGAAAAGAACGTAGGTTTCCCTCCAGGGATTCTCATTTGATTTTCCGAAGCATCTCCGTAATACCTGTGTGTTGTTGGAACCTACCGGTAACAAATCTAGCAACCCGCTTCTGAGTGTCTTCCTCTAATCCGACCTAGTGCGTATTCCTAACACTTGAGCAGTACTCAACAACATGCCGCAGTAGCGTCCTATATGTGGTCTTCTTTCCTAAAGTCTCTCAATAAATCCAACACAACCATTCGCCTTCCCTACCACAATCCTCACATGCTTGTTCCATTTCGTATCGGTTTGCAACGTTACGAAATGTTCAAATGTGTGTGAAATCTTATGGGACATAACTGCTAAGGTCATCAGTCCCTAAGTTTACACACTACTTAACCTAAATTATCCTAAGGACAAAGACACACACCCATGCCGGAGGGAGGACTCGAACCTCCGCCGGGACCAGCCGCGCAGTCCATGACTGCAGCGCCTGAGACCGCTCGGCTAATCCCGCTCGGCGGAACGTTACGCCCAGATACTTAAACGATGTGACTGAGTCAAGCAGGACACTACTAGTGCTGTATCTGAGGATTACGAGTTTGTTTTTCCTTCTCATGCGCATCAAATTACATTTTTTCTACATTTAGGGCCATTATTCGTAACTTCAAGTGTGCTCCAGGGAAATGTATTGGTGCCAGGGCCGTTTCTACCCAAGACACGGCGGCCTCTTAGGCCGGCAAAGAACAGAAAGATTTAATTTCAGATCAATCAGCGAAAAAACTGAGCAAACGCGGAGGAAAATGGAAAAGACGAAAAATTAAAACAACGAATTGTTTTCAGAAACAGAAGGAACAATAAGCCATTGCTTACGATAATGATTGAAGCAGAAGAAATGGATTAACATTTGTGGTGCGGCTGGGACTCGAATCCAGGTCTTCTTGCTTGCTAGGCAGAAATGCTAACCATTACACAACACAACACGATGGTTAACACTGCTGCACGGAGTTGAGTGCCCTCCTCAAGCGTACGACATTGTGGGACGGGAGTCCCCCTTTTGGAGAAGTTCGGCCGCCGAGGGCAAGTACTTATTGCATTCGACGCCACATTGGGGATGAAATGATGATGAGGACAACAGAACACCCAGTCCCTGAGCGGAGAAAATCTCCTGCCCCAGCCGGGAATCGAACACGGGCCGCTTGGCGTGCCATTCCGCCGAGCTGACCACTCAGCTAACGAGGGCAGACTCCCTATCACAAACTTCAATTCATATCTACTGCTTATTTTCCCTTACATTGTCACTATTGCCGAGGCTCTCCGGCATTGTATCATTTCTGCCTAGCAAGCAAGATGATCCGGGTTCGAGTACCGGCCGCAGCACAAATTTTAATCCATCTCTTCTGCTTCAATCATTATCGCAGATAAAGAAGAGACTTAAATGTCTTACTCTGATGAAAGGAAACGCATTGCCTCGACTCGCGTCAGTCGTCTGCTGCCACAGCCCATTAACGATAGATTTCGCCGCACTGTCCTAGCGGGCACGTTCGTCGACCTCTAAACTAAAGCAGGCGCTACTGAGTACGGTGCGAAACAGAAACAAACGTTCTGGCAGTTAAATAAAATAAGTTACTGATGATAAATTTGGTTGCACTGGTATATTTAGCTCTCGTTGAAAATGCTCTGCACATGTTTTCCTATTCCAGTTAATTTGGGAAACTTCTGCAATTGACGGCAAAAAATAAGAAACTGAGCACATCTGTTCTCCTCAATCAGTTTTAAAGGAACTGAGGACAAAACACGAAAACTTAGGACTGTCTCCAGAAAATGAGGATGTCTTAGTTTAAAGATTAAAAGTGCAATAGGAAATTTGCATTGTTGTGCCGTTGGATGTTGGTTGTGCTGCTGGGGGATTGGGCTATCGTGGAGACCGATGGTAGTAAAAAGAGGAGGCGTCATTTTTCAATTTTCGCCCAAGGCGTCAGAACAAATAGCATCGGCGATGAATGCTGCTAGGTATTAATGATCTCGCAGACAATATTAATGCCAACCTCAGGTTTACCGCAGTTAATACAGTTGTTTACACTGCCAAACAAAAAGAAAGCATCCAGAATGGGAGGACGAAACGAAGTGAAACTTCACGGGTTGAGTGTGTGGTGTCACCGCCAGACACCACTCTTGCTAGGTGGTAGCCTTGAAACGTCCCCTTAAATCGGCCGCGGTCCGGTAGTATACGTCGGACCCGCTTGTCGCCACTATCAGTGATTGCAAACCGAGCGCCGCCACACGGCAGGTCTAGAGAGACTTCCTAGCACTCGCCCCAGTTGTAGAGACAACTTTGCTAGCGATGGTTCACTGATTTCTACGCTGTCATTTGCCGAGACGATAGTTAGCATAGCCTTCAGCTACGTTATTTGCTACGACCTAGCAAGGCGCCAGTATCCGTACTATTGATATTGTGAATCGTGTACCATAAAGAGCGATGTTCTCCATTAATGGATTAAAGTTAAGTATTCCAACAGCTACGTCTGTTTTTCTCAATTCTAATTCCCTTGTCATGTTCCAGACCTCACGCCAGCCTGCATTTCGGCCTCCTTTAGTACTAAGTGGTTGGCTCTCCTGCCAACCACAACAGAGCGAGTATCTGATGTTCCTTTATACATGACAATATCGAATCAAATTTACAAAGAGCATAACAGTTTAATCCCACGTGACAGTATATTCCTTAACGAAGGCTGTACTGAGTATGTCAACTCAGGGCGTCTTCACCAGAGGCAATCTGGTCGGCAACTGTTGTAAATGGTCTTTGACATCACGGAATCTAGCACTTGGTGTGTGTGGCTTGAGGTTTTCGGGCGCTGAGAATCTAGCACTTGGACGGAGATGACGCCCGACTAGGCCTCACACGCGTTCTGTCGGGGACAGATCTCGGGATCCTCGTGGCCACCGAAGTGTGTCAACAGAATCATGTCGGACATGATAGTCAGCGTGGTCCAAGTGTTAAGTTTCCTGGAGGCATAATGTTACAGAGGCCTACTGACTTCCAGATCTTTGAGCACTATACTGAGCCCTAGCCGTGCGTGGCTCGTGTTACCGCCATCATGTATTTTACACCCTGTTGTTAACATTTTCACCTCACTAAGTTAATTTAAATTAATACTGTCACTTATTTGCTGCTTTGCCTGACTGTGAGCGGCGTTAGCAGCGCGTATCGATATTTCCACACTCGTAGTATCTTTGCTCGACTGCTACTACTTCCCGGGCGTTGTCTGTCGTGAGCCAGTTCGGGTAGCGAGTTCGGGTTGCCAGTCAGTTGGAACGCCTCTGGAGCGCAGTCCGGACCTGCCAGTCGGGGAGTTGCAATGCGGCACTAGTGCAGTCGGGTTGGAGCTGTGGGGTCTGCGTCGACATGGCTCGCTCGACCATTGCCGCCACGCATCGCTTGAGCAGGGCCGCGGTCTTGGTGCATCGTCGGTCGGTCGTCCTACCGGACGACCCGTTTTGGGTCGCCGATCGTTCTTGAGTCGGCTGTGTGTGTGTGCTATATGTAAGACAAGAGTTTGTGTATGGTATAAATATTCCTAAGAGGGTCGAGAAGACGTTGAAGACGACGACCGTCCTGGACACCCTATCACATCAATGATTGACGACAATGAAGAAGTAAAGAAAATGGGCCTCGAAAATCGTCAAATCACAGTCGGAGAGGTTGCCGATAAGTCGACATGTCCTCTGACTCATGCCAAGTAATTTTCTCGGATGTTTTGGTCATGGTACGTGTAGCAGCAAGGCTTTTTCCCGAAATTGTTGAATTTCGGCCAAAAACGACGTCACGTAGACATCACTCAGGAAGTTCTGACTGAAGTCGACAGCGATCAAGAACTTCTAAAGAAGATTATAGCAGGTGACGAAACCAAGGGCCAGTCGTCCCAATGGAAACTACATGAAGAACCAAGACTGAAAAAAAATCTGACAAGTTCGATCACATGTGAAGGTTCTTCTCACTATTTTCTTCGATTAAAATGGGTAATGCATCATCAGTTCTTGCCTTGTGGTCGTACGGTCAATAAGGAATCATGAGTTCTTGCCTTGTGGTCGCACGGTTGTTAAGGAATACCACCTAGTAGCTATGCGCCGTTTACGTGAAGCAATCCGAATAAAACGACAAGAATTGTGTCGAAACCACTTGTGGAAACTGCATCACGATAATGCTTCCCTTCACATGGCAATGCTTGCTCGTGATTTTTTGGAAAGAAACAAAACCTTTACGTTGCCTTCGCACTCCGTCTTTAGGCCACAAGTGGCACATCGGGACCATCTGACCGCCGTGTCATTTTCAGCTGTGAATGCGGATAGCCGGCCGGGGTGGCAGAGCGGTTCTAGGCGTTACAGTCTGGAACCGCGCGACCGCTACGATCGCACGTTCGAATCCAGCCTCGGGCATGGATGTGTGTGATGTCGTTAGGTTAGTTAGGTTTAAATAGTTCTAAGTTCAAATGGTTCAAATGGCTCTGAGCACTATGCGAGTTAACTTATAAGGTCATCTGTCGCCTAGAACGTAGAACTAATTAAACCTAACTAACCTAAGGACGTCACACACATCCACGCCCGAGGCAGGATTCGAACCTGCGACCGTAGCAACAGCAGGGTTCCGGACTGAAGTGCCTAGAACCGCTCGGCCACAGCCGCCAACTTAACTGATCATTGACAGCAAATGTTTACATTCAGCTACTTGGACACTATTGCAACCGATCCCAAACAACGGAAGCATGTCACCGGGACTCAATTGCTTGCGACTGGTTTGAAGAACATTCTGGACAATTTCTAACGAACGATACGGCCCCAAGATTGCTCGACATGAATCCCGTCGAACATATATGGGACTTAATCGAGAGGACAGTTCGTGCAGAAAATCGTGCACCCACATCACTGCCCCAATTATGGACGGCTAAAGACGCAGCATGACTCAGTTTCACTTTAGATACGATCATTTTAGGTTAGGCTTCACCGTGTTATTGGCATTAAATGAAACAACAAGGTTACTGTTACCAGTCACCGTTTTATTTATTTCCACGACGCGTTTCAAAGGTTTAAACCTCCATCGGGTGGATTAACATTAGTTAGTATGACATTTGTGTGTGTGTATGTGTTGTGTTACGATGTTTTGGAGGAAATTGCGGCACTGTCTCCGCTAGAGAGTGCCACAAGTTCCTCCAAAAAATCTTAACGCAACACACAGACACAAATGTCATACTAACCAATGTTAATCCACCCGATGATGAAGGTTTCAACCTTTCAAACGCGTCGTGCAAATAAATAAAACGGTGACTGGTAACAGTAAACTTGTTTCATTTAATGGCTCAATTTGCTGCAGGGGACTTCCAGCGACTTGTGGAATCTTTGCTAGGTCTAGTTGCTGCACTGCGTAGGGCAAAAGGAGGTCCGACACGATATTAGGAGGTATCCCACGGCTGTTGCCACCTGCTACAACACGAAGACTGGATCGCTTCTGCTTTTGGCAAGATCGGTGGGTAGAGTCTTTCTTTCCTTTTTTGGGGGGTGGAGGTGGGATTCAGGGTTCTGTGTATGGTTCAAGTTTGGTCGAGGTATGTTACTTGTCACGTGAAAGTGAGTTGTTTTGCGGAGCAGGGTGGTTGCGATGCCACCAGCTGGGACTCGAGGATCTTCTCACCCCCGCCGCGCGCCTGCTGCCACCGCTCTTAGCTCCGCTGAGCCGTGCTTGGCGGACCCGGCTGGAGCGAGCAGTCAGTGACACGAGATGCGGGCCCTCGGCAGCCCGCAAGGTCACGACGGCGTAGAGGTTGGCAACCCCGGCCGTGGCGGAGGCCGAGTGCAGCCCCGGCCAGCGCCGGGTTGAACCCTGAACTTTGGCGGCCGGCGCTCAGTCACTCAGTCAGTCAGCTGCTCCGCTGGGAACGCCGGCCATTCCCACGCAGCACGCGGCACGCACCACGCACTTCCTCCTCTCGAGCGACCGGACCTCACCACGGCCGACCCCATGACGCTGCCCCCATCTGTGGAAGGCGGCGCGGCTGCTCATCCTTCTCCACCTGTCAGCGTTCTGACGTCCGTCTCCTCTGGACAATACTCGGAACAGAGGCGTCCGGGAGAGGGGAGTGGGGGTGCCCTGGAGGGGTGGGGGGTGGGGGGGAAGCCCACTCCTGAGATCTCCATCTCCCCTGGACAATACTCGAAACATTGGCGTCCCCCTACAGTCGGGAACCGCGTGACTGCTACGGTCGCAGGTTCGAATCCTGCCTCGGGCATGGATGTGTGTGATGTCCTTAGGTCAGTTAGGTTTAAGTAGTTCTAAGTTCTAGGGGACTGATAACAGCAGTTAAGTCCCATAGGGCTCAGAGCCATTTGAATAATTTGGCGTCCCCGAGGAGGGAGGGGACCGCAAGAGGGGGCAGTTGCCCACTCGTGGAATAACTCTCTACTCTGGACAATACTTGGGACATTGACGTCCGCGAAAGAGGAGGCCGCAAGACGGGGCAGATCCCCCCTCCTGGAATTTACATCTACATCTACGTGATTACTTTGCTGTTCAGAATAAAGTGCTTGGCAGAGGGTTCAATGAACCGCCTTCAAGCTGTCTCTCTACCGTTCCAATCTCGAACGGCGCGCGGGAAAAACGAGCACTTAAATTTTTCTGTACGGGCCCTGATTTCTCTTATTTTATCGTGTTGGATATTTCCCCCTATGGAGATGGGTGCCAACAGAATGTTTTCGCAATCGGAGGAGAAAACTGATGACTGAAGCAGGTTGATTCTTACAAAGAAGACGACAGCAACCAGCCACTATTAATACTGCTATTTATTTAAGTAAATAGCGCCGTAACCGGTTTTGAACTTACAAGTTCATCATCAGACGGCTGTTCACAAGATTTACTTTACATAATCGTCAGTTTTCGATTTTTATTCTTCCACTGTAGCGAAATATTCTTATGTGGGTGTCATTGAAAATTCCGGACAACTTTGTTGCTAAGTTGCAGGGTTGTAACTTTCAAATATTGCAAAATATATGCAGCACTTATATGATTTGCCCATCACCATATTGTGCAAAGCACCACACACACACACACACACACACACACACACACACACACACACACACACACACCAAAAAATATTTACCACGTGTAACACATCTTGTGAACAGCCGTCTGATGATGAAACTGGTGACTGAAATTTCATGAGAAGATCCAGTCGCAACGAGAAACGTCTTTGTTTTAATGATTGCCACTCCAATTCACGTAACATGTCTTTTCTGGATGATACTTGGAACTAGGTGTTCACGAGGGGGTGGGGGCGTGCAAGAGGAGGCAGTTGCCCACTCCTGGAATCGGGGAACGCCCTTCTACATCAGCATCTACACTCTATAAACCACTACGAATTGCGTGGCAGAGGGTACATCAGACCCATATTAGGGCTGAAAGTCTCCTCAGGTATGCTGCCAGGTCCTAAAATCAACACGGTTCAATATTTTAGCGATCCAACTGTCCGCCATCTTCAGGAGAACGCTGATGCTGTTGAATCCCTCTGAAAAATGATGCCAAGGCTGCAAATCGTCGTTCTGTATAGGGCTCCAATCCTTACACGGCGCATGCCAATCATACCACCGTTTAACCATCTAACAGACTCCAGTATGGACGACATGGTATAAAGCATCCTGGCGTGGAGAAACAACTGAAAGAGTCGAAAACAAGTAAGTTTCCATGTTCGGAAGAAATTCCAGTTTTTTTTTTCAAAGTGTGCTCTACGGCATTCGCCGGCATTTAACGCGAATCTCTCGCCTAGCGCAAAGTCAGCGACTGGAAAAAAGCGCGGATGACTCCTGTATACAAGAAGGGCAAAAGAACATACCCGCAAAATTACAGACCAATATGCGTAACATATTGCCGCAGTATCCTTTAACACATTGTCACCGAGCGAGGTGGCGCAGTGGTTAGCACACTGGACTCGCATTCGGGAGGACGACGGTTCAATCCCGTCTCCGGCCATCCTGATTTTCCCTAAATCGCTTCAGGCAAATGCCGGGATGGTTCCTTTGAAAGGGCACGGCCGATTTCCTTCCCCATCCTTCCCTCACCCGAGCTTGTGTTCCGTCTCTAATGACCTATTTGTCGACGGGACGTTAAACACTAATTTCCTCCTCCTCCTCCTAACACATTGTCAGTTAGAATATAATAAACTTTATTGAGTCCGAGAATAGCATGTCCACGAATCAGCATGGTTTTAGAAAGCATCGCTCGTGCGGAACTTCGCTTTCGCTTTTCTCGCATGATATACTGCGAACTATGGATGAAGGGCAACAGACGAATTCCACAGTTCTAGGTTTCCTGAAAGCGTTTGACATGGTGCCCCGTTGCAGGTTGTTAAAGAAGGTATGACCATATGGAATAGCCGGCCGGTGTGGCCGAGCGGTTCTAGGCGCTTCAGTCTGGAACCGCGCGACCGCTACGGTCGCAGGCTCGAATCCTGCCTCGGGCATAGATGCGTGTGATGTCCTTAGGTTAGTTAGGTTTAAGTAGTTCTAAGCTCTAGGGCACTGATGACCTCAGATGTCAAGTGGTCCAAATGGCTCTGAGCACTATGGGACTCAACTGCTGAGGTCATTAGTCCCCTAGACCTCAGAACTAGTTAAACCTAACTATCCTAAAGACATCACACACATCTATGCCCGAGGCAGGATTCGAACCCGCGACCGTAGCGGCCTCGCGGGTCCAAACTGCAGCGCCTAGAACCGCACGGCCACTTCGGCCGGCAGATGTTAAGTCCCATAGTGCTCGGAGCCATATGAACCATATGGAATAGGTTCACAGATATGTGCGTGGTTCGAAGAATTCTTAAGTAACAGAACCCAGTATGTTGCTATCGACGGCGAGTGTTCATCAGAGACAAGAGTATCGTCAGGAGTGCCCAAAGGAAGTGTGACAGGGCAGCTATTATTCCCTGTACATAAATGGTTTGGCGGGCAGGGTGGGCAACAATCTGTGCTTCTCTGCTGATGATGCTTTGTTGCACGGTAAGCTGTTGAAGTTGAGTGACTGTAGCAGGATAGAAAATGCCGTAGACAAAGTTTGTAGTTGATGTGATGAATGGCAGCTATCTCTAAATGTAGAAAAATGTAACTTTCATGCAGATGAGCAGGAAAAAGGAGCAGGAAAAACATATTCGTAATGTCCGCAAGCACTAGTAGTGTCCTGTTGACACATCGTCACTTGTAGAAGTAACGTAACGTATGCCCCAGAGAAGTGCATTGGGTCCCTTGCTGTTCACGTTGTATATAAATGACCTTTGAGACAATATTAATAGTAACCTCAAACGTTTTGCCGGTGATGGAGCTATCTATGATGAAGTCCTGTCTGAAAGAAGCTGCATAAATATTCAGTCAGGTCTTGATAAGATTTCAAAGTTGAGTAAATACTGGCAACTTGCTTCAAATGTTCTGAAATGTAAAACTATGCACTTCACAAAACGAGAAAACGTAGTATTCTATACTGTGAATGAGACACTGTCAAAATCGGTGAGCTCATTCAATTGCCTGGATGGAACTCAATAAGTTAATTCGTATACACATATATTTACAGGCTTCTAGTTAGACGCAATCATTAGATTTACCCCTGGTATACAATACTTTTTTTTCAAATAGCTAATTAAATGATGTAATGCCACACCATTCCATCGTATCTCACTATCAGTCACTGCATACACTAAACACACATTGTTTCATACCACTTCACTTACTACACACACACACACACACACACACACACACACACACACTGGCGATCTCTGGGCCATTTTCTGTACCACAACTTCCCATTTACTATCCTGAAAAGCTGAATCAGCATCTCTTCATAATGCATGAGATATTGAGCTCAGAAAGAGAAAGAGGTGTTTGTATTGTGCTATGCATAGCTTAGGGGGGGGGGAGAGGGGGAAGTATTTCTAGAAAGGAAAAAAGAAGGAAAAAACTTAAAGTGAAGAGTTATGTGCAATGTTGGATGTTTTATAATCATTGTTATTATTATTATTATTATTACTTATTTGTATAACTTTTTTTATAAAACATCTACTCTGTTTTAACTAAGTAATCCTTCAGTGAATAAAATGTATTGCATAAAAGGTACTTTTTGGCTGCCTTTTTAAATTAGTGTATTTTTGCAATTTCTTTAATCTCTTTTGGTAATTTATTGTACAGTTTTATTACTTGGTAGAAAATGCTGTGTGAGTTTTATGTATATTTTCCCTTGGTAAATGTAACTTGAGTCTATTTCTTGTTGCATGTTCATGGACAGAGCTGTTTGTGAAGTAATTACCAATTTATTTTTGATGTGTGTAATTGACTGGTAAATGTATTCACATCGAGCAGTTAAAATCCCCTGTGTTTTGAACAGTTCTTTACAATGAACTCGACTTTTCTGGAGTTTGTGTTCATATTTTGTGGGTTGTTCCACAAAAAAGAATGTCACAGCTAAGAATTGAGTGTACATATGAATGATATGTAACTAAAAGACACTGCATGTTACACACTGATGATAGGATTCTAAGGGCATAACTTGCTGATGACATTCTGTTTGCAAGTACCTTTGTGTGTTCACACCACTTCAGCTGAGAATCAATCTTCATTCCTATAAATTTTGCATTTGTTACAGTCTGTAGAGGTGCCATCTACATTTAATTTAACATGGTCATTTTTCCTCTTCAAACTGAAATCCATGGCAATAGTTTTATTTATGTTCAGCCTCACTTTGTTGCTTATTGACCAATTATAAACTTCATTGAGAGTTTCATTTGCTTTCTCGGCAAGGAGTTCTCTTATTTTCTCAGTGACTATAATATTACTGACATCAGCGAACAAAATTTTTTCACTATGAGTAACACTAGTGGGAAAGTCGTAATGCATATCAAGAATAGTATCGGACCTAATATACTACCTTGCGGAACTGCTATATTAAGGTATTTGGTTCTGATAAATGTTTCGCTAAATGTTTAGATCTATTTGAAGTATGTGTTATCTCTACTCTCTGTACCCTATCTGATAGGTATGATCGAAACTAGTCATTAGCTATCCCTCTTATTCCTAATGCTTCTAATCTATTTAATAGAATCTTGTGTCGACTGTATCAAACGCCTTAGAAAAACCCAAAAATATGTCTGGGACACACTCATCTTTATCAAGAGCATCATGTACAACTTTTGTGAATTCTACTACCACTGATTCCGTATTTTTGCCACTTCGAAAACCAAACTTCGCATAAAATATTGTATTTATCAAGTAATTCATTAATCTGCTTTTCATAATTGCTTCTGTTCTTGTTGAGAATGCTGACAACAGGGAAATGGGCCAGTAATTTCCTATGTCTTTGCATTACCTTTCTTGAGAAAAGGTACAACTCTTGCCTGTTTAACTGCTCTGGAAACATTCTTGATGTGAAGGATTCTTTTATTATGTGTGTTAAGGGGCCTTGTATAATAACTATGCATTGTTTCGGTACACACATTGGTACTTCATCTAAGCCTACTGACTTTTTATTTTTTAGTTTTTGAACAGTTTTATTGACTTCATTCTCTGTGGTTGGAAGTAACATCAATGTATTTAGTGCAACACTATATACAGGTGTTATATTTGTTTTGGGGAATTTTTGCTGTAACTTCTCTGCAATACTTTAAAAATGCTCGTTTACATAGTTTGCTAAGTGCTGTGGATCATTTATTACCTTATCCCCCTCCCTTAGCAGTATGTTATTCTAGGTTTGTTTGCCTCTCCCCATTTCCTTTTTTTTTTATAACATCCCAGACTGCTTTGCTTTTATTTTCTGGATTGTATATTATTTTGTTATTAAATGACTTTTTGCAGCAATCAGCACCTTCCTATAGATCTTTTTGTATCTATGATAGAAATTCAGGAATTCTGGTTCACTGCGAATCTTTTCATGGAACTGAGGTGTTTAAGTGTGTGAGAGGACTTCTTCTTACCTGCTGTTATCCATCTGTTTTTGTGAGATGTTGATACAGACATGCATACTTTTGGAAATGCATTTTCAAAGTTCAATTTAAACAATGTGGAGAATTTAGAGAATTTTGAATTCACTTTGCTTTCCTTATACACTTTATCCCAGCATTATTTTTCTAGTTCTTTTAAAATCTTTTATTTTGATTTCTGATAGATGTTGTTTGTAGGCTTGTAGTATAGGGAATGATTCGATGCCTAATTTTACTATTGTTATTTGACAGAGATGGTCTGATAGTCAGACATCTTTTACAGCTACATCACATTTTCCCCTATCCATATTTGTGGCCACTAATCCAGTGATTGTAGTAACCCTAGTTGCACTATTGACCAATAGGAAAATGCCAAAACTTTGAAGGATGTTTATGAAGGTGTTGCTTGATTCATTTATGATATTAGTGTTGATGTTAATATCCCCAAAAGAATTATGTTGACCTATGTACTTGAGACATTTACCTAGACCTTCTGTTAATTTATTGAAAAATGTGTCCACACAATCACTGGGAAGTCTACACACACACAAAATGATTTATTTCTTGGTTATATCAAGCCCTGTTAATTCAATAGCTGATATTTCAAATTGTTTGCTTCACTTACTGTACTGAGATCATGTCTTGATTCGAACTGTGTTCCTTTTATGATATAAATGCATGATCCTCCATCCCTTAAAGTAGTTCTATACTACAAGCGCTCACTTATCGCTCACATTGGGATCGTGAGGATAAGATCAGAATAATTACTGCACGCACAGAGGCATTCAAACAATCATTCTTCCCACGCTACAAACGTGAATGTAACGGGAAGAACCCTAATAATTCGTACAATGGGATGTACCCTCTGTCAAGCGCCTCAGAGTGGTTAGCAGAGTATAGATATACAGGGTGTTACAAAAAGGTACGGCCAAACTTTCAGGAAACATTCCTCACACACAAATAAAGAAAAGATGTTATGTGGACATGTGTCCGGAAACGATTTATTTCCATGTTAGAGCTCCTTTTAGTTTCGTTCTTCCACCTACGCTCAATGGAGCACGTTATCATGATTTCATACGGGGTGCTCCACCTGTGCTGCTAGAACACATGCCTTTACAAGTACGACACAACATGTGGTTCATGCACGATGGAGCCCCTGCACATTTCAGTCGAAGTGTTCGTACGCTTCTCAACAACAGATTCGGTGACCGATGGATTGGTAGAGGCGGACCAATTTCACGGCCTCCACGCTCTCCTGACGGCAACCCTCTTGACTTTCATTTATGGGAGCATTTGAAAGCTCTTGTCCACGCAACCACAGTACCAAATGTAGAGACTCTTCGTGCTCTATTGTGGATTGCTGTGATACAATACGCCATTCTCCAAGGCTGCATCAGCGCATCAGGGATTCCATGCGACGGAGGGTGGATGCATGTATCCTCACTAACGGAGAACATTTTGAACATTTCCTGTAACAAAGTGTTTGAAGTCACACGCTGGTACGTTCTGTTGCTGTGTGTTTCCATTGCATGATTAATGTGATTTGAAGAGAAGTAACAAAATGAGCTCTAACATGGAAAGAAAGCGTTTACTGACACATGTCCACATAACGTATTTTCTTTCTTTGTGTGTGAGGAATGTTTCCTGAAAGTATGGCCGTACCTTTTTGTAACATCCTGTAGATGTATATGTGTGGTGTACAAGTACGAGGGATGGTAGACTGCTGGATTGCGTTTATTCACTGCCCTTCTTGATAGATCTGCAAACTGATGATCGAGCAGGTGATTCCCCACTCTGTCTACTCCAGTACGTCACGAAGCAACTATAGGGTGTTTCACAACCTTACACCGAGCCTTCACAGCTCGCATTATGAATCACTTGCGGCGCAGTACGCACACATGCGTCAATCTACATCCACATCTACATCTACACCTACATCTACATCCATACTCTGCGAACGACATGACGGTGTGTGGCGGAGGGTACCTTGAGTACCTCTAGCGGTTCTCCTTTCTATTCCAGTCTCGTATTGTTCGTGGAAAGAAAGATTGTCGGTATGCCTCTATGTGAGCTCTAATCTCTGATTTTATCCTCATGGTCTCACCGCGAGATATGCGTAGGACGGAGCAATATACTGCTTGAATCCTCGATGAAAGTATGTTCTCGAAAATTCAACAAAAGCCCGTACCGAGCTACTGAGCGTCTCTCTTGCAGAGTCTTCCACTGGAGTTTATCTATCATCTCCGAACGCTTCCGCGGATACTAAATGATCTTGTAACGAAGCGCGCTGCTCTCTGTTGGATCTGCTCTATCTCTCCTATCAACCCTATCTGGTACAGATACCACATCGGTGAGCAGTATTCAAGGAGTGGGCGAACAAGTGTATTGTAAACTACTTCCTTTGCTTTTGGACTGCATTTCCTTTGGATTCTTCCAATGAATCTGTCCTGCATCTGCTTTACCGACAATTAATTTTATATGGTCATTCCACTTTAAATCACTCCTAATGCCTACTCCCAGATAATTTATGGAATTAACTGCTTCCAGTTGCTGACCTGCTATATAGAAGCTAAATGATAAAGGAGCTTTCTTTCTACGTATTCGCAGCACATTACACTTGTCTACATTGAGATTCAATTGCAATTCCCTGCACCATGCGTCAATTCGTTGCAGATCCACGTGCATTTCAGTACAATTTTCCATTGTTAAAACCTCTAGATATACTACAGCATCATCCGCAAAAAGCCTCAGTGAACTTCCGATGTTATCCACAGGGTCATTTTTATATATTGTGAATAGCAACGGTCCTACGACACTCCCCTGCGGCACACCTGCAATCACTCTTACTTCAGGAGACTTCTTTCCGTTTAGAATGACATGCTGCGTTCTGTTATCTAGGAACTCTTCAATCCAATCACACAATTGGTCTGATAGTCCATATGCTGTTACTTTGTTCATTAAACGACTGTGGGGGAACTGTATCGAACGCCTTGCGGAAGTCAAGAAACACGGCATCTACCTGTGAACCCGTGTCTATGGCCCTCTTAGTCTCGTGGACGAATAGCGCGAGCTGGGTTTCAAACATCATCTTTTTTGAAAGCCATCCTGATTTTTACAGAGTAGATTTCTACTCTCCAGAAAAGTGATTATACTCGAACATAACACGCGTTCCATAATTCTACAACTGATCGACGTTAGAGATATATGTCTATAGCCTGTTCGACGTCCCTTCTTGAAAACTGGAATGAACTGTGCCCTCTTCCAATCTTTTGGAACGCTACGCTCTTCTAGAGCCCTACGGTACACCGCTGCAAGAAAGGGGGGGGGGAGGGGGCGGCAAGTTCCTTCGCTTACTCTGTGTAAAATCGAACTGGTAACCCATCAGGTTCAGCGCCTTTCATCTTTCGAGCGATTTTAATTGTTTTTCTATCCCTTTGTCATCTATTTCGATATCTACCATTTTGTCATCTGTGCGACAATCTAGAGAAGGAACTACAGTGCAGTCTTCCTTTGTGTTGTGAAACAGCTTTGGAAAGAGACATTTAGTTCAAATGGTACAAATGGCTCTAAGCACTATGGGACTTAACTTCTGAGGCCATCAGTCCCCTAGAACTTAGAAATACTTAAACCTAACTAACCTAAGGACATCACAAACATCCATTCCCGAGGCAGGATTCGAACCTGCGACCGTTGTAGTTGCGCGGTTCCAGACTGTAGCGCCTAGCACCGCTCGGCCACACCGGCCGGCAGACATTTAGTATTTCGGCCTTTAGTCTGTCATCCTCTGTTTCAGTACCATTTTGGTCACAGAGTGTCTGGACATTTTGTTTTGATCCACCTACCGCTTTGACATAAGACCAAAATTTCTTAGGATTTTCTGCCAAGTCAGTACATAGAACTTTACTTTTGAATTCATTGAACGCCTCTCTCATAGCCCTCCTCACACTACAGTTCGCTTCGCATAATGTTTGATTGTCTGCAAGGCATTGGCTATGTTTATGTTTGCTGTGAAGTTCCCTTTGCTTCCGTAGCAATTTTCTAACTCGGCTGTTGTACCACGGTGGCCATTTTCCATCTCTTACGATCTTGCTTGGCACATACTCATCTGATGCATGTTGTACGTTGGTTCTGAACTTTGTTCACTGATCCTCAACACTATCTGTCCTTGAGATAAAACTTTGGTGTTGATCCGTCATGTACTCTGAAATATGCTTTTTGTCACTTTTGCTGAACAGAAAAATTTTCCTACCTTTTTAATATTTCTATTTACGGCTGAAATCATCGATGCAGTAACCGCTTTATGGTCGCTGATTCCTTGTTCTGCGTTAACTGTTTCAAATAGTTCGGGTCTGTTTGTCACCAGAAGGTTTAATATGTTATTGCCACGAGTCGGTTCTCTGTTTAACTGCTCAAGGTAGTTTTCAGATAATGCACTTCAAAAATTTCACTGTATTCTTTGTTCCAGCCACCCGTTATAACTTTTCAGTCTCCCAGTCTATATTTGGTAAATTAAAATCTCCACCCAAAACAATAATATGGTCGGAAAATCTACTCGAAATATTTTCAAATTTTCCTTCAGGTGTTCTGCCACAACAGCTTCTGAGCCAGGGGGCCTGTAGAGACATCTGATTACCATGTTTGAGCCTGCTTTATCCGTGACCTTCACCCAAATTATTTCACATTTCGGATCTCCGTTCATTTCCTTCGATCCTATTGCACTTTTTATCGCTATTAACACGCCTCCCCCTACACTGTCCAGCCTGTCTTTGCGGTATACATTCCAATCTGAGTTTAGAATTCCATGACTGTTTACTTCTGGTTTCGGCCAACTTTCCGTTCCTAGTACTATATGGGCATTGTGACCGTTTATTAATGAGAGACGTTCTGGGACCTTTCTATAGATGCTCCCGCAGTTTACTATTACCAAATTAATATTGTCATTTCCTGTTGCGTTTTGCCTATCGCTACCTAACCGCGTCTCGGGAGGCGTCTTGTCGGGCCTAGGGAGGAACTTCTCTAACCTGAAAAACCCAAATGTTCACTCCACACGTACTCAGCTACCCTTGTAGGCGCTTCCTGCGTGTAGTGCACGCCTGACCTACATGGAATGCAGATATGACTTACGTATAACACTAACATAAGAAATGCGAAATGACATAATATACGAAAATCTCTGCACACTGGGTCTGTTCTGCTAAAGAGGAAACTGATTCTTAGTCACTCTGTACGTCAGCTGTAGTGTTCTTCCAGGAAATGCAACTTCTTCCACTTCGAGCGCTACTCGATTTCCTGGTTACAGTTATCTTTAAAACTTGAGTGAGCTCGTGTTCATCTAGTGGAGTTATTTTCAGTTTATTGAGTACTTACTAGTATTTGTTGAGTGAGCTTTTATAGAAATAAACTCAACAGCTCGACCCGTCATCTGTCTATATGTATTCGACGATGTCGATTTGATTGGCACCACTATCACTGTCTTGAACACTTTTCACAGCATGACAGGTATCAGATGCATTACTCGAGCCTCAGCTCTCCCAACGTCTGAGGACGCCAGAAGCTTGAATTGCAGCCCTATGCAGCACCTAGGTGTCTGTCTCTGAGCACTATGGGACTTAACATCTATGGTCATCAGTCCCCTAGAACTTAGAACTACTTAAACCTAACTAACCTAAGGACATCACATAACACCCAGCCATCACGAGGCAGAGAAAATCCCTGACCCCGCCGGGAATCGAACCCGGGCGTGGGAAGCGAGAACGCTACCGCACGACCACGAGATGCGGACGAATAGCACCTAGGTGTTATGGAACTTGAAATTTTTCAGCATAAGTCAAGACTGACTGCTCCAGGCTTGAACATAAGTCCGATTCCATCAGACATATTCATACCCACCTTGGATGATTTGCTGCGGATGCGCGTTAAGTGGGACCACTCAATTCGGTCAAGTCTACATTTTCTGAATGGCAGAGATTTATGCAGTCTACCAGTAACACAGCTAACTGTGAGAGAAGGGCAGTAACATTGTGGTCATTAATCAGTTCACTACCAAGTGACTACAACACTATTACATAGCTTTACAATACGGTGTCAATTATAAACAACAGCAAAGTGCTACGTTTACCATCCAGTCCCTTTCCGCCGAACACTACAAAGGTCACTGACAACACTGTACTTACAAATTAAACACTTCTGAGCCATTGTTTACAGGATCGCATTTTACATACAAGCTTATTCAACAATCGCAAAAAGTACTCATTTAATAAACTGAAAATAACCCCACGACATTGACACGTACTCAATGAAGTTATTTCGTGTGCTCACATAAGAAAACTGGACGGGAAATGCTGGGGAAGTGTACTCTGATTCTCAACTGAAAATCTAGCAGCACTCGTAGTGCGGTAAGCTGCATTTCGTGGAAGAACTTTCCAGCTACCATGCAGAGTGACTAAAAACCAACTTCTGCTCTAGCTGTGTAGAAAAATGTGCATAGATTTACGCAGATTCTGTCCATATCTGTTACTTTCATATCTGTGTTCCATGTAGCGCTAACTAAATTTGTGGAAAACACGCTAATGACCCGAAACACAATGGCCACCTGCTTAATAGCTTGTTTGTCCGTGTTTTGATACACTGCGTACCAGGCATCCGACATTTGTTGGTAGGTTTGTGGAAGTGTGTGGCATTAAATGTCTACGAAAAGGTCGTGTAATTCGGGTAAATAACGGACCGCTGGTTTACGTACACGATGATGGCGCCCTATAGCGACAGAGATTGGCTCCATAGGATTTGCATCAGGCGAATTTTCCCGCCGAGACATCAACTAAAGTTCAATATAATGTTCCTCAAATCACTGTAGCACGGTTCTGGCTCTGAGACAGTGCTGAAAGCTGACCTAGCCACATCGCGATCAGGGAAGCCATCGAGCATCAAGGGATGCAGGTGGTTCGCAACTGTCAGCGTGTCTTCAGTTACTACCACAGGTTCCATGTACGCGCAGGAGAATGTCTCCCACAGCATAACACTGCTCCCACCAGCCAGCGTCCGAAGCGCGCTGCACGTTTCGAGGTGACGTTCCCCTCTACGATGCCGTTTGTGGAGACGAGCATCTACCTAGTGTGGCAAAAATGTGATTCACCAGAACAGTCGACATCTTTCCACTGATCGACGGCCGAATCCCAATGGTCCCGTGCCCACTGCAATCGTAGCTGACGATGTCGTTGGATCAACATATAAGCACAAAGGGGTGGACTGCTGCGGAGCTCCATGTTTAGCAATATACGATGAGGATTGTGCTCCGAAACACTTGTGTGCACACCAGTATTGTGCTCTTTCGGCAGAGATGCCACAGATCACAATCTATCCTACTTTACGGAGCAGACAAGCCCCCAAACCCCACCTTCTGTGAACAGTCGCGGACGTCCAACCATTTAGCGGCTAATCGCAGTTTTACTGTCCTACATCTTTCCGTAGATGTTCACGACAGTAGCACGTGAACATATACTCTTTATCAGTGTCGCTTATTTCAATGGATTTCCCTATTTGCATCCCATATCTGCGCTCGGGTGATCCGCCGTCCGTGTCTGCTCTGCTTACATGCTTTCGTTGCCGAGTTACTGCCCTATTGACCGACCGGTGCTTCATCCTCAGCCGATAGGCGTCACTGGATGCGGATGTAGAGGCGCATGTGGTGAGCACACCGCTCTACCAGCCGTTGTCAGTTTTCGTAACGGGAGCCGCTACTTCTTAGTCAAGAAGCTGTTCAGTTGGTTTCACAAGGACTGAGTGGATCCCGCTTGCCAGCGCTCATCAGACCCGTACTGTGATCTATCCAAGTGGTAGCCAAATCCGACGGCGCTTAACTTCGCCGATCTGAACCGGTATTTCCACTGCGGCAAGGACGTTGGCCGAATGATCAAAGAGAGACGTAAAAAAGTGACACGTAACCTCCTTCCCCCTCCCTTCCCCCTCCAAACCCCTGCCGCAACGCTCACACAACAGTCAGGATTCTTAGCATGTTGTCCTTGGCACTCACTCCTAAAAATTTGCTGTGCAAATTTTCCTTCTTTGACTGGACTATCTTCCCAAAGTATAATTCATTAAGTTAACTTCTAACAGTGAATAACAGAGCCAGATGCTGATTTGCGCATGCAAGACTTCTCAGAGCAAGTAAGTACGTCCACACCGTGCGCTTTCCTTCCGTAGTTTCTGTTTGTCGATGAGAGTATTCAAAAATGGTTCAAATGGCTCTAAGCACTATGGGACTGAGATCATCAGTCACCTAGACGTAGAACTACTTAGACCTAACAAACCTAAGGACATCACATACATCCATGCCCGAGGCAGGATTCGAACCTGCGACCGTAGCCGCTGCGGGGTTCCTGACTGAAACGCCTAGAACCGCTCGGCCACAGCGGCCGGCGACAAGAGTGTTGCATTGCTGATGATCAGTTGATTCTACGTCCACACAAGTACTCCGCAAGTCTCTGAATAGTGCATGGCAGGGCACACATCGTACAAGTGTTATCGATTTTTTTTCCTGCTTCATTCTCATGGTCCGTAGGTGAGATACATGTTGGTGGCAGCAGGATGCATACAGAGTCTATAAATGTACCCAACACCGTTCCGCGAGAACTACACAGCCTTTCTTCCGAAGATTCCCCATTTACGTTCCCCAAATATTTATGATATAGTTTCGTTCTGACTGTGCTGGCCTGTTGCGATCCTAGTAGCGCATCTCTGAATTCGTTCCACCTTTGTCTATCAAGTCTCTATAAACCCCTGGACACCGGAATAGTACTGTAGAATTGGTCACAGTAATGTCTTTTACACGATTTGCATTGCAGATGCACCACATCTTACCTGAACCCTTAAAACAAAGCTAAGTCTTCCATACAACTTCGGTAACACTGATTCACGTGATCGTGTTACTTCGTATCGACCAAGATGTTCACCACGAGTCTTGTAGTCATATAATACAGAGTTTTGCCGGCCATAGTGGCCGAGCGGTTCTAGGCGCTACAGTCTGGAACCGAGCGACCGCTACGGGCATTGATGTGTGTGATGTCCTTAGGTTAGTTAGGTTTAATTAGTTCTAAGTTCTAGGCGACTGATCTCAGAAGTTAAGTCGCATAGTGCTCAGAGCCATTTGAACCAATATAGGGTTTTTGTCTTGGTTACAGACGTTACCTTAGATTTGTTCACATTCATTACACCAAGCGAATATTTTGTCCATATGTTTTTACATTTGCTTACGATCGTGCAACGACAACACTTTTTGATAGGTATAGAGCATCAACATTAGCGGACAATCCGATAGTTGCTGCTGATCGCATCTTCATGTACAGGTTGGTTATAGTTAAACCTTAGCTACTTGAGGCAGTGTAGACAGCAAACTATTTGTCGTATGAGTATACAACTTTATAGGAATGATGTGCGCTGCAAGGTTTGCGTTGTTAGTGCTGCCAGTGTCATGACTTGCCTGTAGGTGCCAGTATTGGCACGGAACTCCGACGTCAAGGACCAAATACATGCAGTGTGAATGGCAAACGTTACTGTGCCCTGCTTTGTCAACATGTGATCGCAGCTGTGTGGGTGAGAGCCGCTTTTCCCCCAGATGTGTAAGGTGGCAGAATAAATGAAGATCAATTTCGCACTTTACATAAGAGTTTTGTACATCGTTAACGGGAAGGTAAATACACTCCTGGAAATTGAAATAAGAACACCGTGAATTCATTGTCCCAGGAAGGGGAATCTTTATTGACACATTCCTGGGGTCAGATACATCACATGATCGCACTGACAGAACCACAGGCACATAGACACAGGCAACAGAGCATGCACAATTTCGGCACTAGTACAATGTATATCCACCTTTCGCAGCAATACAGGCTGCTATTCTCCCATGGAGACGATCGTAGAGATGCTGGATTTAGTCCTGTGGAACGGCTTGCCATGCCATTTCCACCTGGCGCCTCAGTTGGACCAGCGTTCGTGCCGGACGTGCAGACCGCATGAGACGACGCTTCATCCAGTCCCAAACATGCTCAATGGGGGACAGATCCGGAGATCTTGCTGGCCAGGGTAGTTGACTTACACCTTCTAGAGCACGTTGGGTGGCACGGGATACATGCGGACGTGCATTGTCCTGTTGGAACAGCAAGTTCCCTTGCCGGTCTAGGAATGGTAGAACGATGAGTTCGATGACGGTTTGGATGTACCGTGCACTATTCAGTGTCCCCTCGACGATCACCAGAGGTGTACGGCCAGTGTAGGAGATCGCTCCCCACACCATGCTGCCGGGTGTTGGCCCTGTGTGCCTCGGTCGTATGCAGTCCTGATTGTGGCGCTCACCTGCACGGCGCCAAACACGCATACGACCATCATTGGCACCAAGGCAGAAGCGACTCTCATCGCTGAAGACGACACGTCTCCATTCGTCCCTCCATTCACGCCTGTCGCGACACCACTGGAGGCGGGCTGCACGATGTTGGGGCGTGAGCGGAAGACGGCTTAACGGTGTGCGGGACCGTAGCCCAGCTTAATGGAGACGGTTGCGAATGGTCCTCGCCGATACCCCAGGAGCAACAGTGTCCCTAATTTGCTGGGAAGTGGCGGTGCGGGCCCCTACGGCACTGCGTAGGATCCTACGGTCTTGGCGTGCATCCGTGCGTCGCTGCGGTCCGGTCCCAGGTCGACGGGCACGTGCACCTTCCGCCGACCACTGGCGACAACATCGATGTACTGTGGAGACCTCACGCCCCACGTGTTGAGCAATTCGGCGGTACGTCCACCCGGCCTCCCACATGCCCACTATACGCCCTCGCTCAAAGTCCGTCAACTGCACATACGGTTCACGTCCACGCTGTCGCGGCATGCTACTAGTGTTAAAGACTGCGATAGAGCTCCGTATGCCACGGCAAACTGGCTGACACTGACGGCGGCGGTGCACAAATGCTGCGCAGCTAGCGCCATTCGACGGCCAACACCGCGGTTCCTGGTGTGTCCGCTGTGCCGTGCGTGTGATCATTGCTTGTACAGCCCTCTCGCAGTGTCCGGAGCAAGAATGGTGGGTCTGACACACCGGTGTCAATGTGTTCTTTTTTCCATTTCCAGGAGTGTATGACACCTAACTTACTTCGGCAGTAAAGAGCAGATTTGCCTATAACAACAGTATGTAATGCAAAAGGGGTGACACTCAATTGACGGTATTAACACACCGCTCCTATATAATGCATGTCAATGAGCAGAAGGTGAGCAAGCACCGATGGGAAACGTTTTCTGTGGAAGCAGGCGCGGCAGAAGCAGAGACTGCACCATGGGAGGAACCACGAAAAGCTCTTAGGGGGCGTCCCACGGTGCGAGTCAGCAACCAGACAGGTGAGGCACGCTGGAGAGCAAGTTAGAAGTAGGACAGAAAGAAGCTTTAGAAAACTGCGCTTCGGAATTTCAAATGGATATGAAGAAAACCAATGACGCATCTGATTATGTGAACTGCGAATGGTACACATGTACACTTTTAGGAGCCTGGAGTGTTGCACAAAACATCCGATTGGCGGAAACGAGCTAGGAAGGAGTTGACTGCCGAGATTTTGACGCAGTTCAGTAGCAGGAACCTTGCGATTGGGAGAGAGAGTTTCCACAAAATAAGAGGAACACTCCTATTGGTTGAAAAAAGCCGTGACGTGGACAGTGAAAGAACCCAGGTGGTGGAGACAGTTCGGCTAGGAGAAAGACAAGAGCGAAATCTTCGTGGACTAGATACTAGCTGTAGCCTCGTTGAGCTCCAACGCGGGAGTAACGAACCAGCCAGTTAATTAATTGTTCTTGCAAGACCTTAGAGGGCATTTTAATATGCATGCTGCTCCAGCCATGTGCGTGCGTATCGCCATATTCCAAGACTAGGGATGAGTACAGGTTTTTTCGCGTAACAGGAAACATAGTTTCTGGTGGAAAAATCAGCAAAGGCTTAAGTAGTTTTTATAGGAGTTTCAGTGGGCGAGAGCTGCCGTGCAGATGACAGCTCATCACAGCTAAGGTAAATACCGCGAGCCTAGGCGTAAACTTGTTGGTTCACCAGCTTGCATCCACTGTAAACTCAAGCGACCCTGAGTAATCGCTCAGTTTGTCACAAAACAAGCCATCTTCCATAGACTTGATTGTCATCCTAAATACGAGGGTCGGTCAAAAAGTAATGCCTCCCTTTTTTTTCTACTTAAAAAAATTAAGTTACGTGAAAAATTTGAATTTGGCGCCATTCCTCAAACCTTCTTCTGCAATCCACTGCAGTAGTAACTTTCTGTGTCAACAGGTGGCAGCACAGCAGAAGTTTGTAAGATGGCCGACATCGATGTTCGTTTGAGACAGCGTTGTGTGATTGAATTCTTGAATGCAGAAGGTGAAACGCCCATACGCATTCATGAAAGACTGAAGAAGGTGTATGGTGTGGTGACAGTGGATGTCAGCACTGTTAGACGATGGGTTCGTCGTTGTAAGGAAGCTGAAGGGCAAACACCGTTGACTGACGAAAAGCGGAGCGGCAGGCCGGTGAGTGCAGTGACTCCACACAACATTCAGCAAGTTGATGACATCATTCGTGGTGACCGTCGGGTGACTGCAGATGAAGTGTGTCGCATTATTTCTCTTAGTAAAGGCAGTGTGATCACGATCATTAAACAATTGGGGTACTCAAAAGTTTGTGCACGGTGGGTTCCAAGAATGTTAACCGATCAGAATAAAGAGGCAAGGAAAACAATAGCCTCCCAACACTTGCAGCGCTTCCGTTTGGAGGGAGATGAGTTTCTGAAAATAATTGTGACCGGGTACGAAACATGGGTGCATTTTTTTGAACCCGAATCAAAGAGGCAGTCAATGGAGTGGCGTCACACAAGCTCGCCGAGGAAGAAAAAATTCAAAACTGTGCGATCGGCAGGGAAAGTTATGGCAACAGTTTTCTGGGATACAGAGGGTGTGATTCAGGTTGATTTTTTGGAGCAGGGATGCACAATAAATTCTGTTCAATACGTCACAACCCTCAAAAAACTTAAAGCACGTCTTCAGCGAGTTCGCCCAACAAAATCAATGGCAGATGTTCTTCTTTTGCATGACAATGCAAGACCACACACCAGTCGTCACACCTCTGACGAGATTGTCAAAATTGGATGGGAAGTTTTGCCTCATCCCCCATACAGCCCTGACCTGGCACCATCAGACTTCCATCTGTTCGGGCCACTAAAAGAAGCTCATCGTGGGATTCATTTTGAAGATGGGGAGGCCGTCAAAACATCCGTGCGTCAATGGCTTAGGAAGCAGAGCTGTGATTTATACCGTGCTGGGATACATGCCCTTGTTCAAAGATGGACCAAAACTGTAGAGATGGGCGGAGATTACATTGAAAAATGACAAAATGATCCTCAATGTTGTGGTTTTCAACCTATGTAATTGCATTTAAATTTCCTGACAATTAAACGTAGAAAAAAAATAGGAGGCATTACTTTTTGACTGACCCTCGTAGTACCCAACTTTGAACCGGAATAGGATGATTTGTCGTAGTACTGGCCAACATCCTGACGTAGTCGTAAGAATAATTTTGTTAAGAACCTTCTAGTTAAAATTTACCATGGTGGTGTTTAGGATTATTTCACTTTCTGAGGACGAGATGTGTTTGTTTAACAACTGTCATAACATTGTCACATTGTAAACTGTGTAAATGAGTGTATTTCTGTGATAAGTTTGCAACATTAAACCAAAATATTGACAGCTTTCACAGTTATTGTTCTGACTACAAAACCTTACAGCTGTTTTGATGCACGATGGACCTCCATCTCAAACTGCTCGTGAGGTCCTTCGATTTCTCCATAACACATTCGGAAAAAACCGAACCAATGGCCAATCGTTCCAGATTGTGTGGCCACCAGGATCACCAGATTCGAACCCGCGTGATTTTTGGCTGTGGGTGTACCTGAAGGACCGGGTTCATTAACGGGACACTAAAGCACGTTGGAGGGTGAAGATGAGCGTAGTGAGGGAGTAGCCAACATCCCGCCGAAGATGTTCCACAAGCAGTAGAGCTGTCGCTAGTGCGGTTAGACGCTGTTGTGGATGCAGATGGTTGTCACATTGAGCAACGTTTGTAAGCTGGAACGTAAACGAGGTACGTAATTAACGAATTTTACCTCGTGTGAAAATTGAATTGTGTTTCTTTCAGTGGTTTATTCGTTCATTACCCTACAATCACTCTCACGTGGGCCTCCTCAAGTAGCGAAAGTTTAACTACAGCCACTCTGTACATTGCAATCATAGATTTGGAAAACTCTTATTGTAATGTGGAATGGAATTAAACGTGTACAACTCTTAGACAGTGTAATATAAGTTATGGAATAAGAGACTACTCGACTTCCGTTATGCTATGCAGAGTTGGCTAATCGGCACTGAAGTAATGATACAAAGGGCCTCATGTGGGAAAGTATAAGGCAAGGTTGCTCATTATCGCCACTGGCATTTAATTTGTATGTAGAAGAGGAAGTGAGGCAGGTGAAGGACTGTCTCAGGGTCAGACTTGTTTGCCACGGACAGAAAATCAAATAATACGGTTGGCTGATGACGCAGCAGTAGGCATCGAAGGTGAACTGGGACTTACGTGGATGCTCAGTTAAATGAAACGTGTGATGCTCATGGCTACAAAATATGCACATAAATGGAACTGACGTACATCTCCCGATTATTTCTTAAAACGTAAGTTTTATTTTTTTTGGCTGGTTTGTGCGACCTTGTCGGTTGTATCTCCGTATGCCCTGCTGTGAACGTCACGAATATAGGAGACGGAATGTGGCAATATATATCTTATAACTTATATGTACTGAAAGTGGAAATCAGTCCACCTTTCATATAATTTTGGGGTTTTATAATTTCGTGGTTTAATCAAGTCAGCCAAGTATCTTTTATCTACTTGCATTTTCGCATATTTTTGCGTGCCGTTGTTGGTCACGCTGAGAGCCGCAAGTAAATTTGTGTTATTTTTATTTTGACCTCATTTGATATTCAGCCATTATGCCCCTGTAAATGGTTCAAATGGCTGAGTACTATGGGACTCAACATCTGTGGCCATAAGTCCCCTAGAACTTAGAACTAATTAAACCTAACTAACCTAAGGACATCACACACATCCATGCCCGAGGCAGGATTCGAACCTGCGACCGTAGCAGTCGCGCGGTTCCGGACGGAGCGCCTAGGACCGCTAGACCACAGCGGCCGGCTATGCCCCTGTAAGCACCTGTCCTGAACATGGTGAAACACGTCTATTCGGAGTTTATTTGCATTTCTGAAATTTGTACGTACTACGACGCTGAGCGACAGTTTTGAATCTCTTATACATGGAAATAAAAAAAAGAGGGGGGGATAAAATTACATCACAACTTGAAGCCGATGTCCGCCATCTTAACTAGCCCAAAACAACAGGTTCACCGCTGTCATAATCCCATAGTTCACCGCGGTGACGCTTTCCCGTGACGTCACTCTGACTGTGTCGTGTTACAAGAGCAAATACAGTCCGCGGCTTGTGGTCTTGCGGTAGCGTTCTCGCTTCCCGCGTAAGGGATCCCGGGTTCGATTCCTGGCGGGGTCAGGGATTTTCTCTACCTCGAGATGACTGGGTGTTGTGTGTCTTTCATCATCATTTCATCCTCATTCGCTCGCAAGTCGCCGTAGTGGCGTTAAAGAACTTGTGGAGCCGTGGCCGAACCGCCCCGCGACGGGTCTCCAGGCCACCAATGCCATACGCTCATTATTAGAGCAAATACACATTCAAGAGCAGACAGATGTTCGAAATTGCCTTCCTGACACTATATTATACAAGTGAGGCCTAAAATTTTTAGCATTTGAAACAGTTACTGCGCGTACGCGACAGAAATAATGAACAAGAAGCACTCGTACACAGTAGTCTGCTGTTGTTTCGGGCTACTTACAATGGCGCCCACTCTGGCTTCAGAACATTGTACGGCGTAAGTCTGTAGTGCCACCTCCCTTCTTTTTTTTACCTCCATGCTCTTATTATTCACACGCAGTCTGTGGGCACCGTAGCTGGAAGATGTGTTTGTTTAGCCATTGCTGCTTGCTTGCGAGGAACGCGGGAGTTATATTTTCAGAGAAGTATTGAGAGACACGCTGAGCAGAGGACTCGTGGCAATGTAGACGTAAAGTTAAGTGCATCTTTAAGTTAAAATGACTTGTATTTGAATATTGTGAAACAGAGGACAAGGGATTTTATTAGTGATTTAGAATGAGAAGAGTATTTTTTTGGCACTGCAGTCACGTAGTTAGGATTTGTTTTTGAATGAGACATTCACATCAGCGAACGTTAGATTTTTCTTTGAAGACTGTAATTTTCACTGCAACGTATTTTTTTGTTTATCAATTATTTGTCTGACTTTTGTTGTAGAGTTTGATATCAATGTTGCCATTGTTAATGAGTGTTGTAACATGAATTTCTTACAAGTAGTAATATATCATATAATTTAAAAACATGACTTTTGAATACATTATGGGAGTAGCAGCGTTCAATTATTACAAATATTTACTATTAGAAACAGTCTTGATCACGATTTATTTATCAAGGTGACCGGTTTCGACCACTGCTGTGGTTATCTTCAGACCATTGAGTAGGAACCTTTTTCTGTTGGAGAATCACTACTAATAAAGATTCTCCAACAGAAAGAGGTTCCTACTCAATGGTCTGAAGATGACCGTAGTGATTCTCCAACAGGAAGAGGTTCCTACTCAATGGTCTGAAGATGACCACAGCAGTGGTCGAAACCGGTCACCTTCATAAATAAATCGTGATCAAGACTGTTTTTAATAGTAAATAAATTTAAAAACAGTTTGTTAAAGAAATTTCACCTACGAGCATTGTCCACATCCTAGATCCATGTCATTTTTTGTGTAATGGAGTCTCTCACTCGATATTGTGTTAAAAATAGTTTAGTTTTTGTCTGGAGCATTGCACTAAGCTCTCAGCAACTATAGTTAGAAATTTTCAGCTGGCGCACAGAGAGCGCGTTTCCAAGTGGTTACATTACGGGATAAGATATTTTCATTTCAGCATCAGTTTGCTTCGAAAATTATCAACGCACAGGGACTATTTCATGAACAGCATTATTAGCCACGTCATTAACGCCCAGGGACCACTTTAATTAGAGATTAATTGCAACGTTCAAAATTTAATCAGCTTGCAAATTTTTTTAGAAAGATTATAAAGCAGCCCCAGACTCATGTTGTATTCTCGCAGGCAGATATATTGGCTTTCTCTCGCAGTTGGAAATGCACAGTCACCCAAAGCTAAACAACAGCAAATGTTAACAACCATCCAACCAAACCAGTACGAGTTCAATAAAATCAAAAGTAAATAATTTCAAATGGAAACTTTCGATGAATAATAGATGGATTGAATGAATGTGGATATAGTTATAAACGCATACAACTGGATGAATTCGGATAGTCTTGGTTTAACGTTGCAGCCTGGGAAAGGCAGTCCGTAACCTCTGAAGCCGGCGTGTGGCGCCAGATCTTCGCGAGACGATAGGTTGCTGTGAACCTACGTCCTAGGTACGCTACGTACGCAATTTTTGGACAGTTAAATCGAGTGAACAGTTCTGAGGCGAAGGAAACAGGCATTGTCCCACCTGTAATCTGACTGGAGGAGACACCCGTTATCACTGGCAAATTCATCTCGGTGATTGTTCAGTCGGCTCCTTCCAAGTTTGTTCGATCTGTGTAGGAGTGGCGAGGCAGGTTGGATTTTGTAGAGGGGTGGCCAGCCGCCGTTCTGTGGCCAGGTAAGTACGACGTGTCGCTATTTTGCGCAGTTGAACAGCGAGTTTAGATGAGGATCCGTTCATTTCTGAGTTGCGATTCTTTATGACGATTAAATTAATTCGTGAGGAGAAGTGCAGAATCCTCGAGAGTGATATTCTCGCTACCGTTTTACTTAGATTTGGATGAATCGGCCACGTTTTACTACATAGTTCTTTTCGCTGAGAGTCACAAGTCGACTTTGACGATTCAGTCTTTGCTGAAAAATGGTGATCTTTGCTTTCGATTATTCTGTGAGTTTGGAGCTTTGTGCGTGAGCATTTGAGAGTCCATGTTGTGTTCCTTAGTCAGCCCAATCCTTGTTGAACAATGATGATCGTTACGTTATTACAGTTTGCTGGAAAGAGATCACAGTGTTACAATTGTGTGTGTCCCATGTTAAATGCAGTTCACTACGCGAATAAATGTTGGTCATGCTGCTCTTTAGTTCGATAAACTTCGCCACAATGTGCATAGGAGCACGCCTTTCCTCTCCCTGTGATCTGTTAGCTCACGTATCCTGTAAGACAGGGGTGATCAACTTCTCGATCGCGATCGACCGGTTGATCGCCAAGGCTATGTGAGTCGTTACTTTCAACAACTATATCTGAAATCTGTTTAAACTAACAATTTTTGTAAAATTGCAGTTTGTTGCCAATGTGTGTTTCGCACGGTATTTCTAGGTTTTAAATTTGACAACACTATTTCCGTCTCTTTCGTCTCCATCTGAATTTCACCGCCTTTAACGCTAGCCAAACTTACCTCCTGCATGATGAGGTAACGTGTTTGTGAAAAGTGCAGCTAAACACAGGTAAACATACCAATCCCATGGTGAGTTGGAACAACAGCTTTTTGTTACACTGCATAAAGATAGGTGTAATTTTTGATATGTTATGCTACTTCAGTGGAGGAGGAAGCACAGCACATTTCGTGTATCAGAAGTACTGATGAAACAGGCAAAACCGATTGATGATGGCGCTATGTTAAGAAGTATTTTCTGACAGTGGAGTTAATGACGGATAATATAAAAGGTCCACTGAAAACAGATTGGCAATCCTGCTTGTGTTCCTCATTGCAGGCAGGGGAGTTAGTAGATTGAGATGATTCACCTGAAGTTATGAGTTTTGTAAGACTGATGTCTTCGGATTCCAGACTCCAAAAACTTGTTTACAATTTTGACCATGAAAGACACTACACGAGGAAAATAATTTTACAGTGCATTCAAATCCGTTTCGGAATATGATTTGCCAAGACAGACACTTGCGTCTGTCAGTACGGATGGCGCGACTGTAAGCAAACACAGAGGATTTGTTACCTTGTGTGCGGACGACAAATCTTTCTTGCCTCTCTTTAATTATCATTGTGTCACGGATCGGGAAATTCTTTTTGGACATATTTTAAAAATGGTACATGTTATGAGTGCTGTCACAATAATAATGAATTGAGTTAGCTTACAATCAATACTGAAAAGAAAATTTGGAGTACAATTAGAAGAAATGGGTAACCTTCAACTGCACACCGAAGTTAGATGGCTGAGTAGAGGGACGGTTGTAAGCAAATTTAGAGAACTTCTTCCAGGGATAAAATCTTTTGTGTATGGAAGAGAGGGAGATTACTCACAACTGAATGATTTGAGCTTGTTGCTGGATCTGGAATTTGTAACTGACATGATAGTTCAACTAAATCAGTGAAACAAAAAACTTCAAGGAAAAAACCAAACCGTCTTAACTCTTATATCTTCTATAAAGTGTTTCATCCAAAAACTTGACCTTCGGATAGCACTGTTACAGAAATAAAATGTATAGCACTTTTCTCATATGCAGTCAGAACGGTTGGATCAAGATACACCATTAGATGAAGAAGCTGCAAAGAAGTATACAGCCATCTTTCATAGCTCAACCTTTCCAAAAAGTGTATGTGAAAGATATTTAAAGTAAAATCAGTATTCTTTCCTCTTGTAGTGAGACTGAACTTGAAGAGGAAATAATTAGATTTCAAAATGACATTTCCTTAATGTCAGAATACAATAAAGATAACTTTCGGAACTTAGCAATTGTAAAAAACTACCCTAACATTGTAAAAGAGGCATCGTAGGTTTTCTCGTTCTTTGGATCAACTTATCTATTTGAGACAGCGTTTGCAAGAATGAATATAGTGAAACCAAAGTGTAGAAAGGAACTGATACTTATTTTTCAACTGTGTAAACTTGTCTCTGACAAATTATTTAGTGGATTATAATAAATCTACCAATAATATACAAAACCAAGTACCGTACTAAGCCTTTTTTCGCATTTATGTTGGTGTATATTCTAATTTTTTCACATGTGTAATATCCTGGAAATCGAGTAGTAGGCCTACTATTCTTGATGGAGAGAAAATAACCTTTTGTCTTTTGTGTGATTAAAATGGTTAGTTTTGGCTGTGGTTATTTTGTGCTTAAATCTCCATGAATTTTTAAGTCAGTTGATATCTAAATGGACTAAATTGCATGTAGTAGATCTCAAGCCTAAAAAGGTTGAGTACCCCTGCTGTAAGAGAGAGTTTCTGGGAAGTATTCAATAAAGTGTAAACACTGACCAGTCGATCTGAAGTACAATAGTTAGGTTTTCTCTTGGGATGAAACTAGGGCTCAAAATCAATTAATATTTGTGGAATTTCAGATGATTTGAACTCACGAACGGGTAGACAATATTAAGCACTGTTTGTTTAATAACAAACTTGCAGTTTTGACCGACCAAAGAATTGTTGATTACATAAGCAAAAGGAGGGGGTGGGTTTTACTACAAATAGCTATTCTGATTACATATCCCGTTAAAACGCTATAGTTACTGGTTTCCCGATTAATTTGTAACTAAATGCGTTTTTAATCACTGTAATCAACATTTATACTCATTATGCTGTGGCCGTGCACTTCGGACATCGTAGCGCCTACTGCACCGGCATCCCACTTCACGTCCAACCAACACAGGGTGCATATTTACCAGGAAAACCTGCGTCGCCTGTGTTGTCAAAACAAATACTTACCGGTGGCCTCAACACAACACCAGGTCGCCACTAACGGCCTCCAGGGACCGCTACCAGTTCGCGGAGCGTGCAGAATAGCTTCACCAGAGGTCGCAGCTAGCCTAGGAACTACTTTGATACGCCAGGCACGTAATCGCAAATAGTTCCGGCAGATACATCCGCCAACGGGCTTTACAAGGCGGCGCACTGTCGGCAAAAGGCAGTTCGACACACCGCTTGGAAGGATATAGAACTGCCGCTCCGGCAGCCACGGCCAGACGCCTGTCCTAGCTGGCCGATGTCTTGTAGGTGGACTTGGTATAGTCAACGAACCTCTTGACATTGAACAACTGTTTACTGTGTTTGCTCCCCGTGAAGAGTAGAGTCTTTCCTGTTATTATTATTTGTTATTTTGTATTTACGTCGATTCGCAGTTGAGATCCAGTCAGTTCTTTTTGATGCTGCATTGTTTCGTTTCGGTGAGTCCAATAAATTGCTTTCGGACTTGCGATTTCCGCATTTCTATTGTGCTGGCGCAGATACTTCACATTAATTTTAAATTAACAACAGCCTCAGTTGCAATGTTTACCTAGGTTTCAGTTGGGATAACCCAATCTTCTTCAGAATGAAAGGAACTACGATTTGTCCATAATAGACAACTATAATACAGTAATACATCGTCATATTGCAATAACTTATCTGGGAAACAGCCTTGGCCCCACTTCGCGACCGCAGTATGGCAGCAACGGATGTTGTACTGGAACTGGCTACAACCTAGAGAGCGCATACACGATAGTGTTTTTTTGCGTACTTGTTAACACTGGTACCAACATGTACTGCTAAACTTAAAATTTTATAAATAACCAGGTGCGGCTAACGAAATTGATGTATACGTTCTCCTGTAAGGAACAAAGATATATCGACTGTCTTAACATTTGTAATAAATTGTTGGACGTCAAAAGTGAAGAGAGCAATGCGTTTCCTATTTTAAGCCAACCTAGCATATTCGTTCTAATCATAACTTGACCGCATGAGGATAACTACGGGTTTGAAATACAAGATAATCCCAGCTATTCAGAAAACGGGAGTGCTAAAGACATATTTCCAAGGGTATACTGATTACTCCCTAAAATTATGGCGGATGGAATAACGGTTGAAAACCTTCAATAAATTTTGTTTCGCAGCTGCAGCTGGTCGTTAAGGTTATTTTTGTCATTTTATTGACAAACAGAATGTTGAAAATATACTTTACATTATTCAAATTATGCCGATTTAACAAAAAGCCTGTCCTGACTCTTGATATTGCTAGTCGTGAGCTTTCAGTGTTCACTTTCTTCGTTATGATCGCCTAAGGCTATTTACAATTATTAATTTTCAAACATGGAAGGTACAGACGCATGTTTCATCGTCTCTAGTTAGTATACTATTCCACCTACAGAATGGGTCATTAAAGATGCTTCCTTGCCTCGTTTATCTCTTTCGTGTGGTGTCATTGCCTAACGTGTATCTTGCAAGCTTCCTGTTCGAAAATTGAAACCGGAGTGCATGTAAAAGTAAATCCGAAATATATTCTTAATTAACGCTCTCTCGTACACAATGCTTAGCCTCAAGAATTTAAATAGTAATGCGACGTGACTACAACAGTAGGGAAACATGACCTACATTACAAAAGACTAACACCCATTTTTAACAGGGCTAGTAAGTAATTGATTTATGTGGATCTGAGAAGTTGCAATAAATACCTAAATTACCTGACTTACGTGTAAACAATTGTGCTTGCAGCTCAGTTGTGGGCGTGTTGCTCCCAGTCTGTTAGCACAGCGCACAAATAAAAGACGAATATCGATCGCATCCCAGAAGCAAAAGTGACACAAGTCAAAAAAGGGCAGTTTTTAGTTTTTGTCACTTAAAACACGAGGTAAGTGCCCCAACGAGCACGAAAAATGTCGCAATTTTTCCACTTCAGGACAGTTGTCAGTTTTTTGTAGGCTGCTTTATGATTCACCACAGCAGGAACAGTGTCTTTTCACCGTTGCTGCTGGAAAATGTGTATGGCTCATTCAAGAAGAGCGGACAATTCTGAGCTTTGAAACTTCTCCTGCATAAGGTAAGTTGAATGTAATCTCTAATATTACTGGTTATTACAATATCTGTATTTATATTATGTCTGTATCTTACTTTACGAAGTGCTTCACCGAGCGAGGTGGCGCAGTGGTTAGCACACTGGACTCGCATTCGGGAGTACGACGGTTCAATCCCATCCTGATTTAGGTTTTCCGTGATTTCCCTAAATCGCTCCAGGCAAATGCTGGGATGGTTCCTTCGAAAGGGCACGGCCGACTTCCTTTCCTAATCCGATGAGACCGAGGACCTGGCTGTCTGTTCTCTCCCAAAACAACCCAATCCAACCTAAAGTGCTTCAGACATACATAAATCCATACATGCAAGGGATACGAAGGAATATCCGTGTTAGAAAACTGCATTTGAAGAAACAGATACTATTTTGATGATAACAGCTGTTGTAAGTATTACGAAATCTCATATATTGCAGCGTACAAGGAAAATTAACTGGAAATTTCTCCTACAAAGGAAACGCATACTGAATACCTTCTCTAAGCGAAGGTATATTACTATATTACATAAGCCCATTTACAATTCTATGTTTTCGTAAACTGTGTTCCTTAAATTGTACCCAACTGGTATTCATTATAAAAATTTTATAAATTTTTATATATTACAATTTTGCATTTTGTATTTTTCCAATACAGTAATTTCAAATTGTTTTTCGTTTTTTATTTTAACATCAGTACTGATTTTGTCTGATAGTGGTACGAATATCTTATTACATCACAGTAATTATATATATATATATATATATATATATATATATATATATATATGTATGTATATTATTTGGGGTGGTTAAGTGGCAAAAGTATTGCATGAGGGGTCATAACAAAGAAAAAAAATTTAGAAAATAAAAAAGCGACACAACTCAAAGAATTAACTAATGATAAGATGATAACACCTTACATTCGACGAGAACAGAGTTACGTGTCCGTATTACTGTTGTATAGGCCACAATTGAATTTAGTGGCAAAACCACTTACTTGAAATTTTAAGGACGCTACTACTATTTAAATATAAGTTTTTTTTTAGAATTCTTTCGGTCGATTTATCTCAACTACTGGATTCTTGGGTTGTGTCGCTATTCTTGCTAGGGTGCGATGTATACAAAACTTCAGGACCGTCAACGACTGACTTATCTTCCATTCTGAAACGCATGCAAAGAAGAACGGAGAGTACTGCTCACCTTATATAGAAAACGATGTAATGATGATCTTAGAAACTGAAGGAAAATGCCCTTAACGTTGAATGGGTTAGTACTGATTGTAAAGTGCAACCCGTTCCAGAATCTTTAGAACAAGATGATAGCAATGAAATACTGACTTTCAAAATATCTGATTAGAAAAACATAATTTCACACTTAGTGCAGTTAAGCCACTATGTGTAAGACAACATTCATGTACAAAGCACGTGGTGCACAACACTACGGCATGTGAAGTATTGGAAGAAAAGAAAATCCGTATATCTGAAGGTATTTTGAAAGAAGTAGTGGGGATGTGATGAATTTAAATGCCCTACTATTCGAAAGAGATAACGACAAAACATTTCTGTAGTGTGCATTTCAGCACGGAAAACAGGCTCTAAAGTTCTGAAAATGCTGTGAAAATCGCCAGTCCAGGTCTTGCAATACGAACAAGAAAATAGGCACGCATAAACCACACAATACTTGCGAATAACGATACCCTGATTTCAGTTGTATGAAATGTCCAAAAGAATAGACACCACACATTCATATAATTGATATGCCTAGCTGGACAATAGATCCACCTTCTTCACTATGGAAGCACAAGTACGTCCGACCTCCTCCGGGAATCTCAGGGTAGTGAGCGTGGAGAAAATGGACAGGGACTGCGGATACGTGGCGCTCGGTGGAAATGTTACAACTCTGTATCCCAGATGGCGCATTGGGTAAAGCATCTGGGAAGTTACGTAGAATCAGCAGCGACGAGCGACTATGTGACAGGGATCAGTGTTGGGGCCACTCACGTTCCTTATTTATATAGATGATATGCCCTCTAGTATTACTCTAGAATATTTCTGTTTGCTGATGAAACTAGCTTGGTAGTAAATGATATTGTGTGCAACATAGGCTCGGTTTCAAATAGTGCAGTACATGACCTAAGTTCATGGCTTGTAGAAAATAAACTAATGCTAAATCACAGTAAGACTCAGTTTTTACAGTTTCTAACACACAATTCAACAAAACCTGACAGAACGGGCGTACGATTAGTGAAACTGAACAGTTCAAATTTCTAGGTGTTCAGATAGATAGGTAGCTACCGTGGGAAACAAACGTTCAGGATCTTGTTCAAGGCCTTAATACTGCAATTTTTACTATTCGAACGGTATCAGAAGTGAGTGATCGTACGACACGAAAATAGTCTACTTTGCTTGTTTTCATTCGCTGTTGTCGTATGGTATTATATTTTGAGGCGACTTTTCCCATTCTAAAAGGATGTTTTTGGCTCAGAAGCGGGCGGTTCGGGCGATGAGTGGTGTTGGTTCACGAACCTCTTGGCGACCTCTGTTCGAGTCTGGGTATTTTGACATTGGCCTCTCAATACGTATATTCCTTACTGTCGTTTCTTGTTGACAATATTAGTTAATTCCCAAGAATAAGCAACTTTCACTCGGTTAATACTCAGCAGCAATTAAATCTGCATGCCCGCATCTCGTGGTCGTGCGGTAGCGTTCTCGCTTCCCACGCCCGGGTTCCCGGGTTAGATTCCCGGCGGGGTCAGGGATTTTCTCTGCCTCGTGATGGCTGGGTGTTGTGTGATGTCCTTAGGTTAGTTAGGTTTAAGTAGTTCTAAGTTCTAGGGGACTGATGACCATAGTGCTCAGAGCCATTTGAACCTTCTTTTTTTTAAAAAAAAAATCTGCATTTGGATCGGACTTCCTTAACTGTTGTGCAAAAGGGTGTGCAGTATACTGCTGCATCCATTGTCAATAAGCTGCCACTGGAATTCAAAAACCCACGCACTTTTAAATAGAAACTGAAGAGTTTCCTCATGGGTGACTCCTTCTGTTCTGTCGAGGAGTTCCTTGAAAAATTAAGCTCATTTTTGTTGTATAGCTGATAGCATTTACTTAAACTTATGGACTGACTTTTTTTGGGGTTCATGAACATTTATTTTTATGTTATAACGTTTATGATGTAATTTCATGTACAGATACGTTCCATGACCTTGGAGATTTGCTCCTCAATTTGTTCCTACGAAACTTGACGAGTAAATTAAAAAAAAAAAATCTGCCTAGTATGCAGGAGATCCCAGGTTCGAATCCCAGTCCGGTACACATTGCGCTCGTCGCCGCTGATTGTGCCCAATTTCCCGATGCAAATGACATCAGCAATCCTTTCCCTCTCTTTTCTCCCCCCTCCACCCTCAATTTACATACAATGATTTCAATTGTGCTCGAATTTTACACAACCCTACAGCACAGTGATAGTTAAACTGTGTCCTGGGTATTCATGCTGCCCGCGCTTCTCAGACGTATTTCACAGTAATATACATCAAGCAACTAATAGCTGATTCCAAAAACGTCAATAAACGTTAAGAGCTTCTTAAGAACGTGTTTTCCTCACTCAGTACCAAACAAAAATACTTAGAGACTGTAATATTTTAACATATGTATCAACAGATGTTAGTGAATTCTGTCATGAGCTAAGTAAAGTTCGCCACGTACATCAGAGGCATAGTGGTAGCATGTAGCGCGACCACTACAGTGTTAATAGAAGTGAGGGGGAGGGAATGTTTTATCGTTTATCTTCCAATGCTGACAACTCACAAGCGTGCGCAAATAACATGGGTGAGGTGCCGTGGTACGAATGTCGAGTGGATAAACAGGGATTCGTGGATGTGCATTATCGAGACGGCCATCTTCAAATGCAGTACATGTTTGTATCACCGAAACTAGCTGTTCAATAAAGTAAGAATTTGGAAATGTAGACGCTGAAAGGAGTTTTGATTCGACATTCTGTCTTCCCAATTTCAGGTCTGCTTTAAATACTGTACGTATTTACTTACATACTTACTTACATACATAAGTAACAGAGAGGACGATACCCATATAGAGCAAAAATGTTCCGTAGGTTACGTGGCACTTTACACATTCTCACTCTGTTTCTAGATGGTTCACTGCATCCAGATCAAGGGGAATCTAGTAAGAAACAGATCGTGTATGTAAGGAAAGCGATCGTTAAGAGGTAACGCCCGATAGGTATGCAACACACCCAACATACAGGTAATGCGGGTATGACTTTAACTGACTAAACGTTATGATAGAATACGGTAGCTTTACAACTCTACGTATGGTACATTGCAGGTACACCAGAGCGTGTGAGTTCCATGCCCGCGTGATTTTAGATACGAATCTGGAACGCAGCGGAACTGTGGCGCCGCCAACTTGTCAGCGTGCAGTGCTGGGGACGGCACGCGCTCCAGCGGGCCGAGTTGGCGGCGTGTACTGCGCCTGCGCGGCGACCTCGGCGTGGGCAGATCTGGTCCGGCGCTCGGCGCCGCGGCTGCAGCTCCAGTTGGGGCGATCAAGGCCGCCCGGCTGTGGCCGCGCCAGAGCGCATATGGTCGCGGCTCGCCGGGATACGACACGGGACACGTGCGGAGACACCGCCAAAGCCGCGCAGAGGTCGCCGCGGTGCGCCGGGGGCGCCGACCGGTAGTAGTGGCCTGGCCCTGGCCGGCGCCTGGCTGCGGGGGTGGGGGGACGCGCACTGGCGAGAGCTCGGTCTGACGGCGCTGTCTGGACACGACGGGCGAAAGTGACATTACAATTTCAGTCAGTTCAAACTTAATTTATTGCCACGAATTTTTGACCTGTTATCTGAAAACTCGCCATATATTCAATAATCATGGTGACATACAACAATTTGTATTAGAATATAGTAGTAAATAGTGTTAATAACAACCATTAGTAATATTAATACAAAAGTAAAACAGAAAATTGAAAATAAGAATAAAAAAAACATGAAATAATAGGGACTATCTCAAGTTCCAAGTGAACACTTTACTGGCCATTAAGATTGCTACACCACGAAGATGGCGTGCTACAGACGCGAAATTTAACCGACAGGAAGATGATACTGTGATATTCAAATGATTAGCTTTTCAGAGCATTCACACAAGTTTGGCGCCGGTGGCGACACCTACAACGTGCTGACATGAGGAAAGTTTCCACCCGATTTCTCATACACAAACAGCAGTTGACCGCCGTTGCCTGGTGAAACGTTGTTGTGATGCCTCGTGTAAGGAGGAGAAATGCGTACCATAACGAATCCGACTTTGATAAAGGTCGGATTGTAGCCTATCGCGATTGCGGTTTATCGTATCACGACATTGCTGCTCGCATTGATCGAGATCCAATGACTGTTAGCAGACTATGGAATCGGTAGGTTCAGGAGGGTAATACGGAACGGCGTGCTGGATCCCAACGGCCCCGTATCACTAGCAAGCGAGATGAAAACCATATTATCGTTATGGCTGTAACGGATCTTGCAGCCACGTCTCGAACCCTGAGTCAACAGATGGGGACATTTGCAAAACAACAACCACCTGCACGAATAGTTCGACGACGTTTGCAGCAACATGGACTACCAGCTCGGAGACCATGGCTGCGGTTACCCTTGATGCTGCATCACAGACAGGAGCGCCTGCAATGGTGTACTTAACGACGAATCTGGGTGCACGAATGGCAGAACGTCATTTTTTCGGATGAATCCAGGTTCTGTTTATAGCATCATCATGGCCGCATCCGTGTTTGGCGACATCTCGGTGAACGCACATTGAAAGCGTGTATTTGTCACCGCCATACTGACGTATCACCCGGCGTGATGGTATGGGGTGCAACAGGTTACACGTCCCGGTCACCTCTTGTCCGCACTGACGGCACTTTGAACAGCGGACGTTACATTTCAGATGTCTTACGACCCGTGGCTTTACCCTTCATTCTATTCCTGCGAAACCCTACATTTCAGCAGGATAATGCACGACCACGCGTTGCAGGTCCTGTACTGGCCTTTGTGGATACACAATATGTTAGACTGCTGCCCTGGCGAGCAAATTCTCCAGATCTCTCACCAATTGAAAACGTCTGGTCAGTGGTGGCCGAGCAACTGGCTCCTTACAATACGCCAGTCACTACTCTTGATGAACTGTGGTATCGTGTTGAAACTGCATGGGCAGCTGTACCTGTACACGCCATCCAAGCTCTATTTGACTCAATGCGCAGGCGTATCAAGGCCGTTATTACGGCCAGAGGTGGTTGTTCTGGGTATTGATTTCTCAGGATCTATGCACTCAAACTTCTTGAAAATGTAGTCACATGTCAGTTCTAGTATAATATATTTGTCCAATGAATAGCCGTTTATCATCTGCATTTATACTTGGCCAGTAGTGTAATTTGCAGCTTATAGTCTGAAGCGCCAAAGAAACTGGTATAGGCATGCGTATTCAAATACAGAGATGTGTAAACAGGCTGAATACGGTGCTGCGGTCGGCAACGCCTACATAAGACACAAGTGTGTGGTGCAGTTGTCAGATCGATTCAAATGTCTCCAAGCGCTATGGGACTTCTGAGGTCATCAGTCCCCTAGACTTAGGACATCACATGCATCTATGCCCGAGGCAGGATTCGAACCTGCGACCGTAGCAGCAGCGCGGTTCCGGACTGAAGCGCCTAGAACCGTCACAGCGGCCGGCAGTTGTCAGATCGGTTACTGCCGCTATAATAGCAGGTTATCAAGATTTCAAGATTTAAGTGAGTTTGAACGTGGTGTTATAGTCGGCGCATGAACGATGGGACACAGCAGCTTCGTGGTAGCCATGAAGTAGGGATTTTCCCGTACGACCATTTCACGAGTATGACGTGAATATCAGGAATTCTGTAAAACATCAAATCTCCGACATCGCTGTGACCTGAAAAAGATCCTACAAGAAGGGGACCACCGACGATTATAGAGAATCGTTCAATGTGACAGAAGAGGAACCCTTCCCTAAATTGCTGCAGATTTCAGTGCTGGGCCATCAACAAGTGTCAGCTTGTTGAATGAAACATCGTCGATATGGGCTTTCGGAGCCGGAGGCCCACTCGTGTACCCTTGATGACTGCACGGCACAAAGCTTTACGCCTCGCCCGTCAGCACGACATTGGACTGTTGATGATTCGAACATGATGCGTGGTCGAGCGAGTCTCGTTTCATATTGTATCGAGCGGATGGATATGTACGGGTATCGAGACAACCTCATGAATCCATGGATGCTGCATGTCAGCAGGGAAGTGTTTAAGCTGACGGAGACACCATAATGGTGTGGGACGTGTGGAATTGGAGTGATATGGGACACCTGATACGTCTAGACAGGGCTCTGACAGGTGACGTAAGCATCCTGTCTGATCACCTGCATCAGTTGATGTCCATTGTTCCTTCCGACGGACTTGTGCAATTCCAGCAGGACAATGTGACACTCCACACGTTCAGAATTGCTACAGTGTGGCTCCAGAAACACTCTCCTGAGCTTAAACACTTTCGCTGGCCACCAAACTCCCCAGATATGAACATTGTTTATCATATCTGGGATGCATTGCAATGTGCTGTTCAGAAGAGATCTCAACCTCCTCGTACTCTTACGGATTAATGGACGGACCTGTAGGATTTATGGTACCATTTCCGTCCAGCACTACTTCAGACGTTAGTCGAATCCATGCCACGTCACTTCTGCTTGCTCGTGGGGGTCCTACACGATATTAGGCAGGAGTACCAGTTTCCTTGGCTCTTCAGTGTGATACTACATATGTTCCTGGCAGCCTCAGACTAACTCGAGGTTTGCCGACTAACTACAACTACACCTACTTCTAAACTTGTTATTGCTTCACTATTCTACATTGGCCACACTGGTATGTGTGTGCCTCGGCAATCCTGTCTATGCATAACTGTGAGTGTGGCCACTGCATTCTTTCTTTCCTTCCTTTTTTAAGAATTGTTATTATTTATTTATAAATATCTGTGTTTTAAAGTGAACACACGTCGTACGCCGCGATCGCACTGTGCACACTTTTATTGCTCCTATATCACTGGTCATTTTGGAGCAATAAAAGTGCCTACACTGCATATGAAGTGCATTCATTTTCGACTACACCACTCGCTCCACAGCACAGGTTGTATTTTAAAGTTTCTCTTAATTAAATTTATATGTGCCTATCATTATGTATAATGGAGGAAACGCCTCTTGTGATCTGTTGACGTTGATTTGATGTTCAGAGCGTCCACTTTATCTTGTAGACTGAGCGTTAAGCAGATGCCTTTTTGATATTCTATGTGCAGTCATATTAATTGTAGTCCACAAGTTTTGGTCACTTACAATTGTTTGTAGATAGCAGTGAAACCATCAGCCGTCTCTCTCTGCGTGAAAAAAGGAGGCCTCTGAGAACAACATGATCAGCGAAGCGTTCCTCTCCACTTTCACAGATTGGTGTTTTTACTACATCCACCCGATGCAAATGTTTGGGACACGGGCCGTGACCTGTTAAGGTGCACCATACCTTCGCGCAGTTTGATGCTGTTTCTGATGCTTGGGAATATACAAGTATTGTAAAACAGCCTTGCAGTGGTTGGTTGGTTTGGTGGATTAAAGTGTCCAGACTGCTACGGTCATCGGTCCCCAGCCTTGCAATACTTCTAGTGCCGCAGTCTGAATGCCATTAATCTAACTTCAGACTCTTATGTCATTCACCAGTAATATGAGTTGCTGTGATCTCATACATGCGATCGTGTTGCACAATTCCCAACCATTACAGCGCTGCCCTTCCACGATATCCATCGGATATATCCCGAGAATCACTAGCAAGCTCTCGACAGCTGTAGCGCGAAAGGTATACCGGCGATCCTCAGAAGTAAGCTCCGCTGAATTCGTCGCAGTGTTGTTTTGTAGCTGCCTAATCGAATGCGATACACCCAGACTCTGGCAGCGAACCCCACTACGGCGTTGAAGATAGCTTCGTGATATGACCGCACCACATGCAACTGTAATTTATTGTCAGCAGTGAGTTCGGCTTTACAGTAGGGTTGGCGATTACCGCTGTAACAACTGGTTCTAAGTTATATCGTTTCTTTTTTATGTCCACGTCAGTTTAACGCGACTGTTAAAACCGTTCAAAATGGCTAGCTTCTGAAATAACAGATTTTCCGTTTTTTATACCTACCATATTATTTCCTATAATAAGTAGAAATCGAACTAACATTGAAATATTTTGACTCGCTCAGTTTCAAAACGCGTAAAATCAAAACACTCAATTAAACAGGCAAATAAAAGAAAACTTACTCCGCCCGCCGTACGCTGCTTTTCTCGAAAAGTGAAAAGTCTTGACTACTACACAAAAAATCACCAGTACTCTTCTACTGATTCTAATTTTTTGAAACGCTACAAAAAATCATGTTCTATCGTGAACCACACCACTATTTGAAATCGAATAGTCAGTGCTAATGGATGAAAATTGAGTTTCAAGAACTCTGTTTTTCTTGTTAATCGGTCAGTTTTAAAGGGCTACAAGCAGATAAAGGCATATTTGTAGAATGAATCGATTTTTATTACGTTTTTCATTTCTTAGTGTTACCATTAGTTCCCTCTTCTTTTATTATTTCATAGAAATGACAGACATTTCTTCAGTCTCTTAAAGCAAATGAAGCATTCTGCTTCATTTCTAGGTCACTCATTGCTTAAAAATATTTCCAAACTATGGTTGGTACCATCCTGCAATAGAATGGATGACCGGCGACGAAAACGAGAAACTACGGTGCAGACCATGTGGGGGCGAGTCCTGCACAATGCGCGTGCATGCGTACCTTACTTTGCGACACACGTCAACAGGGATCTACATCTACATCTACATGGATACTCTGTAAATCACATTTAAGTACCTGGCAGAGGGTTCGTCGAACCACCTTCACAATTCTCTATTATTTCAATCTCGTATAGCGCGCGGGAAGAACGAATACTTATATGTTTCGTACGAGCTCTGATTTCCCTTATTTTATCGTGGTGATCGTTTCTCTCTATGTAGGTCGGTGCAAACAGACTATTTTCGCATTCGGAGGAGAAAGTTGGTGATTGGAATTTCGTGAGAAGATTCCATCGCAACGAAAAACGCCTTTCTTTTAATGATGTCCACCCTAAATCCTGTAGCATTTCTGTGACTCTGTCTCCCATATTTCGCGATAATACGAAAAGTGCTGCCCTTCTTTGAACTTTTTCGATGTACTCCGTCAGTCCTATCTGGTACGGATCCCACACCGCGTAGCAGTATTCTGAAAGAGGACGGAGAAGCGTAGTGTAGGCAGTCTCCTTAGTAGATCTGTTACATTTTCTAAGTGTCCTGCCAATACGTGTCCTGTCTTTGGTTAGCCTTCCCCACAACATTTTCTTTGTGCTCCTTCCAATTTAAGTTCGTAATTGTAATACCTAGGTATTTAGTTGAATTTACGGCTTTTAAATTGGACTGATTTATCGTGCAACCGAAGTTTAACGAATTCCTTTTAGCACTCACGTGGATGACCTCACACTTTTAGTTATTTAGAGTTAACAGCCAATTTTCGCACCATTCAGATATCTTTTCTAAATCGTTTTGCAATTTGTTTTGATCTTCTGATCACTTTATTAGTCGATAAACGACAGAGTCATCTGCAAACAACCGAAGACGGCTGCTCAGATTGCCTCCCAATTCGTTTATGTAGAAAAGGGACAGCAAAGGGCCTATAACACTACCTTGGGGAACGCCGGAAATCACTTCTGTTTTACTCGATGACTTTCCGTCGGTTACTACGAAATGTGAGCTCTCTGACAAGAAATCACAAATCCAGTCACATAACTGAGACGATATTCCATAAGGAAGCAATTTCACTACTTGCCTCAGAAATGCTGTACCAATTCTTACGCCATATGCTTGTTACTTGTTTTTTTTAATAACGTAATCTTTAAAACCAGTGCAAACTTTACGAATAAAAGTTACTCCTTTTTTGTTTATTTAAAAACGAAACTTTTAGAACTGCTACTATGCCTAATTGATATTGCATTTCCTTACTTGGTTATTAGTAGAAAACGATAAAACAACTGTCACAACTGTGACCAAACAAATACAGAAAAATATCGGTTATTCAGAACTAAAATACCGGTATTGATTTTAACCGGTTAATTTTCCCCATCCCTACATTACAGTGCTCCGTAGCGGCTGCTGACCGAGCGTCAGCTGCCATCTACGACAGCTAGGTTTTTTTTTTCAACGTTCAGTCGACCTCAAAATTAAAACCGCGGTGAAAATTCGATAAAGCTTTGCGCAGATGTATTGGCTCTGAGCACTATGGGACTTAACATCTCTGGTCATCAGTCCCCTAGAACGTAGAACTACTTAAACCTAACTAACCTAAATACGCACGACCACGAGCTGCGGACGCAGACGTATTGCGCAGGGTCTCTAGTGTGCCTGTCTATCCCGTCACGTAGCACTTTTCAATTCTGAGAGCACCAGTGAGCTGTAGAGATGCCTAGAAAATAGTCTCCCTGAATAATTGGGCTGAAACAAATGGAAAGGAAACAGAATGTGCAGAATGGGGAAGAGACAGGAAGGAAATGACTTCCATCCGCACAGGGCATTGCAGCTATGCAACGGCGAGAGGGGAAAATTTATGCTGGACCGGGACTCGAACCCGGTTCCTCAGATTCTGTAGATCACTGCTTTAGCCGCCCTTTTTTTTATTTATTTTGTTTCGATCTCGTATCTTATAGCTAGGTGAGAGAAAAAATAAAAAAAGTAGACAACATTTCTAAGCCTCTTGAGAGATTAGAACGTAGAGCTAATGCAGCTTTCCTTGCACAAGGTAGCCGTATTACTTTCCTTTTTAATTTTCACGGAAATAGAACAGTCAGTTTCAGGTCGATGGGTGGGGGTCGAAACCCGAGTCTTGGCCACGATTCTGTCCCATCTGATTTTTATTTTTTATTTTTTTGTGGAGCGGGAAGGCAGGTAAACAAAACATCTTCATTCGTAAAATGGTGCCCTTCTTGGGGTAAACAAAGTGTGTAAACAACAAAAACAAAATCAAAGCATAAATGTAACGTAAAGGCGCCTTTCTTGAGGAACCAACATTAGGCATAAGCGAAAAGATGTCCGAAGATACTTCTAACTATAGTTTAGAGCTGGGCACATTTTCAGAAAGAAAGGATCCATACGGTTCTGCCCCTTCTTCCGGTCTGTAAAACGGACATGCGCTTGAGGTTAACCACTCAAACCCGGCACGTCGCAGTTGCGGGTAGACTCCGAGATTTTGAGCAAAGTATTGGACGTAGAGCGAGCGGCGTTGGAGACAAGTCAGTTGTTCCAGTAGGAAGGCCCAGAAATCGAGAAAGCGCTTGTCGCCATCCCAGTAAAAATACGATATGGTCTGACCCTTGATTCGTATCTCTGCACGCATCTTAGTAGATGGGTGAAACGTTAAGTCCGGGGTTAGAAGCGATGTCGGAGTTACTGTAGTTGGGATCGTGTGCTGAATGAGGACCAACTTTAGCCTCGTCAACCTACAACAGACCCACAGTCCAGATGGTGTTCACCTGCATCAGTTAGGTGGCACTGGAGACATGACAGAGTATCTGCCTGGAATATGCATGGAATGTAGTCTTCAGTGATTAATGTATTTGTTGTTCACCATACGTCTCGGTGACCAGGTCACGTTTTTCGTCAGACCCGATTCCCAACTTCCCGCTCGCCGCAGAGCGAAGACCTCTCCCGTTAATTCCCTAGTCGCAGATTTCTGATTCCTGTAGGATTTCGGATGTTGGTTGCGCATCCGCACTGCAAACGCCTCGGCTCTCGGTCGTGAGGTGAAGACCGTTGCTCACTCACAATTCCGCCAATGCACTGCCGTTTTTTACCTTGTGTACGCAATACTATCGTAGTCTACCCCATGACTTCTGTCACCTCAGTGAAATTGGAATGTCTCTCGTTATTAACTCGCTGACGACCTTTAATGGATTATGAATGGTCTGGGGCTGCATGTGAATAAGTACAGCAGTGGACTTGAGATAGAGCAACAGTAAAATCTTCACCCATGCAAGTCGGTGACCAGTGGACGAGACCACGGCCTGGGTGGCGTAAGATTGTTGGAAGTGAGGTCGGTCCGGTTAAGACCCGGCCAATGGCGGTACAGCGCCGTGTGCGGGATTCACGGGTGCTTTACCATGTTTTCTGACTTCTTTTCAAGATCAGTACCTGCTTTATGTAGAAAGGACAGGCCACCAGAAACGAACTGTAGCCTCAAAGCGGTCCTATTTGAATTTCTCGAACCCAGTTGCGAGGCTATGAAGAATGGTGGGAGAACGAGCAAATGGCGAAAATGTGTTTGACGGCAGATCGCAGCGTTGAAATGAATACATCTTAGTAATAGGGAGAGTTTAATGTGTCATTGAAGCCTGGAAAAAGACGCGCTATTTTTGGCGGGATACTCTGTCGGAGGGAATCCTCGTGATTGGGGTGCAGTGGTTCGTAATTCTGGGATTGGCGATAGGCAGCTTTTGGTACCTTCTGGCGCCGCAGGGCGTAAGTGAGCGTCACGGAAGAAGCACTCGGCTGGATTTTTCCATAGGATGCGACTGACTGGTCCTTAGGACGCGAGAGTGTCTGGTTCGACATTAGGGTGGAATGCGAGGGTGTCCTGATCGACTTGCATAGCAGCGCGGTAGAGGCTGCTACACCGTGGAGTCCCGTTAAGTTGCTCATCTTTACGAAGGGACTTCAAGTCTGCAACACACAGCTTGACGCAGCCCAGTCATACAAACAACGAGCATAATTCGCAGCACCGGTACGGTAGTTAAATTTGATTTCTCTCGTGCGGAATCCAGGACGATCGCCTGTCTCATCTCGTTTGATTGTTGTTGTTGTTATTGTGGTCTTCAGTCCTGAGACTGGTTTGATGCAGCTCTCCGTGGTACTGTATCCTGTGCTTCTTCATTTCCAGTACTTACTGCAACCTATATCCTTCTGAATCTGCTTAGTGTATTCATCTCTTGGTCTCCCTCTACGATTTTTACCTTCCACGCTGCCCTCCAATGCTAAATTTGTGGTCCCTTGATGCCTCAGAACATGTCCTACCAACCGGTCACTTCTACTTGTCAAGTTGTGCCACAAACTCCTCTTCTCCCCAATTCTATTCAATACCTCCTCATTAGTTATGTGATCTACCCATTTAATCTTCAGCATTCTTCCATAGTAAAGCTGCATGCCCTCGGGAAAAATTACGGCTGTAGTTTCCCCTTGCTTTCAGCCATTCGCAGTACCAGCACAGAAAGGCCGTTTTGGTTAGTGTTACAAGGCCAGATCAGTCAATCATCCAGACTGTTGCCCCTGCAACTACTGAAAAACCTGCTGCCCCTCTTCAGGAACCACACGTTTGTCTGGCCTCTCAACAGATACCCCTCCGTTGTGGTTGCACCTACGGTACGGCTATCTGTATCACTGAGGCACGCAAGTCTCCCCACCAGCAGCAAGGTCCATGGTTCATTAAGTGGAAGCTCGTTCGGTACTGTTAATGAATGTGTGGACTTTTCTGTTATAGTTAGCAACTACTGGTCGCTGTATTGATCGGGAACTATAGGATTAAGCAGTTGTCATTTATCGTGAATACCGAGAGAGGGTAAATTCTTAAGAAGGCAAGAAGTAATTTATATGATATGAAAGTGACATTCCTTTCCACTTAATACTGATGCTAATTTAAATAGATATACGCTCATGATCATAAAAAAATCACTTTGAACGACTAGGGACAGAACGTTCATATTCACAGGACTTGTACATTAGTATACTCTGCAGAAATGATTAGCATTTGAACCATGCCGACCCTCGGGTTCAAGGTCAACATAGATATCACGTTCCAAAACCACCCACAGGTAAAGTATGCCTGCAGCGCTCGTTGTCGCTATAAAGCGAAGGTCATGGATCATTGTGACTTGAGCAGACTTGCAGGATGCCCTGCAGACGTATGCTCGAACTGTACCGTCAAATTAGTGAGTTTGGAAGTGGTCTCATTATTCATTCACATGAGAAACACAATACAGGGTGGAAGCACAGCCCTCCATAAACAGCTTGTTACCTCCCCTGTTGCGTTTATTTCAAAGTTTGCAGGGAACAGCCATAAAATCACACTGGCAAAACATGTTTTGAAACAGAGTCTGAACGTCTGGGCGCCGGTTTCCTGTCCCATGGACATTTGCAGAATGTTTACATTTCTTTTGGCGGCTTGTTCGTTAACAAGGCCTACAATGCGCTGTCTGCAACTTTTCGGCCCTAGGCCATATATCTGGACGTCTGCCCCTGTCTGTGGCGCCAAGCTTAATGTGTTTCTGGACAATACGACCGCGGCATGGGGCCGTCTGGAAGTTTCTCTTCATTGTTCTCCAGAAAAAACGCGCTTTGCCGCCCCACCAACGCCGTGCTTTTACTGCAGTCGTTTAAGTTGGCACCCTGTTCCTTTGCACACAGGTAAAGCTTACCGTATTGCTTTCCCTACTGCATGCAAACAAGACTATAAACTGCTGCCCACCATTTCATCACAATGTATGAAGTCAAATCGCCATAGATTGTATTCCCTACACCAAACCAGAAGTGGGAGTGCCCTGCAATCTCTCAGTGCCTCTGGCGCAACAGTGGAACACTAATTCATCGTACATTATCAGAGGTGACAGACCGTCACCGTTTATTATGGCACTGGTTACGTACGCCACTTTTCCGTTCACCTTTTTCGAATTTGTTAAGCCAGACGGCAATTTCTTATGGGATGACGTCACTGTGGATAGGAATGGCATCAGATAGAGTTTGTGGACGAACCAAGGTTCTGTTTGTTTGAAAATGGTGGCGGCATTTTAGTTCGCCGCAGGAAGGGCGAGCGGCAGCACAGTGACTGCATTCGCACAAGACTTGCGGCCTTCTGGTGTGGTGTGCTATTGGGTACAACCACAAATCACAGTTGATGCGGCCGGCCGTTGTGGCCGAGCGGTTCTAGGCGCTTCAGTCTGGATCCGCGTGACCACTATATCTAGTTGGGCATGGGTATGTGTGATGTCCTTAGGTTAGTTAGGTTGAAGTAGTTCCAAGTTCTAGGGGACGTATGACCTCAGATGTTAAGTCCCATAGTGCTCAGAACCATTTGAACCATTTCAACAGTTGGTGCGTGTCTGGGACACTTTGACCAGTGTGACCTACGTGAATAACATCTTGCGACCCGTAACCATACGCTTTCTGCAACACCCCAGACGCCATTTCTCCGCATGACAACGCACTGCCACATGTTGCTGCACGAACACGTGCCTCCTTGGTGCACAGGATGTCAGTCTTTTGCCCTGGCCCGCCAGATCACCAGACTAGAGATGGGGAAAGTCGTTCATCTTTGGGAACTAGTTCACTGGTGATCGCTTTGGGAACCGTTCATTTTTACTCCTTCACCGTTCATTGTGCCTGGTATATGGTTCTTATGAAAAATTGAAAATTAGTACATAGGTGATTGAATTTGGAAGGCGCCAAGAGGCGGCACTTGCCTCCCACGTGGAGTACACAGTTTTTATTCATAACAGAATTCTCACACACTTGTAATTTTCGAGATTCTGCAAAACATCTAGTTTAGCCAACTGTAGCGTTATGTTGCTAATAGACATGAAATAAAATAAGATGGAGCTCGCGAATTACGCACGATTTGTTGACCGCTACGAGCAGAATAGATAAACATGTAATAATTAGGCAGTGAAGGAATAACATATAAGATAATGCAGACAACTTCGAAAAAATAGATGACGATTGGTAAACGACAATGAGCAGTCTAGTACTCGGGGCCGATTTTCCGTGCGCCACTCTGTGCCACTGAAATAATAGTGTAGGAGTTGCCATATTCTCTTTACAAAATGTGACACCAGACACTCAATTACGAAGTGCGGGCATCATTTGGTGTAAGTCGGTCTGCCTTCCATAACAATGAACACGCTCTTTTACCGTGGATAAAAAAAGGAAAATGGCCACTCGTCTGTGCCGTGCTGACGTCCTTTGCATCTGTAATAAAAAAAATCTTGCCTTTTTACAAGTATTCCTTCTGCTGTTTATCGAAATTGTGAATTAAGCTGACATGCTGTTTTGTTACCTGAAAAGATGTACACTCCTGGAAATTGAAATAAGAACACCGTGAATTCATTGTCCCAGGAAGGGGAAACTTTATTGACACATTCCTGGGGTCAGATACATCACATGATCACACTCACAGAACCACAGGCACATAGACACAGGCAACAGAGCATGCACAGTGTCGGCACTAGTACAGTGTATATCCACCTTTCGCAGCAATGCAGGCTGCTATTCTCCCATGGAGACGATCGTAGAGATGCTGGATGTAGTCCTGTGGAACGGCTTGCCATGCCATTTCCACCTGGCGCCTCAGTTGGACCAGCGTTCGTGCTGGACGTGCAGACCGCGTGAGACGACGCTTCATCCACTCCCAAACATGGTCAATGGGGGACAGATCCGGAGATCTTGCTGGCCAGGGTAGTTGACTTACACCTTCTAGAGCACGTTGGGTGCCACTGGATACATGCGGACGTGCATTGTCCTGTTGGAACAGCAAGTTCCCTTGCCGGTCTAGGAATGGTAGAACGATGGGTTCGATGACGGTTTGGATGTACCGTGCACTATTCAGTGTCCCCTCGACGATCACCAGAGGTGTACGGCCAGTGTAGGAGATCGCTCCCCACACCATGATGCCGGGTGTTGGCCCTGTGTGCCTCGGTCGTATGCAGTCCTGATTGTGGCGCTCACCTGCACGGCGCCAAACACGCATACGACCATCATTGGCACCAAGGCAGAAGCGACTCTCATCGCTGAAGACGACACGTCTTCATTCGTCCCTCCATTCACGCTTGTCGCGACACCACTGGAGGCGGGCTGCACGATGTTGGGGCGTGAGGGGAAGACGGCCTAACGGTGTGCGGGACCGTAGCCCAGCTTCATGGAGACGGTTGCGAATGGTCCTCGCCGATACCCCAGGAGCAACAGTGTCCCTAATTTGCTGGGAAGTGGCGGTGCGGTCCCCTACGGCACTGCGTAGGATCCTACGGTCTTGGCGTGCATCCGTGCGTCGCTGCGGTCCGGTCCCAGGTCGACGGGCACGTGCACCTTCCGCCGACCACTGGCGACAACATCGATGTACTGTGGAGACCTCACGCCCCATGTGTTGAGCAATTCCACCCGGCCTCCCGCATGCCCACTATACGCCCTCGCTCAAAGTCCGTCAACTGCACATACGGTTCACGTCCACGCTGTAGGGGCATGCTACCAGTGTTAAAGACTGTGATGGAGCTCCGTATGCCACGGCAAACTGGCTTACACTGACGGCAGTGGTGCACAAATGCTGCGCAGCTAGCGCCATTCGACGGCCAACACCGCGGTTCCTGGTGTGTCCGCTGTGCCGTGCGTGTGATCATTGCTTGTACAGCCCTCTCGCAGTGTCAGGAGCAAGTATGGTGGGTCTGACACACCGGTGTCAGTTCTTTTTTCCATTTCCAGGAGTGTATGTATCACATACCACGTAAGTTTTATGTAATTTACATAATTGTAAAATATATTTTAATTACCGGTCGTGGACGATGAATAGAATACGAAAAGAACCAGACGTTCAGAGAACAAGAAGGGTTCAAAACAGATCTAGAATGGGCATGCAAAGCGAACGAAACGAGCAACAACAACTCGATACTGAACTAACTATGAGCAGTCGGCAGTGGAACTGTGACGAGTGGCCACGCAAAGCAGGACGAGTCCTGCCGAATGAGACCGAGACCGAGACAGACGGGAACGGGACCGAAGCTGGAACGAGACCGACCCACGTGCCGTTCACGAACGAGACCGACCGTTTCCCGTTCCCGCGAACTATAAGTAGAAAGCTGCGACCGAAGTGAACTATGAAAGACCGTTCCTTAGAATTCGCTCCTCGCTCGTTCCTTTCATCACGGTGAACTGTTCCTTTGGACCCGTTAGTTCGCGAACGACCCATCTCTACACCAGACTTGTCGGCTATCGAAAATGTGTGGGATATGCTGAACGACGGATGCAGCGCTGTGACCCAATACCGACCGCCACAGATGAACTTTATAACCAGGTGAACGCAGCTTTGATGCCTATGCAACAGGACGCCATTCGCGCCTTCTACGAGTCGATGTCATCCCGCATCAAACAAGTTATCAGGGCCCATGGCGGACCCTGTGCCTACTAGGCAGCAAGGCACATGCTGAATCGAGGTGACTGAAATGCTAATCATTTCTGCAGAACATCATAATATACATGTGCTGTCAATATCAATGCCCTATCTCTAGCCGTTCATGGTGTTCTGCCTTTTTTTTGAACATGAGTGAAATTGTCACAGGATTTTCATTATTCGTTTTGTATGTTGATTCCGCATTGTATTTATGATAAATTGAATTTAATCATTGTTACTGTTCAACCTTCACTTGAGTGCTTTAATCTGGGTCCAGGTCAAAGTCGTAACCAACATGTTACTCTAGTCAGATAACGTTAGTCAGAGTAAGATGTTTTGCAAATTTTCCCACTTAAAGAGCTGTCCCTTGGGCCGTTATTTTCGCGCTATGCGTTTAGCTTTGAGCACAAACATTTAGACATTAGTTCTTAGTTGGCCTACCCATAAGTAATTTTAGAGGGTTAAAGAAAATCGTACACCGAGGTGATTTTCACGTGTTTCACCCCGAAGAAGGGCTGAAGGATGTATCACGATGTGTGATAACCACTTTCAACACTGCCTGTAGTGTCTACTTCTACGCAAAGCACAGGTGGGAATGAGAACACATAACGGCCTATATCTCAACAGGTATTCGTTTCCAGGCATGTAAGTATAGGATTTTTCCATCTAGTCTTGACCAATATTACCGTCCTGCAGGAATGTGTGACACTGTTTTTAAACACCATGTCTTTTTTTTTTTTTTGCTGATACTTCAATGCAACAATATTTAGAAGGCAACACACAGAGCCTTTTAACCTTATCCGCTTTGATGTGTTTTCTTTCGAAGTGTCAAATGGTTCAAATGGCTCTAAGCGCTATAGGACTTAACATCTGAGCTCATCAGTCCCCTAGAACTTAAACCTAACTAACCTAAGGACATCACACACATCCATGCCCGAGGCAGGATTCGAACCTGCGACCGTAGCGTCGCGCGGTTCCGGACTGAAGCGCCTAGAACCGCTCGGCCGCACCGACCGGCAAGTATCAAATGACCTAAAAAACAACTATATTTTTTCCATTCCATAGACCTCGCGGTTTCACTGTTAAAAACATATTGTTTTAACGGCAGTTGTTCTTAGTTATTCACAGCGCAGCATTTTTATGGTCCAAGAGTCGTAAAACTTAAACCAGTTGTTGCTTCCAGATATTTAGGCGTTTTTTGTGGAAGAATGCGCACAAGAAAATTATTCAAGAACTTGTGGAAGCTTCGCGAAGTGTCACTATAGCAAAGTAAAGAGTAAAATGAAAGTTTGTAAGGCATAGCATCCACGAATTGTTTACAGAAGAATGGAGAAACTGATAGAAGCCGACCTTGGGGAAGAGCTGTTCGGATTCGGGAGAAATGTAGCAAAAAGCGGGGCATGCTGACCTTACGACGTACCTTAGAAGACTGGTTAAGGAAAAGCAAACCTACACTTACAGCATTTGTAGATTACAGGAAACTTTTGACCATGTCGACTGGAATACACTCTGTTAGTTTCTGAAGGCAGCAGGGTTAAATTCAGGGAGCGAGAGGTTATTTACCACTTGTACAGAAACCAGACGGCAGTTGTAAGAGTTAACGAGATTGAAAGAAAAGCATTGTTGAGAAGGGAGTGAGACAAGATTGCAGCCTTTACCCGACGTTACGCATTGAGCAAGCAGCGAGTATGAACGCAGATCTTTGCTCTGTTTCTCGATGGGCACAGAATCTAGGTCTGAAACTAAACCCCAAGAAATCGCAGGTCATACTTATATCTCATCCAAAGTTAATCAGCCGGTACTTTCGCGAAACAGTCCCTACAATACTCCTCAATGGTACCCAACTACCATACCAAAAAACAGTAAAAGACCTTGGAATAACCTAAACTGGGAAGAACAAACAGTCACAGCTTGCCGGAAATCGCTCTCCTCCCTACATGCAATTCAAAAATTTAGAAAAATATTTCCAACCCATGTTAAACAAAAATTAGTCCAAACACTAGTCTTGCCTAATCTTTACTACTGCGATGTAGTTCAACACGGCACAAATAGTGAAAATTCTAGATGCCTCGAGCTAGTGATGAATGCTTGCGTTAGATACGTGTGCAATATTCGGTTGTATGATCATATCAGTCCTTCATACTCCCAGCTAGGTTGGATACGTCCACATAAGGCACGCGATCTCCACACGATGTGCTTACTTCATCAATTTCTTAGCCACTGGTGCCCCCAAAACTTATCTTCTCACATTAAATACCTATCATCATTCCACAATCGCAATACCAGATCGGATACGTCTAGCATCTTGGCTGTACCTTTACACAACACAAAATCTTTCTCCGTGTCATTCTCCATCTCAGCCATACGACTATGGAACGCGCTCCCCTGTGATCTGCGTCTTATCCAGAACCACTCAACATTCAAGAGGGAACTCAAACTTACATATTAGGGACGGTATAGCCACCATTGTTGTGCCCCTCCCATCTCTTTCTTTCTCCTCTCCATCACATCTTCGAATTTTACCATTCTATTTCTCTTCCTCTAACCTATCTACCTCTTATATATCTCTTTCACCCCATTCTATCGTCTTATGTCTCTGCTCGATGAGAATAACTCACAAGCTGCAAGAATATAACGAGAAAATTCCCAACTAACAATGGAACTGACATTCACAAAAGAAAAGTATGTTTACTTTCATATACATAGTCACTATTATTATTATTATTATTATTATTATTATTATTATTATTATTATTATTCTTGATTGTTATAATTATTTTTTTATTGTTATAATTATCATTGTCTACTTTTATAATCTCTATTTTTTCTTTAACATCAATACTGCATAATACGTTATATGTCCTTAATGTTATGTAGAAAGTGTAACTCGTTCAATCTGAGTATGCCTGGTTAGGTGAAAGAGAGGACCTGAAGGCCCTAATCTTGCCAGGTAAAATAAATGCATAAATAAATAAATAAATAAATAAATAAAGGAAACCAAAGCAAAATTTTGCGAAGGAATTAAAGCTCAGGGAGAAGTTTATCGATGATAGCGTAATTCGGTCAGAGACAGCACAGGACTAGGAGGAGGATCTGAACGGAATGGACAGCGTTTTGGAAGATGAACATCTACAACGCGAAACGAGAATGATGGAATATATTAGAAATAAATGGGGTGATGCTGACGGAATTAGATTAGGAAACAAGACAAAGTAAATGAAGAGGTTTTTCTATTTGGGCAACAAAATGATTGATTGGTGGCCGAATCATAGAGGATATAAAATACATAGTGGCAACAGCAACGAAAGGATTTCTGAAGAAGAGATGTTTGTTAAGAATACCGAATATAGACTTAATTGTTAGTAAATCTTTTCTAAAGGTATTTCTCTGGAGTGTAGCATTATATAGAAGTGAAACGTGGACAATAAACAGTTTACACGAGAAGAGAATAGATTTTGAAATGTGGTGCTACAGAAGAACGGTGAACAAATTTTTGGCTCAACTTGACTAAGAGATGGGACTGGTCGAGAGGACTTGTTCTGCGATCAGATGCTAACCAATTTTGTATTTGAGGGAACTGCGGGGGAGGGGGATAAAAATTTAGAATTAAGCCAGCAGATTAATACTCATACCATACAGTGAGCAGGTTTAAAAGAATGCAGGTTTGCAGTATTTATTCTGAGACGAAGAGGTTTGCACAGGAAAGAGTAGTATGGAAAGAATCATCAAATCATTCGTCAGATTGAAGACATAAACACCCATCACTATAAAGGCAGGAACTGGTTTACGTTCGACGTTCGACCCGCCATCTGCCCACTAACTTCAACGATACACGTTTTTTCCCAGTGATGTTTTACGTCGACGCCCCGCTCTGTCTCCGCTCCGTTCCGTTTTGCTGAAGTTCTGCTTGCACGCTGCTACTGAAATGTCTTCCGTTCCGTGAGGTCCAGTAAGAACCGACCTTTAATCTGCCTCCAAACAGGGGACGCCTGCCGCAGTCTGATGTGAGGGGTCGTCGAGAGCCAGCCGACTACCGGAATATGCCCTCCGCGACTGTATCCGAGAAGCCACTTAGCAGTCCATTCGCTAACTCGAAGCGCTGCCCAAAATGGCGCGTCTGTCATCGGGACAGGTTCTTCCAGGATCAGTCTGCATTGACTCGAAACTGCTATCAGGTTTCAAGGAGCCGTAAACTTGCAAATGAACCACTTTGCGATCTCGAATTTCTGTCGCTGCGTGGGAGCGCGTCTTGTACTGCCTTTCTTTTTTTAATGGCAGATGTTAAACCTGTACCTAATGTCTTGTGTGGTCCACAATGAGGACCTCCTAATCCTGTTCGAAACAATAGTAACATAAGTTTTTTTGTACTGAACCTGTAACAAATTGTGTAAAATGACAACGTAACAAATCGGCTACAGTTGCTATTTTTTGCTGTCTGTGTCGTCCGCCCCTGGTAGCTGAGTGGTCAGCGCGACAGAATGTCAATCCCAAGGGCCCGGGTTCGATTCCCGCCTGGGTCGGAGATTTTGTCCGGTCAGGCACTGGCTGTTGTCCTAATCATCATCATTTCATCCCCATCGACGCACAAGTCGCCGAAGTGGCATCAAATCAAAAGACTTGCACCAGGCGCCATTATTATTATATGTGTTCTTCAGTTAACAGTTTCAGATCCAGGTCTTTGTCAATCGGTACATGTGTAAAATTATTCTGAAAGAAACACACAGTCGTACCACCCGCGTGTTATAAGAGGACAGCAAGCATGCTTGATTTGTTTGGTTGCTGCCTACCGAGTGTTGCCTAGTTTTCTGTGCAATAAATTATTTGCTTTATTTTTTGTGTTGTATTTGTATCTTCCTGCGTGCTATTATGTTAATTTTGTACACCTAAAAATCATTTAAGTGGGAAAGGATTGTTTTTTCCTTATTATTTCGATACGGTGCAATTATTCAGCAGTGTCATAAGATAAACCACTACGAACTTTACAAACGTCAGGGATGTACAATAAATAATACCAGACAGTTTCTGGATTTCACGCTAGATGACAGGTTACACGATGGAAAAATACTATATAGAGATCACACCGTGCTTTTTTTTAAAAAACATGTCTTCAGTATTTCATTACATTTCTTCGCGTGAACCCACAGGAATAAATGTTGAGACAGACAGCAGGATTTAAACAGCAGCTATTTAACATTCATTTCACATACCTGAACTGCGGAATACGAGATGGAATACTTATTACAGGAACATGTATTTCATCTGACATTATTTTACCTCTGGGCTGTGCGTGAACTAGCGTTTGTTGAGGGAGAGGACATACTGTTTGAAAATAAAATTGAGCCTGGGGAAATACTAGTGCACTGTGGTATGCTAGTTAATCGTAGGAACAAAGCTGTTGCTTGCAGATAATGTTTCTCGTTGACTAATGTATTCAGCCGTAAACGCTGCAGTAAATCTTAAGTCTTTAAACAGACGTTTCATCAGCTGTGTGAGAAGGCTCTATTACTTTTTGAGAGGAATATCCTGACAATCAGCTGTATGGAACAACGTAGATCTGGTTACTTTATTGGTTACCACTTTTTAATGTAATCTGTATTACGAACTTTCCAAGTTCCTGAGACATTATAGCATTACGACACCAGTGTTTCTTTTCAACACTTTTAACTTGTACAGGTAAATTCAGTTATTTATTTCAGACAGTTAATCGTCAGGCGCTTGAAAAGTTTTCAACGAATGATTTGCCAATGCTTTCTCGCTGACAGATTTTGTTTACTTATGTTACAAACTAGTTGCACTCGATTCAGGTGGCAGTGGCGAGGAAGTAATAACAGGACACAAAACCTGTGACCAGAAGATTCCAAACAGGTTCACGTCGAAAGCATGCCGATCTGTTATCCATTCATTTCTAACCCAATGGTGTGCTGTTTCTACACATCTGAAATCATCTTATTCCATTCACATGGTCCGGGTGCAATCGATGTTGATGTAGCATTCTCAACACCGACGTTTTTGAGGTTCCAGATTCTCGCGCAGTTTGTCTGCTACTGATGTGCGGAATAGCCGCGACAGCAGCTAGAACACCTACTTGGGCATCATCATTTGTTGCAGGTCGTGGTTGACGTTTCACATGTGGCTGAGCACTTCCTGTTTCCTTAAATAACGTAACTATCAGGCGAAAGGTCCGGACACTTGCCTGATGTCGTCCAGGATACCTAGCAGCATACATAGGACACTTGGGTATTTTGATCACAATAGCCATACATCAACACGATATCGACCTTTTCCGCAGTTGGTAAACGGTCCATTTTAACACGGGTAATGTATCACGAAGCAAATACCGTCCGCACTGGCGGAATGTTACGTGATACCACGTACTTATACATTTGTGACTATTACAGCGCCATCTATCAGAAAGCGAAAAAAGTGGTCTAACTACAACATTCATTTTTCTTTACGTACTACACGAATATGTAATAAAAAATGGGGGTTCCTATTTTTAAAAAAACGCAATTGATATCCGTTAGTGCTATGGTAGCGCAATCTAGCGGACCACCCATGGCGCCATCAGGTTTCCCCCTTCAAGCAAGACCAGTTTCGTTCTTTGTAGTTTTTTCGTTTGATGCTTATTTCGTGAGATATTTGGCCCGGTCACTATCAATGGACCACCCTATATAAGCATCTACATGTAGGCAAGGGGGTAGTGTGGCGTTCGAAAGGAAACTTTCTGATCACTTCTCATATTACAGTGTAAGTTCCTTTCGGAAAGCATGGTTGAGATCCTCATTTTCTTGAACCGTGGGTTACACGGCGTTTTCAGGTACAACAGTGCACAAGTACGGGAATTTCGGTACGTGTTTTTTCTACAGCTCTAAACATGAGCTGTTTGTTAAAGAATAGTGAAGCCTTTCTGTTTGTATTCTGGACACGAGTTTTCTGCTCTAGGATCATATCACCATTTGCGATTGACGTGGAGATGTCTCCTTTCTAGCTTATTCTACCGTCAGTACCTGAACCAATATCTTTTTGCTGAAGCCTCTTTTCACTGTTCGCCTGTGCTGCAAATAAGTGCAGCGAATAGAAGAATTTAATAGAACGCAGTTGAAAATTGCCTCGTGACAAACAAGCTTGACCAACTTTGCATAATTTTGTACTCCACATTCTTGATGCTGACGAGTTACAGTTCGTAAAGAAGATATGCAAACTTTGTAAACAAATACACTTCATAATAAATATGCCTCAGGATTTTATTTTATATTTTTTTCGCAATTTTCGGTAAATATCTGAAATTTTTCTTTTGAAATTGTAGTAGAACATAATTTCACTTTCACTGTGTGAAGGAGTCTTACTACTTTTTTTCAGCTTTCATCACGTCCAGTCTCTCTCTTTGACTGTGTGAATTAAGTATATGTGGCCGAAAGAAGCAGTCCGGTGTGAATGGAATAACAGTCTGTAACTTCGTTGATGTAGCCAACACGGTAATGAAATTTGACTCAGTAACGAGCTTGTACCGAGGTATAGTATCAGATGATGGCTTTCTAGCCTACATTGTTCTTAGACACAATGCCTTACCGTGAGTGGTCTCAAGATGGTTGTGCAGTAGTGGAAACAATTTATAACTTGTAACGTAATATATTGTTTGCGATCAAGATATTTAAGTGATGTAAAGTTTCTTTCGTCATTTATAAAAATACATAAGATAATTTTCTCCGTCATCTGATAATGTCAGGTCTTACTGACTAAATTTCTGGCGTTTCAGATCGAGATGAAGTGGAACGAGCGCTTAAGATCTCTTGCAGAGAAGGAAAATGGTCGACTTCGGTATATTGGAACACTTGTGCGACCAATTCTTAAGTACTGCTCGATTGTTTGGGATCCTCACCAGGTCGAATTAAAGCAAGACATCGAAGTACTTCAGAGGCCTGCTGTCATATTCATCATCGGTAGGGTTGATTAACACGCGAATTTTACGGGGATGCTCCGTGTACTTCAACGGAAATCCCTGGAGGGCAAAAGCCGTTCCTTTCACGAAACACTATTGAGAAAATTTAGAGAACCGGCATTATGTTATATACTATATAACGAATGCGCTTTCAGCGACGTACCATCTCGTTTAAGGACCACGAAGGCAACACAAGGGAAATCAGAGTTTGCACTGAAGAAGAAATAGGAGGATTAGGGTTTAATGCTCCGTCGACGTCGAGGTCATTAGAGACGGAACACAAGCTCGGATTACTTCAAGGATGAGGAAGGAAATCGGCCGTGTCCTTTCAGAGGAACCATCCCGGAATTTTCCTGGAGTTACTTAGGAAAATCACGGAAAACCCAATTCAGAATGACCGGACACTGGATTAAACCGCCATCGTCCCAAATGTGAGTCCAGGTTGGTACTGCAGCATATAGATAGACGTTTTCTCTCCCTCCATTTGAGAGTGGAACAGGAAAGGCGATGAATATATACTACAGTAGTGGTACAGGATAGCGTCCTACATGCTCCTTATAGTGGCTTGCAGTGTGTGTATGTAGAGGTATGCAAGGTGCGTTCCGTAAGTAATGTGACCAAATTCATAAAAGATCATTTATTGAATATATTCGTACAAATAATCAAGAATTTTCAAAGTAGCTCCCTCTTGCAACGATACACTTTTGGAGGCGGTGTTTACATCCCTGGAAGGCATCCTGGAATGCCTTTTCTAGAATGTCCTTTAGAGCCGATGTTACATGCTCCTGGATGCTTTCAATCGTGTTCCAATATTTTCCTTTCATGACTCCTTTTAACCAAGGAAACAAAAAAAAAAAAAAAAAAAAAAAAAGCGGGAGCCAGGTCAGGACTGTAGGGAGGCTGGGGAACCAATGGGGTCTTGGTCCTGGCCAGGAAGTCGTTGAAAATGAAGGCGCTGTGACTCGGTGCATTGTCTTGGTGAACTTCCCACGTGTCCTTCATGTCGCTTCGGCAGTGCGAGACCCTCCTTTTCAGTCTTTTGGGCACCTCCAGGTAGAAAGCTGAGTTCACTGTAGTCCTGTTAGGTACGAATTCATAGTGGACAATGCCTCTGACGTCAAAGAAGACAATGAGCATGGCTTTGATTCTGGACTTGCTCACGCGTGCCTTCTTGAGACGGTGCGACGATGGGGTGTGCCACTCTGAATCTGCCATTTTGTCTCAGGCTCGTACTCAAAAATCCACGCCTCATTACCAGTGATAACTGAGTTTAAAAAATGAAGATCATTTTCAAACATTTCCAACATTTCTCTGCACCGAAGCACTCGCATGTGCTTGTGTTCGTCGGTCAACACTTTTGGGACGAGTTTGGCCCACAACTTTCTCATGTTCAAATCTTCGGTCACAATGCGGAAAACGGTTGTCTTTGACATGTTTAGAGTTTGTGCTATTAATTGTTGGCTCAGCCGTCTGTCAGAGAACAAACAATCACGCACACACGTCACATTTTCGTCGATTCGTGCGGTTGATGGCCGTCCACAGCGAGGTTCGTCGGTGATCTCCTCTCGGCCCTCCATGAAGGACTTGTGCCATCGGAAAACTTGTGGTTTGGACAAGCAATCATTCCCAAAGGCATGCTGAAGCAATGGAAACGTTTCGGTGGCGGACTTCCCAAGTTTAACGCAAAATTTGATAGCATGCCGTTGCTCTACAGAATGATCCATGGTGCTGTGTTACATAAACTCAAAACGGGGTTGACGGAAACGCAAGTCCTGACTCTTTGGCAGCTCGCAGCCGAATAAGACAAAGAGCGTTTTGAAGCTAATTCCACCCTCCACTTAGCCCAGCCGGTTACAACACGCTGTGGTGAACCAGTGTACCCTTGCGTCAGAAAAAAATGGTCCCATTACTTATGGAACGCACTCAGTATGTAAGTCCGATTTCATAAATGTTGCTTCTGGTTGGCCATGTAAAGACCAGAATACCGATTTTCGAAATATGGTTCCATCTGCCGGATTTCCTTTATCACAAAGCGTTTTCAGTCCCTTGTTAACGTACTACTATTCCGAAACAAACTTAGGCTGTCGCTTCTTACTGCTTTTGAAAATATTGATTAATCTGCACGGAATGCCGTTTTGTGCAGGGACAAAGAAGTAAGAATGCTGGACTGGCCAAGATGTTATGCACCTCCTATACTTCACTGAAGAGAAACGTCCCTCTTGGTGACTACGTATGTCGAAAACCGGAGCAGCTGATTTGTAGAGGCCTTTGATGGTGACAACTGACGATCGGAAAACCGATGTTTGACCACGTTGACGAAATCGATTCAGGCCTTAACATATGAACTAAAATATCTTTCTTCCACACTCGATTCTCGTCTTTGCCTCTGATCTGTGAACACGCTCAACAGTCTCCCCCATTCCAGACATGCAATTTCGTGCATGTACACGAGGTTCTTTATGTTGAAGCCTTGTTTTACTACGTCCTACTGTGATAAGACTAAGTTTCTCGTACACATTCAAATTTGTCTTTGCGTTGCCAGTGTGTTATGTCTAGGTAGAACACAAGGAATTTCCTTGTTTGTAGGCAGAGTGAAACAAAATGACTAAAGATCTTCAAAACTGAGTTCTACAGCTAATAAAAGAACAGTGATATTGTGCTTATGACTGAAATAGCTGCTTCCACTGTTGTCTGGGTACTCCAGAACCACATATTCATCGTCCAACGGCCCCCAAAAAGGTGTGAAATTTCATCTCACTTCTTAATCTCTCACGACATCAAATCACCGTTCTCTAGAGTTTGGAGGTTGAAGGTGTATACACAGTGCGTCCCAGTTCCATTGGTACTGTGACTATGAAAAGTAAGAGTCACGGACTGTGCGCACAGAATCACTGTATTTAATCAAAACATTCTCTCCTTGAATCAATATATAGCTGAAATCGCTTTAAAAGTGTTTTGTGGGAGCCCTGTAGTCCTTTTGGGAACTGTATTTAGTACTGCAGTAAAATTTTCTTGGCTGTCCTTAACCACGTTGTAACAGTGTCGTTTCATTGCCAACTTCAATTTAGAGAACAAGCAGAAGTCGACTGCGGCCATATACGGCGTATACGGCAGCTGATCCAGGACTGTGTTCCGCTTGCTAGACAAAGCTCGCGTACGATCTTCGTTTTGTGGGCTGGAGCGTTATCGTCGAGGACCGACAGGGAACCTTCCTCTCGGTATCGGAGTGGAATTCGACGAATTCACTGCCTGATGTGCCTAACTTAACACGAAACTTGATGTTGCCTCGCTGCACCACTGCTTTGCAAAGACTGTCAGACAAATACTGTTACATTCGTGGCCAGAACACCTGCTGCTTTCACATTTGTTGAAACGTCAAGGATCGTAATGTCGCAACTTACCAAGAGACAGCATTGCAGTTTGGAATTTAACGCAAGCAGTCCTGACGTAACTGGAACACAATATATACAGAATGAACAGTAATAAAACCGACAAACTGCAGGGACGGATTCAAAATGGTTCAAATGGCTCTAAGCACTATGGGACTTAACATCTATGGTCATCAGTCCCCTAGAACGTAGAACTACTTAAACCTATCTAACATAAGGACATCACACACATCCATGCCCGAGGCAGGATTCGAATCTGCGACCGTAGAGGTCGCGCGGTTCCGGACTGTAGGGCCTAGAACCACTCGACCACAGCGCCCAGCCAGGGACGGATTCCTGACTGGAAACGGAAGATAAAAGGTCCTATGAACATGTATCCGGAACGCATCGTTGCCACTGTAGATGGGCGCTGACGAATGAAATTTCCTCTAATCACGTGGTGTTTATTGAGTGTTGCAGGCTGTGTGACTGACGCAGCGTACTGTAAGCAGCAGAATGAACCGGTGTTCATTTCGGGAACAAACCTAGATGGTGTTTGTGTACGGCCAAGCAGATGGAAACGGTCGAGAGCCAGCACAGATACCTACCACATCACACAACATTCTCGGCTCTTTATTGGAGTTTGTGTGATCGTAGTGGAACGTACCAGGAGGCGGCGGATTGTGAGTACACCAGTTTTGGTGGACTGGTGCTGCAGGATATTGAGATGAGTCCTAGTACGTACAAGTCCCAGGCATGTGGTCCACCAACATGTCGTAAGCCAAAGTACGATTATATGTCTCCTGCATGACAGGTATGTGTGAACGCGTGCATCCCATGGAGGCCACTTTGAACATCTGTTGTGACGTGGATGCGATGCAGCTCTGTACTGGGTTCCGGGATAATTTCTTGTCGTTGCACTTACACCATCCTTTTGCGGACACATTTTCATGGGACCTTTTTGCTTCCATTTCCATTCAGGAGTACGTCCCTGCATTTTCACGGCTTCATTAATGTTCGCACCATATATATACACTCACATAAAAAAAAGTTATGCATCACCTCAGTTCCAAGTGGTCCGGAACCTGTAGAGAAAATTGGAATAGAGCTGAACATAAACATCATTTCCGCCTTGTTTAATGCTCATGAAAATCATACATAGCATGTTGTACCACCATACAGCAAGGCCTTCAGAGGTGGTGGTCCAGATTGCTGTACACACCGGTAGTTCTAATACCCAGTAGCACGTCCACTTGCACTAATGCAAGCCTGTATTCGTCATGGTATACTATCCACTGGTTCATCAAGGCATTGTTGGTTCAGATTGTCCCACTCCTCAACGGTGATTCGGCGTAGTCCCTCAGAGTGGTTGGTGGGTCATGTCGTCCATAAACAGCCCTTTTCAATCTACCCCAGGCATGTTCGATAGAGCTCATGTCTGGAGAACATGCTGATCACTGTAGTCGAGCGATATTGTTATCCTGAAGGAAGTCATTCATAAGATGTGCACGATGGGTGCGCGAAGTGTCGTCCATGAAGACGAACGTCTCGCCAATATGCTGCTGATATGGTTGCACTACCGGTCGAAGGATGGCAGTCACGTATCGTACAGCCGTTACGGCGCCTTCCATGACCACCAGCCTCGTACGTCGGCCTCACATAATGCCACACCAAAACAGCAGGGAACCTCCATCTTGATGCACTCGCTGGACAGTGTGTCTAAGGCGTTAAGCCTGACTTGGTTGCCTCAGAATACGTCTTCGACGATTGTCTGATTGAAGGCTTATGCGTCACTCATCGGCGAAGAGAACATGATGCCAGTCCTGAACGGTATACTCGGCATGTTGTTGGGACCATATGTATCGCGCTGCATGGTGTCGTGCTTGCAAAGATGGACCTCGCCATGGACGTCGTGTGTGAAGTTGCGCATCATGGAGCCTATTGCGCACAATTTGAGTCGTAACACGACATCCCATGTCTGCACGAAAAGCATTATTCAACATGGTGACGTTGCTGTCAGGGTTCCTCCGAGCCATAATCCGTAGGTAGCTATCCACTGCAGTAGTAACCTTTGGGCAGCCTGAACGCGGCATTTAATCGACAGTTCCTGTCTCTGTATCTCGTCCGAACGACATCGCTTTGATTCACCCCGAGACGCCTGGACAGTTCATTTGTTGAGAGCCCTTCCTGGCACAAAGTAACTGTGCGGACGCGATCGAACCACGGTATTGGCCGTCTAGGCATGGTTGAACTACAAACAACACGAGCACCTCCTTCCTGGTAGAATGACTAGAACTGATTGGTTGCCGGACCCCGTCCGTCTAATAGGCGCTGCTCATGCATGGTTGTGTACATCTTTGGGCGGGTTTAGTGACATCTGTGAACAGTCAAAGGGACTGTGTCCGTGATACAATATGCATAGTCAACGTCTATCTTCAGGAGTTCTGGGAACCTGGGTGATGCAAAACTTTTTTTGATGTGTGTATTTTAAAGCCTGACCGCATAAAAATGTTACTTATTTCCGTGACTCTTACCATTACATGCGGAAAGATTTCAATAATACGGTACAGATAGATATTCTCGTCACGATTTGAAAAGGCTGTGAGATTGGCTCCCATGACAAGGAATACCAAGATTCCATTTATAAATGGCATAGATGCAGACAAAACTTAAGATCATTACCTGCTTTTGCCAATAACGTCATTGACGTATGATTTTGGTGTATTTGAATATAAATGAAATGTAGCCTTTTGTCTCGCTATGAGGATTCAAAGAAATTAAAAGGGGACGCATTCTCGAGCGTATGCTCGGAAACTCAGCACTGTTATTAAGTATGCTTTTCAAAGTACACAAAAGGAAATATTAATTTTTTGTAAGGTATACTTCCCATGTATCGACGAAAAATAATTTTTGTAAGTGTAATTTCCACTGGCTTTTAAAAAACATTATTTTGTGGTATGTAAACTTACCACGGCCCCTGAAAGACACATTCCATGACAATTAAAACCCATGTTTCACAACAAGCAGAAACTACAGCTGGTGCAGCGGGCTACCTTTAGATGCTAGGTGGGTACAGAAGCGGTGGAAGCAGTAAAGAAACACAGTTGACGGTAAATATTTGTAGTAGAGTACAAAATGACGCAGTAAATGGTAGGATTACCGGTGATGTTGGTAACACTATTAGGGAAAGAAACATAAATTAATGTGTGAGAGAGAAACTGGGAATCGACGGTTGCTCTCTGTTTCCACGTGATTAGAACGACACATCCTTCAGTTTTAGTCCATTGTGTACTTTATATTATTACAGAATATAAATGCATTTTGTAATTAATAAAAATTAGTTGATCGCGTAACTTCTGCGCTTTTATGTAACGAAACGAATGACATTTGATACGAGGTCAGATTACATGCACAAACAAAAAAATCTATATAATTATTTTTGTTATTTTGTCTTGATAGAACGTTCTTCATCACAATCAAGGGTAAGGGTCTCCTGTAATTATTGATAAATACGAAATTTTTTTATGAATGACGGAACCATGATTTATGATGTATGAGAAATTTCTGTTTTGCGTCTTTTTTAATTTTACCTTTTTTTGATGAACTTACGTTTTTTAGGGGCATATGAGAAAACTGTATTGCTTTTTAAAAAATAATTACTACAATGTTCCTCTGTCTCATGTTACATAATAACAATTTTCTAACAAAACCTAAATTAAACATTGACAATTTCAATTTTGCTTTAAATTTGTTTATTTTTAAGTAACAGACAGAAGGATAACTATATAGAACAAAAATGTTCTCTATGTTATGCGGCCCTTTATATATTCTCACTGAGTTCCTAGACTGTTCGGCACTTCCGGTTTCTAGGGGAATCTACGAAGACACTAATCACATATGTAAACAAAGCGATCATATGAGGTAACGCCCAATAGATATGCAACACACTTAACCTACTGGTACTGCGGGTATGACTTTAACTTACCAAGGCTGCCAGGAAACGCACCGTATTACACTACTGGACGTTAAAATTGCTACACCACGAAGATGACGTGCTACAGATACGAAATTTAACCGACAGGAAGGACGTGCTGTGATATGCAAATGATTAGCTTTTCATAGATAAGCTTACAACGTGCTGACATGAGGAAAGTTTCCAACCGATTTCTCACACACAAACAGCAGTTAACCGACTTTGCCAGGTGAAACGTTCTCGTGATGCCTTGTGTAAGGAGGAGAAATGCGTACCATAACGATTCCGACTTTGATAAAGGTGGGATTGTAACCTATCGCGATTGCGGTTTATCGTATCGCGAAATTGCTGTTCGCGTAGGTCGAGATCCAATGGCTGTCAGCAGAATTTGGAATCGGTGAGTTCAGGAGGAACGCAGTGCTGGATCCCATCGGCCTCGTGTCACTAGCAGTCCAAATGGCAGGCACCTTTCCTTCATGGCTGTAACGGATCGTGCAGCCACGTCTCGATCCCTGAGTCAACAGATGGGGACGTTTGTTAGACAACAATCATCTACACGAACAGTTCGACGACGTTTGCAGCAGCATGGACTATCAGCTCGGAGACCACGGCTGCGGTTACCCTTGACGCTGCTTCACAGACAGGAGCGCCTGCGATGGTGTACGCGATGACGAACCTGGGTGCACGAATGGCAAAACGTCATTTTTTCGGATGAATCCAGGTTCTGTTAACAGCACCATGATGGTCGCATCCGTGTTTGGTGACATTGGGGTGAACATACATTGGAAGCGTATATTCGTCATCACCATACTGACGTATCACACGGCGTGATGGTATGGGGTGTCATTGGTTACAGGTCTCGGTCACCTCTTGTTCGCGTTGACGGTACTTTGAACAGTGGACGTTACATTTCAGACGTGTTACGACCCGTGGTTTTACCCTTCATTCGATCCCTGCGAAACCCTACGTTTCAGCAGGATAATGCACGGCGTCGTGTTGCAGGTCATGTACAAGCCTTTCTGTATACAGAAATGTTCGACTGCTGCCCTGGCCAGCACATTCTTCAGATCTCTCGCCAATTGAAAACGTCTGGTCAATGGTGGCCGTGCAACTGGCTCGTCACAATACGCCAGTCACTACACTTGATGAACTGTGGTATCGTGTTGAAGCTGCATGGACAGCTGTACCTGTACACGCCATCTGTTTGACTAATTGCCCAGGCTCATCAAGGTCGTTAGTACGGCCAGAGGTGATTGTTCTGTGTACTTAATTCTCAGGATCTATGCACGCAAATTGTGTAAAAATGTAATAACATGTCAGTTCTAGTATAATGTATTTGTCCAATGAATACCCGTTTATGATCTGCATTTCTTCTTGGTGTTCCAATATTAATGGCCAGTAGTGAATATGCTTGATTACGATAGTCTACCGTAGTTTTACAGTTCTAGAAGTGGTTCCAACAGTTTGATTTTTTCGTAAAAAGTATAGTCCCTTGTAACTTCAGGTTCAGGTTTCAAGCTGCACAGCACACAGTACACGGGATTTCAAGCGCCGACCCGTAATCGGTAATGACCATTGGTGGTCAGACGAGACTCAGTACAAGAAAAGCTAGGCACGCTGCGCTCGTCACGAGTTGACAGTCGACACGAAAAGCCGATAGCAGACTGGCACGAGGTTAGGCTGGCCCTCCTCGCTCCGCCACTCTGTGCCTCCGCAGCGCATCGACAGACGGGGTTACGGTTTCCACTTCCCCTGTCGCATCTAGCAGCGGACAGCAGTAAGCAGTGAGTGTTCCGCCCGCCTGGTGACGTGTCGTGTCGCGTCGCGCCGCGTCGTCGCCCCTGATTGGATTTCCGGCGGGCATTAAGCGCAGAGAGTGAGGCGGCAGGCTTCCTGCGTCACAGTCGCCTCGCTCAATCTGTCGCCCACAGATGGAGAAACCAGGGCGCCCAAGCGACGCGGTTGTCTCTTTAGCTCAGCATACGTGGGAGTAAGCAAGGGCGTGACTGCACTGGGAGATAGGAGGTATGATATTGCGGGAAGAAGTTAGCAGAGTAACATGGAGAGCTGCATCAAGTCAGTGTTCGGACTGAAGACTACAACGACAACGAAATGAGCATTCCACTGTCAAGTGCAGAGAAGACAGCGAAGAAAGGGAAAGAGTACACTGAAGTCCTCTGCAAGGGGGTGGACTTATCTCACGGCGTGATTCAGGAAGAAATGGGAGTCGACGGTTGCGAATGGTACAAGGAAGATTTGAAGAGAAATAGACACATTTTCACCACATTTCTTAATAACTTACTCTGTTAGAAAACGACTTTCTTACAGATTATGTAGAAGTACACTGAACATCCTCAATCAACATAGAAATTAAAACTGAGTGCAAAAGAGTGTAATTGAATTATAGAATACAGGGTGGCCAGAAAAAGGCTGTAAAGCTTGTAAGGGTGTTGCAGGGTCTGTTGTGCTGAGAAATAACTGTTAAGAAAAAAAATCTATACATTGCACCGGTTTAGAGTTGATTAGCATTAAAGTGAGGTCGTTGCGCGCACAAATTGAAGGGGCCCTCCAGAGACAGTGTTGCCAAAAGTGTTCTTCGCTCGTTTTCCTAAAACCGAACAAGAGACCAATACAAAAATTGGACATGGGGCAGTGGTTGTAGACATATTTTATTGATTCTATTGATGGAAAAGATTTTTTGGAGGAATTTTTCATGGTAAGCAATGCATGTGCAAGAATGAAATGTTTATTTCTCAGAACTATTAATTGAAGAAAAGCCTGCCGGTGTAGCCGAGCGGTTCTAGGCTCTTCAATCTGGAACAGCGCGACCGCTACGGTCGCAGGTTCGAACCCTGCCTCGGGCATGGATGTGTGTGATGTCCATAGGTTAGTTAGGTTTAAGTAGTTCTAAGTTCTAGGGGACTGATGACCTCAGATGATAAGTCCCATAGTCCTCAGAGCCATTTCAATAGAAGGAAATCTTTGTCCCTCATAACTAATAACATTCATGATTAGTGTTAATTTCATCTTTTTTTTCATTATGTCAGAAACAACACAATTGGTTGGAATATCTGTAATTTTTGTACTGAGAGAATTTCGTAATTGTTAGAGTATTTTTATGTTGTACAGTCGTTTTGACAGTAACTGGAATTAATTTGTCAAGAATGAATCTATTTAAAGTAATACCCTCCTCTATCTTTCTTAGTGAACTTTTGTATATTTCGTCGTGTTTGCATTGGACCTTACGTGATACGAAGTCAGAGATTGTTTCTGACAAGGAAAAATCGATTTTTTCTGTGAGTAGTTTTTTTTCTGTAAGTGATGCGTCTGCTGATTCTTATTTGCTTTCGAGGCGGCAGAAAACATCACGCTGAGCATGACTTAAGTCGCTTTTATTTCATGGCAGATCTGACTTCGCATTCGTATGAGGAAACAGTTGGTAGTCAGAATTGTTAGGTCTTGCGCAAAGCAAGCAGATTATTTTGCATTGAACAGTGTAGGTAATCTCATACAGTTATTTTTGTTGTCAGTGGAGCGGTGTTTTATTTCTGTTGACATTTCTAGTCAGAAATTGCCATTCATGCTGCTCAATTTTCGTAATGTATTTCAGTATTGAGTTTCAGTTAAATAGTTTTTATTGAGAGCACAGCTATTTACTTTTGGCATTTAATTATATTAGTTCTATTATTTTAAATTCATTATTTCAATTAGTTTAAAGTTTTGTTTCGCGACACAGTTCACATGCGTCAACAAACAGTCAGTATTGCTCAGCAATTAAATACGACATCTAAAGCGCACGTTACACGGGGAAAAAGTTATATTCAGTATTTTCATTTATATACTCGTGCTCATAAATTAAGGATAATGTTTATACACGATGAAACAATGCTCTGATGGGCGGTTTGCGGGTTTAAATCATCTCGGGATATGACAATGCGGTACATTTGACCTGCGGTCGTCGCACGGTGGCACTGGCAGCAGTCCACATACGCAGAGGTGTGTTGGTGCAAGTCAGTGTGCGGTGCAGCGAGTAAGTGTGCAGACGTTTTCAGACGTGCTAAAGGTGACTGTGTGTTGAAAATGGCTCAAAGAACACATATTGATGACGTAATGAGGGGTAGAATACTAGGGCGACTGGAGGCTGGTCAAACACAGCAGGTCGTAGCACGGTCCCTCCGTGTGCCACGAAGTGTGATCTCAAGATTATGACAACGATTCCAGCAATCAGGAAACGTGTCCAGGCGCTGAAGTACGGGACGTCCACAGTGTACAACACCACAAGAAGACCGATATCTCACCATCAGTGCCCGAAGACGGCCACGGAGTACTGCAGGTAGCCTTGCTCAGGACATTACCGCAAGCACTGGAACAGTTGTCTCCAGACACACAGTCTAAAGATTACTGAACAGGCATGGTTTATTCGCCCACAGAACTGCAAGGTGCATTCCAGTGACCCCTGGTCACAGGAGAGCCCGTAAAGCCTGATGTCAAGAAAAGTACTTGGTCATTGGAACAGTGGTCCCAGGTTATGTTCACGGACGAGTCCACATGCAGTCTGAACAGTGGCTTTTGATCTAGCGTGAACCAGGAACCAGATACCAACCCCTTAATGTCGCTGAAAGAGACCTGTATGAAGGTCGTGGTTTGATGGTGTGGTGTGGCATTATGATTGGTGCACGTACACCTGCGCATGTCTTTGACAGAGGAACTGTAACAGGTCAGGCGTATCGGGACGTCATTTTTCACCAGTATGTCCGCCTTTTCAGGGGTGCAGTGGGTCCCATCTTCCTCCTGATGGATGATAACGAGCGGCCCCACCGAGCTGCCATCGCGGAGGAGCACCTTGAAACAGAAGATATCAGGCGAATGGAGTGGCCCGCCTGTTCTCCAGACCTAAAGCCTACCGAGCACGTCTGGGATGTTCGCGGTCGACGTATCGCTGCACGTCTTCAAACTCCGACGACACTTCAGGAGCTCCGACAGGCACTGGTGCAAGAATGGGAGGCTATACCCCAGCAGCTGCTCGACCACCTAATCCAGAGTATGCCAACCCGTTGTGCGGCCTGTGTACGTGTGCACGGTGATCATATCTCATATTGATGTCGGGGTACATGCGCAGGAAACAGTGGCGTTTTGTAGCACATGTGTTTCGGGACGGTTTTGTCAACTTATCACCAATACCGTGGACTTACAGATCTGTGTCGTATGTGTTCACTATGTGCCTATGCAATTAGCGCCAGTTTCGTGTAGTGCCACGTTGTGTGGCACCACAGTCTGTAGTTATCCTTAATTTATGAGTATTAGTGTAGATAAATTTTTATAGAAAGCTGTAGGATGAAAGTGAAATAATCGTGCGGCATCGATGGCCGGTAGGCCCCATCCGGGGAAGTTCGGCCTCCGGTTTGCAAGGCTTAATTCAGGTCACGCCGCAGTGGGCGACTTGCGCCTCGGTGATGATGGGATGATAATGAAGACGACAACAACACAACACGCAGTCCATGAGCGGAGAAAATCTCCAACCCGGCCTGGAACCGAACACGGGGCCGCTGCTTGGTAGGCAAAGAAATTACCACTCAGCTAACCAGGCGGACAGTCTGTAGGATATTGTCTACTAAGGGCTTGAAGTCCAGGTCTGGCAGAGAGTTTTAATTCTCAAGGATTAATTTGCGTAGATTCCTTACTTACAGCTGTGTGTTAAAAACCTAGCAAACTAGACTTTGATGGGATAGTATTTGTCTGTGATGCAGATTAATCCTAGAGGACACGGACTCGAACCCCGAGTCTTGCTTGCTCGTAGCGGACAACAGTCCTATAGACTGATCTAGATACAGCCTAGGACCCCCCCCCCTACCTACCAGTTGCATTTATGCTATTTCCAGACTTCGGACCGTTATAATCTGCTAAGAGGTTTCAAAGCAGTGGGCAGTCTGGTGCACAGTGAGGTTCGTTTTGGATCCAAATCTGAGATAACGTGCTTGACGAGTCAACCGCAACTGTCACTTCTGTTAGCGTCTAATGATGCCGGATCTTGCTCCTATAAACTTTTGTTCAGATGTTCAAATGGCTATAAGCACTATGGGACTTAACATCTGAGGTCATTACTCCCCTAGACTTAGAAGTAATTAAACCTAACTAACCTAAAGACATCACACACATCCATGCCCGAAGGAGGATTCGAACCTGCGACCGTAGCAGCAGCGCGGTTCCGGACTGAAGCGCCTAGAACAGGTTGGTCACAACGGCCGGAGATAAACTTTTGTCCGTGAGGGTAGACGAAAAGGGATGAACATATATAAAATGTAAACACACATTAACAGATGATCTAGGTCGCTCGCATTGAAAGCTGTGTGCGGTAATTTAATAGATAACTTTGTTTTTGGATGTTTTAGGACGCACTTGTAATGTTTGTATCGTCAGAGACAAGTCGGAGAGTAGCTGAGTCACCTTTGCTCTACCAAGGTGCGCGGGTGTTCAGTGTTCATCGCGAGGAGAGGAGACAGAGAGGTGTCGCGATAGTGAGCTCGTACAGGGAGGGCGCAGGACATGGTGATCTTGGGAATTATTTTATTGATCCGATGGAAGATATTATTATTACAAAAGTGATATTATCATTCCGCACTGAATGAGATGGATTTACTAAGATTGATACTACACTCCTGGAAATGGAAAAAAGAACACATTGACACCGGTGTGTCAGACCCACCATACTTGCTCCGGACACTGCGAGAGGGCTGTACAAGTAATGATCACACGCACGGCACAGCGGACACACCACGAACCGCGGTGTTGGCCGTCGAATGACGCTAGCTGCGCAGCATTTGTGCACCGCCGCCATCAGTGTCAGCCAGTTTGCCGTGGCATACGGAGCTCCATCGCAGTCTTTAACACTGGTAGCATGCCGCGACAGCGTGGACGTGAACCGTATGTGCAGTTGACGGTCTTTGAGCGAGGGGGTATAGTGAGCATGCGGGAGGCCGGGTGGACGTACCGCCGAATTGCTCAACACGTGGGGTGTGAGGTCTCCACAGTACATCGATGTTGTCGCCAGTGGTCGGCGGAAGGTGCACGTGCCCGTCGACCTGGGACCGGACCGCAGCGACGCACGGATGCACGCCAAGACCGTAGGATCCTACGCAGTGCCGTAGGGGACTGCACCGCCACTTCCCAGCAAATTAGGGACACTGTTGCTCCTGGGGTATCGGCGAGGACCATTCGCAACCGTCTCCATGAAGCTGGGCTGCGGTCCCGCACACCGTTACGCCGTCTTCGGCTCACGCCCCAACATCGTGCAGCCCGCCTCCAGTGGTGTCGCGACAGGCGTGAATGGAGGGACGAATGGAGACGTGTCGTCTTCAGCGATGAGAGTCGCTTCTGCCTTGGTGCCAATGATGGTCGTATGCGTATTTGGCTCTGTGCAGGTGAGCGCCACAATCAGGACTGCATACAACCGAGGCACACAGGGCCAACACCCGGCATCATGGTGTGGGGAGCTATCTCCTACACTGGCAGTACACCTCTGGTGATCGTCGAGGGGACACTGAATAGTGCACGGTAAATCCAAACCGTCATCGAACCCATCGTTGTACCATTCCTAGACCGGCAAGGGAACTTGCTGTTCCAACAGGACAATGCACGTCCGCATGTATCCCGTGGCACCCAACGTGCTCTAGAAGGTGTAAGTCAACTACCCTGTCCAGCAAGATCTCCGGATCTGTCCCCCATTGAGCATGTTTGGGACTGGATGAAGCGTCGTCTCACGCGGTCTGCACGTCCAGCACGAACGCTGGTCCAACTGAGGCGCCAGGTGGAAATGGCATGGCAAGCCATTCCACAGGACTACATCCAGAATCTCTACGATCGTCTCCATGGGAGAATAGCAGCCTGCACTGCTGCGAAAGGTGGATATACACTGTACTAGTGCCGACATTTGCATGGTCTGTTGCCTGTGTCTATGTGCCTGTGGTTCTGTCAGTGTGATCATGTGATGTATCTGTCCCCAGGAATGTGTCAATAAAGTTTCACCTTCCTGGGACAATGAATTCACGGTGTTCTTATTTCAATTTCCAGGAGTGTATTTTGAGAACAGTGAGATTTAAGGTAAGGAATGAACATATTTTTACTTTATTGCGGCAAATTTAATTGGATATTCTTGGTTCAACACAAATATCTAAATCAGAAATTTCTAGCTATTTTTTATAAAGTTTTGTAACAGTCAGTGTCAATGGATCTGAAAAGACGAGAAGAAATAGTTGTACTTCTGTCATAAGTTTTATTGAGAAGTATCTTTTTTTTTAACCTTTGGTGTTGACTAGTTTCGTACACCTATGTCCATTTTGAATTACATCCATAACGTATGTGTGACAATATAGGTGATAGCCATTGTACAATAACTGCACCTGCAGTGATGATCAAAGCGGCACTATGACCGACTCACCAACAGTAAATAGGCCTGAGCCGTACGTGGGTCGCGCTCGTGCCATCTCTCATTTTACATCCTGGTTTTTTCGTGTTGCCACCTCGTTATGTTAGTCTCAATTTTTGTTGTCACTGAGTTGCTGCTTTGTCTGCCCGTCAGCGGCAGCAGCAGCGCCTATTGATATAGCCTTCAAGTGTTATCTTTGCTGCACTGCTGTCTTCTGTCATGCAGTCAGTTGGAACGTGCCAGGCGTGCAGTTCGGACCTGCCCGTCGGTGAGTTGGGACGCGGCAATAGTTCAGTTGGGTTGGAGCAGCAGAGAGGCCCGCATGTCCATGTCTAGGCCAACCGTTGCCGCCACACACCACTTGAACCGGGGGGTCATCATGGATTGTGGGTCGATCATCCTACCGGACGAAGTGAAACGTCTCGCTGATCGCTTAAGGGTTGGCTGTGTGTGTGAATTGACTCCCGATTTCTCTTCGTGATTGCACAGCCACTGCTTAGTGTCTTTCAAGTCTTCATGCAAGTGTTTGTCAAACTGTCTGTGTAGTTGGTGTCATTTACACATTTACACTGACAACTTGTTTTAAATGTTCTCGGTGTACTGGCAGTGAGTCGGTCGGTTGGAGCGGATCAGCAAGCAAGTATCCACGCGGCAGTCGGCCGGGTCTGGCGGTCTCTATGCAGTGTTGGAGCGTGATGGGGAAGGGGGGTGGGAGGGAGGGATGGGGGGGGGGGAGAGGTTCGTGACTCACCGACCCAGGACATGGGACATGAACCCAGGACATGGGACATGAAAGTTGAGTGGTGATTTGACTATCGCAGCCATGTCTGTTCGCATTGTCCCCTTGGTTGGTGGTTCGCTGATGGCGGTATTCCTGGGAGCAACAGCGAGTGTTAAAGTTGGTGAAGATTTAGCTGCCGTGTGGTCGAATTAACTATATTTTGCGGTTTGAAATTCAAGTGCACCAGCGGAATTTTCTGCCTCGTGGCCGTCAGTGTTCCAGTTACCTGCCCTGGTCGCTGACGTAAATTCAGGCAGTGGTCTTTACTCACCTGTTGTTTCTGTCCAACGTGGTGTGTAGTTTTTGACAACTTAATGTAGTTTTCGTTGCGGGCGGCTATGTCTGCAACGTTTTGCCTTTGGAATTTTCGCATACTGATCAGTGGTTATCAAGTCGTCTTGTCGGTGGGTCCCTGACTGTCTCTTGGTTGTGTTGCCGGCGGATCGAATATAGTTGGGCTGATTTCTTGTCTCACCTAAGCGAACGTTAAGATTTCAAGGGCAGACCGAGCCCCCTGGAAACTTCTGAGCGCCGTTGCCTATACTGCCTTCTTATTAGCGTTTGTGGGTTTTTAATGGCTCATAGCCTATAGTTGGAATTTGTATGCTTGTAATTGTGTTTTTAAAAACAAAGGCCTTCAGCCGTTTTAAAAGTAAGTTTTTCTAAATTGGGCAAGTCGTTCGTTGTCTGAAGATAAAGCTTGGGCTTTCTGCCTGTGAAAATTTATTGTAGTTGTCTTGTTCTTAAAATGATGGGCTTTCAGCTGCTTTAAAAGTAAGGTTTCTTATTGGTCATAAAGCCTAGATCTTCTGCCTCTTGAAAGGTTATTGTAGTTACGTTGTTTTACTCGTAAATTTATGGGCCTTCAGCCGCTTTTAAAAACTTAATCTATCAGACTAGTCAAGTCTTACATCGCATGGCATTATATCCTATTTAAGGTTAAAGCCTAGAGCCTTCTGTCTCAATAATAATAATAATAGCAGTAGAATTCAATTCATGGGCCTTCAGCCGTTTTAGAATTAGAGACTTTTGCTGTCGATAGTCAAGCTTAGAAGTTGCGCTGTCATGTTTGGAAAACTAAATAAAGTTTGGAGTGTAAATGACATTCGCTCATTCTGGGCCCTCTTCCACGATTCCTACTACTTGTACTGTCTTGCGGGTTTAGCATGGCGTCTCAACGCCACCTATCGGCTGTATTGGCAAACTTACGATATTGATGGTTTCAAAATGGACACGGGTGTTAGAAACTAGTCACCAGTGAGGAATAACAAAAAAAGATACCTCTCATCGCAACTTACGGTAGAGCCAGAACCATTTGTTTCAATTATAAAACAAGTTGAGAAACTAGTTTTCTGCTGCAAGTTCGCAGAAAAGAATTTAGTTATCAGTATCAGGACTTCTGTGTTAGAACAAATTTTCATGCTGAGTTACATATTTGTATTTCTCCACTGTTGATCTTACGTAATTGTAATTCGTAATCAAATCTTTTCTTATTGCTTGTAAGTCTTCAATGGTGAAATTTTGTTAATGGAACAGAATCTAGATTTTTTTTAGTTTCTTGAGAAGAATTTTTGTCTAGAGAGTAACTCAGATTATCCTACGGCCTTATCCAGCTTACCTGACAAACGTCTTTTTTTTAAGAGAGATAAATTTTGTAAGAACCAGGTTTACCTTACATGTATTTAACAGCTCACATTGTACTAGTGCGATTCTCTGTAGTTAGTAGCAGCTGAGAAACTGAGATACGCCTTTCCTTCTTTTTCTACGAGAGCAGTTTCACGGCATTTTCCATTGCGATGCAGGTAAGCCAGATACAGGAAATATGGCTGTTTAGTTTTTTTTTTCAGCAGACAGTATTGCTTCAGGGAGGGCATATTTCGTTTACATTTTCGCAGTCAGATTTGCATCTCATTTCTGCAGATAGTTGGTCCGTAATTGTAAACGTGACGTTAGTTTATTCACATATTTCTCCTCTATGAATGGAGTTTTTTGTTATACATCAGCTTACATTCATAAAGAGACCGTTCAGAAACAGAAAATACGAAATTAACGCAAACAGCTACACATTCACACAATCTTCTTTATCTTTCTTATTTATTAAAAATAACTTTCAGCATTATGAACAGCGATACCACCAAAAAAACACGAGGGTGTTCTCAGGAGAGCTGCGCGTAACGCTGCAAAGTGAACTGCAAAGTGTAAGGTGGCTACAATGTGTGTCCTATCGCCAAACAGTGATTCTAGTGCTTTCTAGCATTTCTGTGAGTTATATGCGTTGTGTGACATCAAAACAGCTGACTACAGCCGCAACGACACTAACACTACGTGCCGCCGCGCAAAAAGAGGCGCGCGTGTGGATCATCAACGCAGCACTTTGCGTCGCCTGCTGATTCAGTGGCCTCTGACGTCAAGTGGCAGCGAGTGATTCATCGCGCGTGTGTGTCAACCCGGGCGCCGTCCGTCTTTCTGAGGAAGCTGGCGAAACCCGAGAGTGATAGCTCGCCGACACCTGCACTATCATGGACAAGCACGGCTTGGGAACGGACAAGGATAGAGCAATGAATCGACCGCGAATTTCTGCAAGGAGAATCACGGCGAAAGCTTACAGATTAACGTCTTACGGACGCCAGGTCCTAAGATACAACAACTGAGTTTACCGACCAGTCGACAATGAGGTCATCAAAGAAGAAAATCTACCGAGCGAGGTAGTTAGCACACTGGACTCTCATTTGGGAGGACGACGGTTCAAACCCTCGTCCGGCTATCCTGATTTAGGTTTTCCGTGATTTACCTAAATCACACCAGGAAAATGCCGGTATGGTTCCTTTGAAAAGGCACGGCCGACTTCGTTTCCCATCCTTCCCTAACCAGACGGGACCAATGACCTCGCAGTTTGGTCCCCTCCCTCCCCCCCCCCCCTCCAAATCAACCAACTAACCAACCAGAGAAGGAGATCTAGATATAATCGGGGAAGGATGAAGAAGAAAACGGATAGTGTCATTCTGGAAGAACCCATTCCCGCGTTCCCGTTCAGTTATTTGGGGCCGGCCGGTGTGGCCAAGCGGTTCTAGGCGCTTCAGTCTGGAACCGCGCGACCACTACTGTCGCAGGTTCGAATCCTGCCTTGGGCATGGATGTGTGTGATGTCCTTACGTTAGTTAGGTTTAATTAGTTCTAAGTTCTAGGCGACAGATAACCGCAGAAGTTAAGTCGCATAGTGCTCAGAGCCATTTGAACCAAGTTATCTGGGGAAACCACGAAAAATCGAAATCTCCTCACGAGTGCTATCCTCGGAATGGCGTCGCCGGGGGAGTGTCGTCCGGGACAAATTTCTACTCTGAGCCCCTGCCCCCCCCCCCCCCTCCTCCCCACCTAGCATCTACAGCGACATGGTCTCTTTAAAACCACACTGTAATTTCAAGACATCGTTGTTTGTTGTAAAACGCTTAGCAATTCCCAAAGATTTTTTTCTTTCGTGGCGGAATTTCAAAGTGTGGCCCACTCGTCGCTCGTAAAACATCAAGGCGATATCAGAGTTCTGCCTTTGTAGGGGTCAGAACTGCAGCATCGGTAGATGTGATGTACTTGTACAGACAAGCAAATGATTACAATTCCAGAAAAACGGATAATTTATTCATGAGAAAGAGCTTTACGAGTTAAACAAGTCACTTTTTTTTGAGGAACCTGTGGCACTGTCTCCAGTGGTCACAGTTTCCTTTCACAGTCGTAACACACCTGATGATGGAGGTTTTAACCTTTGAAACGCGTCGTGGAGATAATTAAACAGTGACTGGTAACAGTAAACTTGTCGTTTCATTTAATGTCGATAACAGTCACAGTAAAGCCTAACCTAAAATGTTCCCATTTAAAGCAAACAAGTGAATTACGCGATGGTCCGCCTTTGGCCCTTATGCAAGCAGTTTTTCTGTTTGCCACTGATAAAGCTGCTGGGTATCCTGCCAGGGGCAAATTCCGTCCAATTGGCGCGTAAGATCGTCAAAATCCCGAGCTGGTTGAAGGGCCCTGCCCATAATGCTCCAAACGTTCTCAACTGGGGAGAGATCTGGCTACCTTCTTGGATAAGTCCGGGATTGGCAAGCACGGAGAGAAGTAGTAGAAACGCTCGCTGTGTGCTGTCGGGCGTTGTCTTGCTGAAATGTAAGCCCAGGGAACAAAACGGGGTGTGGGAATCGTCGACGTACCGTTGTGCTATAAGGTTTTGCTATGAAAAGAAATTGCTCCTCACACCATCACTCCTGACTGTCCGGGCGTACGGCAGGCGACAGTGAGGTTTTGTATTCCACCACTGTCTTAGACCTGGAGCGTTATTGACTGAAGTAGAACTGTTCTCAGTGATGAGTCCTGTTTCGAAATGAGCTCCGATGACCAGCGAAGAGGTGCCTGAGAACGCCCCCCAGTGCGACAACAGGATGACTGTCGTCCTCCATACGGCGGGCCGACAGCCAGGAGTGATGTTTTCACAGCAGCAACCTTTTGGTTGTCATCTGCGGCTCCCATACAGCGCAGCGGTAAGTCGGCGATATTATACTCTCTATTTTGTTTCCTTCTTGGCAAGCCAAACTGAGCTTACATTTCAGCCCAATAATGTCTGCCCCTACAAGGCGAAAGTTTCTAATTGTCTACATACTTGCCAAACACTATCTTGGCCAGCGAGGTCGGCGGATCTCTCCTCCAGCCATCTCGCGATACTGACGATCTAACGCGCCAATTGGAGAGAGTTTGGCACGACATCCCACAGGAAGACATCCAACAACTCTATCAATCAATGCCAAGCCGAATAACTGCTTGCTTAAGGTCCAGTGACAGACAAGAGCGTTATCGAAACTTCCTGGCTGATTAAAAATGTGTGCCCGACCGAGACTCGAACTCGGGACCTTTGCCTTTCGCGGGCAAGTTTGGAGGGTAGGAGAGGAGATACCGGCAGAAGTAAAGCTGTGAGTACCGGGCGTGAGTCGTGCTTCGGTAGCTCAGATGGTAGAGCACTTGCCTGCGAAAGGCAAAGGTCCCGAGTTCGAGTCTCGGTCGGGCACACAGTTTTGATCTGCCAGATATCAGCGCACACTCCGCTGCAGAGTGAAAATCTCATTCTGAAGAGCGTTATTGACTACCGAGCGAGGTGGCTCAGTGCTTAGCACACTGGATTCGCATTCGGGAGGACGACGGTTCAATCCCGCGTCCAGCCATCCTCATTTAGGTTTTCTGTGACTTCCCAAAATCGCTCCAGGCAAATGCCGGGATGGTTCCTTAGAAAGCGCACGGCCGACTTCCTTCTGCGTCCTTCCCTAATCCGATGAGACCGATGACCACGCTGTTTGGTCTCTTCCCCCAAACTATCCAATCCAATCCAACGCAATCTGACTTTCAGTAATCCCTACAAATGAATGGCCCTGACTAACAATAACCTATACCTTTCATGAATCACTTACCTCACAAAAATCTTCGCAATACAGCATGCGCCACTACTGCCAGCTAAATAAAAGATTCAAACTACTGAAGGCACTAACTACTGATAGGCATACTTAGCAACTGAAAGATTTTGATAGAGAACAAACAATGCATTTACCTTAATAGTGCCCAAAAGTCATAATATATATATATATATATATATATATATATATATATATATATATATATATATATCAGTTCATGACACCCTGTCTTACAAATTTACTCTTTCTGATGGACACACGTCCAGATCATCCGCTCTCAAAACTCCATCTCTCTCCCCACATCCACCACTGCTGACTGCGCAATGCTACGCGCTGTTCACATCCCAGCACAGCCAGTGATTTTCATACAGAGCGCTACGTGGCGTTACCAACATAAAAACCTAAACAGCCTACTTACATATTTTTTTTACTTTACAAATGGCCTGCTATCTAGTCGTGTTTCCACAATATTAAATTGTTCATATAGAGGATATGAAGCTTATTTGCTGTCATCTTCGTTTAACGAAATTTAACAGTCTTGCACCTTTAAACACTTGTAAACTTAAAACTAATTAGGAAATTGAAATACTTTAAATTAACAATTTATGTATTACGACAGTAGAAAATTACAAAGATGGGAAGAGTTAGATTTACACAATCCCCCACCGATGGTGTCCAGGAGAGAGGCATCAAGCCTTCGGCTTCCTGATAGCCCCCTCCCGATCTATCACTACTCGTCATCCGAGGCTGAGTGCCTTGCAATACTTTGAGCCTCTCGCTCTTAAATAACGTGATTCTACATCTACGTTAGATTAATTCTGCACGAAGGGTAGTGATGTCATCCACTAGTATTGTTTGCATACGATCCTTGAAGTGACCCGTCAAAAAGAACTCTAATGGCGTGACGCTGGGAGAGTGGAGGTGGCCACGTGATGGCACCATCGCGATCCGTCCACTTGTCAGGAAATTAGTCATTCAGCATATTCCTTACGTTCAAATTGCAGTGAGGGGCACTAAAACTCTTCAATCGTTGATATTAGAAGCTGTTCGAGTATGTCGAGATAAATGGTTCCCATTACGGTCCTATCACACTATCGCACATTACGCCACAGCAAACATTAAGCTTCGGGTCATCATAGATACGTTCACCTGTGTTTCATCGATTTCGAAGCACCAGAACGTAATATTGTGGCGAATCACATGCCTAGAAATATGGAGGGTTGCTTCATTGGAAACAGGAGCTTTTCAGGTAGTCAGATAGAACGCAAACACGGAGCACGTGAATGCATACGATCGTCTGGGTTCAGTGCCTGGACCAATTGCACTTTGTGTGCAGAAGGCGTAACCGCTTTTGTGACACTGGACTGTGGTGATAAAAGTCACGGGATACCTCCCAATATCGAGTCGTACCTCCTTTTGCTAACAGTAGTGCAGAAACTCGGCGTGGCATCGACTCAACAAGTCGTTGGAAGTCTCCTGCAGAAATATCGAGCCATGCTGCCTCTAAAGCCGGCCATAATTGTGGATGTGTTGCCTGTGCACGATCTTGTGCACCAACTGACCTCCCAGTTACGTACCATAAATGGTAGATAGGATTTATGTCGGGGGATCTGACTGGCCAAATCATTCACTCGAATTTTCCCGAATGTTTTTCAAACAAATCGCGAATAATTGTGGCCTGGTGTCATGGCGCACTGTCATCCATAAAAATTCCATTGTTGTTTGGGAACATGGAAATTTGGAAATTTGTGGTAGTGTCTTATGGGACCAAACTGCTGAGGTCGTCGGTCCCGAAGCTCATACACTACTTAATCTAAGTTAAACTAACTTACGCTAAGGACGACACACACGCCCATGGCCGAAGGAGGACTCGAACCTCCGACGGGGGGAGCCGGCGGGCCGTGACAACACGCCTCAGACGGCGCGGCTATCCCGCGCGGCCTTGTGAACATGACGTCCACGAATGGCTATCAATGATCTCCAAGTAACCGAACATCCAAACAAGACTGTGCATTATGGAGTCACCATCAGCTTGGTTCAAAAATGGCTCTGAGCACTATGGGACTTAACTTCTGCGGTCATCAGTACTCTAGAACTTAGAACTACTTAAACCTAACTAACCTAAGGACATCACACACATCCATGCCCGAGGCAGGATTCGAACCTGCGACCGTAGTGGTCGTGCGGTTCCAGACTGTAGTGCCTAGAACCGCTCGGACACAACGGCCGGCCCCAGCAGCTTGTACAGTGCCTTGTTGACAAGTTGGGTCCTTGGCTTTGTGGAGCCTCCTACACACTCGAACCCTGCCATCAGCTCTTACCAACTGAAATCTGGACTCATCTGACCACACCACGGTTTTCCAGTTGTCCAGTGTCCAATCGATATGGTCACGAGCTCAGGAGAGGCGCTGCAGGCGATGTCGTGCTGTTAGTAAAGGCGCTCGCGTCGGTTGTCAACTGCCATAGCCAATTAATGTCAAATTTCGCTGCTGTCGAAACGAATACATTCGTCGTACGTACCATATTGATTTCTGTGGTTATATCACGCAGTGTTACTTGTCTATTAGCACTGACAACTCTATGCAGATGACGTCGACCACTGCATTGTCTCTGGTGAAAGGTAATGCCTGAATTTTTGGCACACTCTTGACTCTGTGGATCTTGCAATATTGAATATCCCAATGATTTTCGAAATGGAATGTCCCTTGCGTCTAGCTCCAACTACCATTGCGCATTCAAAGATTGTCAGTTCCCATCGTGCGGCCATAATCACGTCGAGAACCTTTTCACGTGAAAGACCTGAGTACAAATGACAGCTCCCCCAATGCGCTGCCCATTTTATAACTTTGTGTGCTTGGTACCACCGCCGAGCATATCACTATCCCATGGATTTTGTCACCTCAGTGTATAACGGGCGTGAACAGCGCCCGATGTTGAGTTATCACTGTGAAGGATGTGGAGACGCCGCGTACTCGTTCGAGACAGTCTTATCAGCACCTGGCAGAGTTTGAAACGAGCCTGACTGTGGGTCTCCAGTTAGTTGTCTGGTCCAAATGTGAAGTATCCAGGTGCATAGGGCATTCGGATGTGGCAATGGCCTGATATTAGACTGTATGGAAATTTGAGGGCAGACATTGTCAAGTTTCTGGTAGACTAAATTTGGCAACCGCTAGGGAGGACTGCCGCATTGTGTGCTAAGCACATCGTAATGCCTTCACATCTACTCTTTTCTTACGAGAACAAGTCGTGGACGAGAATGAGATATCGATGAGAATGAGATTTTCTGTCTGCAGCGGAGTGGACGCTGATATGAAACTTCCTGACAGAATTAAAACTGCCGGCCGTGGTGGTCTCACGGCTCTAGGCGCGCAGTCCGGAACCGTGCGACTGCTACAGTCGCAGGCTCGAATCCTGCCTCGGGCATGGATGTGTGTGATGTCCTTAGGTAAGTTAGGTTTAAGTAGTTCTAAGTTCTAGGGGAATAATGACCACAGCAGTTGAGTCCCATAGTGCTCAGAGCCATTTGATTTTTTTTTAGAATTAAAACTGCACACAGTTTCATAACAGCGCACACTCCGCTGCAGAGGGAAAATCGCCTTCTGGAAACATGTCCCAGCCTGTGGCTAAGCCATGTCTCCGCAATATCCTTCCTTCCAGGAATGCTAGTCTTGCCACTTTAGCAGGAGAGCTTCTGTGAAGGTTGTAAGGTAGGATACGAGGTACCGGCGGACGTAAAGCTGTGATCACGGGTAATGAGTTACGCTTGGGTAGTTCAGACGGTAGAGCACTTACGAAAGGTAGAAATTCCGAGTTCGACTCTTGGTCCGACGTACAGTTTTTATTCTGTTGTTCGAAAAGATTTCGGGATTGCAGCCGGTCGTCGTAAGCTTCATGCCACGATTCAATTGGACACCTGCCAGTCATCTGCAGGCGAGCCATCAAAGACTGACGAAGACTCTCGCTCGCTCGCTGTAGAACACTGGCGACATATGCCAGGTGTTAAGGCAGTGTAAGCAGCTGAACTGCTGTTTCTGCGTTGACCTAGGGTGTTGGCAATGGGACGTATCTTGACGAGCTCTCCTCAGTGATCGTCTCTGGCTGCAGAGCAGCCCCGGCGGCAGCGCCCTCGCTGGTGGAACTGTAGGGATCGGCTGTCTTAGACGTTGCGTTCGGCGCAGTTATCAAAGTATTCTGGTGTCTTCGTGTGGAGCAAATCTCGGAGATGACGGCATTCCAAGTATTATCCAGCTGGTAGCCGCTGTCTCTGTTCATTAAATCTTCCACGATGCATATTTCTACGGATGATTTTACAACTGAGTCCCAAAAATATGTTGCTATGGCCAAATTTAATGTTTTGTCATTCTCCAACTCATGTTTCGCAACTGCAGACTTGCTCGGTTGCAAAAGGCGAGTGCAATGTTTATGTTCTTGGCAACGTTCTTCCAGTATCTGTGCTTTTTAGCCTACACCACACTGCCTTCCGCAATAACGGATCCCAGCAGGTCCGAAATCTTAGATGGTGAGCGGAAAATTATTTTCGCCTGAAAATTACTAAGTGTTCTTGCTATTTTGAAGGAAATATTTCCAACGAAGGGAAGAAAAGCTAGGGACTGTGCTGGCGCGTTCTCCTCTTTATCCACTTCCCGGTTTTTGATTTTAGCTGAGAATACCCTGTTAATTTTCCAGGCCGAGCATCCATTGTCTCTGAACACTGTCCTTAAATGTGCGAGCTCTTTAGGTAAACTACCTGCATTTGACACTATATGGACCCTGTGTACATGGGTTTTAAGCATAGTCACGTTTTGGGGAGGGTGATGGCAACTTGAGGAGCGCAAGTACAAATCATTGTGAGTGGGCTTACCGTAAACAGAATGTCCCAAAGAGACGTCACTCTTCCCTCTAAAGGAAACATCCAGGAATGGGAGACAACCATCTGTCTCTAATTCAATAGTAAATCGAACGTTCTCAAAAATGGGAGTTAAGATGATGTAAAAACTGCATTAACTTATCTTCTCCGTGGGGCCACGCTACATAAGTATCAAATGGCTCTGAGCACTATGGGACTTAACATCTGAGGTCATCAGTCCCCTGGAACGTAGAACTACTTAAACCTAACTAACCTAAGGTCATCAGACACATCCATGCCCGGGGCAGGATTCGAAACTGCGACCGTAGCAGCAGCGCGGTTCCGGGCTGAAGCGCCTAGAACCGGTCGACATAAGTATCATCCACGTATCTCCAAAAACAGTTCGTTTAGAAACCGCTGATTCAAGTGCTGTTTTCTCGGCCATGGCGACGCCGACAGTCTGTTCAGCCTATTCTTGGTTAAACATAACATAGGTTGAGGAAAGAGCGTGTCGAAACAAAGCAGTGATGTCCGACTGAAACTGTTAACCAATTTGCACCAAGGAATCAGCAAGAGGTACTTTTGTACAAAGAGGTACTACATCAAAACTCACTGGAAGATCCGAACTACTTAGGTGGAGAGGCCCCAGCTTGTTAATAAAATCTGGAGAGTTTCGTGTATGACGCGCATACTTGCCAACCAATGATCTCTGAAAGCAAGTAAAATGTTTGGCTAAATTATATGTGGGGGCGTCAGTTTTAATTCTAGCAGGAAGTTTATATTAATGAACTCCCTGCAACATTCTCTGTGATGCCATACCATTGGTCAGAGACCGGCAACAACTGGGCTAGGCAATTACTGACCCACGTATAGGCTGCCGTTATCAACACAACACAAACGGCTGCATTTGGAGTGATCCCATGGCCAGGAAGCGTGGACTGCTATTGAATGACAGCGCATTCTGTTCAGCAATAAGTCCTGGTTCTGCACTACCCCAGAGGATCACTGCCGACGACAACGAAGGTGACCTAGGGAGATGTTCCATTCCTCCAAAGCTTTGGAGAGGCACAGAGATGTTACACCTGGTGTCTTGGTGTAGGGAGCCACTGAGAATAACTCCAAGTGATGGCTGGCAGTGACCGAGGCAATTCTAGTGGCACAACGGTTCTTCACGGACATATTGCGTCCTCATGTGTTACCTCTCATGTGTCAGTATTGTGACGCCATTTTTCAACAGAACACTGCTCGTACATACATGACACCTTTCCCTGACAGAACGTGTCAATGACAGAACGTGTGTGGCACAAGCGTGGATGCCAACTCCGTTCCAGCACCATTAAGCGGGATGTCAAGCACCAGTTGCAAAAGTTGTGGGCCAGTTGGCGTCAAAGGAGGTTACAGCGCCTGTATGACACCGTTCCCTACCGAATAACTCCGTGCATCCAGGACAGGGGAAGTGCACTGACACTCTGATAAGAGGGCATATGCTCTCAAATTCTTTGCAAATTTCATTCGATTTTGTAGCCATTGCAATGACATCAAATTTCCTTTCAACCTGTGAAATTTCATTTCGTTTCCTCTTCCCGGTCTGGCTGCTTCACTGTTGTGTCTGGTAGTGAAATTAATTTGCCTATGTCGATTTAAACATCTGTTTTCTCACAGAAGGATCGTAGACACAATAAAGAAGAAAGAAGGAAGATTGAGGTTAACATCTTACCGACATCGAGGTCGTTACAGCGCAAGCTAAGATTGTGTCAAGGATGGGGAAGGAAATCGACCGTGACCTTTTAAGGAAACTGTCCCGGCACTTGCCTGGTGAGATTTTGGTTCAGAAATGTTTCAAATGGCTCTGACCACTATGGGACTTAACGTCTGAGGTCATCAGTCCCCTAGAACTTAGAACTACATAAACCTAACTAACCTAACATCACACATATCCATGCCCGAGGCAGGATTCAAACGTGAGATTTTGGGATATCACGAAAAACCTAAATCTGGATGGTTGGACGCGGGTTTGAACAGTCGTCCTCCCAAAAGCGAGTCCAGTGTCTAACCACTGCACCACCTCGTTCGGTAGACATTAGGGCTGTTCATGAAATATTCATATATCGACATTAGTTCTTAGAAATACCGATGAATATTACGTCGAAATTTCTTCACAGACATATCGATATATGGCTATGGAAACCCCAATATCCAGAGCCGGTATTTTTATTTTGTATTATTTTTTGTAGTTTTCGTTAAATTTTTGAAATTATTCTTTTGAAATTGTAGTACAACATGATTTTATGTGCTTTCATTGTGTGAAGGTGTCTTACTACCTTTTGAGCTTTCATCACATTTACTCTTTCTCTTTGACTGTGTGAAGCAAGAACAGATAGCACAAAGAAGTCAGGTTGCCCTTGGAGGTAACAAGATATCCGATGTGAAAACAATTTTTAACACAACTAATGTGCTATTTCTTCACATCGGCATTCTTCATAAACAGTTACTGAAACTGATAAACCAAAGTCTGAATGACATGATCGGTCTTTGCGGTGGGCAGAGATAGGGGAAATGCAGACGTAGTCGGCTGTCGGCGCTGGCAATAGAAACTGTAACGTTTCACTTCACCACGCAGTTTTGACACTGCAACTGATAGTTCACTGGCGTTTTGCAAAATTAAAAAAGAACAGGGAAGTCGACATGAAGTGTTCCACCCAAAACCGACATGTGACGAAACCGAACGACAGATCCATCGGACCATCGGACACCTTTTATTGTGCAACTTACATGCAGTTACAATTGTTAGCAAAATGGTTATAGCCAAGTACGAAAGTGCAACGTTTTGCATTTTGATCTTACTCTAAGGGGGATAATCAGGCTGTTCATGCACAGAATGTCTAATAATAAATAAATACTTAAATATACAGCTTTCAAACTGGCAATATATTTACAATGTGCAACCAGTAATTTTTTGGACTGGCTCGACGGTATTTTACTGGCGATGTATCGATAATTTTCTTCGCTGTATCGAGGGTCGGTAGTGAAATTCTTTTAAATATCGACTTATCGGATTACCGATATTTTTAAAAATGTCAACAGTTCTAAGGGACAACAAAGAGCGCAAGCAATAGCGCAGTTCGTTGCTCGACAACACTCGTCGTCATTCTTTCCCTGCATTGTTTTGAAGTCCTTCACAGCACAAACGCCTTTACACTAGAGGCCGACACAGCAGTCTATTGTACAGCGGCTGGCTTCGGCGGTGGCAGAACATAAGGTCGCTGGGCCGCAGTTGCTGTGTCCTGGCCACTAGACGCCGCGTTTAAAAGCACCTGTGTACGGCTGTGGACTATTCAAAAACAGGCGACTTGCCGTACGGCAGAAATCGTAGCGTGTGATCTAGCATGAAGCCAGTATTATACGACACCCCTAACGACGTACAAGTCAGGTGGAGAGAGCCTCTCACCTAGCGGCAGAACGGGTTATGTTGCGATTTCACCAGACGGTTTTTCTCCGGAGTGAAATATTCTATTCGGCCCTGGATTGCCGAATTCGCAATACAAGAGGTGTTTGCGCGCACGTGCAAAACGAAGGAGCATTTCGAGCGGACATTCTGCTTGGTATTGTTTTCACGTCTGGTCAGCAGACTAGAAATACGTGAGCTCTGAACACTCGTTTGGCTATTGCGCGAAATTTTTTACGCCTTTTCCAGTGTGTATTTTTTTTAAATACAGTAGTAAAACAAATGGAAATTCTCTCTTTTGTATTGGCGTTGAGAAAAGCTATATTTTTAATGATAGATTCTTATTGCTGAAAGGGAATGAAACAAAGAAAGTAGAAAGTGATCTTACTGAGGAATACAGCAAGGATATGATCCTTTAGATATGTTGTTTCACATTTAGGTACCTCTAGAAATCTTAATTCTGGGTTTATTCATGTTACGTAAATGTTTTTTACTTTCGATATGTGTATACAGGGTGTTACAAAAAGGTACGGCCAAACTTTCGGGAAACATTCCTCACACACAGATAACAAAAAGATGTTATGTGGACATGTGTCCGGAAACGATTAATTTCCATGTTAGAGGTTATTTTAGTTTCGTCAGTATGTACCGTACTTCCTCGATTCACCGCCAGTTGGCCCAATTGACGAGAATCCGCATGCAATTGTGCAATCACGTCATCAACACAGACTTTCTGTGAACGTTTGGGCAGGCATTATTGGTGATGGTTTGATTGGGCCCCATGTTCTTCCACCTACGCTCAATGGAGCACGTTATCATGATTTCATACGGGATACTCCACCTGTGCTGCTAGAACATGTGCCTTTACAAGTACGACACAACATGTGGTTCATGCACGATGGAGCTGCTGCACATTTCAGTCGAAGTGTTCGTACGCCTCTCAACAACAGATCCGGTGACCGATGGATTGGTAGAGGCGGACCAATTCCATGGCCTCCACGCTCTCCTGACCTCAACCCTCTTGACTTTCATTGATGGGGGCATTTGAAAGCTCTTGTCTACGCAACCCCGGTACCAAATGTAGAGACTCTTCGTGCTCGTATTGTGGACGGCTGTGATACAATACGCCATTCTCCAGGGCTGCATCAACGCAACAGGGATTCCATGCGACGGAGGGTGGATGCATGTATCCTCGCTAACGGAGGACATTGTGAACATTTCCTGTAACGAAGTGTTTGAAGTCACGCTGGTACGTTCTGTTGCTGTGTGTTTCCATTCCATGATTAATGTGATTTGAAGAGAAGTAATAAAATGAGCTCTAACAAGGAAAGTAAGCGTTTCCGGACACATGTCCACATAACACATTTTCTTTCTTTGTATGAGAGGAATGTTTCCTGAAATTTTGGCCGTACCTTTTTGTAACACCCTGTATATTACCTTAATTGGTGAGAGTATCGCATGTATTTGATATGACTGCGTCTTTTGTATTATTCAGCATGCCAGGAAGGATAAACAGCAACAAGAGTCAGAGCAGTTGTGTCGGCCGCGACCAATTAGGACTGTAAAAGCTGTTTTGCACATTGGTGGTCCGCGCTATTGTGAAATAGCTTCCCTCATTACTGCGCCACTTGAGCGAATCCCGTCCATTCTAACAAAGTTCCTAAATTCCTGTGGATCTTCGTACCTCAATTCCTTCATTAACAGGGAGTATCTACGGCACCTCCAATTGCTGGTGCACTGATAACCCAAAACATTATGACCACTGCCCACCGCAACGTTGGATGTCACCATGTGGCATTACGGGCACGTTACGCGGTACAGAAGTTTGTTAGCGAACCAGACACGGAATGGGCATCACTCTAGCGAAGATACGGAGTGCAAATTGCGAAATACATGGAGATAAGAGGCTTTGATAAGGGGCAGATTATTACCACTAAAATTGCTACACCAAGAAGAAATGAAGCTGATAAACGGATATTAATTGGACAAATATATTATACTAGAACTGACATGTGATTAAATTTTCAAGCAGTTTGGGTGCATAGATCCTGAGAAATCAGCACCCAGAACAACCACCTCTGGCCGTAATAAAGCCGTTGATATGCCTGGGCATTGAGTCAAACACAGCTTGGTTGGCGCGTGCAGGTACAGCTGCCAAAGCAGGTTGCACACGATACCACAGTTCATCAAGAGTGGTCACTGGCAGATTGTGACGAGCCAGTTGCTCGGCCACCATTGACCAGACGTTTTCAGTTGGTGAGAGATCTGGAGACTGTGCTGGCCAGGGCAGCAGTCGAACATTTTCTGTATCCTGAAATGCCCGTACAGGTCCTGCAACATGCGGTCTTTGCATTATCCTGCTGAAATGTAGGGTTTCGCAGGGATCGAATGAAGGGTAGAGCCACGGGTCGTAACACATCTGAAATGTAACGTCCACTGTTCAAAGTGCCGTCAATGCGAACAAGAGGTGACCGAGATGTCTAACAAGTGGCACCCTATACCATCACGCCGGGTGATACGCCAGTATGGCGATGACGAATACACGCTTCCAATGTGCGTTCACCGCGATGTCGCCAAACACGGATGCGACCATCATGATGCTGTAAACAGAACCTGGATTCATCCGAAAAAATGACGTTTTGCCATTCGTGCACGCAGGTTCGTCGTTGAGTACACCATCGCAGGCGACAGTGCCTGTGATGAAGCGCCAAGGGTATCCGCAGCCATGGTCTCCGAGTTGATAGTCCATGCTGCTGCAAACGTCGTCGAACTGTTCGTGCAGATGGTTGTTGTCTTGTAAACGTCCCCATCTGTTGATTCAGGGATCGAGACGTGGCTGCACGATCCGTTACAGCCGTGCTGATAAGATGCCTGTCATCTCGGCTGCTAGTGATACGAGGCAGTTGGGATCCAGCACGGCGTTCCGTAATACCCTCCTGAAGCCACCAATTCCATATTCTGCTAACAGTCATCGGATCACGACCAACGCGAGCAGCAATGTCGCGATACGATAAACCGCAATCGCGATAGGCTACAATCCGACCTTTATCAAAGTCGGAAACGTGATGGTACGCATTTCTCCTCCTTACACGGGGCATCACAACAACGTTTCACCAGGCAACGCCGTCATCTGCTGTTTGTGTATGAGAAATCGGTTGGAAACTTTCCTCATGTCAGCTCGTTGTAGGTGTCGCCACTGGCGCCAATCTTGAAAAGCTAATCATTTGCATATCACAGCATCTTCTTCCTGTCGGTTAAATTGGGCGTCTGTAGCACGTCATCTTCGTGGTTTAACAATTTTAATAGCCAGTAGTGCATTATACAGAGCCTGTGAGCGGGTATTTCGAAAACGGCGAAGCTAATCTAACATTAACGTGCTTCTGTCGTGAACATCTACCTAGAGAGGTAGAAGGGCAGTGAAACTACCACTAGGCGCTAAATAGCTGGACACCTACGACTCTTCACAGAACGTGGGGTTCGGAGGCGTGCCTGCTCTGTAAAATAGGATAGATGCTGATCTGTGGCATCTCTGCTGAAAGAGCACAGTACTGGTGCACGCACAAGTGCTTCGGAGAACCCCTTTCATAGTGCATTGTTGAACATGGAGCTCCATAGGCCATCTCTACATGTTCACACGCATATCCAACGACATCTTCGATGACGATTGCAGTGGGCACGGGACCATCTAGATTCGACCGTCGGTCAATGGAACTGTGTCGGTTCTTCTGATGAATCACGTTTTTGCTGCAGTAGGTCAATGGTCGTTTCCATAAACGCCGTCACCAAGGTGAACGGCCTCTCAAAATGTGCAGCGCGCCACGGACGCAGGCCGGTGGGAGCAGTATTATACAATGGGAGACGTTCTCCTACGCTCGCATGGGATCTGTGGTAGTAATCGAAGACACGCTGACAGCTGCGAACCACCTGCATTCCTTCATGCTTGGTGGCTTCCCCGACGGCGATGTAGTCTTTTAGCTGTACAATTGTCCATTTGGTTGTAGTGGTAAGTTCCTACGGGATCAAACTGCTGAGGTCATCTGTTCCTAGGATTACACACTAGTTAATCTAACTTAAAATAACTTATCATAAGGACAAAACACACACACACACACACACACACACACACACACACACACACACACACACACACTCGAGGGAGGACTCGAACCTCCGACGGGGGTTGTCCCTGTGTCAGAGCCAGAACTATGCTGTAGTGGTTTGAGGTGCATTCTAGTGACCTCACCTTGATGTCTCGGTGACCGAATTCGCCTAATGTAAGTCCTATGGTACCCATCTGGGTCACTATCCTGTGACGGCACAGCATAAGCAAATCAGTAGGCTGTTATTTACGCGAATTACGTGACTTGTACGTAGTCATCTAATGCCACATACCATCACAAACCCACCAACAAACTTTCATATCCCAGATATGCAGAATCAGTTACGTATTTCGTTCCAAAGACGAACAAACAAGCTATTAAGCAGGTGGTCATAAGGAGATTTGCCTCATCAATGTATACAGCACCTCCAATTGCTGGTATATGACCCTGCCTTCACACCTTCTTCCCAGACAGGGTCGAATCCAATTCCTACGTCACCGTTACGCCGTTCTAACGACCAAGGCGGACACTGGCACAAAAATCTGCGCAGGTAATGCTTAAATGCCGTAAACGTAAAAATAACTATTTTCTTGTACCATATGACATAAAACGAACACTTTCGTCTAGTATTCTGTATAATTATAACGTAATTTCATTATATCTGTAAAGATAACAATAACTGCTAAATATATAACAAAATCTTCAATTTGAGTAAACAGCAGGTGTACGAACATATGAACTTTCACATTCAACGACGTAACCGATGTTAACAAGCCTGTGGATCCGAACATATACGTTAGGAGCGTTGGTGTAGACTGGTGTGTAATAAGACTAACGAGAAACTGGGCAGTTCCGGACTTGTACACTTGGGGCGCTGGTGCAGCCTTGCGTGCGATAGGTGCGTCGTGTAAAAGCGGCTTTACTGTCGCTTTCGAGTCCGCGACGGAGGAAGGCTCGTTCGATTATCGCGGAAATTTGGTTATGAAATGGCAACTCAGTTAGATGCATCGCAGATACTAAAGCAGACATGTGGTGTATTTAATTTACATGTCTGTTCTGCCAAGAGAATTTTCTTAAAGACCATGGTCCGCTCGGATAGCTGCACACGTTAGAAGTCGGCTTCCGGGATTTGGGGAGAGGCTCGCGCTCCGGACCAATCAATGCCGGTTTTCGTTGCGGCGAAATCTTCTCACGAAATTTCTATCACCAACTTTCTCCTTGAATGAGAAAATATATTGCCGGCTGAGTAGCCTTGCGGTTCTAGGTGCTACAGTCTGGAACCGCGCGACCGCTACGGTCGCAGGTTCGAATCCTGCCTCGGGCATGGATGTGTGTGATGTCCCTAGGTTAGTTAGGTTTAAGTAGTTCTAAGTTCTAGGGGACTGATGACCTCAGAAGTAAAGGCCCATAGTGCTCAGAGCCATTTGAACCATTTTTTTGAGAAAATATTTTGTTGACGCTGACCTACATAGAGAGAAACGATCATCATAATAAATTAAGGGAAATCAGAACTCACACGGAAAGATAGAGGTGTTCGTTTTTCCGCGAGCAGTTCGAGAGTGGAATAATAGAGAATTATTGTGAAGGTGGTTCGTTGAACCCTCTGTCAGGCACTTAAGTGTGATTTGCAGAGTATCCTTGTAGAAGTAGATGTAGATGAACAGCGGATTAACGAGGAGGGCCAGTGTGCTGGCCTTTCTGGATGTGGTTTTTAGGCGGTTTCCCACATCTCACTAGGTTAATACTGGGTTGGTACCCACGACCCGTCTCGGTTACACTATTTGCAAACATTTCGAAAAAGTCTCACGGTTTCACATAGGATAAGACTATCCGCACACAGGCAGGGTACACTAGTTTCCATCCGGAGGTGGAATGTGAGTTGACTCGAAGGGCATCTGGTCACCCTCTACCACTATCATTATCAAATTCGTGTTAACATGCCAACCCAGTGAAGATACAGAATAAAGGGCAGAGGATTTCGGAAAGATCACCAACTAAAGTTTATAATAACCTGTGAACTGTTGTCCACTGAAAATTCCAAATTTCTCCCTCAACTATTACCTCATGGTGACTAAAACCATTCCTCGAACGTGACGTAAGTTTCGTATCGTACTTGCAACTGCAAGAATTGAAGTAAAACTGCCAAAGCTAGACGACATTAAGAATCAAAGTCGTGAGGAGATCTTACGAGGGTATGCTGAAAAGTATTGCCTCCGAATTTGTATGTGAACACGGTTCAATCTTTTTAAACAAAACAAACGTTATTAACGTTCTATATTTCTACGTGTAACACACTGGTACGTGAGAAACAGCGTGCTGTAATGGAGTTTAGAATTCGAACAGTTTGTTCACACGTGGTTTACCGTCTCCTTCATCACGTCAATGCCACACCAGACACGAATGCTGCGACACCTGCAACAATCCGACGCCTTGGGTTCGCTGTCATCGATCATTCTCCATACAGTCTCGACTTGGCCCCTTTGCGATTTTCATCTGTTTGCAAAACTTAAAGAACGCCTTCGAGGACTTCACTTTCATAGTGATAAAGAGATGCAAGCAGAGGAGAGGGGCGGCTCCGCCAACAAAACCAGACATTTTACATTGACGGTGTCAACAAACTGATCTCTCGCTGGGGGAAATGAGTTCATCGGTAGAGTGACTATGTAGACATGAAGAATAAACATGTAGAATGCTGATAACCTTTTTTTTTCTTTTTCTTCTCGTAGAAAATTCTCAGCATCCTTTCGTACAAGTGAAATGAGACAAACGTACTTTCTTCAAACATTTCTACTCGGAGCTTATACGAATAGGCACAAAAATTATCTGTCACAAGTTTTCGACAGCATAAAAGTATCTGACAAGCTGCAGATGTAGCAAACGAAACGGAAATTAGACGCCTTGAGCTGCCCATTTACTTTCTGAGTGACAGATCATCAATTTCCAACCCGGAATATGCTATTGGCAGTACTTAATTTGATAATCTGCAGAGTCTGGTAATCAGTGGACCACGTGAAGCAGACATGTGGTCCTGACGCGAGCAGACGGGCCTGCCGCTCTGGCGACCTTGAGACGCTTCCCGCCGGCGCCTGCTCTCATACCAGCAGGCGCGGCACACACAACACATGTCCGCTGGTATGCGGTTAATATACATTGCTCAAAAGAATTAGTGGAACATGACTCTGGGTGTCTACCATACTGCATTGAGCAGTAACTAATGACTGGGTATTTTACAAAATTACACATTTATTTTTCACAAATTAAATACGCAATAGAACATCATTGTGTCTCCGATCGTTTGCATAAGTAAAACTGAAATGTCCGACAGGTGTGGAAAACAGTGGGAACAGTCATTGATCCCGTTATTCTGGGTGCTTTTCATTGGTCTTCGAGAGCTTCGACAACGTTCATGCCTTCTGTGACTGCATGACGCCTATGTGTTCCGTATAAGTCTACGTAGGTCACCACGTGGCATTCGTTCCCATCCTTTAGTGAACTGAAATGTTGTGTGGCTAGGGCCTCCCGTCTGGTAGAGCTGTCGCCTGGTGCAAGTCTTTTTAGTTGACGCAACTTCGGCGACTTGAGCGTCGATGAGGATAATGTGATGATGATGAAGACAACACCCAATAACTGAGCGGAGAAAGTCTCCAACCTAGCCGGGAATCGAACCCAGACCCCTATGCATGACATTCCGCCGCTCTGACCACTCAGCTACCGAGGCTATCATTTAGTGAGAGTCCATGAGAGTTGTCGGAGAGTCTGTGGTGGAACATGACGACCACAACACGTCTGTCAAGCAAGTCTGACGCATGCGCGATGGTTTTAGGTCGAGACTCATCGCCGGCCATTCCATTACTTCAGGCTTCGCAAGAAATTCCTGCTGATGGCCCCCCACGTAGACCCTGGCATTTGAAACAAATTCAGGGCCACCACCGTATGAGTAGCCACCACATCGTCCAACAGCATCTGTTCGACGTATTGCCTGATGGTAAGGCGACCATGGACAACGACAAGATCCGTATGGCTGTCAGCACTGAAGCCTCAACATCACAGAACCTTGGAAATTTGTCGATTAACCGGACAACATTTGGCAGGTACCGCACCTTGCGTCAAAATGTGTGTAAACTCCTAAGGGACCAAACTACTGAGGTCATCGGTCCCTAAGCTTACGCACTACTTAATCTACCTTAAACTAATTTACGCTAAGGACAGGACACACACCCATCCCCGAGGGAGGACTCGAACCTCCGGTAGGAGGGGCCTCGCAATCACAGACACGGCTCCTCTAACCGCGCGGTCACTCCGCATGGCCACCTTGCGTCAGATGAATCTGGATGCGTCTGTGAATAACACGTTTCGCTAATGATAAAGTTCCCACCTTTACCTCCCACTCAATAAAAGCGTACCTATTGCCAAAACTATGCACCCATATACTGTAATCCAACTTAAACTAGTATGCTAATGTCTGACTAAACAGAACCTAATTTGAACTATAACTGGTCTAAATACAACTTGTCTTAATACTAAATGCGCAACTGATGTAAAACTATTATCAGACCCTAATTACAATTTCCACTTACGCTATGTGATCAAAAGTATCCGGACAGCCACAAAACATAGGTTTTTCATATTAGGTGCATTGCGCTGCCAGGTGCTCCATATAAGCGATCTCAGTAGTCATTAGACATCGTGAGAGAGCAGAATGGGGCGCTCCGCGGAGCTCACGGACTTCGAACGTGGTTAGGTGATTGGGTGTCACTTGTGTGATACTTCTGTACGCAAGATTTCCACATTCCTAAACAAGGTCCACCGTTTCCGATGTGATACTAAAGAGGAAACGTGAGGGGACACGTACAGCACAAAAGTGTACAGGCCGACGTCGTCTGTTGACTGACAGAGACCGCCGACGGTTGATAAGGGTCGTAATATGTTCAGATTTGTGTGAATTCCTAATGGACCAAACTGCCGAGGTTATCGGTCCCTAAGCTTACACAGTACCTAATCTAACTTAAACTAACTTACGCTAACGACAACACGCACACACACACGCACATACCCATGCCCGCGGGAGGACTCGAACCTCTGGCGGCGAAGGCCGCGCAATTCGTTACATTTCGCCTCTAAACGTGCTCGCGCGGCCTCGTGATGTGTAATAGGCACAGATCTATCCAGACCATCACACAGGAATTCCAAACTGCATCAGGATCCACTGCAAGTACGATTGGAGTTAGGCGAGGAAACTGGTCGAGGGGCTGCTCATAAGCCACACATCACGCCGGTAAATGCCAAACGACGCCGCACTCGGTGTAAGGAGCGTAAATATTGGACGATTGGACAATTGAAAAACGTTATGTAGAGTGACGAACCGTGGTACACAATGTGGCTATCCGATGGCAGGATATGGGTATAGCGAATGCCCGGTGAACGTCATATGCCAGCTTGTGTAGTGCCAACAGTAAAATTCGGAGGCGGTGGTGTTATAGTGTGGTGGTGTTTTTTTTATGAAGGGTTGTTGCATCCTTTGTTGTTTTGCGTGGCGTGATGTTTTAAGCACCATCTTGCTTCGCACTGTTGAAGAGCAATTCAGGAATGGCGATTGCATCTTTCCACATGATCGAGCACCTGTTCATATTGCACGGCCTGTGGCGGAGTGGTTACACGACAATAACATCCCTGTAATGGACTGGCCTGCACAAAGTCCTCACCTGAATCCTACAGAACACCTTTGGGATGTTTTGGAACGCCGACTTCGGGCCAGGCCTCAATGATCGATATCGATACCTCTCCTCAGTGCAGCACTCCGTGAGGAATGGGCTGCCAATTTTCAAAGGAACCTTCCGGCACCTGACTGAACAATTGTCTGCGAGAGTGGAAGCTGTCATCAAGGCTAAGAGTGGGCCAACACCATACTGAATACCAGCATTGCCGATGGAGGGCGACAAGAACCTGAAAGTCATTTTCAGCCAGGTGTCCGGATACTTTTGATCACATAGTGTACTCCGCGCCTTGACAACATTGTTGCAGATTTCTCGAAAGCACAACAGCAAACAGCAAGCTGGCGACGGCTAAGCTAGATTTCTACTTCTAAATAAACTTTTCAAACTATATTGGAAGTGTTGCGTACCACTTGGTGAAATGTGGTAATGCGTAATGATAAACAGTTGTTTGGGGACAGTAATTATTCCTATAAAATGATATTTCAAGACAACGATTTTAGAATGCAGTATATATTAAAACAGACGGAGTAAAACTTAGCATGATCTTCATACATAAAATTAGTCAGAACAATACTGTGGTTAACAAAGTGAACAGTGATTAAAAAGGATACAATGTTAACAGAGAATTTCTATTAAAACCAAATAGCTTAGTTAGATGATATTTTAATGCATGAGTCAGGGAAGTGGGGTAGACTTTCTCTCAGCTCTGAGCAAATGAACAAACTAGCTGCCAATAATCATTTCTACAAATTGCAGTGCTGCAGTTTTACCTCAGACATATTCTCTTAAAAAAAGTTATTCAAAATTTATATTCCTTTCGGTTTCCAATATATACGAGGGATATTCGGAAAGTAGGTTCCGATCGGTCAAGAAATGGAAACCACTGTGAAAATCCAAGAAAGCTTTGCACATATGTGTTCGACAGTGTCTCTAGTATGTCTGTCGGTTACTTACTTCGCGCTGGTGAGCACCTAAAGATGAGTAGAAAATAGTGTCTCCCGCCAAGTATGAAGTGCTGATGAGAGATTTCGCCTGATGTTATGCAGCCCTCATTACACAACTGTCCTACGGTTCCTACTTTGCGACAAATCTCGGTCGCAGTCTGCAGAGGCAATGAAAATGCTCCTGCAGCGTTTTCGATGGGAAGTGTTTGATCACCCGCACTACAGCCGGTAATTGGCTCCCTCTGTATTTCATCTCTGCTCACATTAACTACTGCTATGAAGACAACATTTTCACACAGACAACGAGCTATAAATAAGCGTAGAGAATTGGCGGGAAGCCTAGGCGGCTGCCGTCTATGGCGAGGGTATTGGAAAGTTGATACAACGCTACGACAAATGTCTAAGTCGGAGTGGTGACTGTTTAGAGCAGTGGCTGTATGCTGGAGGTACCTGTTGCAGATAAAATATTTTTGATTTTCAAAGTGGGTTCCATTCCGCAATCAATCTGATCATACTTTCTGAGTAGCCCTAATACATCAAATTCATCCTTGCTGTACTTTGCAATAAATCTTCCTTCGTGTAACAGATACAATCACAAGCCAACACAGCAGTACAGAATATCCTCCCACACTTCAACCAAGAATGTATCAGATTGCGCAGAGGGAAAGACTGTGCCTTAACAAGACCAAAGATTGTTTAACTGTAACATAAGTTGTTCTGTCTCTGACATACACATGGATTACAAAAATGCAAATGACATTTTCACGGAGTTACCAGTTGAAATGAGAACGACAGAAATGAAGGCGAGCTGCAAGATGTTGTGTCAAGCGGGGTACTCGAACAGGATGTCTTGGTGGTACGGTCCTTTCTCACGGCTTTTTCATTACAGCCTGATCTGACAGAGCGGGTTCATTGGTTCTTCGAGTTCGTCTTGCAGTGCTATGGGGGCACACGTACGACGCCGCAACGCAGAGCTGGCCAGATATCGGTCTTCACGTGGAGTTGTAACGCGTCGGCGACCTTGCCCAACTCGCCCAGTGTAGTGGTCTGTCTCTTTGCAGCATGTCAAATGGTTCAAATGGCTCTGAGCGCTATGGGACTTAACATCTATGGTCATCAGTACTCTAGAACTTAGAACTACTTAAACCTAACTAACCTAAGGACAGCACACAACACCAAGCCATCACGAGGCAGAGAAAATCCCTGACCCCGCCGGGAATCGAACCCGGGAACCCGGGCGTGGGAAGCGAGAACGCTACCACGCTACCACGAGATGCGGGCTGCAGCATGTCCACAACCTATGGATGACACATGGTAAGGCATTACCATCTGCAGCAACACGACCGAAAGTCCGTTCTTTTTGGAGCAAACAGACAGCTCTTGCAACTCGCACTGCAGTAGGATGTCGCACTGCATGTGTTTGGTTCAATACAAGGTCCACAAATGACAACTACCTGATGTGTACAACACTAGAAAACACTTACTTCCTTAAGAAAGGTCACCTGATACTGTAATGCACAACACAACCAATAGATGGCAATGATTATTTTCCATAGAAATAAATTTAACATATCGGACGTTGATATACGTGTTCCCCTACTTCTTTTAAAGTACTTTCCACACAATTCAGATTATGCAGGGTGAGTCACCTAACGTTACCGCTGGATATATTTCGTAAACCACATCAAATACTGACGAACCGATTCCACAGACCGAACGTGAGGAGAGAGGCTAGTGTAATTGTTTAATACAAACCATACAAAAATGCACGGAAGTATGTTTTCTTAACACAAACCAACCTTTTTTTAAATGGAATCCCCTTAGTTTTGTTAGCACATCTGAACATATAAACAAATACGTAATCAGTGCCGTTTGTTGCATTGTAAAATGTTAATTACATCCGGAGGTATTGTAACCTAAAGTTGACGCTTGAAACCTCCGACGTTCAGTTGCGTGTTGTAACAAACACGGGTCACAGTCGGCGAGCAGCATCTGCAGGGACATGTTTACGATGACGACCGTGTTTACGAGTGTGGCTGTAGTGCACTGTTGTGCTTTGGTCTAGCTGTCGCAGTGTCCGCATGTAGCGCTTGCTGCTATTGTTATTCTGCATTTGTCTCCGCACGCAGACCAACTGTAGTACACCGTGTTACCAGACGGCTGTGATAGTGTAGTGTTGTAGGAACTGTGACCATGGTGTATTCGAACTCTGAAAAGGCGGAGATGATACTCATCTATGGCGAGTGTCAACGAAGTGCAGCTGAAGCCTGCAGGGTGTATGCAGAACGGTACCCGGACAGAGAGCATCGAACGTGTCGCACATTGCAAAACATCTACCGCCAACTGTATGCAACAGGTATGGTCGTAGCACGCAAACGAGTCCGTAACAGGCCCGTCACAGGAGAAGCGGGTGCAGTTTGAGTGTTAGCTGCTGTTGCCATGAACCCACACATGAGTACACGGGACATTGCGAGAGCCGGTGGACTGAGTCAAAGTAGTGTCATGCACATACTGCATCGTCACCGCCTTCAACCGTTTCATGTGTCGCTACATCAGCAATTACATGGAGATGACTTTAATCATCGAGTGCAATTCTGTCAATGGGCATTAACAGAGAATGCGTTGCAGTTCTACCTGTTTACCGATGAAGCGGGTTTCACAAACCACGGGGCAGAGAATCTACGGAACATGCATTACTGGTCCGTGGACAATCCTCGCTGGCTCAGACGGGTAGAGCGACAGCGACCGTGGACTGTAAATGTATGGTGCGGAATCATTGGCGACCACCTCATTGGTCCTCACTTCATTGCAGGGGCCTAAACAGCTGCAACATAAATCGCGTTTCTACAGAATGATCTGCCAACGTTCCTCAAAAATGTCTCACTGGAAACTCGTCGACGTATGTAGTATCAGCATGATGGTGCACCTGTACATTCCGCAATTAACACTAGGCTGACCCTTGACAGGATCTTCGATGGGCTGACCCTTGACAGGATGTTCGACGGGCGTTTCATAGGACGTGGAGAACGCATAAATTGGCCAGCCCGTTCTCCTGATCTTACACCTCTGGCCTTCTTTCTGTGGGGTACGTTAAAGGAGAATGTGTACCGTGATGTGCCTACAACCCCAGAGGATATGAAACAACGTACTGTGGCAGACTGCGGCGACATTACACCAGATGTACTGCGGCGTGTACGACATTCATTACGCCAGAGATTGCAGTTGTGTGCAGCAAATGATGGCCACCACATTGAACATCTATTGGCCTGACATGTCGGGACACACTCTATTCCACTCCGTAATTGAAAACGGAAACCACGTGTGGACGTGTACCTCACCCCTCATGGTGATGTACATGTGCGTCAGTGAAAAAGACCAATAAAAAGATGTTAGCATGTGGACGTAATGTGCAGTTCCAGTCTCTTCTGTACCTAAGGTCCATCACCGTTTCCTTTGGATCCCTACGTAATTCGGTGCTCTCCGATACACACGGTCGAACAGCGTAGGAGTGGTACTCAAGCGTCAACTTTAGGTTACAATATCTCCGGATGCAATTAACATTTTACAATGCAACAAACGGCACTGATTACGTATTTGTTTATATGTTCAGAGTTGCCAACAAAACTAAGGGGGTTCCATTTAAAAAAACGTAGGTTTGTGTTAAAAAACATACTTCCGTGCATTTTTGTATGGTTTGTATTAAATAATTACACTAGCCCCTCTCTTCACGTTCGGTCTGTGGAATCGATTCGTCAGTATTTGTTGTGGTTTACGAAATATATCCAGCGGTAATGTTAGGTCACTCACCCAGTGTAATTTATCTAATTAACACACCGGTCTAGATGCTGAAGTTTTAGCGACTATTGAGGAATCACTCATGGGGTCGCACAGGATTCATTTCTTGGTGAAGTACAGCGTGGGTAAAAAAGATTTGTCCTATTTCACTAGACCATATCTTCTACATTAGTGAAGATAGAAACATGGTTTGAATTTTAACTTACACAAAGGAACACAAAGTTTGTATTGTATTGTATTGTATTGTATTGTATGCTAACCGGGGACCTAGAAACGACGGAGAGGCTCCATCCCCTCCGCAGCCGCAGTGGTCCACAACCCCACGACTACCGCAGTCCACTTCACCCCTCCGCCTCCCCACACCGAACCCAGGGTTATTGTGCGGTTCGGCCCCCGGTGGAACACTCCCCCACCCCCTCCCAGGGAACGTCTCACACCAGACGAGTGTAACCCCCCATGTTTGCGTGGTAGAGTAACGGTGGTGTACGCGTACGTGGAGAACTTGTTTGCGCAGCAGTCGCCGACATGATGTGACTGAGGCGGAATAAGGGAAACCAGCCCGCATTCGCTGAGGTAGATGGAAAACCGCCTAAAAACCATCCACAGACTGGCCGTTTCACCGGACCTCGACACAAATCCTCCTGGCTGATTCGTGCCGGGGGCCAGGCGCTTCTTCTCGCTCGGAAAGCCGTGCGTTAGACCGCACGGCCAACCGGGCGGGCTAGAACAAAGTTTACTTTGCCGACAGTTCTCAGTTCATATGGTTGCCGGTATAGAGTATCCCTGCTACGGTAGGTGAAGCGTTCCTATGTACCCACTTTTACGTTTCTGAACAGTATGACTTTCATGTCGTTGCTCATATAGATTAAAACTGAGAGGGTGATCAGTTGGGTGATATATCTAGCGGCCATGGAGCCGTAGTGACATTTATTACTAGCATATTCGTATTCAATCTGACAGGCACATTTCAGCTTTCATAAAAAGGCATCTCCAGTGGATCCTCTGGGACGGTATACAGTACACAGTCCTTGTTCTGTGTGTACCTCATGAGATGGACACTTCACTGACGATCTGGTAATCAATTAAGAGGTTCTGGAAAGGCTGGAAAAATGAAAACGAAGAACATCTTTCACCCAGTGACGACATGAGGGTAAATAACAGAAACAACCAGTACAGATACAAAAAGAATACAACCACTATTTGATTTATGTCAAAAATTATGGACGTAGAGTGATAAAATATATGTAAAAGCAGAAACGTATAATATTCGAGAGCGTCCACTGAAAATGTGTTTCATGTAAAACACGAGAAGCGTCTGGAAACTTAAATACCGATATGGCAGAAGAAAATATACTCTCTTTAAGTGTAGCCACTGCGGAAAATAGCTACTTCGACAAACAGTACTATTGGAAGATTATGGAAGTGTTATTAGCCAATCCACTTAAGAGAAAGCTGCCAATAACGATACAAAGGTAGAAAAAAAAACACCAACAGTGTTTAATCCCAAAAAATTATTAAGTAGCTCCTAGCAGGCTTATTCTCTATTACATTCGAGACAAAATGAAAATAAACAACAGTATATTCCGCCGTATACAACAAACATAATGGGGGAAACGATAAATGAAGCACATGATTAGGGCAGAATGTTCCAAAATCTTGGTTGTGCTTATTGTTTAAACTTTGACTAAAAGTGTGTATCACAGAACTTCCTATAAAGCTAAGTTTGTCAACATCAGGCCTGCGCATCCTAGCCTCTTAAATAAACATGTTAACTCTTATACATTTACTTGTTAATGGCTTATAGAATCCTGCACCAATTCACCATTTAGAAAGAAAGTCTTTACTGTCCAAACCAGACCAGTTAGAATTAGGTATCGTTCATCCACAGGCGTCTAGTAGGCTCTTCTTCAAGGAGTCAGGCTTTCTAGCCACAACTGTGTAATATATATAGTGTAAAATAAGGTGATTTGGCAATAATTTCAAGAACAAATGATTCAAATGGCTCTGAGCACTATGGGACTTAACATCTATGGTCATCAGCCCCTAGAACTTAGAACTACTTAAACCTAACTAACCTAAGGACAGCACACAACACCCAGTCATCAGGAGCCAGAGAAAATCCCTGACCCCGCAGGGAATCGAACCCAGGAACCCGGGCGTGGGAAGCGAGAACGCTACCGCACGACCACGAGCTGCGGACTTCAAGAACACGTGCTGTTTTATTAGACCAAAATTGAAAAAATAATGTTTTAGTTAATTTGATTAAATTAATACATACGCGAGCCATATTTTACAAAATCCTACTCTTTTTCCTTTTGTTGGCAATGTTCACAATTTTAGACAGACCTGAATCGCATAAAGAAAGGTAATTTGGCGATATATAATGTAGTTCTGCAGTAGTGGTAAGGTAACTTTGTCAGATCACTAAGTCTTGAAACAGATTGGTTATTGTTTGGATGATTGCCTACGACTTTCGGGGCATTGTTTCCAACTGTGGAATTAGATGTTAATGCACTGGATTCTTTGTTTCTTTCATCTACGGTGAGACATTTGGCCAGTGAATCGTTTTTCCTCCTGTTTTGCTTTGGTGTCGGCTCCTTAGGTATATCAGGAAACATTAACAAATGTTGAGCATTTTCTTGAACCCTTCAACTCAAACCATAACGTTCACTGAATTCTGACCACCGCCACTTACTATCACCTGTTTTACGAGATTAAACATACGCTCTCTTCCTTTGGCTGAAGTTCTCTGACGTGTATCACGGTTTGTCCAAAATCCAACTCCAATATCTCAACAATGTAGCTGACAACTCGATGCTCTGTTTCAGATGGTAATGTAAATAGTCTGCTCAGTTTTTGCGTTTGTGCGAGTTGAGTGTCTTAATGGTCCAACAAAAACGTTTTAATAGCGTTGTGAAGGACACCATATAGTTTTGATGGTTTATATATAGTTATATCTGCAGGTACCTGAGTGTTAGCGCTTCTGACTGCCATGCGCGCGCCCGGGTTTGATTCTCCTCTTGCGAACGGGGTGTTGTCTTGTCCTCATCATAATTTCTTCATCATCGACACACAAGTCGCCCAGAGTCGCGTCAACTGAAAAGTCTTGCAACTTTGCGGCCGAACATCCTCAGGTGGGGATTCCAGGCCATCAGTGCTATATGATTTCAATTTTTCGTATACATTTATATTTTCATGTTCCACTCAAAAGCTGCAGCCAAGAGGTCCGAAGTTTCGTAGTTTCCGTACACTCTTTCACTTTTCGCTTTATTGGTATCTCTAAGTTTTAATCTTCACACGTGTTCCTCTTCTTAGGACTCATGTTGAACCAAATACGGAAAAGTTTGAAACAAAATATAGTATCAAAAAAAGTTAAAATGCACTTCAAATAGCTGTATGTTAAATAAATAATTTAGTTTAAAGGAATGTAAGTTAGGAACAGTAGGTTAGGTAATTTGGCAAATTTGTTTATAGTTAAGCATGTGAAGTACTTGCTCCAGTAATATTTGCAACAAACGCCTTGCAAAAACGCATAGAGCTGATGTAAGAGCAACAGCAACAGCCGTCCAGGTGAGTGATCTATGATGGAGAGCACAGCTGTAGACTCGTGAAGATATTGTCATGTTATCTGTTGCCACAAGCAGGACCACTGCATTGGATGAGTTCGTCTCAGCGAGTTTACGACACAAACTGCAAAATTAACTCTACTGCGAAAATGCCTTTCTTTACCCTATAATTCTGAACGGACTAGACATGTCCTCGGCTACATTGGTAGAGTAAATAATGACCACTATTTTTCACTAACTTTGCAGCTGGCTCAGAAAAGGTTGCAGGCTGTACTCATGATTCAGTCTTCCATCATTTTTCCGAAAACATAAATAACTGATATTCAGTTACGCAAATTTTAAATATGAAACGAAGTATTTCTAATCGTCTCTTTTGTCTTTGAGATGGATTTGTAATTAAAAACTAGCAGCTTGTGTAATGTAAAAGACAAATATGTTTATTGTAGTAGCTAAATTAAGTATTGACATTAGTAACATATATAAGATTTTAAAAAAATCACTCTTGCGGGTTCATTTAACTACGCTTCTCTTACTGCGTGAGTAATGTTCAGACTTTCAGGCTGATTTTTGCTAATAAATTTAAGTCTGTTCGGTGCTTCGTGGTGTGTATATGGCCAGTACATGGCCATAAACACAAACAGATGATCTGCACGTCGCCCGACTTGCTCTACACGCGATGAAAATCGTGCGAAAGACCTATAGACCGTGGAGCTAATTAACTAACTGGTTTAAACGTGAAGGTTTTCCCGTTCTCACGTTGTAGATCCCGGAGTAATATATACAGCGTATATCGTTATTAATAGAGCAAACTGGTTGTTATCATTCGGCGTTGGCTTCAATGTTTGCTGACGTGAACTTAGCCAGGAGAATGGTAACAGTTAAGAAAAATTGTTGGATACGTTGACAGAAGCAGAGCTTTTTGAAAGTATGGGATAAAGTTCCACATTCATGACTGATGACTGGCACTTTCTGCTGCTACAGTGAAAGACATATGTGGAGGCAGATTCCCTGATCAGAAGGATTTTTTTAAGTGTCTGGACCACCCAAAAAGCGTCATGGGAATCACCCCCGTTAACACAATTGTTGTACCGGAGAATTGTAAATGCTTCTTAACAAAGAAGCGAAAGATTTCCTAACATGTCGTGGAGAAGGGTACAGAACTGCACGAAACTGCAAAAACGGCAATTTGAACGCCATCTCTAATATGTATGAGCGTCAAGGGTTGGGTGTGATAAGTACCGTGTGTAAAAGTATATCCCACAATGTACACCAAGGTTGCATACTATGATAATAAACGACAGCAAACTGTGTCCACTATTATTTTGACGAATTTATAAAGAAACAACTACTTCCGACTACTTTGCAGGTGTACTGCTGTTAAGTCATAGAGTGAGTAAACAGCTGGGGAACCTAGAAAATCCAAGCTCTAAAACGTGCACTTTTAAGCGTGCAGGTGCAACAGAATTGACACGTCTAGAGCTAACAAGAAAACCAATCAAAATGACAGATGACATTTTCACACAAGTAAAACTGAAACCCATCGAACAGCTACGGGTACAAATAAAATCAAAAACCTTATGTTCTGTGAAAGATTGAGCTTTTGAGAAACAATATTTGATTCTATAACAAGCAAAAAGTAACAACAAGAGCTTCGAATTTCAGCAAGATGATCAGGGAATTCAGTGATGGTGTGTCGTGTTGCTCCACGGTCTCGCAGTTATGTTTGCAGTGCGAATGATGTCAGATGTAGGGGATATAAATATAAACAAAATTAGCATAGTTTGCTTACTTCCATTGAATTATGTCAAATGGGATCATTTCTAGGGTAGCTCGTCAAAGAGAGCAACAGTTTTTAAAGTGTAAAAGAGTGTAATAAAACTCATTTGTGGTGTTAGTTCAACAACATCAAGTAGAAACCTGTTCAAGGAACTGGGTATTCTCTCCTCTGCTTCTCACTACATTTATTCTTCAATGAAATTTCTTGCAAACAACATGTCTCCGTTTCCAGCCAATAGCTCAATACATAGCACCAATAAGAACAATCTATAGAAAAACCTAAAAATCACCAATACTCAGGATCACACATTTTCAATAAATTGCAGCAGCCGTTAAAAACACGGTTTCAGAAAAAGCGCACTTTACACAGAGTTTCAAAGACATTTTGGTAGGCATCTCCTTGTACTCTATATAGAAGAATGTCTTAAAGGGGACTGCTACTCCAGCTTAAGTAAAAACGTCTGTTAGACTTCAGTTTTGACAGCACTTGGTCATAACAGTGAAGATTAGGTATTTTGTGCATGACAAATTTATTGAAAGTGCTTGACTATGTTTGATTCTGACAGTGTGTGAATTCTGTGAATATTAGCATTTCCAGTTTACTGTAATGTCTTCACATATATTGACAATCTCCTGACAAATGATCAGAGAAGTGTTATATTCAAATGGTCTATGCTTTTTGAGGTATACTGTGTGGCATGTTCAACACCCACGAGAATCATCTCATTTGTGAGTTTGTGGAACGAAAACGGAATCTAATCTAACGCAAGATTCATACACACTGCACAGTAGTAAGCAACATTTAAGTTGTTACACATACCCTCATAATGTGCCTACATCATACATCAAAGTTATTGGCATATATGCTATGTGAACATAGCACAAATCAGTTCCGGTCTCTTTATGTATGTTTGCAGGTGGGGATATTTAGCCGCCAAATAATTGTTAAAATTCGTGGTGAAATCTTCAGCTGTCATTTATTTTTCACAATTCGCTACTAGTTTCGGTCGATTGGCATTATCAAGCTTAGCTGGCATAAACGGCAGGAAAGTTATGCCATTATTTTCAACAAAAATTATTTGTTCTTTTGAGCCCACTATAGTACGTAAAATGTTTTTCACAATAGCAAATTGTGCACAGGCTAACAAAACAAATGCGGTGTGACGCAAAAGTCCGTTAACATTTGAAAATGCACTAATTCACGGAATAATGAAGGTAGAGAGGTAACTTGACACAGATGCGTTAAATGACATGGGTTTTTACTGAAACCAGCAGGAGTTCACAAACCGGCCAACAGAGAGCTGGCCAGCAACACGTCAGTATCCTCCAATGCTATCCGTACAAAATCCAGCGGCATCATAAAGTGTTACCCATCGATATCGAGATGCGGAAAGCATTTGCGATGTAGGCACTTCAAGAAATGAGGCGAGATGGCAATTGGTTGTCTAACGTTTTGTGGAGCGACGAAGCCATTTCACACTCCAAAGGTGTCAACATCCAAAACCGGTGCACCTTGTTAGCTGGCGGATCACCAGTCGAGTGGGCCCGGATTCGATTCGCCACCGAGTCGGAGATTTTCTCCGCTCAGGGACTGGGTGTTGTGTGGTCCTTACGTTCGCATCGCCGTAACTGGCATTAAACCGCTGAGCTAGCTGAGTAGGCACCTCCATAAAGCCAATAAATTGAAAGAAACCATTCACAACTGCAAAATTTGGCTACTGAATACCCTAGATCTGTCGTGGAAACCCCACTGCATGACGAGAAAGTTACGGTGTGGATTTACCACATCAGTCATGATCTGACCCTTTTGCTTCGAAGAAATGCGGGGTGCTGCTTCTCAGACTGTTAGCGTGATGGGTGCGAGGTTTGCCGATAGGTAATAGAGTCGCCTTATCCCTAGCCTGGCTGACAAACACCTGCTGGGAAGTTTGACTTTTATGCAGGATGGTGCTCCACCCTGTATTGCTACACGTGTTAAAGGTCTCTTGTGCACATAGTTTGGGTGATGATCGGGAGCTAAGCCGCCACTTCCGTCATGTTTGGACTCCAGTTCCGCAGACCTCAGTCTGTGTGGTTATTGGTTGTAGGACTGCATGAAGTGGAAAGTCTACCGTGATCTCATCGGAGTTGCTAAAAGACGACATCTGAGAGCAATTTCGCACTGTACCTGCTGAGATGCTGTAAGTGCTGTTCACAACATTGGCCCTCTGCAAGTGGTCTGTTTACGTGTTTATATGTTGGCAGTGCTATGTAGCGCTGTGCGTTAATAACTCTGACAGCGATGAGAGCACTCTGTAAGAAACTCTGTTGCTGGTCGGACTAGCAATTGGAGGTGAACAGCCAGCAGTGATGGAAGTTGGGTGTGCGTAGTCAGCAGTGATGGAGGTTAGAGGTTAATAATTAGCAGTGTTGGAGGTTTGCAATATTAGCGCGAGCGGACGATCTGGACTTTTTTTTGTTTTGTTTTGTTTTGGTTTTGGGGCGCAAAACCGTGTCCGATTTGGAGACTGAATATTACTCATGATTATATGATTTTTGGAACTGAATGTCACGGTCGATTATATATACACTCCTGGAAATTGAAATAAGAACACCGTGAATTCATTGTCCCAGGAAGAGGAAACTTTTTTTGACACATTCCTGGGGTCAGATACATCACATGATCACACTGACAGAACCACAGGCACATAGACACAGGCAACAGAGCATGCACAATGTCGGCACTAGTACAGTGTATATCCACCTTTCGCAGCAATGCAGGCTGCTATTCTCCCATGGAGACGATCGTAGAGATGCTGGATGTAGTCCAGTGGAACAGCTTGCCATGCCATTTCCACCTGGCGCCTCAGTTGGACCAGCGTTCGTGCTGGACGTGCAGACTGCGTGAGACGACGCTTCATCCAGTCCCAAACATGCTCAATGGGGGACCGATCCGGAGATCTTGCTGGCCAGGGTAGTTGACTTACACCTTCTAGAGCACGTTGGGTGGCACGGGATACATGCGGACGTGCATTGTCCTGTTGGAACAGCAAGTTACCTTGCCGGTCTAGGAATGGTAGAACGATGGGTTCGATGACGGTTTGGATGTACCGTGCACTATTCAGTGTCCCCTCGACGATCACCACAGGTGTACGGCCAGTGTAGGAGATCGCTCCCCACACCATGATGCCGGGTGTTGGCCCTGTGTGCCTCGGTCGTATGCAGTCCTGATTGTGGCGCTCACCTGCACGGCGCCAAACACGCATACGACCATCATTGGCACCAAGGCAGAAGCGACTCTCATCGCTGAAGACGACACGTCTCCATTTGTCCCTCCATTCACGCCTGTCGCGACACCACTGGAGGTGGGCTGCACGATGTTGGGGCGTGAGCGGAAGACGGCCTAACGGTGTGCGGGACCATAGCCCAGCTTCATGAAGACGGTTGCGAATGGTCCTCCCCGATACCCCAGGAGCAACAGTGTCCTTAATTTGCTGGGAAGTGGCGGTGCGGTCCCCTACGGCACTGCGTGGGATCCTACGGTCTTGGCGTGCATCCGTGCGTCGCTGCGGTCCGGTCTGGTCCCAGGTCGACGGGCACGTGCACCTTCCGCCGACCACTGGCGACAACATCGATGTACTGTGGAGACCTCACGCCCCACGTGTTGAGCAATTCGGCGGTACGTCCACCCGGCCTCCCGCATGCCCACTATACGCCCTCGCTCAAAGTCCTTCAGCTGCACATACGGTTCACGTACACGCTGTCGCGGCATGCTACCAGTGTTAAAGACTGCGATGGAGCTCCGTATTCCACGGCAAACTGGCTGACACTGACGGCGGCGGTGCACAAATGCTGCGCAGCTAGCGCCATTCGACGGCCAACACCGCGGTTCCTGGTGTGTCCGCTGTGCCGTGCGTGTGATCATTGCTTGTACAGCCCTCTCGCAGTGTCCGGAGCAAGTATGGTGGGTCTGACACACCGGTGTCAATGTGTTCTTTTTTCCATTTCCAGGAGTATATATATATATATATATATATATATATATATATATATATATATATATATACTTTTTTTGAACTGGATGTCACATTATTAAGGTAGAAATACATTGTTTGCATTGCAACAAAATCTTTCCTTTGCTAACGACATGCGTATCAGTAGGTAGAGCCTTCAGTAGTTAGAATCAATTATTTAGCTGGTAGTACTGATGCTTTCGGAATTGCTCTATTTCGGGTAATGAAGATTTTTGAGGTAAGTGACTTATGAAATTATAGATTATTGTTAGGATTTCTACTAATTCAGGGCCATTCTTTTGTATTAAGTATTTTAAGTCAGGTTATCATTTTTGAGCAGTCAGATTGCGTTGCGCTAGGATATTGTGAGTCAGTATTGAAATGATTAGAATAGTAAAGAGACAGTATAGTCAATTTCACTCAGCAATACAAGTAAAAATTTTATTAAGAAGTTTCATCTTCTCAGTTATTTCAGTGTAGGTAAGTAAGCAATTTTTTTATTAAGAAGTTTCACCTCGACTACAGGCAATGTTGATGAAAGGCGGTCAACATGTTGAGCATTTGTTATACATAGTATTTTCTTTGCTAAAAACCAATTATTACACTAATTATTGCATTTGTATCACATTGAGCGCCATCTGTTGGTCATTTTCTGCACTTTTTTAGTTTCAATAGAGCCCTATGTCATTTCAAGTATGTGTGTCAATTTTTACCTCTCTACTTACATTATTCCGTGAAATATTGAAGTTTCAAATGTTTACGGACTTTCAGGTCATCCGGTATTCCTGTATATCTATGAAAAAAATTAACAGTGTCGTGTATTGCGGAAATAAGAGAACATCTATAAATAAATATAGGGTGGCGCATGAAATGTGTTACCAATTGTGTTTTTTCTCAATTTACGACGCACATTAGATATCCCGCTGGGATCTCTACTGCAGTACCAGCAGAGCTTGGAAAAACAAATGAGTTACGAAATGACGTGTAATTCACGATACTGCCGCAAGGAGACTAGTAAGTAGCAATGGCTGACATCGGAAGATTGACGACACAGCAACGATCGGCAATTCTGTTACTTTTTCATGAAACGAAAAGCCTTGTTGTGACTCAGAGGCGTTTTCGACAACAGTTTAACACACGATGGGTCCCTTGCAAGAAGACCATCCACAGGTTGTACGATAAATTTGTATAGGAAGGAACAGTATTGGAAGCGAAGCGACCTCGGCCTAAGCCTGTTTTTATTCGCCGGAGAATATTGAAGCAGTACGAGTTGCTGTACAGAGATGTCCCGGGAAATCGTGTAGAACGGCAGCAGTGCAACTGGGAACATTCAGACGCTCCGTTCAATGCATTCTTAAAAGTGACCTCCATATGTATCCATACAAGATGACCTGTGCACAGAAACTCACTGAAGAACACAAGCAGCAGAGACTACTGTTTGCTCAGTGGGCGGAGGATAGGGAAAAAACTCTCAACAACGTTGGTTTTCAGACGAGGCGCATTTTCATTTAGACGGTGTGGTAAACAAACAAAATATACGCTTTTGGGCCACTGAAAACCCATAAGTGCTTCATGAACGACAACGTTATGCTCCGAGGATTACAGCGTGGGCAGCAATTTCCAGTCACGGACTTTTTGGACCCTTTTTCTTTGAAGAAACTGTGAACAGTGAGCGTTATTTGAGCATGCTTCGCAATAGCTTCTTTCCACAGCTTCTTGCTACTGCCTTGCCCCTCAACTCGCAGTATGGTTCATGCAAGATGGAGCAAGGCCACATACTGCAAACACTGTGTTGGAGTTTTTACACGAGCATTTAGCTATGCAGATAATTTCACTCAGGTTTCCAGGTCGCTTCAATGACGGACAAAATTGGCCTCCCAATAGTCCAGACCTCAATCCATGTGACTTTTTTCTTTGAGGGTACGTAAAGGAAAAAATTTTCCCGAAACGTCCGCGTGATTTAATGGAGCTCGGAAGACTTTCCTTCAAGCTTGCAGTGAAATTACGGAAGACATGTGCCGTAGGGTATTCACTAACTTCTGTGTTCGTTTGAAGGAAGTTAGGAAACGAAATGGTGGACATATTGAGCATGTGCTGGATTAGAATAGATCTCCATGGTCGGCTCTTCATTGTAGTATAGGTTCCTTTCAGATTGTGTTGACAATAAAGTTTATATTAAAAAAAATGGTAACAAATTTCGTGCACCACCCTGTAATAGATAACAATCGCAATTATAGAAAGAAACTATTTTTAGAATAAGATAATAAATTTGAAAGGTTTAAAGACAAAATAAATTAAGGGAGAAATAATATGGAAAGAAGAAAGAATAAGACGACATCGAGAGAATATGAAGAGATACTGAAAAAATAGGTAAAAATAAAGAGAGAGGACAGATTTTACTTGATCCCAGTTGGTCAGTGCGAAGATATAGAAAGCTTTCCAGATGATAATTTCGCGGAAGTATCTTGTAAATAATGAGTGTCCACAATGTGACCTATGAAGCGGATGAGCGCAACATCTGTGTGTGTGTGTGTGATCGGCTGTGCTGCTCTAGATGGCAGCGTGGGGTGAAGGTCGCCGTGGAGAGCCAGCTCAGAACCTGTCCCGACATGTTTACCGGGAGGGACCGGTCTGAGTTGCCTCTGCGTCCCCGCAGTCCCTGACGTGCCAAACGACATCCGATACTCAGATAATGGACAGCAATTTTCATTACAAGCTTCCAGCCAATTAGCTGTTTTAGCTAAATAAGAATCGGGCCAGACATGAAGGGACGAGGCACTTGCAATTAAATTGTAATACGATGCAGCTATGGGCAGTTAATTAACATACTTCCTAATCAGTACTTGCAAGAAGAAAGGAAAAAAAAACCGGCTATTCTGTTGCAATAAGGCGAGAGAACAAGGCTTCGCGAAGGAGTGGTAATCGGAATCTTGTTGACGTCATTAATGTCGTATTGAGCGAAGTACAGACGCTGTATCAAGCAGTACTATTTAAATAAAACTAAGAATTTGTCTAAAGAGGATGTTTAGCTTGAAAATGGATATAAGACATAGTATCAGATTTTATTTATTAGATTCGTGACTTCCTCCCTGATAGAACTCAACACATCGTTCTTAAGGAGACAAAATATACGAATGTATACGTAATTCCGGGGATACCCCAAGAGAGCTTCAGACGGCTGTTTCTCTTTACAATATACACTTCCTGACCAGAAAAGTGAAACACACAGAAAACACGGATAGATGTCCGTATAACTTTGTACACATATACACTGACGGCGGATACGTCAATGACTAGAATTGCAATTCTTTGTGACGGATAGAATAATCACCAGAGTGCAGAATAGAATAATCACCAGAGTGAAGAATAGAATAATCACCAGAGTGCAGATCCGCTGTTGGTGTTTAGTGTCATCTACATGACTACTCTGCAATTCACATTTAAGTGCTTGGCAGAGGGTTCATCGAACCACAATCATACTATCTCTCTACTATTCCACTCCCGAACAGCGAGCGGGAAAAACGAACACGTAAACCTTTCTGTTCGAGCTCTGATTTCTCTTATTTTATTTTGATGATCATTCCTACCTATGTAGGTTGGGCTCAACAAAATATTTTCGCATTCGGAAGAGAAAGTTGGTGACTGAAATTTCGTAAAAAGGTCTCGCCGCGACGAAAAACGTCTATGCTGTAATGACTTCCATCCCAACTCGTGTATCATATCTGCCACACTCTCTCCCCTATAACGTGATAATACAAAACGAGCTGCCCTTTTTTGCACCCTTTCGATGTCCTCCGTCAATCCCACCTGGTAAGGATCCCACACCGCGCAGCAATATTCTAACAGAGGACGAACGAGTGTAGTGTAAGCTGTCTCTTTAGTGGACTTGTTGCATCTTCTAAGTGTCCTGCCAATGAAACGCAACCTTTGGCTCGCCTTCCCGACAATATTATCTATGTGGTCCTTCCAACTGAAGTTGTTCGTAATTTTAACACCCAGGTACTTAGTTGAATTGACAGCCTTGAGAATTGTACTATTTATCGAGTAATCGAATTCCAACGGATTTCTTTTGGAACTCATGTGGATCATCTCACACTTTTCGTTATTTAGCGTCAACTGCCACCTGACACACCATACAGCAATCTTTTCTAAATCGCTTTGCAACTGATACTGGTCTTCGGATGGGTCTTCGGATGACCTTAATAGACGGTAAATTACAGCATCATCTGCGAACAGTCTAAGAGAACTGCTCAGATTGTCACCCAGGTCATTTATATAGATCAGGAACAGCAGAGGTCCCAGGACGCTTCCCTGGGGAACACCTGATATCACTTCAGTTTTACTCGATGATTTGCCGTCTATTACTACGAACTGCGACCTTCCTGACAGGAAATCACGAATCCAGTCGCACAACTGAGACTTTACCCCATAGCTCCGCAGCTTGACTAGAATTCGCTTGTGAGGAACGGTGTCAAAAGCTTTCCGGAAATCTAGAAATACGGAATCAACTTGAGATCCCCTGTCGGTAGCGGCCATCATCAGACTCTGTAGCGTTTCAGGGACAGGAAAAACCGGTCGGTAAAAACCGATAACTGCATTTTAGTTCTGAGTAACCGATGGTTTTCGCTATGTGTTTGGTCTTTGTTTGGCACGTGCTTCTATTTTTATTAACAAACGTGTAAAAAACCGAAACATTAATTAGCCACAATAGCAGTGCTAAAACTTTTAGTTTTTAAAGAAACATTTTGATTAAAGAACGAGCAATTTTTATTGGTTGGATTAGGATTGGTTTGAAATATTGCGTTATTATAGAAAATAGGGAAAAGCGAACAGTACTATTACAACAAAGATGTTAACAGAAACGAGAGTACAGAATGGCTGGGACAGTGGTGAATCTCTTACCATGTGTCGTGGGCTATTACATGGTACGTGTCTACATTCACTGTGCAAGACTTGTCTATATGACTGGTCTGTATGATAGTTTCTCACAGAGTAGCACCGTCCCTAGACTGTAAGTATTTTACGAAGTGCAGTATCAATGCAATACAATGCTCCATTTGATTTAAAAGATTAGAAATTCGACATAGTATGAGGAGAAACCTTAAAATTTAACAGTCCTACATAAATTACAATAAAATGGAAGGTAGCTGTTATGCTGCCTGTGTCTACACAATTTGCTCTCATCTTTGAAGCCATTTTGTCCCTATTTCGACCGTGACTGTCTCAAGAAATATGTAAAGGATTTTTTCTAAATTACCGCTACAAGTCACAAACTTTGTCAACTATTGTATTACTTATTTACTAAGCGACATGTTTTGAGGGAATACCTCATCTTCAGGCTAAATAGCATTACAAAAACAACTTTACAATGCGGTCAGACTGATGTTACATAGTCTTTTTATAAAAGCTGTGGCAATCCTGTGGAAGAGGCGATGTCACTTTGGAATCTGGACTGATGTTTGCGCTAATGTTTTGTAACAGTCACTCACTTTGCTCTTCTGGCATGGCAGTCTCGTTGTGATGTGCTGAGGTGTTTCCATTTCCGTGGCTCTCTTGACTTTCTTGGTCACTGTTCACAAATTTTCACTTACGTAACAGGAATTTGAAAACACGATCACAAACAACTCTGTAGAACAGTGGAGAATATGGCGGTCGAAATACAGCCGGTTTCGATTTGACTATCGATTTATCGATTTATGTGGTGTCATATGTTTACATGTCTTCTGTACATCTTGTTATCGTATTACAGATGTAGGCTGACGAAATACATTACAAATTAAGCGCCTGTTACAATATTATTGAACACACCGTGATATAATGATATTGAACACATCATGATCAAAAAACTTTTACATATTTGCTCTTATCTGCTTTTAGCCCTTGAAAACGGACAAATTAACACGAAAAATGGAGGTATTCAACCTCAGAAGACTGACTATTCGTAATGTCCAAATTCCTTGTTCGCTTAATTTCTGCACATTACAGGAAATAACGGGAATAAAAGTCCGAAAATTGGTTATTTTAGAAAATGGTTATTTTTGAGCGGTTTTAATAGTCCGGCTGAACCAGTGTGGAAAAAACAGATATAAGAAAGCCAGCCGTTACGGCTATAAACGCCATTTCTAATCGTGTATAAGGGACCGCAACTGCATCAGATGTTGACTGATCACTGTGAACGTCACGGAGATGACTCAGTCTCGTATGAGAAAGCGTTACCGCTATCTGACAGATTTTGAAAGGGACGTTATTCTCGATCTCCATTTGGGCGGTTGGTCGCACAGTGCAGTGTTCAGGTTTCTCGGGCATTCGGTTGTGACAGTGGCCCTATGGTGGACTGCAGCGGACCGGGAGGGCAGGCATACGCTTTCTTGTCGACCCAGGTCTGACTACCACGAGAAGGATCGCCACATTGTATACCAAGGACATCGTAACTCTTTTGACATCGTGTCACCAAGCAGCATTGGGTGGACATTAGTGGCAGAGAGGCTATGGAATTACTGTCCCATGTGTAGGTTACCCTTATCACCACAACACAAACAGCTGTTCCTAAAGCGGTTCCGTGACCAGCAAGCGTGGATTACTGATGAGTCACATCCCGTTGTGTTTAGCGATGAATCACAGTTCCGCACTGCCCCGGGCGACCATTGTCGGCCAATACCACCGCTAACTGGGGAGAGATTCCATTTTTCAAATATTCTGGAGGGAACAGCGATGTCAGTCCAGGTGTCATGATGTGGGGAGCCATCGAGTACGACTTTAAGTACCAGCTGATAGTGACTGAGGAAATTCTTATGACACAACGCATCATCACAGACATGCTGCGTGCTCATGCGTTACCTCCCAAGGGTTCTGTATCGTGGTGCCATCTTCTAACAGGACAATGTTCATCCACACTTGTCACGTGTCTCTATGAACTGATTGTGTGATGCTGAGGTATTCCTGTGACCATCAAGATCCCCAGATCTATCCCCAGCAGAGCGTGTGTGACACGAGCTCCTTCCCAGTGGCGATACACAGGGTGCCAAGGATGGGTTACAACCGTTGTGGGCAAGCTTGCTTCAAGGATACAATGCCTGTGTGACATCCTTTCCCGACAGAATAAATAAAAGCATCCAGACCACAGGGGTACAATGTCATACTGATAAGTGGGTCCATACTGCCCAATTCTTTCTAAATTAGACTCGGTTTTGTAGTTACTGAAACATCATTACATACCCTCTCAACCCGTGAAATTTCAATTAGTTCCGTCCTCCCGTTTTGGGTGATCCTCTTTTTTTTGGCGGCAATGTATATAAATAACGTCGAAAGCTGCCTGGGGTGTTTCACAAATAACGATGTTCGTAGGACGGCTGCAACACCAGAAGAGGGCAGCGAAATGCAGGAAGAACTGCACAGTATCGACAAGTGGTACACGGGCTGTCAGCTGACCCTGAGCGAAATTAAACGTATATAATCGCGGATAAGTAGGCGAAGAGATCCATTATCGGTCGCTCACACTGTTGCAGTCACAAATGACTGGAAGCAGTACAGTCGCGAAATACCTCACGAGTAATCGCCGGAAATGAGCAAAATTGGATGATCACATTCAACAAATAGTAATAAACGCTAATGTCAGGCTGAAATGCTTTAGACGAATCTTGTGTCGTTGTTGTGGTCCTCAGTTCGAAGACTGGTTTGATCCAGCTCTCCATGCTACTCTGTCCTATGCAAGCCTCTTCATCTCAGAGTAACTATTTCAAGCTACATCCTACCGAATCTCCTTAGTATTTTCATCTTTTGGTCTCTCTATACGATTTTTATCCCACACGCTTCCCTCAAGTGCTAAATTGGTGATCAGTTGATGTCTCAGAATGTGTCCTACCAATCGATCCCACCTTCTAGTCACGCTGTGCCGCAAATTTCTTTCCTCCACAGTTCTGTTCAATACTTCCTCATTAGTTACATGAACTGCCTATCTAATCTTCAGAATTCTTCTGTAGCACAAAAGCTAATCTCTTCTTGTCTAAACTGTTTATCGTTCATGTTTCACTTCCATACGTGGCTAGACTCCATACAAATATTTTCAGAAAAGAATTACTGAGACTTAAATCTATAATTGACATTAAAAAATTTCTCTTCTTTAGGAACGCTTTTCTTGCCATTGCCAGTTTACATTTTAAATCCTCTCACTTCGGTCACTGTCAGTTGTCTTTTTCCCACATAGCAAAACTCATATGCTACTTTAAGTGTCTCATTTTCTAATCCAGTTTCCTCAGCATCACCGGATTTAATTCGACTACGTTCCATTACCCTTGTCTTGCATTCGTTGATGTTCATCTTATATCCCCCATTCAAGACACAGTCCATTCCGTTTGTCTGTTCTTCCGAGTCCTTTGCTGTTTCTGACAGAATTGTCATGTCATTGGCAGACCTCAAAGTTTTTATTTCTTTCCTTCTTTCCTTCTCAAAACTTTTCTGTTGCTTCCTTTACTATTTGCTTAAACTACAGTTTGAATAACATAAGGAATAGGCTGCAACCTTATCTCACTCCCTTCTGGACGACTGCTTCCCTTTCATTCATGTCGACTCTAATAACTGCAGTTTGGTTAACCTAAGAAATTTTAATTCATCCGCAAAAGAAGTAGTTTGCGGGACACTCTTTAGACCTATCCATCGATATTGCTTACTAAGAGTAATAATGATAATGAAGCTCCAACGAAGAACGGCGCTTTCCATCATGAACTTACCGGACGACATGTTGCCGGTGACCACTAAGCACGCACTGCACATAATTATTATAATCCCAGATTGGTGTCATCCGTGAAATCTGTCGAAACTTGTTTTTTTTTTTCACGAATACACCACCATTCTCACAAAATCCTTGTTGTTGTAGTCTTCAGTCCAGAGACTGGTTTGATGCAGCTCTCGATGCTTCTCTATCCTGTGTAAGCTTCTTCATCTCCCAGTACCTGCTGCAACCTAGATTCTTCTGAATCTGTTTAGTGTAGTCATCTCTTGGTTTCCCTCTCCGATTTTTACCCTCCACGCTGCCCTCCAACACTAAATTGGTGATCCTTTGATGCCTCAGAACATGTCCTGCCAACCGATCCCTTCTTCTGATCAAGTTGTGCCACAAATTTCTCTTCTCCCCACCTCTCTTCAGTACCTCCTAATTAGTTATGTAATTTACCCATCTAATCTTCAGAATTCTTCTGTGGCACCACATTTCGATAGCTTCTATTCTTTTCTTGTCTAAACTATTTATCGTCCATGTTTCACTTCTATACATGGAAACGACTTCCTGACACTTAAATCTATACTCGATGTTAACAAATTTCTCTTCCTCGGAAACGCTTTCCTTGCCATTGCCAGTTTACATTTTTATCCTCTCTACTTCGACGATCATCAGTTATTTTGCTCCCCAAATAGCAAAACTCATCTACTGCTTTAAGTGTCTCATTTTCTAATCTCCTTGCCGCAGTGGTGACACCGGTTCACCGAAGTTAAGCGCTGTCGGGCTGGGCTAGCACTTGGTTGGGTGACCATCCGGTCTGCCGAGTGCTGTTGACAAGCGGGGTGCACTCAGTCTTCATGAGGCAAACTGAGGAGCTACTTGATCGAGAAGTAGCGGCTCCGGTCTCGGAAACTGACATACGGCCGGGAGAGCGGTGTGCTCACCACATGCCCCTCCATGTCCGCTCCCAGTGACGCCTGTGGGTTGAGGATGACACGGCGGCCGGTCGGTACCACTGGGCCCGCCAGGGTCTGTGGACGGAGCTTACGTTTACGTATTTCCTAATCTAATTCACACAGCATTATCCGATTTAATTCTACTACATTCCATTATCTTCGTGTTGCTTTTGTTGATGTTCATCATGAACATCCACATGAACATCAACACAATCCTTAAGGGCTGAAAATCGTTAGTTCAGTGTAAAAATAAATTATTCCTGGTATCTAGGCTCCTTGATATTTGTCACCAAGATGCATTGACAGAAAGAAATCACTACACCAAGAAGGAGTGCGACATAAACGAAAGTTGGTAAGCGTGTTTCTGCTGCAAGATGGCATCTGTTCAAATTGAGCTAGTTGCGTAAGACTAGTAGCGCCTCTATGACTATGCAGATCAGGTTGGTTTAAATATCGCTGTAACGGTCGTGAGCGTTAGTTACCTTTGAAACTGAACGTACGAGGGTCAGTCAAAAAGTAATGCTTCCTATTTTTTTTTCTATGTTTAATTGTCAGGAAATTTAAATGCAATTACATAGGTTGAAAACCACAACATTGAGGATCATTTTGTCATTTTTCAATGTAATCTCCGCCCATCTCTACAGTTTTGGTCCATCTTTGAACAAGGGCATGTATCCCAGCACGGTAAAAATCACAGCTCTGCTTCCTAAGCCATTGATGCACGGATGTTTTGACGGCCTCCTCATCTTCAAACTGAATCCCACGATGAGCTTCTTTTAGTGGCCCGAACAGATGGAAGTCTGATGGTGCCAGGTCAGGGCTGTATGGGGGATGAGGCAAAACTTCCCATCCAATTTTGACAACCTCGTCAGAGGTGTGACGACTGGTGTGTGGTCTTGCATTGTCATGCAAAAGAAGAACATCTGCCATTGATTTTGTTGGGCGAACTCGCTGAAGACGTGCTTTAAGTTTTTTGAGGGTTGTGACGTATTGAACAGAATTTATTGTGCATCCCTGCTCCAAAAAATCAACCAGAATCACACCCTCTGTATCCCAGAAAACTGTTGCCATAACTTTCCCTGCCGATCGCACAGTTTTGATTTTTTTCTTCCTCGGCGAGCTTGTGTGACGCCACTCCATTGACTGCCTCTTTGATTCGGGTTCAAAAAAATGCACCCATGTTTCGTCCCCGGTCACAATTTTTTTCAGAAACTCATCTCCCTCCAAACGGAAGCGCTGCAAGTGTTGGGAGGCTATTGTTTTCCTTGCCTCTTTATTCTGATCGGTTAACATTCTTGGAACCCACCGTGCACAAACTTTTGAGTACCCCAATTGTTTAATAATCGTGATCACACTGCCTTTACTAAGAGAAATAATGCGACACCCGACGGTCACCACGAATGATGTCATCAACTTGCTGAATGTTGTGTGGAGTCACTGCACTCACCGGCCTGCCGCTCCGCTTTTCGTCAGTCAACGGTGTTTGCCCTTCAGCTTCCTTACAACGACGAACCCATCGTCTAACAGTGCTGACATCCACTGTCACAACACCATACACCTTCTTCAGTCTTTCATGAATGCGTATGGGCGTTTCACCTTCTGCATCCAAGAATTCAATCACACAACGCTGTCTCAAACGAACATCGATGTCGGCCATCTTACAAACTTCTGCTGTGCTGCCACCTGTTGACACAGAAAGTTAGTACTGCAGTGGATTGCAGAAGAAGGTTTGAGGAATGGCGCCAAATTCAAATTTTTCACTTAACTTAATTTTTTTAAGTAGAAAAAAAATGGGAGGCATTACTTTTTGATCGACCCTCGTAGTAAGCTGGTGTTAATTAGAATGCCTTGAAGGTGACAAAGACGCCATTATCAACACCCCGCGGAGCTCGAATCGGGTCGTGTAACAGAGAAAGTGACTGTTCATTCTGCGATACTATAGAAGGCCTTGGCAGGCATGTAGCCACTGTGCGTTATTGCTTGCAACGGTGTTCAGGAGAATGTACGGTCCCTAGCAGACCGGGCTCCGTTTTCCACACAGCACTACCAAGAGGTAAGACTATCATGTTCGACGTACGGCTCTGGAGCCTCGTGCTCCATCTGCAGCAGCAGTCTGAGCAGGAGTTGGCATCACTGTGACACAACGAACAGTAACAAATCGGCTACTTCAAGGACAGCTCCGATCCATACGCTCTGCAGCGTGCATTCCACTGATCACAAACCACAGTCATTAGCGACTTCAGTGGTGTCAATCGCGAGCTCATTGGAGGGCGGGGTGGAGTCCTGTCGTGTTTTCTGATGAAAGCTGGTTCTGCCTCCGTGCCAGTAATGGCCATACGTTCGTTAGAAGGAGTCCAGGGGGACTTTGCAACCATTCTGTCTGCGTGTATGAAGGTGGTATCTGTTCTTTCGGACATGTCCGATAGAACAGATAGCATCATCATATAGTTAAGGTTAACCGGCCATTGACCTTCTTCTTTTCTGCTGGGTGCACTCGCATTACCCGAACTCTTACAGGACTCGGTAAGATTGTCTGCTGCCAGTAATGAGTGTAATGGGCAGGGGAACTACGAATGTAGTGTGTGGGCATCAAGTTGGGGATGTGGATCTCACGGGAGGCGTGCAAGGGATAAATCCTTGCAGTCGCACTGTCCTCTGTGCCCTCGGTGGCTTAGATGGATAGAGCGTCTGCCAAGTAAGGAGGAGATCCCGATAATTTCGTTCTAAGAGAGCTTCATGGTCACCAATGGTATCTGTTCTTTCGGACATATAGTTAAGGCTATATATATATATATATATATATATATATATATATATATATATATATATATATATATAGTTATGGCTAACTGACCATTGACCTTCTTCTGCGTTTGATGAACACGCATTGCTCGAACTCTTACAGGACTCGGTAAGATTGTCTGCTGCGAGTAGTGAATGTATTGGACAGGGGCACTACGAACGTAGTGTGTGGACATTAAGTTGGGAATGTGGACCTCACGGGGAGCGTGCATGGGATAAATCACTGCAGTCGTACTATCCTCTGTGCTCTCGGTGGCTCAAATGGATAGAGCGTCTCGGGTTCGAGTCCCGGTCGGGGCACAATTTTCAACTGTCCCCATTGATGTATATCAACGCCTGTGACAGCTTAGGGTCATCATTAAATTATCATTTGATTCTGTCTGGGTGCTAGACACACTGGGCTGACATCTGGAAAGTCTGGTGATTTGGCCTGTTGCGTGCCTTTGATGAACATCATTCCAAAGGGTGTTTTCCAATAGAATAACACTTCTGTTGTGACCTAACATGGTCAACAGATTGTCGACATGTTGCTTTGGTCTTCTCGATTACCGGATCTGTCTCCCATCGAGCACATATGGGACTCATCGTACGACAACTCCAGCGTCATCGACAACCAACACTACCCGCCCCTGTATTGACCGACCAGGTACAACAGGCAAGGGGAACTCCATCCGGTACCTGTACAAAACAATGCTTCCACGTTTGCATGCTTGCTTTCAACGTTCTAGCAGTTACACCCGTTATTAATATACCAGCATTTCACATTTGCAATGGCGTATCTCGCACTTAACATTAACCTATGATCTTGTAATGTTAATCATGTTACTTGCCAAGTCCTTCTATAGTATCGCAGAAGGAACGGTCACATTCTCATAGCCCTATTACACGACCTCATTTTACCTCCGCGAGTGTTGATAATGGCGTCTTCTTAGCCTGCAAGGCATTCTAATTAACACCGAATTACCACGTTCAATTTCAAAGGTAACTAACGCTCACGACTGTTACACCGAAATTTAAAGCAAACCTGTTTGGATTTGTCATTGTGGCCCTACTACCGCCAGCCTTACGCAATGTATTCCCAAGATTTAATAAATTTTTGGTGCTGCGATTTTTACGCCATTGTCGGAAGCAACACTTATCTAGAGATGACATAGCGTTTAATTTCTTTACGCGTAGTTCTATTGGTTGAATTTGATCAATTATTTCATTATTTTTATTATTCCAGTCTATTGTGCCACGCTCGAGTGAAATTCTTGAAAAAATACAACGTTTCGTTACCATCTGCAGAAGACACCTTCAAGATGGTTACAGGTGTTTATTAATGTCCAATGCACACTATGGACAGCTACTCTCCGAAGTAAAATTTCGTTTCTGCTTGCTCCAGCACAGAAGTGTGGTGTCACATGTCTCAAACCTCAAGCGAGTTTGGGCATTGTCATCTGCTATTGTTATCGCACAAATTTTTTTCAGCACCTGAATGCAGACACCATTCAGTTTCACACCCTCCTGCTTCCGATTAAAATTATTGGCGTTTATAATCATATCTGTCGGCTCTCTTTCTACACTATCAACTCTCCCCATCAGCTGACCGCCAGCTTCACGAAAACCCAACCTGTCATCAACATCAAGATTCCCTTCCGCCCACGGATTTCACGCCGCTGGTCCACCGCAGCCGTTGCGAGCCTTTCAGACGTTTCATGGAAGGCACGGCCATTCAGAGGCGGTGAGTCAGCAGGGCGGCCTAGCGAAGCTTTCACACCTCCACCACACAGCAGCGGCACTCGTGTCTCGTTGCTGGAACACCATCACGTCCCTCTCCCAGCGTTCTGGTGGCTTTCGTATCCAGTGTGCGGTCTGTCTAACTGTTGCGCAAGAGTGACTCGAGAAAAGTCGCCGCTCGTGGCAAACACGCCTACCAATGTGCTCAAGTGCTGAAATCCTTTACAATGCCTATACCATTGTTTTGTTTTTCACCTTTTCAGTGACATAAGTCTGTACGCAAGACCGAGGCAAAAGTTATGACAATGAAAAAAGAATGATGTCAATCGACTTATGTTTTTGTTGAGCTGATTGTAACGAGAGAATTCTCCTATGCAGTTTCTAATTACATCAGTGAGCCAAACCATTATGAACATCAGCTTAATGGACTATTGGTTCGCCTTAGGAATGCAATATACGAGGGTGAGTCAAATTAAAACCTTAAACATTTTTTTTAAATATCACTTGTTGTGCAGAAGTGGTACAAAGCTGTATCACTTTTCAACATAATTCCCCTCCCCCCCCCCCCCCCCCCGCTCGATGCAAGTCCTCCAGCGCTTACAAAGTGCATAAATTCCTTTAGAAAAAAATTCTTTTGGTAGTCGGCTCAACCAATCATGCACCGCGAGGTGTACCTCTTCATCAGAAAGGAACTTCATTCCTCCCATTGCGTCTTTGAGTGGTCCAAACATATGGTGGTCTGGTGAGTATGTTGGATGAGTAAGACACTCAAAATGCAGGTCTGTGATTGTTGCAACTTTTGTTCGGGCGGTGTGGGGCCTTGCATTGTCATGTTGCAAAAGGACACCTGCTGACAGCAATCCACGTCGTTTTGATTTGCTGCAGGCCGCAGATGATTTTTTAGGAGATCTGTGTGTGATGCGCTGGTGACAGTCATCCCGCTAGACATGTAATGATAAAAAATGACGCCTTTTTCGTCCCAAAAGAGAGCATAACCTTCCCTGCTGATGGTTCTGTTCGAAACTTCTTTGGTTTTGGTGATGATCCCGGCGGAGGTTCGAGTCCTCCCTCGGGCATGGGTGTGTGTGTTTGTCCTTAGGATAATTTAGGTTAAGTAGTGTGTATGCTTAGGGACTGATGACCATAGCAGTTAAGTCCCATAAGATTTCACACATATTTGAACTTTTTTTCTTTGTTTTGTGATGAGGAATGGCGCTACTTCTTGTTCGCTCTCTTCTTTTCCGGTTGGTGGAAGTGAACCCAGGTTTCGTCCCCAGTGACGATTCTTCCAAGGAAGCCATAAACTTCTCGTTCAAAGCGCCGAAGAATTTCTTCACAAGCATCAACACGTCGTTCTCTCATTTCAGGAGTCAGCTGCCGTGGCACCCATCTTACAGACACTCTGTGAAACAGGAGCACATTATGCACAGTGTGGTGTGCTGACACATGACTAATCTGTAAACATGCTGCAATGTCATTCAGTGTCACTCGGCGGTTTTCCTTCACTATGGCTTCAACTGCTGCAATGTTCTGTGGAGTCATTGTCTTCCACTGAAGTCAAACCATTTGCGAACTTCCTAGTCCATTCGTAGACTTCCTGCTGTGGCAAACATGCATCACCGTACCGAACCTTCATTCGTCGATGAATTTCAATAGGTTGCACGCCTTCACTACGCAAAAACCGAATAACAGAACGCTGTTCTTCCCTGGTGCAAGTCGAAAGTGGGGCGGCCATCTTTATATTGATCTGCACTATGCTGCCACCTACAGGCCATTCTGCACGCTCATTTGTAGCATGCTTACCAATTTACAGGATAACGGCGCGAAATTTCGATTTGTTATTACAAATTTAAGATTTTCATTTGACTCACCCTCGAACCATCGATTCTGTTCGGCATGTTTCTGTACGTTTGTAGCACCAGATTCCTAAACTCATTCCACGCAATTCTTCTAAATTAGCAACCGGTTCAAATCAGACGAATTTTGTGCCCAAGACGAATTCACTATCACGCTCCTGAGAACACCGCTTGTGCATGTGTGTGTGTGTTTGTAGCTTACTGGTACTCAAAAAAATGGTTCAAATGGCTCTGAGCACTATGGGACTTGACATCTGATGTCATCAGTCCTCTAGACGTAGAACTACTTAAACCTAACTAACCTAAGGACATCGCACACATCCATGCCCGAGACAGGATTCGAACCTGCGACCGCAGCAGTCACGCGATTCCGAACAGAAGCACCTAGAACCGCACGGCCACGGCGGCCGGCTATTGGTACTCAATAGCCAGGTTATGAGCGCCCTTAGACTCATTAAAACAAACGAATGTGGATAAAACATCTAAAATTGTCGCACACAGTGACGAGGAAGTCTATAAAATGACCCTCACTAACTCACTCCTGCCTCACTCGTGTTGACCCACACACTCTATCTCACGCGCCTGAAAACAACTTCGAAGAGGAGAAAGGTCCTACACGTCGGATTAAAAAAAAAGATGTAAAACCATAGAAGAGGTAAAAGCAAGGCATAGGAAAATGTAACTGGTTGACCACTTACGAAAAACATGTACGTAGAAGTATAGCAGAAGTAGGCACTATAGTTAAGCAGTGCTGCCCATGTGGTTACTACCCAACCTCACAAATCCTTCAACTCTTGTTTATAGTAAATCACGCACCTTTTCAAGTATACCTGGATCCATTTGAATTGCGTCACATGCGTTAGCCTCATGCACCTGTAAAGCCTGCACATTGGCGATGGATCGGTAATACAGCATTGCCTTTAAATGCCCCCCCCCCCCCCCCCTAGATCCTGTAGCCACACTCTCGAGAAGATAGTGAAACGAATGGATCTTCTACAGCTGGATGCCCTGAATGTGAAGGATCAACTGTCATGTTCGTTGAGGATCTGTACAACGCAGTGCGCTATGTAAATGGTGATTATCTTAACTGGTCACCACATCACCAGGCTAGTTCCCAGTGTACGTTTGTGACGCAGAAACGGCCAGCATTTGGTGGAGTCTAAGTATTGACGAAAAATCTCCTTTAGCTGCTAGAACAGTTCCAAGTTCCAAGATGCTACTCCCGGCGGGTGTCAAATGAATGTGCGCAACGGAAAATAATAAATGCTAAAATGAAGCAGATCTGACTACCCCCTGAAGCAGATCTTAGGATCTCTTAATGGACTTTAACATATAAATTAGAATCTAAACATAAATGAATGGCCGGCCGCGGTGGTCTCGCGGTTCTAGGCGCGCAGTCCGGAACCGTGCGACTGCTACGGTCGCAGGTTCAAATCCTGCCTCGGGCAAGGATGTGTGTGATGTCCTTAGGTTAGTTAGGTTTAAGTAGTTCTAAGTTCTAGGGGACTGATGACCACAGCAGTTGAGTCCCATAGTGCTCAGAGCCGTTTGAACCATAAATGAATGATGAAGGCAACTGGTCCTACTAAATGATAAACGTAGTTCCTGCTTATATATTTATTGTAGATTAACAAAAACCTTTAAATTACAAACTTTAAATTTCCTAAGAAAATTGCTGATCAATTGCCTACCTCTGCCCCTTATTATGACTGGGCGGTCTGATATCAATAACGCGGAATGACTGACATCATCTACGTTCCAAACACTAGAAGACACTACTTTCAAAGATGATCTACGGTGGTGTGGAACCTCAATGGAAATAAACAAAACGTGATCACAGCTGTTTAGCTTTTATAGCCCTAATAAGCCGAAGCAATTTGCGATATCGCCGTATGTACTGCGCCTGGTGCGTGGCAGTGATGATTCTCGTACTCGTATGCGACCATGGAAGAACTCCAGGCACAAATAAACTCTTTCAAACACTAGGACGGCAGAATGTGGTCCTCTGACTAATATACTCTAATAGTGTCTTCTCCTCCCTGTATTCTACAGACGAGAAACGCGAACTCCCAACCATAAGGACGGAGTTCAGGTAACGTCTCAACGTAAGTATTGGCAGAGGAAGTGCTCTCAATCACTGACCGCAGCATACTCAACGACGACTTCCATCCCGGAGGTGAAGTCCAGAATCGTATAGGTTCGAAACAGTACAGTTCCTAACTGTTCTAACTATAAACTCCATTGAGAGCAGATACGGCAAGTCCGTCTGTACCAACAAAAGCTGATACCGAGCGACCGTCACACACGGGCGCTCACATCGGAAGACCTTGTCTCTCCAGCGCTGGCTTCCCAGCAAGGCTCGGCTCCTCATCATCGTAATTCCGAAAACAAATCATATTCCTGATTCTCCCGAACGACGACCAACCGTATTTTAGTCTTTTGCCGTCCAGTGTGGAAAGTTTGCGAGGAAAAAACCTATACACGTATAATGGTAAGCTTCTGAGTAAAAATCCTTGAAATAACCCAGCCTGCGTGGTTTCCGAGGTGCCGCTTCTTCGTTCCTCTCACCTGGGTCCAAGATTTTCAGCGTTTGGAAGTATTATCCGGTTATCCTTTCGGCCCCTACTACAATAGCAGCCGGCTGTCACCCTATTGTCCTCCAGGGCTCAGCTGCCACGACGTCTGTCTAGCTACTTCCTGTGTTTAAGCAGGACCAACACACCTGTGTGGGCCTTCCACGAAGAACTTGAATTCTGCCTGCCGTTTCATCTCCACTGTTGTCCCAACCTATACTAGTATAGGCAATCATTCAGTACGCCGTTTTTATAATAAAGACACTCCGTCACCTTTCATGCAAATAAGCGTTAACTATTATTTATAAGACGTAAGTGACAATGTCAGTCTCCTTTATATAATCGTATATACGACGTGCAACCTATCACATGTAGCTAATTGTGTTTGTACATCACGGCAAAGTATGTGGATGAGTTCTTGTAAGGTGCGAAATTATAGCAACCATACAAAGTAGTACAGAGGATGAATTGCAGTAACGCGTTGTAACTAGAGGACGCTGTCCAAACCATTCATATTTACCAGTCCGTACCGTTATGACCCTGCATGCACTGATGAGGTAACACATCGCAACCCCTGCCAACCGCAATAATGATTGTTGCCTGGTGAATTTACAGTCACGTGACGTGTAGGATCAGGAGACACTGCGGGGAGTCATTCTGGCGACGATACGGATCGCAAATGGCGAAATCCTCTAGCATAAGTGCCTTGACAAAGGGCAGACTGCTGCGGTCCGGCGCGTGAGAAAGAGCATCTCGGATCGGTGAAGCTAGTCGCCTGTTCATGTGCTTCTGTCGGGAGCTTCTGTGGAAAATGGCTGAAGGAGAACGAAAGCACATATAGGAGATGAGGTATTAGACGCCCACGCCTCATCACACAACATGCGGGTCAAGGGCTTGACCGCTCTGCAAAGCAGGCTGTTTAGGTTTTTATGTTGGTAACGTCACGTAGCTCTTTGTATGAATATCACACTGACTGTGCTGTGTGCAGTCTGTGGCATGTTGGCATTGTTGGAATATTCACTATTGTAGTGTTGGGCAGTTGGATGTGAACAGCGCGTAGCGTTGTGCAGTTGGAGGTGAGCGGCCAGTAGTGGATGGTGTGGAGAGACAGATGCCAGAATTTTAAGAACGGACGATCAGGACTATGTCCGCGTGAAAAACGAAATTTGTAAAGATGGATGTCATGAACTGATAGATATATAGATGATGACTTTTGCACACTATTAAGGGAAATACATTGTTTGTTCTCTATCAAAATCTCTCATTTGCTAACTATGCCTACCAGTAGTTAGTGTCTTCAGTAGTTAGAATCTTTTATTTAGCTGGCAGTATTGGCGCTCGCTGTATTGCAGTAGTGCGAATAACAAAGATTTTTGTGAGGTAAGTGATTCGTGAAAGGTATATGTTATTGTTAGTCAGGGCCTTTCTTTTGTGGGGATTGTTGAAAGTCAGATTGCGATGCGCTAAAAATATTGTGTGTCAGTTTAGTGATGATCAGAATAAGTAAATGGAGAAATGTCTGAGTACGTTCAGTTTTGCTCAGCTGTTTGAAAAACAAATAACGTAAGAGGTTTACCAGCACAGCCATTCATAATTTTCCAGAGGGGACGTTTCACAGGGTACTCGGCGATCTGTGGCGTATCTGGCGACAGAGTACAACACTTCTGGAGGTACAAGTATTTGGAGCACATTGTAAAGCGTACATGGTTGAACTAGGGGCTTCGCAGCAGACGACACCTACGTCTTACCGTGTTGACACAACAGCATCATCAGTCACGACTACAGCGGACAGGGATCATCGATATTGCACTGTGAATGAAAGGAAATGTGTTACGTCGTAATACATCATGTCTGAGAGTGCAGAGATGTAAGAGTCTGGTGAATTTGTCCGTGTTATCCAATGGCTAGAGATGCTCACTTCATAGCTGGAACCTGATCGTTTGTTATCCACTTATATGCCTAAAGGAAGCTTCAGAGGTGATTCATAATTCTTTTTCAGTGTTGTTTCCGTATGTGCTGCCTTGGTTAATGGCTGGAGACGTTTTCATGATGCCAAATTTTCTCCCAGTAGCATTAAGCAAAAAATAAGAATGCGGGTATTAGTGGTAGGAGGCAATTCCGTCCAGGTACGCACAATTAGCGGCAGGAATCCGAAGCCCCGCACTGGAGTCAGAATGTACAAGTCACTTGGTAGGGGAGTCGAGGGTTGTGTGGAGCAGCAGTAATGTTTGAATGTGTTTCGTAATTTCCAGTCTGCAATTAGTGACACTCGGTGACTCAAAGTGTTACAGCAGGCCCACAACTTGTAGGTTTCAAGTCCGTTATCATATTGCCGGCTGTGAAACAGGCCGAACAGCTATGGCTTCTTCTTAGTGTTACTCCTTCTCCGTTAATAGATGGCACGACACGTTACGTACCATTGGAAAACTGAGAAAGCAATCTATTTAGTCGTTTCTTTCGATATTTTGCGAGCAATCGTTTCAAGTTTTTTTTAGGTTTAATCGACCCAATCCTATCAAGGAAGCACCCTCCAGAAATTGCGTACTGTACAAAGCAATGAAGAATAAAAGTGATGCACCATATGAGTGTGAGAAATGTCCATGGACGTTGGTAATGCCTGTATTTCTTCGGGCATACCTCACCAAAAAAACTTCTAAAACAGTATTACCTTCATTCCTCATCTCTTCAATCAAAAATAAGGATAGATTTACACTGATCATCCAGAACATTATGACCACCGACCTACTATCGATATAAACATGTCCAGGCAATAGTAGCAACACCTGGCGAAGAGAGACTGCTAGTGATACACACGCACAGCATATGTGTTGTAGTATCAATGAGCGTGCTGTCCATGTGTGGAACAGGGAAGGCGCGCGACCTATGTGGGTTCGACCGAGGGCAGGCTGTGATGGCGCGGAGGCTCGGTACGAGCATTTCGGAAACTGCACGACTTGCAGGTGTTCGATGAGTGCTGTGGTGCGTGTCTTCAACTCGTGACGAAACCAAAGTGAAACCACGCCCAGACGTCATGGGGTTGAGCGGCCACCCCTCATTACATACACTCCTGGAAATGGAAAAAAGAACACATTGACACCGGTGTGTCAGACCCACCATACTTGCTCCGGACACTGCGAGGGGGCTGTACAAGCAATGAGAACACGCACGGCAGAGCGGACATACCAGGAACCGCGGTGTTGGCCGTCGAATGGCGCTAGCTGCGCAGCATTTGTGCACCGCCGCCGTCAGTGTCAGCCAATTTGCCGTGGCATACGGAGCTCCATCGCAGTCTTTAACACTGGTAGCATGCCGCGACAGCGTGGACGTGAACCGTATGTGCAGTTGACGGACTTTGAGCGAGGGCGTATAGTGGGCATGCGGGAGGCCGGGTGGACGTACCGCCGAATTGCTCAACACGTGGGGCGTGAGGTCTCCACAGTACATCGATGTTGTCGCCAGTGGTCGGCGGAAGGTGCACGTGCCCGTCGACCTGGGACCGGACCGCAGCGACGCACGGATGCACGCCAAGACTGTAGGATCCTACGCAGTGCCGTAGGAGACCGCGCCGCCACTTCCCAGCAAATCTGGGACACTGTTGCTCCTGGGGTATCGGCGAGGACCATTCGCAACCGTCTCCATGAAGCTGGGCTACGGTCCCGCACACCGTTAGTCCGTCTTCCGCTCACGTCCCAACATCGTGCAGCCCGCCTCCAGTGGTGTCGCGACAGGCGTGAATGGAGGGACGAATGGAGACGTGTCGTCTTCAGCGATGAGAGTCGCTTCTGCCTTGGTGCCAATGATGGTCGTATGCGTGTTTGGCGCTGTGCAGGTGAGCGCCACAATCAGGACTGCATACGACCGAGGCACACAGGGCCAACACCCGGCATCATGGTGTGGGGAGCGATCTCCTACACTGGCGTATACCTCTGGTGATCGTCGAGGGGACACTGAATAGTGCACGGTACATCCAAACCGTCATCGAACCCATCGTTCTACCATTCCTAGACCGGCAAGGGAACTTGCTGTTCCAACAGGACAATGCACGTCCGCATGTATCCCGTGCCACCCAACGTGCTCTAGAAGGTGTAAGTCAACTACCCTGGCCAGCAAGATCTCCGGATCTGTCCCCCATTGAGCATGTTTGGGACTGGATGAAGCGTCGTCTCACGCGGTCTGCACGTCCAGCACGAACGCTGGTCCAACTGAGGCGCCAGGTGGAAATGGCATGGCAAGGCGTTCCACAGGACTACATCCAGCATCTCTACGATCGTCTCCATGGGAGAATAGCAGCCTGCATTGCTGCGAAAGGTGGATATACACTGTACTAGTGCCGACATTGTGCATGCTCTGTTGCCTGTGTCTATGTGCCTGTGGTTCTGTCAGTGTGATCATGTGATGTATCTGACCCCAGGGATGTGTCAATAAAGTTTCCCCTTCCTGGGACAATGAATTCACGGTGTTCTTATTTCAATTTCCAGGAGTGTATGTCGGACGTCGTAGTCTGTGCAGACTGATAAATCAAGACAGGAGGCGAACTATGACGGAGCTAGCATCAGACTTTAATGCTGGACAGAGTACGAAGCGTGTTTTTTAAGTAAGTCCCGTTTTGAAATTAAAAAAGACATGCTAAGATATCTCAATAATTTTATTTTTACATGAAAGCTAGTACCTTAATCTACCTACGGACGCCATTCTTCCTTGTTTACGTTGTGTACTGAGTGTTTAAGATGATTCCGATAATCGTGAGTCCCGCCGACTGTGAAGTACGGGCTGTTATAAGATTTCTTAGTGTTAAAGGCCTAAAAGCGATCGATATTCATCGTGAGATCTGTGCAGTTTACGGAGAAAACATTATGAGTTATGGAATGGTAAGAAAGTGGGTGAGAGCATTTAGAGATGGCCGCACCAATGTGCATGATGAACAACGGAGTGGGCGTCCTTCGGTCGTTAATGAAAGTTTGGTGCAGGGAGTGGACAATAAGGTGAGAGGAAACAGACGCTTTACGGTTTCCTCCTTGCGGGATGACTTTCCTAATGTTTCTCGTAGTGTTTTGTACGGCACTGTGACCGAGCACTTTCATTACCGAAAACTGTGCGCACGTTGGGTACCGAAACTGTTGACGGATGTGAACAAAACGAAACGTTTAGACAGTGCATTGACTTTCTTTGAGCGGTACCACGACGGTGATGATTTCTTAAGCCAAATTGTTACGGGCGATGAAACGTTGGTGGCCTACGTCACACCAGAATCAAAGCAATAGCCCATGGAAGTTGAGCAAGGGCATCGTTTTGCGGCAAGACAATGCCCGTCCGCATGTGGCGAATCAAACCAAAGATCTCATCACATCTTTCCGATGGGAAACTTTAGATCGTCCTCGGTACAACTCCGATCTTGCGCCCAGTGACTACCATCTGTTCCTGCACTTGAAGAAACAACTGGGCGGTGACCGTCTTCAAGACGATGACGAAGTCAAAACAGTGGTGATTCAGTGGTTAACAAGTCAGGTGGCTGACTTCTATTAGGAGGGTATTCAAAAATTGGTTCAACGTTATGACAAGTGCCTCAATATTGGCGGAAATTATGTAGAAAAGTAGATTAAGGTACACGCTTTCATGTAAAAATAAAATTATTGAGATATCTTAGCACGCCTTTTTTTAATTTCAAAACGGTACGTACTTAAAAAACACGCATCGTACAAGTGTGCCTGAACACACAGTGCACCGAACACTTCCAACGATGGGCCTCCACAGCCGACGACTCACGCATGTGTCAATGTTAACATCACGACATCGATAGCTACGACTGAAATGGACACATAAACGTCGGCACTGGGTGTTGGCGCAGTGGCAGAGCGTTGCATGGTTTGATGAATCCCGATACCTTCTTCATCACGAAGATGGAACGGCGCGAATCCATCGTCTACCATGGGAACAGCTACTTCACACGTGCACTGCGGGTCGGAGGTAAGCTGGCGGTGGCCCCATTACGCTCGGGAAACATTCACGTCGGCATCCGTGGGTCCAGTGAAGCTCGTGCAACTCACCATGACTATCAAGGAGTATCGTACACTGGTTACAAACCACGTAAACCTCTCCATGACGATCATGTTTCCCGACTGCAGTGGCATTTTTGAGCAAGATAGCTCGCCTTGAACAAGGGCAGGACTGTAATGAAGTTGTTCGAGAACCATAGTGGCGCATTCCAATTTCTATGCTCATCAAATGGTTCAAATGTCTCTGAGCACTATGCGACTTAACTTCTGAGGTCATCAGTCGCCTAGAACTCAGAAACAATTAAATCTAACTAACCTAAGGACATCACACACATCCATAAACGAGGAAGAATTCGAACCTGCGACCGTAGTGGTCGTTCGGGTCCAGACTGTAGCGCCTAGAACCGCACGGCCACTCCGGCCGGCTCTGCGCTGATCCCCCAACTCGCCAGATCTGAACGTGGCGTCAGAGCTTATCGCACACTTCCCAGAATTTACGGGAATTAGGTGACTCATGTGTGCAGATGTGGTGCCCAACGACCTACCAAGGCCTCATTGCTTGCATGCCAAGATGTGTCGCTGCTGTTACCGGCTATTACGAAGGTGGTCCTGGTTGATGAGTGCATGAAGAGTTACTAACAAAAGACTTACATAATTGTGAGAAAAATGTGTAAGTAAAAATTTGCTGATTTTCGTAAATTTAAGTATTATATACAGGGTGGTCCATTGATAGTGACCGGGCCAAATATCTCACGAAATAAGCATAAAACGAAAAAACTACATAGAACGAAACTCGTCTAGCTTGAAGGGGAAAACCAGATGGCGCTATGGTTGGCCCGCTAGATGGTTCTGCCATAGATCAAAAGGGTATCAACAGCGTTTTTTTAAAATAGGAACCCACATTTTTTATTACATATTCGTGTAGGACGTTAAGAAATATGAATGTTTTAGTTGCACCACTTTTTTCGCTTTGTGATGGATGACGCTGAAATAGTCACAAACGTATAGGTACGTGGTATCACGTAACATACCGCCAGTGCGGACAGTATTTGCTTCGTGATACATTATCCGTGTTAAAATGGACCGTTTACCAATTGCGGAAAAGGTCGGTATCGTGTTGATGTATGACTATTGTGATCAAAATGCCCAACGGGCGTGTGCTATGTATGCTGCTCGGTATACTGGACGACATCATCCAAATGTGTGGACCGTTCGCCGAATAGTTACGTAATTTAAGGAAACAGGAAGTGTTCAGCTACATGTGAAACGTTCACGACCTGCAACAAATGATGATGCCCAAGTAGGTGTTTTAATTGTTGTCGCGGCTAATCCGCTCACCAGTAGTAGACAAACTGCTCGAGAATCGGGAGTCTCAAAAACGTCGGTGTTGAGAATGCTCCATCAACATCGATTGCACCCGTACTATATTCCTATGCACCAGGAATTGTATGGCGACGACTTTGAACGTCGTGTACAGTTATGCCACTGGGCACAAGAGAAATTACGGGACGATGACAGAATTTTTGCGCGCGTTCTGTTTAGCGACGAAGCGTCATTCACCAACAGCGTAACGTAAACCGGCATAATATGCACTATTGGGCAACGGAAAATCCACGATGGCTGCTGCAAGTGGAATATCAGCGACCTTGGCGGGATAATGTATGGTTCGGCATTATGGGAGGAAGGATAATTGGCCCCCATTTTATCCATGGCAATCTAAATGGTGCAATGTATACTGATTTCCTACGTAACGGTCTACCTATGTTACTACAAGATGTTTCACTGCATGACAGAATGGCGATGTACTTCCAACATTATGGATGTCCGGCACATAGCTCGCGTGTGGTTCAATCGGTGTTGAATAGCATATTTCATGACAGGTGGATTGGTCGTCGAAGCACCACACCATGGCCCGCACGTTCATCGGATCTGACGTCCCCGGATTTCATTCTGTGGGGAAAGTTGAAGGATATTTGCTATCGTGATCCACCGACAACGCCTGACAACATGCGTCAGAGCGTTGTCAATGCATGTGCGAAACTGGCATTCATTTGTTGCAGTTTATGTGACACACTCTTACGTTTTCATCACTTTTTTTGGAGTGATTATCACATCCACAAGAAAACCTAAATCGGGCAAGATAGAAAGAAGAATCTTTTTACCCATTCGCCAAGTGTACAAGTTAGGTGGGTCGACAACATATTCCTGTCATGTGACGCACATGCTGTCACCAGTGTCTCATAGAATATATATATATACGACGTGTTGTCCTGTGGAGGAATCGGTTGACACGCACATGCTGTCACCAGTGTCTCATAGAATATATATATATGACGTGTTGTCCTGTGGAGGAATCGGTTGACCTATGACCTTGCAATCAAATGTTTTAGGTTCCCATTGCAGAGGTACGTCCTTTCGTCTACTAATCCCACGGTTTTGCGGTGCGGTCGCAAAACACAGACACGAAACTTGTTACAGTGAACAGAGACGTCAATGAACGAACGGACAGATCATAACTTTGAGAAAATAAAGAAAGTAAAATTTTCACTCGAAGGAAGACTTCAATCAAGGACTTCTCGTTCCGCAACTGCTCACGCTAACCACGGGACCACGGCACTCTTGTTCTCACATTATCCTTGATGTTGCATATCTTGCACATGGACTACTCAGTTTGTATATTTTGCTTATTTTTTTCATAGTTCCACATAACTTCTTCCTATTTTCTCGATTGATCTCTGTTCAGTTTTTCAAGGCCTATCCACTGTGCCAAATTATAATTAAATCTGAGGGGGGTGAGATGGGGAGGTTCCCTTGTGAAGTTCAAGAACGGTTTCGTCGACGTTACCGCACATAAGTCCCAGTGAGGACAATCATTAGAGGTTAGGTCAACAAGTTCTAACGAACAGGGAACGTGAGTAAGAGAAAACGTCCTAGGAAACTGTGCAGACTATGCGACAGGCTTTCGAGCAAAGTCCAAAAGCGTCGACACGTCATCTCAGTCGGCTACACGGCATCCCACGGCCCTGAAGGGCATGCGGCACTCATGGCCATGTCCATGTCTTAATTGAGGCCGTAAACAATGAACATTAGTTGGCACAGGTCCGATTCGGTGATGAAGCTATCTTTCATACACTATGAGATCAAAATTATCCGGACACCCACAAAACATACGTTTTTTATATTTGGTGCATTGGGCTGCAACCTACTGCCAGGTACTCCATATCAGCGATCTCAGTAGTCATTAGAAATCGTGTTGAGAACAGAATGGGGCGCTCCGCGGAACTCACGGACTTCGAACGTCGTCAGGTGATATGGTGTCAATTGTGTCAGACGTCTGTACGCGATATTTCCACATTCCTAAACATCCTTAGGTCCACTGTTTCCTATGTGATACTGAAGTGGACACGTACAGCACAAAAGCGTACAGGCCGACGTCGTCTGTTGGCTAACAGAGACAGCCGACAGTTGAAGAGGGTCGTAATGTGTAAATAGGCAGACATCTATCCAGACCATCACCAAGGAATTCCAAACTGCATCAGGATCCACTGCAAGTGCTATGACAGTCAGGCGGGAGGTGAGAAAACTTAGATTTCATGGTCGAGCGGCTGCTCATAAGCCACACATCACGTCCGTAAATGCCATACGACGCCTCGCTTGGTGCGAGGAGCGTAAACATTGGACGATCGAACAGTGGAAAAACGTTGTGTGGAGGGACGAATCACGGTACACAATGTGGCGATCCGATGGCAGGGTGTGGGTATGGCGAATGCTCGGTGAACGTCATCTGCCAGGCGGTGGTGTTATGGTGTGGTCGTGTTTTTCATGGGGGGGGGGGGGGGGGCTCGCACCCCTTATCTTTTTGCGTGACACTATCGCAGAACAGGCCTACACTGATGTTTTAGGTACCTTCTTGCTTCCCACTGTTGAAGAGCAATTCGGGGATGGCGATTGCATTTTTCAACACAATCGTGCACCTGTTCATAATGCACTGACTGTGGCGGAGTGGTTACACGACAATAACATCGCGGTAATTGACTGTTCTGCACAGAGTCCTGACTTGAATCCTATATAACACCTTTGGGATGCTATGGGACGCCGACTTGGTGCCTCACCGACCGACATCGATGCCTCTGGTCAGCCAAGCACTCCGTGAACAATGGGCTGCCATTCCGTACGAAACCTTCCAGCACCTGATTGAATGTATGCTTGCGAGAGTGGAAGCTGTCATCAAGGCTAAGGGTGGGCCAACACCATATGGGATTCATGCATTGACGATGGAGGGTGCCACGAACTTGTAAGTCATTTTCAGCCAGGTATCCGGATAGATTTGATCACACGGAGTACCTAGGGTCTCGTCAATTGCCTCAACAGCAGTATATGGGCTGTGGCCTGGTGAACAGCAACACATGCCATGGAATTGGAATGGAACACACCTAAAGATAAATGTGTGGCTGGTCCTTCGTTTTTCTCTGAAGCAACAATTACGTCAACATCGTGTTGAAAATGTTTGAGAAATTTCTGCAGCCTCGACTGTTTGCTGACAACATTCGGGATTCGGTGGTGTTCAACAGGACAGTGCCCAACGGCTCATTGCGCACATTGTAGGCAATTACCTCAACGAGAGTTTCCTAGGATGCTGGAGTGGACGAGATTCACCACGATTCGGAGCAGCAGGTTCGCCCGATCTAACACCTTTGTATCAAAAGTCAGGTGTACAAGGTCAAAATTAGGGATGTACAGCACCTTCGTGACCATATTTCGGCAGTGGTGTAGCTACCGTGCGTTCAGGTGCACTGAGGACAGATGGCAACTCTATCTGGATATGGAGTACAGTCAAGTCGAATGGCAGTGGTATAACTGAATAACTCCGTTTTCTTCCTCGTTATATTTAGAATTTTCATATATTAAACGTTGAACTTGCATTAAAGTGTTTTTTCCAACAAGTGGTTAGAGCTGTCCATAAATCCGTAAGACTACCAGGGGGTGGAGATCTCTTCTGAACAGCATATTGCAAGGCATCCCAGATATTCTCAATAATGTTCATGCCTGGTGAGTTTGGTGACCAGCGGATGTGTTTAAATTGTAAAGAGTGTTTCTAAAGCCACTCTGTAGCAATTCTTGACGCGTGGGTGTCGCATTGTCCAGCTGGAATTGTCCAAGTCCTTTGGAATGCACAAAGGACATGAATGGATGCAGGTGATTAGACAGGGTGTTTACGTACGTGTCACTTGTCAGAGTCGTATCTAGACGTGTCAGGTGTCCCGTATCACTCCAACTCTTCACGCCCACCGGCCGCAGTGGCTGAGCGGTTCTAGGCGCTTCAGTCTGGAACCACGCGACCGCTACGGTCGCAGGTTCGAATCCTGCCTCGGGCATGCATGTGTGTGATGTCCTTAGGTTAGTTAGGTTTTTCTAATTTCTAGGGGCCTGATGACCTCAGATGTTAAGTCCCATAGTGCTCAGAGCCATTTTAACCATTTCTTCTACACGCTCCACACCATTACAGAGCCTCCACCAGCTTGATCAGTCTCGTGCTGACATGCAGGGACCTTGGTTTGATAGGTTTGTCTCAATACCCGTACACGTCCATCCACTCGATCCAATTTGAAACGAGACTCGACCATGAAATACATTTCCAGTCATCAAAAGTCCAGTTTCGCTGTTGACGACAGGCGACGAGAGGAGAAGAGTAATGCTTTATGTCATGCTGTCATCAAGGGTACAGCCGGCCGGTGCGGCCGAGCGGTTCTAGGCGCTGCAGTCTGGAACCGCACGACCACTACGGTCGCAGGTTCGAATCCTGCCTCGGGCATGGATGTGTGTGATGTCCTTAGGTTAGTTAGGTTTAAGTAAATCTAAGTTCTAGGGGACTGATGACCTCAGATGTTAAGTTCCATAGTGCACAGGCCATTTGAATCAACCATCGTTAGTGCGCCGACTATTTCGCCATGTTCAAACTCGCTTACGCCTTGATATCTCTCCATTGCAGCAGCAGTAACCGTTCTAAGAACTGCGCCAGACACTTGTTGTCCTATATAGGCGTTGCTGACAGCAGCGCCGTACTCTGCCTGTTTACATATGCCTGTATTTGAATACGCTTGCCTATACTAGTTTGATTGGCTCTTCTTTGGCTGTTACTTGCTATCCCACTTGTTGCTGCTCTTTCAATGACTTGCAGTGTGGCAGTGATTGATAAGAAAGCACTCCACTGTCCATAGCGGAGGCGTGCACCCTGTGAGGTTACCTCTAAACGGCACTTGGCCCCCACATGATCTTTAAAGTGCCGCCACGCCCACAGAGTTCAGCGAACGGCCGCGTAACGAATCCCCGTGAGTCCCGCCGCTGCGGTGAGCAGAAAGCCGCAGCGGAACGGGACCAGACGAGGGCCTCATTCAGAGGGCGAGGCACGCTCAATGGAGCCACCAGCTGAGCCGGCGCTGCGGTGAGGTGAGGCGAGGGCTGGTCGTCGATCGCTGCTCCGGTTTCCAGCAGGTGCTCTGCGCGACCTGTCTAGCGATAAAGGCGGTCACTGTGTGAATGTGCGCGGGTGGGAAGAGCAGCGAGGGGTGCTGAATGGGAAGGAGGACCCGATACCAGGGCAGCCAAGCGGACAGGAAGTCCCCTATTAGGACGGGAAAAAAGCCAGCTATAGATTGCCGAGCCACAGGTGCATTCGGAAAGCCTGCGATTTCAGAAACGGGAGGAGGCGGGGGGAATGGTGGGTGAAGTGTGTTGGTAGTTTTTATGTGCGTAAGACTGTAGAGGATGAAATTTTCCCTGTTGAGCGGCTCGAACATTTTTAAGGATTTTAGCTTGAGCCATCATCAGAATGTGGCAGAGTGAGTGCGTGTGTGTGTAACTTTGTATAAAACTACTACTCATTTGTTTCTTTGGCAGACAAAGAAATAAATGAGAAGTAGTTTTACACACAGACACACACTTGCACAGACAGACAGACAGACACACATCCTTGTTCAACATCTTATTGACTCGACCCAAAGCACTATTACCAATCAGACAGATATTGCCTGGCACAACATCGAAAGAGTTGAATTCGAGGGTGAAATCTCTGACGTCTTCATGATCGAAACTGGGGAGCGCCAAGGCGAAACGTTTTCGCCACTGTTGTTCACCCTAGTTCCGGACAAAGTAATGAGAGAATGGGAAAAGGAACTGGGAATCCAAGAACACTGGAAACCAACAAGACTAAGATGATGACTGGGCAAGATACAAATCTTGGACCTAGCTTGCGCGTTGACCTGTCCATATTCTCTCATTACGAAGCAACAGCAACCTCAGAAATGGAAATACTAAAAGAACGTGCAGGAGAAGTTGGCCTGTAAAACTCTTTCCAAAAGTCTGAGTTCTTCTGCTCCAAATGAAACATAAAAAATAGACACAAAATACAGTAAGATAAACGGAATTCCCGAACCTACAGGAGAAGACAAAATCTCACAGAAGACTCGAGTGCAAAAATAAATAAAGCTTACGTCAAAACAGAAGACATATGTGATAAGAAATGCATGTCCATTCAGACGATGATCAGACTTAACGACACAGTAATCAGGCCTGAAATAATGTTTTCAAGTGCACAGTAACACTCCATACAAAAAGCGTCATGGAAAGCGTAGTGAAGAAAGAACGCAAAATCATGAGATAAATTCTCTACCCAAAGCTGACAGAAGGGGGATACAGGAAAATCACCAAGATTCACCCACAGGATTCTGAAATACATACAAGAGCTCAAGTCAATAATACCAAGGATCACACAGTTGACCCCGGAAAAGCAAAAATTCAGTTGAAACTAAAGACAGAAATATATACACAGAAAAGATAATACGAGTGGAATGTTAGCTCATAGAATGAAGTTCCTAAGAAACCAGGGACAAAGTGGACTGAGGACCGAAAGAGACTCCGCAGAGAAAAATTAAAAGAATCGAAGATCAGGAAGAATGCTCAAATGAGTCAGAATGCTTTGCGTCATTCTACTGGGTCTCGACGCAAATAATAATAATAAAAACAATAATAATAATAATTATTATTATTATATACAAGAGGTTTCACAATTCTGGTTACACACTCCTAGAGGTTGTAGAGGGGCTTAGTCATCAAGTTTTACGTAGGAACCCATGTGCGGAAACGTCATCCAACGCCGCTACAGAGCGTCACAGTTACAGGCGCCGGCGCCTGTAAATGTTGTATATAAAGGGTGATTCCGTGATGACGTTACAAAATTTCTAGGTTGATGGAGAAGGATAAATATTGTATATCAACTTGAGGTAAGGATCTCGGTACAGTAATCGAACAAGTCGAAAGTAATAAGCGAAAACTATTCCGATATCTCTAACAATAGAATATATGCACTGGTACTATTTTTGCCAATATTGTTGGGTGGACAAGTTTCCGAGGTGATAGTATGCACTAAAACAAGGAAAAATGGTCTGTACCCATGCGACCTAAAATGATTACCTGATGAGCTATGAGCACTTCGCAACTGTGAAACATCTCCTCTACTGAACTCTCAGCTTTTAAGGTATGTACTATAGAACTCATGTGTACTAGATTTTTTTTCTTGGTTTGGTCCATTCTGTGACCTCTTAAAGTTGCCTGCCCAACAATCTCGCCAACAACAGTACCAGTACACGTATTCCACTATCACAGGTATCAGAAAGGTTTGGCTTTAATTTTCGACTCGTTCGTTTCCTCTACAAGAACCCTTACCTCAAACTGATACATTTATCTTTCTCTATCATCCTAGAATGTTTGTAACATCATCACGGAATCACCCCGTATATACAGACATTTACAAGCGTCGACGCCTAGAACTTGGTCGCTGTGTATCGTCTGTGGATGACGTTTCTGGACATGGACTTCTATGTAAAACTTGTTCTGCTAAGTCCCCTCTGCAACCTCTAGAAGTGCGTAGCATGAGTTGTGAAACACCCTATATAAAACGAATGGTTCAAATGGCTCTGAGCACTATGGGACTTAACTTCCGAGGTCATCAGTCCCCTAGAACTTAGAACTACTTAGACCTAACTAACCTAAGGACATCACACACATCCATGCCCGAGGCAGGATTCGAACCTGCGACCGTAGCGCTCGCTCGGCACCAGACTGTAGCGCCTAGAACCGCACGGCCACTCCCGCCGGCTATATAAAACGAAAGATGCCGCACGAAAAGAATGCTGTTACACAATATATAGTTAAATTTCAGTGTACAACCGTAACAGGGACTGGTGTCTGTTCATTGGTAAAGCCCGCCTTTAATGAAGCAAACTGTGGTAGTTAAGTGGCGTAAGTGGAATACGAATTTCACATAAACCCTTTGAGACCAAACATAAGAAACAAATACACAGTTTTACAATGTTTCCCAAAATTAATCTTTGTTATCATACCAAGCAACAAAACCAGTAAATAATCAATTGCGTTTCATTGGCAGGACACTTAGAAGATGCAACAAGTCCACTAAAGAGACAGCTTACACTACACTCGTTCGTCCTCTGTTAGAATATTGCTGCGCGGTGGGGGATCCTTACCAGGTGGGATTGACGGAGGACATCGAAAGGGTGCAAAAAAAGGCAGCTCGTTTTGTATTATTACGTAATAGGGGAGAGAGTGTAGCAGATATGATACGCGAATTGGGATGGAAGTCATTACAGCAAAGACGTTTTTCGTCGCGGCGAGATCTGTTTACGAAATTTCAGACACCAACTTTCTCTTCCGAATGCGAAAATATTTTGTTGAGCCCAACCTACATAGGTAGCAATGATCATCAAAATAAAATAAGAGAAATCAGAGCTCGAACAGAAAGGTTTAGGTGTTCGTTTTGCCCGCGCGCTGTTAGGAAGTGGAATAGTAGAGAGATAGTATGATTGTGGTTCGATGAACCCTCTGCCAAGCACTTAAATGTGAATTGCAGAGTAGTCATGTAGATGTAGAATTGTTTTCAAGAGGTAGCTTCCCTTTGGAACCACTGGGATCTATAGTTGTCAACCACCCAACATTTCATGTGATACATTTGAAACAATTTCGAATTCTAAATTCGACAACAGGTGTAAAATTGTATAGTTTTGCGTTATTTCAATTTCTCATAAGTAAAGTATCAAAATTTTACTGAACCACAAAGATCTTTTCATATGATTGTCAAGCCCTATTGTAGCAGGGAAAGAGAGGGAACCAGCAGGAAAATGCTCCTATCGGAGTAGAAGAAAGAAAAAGAGTCTGACTGAAAGGTGGGGTACTAACTGCCTCACTCTGCCTTCCTCAGCATGTTTAGAAATTTTCCCAAAAACTTTGGCATGCGAACATATTCACACGTTTACGCTGGTGGACAAGGAAATACATGGAAAACTAATAAATACTGGAAGACATTTGACATTGGTAGACAGTGGTTGTGGTGTAAAAAGAGCTAAGGAGAAAGAGAGGGACACAATGGTAGTGCAACACAGTTGATTGTGAGAGAACAGTGCTAGAAAAAGAATGAAGGAGGGAGTGCCAGTGGGAGAGGAATAAAGAGAAAGAGAATGGAAGTGGGCGAGAACCATTTTAATGAGAGACAGAGTGTATGACAACGAGAAAGAGAGAGATAGTGACAGTGAGAAGAGACAGTAGCAGTGGGAAAGAATGAATGATACAGTAGCAGTATGCGAGAGCAAGAGGGAGACAGAGTGGCTGTGAAACAGACGACATTGACATTTAGAGAGACACAAAGAGATTGTGACAATTAGTTTGGCTGAAAGAGTGGGTGAGAGTAGGCAAGTGGATGGACGTGAGCGACATACAGCGATGGAACAGTGCGTGTGAACCAGTTAAAGTTAGGGGAACATGAGGGAGTGAGACGTCGTGAGACGCAAGAGAGTGAATATGTTTGCATATCAAAATATTTGGGAAAGTTTTTAAAGGCACTGCCGAAGGTGCAGTGAGGCAGCTGGTACCCAAATTTTCAGTCAGAGCCTTTTAATAAACGGGAGCATATTTGCTTTTTTTTTGCTCCGATAGGGGTATGTATCCGCTGGTGACGCAAACGAGCTATCGTGTTTAGACGGCTTATGATAACACCTTGAGTGAAGTTCCCCTATTTGTTAGCATTTCAACGCGGACTGTGAAACGTGTCTACAAGGAATGGTGTACCACACGCACCCATGTAACACCGCGCAACAACGGTGTTCGTAAGATCGTAAAAGACAGCGACGCGAAATGAGCACCGCTCCTTGTCAATCAGCCCAGGCAGAAATTGCTGCCGTCACTGGATGCAGGTGTACCTCAATTTCTTCCCGAGCGAACGTCAAGAAAGGAACTGTTTTCAATGGACATTTGGAGTCCCGTAATTTCCAGCAGGCCATTGCTCGCTGCGGCATATCCTTGTCAGTCCTCGTGCAGCCATGTATGCTAAAAGGAAGTTTTATTTCTTTCTGGTTCATACAATTAACTAAACTTGCTGTCCCTGGTTGTAGCGCGTACTTTACGCCACGTGCTTTCTTTACATCACTTGCTTATGTTTATGCAAGCTCCTCCTAGGTTTCTGTGTCAAGTTGAAGAAAGCCATTTATCGCAGGGTTAGCGTGGCTTCGAGATACAAAAGTTAAGTTCTGCTTGTTTTTGGTTATTTTGAAGTACATGGTGTTTCAAAATGGGAAGCCATGATTAAGGCTTTGTAGCACTTGCAATTGAAAATAATACATCAAATGCAACAGCAACTCAGTTTTTCTTACGAGTGTTCAATTTGAGCACCATTCGCCACACGGCGCACATGGGGTTGATAGTTGCGAACTTCGCAAACAAAGTGTTACTGTTGGACGACGAAGATTTCTGGATCGTGTCAGTGAGGAATCGACACGACGTAAGCATAATGTGAACACACATAATGTGCTCATCTGGGGGGTCAGCAAATCCCCACGATATGGTACAACTACTACCAGCTTATCTACACCATTTAAGAAACAGGATTGAAGCAGTTGAGACAGCAATTACCCCAGACACACACTGATCAAGGTTTGTCAAGAACTCGCCTGTCGACTCGAATGGTGATCACATCGAACACTTGTAAGAAAAACCATTTGAATTGTTCTTTCGTTTGACATATTATTTACAATTGTAAGTTCAGTGTAATAAATGCTACAAAGCTTTAACACACGGTTATTCATTTTGAAACACCCTGAATAATGTGTTTCTAATATGCCGTAACAAGTTAGCATACCATACCTTTTTCTAATATATTAACACACCCATACTAAAGAATAAGTGATCGTTTATTCCCTCACAACAATACGGTGACACTCTTTTTTTTCTTCGATGGAGCACTAAGTCTATATACAACAATGACCTGTACTTTCACATTCACAAAAGAGGACACAAGAGGTTTAAAAGCGTGAAGAAGAATAAGAAGGATGCGATGATAAACTTGGTGAATTTTGAATGACGAAACGAACAAAAACATCAAAGCCTGTGCCATCAATAACACCAAGGATGTTTCATATCATCCATCTGTTTGATATCATGAATAAAATGCATAAAAGTAGTTTCAAATGTGGGTTGCCTGTATGTAAGTGTTCCATGTTTGTGCAGTGCACTGAACACAAAATGAATCTTTAAGACACAGAGGAATTAGAGACAATGGCTGCGATTGGGGACTGATTAAAATCGAAAAATTTGAACCAGACTGAGATTCGAAAGCAGGTTTGCTGCTTTCTAGGTAGTTGCTCTGACCACTACGCTATCTGCACAAAGTGGTCATGGCAACTGAACAGATTGCCCTAGCACCTTTCCCGTCACACCCAATTCTCTGCTTAGCCACACACTAGTAATGTAGTGCCCTTTTCCTATTATCCTTGTTACTCGCGCCATTTTGTAGATTCCGGTAAGAGTTCGAGCTTAGTGTCGATCTGAACAGGAGAGCTCATTGGCTGTCATATACAGGGTGGTCCATTGATCGTGACCGAGCCAAATATCTTACAAAATAAGCGTCAAACGAAAAAACTACAAAGAACGAAACTTTTCTAGCTTGAAGGTGAAAACCAGATGGCGCTATGGTTGGCCCGCTAAATGGCGCTGCCATAGGTCAAACGGATATCAACTGCGTTTTTTTTTAAAGAGGAACCCCCATTTTCTATAACTTACTCGTGCAGTACGTAAAGAAATATGAATGTTTTAGTTGGGCCAATTTTTTCGCTTTGTGACAGATGGCGCAGTTATAGTCACAAACATACAGCTCTCAATTTTAGACGAACAGTTGGTAAAAGGTAGTTTTAAAAAAAATTAAAACACAGGACGTAGGTACGTTTGAACATTTTATTTCGGTTGTTCCAATGTGATACACGTACCTTTGTGAACTTATCATTTCTGAGAACGCATGCTGTTACAGCGTGATTACCTGTAAATACCACATTAATGCAATAAATGCTCAAAATGATGTTCGTCAACCTCAATGCATTTGGCAATATGTGTAACGACATTCTTCTCAACAGCGAATAGTTCCCCTTCCATAATGTTCGCACATTCATTGACAATGCGCTGACGCATATAGTCAGGCGTTGTCGATAGATACGATAGCAAATATCCATCAACTTTCCCCATAGAAAGAAATCCGGGGACGTCAGATCCGATGAACGTGGGCCATGGTGTGGTGCTTCGACGGCCAATCCACCTGTCATGAAATATGCTATTGAATACCGCTTCAACCGCTCGCGAGCTATGTGCCGCTCTCTCCATCATGTACATCGCCATTCTGTCATGAAGTGAAACATCTTGTAGTAACATCGGCAGAACATTACGTAGGAAATGAGCGTACACTGCACCATTTAGATTGCCATCGTTAAAATGGGGGCCAATTATCCTTCCTCCCATAATGTCGCACCATACATTAACCCACCAAGGTCGCTCGCTGGTGTTCCACTTGTCGCAGCCATCGTGGATTTTCCGTTGCCCATTAGTGCAAATTATGCCGATTTACGGTACCGTTGTTGGTGAATGACGCTTAGTCGCTAAATAGAACGCGTGCAAAAAATCTGTCATCGTCCCGTAATTTCTCTTGCGATTCTCAACACCGACGTTTTTGAGATTCCCGATTCTCGCGCAATTTTATTGCTGCTGATGTGGGGATTAGCTGCGGCAGCAGCTAAAACACCTTTGGCATCATCATTTGTAGCAGGTCGTGGTTGACGTTTCACATGTGGCTGAACGCTTCCCGTTTCCTTAAATAACGTAACTATCCGGCGAACGGTCCGGATACTTGGATGATGTCGTCCACGATACCGAGCAGCATACATAGCACACGCACGTTGGGAATTTTGATCACAATATCCATACATCAACACGATATCGACCTTTTTCGCAATTGGTAAACGGTCCATTTTAACACTGGTAATGTATCTCGAAGCAAATACCGTCCGCACTGGCGGAATGTTACGTGATACCACGTACTTATACTTTTGTGACTATTACAGCGCCAGTTATAAGAGTCGAGGGGCATGAAAGGGAAGCAGTCGTTGGGAAGGAAGTGTGACAGGGTTGTAACCTGTCCCCGATGTTATTCAATCTGTGTATTTAGCAAGCAGTAAAGGAAACAAAAGAAAAATTTGGAGTGGGTATTAAAATCCAGGGAGAAGAAATTAAAACTCTGAGGTTCGCCGATGACTTCGTAATTCTGTCAGAGACAGCAAAGGACTTGGAAGAGCAGTTGAACGGAATGAACAGTGCCTTGAAAGGAGGTTATAAGATGAACATCAACAAAAGCAAAACGAGGATAATGGAATGTAGTCGGATTAAGTAGGGTGATGCTGAGGGAATTAGATTAGGAGACACTTAAAGTAGTAAAGGAGTTTTTCTATTTGGGGAGCAAAATAACAGATGATGGTCGAAGTAGAGAGGATATAAAATGTAGACTGGCAATGGCAAGGAAAGAGTTTCTGAAGAAGAGAAATTTGTTAACATTGAGTATAGATTTAAGTGTCAGGAAGTCGTTTCTGAAAGTATTAGTATCGAGTGTAGCCATGTATAGAAGTGAAACGTGGACAATAAATAGTTTGGACAAGAAGAGAATAGAAGCTTTCGAAATGTGGTGCTACAAAAGAATGTTGAAGATTAGGTGGGTAGATCACGTAACTAATGAGGAGGTATTGAATAGGATTGGGGAGAAGTTTGTGGCACAACTTGAGTAGAAAAAGGGATCGGTTGGTAGGACATGTTCTGAGGCATCAAGGGATCACCAATTTAGTATTGGAGGGCAGCGTGGAGGGTAAAAATCGTAGAGGGAGACCAAGAGATGAATACACTAAGCAGATTCAGAAGGATGTAGGTTGCAGTAAGTACTGGGAGATGAAGAAGCTTGCACAGGATAGAGTAGCATGGAGAGCTGCATCAAACCAGTCTCAGGACTGAAGACCACCACCACAACAACAACAACAACAACAGTGCCATCTATCGCAAAGCGAAAAAAGTGGTCCAACTAAAACATTTATATTTCTTTACGTACTACTCGAATATGTAGTAAAAATGGGGGTTCCTCTTTAAAAAAAAAAACGCAGTTGATTTCCGTTTGACCTATTGCAGCCCCATCTAGTGGGCCAGCCATAGCGCCATCTGGTTTCCCTCTTCAAGCTAGATAAGTTTCGTTTGATGCTTATTTCGTGAGAGATTTGGCACGGTCACTATCAATGGACCACCCTGTATGCACAATCCGTGCACTAGAAAGATTTATGCTTTGTTTATCTTACAGCACTACAGCACCAATAAGAAATATATGGAATTGGGATTTTTAATGTATGTACAATGTGCTAAAAGGGCTCTGAGCACTATGAGACTTAGCATCTGAGGTCATCTGTCCCCTAGGACTTAGAACTACTTAAACCTAAGTAACCTAAGGACATCACACACATCGATGTCCGACCGTAGCAGATGCGCAGGTCCGGACTGAAGCGCCTAGAATCGCTCAGCCACAGCGGCCGACAATGTACTAAAAATTCAACTTGCTGTGCTATGTATGGACCTTTATGGTGGCTGAAAATGTTCTTTTCCTTCCGTTGACAATGTACTAATGCAGATTTTAGTTTTTAGTTTAACTTAAAAACGGGGATGTACGGCATATTTTTAGTGGTTTTAACATGATAATGAATGTTAGATTTGTACATGTAACATTATACATGATGTATGAGCAATGTTTCACCGTGCGGGATTAACCGAGCGGTCTGAGGTGCTGCAGTCATGGACTGTGCGGCTGGTCCCATCGGGCATGGGTGTGTGTGTATGTCTTTAGGATAATTTAGGATAAGTAGTGTGTAAGCTTAGGGACTGATGACCTTAGCAGTTAAGTCCCATAAGGTTTCACACACATTTTTTTTAACAATGTTTCAGCTAGCACTAAACACTAAGTTCCCCAAAATTGTAGCTACTACATACATTTCGCAGCAAGTTGTACAGTAATGTAGATGGACTATAAAGACAATCTGAAGTAGTTCCCCTCTCCTTTATACAATACCTTTCTGTTCCTACATCTGTACTATAGTATATTGTTGAAGTAACTGTACTGACATGGTGTAATCCAGTTATGGTTTACGAATTTTATTATAACATCGTACATAAGATAAAGTGGAGAGGAATGCACGTACACTCCTGGAAATGGAAAAAAGAACACATTGACACCGGTGTGTCAGACCCACCATACTTGCTACGGACACTGCGAGAGGGCTGTACAAGCAATGATCACACGCACGGCACAGCGGACACACCAGGAACCGCGGTGTTGGCCGTCGAATGGCGCTAGCTGCGCAGCATTTGGACACCGCCGCCGTCAGTGTCAGTCAGTTTGCCGTGGCATACGGAGCTCCATCGCAGTCTTTAACACTGGTAGCATGCCGCGACAGCGTGAACGTGAACCGTATGTGCAGTTGACGGACTTTGAGCGAGGGCGTATAGTGGGCATGCGGGAGGCCGGGTGGACGTACCGCCGAATTGCTCAACACGTGGGGCGTGACGTCTCCACAGTACATCGATGTTGTCGCCAGTGGTCGGCGGAAGGTGCACGTGCCCGTCGACCTGGGACTGGACCGCAGCGACGCACGGATGCACGCCAAGACCGTAGGATCCTACGCAGTGCCGTAGGGGACCGCACCGCCACTTCCCAGCAAATTAAGGACACTGTTGCTCCTGGGGTATCGGCGAGGACCATTCGCAACCGTCTCCATGAAGCTGGGCTACGGTCCCACACACTGTTAGGCCGTCTTCCGCTCACGCCCCAACATCGTGCAGCCCGCCTCCAGTGGTGTCGCGACAGGCGTGAATGGAGGGACGAATGGAGACGTGTCTTCAGCGATGAGAGTCGCTTCTGCCTTGGTGCCAATGATGGTCGTATGTGTGTTTGGCGCCGTGCAGGTGAGCGCCACAATCAGGACTGCATACGACCGCGGCACACAGGGCCAACATCCGGCATCATGGTGTGGGGAGCGATCTCCTACACTGGCCGTACACCTCTGGTGATCGTCGAGGGGACACTGAATAGTGCACGGTACATCCAAACCGTCATCGAACCCATCGTTCCACCATTCCTAGACCGGCAAGGGAACTTGCTGTTCCAACAGGACAATGCACGTCCGCATGTATCCCGTGCCACCCAACGTGCTCTAGAAGGTGTAAGTCAACTACCCTGGCCAGCAAGATCTCCGGATCTGCCCCCCATTGAGCATGTTTGGGACTGGATGAAGCGTCGTCTCACGCGGTCTGCACGTCCAGCACGAACGCTGGTCCATCTGAGGCGCCAGGTGGAAATGGCATGGCAAGCCGTTCCACAGGACTACATCCAGCATCTCTACGATCGTCTCCATGGGAGAATAGCAGCCTGCATTGCTGCGAAAGGTGGATATACACTGTACTAGTGCCGACATTGTGCATGCTCTGTTGCCTGTGTCTATGTGCCTGTGGTTCTGTCAGTGTGATCATGTGATGTATCTGACCCCAGGAATGTGTCAATAAAGTTTCCCCTTCCTGGGACAATGAATTCACGGTGTTCTTATTTCAATTTCCAGGAGTGTAGTATATTGTCGTATAATCTGTTCCTGGTTCTAATGTATCACATGACGTACTTGTTACTACATCACTATTGTTTTATTTTATACACAGATTGGCACGCCTCATTACAAGTCTCGACATAACATTTGTGGGTCAGACTTCGTACTGTAATTTCTAATATTATATGTGGCATGACATATGATGTATGAGTTTCGATCCTCTACCTTTAATAGCGTAGCACATGTGACAATAATGAACGTAATATGCTACTGAATATTGAGCTTGTAACTTACTGATAGCAACTATGCCTTTACTATGGTTAGTATTTTTCTGTTTGTCTCGGCTAATGGACATTATCACTCACATTATTGTATTTTTTTGTGCCTCATACGCAGAGAAATACGATGTTTACCTGTCCACAGTTACCAGTGAGGCATTATAATGTGAAATGAAGCGTGAAGCTAAAAAATGTAAGTAACTTGGGTTATTAATTATATGCATATGGGAGAGCTTGTACACATTTGATGTATAAATCAGTGTGCCCATTATTGTACGTATTACATGTGTCTGATATTGACCCATGGTTGAAACTGGCCAATTGGACGAATAACAAACACAATACAGCTTAATTGGACCGTGTTTTCATTCTCAAAACGCTGACCCCCACAAAAATGAAGAATCATAAATTATATGTTGTTGTCACTGAGAATCTTCAGCCACTATCAGTTATAGAGGGCTTGATGATTGCGTATTGTCCTGCTGAAACCGGCAGCCAATAAACTGGAGATAAAATTGCAGCTGACAGTGTTCTTGACATTCTTGACACACATGTCAGCTAGTGGCTCAAAATGGTTCAAATGGCTCTGAGCACTATGGGACTTAACATCTGAGGTCATCAGTCCCCTAGATCTTAGAACTACTTAAACCTAACTAACCTAAGGACATCACACACATCCATGCCCGAGGCAGGATTCGAACCGGCGGTTCCAGACTGTAGCGCCTAGAACCGCTCGGCCACCGCGGCCGACTGTCGGCTACTGTCCCACCCTTCAGCAGCGCACGATGCACCTGAGGTAAACTTGTACTTTCACACGAAATGAAACATGGGTGTTTGCAGCTTACACAGGTAGCTTGTTGACTGACAATGATGTATGGCGAGCTCTGGACTACAGGGCGCACCCTCAAAGCATGGAGCCCCGATTAACGCTATCGCCTCCCACGGAAGCCTCGCTTCACCAGTGCGGCTCTGCTATGTGGCCGACACATGTTTTTAACTCCGGATGGTGCGGTGCGTGTACTGTGCCCAACGGCGCATCTCTGAGGTATCCATTCCGCAGAGCCACTTCTGTCTATGAACATTACACATACGAGTAGCAAATTTGCGAACGAAGTGTTGTTTTGTGACCTATGTCAGGTGTTGCTATAAAACCGACAGTGACTCTGCGAGAAACCAAAAGGAATAGCAAATCTCACACAGAGAATAGTTTCAAGTAATACGAAGTGCATGTTGCTCCACGTCGTAGTGGTGCGATGATCGCTAGTTTGAAGCCTGTAACGCATCGATAGTTAGCCTGTAGCCTGACCAATCGAAGCTTTCACCTAGGGCCTCCGTAGCACGAATGGAACTTGTCAAAGATACATCGGCCAGCGAATTCGGACAAAACAAACACAGAACGCCTTAAACGTGTCTCGTTTAGGAGTTCTGTCACTCCAATTACACTAATCGTTGTAGTATAACTTCAGACGAACTCAAAACTACTGCCGACTGTATATTAGATAGTACTTGCCACTGTATCATGGTTTTAACTCTGTCATTCGTATTTTCAAACTTTCCGTTGTCTTTACACAAAACTGACATTCAGATTCACATTTCTGTATTCATACAGAGAAATAAACAGAGGACAGTTCTTTACAAGAGAATGTCATTACAAAATCTGCACATACATCAAATATCTGCGACGTGCGTAGTGGAAGGTGCTTCCCACTCTACCACATATTAGGGCTTCTCCCCTTACCCTTCGCCTCCGGAGCGTCGCTGGAAAAATGGCCTCTGTGCAATCTGCAATTGATTTCGAACTTTGTACGGGAGTGGTTACTTGGGGGCTGCACTATATTCCTAAACTCATCTCTTAATACTCGCTCTAGAAACTCTGAAAGTACAACGGGTGTTAACATTTTTTCTCGGCCAATTTCGCTTGAAGAAATGGCGGAGTTTGTGGTGCGACATCGTGAGATATTCCCACGTCACCCCTACATTTTATGAAGTTCCGATTGGTTTCGGCTGTATATGTATAGACATTGCTCCTGTAACGGTGGTGCGTTACAAGTAGAGAGCTGTCATTCAGTTTCATTTTGTGGAAAAACAGAGCATCACAGGTACTCATAGGTGACTGCAGAATGTCTACGGAGATCTCGCAGTGAACAAAAGCATGGTGAGTTGTCGGAAGAGGCACAAACTTGTCCAGTACGCCAGCCGGCAGCACACGGTTATGACTCCTGCGATGTTGGAAGGTGCAGACACTCTCATTCGAGGTGATCGACAGATCGCAATCAAATACCTCGTTGCGCAACTGGTCATCTACACTCCTGCAAATTGAAATAAGAACACCGTGAATTCATTGTCCCAGGAAGGGGAAACTTTATTGACACATTCCTGGGGTCAGATACATCACATGTTCACACTGACAGAACCACAGGCACATAGACACAGGCAACAGAGCATGCAGAATGTCGGCACTAGTACAGTGTATATCCACCTTTCGCAGCAATGCAGGCTGCTATTCTCCCATGGAGACGATCGTAGAGATGCTGGATGTAGTCCTGTGGAACGGCTTGCCATGCCATTTCCACCTGGCGCCTCAGTTGGACCAGCGTTCGTACTGGACGTGCAGATCGCGTGAGACGACGCTTCATCCAGTCCCAAACATGCTCAATGGGGGACAGATCCGGAGATCTTGCTGGCCAGGGTAGTTGACTTACACCTTCTAGAGCACGTTGGGTGGCACGGGATACATGCGGACGTGCATTGTCCTGTTGGAACAGCAAGTTCCCTTGCCGGTCTAGGAATGGTAGAACGATGGGTTCGATGACGGTTTGGATGTACCGTGCACTATTCAGTGTCCCCTCGACGATCACCAGAGGTGTACGGCCAGTGTAGGAGATCGCTCCCCACACCATGATGCCGGATGTTGGCCCTGTGTGCCGCGGTCGTATGCAGTCCTGATTGTGGCGCTCACCTGCACGGCGCCAAACACACATACGACCATCATTGGCACCAAGGCAGAAGCGACTCTCATCGCTGAAGACACGTCTCCATTCGTCCCTCCATTCACGCCTGTCGCGACACCACTGGAGGCGGGCTGCACGATGTTGGGGCGTGAGCGGAAGACGGCCTAACAGTGTGTGGGACCGTAGCCCAGCTTCATGGAGACGGTTGCGAATGGTCCTCGCCGATACCCCAGGAGCAACAGTGTCCTTAATTTGCTGGGAAGTGGCGGTGCGGTCCCCTACGGCACTGCGTAGGATCCTACGGTCTTGGCGTGCATCCGTGCGTCGCTGCGGTCCGGTCCCAGGTCGACGGGCACGTGCACCTTCCGCCGACCACTGGCGACAACATCGATGTACTGTGGAGACCTCACGCCCCACGTGTTGAGCAATTCGGCGGTACGTCCACCCGGCCTCCCGCATGCCCACTATACGCCCTCGCTCAAAGTCCGTCAACTGCACATACGGTTCACGTCCACGCTGTCGCGGCATGCTACCAGTGTTAAAGACTGCGATGGAGCTCCGTATGCCACGGCAAACTGGCTGACACTGACGGCGGCGGTGCACAAATGCTGCGCAGCTAGCGCCATTCGACGGCCAACACCGCGGTTCCTGGTGTGTCCGCTGTGCCGTGCGTGTGATCATTACTTGTACAGCCCTCTCGCAGTGTCCGTAGCAAGTATGGTGGGTTTGACACACCGGTGTCAATGTGTTCTCTTTTTTCCATTTCCAGGAGTGTATGTTGTTAGCGCTGACACACTCATCCACAAGTTGGGGTTCCTCGCCGCCTAACAGAAGGCAATAAAGGACAACGAAGGACCATCTCTGCGCGGAACTGTTTGCACAGTATGAGACTGATCATGACATTTTTTGTCGACCATTGCCACAGGTCATGAAACATCACTTATAACGGGAAACAAATGTCTATACATATAGAGCCGAAACCAATCCATAGAGAGGCGCCACACCACCACTCCTCCGAAGAAAAAGTTCAGAGATGCACCCTCAGCCGGGAAAGACATGGCGACAGTCTTGTGGGACTGTGAAGGAGTTATTATGTTTGATGTCGCCGGTCATGATCAACTCTGAAATATATTGTGGGATCCTCAGGAAACTGAAGAAACGTGCTCAGCGAATTCATCGCCACAAAACTGCAAACGAACCTCTCCTTCTACATGACAATGCAAGACGTCACACTAGCCTGCTCAACAAACTTGATTGGACTGTTCTTCCCCATCAACCCTACTGCGTGGATCTCGCATCTTCCATCTATTTGATGAAAACGCATCCTGCACCAAACTAATTATATTAAACTTCTTGCAAATAGGTCCTCTTTGTAGTTTTTGCAGGACTAACGGTTTGAGGGTAACGAGCGTGAGAATATGAAAATCTCGGGCGTGGTTTTTTAAGCCCAGATATTACATTGTGGGTTCCCTACCGATATCGATAAGGGCAGCTAAATCGCCCAGTATAATCGATTCATTTCACTTGTACATTTTCGAGAAAGTTCCGAGCAGCATTTGATTCAGTACCAGACCACCACTTATTACGAAAGTACTAGAATGTTGCCTATCAAACGAGATTTGTGGCGGCACTGAGAATTTCTTGATAGGGAGGACGCAGTACGTTATCTGAGAGACACTGACAGATGCAGAAAGTATTTGAGACGTGCCTCAGGGATGGCGGTTGTGACCGTCGCCGTTCATGCTGCATACTCTTGAGCTGTCAAACAATACTGATGTTAACATTAGACTTTCTGTAGGTGATGCAGTTATCTGTTATGAAGCCCGGCCGGAGTGGCCGAGCGGTTCTAGGCGCTACAGTCTGGAACCACGCGACCGCTACGGTCGCAGGTTCGAATCCTGCCTCGGGCACGGATGCGTGTGACGTCCTTAGGTTAGTTAGGTTTAAGTAGTTCTAAGTTCTAGGGAACTGATGACCTCAGCAGTTAAGTCCCATAGTGCTCAGAGCCATTTGAACCATTGTTATGAAGCACTGTCTGTAAAAAGCTGCACACATATTCAATTAGATACATGTCTGGTGTTTGTTCTTTTGGACATGTCCGAAAGAGTAGACACTGTCTGGTGTCTGTTCTTTCGGACAGGTCCGAAAGCATAGACACCCTTTTGATCTAGCAGCCATCATCAATTAAGACACAAAGGAGTTACAGACATCGGTTGCGATTAGGTGTTGATTGAAATTAATGGGGAAAGTTGAAAATTTGTGTCAGACCAGGAGTCGAACCCGCGTCTTCTGTTTACTGGGGAGATGCTCTGACCACTAAGCGAGCAAGAGAGTGTGAAAGTCTCGCGCGTGATTTTTGAAGGCCAGATAGAACATTTGCTTGTTGTATAGGACGACATCGGTAGGGGCAGCTGAACCGCACTGTACAGAAAATGTTTTAAACGTTCTTTACGATGGCTGTATGAATGTAACTCCACAAGGGACGAGTGTATACTGTTGAAACTCTTTGTCCACGGGATCCCAGGGTCATGTGATCGCCACCCAGAATCCATCCTGTAGGGCGGAACCTTTCGCGTCAGGGCACACGATGTCCTACCCTTAGTAGTGCCATCTTAGCTGGACTCCCGCATGGTTCGGTGCTTGGTTCGCTGCACTACACCCTTCGCACAGCAGATTTGTCAGCCTGTTCTTGAAGACGGAGCCTGGCCTTCAGTGCAGCGAGGAACAATGAACTCATCGCTACGAATCGCCTGCTCCGGTTGAACTGTGGCAGACAGACATTCTGAGTGTCGCCGTGCAATGGGGACGCACAGCAGGCCACCTACATGTACATATACATTCCGCATGTCGCTGGACTGTGCTATAGGATGTAAATATCTATGGAGTGAGCATAGCCTACTGGACATGTTCTCAAAATCAAACCGGGGTAGCGACGTGGTAATGGGACGTCGCTGCTTCTCCGCAATTTGTGGTAACAGCGAAACTTTAGTATTACACCTATTCACTTGTTTTTACATACTTTTCTACATGTTTTAGTAGTAATAACAGACATGGTGCAACATTTGCTACGAATGTAAAGAGAACTACGTGAAAGGAGGACCGGTTACTTTTCTTAGGTACGTGTAACAGATCTCTAATAGTGAATATCATATTGATGTGAGGCGCATTTTATATGTTTAAAAATATCGGGACTCGGTATTATAATGTCTTGTATTGTGGAGCAAATTTCTGTGAATTCTTTTTTTATTGTTGTTGATGTGTTTACGAGAGAAATATTTGATAAATTAGCAAGTGCGTTTAAGCTGCCAGTCATTGTTTACGTATTCATGCTATTTTCATCTGCAGATAAAATTTATATAAGACAGTGTGATTAATTTCCTCCAGTTTATTCAGGCCCTCAAACACTTCTGTGTACCTAAGTATGCATCAATGCCCGATGCAGTATGATTGTAACGTAATTAATTGGAACAAAGATTCGACAATATGAATAAGTGCAATAGAAAACCCAAAAGAATATTGTTGGCTGTCAAATAAATAAAGCAGGTGGTGTAAACTGCTTATTTACGGTAAAAATTTCATTGCTACAAATGCTTCCCCTCCCCCCTCCTGTGATGCGTCGGCGTCCAATACAGTGTCATTGTGACGTAATTAATTAGAGCGGAGATTCGACAACATGAATAATCTTCAAAGCTTTAAAACTATTTCAGTTCCAGGTATAAAATTGTTAAGATGTCTTTTTTTTTTGGTCATCAGTCTACTGACTGGTTTGATGCGGCCCGCCACGAATTCCTTTCCTGTGCTAACCTCTCATCTCAGAGTATCACTTGCAACCTACGTCCTCAATTATTTGCTTGACGTATTCCAATCTCTGTCTTCCTCTACAGTTTTAGCCCTCTACAGCTCCCTCTAGTACCATGGAAGTCATTCCCTCATGTCTTAGCAGATATCCTATCATCCTGTCCCTTCTCCTTATCAGTGTTTTCCACATATTCCTTTCCTCTCCGATTCTGCGTAGAACCTCCTCATTCCTTACCTTATCAGCCCAACTAATTTTCAACATTCGTCTATAGCACCACATCTCAAATGCTTCGATTCTCTTCTGTTCCGGTTTTCCCACAGTCCATGATTCACTACCATACAATGCTGTACTCCAGACGTACATCCTCAGAAATTTCTTCCTCAAATTAATGCCGGTATTTGATATTAGTAGACTTCTCTTGGCCAGAAATGCCTTTTTTGCCATAGCGAGTCCTTCTTGCTCCGTCCGTCATCGGTTATTTTACTGCCTAGGTAGCAGAATTCCTTAACTTCATTGACTTCGTGGCCATCAATCCTGATGTTAAGTTTCTCGCTGTTCTCATTTCTACTAGTTCTCATTACCTTCGTCTTTCTATAAATACATAAACAACATTTCATGATACTTCTGAAGGTGATCTATCTGCTCTAGCGAAATAATAACACTCAAAATATGCTAAGCGCTATACGGACTAAAGTGCGCTATCCCAATACCACGTGACTTGAGCAGCAGGAGATGTTGCGGACATATTTTTCGTTCTGCGCATCCGAATGCTCACTCCACAGATATTTATACTCTATCAGCTGTGCACGGCGGAGGGCACAGCGTATCAGTATTATCGATTTTCTTAGAGAAAAATGACAGTCTAAGTGTCGCTGTAACTGGCCTAACCTCTTTTATTTTATTCTGGCGATCAATAAGCGAGGCTCTAAATTCGTCTCATCTTTGGTGTCGTCCATACTCGATAAGGACTTGAACACTAGAACAAAACACACTATAATTACAACATAAATATATTTTTATTGGAAATAAGTCGTTGTCTTTCATTTGTTTCGTACATCTAATTGTGTCTGATTTGTATGTCTATGCCAAAGTAAGAAGGAAGGCATCACAATGCACAATAGTAATAAATAAAGGACCATCATTATTTTGTTTTCCTTACGTGTGCGAAAACTTGGTAACTGCGTACAGTGGAAGTCATTTACTTCTTACTTTACTCATTCTAAAATGCTAATCGAGTGTGCTAATCTATTAACTACATGTCAAGTTTAAAAATGGTTCAAATGACTCTGAGCACTATGGGACTCAACTGCTGTGGTCATCAGTCCCCTAGAACTTAGAACTACTTAAAACTAACTAACCTAAGGACATCACACACATCCATCCCCGAGGCAGGATTCGAACCTGCGACCGTAGCAGTCGCACGGTTCCGGACTGCGCGCCTAGAACCGCGAGACCACCGCGGCCGGCGCACATGTCAAGTATGCGACGTTATATCCTGTATGTTATGTACAATATGTCATATCATATTTATTACATGCAATCTACTTCAGTCTCCATTCCATTAATGCTAGCCATCACTACTCTACTACGTAGGTAATAATTGAACTTCATCGCTTGTGTGCCGGCCGTGGTGGTCTCGCGGTTCTAGGCGCGCAGTCCGGAACCGTGCGACTGCTACGGTCGCAGGTTCGAATCCTGCCTCGGGCATGGATGTGTGTGCTGTCCTTATGTTAGGTAGGTTTAAGTAGTTCTAAGTTCTAGGGGACTGATGACCACAACAGTTGAATCCCATAGTGCTCAGAGCCATTTGAACCATCATTGCTGGTGTAGTCATTTTGGATCATTAAACTGGAAAAAAAGTTTACCCATAAAATAATTTAGCCATACGTGTATGTTGATCAAGGAATATGGGATTTGTCGGCAACACGAAGTTTAAAAACAAAACTGTCTTTCGAATTAGTTTCGGTATGTATGACAAAATTGAAATTAGGGTTTAGGTGTATTTTCCGGTATAACAAACACGTTAGCTGACCCCAAGACGAATGCCGTACTGCATCAGTGCATCAGTGAAGATAAAATTATTTAGTCATTACATAAAATGTGTAGTGTATGCCATGAATTAAATATATGACACCAGACTTTAAAAACATTACTGCTCTGCAAATATACGAAAATTAAATGTATACAGAGCAGAAACCGGTAGATGTTTGGGTGTAAAATAAAAACAGCTGATGGTTCAAATATGCATTTTATGCATTAATTAACTGTTGTTGACAGTAATCTTCCAAAAATATCTAATAAAAGTATTTGTGCTATGCATATAACGGTGATAGAACGACATACTAGTGACGGAGTAAAGGTAACTGCACCTAACTCTTAATTAAATGTAAAAATACAACTCGGAAATCATGAGGTGAACGAGATGTTATATAGCACAGGGCATTTTTAGCGTTCTAGCTGTAGACGACAAAAATGTTGTATTGAATGTAATACACTAACTGAAGGGGGTCGAAACCCGAAACGAGGCTCAGCATAAATAGAGTTTTATAAAAAATGGCTGCTTGATGTATTTGTTCAAGTAATTCAATCCACAGCCGTGGAGCTCAGATACCGTCACCTGTGAAAAGTTAATTGTTCATTCGGTTATAGTAGAGTTGGCTTTTTCGCGTATGCATTGGAGCACTAGTCTGATTAATCCAGAATGTTTGAATAGACAGCCCACAGATCCTGGCGAGCGTTAATTAAAAGAAAATAAATAGCATTTGTTTACTCGGAAAGTTGAATTATTTTGGTTCTGGTGTGGCTTTTGGCCTACATGAATTTGAACTATTATCCTGATTTGTTTACTGAGAGATTTCGTCTTAAGTTGAGTGGGTCCAGTTGGAGGTAGTAAACGGACTGCCAGAGGTGCAAGTGTGCTAAGTGGCCTGATCTGAAATCTTCCCAAATGCTATTAGATGGCTGCAGGGCTTATGTCACTTGGCAGAAATGGTGACTAATTTAACTCTGTCTCGCAGGCCATAGCAAGGCGATCACCCGTATCAAGACTGTTTTAGAAATGTAGAGTTTGATCCAGGTCCACCAGAAAACTTTTCATGAAGAATGTGCGTTCATCGCACATCGTAAAGGCGTGGATTCCACCACCAAGACGTCACAGATACCGCAGTTACGAACGTCACGGTCGATTTGATTTTTGTTGTCCTATTGTCTTTTGGTTGGCCTACTGGATTCTACTGAATCTTGGGAAATTGCTGTCACGGAGAACCATATATTCTTCCGTTCAACACAATAGTCACAATGATGTGTGTCATTCGCTAAGATTGGAGGCATTTCATAACTTTAAATTCGATCATTCTCAGTTGCGAATGTAAAGTGAAATTAGAATTGCTGTAACCAGTTACAATTTATTATTTCCACAGCGCATTTCGGTGGGCTACACGGCCATCATTAAGTGGATTGCCATTTAGTAAAGCATTTATGCGTTAGACGTTCGACTTTTCGGTAACTTGCACCAGTACGTTCCAGTGGTCACACGCGACTTTTCCGGCCGCGTTACGTCCCATCACGTTGTACGAACTGGAGATACTAACCCTTCTTCATTGCAAATAGAAAACGAAAACACTAAATGTACTAGCGCTTAGCAAGTTCCGAAACACGTTCGTTTCCGTTACAGCAAATTCGCCGTCACTGCACGTTTCGTATTTGCCAGCGTCCCTTGGCGCGCAGCCGACAAGACTTTTCGAAGTCGCATCCCGCTGACCTCAGCTGCTGCACGCCAGCTGCGCTCCGAATGTAATACCGTGTCTCTCTGTGGACACAAAGTCGTCCGACACGAAACGCGGTTAATTAACCGGATTTGATGCGTTCGCTGCGGAATGGTATACGTGCGGTGGAGACCAGATAGGCAGACGGCTCGTGACACAGCGAATTACTAACAGTTTCGCGACGGCGGCCTTTAATTACCCACATGTTGGCATAGCAGTGGTCGACGCGACCAAAGCCCTGTTAACAGCACACCTTTTCTCCTTCTGCCGTCTAGTTCCATGTCATTACTGTCACGTGTTCAGCAACGCGAGTACCACACTCTCTACCGCAGTCTGCACAAGCAGTCCACACACTTCGTAATCCTCGTCTGACATCACTTTAATTCTAGCCTGTGAGGGCATTGGCGTCCGTTGACACACAATGAAGAGCCAAGGAAACTGGTACGCCTGCCAAATATCGTGTAGGGCCAACCCGAGAGCACGCAGAAGTGCCGCAACACGACGTGGCTTGGACTCAACTAATGTCTCAAGTATTGCTGGAGGAAATTGATACCACGAATCTTTTCTGAACAGCACGTCGCAAGGCATCCCGGATATCCTCAATGACGTTTATGTCTAGGGAATTTGGTGGCCAGCGAAAGTGTTTAAACTCAGAAGAGTGTTCCTGGAGCCACTCTGTAGCAATTCAGATTGCTCTACAAACCGGTACCTTTAATACCCAGTAGCCCGTCCTCTTGCATTGATGCATGCCTGTAATCGTTGTGACATGCAATCCTCAAGTTCATCAAGGTCCAGATTATGCCACTCCTCAACGGCGATTCGGCGTAGAGTCCTCAGAGTGGCTGGTGGGTCACGTCGTCCATAAACAGCCCTTTCAATCTATCCCAGGCATGTTCGACAGGGTTCATGTCTGGAGAACATGCTGGCCACTCTAGTCGAGCGATGTCATTATCCTGAAGGAAGTCATTCACAAGACGTGCACGATCGGGCCGCAAATTATCGTCCATGAAGACGAATGCCTCACCAATATGCTGCTAAACTGGTTGCACTGTCGGTCGGAAGATGGCATTCACGTATGGTACAGCCGTTACGGCGCCTTCATTGACCACCAGCAGCGTACGTCAGCCCTACATAATGCCACCCCAAAACAGCAGTGAACCTCCACCTTGCTGCACTCGCTCGACAGCGTGTCTAAGGCGATGAGCCTGGCTAGATTGCCTCCAAACACGTCTCCAACGATTGTCTGGTTGAAGGCATATGCGACACTCATTGCTGAAGAAAACATGATCCCAATCCTGAGCGGTCCATTCGGCATATCCTTGCGCCCATCTGTACCGCGCTGCATGGTGCTGTGGTTGCAAAGATGGACCTCGCCATGCACGTAGGGAGTGAAGTTGCGCATCATGCAGCTTACTGCACACAGTTTGAGACGTAACACGACGTCCTGTGGCTGCACGAAAAGCCTTATTCAACATGGTGGCTTTGCTGTCAGGCTTTCTCCGAGCCATAATCCGTAGGTAGCGGTCATCCACTGCAATAGTAGCCCTTGAGCGGCCTGAGCCAGGCATGTCATCGACAGTTCCTGTCTCTCTGTATCTCCTCCATCTCCGAACAACATCGCTTTGGTTCACTCCGAGACGCCTGGACACTTCCCCTGTTAAGAGCCCTTCCTGGCACAAAGTAACAATGCGGACGCAATCGAAACGTGGTATTGACAGTCTATGCATGGTTGAACTACAGACAACACGAGCCGTGTACCTCCTTCCTGATGGAATGACTGGAACTGATCGGCTGTCGGACCCCCTGCATCTCATAGGGGCTCATCATGCATGGTTGTGTACATCTTTGGGCGGATTTTGTGACATCTCTGAACAGTCAAAGGGACTGTGTCTCTTGTACAGTATCCACAGTCAACGTCTATCCTCAATAGTTCTGGGAACAGGAGCGATGCAAAACTTTTTTTGATGTGTGTATATCATACTAATACATCATCGTGAAGAGTAATCAAAAGTAGGAAGTCATATGACTTTATGAACAAATGAAAAATTGGATACGAAATTGAAGAAAAAGGAATGACTGTGGTCATTTTGGCCCCTTCCTCTGTTCTAGGGTCGACCTCTAATATCTACATCTACATCTATACTCTGCTGAAAGGTCTCTGTTGGATTCCTTTAATGTTAATTTCTTGAATCTGTTGTCATTTACGGCATAAATTCCTCTTCTAAATTTACTGTGGCGTTTCTGACTATCTGCGAGGAGACTGAGCAGTGGAAGGTGTTACTTTTACACATAAACAAGAACGATCTGTCACACTACTACACTTTAAAGCACAGTTTATATCTAATTCATATATGTAATTCATGTCACACAGTCTCATACGGAACCTACATCCGCTTTCTTTTATATACTGTATATGATAAGATACTGTCATCCCCCTTCCCTTCTGTGTGAAAGAATGAATGAGCAAATGTATTTCTAGTTGCATGCTTGATGGTAGCAGACAAGCCTGTCTGCTAGAGAACAGTAGGACCAACGTCGGAACAGGTAGCTACGCTTTCTAGAAGCAAAGAGGTTTCTATCCTTAGTACTGTCCTGTCCGTCCCTTGTCATGTTGGTATAGGAAGCTGCCCCTCTGGTCGCTTCCGTTTTATATACGGAAACACCCTTGGTAGGAGCGCAGGTCAGTCTGTCCGTGGCGAGCGTCTGAAGTGGTAAGATCTCCGGCGAAGCGCGTGTCTGCTAAGTCCGTAGGACAATGGATTTCTTAAGTTCAGCCTAACTGAAAATTTAATCACCTTTATTTCAGGTTTAGCTCTAAAATATATAATGTTATCTTAAATTGCAACGCAGTGTGATTCGAGTGTACAGTTCAGAATATCTTCCGGCAGTTGCTTTGTCACTACTTTGTGAGTAAAGTGGAACCACGTGTTGATCAGTAACTCTAACTAAGATCATCAATCTTAAATGCGAATGTGCGTGACATTATAACGTCTCGTCTTAACAATATTTTTCAATATAGCAACTTTTCTTTATGTTCAACCCACTTGGGGTGTACTTTGTGAGACCAGTACCACGTGCTTATACAATTGTTTGACCCATCAGGTTAAGAGTAAGACGATAGTAACCAGTTCGAGATTTTTCTTTTGTAAATTGCTTTTCGATCTAATTTATTTTAATTATCAAAATTATTGTGGAGTTACACTCTTTGTGTAACCAAGTTGACCACGTGAAGCATGTGGTGTAATCATCAAAGTAGCCCTCAGCTATTCTTTTCGGGAAGATTTCTCAGAGAGTTAGTTTGAATTTAGTATACCAATGTGTGGTAATTACATGACGGACAGGATTGCGCTACAAACGTAACTTCTTTGGGTGAAAATTGAATCGGTTGATTGTGGTTAATTTCCTCTTGCATATGTTTCAACGTTCTTCGTGTGTTATTTTATGAAAGCAGTGTTGTATGCAGTCTCCCAATCTTGGCTCCATATTTGATGTGTTCCGTAAGAGTACAAACTCACATTTTGACAATCCTAAATAAGGCACCAGCTTAGTTATGACTCAAGTTTAATATGCTGAAATTTCAGTGATCAATGTTAAAATGAATTTCCAAATATAAACTGATTTATTTCTTTTTTTTAATTCTCTTTTATATATATGTATCATCGGTTTTCGTATGACTATTAAAAGATTATAATTAATGTTAGTCTGGTTGGGAATTTGGTAAGCTAGATTGGATACCTGGTGAAACAGTTGCGCAGTAATGCAAGGTTAACTTCCTCAGATAGCTCACAGGTTTTAAACCACTCTTATGGTCAAGAATAGCAGCACCGCTTACACCTCAAATTAATGCAACAACGTTACATGCAAACAACCATGAGGTGCATGGCTGAGGGTACATTCCCACTGAACCAATTATTAGTGTTTCTTCCTGTTCCATTCACGTAACGAGCATGGGAAGAATGATTGACTGAATGCCTCTGTGCATGCAGTAATTATTGTAATCTTATCCTCACAGTCCCTCTGCAAGTGATACATAGAGGGTTGTGGTATATCCCTATAGTAATCATTTAATGCCGATTCTTGAAAATTAGTTAACAGACTTTCTTGAGATAGTTTACATCTGTCTTCAAGAGTCTGTCAGGTCGTTTCTTTCAACATATCAGTGACATCCTCCCAAGGATTAAACACACCTGTGAACATTCATGCCACCCTTCTCTGTATACATTAAATATCTCCTGTTAGTCCTATATGGTATGTGTCCCACACACTTGAGCAATATTCTAGGAGGAGTTACACGAATGATTTGTAAGCAATCTCCTTGTCGATCCCGAATAGATCTGGAAAAAGAAGGCAAGATAATTGTTTAATGTCCTCTCCCTCCCCACCGCCAGTCTCACTCCTCCTCAGAACACACACACACACACACACACACACACACACACACACACACACAGACATCGGTCTAGTTTTATGGTGGCTGCTTTTCATACCGCCCCTTTTCTTCGACGCGCGTAATCTGGCTAAGCGAGACATTTTTCGCTGATTTAACGAGCTCGCACCACAGCTGTTGGCGGTGGGCCTCCCTGCACTCATTACTGTCAAATAACGCAGCCGTTTTCCGCGCCGGGCGTTCGCCATCACAACTCATCGGCGCGCTCATAAGAGCATGCGAGTGCGGCACATTTCGGCACGGCCTGAGAGCGCCGACCGGTTTGCGCGCTTGCTGCTGCTGGCGGCCAAGGCGCCGAAAGGGACCAGACCAGGTAGCTGACGAATACCGAGCAAGCGGCAGCAATAGATCTATGATATTTCCGGACCGGGGTAAAAACTTGATATTGGTGCCCCCTTTCTCCCCTTCGAGCGTTTGAGATAGGACACTAAAAATAAAACAAATCGATTTTTCAAAAATATGTTCATTTTGTAGCGTACATCTTTCTGAAGAGTTTGAAATACACTGAAACGCCAAAGAAACTGGTATAGGCAAGCGTATTCAAATACGTAATATTTAAACGGGCAGAATACGGCGCTGCGGTCGGCAACGCCTATATAAGACAAATGTCTGGCGCAGTTGTCAGCTAGATTACTGCTGCTCCAACGGCAGTGAGTTTGAACGTGGTGTTATAGTCGGCGCACGAGCGATGGGACACAGCATCTTCGAGGTAGCGATGAAGTGGGGATTTTCCCGTGCGATCATTTCACGAGTGTACCATGAATTTCAGGAATACGGTAAAGCATCAAATTTCCGGAAAAAGATTCTGTAAGAACGGGAGCTACGGCGACTGAAGAGAATCGTTCAGTGTGACAAAGTGGAGCCCTTCCGCAAATTACTGCAGATTTCAATGCTGGGCCATCAACAAGTGTCAGCTTACGAACCATTCAATGAAACATCGTCGATATGGGCTTTCACAGCTGAAGGCCCAATCGTGTACCCTTGATGACTGGGCGACACGAAGCTTTACGTCTCGCCTGGGCCCGACAACGCCGACGTTCGACCGCTGATGGCAGGAAATTTGTTGCCTACTCGGACGAGACTCGTTTCAAATTGTATCGAGCGGATGGACGAGTACGGGTATGGAGGCAACGTCATGAATCCATGGACCCTGCATGTCAGCAGGAAACTGTTCAAGCTGGTGAAGGCTCTGTAGTGGTGTGCGGCGTGTGTAGTTGGAGTGATATGGGACCGCTGATACAACTAGATACGACTCTGACAGGTAACACGTACGTGGCCATCCTGTCTGATCACTTGCATCCATTCATGTCCATTTAGCTTTCCGAAGGACTTGGCCAATTCCAGCAGGACACCCCATACGTCCAGACTCTCTCCATGAACACTCTTCTGAGTTTAAATACTTTCGCTGGTCACCAAACTCTCCAAACATGAACATTATTGAGCATATCTGGGATGCCTTGCAATGTGCTGTTCAGAAGAGATCTCCACCCCTTCTCGTACTCTTACGGATTTATGGACAGCCCTGCAGGTTTCATGGTGTCAACTCCCTCCAGCACTACTTCAGACATGTTGCGTCCATGCCACGTCGTATTGAGGCACTTATGCGTGCTCGCGGGGCCCTTACATGATATTAGGCAGGTGTACCACTTTCTTTGGTTCTTCAGTGTATAAAACATACACCTTCGAGGAAATGTAAGACGTGTTATTTGTTCTCAGGTCTGCCAAAGTGAAGTGCCAGGCCTCTTCAAACAGTATTCTTCTATCGCACATCACGGTATGTCGCTCTGTGGAATTCAAACATGTGTATTTTGTAATGGATGCCATCAAGCCTGTATTCAGGACAATGGGAATTAAAATGTCCTGTGGTGCCCCTCCTGATTTCAGTCGACCGATTTGAACCCCTACTTTCAACAGGCTTTCAACAGGCTGGACAATTTTGTGTGTTGCGGAGTGACTGGTTCACCCTTTTTTATTCCTGTGATCAGCCAGCCGAGGCCATCTGCTCAAATAATGTGTGTGTATTCCTAAGGGACCAAACTGCTCAGGTCGTCGGTCCCTAGACTTACACATTGCTTAAACTAACTTAAACTAACTTACGTTAAGAACAACACACACACACACACACACACACACACACACACACCCATGCCCGAGAGAGGACTCGAACCTCTGGTGGGAGGCGTTGCGCAGGGCCATCTGCTCTATGATTTTAATACTTTCCTCTACTTTTCCTTGTGGTGTACGTTTTACCCTTTTTTGTTCGTTTCTTTCGTTTTCTCTTTCGTTGTGTTTCCCCTTCCTTATACACCCTTTTATTTTCCCAAACTAATTTTGGGAATTGTTTTATCTTGAGCCTTGTTTGCGTGAGGAAAAAGGGACTGATGACCTTGTAGTTTGGTCACTTTATTTTCCAAACCACCCAACCCTTACCGTCGTAAGCAAGCTTAGACTACGGTACTTTTCCTAGTAGCTTTGGTCAGTTACAATACCCGTGCTACATGTCTGTTATGTGTGTTGCATACCTATCGGGCGTCACCTCGTAACAATTGCTTTTTTTTTTTACATATGCGATCTGTGTCTTGCTAGAGGCCTCTAAAAACTGGATGCGGTGAACTGTCTAGAAACAGAGTGAAGATATATAAGGACCAGATAAACTACTGAACATTTTTGGTCTACTAAGTTGTCCTTCTGTCTATTATATAAAAATAAACAGTATTTACAGCAAAATTGTAATTGTCAACGATTAATTAAGATTTTATTCGAAAATTGTTGATCTGTTACGTCAAACGGAGGATGCTTTACTAAAAATGAGGCAACTGGTACAGATATATCATACAGGCCTAGAAAAAGAAATTTGTACAAAAAAGGTAAAATAAAAAACCAAAACAAAAGTATACGAAACATCGCTTCAGTACTTAGCGGAACTGATGTAAAACATGTTTGAGTTACTCATAAACAACTTTCGCGTTCATCAGTAATAAAAGGAGACTCTTGCCTTTGATCATGATGAAGTAGATTCTATTGAGTATAAAATAAAAACAATAATTTTTTATGTTTGTGCAAATAAACTGTACTTGCATCAAAAGTAATTCGTTTGGTTACATAAAAGCGCAGACGTTAAGTGATCAACTAATTTTTATTTGCTAATGAAGAAACACAATGGACTCTCGTTGAATGATTTACGGTCCTTATTATGTGCAACACAAAGAAAAAAACCAAGAGAAGTCGTCGGCTCCCAGTTTCTCTCTTACACATTCATTTATGTTTCTTCGCCTACCAATGCTACCTGCGTTACCGTTTATCGTACCATTTACAGTGACATTTATATACTGTACCGAAACTACCGAAACGTAGTTTTGGTAGAGCTCAACTCCACTGCAGATGCAACTCTACTCGTCGTTTCTAACTAAAGAAAACCGGCAGATACATTGTCTGATCAAAAGTATGGCGACTCCCTTATGTTCAAAAGTTCAAATGGCTCTGAGCACTATGGGACTTAACTGCTCAGGTCATCAGTCCCCTAGAACTTAGAACTACTTAAACCTAACTAACCTAAGGACATCACACACATCCATGCCCGAGGCAGGATTCGAACCGGCGGTTCCAGACTGTAGCGCCTAGAACTGCTCGGCCACCCCGGCCAGCCCTCCCCTATGTAATGCGGAATTGGTCGCTACATGTCACGAGAAGCGGGGACGCCAGAATAAAAGGATGCGGCGAGTATTGTGTTGTCAGCATAGAAGAAGTAACAGTGGAATGGGTAGGGCAGAAGAACTCAGTGGTCTCGAACGTGGACTAGTCATGGCGTGTCACCTCAATAATAAATCTATCATGGGCTTGTCAACAGTTCTAAAGCTGCAAAAGACGATTCTTGATGACGAGGTTTTGAACTGGAAACGTGAAGGAACTAGAACGGCTAAACTGGGACCAGGCAGACCTCGTGTGCTGACTTGCATGGACCGTCGAGTGTTGTGCACGGTGGCTGTACAAAATAGAACGACACCAGCGGAAAGAACGACTCCTAAGTTCAAAAGGACCAACGGCAGTCCAGATACCACAAACGACAGTCCGCAGACAGTTAAAGAGAATGGGGCACAAGGGTGAACAGCTCCGCATAAGGCACACATTTTTGTACTCAGAATTAAATGACCCTTGAACTGTGGAAGGAATCACAAACAAGACTGTGGATGACTGGAATCGAGTGATTTGGACTGATGAATCTTGCTACATCCAGCTGTAATCCGACGTGATCGTTTGAGATTGGTGACTGTCTGGAGAAATTTATCTCTCATCATGTGTACTGCCTACAGCGAACTACGGGGATGATGTGTTCAGATTTCGGTCTGTCCTGGCTGTAGCCTGATCCCCCTTTTCTGAATAAGAAATTCGAAATTGTATGAACTCATCTTACAACATTATACATTGCGAAGGCAGAGGAACAATTCTGAGACGATGACTATTTCTATGAGCATAGCAGTGCGCCCTGTCATAAAACAGGATCTGTGAGGCAATGGTTTCTGGACAGTAACATTCCTGAATTGCACTGGCCCACCGAGAGTCCAGACCTGAGCCAGTGCAACATCTTTTGGACGAGTTAGACCGTAGACTTCGCTCCAGACTCCAGTGTCCAACATTACTACCTTCTCTGGTTTCGGCTCGAGGAAGAATCGGCTGCCATTCGTTCATAGATATTCAGACCCTTCATTGAAAGTGTTCGCAGCAGAGCTGAAGCCACTGTAAAGGCGAAGGGTGGATACACCACGTATTAAAGTCCACTACTACCCTCATGTCCATAAAAACAGAATACCTTGAACAGCTGGAGATAGGACGTTCGTATTCATAAGACATGTATAGTAGTATGTTCTGCAGAAATTATTGGCATTTGAAACGATGCTGGCCCGAGAGTTCAAGGTCAACATCGATATTGTGGCGCCACACCACCTACTGGTAAAATGTCCTTGCGGCTCTCGTTATTGCTGTGAACCAAAGGTAATTGATCAGTGTGACTTCAGCAGACGTGAAGGATGCGTCGCAGACGTATGCGCTAACGCTACTGTCAAATAAGAGTTTGAAAGACGGTGCAATATTGGCATGAGAGAATGTGACGCATCTATGCGAGAAATTGCTTCTCGTGTGGGACGAACAGTTTCGGTAGTGCAACGAGTGCGTGCCGAATGGCCAGCCGCTGTGGCCGAGCGGTTCTAGGCGTTTCAGTCCGGAACCGCGCTGTTGCTACGGTCGCAGGTTCTAATCCTGCCTCGGGGATGGATGTGTGTGATGTCCTTAGGTTAATCAGGTATAAGTATTTTTAATTCTAGGGGACTGATGAGCTCAGATGTTAAGTCCCTTAGTGCTCAGAGCCATTTGAAGCATTTGAATCGTGCCTCAAGCTTCACGGAAGGCCACAGAACACGACGGGATGAGTCATGTCGCACCACCCACACACCTCAACTGAATGGCACTGCAGGACAGATATTCGTCTTCCTCGGCTCTGTTCCCACAGTGTAACACACCGTATCCTATCAGGGGTGACAGTCCATAGCTGTTTATTACGGCATGGGTTCCAAGGGAGTCGTCTACTTCTCCACCTCCTTTGATGAATGTGCGGAAACATGCGAGACGGCAATGTAATGACGTCACTGGGGACAAGAATGGCAGCAGATAGTGTTTTCGGAAGAATCCAGGTTCTGTTTGTTTGAAAATGATGTCCTCATTTTTGTCTGCCCCAGAGAGGTGAAGCGGCAGCACAGCGACTGCATTCGTCAACTCAAGGCCTTATGGTGTTGGGTGCTATTGGGTACAACTACAAACCACATTTGCTGCGTGTTGAAGCCACTATGACCATTGTGACCTACGTAAATGACATCTTGCGACCGTAGCCATACCGTTCCTGCACCACACCTCCGACGGCATTTTTCAGCAACACAATAAATAAGTTCATACAGAGGGGGCAGAAGGAGATGGACAGAGAAGGGTGCAGGAAATGATTATAAAGAAGGGGAAGGAGAAAGATGATGGAGGAGGAGATGGGTGTAGAGAGTGTGGGATAAGAGACCTACAGGGAAGGGAGGGGGGTGGGGAGGTAATGGACAAAGACAGGGAGCGGGGCAGGAGGGGGCAAGGGATGGACAGAGGAGAGGAGAAGGATATTAGGATTCAATCCAATTCTCACACATATTTGGCAATTGCGTAGCTTTTCCGGGTTAGCTAACCTATTATAAATTTAAGTGCTTAAATGCTCGAATGCAGCATTGTACGGCAGTGAAACGTGGACGATAGGTATTGCAGACAACGAAAGAATAGTCGATTGTGAAATTCTGTTACAGACGAATGCTCAAAGTTAGTTGAATCGAGTAACTAATGAGGAGGTAATGAATAGAATTAGGGAAAAAGAAAAAAATGTGACACAACTTGACTAAAAGTAGGAATCGGCTGATAGGATGCACCCTGAGACATGAAGGCATTGTCAGTTAGGTAATGGAGGTAAGTGTTTCGGTAAACATTGCAGAGGAACGTGTGGGGACTAATACAACAAGCAGGTTCAAATGGTTGTGGATTACAGTGGGTAGTCGGAGATAAGCAGGCTTGCAAACGATAGAATACCATGGAGAGCAACGTCATACCAGTCTTTGGACAGAAAATCGCATTAGTAAAAATAACAACATAGCAACATGGGAGACACCATGAGATTGTTCGAGGACGATGCTGTTGTTTACGGTAGGGTTACAACGCCAGGACATGCAGGGAAACTTGTAGCGGATCGGCAACTGGCGCAGCTGCAGTTGACACTAAACGTCTACAAATGTAACATATTGCGCAGAATATGCGAAGAGATCCATTAGTGTTCAGTCACAGTATTAGCCAAAAATTATTGGAAGTAGTAACAACCGTAAAATACAAAATAACAGTGCTTCATTTCTGACGGTACGCACCGGTACGCTGTAACGTCACATCTGACTAAAAAGATTAGAATTTCAGATTCTGAGATGTGGTGCGAAAGAACTTTTGCTGCGGTTGAAGCGATTTAAAGCAAGTATTGTATTCATACTTAGAAAATACTAAGAAAAGCTTTAAAATAAATTTTTAAGAAGTCTAAATTTCAGGAACACCGCAAGGTAGGTCACAGCAACGGAACCTCTTTTTCTTCTCCTTACAAGGAGTACACATTCGGAGCGACTTTAAGCGGAATGACCCTATAAAGTTAATTGTAGGAAAAGCAGATGTCACACTGATAATCATTGGGGGATCCTAGGAAAGCGCAAGTCCTCCCGAAAGTAGTGGCTTGCAGAATTGTTCGACAGATTTTCGTGTATTCCTCCTCATTATGCAACCGTTACTAAATTGTATTAATAGAAGAGAGAAGATCCAACATAGAGCGACACTATAAGCCACGGGATCGTTTAGTCGGCACGGGAGCGTTATAGAGATCATCAACAAATCTATTGGCAGGAGCTATAGGAGAAGCAGTGTGTATCAAAGGCAAATTTATTATTGAAATTTCGAAAGCGTACCTTCTGGGAAGAGCGGGACAATATATTTTTCGAATCACTCTTTTTTCACTTATCAGTCTTCTGACTCGTTTGATCCAACCTCTTCATCCCAGAGATCTCTCTTGCACCCTACATCCTCAGTTATTTGGTATTCCAACCTCCTTCATCCCGTACACTTTTTAGCCTCTGAAGTTCCTTCTAGAACTGGAAGTTACATCGTCAGATCCACATTATAAAGGAAATTCGAATACTTTCTAGCAGATAATGTAAATTGGCGGAACCAGTGACAAAAAAGGTTTCGATAAATGTTACACGCGATAAGATAAACAGGGGCACAAAGAAATACAAATATATATGCCATGATACAGAGCAGAATCTTCAAACTAGTTTAAGCTGTGCTCTTACGCCCTAAAGTAACCATCACGTCGAGAAAAGGTTCACAGATTCCAAAGGAAAGAAAAGAAATGTCATGCACCACACACCATGCGACAACGTCTCACTACAAACTTAGTGTATTTTATACTTAGTGTATTTCTTATGAAATAATATCTCAAAAATTCGTATTTAGTTCTTACCGGTAAACCTGCCACCCCGATTCTTTACAGAATTGAGCTCTCATATGTAAAACAGCTTGTAAAGTCTGATTACTTTACAAATGAGTTAAAGCGTTAAATATTTGACGTTCAGCGTGGGAAACATTTATGTGGAAGACGAAAAAAACCCCAAAAGCCTAGGACGTGATCTTTCTTAAACTACGCACCGTATAACGTTGTAATTTTGCAGATACGTACAGTGGTATATGTGGATACTGTTTCAAAATTGTATTGACGGTAGAGTTCGTGGTAATGAAGTAATAATCTAAAACGTCATGACTGATGCTGAACTTTTATTGTACACTAGGAACAACGAAAATGTAGCAAACGATAAACTTTTTTCCTTTCATTTTTTAAAGGTTCTGTCAGTGAGAAAAAAATTCGAAAAAGTTTTAAATTACGGGTAAATTTTCCTGGAAGTATTCTCAAATACTGGAGGAATATAGCCAAGGTAATTTGCGGGCCCTGAGTTATGTCTCCAGACGAATACAGAGTTTCTTACATTAATACTTTACTCATTGTGTTAAACCTTTAATGTAAGTTTGTATCTATTAATGAGTAGATTATGATAACATTTTAGATTTTTAAGACGTTCAGTAATTATGTAATGTAACCGCGAGCTTGTGGCTTATTGACTGGGCAAGTCTTTCAGTTGGACTCCAGTTCGGGGACTTGCGTGACTCTGGCCTACAGCAGTGCAGTCCAGATGTGAAACCTGGATGAAGAGCAGACTGAAAATTTCAGTGATCCGGCCGAGATTTGGTCACGCGACCTCTTGTTTTCCAGGACGCTCTTTACAGCTAGACCAGCAACCGTGACAATAATTATATGAAATACTGAAAATTAAATTTTTGTTGCCATGGAAGCCTTTAAATAGGCAATATGTGATTGGGTCTTGGTTACTGATTGTTTCAAGCGCATGGGACACTACATATGTGGTGATTCGAAGCTCGTTAGTAGATTATCTGCAATAGGCGCTATCATAACTCTAGCACAAGGACTATTTCTTGTTTTTTCAAGTTCCGATTGGTCGCGAAATGGAAACCACACTGAAAATCAAAACTGTTTTATTTGTCACATTTCGCTAGACCTTCCAGCTACTTCTTGATACAATCGGCACTCAGACATACACATTTGTCGTAGTTTGGCATCAACTTTTCATTACCATCATCATAGATGTTTTCTGGTAACTCCCTACGCTGGTCTGCAGCTTGCTGTGTGTGCCAAAATGCTGTCCACACAGCCAGCAGCTCATGTGAGTGAAGCTATAAAAATCAGAGGGAGTGAAGACCAGGCTGTAAGGTGGGTGATCAAACACTTCCAATAGAAAACGCTTCAGGAGCGTCGTTGTTGCAGCTGCAGTCGCTCTCCTGAAGAAGGAAACGTATTACAGTTAAGTTATGTGGGCCGCATGAAATCAGGTGCAACGCCCCAGCAGGCGTTTCACACTTAGGCAGATACTCTGTTGTTCTAAGTATCTGCTGTGCTCCGGAAAAGTTCGGTGCTCAAATTGTGAATTTTTAAAAAGTTTTATTCTCACCGCAGCGCGACGAGGCATTAGATACCATCCCAGCCGATGTGCTAATCAGGTAAGCCACTGGACGGTATTGTTGACATCACGACAAAACACTCTGGACAGACGGGAGTTTGCGACACCCGTCAATGGTTGACTCACGGAGCAGCTAGCACGATGTGGCTGAGAGTGAAGTAATATTTTGCAACTCGGGCACTTGCTTGCAACCAATAAATTCACACATTGTAAATTTAACCGGGCATAGGAACCATGCTCGGGGCAGAGTTAGCCAGGTAGAGCTTGACAGGGCAAGTAATAGGAAACAAACTCACCCGTTCACTTCCAGTAGGGCTACACCAGAAGCAGAGCTATATGGTATAAACAATCGAGCTTAGGAGCTCATAGCATTTTGTCGTGCTGCCAGTCCGTCTGCGTTTTGAACTGGAGACAATAACTGGCTTTTGAGTTTTAGATTACGACAACCCTTTGTGATGAAGGTCAACTGACTATCTTCCCACTGATTGACCAATCGAGCTCCAGGGGGGGGGGGGGGGGGGGGGAGGTGGGGGATGGAGCGCCCTCGCAGCTTCATAGACACCTAGACATCATTGACCGTCGGTCTGGACGGTCCATGGAGGAGGAGACTGGTGACTCTCTCGCTTCATCTTATACTTTCCCCTCTTTGGGGAAGTGTGTGTGGGGGTTTGTAGCCTTTTGGCTTTTACTCCCCTGTGTACTTGTGTGTGTGATTTTTAGCTGTAGTTTTTTGGTTGTCTGTGATATGTGATGAATGTTCTGTGTGTGTCTGGTACTTGCCTGAGGTTGGCGAGAATATTGGTGTTTCTTGGGAAGGAGCAGGATTGAGGATTGGATATTGGGATTTAATCTTCTACTTAATCGTCAAAGATCGTCATGGGGCGTTTGTGCTTATCGCGGGACATGTCATACCGACCTAAGGAGTGGATAAGGTTATTCTCGGATCTGGAAGAGCTCTCGTAGAAAGCCCTTGCCAGATCCTGGAATCTTTCTTTGAGGAGTGGTATTTCAGCAGCGGCGTGCAGATCGTCGGTGGGGAATCCCATGGGTAGGTGCAGTGCCCTCCTGAGGGCGCGGTTCTGCAGCCTCTGGAGTTTGTCCAGGTGCTGCTTCGCCGCGTATCCCCAGACAGGGTACGCATATTCCATTACTGGCCGGATCAGGGCCTGGTAAGACTGGTGACTGGGACACTGCTGTTCTGCAGTGGTCATCTGGTGTCGGCTACTGGACCCAACCGCACCAATCGGGGACCACAAGTAAGTGGAGGGGTGAGCAGCCGGCAAGACTCCGTAGGACCTGTGCGGGCCGCGCTCGTTCTTCAGCGATAGCGGCATCCACAGCGTCATTTGCCGATGGATTGCTCGGCATCGTAGTGGCTGGCGCACATGACCCAGGACAACAGATGTATAATGCTGGTTGAATAAGTGCGTGGTGGTACTGCCACTGTTTAACGGTGTAAATCTGCCCTCTCCCTCACCATTTCTTTCACCCATCCTGATGTGTAGCGGAATAATCCGGCTTCTTGACATGTTAAAGTGCTGACTCTGCGCTCAAAACTCAATAGTAAAATAGAGCCAGTTTGGTACTTTCTGCGACCTATCTGAGGCATTTTTCTCCTAGATAAATTGAAGTTTTATGAGACTGATTGTATATCCATCCAATGGATAATGTCATATGTAACCAAAATAGTGCAAGAAGTTTTACTTAGTAATTCAACCATTACAGACTGGGGACATAAATCTGACTGGGGAGAAATCACGTATAGGGTTCCCCAAGTGTCAATTTTATGTCCACTATTGTGCCTTATAACTGTATGTAAAACGATCTTACGTCTAATACACAACAAGTAGAATTAGCTCTTTTTTCTGATGACAATAGTATTGTAATCAGTCTAAGTATACATACAGAAACAGAAGACATCGTAAACAAATTTCTTAAAAGTTTGACTGGTTTTCAAGGAATGGTGTCACCCTCAGTTTTAAAAAGACACAACATATTCAGTTCTGTACATCTAGGGGTACTACACCAGTGATAAGTATAACACATGGTGAAGAAATAATAAACAGGGTGGAAACTTCAAAATTCTTACGTGTCCATATTGATCGGAATTTAAACAGGAAAAAGCAAATTTTGGAACCCTTAAAAAAACGTAGCTCAGACACATTTTGCCCTTAGAATCATTGCTATTCTTGGGGAGAACCAAATCACTAAGTTGACATATTTTGCATATTTTTATTCAATAATGGCATGTGAAATAATGTTCTGGGGTAACTCATCTTTAAAATAGAAAGATTCATTGCGCAGAAACGTAACGTAAAAATAATTAGTGATGTTTACCCATAACCATATCGTAGACATCTGTTAAAATAGTAGAGCATTCTGACTAGTGCTACACAGAATATTCATTCCCTTATGAAGTTTGTTGTAAATAATCCACTACAGTCCAAAAGGAATAGTGATGTGCATAATTACAGTACCAGAAGGAAAAATAGTATTTACTACTCGACATTAAAATTGTCGCCAGCTGGACACAGAAAGGAGTGCACAATACTGCAACAAAATTTTTGATCACTTACCCATCGATATAAGATGTCTGACAGACAGCAAAGTCAAATTTGAAAACAAACTGAGAAATTTTTTCCTTCTATTCCTTATAATTGTAATGTGTAAAAGGTTGTGGGTAGGAATTACGAACTCATATATATATATATATATATATATATATATATATATATATATATATATATATATATATATATATCAAAAACTAGAAATGTTCAGAATATCTACAGACTGAATTGACTGAATTGTGGTATGAATGTAAAATGACTAGTTCCACATCATTCCGAACATCGAACATACCGAAGCACCATCGACCCGCTTGAAGTCACGGAAGCCTATATGGGTTAATACACAAGAACATCAACCTGACATCAAGGAGCAATGGCGACACTTTTGGAATGATTCTGGAATTAATAAACAAGGTATCCAAGATCCTACTCTGGAATTACGGGGCTTTAACCTAAAGAGATGTACCTGGACTAAATTAAACCATATCAGAACGGGCCATGCAAGATGCAATGCATACAAGTACAAGTGGGGTCTATGCGACTCACCAGCCTGTGACTGTGGAGCACCAGAACAGAACGTCCGCCATATTATTGAGGAATGCCCCTTAAGAAGATATGCCGGACCTGTCTCTGAGGTTGTATATATGAAACCATCTGCTTTGGATTGGCTGTGCAAACTAGATATTGAGCTTCAAATATATGAATGAGTTTCTAGTCAGGCTTGCCAAGCTTTTAACGAGTAGTTATTTTGTCTTGAGTGTTTGTACTTTATCCTTTTGTGCTATTGCTTGTTTTTTACACATGTACTATTTACACATTGTTTTGTTTTATACATTTCGTTTGCATATTATTTGTACTTACATAAAATGTTGTCGCTGTATTGCCATACGCAAAATAAAATAAATAAATAAATTCCGAACTATCGTGCAAAATGATCAATGAAATGTGTAACTAGGTAAGTAATTGAAATGTGCAACGTGACACGATTGACGGGCACTCTAACAGACACTGCGTAACGCATCTGCGCAAAGCTTCATCGGATTTTCACTGTCGTTTTAATTTCGCGACCCACTGGAAGTTGAAAATAAACAGCCATCACATATCGTTGAAAAACTTTCGTGACGCTGAAGTTCAGCCAGTAGTACCCTGTCCCTACAGTGTGCTCGGAAATTCCCGTTACAAACTTCTAGGACATGGAGAGGGGAGTGAGTACATAACATTGTCAAGAGGAACACATGTCCGGGAATGTACCGCTTCCGTGCTACACCCATTTGAAAACATGTTTGATAAGTAGGTATGCAAGAGGGTACTCATGGTTGGGGGTGCTTAGGTCGGGTCGGCTGACGTCATTAGGCTTCTATCCTGCCTCTCTGAGGCGCGCGGGGTAGTCGCGCGGTCTAAGCGCCCCTTGCCATGGTTCGCGCGGGTCCTCCTGTAGGAGGCTCGAGTCCTCCTTCTGGCATGTGTGTGCGTGTGTGTGTGTGTTGTCCTTAGCGTCGGTTATTTTAAGTTAGATTAAGTAGTGTGTAATCCTAGGGACCTATGACTTCAGCAGTTTGGTCCCATTGGAACTTACCACGAATTTCCGAATTTCCTGCCTTTCTTGCCTAGTTTGAACGTAGTTTACGCGTCTCTGAATGTTAGAGCAACATGACTGAGTACACGTTTGCAGAATACATCGACATGATCCTTCTGAATGGCGAAGCTTACGGTGATGGAAGAGCCGCTCGTCGCCTTTATCAAGATCGTTCTCCACAACGTCCGGCTCCACCGAATACTCTTTTCGGCACAATTAAGCAACGGCTTCGAGAAAGGGTATCTTCACAGTCAGTAGGCGAGAATGTGGTGCTCCAAGGGGACAGCGCACTCCCGAACTGGAAGAGGCCGAACTGCATGACAACGTACACAAGCAGTTTCTTGGGCTATTAAAGTGTGGAAGTATACAGAGTGATGTACTGGGGCACGCATAATCAGTTATTTGTAAAAGTGATGGCGTTCCCAACCATGTTTTCAAATGTTTGTGCGATGGAAACGGTACGTTTCCGGAATGGATTCCAATTCAAAATACAGGGTGTATCAAAAAGAATCATCCGATTTGGCATGTCTATTTCTTAAACTAATAAGCATATACAATGAATTTTGTTTTTTGATGAACGGGAAACTCAAAAAGTTTTTTTCTCATACCTTTTCGTAGGTGGTCTATAGGGCCCCTTCGAGATGCACGCATATGTCAATGCGGTATTGAAATTGTTCCCACACTGCAGCGAGCATGTCTTGAGTTACAGCTTGCACAGGTGCTGTTGTGCGATGTCTCACAGAGACTTTTATAAACCCCTCATAAGAAATAATCACATATAGTCAGGTCCGGTGACCTTGGAGGCCAGTAATTTAAGGCTGAATCAATTTGGTCCAGTGCGACCGATCCGTTGATTTAAAAATTTCCGCACTTCCAGTTGCCAGTGTGGCGGTGCCCCATCCTGTTGGTAAATGAAGTCGTTCGAATCAGTCTCCAACTGTGGGAAAAGAAAGTTCTCAAGTATGTCGAGATATATTCTTTCTGTAGCAGTGTTCTCGACAAAGAAAAAGGACCATACACCTCTTCCCTTGAGACTGTACAAAACACGTTGAATTTTGGAGAGTCCCTCTCATGTTGTACAACTTCATATGGTTGTTCCATACCCCATATTCTCATATTATGGCCGTTCACCTTTCCGTTTAAATGGAATGTTGCCTCGTCACTAAACACTAAGTGTGGAAGAAAACTGCGAACCTCCATCTTGGCAAGAACGAAATTACAGAACACCATACGTTGTTGTTTGTCACCTTCACGAAGAGCTTGCAGTAGATGAATTTCTTATGGTATCGCATGTTGAGATGTAGAGCTGCACGGCAAACGGATTTCTGCAGACTCCTCGTGAAACTATGGCGGATGCGTTCGACGTCTGTCAGACACTCGGGGACGGCCCAGCGATTTGCCTTTGCTGGCCCGGGTGGCCGAGCGGTTCTAGGCGCTACAGTCTGGAACCGCGCAACCGCTATGGTCGCAGGTTCGAATCCTGCTTCGGGCATGGACGTTTGTGATGTCCCTACCTTAGTTAGGTTTAAGTAGTTCTAAGATCTAGGGGACTGATGACCCCAGAAGTTAGGTCTCATAGTGCTCAGAGACATTTGAACAATTTGATTTGCCTTTACACAGACAACATGTTTCTCGGAATTGTTGATGCCATCGTTTAATGCTCTGTGCTGCAGGAGGATCCACATCATACCTAGAACGAAAGTCACGCTGAACAGTTACAGGATCATTTAGTAATCGCGAAAGCGTTACGGAGATGATAGACAAACTCCAGTGGAAGACTCTGCAAGAGAGACGCTGAAAGGTGGCTAGACTGAGTCACAGCGCCAGAGATTGCGCCAAAGATTATTATTCCGCCGCAGTAGAAGTACAGAGGGTGTCGAGGGCAGTTGTTGTTGTTGTTCTGTTGGACGAGAGAGTAGACGCTGTTCGGTTGGTGTAATGTATAGATGGAAGAAGTTGCAATTGTTGTTGTTGTTATGGTCTTCAATCCTGAGACTGGTTTGATGCAGCTCTGCATGCTACTCTATCCTGTGCAAGCTTCTTCATCTCCAAGTACCTACTGCAGCCTACGTCCTTCTGAATCTGCTTAGTTTATTCACCTCTTGGTCTCCCTCTACGATTTTTACCCTCCACGTTGCCCTCCAATACTAAATTGGTGATCCCTTGATGCCTCAGAACATGTCCTACCAACCAATCGCTTCTTCTAGTCAAGTTGTGCCACAAGCTCCTCTTCTCCCCAGTTCTATTCAATACCTCCTCATTAGTTTTGTGATCAACCCATCTGCAATTGTCAGAATATATTTGAGAAAGGAGATGGGCTTTTGATTTATGATGCTGCTGTAATGGAATATTTCGTCAATATATAATGAGGTAAAATGGTATTACAGTTTCCTTTAATGACAATCCCTCTTGCTCACAGGTACAGAAAACAAAGCATCTGGCTCGTGTTCAGTTATTAGACTTGTAATTCTGGTTTTTCAGTTAGTTCATTGTAAATGGTGTTCAAAATATTTTGTCGTATTGACAAAGAACCGAGCCAGATACATGTACGTTGAGTCACACTACAACACACAATACAGTTACACTTGTGCTTTGTTGTTTCGTAGCTTTTATAGTTGCAGGGGACTTAATCAATGAATTGTGTTAATAGGAATTCCTTGTCATTCTTTATCTTTATTTTATGCAGTCAGATTTCGTGCTAATACTAGTCAGGGCCAATCGGTTACGAGACTTCGTAACCGGTCACACAGCTAGTAAAATTATAAATAAGCCCCCATGCAACGCTCAGTAGCTCGTGTGAAGCTTCGAGAACATACCTTCACCGAGGAGTCAAGCAGTATATTGCTCCGTCCTACGTATACCTCGTGAAGAGATAATGAGGATAAAATCAGAGAGATTAGAGCCCACACAGAGGCATGCCGACAATCTTTCTTCCACGAACAATACGAGACTGGCACAGAGGGGAGAACCGATAGAGGTATTCAAGGTACCCTCCGCCACACACTGTCAGGTGGTTTGCGGAGTATGGCTGTAGATGTAAATGTACATTGTTCACGCACATATTTCAAATAACGTAATAGTTTTGATTTTTTTCTATCGGACGATTGTTTTTGATACACCGTGTTTTATGTACTCACTCCTCTTTACTAGAAGATTGTAACGGGAATTACCTAGTACCGTCTATATGATTGCGTTGAAAATAAACGCAGCGGCACCCCTGTCCCAATACAGCTGGAGCTAACAGCGTGTAGCAGACGATCTCGGCTTGCCTCGTGTCAGCTCGACGTGTAGACCCCGGCGGCCATATCGAGTGTTGTGTTACAAATAAGGAACGGCACGCTACAGACGGTTTCACGTGCGACGGCTGCCCTGGCAGAGTTCGTGGCGTGCGCCGCCGGGGCTCGGGCGATCCAATCAGGTGGCAAAGCGCCGACAGAGGCGCTCGGGCGCCAGACACCCGATATGCTGATGAGGCGCCGCGATAGCACAGCCAGAGCGGCCGCTGAATATTTCATGGCCGCCGCGGCGCGCGCCGTCACTTTCGGTCCACTCCTCTCACCTCCTCGCTCCCCCCTCGCCAACCAACCTCTCCGCGAGTCTGTTTGCGAAGTATCCGTGACCTCGCTCGCAAACGCGCGATATTCCGCCCAATAGCGGCCGATTATCGACCACTTTTTGTCCCAGATGCCAAGTCGCAGCTCGCATATCGACATTCTCTTCTCTTTTTACTGCCGACGGGCGTGCCGACGAAAGCGGTGTCATTACAGAGGCGGGACTGGTTCATTTGTTGCGGGGTGAACCGCAGCCTTGCCGAGGAAAAACTGACTAGAGCTTACTCGGGCAAACGGCGTGACAGACGGTTACGTTTCGAAGCCCGGACGGGGAGCCACGAAGACAGCTATGAGAAGTCTCGTCAAACTACAACGCCATATTGCTACCAAATACTGGGGCGTTCGGCACTACACCTGTCGATTCGCTGGTGTGGTGCTTGGAATACAGTCGTTCGATATAACCATCAGATATTAGGCTGCAACATACTGGCTGAAGATGGATGGACATGAGAGTGCTGCACATCACTGGGCAACACATAAAGAGACAGTAATAGTATGGTATTCTGCCTTACGGCGGGTCTTGTCACGGGTTGAGCCTCTTCCACTTTTGTCTGACCATAGTCAATCTTTTCATTTCTGAATATTTGTCTTCTTTGATAATGTCCAGCATTTAATATCTTCTTTCTCCTCTTCCCCCTTTTCCCTCCACCATTCCTTCTATTCCTTCCTTCAATAAACGGTCCCTCCTCAAACAATGTTCAATCCAGTTCCGTTTTCTCTTTCTGATGACTCTGAAAGTCGCGAGCTCTATCTTCTTATCTCGTGTTTTCTACCGAAAATCTCGTGCTTGTACTCTTGTTAACTTTACTAATTTTTTAAAATTGGTCCTGTGCGCAACAGATAACTTACTTGGTCTTTCTGCTGCCACTGCTTGATCTGCTACATTCCATTATTTAACAACCTATTATTCATGCTGAGTGCAACGCATGTTCTGTACGGCGGCTCCTGCTGTTGATGCGGCTGCTGCTGCTTACTGCAACTACATATAATTCAAGAAAAGGGTTCGTCAAGTATAAACTCGATAAATGATAACCCAAACAAGTAATTCCTTTTTTCAAAAACTATGTCCTGAAAGCGATTCTTTCTCATTCAGTTAACAAAACGCTAGAAGCTCTTTGAACAATCGCTTCGTATGTAAATCTGCCTCCAGTGGCATTAAAGCAATATTGCAAATTAATCAAACTCTTGAGACAGACTGAAATACTTCTCAATTAAATACATAGTGAAACAATTCCCTGACAGTTACAAAAGAAATCAATGACAAAAATCAATACTTAATCTATTCGCCTAACAATGGTTTCCCTTAAGAATTCAACTCCGATCATTATCAAAATTGCCGTCTGCTGCTGCGCGCATACACAAACCATTTTCTTTAAATTAATAAGCGCGCTGCAAATTATAAAAAAATAACAACTCAATACCGTGCTGTGTCCCTGCTGGTGGACACGGCAGTACGGCAGCTCGGAGACGACCCCTCGCCCAACACACGTGCGAACCAGAGCAGGCGGGCTCCTACACTGGCTTCCAAACAGCCACTAGTTAATCCGTGCGCTGCGAACCTCGACAACAATACCTTAGATTCCAGAGATTGTGCATGCGCGCTGTAGCCAACCTTTAAATCCTAAGAGAGTATTGCCAACTTTCAACTTTCAGCATGTTTCTTTCTTCTCCACCTCTTCTTAAAAGTTCTTCATTCCTTACTCGGTCTTCCCATTTCACTTTTTCCATTCTTCTCCATATCCACACCTCTAGTGCCTCCAATCTTCTTTCATCTTCCTTCCCCAATCTCCAGGTCTCCGTACCATACAATGAAACGCTCCAGATGTAACATTTGGCAAGTCTTTTCCTCAGATTTTTGCTTAGTGGTCCACAAAGTGATTTCTGTTTCCGCTTGAATCCTTCTTTTGCCATTGAAATTCTTTTCCTAATTTCTGTTGAGCAATACATATCATCCATTATTACACTTCCCAAGTAACTGAAGTCATTCACTTGCTCTACTTCCTCTCACTCTATTTTCATACAGCATTTTCTCCCCTTTCCTCCAGTTACCATGCTTTTCGTTTTCTTCTTGTTAATCTTCATTCCATATTCTTATAATTTTGTGTTTAGACCATTTAACATTTGCTCCATCTGTCTTGCACTCTCTGCCATCACAACCATGTCGTCTGCAAAACTTATACACTACACTCTCGAAACCCCTATACAAACTCCTCTCCTTCCATCAAAACTTTCACTAATAATTTCCTCCAGATATATATTGAACATTGTTGGTGATAAACAACAACCTTGTCTTACACCTCTTCCCAATTCATTTTCTTCACCCATCACACCTCATGTTCTTACTCTTGCTTTCTGGTTCAAATATGCTCCTGGAAATGGAAAAAAGAACACATTGACACCGGTGTGTCAGACCCACCATACTTGCTCCGGACACTGCGAGAGGGCTGTACAAGCAATGATCACACGCACGGCACAGCGGACACACCAGGAACCGCGGTGTTGGCCGTCGAATGGCGCTAGCTGCGCAGCATTTGTGCACCGCCGCCGTCAGTGTCAGCCAGTTTGCCGTGGCATACGGAGCTCCATCGCAGTCTTTAACACTGGTAGCATGCCGCGACAGCGTGGACGTGAACCGTATGTGCAGTTGACGGACTTTGAGCGAGGGCGTATAGTGTGCATGCGGGAGGCCGGGTGGACGTACCGCCGAATTGCTCAACACGTGGGGCGTGAGGTCTCCACAGTACATCGATGTTGTCGCCAGTGGTCGGCGGAAGGTGCACGTGCCTGTCGACCTGGGACCGGACCGCAGCGACGCACGGATGCACGCCAAGACCGTAGGATCCTACGCAGTGCCGTAGGGGACCGCACCGTCACTTCCCAGCAAATTAGGGACACTGTTGCTCCTGGGGTATCGGCGAGGACCATTCGCAACCGTCTCCATGAAGCTGGGCTACGGTCCCGCACACCGTTTGGCCGTCTTCCGCTCACGCCCCATCATCGTGCAGCCCGCCTCCAGTGGTGTCGCGACAGGCGTGAATGGAGGGACGAATGGAGACGTGTCGTCTTCAGCGATGAGAGTCGCTTCTGCCTTGGTGCCAATGATGGTCGTATGCGTGCTTGGCGCCGTGCAGGTGAGCGCCACAATCAGGATTGCATACGACCGAGGCACACAGGGCCAACACCCGGCATCATGGTGTGGGGAGCGATCTCCTACACTGGCCGTACACCTCTGGTGATCGTCGAGGGGACACTGAATACTGCACGGTACATCCAAACCGTCATCGAACCCATCGTTGTACCATTCCTAGACCGGCAAGGGAACTTGCTGTTCCAACAGGACAATGCACGTCCGCATGTATCCCGTGCCACCCAACGTGTTCTAGAAGGTGTAAGTCAACTGTCCTGGCCAGCAAGATCTCCGGATCTGTCCCCCATTGAGCATGTTTGGGACTGGATGAAGCGTCATCTCACGCGAGCTGCACTTCCAGCACGAACGCTGGTCCAACTGAGGCGCCAGGTGGAAATGGCATGGCAAGCCGTTCCACAGGACTACATCCAGCATCTCTACGATCGTCTCCATGGGAAAATAGCAGCCTGCATTGCTGCGAAAGGTGGATATACACTGTACTAGTGCCGACAGTGCATGCTCTGTTGCCTGTGTGTATGTGCCTGTGGTTCTGTCAGTGTGATCATGTGATGTATCTGACCCCAGGAATGTGTCAATAAGGTTTCCCCTTCCTGGGACAATGAATTCACGGTGTTCTTATTTCAATTTCCAGGAGTGTATAAATTTCTAATTAGCCGTCTATCCCTCTAATGAGCTTTATGCTTCCTTAGGATTTCTATCAGTTTGTCTCATCTGACACAGTCAAAAGCCTCCTCGAGACCAATGAACACAACATACACCTTCCTTTTCATCTTCATGTACCTCTCCGCTATCACTCTCAGTAGCCCAGTGGCATCTCTAGTTCCCACTCCTCGCCTGAAACCAAATTGTTCATCTCCTTTTACGCAATTCAGCTTTCCATATAGCCTTCTGTTGAGCGATATCAGGCTCACTGTACTACGTTCCTCACACTTTTTGCTGTTCTTTTTCTTTTCTGTAGGTATTAAGATACTTTCTGTAAAGTCCTTTGGCAATTTTCATGTCATGCATATTTGATTACACAATTCAATCAACTCCCTTTTCCCTTCTTTCTCCAATGACTTTAACAGTTCCACTGGAATTTCATCAGTTCCCATTTTTCATCTCCTTCACAGATTCTTCAATCTCACTAGTTGGTATTGCATTTCCTTTGTCATCATCTGCAACTTTATCTTCTTGTTCTATCCCAAGGACTTCTTCACTTGGTCGGCTATCTGCAGCGTATAGCCATTCTGTATATTCTTCCCATCTTCTCACTATTTCTTGGAGTTCACTCACCATTTTACCGTCTGCTGCCTCTACTTCCTGTAGTCCATTGTTGTTTCTCTTTTTTCTGAATGTCAAACCCTTTGCTTCTTTGTACATCAAATCACATTTTCCTTCTTTCTATAATTTCTCTACCTTGTCACAATTTTCTGTCAGCCATTTCTCCTTTGCTTTTTCTGTCTCCCTCCTTAATTCATTATTTAACCTCCTGTAGTTGCGCTTCCCTTCTTCTGTGTTTACAGTTGTTACATAGAAGACAGACGCCAACTAAAAAATGGGCGAGTGGATTCTTGGTAAAAAGAATGGGACTAGAGTGATAAGGGCAGTCGAGTCTATCCATTTTTGCCTAAAATGAGTGAGCGGTTACTGTAGAGCCATAGCAACCCCAGCCGAGGCATGGTTCGTGTTGTGACTGGACATGGTTCTTACCCTACGCACTTGCAGAGCATGTCGCTTGCAGAAAGTAATCGTTGTACATGTGGGAAAATTGGTTCCCCAGATCACTTCATTTTCAGATGCATTACATACAGGCACTTACGCAACAACACAGAACACATATCTATACGATGCACTGAGGAGTCCAGTTTTTTCCCCTTTATTGTATTTCGATTCCCCCCCAAGGGGGCGGGCTGGCAGCAGCTTATTACGCTGCTCTGCAGCCTACAGACTTTTTTAAAACGAAAGGAGAAGTTAAGAAACAATAAAAGCAGGCGATAAAACGGGGACTTACATTGTAAAACGGCGGAAAATTGTGGAAAGTTAAAACACAAAGCAAAGGGTTGGCAAAGCGAATAAAATACAGAGGATGCAGACAGGTAACATAGTAGACAGATAATTATAAAACATGGCGACAGTCTGGTTTCTGTTCGCAAGAGATATAAAATCACACCCAGCGACAATATGATGGGCGTTCGCAACACTTCGGAAAAAACACACAACACTGAACACTCACTGTAAACACTGCACTAAAATGTCGGCACAGAGACGACACACCATAGCCTAGGGAAGATGGGGGAGGGGGTGGACCTGGACAGATGAGGGGGAAAACAAGGAGGGAGGAGAGGAAAAACGAAAGGGGAGAACCAAAGGAGGGAGAGGACTCATAAGGGGGGCAGGGGCAGGGCAGACGCGAGAGGGAATAGGAAAAGGCAGAGGGGGGAAATGCAAAAGGACTTGGGGGAGAGAAGGGAGGCAAAGAGAGGGTAGATGGGAATAAAAGAGGATGGAAGGGGGGAGACGGAGCCCAAGAAAAGGATGGAGGAAAGGAGGGGCGTGAGGATTAGAGTTGATAGGAGGGATAAATGGAGGGAGAAAGGGCATCATCCGGGAGGGGGAGTTGATGGAAGCCACCTTGGGAAAGGAGATGAAGGGTGTAGAGATGGAGGATAGGGGGGACACAACAGTGAAGACGTGGCAGGAGGCGGGGTGGGAGAGGAGAGGAGCAACCAGGGGGTGAGGGGGATCAAGGTGGCGGGAGGTGTAGAATATGTGGATATGTTTGAGGAATAGGAGCGGATGGGGGAAAGGAATGAGGTCATAGAGGATCCACGTGGGGGACGGGAGGTGTATACAGAAGGCGAGGCGGAGTGCATGGCGCTCAAGGATCTGGAGGGACTTATAGAACGTGGGGGGCAGATATCCAGGCAGGACTGGCATAATAGAGGATAGGACGGATTAAGGATTTGTAGGTGTGGAGGATGGTAGAGGGGTGCAACCCCCATGTCCGGCCAGAGAGGAGTTTGAGGAGTCGGAGGCGGTTGTGGGCTTTGGATTGGATGGAGCGGAGATGAGGGATCCAGGTGGGGTGACGGTCAATGGTGAGGCCAAGGTAGGTGAGGGTGAGGAGTCCAGATACGTGGACAATCACCAACAACATATAAGAAACGAGAACATGACATATACAAACAGACTCATCAATACAGAAGGCGCAGAAGACGAAGATAGGCCGACACAGATAGCTCGAGTACCTGCAGTACTGACGAGTGACAGTGACAACATTGACATAATATAGACATACAAAATATACACTGAAGCGCCAAAGAAACTGGTATAGGCATGTGTATGAAGATACAAAGATATGAAACAGGCAGAATACGGCGCTGCTGACCGGAACGCCTATGTAAGACAACAAGTATCTGGTGCAGATGTTAGATCGGTTACTGCCGCTACAATGGCTGGTTATGCGTTGCATAATTTTGATGCGCGGTGGTGGCCATGGCTACTGGCTAAGATGTCTGTGTGGAGCACTAGGGCCTGCAAAAACTACACACATCAAAAAATGTTTTGCATCACCCCCGTTCCCAGAACCCCTAAAGGTAGACGTTAACTGTGGATATTGTATCACAGATACAGTCCCTTTGACTGTTGAGAGATGTCACTAAAAACACCCAAAGATGTAAACAACAACAAATGAGCAACGCCTATTAGACGGAGGGGGTCCGACTGCCGATCGGTTCCACACATTCCACGAGGAAGGAGGTACACGGTTCGTGTTGTCTGTAGTTCAGTCATGCCTAGACGATCAATACGGCGGTTCGATAGTGTCCGCACTGTTTATGCCAGGAAGGGGACTTAACAAGGGACGTGTCCAGACGTCTCGGTGTGAATCAAAGCGATGTTGTTCGGACATGGAGGACATACAGAGAGACACGAAGTGTCCATGAGATGTCTCGCTCAGGCCGCCTAAGAGCTACTACTGCAGTGGCTGACCGCTACCTACGGATAATGGCTCCGAGGAACCCTGAGAGCAACACCACCTTGTTAATGATGCTTTTCGTGAAACCACAGGACATCGTGTTACGACTTAAACGGTGCGCAACAGGATGCATGACACGCAGACTCCCTACGTCCGTGGCGAGGTCCATCTTTACAACCACGACAACATACAGCGCGGTACAGATGGGCCCAACAACATGCCGAATGGACCGCTCAGTGCTGGCATTACGTTCTCTTCACCGATGAGTGTCGCATATGCCTTCACCCAGACAATCGTCGGAGGCGTGTTTGGAGGCAACCCGGTAGGGTTGATCGCCTTAGACACACTGTTCAGGTGGAGGTTCCCTGCTGTTTTGGCGTGGCATTATGTGCGGCCGAAGTACGCCGATGGTGGTCATGGAAGGTGCAGCGACGGCTGTATGATACGTGAATGCCATCCTCCGACAGATAGTGCAACCATATCGGCAGCATATTGGCAAGACATTCGTCTTCATGGACGACAATTCGCGCCCCCATCGTGCACGTCTTACGTCTTGCGAATGACTTCCTTCAGGATAACGACTAGAGTGGCCAGCATGTTCTCCAGGCATCAACCCTATCGAACATGCCTGGGATACATTGAAAAGGGCTGTTTATGGATGGCGTGACCCACAAACCACCCTGAGCGATCTACGCCTAATCGCCGTTGAGGAGTGGGACAATCTGGACTAACAGTGGCTTGATGAACTTGTGCATAGTATGCCACGACGAATACAGGCACGCATCAATGCAACAGGACGTGCTACTGGGTTTTAGAGGTACCGGTGTGTACAGCAATCTGTACCACTATCTCTCAAAGTCTCGCTGTATGGTGGTACACAATGCAATGTGTAGTTTTCATGAGCAATAAAAGGGGCGGAAATGATGTTTATGTTGATCTCTATTCCAATTTTCTATATAGTTTCCGGAACTCTCGGAACCGAGGTGATGCAAAACCTTTTTTGATGTTCATATTAAGATGGCAGGCCCTAGTACTCAAAATGGAGCTTGGAAAAAAATTGCAGGTTGTTACCAAACACCACGAAAATAAAACTGCTTTAGTCGTACGTTTGTGTGTAAGTTCGTAGGGTTTTTGTTTTGCATGTTGGTATTCTGGTTGTTATGGGTCTGCCGGCGGGAGTGGGCGGGCGGTTCGAGGCCCTACAGTCTGGAACCGAGCGACCGTTACGGTCGCAGGTTCGAATCCTGCCTCGGGCATGGATGCATGTGATGTGCTTAGGTTAGTTAGGTTCAAGTAGTTCTAAGTTCTAGGTGACTGATGACCTCAAAAGTTAAGTCAAATAGTGCTCAGAGCCATTTGAACCATTTTTTTTTGTTATGGGTTTATTTAACGATTGTCACTTTTTATTTGTTGTTTGCTATTGCTATTTGAGTTTACATACTGTTATTTTGTCATCTGGATATAGCGAATAGAGCTGCGAACGCTAGGAAATGGAGTGCCGAGTGGAGAATTCGAAATATTTTCGAAATGTTCTTGTCTTTGAGTTCTGTAGAGTGGTGACACCAGCGGAGGAAGTTAAAAACAACTGTGCCGTATATGCCATTGGACAGAGCACGGTAAGAAAATGGGTTTCTCTTGCTAAGGAGGATCGTATTGACATTAGTGGCTCTCCACGTTCTGAAAGACCTTCGGGGTTTGATGACGAACGTTTAAACACACTAATGTATAATAATCCACGTCAGTACACTCGAGCACTGTAAGATGTGATGATCTGTAGTCATTCCGACATCGTGCGACATTTGCATGATATTAGGAAGTTTCAGAAATCGGGGATCTGACTGCCGCATCTTCTAAACCAAAATCACAACAAGCTGCGAGTGGCCATTTGTGCATCGCTGCTTGCTCGTCATCCATTGGCTTGTGAACAGAACCGATCATTCCCATCCCGTAGCCCTACAGTTGACGAGAAATACTAACATAAGGAAAATAAAGGATTGACTGAACCCAAACAAAGCAGCAACTGCCCGTACAAAGACCTGCGCACATTCACAAAAGGTAATGTTACGCATCTGCTGGAACAGCAACTGTCTGGTGTTCTACGAATTCTTCCGCGAGGTGTAACCATCACTGCTGACATTTATTGCCAAAAAATGAGACGCCTTGCAGATGCAATCCAAGAAGAACGACCGGGAAGACTGAATGAAGTGCTGCTACTACACAATAACGCCCACCAGCATTCTCCTACACTGACAAAAAAACTATAAACGAGTTGGGTTAGGAAGTCATTCCACACCCACCTTATCCTCCCGACCTCGCGCCGTCATACTTTCATCTTTCCCGCTCTCTGTCGAAAAACCTTCAATGAACGTCCTTTGCGGATGGAAACTCGCTTCGAACATGACGAGTTCCTTGCCTCAAAACCACCTGATTTCTACAGTCGCTGAAATGAAAATTTATCCCAGAGTTAGCAGGCTGTTGTAGACAGCGAAGAAGAATATATTACTAATGACTAAAATCTCTTTTAAGTTATCTGTTGTGTTTACTAAACTTACGAAAAAACGTCACGAACTTATGCACCAAACCAACATTTGAAACATGTGCGTGAATGAGTGTGCAGTACATTGTCAGCAATTTTATAGTAACGAGAAAAATGTATCTTGTTGAATTCACCAAATAAATTTAGGGCCCAGCCTAAAGGTAGCAGGAAGCCACCATAGAAAAAGTACTTGCCGTATTAGGGTAGCGTGCCTGCCGGCAGAAATTAGTCTCGCACAGTGCAAATTACATTAAAACAAATTTAATAATTCACACTTGACGCCATGTCGTAGGAAATCGAAAGTCCTTTTGCTGTAGTAAATGAACAAACAGAGTCTAGATAACAGCTTTGTTCGTGATCCAGACGGTATTGGTTTGTTATAATGACTAGAGGGGAAACACGGCGTTGCCCAGGTAATTATTAATAGCTGTGAGCCCACGCCCATACCACGCAGCATCTGGGCTTGTGCTTACGACGTCATGTCACCTGATCCATGTATCGTACAGTGGTACAATTTCGTAAGCATATTGAGCAGACTATGAAGATACTGTCTGCAAAATGGTTCAAATGGCTCTGAGCGCTATGGGACTTAACTTCTGAGGTCATCAGTCCCATAGAACTTAGAACTACTTAAACCTAACTAACCTAAGGACATCACACACACTCTTGCCCGAGGCAGGATTCGAACCTGCGGCCGTAGCGGTCGCGCGGTTCCAGACTGTAGCGCCTAGAATCACTCGGCCACCCCGGGCGGCTCTGTCTGCAAAATATATTACGGATGGAGTTAGTAGCAACAGAGCAATAAATTTCAGCGTAATGCACGATGCGGCAGTTTGTCACGCGTCTCAGTGTTTGTGACATCATATCTCCTGAATTATGTACCGTACAATGATATAATACAATATGCACATTCAGCGGCGTATGCGGATACTGTCTACGAAATTTATTGCGAATACAGTTAGTAGCAAAGAAGTAATAAATGTAAACGTCACGCATGATTCGGCAGTTTCCCCACATCTCATTGTTTATGACGTCATTTCTCCTGAACTACGTGTTGTACAGTGATATAATTTTGCACTTACATTCAGTGCTACACGCGCATACTTTCTGTAAAATGTGTCGCGAACACAGTTGGTAGGTAAAAAGTAATAAATTGTAACGTCATGCCTCGTGTGGTACTTTTACTGTATGAACAGTGGAAATGTAGTAGCAATAAACATTTTTCCTTTGTCATTTTATAGGGCTTGTCAGCGAGAAAAAACTTTTTAAAGGTTTAAAATTATATGTCAAATTTGTTGCAAGTCGCTAAGTGTTCTCATTCACAAATCCTGAATGAATAAAGTCTGGGAAGGCACCCATGAAAGGCTACGTTTCTTCCTCACCCCACCCCCATTCTTTTAATACTAGGTGGTTCTTACACACACAAAGATTGTCGCGTGATAGTAAGATATATGTCTACCAACGGTGGCTGAAATCGATCCAGCGGTTTAGGAAGAGATGTGGGAAAAACACACACATACGCGCGCGCGCGCGCACACACACACACACACACACACACACACACACACTTAAAAACACACACGCGCTCGCGCGCTTGCATTCTTCCATTTTCATAATATGTATAGATAAAATGTTGGTATTACAATGAGTAACAATTAACAATCATTTACTAACAGCATAATATATATGTTACAAGAAAAGTGTCAAACCAAGGCACTGTGTGGAATTCCAAGGCAATATATAGAATGCCTAGAAGTTTTTACCAAGTTTTTAATTTAATTTTAATACTCTTCCTTTCAAATGTAAGAAATGCCTAGATATTTCATGAAATGCTAAATAGACACAGGCGAAGTATAAAAATTACAATGAAATAATATTTTTAAAACAGAAATTTAAATACTTAATCAAAAGTAAAAGAGAAACACTGTTTCCTGCAGTATTACTCTCAACAGCAATGGGTGTTTTTCTTGAAGTATTACTCTCTGCAGTCTACAGGATCATTCTGCCACGATGTAACAAACCTTCAGAGATGGTGGAGAATGGTAAAGGCCTGAGTCAGGAGCGGCCGAGTCGGGAGTTAAAAGTAAAAATCGTTGTGATATCTCTGCTACTGGAATACATGTACTGGTACTGTTGCAGCAAATACGGTACGGCAGAGGTAGAAGTATGGATCAAAACAAGAGAACAAGGCTAGCAATCGTGGGCTCTATAATGCATAGTTTAAGAGCTTTGAGTAATAGTAGCAAATACATATGCTGTCCTGGACAGCAAGCGTTCATAGGGGATAAACGTGCCTCCTGGAGTGCCCCAAGAAACTTTGATTAAGCCGCTCTTGTCCTCCATATATGTAAATGATCTTAGGGACAGGGTGAGCAGCGACTGTTTGCTGATGACACTATAGTGCAGGGCCCCTCACGCGCTGAAAATAGCGCGCGTTTAAAGTGAGGTGCACATAGTGTCTGCACGGTGCGTCGCACCAACTCGACTTAATTCGTCTCAACTCGGCTTGCATGGTGAAGCCATCTTGGTGCGCTGCCGACAGCGTAGATAGATGGCATATTCAACTCCTACATAGACAAGCGGAAGACGGTTACTAGAATAATGGAACAACATATTCCGAAAAAAAGCAAAGGCTTCCGAAAGTCACATTTTGACCGGAATAGCAACTTTCTTATTTTGTTTGTTAGTTGTGGACATAAAGTCAAATGTCTAATATGTCGCATAGTAAATACGTGTGTAAGAAAATCGTCTAGTGAAAGACACTACAGAAAGTAGAATTTGGGAAAGTATAGCGGAATCATAGGGAAAGCCAGAGAGGAAGAATGAGGCCTAAGGAAGTTACAAACTCTTACAGAAGAGAATTCTGTTGCCAGAAATGAGGTTTCAGGCTCCTAAAAAGAGAATTCTGTATCCAGGAATGAGGTTACTAGCAGCAATTTAGCATGTTCATTTTGGTTAATGGTGTTGCGAAACGAACTGAAGTTTCTTTCCAATCCTCGCAAATACGTATTCGTTTTCACTTGTGTTGTCGCTAATACAATTTTTTTCTTTAATTCAGGGCGAAGAAGATGGAGTGTGTCGCGAAAGGAGTCTTAGAACTCTACGTTTATCAAGAGCGGGGAAACAGTTCTTGGAAGGGCCATTACAAAAGAATAATTTGTTGGACATATTAGAGACAATGAACCACACATTAGCTCCCGCGTACAGCAAAATACCACTTTCCAGTATGACAATGTCTTCGCCAATCAGCGACAATGCCGGGAATTTGCATGAACAATTGCCCATTGAAAAACTCCTATCGGACTTAGACACGGATCAGATAGCCATCTTTTTTGCGTAGCTTGGACTACGACCTACATGTAACGCTACTGGAGAGCATTTTGGTCAAAGACGCTGCTACAGGAATGGAAATGTTAGAAGCGATCGAAATAGCAGTTGAAGGAATAGAACTCATTTGAGAAAAGCTGTTTTCCCTAACCGCTTACGGGGGCTGGCAATACGCGGTGGAGTAAAAGGGCTTATTATTGGCCTACAGCGAAAAAAGCGTAAAGTGCCTAATTTATCCTGCTTTCATTGTTTTGCAAATAAAGAGGCTTTTTGTGCAAACGTTATCTGTCTTCAAAACATGATGAAAGTACTCGTGCGTATCGTGAACTATATTCGTTCTGACGGGCTCTTTAATAGTCAGTTCAAAGAATTTTTTTTATTTTGTTTGAAGTGGAGTGTCCTGCTATCCCCTACCTAGCTGAGGTACGCTTGCTGAGGAAAGGAAAAGTCATTCCTCAAGTTTTTCGACTACGCTACGCCGTAGCTCAGTTTTTGGAGGACGAAGGACGTCGGGACCCATTTATGCGTGATCCTGAATGGGTGGCTGATTCATGATTTACAGCAGAACTTATGGGTCTTCTAAATGATTTACTTTATCAGCGATGTAGTAGCCAAAGTAAAAGCTTTGCAACATAAACTCCAGCTCCTCAAAAACAATATTCCTCAATAAGTTACGCAACAGTTTCCTGACGTAGGTAAGCGATTTATAAGTTTTATCTTTAATCAGGCATTCGGATTTTTGAAAGTGCTTTATTCAAAACAGCACAACGGTTTTGTTTGACAGCTTCTGTGCGCGTTTTGAAAAGGGTGTCGAAATGCTACAGTCCCTTGAAAATGAGTTTAGTGACCGATTCCAGTTAATGTACTGGTATATCACTAATAGCAAAATAAATTCATTTTTGTTAAATGCACGAGTGTAACGTTACATTGAAAACAATAGTCCACAGCATCCGTTTATTAAAACGTATCCCCTTTTAGAACTTCGAGATAACTTTATGCATCACTTTCGTTTATCAATATTTGGTGTTCTTATTGTTACATGAAGTTACTAACTTGCAATCAATACTTGATGTCTTTGTAAAGCCCTTTTCAGTAGCAAATGAAACTGCACTGCCGATTTACATTTCTAACTAATCGATTTGCAAACGATGACCATCAAAAGAATTTATTTTTACAATAGGCATTGGTCTGATCCAACTCTACCAGAATTTATCGAAAGAAAAATTTTCTAAACTGCATACTAAAGCAGATAAGATTATTTCTATGTTTGGTTTCACATGTGTATGTGAAGGCATTTTTCTGTTTCGTCTTGCACGAAAAGTACGAGGGCTATTCGGGAAGTAAGGAACGACAGGTCGAGAATTGGAAACCACAGTGAAAATCAAAACTGTTTTATTTGCAACAGTTACCTACAACTCCTGGCTACTTATCTCCATAGTCGCCGATCCGACTTAGACGTTCGTCGTAGCGATCTACCAACTTTCCGATACCCTCGTTATAGAAGGTAGCCGCCAGTGCTTTCCGCCAATTCTCTACACTGGTCTAATGTTGGCTGCTTAGCTTCAGGCGAAATTTCTCACCAGGTCCTCGAAATCGGCGGAAGACACTATTGTTCTAAGTATCTTTATGTGCTCCCTGTGTGCTCAGATGTAAAAAGAACGGCGTAACGCCATTGACGGGCATACTAGAGACATCGCCCAACACACCTGTGAGAAACTTCATCGAATTTTCACTGTGGTTTCCATTTCGCGACCTATGATTCCTTACTTTCCGAATAACCCACGTAGATTGCGTGTAAGTATTTCAGAGTGTAATTTTAAAAAATGCTCTAAGAATTGCTATCAGCAGATCCTTTGTTCCAAGTCTTAGCACCATAATTGCAAATAAAAAAAGGAGAAAATAGAAAAAAAATTCCCACTGAAGGCAAATTTTAAGTTATTATTATTATTATTATTATTATTATTATTATTATTCAAATCTCTCTTTTTCCCCTGTAAACTTGCCCCTCCAAACTAAGCTCTCCGCCCACTGGCACATAAACATTTGGCACTGACGAAGACTAAAATGAAGTTCGGAGAAAGGTCGAGATAGGTGGAGCGAGCGAGACAAACGTAGTAGAGAGAGAGAGAGAGAGAGAGAGAGACAGCTATTGCGCAATGTCGAGGAGTGGGGCTTTGTAGCGTCGTTAAGATAGCGAGTGTGATCGGGCGGTGAGGAATAAGAACGCTAATTATTACTGACGAGGTGGGTTGCTGGTGCATTGATTTTCGTGCCTAAAGACACGAATAAAATATTTGAATTAACATGTCCACCGTATAGATGTGAACTGCAGAAATACAGAGATTAATATTGCATAAACTGAACTAAGACAGTTTTTGTGTGGGTAGTGGATGTATAGCGGTGGAATGCGTGTGCACGATATCAGGTTTGCACGTTTCGATGACTGTGGTTTGATGTGGATAAGCCATGAAATGTATCGTATTAGTCACAGAACTGAAAATCTTTCGCCGGTGTCACGGGGTAGGACGTCGTACAGACTTCATAAAGACGTCAGTGCCGCGGATTTAACGCTCAGTACGCGCAACAAATGTATCAAGGATCTGGAGACATTATTTTCAACTCAGAATTGTTGAATTTGGCATCTCAGTATACTGCCGGCTCTTCAACTCAGGATCCCGCAAGTGGCTGAGGAACAGCCAAAGAGCCGGCCGGTGTGACCGAGCGGTTCTAGGCGCTTCCGTCTGGAACCGCGCCACCGCTACGGTCGTAGCTTCGAATCCTGCCTCGGGCATAGATGTGTGTTATGTCCTTAGGTTAGTTACGTTTAAGTAGTTCTAAGTTCTAGGGGACTGATGACCTCAGGTTTTAAGTCCCATAGTGCTCAGAGCCATTTGAACCATTTTGAACAGCCAAAGCACAGATTTTCGGAAAAGATTACGAAATCAGATCAGGCTCTCAGTTGCAAAAACAATATACACTGAAGAGCCAAAGAAACTGGTCTAATACCATGTAGGGCCCCCGCGAACACACAGAAGTGCCGCAACAGGACGACGCATGGACTCTCCTAATGTCTAAAGTAGTACTGCAGGGAACTGACACTATGAATCCAGCAGGGCTATCCATAAATCCGTAGGATTATGAAGGAGTAGATCTCTTCTGAACAGCACGTTGCAAGGCATCCCAGAAATGCTCATGCGTGGGGAGTTTGGTGACCAACGGAAGTGTTTAAAATAAGAAGAGTGTCCCTGGAGCCACTCTGTAGCAATTCCGGACGCGCGGGGTGTCGCATTGTTTTGCTGGAATTGCCCATGTCCGTCGGAATGCATAATGGACATGAATGGATGCAGGTAATCAGACAGGATGCTTACTTATTTGTCGCGTATCAGAGCCGTATCTAGACGTATCAGGTGTCCCACATCACTCCAACTGCACACGCCTCCCACCATTACAGAGCCTCCGCCAGCTTGAACAGTCCCCTGCTGACTCGCAGGGTCATGGATTCGTGAGATTGTTTCCATACCCGTACGCTTCCATCGGCTCGATACAATTTGAAGCGAGACTCGTCTGACCAGGGAACATGTTTCCAGTCATCAGCAGTCCAATGTCAGTGTTGACGGACCCAGACGAGGCGTAAAGCTCTACGTCGTGCAGTCCTCAAGGGTATAGGAATGGGAATTCGGCCCCGAAAGCCCATATCGATGATGTTTCGTTGAATGGTTCACAGGCTGACACTTGTTGATGGCCCATCATTGAAACCTGCAGCAATTTGCTGAAGGGTTTCACTTCTGTCACGTTGAACGTTTCTCTTCAGTCGTCCTTGATCCCGTTCTTGCAGGATCTTTTTCGGCCCAGCGATGTCGGAGAGTTGATGTCTTACCGGATTAGCAGGCCGGTGTGGCCGTGTGGTTCTAGGCGCTTCAATCTGGAACCGCGAGACCGCTACGGTCGCAGGTTCGAATCCTGCCTCGGGCATGGATGTGCGTGATGTCCTTAGGTTAGTTAAGTTCTAGGGGACTGATGACCACAGATGTTAAGTCCTATAGTGCTCAGAACCATTTGAACCATTTTTTCTTACCGGATTCCTGATGTTCACGGCACACTCGTGAAATGGTCGTACGAGAAAATCCCTGCTTTATCGCCACCTCGGGGATGCTGTGCCCCATCGCTCGTGCGCCGACTATAAGACCACGTTCAAACTATTTAAATCTTGATAACCTGCCACTGTAGCAGCAGTAACCCATCTAACTACGCCAGACACTTGTGTTATACAGGCGTTGCCGACCGCAGCGCCGTCTTTTGCCTGTTCACTATCTCTGCATTTGAATACGCTTGCCTCTACCAGTTTTTTGTCGGTTCAGTGTATACCTGTTTTCTCTTTAACGGAAGATGTAGTTCCAATTGAAGGATTGCAGTTTCTCAGTTTACGACTACATTTTCTACCACGTAGTAACACAACAGTCACACGTACTCGGATTCGTTTGCTGAGTTTACCGCGATTTTGTAGATTTTGGTTTCTCACGCAGTAAATAAATGCTATCATGAGTGTGCTTTATTCTGACTGGCCGAGAACCACAGCCCGCTCGGTGTGCAAATTTGGCAGCTGGTGTACACGCGTTTAGGCCCGGTTTGCTTATAAGAGGCAGTGAAATGAAAACCGAACAGCCGCCACATCTGGAACGTTCGTAGGACGCGCCTTGCTGCTGACGAATCGACAACCGTATCCACTCTTGCACTTTGCACTTCCTCGCCCGACTAAAACCGGTGTCCACGCATATCTCTCTTCAGGTCGCCAAAGATATAAAAATAGTACGATGAACGATCCAGAGCCGGCCGCTGTGGCCGAGCGGTTCTAGGCACTTCAGTCCGGAACCCCGCGGCTGCTACGGTGGCAGGTTCGAATCCTGTCTCGGGCTTGGATGTGTGTGATGTCCTTAGGTTAGTTAAGTTTAAGTAGTGTTAAGTCTATGGACTGTTGACCTCAGATGTTAAGTCCCATAGTGCTTAGAGCCATTTGAACCATTTGGACGATCCGGGCTGTACAGAGGAGGTTCAGTATTCCTCAACGAAATCGCTGAAGCGTAGCGTACGTCCGATTGGCTGTGTGGGCGGCTGGCGTTATCGCGCTGCAGGATGATTCCATCCAACAGTATTCCAACAATCCGAGGGCAAACGGCAAAGACAACAGGGGAAACATCCCACGTTTCCCCCGCCAAAGAAATTCAAAACTGTTCACGCATTTCCAGAAGGTCTCAATCACATTATTCTTCGACTACATAAGCCCACTGCTTGTTGAGTTCCTGAAGCGTGGAACCACAATGAATGCGCAACGCTGTAGAGACAGTTTGGGAAAACTGGGACGCGCCATAAAGTCAAAACGCCCTGGAATGCTGTCGGATGGACTCATCCTGTAGGTCGATAACGCCCGACCTTACGATGCCAATCGGACGGAGGCTATTCTTCAGCGATTTGATTGGGAAATACTGCAACATCCAGCGTTCAACCCGGTTGCTTCACTGTGTAGTTTTCACATCTTAGGCGACCTGAAGAAAGACATGCCTCTACGTCGATTTCAGTGGGTCATGGAAGTCCAAGAGGGGGTGCTGTCGTGGATCGGTCAGCGGCCGACAGCGTTGTGGCAAACAGGAACTGACCGTTTCGTCTCGCAGTGGGATGAATATGCTAACGCGGATGGTGATTAGTTTCGAACGGAAGCGTTCCACAGTCCAGTTGTGGCGGTTGTTCAGTTTTCATGTGACTTCATTACTCGAATTGTGTGGATTGGACTCGTCAATGTATTTCTTACAACTATGTGCATATTTGGGGGAAGCTACTTGTTATTCAAGAAACATGGTGTAATAGATTTGTGGCAACTACATTTAATGCCAGAGAATAATGTTTGTGTAATTTTCTTGATCGTGCTTTGTGTATGTCGAAAAAAGGTACATGGGGAGTATATGAGTAAAGTTTTATGGCTTTTGAATTTCACAGAAAATTTAATTTCATTCTTTTGGCTGTGAATTGCCTTTGAATTAATCAATGTTAACGAAAACACTTAGAGGGGTGGACCAAAATGTCCAACACCGAAAACACAACACATTACCATGCCTAATACGGTGTAGGAAATCCGCCGGTGTACAAAACAGCTTCCAGTTGTCTTGGAAGGATAAGTACAGATTCTGTATGATTTATAAGAAAATCGTAAACGATTCTTCCTGCAAAATAGTGGCAAGCTGAAGTAACGGTGATAGTGGTGAATAGCTATTACCCACCCTTCTCTCTAAAGTAGATCGCGAAGGCTCAGTAATACTGAGAACTGGCGACTGTGGCCTCCAGGGAGATGGGACACTGCATCCTCATGCTCACGGAACCAGCTCTGGGCGATGCGATTTGTATAAACAGTGGCCTCTGGTACTGGGACATCATTGGCGAACAAATACTGGACCATGGAATGGACCTGATTAGCCAAAATGGTTACGTAATTCTTTGAAGTAATGCAACTTTGCAGACTAATCCTTTGAGTCCGTGGAATACCATTATATGGTTGCCCGAATCATCACTGAATCACGGTCCTTTTTCACTCCTGGGAAGTAAGCTCGTCCAGAAGTTGGAAACAGTGTCCAAGAAGACTCACCCTGACCAAATAACTTTCTTCTGTCGCTCCATAGTATGGGTTTAATGGCATCAGCACCACGTTTCCCTCCTACGGGCATTTGCATAACCGATGAGTGGTTTTGTAATTGCACGTTGTGGTTAGTACACTGGACTCTCCTTCGGGTGGACAACAGTTCACACCCGCGTCCGGCCATCCAGATTTAGGTTTTCTATGATTTCCCAAAATCGCTCTGGGCAAATGCTGGGCTGGTTCCTTGGCAATGGCGCAGTCGATTTCGTTCTCCACCCTTGACACTACCGGAGCTAATGCTCCGCCTCTAATGATCTCTATGTTGGTGGGACGTTAAATTCATTCTTCCTTCCTTCCTCGGAGTTCCAGCTCGCCCTGCAATTCCCTACTTATGGGGCTCCCTTCACGTTGCTTTGGCGCGACATTCAGCTCTGCAGTGACTTTTGCAGCTGTCATCCTCTTATTCTTCGTCACTGACCTCTTCCAATGACCGTGTGCCACAATCACTCAACCAACATACACTATCCTGTGCGTTGTGACTTCACGGATGATGTTTTTCCGCTTTCGCTATACGCCATATAAATTTGCGACACGGTGCCTCTTGAAACACCAAACACTTCGGCTCCGACAGAATGCACTTACAACTACACAAAACTCTGTTCTAATCACGGCTGACAGTTGTAACGTGTGGAGGACATTCCACAGGTGCCGTTCGTGTTCAAATGCAACAGCACAACCTGGAGTCTTGGCTAGCAAATGGTTCAAATGGCTCTGAGCACTATACGTTCAAGCATGCGTTTCTAGCGGTGTCTCCATATTTTTGTCCACTCTCTGTACGTTCATTCAGTGTAACATAACGAGAGTAGGTCACCAACTGATTACACAGTCATTACACTATTTAAACTTAGGTATTCATGCCTGGTGTGTAACAGGGCTTCACCCTCTTCAGTCTTTCTTTCCTTTCTCTATAACATTACAGGCATTCCAGAATGAGGTTTTCACTCTGCAGAAGAGTGTGCGCTGATATGAAACTTCCTGACAAATTGAAGCTTTTTGCCGGACCGAGACTCGAACTCGGGACGTTTGCTTTTCACGGGCAAGTGCTCTACGAACCGAGCTACCCAACCAAGCACGACTCACGCCCCGTGCTCACAGCTTCAGTTCTGCCAGTACCTCGTCTGCTACCATCCAAACTTCACAGAAACTCTACCTGAAGGAAAGGAGTGCTAGTGCTGCAAGGTTCGCAGGAGAGCTTCTGTAAAGATTGGAAAGTAGTAGAGAGGTACTGGCAGAAGGAAGGCTGTGAGGGCGAAGCGTAAGTCGTGCTTGGGTACTTTAGATGGTAGAGCACTTGCCCGCGAAAGGCAGAGGTCCCGTGTTCCAGTCTCGGTCCAGCGCACAGTTTTAATCTGCCAGGAAGTTTCATTACAGGCATTAATAAGGAGGAGCTCGTGAGAAACCATTTTACGCTGATGACGTTTGAGGGACACTCTAGCTGATAATTCTTCATTACAATTTTGAAATGACTGTGGAGCAGAAAAGACTTTCGGCGGTGCACTGCGTGCATGAGAAATGCCCGTTCCTGAGCACTCTTTCTAGTTTACATTTGTAGCGTTCCTTAGTAGCGATGTGGCCTTAACACACTCGTTTCGCGACCTCACGACTCCGGCAGATTTTGGTGCTGACCACGGTGTATACACGGCGGCGCTGTCCGCCGCATTCCGAGTAAATCGCCGCTGCATTCTGCAACCAGCGTTCCCGACGTCTCATTCGACTTTACACTGTCGGAAGCCGCGCGCCGGATGTTTTCCGCGGTAAAAAGGCGTTTTAATCCCGCCGATCGAAGGAAAGCGATCGGAATGCACGGCTGCGCAGCCCGCGGTCGTAGATCGCGCGACGACAGCGCAAAAGGAGCGCCGGCCGCGCGCCCACGTGTCGGCGCCGCATTCCGCGCTGATGGCGCCTGCTTTACGGACCCCGCACAAAGGAATGGCACCCCTGAAAAAGTCACACCCCACACCCCTCCCTCTCCCTAATCCTCGCGAAATTCGACAGCTGAATACGTAAGACAGGGTCCCGCTGCCCAGGTCTTTGCGCCGCCACCGAATCGACGTTTTTATTTCGGCCAGCGCGGCGGTGGTGGGGTTTAGCGGGCGTGGCGTGCCATTCCACGGCTCCCCAGTTCCTAATTGCGCGCGCATTCCGGACTTTGATCTGCCAACCGGCCGAGATCCGAGGGCCTGCCCGCGGTTCTGTAAATAAGACGTGTGCCTGCGACAGGGCCGGAGGGAACCGTGATCCTGCTACACGTACTGGAAATCAGTATAACGGCATGAGTTTTTGGATGAAGAGTAACATTGTCGGCTGGAATAGTTGCGCACTGTGTACATGCAATAGTATTAAATCCAATATACCGACAAATGCAGCGAAATGGTACCGTATTAAATACCAGTAGTACCGGGTATTGAATAGGATTGGGGAGAGAATAGGATTGGGGAGAAGAGAAGTTTGTGGCACAATTTGACTAGGAGAAGGGATCGGTTGGTAGGACATGTTCTGAGGCATCAGGGGATCACAAATTTAGTATTGAAGGGCAGCGTCGAGGGTCAAAATCGTAGAGGGAGACCAAGAGATGAATACACTAAGCAGATTCAGAAGGATGTAGGTTGCAGAAAGTACTGGGAGATGAAGGAGCTTGCACAGGATAGATTAGCATGGAGAGCTGCATCAAACCAGTCTCGGGATTGAAGACCACAACAACAACAAGCGGGTGATCAAAAAGTCAGTATAAATTTGAAAACTGAATAAATCACGGAATAATGAGATAGAGAGGTACAAATTGACACACATGCTTGGAATAACATGGAGTTTTATTAGAACCAAAAAAATACAAAGGTTCAAAAAATGTCCAACAGATGGCGCTTCATCTGAACAGAATAGCAATAATTAGCATAACAAAGTAAGACAAAGCAAAGATGATGTTCTTTACGGGAAATGCTCAATATGTCCACCATTATTCCTCAACAATAGCTGTAGTCGAGGAATAATGTTGTGAACAGCACTGTAAAGCATGTCCGTAGTTATGGTGAGGCATTGGCGTCGGATGTTGTCTTTCAGTATCCCTAGAAATGTCGGTCGATCACGATACACTTGCAACTTCAGGTAACCCCAAAGCCAATAATCGCACGGACTGAGGTCTAGAGATCTGGGAGGCCAAGCATGAGGAAAGTGGCGGCTGAGCACACGATCATCACCAAACGACGCGCGCAAGACATCTTTCACGTGTCTAGCAATATGGTGGAGCTCTATCCTAATAAAAACCCATGTCATTCCAAGCATGTGTGTCAATTTTTACCTGTCTATCTACATAATTCCGTGGTTTATTATGTTTTCAAATTTATACTGACTTTTTGATCACCCGGTACAGTAAGTAGGGTGAGCATCCGCCGGCCGTTGTGACCGAGCGGTTCTAGGCGCTTCAGTCCGGAACCACCCTGCTGCTACGGTCGCAGGTTCGAATCCTGTCTCGGGCATGGATGTGTGTGATGTCCTTAGGTTAGTTAGGTTTAAGGGGACCACACCGTGGTTCAGGTCGAAAAAAATCGATTTTCGGTTTTCATCATATTTCGATAGATTAAGGTTTTATTTAAGACCTCTGAAAACAATTTTGCTGAAAAAAATTGGTTCCGAGCATTTAAAGAACATTTTCCTACCACGTGTGTTTATGTGCCACGCCCACTTTTCTGTCACCCACTGTCAACCCACCCACTGTCAACTCTTAAGCCATAAGGAAATGCCATTATTAGCAAAATATAATGTGTAGGCCATGCTCAAAAACGTTTGGGAAAAAGGCTGAGAAAACTAACTGTTGATGTTGTCGTGGTCTTCAGTCCTGAGACTGGTTTGATGCAGCTCTCCATGCTACTCTACCCTGTGCAAGCTTCTTCATCTCCCAGTACCTACTGCAGTCTACATCCTTCTGAATCTGCTTAGTGTATTCATCTCTTGGTCTCCCTCTACGATTTTGACCCTCCACGCTGCCCTCCAATACTAAATTGGTGATCCCTTGATGCCTCAGAATATGCCCTACCAATCGATCCCTTCTTCTAGTCAAGTTGTGCCACAAACTCTTCTTCCCAATTCTATTCAATACCTCCTCATTAGTTATGTGATCTACCCAACTAATCTTCAGCATTGTTCTGGAGCACCACATTTCGAAAGCTTCTATTCTCATCTTGTCTAAACTATTTATCGTCCATGTTTCACTTCCACACATGATGGCTACACTCCAAACAAATACTTTCAGAAACGACTTCTTGACACTTAAATCAATACTCGATGTTAACAAATTTCTCTTCCTCAGAAACGCTTTCCTTCCCATTGTCAGTCTACATTTTATATCCTCGCTACTTCGACCATCATCAGTTATTTTGCTCCCCAAATAGCAAAACTCCTTTACTACTTTAAGTGTCTCATTCCCTTAGCATCACCCGATTTAATTCGACTACATGCCATTATGCTCGTTTTGCTTTTGTCAATGTTCATCTTATACCCTCCTTTCAAGACATTGTTCATTCCGTTGAAGTGCTCTTCCAAGCCCTTTGCTGTCTCTGACAGAATTACGATATCGTTGGCGAACCTCAAAGTTTTTATTTCTTCTCCATGGATTTTAATGCCTACTACAAACTTTTCTTTTGTTTCCTTTACTACTTGCTCAATATACAGATTGAATAACATAGGGGAGAGGCTACAACCCTGGCTCACTCCATTCCCAACCAGTGCTTCCCTTTCATGTACCTCGAATCTTATAACTGCCATCTGCTTTCTGTCCAGATTGTAAATAGCATTTCGCTCCCTGTATTTTACCCCTGCCACGTTCAGAATTTGAAAGAGAGTATTCCAGTCAACACTGTCAAAAGCTTTCTCTAAGTTTACAAATGCTGGGAACGTAGAGTTGCCTTTCCTTGATATGAGAGGAAAAAAATTAGAAGATGGAAAATTGTTGACCAGACAGGGTCGGTAATATTGGGTAGTGTTGGGTACTAAAAAAGCTGGGAATTAATCCTGGTGAAAATATGATCACTGGGCTGCAACACTGCGATAAAATGAGGATAGCCGATGCAGACAGGTCTGCATCTAATACGGGTAAGAAACCAAGACAAACATCCAGGAAGGTGAAAAAGAAGCTGGAAGACCTGCTAGAGGCCAAAGAGCCATCATATGCAGCAGGACAATTTTAATTAACTTTAGTAACAAATATCAAAGGTTTTTTTCTTTTAAGTCAATTTCACGCAAACTAAAATTTTCAGTACGTATGGCCCATTATATCAGAAACCATCACAGATAAATGAATGAAATTTTAAGAGACTCTGCATAACCTAAAAAGCCACCTCAGGTACTACATTCATTAATATTCCCCCATTAGGACGTTCACAAAAAAACTTAATATTTTTTGTTAATAAATTTAAAAATGTATTTCTTAAAAACTATGAAATGGATAAAGTAGATTTTAGTACAGTTGACCCTATTAGCATCATGTAACGCAGTAAAAATATTAAGGTCCTGCATCAAATAGTTTTTCTAGAAGTGGGTCAAATAGTTGCCTGAATTAACATGGGTTAGATAGGCAAGGTGTGGTCCCCATAAGTAGTTCTAAGTCTAGGGGACTAATGACCTCAGGTGTTAAGTCCCATAGTGTTCAGAACCATTTGAACCATTAGAAGGGTGAACATCAACAAAACCGACCAACTGCACGGATGTATTAGTAACTGGAAATGGAGTAAAAAGATTCCTATGGAATGTGTACGATAATGGACGGTGTGTGTTCCTTGACAACAAATCGCTTCAGAACACCGTCAAGGCCGCATCGCATCCCCTTCAGAACAGACGTTCAAAGTGGCCTCCTTAGGATGCAATACAGATCGCTGATGCCAGTTCTGGTAATGGTTGCTTCGTCGGTAAAGAGGACTGGCGTCAGAAATCCCATAACTGTCACGGTCTGATGCAAAAACCATCGATAAAATACTTCCCGAAGAGGGAAATACGCTGCTGGTAATCATTGCAGTAATCACTCAGGATAGACGTAACCGTACTTTGGATTAAACCATGTTGGCGGTCCACTTGCCTGGGGCTTTTACTAGGTTTCGTCTCAATATCCTGTAGAACCCGGTTTTGGTACAGCAGTGCTGTCTCTCGACCAGTTCCATCTGCTTGGCGGCATACAAACACCATATCGTCTGTGCCCGACATGAATACCGGACCACTCTGGTGCTTGTCATTACAGCCTGCAACACACCAGAAACACACAGCACGTGGTCAGAGGAACTTTCATTCCTCAGCGCCATCTAACGTGGCAACGATGCATTACCTTCTAGGCGAGCAGTCCGGAACCGTGCGACTGCTACGGTCGCAGGTTCGAATCCCGCCTCGGGCATGGATGTGTGTGATGTCCTTAGGTTAGTTAGGTTTAAGTAGTTCTAAGTTCTAGGGGACTAATGACCACAGCTGTTAAGTCCCATAGTGCTCAGAGCCATTTGAACCATTTTTCGATGCATTACCGGACGCATGATCATAGGACCTTTCTTTCTCCACTTCCAACCAGGAATCCGTCCATCCAGTTTTTTGGTTTTATAAATGTTCGGCCTGTATAACAAGGCATCAACGTTTTAGTTGGTAGAGAATGGAACTCTGTATTAAGGTAGTTGGCTATGTGAGGTGTTAGTGTCTGCGTATGTACCTTGAAAAAATTGTTCAAATGTGTGTGGATGTCTAAGGGACCTAACTGCTGAGGTCATCGGTCCCTAGTCTTACACACTACTAAAACTAACTTATGCTATGAACAACACACATACCCAGCCCGAGGGAGGACTCGAACCTCCGGTGGGAGGGGCCGCGCAGTCCGTGACAAGGCGCCTCAAACCGTGCGGCCACACCGCTTAAAGCACTATAGGACTTAAGATCTGGGGGTCATCAGTGACTTAGACTTAGGACTACTTAAACCTCAATAATCTGAGGACATCACACACATCCATGCCCGAGGCAGGATTCGAACCTGCGACGGCAGCAGCAGCGCGGTTCCGGACTGAAGCGCCTAGAACCGCTCGGTCACAAATGCCGGATTTACTACAGACAGGAAACAGACACCATAAGTGATAGTGCGTGTTTTTTTTACATAAACCGAGATTGTGACAAAGCCACGTGGAAAACAGTTATCATGTCATGAAAAAGCAAAAATCCGTGCGTACAGTACAAGAAAATGGGATTCTCTAATCGTCAAATCGACAACAAGATGGACCGTTCAGCTATAGTTACGATAATTTCGTAATATACGGAACAGAAATTATGCACAAAGTAGAGAATTATCGGAGGCATTGAAACGATTACTGTTGCGCAAAGCAAGGGCTACAAATTGTTATTCTTCTCAACCTGTTGCTGATTTACATTTGACAGTAACTGCCAGGCGTATACCACAAATATTGTCATACGAAAAACATATTGCATTCAAGAAACGATTGCAGAAACCTGTTGCAACACCCAAACATAAACAGGCTAGATTGAAGATTGCTGGCATGGACTTCAGAATCGGATACATCCTTCTTCAGTGATGAGAAGAAGTTTAACTTAGATAGTTTAATTTAGATGGGCTGAATGGGTTTCAATATTATTGGCATGATCTGAGAACACAGCTGCAGGTAATTTTTATGGTGGAAATGTTATGATTTGGGCAACATTCTTGCTAAACATGAGTCACTTATTGTTTGACTGAACACCAGAACGAAACCTAACATGTACAATGAGGTGATAGAGACAGAATTAATTAGAATGTATGGGGACCTATGGGACGAAAGTATAAAGTTTCAACAGGATAATGCACCTGTGCGTGTTCTTACTACAACCTTAAGTGGTTGCAGATGAAGGTGTCGATGTCTTGCTTTTGCCTACATGTAACCCGGATTTGAAACCCTTGTAAAACGTTTGGGGAATGCTTGCTAGTAGTGTTTATTGCAGTGGAATGCAATTTGAGGCCGTATATGAGCCAAACGAGGCGATATGAGAAGAACTACAAACCCTAACAAAATCAATGTCGAAGAGAATTCTTGAGGTATTTAGAAAGAACGGAGATTGGGCAAATTACTAGCAAAGCAATAACAGAACAGGCCAGTGAATGCCTCTATACCAATTTCCAGCCAGAAAAAGCAAAGGTCTTATTTTGTTTCTAGTGTTATGCGGATGACTACTTAATTCCGTCATGATTGTTTATGTCATACGTATCTATTACTTTCATAGTAAATTCAATGTATGTGTGCTTCAACATTGTACTATTACTGTCGCGGAATCCTGCCTTTTTACTGATTTCCACTGCTGTGTAGGATAGTGCTGGCCTGCACAGGTTCAAATGGTTCAAATGGCTCTGAGCACTGTGGGACTTCACGTATGAGGATACTGAGGACATCAGTTCCCTAGAACTTAGAACTACTTAAACCTAAGTAACCTAAGGACATCACACACATCCATGCCCGAGGCAGGATTCGAACCTGCGACCGTAGCGGTCGTGCGGTTCCAGGCTGAAGCGCCTAGAGCAGCTCTGCCACATCGGCCGGCGCCTGCGCAGGCTTGTAAGCAACAACTATTTATTTATTTCGTATTGTGTTGTATTGTATGTTAACCGGGGATCTAGAAACGACGGAGAGGCTCCGTCCCCGCCGCAGCCGCAGTGGTCCACAACCCCACGACGACTATCGCAGTCCACTTCACCCCTCCGCCGCCCCACACCGAACCCAGGGTTATTGTGTGGTTCCGGCCCCGGTGGACCCCCCAGGGAACGTCTCACACCAGACGAGTGTAACCCCTATGTTTGCGTGGTCGAGTAACGGTGGTGTGCGCGTACGTGGAGAACTTATTTGTGCAGCAATCGCCGACATACTGTAACAGACGGAATAAGGAGAACCAGCCCGCATTCGCCGAGGCAGATGGAAAACCGCCTAAAAACCACCCACAGACTGGCCGGTTCACAGGATCTCGACAGAAATACGCCGGGCGGATTCGTGCCTGGGACCAGGCGCTCCTTCCCGCCCGGAAAGCCGTGCATTAGACCGCACGGCCAACCGGGCGGGCTTTATTTATTTTACTTTTTATTTTTGATTCCATGGATCCGTGAGGCAAGTGCATCGATTGGATATAGGACACATCGGATTATTACAGTAATAACCGTACGTGAATGGCCATAAAGCTTACAGTCTAAATCACGTCTAAACAGACACATGACAAGTGAGATCTAAGTGCTCAGATAACTATAGTAAATACAGTGGTCAAAATAAATGTTGCTTACTACTTTACTGTTAGTACCGGAGATAACACTAGGTTGGTGCATAAGCTCGTAACGTTTTTGTGTTGCATGTTGGTTGTACGTTTACTGTGGGCTTATTTGTCGATTGTCGTTTTTCATTTATAGTTCATTTGTGCTATTTGAGTGTGCATATTGTCGTTTAGAGATAGTGAGTAGAGCTGTGGACGCTAGAAAATGCAGTGCAAAGTGGATAAATTGGAATATTTCCCATATATTCTCCTGTTTGAGTTCAGTTGGGGGGTGGGGGGGGTGGATGGGGGGACACCAGTGGAAGCAGCCAGAAACATTTGCGCCGTGTGTGGTGTTAATGCCATTGGACAGTGCACGGCAAGAAAATAGTTTCCTCGTTTTAAGGAGAATCCTTTTGACATTATTGACTCTCAACAGTCAGAAAAACTTGGGTGTTTGGTGAAGATGTTTAAATGCATTATTCCACAATTATCCATGTCAATGTACTCGAGAACTGGCAAGTGTGGTGAACTGTGATTATTCCAGCATAGTGCGATATTTGCATGCAGTCAGCAAGGTTTAAAAATCGGGTGTATGGATACCGCATGCTTTAAGCCAAAATCACAAAAATTCAGCGGGTAGCCATACGTGTATCTCCGCTTGCTGGCCGTCCATTGGCTCTTGAACAACACAGAAAATTCCTATGTTATATCGTTACTGATGACAGGAAATGGTGTCGTTGCGCTAACATAAGGAAAAGAAAGGAATGACTGAGCGCAAACAAAGCAGCATCTACCCGTGCAACGACCCGCCCGCATCCACAAAAGTTAATGTTACGCATCTGGCGGAATAGTGATGGTGTGCTGTACTACGAATTGTTTCCCCGAAGTGTAACGATCACTGCTGACATTTATTGTCAACAACTGAGACGTCTTGTAGACGCAATCCAAGAGCAACGACCAGGAAGGCTGCGTGAAGCAAGTGTTGGTACTCCACGATAACGCCCGCACGCATTATGCGAGACTGACAAAAAACACACGAGTTTGGATTGAGAAGTTATTCCACACTCACCTTATTCACATGATCGTGCGCCCACAGATTTTCACCATTACCCCTCTTTATCGAACAACTTTCTAGGAGCCTCGATCCCGGATGGAAATGCTCTCCGAATATGACTCAACGAGTTCTTCGCCTCAAAACCACGTGATCTCTACAGTCGCTGAAACGGAAAACTGCCCCATCGTTGGCAGTGTATTGTAAATAGTGAAGAATATGTTAGTGACATCTACAGCCTCTGATATGTATACCTGCTGTGTTTCTTAAATTCATGGAAATACGTTACGAACCTATGCACCAACACAGTAAGAAACAAAACTGGTTTTATCTTATCCAATACAATCATAAGAGAAACATAAACAAAAAAGCTCAACACATTTCCATTTGCTGACAAAAAAAATCTTACAAAAAGACCACTACAAACACTACAGCTCGTTTTCACTCAGTGTGGCTGCCGGATTTATCGATCTCATCTAACCTAGACTGTGGGCTACGCTAGAGATCAGTCTGTCACCACAACAAAGATTTTAGGATGGTGGGGAGAGGGGGGGGGGGGGCAATATAATACTCCAGCCAAATGTTTACATACTCCATCTTTTTTCCGTTTAGCCGGACGCTGTGGCCGAGCGGTTCTAGGCGCTCCAGTCCGGAGCCGCGCTGCTGCTATGGTCGCAGGTTCGAATACTGCCTCGGGCATGGATGTGCGTGATGTCCTTAGGTTAGTTAGGTTTAAGTAGTTCTAAGTCTAGGGGACTGATGACTTCGGATATTAAGTCCCATAGTGCTTAGAGCCATTTGAACCATTCTTTCCGTTTCATAATCAACTAATACATATTATCAAAAGCAAACTCCAATATAAAACTTACATGTAGCTTATTCCCCCCATGAACCATGGACCTTGCCGTTGGTGGGGAGGCTTGAGTGCCTCAGCGATACAGGTGGCCGTACCGTAGGTGCAACCACAACGGAGGGGTATCTGTTGAGAGGCCAGACAAACATGTGGTTCCTGAAGAGGGGCAGCAGCCTTTTCAGTAGTTGCAGGGGCAACAATCTGGATGATTGACTGATCTGGCCTTGCAACATTAACCAAACGGCCTTGCTGTGCTGGTACTTCGAACGGCTGAAAGCAAGGGGAAACTACAGCCGTAATTTTTCCCGAGGACATGCATCTTTACTGTATGATTAAATGATGATGACGTCCTCTTGGGTAAAATATTCCGGAGGTAAAATAGTCCCCCATTCGGATCTCCGGGCGGGGACTACTCAGGAGGATGTTGTTATCAGGAGAAAGATAACTGGCGTTCTACGGATCGGAGCGTGGAATATCAGATCCCTTAATCGGGCAGGTAGGTTAGAAAATTTAAAAAGGGAAATGGGTAGGTTAAAGTTAGATATAGTGGGAATTAGTGAAGTTCGGTGGCAGGAGGAACAAGACTTTTGGTCAGGTGAATACAGGGTTATAAATTCAAAATTAAATAGGGGTAATGCAGGAGTAGGTTTAATAATGAATAAAAAAAATAGGAGTGCGGGTAAGCTACTACAAACAGCATAGTGAACGCATTATTGTGGCCAAGATAGACACAAAGCCCATGCCTACTACAGTAAAACAAGTTTATATGCCAACTAGCTCTGCAGATGATGAAGAAATCGATGAAATGTATGATGAGATAAAAGAAATTATTCAGGTAGTGAAGGGAGACGAAAATTTAATAGTCATGGGTGACTGGAATTCGTCAGTAGGAAAAGGGAGATAAGGAAACATAGTAGGTGATTATGGATTGGGGCTAAGAAATGAAAGAGGAAGCCGTCTGGTAGAATTTTGCACAGAGCATAACTTAATCATACCTAACACTTGGTTCAAGAATCATAAAAGAAGGTTGAATACATGGAAGAATCCTGGAGATACTAAAAGGTATCAGATAGATTATATAATGGTAAGACAGAGATTTAGGAATCAGGTTTTAAATTGTAGGACATTTCCAGGGGCAGATGTGGACTCGGACCACAATCTATTGGTTATGACCTGTAGGTTAAAACTGAAGAAACTGCAAAAAGGTGGGAATTTAAGGACATGGGATCTGGATAAGCTGAAAGAACCAGAGGTTGTACGGAGTTTCAAGGAGAGCATAAGGGAACAATTGACAGGAATGGGGGAAAGAAACACAGTAGAAAAAGAATGGGGAGCTCTGAGGGATGAAGTAGTGAAGGCAGCAGAGGATAAAGTAGGTAAAAAGACGAGCGCTGCTAGAAATCCTTGGGTAACAGAAGAAATATTGAATTCAATTGATGAAAGGAGAAAATATAAAAATGCAGTAAATGAAGCAGGCAAAAAGGAATACAAACGTCTCAAAAATGAGATCGACAGGAAGTGCAAAATGGCTAAGCAGGGATGGCTAGAGGACAAATGTAAGGATGTAGAAGCTTATCTCACTAGGGGTAAGATAGATACTGCCTACAGGAAAATTAAAGAGACCTTTGGAGAGAAGGGAACCACGTGTATGAATATCAAGAGCTCAGACGGCAACCCAGTTCTAAGCAAAGAAGGGAAGGCAAAAAGATGGAAGGAGTATATAGAAGGTTTATACAAGGGCGATGTACTTGAGGACAATATTATGGAAATGGAAGAGGATGTAGATGAAGACGAAATGGGAGGTAAGATACTGCGTGAAGAGTTTGGCAGAGCACTGAAAGACCTGAGTCGAAACAAGGCCCCCGGAGTAGACAACATTCCATTAGAACTACTGACGGCCTTGGGAGAGCCAGTCATGAAAAAACTCTACCAGCTGGTGAGCAAGATGTATGAAACAGGTGAAATACCTTCAGACTTCAAGAAGAATATAATAATTCCAATCCCAAAGAAAGCAGGTGCTGACAGATGTGAAAATTACCGAACTATCAGTTTAATAAGTCACAGCTGCAAAATACTAACGCGAATTCTTTACAGACGAATGGAAAAACTGGTAGATGCGGACCTCGGGGAGGATCAGTTTGGATTCCGTAGAAATGTTGGAACACGTGAGGCAATACTGACCTTACGACTTATCTTAGAAGAAAGATTAAGAAAAGGCAAACCTACGTTTCTAGCGTTTGTAGACTTAGAGAAAGCTTTTGATAATGTTGACTGGAATACTCTCTTCCAAATTCTGAAGGTGGCAGGGGTAAAATACAGGGAGCAAAAGACTATTTACAATTTGCACAGAAACCAGATGGCAGTTATTAGAGTAGAGGGGCATGAAAGGGAAGCAGTGGTTGGGAAAGGAGTGAGACAGGGTTGTAGCCTCTCCCCGATGTTATTCAATCTGTATATTGAGCAAGCAGTAAAGGAAACAAAAGAAAAATTTGGAGTAGGTATTAAAATTCATGGAGAAGAAGTAAAAACTTTGAGGTTCGCCGATGACATTGTAATTCTGTCAGAGACGGCAAAGGACTTGGAGACGCAGTTGAACGGAATGGACAGTGTCTTGAAAAGGGGATATAAGATGAACATTAACAAAAGCAAAACGAGGATAATGGAATGTAGTCAAATTAAGTCGGGTGATGCTGAGGGAATTAGATTAGGAAATGAGACACTTAAAGTAGTAAAGGAGTTTTGCTATTTAGGAAGTAAAATAACTGATGATGGCCGAAGTAGAGAGGATATAAAATGTAGACTGGCAATGGCAAGGAAAGCGTTTCTGAAGAAGAGCACTTTATTAACATCGAATATAGATTTATGTATCAGGAAGTCGTTTCTGAAAGTGTTTGTTTGGAGTGTAGCCATGTATGGAAGTGAAACATGGACGATAACTAGTTTGGACAAGAAGAGAATAGAAGCTTTCGAAATGTGGTGCTACAGAAGAATGCGGAAGATTAGATGGGTAGATCACGTAACTAATGAGGAGGTATTGAATAGGATTGGGGAGAAGAGAAGTTTGTGGCACAACTTGACTAGAAGAAGGAATCGGTTGGTAGGACACGTTTTGAGGCATCAAGGGATCACAAATTTAGTATTGGGGGCAGCGTGGAGGGTAAAAATCGTAGAGGGAGACCAAGAGATGAACACGATAAGCAGATTGAGAAAGATGTAGGTTGCAGTAGGTACTGGGAGATGAAGCAGCTTGCACAGGATGGAGTAGCATAGAGAGCTGCATCAAACCAGTCTCATGACTGAAGACAACAACAACAACATGTAGCTTATTTATTCTCCAACATCACATTTCCAGACGGTTTACGACAAGAAATCCTACTAAAAGACGCGTTTAGGAGAGACCTTAAATGCAGTGTATGTTAGCTTCGTTGCACCCTTAATGCCTTTGTATTTATATTTGCGTACTTTAAGTGTTAAAGCGCACAAAACCAGTCAGCTGCATTGTACAATGCTCTATTAAAATTGCGTCTATACCGCTTCCTTGATTTACTCAATTTTTGTTCTTGATACATGTTTACACTGGGTTTGGGCGCACCAAGTTTCTTTATTTCCATCCTAAGCGCGTGTTCCAAAATTTTACCTGGTAAATTGCACAATGAATTTGTATTGTGTTATCGAACTCGTGGTATGCTGCTGCTATTTGCAAGAACGTAAAACTGACTAAACCCATGCATAATACACTCAGGGAAAGGAAGTTCCTAATAACGAGCGTTACCTGCAATCGGCAAGCAGGGAATCGAAAGTAATGGGAAATATTTCGCTCAGGGTGTTATAGCGTCCCCATTGAAATAATACGAAAAGACTTAAAAAACAGTATTTATAAAGAAGAGACAATTTAAAATTGAATAATATACATTTTTGTCATGTATCCGTATTATAATAATTTCTCTGTGTAAGTTTCTAGGGCAAAGAAATATAACAAAATGACCTAAAGAGACGACAAGATACGCTCTTTTGTTAATTTTTTAGTCGTCTTTACTTCTTCTCTTGTCTTGGTTGCGTGTAGACGGACATTTTGCGAGTGTTGGCAAATGTAAGCATATTTGTACAAATTAAGCAGATAAAATATTGATTTAGTATCATTGTTCACTTTTAATTTGTATGAGGAGATCCCGGTTTCATGTCCGCCTTCCTTTGAATTAACTTGCACTCGAGTAATTTACAGTTCAACAATCGCAGCGGCCGATTCAGCTAACGACACCATTACGTGGCGATATTGACTTATAAAAAATTAGCGGAAGCGAAAAAACTCGCTCGCTATTAACATAATATACATTTTTCTCCACAGCCGCCCGACGTTGCAGAAAATAGGTAGCTTTAAGATTCTTATTTTCAGTACAACAGTCGAGAGCCAGGACTCCGACTACAATGCAATGGTTAACGGAGGTAAGAAAAAATACACTCGCGCGTGTGTGGGCTGCAATTTTTGCTTTACAGTCAACTGACTAGCCGAGGAAATTAATATGAAAAGTTTATTCCATTGTTCAACTTATATGTTCATGCTTTAACGTTCAGTGAGTCTAACGTTCATTAATGTAAAAAAAAAAAAAAAAAAAAAATTCCACTCAAGTTTAATATTGTTGAAAAAAGAACTTCACAAAAGCAATTAATTGTAAATCAAAATTAAATTAAATATCAGTTTCATTAAGGCCCACCACGTATGTCGGCAACAATCAACGTTACCAATAAATAATATATTAAATTACGATGGCCGATGGACGCGAGAATGTATATTTCGTGCGCATTTTCCTCTAATAATTCGTGAAACTATTGCTGTAGTTCCAAAAACGTTGACTGCCATTAATTAAATCCCTTTGGGGAATATGCAAAATGCGTTCTGATAATTTAAATTCTGTAATAGGTTTGTATATTTTGGGGCGGCTCCGTCTCAGAGCCTTTAATTACCAGCCATGCCTGGTTCTAAGAGTCTACAACATATCGAATTCAAGGATATTGGACAGTAGTATGGTGGAGCACTGCTGCTATCGTTCTTGTAGATGGGTGTGGTCCGTGCTTTCTTCCAAGAAATGGACGCCATCTTTTGCCCAGGTGATGTACGATTAGAAGAGGGGCTAGCTCAGCCGCAAATTCAGTACAGAATCTGATCATTACTTTGCGGAGGCGCTGTACTTCCTATCTGCATAGAACCGGGTAGTAAGTTCAGCGCCTGGTTGTACGGTCGTGCACCGGATTTTTTGCTAATTCGCTGCCTGCAGCCGCAACTGAAATGCTGCGGTGTGGCGGCGACCTGAAAGGGACCGCCGACTCCCGTAATTGCGAGGGCGGGGCGACAGCAGCGCGCCTGGCGGCGGTCGTAATAGCTAGCTAGCGCCTTGACGCGTGAAATGGAAATCCGTCCGCGCACTGTCGTGTCCTCCCAGCTCACCGCGGCGCCGTAATTACTGCGCTCAGACCTCCAAGCACGCCCCTTCTGTCACTGGTGCTAGACGGGTCCGCACACCGCGCAGAAGTCCTTCCTGCACAGAGCGTCTATGTCTGAGCATCCACAGAGTGCAGAGGTTCATTTGAGATTAGTTTAGTTTGGTATCTGAAAATAATTAGCAATTTAAGTGCATCATCAATCGACACACCACACAGTACACAATCACATCCTTATAGAACTTTAGGGGCTATGTCCACGTTGTAAGGTGCCTCTTACCTGAGGAAGACATTTTCTACCATCTTTAATAAATTATTGTCTCTTATTGATGTATTCACGATAGTTAGGAAATGCTGTAGTCCGTAGCCGGCCATGAGTCGGACAGCATTTCCCACGCTGGCTGGCTAGGTGACGCAGCGCCCATATTTCGCGCGTAGTGGGGTGGGACTCGGCGCTGGACCGTAGCAACAAGCGTCAACCTGGGAAATACACGACGGGAAGTACCGCCATCTTGGAACCAAAGTCACCGATTTTGTTTATTTATATTTAATAATTAAAGTCATTTATGACAACATGAATACTAGGAGCGGCCTCTGGATGTTTAAAACTATTTATCATTATCATTATCACACCCGTTCATTAACAAAAGCGTATCTTAGTAAGTACGAACTTAACCGGAAATCCACGAACTGTGACGAAACTAGTAAGAGATACGGACTGCGCGCCAAAGTCGGCAGTCAGCGTTAAGAGCTCTTCCTGTCTTGTCCGATGGTAGCCATGCTCTCGGTTACAAGTAGTTTGTGACATGAGTGTTTCGTTATTGATCTAATAGGAATAAAAGTGATTTTACCGCATTCTGAATGTTAATTTCGAGTAAATAGATACCCCAAAGTTGATTGACAGCAATTTCAGATAATTAGCTTCCACCGACAGAGACATCCAATGCGCCAATGAAGAATCTGCACGGGACGACATTTACGAGAGCTGCACCGCGCACAGGTAGGAGGAAATCCGACGACACGAGCCACCAAGGTGGATCAACTCGCAAATTCCGGGTGGAAATGCTGACCAGTTATACTGTACGTCACATATACCACCCTCTACGGACTCGGGGCTAAGCTGAGTAATAACAGTATCAGTTTAGAAGCGAGGGGATCTTGCAACGTGAAGTAACAGAACTCTTTGGAAAGCAACGTCGGATAGGTGGTGAAATGGAAACGACAGTGAAAATTCGATAAAGCTTTGCACAGCTGTCGATTGCCTCACATCGCTCAGTTCTGAGTACTCTGTAAGCATGTAAAGATGCATACAGTGAACATGTAAAGATGCCTAGAACAATGACGTCTCCTGACAAGTATGGCTGCCTACTGTGAGGTTTCGCCTGATTTTATGCAATCCTGCATAACGTACCTGTCATGCATTTCCTCCTTCGAGACAGTTCTCTGCCGTACACTGCAGGGGCATCAAGGATGCCTGTGCAGCGTTTTCGATGGGAAGTGTCTGATCACCCACCAGGCAGCTTGGACTTGGTTCCCTCTGATGTTAATCTCTACTCACGTGAACCTCTAGCTATAAAGACAATATTTTGGTACAGACCAGCGTAGAGAGTGGCGGGAAGCGCAGGCAACTGCCCCCTACAACGAGGGTATTGGAAAGTTGCTTAAACGCTATGTTAAATGTCTAAGTAAGAGTGGCACTATGAAGAGAAGTATCTGGAAGATGTAGTAAACTGTTGCAAATGAAATATATCTGATTTTCACTGTGGTTTTCATTTCGTGACTGGTCGCAGTTTTGAGAAAAATTGCAACATTTATTTACACATTGTTGCTTAACGGTTTTATTCCACTTGTGTGTGTGTGTGTGTGTGTGTGTGTGTGTGTGTGTGTGTGTGTGTGTGTGTGAAATAATTAACTTATGACAAGAGTAAGTTAAAATGGGAATACTAGAAAATATAAGTAATTTATGAACACAATATGGGGTAATACTCTTTGGACATAGAAACTTTTGTTACCGACCTAGTGGGCGTAGTTATTTCTCTTTCTTACATAGTGAAACATAAACAGTATAGCCGCGCAGGATTAGCCGAACAGTCTAGGCGCTGCAGTTATGGACTGTGGGGCTGGTCCCGGCGGAGGTTGGAGTCCTCCTTCGGGCATGGGTGTGTGTGTTTGTCATTAGGATAATTTAGGTTAAGTAGTGTGTAAGCTTAGGGACTGATGACCTTAGCAGTTAAGTCCCATAAGATTTCACACAGATTTGAACATTCTGAACATTTGAACAGTTTTGTCATAGATTCGTATTAAACAGCAAACAAAACAGTTCACTACTTTATTTCAGGAAGCCTATAAATTATCCAAAATTGAATTCCTTGCAGTGTGTTACAATTTAAAAATACAATATGTTCAAGAACTTGATACAAAACTGCCAGTTGGGTAGCAATTAAATATTGGATATTAAACTATAGTTGACAAAGTTAATGTTACATATTTTAAACAGTTGGTTACTCATGTGCTTCATGTAGCTGAGACGAGTTGTTAGAATAATTTGCATCCATTCCGACTGTATTGCCATATGCAGCACCAGTTAAGTCATTACAGTAAGCCAAACAGTCATTCTGTTGCTAGTCTTCTCCGAAATAGCTGGTTAGAAAATTATCTATATCTTTCAGAGTCTCCTTCTTGATTCCAACGTGAGGAATTACAGGTGTTTTGATCAAACCACAGCACGTCTTCCCCGTTTTGTTTACTCCTCTATACTGGACAAAGTCGGTTCTGTAGCTTCGTTCACCTCTCATTAATATCTTTCCAGTTCTTGACTTTTTGATGAAAATCTTGAAAGACTGATACCGAAATGCCAGACTCCTGGTGGTTTAATAGCTTCTTCTTTAACATGCTTCCAATCGTAAATTATTGTGTCTTCACCCTATTTCCTCAATGTTCCACGATCCTGAAATATTGTAGATGCTCTTCTGGTAGTCTCTCCTTCGTAAAACCTTCTCAATTCGGCCGAAAACCCGAGCATGTTGGGTGTATGAATGTCCAACCACAGAGACATCAGTTGAACTTGTTATATATGGCCGGCCGGAGTGGCCGTGCGGTTCTAGGCGCTACAGTCTGGAGCCGAGCGACCGCTACGGTCGCAGATTCGAATCCTGCCTCGGTCATGGATGTGTGTGATGTCCTTAGGTTAGTTAGGTTTAATGAGTTCTACGTTCTAGGCGACTGATGACCTCAGAAGTTAAGTCGCATAGTGCTCAGAGCCATTTGAACAACCATGTATTGTGGTGCATCATAGGTAATCCGGTAAGGAAGCATCGTGACCGTAGACGAATTCTTATTCTGGCCACAGCAACTATCTCATATGAGCCTAACTTCTTTGTCATCTTCACCATATTTGGTATTACACAGCCGATCATATACTGCTGATGCAATTTCATCTCTTTCTTTTGAGGAATCACTTTCTTTCCACACATAAAACCTCAAAGTAATCGACTTCTACAACTAACACTTCCAATCAACAATGATTTTAAAGTACTTAGGACAAAGATTACAGTGTTAAAGTTTTAAAATATTTGCGGAAAGTTCTGCTATAGAGCCAGTACTGGAGCTTATATTTCACATGGGACATTGATAGTTCTGATACTGGCAGGACATGGTCAGTTATGTTTCCTACATGCATATGGAGATGGACAGCTTTATTATAATGTCTTATTTTAACTCTGCTTTTAAGTCGTTTACGGCCATTTTTTAAATAAAAGGTATAGCACAATGTACAGAGTCCACCAGAATAATGTATACACACTTTAAGGATAGAAAAGCATTAATTGTGTGTTTATTTTACATTTAATAATTGATCACACGTGTTGTCGTACAACATTTAGTTTACTTTAAATCTTTAAAATGTTCTCCTTTGGCGGTTATGCACATAATAGAACAACGAGCGGTCGCTGTAACTACGTCAGTCAATGTTACAGTGGAGATCGCTGCACATGTCACTGTAATCTCCTGGCGAAGTTGATCCAGCGTGCGTGGCTTGCGTCGATGGACGTTATGTTTCACAGTTCCTCGTAAGTAAAACTCCATAGGTGTTAGTTAGATCTGGCGACCGTGGAGGGAACTCAATGGGCACTCTTCGTACAATCCAATGCCCCAGGTAAGCTCGTAGGGCTACGTGGTGGTGTGGTGGCGCCCCATCCTGTTGATAGAAAACCTCTTCATCAGCTCCATAAAGCGCACATATACCTGGCAAAGCTGGTGGTCGTTACATTTCCATGTACACTTGTTCGTCACCAGTTATCATTTGCTGGTACTATTCGCAAAATTGCATTTGGCTATCAGTATCGGCCTCATTAGTCGTGTGCAGTTATCCTGGAATGTTAACTTCCCACTTTACAGCTTTCAGAATTCTTCATACACTTGTACTGCTAACCCCCACTTCAATTGCACATTGCGTAGCAGACTTCTGTGCCGAATTAACGTTTCCAACACGAAATCCGATGAAGCAAGACTTGTAGCTGTACGCTGTTTTCCTTATCTTCCTTTGTAAATATCACAAATTGCTCCATGCAATTCAAATTTGTCAATGATGCACTTAATTGTTAGGCGGGTTGGCGGTTCTTTTTCAAACTCCCGCATCCACTGATGTTGCACTTTAACGGCATTATCAAACTTGAAAAACCACTTCACAATACATTTTCGTTGCTCGAATGTTAAGCGTCCTCCAGCCATCTTGTTTTCTCAATACTGTAATGAAAGTACTAACCTCTATTGAGCCAAAGAACATATTACAACACACTCGGAACTTAAATCGAACGACAATATCGATATCTCGAGAGAGCCTGACAAAGAGTGTATACATTCTTCTGGCGGACTCTGTACATGGCATCTAATAGATTTGAAATTCAGGGCTAACTCTTTTTTTTTTTTAAGTGGACGTAGTGACTTATGATTCTAGTCCCCCGTAATCTAGTCGTATCGCAACGGAAAAGACTGACATACACTATTTGATCCAAAGTATCCGGCCACTCCTACGAAATGCGGAACTGAGTAGTAGATGACACGAGAGGCAGACCCGCCAGTATAAAATGAGGCAGCGACTACTGTGTTGTTAGTAGAGGAAGAGTATCGGGAAAATGCGTTGGTCAGAAGAGCTCAACGACTATGAACATGTTTCAAGAATGAGATATTCACTCTGTAGCGGAGTGTTCGCTGATACGAAACTTCCTTGCAGATTAAAACTGTGAGCTGGACGGAGACTCGAACTCGAGGCCTTTGCAAGTGCTCTACAATCTGAGCTGGAAATATGCCCCAGGCTGTGACTACGCTATGTCTCCGCAATATCCTTGGTTGCAGGAGTGCTAGTTCTTCAAGGTCCACAGGAAAGCTTCTGTGAAATTTGGAAGGTAGGAGACGAGGTACTGGCAGGACTGAAGCTGTGAGAACGGATCGTGAGTCGTGCTCGGATAGCTCAGTTGGTAGAGCACTTGCCCGAGAAAGGAAAAGGTCCCGAGTTCGAGTCTCGGTCCGGCATACCGGTTTACTCTGTTAGGAAGTTTCATATCAGCGCACACTCCGCTGCAGAGTGAAAGTCTCATTCTGAAAACATCCCCCAGGCTGTGGCTAAGCCATGTCTCCGCAGTATCCTTTCTTCCAGGAGTGCTAGTTCTGCTAGTTCAGGCGGTAGGAGACGAGGTACTGGCAGAAGTAAAACTGTGAGCATGGGGTGTGATTTGTGCTTGGGTAGCTCAGATGGTAGAGCACTTGCCCACGTAAGCAAAGGTCCCGTGCTCGAGTCTCGGCTCGGCACACAGTTTTAATCTGCCAGGAAGTTTGACTTTGAACATGGGCTAGATACTGCATCATCACTGACGTTATGTCATAGGACCCGTGATCTCAGTTGTATTAAGAAATCAAAAAACATCGTCTGGATCAAAGTGACAAACTGACGACTACCGGTGTAGATAATATCTTGCAGATGATCTTCAGGTCTGGCGCTGCAGTATGTAGTTTCTCAACAGTGGTATGAATTACATTATAATCTCATTCTAAGCACTGCTGGCAAACTGCACCTTGCGGCGCCCGACCTAAAGATGATCTGCAGGGCATATCGAAACCAGTGGTCGTCACTTTGACACTACTATCGAGACCGTGTTTTTCATTTTTTAGCCATTGGACATCACCTGATAACAAATTCACCTGGGAAATTACAATCCTTCTAAAGTTGCACCGCATGGGATTAGCCCAGCGGTCTTGTGCGCTGCAATCATGGACTGTGCGGCTGAGCTCGGCGGAGGTTCGAGTCCTCCCTCGGGCATGGGTATGTGTATGCGTCCTTAGGATAATTTAGGTTAAGTAGTGTGTAAGCTTAGGGACTGATGACCTTAGCAGTTAAGTCCCATAAGATTTCACACACATTTGAACTTTTTTTTTCTAAAGCTGCCCAACTCATCTGGTGATGATAATCGCATGAAATCAGCAGAACAAATCACTCGCGTGTTCCAGACCGCTACCAGTAGTCCAGCTAGCGCAATGACTGTGCGTATAGATTGAAAAAGAATGGGGGGCAATGGTCGAGCGACTCCTCATGAGGCGCAGACTTTTGTACTCAGCGCCAAGCTACGCTTGAGGTGGTGTCAAGAGTAATGCCACTGGACAGTGGATGACTCGAAACGAGCGATTTCGAGTGATGAATTACGCTATACCCTGTGGCAATTGGATGGAAGGGCTTGGGTTTGGAGAATGCCTGGAGAATGTTACCTGGCACCATGTGTAGTGTCTCGGGGATGGGGTTACAGTATGAGCGTCTTTCTCGTGGTCAGGATGTGGTCAGGCTATTGCACTTAAGAAAACGCTAAATCTGGAAGGATGTGAACACATTTAACAGCAGTGTGTGATGTAGACAATAGACGAGTAGTTCGGAGCTTATAGTCGTCTTTATCAGCATGACAGTTCATCCTGTCATAAAGCAGCTCCTGTGATGCAATGCTTTGTGCACAATAGCATTCCTGAAATGGACAGGCCTGCCCAGAGTACCGACCTGAAGCCAATGGAAGACGTTTGGGATGAGTTAGATTGTCGACTTCACTCCGTACATCAGCGTCCAACATTACTACTTTCTCTGGTTTCAGCCCTTGAGGAAAAGCGAGCTGCCATTCCTCCACAGATATTCTGACAGCCCATTCGAAGTGTTCCCAGCAAGGTTTAATCTGTCATAAAGGTGAAACAAGGGTGGTAACGTTAAGAGTACAGTGGCAATGCTGCTGTTAGATGCATAGGAGAGAATCTAAAGGTGGAAAGAGCACATTGAACGCCTGTATGAGAGGGAGGATTTATCTGATGACATGACACAAGAAGAGACAGGTTCAACAGGGAAGAGATTGGCATCCAGTATTACAACCAGAATTCAGTAGAACTTCGGAAGACTTAGAGTCTAATAATAAATAGATTAAGGAAAGGCAAACCAACGTTTCTACCATTTGTAGACTTAGAGAAAGCTTTTGACAGTGTTGACTGGAATAATCTCTTTCAAATTCTGAAGGTGGCAGGGGTAAAATACAGGGAGCGAAAGGCTATTTACAATTTGTACAGAAACCAGATGGCAGTTATAAGAGTCGAGGGACATGAAAGGGAAGCAGTGGTTGGGAAGGGAGTGAGACAGGGTTGTAGCCTCTCCCCGATGTCATTCAATCTGTACATTGAGCAAGTAGTAAAGGAAACAAAAGAAAAATTCTGAGTAGGTATTAAAATCCATGGAGAAGAAATAAAAACTTTGAGGTTAGTCGATGACACTGTAATTCTGTCAGAGACGGCAAAGGACTTGGAAGAGCAGTTGAACGGAATGGACAGTGTCTTGAAAGGAGGATATAAGATGAACATCAACAAAAGCAAAACGAGGATAAGAGAATGTAGTCGAATCAAGCCGGGTGATGCTGAGGGAATTAGATTAGGAAATGAGACACTTAAAGTAGTAAAGGAGTTAGCTATTTGGGGAGCAAAATAACTGATGATGGTCGCAGTAGAGAGAATATAAAATGTAGACAGGCAATGGCAAGGAAAGCGTTTCTGAAGAAGAGAAATTTGTTAACATCGAGTACAGATTTAAGTTTCAGGAAGTCGTTTCTGAAATTATTTGTATGGAGTGTAGCTATATATGGAAGTGAAACATGGACGATAAATAGTTTTGCCAAGAAGAGAATAGAAGCTTTAAAAATGTGGTGCTACAGAAGAATGCGGAAGATTAGATGGGTAGATCACATAAGTAATGAGGAGGTACTGACTAGAAATGGGGAGAAGAGGAGTTAGTGGCACAACTTGACTAGAAGAAGGGATCGGTTGGTAGGACATGTTCTGAGGCATCAAGGGATCGTCAATTTAGTATGGGAGGGGTACCGCGGGTAAAAATCATAGAGTGAGACCAAGGCATGAATAGACACACTAAACAGATTCAGAAGGATGTAGGTTGGAGTAGGTACTGGGAGATGAAGAAGCTTGCACAGGATAGAGTAGCATGGAGAGCTGCATCAAACCAGTCTCAGGACTGAAGATCACACCAACAACAACCGAATATAACAAGGCAGAAGGGCTAGATAACATTCCATCGGAATTTCTAAAATCATTGGTGAAAGTGGCAACAAAACAGTCATATACTTGGTGTGCCGAAAGTGTGAGACTGGCGGTATACCATCTGACTTTCTGAAAAACATCGTCAGCATAATCCCAAAGACAGAAAGAGCCAACAAGGGAGAGAATAGTAGCACAATCAGCTTAAGAGCTGATGTATCCAAGTTGCTGAAAAGAACAATATACAGGAGAATGGAATAGGAAATTGAACATATATTACATGACGATATGTTTGGCTTTAGGAAAGATAAAGAGACCAGAAAGGCAGTTCTGACATTGCGACTAATAGTGGAAGCAAGATTAAAGAAAAATCAAGAAACATTCATAGGATTTGTCGACCTGAAGAAAGTGTTCGACAGTGTGAATTGGTACAAAATGTTCAAAATCCTGAGAAAAATAGGGGTAAGCTATATGGAATACTATGTACAAGAACTAAGTGGGAACAATAGGTGTGGAAGCACAAGGACGAATTGCACGGATGAAAAAATGAGTAAGGCAGGGATGTGATCTTTTACCTATTCTGTTCAATCTATCCATCGTAGAAGAAACGACGGAAATGAAAGAAATGTTGAAGAGTGGGATTAAAACTCAAGGTCGAAGGATATCAATGTCAAGATTCGATGTTGACATTGCTATCCTCAGTGAAAGTGAAGATGAATTACGGGATGTGTTGAATGGAATGAATGTCCAAATGAGTATAGAATGTGGACTGAGAGCAAATCCAAGAAAAATGACAGTAATGAGAAGTGGCAGAAATGAGAACAGTGAGAAACTTAACACCAGAAGTAGTGATCACAAAGAAGATGAAGTTAAGGAATTCTGACACCTAGACAGCAAAATAGCCCAAGACGGGTGAAGCAAGGATACAGACTAGAACTGACAAAAAGGGCAGTCCTGGTCAAGAGAAGTCTGCTCGTATTAGACACACGTGCGTAATTTCTGAGAATGTACGTTTGATTTACAGCATTGCATCGCAGTGACAGATGGTCTTTGGTAAAACCGGAACAGAACGAAATCGAAGAATTTGAGAAACGAGGAGGTTCTCGCGGAATGAGTGCGGAAAGGAATATAACACTGACAAGAAGCAGGGACAGTTTGATACGACATCTGTTAAGATATTAGGAAATACATATAAACTGGTACACCTGGCTAATATCGAGTAGGGTCCCCGCGAGCATGCAGAAGCGCCGCAATACGACGTGACGGGGACTCGACTAATACCTGAAGTAGTGCTGCAGGGAACTGACACCATGAATCCTGCACGGCTGTCCATAAATCCGTAAGTGTAGGAGGGGGTGGAGATCTCTTCTGAACAGCACGTTCCAAGGCATCGCAGATATGCTCAATAATGTTCATGTCTGGGGAGTGTGGCGGCCAGCGGAAGTGTTTAAACTCAGAATTGTGTTTCTCGAGCCACTCTGTAGCAATTCTGGACGTGTGGGGTGTCGCATTCTCTTGCTGGAATTGCCCAAGTCCGTCGAAATGCACAATGGACATGAATTTATGCAGGTGACCAGAAATGAGGCTTACGTACGTGTGACCTCTCAGAGCCGTTTCTAGACGTATAGGGGGTCCCGTATCGCTCCAACTCCACACGCCTCTCACAATTACAGAGCCTCCACAAGCTTGAACAGTCCCCTGCTGACATGCAGGGTCATGAGATTGTCTCCATACCCGTACACGTCCATCCGCTCTATGCAATATTAAACGAGACTCGTCCGACCAGGAAACATAAACAGTCCAATGTCGAAGTTGACGGGCCCAGGCGAGTTGTAAGGCCTTATGTCGTACAGTCATCAAGGGTACACGAGAGGGCGTTCGACTCCTGAAGCCGATATTGATGTTTCGTTGAATGATTCGTACACTGACACTTGTTGATGGCCCAGCATTGAAATCTGCAGCAATTTGCGGAAGGGTTTCACTTCTGTCACGTTTAACGAACATCTTTAGTCCTCGTTGGTCCCTTTCTTGCAGGATCTTTTTCCGGTTGCAGCGATATCGGAAATTTGATATTTTTCCGAATTCCTGATATTCGCGGTACACTCGTCAAATGGTCGTAAGGGAAAATCACCGACTTCGTCGCTACCTGCGAGATGCTGTGTCGCCTGCTATAACACCACGTTAAAACTCACTTAAGTCTTGATAACCCGCCATAATAACAGCAGTAACCGATGTAACAACTGCGCCAGACACTTGTTGTCTTATATAGTCGTTGCCGACCGTAGCGCCGTCTTCTGCCTGTTTACATAAAGACTGGGTTACATCCAGTAAATAATTGGGGATATAAGTTGCAAACGGTACGCTGAGATGTGAAGATTGACACAGGAGAGAAATTCGTAGCGGGTCGCATCAAACCAGTCAGAAGAATGATTCATTAGAAACAAAGGTGAAGGGTACCCACAATACATATTAATGTCCGTTAGTAGGCTGCACAAACTTTTAATCAGTAAGTGCAGTAAGTGATATAGATCAGCTTTCAGCTCCACGCGTCTCAGATTTGACGTGATATCCTCACAGCCTCCTAAAGTCAAAACCCGTGGTACTGCTCGTAGGATAATTAATCAAATAGTTCATAAGGCTCTGACGGCGGACTTCCCAGAAACCCGCTGGTACCAAATAATCACTGAGCTTGGAATCGAAATAAAAATTCATAACTTACTGATAAGCAGACGGGTGGCTGTGAACATTAACACAGTGGAAACATGCGGATTCAACAGTGCTGAAAAAGACGAAGTTCTAACCATCATCGGGCATGGTTACAATGAGGGGGTGCTTTTGTTCCCCAGTTAATTCTGCACTGGAGACAGTGATTTATACTGCAATTACGCTAATTGAAGAAACTGGAGGCGAATCGCGCAGTTCTTTCCCCAATTGTCTCTGTCTCTTCTTAGAAAAAGACTCTGCAAAGAGGAACAACACATCATTATCAGTCGGAAGAGAGCGCTGTAAGCGGCTACCAACATGGACGCGTTACAGTTGCGCTGCACCCTCCGTTGAATCTCAGTCTGTCATCTATCCCCGCCCAAGCAGCAAAGAAGAATCGCGCCACGATCGCGTCGCCCCGCCTGCTCTTACGTCCTCCCCGCCACTCCCTGAGGGAGACGAACGGCCGTCCGTCGCCGGGCGGCCACGCTCCGCCGACTCCGAGTGTTGGAGGCGAGGTTTTGCCGGTCCGCCGTCTGCCGCCATCCTCTGCTCATCGCTGCCACCGCTTCTTGCACTCTGCGGGTGTTCGTCCGCTGCAGGAAATCGCCGGCCACTTGCCTGCTATTCCGCCTTACGGATGGTGATTAACTCTTCAACAGCCGGTTTTCGGTTATACCGATTTTTTTCGCCTCCAGTTTAATCTGTAAGTTCCCCACTATGTGTTTCTGCCTGAAATTTAGCCCACATTTACCTCCCACTCTGTAAAAAGTCTACGTATAACCAAAACTATGTACCGAAAAACTGTTATCCAACTTAAAATCGTAGGCTAGTCTTTGATTCAACAGAATCCAACTGGGATTGAACTACACTCCTGGAAATGGAAAAAAGAACACATTGACACCGGTGTGTCAGACTCACCATACTTGCTCCGGACACTGCGAGAGGGCTGTACAAGCAATGATCACACGCACGGCACAGCGGACACACCAGGAACCGCGGTGTTGGCCGTCGAATGGCGCTAGCTGCGCAGCATTTGTGCACCGCCGCCGTCAGTGTCAGCCAGTTTGCCGTGGCATACGGAGCTCCATCGCAGTCTTTAACACTGGTAGCATGCCGCGACAGCGTGGACGTGAACCGTATGTGCAGTTGACGGACTTTGAGCGAGGGCGTATAGTGGGCATGAGGGAGGCCGGGTGGACGTACCGCCGAATTGCTCAACACGTGGGGCGTGAGGTCTCCACAGTACATCGATGTTGTCGCCAGTGGTCGGCGGAAGGTGCACGTGCCCGTCGACCTGGGACCGGACCGCAGCGACGCACGGATGCACGCGAGGACCGTAGGATCCTACGCAGTGCCGTAGGGGACCGCACCGCCACTTCCCAACAAATTAGGGACACTGTTGCTCCTGGGGTATTGGCGAGAGTCGCTTCTGCCTTGGTGCCAATGATGGTCGTATGCGTGTTTGGCGCTGTGCAGGTGAGCGCCACAATCAGGACTGCATACGACCGAGGAACACAGGACGAACACCCGGCATCATGGTGTGGGGAGCTATCTCCTACACTGGCCGCACATCTGTGGTGATCGTCGAGGGGACACTGAATAGTGCACGGTACATACAAACCGTCATCGAACCCATCGTTCTACCATTCCTAGACCGGCAAGGGAACTTGCTGTTCCAACAGGACAATGCACGTCCGCATGTATCCCGTGCCACCCAACGTGCTCTAGAAGGTGTAAGTCAACTACCCTGGCCAGCAAGATCTCCGGATCTGTCCCCCATTGAGCATGTTTGGGACTGGATGAAGCGTCGTCTCACGCGGTCTGCACGTCCAGCACGAACGCTGGTCCAACTGAGGCGCCAGGTGGAAATGGCAGGGCAAGCCGTTCCACAGGACTACATCCAGCATCTCTACGATCGTCTCCATGGGAGAATAGCAGCCTGCATTGCTGCGAAAGGTGGATATACACTGTACTAGTGCCGACATTGTGCATGCTCTGTTGCCTGTGTCTATGTGCCTGTGGTTCTGTCAGTGTGATCATGTGATGTATCTGACCCCAGGAATGTGTCAATAAAGTTTCCCCTTCCTGGGACAATGAATTCACGGTGTTCTTATTTCAATTTCCAGGAGTGTATAACTGAGAAGAATACAACTTGTCTTTATACTAAATCAGCAATTGAAGTAAAACAATTATCTAGCCCTAATCAAAATTCTCACTTACTTCGCTTCTTGACAACTCTGTTGCAGATTTCTCGAAATCGAGCAGCTAAGGTAGGTTTCTATTTTTAAATACAACTTTCAAACAATCTCACATGGTGCAATGTAGTAGTACGTAATGTTAAAACTTCTTTAAGCACTGGGATGGGGGGAGTCGATTTTAGAATGAAGTATGTGTTCAAAAGGACAGTGAAACTTCACGTGATCTTCACACATAATTCTGCAAATACAGGGCGAGTCAAAAGTCCTTGGACAGTTGGAAGATTGGAGGGAAAATCGAAATGTGATGATGGGAAAATAGGTTTGATGTGGGGCCGTAACTTTTGGAGTGAATGTCATCCATGGCCGCAGTCTTGAAATCTGCCATTTTGAATTCAAGTCATTTTTTTAAAAAGGGAAGGGGAGTGTATTACACATCAAATAACACTCGCTTGAGGTCTGGAACTTAGTGGTGTAGTTTGTTTTTGTCTATCTTGTACAGTTTCGAGGTTATTAATGTTCAAAGTTGGGAAATTACATTCATACCATTTTAGATCAGCTGGAACAAATAGAGACATGTGTCGGTATCAAGGTAACTTTGAACATTGATAACTTCTAAACTGTACAAGATAGGCAAAAACAAATTACACCACACAACTCCAGAGTTCAAGCGAGTGTTATTTGATGTGTCATATAGAACCCTTCCCATAAAAAAATACTTGAATTCAAAATGGTGGATATCAAGATGGCGGCCATGAACGACATTCACTCCAAAAGATGTGGCCCCACGTCAAACCTATGTTCCCATCATCACATTTCAATTTTCCCTTTAATCTTCCAACATGTGGAAGTGTCGAAGGACTTTTGACTCGCCCTGTGTTACGCTTAACAAAGTGAACAATGATTTAAAAAGTGTACAATGTTAACAGAGAATTTCTATAGAAACCAAACAGCTTAATTAGTTGATGCGTTAGTACATGACTCAGTGAAGTTGGATGGTCATTCTCTCAACTCTGAGCACGCGAACAAAGTTAAATGGCTGACAATAAGCATTCCGACAAAGTAGCTGCAGTCTTGCCTCAAACTTCTTCCCTTCATAAATAATTATTCAAAATTTTTTTCCATTCCCCTTCCAACATACACATTATCATATTCATCCTTGCTGTACTTTACTGTAAATCTTTCTTCATATTACAGCGCTGGCCGTTGTAGCCGAGCGGTTCTAGGCGCTTCAGCCTGGAAGCGCGCTGCTGATACGGTCGCAGGTTTGAATCCTGCCTGGAGCATGGATGTATATGATGTCCTTTAGGTTTAAGTAGTTCTAAGCCTAGGGGACTAATGACCTCACCTGTTAAGTTCCATGTTGCTTAGACCCATTAGCCCATTTTCAAAGTGGCTACACTCTTACCTCAAACTTCTTCTCTTCAGAAATAACAATATTATTCAAAATTTATATTCTTTTTGCCTTCCAACATACACATCATATTCATCCTTACAGTCCTTTACAGTAAACCTTTCTTCATCTAACAGATACAATCACAAGTCTACACAGCGTTATTGAATACGTCTGTCACCTACCACATCTCAACTAAGAATGTATCAGACTGTGCAGAGGCAAGAAGTGTGGCACAACAAGACCAAAGATTGTTTAACAGTAACATAACCTCCTGACATGCACATCGATAACTTACAAAACTCAAGACGACATGCCCACCTTCCAAACCTGATTGTTAAAACGGCTCAGAACAACTGGATTCTGAAATAACCGATTTTTTTAATTGTTGTTGTAAGATGGCTAGAACTATGCCCCTTACATGAAATCATTAAAGATCACCTAACTCACCTTGAGCGAACAGTACGGTTGAACAAAAACGACTGACAAGGCACAATGCATCTTGTAGAGGGTGTAGTATGGACATAATGAATAATTAAAGTCGGGTGTTGGTTTTAATTAATTCACATGATATGAAAAACTTTGTGGAAACTAATCGATTTACTGGAGGCTAGTTTATCCCAGGGAAGTATACAGAGCTGACCGTGGCCGGCAGGGGAGCACCGAAGGGTAGCGACAATAGGCAGCTTAGGGCAGCTCAAGCTCTGAGAAAGCGGTAACGGGGTGCGGCCTCCAGCTGACTTAAGATGAGTGACAGTGAGTGGGCGGTTGATCCCATGCTGGTGTACCGGGAAGCAGACGGAGAACTTGTACGCCTGATGATAAATGTCCGTCGTCCCATTTTCAGTGAAACATGCGCGTAAGCAGCGCAAAGCTAAGGTGGAGCGGTCAACGGAGGCCAAAATATGCGTGTTCGTGACAATAGCAACTTCACGCTGAATTCACGGTCTGCAGAGTCTGAAGTAAAGGTGAAGAGTGACAGAATGAAATACGCCGGCCTCCGATGGGAACATAGGACCAAAGAATTTGAAGTACTCTCCTGGGAGTCAGAATTCCGGAAAAATTGGTGTTTTGTGCAGACACTAACCTTGATGGGTGGCCTGGGAGGAGCTAAATAGCAGAAGTTGAGAGGAAGGGAAATTTTGTGGGAATTTGTTCACTTCCCAGAGAAGGCATTGGTCGGTGCTGGGAAGCGACGCATAATTATCGCGACTTGTGCTGCAATTGGCGTAAGTGATTTTGCTGGACGGGAAACAGAGGTAAAGGGCGGAATGGGAGAAGTCTCCGTAGTGGTCTTCCGTTCCCAGCTTGCCTAGAGTGCGGACGTGGCTTTCTTTACTCAGCTTGCCTGAGAAAAAGTGAGCATCTCTGCAGTTTAGGATTACCAAATGGAACGATTGAGCTTGGAGATAGGAAGTGTTGGTTAAGCTATGTACTGAGCAAGATAGCTAGGAGTGAATAGACGAGCGTAGCCTTGCAGTACCACGAGGTCGGCCGACATCCGCATAACGACGAGGCTCCGCCACGCTGTATTCGGTGATATTGCGCCCGCTCCGGCCACTGATTAATTTGTTGGATCACGTCAGCAAGTTTCCACTAGGGTTTCATGGGCCGTGTATTGTAGAATTCTTCTCGCACTTCGCATTACGCCTGGTTCAGTCGATAGGAATTAATTTTGATTTATCGCGCTTTACTCCACGGAAACACAATTTATTACCACTTCCTGATAGGAGAGTATTGTAATGTGATGATTGAAGGTACCTGGTTTCAATCAATTAGTTGAAATCCCAAGTCACTTTCTTAATTAATTTTATGTTCTACATTTGCATCAGTTCAATCAGGAGCCACAGGGCCTTATTACTTTTTTTGCGTTGTCTGATATTGCGGCAGTTTTGCATTCTCTGTTGATCTGTTAATCAATTAGCTGAGGTGAACACTCGCCAAAACCAAATAAGTGATGGATGGGGTGTTACATATGGCAGACTCATGCCAGGATACGATACTTCGGGATTTGCTAGGAAGTAGTCTTGAAAAAGGAAATTTTTCCGCGTGATCCATTGCTTAGCCATTTTAAATTGAAAAACGGGTAGCATTAGTTACAATAAGTTACATTGTCTTCTTCATGTGGTGTCCTTTCAAATTGACATTTATAGGTGCCTGTGCAATGTATTTATGATTTGTTGGAGTACTTACGATGTGCAGTGCCATAATCAGCCGATGCTGAGCACACAGAACACAATCATTGGTACTAGCCTTTTTGGGGGAATGCTTCATGAACCGTTTGTCGGGTCACTGCTCACAACCAGTGTATTAATTTGTGTTCTGATATATGTTTTGCGTTATCTAATTATTGAGAGTAAGGGATACCTGGGTTTTGAGTTTTTATGTAACATAAAAGTGCAAATGATAACGAGGGGGAAAAACCAAGACAACGGCAGAATATAATCAGATGGTTACTCGGGAGAATATGGGTGATAGTATGGAGAGCGTGACGAACGCGAGCTGCAGCTTCGTGAAACTGGGTCTCACGACTGGTTTAGTCCGCTGAATAGCGAGACGTTGACTCAGGCAGCGATAATGAGGGCTCGGGGGACGCAGGGAGTACAGGAGTAATCCATAAGTATGGAAGATCCAGCCTAAGAAGCCAGAGTGTGTTGGAACAAAACGGTGTCCGACCATTATCAAACGATTCATCCACAAGTGATCCGACGGGGGTGCGGAGACGACACTTGTCTACATATGGAAGGGTTCCTCAGAACAGAGGAGAAGAGCCGCATTTTCAACTAGTAAAGAACGCGGATCAAAATGTGGTTACTCTCAAAAATATTACTGACCTGTTGCAACAGATGCAAACGGTGAACTTAGAGCAGAGCGCCAACCTTAATGCCGAAATTAAAAAGGCGAATTCGGAGCTGAACTACAGACTCACAGAAGTTCATAGGGAAGTGAAAGAGGAGGTAAAGAATCTCGGTGTCAACATATAGAAAGAGATTGTCATCAACAAACGAACCGCAATTGAAGCCAAATTAATTGCGAAAGGTGCAAGGAAAATAGCGAGAGAAACTCGGTACTCTACGCAAAGCACGGCAAAAGTAGGAAAGGTCATGTTATCAAGGCTACAATGCCGGATAAAACGTGTCGAAGAAAAGCAACAAGAGCAACCGTACATATGGCCTAACGAGATGTTGAAAGAGGAGGTGGCGATATTATAAGGAAATTTAGAGGACGAGGTAAAACGTCTCATTACAGAGACATTAGGAAAGAAGAAGGGTGTAATTACTGCGTCGACTGAACCGTCACTTTCCGGAACACAGATAACTGCTTTACGGTGTGACAAAGTTGACACTATAAGCAACGGGAGCCACGCCTTGATTCACAGCTCTGAGGCAACGACCGAGGTAAACACGGACAGCGCGCAGCTGTCCAGTGAGCACAATTGCTGTCGGCTGATTAGATGTACCGAACAACTGCCGAACACACAGAGGGGGAGAGATGACGAAAGCGTGTCGGAACGAATTAGTCCACCTCTCGAAGTTCATACGAATCGTAAGAACGGGCGAAATGATAACTGGAATGATGACCGGTTTGACTACAAGCATTTTTTATCAGTCCGAAAGTTCCATCACTACAAGGACAAAGGTAATAGCTTGCATCCAAAAACTTCTATGAGACAATTCGAGTTATCTTTGCCCCCACACTGGCCATTGATGTACCAGCTGGATTTTGTGTGCTCCCATACGGAGGGCGCGACCGCTGAATACATGAGAAATGTAGCGAAGATGAGCGTCTCGTTCGAAGAATTCAAGAATGCCTTCTTGGGCAAGTATTGGTCTAAAGAAACTGAAGAAAGGATCAAACAAGAAATTATGATGTCCTGAGATATGGAAGGGGCAGGGTACCGGAGTCTGGTCAAATTTTTTGAAAATATAACAAAAAGGAACCAGTACCTAGACAACCCATGTAGCGGTGCGGAAAACATCAGATTATGCTACATGAAACTTCCCATCTCGTATCAACAATCACTTGCCGGTCGTTGTGGTAGCGATACTGAGGTATTTGAGGGCATTTTGGGCGAAATGGATTCCGCATTTCAAGAGGAACAGGCGCGGGAGAAACGCCGACAGCGTGAACAAAAAAACAACCGTCGCAATAGTGGACCCCAGTGGAATAGTAGGGCAGTACCGAACTACAACGGCCACAATCAAAGTAAGAGTAATGGCAACTCGAAAACAAGGTACACGGAAGAAGAGCGACATTCTCCGGTGCAACATAATAAGTTACAAAGGACTTGGGGCAGTAATCAGCAATCGGGAGGGAACAGGAATATTGGTTACCAAAATAACAACCGGGAAGAGGTCCAAGTCCGCCCTCCGAAGCCTGGTCCATCCCACCTTAACAGGCAGGATTACGAATGACTAGACTAGAGCGCGTACGTAGTAAATATAGGTTTAGAATAAGGATTTTTGCTAAAGTGTCTTGTTTGTTTGTGTATGTACTGATCTTAATGGCAGAATGTCTCGTTTATATGTGCCTAAATTTCGTGTTTTTATTATTAATAATGATATCTCGCCTCTCGATGTTGTGAAAGTGAAGTGCACTAGATTATTTTGTAAAAAAAACACGATTAAAGAATGGAAAACAAATATTTCTGGGCGTACCCCTATAAAAAGATAGATTAGGGACTCTAAGTTACAGGAAGGTTCACGGTAATTGTATCTCCGTCATTGGAGAACATATTTAAGGTGGCCAGACCCGTAGGTCGTTACGAGGACGCACCGACGCACCTCGTAGGCCCCTGAATACATAAGAGGTGGACAGCTATGCGCAGTTGCGTGAATTAGCGTACCCAGTGTATGTTAAAATGAACCGGATGTAATCTACAAAGCGAACAGCAGCATTGATACGCCAGAAATACTTGTTGATACCAAGATAGTGTAACAACTGCGAGTGTGAGCAGTGAGCTATATTTGTGTTGTGCCATTATGACATTGCTAATCCGAAACATGTTCACAGGCCATATAAAACCATTCGTGACAAAATGAGAAAAGGGGAAGAAAATAGAGGACAGAAGAAGTGTCGCAATAGAACACGATAAAGGACGCTATCCAAACTTTCAACAAAAATCTTGGTAAGGCTGACACATGTCTAAGTTCGTTGTGTTTTATACATGTTCTCAGGCACAATAAGAGGGACGTCTGCCACATAGGAAACTCAGAAGAAAAAACAAGATTAGAAATAAAGCGTAGTAAATAGTGAATATGTAGTCGGGTTGGACAACACCGTGTTAGTCGTAGGAATTGGTAGTTAGAAATGCCTATCCCTTGATTGTGTATGTATGTGAACAACTGTGAAGCAAGTTGTCTTGTACAATTTTTATGTTTATGTATAAAAAAAGTACTGTTACATTTCTATTTTAATTGATCCTGAAGTTGATTTACAAACACGTAAAATTATTCCTTTTGCAATGAAACAAGTTCATTATCTTAAAGCAAAAAAAAGTATGGTACTGATGGTTAAACATCAGCACTTTCCATGTACTAAAATTAGTTGTCTTAGTTTGTTAAGGTGGCGTAACTGAGCGAGAGGGTGTTGAAGCTACGACACCTGACACACCACACATGAGCTGACAAGGAATGATTACGACAGCAATGAGGGGAGCACACAGCTGACGATGATGATGGCATGCAGACCACGCCCTGAATCATCGAAGCCAGTGGTCAACTTAGCAGCCAAGGAGAGGTGAGATCCAGCACCTCTGTGTGCAACAAAGAGGTAGGTCCTGGTCTCACTACACGGTGCGGATCGCGGCAGCAATGAAGAGGTCCAAGAAGGTTTCTATATTTGTTGCTCGCCACGTCAGGTGGAGCGACAGCCCAGCTAACCTTTTGTGCCTAATGACACCCACTTTGAGGACCTGAGTTAAAAATAGGCTCTCGTCTGATGACGTTGAGCGGACAGTAGGGCTGAACAAAAACGACTGACAAGGCACAACGCATCTTGTAGAGGGTATAGTTTAGACGTATTTGAATAATTAATGTCGGGTGATGGTTTTAAAGTAATTCACTCGACATGAAAAACTTTGTTGTGAAAACGCGTCGATTTACTGGAGGCTAGTTTATCCCAGGGAAGTATATAGAGTTGACCGTGACCGGCAGGGGAGCACCGAAGGGTAGTGACAATAAGCAGCTTAGGGCAGCTTAGGGTAGCTCAAGCTCTGAGAAAGCGGTAACGGGGTGCGGCCTCCAGCTGACTTAAGATGAGTGACAGTGAGTGGGCGGTTGACCCCGACTCCATGCTGGTGTACCGGGAAGCAGACTGAGAACTCGTTCTACTGATGATAAATGTCCGTCGTCCCGTTTTCAGTTAAACATACGAGTAAGCAGGGCAAAGCTACGGTGGAGCGTTCAACAGAGGCCAAAATATGCGTGTTCGTGACAATAGCAACTTCACGCTGAATTCACGGTCTGCAGAGTCTGAAGTAAAGGTGAAGAGTAACAGAATTAAATACGCCGGCCTCCGATGGGAACATAGGACCAAAGAATTTGAAGTACTCTCCTGGGAGTCAGAATTCCAGAAAAATTGGTGTTTGGTGCAGACGCTAACCTTGATGGGTGGCCTGGGAGGAGCTAAATAGCAGAAGTTGAGAGGAAGGGAAATTGTGGGAATTTGTTCACTTCCCAGAGAAGGCATTGGTCGGCGCTGGGAAGCGACGCAGAATTAACACGACTTGTGCTGCAATTGGCGTAAGTGATTTTGCTGGACAGGAAACAGAGGCGAAGAGCGGAATGGGAGAAGTCTCCGTAGCGGTATTCCGCTCCCAGCTTGCTTAGAGTGCGGACGTGGCGTTCTTTACTCCGTTTGCCTGAGAGAGAGTGAGCATCTCTGCAGTTCAGGACTTAGCAAATGGAACGATTGAGCTTGGATATAGGAAGTTTTGGTTAAGTTATGTACTGAGCAAGATAGCTAGGAGTGAATAGACGAGCGCAGCCTTGCAGCACCACGAGGTCGGCCGACGTCTGCATAGCGACGCCGCTCCGCCACACTGAATTCGGTGATATTGCGCCTACTCCGGCCACTGATTAATTTGTTGGATCACGCCAGCAAAGTTTTCACGAGCGGTTCATGGGCCGTGTATTGTAGAATTCTTCTCGCACTTCGCATTACGCCTGGGTCAGTCGCTAGGAACTAACTTTGATTTATCGCACATTACTCCACGTAAACGCAATTTATTACCACTTCCATATAGGAGTGTATTGTAATGTGATGATTGAAGGTCGGGAGTTAAAATAAATTTGTGCTAATCGATTGCATCTGTTTTCAATCAAGTAGCTGAATTCCCAAGTCACATCTTAATTTTATGTTCTACATTTGCATCTGGTGTTTGTTGTGGTTGGTAGGAGAGCTAACCCGTATAACTAAAGGAGGCCGAAATGCACGCGTGTTAGGTCACGCAGGCTGACGTGAGGTTTGGAACATGACAAGGTAATTAGAATTGAGAAAAACGGACATAGCTCGTGGAATACGTAACTTTAGTCTATTAATGACGAACGTCGCTCTTTATGGTGCATGATTCACAATATGAATAGTACGGATACTGGCGCCTTGCTAGGTCGTAGCAAATAACGTAGTTGAAGGCTGTGCTAACTATCGTCTCGGCAAATGAGAGCGTAGAAGTCAGTGAACCATCGCTAGCAAAGTCGGCTGTACAACTGGGGCGAGTGCTAGGAAGTCTCTCTAGACCTGCCGTGTGGCGGCGCTCGGTCTGCAACCACTGATAGTGGCGACAAGTGGGTCCGACGTATAATACCGGACCGCGGCCGATTTAAAGGCTACCACCTAGCAAGTGTGGTGTCTGGCGGTGACACCACAGAAGGAGATGAGAAAACAGAAACCGTAAGTGAAACATAACGTAAATAGATACTCACACACACTCACAATCTTTCACATAAATTATTAATCTCAGCCATAGTCACAACAGTTTAGAAATCGTGATTTTTGCCTAAATGTTTTGATTACATTAAATTATATATAGTTGCAGGTGACAAACTGTATGAAAAACAGGTACTATAAAAACGTAAAACAGCAGAAAAACCACACCATATGGTAATAAGGTATGAGTACACCATTGTATGCGCTCCTCAAAAACCTGTAATTACGATTTAGAAACTAATATTTGTATGTATTTAAACAGTAAAGAATATTCCTTCCGTTTAACAGACATAACAATAAAAAAAACCACTGATGATACTGCAACTGCAGTGAAACATGTCTGGGATAAAAACAAAATAGTGTTTTGTCAAAGGCGGACCCCACTCAAAAACATATGTTATTGTTAAAGCAAACACGGACAAAAGAGCTTCAACATCAATATGATTAAAGTTCTGTTGCTTCTGGAAACCTTTAGATGGGCTTCATACAAATGAACCGGGTGACCGGGTCATCGTTTCAGCTGCATGGTAACATACAGGGGCTGGACGAAAATATGGGAACAACAAAAAGACAACACATTATCAGTCCTAATCCGGCGAAAGACAACCATTGGTGTTCAAAACAGCTTCCAGTCGTCTCGGGATGGATGAATACAGGAAAAGACGCGAGCTGCCTTGTCTCGGAACACAGCATCGTGTTTGGGGAACTAACACTGTACCATGGGACAGAGCCGATTACCCAAAATGGTCAGATATTCCTTGCCAGCAGTGCGAGCATGCAGAGTAATCACGGGCCCATCGAAAACCCGTTTTGCGGGCTTTTCTACAGGACCGAACTGAGCACACCGGACTTAAGAAAAAAGTCACCAACCTCAAGGTTTCTTTGTACACAACGGTGCTTCACTAGGTTCAGTCCTTTGAGACAAATTGCCCATCCATAATAGAGGGAGTGGGTGGTCTATAGCGCAACGTGGAGACCGAATCACAATACAAGTCGGCATTTTTCACATCAACAAACACTGCCTATGGTGAGGGAAGTCATAGGTGACAGACAAAAATCTTACAACTAACCGAGGACTGAAGTCGACTTCTTACGATCAGTAATATGGCACTTTAACGATGAACCAGTTTTTGCATTTTATCAGTGTGTCATTTTTTGCAAAATCATTTATTGGGCTGAAAGGCAACGAATTACAACGTTGTGCACATATTGATAGAAAGCGAAGCACTACCAACACAACCATTAAATTATTGCATTAAACAAGGAATGAAATTCAGTAAAATAAATGAACGAACTTTTGTTGACTTCAGGAGAGCCAATGACTCAGCTGATAGGAAGACAATGAACTACTTATAGAAACTCCTGACGTTACACAGCAAAACCGCAACTCTAATTAAGCAGACACTAACAAACACCAATTCTACAGTGAAATTTAGGGGTGAAATTTCTAGAAGTTTTGAGAGAAAAACTGGATTGAGGGAGGGAGATGGTCTCACCACCCTGCTCTTCAGTTATGTGCTAGAAAAAGTTACACGGGAGTGTGGAATGTCAATATGAGGATGCCAGACCGATGCGGTAGTTAGATTAGATTACAAAAGGAACAGCCTACAAATAGACAGTTTAGCGTTCCCCCATAGCTATTTGTTCACACTCAGCGCAAACAGCTACCAAACAAGCAGACTTACAAATGGTCTTTGAGAAAAACAAATTTATGACGAACATACGGCAGCCCAAAACATGGAAAAACTGTAAGAACTAACGAGATCAAGTATCTAGGACATTTAACTGAACAAGATATTTCGGTGAAAGAAGCCATTAAAGAAAGAGTTAATGACGTGAAAGGAGCATAATACTTCACTAACGACGTATATAATTACGGATCTATATTCATCAATGCTGTACTTACACACTACTCTACAGTAATTCGTCCAAAACACTTTAAGAAGCAGAATGTTTAACTCTGAAGGAAAAGACAATGATAGAAACACTGGAAATCACAAAAAGAAAAATACAAAGGAAAATTTTGGGGATAGGTATAGAGCAAACACAATACAGGAGACGTCCTAATACTGAACTTTATTCACATACCAGCTTAGGGCCAGCTGCATCCCTTGCGTAGACTACATGGGCTGCAGATAATTTTTTTGTTTTTGTTTTTATTGAACTGAATTTTTATGTTGTTCACAAACTGCAACACCTTGCAAGCTTTTCACGCTAATTAAGGTCATATAAGCGTGGTCTTTTCTGAATATACTTCTCACCAAAAAACTATTCTGGTACCTGGACACCAAAGTTTTTGTTAATCATGCCTTTTTGTTCTTATTTATTTTCAAAAAGCCTTCACCCACTATTTTACCCTCTTAATGGTTGCATTTCCCAAAAATGAGAAACACTTTTTTTTTACTTTTCTGACTGCGTAACCAAGTGCCAGTTTTCGTAGTTCTAGCTTCAAAATTCCCTTAATAACGATGTTGTTTCAAAAACCCTTTCATCCCTTGTTTCACCCTCTTAGGAATGGAATTTCTAAAAAAAAAAACTTTCTTAAACGATGCATGCAGTATAAGATCCACATCCTCTACAAACGTCAAGTTTCTATCATCAGCAATTTGGGCTGGGCGATGATGATTCAGTGAATCAACCTGACCCTATTGCACCCCCTTAGGGGTTAAGTTTCCAAAAACAGTGATGTATGTGTGTTTTATTTCTAACAGGGAAGCCAAATACAAAGTTTCATAGATTTAGCTTCAAAAATGCTTCCACAATGAAAGATTTCCATAAAATCTTTCGTCCCCTGTTTCACCACGATAGGGGTTGAATTTCCAAAAACACTGAAGCACTTTTTTTTTATTTGTGACCGACCGATGATGAGCCAGTCAGTCAGTCAGTCAGTCAGTCAGGATGTTGCCTTTTATATTTATAGACTGAAAAAATTTACAGACGTGATTAGGAAAAGAGGAATAGTTTCTACAGCCTTATCCAAATGAGGAATCCCAACAGAATGACAAAATGCTCTTAGTTTGGTAAATTATAAATGGAAAACAGATTGTGAAAAGACATTGATGAACTGCAAATCACTCCACATGATAGTGAGAAAAGACGGCGGCGGTGCACAAATGCTGCGCAGCTAGCGCCATCGACGGCCAACACCGCGGTTCCTGGTGTGTCCGCTGTGCCGTGCTTGTGATCATTGCTTGTACAGCCCTCTCGCAGTGTCCGGAGCAAGTATGGTGGGTCTGACACACCGGTGTCAATGTGTTCTTTTTTCCATTTCCAGGAGTGTATAACGTGTGTACAGACCTCTGATTAGTCAGTCTGCATTAGTCTGTACCAGTCTATAGTCAAGTTTCAGTCTGCGCCTAATAAGATTATCATATTCCTGTACATAGCCATGAAGAGAAATGTATAGACACTTTGTCAAGTATCAGAGATATGTGAGAATAAGATTAAAGTACCAAGACCAAAGGAACTTCAGATTGTCAATTGTAAACAGCATCCAGAATCAAGTTAGGTAATATCTATGTTTTTTATTATTTTAATAAATGTGTGTGAAAATTAATCAAGTTCTGTTTAAAGTTGGTCACCGCCAATCTGCTAGTCTAAGCGTGCAAGTGGCATTTCTATCGTCTAACCTCACGGCAGAAGATAAACACGCCACGATAAGACCACGAGACATATTCCTGACACTCGCCTACTTTGTTAGAGCGACAAATCAAATAATCTGATGGTGTGTGTACCGAAGGTCTTACAGAACGCACACCACACAAAAAAAACACAGCAAAAACAAAGAGTACGGTCATCAGTACAAGGCGCAGACTGTCCGATACTAAAATAGGACAATCTACCATTAGCCAAGTAAGTGAATTTAAATATCTCGGAAGTATAGTAACTGAAGACTTGAGATGTCACCAGGAGGTGAAAACTGGAATTGCCATAGCGAAGGAGGCATTCAGCTGAAAGAGGAGACTCTTATGTGGCAAATTAGATAAAGGACTAAGGAAAAGGCTTGGAAAATGTTTTGTCTGGAGTGTGGCACTATATGGGGCAGAAACATGAACACTGAGACGTGAAAAAAGGTTAGAAGCATTTGAGATGTGGATGTGGAGGAGAATGGAGAGAATAAACTGGATGGGAAGAGTGAGTAATGAAAGAGTATTGCAAAGGGTTGGTGAGAGAAGATGTCTGCTGAAGGTTATAAGAGAAAGGAAAAAGAAATGGTTGCGACATTCATTGAGAAGGGAGTGCTTGCTAGTAGATGCTTTGGAAGGATTGGTTTGTGGGAGAAGACTGAGAGGAAAAGGGAGTTACAAGGTGATAGACGACATAAAGGGAAGAAGAAATTATGCAGAACTGAAGAGGATGGCAGAAGACTGGACAGCCTGGAGAACTTCCATGCGAAAATGTGCCTTTAGGCACAACACTGATGATAATGATGATGAACCTAAGGACATCATACACATCCATACCCGAGGCAGGATTCGAACCTGCGACTGTAGCGGTGGCGCGGTTCCAGACTGAAGCGCCTAGAGCCGCTCGGCCACATCAACTGCTCCAGACTTTGGTCTACCATGGTTTCCCTCAAATCTGCCAAGGCAAATTTTGGGATGGTCCTTGTGGAAAGGGCTCGGCCGGTTCTCTCTCACGACCACTCGTCAGTTCGAGGTTACGCTCGTACCCTACACTAGAGACCTGGTCTGAAACCTTCGGAGAGTGAACAGGTGGCGGACGGGGCGCCGCGGTGGTAACTGGTGATCAGAGCGCGGGCACACGCCACGGCTCACAGCCAGCTGCCGAGACTGAGGTGGCGACCACGTGCTAATGACCGCTCGGCGCGCCTCGTTTAATGGAGTCGGCGGCCGCCCAATGAGAGGCCGCGCAGCAGTCTGGAGTCTGGAGTCCGGCGGGAGCTCCACGGAATCCCATTAGGGGCTGCCTTCTTGTGGCTCTTATTTTCACCCCGGCCGGCTCGTCACGCTGAACAAAGGCGGCGGCGGCTCACCGCTACAGGTAGCAGCAGCACCGAGCCGCAAAGTGGCCCGTGTCGGGTTTCACGGCCGGAATCGCGATCAAAATACTCTTCCAGCTCTGTAACCACTGCTCCTTCCTCTTCTTCTGCTTGTCGGCTGTTGGAAGTGTCCACGCCTGGAGAGAGGGAACGCTGCGCCTCGATGACTGTGTCGTCTCCGTGCCGTGAAGCAGCAAAGGTGGTGTACAGTTCGAAGGAGCGCGTGATTAAGGTCTCCAGAAGTCCGTGATACTGTTGAACTGATTGGAGATATGTAGTCATATTTTTTTAACACAGCAAACTCTCGAGCAATCAAGTTGTAACCTCCCCACAAAATAAATTCTGTAACCTGCCAACAGTGAAAACAATATAATTATTTATTTCATTCAGTGTAACTGCCCAACAGATAAATTCCGTAACCTACCATAATACAATGTGACTAACCTCTCAATTAAAATGTGACTCACTTATAACCTTTCAATAATTGACTGTGAATTTAAAGTGGTAAATTTTGGACGTCAGCAGTGCTGCGTCATGGCCCTGAAAAATCATTCTGAATAAAAAATGTAAATTCTTATCTCAATTAAGTCACCGGATAACGCCAAATATATCTGCTCCTATAAGAAATTTTTCTGGCACAGCCCACTGCAATGCTGGCCGATAGATTTGTCATGTGTAAAAAGAACAACTGATTTTTCTTTGCAATAATCGGGATGACCATGGATTGGAGAAATTAGTAAATTCTTTAAATTGAGATGAATAATTGTCAAAAGTTAATTTTTATAACAAAGATTATTATTAAGAGATTTTTTAAAACATTTACATGGGACTTAATATCACAATACTACATAGGCGCGAGGCTGCTTTTACCTTATACTACATCGCTCAGGCTCCGCCCAGCCAACACGATGCGCCAGACTTCTCACAACTACTTACTACAACTGCTACACAGTTCCTACTGCTGACAACACTGCTCTCTGGTCTGAGATTCTCTTATACCTTACATATCGCAGGCAGCGCATTAGCAATCCATCGAAATTACATCTGCTCGAGTGCGCTAGCAACAAATTCTTTAATCATGGACCTCTTACAAAGATAATGAGGGCACGAGACGGCACAGAAACCGAAAAACAGGAGTAATCTGAAACACGCATGTTTTACCGGAAAATGCTTTTACTATAAAAAATGTTCAAATGTGTGTGAAATCCTATGGGACTTAACTGCTAAGGTTATCAGTCCCTAAGCTTACACACTACTTAACCTAAATTATCGTAAGGACAAACACACACACCCATGCCGGAGGGAAGACTCGAACCTCCGCCGGGACCAGCCACACAGTCCATGACTGCAGCGCCTTAGACCGCTTTTTTTTCTTTTAATCTCATTTTGTTCGTTTTCGATCGTTGCATCTGTTCGGGGCGGACGTCGCAAGACACTCGTTTACGTCCGTCGTTGACCCATTATCTCAGTTTTTTTTAATACAGAGGGCAGCTAACCCTCTGACCGAACACGCTGAGTTACCGTGCCGGCTTCCGCTTGGCTAATCCCGCGCGGCGCTTTCACTATATTTACGAAACATGCTACGCATCACGTCTATAACCTACCAATTGCCTACGCATTCGGGAGGACGACGGTTCAATCCCGCGTCCGGTCATCCTGATTTAGGTTTTCCGTGATTTCCCTAAATCACTCCAGGCAAATGCCGGGATGGTTCCTTTGAAACGGCACGGCCGACTTCCTTCCCCATCCATCCCTAATCCTCTGAGACCGATGACCTCGCCGTCTGGTCTCCTCCCCCCCTCCCAAAAAAAAACAACAACCTACGCATTATTCCACGGGAACCTGAGAACTAATTTAGAAAATTACACTCAGAACCCACTGTATTTCGTCTTACGTGCTTCCAGTTCACTTTCGGGAAATAAGCTATCCGATCAAAAGTATCCAGACACGAAACTTTCTTGACAAAAGAAGAATCTTCGATAAAATATATCATCATATTATAAGTAAATCTAGAAATACATTTTATAACTATCGTCAGATTGTTATATTAATAATAGGAATTTTAAGTATGCCAGATATTTCGTAATTTCAAATATTTCTAAAAGGAGAGTAATTTTTATGTACAGAATACGAAAAATTAATTTGTTTTTACATATTTTAGCCCGAAATACACGGCGAGTCTCGAACTATTGCCACCAAGAATAACTCCGAAAGTATGACAGGAGCTGAAAATTTTGTAGGACAAAAGTTGGATGGACCACCGGGGGCCAAAATATGACGTTGGTTTTTAGTTGCTAGGTGGCGTCGCGTCAGAGATATGAAGGTCAACTTTGTTTTTATAAATGGGATGCTATAGTTTGGTACTCATTTTCTGACAGTGGCTATCGAAACGAATTCAATGATGAACAACAGTAAGGTCTTTGAAGGTCAATGAAGGTCACGAAGGTGACATGAAAGTCCATTTACACAAGGTGTTCGAAGTGATCACCACTGGTATCAATGCAGTGCTGCAATCTTCTTATCATGGATTGAGTGGTATTCCTTATCACATCAGCACTTACCTCTCGCATATCTTCAGGTGTAGTTGGAACGATACGTATTGCATAATTGACTACCACACGGCATGAGAGGCTGATTCGCCAGTATAAAAGGAGGTGGAGTATACTGTGTTGTCAAAGGCAGCAGTAACAACAGAACGAGCTGTAGGGCGACCACAGCTGTTATGAAACACATCCTATGCATTCGCAATTGCGAATAATGACTGCCATCAGCTGTAGAATGGAATGACGACAATGAAAATTTATTCCAGACCGGGACTCGAACTCGGATTTCCCGCTTCTTGCGGCTTAAATTTTGGTTTAACATTGCGGTTTCCTGATGACTAAACATCTGATGAAGTACTATCTGTTGCTATGATTTTCTTTTATTATCCCATTCTTCTCTATCACACTGAATTCGCAATCTCTATTTTCATACAACCAGTTTTTTTTTTTTTTAAACAGCATAACACGAGGCAACAACAACGCTGGAACACTCAAAACGACACACGGAACTGGAACGCAGAACAGCCAAGATCCTTATGCAAAGTAGGCGAGTATCAGACTACGAGTTGGCTATCCGTAGACAACTTAGGGCAGACGCAAACTTCCGTATGTCGTCAACCACACGTCTACGATCTGTACTCGCACATCCATTATGTGTATTCCCGTACGGATCAGACGTTGTGCTTGAAAGTCGTATGCCCGGGATCCGCAGATAAATACGATATAGCAGTGCCTGTGTTATTCTGATGACGATGCACTGCGACGGCCACAGCTGTTATGAACTGGAAATACACGTAATGGGTGTACAAGTACAGATCGTAGACGTCTGGTTGACGACATATGGAAGTTTGGGTCTGTGCACGAATAGCCAAATGGCAAGGCGACCAATCGAGATAATCGGGACATCTGGGTTCGAGTCCCGGTCCGGCACAAATTTTCATTATCGTCATTACATTCTAGAGCTGATGACAGGCATTATTCGCAATTACGAATTCATCTGATGTGCAAAACGAGTTGGTCAGAACAGCTCAGTCACTTGGAACGTGGGGTAGTCACTGGCTGTCACCTGAGTAACAAACCCGTCAGGAATGTTTCAACCTTTCTAAAGGTAACTGTGAAGAGGAAACGAAAAGGAACAACAGTAGCCAAACTAAGATCAGGCAGACCTCATCTACTGACAGATAGGGACCTTCGAGCACTGTGCACGGCAGTGGTAAGAAATATCATGAAATCAGCTACAGGAACCACTGGTGAGTACCAACAGTCCAGTAAGCAACATCACTATGCACAGGGAGTTAAAACCAGTGGGATGCATTGCTCGAGTAGTTTCTCTTAAGCTACACGTTTCGGCTGTCTACGCTAAGCGCTACTGGAGTTGTTGCAAACAGCGACGCCGCTGAACGTTGGATATCTCGAAACGAGTCGAGAGATGAACCACACTACACCTTGTAGCATTCCGATATAATAGTTTTGGTTTCACGCATGCATGGAGAACGTTCCCTGCCCTCAGGTGAAGCGCCAGATGTGGAGTACGGAGGAGCTCTCGTCACAACGTGGAAGTATTTTTCATGGTTAGTGTTTTCTACCCTTATTGCGCTTAACAATGGGGAGGCATACGAATATATTTTTCAGTATTGTGTACTTTGTACAGAAGAGGAACAGTTCAAAGACGATTATTGTCTGTATCCTCTTGAAAGTGCAAAAGCAGCATCTGTGGGGCAATAGTTTGTGGAGAATGACACTCCTAAAATAGACTAACTTTTCAGAGTGCTGACACGAGCCCAATGGAACATCTTTGTGTTGAATTAGGACGTCGACTTTGCCCCAGATCCCAGCGCCCGACATCACTAGATTCTCTGGTATCCGCTCTTGTTGAACAACAGGCTGACATTCCTCCATAGAGGTTGAGACAATACACTGGTGGCGACATGAAGGCGGAAGGTGGAGACACCTTATATCAGTGTCCAAAAATAAAAGGTTGTAATCTTACCCTCCCACAAATCATTATTCTCTGTCTCCATGCAAGTTTTGAAAGCTCCGTGAGGCGTAACATATACAAAAGCAAAACTTTTTACTTATTTTCATTTTTTCTGCTTGTTGTTGGCTGCTTTGCGTCTAGTGGTACATTAAATTTTGGTTTAACATTGCGGGTTCCTGATGACTAAACATCTGATGAAGTACTATCTGTTGCTAACATTTTCTTTTATGTTATCCCATTCTTCTTTATCACACTGACTTCGCAATCTCTATTTTCATACAACCATCAATTACATCGTTGTAGACAAAATTAAAAAACACTTGTGCTCCCATCAGAGTCATGCCCGCTACTAGGTACATTCTGCGGTACTCACAATATTCCAAGGAGTTTACAAATCAAAAGAGTTTACAAACTTTATTGACATAGAGAAGAATCTTCGCTAAAATATATCATCATATTATAAATAAATCTAGAAATACATTTTATAACTATTGTCAGAATGTTCAATTAATAATAGGAATTTTAAGTATGCCAGATATTTCGTAATTTCAAATATTTCTAAAAGAAGAGTAATTTTAACTGTATGTACAGAATACTAAAAATTAATTTGTTTTTACATATTTTATCCCGAAATACAGGGCGAATCACTAACTATTGCCACCAAGAATAACTCCGAAAGTATGACAGGAGCTGAAAAGTTTGTAGGACAAAAGTTAGATGGACCACCGGGGGCCAAAATATGACGTTGGTGTTTCGTTGCTAGGTGACGTTGCGTCAGAGATATGACGGTCAACCTTTGTTTTTTTTTTTTTTTAATCGGATGCTATAGTTTGGTACTTATTTTTTGACAGCGGCTATCGAACCGAATCCAATGATGTACGACAGTAAGGTCTTTGAAGGTCAATGAAGGTCACAAAGGTGGCATGAACGTCCATTTTCACGAGGAGTTCGAGGTGATGACCATTGGTATCAATGCACTGCTGCAATCTTCTTATCATGGACTGAGTGCTATTCCTTATCACATCAGCACTTACCTCTCGTATATCTTCAGGTGTAGTTGGAACGTCTTTATAAACAATGTCTTTTACGAATCCCCACAAGAAAATCCAGAGGCTTCAAGTCTGACGAACGAGCCGGCCACGACACATCTCCTCCGCGTCCAATCCAACGATTTGGAAATTGTCCCTGAAACTTCGGTTCAGTGGTAGAACTTTGGAAAGATGTGGTTCATCTGTAAAGGAGACCGTTTATAAAACACTAATACGATCTACTCTTGAGTACTGCTCGAGCGTTTGAGATCCCTATCAGATCGGATTGAGGGAGGACATAGAAGCAATTCAGAGGCGGGCTGTTAGATTTGTTACTGGTAGGTTTGATCATCACGCGAGTGTTACGGAAATGCTTCAGGAACTCAGGTGGGAGTCTCTGGAGGAAAGGAGGCATTCTTTTCGTGAATCGCTACTGAGAAAATTTAGAGAACCAGCATTTGAGGCTGACTGCAGTACAATTTTACTGCCGCCAACTTACATTTCGCGGAAAGACCACAAAGATAAGAGAGATTAGGGCTCGTACAGAGGCATATAGGCAGTCATTTTTCCCTCGTTCTGTTTGGGAGTGGAACAGGGAGAGAACATGCTATTTGTGGTACGAGTTACTCTCCGCCACGCACCGTATGGTGGATTGCGGAGTATGTATGTAGGTGTAGATATAGATGAAACTCATTTCTAGCCATCAGCCAAAAATGTGCCGGACACCCATCGTATTGATACCACATTCTGTTCCTGGTTCCTAAAGGTATTTCTTCCAATAATAGACCTAATGTTTCGGGCAGGAATGTGGAGTACTTTCTACCATTAAGATTTCCTTCGTTGAAAGAGGGGCCTGTAATTCTATCCTCAAGAATCCCACAACATAAATTCACCGACCACGGTTTTTGGTGTGCAATTTTCATGAGCCAACATGGATTTTTAATTGCCCAATAATGTATGTTATGCAAATCAACATTTCCATAGTTAATGAATGTAGCCTCGTCACTAAATAAAATCAAATTAATAAATGTGTCATCCCTCTGAATCTGAAGTCGAGCCCATCGGTAGAATTTAATGCGTCGCGTACAATCCGTACCAGTTAATTCTTGGTGGGGTCTGATACGGTAAGGATGATATTTATGGCGATGCAGAACTCGAGCAACACTACTCTGGCTCATGCCAGATTCCCTTGCGATTTAGCGCGAACTAAGGGCCTCAACCACGATGGCAAAAGTACCAATTTCCGTTTCCTCGTTAGTAAATTTCCTTTGCCGGATATGTTTCCGATGCGTTAAAGGTCCAGTTATTCTCAATTTATCAAACAGATATTTAAATGTACAACGTGTAGGGTGAGTACGTTGAGGATAACTTTGAGCGTATAAGTCTCCAGCTCCCACTGAATTTCGTTGGCATTTCCGTAAATGAGAAGCATATCGACTTGATCTTCGAAGGAATACATCATTCACTTTCGCTTGATTCGATGATACTTGTCTTACCGTTCCTACTAGAGCTGTATTGTGAAACCATCGAATGGTGTTTACATGCCAATGGCACGTTAGATGGATACGCCGTATTCGGTTGTAAGGGTGGGGGTTTGTTTTTTGCTTGCTTATTCTTGAATTGAGAAGAACTGTGTGAGGTGAAATGACAAGTTTAATGTCACAATATTTCTCACCAAATTACAGCTTTTCACACAGTTTTCAACTCGCCAACATAAAAACAGTGCAATGGATAACACATCTTGCCAACATCAAAAAGTGAAATAAGTTTATACACAACAATGTTTAATATTAACTCTCTGAAAGAATATTAATCTCAAGCACAATATTATGAAAGTTTAATTTGAAGTTTCTTTACATTAATCCCAAGCGCACTGATATGAAAGTTTAATTGGACATTTCTTTACAAAATTGCTCCTACACGTATGTTATGAAGTTAGTCAGTACCATGAAAATCGTCCGATTCCAGTTCAAAGTTCGGTACTATTTAGGATGACAATCATGTCTACGGTGGATGGTTAGTGAAGTGACAAATTTGAGTGTAAGATTACCCGAGGTCGCTCGAGTTTACAGTGGACGCAAGCTGGTGAACCAACAAAGTTTACGCCTGTGTACGCGGTATTTACCTTAAGCTGCGACGTGCTGCTATCTGCAAGGCCGCTCTCTTCCACTGAAATTCCTACAAAACTAATCTCGCCTTTGCTGAACTTTGCAGCAGAAACTTTCCCTATGCTTCTCATTACGGGAGAAAACATGTACTCAGCCCTAGTCATATTGCGTGGCGACATACACATGCATGGTTGGAGCAGTGTGCATATTATAGTGCCCTCGCAGTTCCAGCAAGAACAGTTAACTAATTTGGCTGCTTCGTTCCTCCACAGTTGGAGCTGAACGTTGCTACAGCTAATTTTAGCCGGAGTGCAGTTGCTGTGAACGCAGTGTCCACACCAATTTCTTCTCTGTGTCGTACGCAGCGTTAAGCGCTCCGTTCTGCACTTGACGTCAGTTCAGAGAAATTTTTCTCTTAACCTCTCATGGCAGACCTCCCTCCCTCCACTTGGGCTCCTTTTTCACGTCACGGCTTTTTTCTTCCAATAGGAGCTTTCCACTCATTTTGTAGAAACAACCTCTACCAATCGCAACTTCCGTTCTATCAAACTGCTTCGAAACTTCAGTAGTTTTCTCCTTCCCAGAGAGTTTCCGCGAATAGGACGTTTTGTACCTGTTCTACTGTAGATGCCTAAAGTACATTGACATTTCCATGTGTCGCACTCACTGGACGAAAATGCGTCACTTGCTTTTGTTTGTCTCCTGTTGGAATTTCGAAGTGCAGTTTTCTAAAGCTTCTTCTCTGCCCTTGTACCGATGCCCTCGCTACAGGTGGCTCTCCACCTTGAATCACCTGGCCTGGGTTCGCTTTCCTCTTCCCTGCCACCCTTTTAAGTGGTCGCCGGTGTAAATCCCACAGTGCGGTTTCGTTACGCCATTGTGGAGCTGGCTTTTCAAAACTAAAAGCGACTCGAATCACGTTCCCTGTTCTACCCTCCGCTCAAAGACATGCATTGTATAGGAATCGCGTGTTAATTACCGTTGATTGACTGCCATCCCTTTTCGCATTACATATTGATAGGCAAATGTTCTCATAACTGTCGTTTTACGTTACGTGTCATCTTCACCTTCTCATTGCAATATGTAAAGGTCTCATGTAAGGTGTGAATCTGACCATTTATTCTATCACTTTACACGGTGAATATTTACGTTTCGCACGATATACGAGAGAACGAGAGAGAATTGTCAGCGCATATGCTTTGACAAGTGCCGAAGAGAGAAGGAATACCACTTAATCCATGATAAGAAGATGGCAGCACTGCACTGATACCAATAGTCATCACTTTTAACACCTGCAAATGGACGTTCATGACACCTTTCTGACCTTTGTTGACCTTAAAGACCTTACTGTTGCACATTATTGGATTCGTCTCGATAGGTACTATCAGAAAATAAGTACCCAACTATAGCATCCCATTTTAAAAAAAAGAAAACAAAGTTGACATTCATATCTCTGACGCGACCCCACCTAGCAACAAAAAACCAACGCCACGTTATGGCCCCCATTGTCCCATGCAACATTTGTCCCACAAACTTTTCAGCTATTATCATACTTTAGAAATTATTCCAGGCGGCAATAATCAGTTACTCACCCTGTATAATACATCGTATAATGTTCACCTATACAAGAATTGATAGTATACATGGTATCGGTTATTTCTATAAAATTAGTAGTGTCAGAAGAGGGTTGACCCAATACAAGGTGTCAGGGTGCTTTTGAGCAGATATTGTGTTCGTGCTTGTCACCCCACGTGGTCGCGCACGTAATATGTTTTACATATTCTTAACTAAACGTATTTTTTGTATAAATGCCCAAGCATACTTTCTTTCGAGGCTTTCCCTCACTACTTACCCAACTGACAGTTTACGCTATGTTTCTATTTGGTCAGTAAAATCAGGGCCACATAGTGTATTTATAGACACGACCAACATCGACACGCCGCATCAAACTAGTCGTACGCACATTTCGAACAGTATTTTCAGTTTGACGGGAGGGGGGACGGGGAGGGCGTCTTTGCACGAAAGATGACTGCTTGCAAGTCCATTCGCCTGAGATAAAAGTGCGCTCTCTACATCTGTTGGGTGAAAATCCTGTAACCAACTTGCTAAGGTCAGTATCGGAGGAAGGAGTGAGTCATCCTCTCGTCTGAACGGAAATTCATGAACAACTGCTATACTTGAAAGAGAGGGAGAAAGGTGCGTCGCCATGGTTGGGTATTACGTTAAGTAGCTCTTATGAACAACAGGCAGACGTTGAGCCTCAGCATTGAACAGGTGTTCAAATCTCAGAAAGTACCCAGTTGCGTTTAATGAAAAAAATGAATAAAAAACACGATAATTTTTGACTGTGTCACGTATTTCAACTTGACAGTGACTACGTTACATATTATATGAGGATCAACCAAATGTAAACCGTACACTCTCCACAACTGGACCGTGGAATGGTTCCATTCAAAAGTGATCACCACACCCGTTAAGACATCTCTCCTGTTTCGTAGAATGCGGTGGATCTTCGACGGATCCACAATCGCACCCACTCTTGCATTCCCTCGTCAACTGAAACTGATATCCGTGCACATCATTCATCGGATCGGCAAAGAGTGAAAATCACACGGTGAAATATGCAGGCTGTGCGAAGGACATTGCAGTGTTTCCTAACCCGAAAGTCAGTGTCGGGAGGAACGATGTCGTGGTTTTCCTCGAGCATGAAACCATGATCAATGCGCAGTGCTATGAAGTAGACACTTTGCCGGAATTGCGGCTGCCATAAAGTCAAAACGGCCAGGAACGCTATCAGACGCAATCATCCTGTCGCACAACACCTGCCCCCACACTACCAAGCGGATGAAAGCTGCACTTCAGCGATTTGGCTGGGAAACACTGCAGCATCCTCCGTACAGGCTGCGTCATTCACCGCTTGATTGTCAAATTTTTGGCGCCGTGAAGAAAGACATCAGTGGACGTCTGTTTGAGTCCGGCGAGGTAGTGCAAGAGTGGGTGCAGTTGTGGATCCATCAGTGGCCGGTCGCGTTTTATGAAACAGGAATTGATCGTCTTATCTACCAGTGGGATAAATGTCTTAATCGTGTGGAGATTACTTTTGAATAGAAACATTCCATCACCTTTTCTGGCTGGTGTTCGGTTTTAATTTGATTGCCCATTATAATTTGACATCTAATGTCTCTGACAATAATTTCCGTATTTGAATGTAAGATGTTGGGGTTCATGTTTTCTCCACAGCTTGTAACATTTCCAGTGAAATAGTGTGTGAATACGAAAATGAAGTTCTTCATGTAACTATTTTGCAGTGAAATATGCGATTACCGTTTGGAAACAAGATCTATGTGTAAATAAATTAGTGTACGGAATTCTAGTATTTTTGCCACTTTCAGTACTATCACTTATGCCTCTTTAGTCAACATCACGTAACTTGCGTTTTATGTTAAAGAATGAATTTCGGCGTTGCTGTGTATGGACGAAACTGAATGTAAAATGGTCATAAGCTCGTTTTTAAATCAGCGGTCTACAAAAGTGTCTGCCAGAGTATTGTTTTCAACATTAAGCTTCATTGTAATTGATAATGTGTTAGTTACATATTTCATAGATCATCTGAACGATTTTTTACCCCAAAGATGTAGAACGAGCTTTTTCGATAAGCAGTATCTCTACCCAAAATATTCGTCTATTTTTCACACGATTCAAGTCTTCCTACAGTTTAACTGAAACGGCATTAATGTAGATCACCAAACCCACACTTTCCGTGGATATCCTAACCTCGTGGTCATTAGTTGTCCATGGTGGTCCATTTTATCAATGAGGTGATCTTCGATTTATAAATAACAAAAGAAAAGTTCGAGTAATGTTTATTTACTGCTGTTCAGTAAAAAGAGAACAACACGAATAACATGCACTGAAATATCTCGCTGCATCAATGCTGCTGCCATAACACTAGGAAAAAGCAGTGCAGCGTCATCTTAAAAAACGTAGCTGGTGTTTGCCGTGCCCGTCGAAACCATCTCAGGAATCCTACCAATAATGTCCTTGCGAAAAATCGCTTCTTAACATTCCTGGGACCAAAAACTGCATGAGAAGCAAAATGACTTCGGTTTCTAGCTATCGTGAGACTGAAGCAAGACATGTTCAATATGCTGTCCACCGTTTTCTGCCACAATGTGAAGTCGAGAAGCTGCATGTTCCACAACACCTCAGTCTGACTCAGGGGTCACGTTCAGAATGCGTTGCGCAATGCGTGCCTTAAATTCAGTTACGGTTGTAACTGCACCACTGAACACAACTTCTTTCAGGCAACCGCAGAGCGAGAAGTAATAAGTATTAAGATCACTCTGTAGGGGAACTGCGGCTGATAATTCTAGTAGTTTTGAAATGCCTCTGCAGCAGCCGCTTCAGCGTCTGTGAAATGTGCGGAGGGGCGATACCTTTCATAAAAAATGATCCTAATCACACATCCACGCTGTTGAAGGGTTGGAAAAGTTGGCGCGCAGAAGACTCACGTAACTTCATGAGGGTATTTTTGATCCGTCGTTGCAACTACAAAAATGCGTGATTTTTCACCTGACGCTTTTCGCTCTATTGAGGTAAAGCATCATCAGTGGTCTGTAATTAAGTTTATTTACATTCTGATTTGCTTTTTAGATCGAAAAACAGTTCGTTAAGAATAGGTTTGTTTGTATTTACAAAACTATTATTTCCACTTACAAACCTATTCTTAAGGAACTGTTTTTCGATGTAAAAAGCAAATCAAAATGTAAATAAACTTAACTACAGACCACTGATGATGCTTTACCTCAATAAAGCGAAACGCGTCTGGTGAAAAATCACGTATTTTTGTAGTTGCAACGACGGATCAAAAATACCCTCATCAATTATTAAGCAACTAGGCACAATATGGCCTAAGGAATGAAGACTCACGTAGCGTTTACCAGTGGCGATACAGGTAACCTGGAGGACTCATCTCCTCGAAAAAATCGGCTCTACGACGAACGACGTCGTCAGCACTCACCACACAGTCACTTTTGCAGAATGATGTAGCACTGATTGACGTGTGTGCGGATTTTCCGTTGCCCATATTCTGCAATGTTACGTATTTCTGTCCACAGAATGTTTCGTGGCCGTACACTGTCCTCTTCCATGCGGGCAACGTTTGTCTTGCTGGCATGTCAGCGGGAAGCAACTACTGTAAATGGACGTTTTTGTATGGACAGCAGTGCAGCATGTTTCCTAGATTTTATGCATCGTGCTCTGAGGCACGCCCAACGATTGAGTAGTTCCCCGTGCACTGCATGTTCACACACAACTTCAAAAATGGTTCAAATGGCTCTGAGCACTCCGGGACTTAACATCTGAGGTCATCAGTCCCCTAGAACTTAGAACTACTTAAACCTAACTAACCTAAGGACACCACACACATTCATGCCCGAGGCAGGATTCGAACCTGCGACCGTAGCGGTAGCGCGTTCCGGGCTGAAGCGCCTAGAACTGCTCGGCCACAGCGGCCGGCTGCACACAACTTCTCGACCGCTCCTGTAGCCACATCCTCTACAGACGTGGAATCAACTGCTTCCCTCCCTTTACCACACTCCACTTCAAAAGAACTTGTCTTTTCGAATTTTGTAAGCATTTTCTCCAGACCCTTAGCAGACATCGGACCAATGCCTTTTTTCGTGCCCGAGATTTCTGCAGAGCTAGTGGCGCACAGGCGCCGTTCTTGTAGAAAAGCTTAACCAGCAGCGCGCGATCCTCCATGGAGAGAGTCATGTTGGGCGTCCCGGACCCCAGCTGTGGAGCAGACGTGTGTCTGGCGTCGGTTGGTGAGCATTTTCTGATGCTTACAGCGCTATCTACTGGCTAAATTTCAGTAAAATTTCTTTCCTTGTAGTTTTTCTTCTGTCAATAATATGCTGTTCAAATTTGACGTCATTCTGAGCAGCGGTTCTCTTTCTACGGTTTTCTGAAACTAGGACATTAATGATGGACCCCCTACAGTAAAGGACTTTTCATCTGAAGCAATCGTCCTAGACTATATTGAGCGGCCACAATCGAACTCATATTCATGAATTGGGCGGCGAGTTGAATAGAATAAGATGACACCCTGTACAGGCTGCAGGCTGGTAAATAATACAACCGAATGGTACAACTACTGTACACTGAGATGACAAAAGTCATGGGATACCTCGTAATATCGTGTCGAACCTACTTTTTGCCTGGCCTAGTGCTGCAGGTCAACGTGGCATGCGCCTCAAATCGCTAGACGTCCCCTGCAGAAGTACAGAGCCATGCTGCCTCTACAGCCGTCCATAATTGCGCAAGTGTTGGTGATGCAGAATTTTGTGCACGAAGTGACCTCTTGATTACATCCCATACATAGGTGATGGGACTCATGTCGGGCGATCTGGATGGCCAAATCATTCGCTCAGACTGTCCAGAATGTTCTTCGAAAGAGTCGTGAACAATTGTAGCCCAGTGCCATGGTCCACTGTCTTATATAAAAATTCCGTTGTTGTTTAGGAAAATGAAATCCATGAATGGCTGTAAATGGTCTTCAAGTAAGCGGGCATAACCATTTCAAGTGGATGATCCGTTCAGTCGGACCAGAGGATACAGTCCATTCCACCTAGACACAGCCCACACCATTATGGAGCCACCTCCAGCTTCCGCAGTGCACTGTTGACAACTTGATGGGTCCATGGCACCACACTCGAACCCTACTTTCAGCTCTTACCAACTGAAATCATGACTCATCTGACCAGATTGAGAGGTTCCATGCCCTCTTTTGCATGTCTCCTCTCATTTTCATCAATTTTATTAATGTTCTATGTCATTGCACGATAGTAACAGACCGAATAAGGTTATTGTAATGAATTTGTACTTAAAGATTAAAAATATACTTTTCACTTGATTCCTAAACATGTTGTTTTACTTCTCTGGGTGGCCCGTGCGAGGCGAGCATCTGAGGACCCGGCACACTGCGTTTCCCATTGGGGGCTGCACTTCCCTGAATTCTGAGGGGTTCATACAATGGGCTTAAGTGCCTGGTGGAACGACAGATGTCGGTCGAGTTTCAGCTATTGTACGCAGGGCGAAATGACCTGCGAGACGCCTGAGTGTCGCCGCAATTTATGTGTTTACCGTTCCGATGCGTCCGGAACTAAGATTCCTGCCACCGACTGACTGCATTGTCCTCTTGATTATGAGAATACTTGTGGACTGTGCCTTGTTGGATGCGACGGTCTGGCGTCGGATGGCCGGTGGTCTAGGCAGGTTGTTTTCGTAGCCGGTCAAACGGCAAGTTCAGTGCCCTCAGCTGAATAGCAGAGGCGTGATTGGTCAACTTAAACTGGGGCTAGTTGAAGTCATAAAGCCCTGCTCGAAATTGGAGGGAACGGTCGCTATTGGCACGAATGATGCTCTGAGACAGTGTGGGGGAATTTTGGAATTAGAACTGAATGCTGATTCGCAGTTTTCGCGGAGAGTAGGGAGTAGAGCAATGTTGGCTTCGCTCTTGCGTTGCGCGGGCAGGGAATTCGGGATCTGATCTTTCTCGGAGTCGGATGGTCTTGCGACTTGGTTGCTCGTTTTCGGAAGAACTTAGAATTCTCTGGCAGCCTTGGCGGCCAGGGGTTGACACAGAGTTGCTGCATGGCAGAAGTCGCCGCCTACATCATCAGGACGCTGCCTACCGACGATGTGCTGCAGATTTCAGTGCTGGTACAGTATTTTGTGGCTCCAGCATTGTAGGACCTTATCAATTTTATACTGCATCCCTGAGCAGCACGCGCGCTCGCTTTGCTACAAGTCCACATTGCTTGTTTCTCAACGTGTTCCCATTTGAGCTCTCACTGCTAATTGCGATACTGCTACATAGGCGGGAGATTAATATTATATTCTTCAGGACCTTCAGTCATTATCGTCAGTCTATTGCATCACAGGGAGTATGAGCCCCTTGTTCTCGAGCCAACTCTTATTCCCATAATATTTCAGTATACCGTATCCTTTAACCTACTGTGTGTGTCGACAATCACGTGCATTTATGCTCTCATATATAATAAATCTCATTGTAATATTTAATCCTCATATCATTTCGTAATATATATATGTCAGAGACAGCAAATGACTTGGAAGAGCAGTTGAACGGAATGGATAGTGTCTTGAAAGGAGGATATAAGATGACAATCAACAAAAGCAAAACGAGGATAATGGAATGTAGTCGAATTAAATCGGGTGATGCTGAGGGAATTAGATTAGGAAGTGAGACACTTAAAGTAGTAAAGGAGTTTTGCTATTTGGGGAGCAAAATAAATGATGATGGTCGAAGTAGAGAGGATATAAAATGCAGACTGGCAATGGCAAGAAAAGCGTTTCTGAAGAAGAGAAGTTTGTTAACATCGAGTATAGATTTAAGTGTCAGGAAGTCATTTCTGAAAGTATTTGTATGGAGTGTAGCCATGTATGGAAGTGAATCATGGACGATAAATAGTTTGGACAAGAAGAGAATAGAAGCTTTCGAAATGTGGTGCTACAGAAGGATGCTGAAGATTAGATGGGTAGATCACATAACTAATGAAGAAGTATTGAATCGGATTGGGGAGAAGAGAAGTTTGTGGTACAACTTGACCAGAAGAAGGGATCGGTTGGTAGGACATGTTCTGAGGCATCAAGGGATCACCAATTTAGTATTGGAGGGCAGCGTGGAGGGTAAAAATCGTAGAGGGAGACCAAGAGATGACTACACTAAGCAGATTCAGAAGGACGTAGGTTGCAGTAGGTACTGGGAGATGAAGGAGCTTGCACAGGATAGAGTAGCATGGAGAGCTGCATCAAACCAGTTTCAGGACTGAAGACCACAACAACAATATATATATATATATATATATATATATATATATATATATATATATATATATATATATATGCAGAATCCCATTTCCTGTTGTTTATTGTGATAAGGTTCTCTTTTTTGAGTAGACTACGATTTTTATTAAATTATTGTAAGTGTGTACTCCTTATTTTAGCAACTAGCAGGGTCCACCATCACTTCCTTACGTTATCGTTGTGCGCAAAATTAATTAGCTGGTAGATAAGGAGGGGGTCGAGTTCATGTCTCGTTCCCATGCAAAATTCGTCTGAAATTAAAAAGGTACAAACTCTTCTCCACCCCGCCACCTCGCAAGATCACGGTTGTCCACCTGTATAGGGTCCAACTGATATGGCTACGAACCTAGGAGTGGTGCTACAGTTGATGTGCTGTTAGAAAAGGCATTCGCGTCGCTGGTCTACTGCCCTAGGCCATTAACGCCAAATATGGCAGCACTGTCCTAAGGGATACGTTTGTCGTGTGTCCCACTATGTTTTCTGCGGTTATTTCACGCAGTGATGCTTGTCTGTTGGTACCGACAACTCAACGCAAACGCTACTTGCTCTCAGTCGTTAAACGACGGCCGTCGGCCACTGCGTTGTCCGTGATGAGAAGTAATGCCTGAAGAAAGGTATTGTCGGCACACTATTGTCACTTTGGATCTCGGTATACTGAATTCCCTAACGATGTCCGAAATGGAATGTGTCATGCGTCTAGCTCCAGCTACCGTTCCGTGTCCAAAGTCTGTTAATTCCCGTGGAGCAGCCATAATCACGTTCGAAACCTTTTCATATGAATCACCTGAGTACAAATGACAATTCCGCCAAAGCACTGCCCTTTTATACGCTGTGTATCCAATTCTACCGGCATCTGTGTATGTGCATATTACTATTCCTGACTTACGTCACCTCAACATAAGATGGTAAGTACTATGAGCAAATGTTTTCTCCACAGCTTATAACATTTCAAGTGGAATTAGTGTGTGAATATGGAATATTGTTCTTCAAATAACTACTTCGCAGTGAAATATGCAGTTACTATGCAAGTACATCAGTATACTGAACTCTTGTCACTTTGCAACTTTCAATGCTTTCACTCATATCTCTTTAGTCAACATCATGTCGTTTTCCGTTTAAGACCGCACTTGGCAACTTTTTTTAATCAAACATTTACAAAAGTGACTGCTACCGGATTTATTTCAGGATTACCATTATTTGTAGTTGTTACTTAGTCAGTTACATGTTTCATAGATGATCTAAACTATTTTTTTCACCACAAAGATGTGGAACAAGCTTTTTGGGTAAGCTGGACTTCTTCCCATAATATTCGATGTTTTTCGACACCCTTGGGATCTAGCTATACTTTAAATGAAATAGCATTAATACAAGTCCTCATATGTAGGTCACCAGATCCATAACTCCTGCGTATATACTAATTTTGTAATCGTCGGTGGTCTGGGATGTTCTGCTTTATCAACAAATAAAAATTTCGAGTAATGTTTGTTTATTCCTGTTCAAAAGAAGGAATAACGTGAGCAGGATGCACTAAAATATCTCGCTACATCAATGCTGCCGCCACCATACTAGACAAAACAGTACAGCGTCATTTTAAAAAGATGTAGGGTACGCTTGCTGCACACATCAATATCGTCTCAAGAATCCTACCAGTAATATCCTACGGCTTCCCTTTAGCTGAAACAGTTTTTTTATTCTAGTGGCCTGTGACATCATTCACAAGACGTCAGACAAGCTATACTTCAAAACTGCGATGTGTGTTGTGAATTAATTAAATAACTTAAAGTTCAAGGAGAACAAATAAAAACTTTGAGGTTTGCGGGTGACATGGAAATTCTGTGAGAGACAGTAAAGGACTTTGAAGAGCAGTTGAATGGAATGTACAATGTCGTGAAAGGAGGCTACGTGGTGAAAATGAGCAAAAGTAAAAGAAAGGTAATGGAAGGTAGTCTAACTGAATCAGGCGATGCTGAGTAAATTAGATTAGGAAACGAGACTCTGAAAGAAGTAGATGAGTTGTTCTATCTCCTTAGAAAAATAATTAATAATGGGTGAAATAAAGGGGATATAAAATATAGAGTGGCAATGGCAAGAAAAGCGTTTCTGAAGAAGAGAAGAGAAATTTGTTAACATCGAATATTGATCTAAGTGTTAGGAAGTCTTTTCTGAACATATTGGTAAGGATTGCCGCCATGTACGGACGTGAAACTGGTACAGTTTGGCAAAGAAGACAATAGAGGATATTGAAATCTGTTGCTACAAAATAATGCTGCAGATTGGATATATAGATCGCGTAATTAATAAGGAGGTGCTGAATAGAATTTGGGAGAAAAGAAATTTGTTGCACAACTTGACTGGAAGAAGGGATCGGTTGATAGGACACGTTCTGAGACATCAAGGTATCACTAGTTTAGTATTGGAGGGAAATGTACGTGGGTGGGGTGAAAAGTCGCAGAGGGGGACCAAGAGATGAATACAGCAAGCAGATTCAGAAAGATCTAAGTTTCAGTAGTTATTGAAAAAATGAAGAGACTCGCACAGGATAGAGTAGCGTAGAGAGCCGCATCACGTTAATCGTCAGATTGACGGTCACAACAACAACGACAATGTTATTAACCAAATTAGTATAATTTTAAGACATACTGATGGCCAGTTATACAGACTATTCACTGCATTCAAATGACTCTGAGAGCGCCTCAGGAAAGGTCAGTTCTGATCGCATGCAACTCATGCGTGTATTACGGTGATTAAACAGAGTTGATATGCCGTAGAAATATGAAAGGGCTAAAAGGAAAATACAAAAAATCGTAAAATAAGAATCAAAGAAAATGTGTATCAGATGATTCCGTTTGACCAGAGGGTTAAGAAACATAAGTTCGTTAAGGCGAACTATTACAAGAGTTTCTGATGTATGTATGTCAACGTTTTAATTAATTAATGATAATGGAAACATCGAGGTGTGACCGTGGAGATCTAGCGGGTAGAGTAATGTAATCCAGCCCTGGAGGCCACGGGTTCAGTCCGGGATAGCGGCGAGGACTTTTTCTCGTTCCACTCTGTTCATGACAGCACCATGTGCAGTCTGCTATCAACTGAGTACCGGGGTGTTCCTAGTGCCACGGTGATGAAAGCCTGCACTTTCCCTGCAGTCAGGCCAGTAGCCCCATCAAGGCCTTACATCAAGGAGTGGACTGAAACCAGAATCGAGATGTCCACTATTCTTAGCTGGACAGTTATGTACTTGCCTCCCATGCAACGGGCCTCGGTTTGATTCCAGGCGGGGTTGGGGATTTTCTCCGCAGGTGGACTGGGTGTTGTGTTGTCCTCATCATCATTTCATCCTCGTCACCGGCACACAAGTCGCCGAACGTGGCGTCGACTGCAATAAGACTTGCACTCGGCAGCCGAACTTCCCCGAATGGGACCTCTCTGCCAACAATGCCATACGCTCATTTCATTTCATTTCAGAATCGAGATATTCTGACTCATGCCTCAGCTGAAGTACCTTAATAGCTTCAAAAGGCTTCTACAAAAATTATTTCAGAATTAAGATGATTAGTATTCTCATGTAAGGCTTAGCGGGATTATTTCGCGGAAGCCATTCCCCACAAAACCTGTTATGCTTCTACAAATGCCATATGGTTTTGATTTTCAATGCATGGAAGCAAAGACTGAAATAATTTCTAAAACAGAAACCAATTACGAAAATTTAAACCACACGAAGAAAGCTGATAGCAGTCATGGACTGTGCGGCTGATCCCGGTGGAGGTTCGAGTCCTTCCTCGGGCATGGGTGTGTGTTTGTCCTTAGGATAATTTAGGTTAAGTAGTGTGTAACCTTAGGGACTGATGACCTTAGCAGTTAAGACCCATAAGATTTCACACACACTTTTTTTTTGAAAGCTGATAAAGAAAATACAAATGAAACTATACGGTTCTACAGACAACTTAAACTCTCAGACATCTGTGACGTATACATGGAAAACTTAAGTGATGAAAGAAAATTTGTACCAAAGGTGGGATTCGAACAAAGTTCTCCTGCCCTCCAGGCAAATGTGCTAACCGCTACGTGGCCCTGGCACAGCCGCGTGGACTGCCCGAGAATGTCTCCATTGTCAGTAAAAATCCCCTTTCAAGCCTCAGCCCACGTGGTATTCCCCCCTGAACTCGGACAGCTTTGCAGATGCACTCTACCTGTAGTGGATTGGCACCTCAGCATTGAACGGAAGGAGGGGGGGGGGGGTGGAGGGGGGGGGGGGGAATCGTGCGTGAAACCCAAACATAGTTGTTAAAACCAAATGAAACTGTATTGTTTCAGAAACCTCTCCAAGTCTCAAACGTCTATGATGTATGTATGCTATGCTGTGCGAGTTTATAGAGAATATGAAGTTGGCTGAGGAGTGAATGGGAATTTGGATTTAGGAACTAGGTGTGATAGGCTAGTCCCTGAAGTTGTACAAAACCACTATGCCAGCGTGGCGTAATGGTTAGCGTATCTGTCTAGTGAGCAGGAGACCTCGGTTCGAATACTGGCCTTGGTACAAAGTTTCATTTGTCGCTTCAGTCTGCAAATACACATCATAGACGTTTGAGACTTGAAAAGGTCTCTGGAGCCACGTAGCTGTATTTTATTCAATCATCTATACTTGAGTTTCAGACACATACCCTGTTTTGTTCGATGCTGAGGTGCTACTCCAATATTCTTGGAGAGCCACTGCAATACTGTTCGAGTTTAGGAGGAATACCAAGTGGGCCGAGACGTGAATGGAAATCTAGACTGAGGCGGGAGGTGTGCCAGGGCAGCCTCTGCACTTGTGCAAAGCCCCTGCGCCAGGGCGCTGTAGTGCCTAGCGCAGCTGCTTAAAGAGCACGAGGCCCGGGCTCGAATTCTGGCCCTGGTACAAATTTTCACTCATCGCTTCAGTCTGCGTATGTACATCGACGAAAATACAATTAAAGAGATGGCAGAAAGTGGAAGTTAAGTCGCAACACAACAAACTTTCATTATGTAGATTTTTAGATTGTTGTGGTCTTCAGTCCAGAGACTGGTTGGATTCAGTTCTACATGCTACTCTATTCTGTGCAAACTTCTTCATATCAGAGTAAATACTCCAACCTACATCCTTCTGAATCTGTTTAGTGTATTCATGCCTTGATCTTCCTCTATGAATTTTACCCTCGGCGCTTCCCTCCCATACTAAATTCACGATACCTTGATGCCTCAGAACGTGTCCTACCAAACGATACCTTCTAGTCAAGTTGTGCCAGAAATTCCTCTTCACCCCAATTCTATTCAGTACCTCCTCATTAGTTACCTGATCCACCCATCTAATCTTCAGCATTCTTCTCTAGCACCACATTTCGAAAACTTGTATTCTCTTCTTGTCTAAACTACACTCCTGGAAATTGAAATAATAACACCGTGAATTCATTGTCCCAGGAAGGGGAAACTTTATTGACACATTCCTGGGGTCAGATACATCACATGATCACACTGACAGAACCACAGGCACATAGACACAGGCAACACAGCATGCACAATGTCGGCACTAGTACAGTGTATATCCACCTTTCACAGCAATGCAGGCTGCTATTCTCCCACGGAGACGATCGTACAGATGCTGGATGTAGTCCTGTGGAACGGCTTGCCATGCCATTTCCACCTGGCGCCTCAGTTGGACCAGCGTTCGTGCTGGACGTGCAGACCGCGTGAGACGACGCTTCATCCAGTCCCAAACATGCTCAATGGAGGACAGATCCGGAGATCTTGCTGGACAGGGTAGTTGACTTACACCTTCTAGAGCACGTTGGGTGGCACGGGATACATGCGGACGTGCATTGTCCTGTTGGAACAGCAAGTTCCCTTGCCGGTCTAGGAATGGTAGAACGATGGGTTCGATGACGGTTTGGATGTACCGTGCACTATTCAGTGTCCCCTCGACGATCACTAGAGGTGTACTGCCAGTGTAGGAGATCGCTCCCCACACCATGATGCCGGGTGTTGGCCCTGTGTGCCTCGGTTGTATGCAGTCCTGATTGTGGCGCTCACCTGCACAGCGCCAAATACGCATACGACCATCATTGGCACCAAGGCAGAAGCGACTCTCATCGCTGAAGACGACACGTCTCCATTCGTCCCTCCATTCACGGCTGTCGCGACACCACTGGAGGCGGGCTGCACGATGTTGGGGCGTGAGCGGAAGACGGCCTAACGGTGTGCGGGACAGTAGCCCAGCTTCATGGAGACGGTTGCGAATGGTACTCGCCGATACCCCAGGAGCAACAGTGTCCCTAATTTGCTGGGAAGTGGCGGTGCGGTCCCCTACGGCATTGCGTAGGATCCTACGGTCTTGGCGTGCATCCGTGCGTCGCTGCGGTCCGGTCCCAGGTCGACGGGCACGTGCACCTTCCGTCGACCACTGGCGACAACATCGATGTACTGTGGAGACCTCACGCCCCATGTGTTGAGCAATTCGGCGGTACGTCCACTCGGCCTCCCTCATGCCCACTATACGCCCTCGCTCAAAGTCCGTCAGCTGCACATACGTTTCACGTCCACGCTGTCACGGCATGCTACCAGTGTTAAAGACTGCGATGGAGCTCCGTATGCCACGGCAAACTGGCTGACATTGACGGCGGCGGTGCACAAATGCTGCGCAGCTAGCGCCAGTCGACAGCCAACACCGCGGTTCCTGGTGTGTCCGCTGTGCCGTGCGTGTGATCATTGCCTGTACAGCCCTCTCGCAGTGTGCGGAGCAAGTATGGTGGGTCTGACACACCGGTGTCATGTGTTCTTTTTTCCATTTCCAGGAATGTATTTATCATCCATATTACACTTCCATTCATGGCTAGAATCCAAGACAAATACTTTCAGAAAAGACTTCCTCTTACTTAAATCTATGTTCGATGTTAACAAATTTCTATTCTTCGCAAACGCTTTCCTTTCCATAGCCAGTCTACATTTTATAAATTCTCTACTGCGACATCATCAGTTAGTTAGCACCCCAAATAGGAAACCTCATCTACTACTTTAAGTGTCTCATTTCCTAATCTAATCCCCTCAGCATCGCCTGATTTAATTTCGCTACATTCCCTTATACTCGTTTGGCTTTTGTTGATGTTCATCATATATCCTCCTTTCAAGGCACTGTCCATTCCGGTTAATTGCTCTTCCAGGTCCTTTGCTGTCTCTGACAGAATTACAATGTCATCGGCAAACATCAAAATTTTTATTTCTTCTCCATGGATTTTAATTCCTACTCCAAATTTTTTTTGTGTGTTCTTTACTTCTTGCTCAGTATGCAGATTGAATAATATCGGAGATAAGCCACAACATTGTCTCACACCTTCCCAACCACTGCTTCCTTTTCATGCCCCTCGACTCTTATTACTGCCATCTGGTTTTTGTAGAAATTATAAATAGCCTTTCGCTCCCTGGATTTGACACCTGCCACCTTCAGAATGTGAAACAGAGAATTCCCGTCAACATTGTCAAAAGCTGTCTCTAAGTCTACAAATGCTAGAAACGTAGGTTTGCTTTTCCATAGTCTATCTTCTAAGATAAGTCGTAGGGTCAGTATTGCCTCACGTGTTCTATCATTTCTACAGAATCCAAATTGATCTTCCCAGAGGTCGGCTTCTACCAGTTTTTCCATTTGTCTGTACAGAATTCGTTTTAGTATTTTGCAACCGTGACTTATTAAACTGATAATTCGGTAGTTTTCACACCTGTCAGCACTTGTTTTCTTTAGGATTGGAATTATTATATTTTTCTTGAAGTCTGTGAGTATTTCGCCTGTCTCATACATCTTGCTCACCAGATGGTAGAGTTTTGTCAGGGCTTGCTTTCCCAAGGCTACCAGTAGTTTTAATGGAATGTTATCTACTCATGAATGTTTCGACTTAGATCTTCCATTGTTCTGTCAAACTTTTCACGCAGTATCATATCTCCCATTTCATCTTCATCTACGTCTTCTTCCATTTCTATAATATTGCCCTCAAATACATCGCCTTTGTATAGACCCTCTATATACTCCTTCTACCTAATTGCCTTCCCTTCTTTGCTTAGAGCTGGTTTTCCTTCTGAGCTCTTGATATTCATACAACTTCTTCTCTTTTGCCCAAAGGTCTCTTTATTTTTCCTGTAGGTAGTATCTATCTTAAACTTCTACATCCTTACGTTTCTCCTCTATCCATCTCTGCTTAGCCATTATAGACTTCCTGCCGATCTCGTTTTTGTGACGTTTGTATTCCTTCTCACCAGCTTCATTTACTGTATTTTTACATTTTCTCCTTTCATCAATTAAATTCAATATCTCTTCTGTTACTTATGGATTTCTGCTAGCCCTCGTCTTTTTACCTATTTGATCCTCTGCTGCCTTCACTATTTCATCTCTCAAAGCTACCCATTCTTCTTCTACTGTATTTCTTTCCCCCGATCTTGTTAATCGTTCCCTAATGCTCTCTCTGAAACTCTCTACAACCTCTGATTCTTTCAGTTTATACAGGTCCCATCTTCTTAAACTCCTACCGTTTTGCAGTTTCTTCAGCTTTAGTCTACATTTCACATCCAATAGATTGTGGTCAGGTCCACATCTGCCCCTGGATACGTCTTACGATTTAAAACCTGGTTCCTAAATATCTGTCTTACCATTATACAATCAATCTGAAATCATTCAGTGTCTCCAGGCCTCTTCCACGTGTACAATCTTCTTTCACAATTCTTAAACCAAGCGTTAGCTATGATTAAGTTATGCTCTCTGCAAAATTCTACCAGGCGGCTTTCTCTTTTATTCATTAAAAAAAAATGGTTCAAATGACTCTGAACACTATGGGACTTAACAACTGAGGTGATCAGTCACCTAGACTTAGAAGTAGATAAACCTAACGACATTACACACATCCAACCCCGAGGCAGGATTCGAACCTGCGACCGTAGCAATCGCGCGGTTCTGGAATGAAGCGCCCACAACCGCTCTGCCACAACCGCCGGCTTTCATTCATTAACCCCATTCCACATTCACCTACTACTGTTCCTGCTTTTCCTTTCCCTACTATCGAATTGCAGTCCCCTATGACTATTACATTTTTGTCTCCCTTCACTATCTGAAAAATTTCTTTTATATCATCATACCTTTCTTCAATCTCTTCGTCATCTGCGGAGCTAGTTGGCATATAAACTTGTACTACTGTGACAGGTGTGGGCTTCATGTCTTTCTTGGCCACAATAATGAGTTCACTATCCTGTTGGTAGTAGCTTACCCGTGATCCTACTTTTTATGCATTATTAAACCTACTCCTGCATTACTCCTATTTGATTTTGTATTTATAACCCTGTATGCACCAGACCAGAAGTCTTGTTCCTCCTGCCATCAAACTTCACTAATTACCACTATATCTAGCTTTAACTTATTCATTTTCTTTTTTAAATTTTCTAACCTACCTGCCCGAATAAGGGATCTGACATTCTACGTCCTGATCCGTAGAAGGTCTGTTTTCATTCTTTTGATAACGAGTAGTCTCCACCCAGAGATTCAAATAGGGGACTATTTTACCTCCGGAAAATTTAACCAAGAGATCGCCATTGGCAGTTAACCATACAGTAAAGCTGCAGGCTCTCGGTAAAAATTACGGCTGTGGTTTCCCGTTGCTTTCATCCATTCACAGTACCAGCACAGCAAGGCCGTTTTGATTAATATTACAAGGCCAGATGAGTCAATGATCCAGACTGTTGGTCCTGCAACTACTGAAAAGGCTGCTGCCCCTCTTCAGGAACCACACGTTTGTGTGGCCTCTCAACAGATACCCCTCCGTTGTGGTTGCACCTACGGTACGGCTATCTGTATCGCTGAGGCACGCAAGCCTCCCCACCAGTAGCAAGATCCAAGGTTCATGGGAAGAGGAGATTATAGTTAACAAACGAATTTTCAAATGAAGCAATTGTTTTGGAATGAATCGAACGGCCACAGTCGATCTTGGATTTAAGAGCAAAAAAATGGTTCAAATGGCTCTGAGCACTATGGGACTTAACATCTGTGATCATCAGTCCCCTAGAACTTAGAACGACTTAAATCTACCCAACCTAAGGACATCACACACATCCATGCCCGAAGCAGGATTCGAACCTGCGACCGTAGCAGTCGCGCGGTTCCGGACTGCGGTCCTAGAACCGCTAGACCACCGCGGCCGGCTATTTAAGAACAGCGTGGTGAGTTCAATACATCTACATCTACATGGATGCTTTGCAAATCACTTTTAAGTGCCTGGCAGAGGGTTCATCTCTAGTATTCCAATTTCGTATAGCGCGCGGAAAGAATGAACACATATATCTTTCCGTACCCGGTCTGTTTTCCATTATTTCATCGTGGTGACCGTTCCTCCTTATGGAGGTCTGTGTCAACAAAATATTTTCGCATTCGGAGGAGAAAGTTAATGATTGGAATTCTGTGAGAAGATTCCTTCGCAACGAAAAACGCCTTTCTTTGAATGATGTCCAGCCCAAATCCTGTATCATTTCTGTAAAACTGTCTTTCCTATTTTTCACGATAATACAAAACGTGCTGCCTTTCTTTGAACTTTTTCGAGGTACTACGTCAGTCCAGCTGGTAAGGATCCCACATCGCGCAGCAGTATTCTAAAAGAGGACGGACAAGCGTAGTGTAGGCAGTCTCCTTAGTAGGTCTGTTATATTTTCTAAGTGTCCTGCCAATAAAACGCAGTCTTTGGTTAGCCTTCCCCACAACATTTTCTATGAGTTCCTTCCAATTTAAGTTATTCGTAATTGTAATACCTAGGTATTTAGTTGAATTTACGGCTTTTAGATTAGACTGATTTGTCGTGTAACCGAAGTTTAACGAGTTCCTTTCAGCACTCATGTGGATGACCTCACACTTTTAGTTATTTAGGATCAACTGCCACTTTTCACACTATTCCGGTAATTTTTCTAAATCGATTTGCAGTTTGTTTTGATCTTCTGATGACTTTATTAATCGATACACGACAGACTCATCTGCAAACAACCGAAGATGGCTACTCAGATTGACTCCCAAATCGTTTATATAGATAAGAAACAGCAAAGGGCCTATAACACTACAATGGTGAACGCCAGAAATCATTTCTGTTTTACTCGATGACTTTTCATCAATTGCTACGAACTGTGACCTCTCTGACAGGAAATCACAAATCCAGTCACATAACTGAGACGGTATTCCATAAGCACGCAATTGCACTACGAGCCAATTGTTTGGTACCGTGTCAAAAGACTTACCGAAGTCCAGAAATACGGAATCGATCTGAAACCCCTTGTCAACAGCACTCAACACTTCATATGAATAAAGAGTTTGTTGTGTTTCACAGGAACGATGTTTTCTAAACCCATGTTGACTGTGTGTCAATAGACCGTTTTCTTCGAGGTAATTCGTAATGTTGGAACACAATATATGTTCCAAAATCCTGCTGCATATCGACTTAGCGATATGGGTCTGTAATTTGGTGGTTTACTCCTAGTACCTTTTTTGAATATTGGTGTGACCTGTGCAGTTTTCCAGTTTTTGGGTACAGTAGAGCTGTATCACACCCTTTATAGGCTACCGGCTGGTAAATGGAACGGTACAACAACGGTATAACCCCAGGTCGCGAGCACAACTGATAACGCTGTCCACTGACAAGGAGACGGTACGACCGTGGAGTCGGGGATTTGTCCGCAATTTTGTGTGGTGAAAGAGGAGCCCTAGCACCTCAAGTGGTTAAAATATTAGGACGCATAACTTGGAAAATCCCGAGAAAAATCGATCCAAAGTTTCTTAGGTGACTTAAGAGCGTAAAATGGTAGCCAAGTGTCGTGCCATCGTCTGGCCTACATGGTTAGCGCTCGGACGATTACGTCAGAGGTCTCGGGTTCGTTTGCTCCTACAGCACATTTTTTTCTTCTGTTGCTTGAAAAATTGCAGCGCATTGTTACAGGAGAATCGTGGAATTAATTCCCTGGAAGATTGTATAAAAATTCATTCTGTAATTCACCATCAATTACCGTCACCAGTACTCCGAGACATGATTCAACATGCCTGGTTTGCCTCAAAATTGTCAGAAACTCGAAACATTTTCGTAAATGTTAATGGGACGTGTTTTTGTACAGATTTATTGCATACGCCCTGTGACTGTAAAAAATCCTCTTCTGTATGTTGCGCAAGATGTCGCAAAAATTATTGCTTTGTTTGTGTTTACGATAATTACCACTGCGGTTCTTGTTTATAATTATTATATGTATAAAAATTGAATGTTTCCAATCGACTTTGTTATTCTGATTAAAAAGGCAATGTTTCTCCTCATATACTTCGCAATGAAAAATGGAAAACCCACCGCCATGAATTGTGTTGTTGGACAAAAAGTAAAATAAATTTTATTTAGTAATGTAGCTAATTTGTTAAATATAATGAGGTTTGGGAAACGTTCTGAATAATTGGTGGAATAACCAAAGAAAATGAAACAGAAGAAAAAGAAAGTGCAACAGGAGGAATCGAACACGAGACTTCTGGCGTAAGAATCCGAGGCCTAAACACCGAGGCCAGACGGCGGCTCTACAGTGTACTAATATATTATATTCATAAGGCCCCTAAGAAACTTTGTATCGATTTTTCCCGGGATTTTCCGGGTAGTGCGTCCTAATACTTTAACCACGTGAGGTGTTAGGGGTCCCCTTTCACCACACAAAATTGCGGACAAATAGCCGACCCAATAGTCGTGCCGTCTCATTGTGAGCTGTTATCGCTGGGAGCACTGGCCCTCGCTCATCCTCCACTGGCCTGTCGCTACGGCCGGCTGTGGGCAGAGCGGGCAAGCGGCCGCGACGGCTGCCGGCGGGCGGCGGGCGGCTCGTGTTTCGGCCTGACTCACCTCTTCAGGCACGGGCCGGCACGCCGCTAATCGCACGCGACGCGCCCGACAGCCGGAAACTACGCGCCGCGCGCGGCCGGCACCGCCGCACCACAAAAACAGCCGCCGAGTACCTGCTGCTGACCACCGGACCCTTCCAGCCGATATTTGACACCCGGCCCATATCTCTGTTATTCTGGCCGCCTGACCGTGGCCCGATAACATACTCTGGCGAGAGCACAATACGACCAAAATGACCGAAGGAAAATTAATCTTCTTTCTTCCATGTTGGCGGAAGGAGCAGTGGCGTCAGCTGCCCAACACCGTACACCAGGTGCCGTGTTTACTTCGACCACTGATACACTCAAAGTCTTACAGCTCTCAGCTGCCTTTCAGTTGGGTGTTTAGTATGGTAAGGTAATTTGGCATTATTTTCAAAGAAACATTTTATTAGATCAAAATAAAAAAAACTGGTTCAAATTGCTCTAAGCACTATGAGACTTAACATCTAAGGTCATCAATTCCCTAGACTTAGAACTACTTAAACCTAACTAACCTAAGGACATCACACACATCCATGCCCAAGGCAGGATTCGAACCTGCGACAGTAGCAGCAACTCGGTTCCGGACTCAAGCGCCTAGAACCACTCGGTCACAGAGGCCGGCTAACAAAAATACTGCAATTAATTTTGTTAAGCAACTACATACAGAGCCACAGTTTATAAACTATTACACTCTTCTTACTATTAGTACTGTTCATACTTGTACATAACGTTGAAACATACACGAGAAGGTAATTTTGCAGTAGGTAAGGAGGGTATAAGATGAACATCAACAAAAGCGAAACGACGATAATGGAATGTAGTAGAATTAAGTCGGGTGATGCTGAGGGAATTAGATTAGGAAATGAGACACTTAAAGTAGTAAAGGTGTTTTGCTATTTGGGTAGCAAAATAACTGATGATGCTCGAAGTAGAAAAAAATGGCCCTGAGCGCTATGGGACTCAACATCTTAGGTCATAAGTCCCCTACAACTTAGAACTACTTACAACTAAGTAACCTAAGGATATCACACACACCCATGCCCGAGGCAGGCTTCGAACCTGCGACCGTAGCAGTCCCGCGGTTCCGGACTGCAGCTCCAGAACCGCGGGGCCACCACGGCCGGCGGTCGAAGTAGAGAGGATATAAAATGTGGACTGGCAATGGCAAGGAAAGCGTTTCTGAAGAAGAAAAAAATTGTTAACATCGAGTATAGAATTAAATGTCGGGAAGTCGTTTCTGAAAGTATTTGTATGGAGTGTAGCCATGTATGGAAGTGAAACGTGGACGATAAATAGTTTAGACAAGAAGAGAATAGAAGCTTTCGAAATGTGGTGCTACAGAAGAATGCTGAAGATTAGATGGGTTGATCACATAACTAAGGAGGTATTGAATAGAATTGGGGAGAAGAGGAGCTTGTGGCACAACTTGACCAGAAGAAGGGATCGGTTGGTAGGACATGTTCTGAGGCATCAAGGGATCACTAATTTAGTATTGGAGGGTAGCGTGGAGGGTAAAAATCGTAGAGGGAGACCAAGAGATGAATACACTAAGCAGATTCAGGATGATGTAGGTTGCAGTAGGTACTGGGAGATGAAGCAGCTTGCGCAGATAGAGTAGCATGGAGAGCTGCATCAAACCAGTCTCAGGACTGAAGACCATAACAACAAGGTTATTTTCCAGTAACAGGACTTGAATGTTCATAGCAATTGTCTCACATGTAGACAGCTTCCTTAGTCGGTTGTTCTTGGCAGCTGTCATGGTAGGGTATCAAGCAAAATGAGCGTTTTGTCCCTGATTCACCTGTTTTTCTTCTTTTTTTCTTTTTCTTCAGATCAGTCACGTGGTGAAATACTTGCCTCCAATAATGTTTGCTATAAACGTCTTTCAGAAAGGTGTAGAGCTGATGTAATAGCAACGCTGACAATCGTCCAACTGAGTAACCCAACATGGAGTCCGACTGTCATAATGCTAACCGTTGACTTCCTAAGGTTTCTGTCGTCACATATTTCACAAAATAAATATACCAAATTATTTATGTTTCACTATAGCTCACATTGCACCTATTACGCATAAATAAATCGTACATTGCTTGCTTGTTGCAAACGTAAAATGGACTATGAAGGAAACAACCACTCTCCTTCTCCCGTGAAATGTGGTGCAAAACAACTTGTTTTGTCAGTATATATTTTTTTGATCACGGTAGAGCGCAGATGCAGCGCTACTCGAGAATACATTGTCATGCCATCAGTTGGCAAAACCAGGAAATGCTATATTAAATGGGATCATCGCAGGTTCCGTAGGTTACCCGGCTCTTTATGTATCGTCATTCAGTGTTTGAACAATTCACCGCTTCCGGTGTTTAGGGGAATCTAGTAAGACACACCGAGCGAGGTGGCGCAGTGGTTAGCACACTGGACTCGCATTCTGGAGGACGACGGTTCAGTCCCGCGTCAGGCCACCCTGATATAGGTTATCCGTGATTTCCCTAAATCGCTCCAGATAAATGCCGAAGTTGTTCCTTCGAAAGGGCATGGCCGACTTCCTTTCCCTTCCTTCCCTAATCCGATGAGACCGATGACCTCGCTGTTTGGTCTCTTCCCCCCAAGCAACCAACCCAACTCTAGTAAGCCACTCATCGCATACGTAAAGAAAGCAGTCGTGATGAGGTCACGCTCCTTATGAATGCAACCCACCTAACATACAGGTAATGTAGGTACGACCTTAACTGATCAAAGCTGCTAGAAAAACTACCGTACTCTTACTTATGATACTCTATGGTCCCTTACGGCAGTTTCACATTTCTTTCTTTTTTTACGGGTAAACTTTACTGCCTTTAACCATGGTTTGAATTGACTTACTTGAGACTAACTAACTGAATATTTAATGAAACTTCCTGGCAGATTAAAACTGTGTGTCGGACCGAGACTCGAACTCGAGACCTTTGCCTTTCGCGGGCAAGTGCTCCACCATCTGAGCTACACAAGCACGACTCACGCCCCCTCCTTACAGCTTTACTTCCGCCAGTACCTCGTCTCTTACTTTGCAAACTTCACAGAAGCTCTCCTGCGAACCTTCCAGAACTAGTACTCCTGAAAGAAAGGATATTGCGAAGACATGGCTTAGCCACAGCCTGGAGGATGTTTCCAGAAGGTTCGCAGGAGAGCTTCTGTAAAGTTTGGAAGGTAGGACACGAGGTACTGGTAGAAGTGAAGCTGTGAGGACGGGGTACGAGTCGTGCTTGGGTAGCTCAGATGGTAGAGCACTTGCCCGCGAAAGGCAAAGGTCCCGAGTCCGAGTCTCGGGCCGGCACACAGTTTTAATCTGCCAGGAAGTCTATTATCAGCGCACAAATGGTTCAAATGGCTCTGAGCACTATGGGACTTAACATCTGAGGTCATCAGTCCCCTAGACTTAGAACTACTTAAACCTAATTAACCTAAGGACATCACACACATTCATGCCCGAGGCAGGATTAGAACCTGCGACCGTAGCGATCAGCGCACGCTCCGCTGGAGAGCGAAAATCTCATTCTGGATATTTAATGTTTCTTTGAGGATATATAACGGATGCTTTGAAAAACATTTTTAATATCGCTACTTTTCATTCACCAGGGACGTCGCTCTGCCATTGAATTCAATGAACAAATACATGTGATGAATTTCGCCCACCTATTCATCATTAAACCTATCCACACTGTCTTGTGTTACTGTTAACTTACAAGTATAACGTCACCGGGGAATGTGAACTCGCAACATAATCGAGCAGTACTGAATGCGAGATTGAAGACGAAAAGCAACGGGGGCATTCCTGTTGACGACTATGAGTACCGAGAGTGAATGGGACAATTTTGTTTCCTAACAAGACGAGCACAGCATTCCATCGGCACTTGCGCAGCTATTTTCTGTGTAGTACACGTACAAATATTTGAGGTATGTAATCGAAATTCAGTTAGTCTGTAACAGGCCACTGGAGACATCAAGTGTTCACATTGTATACCAAAGATAGCTGAAGGCTACTCGTATACAGTAAGTGCTGCTTTGACTATGATAGGAAGTGACTGGCACAGGAAAACTAGTCGTGGTAGATAGCGTGAAACCAGTAAGGAGTTTGATGACCTAAAATATATATCATTTAGTAATCTGTAAAGGTACGTGAAACGTCGAAACACAGATCAACAGTGTAGTCCGCTGCATGTCCACCGAAGTCAGGAGCCAATATTTAGGATGGACATAACTCAGCCGGCCGGGGTAGCCGAGCAGTTCTAGGCGCTTCAGTGTGGAAACGCGCGATCGCTACGGTCGCAGGTTCGAATGCTGCCTCGGGCATGGATGTGTGTGATTTTCTTAGGTTAGTTAGGTTTAAGTAGTTCTAAGTTCTAGTGGACTGATGACCTCAGAAGTTAAATCCCATAGTGCTCTCGCTTCCCACGCCCGGGTTCCCGGGTTCGATTCCCGGCGGGGTCAGGGATTTTCTCCGCCTCGTGATGACTGGGTGTTGTGTGATGTCCTTAGGTTAGTTAGGTTTAAGTAATTCTAAGTTCAAGGGGACTGATGATCATAGATGTTAAGTCCCATAGTGCTCAGAGCCATTTGAACCATTTTTGAACCCGTAGTGCTCAGAGGCACTTTGAGCCATGGACATAACTCATTCAGTACAAAATAGCAGCGCCTTTGCTGTTAAGTCCGATGCAATGTTCCTTTGGACATGCCATACCAAGCCCTCGACTTTCAATAAATATGTGGTCTCGCGGTTCTAGGCGCGCAGTCCGGAACCGTGCGACTGCTACGGTCGCAGGTTCGAATCCTGCCTCGGGCATGGATGTGTGTGATGTCCTTAGGTTAGTTAGGTTTAAGTAGTTCTAAGTTCTAGGGGACTAATGACCACAGCAGTTGAGTCCCATAGCGCTCAGAGCCATTTTCAATAAATATGTCCTTCCTGGACAAAAATACAGGGTGTATATAAAGTCCGAGAACACTTTCAATTATTTATTTTACAGATGTCATACATATTGCATTTTGAAGAGAAACTCTGAAAGTTTTATTTACAAACATTCAATATGTGAACCATGAGTGACCCGGCAGACGTCAATACGGTAATCGAATTCTTTTCATACCTGCCCGAGCGACTGTGGCAGTCGCTTCCCGTATTTTCTCCCTGAGCTCTCCTACATCACGTGGTAGAGGCGGTACATACACCAGATCTTTAATGTGTCCCCACAGAAAAAAATCGCACGGAGTGAGATCTGGTGATCGGGGAGGCCATTTCATGAAACAGCTGAACCGTTCAGTAGCACAGCCTATCCATCGATGCGGGAACTCCCTGTTCAGGTACCCACGAACTTCACGATGAAAATGGGGTAAAGCCCCATCCTGCTGAAAGATGAACGGAGGGTCTGATTGCATTTTAGCCATCAGTCATTGCTGCAACATGTCCAACTAGGAATATTCAGATCTTCAATGGTCTACATTCACTTCACTCACACTGGGACGTCCGCTTCTCTTTGCCGGGCACAAGCAACCCGTCGTAACGAATTTGTTGTGCCAGTGGTAAATGGCGTTCCTTGTTGGTGGCTTCTTACCGTACTTGGTTCTAAATATTCGTTGAACAGATGTAGCACACTTCTTTTTTTTCGAACTCCAACACACACAAAGCTAGCTCCGCACCTGAACTCGCCATGTTTGCGACTAGCGCTGACTATCGGCAAATTACCAAACTACGCTGTGGCGGTATACATGAAAAAAAAAACTTTCAGGGTTTCTTTTCAAAATGACATATGTATGATATCTCTACAATGCTTGGTGCTTGTGCAATAATTGAAAGTGTTCCCGGACTTTATGTACGCCCTGTATATATAACATAGAGTGCAGACAGTGACATATGGACGGAGATATATGGAAGTTTGGGTCTGGCTGTGATTCGTGCACGGATAGCCGAAGCGGTTAAGACGACCACTATCGTGTCCCGGTGCGGCACTAATTTCCATTTTCGTCAGTCATCATGTTGGTACCTGAAAATACATTTCCTGTATAATTCATTCAGTTTAATTTTGTGGTTATGGTTCTCATGATATGTTTCTCGCTTCAAGTATTCTTTATTATCCGTTTGGCTTTCAAATGACTCATTCTGTTTCTGCCGCCGTTTCATTTTCTATTGTCCGAAAATAAATGAAGAAATATGGTCTTAATTTGTCTTCCCGTGGTAACTGTGGAAGTGAACTGTTGCAGATGCCCACGCTCACGTTTTCTTATCAGTCTGTTAAATAAAACGGTGAGTGTGAAAATACGTTGGTATGGGCTACACTATTCACTTTTCCTATTTGATCAGTTCAAATTTATGTTTGAGAAGAACAGCGCAAGGTGAAGTTATCGAACTAAGCATCCAAAGAATTTCTTACGCCAGTCGCCACAGTAGAAACAGAGACATTAAGATCCCATGACCCACCACAACGAGTCGCATATACCAACTGTCCACTTAATGTCGCCTCCTAGTTTGTTTCTAAATAAACAATTTTGTTTTTACTACGTAAGAGAAGGAAGTCTTTAAACTGTATGCTGGTTCTTCTTAAGCACACGTGACCCTGTTTATTTTATTCGTCGGCCGCTGTGGCCGAGCGGTTCTAGGCGCTTCAGTCCAGAACCACGCTGCTGCTACGGTCGCAGGTTCGAATCCTGTCTCGGGCATGGATTTGTGTGATGCCCTTAGATTGGATAGGTTTAAGTAGTTCTAAGTCTAGGGGACTGATGACCTCAGATGTTAAGTCCCATAGTGCTTAGAGCCATTTGAACCATTATTTCATTCACTTTCGCTGTCAGTGCTTCTCGATGCCCAAAGATAAGTGCGATAAAATCCCTCGTATCTCGTAACATTTGAAGAGGGCGAGAGATGCTGATTCTGCTAAGGCAACGTGGCACCTTTCCTGATTTTATGAGTCTTGTGCCTCAAATAGACTCGAATCCAGCAGCTTTATTAAAAAATTAAGTACAAACTCGTAGCAGTATATGCGGGCATTTCCACTTTTAACTCCTATTTTTCATTTCCTGAGTCACATTTCCCCGAAATCCACGATTTTTATATGACCGATCCTTTACCAAACAGAAGAAAGCGGCAACGAATTAGATGTGCTGCGCCTTCTCAGAGTCTTAGTAAGTAGTCAGTCATTCGCCACCATAATTCAGTAAAAAGCCATATCTTTCACCATTTATAGCTAATACATCAGCTCCCCTGCATTCATAAATCTCTTGCAGAATCACTTGGAATCACATATTCTTTACTCCATCTTTACGCACGTTTTACACAAACCGTTAGTCGATGAGTCTTTCAAAGCCAAATTTTCGTACATTCGATGTCCAAAAGAAATTAAAAGCATTATTCCCTACGACTTCCACCTTCCTTCAACTGGCGATTACTCTGATCTCCGACAGTTGTTAATCTCTCTGGTCATAGCACTACTACAACACAAAATATGCATGTACAGAACCATCATAAATACAAATTCGTGTATTTGAGGTAAAATAGGTAATGTACATTGAAGAAAAACGAAGGAAAATTTATAAATAAAGACGCGAGGAAAGTTTCCGCCATACTCCGATTGCAGGGGGTGGTTTATGATCCTTCATTAGGTGAGTGCCTGCGTTGTATAGCGGTACGAGAACAATTGTGGAAGGTCTTTTTTCACAAGACAATTTTGGTGCCGCTGATTACCACACGTTTTCACCGGCCCGTGCTGTGCTATGTCCTCTGTGCTGTGGCCGCTCTGGTTAACAGGAGGTCGTCTGGCGATAGGCGTGGCTGCTAAAGGAATGCAGGGCTGCCAACAGCACGCGCTCGGCCGGTTCACGATGTGCCACCTGGCTGCCACACGCACGTAGTTTGTAGAGAGGACATGACGATGGAGGCGCAGCATGCGAGCAGAAGTCGCAGCACTAACAAGTCTCTAACGAGAAGCCTGTTTGCTGCGACAGGAGGCAGCTTCTGCTACGTCGGATTACGTAATCCGCAGTTTGGTATCCCTCGAATATCTGACAGCAAAAGCAAACTGACAGCTACCTCGGGAGGCTAATACCTCACAACACATCTCACAAGTCACATCCGGACATGCGTGATTAGTTGATGGAATCGTGGAAGCTATCGGCTACAAAACCTTTAGTGTCACTGTAAATATGAAGTGGTTCTTACTTTGAATATTCACTGAAGCGCCAAAGAAGCTAGTATAGGCATGCTTACTCAGATACAGAGATATGTAAACAGGCAGAATACGGCTCTGCTGTCGGCAACGCCTACACAAGACAACAAGTGTCTGGCGCAGTTGTTAGATCGGTTACTGCTGCTACAATAGCAGGTTATCAAGACTTAAGTGCTTTAGAACGTGGTGTTACAGTCGGCGCTTGAGCTATGGGACACAGCAACTCAGAGGTTCGAGCCCTCCCCCGAGCATGGGTGTGTGCGTTTGTCCTTAGGACAATTTAGGATCAGTTGTGTGTAAGCTTAGGGACTGATGACCTTAGCAATTAAGTCCCATAAGATTTCACACACACAACTCCGAGGTACCGATGAAGAGGGGATTTTCCCGGACGATCAGGAATCCGGTAAAACACCAAATCTCCGACGTCGCTGCGGCCGGAAAAAGATCAAATGGTTAAAACGGCTCTAAACACTATGGGACTTAACATCTGGGGTCATCATTCCCCCAGACTTAGAACTACTTAAACCTAACTAAGCTAAGGACACCACACACGTCCATGCCCGAGGCAGGATTCGAACCTGCGACCGTAGCAGCAGCGCGGTTCCGGACTGGCACAAAAAGATCCTGCAAGAACGGGACCAACGACAACTGAAGAGAAATCGTTCAACGTGACGCAAATTGCTGCATATTTCAATGCTGGGCCGTCTACAAGTGTCGGCGTGCGAACCATCGATTCGGGCTTTCGGAGCCGAAGGCCCACTCCTGCACCCTTGATGACTGCACGACACAAACCTTTTACATCTGCCCTGGGCCCGTCAACACAGATATTACACTGTTGATGACTGGTAACATGTTGACTGGTCGGACGAGTCTCGTTTCAAATTGTATCGAGCGGATGGACGTGTACGGATATGGAGACGACCTTATGAATCCATGGATCCTGCATGTCAGCAGGGGACTGTTCAAGCTGGTGGAGGCTCTGTAATGGTGTGGTGCGTGCGCAGTTGGAGTGACATGGGACCCCTGATACGTCTAGATACGACTCTGGCAGATGACACGTACGTAAGCATGCTGTCTGATCACCTGCATCCTTTCATGTGCATTGTGCATTGCTACGGACGTGGACAATTCCAACAGAACAATGTGACACACCCTAGGTCCAGAATTGCTACAGAGTGACCCCAGGAACACTCTTTTGAGTTTAAACACTTCCTCTGGCCGCTAAACTCCCCAGACATGAACGTTATTGAGCATAGCTGGGATGCCTTGCGACGTACTGTTCAGAAGAGATCTCCACCCCTTCGTACTGTTACGGATGTATAGACAGCCCTGCAGGGGATTCATCGTGTCGGTTCCCTCCAGCACTACTTGACACTTTAATTGAGTCCATGCCACGTCGTGTTGCGGCATTCCTGCGTGCTTGCGGGGGTCCTTTACGATATTAGGCAGATGTACCGTTTTTCTTCTCTTCAATGTGTATGTTATGGTCCAAACCCGTTTCTAGTTAGAATACTTTCTTACTAGTTAAAACTAGTTTTTACTGAGCCTAGTTAAAACTACACTACTGGCCATTAAAATGCTACAGACGCGAAATTTAAACGACAGGAAGAAGATGCTCTGATATTCAAATAATTAGCTTTTCAGAGCATTCACACAAGGTTGGCGCCAGTGGCGACACCTATAACGTGCTGACATGAGGAAAGTTTCCAACCGATTTCTCATGATCTGACTGGCGTTGCCTGGTGAAACGTTGTTGTGATGCCTCGAGTAAGAGGGAGAAATGCTTACCATCACGCTTCCGACTTTGATAAAGGTCGCATTGTAGCCTATCGCGATTGCGCTTTATCGTATCGCGACATTGCTGCTCGCGTGGTCGAGATCAGCAGAATATGGGATCGGTGGGTTCAAAGGGTAATACGAAACGCCGTGCTGGATCCCAGTGGCCTCGTATCACTAGCAGTCGAGAACACAGGCATCTTATCCGCATGGTCTGTAACGGATCGTGCAGCCACTTCTCGATAACTGAGTCATCAGATGGAGATTTTTGCAAGACAGCAACCATCTGCACGAACAGTTCGACGACGTTTGCAGCAGCATGGACTATCACCTCGGAGACCATGGTTGCGGTTACCCTTGACGCTGCATCACAGACAGAAGCGCCTGCGGTGGTGTAGTCAACGACGATCCCGGGCAAAACGTCATTTTTTCGGATGAATCCAGGTTTTGTTTACAGCATCATGATGGTCGCATCCGTGTTTGGCGATATCGTGGTGAACGCACATTGGAAGCGTGTATTCGTCATCTCCATACTGACGTATCACCCGGCGTGATGGTATGGGGTGCCATTGGTTACACGTCTCAGTCACCTCTTGTTCGCACTGACGGCACTTTGAACAGTGGTCGTTACATTTCAGACGTGTTACGACCCGTGGCTCTGTCCTTCATTCAATCCCTGCGAAACCCTACATTTCAGCAGGATACTGCACGGCCGCATGTTGCAGGTCCTGTACGGGCCTTTCTGGATACAGAAAATGTTCGACTGCCCTGGCCAGCACATTCTCCAGATCTCTCACCAACTGAAGACGTCTGGTCAATGGTAGCCGAGCAACTGGCTCGTCACAATACGCCAGTCACTACTCTTGATGAACTGTGGTATCGTGTTGAAGCTACATGGGCAGGTGAACCTGTACACGCCATCCAAGCTCTGTTTGACTCAATGTCCAGTTGTATCAAGGCCGTTATTACGGCCAGAGGTGCTTGTTCTGGGAACTGATTTCTCATGATCTGTGCACTCAAATTGCGTGAAAATGTAATCACATGTCAGTTCTAGTATAATATATTTGTCCAATGAATACCGGCTTATCATCTGCATTTGTTCTTGGTGTAGCAATTTTAATGGCCAGTTGTGTAGTTTTAACTGACTTTCGCTTTTGATCAGCAGTAAATTCTAGTTGTAACTAAGGCTATCAGTATCAAAAAGTTTCAACTAGAAAAAGAATGAAGATGGCTTCAGATTCGTTACACGCCGCTGTAGAAATCAGTGAAAATATGATTATACCGATTCCTGTTATCGATAGCGCAAAAGTAGATCTCCCCAATATTATTGGAGTTGTTATACAGAAAGATGAACAGGGCTTGCACAAGATTGGGACGAAATATGGAATACTCGACAAATTGTATTGCAGGTATGTATTTCTGAATTGATTTCAATAATTAAGGACAAATTTCAGACATATTCATTACTTTATTGATTTAATGCTCTGAAAATGTTGCTAACTATTCAAGTAATTAATGAATATTTTAAGTTTTAATACTTACATTCTAATATATACAGGGTGTTTAAAAAATAACAGGTATATTTGAAACGGCAATACAAACTAAATGAGCAGCGATAGAAAGACACCGTTTGTTGCAATATGCTTGGGTCAACAGTACATTTTCAGGCAGACAAACTTTCGAAATTACAGTATTTACAATTGTCAACAACAGATGGCGCTGCGGTCTGGGAAACTCTATAGTACGATATTTTCCACGTATCCACCATGCGTAGCATTAATATGGCGTAGTCTCTGAATGAAATTACCCGAAACCTTTGACAACGTGTCTGGCGGAATGGCTTCACATGTAGATGAGATGTACTGCTTCAGCTGTTCAATTGTTTCTGGATTCTGGCGGTACACCTGGTCTTTCAAGTGTCCCCACAGAAAGAAGTCACAGGGGTTCATGTCTGGCGAATAGGGAGGCCAATCCACGCCGCCTCCTGTATGTTTCGGATAGCCCAAAGCAATCACACGATTATCGAAATATTCACTCAGGAAATTAAAGACGTCGGCCGTGCGATGTGGCCGGGCACCATCTTGCATAAACCACGAGGTGTTCGCAGTGTCGTCTAAGGCAGTTTGTACCGCCACAAATGCACGAAGAATGTCCAGATAGCGTGATGCAGTAATCGTTTCGCATCTGAAAAATGGGCCAATGATTCCTTTGGAAGAAACGGCGGCCCAGACCAGTACTTTTTGAGGATGCAGGGACGATGGGACTGCAACATGGGGCTTTTCGGTTCCCCATATGCGCCAGTTCTGTTTATTGACGAAGCCGTCCAGGTAAAAATAAGCTTTGTCAGTAAACCAAATGCTGCCCACATGCATATCGCCGTCATCAATCCTGTGCACTATATCGTTAGCGAATGTCTCTCGTGCAGCAATGGTAGCGGCGCTGAGGGTTTGCTGCGTTTGAATTTTGTATGGATAAAGGTGTAAACTCTGGCGCATGAGACGGTACGTGGACGTTGGCGTCATTTGGACCGCAGCTGCAACACGGCGAACGGAAACCTGAGGCCGCTGTTGGATCACCTGCTGCACTAGGTGTGCGTTGCCCTCTGTGGTTGCCGTACGCCGTCGCCCTACCTTTCCAGCACGTTCATCCGTCACGTTCCCAGTCCGTTGAAATTTTTCAAACAGATCCTTTATTGTATCGCTTTTAGGTCCTTTGGTTACATTAAACCTCCGTTGAAAACTTCGTCTTGTTGCAACACCAGAAAAATCCTCTGTTCTAAGGAATAAACCATGTTGTCCACAGCACACTTGCACGTTGTGAACAGCACACGCTTACAGCAGAAAGACGACGTACAGAATGGCGCACCCACAGACTGCGTTGTCTGCTATATCTTTCACATCACTTGCAGCGCCATCTGTAGTTGAAAATTGTAACTACTGTAATTTCGAAAGTTTGTCCGCCTGAAAATGTACTGTTGTCCCAAGCATATTGCAACAAACGGTGTATTTCTATCGCTGCTCGTTTAGTTTTTATTGCCATTTCAAATATACCGGTCATTTTTGAAACATCCTTTATTATAATATGTATTAAGTACCTAATCGCCTTTCAAACAAGCTAATTAAAAGTTCTCTTCCAGATCCGAATTAGAATTGTCCAAAGAGAAATTCTTGCTGCTAGAAGACATGCCAGAGACAAAGGTATCATTAAGAACTGCTGCCAAAATGGCAGCCTTAGGATCGGGAGAAAGATTTGTTCGCTGTGTGTGTAAGAACGCATGTATTTCAAAAAGGTGCTTTTGTAGGAAAAAAGAAAACCTTTGTAGCTCAAAATGTTACGACAGTTTGCCTTGAAATAACAAATAACCAAAATTTAATTGTTAATATTTTTGGTACGTTTCTCTTTCATTAAGAGTGTAGCAACTTTTGTCAAATGTACGAGTAATTAATATACGTTTTCTGTACGATTATTTTGTTTCCATTTTCATAACTAATACCGTTAATATCGCTCTGTAATGTTCCTTAAAATGTTTCTTCAGTGTATGGTTATTTTTGTATTGCTGCAGGTAATATTGATGACTTATTAGATGTATGATCAATATTCTCAATAAATATTGCATTACACAATACAAAAATGCTCGTTTTTATTTCAATCAACACGTGGTTGCTCTTAATTTTAATATTTGCCCCTAAATAAATTTAGTGAAAACTAGCTCTGCCTTTTTTAGTTAGAACGCCTTCTTACTAGTTGAAACTAGTTGATACTGATAGCCTTCGTTAGAACCAGAATTTACTGCTCGTCAAAAGCGAAAGTCAGTTAAAACTAGTTTTAACTAGGCAAAACGCGTTTTGACGAAGTGGATCAGTATAAACTAGTTTTAAATAGTAAAAACGCCTTCTAACTAAAAACGGGTTTTGACTGTAACATATACATTGAAGAGAAAAAAACGGTACATGTGCCTAATATCGTAGAGGACCTCCGCAAGCACGCAGAAGTGCCCCAACACAACGTGCCATGGACTCCACTAAAGTGTGAAGTAGTGCTGGAGGGGACAGAAGAGGTTAACGTGTAGTTTAGCAACTTTCTGATCTCTTGACCAGACTTCTTATTATTTGCAAAATCGTCGTACGTTTTTCGACATTCCGTCATAAAAAAAAATAAAAAAAATCTTCATCGTTATTCCTTCTCTACTCTTACACATTACATAAATACACAGAAACATACTTAAATAGAATTACACATACACCATAATCTAATTTAAAAAGTAATATTTGCAGCTCAAAGACACAGTAGTGGAAAGATTATGTTGGTAACACTACAAAACACGAAGAGTAACACATACTTGAAGTACAAAAACAAACAGAATAGACTGCCGTGCATAAAAGCGTGTTGTGGGAAATGCTTAGTGCTGCAGAAAATGAGAAATCAGCCGAAAAATCACCATAAGTACAAGCCAACCTATTCTTAACGAACTGTTTTTCGATCTAAAAAGCAAATCAAAATGTAATAAACTTAATTTCGTACCACCGATGATGCTTTACGCGTCCGGTGAAAGAAAGGCCCACTCGTCTACCCTTAATGAGTCTACGGCACAAAGCTTTACACCTCGCCTGGGCCCGTCAACACCGACATTGCACTATTGATGATTGGAAACATGTTGGCTAGTCGGACGAGTCTCGTTTCAAATTGTATTGAGCGAATGGACGTGCACGGGTATGGAGACAACCTCATGAATCTATGGTTCCTGCATGTCAGCAAGGACTGTTCAAGCCGGTGGAGACACTGTAAGACTGTGGAGTGTGTGCATTTGGAGTGCTCTGCGGCCTCTGATACGTCTAGATACGACTCTGTCAGATGACACTTAACGAAAGCACCTTGTCTGATAACCTGCAACCTTTCATATCCATTGTGCATTCTGACGACCTTGGGCAATTTCAGCAGGACAAACACGTCCAGAATTGCTACAGAGTGGCCCAGGAACACTTCCTCTGGCCACTAAACCCCCCAGCCATGAACGTTGTCGAGCACATCTTGAAACGTGTTTTTCAGAAGAGATCTCCAGCCCGTCGTACTCTTACACATTTATACACAGCCCTGCAGGATTCATGGTGTCAGTTCCCTCAAGCACTGTTTCAGACATTTTTCGAGTCCACGTCACGTCGTGTTGCGGCACTTCTGCCTGCTCGCTGGTGCCCTACACTATATTAGTCATGTGTAGCGTTTTGTTTGGCTCTTCAGTGTACATTCCAGGTGCGCGCTCCATAGCGCGACTGCAGAAGCGGTAGTGTGGAGAGTGCGTGGAAGCGGGGCTAATGCTCGTGCCAGCCTCTGCTGGTACCTGCTGAGACCTCAAGTAGCGGACCCTCTCCGCCGCCTCTGTTCCGGCTGGCCGCTCAGCACCGGGGAAACGCGATACACACCACAGTAGAGCAGAGCACGGCGCAGAGGTCTCCGGTTTCTCGACCGCGCCTGCCTGCTCACGCCGCCGGTTTGGAAACGGGAGCGGATCGCTCGCTACCCCGGCCGGCTCGGGTTCGACTCCCGCGCATCGCTTGTTAAGGTCTACTCGCCTGCCGAGTCCCGAAGCTAAAAGGCACGTGCCACGGGAAGGACACAGAGCCACAGAAAAATGACGAAAATTTCGTTTAAAGAAAGGTATTTTACGTACTAAAATACAGGGTGTTCAGAATTAGAGTTCCAGTTTCGAAGCGCTGTATAGAGAGAATTACTGCTGAAAATTAGGTCAAATTTGAACACCGTGTTATTGACGAAGGGGGAAATGTCATTCAACAAAAATATTTAACGAATTTTTTAGCAATAGAAGGCGCTGTAAGCGTTTCCACGTAAATGGGGTCGGCTACAAATAGCAAATAAATAGCAATATGACGGCTACAGTTTGAGCTACAAATTACGCCATCCATTCTATTAAAGTGCATGATTGCACAGATTCCACAGTTAACAGTTGTGGCAATGCCAGTAACTCCGTCTACCACTGCAAGGTCACAACACATCTGATGTGAAAAATCAGTCTTTAATTGTCCTGGTACCAATAACCGTATAAAATTCAAAATGACGCCGATTTCTAATTTTCGTGAGCCTGGCGCAAGGCATGTTCGGTATGATGTCCACTGTTTTCTGCCACAAGTTTAAGTCGAGAAACAGCTTGTCCCACATCGGAGTGTCCTGGGTGTCACTGTCAGAATGCGTTGCGCAATGTTGTGCCTTTAATTCCGCTACGTTCGTAATTGGAGCACTCGACACGAAGTCTTTCAGATAACCTCTGAAACAGAAGTGAGGCCGATTAAGATTAGGTGATCCGGACTGCTATACTGTAGGGATATGACGGCTGATAATTCTTGCATTCCAGAAATGCAGGTTATAGCATCTTCGATATGCCTGCCAAAACTGGCGAAGATGCGCCGCAGACAAATAAGGAAGTTCTGCATGACCCGCCGAAGTGTCGGAACATCAATGCTGTCGATGACCTCCTGAATGCCTCTTTTCAGCTGAGCAATGGTTTTCGGGTTACTGCTGTACACCTTGTCTTTAATATAGCTCCAGAAAAAGGAGTAGTGTGTGTTTATTTCCGGAGAATATGGCGGCCAATCGAAGCCCATGCCAGTGGCCTCAGGGTGTCCCAGAGCCAGAATGCGGTTCCCAATGTGCTATTCCAGGACATCGAACACTCTCCTGCTTCGATGGGGTCGATGTCCGTCTTGAATGAGCCACATCTTGTCGATACCAGGGTCGCTTTGGATAATGGGGATGAAATCATCTTCCAAAAGCCTCATGTACCGTTCGGTAGTCGGCGTGCCATCATGGAACATGGCACCGATTATTCCGTGACTGCACATTCTACACCACACAGCCAGCTGTTGAGAGACTTCTCGATAGTGAAATGCGGATCATCAGTCCGCCAAATATGCCAATTTTGCTTATTAACGAACCCATCTAAATGAAAGTGGGCTTCGTCGCTAAACCAAACCATAGTCACATCGAAGTTACGTGGCCGCTGTGGTCGAACTGTTCTACGGGCTTCAGTCCGGAACCACGCGGCTGCTTCGGTCGCAGCTTCGAATCCTGCCTCGGGCATGGCTCCTTAGGTTAGTTAGGATTAAGTAGTTCTAAGCCTAGGGAACTGATGACCTCAGATGTTAAGTACCATAGCGCTCAGAGCCATTTGAACCATTTTCGAAGTCCTGTTCGTCAACTCTGAGGACAATAGTGTAGGCGAAACTCAACCGCTGTTTCATAGCCTTGGCGCTTAACAGATGATGGGTTTGAGTTTGTACGGGAAGAGATGCAGGTCTTCAACAACAGTTTGTCGCGGTATTTTCCGGTTGACTCCCACCTGTTGTGCAGCTGGTCTGTTCGATTTCCTGGGGCTGGTTTGAAACACAATGCTTATCTTCTCGACATTTTCAGATGATTTCACCCTTTTTGGACGACCGACATTACCAACACTGTACCCGTTCTCTCAAACTTCCGAATCAATTTCTTGTTTGTTAGCAAACTTGGAACGGTTGTCTTCAGCTTGAACTCGGTCTTAAACTTCCTGTGAGCCACTGTCGCACGGTAGGCCGTCACAAGCGCTAATCGCACAAAAGCCCGACAACAACAAGGTGCGTACTCATAGGCATACTAATTCCCATCATACCCCGGGGCCAACTGTGCATTTTGAATGTCCCAACGCAAACCGTTAAAAAGTTACGACCATTTTAATTCATATAGTTCAATAATTGTCACCCTACATATCCAGCCGTAGTCTGTTAAAATATAGCATACTCTCTTTTCGGCTGGATGTTAAACAGTCGTATTTTGCATATAACACTTTAATGCAGATATGCGTATTTAAAATTTTTCCCTTTATGTACGAGTACTACAAACATTATACACCCCTGGAAATGGAAAAAAAGAACACATTGACACCGGTGTGTCAGACCCACCATACTTGCTCCGGACACTGCGAGGGGGCTGTACAAGCAATGATCACACGCACGGCACAGCGGACACACCAGGAACCGCGGTGTTGGCCGTCGAATGGCGCTAGCTGCGCAGCATTTGTGCACCGCCGCCGTCAGTGTCAGCCAGTTTGCCGTGGCATACGGAGCTCCATCGCAGTCTTTAACACTGGTAGCATGCCGCGAAAGCGTGGACGTGAACCGTATGTGCAGTTGACGGACTTTGAGCGAGGGCGTATAGTGGGCATGCGGGAGGCCGGGTGGACGTACCGCCGAATTGCTCAACACGTGGGGCGTGAGGTCTCCACAGTACATCGATGTTGTCGCCAGTGGTCGGCGGAAGGTGCACGTGCTCGTCGACCTGGGACCGGACCGCAGCGACGCACGGATGCACGCCAAGACCGTAGGATCCTACGCAGTGCCGTATGGGACCGCACCGCCACTTCCCAGCAAATTAGGGACACTGTTGCTCCTGGGGTATCGGCGAGGACCATTCGCAACCGTCTCCATGAAGCTGGGCTACGGTCCCGCACACCGTTAGGCCGTCTTCCACTCACGCCCCAACATCGTGCAGCCCGCCTCCAGTGGTGTCGCGACAGGCGTGAATGGAGGGACGAATGGAGACGTGTCGTCTTCAGCGATGAGAGTCGCTTCTGCCTTGGTGCTAATGATGGTCGTATGCGTGTTTGGCGCCGTGCAGGTGAGCGCCACAATCAGGACTGCATACGACCGAGGCACACAGGGCCAACACCCGGCATCATGGTGTGGGGAGCGATCTCCTACACTGGCCGTACACCTCTGGTGATCGTCGAGGGGACACTGAATAGTGCACGGTACATCCAAAGCGTCATCGAACCCATCGTTCTACCATTCCTAGACCGGCAAGGGAACTTGCTGTTCCAACAGGACAATGCACGTCCGCATGTATCCCGTGCCACCCAACGTGCTCTAGAAGGTGTAAGTCAACTACCCTGGCCAGCAAGATCTCCGGATGTGTCCCCCATTGAGCATGTTTGGGACTGGATGAAGCGTCGTCTCACGCGGTCTGCACGTCCAGCACGAACGCTGGTCCAACTGAGGCGCCAGGTGGAAATGGCATGGCAAGCCGTTCCACAGGACTACATCCAGCATCTCTACTATCGTCTCCATGGGAGAATAGCAGCCTACATTGCTGCGAAAGGTGGATATACACTGTACTAGTGCCGACATTGTGCATGCTCTGTTGCCTGTGTCTATGTGCCTGTGGTTCTGTCAGTGTGATCATGTGATGTATCTGACCCCAGGAATGTGTCAATAAAGTTTCCCCTTCCTGGGACAATGAATTCACGGTGTTCTTATTTCAATTTCCAGGAGTGTATTTCGATTTTCTTGTAAACCTTAAAAGATATTTGTATGTGTAAAGAACGTGTGTTGATCTGTTTAAATAATAATGTAAATAACTGTAATTTATGTTGGTTCAGTGGTTGCTAGGGAAATGTTTGGGACATTTATCAAAGAGTACAAATGTACTTTGTAGCGGCGTATCTGGAAGCGAGTGACGAGATAGCGCGCGCGCGACCGCGTGACTACGGACTCTGACATGATCGTACGTGCAAGTCACGTGCGGAGTCAATGCGAGGAAAAGTTTTAATTAGCGCCACGATAGCAACTGACGGACGTGGGCAGATGAAAAGGCAGCTCTGTATACATGAAGAACCTGCTCCGCCAGAGATCATTGCTAAGTAAACCTGTGCTCGCAAATCTTGTCTGGAGCTGCTGCATCACTGTCGACGACGGCTATGGCTTTATCTCTTCAACAACGAGCGGCTGTAAGACTGTTCCTTTTAGTTCACGGTTTTTAGAACTGCAACGGGATTACCCAATGATACTGGTGAACTCATAGTGATAATAACAATCCAGAATGAGATTTTCACTGTGCAGCGGAATGTGCGCTGATATTAAACTTCCTGGCAGATTAAAACTGTGTGCCGGACCGAGACTCAAACTCGGGACCTTTGCCTTTAGCGGGCAAGTGTTCTACCAACTGAGCTACCCAAGCACGACTCACGCCCCGTCCTCACAGCTTTACTTCTACTGGTACCTCGCCTCCTGCCTTCTAAACTTTACAGAAGCTCTCCTGCGAATCTTGCAGAACTAGTTTCATATCAGCGCACACTCCGCTGCAGAGTAAAATCTCATTCTGGAAACATCGTCCAGGCTGTGGCTAAGCCATGTCTCCGCAGTATACTTTCTTTCAGGAGTGCTAGTTCTGCAAGGTTCGCAGGAGAACTTCTGTAAAGTTTGGAAGGTAGGGGGCGAGGTACTGGCAGAAGTACAGCTATGAGGACGGGGCGTGAGTCGTGCATGGCTATCTGAGTCGGGAGAGCACTTGCCAGCGAAAGGCAAAGGTCCCGAGTCCGAGTCTCGGTCCGGTACACAGTTTTAATCTGCCACTAAGTTTCAATAATAATAATTACTGCAAAAACTTATAAGCTTTTAACTAATAAGTATCCCATGTCACTATTATCAAGGAGGCCCCAAGTCCATTCCTGTTATTGAAACAATCCGAATGTAGTTTATTTGAAAAGAAAGAAATGTATCAAAATTAATATCAGTGCCAGTTTATTTCTATATTTTTTTAATAATTTTGAAAACTGAAGTAGACATACAGTATTTTTAATGCGCGTCATTCATGCAGAGCCAAACTTAAGTTAGTTATCTGAAAGTAAGTTAATTCCTTGCTCTTCACACTAAATATCTTATTTAAAAGAAAACAGTTATCCACACTTGCTAAATTTTCGTAAACTTGTGATGGGGTTTTGTGTTTTGGCTTGGTTCGTATTTCGGCGTGCAATTGTGTTGATATTCAGTCGTCGTTCTTTTATATAAATAATTCTGAAGTCAACTTAAGTTTTCTTTCATGTTTCATTGGCAGTTCCCAATTTAACAAAAGTGAGTAAACACCACTGTGAGATTGTTGTTGTTGTTGTTGTTGTTGTCTTCAGTCCTGAGACTGGTTTGATGCGGCTCTCCATGCTACTCTGTCCTGTGGAAGCTTCTTCATCTGCCAGTACCTACTGCAACCTACATCCTTCTGAATTTGCTTAGTGTATTCATCTCTTGGTCTCCCTCTACGATTTTTACCCTCCACGCTGCCCTCCAATGCTAAATTTGTGATCCCTTGATGCCTCAGGACATGTCCTACCAACCAATCCCTTCTTCTAGTCAAGTTGTGCCACAAACTTCTCTTCTCCCCAATCCTATTCAATACCTCCTCATTAGTTACGTGATTTATCCACCTTATCTTCAGCATTCTTCTGTAGCAACTGTGAGATTACGCAACTATTTAGCATAACTTATTTTTTTTATTTTCACGCCTAGTTCTGTCGGACCAAATTGAGGAGCAAATCTCCAAGGTCTTGGAACGTGTCAGTACATGATATTACAACATAAAAGAAACAACAGATAAAACAAAATGTTTATGAACCCAGAAAGTCAAGCCATAAGTTTAAGTATACGCAATCAACAATATAACATAAGAATCAGCTTAATTTTTCAAGGAAGTCCTCAATAGAATAGGAGTGATCCATGAGGAAACTCTTCAGGTTCGATGTGAAAGCACGTGGATTACTGCTAAGATTTTTGAATTCTTGGGTAGTTTATTGAAAATGGATGCAGCGATATACTGCACACCTTTCTCCACAAGAGTTAAGGAAGTGCGATCCAAATGCAGATTGGATTTCTGCCGAGTATTAACTGAGTGACAGCTGCTAATTCTTGCGAATACGTTGATGTTGTTAACAAGAAACGATAGTAAAGAATATAAAGATTGAGACGGCAATTTCAAAACTCCCAGACTAGTGAACAGGTATCGACAGGAGGTTTTCGACCTTACACCACTTATTGCCCGAACTGCCCGTTTCTGAGCCAAAAATATACATTCAGAATGCGAAGAGTTACCCCACAATGTAATACCATACGACATAACCGAATGAAAATAATCAAAATAGACTAATTTTCGTTAATTCGAAGAGTTATTCCACAATAAAATACTATACGACATAAGCGAATGAAAATAAGCAAAGTAGACCAATTTTCGTGTTCAACGATCACTTACTTCAGATACCGTTCGAATAGTAAAAATGGCAGCATTAAGTCCTTGAACAAGATTCTGAAAGTGGACTTTCCTCGACAGTTTACTATCTATCAGAACACCTAGAAATTTGAACTGTTACTTTATCTTTTACATGCCATTAACTTATGTCATGAACTGCAATATTTTAAACAGAGCCAATGTTGCACACAACACCCTTTACTGCCAAGCTAGTGTCATCAGCAAAGAGAAACATTTTAGAATTACCCATAATACTAGAGGGCATATAACTTATATAAATAAGGAACAGTAGTGGCCCCAACACTGATCCCTGGGGTACCCCCCCCCCCCCCCCCACACACAATTTGACCATACTCCACTCAGACCTCACACCACAGCTATTCTCAACACTGTGAAAAACGACCTCCTGCTGTCTGTTGCTAAAGTTAGAGGTGAACCAATTGAGAGCTACTCCCCATATTCTGTAATAATCCAAAATCTGCAGCAATATCGAGCGCCTTAGTTAGATCAAAAAATATGCCTAGTGTTCAAAACCTTTTGTTTAACCCATCCAGTATCTCACAGTTAAAAGAGAATATAGCATTTTCAATTGTTAAACTACTTCTAAAGCCGAACTGTACATTTGATGGAAAGTTATGTGATATAAAATGATAGATTATTATTCTTACATACACAACCTTTGCAATAACTTTAGCAAACACTGATGGCATAGAAACAGGTCTAAAACTGCCTACATTATCCCTTCCTCCCTTTTCATGAAGATACTTGACTACTCAGTACTTTAATCGTTCAGGAAACTGACCATTCTTAAAGGAAAAAATACAAATATGGCTAAATACAGGGCTAACATGTGCAGCACAGTACTTTAATATTCTGCTAGACACTGCATCATATCCATGAAAGCCCTTAGTCTTCAGTGATTTAATTATTGACTCAATCTCCCCCTTGTCTGTATCACAGAGGAGTATTTCAGACATCAATCTCGGAAAGGCATTTGACAAGAGTTATATGATTCCCTGAGAACCTAATTTTTATTTAATTCACCAGCAATGCTCAGAAAATGGTTGGTAAATACTGTACCTATATCTCATTCATCAGTAACATAAATAGTTTTACTACGACCTTGTGCTGCTGACCAGACACTTCCTTCACAACTGATCACATGGTTTTAATTTTATTCTGCGAATTAGCTATTGTATTTGCGTACCACATACCCTTTGCCTTCCTAATAACAATTTTAAGCACCTTACAATACTGTTTGTAATGGTCTTCTGTAGCCTGATTGTGACTACTTTTGACATACTGACAAGTGCGAGAATTATCGCACAATCAGCTTAACAGCTCATGCATCGAAGCTGCTTACAAGAATAATATACAGAAGAATGGAAAAGAAAATTGAGAATGCGCTAGGTGACGATCAGTTTGGCTTTAGGAAAAGTAAAGGCACGAGAGAGGCAATTCTGACGTTACGGCTAATAATGGAAGCAAGGCTAAAGAAAAATCAAGACACGTTCATAGGATTTGTAAATCTTGAAAAAGCGTTCGACAATATAAAGTGGTGCAAGCTGTTCGAGATTCTGATAAAAGTAGGGGTAAGCTACAGGGAGAGAAGGGTCATATACAATATGTACAACAACCAAGAGGGAATAATAAGAGTGGACGATCAAGAACGAAGTGCTCGTATTAAGAAGGGTGTAAGACAAGGCTGTAGCCTTTCGCCCCTACTCTTCAATCTGTACATCGAGGAAGCAATGATGGAAATAAAAGAAAGGTTAAGGAGTGGAATTAAAATACAAGGTGAAAGGATATCAATGATACGATTCGCTGATGACATTGCTATCCTGAGTGAAAGTGAAGAAGAATTAAATGATCTGCTGAACGGAATGAACAGTCTAATGAGTACACAGTATGGTTTGAGAGTAAATCGGAGAAAGACGAAGGTAATGAGAAGTAGTAGGAATGAGAACAGCGAGAAACTTAACATGAGGATTGATGGTCACGAAGTCAATGAAGTTAAGGAATTCTGCTACCTAGGCGGTAAAATAACCAATGACGGACGGAGCAAGGAGGACATCAAAAGCAGACTCGCTATGGCAAAAAAGGCATTTCTGGCCAAAAGAAGTCTACTAATATCAAATACCGGCCTTAATTTGAGGAAGAAATTTCTGAGGATGTACGTCTGGAGTACAGCATTGTATGGTAGTGAAACATGGACTGTGGGAATACCGGAACAGAAGAGAATCGTAGCATTTGAGATGTGGTGCTATAGACGAATGTTGAAAATTAGGTGGACTGATAAGGTAAGGAATGAGGAGGTTCTACGCAGAATCGGAGAGGAAAGGAATATGTGGAAAACACTGATAAGGAGAAGGGACAGGATGATAGGACATCTACTAAGACATGAGGGAATGACTTCCATGGTACTAGAGGGAGCTGTAGAGGGCAAAAACTGTAGAGGAAGACAGAGATTGGAATACGTCAAGCAAATAATTGAGGACGTAGGTTGCAAGCGCTACTCTGAGGTGAAGAGGTTAGCACAGGAAAGGAATTCGTGGCGGGCCGCATCAAACCAGTCAGTAGACTGATGACAAAAAAAAAAAAAAAAAAAAACTGATATAATTCCCTCTTTGTTCTACATAATACCCTTATCCCACTGATCAGCCCCCCAGGCTGCCTTTAATTGCTAGCAGCCCGTTTAGAACATTCTAAAGGAAAGCATCTCTCACCACAGTGGGCACCACCCAGCTAGTCAGTGTGGTATTTATTGCAAATTTATTTCATTGTGTTTAATAGTGAGCATACAAACAACTCAAATTCTTTGTCATTATTATTTCGTGACGTTTTTTCTTACAGCAAGCATAGGTGTAGCCTTCTGTTTCTCTGCGTATCCAGATTACTCCTTTAGCGTTGCTGTTCCCAGTTTTAAATATTTAGTAAACGGACAGTGCCCACCTGGGCTGGCAACCATTTTCTTCATTTAGTTCAAGAGTATTAGTTAAGTTTATTGTTTTGTATTCCGAGTCCCTTGGTAGCCCTTTTGGTTGGATCAATAGGTGAGCGACTACAAAATTTTTGATAACAACTAAATTTAACTGAAAGTAGAGTAGGCGGAATAACTTGTTCTTAGAGATAACTTGTGAACCTCTTCCTCAATAATCGGTGTTACATTTTCCTTCAGAAACGAGAGCCTTACCAAATTTTAATTTCTGTTAGACAAACGCGATCATTGTCAATCATATTATCGCAAAAGCCGGTTCTGTATTTGCGAACGTTACATCCACATAGTTAAGTTTGTTGTTTTGTATTCCGAGTCGCTTGGTACCCCGCAGCTCGTGGTTTTGCGGTAGAGTTCTCGTTTCCCGCGCACGGGGACCCGGGTTCGATTCCCGGCGAGGTCAGGTATTTTCGCTACCTCTAGATCACTCGATGTTTTTGTGTCGTCTTTATCACCATCATTCATTCTCATTACATCTGCATCTACATCTACATCCAAACTCCGCAAGCCACCTGACGGTGTGTGGCGGAGGGTACTCTAAGTACCTCTATCGGTTCTCCCTTCTATTCCAGTCTCGTATTGTTCGTGGAAAGAAGGATTGTCGGTATGCTTCTGTGTGGGCTCTAATCTCTCTGATTTTATCCTCATGGTCTCTTCGCGAGATATACGTAGGAGGGAGCAATATACTGCTTGACTCTTCGGTGAAGGTATGTTCTAGAAACTTTAACAAAAGCCCGTACCGAGCTACTGGGCGTCTCTCCTGCAGAGTCTTCCACTGGAGTTTATCTATCATCTCCGTAACGCTTTCGCGATTACTAAATGATCCTGTAACGAAGCGCGCTGCTCTCCGTTACAATCGGAGAGAGGCAATGGCAAACCACCTCCGCTAGGGCCTTGCCTAGTACAGCGTTGGGGATTTTCTGCATCGTCCCCTACGCTCATCGGAGTATGGGACCTCATCATCACTCACATTCGCATATCACCTGCCAGTCCTCCGGAGCACGCCCCCATGATTTGGCCAGATAACATGTGCCCGAGGTTTGTCCTGCTAGCTTAACTGCGCTAACACCTGGGCCTGCACCACACAGCGTACAGCAGGCAGCAGGAGGCGGCAGAGAGACGCGTCGGCTTGCACGCCATGCACTCGTCACGTCGGCGCTGCAGGCGAGCCGTGGAAGGCGTGCATGTGGCCGGCGACGCATCTCCTGCCGTGGGAATGCGGACGTCTGTTGACTGCGCGCCACAGCGCACTGCGTGAAAGCCCTCTGGAACATTAACATACTATATTTAATTGTCTTTCACGATATCCACAGTTTAGGTGTATATACTACTGGCCATTAAAATTGCTACACCAAGAAGAAATGCAGATGATAAGCCGGTATTCATTGGACAAATATATTATACTAGAACTGACATGTGGTTACGTTTTCACGCAATTTGGATGCATAGATCATGAGAAATTAGTACCCAGAACAACCACCTCTGGCCGTAATAACGGCCTTGATACGCCTGGGCATTGGGTCAAACAGAGCTTGGATGGCGTGTACAGATACAGCTGCCCATGCAAATTCAACACGATACCACAGTTCATCAAGAGTAGTGACTGGCGTATTGTGACGAGCCAGTTGCTCGGCCACCATTGACCAGACGTTTCCAATTGGTGAGAGATCTGGAGAATGTGCTGTCCAGGGAAGCAGTCGAACATTTTCTGTGTCCAGAAAGGCCCGTACAGGACCTGCAACATGCGGTCGTGCAACATCCTGCTGAAATGTAGGGTTTCGCAGCGATCGAGGAAGGGTAGAGTCACGGGTCGTAACACATCTCAAATGTATCGTGCACTGTTCAAAGTGCCGTCAATGAGAACAAGAGGTGACCGAGACGTGTAAGCAATGGCACTCCATACCATCACCCCGGGTGATACGCCAATATGGCGATGACGAGTACACGCTTCCAATATACGTTTACCGCGATGTCGCCAAACACGGATGCGACCATCCCGATGATGTAAACAGAACTGGATTCATCCGAAAAAATGACGTTTTGCCATTCGTGCACTCAGGTTCGTTGAGTACTCCATTGCAGGCGCACCTGTCTGTGACGCACTGTCAAGGGCAACCGTAGCCATGGTCTCCGAGCTGATAGTCCATGCTGCTGCAAACGTTGTCGAACTGTTCGTGCAGATAGTTGTTGTCTTGCAAACGTCCCCATCTGTTGACTCAGGGCTCGAGACGTGGCTGCATGATCCGTTACACCATGCGGATAAGATGCCTGTCATCTCGACTGCTAGTGATACGAGGCCGTTGGGATCCAGCACGGCGTTCCGTATTATCCTCCTGAACCCACCGACTCCATATTCTGCTAACAGTCATTGGATCTCGACTAACGCGAGCATCAATGTCGCGATACGATAAACCGCAACCGCGATAGGCTACAATCTGACCTTTATCAAAGTCGGAAACGTGATGGTACGTATTTCTCCTCCTTACACGAGGCATCACAACAACGTTTCACCAGGCAACGCCGGTCAACTGCTGTTTGTTTATTAGAAATTGGTTGATAACTTTCCTCATGTCACCACGTTGTAGGTGTCGCCACCTGCGCCAATCTTGTCTGAATGCGAAATACGCAGCAGAACCAATAACTGTAACAAGAGGAAGCAAGAGAAATGAATGATTTGATGGAAAATGTGGACCAACAATCTATACTATGAGATACGTACAAGTCGTTGTCTAACGTTATTATCTCGACAAGTACTTGACGATTTACTTCAAATTTTTACATGATACTCTCACGAACATTCGGACCAACCTACACTTTATATTTGTTTGTTATATATAATACATAAATATATATGTAATATAAGAAGGGGAAAGGTTGTTGCCAAAAAGCTCGAAAAGTTCATGACAGATTTACTTCAAATTTTTACACGGTACTGTAATGCACATTCTGACTATACTTAAACGACAATGTACACTTTTTTGGTAAAACTCACTGCGCAAAAAGTACGTCCTATGTTGTGCTGTGAAAGCTAAGAACGTTTTTCAAAACACCCTCATTTTGGGCATTTGTGGTTCTGCCTGAGTTTTTAGTAATTGCAACAGTCATTATTCTAAATTAATAATTAAAATTATTATTCATTTATTGCTCCAGTTAAAGAAACACATTGCTGTGCACACTTCTGTCAACATCGAATACAGACTACCGATCCAATGGAGAGTAAAATCAGACTCTAACACTGTACCGAAATGAACTGGCTGGTTCTGTCGTAACGGTGTAAATAACATCTAGCAATCACCACGTTACAAAGTATGGTTTAAATCATTCAGTAATTAATACAATAATTAAAAGTTATAAATCTCTGACAGTTTGAACATAGGACGCATTACTGAAAACTTGGCGACAGTTTTTATATTAACAGAATTCAGACAGCAACTTATTTTTAGATCGAAAATCAATGATATACATATTGGACATAATTAACAAAAAAGTTTATTTATATATTAATTACTCAATCGTTATTCCTGCTAACGTTCTCTCTGAGTCTGTCACACAGTGTTGATAAATTTATACCGACAAAAGTTTTGTAGAAATTTCGTAAGAATTTTTAAGTTAATTACAAGTTGCCACAATATGTTCTGGAAAACTTTCTAAAAAAAAATGGCTGCATATGAGAGGAAACTGAATGTATGCTGATTCCAGAAACTTTCTTGTCTTGTAACATGCACTTTAGTTATCTTATTCAAGTGATGAGCAAAACTTACTGTTGGGTGACCCTGTGTTGCGCATGTGAACAGTGTCTTGAAATAAAATTAATTCATGAAATTGAAAACTTGAAATAAACAAAAAGAATCTAACCAAATGAAAACTTAGAGACTGCACCATAGAAAAGTTCCATTACACATCAGAACTTATAAAATTTGTGAAATCCATGCATTAATAAGTAACATATGGGAAACTGGAAGCATTCCAGAGAACTGGAAAGCAAGAGTAGCGTGCACCATGTATAAGAAAGGTGAACTGTTAGCTTGTGAAGATGACAGAGTCGTAAATTTACTGAATACTGCCTAGATGATATCAAGGAATTATTCAAAAAACACGCCACACGGCTATACAGGAACTCGAGACACTCGAATAATCCTTTCATCCTTACTCTGGGTAACTACGATCACAACAACAGGTGGAAACATAAGTGGCCAAAGACACTACTAGCTAGGGTATAACCACCTATGGCAAGCTAACATACACCAACAATCAACAAACGTCGGCAAGCCCCTGCACATCAGCAACATTGACTGGAAATACCGATATGTGACCTAACGGACACAAAACGATGATAACCCTGACTGTTGCAGGTTGCTAACGCTGACCGAGAGTTCAACACCGTCACACAGCGGCATCCGCCGGGCAACAGCACCGCACAACATCAAAGGTATCGACATGCATCACACCCTCTACTAACAAAGCCTACCCCTGCATGGCCTATCGCAGGCAGCTAGACATCCGCTACTGCTCTTACCACCCGACCTATCGCAGAGGTTTTTTTCCCTTGGCTCTTGCCTTGGCACTTTTTTCCCTCTGCCCTTCAAAACGCTACCCTTCGTCCGACTGTCGACCCAATCTATCGCCAGATGAGCGCGTATTAATGTTTAACCTTAACCAGACGTGCGCAATCATCGCCGTGCCCGCATCCTGCGCCACCTCACTTGGATGAAAACTAACCCTTATGTAGAGATGGCAGTAGGCTGTATAGGTTTTTATATTGGTAACGCTACGTAGCGCTCTATATGAAAATCACTGACTGCTGTGTGAAGGCTGTGGTTGGTTTGCATTGTTGGAGTATATGCTGTTGTAGAGCTGGGCAGTTGGCTGTCAACAGCTCGTAGCGTTGCGCAGTTGGAGGTGAGCCGCCAGTAGTGGTGGATGTGGGGAGAGAGATGGAGGATTTTTTACAGTGGACGATCTGGACGTGTGTCCATCAGAAAGAGTAAATTTGTAATATTGGATATCATGGACTAATATATATATATATATATATATATATATATATATATATATATATATATATATATATATATATATATATATAATGACTTTTGAACACTATTAAGGTAAATACTAAATACATTGTTTGTTCTCTAGCAAAATCTAATCTTTCATTTGCTAACTATGCCTATCACCAGTTAGTGCCTTCAGTAGTTTGAGTCTTTTATTTAGCTGGCAGTAGTGGTGCTCGCTGTATTACAGTATTGTCCGCAGTTCGTGGTCGTGCGGTAGCGTTCTCGCTTCCCACTCCCGGGTTCGATACCCGGCGGGATCAGGGATTTTCTCTGCCTCGTGATGCCTGGGTGTTGTGTGCTGTCCTTGGGTTAGTTACGTTTAAGTAGTTCTAAGTTCTAGGGGACTGATGACCATAGCAGTCAGGCCCATTCTTTTGTAGGGATTATTGAAAGTCAGATACGTTGCGCTAAAAGTACTGTGTGTCAGTTTAAGCACAGTCGTGTATAATTTTTCTAAGGGGACGTTTCAGTCTTTTGAGTCGGTCATCACGACGGCGTGGGCGTGGAGGGGCTTCAATTCTATTAGAAAAAAAATTAAGTGTGCTGAACGAAAGGATAAAAAAGTACATTGAGTATGTCCTCGGAAAATAACAATGTGGCTTCAGGCCAAAACAGAGGCATTTCCGACCAGTTGTTTGTTATTAGACAAATAACGGAGTGTGCACTAGCTAGCACTGATAGAAGCCGTTCAGCCATGCTCTGTGCACTGAGTGGCAGAGACTGTGCGCGGGTGTAGGTGTTACAAGCGGCGGCCTAGTTACGCGGTTGAGGTGTGGGTATGGGTGAGGTTGGAAATTGGATAGAGTTAGTTAACAGGGTGAAGCGGCAGAGTGTGGAGGGACGCAGCAACCAGCAAGTAGGTGACGCGCGCCGCGTTGTAAACACGAGGCAGCGATGCAGGAAGAACCACTTGGGCCGGCTGGCACTTAACAACGAGCCGCTTCCTGAGGCCGGGACACAGCACGGCGCAGCTCGGCCACGCCGTGCCGGCGTCCGCTGCCGAACACCTGGGCCCCGCCAGTAGGGACGGGCAAACACTTAAAAACGTCGATATATACGGTATCGATTTTTCTAACAGACATTGTATTATCGGCCTAAAGGATCGATATTTTGATATACTGATCGATATTTCCCATATTTATAGTGATTTTAAAAAAATCGATCGGAGTCACAGTTCAGAATTGACAAATACTTTATTACATCCAACAATAAACAATAAAAGATATACAATGTACTATAAAATCAAGTATTTACAAAAGGTTATGTAAGGGAACAAATAATCATCACCGATAGACATTAACAGAACTCTTTGTTTAAAAAGTTTCCCTGTCAGGTCGCTTTCGTTATCTAGCACAACCAAGTTTACTAAGGAAGCCAGTCTTTCGGATGAAACAGAAGACGCTCGGCATATTAAGTATTTCTGTGCAATTTCTGACAAAACAGATCGTTTCCTATTAAATACCAGTGCAGTAATGTGATTTTTGTGGCGAGTGTACGTTACTTTTTCTTGATACAGGCAATCAGGGGGTTACAGAAGTGCACATTCTGCCGCATAGTTTGGAGCAGGAAGAAATAATCGCCACCTTCTCATGCAGTGGTGTCACCTAATGTGTCCATATTGCACCTTGTACCTGTTGTTCGCTGTGGCAGTAATGACAAGATCGTTAGAGGCAGCTACATCACCTTGCACAGCAACGTACCTAATGGAATCACAAATATGCATAGAAACTGAGAATGTTCTGCAATATTTTTTATGTCTGCAGTCCGTAGACCCATGTAAAAGACTGCCTAAAGGTGTTAGTCTTGAACACTAAATAAGACGATAAGTAATAACAGAAATGGTGAAACAAATTTGAATCGACACTGACCAGAAGTAACAATAGTTCATCAATATGCAGTATAGATGCTGTATATTCATGTTTAGATCTGGTGCTCATTAGCAGTACTGAATACGACACGAAATTAAGCCGTTTGAAAGACATTTACTGGCTGAAAAGATTGGTAGAAATTGGAATGGGCAAGAAATCTGCTGATCAGATGTATAGTGCCCACGAAACAAAAAAAGACAGAGAATAATAATATCTATTTCAATATTCAGTATTAAGTATCGATTATTCAGTACATCGTAGATCAAACTTTGACGATATATGTACCAGTATCATTTCGAGGATATAACAGTGTTTTGATTTATCAATATTTTTTGCCCATTCCTACTTGTCAGCGCATGTAGAGCTGGACACATCATCGACCCCTGTGGAAGGACACAGAATGGCAGCCTCACGTGGCGGACTTTGCCTCTTTTATTTACTTCATTTAAAATCTAAGTGTCTGTTACATCATCTAAGCGTCTCTTACCTTATGAAGCAAGTTCTGAATGCTGTAGACTGAATGAAATTAACCATGTTCTGTTTCAAGAACTATTTGATCCTTGTGGACTAATCATTCGTAATCTGCTGCTTAGGAAATTTACAAATATTGTATCCACGCAATTATCGAAACTGATTTAAGTTCTGTCTTTCTAGCAGGTGTAAATACATGATTAAAATAAACGTTACTCTAATTAAGAAGTACCTCAAGGCTCTGTGTTAGCCCTTCTTTTATTCTTGATGTTTATGACTCGCTTATCAAAATCATTTGTCAGTAATAGAGCAAGTGCTGATTCTAATTGGTTGTGTCATTTCCCTTATTATTAGTTGTTTTATTTAGTGTAGCAGACTATTGGCTTTAGGCAATCTCTTACACAGGTTCAGGATCTGCACATACAGGGTGAACATTAATAAAACCACCAAAGCGCAGGAACGGATCATGCCTGTAAATGGAGGAAAGAACGTCCTACGATCATGTGTCCGGAAATATACCGTCGCTGCGATAGATGGCGCTGACAAATGGAAGTTCCTCTGACCATATGCTGTGTATTTCTTGCGTGTTGCGGACTGTGTGATTGACGCAGCGTACTGTAAGCAGCAGAACGGTGCGGTATTGACGTCGGGAACAAGCCGAGTTGATGTTTATGTATGACCAAGCAGATGGAAACGGTCTAGAGGCAGCACGGCTATACCAAGACAAGTACTCTCACAAACACCAACCACACCAAACAACATTTCAAGCTTTTGTGGGGTCATGGGTCCTGTCAGACAGACGAACGTGGAATGTGCGTATACCAGATTTCGAGGACCAGGTTCTACATGATATTGAGACGAAACCTAGTAAAGCTCCAGGCAAGTTGCCCGCCATTATGCATGACCAGCGCTACTATCCCTACACACATACAACGAGTGCAGGGGTTATCAGCAGCGGATTTATCTCTACGGAAATGATTTTGTCAATGGTTTCTGCATCAGACATTACAATTATAGGATTTCTGTTATCAGTCTTCTTTACCGACGAAGCAACCTTTACCAGAACTGTCATTACCAATCGGAATAATCGTTATTTATGAGCTACAGATAATCCTCGGGGAATGAGATGGCTCATCAGCATCGGTTCAGCATCAAGGTGTGGATAGCGATTTTTGGCGACGACATACTTGAACCGGTTATTATTTCACAACTCCCCGTCGGAGGAACGTATCTGAACTTTCGGCAATACGACAGGTTATGTGGTTTCTACACGACGGAACCCCCCCCCCCCCCCCCCTTCCGCAGTTCAGTTCGCCGTCATTTCAACAATATCTTCACCAGACGTTGGATAGGACGCGGAGGCCCTGAAGCAAGTCCTGTAGATCACCAGACTTAAACTCTCTAGATTTTTACTTCTGGGGGCAAATAAAAATCGTTGTGTTTTTGTAACCGTCAACAGCGTGTTAACGACGCCTGTGACGCTATTAGGAGAGAGGTCAGAATGTACGAAAGTGCGCTGCAATCCACGATGCGACCTGTGAAAGCGTGCATTGCATCCCATGGAGACCGCTTTGAAAATCTGTTGTGAATTGGAAGTAATGAGAGAGAGTACTTCTGCTGTGTTGATCAAGTACAAGTATCAGAGATGAAGATAGATAAGAGGTTGTGCAATGATTGAGCAGCCGGTAAAACAAACAGAAGATACTATAGTCTCTAGAATTAACAGCGTGCAGTAACGATATTTGTTTGTAGGCAGGAGTTATATGATCGAAAAATGGGTGTCACAGATCTATTGCACGTATGCATTAATCGCTAGTTCCATTTGGCGTGAGCTCACATATGAAAGTCCATGAAGAATAGCATCGTCGTAATCAATGAAGCTGATTTATAGAAGAAAGTCTTTGTGATACCAGAAGATTAAAACAGGTTGTTTAGGGACAACTGCATCATGGCACGTGAGAGGGGCACAGTATCGATTAGCTTTAGAGACGCCAAAATCAGTATAATGCTGGAATTGCGGGGGTGTAGCTCTGAACAAATATCTCACACAAAATTTATAGGAGTTTAGTAAGATGATCAATCAACACAAGGTTGAGTAAATATTCTTACATCTTAACAATTCTTAGGTATTACTGCAGCAATGAAACAGTACTACCTGCAAACTATGCAAAAGTGACTTGTCTGTAACAGTATGGTGCGATGCTATAGGGAGATGCGGGTTTTGCCAATCATTAGTTAAAATTACACATGTTTTCGCGTTCCAGCTCAGATCCTAGCACCAACTTGGACGAAAGTGTGGCCTTAGAAGTAGGGATGTTGATGACAATGTTGGTCCAAATCTCCTGTCGCCTTTAACAGATTGAGAGGGAAAAAGTCTATTACGATGCTTAGCACAGATGTTTGTGGGTCAGAGACAGGAAGTTATGTTTCTTTGTTGTTACTCAGTGTGATATGATTATCCAACCTCTAAAGCTAACAAAGTCCTTTACAATGTACAACATATGTTGTTGTTGTATATAAGACGTTTATTTACGAATAAGTTAGAGTTGTGAAAGCTGGGCTGACTGTTCCAAGGATATTACGAATAAGACGTTTCACATTAGAGTATCGTTCTTGTAGTAAAACTTGAAGGCATGATATATCGTGGTTTCACACGTGAGCCATCTTTTGTACAGATACATAGAAGAAAATGGCGATCACTAGCCACCTTGCAATGAAAATCTCGCTGAACTACACCCAAAATTGCCGAAATCTTACTCAAAGCAGAATTAAATTCTTGAGAAAAAAATAACATATCCCCAAACCAAGAGAAATGCTGGAATGAGATTTTCAATCTGCAGCGGAGTGTACACTGATATGAAACTTCCTGGGAGATTAAAAATGTTTGCCGGACCGAGACCTGAACTCGGGACCTTTGCCTTTCTCGGGCAAGTGCTCTACCATTTCAGCCACCCAAGCACGACACACGAACTGTCCTCACAGTTTTAATTCTGCCAATACCTCGTCTCCTACTTCCAAACTTCACAGTAACTCTTCTTGCCCGCGAAAGGCAAAGGTCTCGAGTTCCAGTCTCAGTCCGGCACACATTTTTAATCTGCCAGGAAGTTTCAAGAGACATGCTGTTACGAAAGAAACTAAAAAATTACTTTTTATATAACTTTTTCTACAATTAAAGAGCATTACAGGTCGAAGATAGCATCTGGAAAGGAATAAAAGCTGTGAACCAAAAGTATATTAATAATAATAATTAATCTGGATGGACTTAAACAGATTAAAGCAATATTTATTCCATGATTCACACGCACAAAGCGTTATATGAATGTCTTCTACATCAATTATCTTTACATTATAGGAATAGGCAACTTATAAACTGAGTTAACCAATTTAACTAATAAAATTTTAATGTAGTACAACGAAATGAAAATCTTACTTCCTTACACTATACATGTCATACAAGATCATAGTACTCGTTGAAGATTAGATAGGGCTACCAGGTGAACAACTATTTGTTTTACATGAAAGATGGAGTGCTTGGATAATTAATTATTTAAAAATATGTTTACTGTAACTGAAATATGTCACTAATTTCCTTAAATAACATTAAATTTGTTAATAAGCACAAGAACTTGGTTTGATAACAATACCAAAAGTCCTCGTTTTCCTTCTCTTGCCATTGTCCTGTTCGACAGAGAAGCTAGGACAATTTTTGGTGGCGAAAGTACAAAGGATTTTGAATTAAAAGGCTTACATCTTTCCCAAATTTCCTCATTTTGTAACTATATGTTACTTATGGCAATGTGGAAGGTTCATTTTCTACGTTAAAGATGTCCTGGCAATTATTTTTCATGAGCCTAAATGAGGATAAGTTGGGTTGCTATTATATACTATATATGTTCTATTCGGCAGAGAAGCTGGAACAATTGTTGGTGGCGAAAATGCGAAGGGTTTTAAATTACTAAGTTTACACCTTTCCCAAAGTTTCATCATTTTGGCAGCCATCTGTCAGTTCTGGCAATCTAGAAAGATGATTTTCTGCATTAAAGAACGTCCTGTCAGTTAAATGCATGAGCCGAAATGAGAATTTGCGTTACTGTTTATCGTCTGCCTTTTAGTGCCGGAATTCTCTGAAGAGATGTTTGGTTTGCCTTCGATGCAGATCTTTTAAGTTAAGCAGAGGCTGCATTTCTAAGGACAATAAGGATTTCAGAAGGGATTGGCTGTGGTCTATAGTAAGGGACCAACCACGGCATTTGTCTAAATTGAAAGTGGGAAGACGTAGAAAACCATTCTCAAGATCGACGATGGATGGATTCGAACCACTTCGCCTCTCGGTTCCAGATATTGATAACTCAGCCTCAACGCATAGTGCTACTCCAGTTGGTGGAGAATTTGGAAAAACTGGTTGTTGTTGTGTTTGATTTTAAAATAAAATAAAATGCATCAAAACAAAAGATGGAATTCTAATATTGTACGATTTTCCTTTAATTGTTCATGTTCGCTGATTTGGTAATGCATGTTAGTTACTATTGAAAGACAGGAGCGCAAACAGATTTTTGCCGGAAAGGGGGTAGGGGGCGGGGATGCACATCACAGTCAGCTTGGACAAATTCAGGCAGCCTGCTGAAAAAGTCTCTTGCAAACGAACGAATTATAGAGTGTGCTATCACCGCAATCATTCCGTATCGGAACTGGTTTTCATAACCGAGCACCACCCTGTAGTCCAGATAAGGTGGTATTTTGCTCGATGAGCCGCTAATGATAAAATTCTGAACAAATGTTTTAAGGAAATGCAACCATTGCCATTTGGGCAGAATTTTTGTTGATAAACGCGATTTTTGAGCGTCACAGGCAAATGTAAGTGTATTTTTACGAACAGATTTTAATTCGGTGCCACTTGTAAAGATGTTTACCGAACCGCTGCCTTGTGAACTAGTGAAATACTGCAACTCCACAGTTCTACCAGTCTTAAAATAACGACTTCAGTACTAACAGTAAGCTGCTATACACAGATACTTAAGCTATTACAGTATGTACATACTTACCTCGGCGCTGGTGGATGAACGAAAATCTGGTTTTTTGTCTTCGTTCTTATTACAGACATAGCCTTCATTAGGAACTATCACAACAGCATCCAGCACAAAAACTATTAAATTCAACTGCCAGTAAGTACTGAACTGATTAATAAAACAACTGAGCTCAGGTAGGATCAATAATGTGGAGTAGGTGGTCTCGGCTACAGTAGGGATGGGCGATAGCCGTTAGTGCTCTCGATATACACTATGTGACAAAAAAGTTTCCGGATGCCTGGCTGAAAATGACTTACAAGTCCGTGGCGCTCTCCGTCGGTAGTGCTGCAATTTAATATGATGTTGGCTCACCATTAGTCTTGATGACAGCTTCAACTCTTGCAGGCATACGTTCAATCAGGTGCTGGAAGGTTTCTTGGGGAATGGCAGCCCATTCTTCAGGAAGTGCTGCACTGAGGAGAGGTACCGATGTCGGTCGGTGAGGCCTGGCACGAAGTCGGCGTTCAGAACATCCCAAAGGTGTTCTGTAGGGTTCAAGTCAGGACTCTTGCAGGCCAGTCCATTACAGGGATGTTATTGTCGTGTAATCTCTTCGCCACATGTAGTGCATTATGAACAGGTGTTCGATCGTGTTGAAAGATGCAGTCACCATCCCCGAATTGCTCTTCAGCAGTGGGAAACAAGGAGGTACTTAAAACATCAGTGTAGGCCTGTGCTGTGATAGTGCCACGTAAAACAACAAAGGGTGCCAGCCCTCTCCATGGAAAACATGACCGCACCATAACACCATCGCCATCGAATTTTACTGTTGGCAGTACACACGCCTGCAGATGAAGTTCACCGGGTATTCGCCATACTCACTCACACCCCGCCATCGGATCGACACATTATGTACCATGATTTGTCACTCCAGACAACGTTTTTCCACTGTTCAATCGTCCAACGTTTACGCTTGAAAACAGTGGTTGGCCGACCATAGAGACAAAAAAGGAAAATCCAACCACATATAAACACACTAAAAAACCCAGTCAAAAATCGTAGGCCAAAGCCCAGACTCAACACAAAAAAACGACAAACACTTAGAATAGGTGATAAAAGCCCCTGCCCGAATGAAACGCAAAACTAAGCATGCCATGGCAGTGTCATCTGTTAAAAGGGCAGGGAGCGTATCAGGCAGCGCAAATGTCTGCCTGAGCACTGTTAAAAGGGGACAGGCCACCAAAATGTGGACAACCGTCAAAGCCGACCCGCAGCAATACAGAGGCGGGTTCTCATGGCGCAGTAAATAGCTGTGCGTCAAGCGGGTGTGGCCAATGCGGAGCCGACAAAGGACAACTGATTCTCTGCGAGTGGCACGCATGGATGACCGCCACACATTCGTTGTCTCCTTGATAGCACGGAGTTTGTTTCTTGTGGTCAGGTTGCACCATTCAGTGTCCCAAATCAATAAAACTTTGCGGTGTAAGGCTCCTCGCAAATCAGTCTCTGGGAGGCCAATGGCCAGAGATGGTTTACTGGTGGCCTGTTTGGTCAGGCGGTCAACATGTTCATTGCCCAGTATTTCAACATGGCCTGGGGTCCAAATGAAGGTCACTGAGCGTCCACTCCTGTAGAGGGCATAAAGAGACTCCTGGATTAACAATACCAAAGGATGCCTAGGGAACCACTGGTCGAGGGCTTGTAGGCTGCTTAAGGAGTCACTACAAATGACGTAGGACTCACCAGAGCAGGAGCGGATATGTTCGAGAGCGCGATAGATGGCAACCAGCTCTGCAGTGAATACACTGCAGCCAACCGGCGAGGCGGGTTGTTCTGTATGGTCAACGTGAGCGTAAGCAAAGCCAACGAGACCGTCGACCAGTGAGCCATCAGTGTAGATGATGTCTGAGCCTCCAAAATCGCCAAGAACAGAGGGAAAGGTCCGGCGGAGGACCTGAGGTGGCACTGAGCCTTTGGGGCCAAGCAACGGGTCGAGCCAAAGCTGCGGCCGAGGTATCCACCAGCTAGGACGAATAAAGAAGAAAGGAGTTATCTATTCTCTCCCCCTTAGGAACCGCAGGAATGACAATTTCTGTCTATACTGCACCACCTCGAGCCAAGGATAGGCTTTTTCAGAGTCAACGTCAGCGTCTGTATGTCAGCAGAGTAGTAGTAACGACAGAATGGGTCGATCAGGGAGGTCAGTTACTTCGGACGTGGACTAGTCATTGGATGTCACCTGAGCAACAAATCAATAAGAGGTATTTCACTCCTTCTAAAGCTGGCCAAGTCAGTGTTGATGACGTAACTGTGAAGTTGGAATGCGAAGAAACCACTGCAGCTATACCGAGACCAGGAAGAGATCAAGTGCTGACAAGTAGGGATGGTCGAGGATTGAGGAGCGTGGCTGTAAAAAATTGCATGAAATACTGGAAGGAATCAGTCGTGAGGTCCAAAGTGGTACCAGCAGTGCAGCTAGCTCAATGACAAAACGTGGCGAGTGAAAAAATTGGGGTAGAGCAGCTCCTCGTAATTTACACATTTCTGTGGTCAATGCTACGCTACGCCTGAGATAGTGTAGAGAGTGACGTCACTGGAGAGTGGATGACTGGAAGTGAATGATTTGGGAGTGATGAACCACGCTATACACTGTGGCAATCGATGGAAGGATTAGGGTTTGGAGGCTGCTTGGAAATCGTTATCTGCCATCGTGTGTAGTGCCAACGCTGTAGTATAGAGGAGGTTGTGTAAAGGCATGGGGGTGTTTTTCGTGGTTAGGACGTGGTCCTTGAGTACGCTCAAGAACTCGGTAAATGTGAAAACGATATGAGCAAGTTTTACAGCATTGAGTATTACTTTCAATACAGTCACTAATGGGAGACGATGGTTGTATCAGCATGACATTTCAAAACTGTTTCAAATGGATTTGAGCACTACGGGACTCAACTGCTGTGGTCATCAGTCTCCTAGACTTAGAACTACTTAAACCTAACTAACCTAAGGACAGCACACACATCCATGCCCGAGACAAGATTCTAACCTGCAACCCTAGCGGTCGCGCGGTTCCTGACTGTAGCGCCTAGAACCGTTCGGCCACCCCAACCGGCATGACATTCCATTCCGTCATAAAGCAGCATCAGTGACGCAATGGTTTGTGGACAGTAAAATTCCTGATGTGGACTGGAGTGCTTAGAGTCCCGACCAGAGGCCAATGCAGCATCTCTGGGATGAGTCATCATGTCAACTTCACTTTATACCTCAGCATTCAACTTCACTATCAACTTAATTTTCGGCCCCTGAGGAAGAATACGCTGCCATTTGTCCGCAGACATTGAGAAACCTCACTGAAGTGACCCCCATCAGAGTTCAATCCTCATAAAGTCGAAGAGTGGACACACCTCATATTAATGTGCAATAATGGGTGTTCTCATACTTCTGATCAACTACTGCCTGTACCTCTGACATCAGCATACTGCAGTATTTGAAAGGCTCTTGCCAGCATGATTCTCATGTCCACTGGGTAAACACTATCAGCAGAAGTCTTCATATAGCTTCCTGTGGATGACCAATTGTGCTATATCTTGGTTCAGCACTTTCATTTTTTATGTGAAAGCGTGGTGTTTGTTCTTTCAGTCATTTCCAAATGAACACATATCCCATGGAATCTGCAGCTGCGATACATATTATGTAAAATGAAGGCTGAGAAGGGAGAAAGGAAAGGAAAGGAAAGACTAGGAACTATCGACGTTACTGCATCAGGACGTCATGCGGAATCAGCGGCGCTGAGTGATAATGTGTGCAAGACCAGGTTTCGAAGCCTGTAGCCGTGCGGACTGGCCACGCGGTTTGCGGTGTCATATCACGGACTGCGCGGGCCCTCCCGCCGGAGGTTCGAGGCCTCCCTCGGGCATGGGTGTGTGTGTTGTTCAGAGCATAAGTTAGTTTACGTTAGTTTAAGTAGCGTGTAAGTCTAGGGACCGGTGACCTAAGCAATTTTGTCCCTTAGGAATTCATTCACATTTCAACATTTGAACGAGCCCTGCATCTACCGCTTCCTACGCACTTGCATTAACCACTGCGCCACCCTGACACAGTGTTTATCGCAATTGCACAGATTATCTCGGTACGCATCCCGGCCCAAAGAATAGACGCCGCATATTCATATACACTATGTGATCAAAAGGACTCCGACACCCTCAAAAACATACGTTTTTCATATTAGGTGTATTGTGCTGCCACCTACTGGCAGGTACTCCACATCAGCGACCTCAGTAGTCATTAGACATCTTGAGAGAGCAGAATGGGGTACCCCGCACAACTCACGCACTTAGATTGTGGTCACGTGATGGAGTGTCTCTTGTGTTATACAGCTATACGCGAGATTTCCACACTCCTAAACATCCCTAGGTCCACTGTTCCCAATGTGACGTTGAAGTGGAAACGTGAGGGGGCACCTACAGCACAAAAGCGTACAGGCCGACTTCGTCTGTTGACTGACAGAGACCACCGACAGTTGAAGAGGGTCATAATGTGTAATAGGCAGATATCTGTCCAGACCATCACACAGGAATTCCAAACAGTATCAGGAACCACTGCAAGTACAATGGCAGTTATGCAGAAGATGAGAAGACTTGGTTTTCATGGTCGAGCAGCTGCTCATAAGCCACACATCATTATGGTAAATGCCAAACGTCCCCTTGCTTGGTGTACGAAGCGTAAACATTGGACGGCTGAACAGTGGGAAAACGTTGTGTGAAGTGACGAATTATGGTACACAGTGTGGGGACCCGATGGTAGGGTGTAGGTATGGCGAATCCCCAGTGAATGTCATCTGCCAGCGTGTGTAGCGCCAACAGTAAAATTGTTTTTCATGGAGGGGGCTTGCAGTCCTTGTTTTTTTGCGTGGCACTATCACAACACAGGCCTACATTGATGTTTCTAAGCACTTTCTTGCTTTCCACTGTGGAAGAGCAATTCGGAGATGGCGATTGCATCTTTCAACACGATCGAGCACCTGTTGATAATGCACGGCCTGTGGCGGAGGTTACACGAAAATAACATCCGTGTAATGGACTGGCCTGCGCAGAGTCTTCACCTGAATCCTATAGAACTCCTTTGGGATGTTTGAGAACGCCGACTTCGTGCCAGCCCTCACCGATCGACATCGGTACCTCTCCTCAGTGCTGTACTGCGTGAAGAATGGGCTGCCATTCCCCAAGAAACCTTCCAGCACCTGATTGAACGTATAGCTGCGAGAGTGGAAGCTGTCATCAAGACTAAGGGTGGGCCAACACCATACTGAATTCCAGCAGTACCGATGGAGAGCGCCACGAACTTGCAAGTCATTTTCAGCCAGGTGTCCGGATACTTCTGATCACATAGTGTAATTGATTCGTCTCCACAGACAATGAATCGTCTCACTTCAGTGTGGAATGCACAATGACGTTTGACCTTCTGCGGGAATCTAAAAGTAAGAAGCATGGAGGACGTGGATGGGACCTACAGATGGGTGGCCTTAGGTGGGAGTGAGGGTCGGCCAAGAGGTGTACTGAGATAGTCTGCGCAGCTACGATAAACACTGCGTCAGGGTGGCGCAATAATTACTGCAACTGCGTAGGAAGCGGGAGATATAGGATGGCACAGTGGTTAGTGCTATCAGATCCCGTGTCCGAACCCTAGTCTGGCACGCATTTTCATTCGCTGTTGATTCCGCATAAGTCCTAATGCAACTGACATCAATGGTTCCTTCCCTTTCCTTTCATTTCCTTCCCACTCCCCTCCTCCCAACCCTCAATTTACATAACTGTTTTATTTTTCATGAATAATTAACGATAGGAGAATCCTAACAAAAAATCGCTTACGCCATAAGCAAAGTTATAAAACAGGGCAATCTCTTTTGCATAATAAGGGAATGACAACTTTGCTATATGCCTTCTCAACATCCATTGCATGATACTGCCTTTCTACAAACGCTGTTTGCGTCCCTAAAGTAAACTGCATCTGATCATCTATTGTAGAACCAGATTTTCGAAAACTATTTTAACAGTCTGCTAGTACGCTGTCAGCTACTTCCTCCTCGTATGCGTACACCATAATTACTCTACTACGCAAACATTGGAGTTACACTCGTTTGGTGTGAGACGTTCCCCGAGGGGTCCACTGGGGGCCGAACCGCACAATAACCCTGGGTTCGGTGTGGGGCGACGGTGGGTTGAGTGAACTGCTGTAGCCTGTTATGGGGTTGTGAACAGCTGAAGGCTATGGCAGGGTCGAAGCCTCTCCGTCGTTTCTCGGTCCCCGTTCCGTACAATATATACAACACAATGTTGTCAGTTTCGAGCCACAGTCTCGCATCAGCCAAATTTGTGGTTACTCTGTCGAATAGGAGGAATATTAAGACCAATTTAAGTAACATTTTGACTACAGCGAAAAAAATAAGACATTCGCTGCTGACAGACGATATCGTATGTGCTACCTTTTCGGCATATTACATATGGGTTGACTTTATCAGCGTATCACAAAAACCAAACTCAAATAATCTTAAGAAACATTAATTATACGTGTGTAAATTGATTCTATTACTAATACTAACTAAGTACCTGGATGTGTATTTATTCCACTCTTCTATTAGGACACCTCCTCGTTCCCCCCCCCCCCCCCCCGTTCTGTCCATCTCCTCCTTCATCCCCTCTCTGTACATCTTCCTCACCCTTTCTCTCTGTCCACCTCCTCTTTCATCCCCATTCTGTACATCTTCCTCACCCTTTTTCTCTGTCCACCTCCTCCTTCATCCCCACTCTGTACATCTTCCTCACCCTTTCTCTCTGTCCACCTCCTCCTTCATCCCTACTCTGTACATCTTCCTCACCCTTTCTCTCTGTCCACCTCCTCCTTCATCCCCACTCTACATCTTCCTCACCCTTTCTCTCTGTCCACCTCTTCCTTCATCCCCATTCTGTACATCTTTCTCACCCTTTCTCTCTGTCCACCTCCTCCACCTCCCACTCTCTGTCCACCACCTTCTGCTCTTCTCTCAATCCATCTCCACCTCCTCCTCTCTCCATCAATCTGTTTCTCCTCCCTCTATCCATTTGCTCCTCCCCCCTTTACCCAACTCCTCCCACCTGCTCTAATGGCATCTTCTCCAGACCTCTCTCTTTGTCCATGTTTTCCGCCTCCCCCTCTGTGTCCATCTCATCCTCCCCCTCTCTGCCATTCTTCCTCCTTCCCCTTAACCTCTCTGCATTATAACAGTCACCCCAATAGGAGGGTGGTTGTTCTTACCTCATAGTATTTCCTTCCAGATTGTAATAATATATGTACTAAATTTGTCTGTAATCGTACCGTGATTTAGGTTGAGCTTTTTAACCGTGGCTTTGCCCGCTTGTGCAGATGTGTAACAAATTTCACAAATATTTAACAAATTTCATAAGTATCAGTACACATGTTTCACCTCTATATATAGCGAATTTCGCCCTGCAATCTCCTGAACTATGTGCTGTGCATTGGTATAATTTTTCAGATACGTCCAGTGGTATATGCGACTGCTGTCTGTCAAAAGTGTTGTGAACAGAGTTAGAAGTAAAAATTAAAACGTCATGCACGATGTGGCAATTTTTCATGTATCTCAGTGTTTATTACTTTATATCTCCTGAAACATGTGCCGTATAACGATATATTTTTCTAGGTACATTGAGCCGCATACGTGGATAATGTCTGCAAAATGTATCGCGAATATAGTTAGTAGTAATGAAATAACAAATTAAAATTTCATACATAATACCAAAGTTTTTCACGCACATCAGTATTTGATACGATATCTCCTAAACTATGTGTAGTACAATGGTATATTCTTATAGGTACATTGAGCAACAATTTTGGATACCGTGCCGGCCGCTATGGCCAAGCGGTTCTAGGCGCTTCAGTCCGGAACCGCCCTTCTGCTACGGTCGTAGATTCGAATCATACCTCGGGCATGGATGTGTGTGATGTCCTCAGGTTAGTTAGGTTTAAGTAGTTCTAAGTCTAGGGGACTGATGACCTCAGATGCTAGGTCCCATAGTGCTTAGAGCCATTTGAACCATTTTTGGATACCGTTTGCAAAATGTATCGCGATTGCAGTTAGTAGTGAAGAAGTAATAAACTGAAACGTCATGCACCATACAGCAACATTGCTGCATGAAAATAGAAACTATAGTAAGCGATGAACGTTTTTCTTTTCACCATTTTGTGAGAATCGTCAGCGAGAAAATGTTTTTGGCAAAGTTTGATATTATATTTAGAGTTTGTTTTTGCAAGTCTCTAAGTAGCCCAATTTTCAAATATTGGAAGAGCAACGTACGATTATTCGTGAGTCGTGGGCTTCTCTGTTCTTTCACCCCTACTCCAACTCTTTTGATAGGCAGGAGATCCTTACCCCCACAACTATGATTTCCAGACAGTAAGTGACATGTGTACGAAGTTCGGTTGAAATCGGTCCAGTCTTGTAGGAGGAGATGTTGAACACGCATAGGGGACTACGTACATACGGACATCCATTTTTAGAGTGCATGTGGACTGGCAGCCACGTGGAACAGCGATCGGCTACACCGTGATAGTCATTCACTCGTACCTCTTCTCGTCTTGCTCGTTCGTTTCTTTTCCAGGCAACCTGGAGTCGACTAGCACCTTTTGTCCCTCGACTTCCTGTTCCCTTAAGGAGAAGATGGGAGGAACGCGCAGGGAATAAAATCGCTTGCCGAGTAGGGTCTGCGCGCCGGTAATGAGAGGCACGGCTGGCTCCATCTAAGCACGGAGGTGGCCTTTCCGCTGGAGAGCTCCCGGTTCCCACAGCAGTCTTCCTTGTCGCCGCCTTACGCGTACCTCTCGACATATGGCGCCAGTCGGCAAGCAGACAGTCCTCATTTTGCTGGCGTTTTCTCGCTCCTTCTGACCAACTGCCTCTGACTGTTTTAGCGGCTGGGAAGCTGCGTCTCGAAAGCCAAGTCATTGATCGCGGAAGTAAGCGAAGTTTTTGCAAATAATGCGATGTATGTATCAACAAAAGGAAAATGCTACGTGTAGAATGTTTATTACAAACGCTCCAAGGCTCACAGCCAACGACAACTTTAGGTCGAAAGCCAACACGAAACATAGGTTCCTAAAGGAATGACTTTTCAATATGTGATCAAATTATCACGCTATGGTATTAAATGTTTTCTATTTTCACTATAGGTGGTATACACTGAGGTGGAAAAAGCCATGGGATACCTAATTTTGCACTGAGTAGTGCAGAAACTCGACATGGCATGGGCTCAACAAAACGTTAGAAGTCCACGCAATAATAATGAGCAGTACTGCCTGTATAGTCGTCCATAATTGAGAAAATATTGCCGGTGCAGGATTTTATGCACGAACTGGCCTCTCGATTATGTCCCATAAATATTCTACGAGGTTCACGTCGGGCGATCTGGGAGGCAAATTATTTGCTCGAATATTCCGGAATGTTCTTCAAACCTATCCCCAAAAATTGTCGCCCAGTGACATGGCGCATTGTCATCCATAAAATTTCCATCGTTGTTTGGGTACGTGAAGTCCATGAATGGCTGTAACCGCTCTCCAAGTAGCCGAACATAGCTATTTCCAGTCAATGATCTGTTAAGTTGCACCAGAGGACCCAATCCATTCCATGTAAACACAGCCCACATCATTATGGAACCACCACCAGCTTGCACAGTGCCTTGCTAACAACTTTGGTATATGGCTTCCTGGGGACTGCACACACTCGATCCCTACCATCAGGTCTTGCCAACTGAAATCTGGACTCATCTGACCAGGCCACGGTCTTCCAGTTGTCGAAATGGTCATGAACCCAGGAGCGGCGCTCCAGGCGATGTTGCGCTGTTAGCAAAGGCACTCACCTCGATCGTCTGTTGCCACAGCCGGCTCTGAGCTGTATGGGACTTAACATCTGAGGTCATCAATCCCCTAGAACTTACAACTACTGAAACCTGACTAACCTAAGGACATCACACACATCCATGCCCAAGGCAGGATTCGAACCTCCGATCGTAGCAGCAGCGCGGTTGTTGACCGAAGCGCCTAGAACCGCTCGGCCACAGCGGCCGGCTGGAGAGAGAGAGAGAGAGAGAGAGAGAGAGAGAGAGAGAGAGAGAGCTATGCACGAGTGCAATAATTAGTTCGTTTGAGGACACGACAATAAGAAGCATACAGTGACTCACATAATTATTCAGACTGACATGATGTACTAGATTTCCCCTCGTATTAGTGATTTCAGTAATAATAAACCTGTGGTATAAAGTATGCACAAGTTCCTGTAAGGAGTGTAAAAACTGAATGTCCATCATACTTCTAAAGAACGCTGCAGATACAAACATAAGAACTGAAATAACGAACACAGCCAAAAACAAAACAATATTGCGTACCATTATTCGGTCACCTTTCTTTATATTTATGGTCCAAAAGTTCACTATCAGTTACGCATTCCTTCCAACTTAATTACTTCTCTGAGAGGACTTGGAACGCTCTCCACTAATTTCCGGGTATACTCGGGAGATATCTTCTACCACTCTTCCAGTGGTCTGTTTTTCAGCTGTTTCTAGGTGTGATTTGTCTTTTCCTTGAGTTTTTGTATCAAGTTTGTCCCAAAAATTGCCTAACACATTCGAGTCTGGTGATTGGAGGGGTAGATGAAGTACTTTTCGACAGTTATACAATAATCACATCCTCACAGTCCAGGTCTAGGTCATAACACTTAAAACGTTCCCCAATCCCCAGGCTTTGGGAGCTCTTTTGCAAATTGTCCCTCAGTATTCTGAGGTACTGAAACCGCTCCATTTTATCGTCAATAAAAACTAATTCATCAACTCCATTCGTCGACATGTACCCCCATACCATTTCATGTCCACCGTCATACTTCACATTTGCTTTGAGATTTTTCTTTTGAATCTCAGTATTAGGTCGCCGCGAAACCGTTATCAGATTGAAATACTTTAAATTTGCTCTCGTCAGCGAATATAACGTTATTACACCGTATATTGTAGTCTCTAACATGCTCTTCGGCCAACAGTATTCTCTTTCTTTGATTTATTTAACTTAATAATGGCTTCCCTCTTGCAATACGGCCGTGAAAGTTACCTTTTCTAAGCACCCTCCGTATTGTTTCGGGATGCACTTCCTTTCCGATGTCTTTGTCAGTCTCAGTGGTGAGTTTTGGAGCTCTTAATTTGTGGTCCTTCTTCGTTTTTCTGATGATAAAACACTCTTCTCGGACAGAGAACTTTCTTGGACGTCCCGTATGCGGTAGATTGTCAATCCTATCTCTCTCCCGGAAACTGCTGATTATTTCGGAAGATGTATTATTCTTTATTTGTAACATTTCAGCAATTTTACGATAACTTTTGCCTTTAGCATGGTGAAAAGTTAAAAGCTGCCGCTGTTCGGATGTGCTCTCTATTCCTCTGCTCCCCATCGTTACTACAGCTACATACACCACACTACTTCGCTGAATGTTCACGTTCACAGTGTTCGTCACTCCATTGCACGTGACTTCTGCAGGACAATTATCTCCGTCGGAATAACGTTGGTGACGAACGTTAACGGCGTTCGGAGGCTCCAGTCTTACTGGTTCTCCCGTTTCCTAAAGGTAAACATTTTACCGTGGTGTTGACTCAGTCGAACAACAATATTGACAACTAGTTTGCGTATACAATATTTTCTGTTTACAATAGGGCCAGTGTGTTGCACAACCTAATTATTATTGAGTGTCCGAATAATCATGTTAGTCATTGTGTTAGTTGACGACAATGTTATTGCACCTGGGGTATCCTTTTTTTTCGTTATGGTTTTACGGTGCAAAACTGCTACGGTCATAAGCGCCCATTCTGTGGTTTAGGGAAGGGTAAAAATGTGAAATCAGCAGCAATGGGAGAGAATTTCAAGAAGGAGGGAAACTAAAAACGAAAGGAAATCTTAGTAATCTACTACTGAAGGGGGGGGGGGTATATTCCCCAAAAAGGAGCTTCAAATGACCGATGTCATCTCCTTGACACTGAAAAACTCAAGGACGCGATCGGCTGAGCGCCTGTCATCTGCTAAAAGGGAAGATATATCAGGCGACAACTTTAAATGGACGGGTAGCGGATTAAAATAGGGGCACTGAAGTAAAAGTAAAAGGTGCCTCGCTGTCCACGGTTCAGAGCAGTGAGGAGAAGCGGGGGAGGATCACCACTTAAAAAGATGTCGATGGCTAAAAAGACAGTGCGCTGTCCGGAGTCTAGTTAAAATTACCTCCTCTCGGCGATGAGGCCGGAAGGAAGAGGTCCAAGCACCGGGAAGAGGTTTTAAATCCCGTAATTTACTATCGGGAAGTGTAGAGCAATGTGTGTGCCATAAAAGAGTAACATGAAGACATAAACGCCTCTGAACATCAGCAAAGGGAACCATGCGAACAGCGGGCAGAGGAAGAGAGACCGTAGTCTTGGCCGTTATATAGGCTGCCTCGTCTGGGAGTAGGAACGCTTCGGTTCGCTTGTCGTAAGAGCATAATCGGGTTGATAGTATATCCTGAAGGCACTACAGTGCGATGCGTTTCATCTAGCCACCACTGTATTTTTTACTCTCACAAAATCTGGTGTTTCCCACAGTGGCCATGTACAATATTATCTTGGTTGCATAGTAACACTCCTCTCTATTTGTCTGCTCAACAAAACAAGGTAATGTGTACTTTTTCCTTCCGACTTAGCGTTTTTCAATGGAGCAGTGCGGTTGCTTAGACTGTCTTATCGAATGTATAGTAGCCTGGCACTAAGGGCTGCGACCAACGTGTGCTGGATCTTGCTCTGTTGATGAACTGAATTTAACTCGTGGTCGGGTGTAGCAAGTCGGTACTTCATCACAAACAGATCTTGCACTTATAAATTATAGAGTGCAGCAATCAATCGTCTTTTTTTTAGATTTTATTACGCAAATCCAGATTTCGGCTAGTGGCTAGCCATTCTCAAAGCACTATTTTCTATTCTCGATGCATGTAAGACCCTGTTTTTCGGGAGTCAGTTACATTTCTTTGCGTATTCAAAGAAAGGTGACTGAAGCCAGTCGGCCTGGGTGACCGAGCGTTTCTAGGCGCTTCAGTCTGGAACCACGCGACCGCTACTGTCGCACGTTCAAATCCTGCCTCGGGCATGGATGTGTGTCATGTCTTTTGGTTAGTTAGGTTGAAGTAGTTCTAAGTTCTAGGGGACTGATGACCACAGTAGTTAAGTACCATAGTGCTCAAAGCCATTTGAACCATTTGACTGAAGCCCGAACAACAGGGACTTACATGCATTGAGAATAGAAAATAGTGCATTGAGAATGGCTAGCCACTAGCCGAAATCTGGATTTGCGTAATAAAATCTAAAAAAGGACGTCTGATTGCTGCCCTCTATAATTTATAAGACACGTAGCAGTCGCTGAGTGCACCCACATCCTGAATGGAAGTTAACCTGATGAGACCTTGCACTTCTCATACCGCTTTCAAACATTATAACGGAATGACCCTTCTGAGATCAACTGCTCTCTTTCCATTAATCAGTTGAACAGTGTGATGCTTTTATAAATTTTGGGCAATAATAATTATAAAGTTAGTGCAAGTCTCATACCTTTATTTCAGATTCACATATATCGTAAATTTAATTAACCGAATCATCTATTTTATCAGGTAGTAGAAGAGAGGAAGCGTGGAACGTAGCCCAACGCCTGCGTGGAAGTACTTAGATGAGATATTCTCGCACCTAAAGCAAGGCAGTTTTTTCAATAAAAAACTTTTTCTGCAGTTATTCGGTGCCCAAAAAGAATAACTCCTTGGATTGGTAAATTTCTTGTCAAGTCCTATTAAGTTTTTCACTTCGAGAACTTCGATATGCCAGCTGCTCGACATTTTATTCACTGCTTTTGTGGTGGTGTAGCGTTGCGAGGTTATTTCGACGAAATATAACACTTTTCACATGGAAGCATAAACCTGAGTTCCTGTCTTGCTGATATGAGATGTGTTAAATTAAACTAAAAGATCCGTTGCAATATACGGGGTGAATATAACACCGAAAGACTATAAGGACGGATTATAGACTGGAAATGAAACAATAAAGGTCCTATGAACAAGTGTCCAGAAATGAACGATGTGCATGAAACAACAAATCGTCCCGGAACACGGTTCAGAGCTGCATCGTGTCCCCGTCATAACAGTCGTTCAAAGTTGCATCCATGGGACATCAGGTGATAAGGATAGTAGCGGTTGTTATGCAGGATACAAATAATCCTACTTTGGCTTTCACCATGCTGGGCCACTTCCCTGGAGCTTGCACTGGTGTTCGTTTCAGTATTCTGTAGAACACGGTCCTGCAAATCTGACGTATGCACAGTCCGTCGCCTCCCTGAACGTCTGTCTGTTTGAAAGAGCCCGTGATCACACAAGCGCCCAAAAACGGCTTGCAATGTTGTGATATGCTTGATGTCAGTGAGCGTTCTTTAGGTAAAGCCGTGCTGCCTCTCGACCTTTCCCATCTGCTTGGCCGTACACCAACACCATCTTTCCTTGTTCCCGACGTGAATACCGGACAATTCTGCTGCTTACAGTACGCTGCAACACACACATGGTCAGAGGAACTGTGTTTTGTCAGCGCCGTCTATCACTGCAAGAAATCTCAATTCCAACTAAAACGCCTCTCACGCCTTGTTTCACCTTCAACATCTACATCTACATGACTACTCTGCAATTCACATTTAAGTGCTTGGCAGAGGGTTCATCGAATCACAATCATACTATCTCTCTACTATTCCACTCCCGAACAGCGAGCGGGAAAAACGAACACCTAAACCTTTCTGTTCGAGCTCTGATTTCTCTTATTTTATTTTGATGATCATTCCTACCTATGTAGGTTGGGCTCAACAAAATATTTTCGCATTCGGAAGAGAAAGTTTGTGACTGAAATTTCGTAAAAAGGTCTCGCCGCGACGAAAAACGTCTATACTGTAATGACTTCCATCCCAACTCGTGTATCATATCTGCCACACTCTCTCCCCTATAACGTAATAATACAAAACGAGCTGCCCTTTTTTCCACCCTTTCGATGTCCTCCGTCAATCCCACCTGGTAAGGATCGCCCACCGCGCAGCAACATTCTAACAGAGGACGAACGAGTGTAGTGTAAGCTGTCTCTTTAGTGGACTTGTTGCATCTTCTAAGTGTCCTGCCAATGAAACGCAACCTTTGGCTCGCCTTCCCGACAATATTATCTATGTGGTCCTTCCAACTGAAGTTGTTCGTAATTTTAACACCCAGGTACTTAGTTGAATTGACAGCCTTGAGAATTGTACTATTTATGGAGTAATCGAATTCCAACGGATTTCTTTTGGAACTCATGTGGATCATCTCACACTTTTCGTTATTTAGCGTCAACTGCTACCTGACACACCATACAGCAATCTTTTCTAAATCGCTTTTCTGTTCAAAAATGCATTATAGGAATGGTGTGTTAATTACTTTGGATTGAATATCATCCCTTTTGCATTACATACTGCTAAGCCTTGGACATGAGCTAGGAACTTAAGATTTTGCATGAAAGGAGGATTAGGAGCCCCGTTGCACGGAAGAATGTGAAAAGTGTTCATATGTAGTAAAAACCTGAGAAATCCGTCCGGTTTCGTCATTTGTTATCGAATCGATTTAAAGCCAGATCGTCACTATGGCCGCACTTCTGTCTCAAACGGTTACATTTATCGTCTGCAAAGCTATGTCGCGTGCTGCGGTATGCGGAGACACTAAAAGCACCATAGTAGAACACAGATGAAGCTTCTAAGTTGATGTAATAGCCAGTAAGAAGTCATACAATTCAAGTTTTAGGTATCGATTATTGACTTTTTACCCTTCTTTGGTGCCTTGGACATGAGCTAGGAACTTAAGATTTTGCATGAAAGGAGGACTACCAGCCGCGTTGCTTGGGAGAATGTGAAAAGTGTTCATATGTAGTAAAAACCACAGAAATCCGTCCGTTTTCGTCATTTGTTATCGAATCGACTTATAGCCAGATCGTCACATTGGCCGCACTTCATTTGGAAACGGTTACATTTATCGTCTGCAAAGCTATGTCGCGTGCTGCGGTACGGCCAGACACTAAAAGCACCATAGTAGAACACAGATGAAGCTTCTAAGTTGATGTAATAGCAAGTAAGAAGTAGTACAATTCAAGTTTTAGGTATCGATAATTGACTTTTTACCCTTCTTTGGTGCCTTGGACATGAGCTAGGAACTTAAGATTTTGCATGAAAGGAGGACTACCAGCCGCGTTGCAAGCGAGAATGTGAAAGGTGTTCATATGTTGTAAAAACCTGAGAAATCCGTCCGTTTTCATCATTTGTTATCGAATCGACTTAAAGCCAGATAGTCACATTGGCCGCACTTCTGTCTGAAACGGTTACATTTATCGTCTGCAAAGGTATGTCGCGTGCTGCGGTATGCCGAGACACTAAAAGCACCAAAGTAGAACACAGATGAAGCTTCTAAGTTGATGTAATAGCCAGTAAGAAGTAGTACAATTCAAGTTTTAGGTAACGATTATTGACTTTTTACCCTTCTTTGGTGCCTTGGACATGAGCTAGGAACTTAAGATTTTGCATGAAAGGAGAACTTGCAGCCGCGTATAATGGGAGAATGTGAAAAGTGTTCATTTGTAGTAAAAACCTGAGAAATCCGTCCGTTTTCGTCAGTTGTTATCGAATCGACTTAAAGCCAGATAGTCACATTGGCCGCTCTTCTGTCTGAAACGTTTACATTTATCGTCTGCAAAGCTATGTCGCGTGCTGCGGTATGCGGAGACACTAAAAGCACCATAGTAGAACACAGATGAAGCTCCTAAGTTGATGTAATAGCCAGTAAGAAGTAATACTATTCAAGTTTTAGGTATCGATTATTGACTTTTTACCCTTCATTTACTGCCGAATTAAATTAGGTACCTCCGCATCTCGTGGTCGTGCGGTAGCGTTCTCGCTTCCCACGCCCGGGTTCCCGGGTTCGATTCCCGGCGGGGTCAGGGATTTTCTCTGCCTCGTGATGTCTGGGTGTTGTGTGCTGTCCTTAGGTTAGTTAGGTTTAAGTAGTTCTAAGTTCTAGGGTACTGATGACCATAGATGTTAAGTCCCATAGTGCTCAGAGCCATTTTTTGAAATTAGGTGCCATCTACATCTACATCTACATCCATACTCCGCAAGCCACCTGACGGTGTATGGCGGAGGGTACCCTGAGTACCTCTATCGGTTCTCCCTTCTATTCCAGTCTCGTATTGTACGTGGAAAGAAGGATTGTCGGTATGCTTCTGTGTGGGCTCTAATCTCTCTGATTTTATCCTCACGGTCTCTTCGCGAGATATTTTCACCTCCCCGTTGCGATGTATAAAGCTCTCATGTAAAATGCGAATCTGACCTTCATTTATTCTGCCACCTTACAACGCACATCCAAACAAATGTTCATACAACCTTTTTTCCTCCATTTCCAGTCAATAATCTGTTCCCCCATTTGTCGATTTGATTAACGTTTGTCCTGTGTAAGTATGGGTGTTTGTAGAACAACAAGTGAGAATAATGAGACTGAGTGATGTTCACTTGGGCCTTATTTATTTCTGAAGGAATCTATTGGTTGTGCATGGTCCAGTGACATTAAAGTGAAAACCGCCTGTGTTTGATGTCCACATGCAATAACCACTTACAGAGGGCACGTGGCAGCACTAACAGTGGAAGGTATGTAAAGCACGTTGGGGGGGAGGAGGCGGGGCTCAGAAAACAGTGTGGCCATTGTCTTAACGTGGAAACTGAGTGATTTGTCCGACGTTCAAAAGGCATGATCATTGGCCATCAGATCAAGGGTGCAAACATTTCAAAATGGCTAGCTTCGTAAACTGTTCTCATGACACCATGGTTAAAGAATACCGCGCATGACAAAATGGCGCTATGCAAAACCGGCGCTGAGGAAACCGAGGTGCACCACAATCAGCCTTCTCTCTCATCTCAGCAAGGTGTTTGAGAAGCTCCTACTACAGCTCATCAAGACTCTCATGGATCTTCATCACATGCTGCCAGATGAACAATTTGGGTTCCGCAGCCAACATTCAACCACGCAACAACTTCTGCAGGTTTTAAAATGATAAAACAAGCCTTCAACAAACGAGAATACTGCGCGGCCATCGATTTGGATGTCTCACGTGCTTTTGATAGCGTCTGGCACACAGGACTGATCTGGGAGCTCCAACATCTGAGATTTCCAAGGTCTTATGTCGTCCTGCTTGCGTCATATCTACAAGGTCGCACCTTCAGAGTAAGGATCAGTGAAGCCACCTCAACGTTACCACCTGTCGCCGCAGGAGTACCGCAGGGATCCGTTCTTGGGACGTCCCTGTACTCATTGTACGTAGCAGACCTTCCCCGGACACCGCGTGTGGACCTGGCCCTATACGCGGATGACACAGCTGTCTACACTCAGAGCAGATCGGCCCTAATCATGCACCACCGACTACGAGACGCTTGCCGCAGCATTGAGAACTGGTCCGTCAAGTGGAGACTCAAATTTAACGCGCAGAAGAGCCAAGCCGTTATCTTTACACGGAAGCGACCCTCCCCGGTGCCAGCGCTCCAGCTGTTTGGAGAGGAGATAGAATGGAAACCCACGCCTACCTGCCTGAGAGTCATAATGGATGCGAAATTCATATTGCTACAACAGATCACTGCCATTCGCAGGAAAGTTGATCAGCGCTTGGGGGCTCTCTACCCCCTCCTCAACGAGCACTCGACACTCTCAAGTGAAAATGGACGGCGTATCTACTGTATGTTCATGCACCCCATAATGGAGTACGCCTGCGCAGTATAGGGAAATGCTGCTACCAAGCATCTGTGAAGACTACAAACACTGCAAAACAAGGCACTACGACGAATCATGCACTTCCACTCGCAGTTCCCGACAAGATTTCTTCGTGAACCCACACCGGAATCAGAAGTTCTCCAACGTTTCAAAGAAATTACCACGAGATTCTACGCCAAGCAGGAATAAGGCGGAAATACCTTGATCCGGAACCTTGGTGCCCCTGATGACAGGGCTATGTATAATGCCCCAGTATAACTACATGATGACAAACAAAGTCCGCACTAGATGACAGATACACACAACTAATAAAGATGACACACTTCCAACCCTGATGTTTCCTCTCCCGTAAGACACGGAGATGAAGTAGGAAACGCCCACCAGTGAACCCTACATTACGATCAACTGCAGACAAGTTAAGAAGAAGTGGGTAGGAGGTGCACCACAGACCATAGATGACACGGATGCTGCGGAGATGTATAAGACCGAAGCGACGTGCAGCTGTTGAGAAACTGACTGCCCAAATGAACCAAGAGTCCACCGTGTGGCCTGAACGTCCGTACAGCGAAAGTTGCTGCGTACGGACCTCCGCAGCAGTCGCCGGGTTCACGCACTCGTGCTGACTTCTGTCTATCGGCAACGAAAGCTACAATTCTCACCGCAGTTTTGCAACTGGGTGTCCACTCCGTGGCGACAGGTGGCCTTTTCAGGTGAATCACGTTTTACGCTCCTTCGGGCAGATTGCTGTTGGCGTGCACGGTGTGTAACGTCGGAAAGCAAACATTCTTCAACGGCTTTCGGAAGGGTCCGGGCAGGGGGAGGGAGCACCGCAGTCTGCAGGATGTTTGTGCGGCATTCCCTGGTTGATCTCGTTATTCTGGAAAGCACAGCGCATCACCAGAAGTATGCATCTATCCTTGGGGACCATGGCTACCCCTACATGCACTTTCTTTCTTCCGCACAGTGGCATCTACCAGCAGGACAGTGCAACTTGTCACACAGGTCGTAGTGTACTTGGGTGGTCCAAAGAGCACCGGAATGAGTTTACCGTACTCACCTGACCATCAGCGTCCCCGGATTAAAACCCACCGACAATCTATAAGATCACCTGGAACGGACTGTTCGCGCCATAGACCCTCAACTGAGAATCCTAGCGGAGCTGGCCACTGCAGTGGAGTTGGCGTGGCTCCACATCCCCGTCGGTACGTTCCAGAACTTTATTGAGTATCATCTTGCACGTCTTGCAGCAGTCCGCGCTCATCTGTCTGGACACACTATACACATAGAACCACAAAACTTAACAGACAGCCGGCCGGGGTGGCCGAGCGGTTCTAGCCGCTACAGTCTGGAACCGCGCGATCGCTACGGTCGCAGGTTCGAATGCTGCCTCGTGCATGGATGTGTGTGATGTCCTTTGGTTAGTTAGGTTTAAGTAGTTCTAAGTTCTAGGGGACTGAAGACCATAGATGTTAAGTCCCATAGCGCTCAGAGCCATTTGAAGCATTTTTTTTAATTCTCTGGAGCAAGATGAGAGGTGCAATGGCTGCACGCTCCAGGAAGCAGAAGACCTTCAGACGAGGTCAGTGCAGTATGGTGGTAAGGCAACAGTGACAGACAAAGTTCATCTACTTCTAGAAATAAATTTCCGCCAGGTTATAATCATCCACATTCTCACTAATCTGTCTCGTTTTCTGGTACGGAGTGGAATCAACATTCCTCCAGATATTTCCGCTGATTTAGATCCCTTCATATCTGGGGTCATCCTTTCTCTCCATTGACTAATCTTTAGATGGGAACACACAATTTTGCTTTTCTAGACGAGTGTCAGGCAACACATTTGATATTAGATAATCCTGGCGACACCGTATGTAATGCAGCAAGTTATTCCGAGATAACATTCGTTGCAGTAAGGCACGTAGCCTTCTAGTACGGTGGCTGAGGATGTCTATGTTTTTTTCGCTCTGCTCACAGCACAGCTGACGCTACCTGCCGTGAGAATTGCATAGCGTAACATTCAGTCGATACGAGGATTCGTACCTTCAACGAATCTAAATAAACCATATTAGTTATTAATCGATTTTGCTCAAATTTTTTACACAGTCATTTGTTATTAATCGATTGACGCTGTCAAAATTTCAGATTGTTATTTATTATACACTACTGGCCATAAAAATTGCTACACCACGAATATGACGTGCTACAGGCGCGAAATTTAACCGATAGGAAGCACATGCAGTGATATGGAAATGATTAGCTTTTCAGAGCATTCACACAAGGTTGGCGACACCTACAACGTGCTGACATGGGGAATGTTTCCCACCGACTTCTCACACACAAACAGCAGTTGACCGGCGTTGGCTAGTGAAACGTTGTTGTGATGCCTCGTGTAAGGAAGAGAAATGCGTACCATCACGTTTACGACTTTGATAAAGGTCGGATTGTAGACTATCACGATTGCGGTTTATCGAATCGCGACATTGTTGCTCGTGTTGGTCGAGATCCAATGACTGTTAGCAGAATATGCAATCGGTGGGTTCAGGATGGTATACGGAACGCCGCGCTTCATCCCAACGGCCTCATATCGCTAGCAGTCGAGATGACAGGCTGTAACGAATCGTGCAGCCAGGTCTCGATCCCTGAGCCAACAGATGGGGACGTCTTAAATACAACAACCATATGCACGAACAGTTCGACGACGTTTGCAGCAGCATGGACTATCAGCTCGGAGACCATGGCTGCGGTTACCCTTGACGCTATATCACAGACAAGAGCGCCAGCGATGGTGTACTTAACGACGAACCTGGTTGCACGAATAGCAAAACGTCATTTTTCAGATCAATCCTGGTTCTGTTTACAGCATCATGATGGTCGCATGTGTGTTTGGCGACATCGCGGTGAACGCACATTGGAAGCGTGTATTCGTCATCGCCATACTGGCGTATCACCCTGTGTGATGGTGTGGGGTGCCATTGGTTACACGTCTCGGTCACCTCTTGTTCCCATTGACGACACTTTGAACAGTGGACGTTACATTTCAGATGTGTTACGACCTGTGGATCTACCCTTCATTCGGTCCCTGCGAAACCCTACATTTCAGCAGGACAATGCACGACCGCATGTAGCAGGTCCTATACGGGCCTTACTGGATACAGAAAATGTTCGACTGCTGCCCTAGCCAGCATATTCTCCAGATGTCTCACCAACAGAATACGTTTGGTCAATGGTGGCCGAGCAACTAGCTCGTCTCAATACGCCAGTCTCAATACTTGATGAACTGAGGTATCGTGTTGAATCTGCATGGGCAGGTGTACCTGTACACGCCATCCAAGCTCTGTTTGACTCAATGCGTAGGCGTATCAAGGCTGTTATTACGGCCAGAGGTGTTTGTTCTGGTAACTGATTCCTCAGGATCTATGCACCGAAATTGCGTGAAAATGTAATCACATGTCAGTTCTAGTATAATATATTTGTTCAATGAATACCTGTTTATCGTCTGAATTTCTTCTTGGTGTAGCAATTTTAATGGCCAGTAGTGTAGTTCCGGAAATAAAGAGCATTATCTAAAAATCCTAAAACCTACGCTTCTTTTTTTTTAAAACCAAATTACGAACAATAACAGATTTACTTTAATTATCATCTGAAGCCGTTACAAAGTTGTCAGTGCATAAAAATCAACTAATTATAATTTTCATTTTATAACTTTAGTTACTTTGCATTATGTAGGACAAAAATTGGTCAAAATTATTATTTGAGTATATTTTGTTGGGTGAGTGCTTGAGAATGATAGAGAGAGTGAAGGTGGGACATACGTTAAAATTTAATATTTATTTTACGTAAAGTATTGTACAAACGAACCGTGGGAAAGTTACGTTGCAACCACGATTCAAGTGACGAATGTCTGTGTGAGCATGCTTTTGTATAAAAGCAGCCAGAATGGAAGTTAGAGGCGGAATGAGGTTATTTATCAATTTGAATAATATTTTGCACTTTGCTTATTTTGATTTAACATTATAGAAGAAATTGCAGTTTTGCTGACATTAAATACTATCAAATTAGTGATTCGATAAGGCAAGATTTGCCGCGAGAATGATTAGGAAGGAATGTTCTGATTGGTCGTTTAGGTCAACAGCCAAACAGAATTAAGTTATTCCCGTGCGAGTAGAGGAGTGTACAGGCAGGAGAGAACCTCGAGAGAGTCGCTTGCTAGCCGGCCTACAGAAAACACAATGTTATATCGCTCCTTAAAAATACTCTTTAAGGTGAGAAAATAGTGAGCTAATTTCGGTTCTAACATATCGTGACTGAAGCAACTGCAGTTAAGAACATTTTAATGAAAGTTTAGTGCTTCTAAGTTAAATAGTTTGAGAGATACGAGCGCGTGAACTTACTGGTAGTAGTAACAACTCCGAGTGGCGTGTTTCGTGCTCTGTACGGAATATTTTTGGGAGCACTTCTTACGTAGAAGACCAATGAAACGACCGAAGGTTTAATTCGCAATAGTTGTGGGTCTGTTACTGGTAGAACGTGAAAATTGGTCCGGTCAGACTTGCTAAAATTGTGGCTGCGTTTCGAGTGAATATTTGTTATAGAGACAGTGAACTTTCAGTTGTAACGTTTCACCATATTAAAAACGGAGTTGATAGCCACTTCATGAGTTTCAATATAAATAAAAAACAGAGTTAATCTAATTTGAAACGCTTTTTTGCAAGTAAACTGAATATCCCGAAAGACCGATTTTTTAATTTTCAGGAAATGACTTACAACTAGAGTTACGCGGCCTCTGTGTGGTAGGTATTAGGCAGTGGCTTCATCAACGCTGCTTGACTCTGCCTAGCACGTATCTGCTACCACAGAGTGAAGGGACATCGGCAAGAATCCTATCGAGGTAGGTGGACTGAACGGTGGTATTAACGGCAACGCGGCGACCGACCCCGCCCCGCCGCATGTTGGTGGTTTAGACCTCTTCCAAAGTGCTGGTATTTGTATACAGGTCTTTTCTTTTTCAGTGAAAGGATCCTTCGTCATATTACTGGTAATATCTCCCGAAATGCTTATGATGACTTCTCAGATGAGTCCTTGTATCACAGCTCCAGAAGAGAGTAGGTATTTTCATTAGCATTCATTTTATTTTATTAACGTTTGGCTTACATATGTGGTCCACGCGGGAAACAAGGCAATCGTTGTTGCATCGCGGAAACGGAGCGATCTACCTGATGCCCAAAAGGTCAAGATCATTGGCTGTTGGAGGGCGCATCCCCGAATCCTCCCGAAACCAGATAACAGTACCGAATCCTTCCAAACTGACACGTTGTATGGTGTATTATAGACATGAATATAATTATCTCTGCCATGTTCCTTATTCCTTCCCCTACACCTCCCATGCTTTGAACAAAAAATATTGATTCGCTTGTGCACGCTTTGCGCGTGACATTGAGCGGGACTTAGTCGCTGGCGCTGTGCCGGCTGGACTTCATCTCGATAAGATAAAAGACAAAACTATTAAACATACAATACATGCGAAAAAGTTTTACATCTTCTACTGTAACTTCATATGCTTTCCTTTGACTGCTTGGAGTGTTCATAACGTTTAGAACTGCTACCTGCTTCAAACGGGAGGATTCAGTCCCATCGTTTTTCAGACCCTTGCGGGCTTGGGAGGATTCGGTTCCATTTTTCTGACCGTGGGAAGATTCGAGGCTGCGCCCAGGACGGAAGCATTTCCGAAGCGGTTCGGTGTATAAACTGCTCGTGCGTCGCCTTGGTTAAGGCACCGAGGTTACTGAGATGCACCATGGGCCATAGACGACGGAAGCGAACGTCGACTGCTGAGATGTGCGTGGGCGAATACACTTGCACCTGTTGTGATTGAGCGCCCAGATGAACCAAGTGGTAGCCCCACGACAATGTTTCCTCAACAACCTTGCAGCGAACGTTGGCGCGTATGAGCCACAACAGCAAGGGCCAGGATCATGCTTACATGCTGACTGCTGCTTATCGGCGATGAAGGTTGGAATTTGCATGTACGAAGTGAAACGTCTGAAAGCAAACATACTGCAACAACTGTCGGAAGGCTCCAGGCCGGAGGATGTAGCTTTACAGTCTGGAGAATGTTTTCTAGCGTTATTGTCTGGGGAATGTTTTCGTAGCATTCCTTGGGTGATATCGGCATTCTGGAAGGCACAATGTATCAACACAGGTATGCATCTACCCTTGGGGGGCCATGTTCATCCCTCCTTGAAGTTTGCTTTTCCTTGGTACGATAGCACCTACCAGCAGGACAACGCAACGTGTTGCACAGCTCGCAGTGTACGTGTGTGGCTCGATGAGCACCAGCATGAGTTTACTGTACTCCGCTTGCCAACAGACTCCCCGGACTTAAGCCCAATCGAGAATCTGTGGGATCACCTCGATCGGGATGGTCACGCAATGGATCCTTAACCGAGGTACCTTTCGCAGCTAGCCACGACACTGGAGTCAGCATGGCAGCACATACCTGTCGGTACCTTCCAGAACCTCACTGACTCCCCTCCTGCACGTCTCACAGAGGTCCACGCTGCCGAAGTTCGTTATTCAGGCTTTCGACATGTGATCGCATTAATCGGACTGAACAGTATACGAGGATTGGAACTTTAATAGTGGCAACTATTTATTTACAGCTAGTAGGTCCTGTAGAAAGTGTCATCACTTCTGCCTCTAAGCTGGTCGTAGGTTGTGTTCCAAAAATTAACAGCATAGAGACAGAAGTGATGCCACTTTCTTCATGACCTGACCATCATTTTGTAGGACAATGCTCATTTACGTACAGTGCAAGCTGTTACTGATTTCTTTGACTGATGGGTCTGCTAAGTGCTATACCACCTGCAGCACTCCCCTGACTTCAGCCCTCGTCAGTTCAACTCGATTTCTAAACTGAAGGAAACACTTCACGGCATTCGCTTCAGACCTACTACAAATCCGTCGGGCAATAGACCGTGCCGCTCGAACTGTCGACACAACTTGCGCTGCTAAGAGTGTCCTATGACTTTCACATCGCTGGCAACAGGTTATACACAACAGTGCCTGATTTGAAGGTCAGTAAAACTTTGAAACACGTATCTATTTCGTACCATCTGTAATTGAAAAAAAAAAATGGAAATGAGCGTTTGGCGTCATTGGCCGGGAGGCCCCTTATAGGGCAGGTCCGCCGCCTTGGTGCAGGTCTTATTACATTCGACGCCAGATTGGCCGACCTGCGCGCCGGATGGAGATGAAATGATGATGAAGACAACACAACACTCAGTCCCTGAGCGGAGAAAATCTCCGAACCAGACGGGAATCGAATCCGGGCCCGTAGGACGGCAATCCATCACGCTGACCACCTTTTTTAACTCATTTTGTTGTATATTGTTCGTTGAATTCGTTCGGAGCGGACGTCCGTAGACACCCTGTCAGGTTCTTAGTTGATCCAGTCACTCAGTTTTTTATTACAGAGGGTAGCTCTGACCGGACACGCTGAGCTACCGCGCCGGTACCACTCAGCTATCGAGGCGGACTACGAGCTGTAAATAAATAGTTGCCACTATTGAAGTTCCAACCCTCGTATAAAGAACTACCACCATATTACTTTAGTGGCATATCTCATGATTCAAACAAATTCATGTAAGTGTCGGTAAGGAGTACATAGTAGCTGATAGCAGATGGAATTATACGTCATGGCAAAAAAAGGGTAAAGCTGTGATGAAGGCTGGTTTGAACCCCACGCTGATCTACTAGGCCATGTCCCAATATGAAGTTGGTGCGATCTAACCATCCTCCAGCGTCTGAATTCTCTTCCGCAGACATTTACAGTGGCACCTACAGACTAGCGTTAGCTACGAACCACGGTGCAACTCGGAAAGTCTTGGAACGTTCCTCACGTCCGTGACTCGGAGCTTACATGGCGTCGCGCGAAATCACAAGCGCATTCGCAGCGAGAATCTATGCAGAGTCGGCGATCTGTAGCACGCGACGTACTGCACCTCGTATTGAATTGGGAACATTTGTTTCCGGACCGGGATTAATTGTCTGCTTTGATACACCGACCAGTCAGTCCAAATAAGGGGCAGCAGCCTCGCTTTGACTCGCGAGACAAGGTTAAACTACACCGTCTGACCAATGAGTGAAGCACCCAAAAGAAACGGTCGGAGTTCAATATAAACTCGTACACGTGTACATCATCGACGAGTATATTAATTATTGGAGTTGCATTTTCCTGTGACGAATAGAACAGTCACCAGAGCGCATTACTGTTGTTCGTGCTCAGTGTTCTTACCAGATCTGGGAGGGTATGTGATAAGCACGGGAAAAACCGACCGGTTAAAACCGATACCGGTATTTTAGTTCTGAATAACCGGTATTTTTCGGTATTTTACTCTCGGCTACAAGAGGTATCCTAGTTTGTGCTAATAACCAAGTAAAAATACCGAAGTACCAACTAGTCATTGTAGCAGTGCTAAAGTTTTTCATTTTTAAATAAACCATTTTTAAAGAACGAGTAATTCTTATTTGCAAAATGTGTATTGCTTTGAAATATTGCGTAATTATAGAAAATGGGAAACACAATCAGCGATATTTTAATAACAAGAACCGACAGATACGTGGCATAAAAATTGGTATAGCGTTGGTGAGGCAATAATGTACCTATTATCGTGTGGTGTGGCCTATTAGATGGTACGTGGACAAGCAGTGTGCAGGACTTGCCCCATCTCGTCCATACGGTAGTCTCTCACTATCGTCATCGGACGTCAGTTGTATTAGAGAATGGCACCATCCCTAGTCTGGAAGTATTTTACGAAGAGAAATATTAGTGAACTACAATGCGCCATTCTCTTTAAATGATTAAAAATGGGAGGAGTCATGATATAATATAAGGAAAGACCTAAACTTAACAGTTCATTAATATTATGCTGATCCATAACTGATATTTTAGAAACGTGACTGTAAATTGTTTGTAAATAACTTATATAAAACTGCAACCAGTCACTTTTTCGAATAATTATGTTTTATTCCATGAACCGGTTTGCGAACCTTCTCAGGTTCATCTTGAGATGGTTTCTGGAAGCTACATCATTATTTCTAGCACAATGCTGGGTGCTGGCTCTATTACAAAAAGATGGATCATGCTTTAATGTATCGCCATGACTGTTGCTTATCTGTCGATATGGATGCAAATTTAGTTTTTTACTTACTGTGACAGTTGTTGTTGTTGTTGTTGTTGTTGTTGGTATTGTGGTCTTCAGCCCAGAGACTGGTTTGATGTAGCTCTCCATGCTACTCTATCCTGTGCAAGCTTCTTCATCTCCCAGTACCTACTGCAACCTACATCCTTCTGAATCTGCTTAGTGTAATCATCTCTTGGTATCCCTACACGATTTTTACCCTCTACGCTGCCCTCCAACACTGATCTCCAATTACAACATTTTTGAGGAGAGTTTCAAAAAATTGGAATCGATAGAACAACACTGAGGATTTTTTGTTGTAGTCAACCACTTACTACTTTTCGAGAGAAGAGCAAACGGTGGGCGGAACTGCCTGTTTAATTTGATATTTTGAACTAAGTGACTCAAAATTTTTCAGCCTTTGTTTGATTTCTCCGTTTAATGCAGGAAGAAATAGGAATAAAAAACCGAAGATCAGTTATTTCAGAAACCAGTTATTTTGAGTGGTTTTAATAGGCTGGTAAAACCTGCGTTGAAAAAGAAGATATAATCGATAACCGGTTCTTTCAGCGACAACCGCCATTCCTAGTATATAACAGGCGTGAACGGCGTCAGATGTTGAGTGAGCGGTCTTAAGGACACGGGAATGCCGATACTCACCTGAGACACGGTCATCACCACGTGACAGACTTTGAAAATGGTCTGACTGTGAGTCTCTATTTTGGTGAGTGGTCGAATCGCGCGGTATGCAGATTTTTCGGGCATTCGGATGCGACAGTAGGTCGATGGCGGACTGCATGTTGTCGTGAGTGCACCTAACTCGTCATCACAGGTTCCGGTCGACGAGAAGGAAGGACAGCCGAACTGCGCTCCAAGCACATCGTAACATCTTTATGGCAGCGCCTGCCATCCTATATCAGGTAATGCACATCCTACAGCATTCTGCGCTATGCCGCACCATTGCTCGGAGAATGGAAGCAGTCGCACTGCTGTTAACACCACAATGTGAACGGCTGCGTTTGGTGTCGTGCTGTGACTTGGAATCGTGGGTGGCTGATGAACGGCGTCGCACTGTGTTCAGCGATGAATCATTGTTCCAGACTGTCCCATCGTCGGCGTATATGGCGACGGCAGACATTTCACAGTTCGTATAGAAGTTAATAGTAGCCAGATGGCTAGTGATACCTCAAAAAGAAACATGTACAGTAACATTATTTGCACAACGATTCAAGTGGTGTAATCAGATTTTCAATATATTTATTAGTTTAAAGTTTATTATCTGACGATAAATTATACAAGTAACACCCAGCAACGAATTTCCAAAATCTAAACGGTTCATCCGATTTCGTCGATATGCATGTCCTTAGGAAGCCATTAGCGTAAACCTAAATTGGTATGAATTACAGGCATGTAACTTAAATAGTATATGAGTTATTGGAGGTCAAAGTGGCCTGTGAAGAGGTCTCATTCTACTGATGTTTTGCAGAGGCGCAGTGCTGTTACATCTGGCGTCGACGTGTGGGGAGTCATAGGATATGATTTCAGGACGCGGCTGGACGGGCATCCTGCTTCCTCATGCGTTACCTCTCATGTGACAGTATCGTGGTAGCATTTTTCAACAGGATAATGTTCGGCTACAAATGGCAAGTGCTTCTATGAACTGTCTGCGTGATGCTGAGGTACTCCCCTGACCAGTAAGACCCAGAGAACTGTCCCCGATATAACACGTAAGCGACCAGCTTGGAAGTTTAACTCCTCCCCGTTGTTAGTAACCAGGATATCAAGGATCAATTACAGCAGTTGCGGCCCAGCTTGCGTCAGGATACCACTGCAGTATGACACCATTTCACCCTTTCCAAACGAATCATTCACACCAGAGGATTGTACAACTAGATTAATAGATGGGTAGGTCGCCAGGACACATAATGAAGAATAAAAGACTAGTTAATTGCCAACTGAGGGAAGAGTGCGTGTGTGGGAGATGGGAGTCAGGGGGGAGCGGAGTTGTTAATTACAGTTAAGCAGATTCAAATAGATGTAGCACACAGAAGTTTTGGAGAAATGAAGAGGCGTTTACAGAGTAGACTAATAGACGAGGACTGCAGATATATATAAGCGTGTAATTCACATTCTGTTACCTCCGAGAGTCTTGATTTTTTGCACTGCGTTGCTCTTCAACGTCCTCATTTTTTCGTTTGCTTTTGTTGCCTTCCTGAGTTGGTTCGGTTAGGATGACATCTGTGGGGTGACACCGATTTGTTCGATGCACTCTCGTGGCTTGATAAGCTGATATGTTTCGTCTAATTGTCCTGCTGGAGGGTTTTAGTGGTTGTTGCAATGCTGTAGGCTGATTCGCAGAGAGCTGCAATGCCTCCAGTCAATATTTACGTCCTTCCCATACAGACCACCAAAGGTGGCAGGTTGCTGTTGCTGTTGGTGCTGCAACAAGAGTACGACAACGTAATATCACTTACACTTAGGTACGATTAACGCAGTGCTCCTTATAGATGCATGACTACACACCTCATGTGAGTCAAATCGAGCTGGTCAACAGGCCACTCTCGGGTATGACGTACACCACACCACTTCTGCGACTTACCCAAATATTTCAAGGCGATTAGAGTAGCGAACTTCGGCAGCGAGTACCATAGAACGGCCGTTGCTAGGCAATTGTACAATAGCTCTATGACGCAGAGTCTGTACTATTGTTACCGATTGTTGATGACTCTTTTGGAGGCGTCCAAAACAGTGCGAGAGCACTTCATACAATACAGAACAGCGATGGTAACTAACCAGATAAAGTAAGTAACGCATCGTCGTTAATTTTAGTGTCAGGGGGCTTAGTAGTCAAGGTGGGAATATTATCACCTCATTAAATGCGTTCAGAAAGTCATCGTTTAAATTTGCCAAACTAACATTATCGTCTGCGTATTGGAGCTCAGTAATAGACGTCTTGGATTTAGCGTTAATGTGCTAAGATGAAATAATATCCCGCCAATACTGTACTCTAACACCACGTGGAAGAAGTTTTCCTTCGAAAAGATGAAGCATGAGTACAGTTCAAGTGAACATTTGTATAATTTCCGCCTTTACTCAGAGATTAACTATGTTTTAAATTATGCCCTGTCACATTTTGGACCCCGTGGATCTGTCTACACATGCTATCTCCTTTACAGCTTCCAAATAAAGAGCGCACACAGGACCTGCGGAATGATGGGGGTGAGACAACTCATGCAAGGTTCTCGCTGACGAAACATTTCAGAAATTACACTACCGGGCGGACTAGGTACACATACTATTGGTAAATAAATATTCATTACATGTTCTGCCTTTCGTGAAACCGATATTGAACTGAAGAACTAGAGATACGTCTGTGTGTTTGGCAGGAAAGGAACCGAGAATGTTTTGCAAAAATTTTATTTTTATTTTCCAGATCTATAGACCAGCTACTCGACCTGATTTAAGTGTGTCTGTTTACGCGGTTTCTTGCATCTGGTGTTTACAATATACATAAGTTACACAGATTGTCTCCAAAGAATATCATGCTGAATATGATTTAGATTTATCGATAGAGGCATCTTCCACCAGTCTAATAACGCGAAACAGCTCCAAAAACATTTAAAAATTACATATATACAAACTAAAAATATAATTTATGTAAATATATATTATTATAAAACTGCTTGCTACATTTCAAAGCATAAAATTTCAGAGGATACTAAACTGTTACATATTAAGACATACACACTGCAGTTAATTCAGTCACCAAATACACGTGAACATATAAATGCCGATCTTGTTTTCTTCTTATACAGGATGATTAAGAATTTAGCGGCAATGCATTAGCAAAGTTGCTAAAAAATCATGGCGGTAGAATTCAGTTTTCTGGTTCAAATGGCTCTGAGCATTATGCGACTTAACTTCTGAGGTCATCAGTCGCCTAGAACTCAAAACCAATTAAACCTAACTAACCTAAGGACATCACACACATCCATGCCCGAGGCAGGATTCGAACCTGCGACCGTAACGGTCGCTCGGCTCCAGTCTGTAGTGCCTAGAACCGCACGGCCATTCCGGCCGGCTCAGTTTTCTGATTTAGCAAATTTGCTAGCTACCTTAGTTTGTGTACGTACAGTTCCAGTTCTTCGTATATGTCATTTAGCTTGTAAAATACTGGAGGATTTTGTATTTCATGCATTTTGTGACCTGTGTCCCACGTGTGCGATGCCAGTCTTTACACATAAACTACAGCAGTGAAAGTCGTTTCCAACATAATGGTAGTGATGATTTCTGGGCTGTCCCTAACGTTTCTCCACCTGAGCGGCCTGATGGGCAAGTTGACGGCGACTGAGAAGCTACAGGACCGTACAAGAGGCGCTACGACAGCAACGAGATCTAGTCCTAAGACTCTCCGTAGCTTTCAGGACTACTTCGGCTGAAGCCCTGTTTGCTAATGCCGGAGTCTGTCTAGTGAGTGGTACATTTAAAATTGGGTAACTTCACAGAAACGTATGAGTGTGGCACATAGTATTAGTTGTCCACGTATGACAACTGCTAGGGAACAAAATCCTACTGACCATCTGTAAAATAGACCCAGAAATATGTTCTCCAGTGGACACACCGTCACAAAGACTTTCAGAAATGGAGCTCCGTTACTTCCTCGCATAACTTCTCTGCATATGCACTATGTGATCAAAAGTATCCGGACGCTCCCACTGTGCACTGTGCTCCCACCTGCTGCCAGGTATTCCATATCAGCGACCTCTGTGGTCATTAGACATCGTGAGAGAGCAGAATTGGGCGCTCCGCAGAACTCACGGACTTCGATCGTGGTCGGGTGATTGGTTGTCACTTGTGTCACACGTCTGTACGAGAGATTTCCACACTCCTAAACATCCCTAGGTCCACTGTTCCCGATGTGATAGCAAAGTGGAAACATGAAGGGACACGTACAGCACAAAAGCGTACAGGCCGACCTCGTCTGTTGACTGTCAGAGACCGCCAAAGCAAGAAGAGTGTGGCAGTGTGTAATAGGCAGACATCTATCTAGACCATCACACAGGAATTCTAAACTGCATCAGAATCCACTGCAAGTACTATGGCAGTTAGGCGGAGGGCGAGAAAACTTGAATACCATGGTCAAGCAGCTGCTCATAAGCCACACATCATGCCGGTAAATGCCAAACGACTTCTCGCTTGGTGGAAGGAGCGTAAACATTGGACCATTGAACAGTGGAAAATGTTGTGTGCAATGACAAGTAGCGGTACACAATGTGAGGATCCGATGCCCGGTGCATGTCATATGCCAGCGTGTGTTGTGACTACAGTAACATTCGGATGCAGTGGTGTTATTATGTGGTCGTGTTTTTCATGGAGGTGGATTGCACTCCTTGTTGTTTCGTGTGACAATATCACAGCAAAGGCCTACATTGATGTTTTAACCACTTTCTTGCTTCCCGCTGTTGAAGAGCAATTCAGGGATGACGATTACATCTTTCAACACGATCGACCACCTGTTCATAATGCACGGCCCGTAGGGGAGTGTTTACACGACAACAATATTCGTGTAATGGACTGGCCTGCACAGAGTCCTGACCTGAATTCTATAGAATACCTTTGCGACGTTTTGGAACGCCGACTTCGTGTCAGGCCTCACCGACCGACATCGATACCTCCCCTCAGTGCAGCACTCCGTGAGCAATGGGCTACCATTCTCAAGAAACCTTCCAGCTCCTGATTGAACGTATGCCTGCGAGAGTGGAAGCTGCCATCAAGGCTAAGGGTGGGCCAACACCATATTGAATTCCAGTATTACTAACCTGTAAGTAATTTTCAGCCAAGTGACCGTCAACTTTTGATCGCATAGCGTAATTGATTCGTCTCCGTAGGCAATGAATCGTCTCACTTTAGTGTGGAATGCACAATGACGTTTGACCTGCGGGAACCTAAAAGGAACAAGTATATAATGTGTGTGTTTCTTGAAGAACGTTAGATCAGTATTTACTTCATCTGCAGACTAATAATTATAACTATTACAAGTAAAATGTTTTTAGGTTGGATGTTGCACGCGCCATAAGCAATACGTTAAAGTTTGTTTCCCCCTGCGCAGCAAGTTAGGTACTGAAGTGTGGATGCGTGGAGGCAAAAGGAAAGTCCATATGCACAGACGTAGTCCACTTTATGGTGCGGTTACCACCGTGCATAACACATCAGGCAGTAGATTAAATGAAGTGTTTGTGGGATGATTGTTATGCAGAGAAAAAAGAACTTACACCTTGAAGTTGGTACATATTAAGGCATCAACGCTAACAATATGGTTCAAATGGCTCTGAGAACTATGGGACTTAACGTCTGAGGTCATCAGTCCCCTAGAACTTAGAACTACTTAAACCTAACTAACCTAAAGACATCACACACATCCATGCCCGTGGCAGGATTCGAACCTGCGACCGCAGCGGTCGCGCGGTTCATCTACATCTACATCTACATTAATACTCCGCAAGCCACCCAACGGTGTGTGGCAGAGGGCACTTCACGTGCCACTGTCATTACCCCCCTTTCTTGTTCCAGTCGCGTATGGATCGCCGGAAGAGCGACTGTCTGAAAACCTCCGTGCGCGCTCTAATCTCTCTAATTTTACATTCGTGATCTCTTCGGGAAGTATAAGTAGCGGGAAGCAATATATTCGATACCTCATCCAGAAACGCACCCTCTCGAAACCTGGCGAGCAAGCTACATAACGATGCAGAGCGCCTCTCTTGCAGAGTCTGCCACTTGAGTTTGTTAAACATCTCCGTAACGCTATCACGGTTACCAAATAACCTTGTGACGAATCGCGCCGCTCTTCTTTGGATCTTCTCTATCTCCTCCGTCAACCCGATCCAGACTGAAGCGCCTAGAACCGCTCGGCCACACAGCCCGGCGAGCTCACAGTACCTGTACCTATACCCCTAACACCCTGTGTATATAACTGGTTTTTTGTACTGTGTTTAGACTTTAGTACAATAACATAAACAGCAGTAATCTGCACAGACACACAAAGAGTGGAACAGTGCCCACACGTGTGACAGACTGAGGTTAGCAACTAGACCACATGTAATGTAGTTACTTGAGACACGATGCACGACAAGGCACTGGCAAGATTTGCAAGGTTTGCAAGGTTTCCACAGATTCGGGTAAGTTTTGTTTGTTTTGTGATCATGAGGCCACACAACTTTTAACTATGAAACAAGTCAAGTTTGAAGTCCTTCCAAACAGTCACCAAACCTCGAACATACATATAACGGGTGATCAAAAAGTTTCCGTTTGAGGGCGTTGCTGCAACGTATATGCAACATAGCACGACTCCGATGCAGATATACAGGGTGTAAATTTTAAGCCCGCAGCTCGTGGTCGTGCGGTTGCGTTCCCGCTTGCCACGCAAGGGTTCCCGGGTCCGATTCCCGGCTGGGTCAGGGATTTTCTCTGCTTCGTGATGACTGGGTGTTGTGTGTTGTCCTTAGGTTAGTTACGTTTAAGTAGTTCTAAGTTCTAGGGGATTGATGACCATAGATGTTAAGTCCCATAGTGCTCAGAGCCATTTGAACCATTTTTTTTGTAAAGTTGATTAAGCAGAATAACTCGAAAAATAAGATTCACACGAAAAAATTTGTAGAATCCAAAGTTGATTATTTTCGAGGGGGCCTTCCGTTGGTGCTAAAAGTAGCACGCCATCCCAGCTCCCTGTGAGTGGAGCGGGAGACAACTTTAAAATTTCAATTGGGAACTCCCATTTTTTATTGCAGAATCAGATTCTACATAAAAAAACTTCTTACTTTTGGTCTTAAACATTTGTTTGATTCTTGGTAAGAAAATCGATGTTCTCATTTTTGAGTGGAAAATGGTTAAGGATAAAAAAAAATACTTATTGGCTTCGTAAATTTTGATTCGCTTAAACTAAAAAATAATCAACAATAAAACTAATCCAATCGTTCCTTTTCAGGACCACCAAATCTTAAAGGGGAATACATTCATCTTTAGTTCGCGAGTGGGTTAGTCTTTTCCTCATTTAGTCTTTTACTTTGTTTACTCTGTGGGTAAATTTGGTTAGTTAGTTAGATAGTCAGATGACTTGTTTGATAATTAAAAGTTGTGTGGCCTCATGACCACAAAAGAAACAAAACTTACCCGAATTTGCGGAAAAAATTAATATTTGCGTCAACATATGTAGAAGTCTAATTCCTCTCTCTCAAACCCCACGCTATGGGGAGAGATTGAGAGTTTTAGTTTTAGCGAATCAAAATTTACGAAGTCAATAAGTATTTTTTATTTATTCGTAACCATTTTCCGGATTTTCTTGAATTACAGCGCCAACTACCAAGAATCAAAACAAATGTTTAAGACGAAATGTAAGAAGATTTTTATGTAGAATCTGATTCTGCAATAAAAATTGAGGTTCCTAATTGAAATTTTAAAGTTCCTCCCGCCACAACCCCAGGGGGCTAGGGTGGCGGGGCAATGCTGGCCGTAATGCTTTGAAATATAAATAAAATTCTTTTGGCTGATAAAAGAAAACATTCAAGAAAAATTCAATGTCTTTGAAAAACATATTACCTGGACAGGGTGGCGGTAATGATTTGGGTGAATTACTAACACTGACTTTTTCAATAGCGAAATGGTATTCGCACTTAAGTTTGACTTTTCAAAACATCTGACAATTGAAATTACATTACTCAGAAAAATTACATTCTTTTCACTAATTGAGTCACAAACAATGATATTTATACAGCAAGTATTATATAACCTCATTAAAACAGCATAAAGACAAATCATCAAATTACGTATAACTGTGTTAACATATCTTAGAAACATTAAAAAAGGGAAATATCTAACTAGCCTATACATCAGATTTGTTTACGTACATTCTGAGGTTACTCAACAGTTACCAATTATCAGCCAACTCATTCACTCTAACACGCTGGCAAAACAAAAGTCATAAAAAATTAATTTCTTAATCTTACTTGCGAGATTACTTCTGCTGCCACTTTTATATTTCCAATAATACATTTCGGCATAATTACTATATTACAATATTACTTGGCAGCTTTACAAAGCACACCACAAACACTGCCTATTGCATCCACTTTCGCTCACAGACAGACATACAGATACTCACTGCTGCGCGACAAGCGCTCTTTTACTCCAACACAACAATCTCAGACCAGAAGCAGTATCTTTGGCTCTGCGGTCGTGCATAGTCAGCGATCCGCTTTATAGAGCCGATCAGAGACCTACATCACTTGTAATATAATAGTTTCATTTTAGTTTACATTAGTATCATTACAATATTCGGGTGCCACATACAGGGTGTTACCAAAAGGTAAACTTTCAGGAAACATTCCTCACACACAAATAAAGAAAAGATGCTATGTGGACATGTGTCCGGAAACGCTTAATTTCCATGTTAGAGCTCATTTTAGTTTCGTCAGTATGTACTGTACTTCCTCGATTCACCGCCATGATTTCATTCGGGATACTCTACCTGTGCTGCTAGAACATGTGCCTTTACAAGTACGACACAACATGTGGTTCATGCACGATGGAGCTCCTGCACATTTCAGTAGAAGTGTTCGTACTCTTCTCAACAACAGATTCGGTGACAGATGGATTGGTAGAGGCGGACCAATTCCATGGTCTCCACGGTCTCCTCACCTCAACCCTCTTGACTTTCATTCAAGGGGCCATTTGAAAGGTCTTGTCTACGCAACCCCGGTACCAAATGTAGAGACTCTTCGTGCTCGTATTGTGGACCGCTGTGATACAATACGCCATCTCCAGGGCTGCATCAGCGCATCAGGGATTCCATACAACGGAGGGTGGTTGCTTGTATCCTATCTAACGGAGGACATTTTTAACATTTCCTGTAACAAAGTGTTTGAAGTCACTCTGGTACTTTCTGTTTCCATTCCATGATTAATGTGATTTGAAGAGAAGTAATAAAATGAGCTCTAACATGGAAAGTAAGCGTTTCCGGACACATGTCCACATAACATATTTTCTTTCTTTGTGTGTGAGGAATATTTCCTGAAAGTTTGGCCGTACCTTTTTGTAACACCCTGTAGACTACTTTCAGCATGTGCAATAGGTTTCCACATATGTGAGTGGCTCAAAGATGTCTTAAGTAATAGAACCCAGTATGTTGTCCCCGACGGCGGGTCTTCTTCAGAGAGAAGGATATCGTCTGGAGTCCCCCAGGCAAGTGTGATAGGACCGCTATTATTTTCTGTATACATACGAGTAAATGATCTGCGATTGTTTGCTGGCGGTGACGTGGTGTACGGTAAGGTGTCGAAGTTGAGTGACTGTAGGAGGATGCAAGATGACTTAGACAAGATTTGTAGTTGATGTGATAAATAACAGCTGGCTCTAAATGTAAAAAATGATGAGTAGGAAAAACATACCCGTAGCGTTCTTGTACTGAATTAGTAGTGTCCAACTTACACAGTCACGTCGTTTAACTATCTGGGCATCACTTGCAGAGCGATATGAAATGGAACGAGCATCTGAGGATTGTGATAGGGAAGGCGAACGGTTCATTTCAGTTTATTGGGAGAATTTTGGGAAAGTGTGGATCATCTGTAAAAGAGATCGCTTGTAGGACGCTAGTGCGATCTATTCTCGAGTACTGTTCGAGTGCTTGGGATCCGTACCAGTTCTGATTAAAGGGAGACATCGAAGCAGTTCAGAGGTAGGCTGTTAGCTTTGTTACCGGTAGATTCGAATAACAAGTGTTTCGGAGATTCTTCGGGAAATCAAATGGGAATTTCTGGAGGGAAGGCGACGTTGTTTTCGAGGAACACTATTGAGACAATTTAGTGAATCTTTATTTGAATGTGACTTCAGAACGATTCCATTGCCGCCAACGTACACTTCGTTTAATGACCATTATTCCGTGGTTTATTGACACACATACTTGGAATGACATGGGATTTTATTAGAACAAAAAAAAAGTTCACAAAATGTCCGACGGATGGCGCTGGACGGCAAAACTGCTACCGCGACGGGTGAGAGGTACGCTGATATGTTACAGAATCGCATCATCCCCAGCCTGGCTGATAAACACCTGCTGGAACGTACGATGTTTATGCAGGATGGCGCTCCACCCCATATTGCTAGACGCGTGAAAGATCTCTTGCGCGCGTCGTTTGGTGATGATCGTGTGCTCAGCCACCACTTTCGTCATGCTTGGCCTCCCAGGTCCCCAGACCGCAGCCCGTGCGATTATTGGCTTTGGGGTTACCTGAAGTCGCAAGTGTATCGTGATCGACCGATATCTCTAGGGATGCTGAAAGACAACATCCGACGACAATGCCTTACCATAACTCCGGACATGCTTTACAGTGCTGTTCACAACATTATTCTTCGACTGCAGCTATTGTTGAGGAATGGTGGTGAACATATTGAGCATTTCCTGTAAAGAACATCATCTTTGCTTTGTCTTACTTTGTTATGCTAATTATTGCTATTCTGATCACATGAAGCCCCATCTGTCGGACATTTTTTGAACTTTTGTATTTCTTTTTTGGTTCTAATAAAACCCCATGTCATTCCAAACATGTGTTTCAATTTGTACCTCTCTATCTACATTATTTCGTCATTTATTCAGTTTTCAAATTTATACTGAATTTTTTATCACCCAGTACGTATGTAGTTGTAGGTGAAGTTGTATCGGATGGACAAGTGTGCTTAGAGTAATTTCTTGTGAAATTTCAAAACCAATTCAGTTTGTATGCTTGTCCATTACGGATATTTTATAACCGTGACTGTATACCAAATGTAAATAAGTTATACACAACTGCAACCAGTCATTTTTTTCTCAATAATAATGCTTTATTACATGAACCGGTTTTCGAACCCTTTCAGGTTCATCTTCAGATGATTTCGGGAGGATCCGGGAAGTTACATCAGTACTGGTAGTTGCATAATGCTGGGTGATGGTTCTATGGCAGAAAAATGGGTTACACTTCAATGTATCGCCATTACTATAGCTTATCTGTCGATATGGATGTAAATTCGTTTTTACTTATTGCGACAGTATAGGCGGCTCTTTTCGTATCTGTCTGCCTCCATTTTGATGTCCAGATGTTCGTGTGAAAGTGTTCTGGACATCAAAATGGAGGCAGACAGATACGAAAAAAGCCGCCTATACTGTCGCAATAAGTAAAAACTGAATTTACATCCGTATCGACAGATAAGCTATAGTAATGGCGATACATTAAAGTGTGACCCATCTTTCTGTCATAGAACCAGCACCCAGCATTATGCTACTACCAGTAATGATGTAACTTCCCGGATCCTCCCGAAATCATCTGAAGATGAACCTGAAAGGGTTCGAAGACCGGTTCATGTAATAAAGCATTATTATTGAGAAAAAAATGACTGGTTGCAGTTGTGTATAGCATATTTAAATTCAGTTTTTGTCATAGGCTGTGGGACTAACACGGGTCGACATCCCCTCCGGCCCTGCCCCACACATCCCAGGTGCAAACTTGTGTAAGAGTACAGGGCAGTTGCACGGTTAAGACTGGAGTACACGTGGCCCACTGCCCTGTCGTGCAGCCACAAGCGGCGGCCTGTGGGGGCAGTCGCCGGCCGCACCTTTTTATGTCCAGCCTCCGCCCACGCTTGCCCGCACGTGGCGCCCATCACGATAACGCGAGGAGCAGCCGCTCGCCGCCGGAACAGGCGGGAGGCAGTTTCAGGTCCAGGTGGCGGGCACGCTGGACAGCACGAGTCCGGCCGGCTAACGGCCGGTCGCTGGAGCTGGAGATGTGTTATCTCGCGGCTGAGCGCTTTATTAGGCCGGCACTCCATCCGCACGCTTCCTGCTCAGCGGCTTTGTACGCTCTCGCTGCCGGCACCGGGGCGGTTGCTCGCCACACCACGCATTGAAGTCACCGAGACCCGCTTTGAGTTCGTGCTTACTGGAGTCTGCAATTAAAATCAGCTGTCGTCGGTTACGTGCCACTGCAGCGTTGGATCAACAGCTGGTAGCTGCTGCTCGACTGCAGTCGTCTACATCTACATCTACATTTATACTCCGCAAGCCACCCAACGGTGTGTGGCGGAGGGCACTTTACGTGACACTGTCATTACCTCCATTTTCTGTTCCAGTCGCGTATGGTTCGCGGGAAAAACGACTGTCTGAAAGCCTCCGTGCGCGCTCGAATCTCTCTAATTTTACATTCGTGATCTCCTCGGGAGGTATAAATAGGGTGAAGCAATATATTCGATACCTCATCCAGAAACGCACCCTCTCGCAACCTGGAGGGCAACCTACACCGTAATGCAGAGCTCCTCTCTTGCAGAGTCTGCCACTTGAGTTTGCTAAACATCTCCGTAACGCTATCACGCTTACCAAATAACCCTGTGTCCAAACTCGCCGCTTTTCTTTGGATCTTCTCTATCTCATCCGTCAACCCGACCTGGTACGGATCCCACACTGATGAGCAATACTCAAGTATAGGTCGAACGAGCGTTTTGTAAGCCACCTCCTTTGCTGATGGACTACATTTTCTAAGGACTCTCTCAATGAATCTCAACCTGGTACCCGCCTTACCAACCATTAATTTTATGCGATCATTCCACTTCAAAACGTTCCGCACGCATACTCCCAGACATTTTACAGAAGTAACTGCTACCAGTGTTTGTTCCGCTATCATATAATCATACAATAAAGGATCGTCGCAGATAAAGGAAGCATATTGTCCAAAGTAAAGGAAATGTCTGACCTAGGTATACGGAACTTCCCCTTTTGTTCCGCAGCCACGTGGATTTCTTCTTCTTTACCCGTTAAAGCCTACTGGTACCTTCTTAAATACTCTTCCACTCTTCTGTCCCATTAGGTACGGTCGTGTTCCAACACTCGTCTTGATATCATGGAGGCATCACTTCTTGGATCTTCTAATGCTTGTTTTATGTTCTCAAGGTTTCCAACGAACCATTTTTTCCTACAAATTCAGCCATACTCTGATAACCACCGTGCAGTGCACTGCGTAGGCTTAATCCCATTTTTCCCCATGCTAGGATTTCTTGCAATTCCATTTGTGTGTGGGGCCCAGGAACAATGACTTCTGAAATCCTCTGTAGGTGCTGTAATTAGTCCAACATTCTAGAGAGGACAGCACAAGTGTTTTGTGTAAACAATCTCCTTTTTTTTCATTTTTTTTCCTCTAGTGTTGACGCAGCACGCAAAGCTGGGTGCCGTCATTAGCAAGACTTATTGCCATAAACGAAAAGAAAAGGGGTAGGCATACTCTTCTATGCCTCAAGGGGCGACGACACACTATTCGGAAACACACCTCCCTCTGACGAATTTAGGAACTAAGAAGAAAAAAGTAAATAAAGATAGAAATGAAGGCAAAATAAAAACAGGGAGGGCGGTTCACTCAAATGGAACGAAAGTGGCGAGATAATCCATCGCCTATAAGAATGAACTAATTTATAAGCCTCTAAGATAGATTACAGGTTTTCCAAGTTTCCGAGAATTTTTTTCACACAATTTTCATATTACCTGTATCATAAGACAGTATACTCCAGTGACGCCCAGAAGGGCAATGTTAAATCAAGGGTAAAGTCAAATCAAGTATTTTGAAAGTCCGAGTTACAGAGATCCTGGGCCACACTCAGGAAGTCGTACGATGCGCTTCAACCGACCCGGAAGACCTTTTGATAGCCATGAACCATTGCCACTTTAAGAAACCTTGCAAAGTTAGTGGTCCCAGTATTCTACCAGTAAACAATAGTCTACCATGTGCTTTACCTGGTACTGAGCGTATGTGATCATTCACTTTCATATCTCCACAAACTGGCAAAATGTTACCCCCAGTTTTTGTTGACTAATTCCAACAAAGGATATTATGCTTCAACGTTTTGTGAAGTGCGCAGTCGCGCATTTTCGGAAATTTAAAGCATGTTGTCCATCTATAAAGAACTCTGAAATCTGATGAATATCTGCATGAATAGATATGCATCATTTTTGGGATATCGGATTGAGCCGTGCGCGACTCGTGTTCGTGCCGTTTATTGCTTGACATCTTGCCTTTGCGGTACTGCCATCCCGTTCCTTATTCGGTTTACTAGCGTCACTAAGTTACTGGCCTGCCTGACCATGGGTGGCGGCAGCAGCGCTATCGATAACAGTACTGTCGTACAATCTTTGGGAGCCCGCTAGTATTTTCTGGGTCGTGGTGTGCGGTGGGTTCAGTCGGGACGCAGCGCCAGTGAGGTCCGGACAGCCAATACTCGTGAATGGTGTTTAACTATTGAATTGGTTGATATTTATCAGGGAAATGCACCAGCGGTATTTTCTGCCTTGTGGCCATTAACATTCCAGTTACCTGCCCTGGTCGTTAGTGTAGTTTTCTGGCAGTGTGTTTTTCCTCGCCGTGTTGATGCTGTCCGGCACGGTGTGCAGTTCGACAGCCTTTGGTGTTGTTCATTTTTTTTTGTGGTTATTGTGTCTTGACTGTATTTAGACGCCGATTTCCAAGACGTAGTGCTTCGTCCTCGCTGATTTATCCATTGGTGTGCTGTTGGTTGGGCGGAAGAGAATTGATTAGGTTGTTGGTCGGTCCTTCCGCCATCCCTGGGTCGGGTTGCCATCCGATTATTTAATATTACGCTTGGCTGCCTGTCTCACCTAAACTTATGTTAGAGTTACCTCCTCAAGCCGACACTTGGAGCATTTCTGAGAAACACTATTCTCTTGTTTTAGATTGTGATTTTCTTTTAGTCTCAAGTACCGTGTGAGGCCTTTAGATGTCTATTAATTTAGTTTATTTTAATGTTAAGATAAGGCCTTCAGCCGTCTTAAATTAAAACTTGGAAGATTCTGGCTTAAACTATTTTTTTAAACAAAAAGGGAATATTGCCCATTGGAAATCCTTATCATTATCCAGGCCTTAAGCCTCGAGTTGTTCTATGTTTAGTATGTGGCCTTCGGCTGAACTTTACGTGAAATATTTTACGATAAGGCCTTGAGCCGTCTTAAATTAAAATTGGGAAAGTCACTTGTTTAAAACCCTTTTAAAATTTTCTCTCTATCTGAAATACTTGCTATCCTGGCCTTAAGCCCTCAGTTCTTCTTTCTCCAGTGTTTGGCCTTCAGTGAGTTTTTATGTAAAATTTTGTAACCAAGGCCTTCAGCCGTGTGTATTCCTTGAGGCAATTTTAATAACTTGCGTTCGGACCTTCAGCCGTATTGTTTTTGAAACCTTTTAAGGGCATGTGTGATTAAGTGTTTTAGGAAAATAAAGTTTTTATGTTTTGTGCAACTGACAGTAACTGATTTTGGCTCCTTTCTACAACTATAACCTGATACGCTCTGTCCTGCGAAAAGAGCTTTCACAGACTTATTGATGGGTTTGATACGATCTGCCACAACTTCCTCTACTGTGCCAACCTGTTCACTTCAGAGAAGCACTTAATAGTACACACAACGTTCTCAATTGTTTTTTGGATATTTCTAACACCTGCCTGGGCCCACATCTTTTGCCTTCTGCGGCTACCTCGCCGTCATGTAAGCTATTCCGTTATGTCTAACATCTTATCGCTCCATGCATTGTCTTGGTAATAGCCATTTCAGTCTGGTAACTCTCCCAACATTGTCTCCCACCCATGCTTTTTTTTTCTTCTGGAGATCTCTCTCCTGACATTTTTCACAAGGCTGATGTCCATTGCTGTTTGTGTAACTGCTGAATGCTGCACCTCTCGGATATTTTTTTCGTAGAATTTCTGAATTTTGATTGTCTTTCCATACGTAAATTTTAAAGCAAAGATAGATATATTGAGAAACGCTTTGAATAGTTTCGTGGTCAATTTTCATTAGCTGTACGCCTATACGTATGCCTTCACGGTAATTGGGCCAATCAAATAGTTGACGAGTATGGAGCATTGTTCTCTTTCGAGTTTACTAGACGGGCCACTACATCTGAACGTGGCAGACAGACTGCACCCACTCTGAGTGACTTGCGAAATACGAGGTTATGGTAATACACAGAGTATATCACATGGTAAGTGCTTGAAAGTGACACATCGCCGAAAGCAGCTTGAAACACGTGTGTTAATTGAGAAAATCAATAGCTACTTGCATAAGTAGTGATAATTAAACTCTGAAATCTTCGAGCTATGCGAAATGTATGAATTTCACGCTCTAAAAAACAATTTGGAAACGTTATCTGACTCGTGAAATTTAACAGAAATCATCACTCTCTCTCTCTCTCTCTCTCTCTCTCTCTCTCTTTCTCTCTCTCTCTCTCTCTCTCTCTCTCTCTCTCTCTCTCTCTCTCACACACACACACACACACACACACACACACACACACACACACACACACACACACACGCTCTTGCTTTCATAACAACATGCATGGACCTGGATACTTACTAGTTGGAATATTAGTTAGTGAGAACTGATGTGGAAAAGCGGTGGATCAAACTGAAGAGGTTAGCTTTCTGCCTATAGCGTTGAGCTGTGCGATGAGGCTGTCTCTTACTCTCTAAGAAACAGCTGGAGACCACGGGTGTCTTGTACCAAAAGACTCAGAAAATATCCCGAGCACACGCCGAAAGTTTGTCGGTGGAAATCGGGTTACCATGTTTAGTTTCTTTATGTCTTAGTCCTTTTCTTGCCAAGTGCTGTTCCGCAGTGGCACCAACTTCGGACCGCGTAGAGTGGCCACGTGGTTTGAGGCGCCATGTCACGGACTGCACGGTCCCTCCCTCCTCCCTCGGGCATCGGTGTGTTTGTTGTTCTTAGCATAAGGCAGTTTAAGTAGGGTCTTAGTCTAGGGACCGATGACCTCAGCTGTTTGCTTCCTTAGGAATTCACAAACATATGAATATTTGAACCAACTTCGGGGGAATCCATCAACGAAATCGGCCGAAGACAGTCAATCTTTTCAAATCACTACGACAGTACTTGCACGGTCACGGAGCAACCAATCCCAAATCCTGTACATGCAGACTTTGCTATATGGTCAGCGGAATTTATTACGGTTTATTTCCTTGGAGCGAATTGGTCGACTTTCCGACACATAAAATGTGTATTGTAAGCGATTTCTAAGTTCAGTACGAGGATCAGAAGTATAATATCTACATCTACATCTACAGAGATACTCCGCAAGCCATCGCACCGTGTGTGGCGAAGGGTACTTCGTACCACAACTTGTCATTTACCCTCATGTTCAGCTCGCAAATATAGCGAGAGAAACGACTGTCCGTATGAGCCTTAATTTCCCGAATCTTACATTCGTGGTCCTTACATGCGATGTATGTTGCTGGCAGTAGAATCGTTCGGCAGTGAGCTTCAAATGCCGGTTCTCTAAATTTTCTCAACAGTGTTTCTCGAAAAGAACGTTGCCTACCCTCCAGGGATTCTCACTTGAGTTGCCGAAGCATCTCTGTAACACTTAAGTATTGTTCGAACCAGCCGGTAACAAATCAAGCAGCCCGCATCTGAATTGCCTCGATGTTCTTCCTCAACCCGATCTGCTATGGATCCCAAACACTCGAGATGTCCTCAAGAAACCGTAGCACCAGCGTTCTATATGCGGTCTCCTTTACAAGAGAACCGCTTTTTTTAAAAAAACTCTCACAATAAACCGAAGGTGACCATTTGCCTTCCTACTACAGTTTTCACATGCTCGTTAGACATCGTATAGCTTTCAAACTTCACGCCGACATATCTAAAAGACTTGACTGTGTCTAGAAGGACGTTAGCAATATTGTATCCGAACATTACTGGTTGGTTCTTCCTACTCATCAGCATTAACTTACATTTTTCCACATTTAGGGCTAGCTGTCATTCATAAGAGCAACTAGAAATTTTGCCTAAGTCGTCTTGTATCCTTCTACAGTCACTCAAGGACGACAACTTTCGATACACCACAGCAAAATCAGCAAACAACCATCCATTGGCGCCCATCCTGTCCGTCAAACCATTTACGTACAAAACTGGCCATTAAAATTGCTAAACCACGAAGATGACGTGCTACGGCCGCGAAATTTAACCGACAGGAAGAAGATACTGTGATATGCAAATGATTAGCTTTTCAGAGCATTCCCACAAAGTTGACGCCAGTGGCGACACCTACAACGTATTGACATGAGGAAAGTTTTCAACCGATTTCTCACACATCAACAGCAGTTGACCGGCGTTGCCTGGTGAAACGTTGTTGTGATGGGTCATGTAAGGAGGAGAAATGCGCACCATTACGTTTCCGACTTTGATAAAGGTCGGATTGTAGCCAATCGCGATTTCAGTTTATCGTATTGCGACATTTCTGTTCGCGTTAGTCGAGATCCAATGACTGTAAGCAGAATATTGACTCAGAGGGTTGAGGAGGGTAATACGGAACACCGTGCTGGATCCCAACGGCCTCGTATCACTAACAGTCGAGATGACAGGCATACTATCCACATGGCAGCCACGTCTCGATCTCTGAGTTAACACATGAGGACGTTTGCAAGACAACAACCATCTGCACGAACAGTTCGACGACGTTTGCAGCAGCATGGACTATCAGCTCGGAGACCATGGCTGCGGTTACCCTTGACGCTGCATCACAGACAGGAGCGCCTGCAGTGGTGTGCTCAACGACGAACCTGGGTGCACGAATGGCAAAACGTCATTTTTTCGGATGAATCCAGGTTCTGTTTACAGCATCATGATGGTCGCATCCGTATCTGGCGACATCGCGGTGAACGCACATTGGAAGCGTGTATTCGTCATCGCCATACTGGCGTGTCACCCAGCGTGATGGTATGGGGTGTCATTGGTTACCCGTCGCGCTCGCCTCTTGTTGGGATTGACGGCACTTTGAACAGTGGACGTTACATTTCAGATGTGTTACAACCCGTAGCTCTACCCTTCATTCGATCCCTGCGAAACCTTACATTTCATCAGGATAATGCACGATCGCATGTTGCAGGCCCTATACCGGCCTTTCTGGATACAGAATATGTTCGACTGCTGGCTTGTCCAGCACATTCTCCAGATATCTCACCAATTGAAAATGTCTGGTCAATGGTGGCTGAGCAACTGGCTCACAATACGCCAGTCACTACTCTTGATGAACTGTGGTATCGTGTTGAATCTGCATGGGCAGGTGTATCTGTATACGCCATCCAAGCTCTGTTTGACTCAATGCCCAGGCGTATCAAGGCCGTTATTATGGCCAGAGGTGGTTGTTCCGGGTACTGATTTCTTACGATCTATGCACCCAAATTGCGTGAAAATGTAATTACATATCAGTTCTAGTATAATATATATGTGCAATGAATATTCGTTTATCACCTGCATTTCTTCTTTGTGCAGCAATTTTAATGGCCAGTAGTGTATATAGCTGTTCTGTCACACTACCCTGGGGCACTCCTGACGATAGCCTTGTCTTTGATGAACACTCGCCGTCGAGCACAAGATACTAGGTTTTACACACATCAAAAAGTTTTGCATCACCTCGGTTCCGTGAGTTTCGGAACCTATACAGAAAATTGGAATAGAAATCAACTTAAACATCATTTCCGTCAGTTTTTTGCCCATGAAAACCACGCATTGCATGTTTTACCACCATACAGTGAGATCTTCAGAGGTGGTGGTCCTGATTGCTGTGCAGTAGCACGTCTTCTTGCAGTGATGTCGACCACAAACAGTCCGTTTCAATCTATCCCAGGTATGTACGATAGGGTTCGTGTCTGGAGAACATGCTGGCCACTCTAGTCGAGCAGTGTCGTTATCCTGAAGGAAGTCATTCACAAGATGTGCACGATGGGGCGCGAATTGTCGTCCATGAAGACGAATGCCTCACCAATATGTTGGCGATATGGTTGTACTATCGGTCGGAAGATGGCATTCACGTGTTGTACAGCCGTTACGGCGCCTTCTATGACCACCAGCGGCGTAAGTCGGCCTCACATAATGTCACCCCAATTCAGCAGGGAACCTCCACCTTCCTGCACTCGCTGGACAGTGTGTTAAAGGCGTTCAGCCTGACCAGGTAGCCTCCAAACACGTATCCGACGATTGTCTGGTTGAAGGCAAATGCGACGCTCATCGGTAAAGAAAACGTAATGCCAACCCTGAGTGGTCTATTCGGCATGTTGTTGGGCCCTTCTGCACCGCGCTGCATGGTGTCGTGGTTGCAAAGATGGACCTCGCCATGGACGTCGGGAGTGAAGCTGCGCATCATGCAGCCTATTGCGCACTGTTTGTGTCGTAACACAACTTCCTGTGGCTGCACGAAAAGCATTATTCAACATGGCGGCGTTGCTGTCCGTGTTCCTCCGAGTCATAATCCGCAGGTAGCGGTCATCCACTACAGTAGTAGACACTGGGCGGCCTGAGTGAGGCATGTCATCGACAGTTCCTGTCTCTCTGTATCTCCTCCATGTCCGAACAACATTGCTTTGGTTCATTCCGAGACGACTGGACACTTCCCTTGTTGAAATCTCTTCCTGGCACAAAGTAACAATGCGGGCGCGATCGAACGGCGGTATTGACAGTTTAGGCATGGTTGAACTACAGACAATTCGAGCTGTGTACCTCCTTCCTGGTGGAATGACTGGAACTGATCGGCTGTCAGACCCTCTCTAATAGGCGCTGCTCATGCATGGTTGTTTACATCTTTGGGCAGGTTTAGTGACATCTCTGAACAGTCGAAAGGATTATGTCTGTGATACAATATCCATAGTCAACGTCTATCTTCAGGAGTTCTGGGAACCGGGGTGATGTAAAATATTTTTTGATGTGCGTATTATTTAAGAGGACTTCTAGCCACTCACATTTCTGTGAACTTATTCCATATGCTCGTACCTTCGTTAACAGCCTGCAATGAGGCACCGTGTCAAATGCTTTTCGGAAATCTAGAAATATGGAATCTGCCTGTTGTCCTTCATCCTCGGTTTTTAGTGTATCATGTGAGAAAAGGGTAAGCTGAGTTTCCACCCGCGCGATGCTTTCTAAAACCATTCTGACTGGTGGATATAAGTTTCTCCATCCCAAGAAAGTTAATTACATTCGAACTGAGAATAGGTTCAAGGATTCTGCAGTAAACAGAAGTTAGAGATATTAATCCGTAATTTTGCGGGTCCGTTATTTTACCTTTACTATATATTGGAGGCACATGCGCTCTTTCGCAGTCGCTTGGGACTTTGTGTTGGACGAGAGATTCATGTTAAATGCATATTAGATAAGGGGTCAATTCAGTAGAGTACTCTTTGTAAAATGGAACTAGGACTAGATCCGGAGCTCGTGGTTTATTTGTTCCCCAATCTTTCATTTGATAGTGGACATGTCTCAGAATCTATGGTCTGAAATTACTATTTTATTGGAAACCGCAAGTTCTGAATAACTTAAAAATAAAAAAATAATAATTGGCTGCACGTTACTTTATATTACTGTACACTGTGAATGTGGCTGTCTAGCCATTGCAGCCTCGTGTCTCTACTTAATTCAGCGTGTCCAGAGCAACACAGCAAAAACCTGTATTGGAAATCTTAGCTCGAAAGTATACGCTCAAGACATTTATGTGTTCGAGCTGGAAAGGAGATGTATGTCAGTTTTTATGTTTAAAGTTAACGTAGTGGATGGTTTTAGAGTTGTGTCAGGTGGTCATTAGCTGTTTATAAATTATTATTGCTGCTTAATGGTGTTTGTCTTTCACATCTATGCAGAATGACAGACATTAAGGTTTAAGTGACATAAGTTTGCTTTTCCGAAACTCCTTCACCAAAGAAGACGAAGTAAATATTCCTGAATTCCAATCCAGAACGACTGCCAAGATGAGAAACATAGAAGTAGATATCCTCGGCGTAACAAAGCAGCTTAAATCACTTAATAAATCCAAGGCCTCCGGTCCAAATTGTACACCAGTTACGTTCCTCTCAGAGTATGCTGATACAATAGCTCCCTATTTAGCAGTTATATACAACCTCTCGCTCACAGACAGTTCTGTGCCTAAGGACTGGAAAATTGCTCAAGTCACAGCAATACCCACAAAGGGAGGTAAGAGTAATCCGACGAATTACAGGCCCATATCAATAACGTCGATTCGCAGTAGGATTGTGGAACGTATACTGTATTCGAACGTTATGAAGTACCTCGAAGAAAACGATTTATTGACAAATCGCCAGCACGGATTCAGGAAATATCGTTCTTGCGAAACACAACTAGCTCTTTATACTCGTGAAATCATGAGTGCTATCGACAGGAGATGTCAAATTGATTCCATATTTTTAGATTTACAGAAGGTTTTCGACACAGTTCCACACAAGCGTCTTCTAATCAAACTGCGTGCCTATGGAATATCGCCTCAGTTGTGCGACTGGATTCGTGATTTCCTGTCATAGAGGTCACAGTTCATAGTAATAGACGGAAAGTCATCGAGAAAAATGGAAGTAATATCCAGCGTTCCCCAAGGAAGTGTTATAGGCCCTCTATTGTTCCTGATCTATATTAACGACGTAGGAGACAATCTGAGTAGCCGTCCTAGATTGTTTCCAGATGATGCTGCCATTTGCCGTCTTGTAAAGTCATCAGATGATCAAAACGACTTGCAAAATGATTTAGGTAAGACATCGGTATGGTGCGAAAAGTGGCAATTGCCCTGAATTAAGAAAAGTGCGAAGTTATTCACATGAGTACTAAAAGAAACCCACTAAATTTCAATTACGCGGTAAGTCACACAGTTCTGAAGGCTGTAAATTCAACTAAATTCTTAGGCATTGCAATTACAAATAACCTATATTGGAACGATCACCTACATAATAATGAGGGTAGAGCAAACCAAAGACTGTGATTCATTGGCAGGTCATTCAGAAAGTGCAACAGGTCTACTAAAGAGACTGCTTACATCACGCTTGTCCGCCCTATTCTGGAGTATTGCTGTGCTGTGTGGGATTGGCGTTAGGTGGGATTGACGGATCACATCGAAAAAGTGCAAAGAAGGGCAGCTCGTTGTGTGTTGTCACGAAATAGGCGAGATAGTGCCACAGACGTAATACACGAATAGGAGTGGCAATCATTAAACCAAAGGCGCTTTTCGTTGCGACGGGATCCTGTCATGAAATTTCAGTCACCAGTTTTCTCCTCCGATTGCGAAAACATTCTGTTCGCTCCCACCTACATAAGGAGAAGTGTTCATCACGATTAAATAAAAGAAATCAGGGTTCGCACAGTAAAATTTAAGTTCTCGTTTTCCCACACGCCGCTCGAGAGTGAAACGGTAGAGAGACAGCTTGTAGGTGGCTCATTGAACCCTCTGCCGGGAACTAGATTGTGAATAGCAGAGTAATCACGTAGATGTAGATGGTAATGTTTTTAAAGTAGTTCAGAGTGTTTGTAATCTTAATTTTCAATTTCACCACGAATCTTGTTGAGCACATAATAAAACGTTTCTATCTTCATGTCATATCTTAAATTTGTCTGATTATTGCAATAACTGAGGAAATAATGTTCAATACTCATTCACCAGCTGATTTATTTGCGCTTGGAGTCGTTTTAACAGCAAAAGTCGCAATGCACCTCTGGTCTCAAAGCGCGTTGCCGTCGTAGCATCCACCCTGCACGTGGATCTTAGAGTTCTCATTTCACTTTATTTATTGTATATCGAAAGACGTGCTGCCTATAAAAGCCAAGTCGTACATTTTACAGTTTTGCATCTTACAATGCATTGTACCACATTTCTAACATTTTTTTTCTTGAGAAATAAAACAAGAGTAATAATGAAGTTTAGTTGAGGAAAAGACAACAGAAACAATTTAATTTTAAGAAGAAGCGAACTGATGAGAGGAGAGGTTTGAATGGAAGAAAGTGTCCCACTACATGGCTGTTCCAGATGAGAGAGCGGAAATTTGCTTAGATCAAGTACAAGTGGTATTAATACGTTATTTACAATTTCTCATTAAATATAATAAGTTAGTACACAGTTCTCATATCAATTTTGCTGTTAATTACTGGCAATGTCATGGCTTTTCCTGTAGGAGGGGAGCCTCGGAAATTCGTCGAGTCTCACCTCCCCTGGAAGTTTCAGCTGAGTGCATTTTAATGTACACCGTTATCACGTTAAACTTAGCAGCTATTTACATGTTGCTTACACATAGTTACAATCATTACATATTTTATATCGTTGAATAATGTTCAACATATACTTTCTTCATTATTCTTCTTATTTTTTACATTATTCTATGAATCCAAATTGTCTTGTTCTGAGTTTGTTGAGGCATCCGTGCCAGTGATGTGTTGCTGTCGAAATCGATCAAAAAATGGTTCAAATGGCTCTGAGCACTATGGGACTTAACCTCTTTGGCCATCAGTCCCCTAGAACTTAGAACTACTTAAACCTAGCTAACCTAAGGACATCACACACATCCATACCCGAGGCAGGACCGTAGCGGTCGCGCGGTTCCAAACTGTAGCGCCTAGAACCCCTCGGCCACTCCGACCGGTTCGAAATCGATCCATGTGTTGTGTTGTCTTGTGGGGTAATTCCGTAGTCTCCGTCTCATGTATGGTCGTTCCTGTCTGTATGCTTTTGAAATTTTGTCTGTGATGGTGTTTAGTTCTAACCAGTCATCTGTCTACGTTATCCTTTGCCGTATGTCATTGTCATGGTGTTGCGCTGGTATGTGTCTTAGCATGTCGCAATATAAAATGATGCGTTCCACTGTGCCAATTTCTCGACATGTGCATATGTCTGTGGCACTTACTCCAACACGATGAGGGTGTTGTGGGTACGGACCATTTCCCGTAATTGGTATATTTTAACTTTCTTAATCCCGCCAAAAAATGAGGAAGGACGCAGGACGCACTGTGACCGAGCTGTCGGCCGACCCCTAGCGACGGCGTCTGGCGACGGCTGTCAGTGCGACAGTGGACGCAGTCTTAGGCATACTTCTCCGGTGCTACACCGGAGCTCAGAAGGGGACGGAGCGTCGGTGTAGCATCAGAGGCGTGAGGCACTCGTTGGACAGGTCTGGTGGAAGAGCGAGCGGTCGGCGAGGACGCCGAAGAACCGGGCGCCGCCGCCTCCGTGCTGGCCTTTGTCCAATCGCGCCTCTCCGATTCCACGGCGTGCCGGAGGGCCAATATTTGGGAAGGGCGGAAACTGGCAAGTGTTAATGGGCCGGCGGCCCGTGTGCGCACGTATCAGACTTCGGACAGCTAATGAACGGGCAAACACCACGCCGGGCGTAGGGGCGCTCGCCGGCCAATGGCGTTTACCCTCCTCCTCCCAAAGCGCCGCTCGGGACAGGAATCCAGCACTCTCCCCGTCCTCCCTGCCGACATCGGGCGGGTTTACTTGCCCAACTCATTGTCCTCTCTGTTTACTTCCACAGAAACGCTTGGTGCACTTTACAGAAGCGCGTGATCAACAACGTGGCTGCCCTTGAGTCTGTTTCTTCCTTAGCGGGAACAACTTTCTTGATTTCCACGTTTATGGATGTTGGGGCAACAATAAGTTGTCATTTTTCTTCCAAGATATTTCGATGACGTCTGTAGCTGCTACCGTGAGCTGTGCAGCGCAAATTTCGTTGCTTGCTGTTTGGATTCAAATCAGACTGTGAACGGAACACACAGCATCCCAATCGCATCAAAGAATAAAACAGTATCACATATCCTTATTGGGCAGCCACAATTGTACAAGTCCGTTTTGAAAAATGAAGAAAGCACAGGACGGTCGCTGAATCCACACTTTATGATTGAGAAAGTGAAGGAGAAACTACTACTAGCGAAGTTGCGATGCGGGAAAGGGGGTGGGGTGGGGGAGACATGAGAAGGTACCACTATGAAGGCTGTAGAGAAGAAGAAAAAGGACAACTTTTTAAGATTCCTTATGACAGATACGTATCAGACGCCTCAATAAACTCAGAACAAGACAATATCGATTTATACACTCCTGGAAATGGAAAAAAGAACACATTGACACCGGTGTGTCAGACCCACCATACTTGCTCCGGCCACTGCGAGAGGGCTGTACAAGCAATGATCACACGCACGGCACAGCGGACACACCAGGAACCGCGGTGTTGGCCGTCGAATGGCGCTAGCTGCGCAGCATTTGTGCACCGCCCCCGTCAGTGTCAGCCAGTTTGCCGTGGCATACGGAGCTCCATCGCAGTCTTTAACACTGGTAGCATGCCGCGACAGCGTGGACGTGAACCGTATGTGCAGTTGACGGACTTTGAGCGAGGGCGTATAGTGTGCATGCGGGAGGCATGCTCAACACGTGGGGCGTGAGGTCTCCACAGTACATCGATGTTGTCGCCAGTGGTCGGCGGAAGGTGCACGTGCCCGTCGACCTGGGACCGGACCGCACCAACGCACGGATGCACGACCGTAGGATCCTACGCAGTGCGTAGGGGACCGCACCGCCACTTCCCAGCGAATTAGGGACACTGTTGCTCCCGGGGTATCGGCGAGGACCATTCGCAACCGTCTCCATGAAGCTGGGCTACGGTCCCGCACACTGTTAGGCCGTCTTCCGCTTACGCCCCAACATCGTGCAGCCCGCCTCCAGTGGTGTCGCGACAGGCGTGAATGGAGGGACGAATGGAGACGTGTCGTCTTCAGCGATGAGAGTCGCTTCTGCCTTGGTGCCAATGATGGTCGAATGCGTGTTTGGCGCCGTGCAGGTGAGCGCCACAATCAGGACTGCATACGACCGAGGTACACAGGGCCAACACCCGGCATCCTGGTGTGGGGAGCGATCTCCTACACTGGCCGTACACCTCTGGTGATCGTCGAGGGGACACTGAATAGTGCACGGTACATCCAAACCGTCATCGAACCCATCGTTCTACCATTCCTAGACCGGCAAGGGAACTTTCTGTTCCAACAGGACAATGCACGTCCGCATATATCCCGTGCCACCCAACGTGCTCTAGAAGGTGTAAGTCAACTACCCCGGCCAGCAAGATGTCCGGATCTGTCCGCCATTGAGCATGTTTGGAACTGGATGAAGCGTCGTCTCACGCGGTCTGTACGTCCAGCACGAACGCTGGTCCAACTGAGGCGCCAGGTGGAAATGGCATGGCAAGCCGTTCCACAGGACTACATCCAGCATCTCTCCGATCGTCTCCGTGGGAGAATAGCGGCCTGCATTGCTGCGAAAAGTGGATATACACTGTACTAGTGCCGACATTGTGCATGCTCTGTTTGCCTGTGTCTATGTGCCTGTGGTTCTGTCAGTGTGATCATGTGATGTATCTGACCCCAGGAATGTGTCAATAAAGTTTCCCCTTCCTGGGACAATGAATTCACGGTGTTCTAATTTCAATTTCCAGGAGTGTAGAATGATATAAAAAATAAGAACAATAATGAAAAATATGTTGAACATTATCCAACTGAAACGTCCCCTTAGAAAAATTAATGAATTACTGTGCTGATAAACCTCTTACGTTTTTTTATTTTCAAACAGCTGAGCAGAACTTATCGTACTCAGACATTTCTCTCTTTACTTATTCTGATCAACACTAAACTGACACACAATATTTTTAGCGCAACACGATCTGACTTTGAACAATCTCTAAAAAAAAAAAAAAAAAAAAAAAGAATGGCTCTGATTAACATTAGCCTATACCTTTCACAAATCACATTCCTCACAAAAATCTTCGTTATTCGAACTACTGCAATACAGCGAGCGCCAATACTGCCAAGTAAATAAAAGATTCTAACTACTGAAGGCACTAACTACCGATAGGCATAGATAGCAAATGAAAGATTTTTATAGAGAACAAACATTGTATTTACCTTAATAATGTTTAAAAGTCATCATATATATGTGTGTGGGGATAGAGATGGCAGAATTTTGAGAGCGGACGATCTGGAAATGTGTCCATCAGATAGAGTAATATATATATATATATATATATATATATATATATATATATATATATATATATATATATATATATATATATATATATATCAGTTCATGATATCCAGTATTACAAATTTACTCTATCTGATGGACACACTTCCAGATCGTCCGCTCTCAAAATTCTGCCATCTCTGTCCCCACATTCACCACTGCTGGCGGCCCACCTCCAACTGCGCAGCGCTACCCGCTGTTCACATCCAACTGCCCAACACTACAATAGCAAATATTCCAACAATGCCAACCAGCCAGGTTGGTGAGGCTCGACGAATTTCCGAGGCTCCCCTTCCACAGGAAAAACCATGACATTGCCGGTAATTAACAGTAAAACTGATATGAGAAAGGTACGCAAACGTAGCTCTGACATTTTTCGTATCAAAAAATTTGTGGTGCATATTAAGGAACCGTGGAGTCTTGAAAAAGGATCCTTCCTCCTATCCCAGAGTTCATCGCACTGAGTGCAATTAAGGCCAGTTGTGTACGAGCAGGTTCACTGGCCAGATAGGCACCGCTTCTTATACGAGATTTAAAGTACATAAAAACTTGGCCAATTCCATATAAGCTCTGACAGACAATGGATTTGATTGACAACCTGCATCAGCTGCAGCAGGTTAGTCTTACACACTGCAGAGAAAGGTCGGGTACTCAGTGTTCTGGAAGAAACTGAAATCTTCTTAAGAGGCCTTCATTCCCATCCTCTCGATACAATTAACGAACGAACATACCTGTGTCAAAAAAAATTTTAGTTAATTATGACATTATTCAGGCGAATTGAAGTGTCCTTATAACGTAATATTTTTCCCCATTTTTGTTTTTTTAGTGTTTTTAAATGTACAGGTGCTCTTCCTTTTTTAAGTTGTGATAGATCTGTCACATTTCTGCTGTTACTTCCCGCTTTTCCCCACTTTAAACAATTCACCAATCTCATGTCTCATTCGTATCGCGTCTGAGCTTGGGTCGTGTACGGCTTCAGTACTCACAATTAGTGTTTACTATTATATAGTTTTCCTGTTTGTGTTACGGATCGCGCAAAACAAGGGAACGGTTGTTATGCAATTTTTACAAATAATTTCACGCTGTATGTGATTTCTCCTCCCCCCCCCCTTTTAATGTAGTTTACATGTTTAATTATTGTAGTAACTTTTTGTGTCTAGTCGTGACGTCCGTTATTTCGGATTTATTTACCATTTTTGAGACGGAACCTTTGGTTCCATGACGACGTTGGAGTGGTAATGACTTTAGATGAATAACTGATTGCAATTATGAGTGAAGTCTGTTCTCCTTCTTAAGTTGTTTTGATTTAGAAATTTTAGCCGTATACTTCTGATCTGGTATTTCAGACTTGACGATCCGCCCCCCATTCGCGCATAACAGAATATTTTTATCATTAGAGTTTACACCAGATGATGGAACTTTAACTGTTCTGAAACTGGCCGTGTACACATAAAAAGAGTGCGGATTAAGCAGCTGTCCTGCGGTTTGTTTATTTTTCAAAGCATCACACACATTCCATCATTTTTCGGACCTGCATAGGGAACAGCAATATTACGTCTTCCGATATTTCGAAATAGCATCTTCAGGACGAGTCGGTGACCAGAATAAAACCGCTTTGCACGACGATGTTGTGTGGAGCGGAATGTGCTTGCGTCACAGAACAGTCAGTAGAAAGCGCCACTAATATTTAAGATTTTATGCGTGTACGAGAGCGGGGGATGGTGAAACGCAATATCAGAGATACAATCGAAATATTAAAAGATCCTAAGAATATGAATCTAGAGGGTGCACTTTGCTTTGTACCATTCTGGCTTTCAGCCGCCAGAGCCCAACAAACCGCACTGACAACAGGCGGCGTTACGGGCAGGTCGCCCGACCCCGGCAGTTACTACCTGTTGCTGCAAAACGAAACACTCGAATTCGGCTACTCTTCCCAAAGCGCCTTTTGGGCGGTACTCACGAACGTGGCAACTTCACCTCCTCGTGGGCGATCAACTGTACAAACTTGGCTACCTCTTCCAAATCTGAACGGAGCAAGTGCACTACGTCCACTCCTATTTCCAACATTCTTGAAGGATGTTGTAAATACTGGACCAATGAACAAGTCTTGAAAGAAAACAAATTCAACACAAACATAGAGGTTTTACTGCAAATTTCACGTACAAAAATATTTCCTTAAAACAACTGCATTTCTTTGATCTTTTCATCGCAACTTTGTATGAAACGCACTTTGTGAATTCTAACTTCATCATTTCGGAGCATCACCATCTCCACTGACACCACCTCCTCCCCGACACCCAATGTGGCTTCCAACCTTCCTTCTCCGCCTACGACCAACTCCTACACCTCATTCATCACCCCTCTCTCCAGCTTAACTCCCATCGCTCCGCCATTTTTGTTTCCATAGGCCTTGAAAAAGCCTATGACCGCGTATGGCATCCCGGTCTCCTCTTTAAACTCCAAACCTACGTCTTTCCTATCAACTCCGTCTTTCCTCTCCCACTGCCCCTCTACGTTGCCATCCATAACACCGATTCCCGCACCTTATACCCCTCTGTGGGTGTACCCCAGGGCTCTGTTCTCACCCCTCTCCTCTACCACCTCCTGCAGTATGCTGATGACTCCCTTGCCCTCCTACACTTCAACGGTTCCAAAGCCTTCTCCAGAATCACCTTGACCTTTTTGCCACTTGGGGTAACCAGTGGCTCCTCAAAATCAATCCTTCCAAGACCCAGGTAATCATCGCTCCTTCTGGCTCCTTGACTTTTCCCTTACCATCTGCACCTGTCCTCTCCCCCATCCTCACCTACCTTGGACTCACCATTGACTGTCACATCACCTGGATCTCTCATCTCTGCTCTATTCAATGCAAAGCCCCCAACTGCCTCCATAACTAAGCCAGACATGGGGGTTGAAACCCCTCTACCATCCTCGACACCTACAAATCCTTAATCTGTTCCACCTGGATATTCGCCCACGCCCCCAAATTCTATAAGTCCCTCCAGATCCTTGAACGCAATGCACTCTGCCTCGCCTTCTGTACACCCCTCCTGTAACCCACTCGGATGCTCTATGACCTGATTCCTTTCCCCCATCAGCTCCTTTTCCTTGAACATATCTGAGTTCTCTACACCTCCCACTGACATGATTCCCCCCATCCCCTGGTTGCTCCTCTCCTCTCCAACTGCAGCCTGCTGCTACTCCCCACCATCTTGTCCCCACTGCCCTCCATATCTACACCCTTCATCTCCTTTCCCAAGGTTGCTTCTGACTTCTCCCCCTCCTGGATGATGCCCCTCTCTCCCTCCATTTATCCCTCCTATCAACTCTGATCCTCACCTACCCCTCCCCCCTTGTCCATTTCCCGGGCTCCTTCCCCCCTTCCATCGTTCGTTTTCCTCCACCTACCCTCTCTCTGACTCCTTTCTCTCACTGAGTCCTTTCTATTCCCCTGGATGGCCTCCCCACTTTTTCTCGCGTCTGCCCTGCCCCTCCTTTCCTGTGTCCTCTCCCTCCATCGTCTCCCCCCTGTTTTTTGCTTTTTCTCTCCTTCCCCCCACCTTTTTTCCCCTCTTCTTCCCATATGCCTTTGTACTCTAGAGTGCAGTGTTTCTGTAAGTGTTCAGTATTGTGTGTCCCCTTTTTAAGTGTTGCAAATAAAAATCAGGCTGTCGCTGTGTTTTTATTTGTGCCTGTCTAATTACTATGTTTTTAATCAGCATCACCCACCCTTTGTTTTTATCTTTTCTTCGTAACCTTTCACCATGTTCGTTTTAAGCAGTCACCATTTTATCACCTGTTTTTTATTGTTCTGTCTCTTAATTATGTTTTTAACTTTTCTGTAGGCTGCAGGGCAGCATATTACGCTGCTGGCAGCCGCTTCCCTCCCCCCCCCCCCCCCTCTGAGGGTGAATCGAACTCCAATAACAAACAAAAAAATAAATAAAAATAAAACATTTCGGAGTAACTCTCACTTCTATTGTAGGAAAACTTAGTTCTTACTGGTATATGAGACCGTTTTGATGATGATGTCATTTTTTGCAGAATTAATTCTGCTGTAATTTGTTCATGCTCCAGACTTTTCCCAAATCTGAAGATGTTTGACCGAGGAGATTCACACGAAGCAATTGAAACAGGACTGAGAGCTTTCACAAGTGTTAATCGTTCTCCATAAGAAAACACAGTCTTTTGCCCAAAAGCGAGGAGGAAATAGTGCATCGTCTTCGTTATCAATGTAGTTTTCCGTTACGTTATCGGCAAGTTTGGTGAGTTTTTGGTCTTGTGGCTGTGTGGTGACCAGGTCAGAAAAATCATCAGGAAGATCTTGAGGACATAAATAACTAAGCTCAAATGACATAATGCCGCCACTGGCTTTTTTCACTGTTCTGGTCTCTGTATATCGAAGCCAGACATAGTGTTTGTATTTTCTACCACCTGTAATATGTAGAAAAAAATAATATTTATGGAAAATTAAAATACAAAATCTTTGTAAGGTCCGCGACTTGAGCAGTGCACACAACCCGTGGTAGCGTGAATGATGTATAGATAATTTGAGGAATTACGAAATTTTACGAACAGCTGTACTCTATTATGTTTTAAAGAACGCAAACGCTATTCTATACTAATTGTGGCCATTTATCATCGAACAGTAATAAGGTTTTCTTAAAATAACGATTACAGTTGTATTTACCAAGTTTCGGACAAGTGAATCAGATAACCAGTAATTTTGACCAATGGAAAGGCAAACTTGATCCTCTCATAAATGGACTGTTCAAGGTTAGTTAGTACAGTGTTTGGATTAAAAGACAGTTGCCTCTCCCTACATTCATCTTGAACACACTGTCTAATTTTATACTCAGTTTCCTTCTTCTTATCTTCTATAAGACTGAACGCTAATGATATGTAAGGACTTACAGTGCAACTGTGGATCGTGAATGACTGGAGAAAGTGTTACGCGTTATACTAACATGTACCATCCATGAATATAGTTTCCTGCTGACATAGATACTGTAGATTGGAGTCGGTTGGAAAAAAATATCATCATCAAAGACAAAGGCTTCACCTTTTGTAGTTGTCACCTCCATCTGCGATAAGGAAATCTTGACGATCTATCATCCAAAGCGTGGCCTGTTGTTTTAACAGAATTATATAACATTCTCCTGTATATAATTGTTCTGATCTGATGTGCTGAGTGCCTTCCAAGTGCGAAAATAAGTTGTCACTATCTACTATAAATAATTTAACAATGCACCGCGAATTTTTACCACAGCATCGCCATCCACATTCTTCAGTTCCAGAACTCTTCTGTAAGACCTAAATGTGTAACCATCACAGGTTAAATAAGATGATGATGAGGTCCCATACTCCGAGGAGCATTGGGAACGTTGCGGGAGACCTGCACCGCCAACTAGGCAAGCTCCTAGCGGAGGTGGTTACCTTCCTCCGATCGTAATGGGGGCGAATGATGATGAAGACGACAGAACAACAACCAGTCATCTCGAGGTAGGGAAAATCTCTGACTCCGCCTGAAATGGAACCCGGGACCCCGTGCGCGGGAAGCGAGAAAGCTACCGCAAGACCACGAGCTGCGGAGGCTAAATATATATTACCATAATCATTAAAATAGGTTGAAAACATGACTATCTGCAATATTTTTCGCTTCGATTACAAACTTGAACTACACAATGAAATATTACGTGATATTGCCGGGATGTTAGCGAGTAGCTGATGTTCACAGGACTGACGAGTTCGATTAGGCCAGAACACCATCCCCGTTCACTCTCACCTAGGATCGGGCTGTCCCGCTACATGCTTACAGAATTAAGATTAACAGATACACTGCTAGACGATACAATTGTTACACCATGAAGATGATGTGCTACAGACGCGAAATTTAACCGTCTGGAAGAAGATGCTGTGATATGCAAAGATTAGTTTTTCAGAGCATTCACACAAGGTTGGCGCCGGTTGCGACACCTACAACGTGCTGTCATGAGGAAAGTTTTCAACCGATTACTCATACATAAACAGCAGTTGACCGGCGTAGCCTGGTGAAACGTTGTTGTGATGCTTCGTGTAAGGAAGAAGGAATGCGTATCATCACGTTTCCGGCTTTGACAAAGGTCGGAATGTAGCCAATCGCGATTTCGGTTTATCGTATCGCGACGTTGCTGTTCGTGTTGGTCGAGATCCAATGACTGTAAGCAGAATATGGTATTAGTGGGTTCAGGAGGGGAATACGGAACGCCGTGCTGGATACCAACAGCCTCGTATCACTAGCAGTCGAGATGACAGGCATCTTACCCGTAGGGCTGTAACGGATCGTGCAGCCACGTATCGATCCCTGAGTCAACAGATGGAGACGTTTGCAAGACAACAACCATCTGCACGAACAGTTCGACGACGTTTGCAGTAGCATGGACTATCAGCTCGGAGACCATGGCTGCGGTTACCCTTGACGCTGCATCACAGACAGGAGCGCCTGCGATGGTGTACTCAACAACGAACCTGGGTAAACGAATGGCAAAACGTCATTTTTTTCGGATGAATCCAGGTTCTGTTCACAGCATCATGATGGTGGCATCCATGTTTGGCGACATCGCTGTGAATGCAGATTGGAAGCGTGTATTCGTCATCACCGGGCATGATGATATAAGGTGCCATTGATTACACGTCTCGGTCACCTCTTGTTGGGATTGACGGCATTTTGAACAGTGGACGTTACATTTCAGATGTGTTACGACCCGTAGCTCTACCCTTCATTCGATCCCAGCAAAACCCTACATTTCATCAGGATAATGCACGATCGCATGTTGCAGGTCCTGTACCGGCCTTTCTGGATACAGAAAATGTTCGACTGCTGCCCCGGCCAGCACATTCTCCAGATCTCTCACCAATTCAAATCATCTGGTCAATTGTGGCAGAGCAACTGGCTCGTCACAATACGCCAGTCACTACTCTTGATCAACTGTGGTATCGTGTTGAATTTGCATGGGCAGCTGTACCTGTACATGCCATCCAAGCTCTGTTTGACTCAATGCCCAGGCGTATAAAGGCCGTTATTGCGTCCAGAGGTGGTTATTCTGGGTACTGATTTCTCAGGATCTATGCACCCAAATTGCGTGAAAATGTAATCACATGTCAGTTCTAGTATAATATATTTGTCCAATGAATACCCGTTTATCACCTGCATTTCTTGTTGGTGTAGCAATTTTTATGGCCAGTAGCGTACCTCAGAATACCCTTCTTGTGGTCATTAAAAGTTGCCGAGTTCAAGTCTGCCCTTTACTGTTACCGGCGAGTAACTTGCTCCGGGCGGCCTGTAAGGGTTCGGGAAAGGTAAGTAAACACAATTAACAACAAGATATTGCCAAGTGTAATGCGCTGTAGGACAGCAGCTGGCGTTGAAAACAGCTTCCAGTGGTCTTCTGCATGATTTACACGGAATCTTATATCATTCTTCCAGCAGAATAGTGGCAAATTCAGCAACGGCGCTGGAGGAGGATAGTCATTACGCACGCTTCTCTCCAGAGTTTTCAGTAATATTGAGATCTGGTGACTGTGGTAGCCAGGGGAAATGCGTCGCTTCGTCATCGAGCTCACAGAACCAGTCCTGGACGGTGCAAACTTTGTGAACAGGAGTCCTGTCGGTTTTGGAACACAACATCACCATTTTAAAACAAATATTGTTCCGTGGGATGCACCTGATCAGCTAAAATGGTCACATAATTCTTGGCAGTGCTGCGACCTTGCACAGTACTTGTGGGGCCAACGTAATGGCTGCCCAAATCGTCACCGAATCCCCGCTATGTTTCACTTTTTGGACGGAAATTGGGACAGAAGCTGGAAACTGTGCGAAACAACACTCATCTGACCAAACAACATTTTGCCATTGTTCCATAGTCCAGGTTTTACGGCTTCGGCTCCATGTTTTTATCTTATGGGCATCACTGATATGTGTGTTTGGAATTCTAGCTCGCCCTGCAATTCCCTGCTTGTGAGGCTCGCCTCACTTCGTGCTTCTTCGGTGCTAATAGCGTTCACGAGTGTGTCATTCGGTTCTGCAGTGACTTTTTCAACTGTCGTTCTCTAATTTTTTTGTCACAATCTTCTTCAGGGACCGTCAGTCGCGATCACTCGACACACACTTTTATCCGCGTTGTAATTTAGCGAACGACGTAAATCTTCGATTTGGTGTGTCTTAAAACATCAAACGCTTCTTTGGTTACTGAAGCACCCACCATACGACGACCAACAATTTGCTCACATACTGCTTCACGTAGCTCCGACATGGTGCACTCAAAGCTACACAGAACACTGGTCTGGCGACAACTGACACGTGAAACGTGTTTCGGACATTGCACAGGTGTCGATAGTGGCCAAGTACAACAGCGCCCCCTGCATTTACACTACTGGCCATTTAAATTGCTACACCTAGAAGAAATGCAGATGATAAACGGGTATTCACGAGACAAATATATTATACTAGAACTGACATTTGATTACAAAAATGGTTCAAGTGGCTCTGAGCACTATGGGACTCAACTGCTGTGGTCATTAGTCCCCTAGAACTTAGAACTACTTAAACCTAACTAACCTAAGGACATCACACACATCCATGCCCGAGACAGGATTCGAACCTGCGGCCGTAGCAGTCGCACGGTTCCGGACTGCGCGCCTAGAACCGCGAGACCACCGCGGCCGGCTGTGATTACATTTTCACGCAATTTGGGTGCATAGATCCTGAGAAATCAGTATCCAGAATAACCACCTCTGGACGTAATAACGGTCTTGATACGCCTGGGCATTGAGTCAAATAGAGCTTGGATGGCGTGTACAGGTACAGCTGCCAATGCAGCTTCAACACGGTACCACAGTTCATCAAGAGTAGTGACTGGCGTATTGTGACGAGCCAGTTGCTCGGCCACCATTGACCAGACGTTTTCAGTTGGTGAGAGATCTGGAGAATGTGCTGGCCAGAGCAGCAGTCGAACATTTTCTGTATCCAGAAAGGCCCGCACAAGACCTGCAACATGCGATCGTGCATTATCCTGCTGAAATGTAGGGTTTCGCAGCGATCGAATGGGGTAGAGCCACGGGTCGTAACACATCTGAAATTTAACGATCGCTGTTGAAAGTGCCGTAAATACGAACAAGACGTGACCGAAACGTGTAACCAATGCCAACCATACCATCATGCCGGGTGATACGCCAGTATGGCGATGACGAATACACGCTTCCAATGTGCGTTCACCGCGATGTTGCCAAACACCGATGTCACCATCATGATGCTGTAAATAGAATCTGGAATCATCCGATAAAATGAAGCTTTGCCATTCGTGCACCCGGGTTTGTAATTGAGTACACCACCGCAGGCGCTCCTGTCTGTGATGCAGCGTCAAGGGTAACCGCAGCCATGGTCTCCGAGCTGATAGTCCATGCTGCTGCAAACGTCGTCGAACTGTTCGTGCAGATGGCTGTTGTCTTGCAAACGTACCCATCTGCTGACTCGGGGATCGAGACGTGGCTGCCCGATCCGTTACAGTCATGCAGATAAGATGCCTGTCATCTCGACTGCTAGTGATACGAGGCCGTTGGGATCCAGCACGGCGTTCCATATTACCCTCCTGAAACCACCGATTCCATATTCTGCTAACAGTCATTGTATCTCGACCAACGCGAGCACCAATGTCGCGATACGGTAAGCCGCAATCGCATTAGGCTATAATCCGACCTTTATCAACGTCGGAAACGTGATGGTAAGCCTTTCTCCCCCTCGCACGAGGCATCACAACAACGTTTCACCAGGAAATCGGTTAGAAACATTCCTCATGTCAGCACGTTGTAGGTGTCGCCACCTGCGCCAACCTTCCGTGAATTCTCTGAAAAGCTAATCATTTACATATCACAGCATCTTCTTCCTGTCGATTAAATTTCGCGTCTGTAGCACGTCATCTTCGTGGTGTAGCAATTTTAATGGCCAGTAGTGTATATTCAAGCATGCATTGACTGTGGTGTTTTAATATTTCTGTCTACCCCTGTGCATGAGGAAAACGGGAGTCCACACTCCATTCAGCGATGACTGCTAATCACAGCAGAGGCAATAGACAACAGCAGATCGGCCGAGCGGTTGTAGGCGCTTCAGTCCGGAGCCGCGCTGCTGCTGCGGTCGCAGGTTCGAATCCTGCCTAGGGCATGGATGTGTGCGATGTCCTTAGATTAGTTAGGTTTAAATAGTGCTATGGGACTGATGACCTGAGATGTAAAGTCTCATAGTGCTCGCAGCCATTTGAACCATTTGGATAACAGTTGATCCACACTCTCTCCACCACAGGAAATCAGTTACAATAAAGTTACCTAATCTTTCTGCCACAAAATACGAATTATATCAACGTCTTTTTTAAAATTATGACTTAAGGTCATACTCAGTAGAGCTGTCATGATAAAACATTTTAGCAAAAACACCCCAGCAGACATAGAAAAATGCAGGCGTAAGGGAGTGTCCACCAGTGATTAATTTTTGCAATATGAAGTGATACCATGGCCAGAAAACTTTTCATGTTAAGTGAAACGCCAAGTTTCCATGAATTTTAGACCTGGAAACCCTCGTGTCGGTTGAACAGGTTGTTGGGAAATTGTATTTCCACAGCTTCAGCGACCACTGAATGCCAATAATATGACGTGTAACGTATATGCAACAAATTTCGCAGCGGTAGTGGCTAAAGCAACGTCTTTGCAACAACTATGTAACGTAGCTACTGCAAATATTTCCTATGTTCGTCTGTGAAACTGGACTCGATAAGCAACCTGAGCTGTCAGTAAACGGACTCTAACCTGCATAACACCGTGTTCGTGTGTATGCGTGTCAGTTTCAGTGTCATTTTAGCCCTAAACAGATCGTTACCTAAAAAGCTTAAAACTAACATTTGGATAAGCTATCTGACTGCGTTTTTGAACAAGAATTTACAAATGACACAGAATCTGACTCGTGCAATGGAATTTACTGGTCATGACATGTTGTGGTGTGTCAGCGTCTCTGTTTTAGCACTAAGTTTTGCACTCACCTCTTTTGATGACTGCCTTTTTCCATGTGGTTTACAGCAATGCGCAGCAGCATGCAGCAGCAGCGGCTAAACATTATTGTTACTAAGAATGAATGTAATAAAAAGAAATTTACTTCGGTCCTGTTAACTTCTAAATAACTTGTGAGAAGGGTCATTCATTAAGTCTATTTAAAACTTCAGCATCATCATGGACAATTACAAATGACATATGTGTCGATAATGGCTGAGTGCCAGATCAACAAATTATTTCAATTTCAAAATTACATTAACATTAAGTAACCACAGCATATTATTGCTTTTTCTCTATGCTTGCGAGTTTTACCTTGAATTCCATGTTCGAACGTAGTTAAGCCATGTAAATTTCTCCTGGCTATACAAATTAAATCAGGCCTTGAGTGTGGTAAGATCTGCCATCACCGACGTGACACGTCTTCTGTCTCCGATATCTCGACCGACACTGCTGCTTCCACTCTCGCAGACGGACCTCGTCTCACAACAATGCTTAGAATCGCGCTCCCATGTTTCGCCCTCATATTGTTACTATCGATATTTGAGTGCTTACACAATGCAAAGAATAGCGTTAAGCTGGATACATTGTTTTATGTAATGGAGTGTTCTGACACACCCCTTACAGAGGTTGTGGCCAGTGTCTTGAATTTGTCGTAATCCGTGTAATGACCTTTAAGAATATAACGTTCAGCTACTGCAGATTCGTTGGGCTGTAGAAAGTGAGCATGTCAGTGGTGATCGCTGTACTATTCGGATATAGCGCGTATTCTTTGTTCGATGTACGTTTTACCACACTGACAAGCAATTTTGTAAATAGCGCGTTTCGAAGAAGTAGATCATCTTTTCGCAGACATCAGTGGAGTTGCCGTCTTGACCAATCAGCAGGAATACACATCCACTTTTGCTTCCTCATTATTCTGGTAATTTTAGAAGAAATATTTCCCTCACACGGAAGAAAGGCTGTAGACGTCATGTCTCTTTCCTTTTGCTCTTCCTCTGCCTGATATGGCGTTTTCGATTGCCGAGCTGACTTAATTTGATGTTTTATATACCCTCTTTTACCGAGTATCTCTTACAGGTGTACCAATAGGTTATCAGCGTCACATGCTACATATACCCTATGTCGTAAGGATCTAAGTACACTCTTAGAATGCAATGGATGGCGGTAAGCAGATACCTGTAAGTATAATTCGGTATGGGTGTATGCGATGGGACATGCAAAACCTAAACAGCCATTCTCTTTACTTCGAACATAGTAGTCCTTCGTCTTCTGCTCCATGGTAAACCTAACATTTCTATGAATACAGTCAACGTGCTCAAAAGAGCTCCACCTACATATCCTCCCAGTCTTTGCTGCCTGCAATTTCAACGCGTCCCATACATAAGCAAAAAATTTCTTTTACTTACCTTGGAAGATGTCGAATGAGGTAAATACACTCCTGGAAATGGAAAAAACAACACATTGACACCGGTGTGTCAGACCCACCATACTTGCTCCGGACACTGCGAGAGGGCTGTACAAGCAATGATCACACGCACGGCACAGCGGACACACCAGGAACCGAGGTGTTGGCCGTCGAATGACGCTAGCTGCGCAGCATTTGTGCACCGCCGCCGTCAGTGTCAGCCAGTTTACGGTGGCATACGGAGCTCCATCGCAGTCTTTAACACTGGTAGCATGCCGCAACAGCGTGGACGTGAACCGTATGTGCAGTTGACGGACTTTGAGCGAGGGCGTATAGTGGGCATGCGGGAGGCCGGGTGGACGTACCGCCGAATTGCTCAACACGTGGGGCGTGAGGTCTCCACAGTACATCGATGTTGTCGCCAGTGGTCGGCGGAAGGTGCACGTGCCCGTCGACCTGGGACCGGACCGCAGCGACGCACGGATGCACGCCAAGATCGTAGGATCCTACGCAGTGCCGTAGGGGACCGCAACGCCACTTCCCAGCAAATTAGGGACACTGTTGCTCCTGGGGTATCGGCGAGGACCATTCGCAACCGTCTCCATGAAGCTGGGCTACGGTACCCCGCACCGTTAGGCCGTCTTCCGCTCACGCCCCAACATCGTGCTGCCCGCCTCCAGTGGTGTCGCGACAGGCGTGAATGGAGGGACGAATGGAGACGTGTCGTCTACAGCGATGAGAGTCGCTTCTGCCTTGGTGCCAATGATGGTCGTATGCGTGTTTGGCGCCGTGCAGATGAGCGCCACAATCAGGACTGCATACGACCGAGGCACACAGGGCCAACACCCGGCATCATGGTGTGGGGAGCGATCTCCTGCGCTGGCCGTACACTTCTGGTCATCGTCGAGGGGACACTGAATAGTGCACGGTACATCCAAACCGTCATCGAACCCATCGTTCTACCATTCCTAGACCGGCAAGGGAACTTTCTGTTCCAACAGGACAATGCACGTCCGCATATATCCCGTGCCACCCAACGTGCTCTAGAAGGTGTAAGTCAACTACCCTGGCCAGCAAGATCTCCGGATCTGTCCCCCATTGAGCATGTTTGGGACTGGATGAAGCGTCGTCTCACGCGGTCTGCACGTCCAGCACGAACGCTGGTCCAATTGAGGCGCCAGGTGGAAATGGCATGGCAAGCCGTTCCACAGGACTACATCCAGCATCTCTACGATCGTCTCCATGGGAGACTAGCAGCCTGCATTGCCGCGAAAGGTGGATATACACTGTACTAGTGCCGACATTGTGCATGCTCTGTTGCCTGTGTCTATGTGCCTGTGGTTCTGTCAGTGTGATCATGTGATGTATCTGACCCCAGGAATGTGTCAATAAAGTTTCCCCTTCCTGGGACAATGAATTCACGGTGTTCTTATTTCAATTTCCAGGAGTGTACATTCATCTGCTCTAATGATCTGCAATGGCCTCACCGACCCAGAGGAAGATCACTCCCCATGAACTCATACATGGAAATGTGTCTGTTGTTCAATGGATTGAACAATATGAACAGAATGGCCCTCGTAAATGAGTTACATGTGTCAGTTCTTACAAAAAGTATTAAAGGTTTAATGATTAGAAGGAGATTCGTCTAAGTGCTTTGCTCAGTATGAGCACAGTTTGTTAAAATTGGTCTTTCGGAGTACATACGCATTCAAAACAGCAATGATTACAGATGAACTTGATTGACAAAATACAAAGTAAAAGGAACTGGCAGATATGAACACTGAAACAAATGTAAAGCAGTGCTAGGGTGATTTGATAAAGCCCGAAAGAAACGAGTTAGATGGAAGTGACTGTCTCTCAACAGGTCATTCTAAAAAAAGCGTAATTGTGGACGGGTGCACAGTGATTGCGCTGATAGTGATTGAATGATGTATTAAATCCACATGCAAACGACAAAGACTGTTCGTTCATGAACGAGTCCTCAACTGCTCGACCGTGTGTTAAATCACGGGACAAACTACTGAAAAAAACGCCTAACTGCTCTTCTTCCCAGATAGCGTGTGCCGTATTCTCGCCATAGCTGACGAGTCGGAGAGCTGAGTATTGCACAGATAAGGGTTTGCTGTCAACAGTGATCCATCGGCCGCTGTGTGAGGGGCTGACCATTGAAAATGCAAGTCGACCGTCTTCCGCACCTCCAGAATCCGTGTGTTATGTCCCACCTCTCAGCTACCAAGCCCACTCCTCCGCGTCTCCAATACGAGAGTGCTTCAAAAATTCTGTCATTCCTCTCTGCCCTGCACAAAGAGCACACAACTGTTACGTCACCAATGAAAAGGCTCCACCAAATATTGGCTAACGATATTTCTTCTAAAAACAGTGGTGCAGAACTTCACCTAGCAAAGGTTTTATAAGTTAACCAACGAGCTGCTTTCCCACATACACGATTTTGAGAAAAACAAGTTACAAACTCCTATTTCTCAGATATATTTTTAAGTCGTACACTGTTCCGTTTTCCCACATCTGAAATTCCTAGAAAAGGCCATTCAGAATTGATATATACAGATATTTTTTTTTTAGATCGTCTAGTGAGCTACGTTCAAATCTTGCGAGGGATAAATTCTCACTACACGCGGAGGGGCGTCCGGCTATCCCAATTATGGCCCACAAGGGCAGAAGAAAAAACATTTAACAATAAACAGCAACATAGCTTCCCAAGTGAAAGCAGATATTATTCTGTCTCGACAATCCTGGCACCCTGCTACCTTCTAAGAAAGCCGTTATGAGGGAAAACAAAATTTTACTAAGCTATACTTCGAGCAGAGGCGCCAACTTGTAGAAATAACTCATTTTGCACTGGCTGGATGCAAACAACTGTTACTTAAACAGGGCTTATTTGCCAGAGTTTCTGACTGTACAATGTGTGGTCACAGTTTTGTGGAAGCTTGACCTCCCAGCACCGTGGTGGACAATACGGGACCAGTAAACTCCTACCTGCCAGATAGTTGCCAGGTCGCCGTCTCCTTCTCCAAGTGTCAAGTTTACAGAGCAAGAGTGTGTTGGAAAAAAAAGAGGTGATTTTGGTACCAGGAATCTGATAAGCGCGACCACCTCAGATGACAACGTGTTGCCATATGAGAGGTTTAATTCAAGCCGGCCGCCGTATTCATGCATGGTTTATTGCACACGACCTTAACATCTGACTTGGCATTAATAGTGGATATCGTACACAGCACAGTGAACCGCCAGAAGGCGTGTTGTCACTCAGTATGTAGGCAGCTCTCAAATGAGAATAAAAAATGAAAGTCGTTCGTGAAAATGCCAACTTTCAAGCTATTCACTCACCTCGGATAATGGAGTGAAGGCATGTCTGCTAACCTATACTTTGGAGGCGGGACGTGTCGCGTGTTTGTGATGGAAATAACACTACGTTCCTGTCTGCTCCTGGTCTACCGTGCTACGGACGACTGACGTGTCAGCTTGTTTATAGATGAAGGATATTTTCGGTTGCTTTACGCGGCCATTATCCCTCAATGAGGTAGAGAATCACGGTGAGGTGGTGACTTGCACTTAAAGCTGGGAGTAGCACTGATAATCCGAAACATTATGATTACGGCACACTGCAACGCTGGATTACGCCTGATGGCGTTGCGAGCACGTGACACAGTAAGAGAAGCGTGTAGGCGGAGCGGACACGGACGGGGATCACACTAGCGTAGATATTGGTTGCAAATGGGGAAATCCAGCGATATCAGCGACTTTGACAAAGGACAGGTAATTATTGCGCAGAGCGTTTGAACGACTATCTCGGAAAAGAGGAAGTTGGTCGAATGTTCACGTGCTACTGTCGTGAGCATCTACCGAGAGAGGTAGACAGTGAAACTACCAATGGGCGCTAAATGGCTGGACGTCCACGACTCTTCACAGAACGTGGGGTTCGGAGGCTTGTCTGCTCTGTAAAGTAGAGCACTCCTGCCGAAAGAGCACAGTGCTGGTATACGGACAGGTGTTTCGGAGCACACCGCTCATCGCACATTATTGAACATGGAGCTCCGCAGCAGACCCTCTCTACGTGTTCACATGTTGATCCGACGACACCGTCAATACATTGCAATGGGGACGGGACCATCGAGATTCAACCGTCGATCAATGGAAACGTGTCGGCTGTTCGGGTGAATCACGATTCTGCTTCACCAGGTCGCTGGTAGTCTCCACTAACGCCGTCATCAAGGTGAACGGCGGCACGAAATGTGCAGCGCGGCACGGATGCAGGCTGGTGGAACCAGTATTATGCTATGGGAGACATTCTCTTGCGCTTGCATGGGAAATGTAGTAGTAATCAAACCTGTGAAGCACCTGCATCCCTTCATGTTTGATGTCTTCCTCGACGTCTATCTCATCTTTCGAGCCAGAAACATGCTTCAGTGGTTTCATGAGTATCTTAGTGAATTGAAGTTGATGTCAAATCCTATGGAACCCATCCGGATCGTTATCGGGCACCATCACTGCGTACGTAAATCAGCGGCCCGTTATTTACTCGAGTTACATGATCTGCGCGTAGACATCTAATGGCACATACCTCTGCCAACAAACTGTCGGTTCCCTGATACGCACAGTCAGAGATTTACTTCCTTCCAAAGATGCTCTCGCGTTAGCGTTAACGCTTCCCGAGCACGGTGTCCCGAGTTCGATTCCCGGCGGGGTCAGGGATTTTCATCTGCCTCGAGATGACTGGGTGTTGTTGCGTCGTCTTCATCATCATCATTCATCCCCATTACGGTCGGAGGAAGGCAATCGCAATCCACCTCCGCTAGGACCTAGCTTAGTACAGCGGTGCGGGTCTCCCGCATCGTCCCCTACGCTCTGTCGAGCAGTATGGGCTTCATCACCACCATCAAAGATGGACAAACAAGCTATTATGCTGTAATGCCTCGGCTCACGAGTGTATAAGGAGTGTTCAAATGAAACGGTGCGAAACGCTGTAACAATCAAACCAGTTGAAATATACATAAGCCCCTTTTAAGGTAATGTAGTGAGACACCTAGGGACGTGAATGTAGACTCCGGCGTGGTTGTGAGCATGCGTCACCTTCCCCTAAAAATTTAAAGCCGTTCCCTCAGCAGGCAAAGTGATCTTCACCGTCTTTTGCAATGTTCGAGGTCCAATACTCATAGAATTCCTCGAGCACGGAAAATATTAACGGTGATGTGTATTGTGAGACAATCCACAGCCTACACAAGGCCATCAATAGCTGAGGGCCTGGACTGATCACGCAGGGAGTGAATCTGCTACACGATAACGCACGTCCACACGTCTCCAAGGTCACACACAGTATACTGGCCAAGTTCAAGAGGTAGTAACTTGATCATTTGCCCTACAGCCCCAGAAACTTCCACGTGTTTGGTCCGCTAAAAAAAGCATCTCAAAGGAAAGCACTTCAACTCGCATGACGAACTGAAGGACACAGTGGAGTACTGGCTCTTGGCACAGCGTCGGGAATTCTGGGAACAGAGAATACTTCTTCTACTGAATAAGTGGGATAGTTGTGCTCAGGCCTCTAGTGATTACTTTTGAATAAAGACTTCAATTGTTCCCAAAGCATTATATTGTACCTTGGCTTTTGAACACTCATTATACGCACATCAAAAAAAGTTTTGCAGCACCTCGGTTCCGAGAGTCCCGGAACCTGTACAGAAAATTGAAATAGAGATCATCATAAACATCACACCCGTCCTTTTTATTGCTCATGAAAACCACACATTGCATGTTGTTCCACCATACAGCGAGACCTTCAGAGTTGGTGGTCCAGATTGCTGTACACACGAGTACCTCTAATGCCCAGCAGCACATCTTCTTTCATGCCTGATGCATGTCTGTATTCGTCGTGGTATACTACCCACAAGTTCATCAAGGCACTGTTGGTCCAGATTGTCCCACTCCTCAACGGCGATTTGGGGTAGATCCCTCAGAGTGATTGGTGGGACACGTCGTCGATGAACAGCCCTTTTCAATCTATCCCAGGCATGTTCGATAAGGTTCACATCTGGAGAACATGCTGGGCACTCTTGTAGAGCGATGTCGTTGTCCCGAAGGAAGTCATTCACAAGATGTGCACGATGGGGCGCGAATTGTCGTCCATGAAGACGAATGCCTCGCCAATATGCTGCCGATATGGTTGCACTACCGGTCAGAGGATAGCATTCACGTATCGTACAGCCGTTTCGGCGCCTTCTACGACCACCAGCGGCGTACGTCGAACCCACATAATGCCACCCCAAATCAGCAGGGGACCTCCACCTTGCTGCACTCGCTGGACAGTGTGTCTAAGGCGTTCAGCCTGTCCGAGTTGCCTCCGAACACGTCTCGGACGATTGCATTGTTGAAGGCATATGCGACACTCATCCTCGCCATGGATGTCAGGAGTGAAGTTGCGCATCATGCAACCAATTTCGCACAGTCTGAGTCGCAACACCACGTCCTGCGGCTGCACGAAAAGCATTATTCAATATGGTGGTGCTGCTGTCGGGGTTCTTCTGAGCCATAATCCGTAGGCAGTAGTGACCCTTGGATGGCCTGAGCGAGGCATGTCATCTACAGTTCCTATCCCTCTGTATCTCCTCCATGTCCGAGACGTCTGGACACTTCCCTTGTTGATAGCCCTTCGTGGCATAAAGTAAACATGCGAACGCCATCGAACCGCGGTATTGACCGTCTAGGTACGGTTGAACTACAGATAACACGAGACGTGTACCTCTTGCCTGGCGGAATGACTGGAACTGATCGGCTGTCGGACGCCACCCGTCTAATAGGCGCTGCTCATGCATGGTCGTTTACTTCTTTGGGCTGGTTTAGTGACGTCTCTGAAGAGTCAAAGGGACTGTGTCTGTGATAAAATATCCACAGTCAACGCCTGTCTTCAGGAGTTCTGGGAACCGGGGTGATGCAAAGCTGTTATTGATGTGTGTAATTGAAAAACGAAGTATTTTTAGTTACGTGCTTACAGTATGTAATAGAACATTAACTTCAAGCATCAGCTCAGAGATGAAATGATAAACCGAGTATAATAGCTGTTCTTGGAGGAAATTGACTATCTCGCCAAGTATGTATTGTACGTAATTTAGCAAATGTCAAGTAGTGGCTTATTAATGGAAGACTGTATGGTGATGTCAACAGAGAGACGTGTAATTAGAGAGGGAATATGCATGGATGAGGAAGGAAATTTTCCGTGTTGTTGCCGAAGCTGAATACATTGAATAGAGGATAAGAAAGATTTTTCCTGGGTTACTAGAGATTGTGAAACACTGATAAGAAGACCCAACGAAAAGTCACTAGCTTTGTTGATATTATTATTGTCTGGCATAGTAGGACATAAACGAGTACATACACGAAATATTTATAGGTTAATGTTTAAATTTGACAACCAGGGCGCAGCGTAGGGTGTCGTTTCACGCAAGTGCTTCATACCTCCTTCAGAATCATGAAGGAGGCAGTTCTCCTCAGTATGTCGTCTTGTATGATCCTCCACACTACAGTCACACACAGCAGTTTGTCAATAACCTCACTTCTTCACGGAGTGGTCACATCTCCCTTGTCTCATCTGATGCGGTTGAGTCTCCGCCGTTCACGACGGGGAATATCAAACTTTGCAACCTCGGTAGTTAGATTTTGAATAAGGCGAGAGTTCTAGTGTGGATGTTCATTCTGGCATTCTTTTCGCTTCTAAGTGACTTGGTAAACATCTATGACCCGAAGACCGACCCAAGGTGGCATGCGTGACTTCAGGTGCATAGCTGATGGATTCTGGATCGCGTTGCTCAGAAATGAAGTCTCACGCGACTCTACCTAGTTAAGGATTTGCACAGTGTCAACTTTTCTTCTGGGATCCGGAAGGACATCACTGGATTGGGCAGACAACTGATGAGTGTGAGTAGATCAGCCAGTGCCAGTTATGGCGGATCATCCATCAAGGGGCTCTCGCATATAATGTGGCAACGTTTGTCTGTCTGCCCACGACGTAACTGTCACATCAGGGAGATCACACACGGAAAGGGGTCTGAATTAAATCCCATAACGAGGATTGCTATGTATTAGTGAACAAGCCCTCAAATTATCGGTAGAATACGACTTCGCTCAGCTAGAGAAAGTTCCTGGTCACACTGATACTTCCAAACTTAACAAACTTCACTCACGTAGAATAAATAAACGGTTATATAAGAAAATTTAACGTCAGACCCCTATCCAAAACTGACGCTAATCAATCCAAGCTTTAAGTTCAGTCATATAGTATCACTACTGTTCATCAGAGTAAACCATTCAGAACAATAGTACAAAATCACTTCCAACAGAAATTAAATTCCACGCCACTGCATTCTTCCTTAAATTCTACGGACAGACACCACATAAAATCATTAACTAGCCTTTATAATCAATATTTACATTTAAAAATCTCAGTCTGTCCTGCTTGACGCGGTACGGATCATTACCGACTCACATACAGATACGAATAGAACAGAACGTTTTTTACATTTCTCTCTGGCGAGTTCTTTGGCTGCTGCCTTATTCACGCCCGGTTGTCAGCTGCCCGCTGCTATCGACCAGCTGCCCGGTTCACCGTTCGTTCACCAACAGCTGCACCCCATAACACGCATTAGACTTTCTGCAACAGTTTTCAGTTTTCATTAGTAACATTCTTTTTAAAAATTTATTGGCTTTCGGAGCATGCCCGCACAGCCATCTCAGTAGTGGAATGTCAGTGATGACGATACGAACACACAGTCGCAGGGCCGAGAAATTCTTCCATCCGGAACTGAACCCGAGCGCCTTCGGTTAGCAATCCGCCGCTGTGAACGCGCTGTTAACAACATGAAAAAACCCCTTGTCTGTGCAATGATTTATGTAACTTCTCATTCTGACAAGCGTACTGTGTGCGATCTCTGGATTTAATAATCCAAGACGACCGGTATAAGCGTACCCTCACACAGTAATGGACCCTCTCTGCCTCATTCAGACACTTTTTTGAGTCATCAGTCTTCTGACTGGTTTGGTGTGGCCCGTCACGAGTTCCTCTCCTGTGCCAACGTCTTCATATCAGAGTATCACTTGTAACTTATGTCCCCAATTATCTGCTGAATGTATTCCAGTCTCTGCTTTCCTCTACAGTTTTTGGCCTCTACTGCTCCCTCTAGCACCATTCATGTTATTCCTTGATGTCTTAACAGATGGCTCATCATCCAGTCCCTTCTTATTGTCAGTGTTTTCCATATATTCCTTTCGTCGCCAATTCTGCAGAGAATCTCCTCATTCCTTACCTCATCATTCCACCTAATTTTCACCATTCTTCTGTAGCATCTCGTCTCAAATGCTTCAATTCTCTTCTTTTCTGGTTTTCCCACAGTCCATGTTTCGTTACCATACAATGCTGTGCTCCAAACGTACATTCTCAGATAGTTCTTCCTCAAGTTAAGGGCTGTGTTTGATACTAGTAGACTTTCCTTGGACAGGAATACTCTTTTTGCCAGTGCAAGTCTGCCTTTCATGTCCGTCCGTCATGGGTTATTTTACTGTCTAGGTAACAGAATTCCTTAACTTCATCTAACTGGTAATCATCAACCCTGGTGTTAAGTTTCTAGCTGTTCTCATTTCTGCTACTACTCATTACTTTCGTCTTTCTTGGATTTGTTCTCAGTCATTATTCTGTGTTCATTAGACTGTTCGTTGCTTTCAGCGGATCATGTAATTCTTCTTCACCTTCACTGAGGATATGAATGTCATCTGCGAACGTTGTCATTGATATCCATTCACCCCGAACTTTAATTTCACTCATGAACCTTTCTTTTATTTCAGTCATTGCTTCTTCGATGCGTAGGTTGAACAGCAGGGGCGAAAGACTACATCCTCGTCTTACAGTCTTTTTAATCCGAGCACTTCATTCTTCATTTTCCACTTTTATTTTTTCCTCTTGGCTGTAGTACATACTGTATTTATACGCCTTTCCCTATAGCTTAACCCTATTTTATTCAGAATTTCGAACATTTTGCATCATTTGACACTGTCGAACGCTTTTTCCAGGCCGACAAATCCAATGAAGATGCCTTGATTTTTCTTTAGTCTTGCTTCCATTATCAACCGCAACATCAGAATTGACTTTGTCGTGCCTTTACCTTTCTTAAATCCAAAATCATCATCATCTAACACATCTTCAATTTTATATTATTCTGTATGTTGTTCTTGTCAGCAACTTGGATGTATGAGCTTTTAAGCTGATAGTACGATAATTCTCGATTGTACGATAATTCTCGCACTTGTCGGCTCTTGCTATCGTGGGAATTGTGTTGATGATGTCTTTCCGAAAGCCTTGTGGTATATCCATAGTCTCTTATATTCTACACACTAATTTGAATAGTCTTTATGTTGCCACTTCCCCCACTGCAATGTTATCTATCTATTCTGCCTTATTGGATTTTAAATCTTCCAAAACTCTTTTAAATTCTGCTGCTAATACTTGATTTCCTACCTCTTTTTCTATCTCGTCATTCCCCAAGTCTTACCCCTCACGCAAGTCTTCAGTGTATTCTTTCCAATTACACACTCTCTCCTCTGCATTTAACTGTGGAAATCCCACTGCTTCTAATTTTACCGTAGGTTGTTTTGACTTTACTGTATGCTGAGTCAGTCCTTCCGAGAAACAGTCATTTTTGATTTCTTCACATTTTTCATACGGCCATTTTACCTGAGGTGCCCTACAAGAATATTTGGTTCAAATGGGTCTGAGCACTATGGGACTTAACATCTGAGGTCATCAGTCCCCTAGAACTCAGAACTACTTAAACCTAACTAATCTAAGGACATCACACACATCCCTGCCCGAGGCAGTTTTCGAACCTGCGACCATAGCGGTCTCGCGGTTCCAGACTGCAGCGCCTAGGACGGCTCGGTCACAGCGGCCGGCACATCCTATTTATTTCATTCCTAAGTGACATGTATTTCTGTGTTCCTGAATTTCCCTCAACATTGTTGTACTTTCTTCAGATGCACCTCTATCTTACTTTAAGTGCACCGCTTTCCAAAGCTGTATAGCGTAGTATACGACAGTAGAAAACATGCGAGAGCGTGGTTCATACCGCTGAAAATCACAGTAGATGAAGAACTCTGAAGAAGACCTATATCCGACATTAATGGTTTGAACACTAAGCCACTGCACCAGTTACGCATACTCATCATAATATGGCGCGTTTTAGGACTATCTTACCATTTTCAATTCATAAACACGCAAATCATCATTCACATTCTTTGCTTTACGTAAAATCAAAACACAGTTTTGTTCCATGTTTTGATTTTACGTAAAGCAGTCAGTGTAAGTGATGGAACTTCCTAGCAGATGAAAATTATGTGCCTGACTGTGGCTCGAAGCTGTGACCTTTGCCACTCGTCGACAAGCGCTCTACGGACACAGCTATCCGAGCATAAATTACGGCCAGCACTCACAGCAATCCCGAGAAAGACAAAGTTTCCAACCTCGAGTTCCGGTCTGGCCCAGTGTTTTAATCGGCCAGGAAGTTTCAAAACGACACACAGTCTGCTGTAGCGTGAAAATTCATTCTGGAGACAGTTGCCACCTGCTGCTGTTCGCCCTAGTGGGCCCTCGTTTCTGAGTAATCGAAGAAAAAAATTCGGAATTTCGCGTGATGCTCTTCAGCTTTAAAAAAGAGATAATTGATGTAGTGGTTGGACGGCTTAACATTTAAGGTACAGACATCCTGTGCAAGAGGTTGTGGATTCGAAACTCGTCAGATGATTTGAATTTTTTTTTAAATTTTAGATCTTTATCGAAAAGACTTTGGTCACCATTTTAATTCAATGATCTGGGTTAAATGCAATTTCTTTTATTTCAGTTCCTTTGTCACATTATCTTAATCAACTAATTAGCTTTCTCAATTGCTCTCATTTTTCTTCCTTTCATTTACTTTCCTCTTGGGATTTTTGTGCATGCGAATTTAATTATTTTCATTTATCTATCATAAATTTAGAGCTTTAAAACTGACAATTATCGGCTAAAAAACAAAAGACGAAATTAACTATTTATATCGACGGTGCAATGATGTAAAAATGTATTTTTTGTGACAAGATGTACATTTTATAGTTAACGTCATACCAACATTTAAAATATTATTTCTTATTCCACTATGGACAAAGTAACACAGATGAAGATTTAAATAAAAGAAGGGATTACAAATAAAACGAAATTCAAGCAAAAGGAGCAACAAATAATAAAGGACAAAAATATAAGACGATAAAAGCGAAGTTAATACATAAGAGTAGTTAAAAACATATGCAAAAAGACTGGAAGAGGAAAAGAACGATAAGAAGGAGAAATGAGATCAATTTGACAAAGTTGATGCGTTGATTAAAATGATATGACCAACGGACAGAAGTAAAAAAATTACATTAACCCAATTTATTGAATAAAAAGGATGACCAATGTCTTCTCGATGTATATCTAAAAAAATTTTCCAAGCAGGTGACAAGATTCGAACCCACAACTACTTGCACATGATGTCTCTACCTTAACTGTTTTTAGCATATTTATCTAACAGTTAACAGTTTTAAGTAATAACAGCAAAACTTGTTTTTAAATATTTATTTACATTACAACATTTTCACATATTAGTCTTTTATACGGAAATCTGCGATAAATAGTCCAATGTGTTATTTCTCACATGACACTTTTGTAGAATTCAGATTACATTTCATCTACATCTGCGTAGATACTCCGCAAGTCACCGTACGGTGAGTGGCGGAGGGTACCCTGTATCACTTCTTGTCATTACCCTCCTGTTCCACTCGCAAATAGGGCGATGGGAAAACTACTGTTCATATGCCTCCGTATAAGCTCTAGTTTCTCGTATCCTATCTTCATGGTCCTTACACGCCTTCTATGTTAGCAGCAGTAAAATCGCTCGGCAGTCAGCTTCAAATGTCGGTTCTCTAAATTTTCTCAACAGTTTTTCTCGAAAAGAACGTTGCTTCCCCTCCGGGATTCCCGTTTGAGTCCCCGAGGCAACCCGCCACTGAACTGCTTCGATGTTGTCCTTCAATTCGATCTGGTACGGATCCAAAAAAGTCGAGCAGTACTCAAGAATAGTTTGCAGCAGCGTCCTGTGTGCGGTGTTCTTTACAGGTGAACCATTCTTTCCTAAAATTCTCCCAATAAACCGAAATCGACCATTTGCCCTCCATATCACAGTTTTCACATGCTCGTCCCACCTCATACCGCTTTGCAATGTGGCACCCAGATATTTAAACGATTTGACTGTGTCAAGAAAGACACTGGTAATACTGCATCCGTTGTTTTTCCTACTCACCCTAAATAACTCACATTCTTCCACATTTGGGGCTAGCTGCCATTCACCACACCAACTAGAAATGTTGTCTAAGTCATCTAGTATCCTTCTACAGTCACTCAAGGACGGCACCTTCCCATACACCAGGGTATCATCAGCAAACAACCGCCGATTGCTGACCATCCCGTACGCCAAATCATTTATGTATATAGAGAACAACAGCGGTCCTGTCACACTTCCCTGGGACTCTGCTGAGGATATCCTTGTCTCTGACGAACAGTAGACGTCGAGGCCAACATACTGGGTTATGTTACTGAAGAAGTCTTGGACTCACTCACATATCTATGAACTTACTCCATAATCTCGTACCTTCGTTAACAGCATGAAGTGAGGAACCGTGTCAAATGCTTACCGGAAATCTTGAAATGTGGAATCTGCCCGTTACCCTTCATCGCTGGTTCTCAGTATATGACGTGAGAAAAGGTCAAGCTGTTTTGCACACGGACGATGCTTTCTAAAACCATGATGATTTCTTTTCTTGCGTGAGCTTTAATGTCAAAATCAATACCTGGCGCAACCACTCTGTCAATTATCTATTTTTTTTTAAACTGAAGAGGATCACTCGATGTTCCGATTTTTTCTTCTTCGATTAAGCGCAAACGGGGTCCCACTAGGGTGAGTGGCTTCAACAGCGTATAGATGACGTCACAAAGTCAATTTTACCGCTGTGGACCTTTCCTTGTAAGCCATGCCTGAGCAGTTTCGTTTCTTTCAGATTTCTCGACTTACGGGAGGATGTCAGCGAGATTTTCGGGGTGGCGGGGGAGGAGGGGGGAGGGCTGTTGCTGCGGCGGTGGGGCTGTGAGGGTGAGTCGTGGGTGTGACTAGTGGGTTGAGTCGGTTGATTTCTACTTAATGGAGGACGAGTAATATCGTAACAGTACAAAAAACCAACTGTAGGAAAGAGAAGCAGAACAACACACGTACATTATTAATGCAAACTCCTCCATGACTTGAAAATGGGAATAAATTCCTGAAATGAGTTGTGCAATGACTGAAAAAAAGTTGGCGGAGTGCGTATAGGAATCTCGCTCTGAGGGTCGCACACAAGCTTAGCTATGTGTATAGGCAGTTCTACCGTCTTGGGAGTAGAGATCTTGACATTGACAGATATACTCTATCATGTTTATGTCTGGGGAGTTTGGTGGCCAGTGGAAATGTTTAAACTCAGAAGAGTGTTCCTGGAGACACTCTGTAGAAGTTCTGGACGTGTGGGATGTCGCATTGTCCTGCTGGAATTGCTCTTGTAAGTCGGCATGCACAATGGACATGAATGGATGCAGGTTGATCAGACAGGATGCTTGCACACGTGTCACCTGTCAGAGTCGTATCTAGACGTTTCCACTCATCAACAGTCCAATGGCGGTGTTGGTGGGTCCAGGCGAGGCGTATAGGTTTGTGTCTTGCAGTCATCAAGGGTACAGGAGTAGGCCTTCGGCATCTAAAGACCATCTGATGATTCGTTGAATGGTTCGTACGCTGACACTTGCTGATGGCCCATCATTGAAAGTCTGCAGCAGTTTGTGGAAGAGTTGCATTTCTGTGACTTTGAACGAGTCTCTTCAGGTGTTGTTGGTCCAGTTCTTACAGGATCTTTTCCCGGCCGCAGCGTGGTCGGAGAGTTGATGTCTTACCGGATTCGTGATATTCAATGTACACTCGTGAATTGGTCGTACGAGAAAATACGCACTTCATTGCTACCTCGGAGATGCTGTCTCCCATCGCTTGCTCGCCGATTGTAATACCACGTTCAAACTCACACTTCTGGCCATTAAAATTGCTACACCACGAAGGTTACGTGCCACAAACGCGAAATTTAACGGACAGGAAAAAGATGCAAATGATTAGCTTTTCAGAGCATTCACACAAGTTTGGTGCCGGTGGCGACACCTACAACGTGCTGACATGAGGAATGTTTCCAACCGATTTCTCATACACAAACAGCAATTGACCGGCGTTTCCTGGTGAAACGTTGTTGTGATGCCTCGTGTAAGGAGGAGAAATGCTTGCCATCACGTTTTCGACTTTGATAAAGGTCGGATTATAGCCTAATGCGATTGCGGTTTACCGTATCGCGACATTGCTGCTCGCGATGGTCGAGATTCAATGACTGTTAGCAGAATATGGAATCGGTGGTTTCAGGAGGGTAATACGGAACGCCGTGCTGGATCCCAACGGCCTCGTATCACTAGCAGTCGATATGTCAGTTATCTTATCCGCATGGCTGTAACGAATCGTGCAGCCACGTCTCGATCCCTTAGTCAACAGATGGAGACGTTTGAAAGACAACAACCATCTGTATGAACAGTTCGACGACGTTTGCAGTAGCATGGGCTATCAGCTCGGAGTCCATGGCTGCGGTTACCCTTTACACTGCATCACAGACAGGAGGGCCTGCGATGGTGTACTCAACGACGAACCTGGGTGCACGAATGGCAAAACGTCATTTTTTCGGATGACTCGAGGTTCTGTTTACAGAATCATGATGGTCGCATCCGTGTCTGGCGACATCGCGGAGACCGCACAATGGAAGCGTGTATTCGACTTTTCTATAGTGGCGTATCACCCGGCGTTATGGTATGGGATGCCATTGGTTAAACCTCTCGGTCACCTCTTGTTCGCATTTACGGCACTTTGAACAGTGGACGTTACATTTCAGATGTGTTACGACCCGTGGCTCTACCCTTCATTCGATCCCTGCGAAACCCTACATATCAGCAGGATAATACATGACCGCATGTTGCAGGTCCTGTACGGGCCTTTCTGGATACAGAAAATGTTTACTGCTTCCATGGCCAGTACATTCTCCAGATCTCTCACCAATTGAAAACGTCTGGTCAATGGTGGCCGAGCAACTGGCTCGTCACAATACGCCAGTCACTACTCTTGATGACTTGTAGTATCGTTTTTAAGTTGCATGGGCAGTTGTACCTGTACACGGCATCCAAGCTCTGTTTGACTCAATGCCCAGGCGTATCAAGGCCGTTATTACGGCCAGAGGTTTTTGTTCTGGGTACTGATTTCTCAGGATCTATGCACCCAAATTGCGTGAAAATGTTATCACATGTCAGTTGTAGTATAATATATTTGTGCAATGAATACCTGTTTATCATCTGAATTTCTTCTTGGTGTAGCAATTTTAATGGCCAGTAATGTAAATCTTGATAACCAGCCGTTGTAGCAGCAGTAAACGATTCAACATCTGCGCCAGACAATTGTTGTCTTATATACGCGTTGCCGACCGCAGCGCCGTATTCTGTCTATGTACTGATCTCTGCATTTGAATATGTATGCCTATACTACTTTCTTTCGCGCTTCAGTGTATAAAAACTGCAAGTGTAGCACCGTAGGTATTCTCCACCGTAAAAAAGATCTACGGAGCTACTCACTAAAACTGGGGAGCAGTCGTTTTTTCGTTGTAACCTCAAGCACTGTAATAATAGAAGAGAGCAGTCAGTTACAAGATCGGCCCACCTGTTGCAGATAAATTTCTCCGTACAGCTGGACAGGATCAATACACGTTTAAGCTTTCCGAGGCACGCCACTGCATAAATTACTCTTAATGTTTTTTTAATTGTATTATTCGGGCCGACAGCGAATAAACGATAGCGGTATTCCGTGCAGCACTCGAGGATACGACCAGTTCGCGCGCAACATGGACATTAATCAGGAGTACCGGAGAGCGGGTAGAATCGCCGTTAAACGGGAGCGGAAGCTTTCGAGTGGACTGAACGCAGCGGGACGTGTCAGGGGAGCAGCGGCTTGCTGGGCAACAGGTGGCGCGGGGCCTACGCCTTCGGTAGCAGACCAGCTGTGCCACACCCCAGCTGTGGTGGCTAAGCTTGACACTGGCTGGCAGTAAGAATCAGCTAACCACGTACTCAGAGTAAACTAAACTTGAAGTACTGCTTACGCAACAGAATTAGGACACAGTCCCCACTTATTATGTATGACCTGACAAAACTTCCGCCGGCCGGAGTGGCCGAGGGGTTCTAGGCGCTACAGTTTGGAGCCGCGCGATCGATGCGGTCGCAAGTTCGAATCCGGCCTCGGGCATGGATGTGTGTGATGTCCTTAGATTAATTAGGTTTAAGTTATTTTAAGTTCTAGGGGACTGATGACCTCAGAAGTTAAGTCCCATAGTGCTCAGAGCCATTTGAACCATTTGAACAAAACTTCCGGAATTAGCTATGGGTTCTTTGATTGGTCCCGGAGATTGTTGATCAGAACTGTTGTTGTTGTGGTCTTCAGTCCAGAGACTGGTTTGATGCAGCTCTCCATGCTACTCTATCCCGTGCAAGCTTCTTCATCTCTCAGTACCTACTGCAACCTACATCCTTCTGAATCTGCTTAGTGTATTCATCTCTTGGTCTCCCTCTACGATTTTTACCCTCCACGCTGCCCTCCAATACTAAATTGGTGATCCCTTGATGCCTCAGAATATGTCCTACCAAACAATCCCCCCCTTCTAGTCAAATTTCTCTTCTCCCCAATTCTATTCAATACGTCCTTATTAGTGATCTACCCATCTAATCTTCAGCTGTCTTCTGTAGCACCACATTTCGAAAGCTTCTATTCTCTTCTTGTCTAAACTGTTTATCGTCCAGGTTTCACTTCCATACATGGCTGCACTCCATACAAATACTTTCACAAACGACTTCCTGACACTTCAATCTATACTCGATGTTAACAAATTTCTCTTCTTCAGAAACGCTTTCCTTATCATTGCCAGTCTACATTTTATACCCTCTCTACTTCGACGATCATAAGTTATTTTGCTCCCCAAATAGCGAAACTCGTTTACTACTTTGTGTGTATCATTTCCTAATCTAATTCCTTCAGCAGTACCCGTTTTCACTCGACTACATTCCACTATCCTCGTTTTGTTGATTTTCATCTTATATCCTTCTTTCAAGAGACTGTCCATTCCGTTCAACTGCCCTTCCAAGTCCTTTGCTGTCTCTGACAGAATTACAATGTTATCGGCGAACCTTATATTTTTATTTCTTTTCTATGGATTTTAATTCCAACGCCGATTTTTTTTCTTTTGTTTCCTTTACTGCTTGCTCAATATACAGACTGAATAACTTCGGGGATAGTCTACAACCCTGTCTCCCTACCTTCCCAACCACTGCTTCCCTTTCATACCCCTCGACTCTTTACAAATTGTAAACAGCCTTTCGCTCCCTGTATTTTACACTTGACACCTTCAGAATTTGAAAGAGAGTATTGCAATCAACATTGTCAAAACCTTTCTCTAAGTTAACAAATAATAGAAACATAGGTTTGTCTGTCCCTAACCTATTTTCTAGGAAAAGGCCTTGCCGCAGTGGATACACCTGTTCCCGTAAGATCACCGAAAGTAAGCGCTGTCGGATGTGGTCGGCACTAGGATGAGTGACCATCCAGGCCATCATGCACTTTTGCTATTTTTCGGGGTGCACTCAGCCTCGTGATGCCAATTGAGGAGCTACACGACTGAATAGTAGCGGCTTAGGTCAAGAATACCATCTTACGACCGGGAGAGCAGTGTGCTGACCCCAGGCCCCTCCTATCCACATCCTCCACCGAGGATGAGACGGCGGTTCGATGGTCCCGGTAGGCCACTCGTGGGCTGAAGACGGGGTGAGTGCTTTTTAATGTATTTTCTAAGATAAGTCGTAGGGTCAGTATTGCCTCACGTGTGTGCCCTACATTTCAACGGAATACAAACTGATCCTCCCCTAGGTCGGCTTCTACCAGCTTTTCCGAACTACAACATATGAAATATTAGTTCATTTTATTACGAAAACGATGAAAAGATTTGCTTAACTTGATACACTCCATAGCCACTGGAATATGCCGAATACTTAGAACTGTCTTTGCCTATCTAAGCACCACTCGATGCACACATTTACAGAACTACAAAGCTGTCAGTGTTCAAAGGCAAGGATCCATCTAAGACGTCAGTAACACATGAGTACTTACAAGGCAACCTTCCCATCGCACCCCCCTCAGATTTAGGTATAAGTTGGCACAGTGGATAGGCCTTGAAAAACTGAACACAGATCAATCGAGAAAAGAGGAAGAAGTTGTGTGGAACTATGAAAAAATAAGCAGAATAAACAGAGTAGTCCATGTGCAAGATATCCAACATCAAGGATAATATTTGCTCAGGAGCGCCGTGGTCCCGTGGTTAGCATGAGTACCTGCGGAACGAGATGTCCTTTGTTCAAGTCTCCCCTCGAGTGAACAGTTTAATTCTTTATTTTCAGACAATTATCAAAGTTCAGCACTCACACATAATCAACCTCGATCTCCAAAATTCCAGGACATGTTCAGATTTGCTTGGACATATGCACTTTTTGACGGTCTACACACGGAAAAATTTGAAAATGTTAAAAACATATGTTTTGACAGAGCATGGGGAAAACTGTGCGACTGTGAAACTGGCATTCATTTGTTGCAGTTTCTGTGACACACTCTTACGTTTTCATCACTTTTTTGGGAGTGATTATTACATCCACAAGAAAACCTAAATCGGGCAAGGTAGAAGGATCTTTTTAGCCATTCGCCAAGTGCACAAGTTAGATGGGTCGACAACATATTCCTGTCATGTCGTATAGAATATATCAGACGTGTTTTCCTGTGGAGGAATCGGTTGACGTATGACCTTGCGATCAAATGTCTTCGGTTCTCATTGGAGAGGCACGTCCCTTCGTCTACTAATCGTATGGCTTTGCGGTGCGGCCGCAAAACACAGACACTAAACTTATTACAGTGAAAAGAGACGTCAATGAACGAACGGACAGATCATAACTTGGCGAAAATAAAAAAAATAAACTTTTCGCTCGAGGGAAGTCTTTAACCAAGGACCTCTCGTTCCGCAGCTGCTCACGCTAACCACGGAACCACGGCGCTCCTAAGCTCACATTACCCTTGATGTTGCCTACCTTGCCCATGAACTACTCAGTTTGTATATTTTGCTTATATTTTCCATAGTCCCACACAACGTCTTCCTGTGTTCTCGATTGATCTGTGTTCAGTTTTTCAAGGCCTATCCATTGTGCCAACTTATAACTAAATCTGAGGGGGGTGCGATGGGGAGGTTCCCTTTTTAGTAGTCGATGTTGCCTTGTTGATCGGAGGTCATGAAGAGGGAGATGCTCCCTCTACTCGGCTGTATCTCGGCCTCCGTGCGGTGCTGCTGTGGCGCTATGAGAGAAGGTGTGGCTCCGTCAGCGCCTGCCATTTGAGCGAGACATCGCTAACTTTCGTGGTATCTGTGCGAGTTTCCGACTTCGGTGTGGCACCGCGATCTTTGGGCGATACCGCACGGTGGGCACAGTACAAGTGACTCAAAAGCTATAGTGGCCCTCACGAAAATAGGCAGCTCAAGCTCATACTTGTTGCGGGACGTCTTCAGCCGTGAAGCACTGTGATATGTCCGCTTCACAGCTTCACGCACTGTATCATTGAAGGTCAGTGCCAGCGGTAGGGGAGAATGGTGCAGTACCGACCACAGTACCGGCCCCTACTGTGATTTCCCTCCAGTGTTTGGTAGTGTTGCTGTAGCTCTTAGCGCACAGAAGATATTTTGTGGCCTATGGTGCCTGTTTCCAAAGGTGACGATGAGAAGTCCCATACTCCGAGGAGCGTAGGGAACGATGCGGGAGACGAGCACCATCGACTAAGCAAGGTCCTAGCGGAGGTGGTTTGCCATTACCTTCCTCCGACCATAATAGGGATGAATGATGATGATGAAGACAACAACACCCAGTCATCTCGAGGCAGGGAAAATCTCTGACCCCGCCGGGAATCGAACCCGGGACCCCGTGCGTGGGAAGCGAGAACGCTACCTCAAGGTAAGTAATTAATTTCGTTGCCATATTTCGGTTATCTGTGTTACGTGTGGAACGACATCTACCAAATGTTTTATTAAAATCCCTGTAAAAGAACGTGCAATGTGACTAGATCCTGCTGCGTGTTTTCGTGAAGTAACGGTCACCCGACTGTCTTTCAGTATCGATCTAAATCAGTTTCAATTTTTAAATTCTGTTTTCTTCTTCTCACTTCTTTTCAAATTCACGTGGGGGAAATTGAGAAAACAGAAAAAAGGGGAATGGAATGAAGAGTGCATGAAAGTGTCTGTGAGCACGGTTATGTCTAACAATATGACTACAACGGAGGCAGCTGAAGCCCTTTCACGGATTAGAAAAGAAAAAGATCGCCATCGAAGAGAAAAGCAGAAAAAATTAACTATGAAAGACAGTTGGAGAAGGCTGAACTTAAATAGAGTGTTCCGGAATTAAATAAACTCCAGAAGGATTTCCATGGAAAGCCAATTATAAAGCGGCGAATAAACCTGGAATTTTCTGAAAAAATATTGCTCGATTGAAGATACTGGAAAGCACATACGTCTCTGGAGTCATTTCATGAAGGCTGGTTGCTGTGCAGCAAGTGTAGATTCTGGGCCCACGTTGTCGGTGTGGGTCAGCAGAATCTTTCATATTTCATTTGCGATCTCTGTAAAACAGTGAGCTAAACATCTATGAACTGAGCTGAAATAGTAACATTAAGTTCCCATGCTTAAGTGTTCTATTGTTATCCAATCAGTGCAGCGTTACGTTAACAAACGACATTGTCGCAGAAAAGACAGTGATCAATACCGAAAGACACTTTCTACAAGTTTTGTAATTGCATCTGTTTTACTTTCGATGTAATTAAATACTACAAATAAAAAATAAAAATGTTACACTGTGTCATTCGTAGAACATGTCTTGAGGTAAGAGACTAGTATATTAATCGTGAGTTATTATCGATATTTTTGGCTATCACAATTACTACCTTGGGGTCATTAGTTATCCCAAAAAATTATTAGTATCTCCATTCGCTTTAATTCTATTTTTTATGGTAATTGTTTTATACGCATTCATTTCAACTTATTTTCAACTGCTTTAATCTAAATATGAGGTATAAGAAAGCCAGAAACTCATACAAAACATGTTTATTTTAATGTTTACATTTTTTCAATTCTCATTGCAGTGGTAATTTTAAAGTAACAATTTTTACATTTTAATAGTAACTCCTCTTTTTTACTTCATCTGCCTAGTTGATTAAGGTTCAAATTAATCTCTGAAATGGGAAATGTAATTATTAAATGCATGGTAAAGAAATTAACAGCCATTACTTTATGATTAACATAAATTTCAGTTTTTAAAATATTGTTCGTAATAATGTTACTCTTCGTTGCATTATACACATAATATCTTCCGCTGAGAGTGGTCTTTGCAGACATATTAGTTGCATCTTGAACAAGTGACTGACACTTTCTTGTCATGATTTCTTGAGCAAAAGTTAGACCTCTGGCGCTTTATAGGCTCACATGAGCTTGATGGTTGGAAATGCTCCTCCAAACGAAATGTTGAATTAATTAATGTGTTCAAACAGTTGGTACAGCAGCTTTTCAGCTAGAGTTGTTGAAATTTCTTTCATAAATTAACAATGCGATATCTTCGTGTTAGGATTGGAGTACTGCCATATTACGTAACTGTTAACAACAGCAGTATCCGCTACAGCCCACCATATGGCTAGTGACCACATTTATAGAGAGCACACTTCTGATCAAGAGCATCCACGCTCCCGTTTGTAGAATTGTAAGATATAATAATATCAGTTTCACCACTCTGCTGATCGATGCTCTTGTCATGATGCACTCATGATAGCATGACTACTGATCTACTTTTCTTGGGGGCATATTGTTTAACCGTTTGTGAAACCAAATTTTATATGTCCCACTTCATATGATTTATTGGGCAAGAACTCTGCCGGAATTTCCCTTTTCTGTTTCCGAAGTGTACCGACTTATGTCAGGCCAATCTTTTGTAATTCATTAGCCAGTTCTACAGAGGTGAACCAGTTATCTCCATTTATGTTTCTCTTTGTCTTAGCAATAGGCTGAACCAGCTTCCGAACACATTGTGTTGAGATGCTTAGTTTAGATGGATTTGACATTGTCGCCTTCCCTGAATAAATAAAAGCATTTAGCTGATAGTGGGATGTTGCACAACACAAACACATAGTTTTTAACCAATATTTTTGGTTTTTTTCGTAGATACACTATTAAAGAACAACGTCCACGGAAACCTACTAGTATTTCATCAACCGTTGCAAATTGTGAGCAGCTGCGGTGTTGGATATAAACTTGTTAAAAAATTCAGAAGTAGCTGCCAACTTATCACCTGATTGTTTTCTCTGTTCCCTTGTTGCTCGGTTATCAAATCTGATAACAGACAGAAGAAAAATAAACCGTTCCTTGGACACTGTTGCTCTAAATATTGGTCTTCCTGTTAGCTCCGTAGCAAAAAGCGAATCTGCATTCTCATGATGAGATTTACCATCACGTGGGAGATAAATCGATCAGAAAAAAGCTCGCATTTCTTATCGAGACACATGGTCAACGTAAGTCGCTGTCACGCTATAATTTCCACTCATTTAAGAAATTTCAGAGATCACGGTTTAAATGGCATAAAAGGCTTACATTGCCGAGCAGGTCCAATCAATCCCCGTAATTGAACAATAATATTAGATTTTCTCGTTCTAGAACGACTAGGCCGGTCTCGAGACGATTTGAACCCGTTTTTCTCATAATAGTAACTACCAGGATCATTTTCAGAGATTTCGTCTTCTGGGACATCCAAATCAGAAATTGTTACGTCTGTATTCTGAGCAATGTGTTCACTTTCACAATCACTTATATCGGAATCATGTTCCTGGCTTCGTTCGTCTTCTGCAGATTCATGTTCTATGTTATCCAAATAGTCCATAACCTCTTCCTCCGTCTTAAAATGTCCGTCGATGCTAATAGATTCACTCCTCATTGTTAGATCACACACGGAACTCTGAAAACACCGTGGAATATTCAGAAATAATGTCCACGTGAGTGCTATTCTGGGTTCTTCAGTGACCCGAAAATCCGATTTCTCTGTAACGAACAATGTCACGACTTACACTAACATGTTTCCTTGAAGACAATTGACTTCTAATAGAATACATATAACCTTAAGCTCAAGAGTTGTGTCATTCCAGAGATAAATGAGGTGATGTTTATGCTGGAGTCAAAAATAACCCCACGATAGTAACTGGGGTTAATATTCCGATTAACTACCACAACTATGCAGTTAAGCCAAAAGATTTGACCCGATCGATACTATTTCAGTGTTCTCGTGCGATATCGTGTTCACGGGTTGTAAAACCCCAGTGTTGCAAAAAATGAACTGTGTTGTAGCTAACTGTCAGACAGCTCCACTCTTAAGAATCAGTATTGGATCAAATGTGCACAACAGATTAAATTAAATTAATTAGTACGGAGATAGAAGGAAATAGGCCCCTAGGATAATGAAATACAGAAAGGAACATCTTTTTCTTACATAATGAATATAAATCATATTAATAAGGCATTAAATTTGTTGCATAATGTACACATTGTATAATGTATAGCTACTTCAGCAGCAAGATGCATAGTTGAGCGCTCCTGTCAGTGCATTGCTCGCGCTGTGTCTTCGTGCATTGGGGCAATTTTGCGCAGGGGGTAGGTGGACATTACAAGCTATGCATACCCCAAGAGGTAGACACGTGAGGGCAACTGACATTGTTGCACTTGTAGCAGCTTAGTTACTCACTGTCACCCATCGTAAAAAATTACTGATATACAAGGGCAGCCATGGCTAACAGCTAGTCTTCTGTTTAAGAATATCTGCTCCTCCTGTTTTGTAACCTAACTGCTATTATCGGTTTAGGCAAACGTGTTTTACCTGACTGTTTGAGCATCTTCAGTGCTTTATAAAGAAATGAAGGAGATAAGTTTGCTAAACATTTCTTTGAGAAAGGTATAGTTTTGTAGCGGCACTCTTATATTATCTTAACATTTATGTTATTTACAGTAGGAGGATGCACACTTAAAACTTCACTTTTATGCCTTCTATGTTTTATATACATACATTTGTTCTCATACAAGCACACCTGGACACAAAATAGTTCTAGGCGCTTCAGTCCGGAACCGCGCGACTGCTACGGTCGCAGGTTCGAATCCTGCCTCGGGCGTGGATGTGTGTGATGTCCTTACATTAGTCAGGTTTAAGTAGTTCTACGTTCTAGGGGACTGATGACCTGAGATGTTAAGTCCCATAGTGCTCAGAGCCATTTGAACCATTTTGAACAAAATAGTTTGAAAATGGTTCTCTCAACTGTCTGGCACAACCATCGTGTTCACAGAAAGTCGCCTTGCTGCTAGGTTAAGTGTGGTGTAACGGGAGCTGTAGGGGATAGCAGTGGAATGAGATGTTGGTGGTGGAAGCCTTTTTAGATAATCTAAAAGTGTTACACTACACGTCTCAAAATATTTATACTTAAGCAAACAATTGTCTCTTCTATTTCTTGACAGAACACCGGAGTTACATAAAACAATTACGTGAAGCATGTTTCGTTAAAAATAAGATCTAAACTAATTTGCAAAATATGAGTAACAGATATTATAATATACGAGATAGACTGGCTGAAAATATTAACAATTAACTGTGAGACAGAGCCACCCTTAAGAATCAGTATTGGATAAAATGTGCACATAGAATTAAATTAACAATCTATAAGAGTGCGGCCATAGCAGTGAAACTCAAATTGGCGTAATTACATGTTACCATTCAGAAACACGGATCGCGACGGATGATTTGCTAACTACGTCAATGAAAAACACGATTTAAGTGAAATCTGAATTAATACCAAAGTGTTAGTGCTCAGAAAAACGAAAAAGCCTGTGAAAAGAAGTGAAACGCGAACGGTAAGCTGTTCAGACATGAAGGGAACGGAACCTTTTTGAATGTAGTGCTACAGAAGAATAGTGAAGATTAGATTGGTAGTAAGCATCGCTAGCGTGGAGAAACAACTGAAAGAGCTGAAAGCAAATAAGTCGACAGGTTCGGATGGAGTCCCACTTCGGTTTTTCAAAGAGTACTCTGCAGCATTGACACATTACTTACTTCCATATATCACGATTCTCTCGTCCAGCTCTGCCGCGCGGGGTAGCCGAGCGGTCTAAGGCGTCAAACACGGTGTGCGCGGCTCCCCCCATCGAAGGTTCGAGTCCTCCCTAGTCCATGGGTGTGTGTTTTGTCCTTAGCGTAAGTTAGTTTAAGTTAGCTTAAGTAGTGTGTATGCTTAGGGACCGATGACCTCACCACTTTGATCCCACAATTTCCAAAATTTCTTGTCCAGCTTCAAGTCCCAAGCGACTGAAAAAAAGTGCAACTGACTCCTTTGTATAAGAAGAGTAAAAAACGAAACCGCAAAATTACAGAGGAATATCTTTAACATCGGTTTGCTGAAAAATCCTTGAACATATTCTCAGTTCGAATATAATAAATTTCCCTCATAGGGAAAAGCTTTCGTCCACAAATCAGCACGTTTTAGAAAGCGTCACTAATGTGAAACTCAGCTTGCCCTTTTGCCAACTATGGATGAAGAGGAATAAGCAGATGCCACATTTCTAGATTTTCGTAAAACATTTGAGACTCTCCGTTGCAGACTGTTAAGGAAGGTTCGAGCATACGGAATAAGTTCTGAGGCATGTGATGAATGGTATATAACTCTTAATGTAGAAAAATATAAGTTAATGAAGGTAAGTAGTAAAAACAAACCCATAATGTTCGAGTACAGCGTTAGTAGTTCACTGCTCGACACAGTCAATTCGATTAAATATCTAGGCGTAAAGCAGCAAATCAATGTGAAATGAAATGAGCATGTAAGGATTGCAGTACGGAAAGCGAATGGTCGTCTCCGGTTTACGGGCAGCATTTTAGGAAAGTGTAGCTCATCTGTAAAGGAGAAAACATATAGGACGTTAGTGCGACCCATTGTTGAGTAGTGTTCGAGTGTTTGGGATCCGCACCAGGTTGGATGAAAGGAAGACATCGAAGCAGTTCAGAGGCTTGCTACTAGATTTGTTATCGGTAGGTTCGAAAAGCACCCAAGACTTACGGAGATGCTTTGGGAAGTCAAATGAGAATCGCAGGAGGAACGGCGACGTCTTTTTTTTTTTAGATGAGCACTATTAACAAAAATTAGAGAACCAGTATTTGAGGTTGATTGGGCAATGATTCTCCTAAGCCCAACGTGCATTTGACGTAACGATCATGAAGAAAACATGAGAGAGATTTGGTCTCGTACATAGGCATAGAGACAGCCGGTTTTTCCTCGCTCTGTTTGCGGGTGGAACAGGAAAGGAAATGGCTAGTAGTGGTACAGGATACCCTCCTCCACACACCATACCGTAGCTTGCGGAGAATGTACACTCCTGGCCATTAAAATCCCTACACCAATAAGAAATCCAGATGATAAACGGGTATTCATTGGACAAATATATTATACTAGAACTGACATGTGGTTACATTTTCACGCAATTTGGGTGCATAGATCCTGAGAAATAAGTACCAAGAACAACCACCTCTTGCCATAATAACGGCCTTGATATGCCTGTGCATTGAGTCAAACAGAGCTTGTATGGTGTGTACAGATACAACTGCCCATGCAGCTTCAACACGATACCACAGTTCATCAAGAGTAGTAACTGGCGTATTGTGACGAGCCAGTTGCACGGCTACTACTGACCATACGTTTTCAATTGGTGAGAGATCTGGATATTGTGCTGGCCAAGGCAGCAGTCAAATATTTTCTGTATCCAGAAAGACCCGTACAGGACCTGCAACATGCGGTCGTGCATTATCCTGCTGAAATGTAGGGTTTCGCAGGGATCGAATGAAGGGTAGAGCCACGGGTCGTAACACATCTGAAATGTAACGTTTACTGTTCAAAGTGCCGTAAATGCGAACAAGAGGTGACCGAGAGGTTTAACCAATGGCATCCCATACCATCACGCCGCATGATACGCCAGTATGGCGATGTCGAATACACGCTTCCATTGTGCGTTCTCCGTGATGTCGCCAAACACGGATGCGACCATCATGATGCTGTAAACAGAACCTCGAGTCATCCGAAAAAATGACGTTTTGCCATTCGTGCACCTAGGTTCGTCGTTGAGAACACCATCGCAGGCGCTCCTGTCTGTGATGCAGCGTAAGGGGTAACCGCAGCCATGGACTCCGAGCTGATAGCCCATGCTACTCCAAACGTCGTCGAACTGTTCGTACAGATGGTTGTTGTCTTGGAAACGTCCCCATCTGTTGACTAAGGGATCGAGACGTGGCTGCACGATTCGTTACAGCCATGCGGATAAGATAACTGACATATCGACTGCTAGTTATAGTAGGCCGTTGGGATGCAGAACGGTGTTCCGTATTACCCTCCTGAACCCACCGATTCCATATTCTGCTAACAGTCATTGGATCTCGACCAACGCGAGCAGCAATGTCGCGATACGATAAACCGCAATCGCGAGACGCTACAATCCAACCTTTATCAAAGACGGAAACGTGATGGTACGGATTTCTCCTCCTTACACGAGGCACCACAACAACGTTTCACCAGACAACGCCGGTCAACTACTGTTTGTGTGTGAGAAGTCAGTTGGAAACTATCTTCACGTTGTAGGTGTCGCCACCGGCGCCAACATTGTGTGAATGCTCTGAAAAGCCTGCCCCCCTTCTAACAGCCGTGTACTGCAAGTCTCTAGAGGAACGGAAGGTTCCAAATGATTGGAAAAGAGCACAGGTAGTCCCAGTCTTCAACAAGGGTCGTCGAGCAGATGCGCAAAACTTTAGACCTATATCTCTGACGTCGATCTGTTGTAGAATTTTAGAACATGTTTTTTGCTCGAGTATGATGTCGGTTTTGGAAACCCAGAATCTACTCTGTCGGAGTCAACATGGATTCCGGAAACAGCGATCGTGTGAGACCCAACTCGCTTTACTTGTTCATGAGAGAGAAAATATTAGATGCAGACTCCCAGGTAGATGCTATTTTCCTTGACTTCCGGAAGGCGTTCGATACAGTTCCGCACTGTCGCCTGATAAACAAAGTAAGAGCCTACGGAATATCAGACCAGCTGTGTGGCTGGATTGAAGAGCTTTTAGCAAACAGAACACAGCATGTTGTTATCAATGGAGAGACGTCTACAGACGTTAAAGTAACCTGTGCCGTGCCACAGGGGAGTGTTGTGGGACCATTGCTTTTCACAATATATATAAATGACCTAGTAGATAGTGTCGGAAGTTCCATGCGGCTTTTCACGGATGATGCTGTAGTATACAGAGAAGTTGCAGCATTAGAAAATTGTAGCGAAATGCAGGAAGATCTGCAGCGGATAGGTACTTGGTGCAGGGAGTGGCAACTGACCCTTAACATAGACAAATGTAATGTATTGCGAATACATAGAAAGAAGGATCCTTTATTGTATGATTATATGATATCGGAACAAACGCTGGTAGCAGTTACTTCTGTAAAATATCTGGGAGTATGCTTGCGGAACGATTTGAAGTGGAATGATAATATAAAATTAATTGTTGGTAAGGCGGGTACCAGGTTGAGATTCTTTGGGAGAGTCCTTAGAAAATGTAGTCCATCAACAAAGGAGGTGACTTACAAAACACTCGTTCGACCTATACTTGAGTATTGCTCATCAGTGTGGGATCCGTACCAGGTCGGGTTGACGGAGGAGATAGAGAAGATCCAAAGAAGAGCGGCGCGCTTCGTCACAGGGTTATTTGGTAACCATGATAGCGTTACGGAGATGTTTAGCAAACTCAAGTGGCAGACTCTGCAAGAGAGACGCCCTGCATCGCGGTGTAGCTTGCTGTCCAGGTTTCGAGAGGGTGGGTTTCTGGATGAGGTATCGAATATATTGCTTCCCCCTACTTATACCTCCCGAGGAGATCACGAATGTAAAATTAGAGAGATTCGGAGGCTTTCAGACAGTCGTTCTTCCCGCGAACGATACGCGACTGGAACGGAAAAGGGAGGGAAAGACAGTGGCACGTAAAGTGCCCTCCGCCACACACCGTTGGGTGGCTTGCGGAGTATAAATGTAGATGTAGATGTAGACCACAGCATCGTCTTCCTGTCGGTTAAATTTGGCGTCTGTATCACGTCATCTTTGTGGTGTAGCAATTTTAATGGCCAGTAGTGTATGCAGAATGAGCAACTAATGAGGGGATACTTAATAGAATTTGAGAAAAGAGAAATTTATGTCACAGCTTAGTAAATGAAGAGGTTAGTTGATAGGATACATTTTGAGTAGTCAAGGAACCGTCAATTTTATAATAATTAAGGGAAGTGTGAAGAGTAAAAGCTGTGGAGCGAGTGTGAGGTTGGCTACAGTAAGCAGGTTCACCTGGATGTAGGTTGCAGTCGCAGTGCAGAGACCGAGAGGCTTGCACAGGATAGAGCAGCATGGACAGCTGCATCGAACCAGTCTTCTCGCTGAAGACCATAAGAAGCAGAACGCGACCACCCCTCTTAGACCCATGTGCTAATGGCCGGCTGAGCCGATTTAAGTTTCAGAGGCGGGCACGAGCACTGCAGGTCGTAATGGGAGGGCGTCTGGTAAAGCACTGCGGCGCTCAGGACGAGCCTTGCCATTACAGGAGCCACGGCGGGAGGAATGCGTCGGTCGGACCACGGCACGGACTCCTGGGCCGGCCAGCCAGATCCCTGTTTGGAGGCCGCTTTCCATGACAATGGCCGGCGTCGCTTTTTGGCGGCAGCCGGATTCCGCCACGTCCGCGAGGCTGCCGGCCCAGCTTTTGTCTCGGCTGGTGGCTGGTGGCTGGTGGCCGCTGCACCAGTTCCGTGAGCACGCTCAGGTCGCCGACGTCTCTGCTGCCGATTCGCAGCACGCGCCGAACGCCCGCTGTATACTTGAATATATGGAGCCCTGCGACAAAGGAGCGCTGCGGGCAGGTGCCACTGGAAAACACATCTGCGTTCGGCAGGAGCGATGCTGCCTGCGGAGACACAGCAGGAACGGGTCTGGGTATGCTATGAAGTTAAACGATCACATAAGGTCGAGCGGCAGAATAGTAATCACCTCCTTAAAACAACATCAGATGCTGTGCCCATTCTGCGGCTGAGTTAGTCCTCCTGTTAAATCTAGTTGTGGACTTCAGTCCAGAGACAGGTTTGACACAGCTCTCCAAGCTTCTTCATCTCCGAGAAACTACTGCAACCTACATCCTTCTGAATCTGGTTAGTGTACTCATCTCTTGGTCTGCCTCTGCCATTTTTACACTCCACGCTTCTTTCCGACACTAAAGTTGTGATCCCTTTGTGCCTCAGAATGTGTCCTACCTACCGATCCCTTCTTCTTGTCAAGTTGTGCCACAAATTCCTCTTCTACCCAATTCTGTTCAGTAGTTCCTCATTAGTTACGTGACCTACCAATCTAATCTTCAGCATTCGTTTGTAACACCACGTTTCGGAAGCTTCTATTCTCTTCTTGTCTAAACTATTTATATACATAGCTACACTCAGTACAAACACTTTGAGAAAATACTTCTGATACTTACATCTATACTCGATGTTAAGAAACGCTTTCCTTGCCGTAGCCAGTCTACGTTTTATATCCTCTCCACTTCGATCACCATCCGTTATTTTGTTCCCCAAATACAAAAAATCATCTACTAATTTAAGTGTCTCATTCCTAACCTAATATCCTCAGCATAACCTGCTTTAATTCGACTGCATTCCATTATCCTCGTTTTGATTTTTCTGGATGTTCATCTTATACCCTCGTTTCAAGACACATTCCGTTCAACAGCTCTTCCAGGTCCTTTACTGCCTCTCACAGAATTACAATGTTGTCGGTAAGCCTCAAAGTTTTTAAATCTTCTCCATGGGTTTCAATTCCTAATCCAAACTTTTGTTTTGTTTCGTTTACTGCTTGCTCAATATATAGATCGAACGCTGTCTCACTCCCTTGTCAACCACCGTTGCCTTAGACTCTTATAAGTGCCATCTGGTTTCTCTACATATTGTAAATAGCCTCCTTTAGCTACACTGACGGAAAAAAACCGCATCATCAAGGAGTTGTCTGACATAAACCAAAGTTGTAGGCGTGTTTCTACATCTGAAAGCTGAAGTCTTATTCAAATTTCGCTCCGTCGTATAAGAATGACTCTGTTTACACCACTATGAGGATGCTAACACGGGTTTGCTTTGAAATACCGCTGTAACGGTCGTGAGCGGTAGTTACCATTGAAACTGGACAATGGTGAGTAGATCTTAGTCAAGAATGCCTTTAAACACACCATTATCAACACCTCAAGGAGTTCAAAAGTCTCTGAGCACTATGGGACTTAACATCTGAAGTCATTAGTCTCCTAGACTTAGAATTACTTAAAGCTAACTGCCCGAGGCAGGATTTGAACCTGCGACCGTAGCAGCAGCACGGTTCCAGTTTGAAGCTCCTAGACCGCTCGGCCACAACGGCCGGCCCTCAATGAGTCTGAGCGAGGTCATGTAATAGGGGTACTTGAAACTGTATGTTACTTCTGCGTTAGTGCAGAAAAACTTGTCAGTAATGTATCCACTGTACGCGATTGGTGGCACGGGAATGCACGGTCGCAAGAAGACAGGCTCCAAATGGCTACGTGGCACTACCGAGGGAGAAGACCATCGCGTTCGGTGTACGGTTCTGGCGCATCGTACAGCATCCGCAGCAGCATTTTGAGCAACAGTTGGCACCACAATTACACAATGAACTTTACAAATGGTTCCTTCAAGGATAGTTCCGAACCAGACGCCCTACAGCGTGCATTCCGTTGACCCCAGACCAATACCCTTTGCGATTTCAGGGGTGTCAAAGCGAAAGATTACTGGAGGGCAGGGTGGAGGTCTGTTGCGTTACCTGATGAAAGTTGTTTCTGAATCGGTACCAGAGATGGCCTTGTGCGCGTTAGAAAGAGGCCAGTAGAATCCCTGCGACCAAGTTGTCTGCATGCTAGAAACACTGTACCCACACTTGGAATTATGGTCTGGAGTGCGATTTCGTATGACAGCAGGAACACTCTCGTGGTTATCCCACGCACTCTGACTGCACATTCGTACGTCAGTCCGGTGATTCGATCTATTGTGCTGACATTCATGAACAGCCTTCCAGGGTGTGTTTTCCAGCTGATAATGCTCGCCCACATACCTCTGTCAAACCGAACATGCTCTACGGAATATCGACATGTTGCCTTAGCCTTCTGGAATACCAGACCTGTCTGCAATCGATCACATATGGGTCATCATCGGACGACTAATACTTAAAGAGTTGTCCACAAACAGCATTACTGTCCCTGTATTGACCGACTAATTGCAACAGGTATGGAACTGACATTCAGCACCTGTGAAAAACAATGCATAGACGTTTGCATGCTTGCATTCATCGTTCTAGTGGTTACATCCGTTACTAATTTATCGGTATTCCACATTTGCAATGGGTTATCTCGCACTTGCGTTAACCTGTGGTCTTGCAGTGTCAATCACTTACATATGTTACATAGACAAACGTATTTGTGAAATTTCATTATTCTCTTTAATTACTTTTTGAAGTTGCCGTTTTTATTTTCGACCTTTATAATCTTTCATAGACCCCTCCAACAAAAAACTACGCCAGTTGGAACAACACTTACATCACTCTGATGTTTCGAAATCTAATGATGACCAGTAAATGGCCTTAAAGATAAATTATACATAGTTATACTGTAAACTGACTAGTTCCCACAGCATTTGGATGGAAAGAAAAGGAAGGTTGCTGTTTAATTACCCATCGTCGACGAGGTCATTTGAAAGGGAGCACAAGTTCAGATTGGGGAAATGGTCGAAAAGAAAATCGGGCGTGCTCTTAAAAGTAACCATCCCAGCATTTTCATTCAGCCCTTTTAGAGATATATCCGGATATATCGGATGAAGGATCTGAACCGACTTTTTGCCGATCTTCAGTGTCGTGTCTTAAACACATTGGCACCTCGCTTGACCATTTCGATAGAAATCATACAAATTGTAGTGGTTGCAGCATGGAGGAATTGGTAAGGTGCTGAACCGAAATCCCTTTACGCATTTTATCGAAAAATAATTTATTACCCGATTTTAATATTAAAGCTCAAAACGTAGTTTTCATTCCCAATTACATGTCACATAACCTTAAATCATTTTACAGTTTCTATGACAACAACGCATATGAAATGAAGCTCAAATCACAAATTTTAGACATTGGCTACAACTCAGGAAGAGAAGGTTTCCAAACGTACATCAAATGTATAGAGTTTAGGTAGCATCTATACAAGTTGAAGCCGAAACTTATCTGTGCTTTCGCGAATTTTGACGTAATTCAATTCCAGAAGAATGGACTTGCAATTATTAAAACATGCAAAAGGCGCTATAGCAAAGTTTACTGCAGTGAACAAATTTTAAAAAGAGCGATAATAATTACGTAACTTCAGCTAGTGGGCACTTTAAAATTTCAAGGCTAAGTGCACCAATATCAAATAAAAAATGTCAGCACATAGTCTTTTCAAACGGTATCTACCTATAGGAGCTGATGTTCTTATTAGATACAATGGTAATCCAAGAAAACAGTAGTCACAGCTTAGAATTAAATAGCGATTTTCTGCAAATAACACCAGGTAATAATTACCATCACTAGCTTACAACACGACAAATTAAAATCCAGATCACTAAACTTAAGAGCCTGGTTCCAAATAATAACACTCTGGTACAAACTCGACTGTCGAATGACTGCTTACTGTGTTTTTAACAGTACATCAGTCATAAAGGTGGCCTTTACAATGCGTTAAGAAAGAAGAACATTCGGACAGAAGTACCTGAAACTACTATAAGCAGCCAACATAAGTAAAACGTAAGGGATGGCAGTATTACACTTGTTACGTGCAATAGCTATTGATGTGAATGTTAACAAAACACGACCAACTTGAGGTCACATCGTGGTTCAAACGTTGACATGAGAATAAACTTAACTCGGCATTCAGATATAACAAGGGCGCGGGTACGGTATGAGGAGTACACAAATGCTCAATGCTTCCCGGAGGACTCGGTAGAAGAAAATCACCAGCACATAGTTTAGCTACATATATATAAGGCTCACAGGCCATTTGACCGTCTTCTTCTGTGCGGATACACAAACAGTGCCCGAACTCTTACGGAAATAGGCAAAAAGCCGCTATAATGGGCAGGGCCATTATGAATATAGTGCGGAACAATAAGTTGGGAATGCGGGTCACACGGGAGACGTGTCAGACAAGTCCTTGCAGTTGTACTATCCTCGGTGGCTCAGATGGATGCCGGCACGGTAGCTCATAGTGTGTGGAAGGATCAACAAACGAACTTGAACGGATGTGTTGTGACGTCCGCAACGACCAAACACAACGATCAGCAACTACCAAAATGCAAAAAAAGATTAATAGTGCGCCTGCCATGTAAGTAGGAGATCCCGGGTTCGGGTCCCGGGCGGTGCAAACATTTTCAGCAGTCCCCGTTGACTTATATCAAAGCCTGCATGCAGCTAGAGGTATTCATTTGATTGTAATAACATAGCTTAGCTCTCTAGACCAGCTAGAAGTAGCATGGCGGCGACAGGATACCAAAGTAAGAATGACTGACAAGACTTCCACAATAGTCTGCCACAATGTCACTAATTCATTGCAGGCTCCACAAGGGTCCACTACACAGAATTCCAAAATAGCGCACAGCCTCCTGAACTGCTCTTCATGGTGCTAATAGATCCCTTCGAGACAGACGTGCCTCTAGCAACTGCCCACGTGTTAGCCACTTGTAGGCACGTTACAGCCTTCTGCCCCGGCACCTGTCGTCACACTTCGCAGCGCCTCGCGGGTAGCCACCTCACAACCCACGCCGCTCCTGTCAAAGAGAAACCCACGGTAAGGCGCACGAGCCCAAATAGCCTCCCACTATCTACACAAGAAATATCTGACGGGAAAATTTCGAGAGCACACTCGAATTGTCCAAGAAATTAGAAGGCGCAGCAAAACAATAGCAAAAGATAGAACGAGGAATTCCGCCTTATGGAAGACAACTTTTCCGTTTTGTTTTACCCAGACATGTTTCAGGACTTTTTGTGTTATCTTCAGTGGTTTTTTTAATTTTCTTATTGTAAAACTGTTGTTATATATTCAAATTTAGCAAATTTTTTGGTTCTTAATATTTAAATTGTGAATGAATAATTGTTGTAAAATATTATACATCATTTGTTCATAGTTCGCAGTTGAGATCTGTATTAATGACCCGATGCACTGTGTGTTGTTTGTTACGTTATGTCTAAAGTTCTAGTCACAGCTTAATTGGCAAAAGAGTGAATGTTTGCATTAGTTTACATAACTTACATGTTGCTGTTGGAGATATATGTTGGTAGCTTGTCTATTACACAATCTACAACTTACAGAAAACCCTGAAAAACTTAACAAAAAATTTCAGAGGAAGACAGATTAAAAGAATGACACAGAAAAATCCCAAGGCCCGCACCCTAAAATCGTTGCCTAAAGTTCACAAACCCGGAATACCTATATGTCCATTGATAAACTTTACCAAAGCATGAACATACTACGTAGCCAAACACTCTCTGCTACAGACAATATACAAATACACTGAAAACTGGAGTCTAAAGAACTCAAGTGACTTAATAGAAAAAATAAGAAACGAAAACATACCAAACACAGCAACATTAATTTCATTTGACATAATTTCCATGTATACACACATCCCAAAAGATGAAACCATCGACATTATAGAGAGAAACCTCCAACTACAAGGAAACATACCCACAACAAACATACAAGAAATATCAGCCATACTCAGGCTCATCACAGAGCAAAACTACTTCACATTGAACAACAAATTTTACTCTGAACAAGAGGGACTATCCATGGGATCCCCAATCAGTGGCCTCCTAACTGACATTTTCCTCGGTCAGAGAGAAAAACAAATCTTCGACAAAATAGTAACACCAAAACAGTACAAAATAATATTTTGGTAGAGATATATAGATGATGCCATTTTCCTAATAGACGAACCACAGACTAGCATAAAAGGACTTAATGACAACATAAACTCTATCCACCTATAAATACGGTTCACCATTGATACACAAACAGATGGAAAACATAATTTCTTATATTTCACCATATACGAGAGAAACAACAAACATGAATCGACAATCTACAAAAAATCCACAATCACCAGCAGCATTATTCATAACCAGTCCAATCACCCAATAACTCACAAAGAAGCCAGCTTCAGATATTTACTGCACAGACTTAACAAAATACCCATGAACGAACGTGATCACACACAAGAACTGAACACAATAAAACAAATTGTACGGACGATTACATATGATGCAAATAGAGTAGACCAAATAAACCACAAAACACAAAAACAAACAACATATAACCATAAACCACACGCAAACAAACCAGCAGACAGTAAGCAACAAATGTCACACAATGACTTACAACAACAAAGTCACACACAGGGTGGGTAATATACTAAAGAAGCAAGGACTCAGCATACTATACAGAACCAAAAACACAATACAAAGCAGACTTGGAAGAAATATCACCAACACTGTAAAATACAGCCAGTCCAGTGTATACCAACTTACCTGCAATTGCTGACAATCTGTATAAGCGGGTCAAACATGCAGGAATTTCAGTACCAGGTATACAGAACATCTCAAAGCACTGAAAGTCAATAGCTCACACTCAACATCCGCAGATCACTTAATAGCACACAATCAACACCCAACAAACTTTGGAACTGACTTACACTTAAGTGACTTAAAATTAGCAGCAGCTTATATCAAAAATTAATTATAGAAGAAAACTATTACATCCAAAAATCAGTAGCCCAAGGAAGGAAAGTACTAAATGAATACACATCACTGTGCAATAAAACCCTCTTTGCCACAATTGAAGAACAATACAAATAACACCCACACCTAAAGCACTCATTAGAGAGAGAGAAGAAAACACCCATTGTCTCTCTCTCACTCTCTCTCTCTCTGTCGCAGTCCTGAACACACCAAGCACACACACACACACACACACACACACACACACACACACACACACAGAGAGAGAGAGAGAGAGAGAGAGAGAGAGAGAGAAACCAAACACTGCGTTTACGATTGATAGGTATACCACTCGATACTGTGCAACTTCCATGGTTTTATTTGAGTGTTTATTTACTTTTCAAGTTTTTCTCTTCTTGTTACAAACGAGTCCCCTTCTTTTTTTTACAATTGTGCTAAATATATATAATGGTTTTTTTAGGTAGTGTGAAAACTTTATGGATATCAATATTTGAGTCCACACAAAGAGTTTAAAAACAGTAGTAGTAGCGGTCGCTGGTCTCGATGTGTACATGTTGCCTGGTGTCATTCAGAAACAGTCTAACATAAAAGTCACAACATTCCGTCTGTTCTCTGTTAGCCACGACGAGAGCAGTGCACCAAGCGGCCAGCAAAGTGACACTTCTGAATGCAGTATCGCAAGACTGCGAATACCATCGTTTCATTGATTTGTAACGCAGTTTATACATAGAGAGGTATGTAGTGCAATAAAAATCGACAGTAAAAAATAACAGGACATTTGTCATTCTGCAGTATCCTAAGTACCATGGAACATATTAAACATTACAGGACAGACTATTACCCGGTTCTCATGTAACGTACAGAGATATACTGAAGAATGTCCACCTTTAATAACCAAAAATAGCTATTAAACTCTAGGAGGCGTAGCCTTTTGCATAAGGACGTTGTACATCTACCCAACAACGAGGTGTTTTGTTCGACACACTTTCATCCAAGTCAGTACAGAATGTAAGACTTACCATTATTTAACGTACATAATAAGCCACCACACCTGTACCTGAAGGGAAAGCCACACAGACGTGATGATAACACAAGGAAATAAAACCGTTTCCGAACACAGAAGACACCAGTTCCACAGTTGTTGCTACATCTAGACTAAAAACGACAAGAATCTTCAAGATATTCGCTTTGGAAGCAAAAGTAATTACACTTACAAAAATATTTATGTACTGGAAATTCGGTGTGTTAAGAATGAGCGAATCATTAGACACCATGAAAAGTATTTACGTATCAAAGAATGTTCCTGTCATAATATGAACAGACACCAACACAAGTGTATACTTCTCAGACAGGAAATATGTGTTAATATTCTCTCGCTTTCAGTGGAGTAAGCTGCAGATATTTGAAAGTATTTCCTCGTGAGTAACTCGTAGTACACTGAAGAGTCAAAGATACTTGTACACCTGCCTAATATCGTGTAGTGCCCCTACGAGAACGCAGAAGTGCCACAACACGACGTGGCATGGACCTGACCAATGTCTGAAGAAGTGCTGGAGGGAGTTGATACTATGGATCCTGCAAGGCTGTCCATAGATCCGTACGAGTACAGGGTCGTGGAGATATCATCTAACCAGCATGTTGCAAGGCATCCCAGATATGCTCAATAATGTTCATGTGTGGGGAGTTTGGTGGCCAGCGGAAGTGTTTAAAGTCAGAAGAGTGTTCCTGAAGCCACTCTGTAGCAATTCTGGACGTGTCGAGTGTCGCATTGTCCTGCTGGAATTTCCCAAGTCCGTCGGAATGCACAATGGACATGAATGGATGCAGGTGATCAGACAGGATGCTTACGTACGTGTCACCCATCAGAGTCGTATCTAGATGCATCAGGGATCCCATATAACTCCAACTGCCTCTTACCATTAGAGTCTCCACCAGCTTAAACAGTCCCCTGCTGACATGCAGGATCCATGGATTCAAGAGGTTATCTCATATCCGTACACGTCCATCCGCTCAATACAATTTGAAACGACAATATGCCGACCAGGCAACATGTTTCCAGTCGTCAACAGTAAATGTCGGAGTTGACGGCCGCAGGCGAGGACTAAAACTTTCTGTCCTGCATTCATCAAGAGTACACGAGTGGGCCTTGGGCTCAGAAAACTCATGTTCGTCATGTTTTGTTGAATGTTTCGCACGCTGATACTTGTTGATGGTCCAGCATTGAAATCTGCAGTAATCTGCGTAAGGGTTGCACTTCTGTCACGTTGAACGATTCTCTTCAGTCGTTGTTGGTCCCGTTCCTGCAGGATCTTTTTTCGGCCACAGCGATGTAGCAGATTTGATGTTTTACCTAATTCCTAATATTCACTGTACACTCGTGAAATGGTCGTATGGGAAAATCCTCACTCCATCGCTGCCTCGGAGATGCTGTGTCCCATCATTTGTGCGCCGACTATAACACTAAATTGAAACTCACTTAAATATTGAAAACCAGCCACTGTAGCAAAATAACCGCTGTAACAATGTGCCAGGCATTTGTTGTATTCTATAGGCGTTGACAACCGCAGCGCCGTATTCGGCCTGTTTACATATCTCTGTGTTTGTATACGCATGCTATACCAGTTTCTTTGGTGCTTCAATGTATATATCATTGATCAGTGAGATCTGGCTGCTTTTACAATTATTTCACGATAATTTATGCCTATTGGTAATTTATCAATGCATCGAACGCAAAACATAACAACTGTCTCGTTAATTAAGTAGAAGAATAATTAAAACCAAACAATGTCCTAATGATGCAAGTAACTGTTTTTTTCGCCGTTCGGAGCGCTAGTGTCACTTCAGCTGTCAAACAATAACAACTTTTGCACCTGGAAATGTAGCGACTATATGTATTAGACTGTGTTGTAGGCAAATGACAATCTGCACAGTTTGAAACACGTAAATGCGTTTAGCTAAGAGTAACCAAGTTTAGTATTATCTTTTTTATAACAAACATCTGAGTGCCACAACACTGAAATAACGTTGCTGTGGAATGTTTAGCACATTACGAATAGTGGATATGGAGTGGCAGTCAGTGCCATGCGCTAGTAAGTCTCCGTAGTAGCTATTACCAATTGCCGCGCCAGGAAAACAGCAGACACGGCTGATTACAAGCATTTTGCCACAGTCAAGAACAATGTGCGTACTTTAAGAGTAATGTAAGCGTCCATAGTGGGCACGTAATACTGTGGTTGTGTAAGAGCTACCACCGAGCGGGATAGCGCAGTAGTTAGTGCACTGGACTCGCATCCGGGAGGATGATGGTTCAAACCCGCGTCCGGCTATCCTGATATAGGATTTCTGTGATTTTCCTAAATCGCTTCAGGTAAATGCCAGGATGGTTCCTTCAAAAGGGTACGGCCGCTTTCCTTCTCCGTCCTTCCCTAACCCGAGATTACGCCCCATCTCTAATTACCTCGTTGTCGACGGGGCGTTAAACGCTGATCTCCTTCTTTAAAAGCTGCCAACGTGAAAATTAGTGTCGTTTCAAATACGAGTAAGTAGGTGTGAAGTTTTAATTGGTTAGGAAGCTGTCGTCCCGCAGCATGGTGTCACCATAATCAAATAATGTGTCTCCTTTGAGTAAATGTAGTGTTGGGGTATCGATTGTTGACAGTTACCGCTAAGCTACTTAGTTCAGTTAAATATTTTGTGTTCTGTAAGACTTAAAGAATGCCAGCAAGCCTAATATAGGTCTACACACAGTTACTGGAATCTATTTACTGTGTGGTGTTTTGCATATAACATCTTTAAAGTTACACGGTTTCCGATGTCTGTTGTCTGTTTGAAAGGTTAAGGTGTTTAGAAGTATGCTCTTTTGTGTAACTGTACGTTAAGAGATATTCAGTTAAAAATCTGTCAATTCTTACATTCGTATGAAGTGCGAGCGAACTTCAACGTCCGCCATGAATCTGGCCGCCTACAACCGATAGGAGCGCAGCAGAGCGTCTCATTGATGGAACGCTCACAAACAGCAGAACATTTGAATTCGTCAGACAGTACATGAAAGCTGTGTTTTTCTCTGCATTTTACATAAACTGTGAAAGTATTTTATTTTCCTTTTGCTAAAATGCACTTTTATTGCTTACGACTGGTGATTTTTTCCATTTTGAAAACGTTTTCCTTAAATTTAGAATTACTTTTCTTACTTATGTTAGACGGTCAAAATCTAATAACTGCAAAATAAGGGAGACCTGGTTCCATTATAAGAACTGAATATAAATCGCTAGTGAATAGAACTTTTCCCCTCAATAGACCTGATATCACGGAGATGTTTGAAGTTTATAATACAAAATTAGGATTAGCAATCTGATTTCCGCCTTTTGCTGCAATTGTGTGATGAAAATCCACCATCTGGATATGAAACTCTTCCTGAGAGTCTGTCTCCATGGTGTTAATTAAATATGTTTGCCTCGCAAATGGGTATATAGAGCAGGCAACATGCTAAAAACTGAAGCCGTATCCACACGTTCCGAGTTGTACGAGTTTAATGCTCGTATTCGGTCCATACACACACACTCACACACATATACACAAACACACAAAGCACAGAAAGAAGCGGGATGTATGAAATCACTTAGCGACAGCTGTCAATCAGTCACTGTGACAGAGGACATTCGACAGTCGCTGCTGGGGTGCAGAACTCGCTTGTGCGCAGCCGATGTCGGAGATGGGGAGCAGATGATGGACAACCGGCCGTGGAACGTGCTTCGGGCGCTGATGCGGACCACACAAGAAGGAGGCGCACCGAGCCGCCACACGGCCGCAATTAGCCGACCTGACGACGGGACACTTGGCAGAAACGACGCCGCTTCACACACAGTCTCGCTCTTAAAGACTCGCTCTTCCCGGTACCAACCAGTTCCCAGGGCCTGATTGGGTAATGTACCGTGCAAATGTAAGCACTGAGTAACAAGGCGCTGCGGCTTCTTATCGTCTATACACATACACAATTTTCAGTTCAATTTATTGACCTGTTATCTGGAAACTCTAAACAGGTCGAACATATTCAGTAATCATGGTAACATACAATGATTTTATGTTAACAGCAAACATGTGCAATACACACGCCAAAAAAAGTTTTGCATCACCTCGATTCCGAGAGTTCCGGACCGGTACAGAAAATTGGAATAGAGATCAACATAAACCTCATTTACGCCCTTTTTATTGCTCATGTAAAACACACATTGCATGTTGTCCCACCATACAGCGAGACCTTCAGAGGAGGTGGTCCATACTGCTGTACACACCGGTACCTCTAATAGCCAGTAGCACGTCCTCTTGCATTGATGCATGCGTGTATTCGTCGTGGCATGCTATCCACAAGTTCATCAAGGCACTGTTGGTCCAGATTGTTCCACTTCTCAACGGAGATTCGATCCCTCAGAGTAGTTGGTGGGTCACGTCCTCCATAAACAGCCATTTCCAATCTATCCCAAGCATGTTCGCTAAGCCGGCCGGGGTGGCCGAGCGGTTCTAGGCGCTACAGGCTGGAACCGCTCGACCACTACGGTCGCAGGTTCAAATCCTGCCTAGGGCATAGATGTGTGTGGTGTCCTTAGGTTACTTAGGTTTAAGTAGTTCTAAGTTCTAGGGGACTGGTGACCTCAGACGTTAAGTGCCATACTGCTCAGAGCCATGTTCGCAAGGGTTCGTATGTAAAGAACATGCTGGCCACTCTAGTTGAGCAATGTCGTTTCCTGAAGGAAGTCATTCAGAAGATGTGCATGATGGGGGCGCGAATTGTCGTCCATGAAGACGAATGTCTCGCCAATATGCTGTCTATGTGGTTGCACTATCGGTCGGAGGATGGCATTCATGTATCGTACAGCCATTACGGCGCCTTCCATGACCAACACCGGCGTACGTAGGCCCCACATACTGCCACCCTAAAACATCAGAGAACCTCCACCTTACTGCACTCGCTGGACAGTGTGTTAAGACGTTCAGCCTGACCGGTTTGCCTTCAAATGCGTCTCCGACGATTGTCTGGTTGAAAGCATATGCTTCACTCATCGGTGAAGAGAACATGATTCCAATCCCGAGCGGTCCATTCGGCATGTTGTTGGGCCCACCTGTACCTTGCTACATGGTGTCGTGGTTGCAAAGATGGACCTCGCCATGGACGTCGGGAGTGATGTTGCGCATCATGCAGCCTATTGCACACAGTTTGAATCGTAACACGACGTCCTGTGGCTGCACGAAAAGCATTATTCAACATGGTGGCGTTGCCATCAGGGTTCCTACGAGCCATAATCCGTAGGTAGTGGTCATCCACTGCTGTAGTAGCCCTTGGAGGCCTGAGCGAGGCATGTCATCGACAGTTCCTCTCTCTCTGTATCTCCTCCATCTCCGAACAACATCGCCTGGACAACAGACGCCTGGACACTTCCCTTGTACAGAGCCCTTCCTGGCACAAAGTAACAATGCGGACGCGATCGAACCGTGGTACTGACCGTCTAGTCATGGTTGAACTACAGACAACTTGAGCCGTGCACGTCCTTCCTGGTCGACTGACTGGAGCTGATCAGCTGTCGCACCCCCTCCGTCTAAAAGGCGCTGCTCATGTATGGTTGGTTACATCTTTGGGCGTGTTTAGTGACATCTGTGAACAGTCAAAAGGTGTGTGTCTGTGATACAATATCGACAGTTAATGTCTATCTTCAGGAGTTCTGGGAATCGGGGTGATGCAAAACTTTTTTTGATGTGTGTGTGAAGGTAACAATAAAGCAGAAAATTGCAAATAAGAATAAATTAAGAAACGTGAAATAAATGGAGTTAAGTACTAAGTGAATATTTTCCAACTTATGTTACTAGATATGTTATTGGCAGCCTCGGAATAACTCCAGGTTTGCCGACTAACCGCAAACAAAACCTACTTCTAAAAATACTACTGCTACACTATTCTATATTGCCCACATAGGTAGGTGCGTGCCTTGCAATCCTTGAGTCTACACATACCTGTGTGGGTAGACGTAGCATTCTTTCTTTCTTTTTTTACTTAAAAAAATGTTCTTATATCCCTATTTTAAAGTTCCACATCATTCAGTTTATATGCGCCTATTGTTATCTACAATAGAGGAAACGTTACTTGTGATCTGTTGACGTTGTTTTGTTATTCAGAGAGTGCACTTTATCTTGTGGATTGAAAATTAAACAGCTACCTCTTAGATATTTTATATGGAATCATATTAACTGCAGACTACAAGTTTTGTTCACTTAGAATTGTTTGCAGATTACAGTCAGACTATCTGCAGTCTCTCTCTACCTGAAAAAGGGGTCATCTGAGAACAACACAATCATCGGAGCCTTCCTCTCCCCATTCACAGATTGGTGTGTTACTACATCCCACTCGATGCAAGTGTTAGGGAAATGGACCGTGACCTGTTAATAGGTGCATCATACCTCGAGTAGGGACGATGTCGTGCAATTTGACACTGTTCCTGATGCTCGGAAATATATTGTAAATCCGCCTTGCAGAGTTTCTAGTGTCCCAGTCAACTGCCATACATCTAACTTCAGGCTCGTAAATGTGCATACATATACACAGTGAACGAGATTATTGGGAGTGTATGGTTACCACACGTCTCTGAGTTCAGACTGGTTAGTACGAACGCATTTGAAATTTAAACTTTTCAATTAAGACCCCACATAACTGGATCAAATTTCACATAACATGCCCTATAGTAACTAGAAATACAGTACTGCCTTAACACATTACGTGTTACAGTTAAGCTGCTGTACATTAGTACCATTTAAAGGAGGTCTTCCGCGTGTCCCTCACTTGCTTGCAGTACTACCCTCTTCTCTACATTGAACTAAGAATTATTTCAAATTCCTCCGAATCTACATATATTTCTACATAGATACTCTGCAAGCCACCGTGCTCTGCGCGGCGCCGTGTACTCCTTTACCACTGCTAGTGATTTCCTATCATGTTCCACTAGTAAACAGAGCGACGGAAAAACATCTGTCTACAGGGTGTAAATTTTAAATTGACAAACCAGAATAGCACGAAAAATAAGCTTCACACGAAAAAATGAGTAGAATCCAAAGTTGATTATTTTCGAGGGGGACATCTGCTTGTGCTAAAATTAGCCCGCCACCCCAGCCTCCTTGAGGGGGGGGGGGGGGCAGATAACTTTAAAATTTAAAATGGGAACTCCCACATTTTATTCCAGAATCAGATTCTAGTAAATAACTACGTACATTTTGTTTTAAACATTTGTTCTGATTCTTGGTGGTTGGCACTGTAATTCAAGAAAATCCATGTTCTCATTTTTTGGTGGAAAATGGTTATTTTCATTAACTAGTTCGAAGTCGTTGTAGTAAGCCAACTTCCTTTCACAAGAATGAATTTTTCGTGAATTGGCGTTAATTCGTTGACGCTGCTCTTTCTTCTGGAATGTTCAACTGTTGGGGTTTAGAATATTGTGTTGGAAGCTGCAATAGTCGCACATTAGCGAGATTGATCTGTGATTCTGGGCTCCAGTTTTTCACTTTTTTCGCAAACTGGAGTGGCCAGTGCTTCTCTCCAGTCACGCGGTATTATCCACTGTAAATGAAGTTCTCGACAAATGTGATCGTGGGTTTCATTCCACCCCAGGAATATTATTTTATCAGAATTCTGGTTGACAGCTACTGAGCTTCTTCTTCTCTTATCGAGGCTGTAGGAGATCCGAGTGCCAATTTAGGTTCTTCACATTCAGTTGTTTTCCATTCCTAGCCCCGCGAGACTCGTGCCACTTTCATTCCTTCACATTCAGATGTTTTCCTTTCCTTTCAGCTCCAGAACTTCATCGAATTTCGCGTGCCAATTTCAGTCATTCACATTAAGTTGTTTTCTTTTCCTTTCCCTCCACAACTTCCTCATCAACATCTGCATACAAATTTCAGCTCTTCATATTCATATACATCTACGTGATTCCTCTGCTATTCAGAATGAAATACGTGGTAGAGGGTTCAATGAACTACCTTCAAGCTGTCTCTCTACCGTTCCACTCTCGAACGGCGCGCGGGAAAGCGGGCTCTTAAATTTTTCTGTGTGAGCCCTGATTTCTCTTATTTTATCGTGATGATCATTTCTCCCTATTTAGATGGGTGCCAACAGAATGTTTTCGCAATCGGAGGAGAAAACTGGTGATTGAAATTTCATGAGAAGATTCCGTCGCAACGAAAAACGCCTTTTTCTAATGATTGCCACTCCAATTCACGTATCGTGTATATGGCACTATCTCAGCTATTTAGAAATAATACAAAACGAACCGCCCTTCTCTGTACTTCTTCGATGTCATCCGTCAGACCCACCTGGTGCAGATCCCACACGGCACAGCAGTACTCCAGAACAGGGGGACAGGCATGGTGTAGTGCCAATGAAACGCAGTCTTTGGTTTGCTCTACCCACAACATTATCTACGTGTTCTTTCCAATTTAGGTTATTTGTAATTGTAATCTCTAAGTATTTAGTTGAATTTGCAACCTTCAGATTTGTGTGATCGCGTAATAGAAATTTAGTAGAGTTCTTTCAGTACTAATGTGAATAAATTCACACTTTTTTTTTTTTATTCAGGGTCACTTGCCACTTTTCGCACCTTACAGATATATTATCTAAATCATTTTGAAATTCGGTTTAGTGATCTGTTGACTTTACAAGACGGCAAATGAGAGCATCGTCTGCAAACAATTTAAGACGGTTACTCAGACTGTCTCCTATATCGTTAATATAGATCAGGAACAATAGAGAGCCCATAACACTTCCCTGGGGAACGGCTGAAATTACTTCTGTTTTACTCGATGACTTTCCGTCTATTACTACGAACTGTGACCTTTATGACAAGAAATCACGAATCCAGTCGCACAACTGAGGTGATATTCCACAGGCACGCAGTTTGATTAGGAGACGCTTGTGAGGAGCAGCGTCGAAAGCCTTCTGGATATCTAAAAATATGGAATCAATTTGACATCCCCTGTCACTCCCACAGTTGTTTTCTTTTTCTTTGCCATCCAGAACTATTTGAACGAGAGCCACATCCCAGTTTCAGTTCTCCCCAGTCAGATGTTTTCTTTTCCTTCCCCTCCAGAACTTCTTTATCAAGATCCGCATGAAAAATTCAGTTCTTCCTTTCTCCTCCAGAACTTCTTCGTTGAACTCCACATACCAGTTTCAGTTCTTCACATTCATTAGGTTTCTTCCCCTTGCCCAACAGAATTACTTCGTCAAGAACTACATGCCAGTTTCAGTTCTTCCCACTGAGATGTTTTCTTTTCGTTGCCCCTTCAGAACTCCTTCATTTATATCCGCGTCCCAATTTCAGTTCTTCCCATTCAGATGTTGTCTTTTCCTTCCAGAATTTCTTAATCTTGTCATAGTGCTTTCTTTTTCCTGTTCTTGATTGTCTTTGAATGAGTTTTCGTATCATTCCTGCCTCGGAATCTCGTTCTGAAACCACTTCATAATATTTACAATACACATTTTTAATTGCAGAATGATAATTCCGCTAACAAGGAAGCAGCGGTGAGCTTAATTTTTTTAAAGTCTAAAATGGAAATTACGTTATGTGTGCCTGCGTGCAGATTGAGTCAGAATGAGTGGTAAACACTTCGAGGACGTAACGGTATGAAAAGCTTAGAGCTAAATCGTTCGTATAAAATGTGCTATATGTTAAATGACAATGGAAGCAGTTCATGTTAATGGTGTACGCTTCTTACATGCAATTAATTGTAAGCTTCAAAAAGCTGTAATCGAAATTTTGGTCAGAAGCAGTCAAGGGCCATACTTTCAGCATTACTACGGTAGCAAAATTACTTAAGTATTGTATGACAAGACAAACTTTCGGGTACTTTTCACAGCTTTTGTCTTATGATATTTAGGTCCTGGGTTCAGTTTCATCAGCACTGCTAAAATGTTACTCAATAATAAAAACACAGTCAAACATTTAACACAGAATTTCGTGTATAAAATTACATTCATGCACTGTAAAATAGGTATATATTGCTCACACACGGAGAGCAGGGGCAATTAGATTATCGCAAATGAGAGAAGCTGCAGACTATTTAAGATCAGTTCGGTCTTTACAGAACATCTTTTAAAAGACACCCACATTTAGATTGTGATATTTGACGTACTGGTAAGAACTTTTAGAAAGATGACATTACTGTAAATTCTTTTAAATCAATAATCACATGGTACAGAAGGATAGCCTACTATCGACCACGCACAATTCTCCTTTTTCCCCACGTGAAGTTCTCTATTAAGCAAATATTGGATTTTTCATGTATTTGTCGCCTGTAATGATTTCCACATAGGACTGAAAACTTTTTTAAGTGACTTCGTGATGCCTTCAGCTGACATTTTCTTTATTTGATGTACGATTGTACAATTTCGGCGTTAGGGTATTTTCAAGTATCTAAAACGGAAGCTTTATACATTAGATGTCTTAGTATAACTTTTGAATTTAACGTAAGAACAAGTCATATCCCAATTTATGTCAGGTGGCTTATAACTTATTTTATGGACGATTCTTTAATGGTATACTACGTTATGTACGCCTTTGCTCTTATGACTGCGTGTAATTGCCATAAAATAAATTATAAGTAGTTATTTTAGGAACACCTTAACGGGGATCTTTTGCATTGGGAAGATTACAATTATTTTACAGAAGTTCGTTACTTAAGCTACCTAGGTCTTTGTTCTCAGTTACATTTAATAATTGTTTATCATTAGTGTAAATATGTTGTTGTTGTGGTCTTCAGTCCAGAGACTGGTTTGATGCAGCTCTCCATGCTACTCTATCCTGTGCAAGCTTCTTCATCTCCCAGTACCTACTGCAACCTACATCCTTCTGGATCTGCTTAGTGTATTCATCTCTTGGTCTCCCTCTACGGTTTTTACCCTCCAAGCTGCCCTCCAATACTAAATTGGTGATCCCTTGTTGCCTCATAATACGCCTTACCAAGCGATCCCTTCTTCTAGTCAAGTTGTGCCACAAATTTCTCTTCTCTCCAATTCTATTCAATACCTCCTCACTACTTATGTGATCTACCCATCTAATCTGCAGCATTTTTCTGTAGCACCACATTTCGAAAGTTTCTATACTCTTCTTGTCTAAACTAATTATCGTCCACGTTTCACTTCCATACATCGCTACACTCCACACAAATACTTTCAGAAACGACTTCCTGACACTTAAATCTCGATGTTAACAAATTTCTCTTCTTCAGAAACGCTTTCCTTGCCATTGCCAGTCTACATTTTATATCCTCTCTACTTCGACCATCATCAGTTATTTTGCTTCCCAAATAGTAAAACTGATTTATCAGTGTAAATATGACCTGTAAATATTTGTGCAGTGATTGTGGAAGCATGTCATTTTTGAATAGCGGTTACAAAGATCTTATACATAAAGTCAATCACAGTACCCTGATGAAACGTACTGAAACCCATGAAAAACGAGTAAAACTTTTCATGACCTACTTTATAGTTGCGTGATCTTTCGTATTACTGTCGTATCTGAGTATAGCGAAAATTATGCGTTCTATGGAACTGTAATGGTTCGTCATAGAACTGGTAAAAAGTTGTCTAGGAATTTTCTGTTTCAAAGGTGGTTTTGTTCATTTCAAAAGTCTGAATAGCCTTGTAGATGGACGTAAATTTCGATTTCATCCATCACCTCATTTTGCAGTATTCTTAATGATTTATTAATATTGGGTACTTTGTAATTAGAGTCTTTTAAGTGTGCAGCAAAGGTGGATGGCCTATAGTCGCTTACACTGGTGTGTTCTTTAAATCGTGTGCTAATTTTCCTTTCTGTTTGACCAATTTAAAATTTTGAGCCTTCTTCACAGTTAATTTTGTAGATTCATGATTGCAAAAAAGGCTCTGATTTCCCTGGAGCACGTCTCAGTAATCGTTGCAAATTGTTAGCGTTCCTGTAGCTAGTGTATAATTTTGTGTTATTGGAAAATCGGTTAATTTTGTCCGAAACAATCTCTAAATATGACCATACAAAAACTTTGTTTTTCTGTTGTACATTTGTCTTTCTGGTGAAATATCTTTAGTCTATGGGACTGGTGTGTGTCTGATTTGCTTTCTTTTTGAATAGTGTGTCCACAAAGTTTTTAGGATAACCGTTATTCATAGCCAAGTTTTGGAGAATATCTAGTTCTTTTTCAGTTCTCTTCTTTTTCCAGTGGTAAGTTGATTAGTCTGTGTATTACAATGAAAATACCGTCCATAACGAATGAAATAACATGTTTACTATTACCAGTCACTGTTTATTTTATCACATGTCGTGTATTAGTACAGAGAAAGGAGCCTGTGACCACTGGAGACAGCACCACAGGTTGCCCCAAAGTCGTAACACGGCGCACACGTCTCGTACTAACACACGTAAATCCATCTGATGATGGAAATTTGAACCTTCGAAACGCGTTGTGGTTGTAAATAAACAGTGACTGGTAACAGTAAACTTGTTGTTTCATTTGATACCAATAACAGTCACGTAAAGTCTAACCTACAATTTCCACAATTAAAATATCTTCCATAATGTAATTTATAATCTTCCTTGTATATCTTGGGATATGACTTGTCCAGATGTTAAACTCATAATTGATACTAATGCATCCAATGCATAATGCTTCCTATTTAGATATCTGAAAATGGCCTAAGGTTGAAATTCTGCAATTGTACATCAACTAAAGGAAATATCAGCTGAAGGAATCACGAAATCCTTTAAAAAATTCGTCGAATCTGCAGGTCTCATCGCAGTGAAGGCTAAAAACTGTGCGCTTTTTGTTTAATTCCTGCTTAATACATAAATATAACAATTTTCATTGTAAGCACTCTGTATCTCATCATTGCATGTGTCTTCTGTATTTGTATCAGTAACACAAGTGTAAGTCGACGTCAAGTTATTTGTGATTGCGACGTTCAGCTGTCATCTTATGATGGCCTAAGAAGTCGAAAGCCAGTTCTTGCTGAAGTAAGTATTGATTTGCAGAATATCACGAAAATGTTCCCTGTTTAAAGAAAATGTATGTTAATTTACAACAGAACCAAACGTAAACAAGTGAAAAATCGACTAGAGGATCTAAGAACATTTAAATAGAAACAACTGATCACATATCAATTGAAAGCTTGCTATGGTTCTCTGAATGTAGACAGCGTTAGGTTCAGGAGAGTTCACTAGTTGGCCCAGGTAACTCTGAATCAGTTTGACGTTTGTCGTGTAGACTTTTAACACATGTCACGGTTGGTGTACAAGCCATTCACTGAACAATTTGCGATACATTGTACGTTCCATTCAAGGAGGGGAAAACCTCTGTCCCAGTATTTCTGCCTCGTCGGAAGACGAAGAAAGTCTAGCAGGTTTCATACTTTATTACGTGACGGATGCAGAAGACCTTGGTGATTGCAGCTACTGATAAAAACGAGCAGCGCCAGCTGCGCCGGGCAGTACATGTGAACAAGTTCAGGAAGTTTTTACCGAGAAGAAGTAGTTTCCTGCTCCCAAGAGACTAATTTTTTCCCCGTTCTGAAGGTTGTCTGAAGATTGCGAGCCGCTCTCGTAAACTTAATGACGTCAGGGCGGTGACTACAGTGTAGCAGTGTTGTCCGTAGCTGCAGTAATTTTGTTTTATTTGGTTTAATCGCGGAACTGAGATATGAGCAGGTGTGCCTTGTGGTGTCGCTCATTAAGTTCGCAGCCGGCTGCAGCACAGGTCTCCAGGCTGAGGGAGCTGTCTACGCGAATCTGATTTTTCTCTAACTCCCAGCTTCAAAATCTGCGTTGAAGAAGCGTTCTTGAAACAATAACAAAAAGGACAATCACTATCAAATAGGAACGTATCAGTAATGAAGAATTGCGCCACTAGCCTTAAATTCACCTGCAGTAACTCTTGATCCGTCTGGGAATGCAGCCTACGTAACCTTCCGCTGCTGAATGTGCTATGGTGAAGTTCAATTATTTTATTTCAAATGGCCTGGAACAATGGCTCATAAACGAACTACAGAATTCAGGAACATGACATGAAATTAAATTGTAGTATACATAGGTCGCGAATACAGCGAAGTTTTTTTTTTTAAATTAATAGTTGTTAACTTTTGTAAGTAGGCTGTTTAGGTTCTTGTATTGGTAACGCCACCGCCACGTTGCGCTCTGTATGAAAATCACTGGCTGTGCTGTGTGCAGTTTGTCTCTGGGTGGCATTGTTGGAATTTGCTGTTGTAGTGTTGGGCAGTTGGCTGTTAGCAGCGCGTAGCGTTGCGCGGTTGGAGGTGAGCCGCCAGCAGTGGTGCATGTTGGGAGAGAGATGGCGGAGTTTTGAGAGCGGATGATCTGGACGTGTGTCCATCATAGACAGTAAATTTGTAAGACTGGATGTCATGAACTACTATATATTATGACCTTTGAACACTATTAAGGTAAATACATTATTTGTTCTCTATCAAAATCTTTCATTTGCTAACTATGCCTATCAGTAGTTAGTGCCTTCAGTAGTTTGAATCTTTTATTTAGCAGGCAGTAGCGGCGCTCGCTGTATTGCTGTAGTTCGAGTAACGAAGATTTTTGTGAGGTAAGTGATTCATGAAAGGTATAGGTTATTGTTAGTCAGGGCCATTCTTTTGTAGAGATTGTTGAAAGTCAGATCGTGTTGCTCTGAAAATATTGTGTCAGTTTAGTGTTGATCAGAATAAATAAAGAGAGAAATGTCTGAGTACGCTCAGCTCTGCTCAGCTGTTTGAAAATCAAATAACGTAAGAGGTTTATCAGCACAGTAATTCATTAATTTTTCTAAGGTTACATTTCAGTTGGATAATGTTCAACATATTTTTCATTATGGTTCTTATTTTTTATATCATACTATAAATCGATATTGTCTTGTTCTGAGTTTATTGGTGCGTCTGATACATATCTGTCATACGGAATCTTAAAAAGTTGTCCTTTTTCTTCTTCTCTACGGCCTTCATAGTGGTACCTTCTCATGTCCCCCCCCACCCCTCCCCCCTTCCCTCTCCGCAACTTCGCTAGTAGTAGTTTCTTCTTCACTTTCTCAATCATAAAGTGTGGATTCAGCGACCGTCCTGTGGTTTCTTCATTTCTCAAAACGGACTTGTACATTTGTGTCTGCCCAATAAGGATATGTGATACTGTTTTATTCTTTTATGCGATTGGGATGCTGTGTGTTCCGTTCACAGTCACAGTCTTTTGTAGGGATTTTTGAAAGTCAGATTGCGTTGCGCTAAAAATATTGTGTGTCAGTGTAAGCACAGTCATTTATAATTTTTTCTAAGGGGACGTTTCACTTTTTGTTCGCGAACATATGGACATTGAAAAGTGTGCAATTCAAAGTTAAGCTTTTTGTGAACTTATCAAATTACAGAATGAAGCAAGTAACAAGTACAAACTTAAATCATCTTTAAAATATCCCTTTACAAGCCGCGCCCGCGTGGGGTAGCCGTGCGGTCTAGCGTCTTGTCGCGCATCTCCCCCCCCCCCCCCCCCCCCTCCTCGTCGGAGGTTCGAGTCCTCCCTCGTGCATGGATGTATGTGTTATCCTTAGCGTAAGGTGTATAAGTTACATTAAGTAGTGCGTAAGCCCGGGGAACGATGATCTCATTATTTTCGTCCCGTAGTTCTTACCACAAATTTCAAATTTTTTTTCCTTTTACAAAGTCAAATGAATTTATAAGTACATTTACTGGTTTCATCGTTCAAAGAACTTTGAAATAAGTAGTCAACAACACCAATAAAACTGCAGGATGTTTTCAGATGTACAGCAACTGTAATCAGGACTAAATATACTTGATATATGTGCACAGTATCTTTGGTAGCCATACGGCCTAAGGTTAATCTGCTACTGGTTACTGTTTCTTTCCGCTTAAGACCAGCATTATGGGCCCGCGAGGTATGAGGTATGTGCTCTTGGATAGCACAGGAACAAGTTCCCTTGAAGTTTTAGTATCTTCAATAAATAAAGTTCGGTGTGCTCTTATGTAGAGCATTTACGACACTTCAGATATACTTCATCTTTGTGGGTATGCCGCGCTGAGTGGCTGCGCGGTTTGAGGCGCCATGTCACGGACTGCGTGGCCCCTCACGCCGGAGGTTCGAGTCCTCCCTCGGGCATGGGTGTGTGTGTCTGTGTGTTGTTCTTAGCATTGGTTAGTTTAAGTAGTGTGTAAGTCTAGCTACCGATGACCTCAGCAGTTTGCTCCCTTAGGAATTTACACACATTTGAACCTTTTTGTGGGTGCAATCAGTTCCATGCATTCATTATAAGGTAATTTTAACTAAATACAATAACGTTAAGAACCGTAGATGTTTTGTTTACAAATACTGAAAACTCATGACGTAGGTTGCGGAGAGACGTCTCTTCACCAAATGCCGCCCACTGTGACACAGAATTGAATTAGCTTTTAAGGCGTACAATATGTATCACACAAGTCTTGTTTGAGTCGATGGCTAACCAAATTAGAGGCGTTGTTGCTGTCAGAGATTGCAGTTATGTCCTACCAAATTTTGGAACCTGTCTAGCCTGAATTTCCCAACAAATTAAGCAGTGTATTGTTCCTACTACATTGTGCATCTATAAGCCCTAAATATTTCGTTATATCCTGGTACTAGTATTTTAATAGGCTAAAGAACAAAACAATACGCCAGCACTGATTTCTATCTACGTCTGGCAACATATACTATGTGATCAAATGTATTCGGACAGCTGACTGAATATGACTTACAAGTTCGTGTCGCTCTCCATAAGTAATGCTGAAATTCAGTATGGTGTTGGCTCACCCTTAGTCTTAATGACAGCTTCTACTCTCGCAGGCATACGTTCAATCAGCTGCCGGAAGGTTTCTTGGGGAATGGCAGCCCATTCTTCACATAGTGCTGCACTAAGGAGAGGTATCGATGTCGGTCGGTGAGGCTGGCACGAAGTCGGCGTTCCAAAACATCCCAAAGGTATTCTACAGGATTTGGGTCAGGACCCTGTGTAGGCCAGTCCATTACAGGGATGTTATTGTTGTGTAACCACTCCGCCACAGGCCGTGCATTATGAACAGGTACTCGATCGTGTTGAAAGATGAAATCCGCATCCCCGAATTGCTCTTCAACAGTGGGAAGCAAGAAGGTGCTGAAAACATCAATGTAGGCCTGCGCTGTGATAATGCCACGCAAAACGACAAGGGGTGCAAGCCCCCTCCATGAAAAACACGACCACACCATAACACCATCGCCTCCGAATTTTACTGTTGGCACTACACACGCTGGCAGATGACGTTCACCGTACCTACACCCTGCCATCGGATCACCACACTGTGTACCGTGATTCGTCACTCCACACAACGTTTTTCCGCTGTTCAACAGGCGAATGTTTACGCTCCTTACACCAAGCAAAGCGTCGTTTGTCATTTACCAGCGTGATGTTTGGCTTATGAGCAACCGCTCCACCATGAAATCCGAGTTTTCTCACTTCCCGCTTAACTGTCGTAGTTCTTGCAGTGGATCCTGAACGCAGTTCGGAATTCCTGTGTAATGGTCTTGATAGATGTCTGCCTATTACACGTTACGACTCTCTTCATCTGTCGGCAGTTTTTGTCAGTCAACAGACGAGGTCGGTCTGTACGCTTTTGTGCTGTACGTTTCCCTTCACGTTTCCACTTCACTATCACCTCGGAAGCAGTGGACCTAGGGACGTATGACACAAATGACACCCAGTCACCTGACCACGTTCGAAGTCTGTGAGTTCCGTGGAGCGCCCCATTCTGCTCTCTCACGATGTCTAACGACTACTGCAGTCTCTGATATGGAGTACCTGGCAGTAGGTGGCAGCACAATGCACATAATATGAAAAACGTACCTTTTTGGGGGTGTCCGGATACTTTTGATCACATAGTGTATGGCATTACATGCCACAACAGCGTTACATCACGGTGTCACTGGTCATAGCTGACATGTGATATTGGTATGTTCAAGCCCTCCTCTTATCTACCTCATCGCTGAATAGGGACGAGTGACTACGTGATACATGTACGTTTTTCTCCTGGATTAATAGTTCTTCCTCCTCTAAGACTACTACCTTAATGCTGGTGGGGAGGTTTGTGTATATCAGTGATCCATTGAGCTATGCTCCCAGCAGTGTCACCCAAGTCAGACAGGTCAGTTGGTTTCAGACAAAGAGAAGACCCGCAGGGAGCACCTGTCTTAGGAGTATGTGGGTGGCAGCCACATGGGCCCTTAGCCAAGTCTGACCTTACTACCGAGCGAGGTGGCGCAGTGGTTAGCACACTGGACTCGCATTCGGGAGGACGACGGTTCAATCCCGCGTCCGGCCATCCTGACTTAGGTTTTCCGTGATTTCCCTAAATCGCTCCAGGCAAATGCTGGGATGGTTCCTGTGAAAGGGCACGGCCGACTTCCTTCCCCATCCTTCCTTAATCCGATGAGACCGATGACCTCGCTCTCTGGTCTCCTTCCCCAAACAACCAACCAACCAATCTGACCCTACTTACACTTACTTGTGTCAGGCTTCTTCTGTTTTCTTTCCTATCGACCTCCCTTGGCCAATTATTACTCTTTCGACCCCAATGGTATTAGGTTTCGAGGCCTGAGGAGGTCTTTCATTTCTCTTTTCTATTCTCCAACAATCAAATGTTGGCAAAGGACGCCAGGGTCTGCTCAGGCTGCCGATACCTGTCTGCAGAAACAAAATTCTGGGAAATGTCCACTGAAATTTGAGAAATGATGTCAGCGAGTTGTGTAATTGAGATGGGACATGGGGATCAGCCCGATATTCACCTACTGGGATGTGGAAAACAGCCCTAAAAACCACAGCCAGGCTCACCGGCACACTGGCTCTCGTCGTTAATCCGCTGGGCAGATTCGATTCGAGGCCGGCGCGTCTACCCAAGTCCAGGAAGCAGCTCGTCATCGCTCTTCGCTAACCTGGAAGTTCACATCCTTAGGGACTGAATTACCAAAAACACCGAAACACGCACTTTTTATATGTAACTGAGCAGTCATATGTCAGTTTTAGAAGACGTAGCTTTAAAAAACTTTATTAGCACTTAAAAATTAATTTATTTACAAAAATTACACCCACTTTTTTTTACCCCCCTCCCCTACAGGTTGAATTACCAAAAATGCTGAAGCATGTATTTTTTTATTTCTAACCGAGAAAATAAATACCAGTTTTCGTAGTTCTATCTTCAAAATTGTCTTAGTAGCAACATATTTTCAAAAATCTTCTCATCCCCTACTAAACCCCCTTAGGGGTCGAATTTCGAACAATTCCTCACTAAACGACGCCTGCAGCATAACATCAGTACCCTCTGCAAAATTTCAAGTTTCTATACCTTATGTTTTGGGCTTGACGATCATGAGCCAACGAATCAGTCAGTTCCCACTTCATTCCTTTACAGATTGAATTATCAAAATCAGTGAAGCACTTTTTTATTTCTGGGCTAGTCAAATACGAATTATCTAGTTGTAACTTGAAAAATGCTTTATTAGAACTGTAATAATGATTTATTTTCCAAAAAGCTTTCACCTATTTTACGCCCTTAGCTGTTGCATTTACAAAAATGCTGAAGCATTTACTTTCATCTCTGCAAAAACATACTCCAACTTCTGTACTTATAGCTTCGAAATTTCATTAATAGCGACATATTTTCAAAAAGCATTTCATCTCCTGCTTCACCTGTTTAATGATGGAATTTTGAATAGGTTAAGATCAATATCCTCTCGGAATTTCAAGTTTCTATCCTTAGTAGTTTTAGCTGGGCAATGGTGAGTCAATGAATCAACAAAGCCCTATTTCAGTATCCAAAAACACTGAAAAACCTTATTTTTTATTTCTAACCGAGAAGATGAATATAAATTTTCATAGATTTAGCTTCGAAAATGCTTTCATAATGAAAGATTCCTATAAAAACTTTCATCCACTGTTTTTATCCCCTTAGAGGTTGAATTTCCAAAAACATTGAAATACTTTTTCTTATTTCTAATTGAGAAGTCAAACACCAATTTTCATTTATGTAGCTTTAAAAATACTTTAGTAGTTCTTTAATAATAATTTGTTTTCAAAACAATTTTCACCAACTGTTTCTCCCCATAGAGGTTAAATTTACAAAAGTGTTGAAATGAGTATTTCTTTATTTCTGTCTGAGAAACCGAATACCAATTTTCGTTGCTCTAGCTTCAAAATTGCATTAATTACGATATAATTGCAAAAAGCCTTTCATCCGCTATTTTACTCCATTAGAGGCGGAATTTCGAAAAATTTCTTCTTAAAAGGTTTGTACAGTATAAGGTCTATCCTCTCCAAATTTCAAGCTTCTGTCCTTAGCGGTCGTGCTCCTTGCTCCTTCACTCGTTATTTTACTGCCTAGGTAGCACAATTCCTTAACTTCCTCTTGTTCGTGACAATCGATCCTGATGTTTAAGTTTCTCGCTGTTCTCATTTCTACTACTTCTCATTACCTTCGTCTTTCTTCGATTTACTCTCAGTCCATACTCTGTACTCATTAGACTGTTCGTTCCGTTCAGCTGATCATATAATTCTTCTTTACTTTCATTCACAATAGCAATGTCATCAGCCAATCGTATCATTGATATCCTTTCACCCTGAATTTTAATTCAACTCCTGAACCTTCCTTTTATTTCCATCATTGCGTCCTCGTTGTACAGATTGAACAGTAGGGCCGAAAACCTACATCCTTGTCACACACCCTTTTTAATACGACCACTTCGTTCTTGGTCGTCCACTCTAATTATTCACTCTTGGCTGTTGTACATATTGTATATGACCCGTCTCTCCCAATAGCTCACTCCTATTTTTCTCAGAATTTCGAACACCTTGCACCATTTTATATTGTCGAACGCTTTTTCCAGGTCGACAGTTCCTATGAACGTATCTTGATCTTTCTTCAGTCTTGCTTCCATTATTAGCCGTAACGTCAGAATTGCCTCTCTCGTGTCTTTACCTTTCCTAAAGCCAAACTGATCGTCATCTAGCGCATTCTCAATTTTCTTTTCCATTCTTCTGTATATTATTCTTGTCAGCAATTTCGATGCATGAGCTCTTAAGCTGATTGTACGATAATTCTCGCACTTGTGAGATCTTGCCGTCTTCGTAATTGTGTGGATGATGTTTTCCCGGAAGTCAGATGGTATGTCGCCCGACTCATACATTCTACATACCAACGTGAATAGTCGTTTTGTTGCCACTTCCCCCAACAATTTTAGAAATTCTGATGGAATGTTATCCATCCCTTCTGCCTTATTTGATCTCAAGTCCTCCAAAGCTCTTTTAAATTCTGGCTCTACTACTGGGTCCCCTATCTCTTCTAAATCGACCCCTGTTTCTTCTTCTATTATATCACACAAATATTACCCTTCATTGAGGCTTTCACTGTATTCTTTCAACCTATCCACTCTCTCGACTGCATTTAACAGTGGAATTCCCGTTGCACTCTTAATGTTATCACCCTTGCTTTTAATGTCACCGAAGGTTGTTTTTGTCTTTCCTGTATGCTGAGTCAGTCCTACCGAGAATCATTTCTTTTTCATTTTCTGCACATTTTTCATGCAGCCATTTCTTTTTAGCTTTCTTGCACTTCCTATTTATTTCATTCCCCAGCGACTTGCATATTTGTATTCCCGAGTCTCCCGGAACATTTTTGTACTTCCTCCTTTCATCGATCAACTGAAGTATTTCTTCTGCTGCCCAAGGTTTCTTCGCAGTTACCTTCTTTGTCCCTATGTTTCCCTTCCTAACCTCTGTGATGGCCCTCTTTAGAGATGTCCATTCCTCGTCAACTGTACTGCCTACTGAGCTATTCCTCATCGCTCTATCTATAGCGTTAGAGAACTTCAAACGTATCTCGTCATTCCTTGGTACTTCCGTATCCCACTTCTTTGCGTATTGATTCTTACTGACTAATGTTTTAAACTTCAGCCTACACTTCGTCACTACTATGTTGTGATCTGAGTCTATATCTGCTCCTACAGTCCCGTACCTGATTTCGGAGTCTCTGTCTGACCATGATGTAATCTAACTGAAATTTTCCCGTATCACCCGGCCTTTTCCAAGTATAGCTCCTCCTCTTGTGATTCCTGAACAGAGTATTCGCTGTTACCAGGTGAAGTTTATTAATCTTTCTCCTGTAACGTTTTCTTCTACTCCTTCCCTTACAACTGCATTCCAGTCCCCCAAGACTATTAGATTTTCATTTCACTTTACATACTGTACTACCCTTTCAATATCCTCATACTCTTTCTCTGTCTCTTCATTGCCAGCCTACAACGTCGGCATGTGTACATGAACTATCGGTTTCGGTGCTGATTTGTTGTCTATTCTGATAAGAACAACCTATATCATTGACGTCGGTTTGCAGTAGGGTTTTGGAGCATATACTGTATTCAAACATTATGAATCACCTCGAAGGGAACGATCTATTGACACGTAATCAGCATGGCTTCAGAAAACATCGCTCTTGTGCAACGCAGCTAGCTCTTTATTCGCACGAAGTAATGGCCGCTATCGACAGGGGATCTCAAGTTGATTCCATATTTCTAGATTTCCGGAAAGCTTTTGACACCGTTACTCACAAGCGACTTCTAATCAAGCTGCGGAGCTATGGGGTATCGTCTCAGTTGTGCGACTGGATTCGTGATTTCCTGTCAGGAAGGTCGCAGTTCGTAGTAATAGACGGCAAATCATCGAGTAAAACTGAAGTGATATCAGGTGTTCCCCAGGGAAGCGTCCTGGGACCTCTGCTGTTCCTGATCTATATAGATGACCTGGGTGACAATCTGAGCAGTTCTCTTAGATTGTTCGCAGATGATGCTGTAATTTACCGTCTAGTAAGGTCATCCGTAGACCAGTATCAGTTGCAAAGCGATTTAGAAAAGATTGCTGTATGGTGTGTCAGTTGGCAGTTGACGCTAAATAACGAAAAGTGTGAGATGATCCACATGAGTTCCAAAAGAAATCCGTTGGAATTCGATTACTCGATAAGTAGTACAATTCTCAAGGCTGTCAATTCAACTAAGTACCTGGGTGTTAAAATTACGAACAACTTCAGTTGGAAGGACCACATAGATAATATAGTCGGGAAGGCGAGCCAAAGGTTACGTTTCATTGGCAGGACACTTAGAAGATGCAACAAGTCCACTAAAGAGACAGCGTACACTACACTCGTTCGTCCTCTGTTAGAATATTGCTGTGCGGTGTGGGATCCTTACCAGGTGGGATTGACGGAGGACATCGAAAGGGTGCAAAAAAGGGCAGCTCGTTTTGTATTATCACGTTATAGGGGAGAGAGTGTGGCAGATATGATACACGAGTTGGGATGGAAGTCATTACAGCATAGACGTTTTTCGTCGCGGCGAGACCTTTTTACGAAATTTCAGTCACCCACTTTCTCTTCCGAATGCGAAATTATTTTGTTGAGCCCAACCTACATAGGTAGGAATGGTCATCAAAATAAAACAAGAGAAATCAGAGCTCGAACAGAAAGGTTTAGGTGTTCGTTTTTCCCGCTCGCTGTTCGGGAGTGGAATAGTAGAGAGATAGTATGATTGTGGTTCGATGAACCCTCTGCCAAGCACTTAAATGTGAATTGCAGAGTACTCATGTAGATGTAGATGTAGATCACTGATCTGTTCACAGTAACACACTCTTTGCCCTACCTTTCTATTCATAAAGAATCCTACTACCTTTATACCATCTGACCAGCAATGCTTGTCTTCTTAACACTTGACTTCACTGACCCCTACTATATCTAGATTGAGCCTTTGTATTACCCTTTAGAGATTTTCTGTCACGTTCAAGCTTCTGACTTTCCACGCCCCGTTGATTTTTAGATCTTTTTCTCATGGTAACCTCCCCCTTCGCAGTCGCCTCCTGGTGATCCTAATAAGGGGCTATTTCGGAATCTTTTACTAAAGGAGAGATCATCATGACACTTCTTCAGTTACAGACAACATGTCCTGTGGATACACGTTACGTATCTTTAATGAAGTGTTCCATTTGCCTTCTGCATCCTCATGCCGTTGATTTTTGTTGATTCTTCCACCTTCAGGGGCAGTTTCCCACCCCTAGGACAAGAGAGTGCCCTGAAGCTCTGTCCCCTCCTCCGCCCTCTTTGACAAGGCCGTTGGCAGAATGAGGGTGAAGTCTTCGGCAGCCAATGCTGATTATTAATTAAGTTTAAGCAGCGGTGGGATTCGAACCCGGGACCAAAGATGTTTTGATTATGATTCAAAGACGCTACCCCAAGACCTTACCATTAAATAAACCAAGAGCAACAACATCCTGCATCCAGTCTCGTGACTTGTGTCATTATATCATCTATCAGCACTATCAGGAGTAACGGATGTCAAGTACTTCCTTGTGTCTGACCATTTGCCTGTGTGGACCATCCTTTTCTCTCTCTTATATGTATATTGAGCAAGCAGTAAAGGAAACAAAAGAAAAATTTGGAGTAGGTATTAAAATTCATGGAGACGAAGTAAAAACTTTGAGGTTCGCCGATGACATTGTAATTCTGTCAGAGACGGCAAAGTACTTGGAAGAGCAGTTGAACGGAATGGACAATGTCTTGAAAGGAGGATATAAGATGAACATTAACAAAAGCAAAACGAGGATAATGGAATGGAGTCAAATTAAATCGGGTGATGCTGAGGGAATTAGATTAGGAAATGAGACACTTAAATTAGTAAAGGAGTTTTGCTATTTAGGAAGTAAAATAACTGATGATGGTCGAAGTAGAGAGGATATAAAATGTAGACTGGCAATGGCAAGGAAAGCGTTTCTGAAGAAGAGAAATTTGTTAACATCAAATATAGATTTATGTATCAGGAAGTCGTTTCTGAAAGTATTTGTTTGGAGTGTAGCCATGTATGGAAGTGAAACATGGACGATAACTAGTTTGGACAAGAAGAGAATAGAAGCTTTCGAAATGTGGTGCTACAGAAGAATACTGAAGATAAGGTGGATAGATCACGTAACTAATGAGGAGGTATTGAATAGGATTGGGGAGAAGAGAAGTTTGTGGCACAACTTGACTAGAAGAAGGGATCGGTTGGTAGGACATGTTTTGAGGCATCAAGGGATCACAAATTTAGCATTGGAGGGCAGCTGGAGGGTAAAAATCGTAGAGGGAGACCGAGAGATGAGTACACTAAGCAGATTCAGAAGGATGTAGGTTGCAGTAGGTACTGGGAGATGAAGCAGCTTGCACAGGATAGAGTAGCATGGAGAGCTGCATCAAACCAGTCTCAGGACTGAAGACAACAACAACAACAACAACAACATCACTCTCATACAACTTACACTTCCCTGGTTCAATTCTTTTTCCTCAGCACAATCTGTTTTTATACCCATTTCCTTCCTAGTACTTTCCAAACTTTATTTCTGGATACAGTGTCGAATGCTTCTCTAAATCCAGAAAGAATGTCGGCAGACCTCTCCCATATTCATAGTATTGTAGCTGCAGCTGTTTAACGGTGAATGTGACATCTGCTATGGAATATCCTGGCCTGAAACGGTGCTTTTCCACTGTTTTTAGGACTCATCTGTCGACAACCTTCTCATAATTTTTTTAACAATGAAACGTAAGGCCAACAACCCTGTAGTTTTCTATAGCCTTTCCCCATTTCTTGTTAAAGAAAGGTAAACTTATCCCTTTCCTCCGCCCGCATCTCGTGGTCGTCCGGTAGCGTTCTCGCTTCCCACGCCCGGATTCGATTCCCGGCGGAGTCCTCATTTCCTTCCATACAGCTCTCATAACTCTACACAGCCACTGTGTCTCAATCTCTTCAACTGCTCTGATCATTTTCACACTAGATCATCCAAACCTGGTATCTTTCCCCCTTTCGCGCCCTCAACTTCTTTGCACATTAGATCCTATTTCCTTTTCCAGTTCATCCTGTAACTGCTCTATACCTCCCTCCACTGTGAAAACACGTCACCAACAGCTCTCTGACGTCATCTTGCTTCTATATCGCTTTCCCATAGAAATCAACCGTTTTTAACACCAGCCGAAAAATGCTTCTGTCGGAGTACAGAAAAGATGAAAATGCTCCTGTTTAAAACACTGATGGAAAAGTGGGCTAGCAGAGGCCTCATTCTGCCTTCCTCAGAGCTTAAAAATAATCCCAAAACTTTTGTCTTGTGAACATATTCGCGCTCTTATTAACATACACTCAATTCTCACTCCCACATGCTCCCCTAATTGTAACTCGCCCACACCCATTAGTCCATCGCAGTAAGTCGCTAATAGCCATCCACCCTCACTTGCCAATTCTCACTCACTTCATCAGCACAGTTCATCTACTTGTGTCTCTCTGTCACTGTCTCCGGTATCACAGCCACAGTCTCCTTCGTTCTGACCTTCTATTACTGTCTCTTCACAATGTCACGGTCTCCCTCTTGCTCTCTCTTATTGCTACTGTCTTATTCACTTCCCACTGCTGCTCTCTTCCCCACTGTCACTATTTGTCTCTTCCTCACTGTCATCGTCACAGACCATCTCTGCTGATCACTGGCACTCACCCACTTCCATATTCCCATTCTCTTTCTTCCTCTCCCATCGGCGCTCTCTGTTTCACTCTTATCCTGTCACTGTTTCGTCACTGCTACCTGTGTTCCACTGCCACTGTGTCCCTCTCTTCCTCTCACACTGCCGTTGTCTCTGCTCTTTCTATGCCACAATCATTGTCTACTATCTTCCTTTATAATTGCCACCTCTTTCTCATTGTCACTGTTTCCTTATGCCTCAGCACAAAAATGGGTGAATATGTTGGCAGGCCAAAAATTTTTCCGAAGATTTTTAAAGGTGGTGAGGAAGGTAGAATGAGGCAGTTGGTACCCCACTTTTCAGTCAGTCTTTTAAACAGCAGCATATTCGCCTTTCTTGTGCTCCAATAGGAGAATTTTCCCGCTGGTTCTCTTCTTTTCCCTTCCATACCAGGGCATGTCACTCATATGAAAAGAGCTTTGTGCGTCAGTAAAACTTTGATAGTGTACTCATTTGAAACTAAGACTAATTTTAAACATCAGGAAGAATTTTACGTACCCACTAAGTCCGCATGTGCTGCAGTGCTACGACATGCGGTTCCAGAACTCTTCTGCTGATAATGGGGACACAATACAGCACATTTCTCCGTGTTACGTCACTTTATAAACTACGTTGTCGCCTCACATCGCATTTTACGTACATATTTTACGTGTGCAAGTGTGGTAACTTTGAACCTCTGTGTAAAAGAAACGAATAAATATATTAAGAAAATTGTCAAGGTTATTTCAGATGGGGACCTTACGACTATGTCGTTAAAGTTACAGCCATTTACCGTGCACAGCCATCTTGAAGCCCACTGTTTGGTTTTAGTACCCAAAAATCACGTTTTCTGGTGTTTCTCGATAACGGATAAATATTTTTGTAAACGGGAAGACGACACTTCTAGATAAAATATACCGCTTAAATCTGAGCAATTTCCTTGGGTTAGCTATGCAGATATCCGCTGCTGATGTCAAAAAAATGATGAAAAATACTTCTTTCGGGTTTTCTCAGGAGCCGCCAATGAACGAAATGATGTCTCCACAAGCCCCTTAATACACACCATACACCACATCTAATGCAAAAGGGACCAGACGATCTGCTCCATTTGCCTAAGCTGGAGGAAGTGCGTAATATTAAAATTTTGACCCAGAACTGTAGGATAGTTACTATAAGACGATTATTATATTGGGTAAACAAATGGTCCTTAGTCAGTGGGTGATTCAGAACACTTGACCCTGCCTTTCTGTCACCAGCAGAACTGGAGGTACGATCCTCTTGTGGGGTCCTGAACACTCGTCTCTTAAAGGATGCCTAAAGGATGCTCCGTTCTCTGATTGCTATTCAACAGTTTAGGCAAATAACATTAATAGTCTTTACTACAAGTACGTAGATTGACAATACTTAACTTTGAATTTAAACGGTGTCGCAAGCGATGGGCAGCATGCAAACAATCAAAGTCCCTTGCTGTATACAAGGTCCATGTAAGCAATTGATATGTATGCTGGCAGGAGCGGCGCTTATATTCACTAAGTCTAGATGCAGCTCCTATCGTGCTGAGGTTCTGGTCAGCGCACGTTTGGCTGACGTCCTCTCACGGCCTTCTCTATTCTTGCGTTCTTCATATTCGTACCGGCGTTTGTCGATACGCCTGAACACCCCCAAAAAATCCCATTTTTATGCGCGGACTTTTGGGGCAAATTAGGTAGCGCTTATTGCCGCATGATTACCCATTTCTGCCTTTGTCTTCTCCTGTTTATGACCATTTCGCAGAGTATTTTCTTATTTCCTTTACTACCCTGTTCCATCAACACACCGTTTCTTCATCTATTGTCTCCAATTCGATTGTTTATTTCCCTTTGCCACTGCGACTCTGAAACAGACCTGATTTCCGTCGCTGTTGCTTCGGTCGGTATAACAATGTGTTTACTTTTGTGCGTTAACATACAGCTATAAACGGCGGTGGAAATACATTTGCAGAGAAAAGCACATAATGATATATATTGTATTTTAGGCCAATAGACATAACTAGTTATTGTAGTGGTTCTGAATACCTTTACTGGTCAGGGCTAAATGACTATTGGAAATATAGTTCTTTTTGGATAGCTCAACATGAATTTACTAAGGAACCGAAATTTATCATGCATTTACCAGTAGAAGAAGGTGCGGAGAAAATATTTCGGCACATGCAACTTACGTCCGATTTCGACAAAACAATTTGTGACTGTGAACCATGAAAATTTATAGAAACATAAACAAAATTAAATAGTTATGGTCATGAAGTAGTGACACAAAGGTTCTATGCCAAATAATTAGTCCATTCACAAGTTCCATTTAACTTTGAATTTATGGCAGTCGATATATAACGAATTTACATCTTTTAACATTGCCAGATACACGTTGCACAATATAGCTTCTCACATTAAGCTACTGATTTGCGGTATGGCATCTTCACGTTATAGTAAAATAATATTTTTAAACAATAATAATACGGTGGCAAGACTTGCGTGTCTGACACAAATTACGAGAGGCAGAAGAGTGAGTAACTGTTCGTCGAGAATATCTCGTACATCAAAAGAACGTGTAAAAAATGTTCTTCTTTTGTCCGCCTTTCGCGCAGCTGCTTTCAAAGTCAATAGCTGCTCACAGCATCTCTGACGGCGCTTCCACAATAAACACGTCACATCACAGGACGTTAGTATTTTTTTTTTTTTTTTTTTTACATTCTCGCAACGTTATTTGCTAACTGCAACTGTTGCCGAGCGACTGCTCGGTTAGTGAATGATTTGAAATGGTAGGGCAATCATATGATGTTACATCGTCTTCTCCTGCTCTTCTGGTGAGAAAATGATACAACTGAGCACAGCGTTTGAGACCCCCTCCGCGGGCAACATCATCTCCACTACAGCGGAAGGTGGACGCCGTTTGGACACACAATAGTATTAAACGCCCTCGACGATTCAAATAACGCACGTTGAGTAACGCCGTGGGATTATCACCCCATCACAGGCGGGTGCTGTTACAGCACACAGAACAAAAAAAAGTCCATCAGGGTGCAGGGTTTCCGCTGGCTCCTTCCCTTTTGTTTCGCCATTACGTTTTACTGCGCGGCGCACCTGGGGCCCAGACGTATGCTAAACGCATTATTCACGGCACCTCTCGTCCCCTCCCCCCTCCTTTTATTTCGCCCCCTCCCTCCCCCTCCTCCCGTCACGAGGCCGGGCCGGAATGTTTACGCAGAAGCGCGCCTTCTTTATTGTCATCCGGCGGCGGCGGACCCGGGCCTAATAACCCCGGCCAGTGAAGCCACCTCCTTATCTGGCCCTCCGGTCTCCCAGCTGTTGGGTAATGTGGCTGGCCGGCCGGCCACCACAGAGATAGCGCGTGAAATAGGACGAGGCGGCGCGAGCCGTCGGCCGTCAGCCGCTCACAGACCAAGGCCTCCTCAGCTGCCGTCTCGCTCCTGCGGCGGCGTGCTCACCTCAGCTGTTGAAGCTCGCCAGTCGTAACTGAACGTGCCGACATAAAAGTTTTCTGCAGGTCAAGAACCGCATAGTGTCGCAAAATAACTCCGCTAGACGGATGAAACCGACGCTCCGCAACAGGCCATCACCTTTGTAGCACACACTACAACTTTATGTAAACAATCCTCTTCTAAAACCGAGGATTGTTATGTTGTAACACCCCACCCTTCACTTAGCTGGTTTTGGAGTGTGTTCACCCCAACTAATTGACCAACAGATCAACAATGCCCCTGTGACTTCTGACATTAATTTATTGGGAATTGATCACTTTTAATCAAAAAGGGGTGCACATTGATGTTATATTCAGCCATTGAACACAGTTGCAAATGTTGATCATAAAATTAATTAAGAAAGTGAGTTGGGATTTCAGCTACTTGACTGAAAACAGATGCAGTCGATTAGCACAGATTTATTTTAACTCACGACCTTCAATCACGACATTACATGACTCTCCTATCAGGCAGTGGTAATAAATTGCGTTTGCGCAGAGTAAAGCGCGATAACTCAAAAGTAATTCCTATCGACTAATCCAGGCGTAATACGAAGTGCGAGAAGAATTCTACAATACACGGCCCATGAAACCCTCGTGCAAACTTTGCCGACGTGATCCAACAAATTAATCAGTGGCTGGAGTGGGGGTAATATCACCGAATATAGCGTGGTGGAGCGACGTCGTTGTGTGGACGTCACCCGACCTCGTGGTGCTGCAAGGCTGCACTCGTCTATTCACTCCTAGCTATCTTGCTCAGTACATAGCTGAACCAAAACTTTCTATGTCCAAGCTGAATTGTTCCATTTGCTAAGTCCTGAACTGCAGAGATGCTCACTCTTTCTCAGGCAAGCTGAGTAAAGAACGCCACGTCCGCACTCTAGGCAAGCTGGGAACGGAAGACCTCTATGGAGACTTCTCACAGTCCGCTCTTTGCCTCAGTTTCCCATCGAGCGAAATCACTTACGCCAATTGCAGTGCAAGTCACGTCAATTATGCGTCACTTCCAAGTGCCTGCCCTGGGAAGTGAACAAATTCTCACAAAATTTCCCTTCTTCTCAAGTTCTGTTATTTTAGCTCCTCCCAGGCCACCTATCAAGGTTAGCGTCTGCACAAACACCAAGTTTTTCAGAATTCTGACTCCCAGGAGAGTACTTCAAATTCCTTGGTCCTACATTCCCATCGGAGGCCGGCGTATTACATGCTGTCGCTCTTCACCTGATTTACTACAGGCTCTGTGGACCGTGAATTCAGTGTGAAGTTGCTGTAGTCACGAACACACATATTTTGACCTCTGTTGACCGCTCCACCGTAACTTTGCACGGCTTACTCGCATGTTTCACAGAAAACGGGACGACGGACATTTATCAGCAGGCGTACAAGTTCTCCATCTGTTTCCCGGTACACCAGCATGGAGTTGGGGTCAACCACCCACTCATTGTCACTCATCTTAAGGCGGCTAGAGGCGCCGCATAGCGCTTTCTCAGAGCTTCAGCTGCCCTAAGCTGCCTATTGTCGCTTCCCTTCACCGTTCCCCAGCTGGCCACGGTCAACTCCAAAGGTTTCCCTGGGGTAAACTAGCGTCCAGTAAATCGACTGGTTTCCACAAAGTTTTCATGTTGTGTGAATTACTTTGAAACCATCACCTGACATTAATTATTCCAATATGTCCATACTATACCCTCTACAAGATGCATTGTGCCTTGTCAGTCATTTTTTGTTCAGCCCTACTGTTCGCTCAACGTGAGTTAGGTGATCTTTAATGACTCCATGCAAGGGGCATAGTTCTTGCCAGCTTACAATGTTAGGCCTCTATTATGGACAGATCGCCTGAGCTAAATTAGCAGAACTGATATTACATGAGAGGTGATCAATAAATAATGCAAATTTTTTTCTGAAAGCAGATCGGTTTTATTCAGGATTCAAACACATCACACTGTTCACCACTTTTTCGGGCACAAGTCCCTATTTCTGAACATAATCACCATTCAGTGCGTGAGCCTTACGCCACCTTACTGGGAGGGCCTCTATGCCAGCATGGCATCACGTGAGGGCCTACATCTTTCTGCATCAATAACCTTCCCATCACCCATGCACTGCCTCCCAAACAGATGGAAGGTGCGAGATCTGGGCTGTTGGCAGATGAGGAAGAACTGTCCAATCAAGTTTTATGATCTCATATTGGGAGCACAGACTTGTGGAAGGCCTAGCATTATCATGGAGAAGAAGAAGCTCATTTGCTGTTTTGTGTCGACGAACACGCTGAAGTCGTTACTTCAATTTTCTAATCGGAGCACAGTACACTTCAGAGTTAATAGTTGCACCATAAGGAAGAACATCTAAGAGAATAGCCCTTTCAGAGCCCCAGAAGACCGTCACCATGACTTTAGCAGCTGAGGATGCGACTTCGAAAGTTATCATCTGAGGAGAGGTGGTGTGCTGTCCCTCAATGAATTGACATTTTGTTTCCAATTCGAAATGATGAACCTATTGTAGTAGCAGCTTCATCCACAAAATGTGTCTGGATGACCAAATGTAGCGGGAAGAGTGCATGTTGCCCCAGCGCCATTCCGAGGTGCCGCCGAGTGGCCCACTGGCAACTGCAAGATGGTTCGCACCGTATTCTCTCGCCTGTGGGCTTAGGACACGCTGACAACAAGCGCCTCCAATCCGCAGCTGAATCTGAGGCCCTCGCCTCGGGATGCCTCCGGCGTGTGTTGGAAGCCAGGACGACCGCCCGCGGTAGCTAGCCATGGAGTGGCCTGCTGCTGGCTGGCTGTGGACACTGGATCACCCTAGAGGGTCGACCCAGCGACGTGCTGTGGACTGAAACGTTGGCGCGCCATCTGCTGCTGCGTGTAGCTGGTGGTGTGACACGCCCCACCATCCAGGAGAGCTGCTACACTTGTATGAATCTCGTTAGAAACCCGCACCTATTTATACGCAGCTGTGTGCCACTGTTTTGCCACACACGCTGCTTCACATCACGTACTCATAACACGCTAGGCTGGCCAGTGGGTCACTTCTGGCTGTGATTTGCGACATGCAAAACTGCTATGTACACTGTCAGCAATTTGACGGCACTGTGGCCCCTATTCTACTTCTCAACTGTTGGTATGCATAACTCACTGCAATTCGGCCCACACCTGTGCTCAGAATATTGCACAAAACTAACTTTCCCTATACTAAATGGTGGTGTCGCTACACTATGTTTCATCGCATATGAGAATATCGACAAAAAATTGTGATGGCCAGGCTCGTACCACGCAAGCAATTACGCACATACAGTTCTTTGTTGCTCTTACTGCTCTCCTGTTATGCAGCGAAGAACCCAGGGGGCGCACACCTTACAGTACCACATCTGCTGGGCGAGTGTGTCAGCACTACCAACAGAGACCTCCAGGTGACCAGCGATGTGTTTGTTATCCTTCGACCACCTCAAATGAGAGTGTCTGCACGTTCCAACATTGCAGGAGTGACAGCTGTGAGCGGTCAGCCGGGGTGGGGGGTGGGGGGGGGGGGGGAGATCGCCCAGATTTGCACTACCTCGTTGGACTCACGCTTTGCCCTCGATTCACCGTGCTTTTGTTCACTGTTAGGTCTTCATAGATATCTTACAAGGCAAGGGCAACAGAAACCAAAACATTGCTTTCAGACAAGTGTTCAGTTCATAGTGCTGTGGAATGTGGGGAAAAAACCTCAAATTGGCATTCACAAGAAGTACAACACCAAAAATGCAACAGGAACGTAATAGGCCACTGATGATGCCTTGCAGAAAATAAAGGCGAAACGCCTATGGCACTAAAATTCTGTTTTGTTCAGTTGCTGTCGGACGGTCGATAAGTAAAAATTATCAATATACCGTAAAATTGCACGCAACTGAGGAAGACAGGACTTCAAAAGTTGAAGATGTCAATAATTCTTTTTTGTTTATAAATAGTAACATCTAAAATTTTTATTCCATTAAGTTTTGAAAATGATATCTTGAAGGTGGCCTCCATTCTGCTCAATGCATTTGGAGAGTCGAAACCGGAAGCTTCGGTCCAGTTTTCGCAACATGTAGAGAAGCCATTGAAATTTATAAGCATCAGGATAATTTTCACAGAAAAAAGGAGGCAAAGAAACTTAGCGACATATGGACAGTAGCTGTGCAGAATCGCTAGATAGTTTTATTTTTGACAATACGACAATCGATTGTTAAATTTTATCTTTGACGAGGAGTATCTCTGCTCATCACGTGTTATTTCGACCACTCCCCCTTTTCTACAATATATATGTCGCTCTCGGACGTCCGATCAGTCAGTCGGCAAGACCCAGCGGACGAGCGCCTCTGAAGACGTTCAGCGCAGTCCTGGACGAAACGTCAGGGACAGAAGAGTTTCTTGGACCACGACCTCACATCCCGAAAGGCTTACCAGCAGCTATGTCATCCGGTCGTGAAAGCCTTCATTCTGTTTCGTGAATGTACTCAGAGTTCTGATGACCAACGTCCATCCGAGAACACGGTCACAACGAGGAACGCGCGCTCCGCTCTTGCCCACTGCATGATCGCTACTAAACTAACCTTAATAAACGGTAAGTTCGCACTTTTGATTGCACTGAAACCCACGCAACAATGAGTAAAAGCTGCTGTGTGCCGCTCGTTTCAAATAAGGAAGTACCCGCGCCGCTCCCTGTACAATTTCAAACAGCGAATATCGCTATTGTACAGCATTTATTGTGATGATCGGTTTCAGCAAACAGTTACCTCTCAGATCTTCCGCAGAAGGCCTAATGATGGCAACTTAGTTTGCTGAAACTGGTTATCACATAAATGCTGTACAATAACGATCTTTGTTGTCCAAAGCCGTGCTTTTGTTTCCGTATTAATCTAGATCGTCCACTAACTTGACAATGTCAATCATATACAAACAATTTGAACTTAAAACATTTTCAGAAGTCTTGTAATTCCTGGGACCGATATTTTGTCAAAGTGTAGTGAACCTGAAGACAAGTCAGTCGCATTGTGAGAACTGTGACAGGAATGATGTGCAACAAATAGTAAAAAGTAATAAGATGATATAGCAAACTTATTATATACCAGCTCCTTTGTACGCTGCAGGAAACTGGGGCACTCTTTTTGTGGTTTCACTGCAATCTGAAAGTCGGACAAAGTAGATGTTGTGGCTCTTTTACGTCCTGATTTTAGAAAACATTGCTTTTGTGTGTCTAGGCACTGGGCCTTCTTCATTACGCGGAAACCCACGAACACGGAAACCATCACACACACTGTTTGTTTGCGAAATTGCTTACGACAGTATGGCTTCACAAAGAATTTGGAAACAGTCAGTGGTGTAACATTATTCGTGGCTCACATTTTTTACATCAGGCTGTCACTTATAATTTCTATCTTAGCTTTAATGACTTTTAAATTTTCGATTATGCTTTATATTCTGTTTTATTCTATTTTGTTGGAAATACTGTGTGGGATTTCTGGAAGAATGAACTTATTTACGGTTTTGCTGTAGTTGGAAGAAAATACTATTTGCCCACATTAGCACGTAAAAAAAGACCCATAAGATTTATTTTGGCTGATATTTCGATTACAGTAAAATCACAAAGAGACGACCGCGGAACAAGAGAAGCGGAACAACAGGCATGCAAATATCACGTAAAATACCTATGTAAATATTTGCACCCGATTATGAGAATAAATTCTCGAAATGTGTCGTGCTGATCATGAAATACTGGAGCTGTGTTTTACTATTCCTACCATGAATGACACAGTTGCAGCCTTTCCAAAAATATCGATTATAACGAACGAAATTAAGTTAAAACTTTTATGGTTATGCCTCATGCGTCAAGCCTTCATAAAACAGCATGCTTCGTTGCCTCTCAGGTCTACATGCAGGCGGAGTATGAAGTCGTTACGCTGACTGTTTTAAATGATTGATTGCAAATCCATTCGCCCCGTATCGCGTTATCGTGCCGCTCCCGGAATCGAGGAGATGTCTGCACCGAATAGAATCCACCCAGTAGGTTAACGACGAGAGTCCGTGTGTCGGCCAACCCTGACGTGGTTTTCAGACGGTCTCGTCCGTCCAGTTACGTAAGTACTGGACTGTTTCCCACATCCCACGTCGCACGCACGATGTGCAGACGTGTAAAACGCTATATTGTAGAGGCTTCCATGGCAACTTGTAGACAAACTGCCTGTTAGCTTCTCTCTCGGATTTTTTGACTGACGTTTGTTTAACGATTTTTCTGTGTTGCGCCAACACAAGTGGCTGACGTCGTCAAAGCCTGACCCTCAACTGTTGGTGGTGGACTTGAGTCCAACTAGTGGCAGCAAATTATGTGTACCTGGTGTGCCGACGTCCAAGAGCTTTCTCCAGAGTCATTATCAGAGCGGTTCTGCTCTTGCGACCTGCAACGGTCGTTCACTGCAGCACGGGAATGAGCCTTTCCTCTTTCTTGTTGAAGTTATTGTCATGTTTCTGCACCTCTATGGCATCCCTGCACAGGGACCGCAGTGACAATGACTTCATTACGTGATCGGTGTCACAGAGCGCATGATCCGCTACGGCCAGTTTCTCCAGGTGTGCCAACTTAACAATATCGTTTATGTACGGTGATCCTGATGTTGACTGATAGTCCAGTCATTCCAATATAAATTTCATCACACGTAAAAGGTATAAAGTATACTACCGACGCTGTAAGTCCTTTTTCGACGTCACACACTCTAGGATTCTCTTGGTCTGTTTCTACAGAGTGTTTAATCGCGTTTGATCAATATACGGCCGATTCTGTCCGTCAACCTGGTGATGTATCGGAGAAAGGTCATACCCGAAATATCTTCTTCCGACGTATCACGCAAAGACGTTTCTTTTACAACTCGTGTAGTACACATTGCTACTCAAATCGGTTTCAAGGTGTTGCATCTCGCGTCCGAGATGGTGTGGCTCATATATCTTCATCTTTTACACACGACGAGCGTATAAATCATCCTGGCCACAATACGGACTCTCGCTTGAACACAGATTTACTGTAGACTCATACAAAGGGTCTACACACAACTACACTCCTGGAAATTGAAATAAGAACACCGTGAATTCATTGTCCCAGGAAGGGGGAACTTTATTGACACATTCCTGGGGTCAGATACATCACATGATCACACTGACAGAACCACAGGCACATAGACACAGGCAACAGAGCATGCACAATTTCGGCACTAGTACAGTGTATATCCACCTTTCGCAGCAATGCACGCTGCTATTCTCCCATGGAGGCGATCGTAGAGATTCTGGATGTAGTCCTGTGGAACGGCTTGCCATGCCATTTCCACCTGGCGCCTCAGTTGGACCAGCGTTCGTGCTGGACGTGCAGACCGCGTGAGACGACGCTTCATCCAGTCCCAAACATGCTCAATGGGGGACAGATCCGGAGATCTTGCTGGCCAGGGTAGTTGACTTACACCTTCTAGAGCACGTTGGGTGGCACAGGATACATGCGGACGTGCATTGTCCTGTTGGAACAGCAAGTTCCCTTGCCGGTCTAGGAATGGTAGAACGATGGGTTCGATGACGGTTTGGATGTACCGTGCACTATTCAGTGTCCCCTCGACGATCACCAGAGGTGTACGGCCAGTGTAGGAGATCGCTCCCCACACCATGATGCCGGGTGTTGGCCCTGTGTGCCTCGGTCGTATGGAGTCCTGATTGTGGCGCTCACCTGCACGGCGCCAAACACGCATACGACCATCATTGGCACCAAGGCAGAAGCGACTCTCATCGCTGAAGACGACACGTCTCCATTCGTCCCTCCATTCACGCCTGTCGCAACACCACTGGAGGCGGGCTGCACGATGTTGGGGCGTGAGCGGAAGACGGCCTAACGGTGTGCGGGACCGTAGCCCAGCTTCATGGAGACGGTTGCGAATGGTCCTCGCCGATACCCCAGGAGCAACAGTGTCCCTAATTTGCTGGGAAGTGGCGGTGCGGTCCCCTACGGCACTGCGTAGGATCCTACGGTCTTGGCGTGCATCCGTGCGTCGCTGCGGTCCGGTCCCAGGTCGACGGGCACGTGCACCTTCCGCCGACCACTGGCGACAACATCGATGTACTGTGGAGACCTCACGCCCCACTTGTTGAGCAATTCGGCGGTACGTCCACCCGGCCTCCCGCATGCCCACTATACGCCCTCGCTCAAAGTCCGTCAACTGCACATAGGGTTCACGTCCACGCTGTCGCGGCATGCTAGCAGTGTTAAAGACTGCGATGGAGCTCCGTATGCCACGGCAAACTGGCTGACACTGACGGCGGCGGTGCACAAATGCTGCGCAGCTAACGCCATTCGACGGCCAACACCGCGGTTCCTGGTGTGTCCGCTGTGCCGTGCGTGTGATCATTGCTTGTACAGCCCTCTCGCAGTGTCCGGAGCAAGTATGGTGGGTCTGACACACCGGTGTCAATGTGTTCTTTTTTCCATTTCCAGGAGTGTAGCTAGGGACAATTAACGACCAATGGCCACCCAGGCTCACAGACAAAGCAAATACTGATGAACCTCCGCAATACAGCAATACTAACTGGCATTGGCAGATAAAAATACTTGGCCAACCAACCGGCAAATCAGGGAAACCATATTGCATAGTAAATGCAAACAAATCCAAACCTCCTACACCGTGCGATCGTTTCGTGCCAATCGACCACTCATACCTTACAGCTGGCCCAGGAGACTGCACAGGTGCCACGTCCAGCCGTACCCCCCGTCGCCAGGACTCATACTCTTTATGACAACCCAAGTTATTACAACGGTACCGAGCACTGTGAAACGTCCCCTTAGAAAAATTGTTCACGACTGTGCTTAAACTGACACACAATATATTTTAGCGCAACCCAACCTGACTTTAAACAATCCCTACATAAGAATGGTCCTGACTAACATTAACCTATACCTTTCACAAATCACCTACCTCACCAAAAATCCTCATTACTCGAACTATTGCAATACAGCGAGCGCCACTACTGCCAGCTAAATAAAAGATTCAAACTACTAAAGGCACTAACTACTAATAGGCATAGTTAGCAAATGAAAGATTTTGATAGAGAAGAAACAATGTACTTACCTTACTAGTGTTCAAATATCAGTTCATGACATCCAGTCTTACAAATTTCAAAACTCCGCCATTTCTCTCCCCACATCCACCACTACTGGCGGCTCACCTCCAACTGCGCAACGCTATGCGCTGTTAACATCCAGCTGCCCAATACCACAATGGCAGACAACAATGTAAACCAGCCACCGACTGCACACAGCACGGCCAGTGATTTTCATACAGAGCGTTACGTGGCGTTACCAATATAAAACTTAAACAGCCTACTTACATAGCCCCCATGATCCCTACAAAAAATTTTACAAATTGTTTTGGGCAGTGGCCAATACAGATTTGAAAAAAATTTCATAATTACAATAACAAAGAAATCAAACTCACACACTTATCGATACAATGTTGGTCAAAAGCTAAAATTTTCTCGCAGTCCATAAAGATAGTTCTGATCATTCATCACAGTAAAATTGCAGTTTTTTTTCTCAAAGTCTGAGCAGTAAAAGAAAATGCACACTGAAGTAGAGGATTTCCATGCAGTCTTGAAAAAGTAGTGTTGTCTTTCAACGGAAAGACAGTCCTGACTCTTGACATGCAGTTAGGTAATGGGCCACAACAGAGCAAACCCACAGCAGAGTCATTCAAAGTTTTGAAGAATATTGATTGGTAGGTAGGTCATCACAGAGCAGACCACTGTAGTCTTGTTAGATATTACGGTATTGGTGGGCCACCAGAGATGCAGACCCACTGTAGTCCTTGTAGAAATAATGGTATTAGTGGGCCATCAAAGATGCAGACCCACTGTAGTCCTTGTAGAAATAATGGTATTGGTGGACCATCAAAGATGCAGACCCACCGTAGTCTTCGTAGAAATGGCCAGCAGCCATCTGCTGCGAATGTGCAGGTGCTCAATCACCATCGAAGAGTCTTGCAAACAATATAGCAAGTCCATGAACCACCACTTGTGCACCCACAAAATTTTTTTTAAATGTCCTTAGAACCACCAATGCTGTTAATCAGTCCCTTGCTGACTTATGAACACACATCCAAACACTAACAGTCCCTACTTCTCACATATTGTCCATATACTATGACCAAGAGCAACATGTGCAGTGAAATGTAACTTACAAGTTAATTAATTTGATGAACTGGAGTCAATTACAATTTTATAACATAAGAATACAATAACAAAGGTACAAAATACATCATTAAAAACATAATAATACAGATAACATTTGTAGTAATACAGGCTTTACCAAAGAACAGAAATAATCATATACATCAGTGTTACAGGAATTATGACATAAGTAAATACATAAAAGATCAGAATAACTTTTGAAACATCAACTTCACACATGAGCATTAAAGTAAAACAGAATAAATAATGTCTAAACATCTTTACAAAATACATAACATATTATCAGAAAAATTCTACAACGTAACTCTCATCAGATAAACACATAAAGATAGGAAGAACACAAATACCCAAGGGTACACAAACACATAGTGGGATAACACAAGGAAAGGACAGGGTTTGTTTTACTGCAGTATTTTGCAAACAAAACTTTCTTTACTTCTCGGAGATCTCCCTTTGTTCTTCATTATTTCCAAAAAGTCCTATCTATACCTGCTTTCTGTACTTTTTTCGTATAACTTCTCAATGCATTTCTTCCAATTCATTGCAACTCATTCTCTTATGTAGTCTACCCCCTCTTAAGCTAACTTCAATCTACTGAACTCATTTTTTGAGTCATCAGTCTTCTGACTTGTTTGGTGTGGCCCACCACGAATTCCTCTCCTGTGCCAACCTCATCATCTCGGAGTAGCATTTGCAACCTACATCCTAAATTATTTGCTGGGTGTATTTCGATCTCTGTATTCCTCTATAACTTTTATCCTCTACAGCTCCCTCTAGTACCATGGAAGTTAGACCCTAATGCTTTAACTGGTGTCCTAGCATCCTGTCCCTCCTTCTTATCAGTATTTTCCATGTATTCCTTTTCTCACCGATTCTGCAGAGAACGTCCTCATTCCTTACCTTATCAACTACCGTAATTTTCAAAATTCTTCTGTAGCACCACATATCAAATACTTCGATTCTCCTCTGTTCCGATTTTCCCACAGTACATGTTTCACTACCATTCAGTGCTGTGCTCCGTACGTACATTCTCAGAAATATCTTCCTCAAGTTAAGCCTTATTTTTAATAGTAGTAGACATCTCTTGGAAAGGAACGCCCTTTTTGACAGCGCTAATCTGCTTCGCATGACCTCCTTGCTCCGTCTGTAAGGGGCTGTTTTGCTGCTTAGGCAGCAGAATTGCTTACCTTCATATGCTTTGTGATCAACAATCTACATCTACATCCAAACTCCGCAAGCAACCTGACGGTGTATGGCGGAGGGTACCCTGAGTACCTCTATTGGTTCTCCCTTCTATTCCAGTATCGTATTGTTTGTGGAAAGAAGGATTGTCAGTATGCTTCTGTGTGGGCTCTAATCTCTCTGATTTTATCCGCATGGTCTCTTCGCGAGATATACGTAGGAGGGAGCAATATACTGCTCGACTCTTCGGTGAAGGTATGTTCTCGAAACATTAACAAAAGCCCATACCGAGCGTCTCTCCTGCAGAGTCTTCCACTGGAGTTTATCTATCATATCCGTAACGCTTTCGCGATTTCTAAATGACCCTGTAACGAAGCGCGGTGCTCTCTGTTGGATCTTCTCTATCTCTTCTATCAACCCTATCTGGTACGGATCCCACACTGCTGAGCAGTATTCAAGCTGTGGGCGAGCAAGCGTACTGTAACCTACTTCCTTTGTTTTCGGATTGCATTTTCTTAGGATTCTTCCAATGAATCTCAGTCTGGCATCTGCTTTACCGAAGATCAACTTTATATGATAATTCCATTTTAAATCACTCCTAATGCGTACTCCCAGATAATTTATGGAATTAACTGCTTCCAGTTGCTGACCTGATATATTTTAGCTAAATGATTAAGGATATTTTTTTCTCTGTATTCGCAGCACATTACACTTGTGTACATTGAGATTCAATTGCGTACCCGGCACCATGTGTCAATTCGTTGCAGATCTTCCTGCATTTCAGTACAATTTTCCATTGTTACAACCTCTCGATACAGCACAGCATCATCTGCAAAAATCCTCAGTGAACTTCCGATGTCATCCACCAGGTCATTTATGTATATTGTGAATAGCAACGGTCCTATGACATTACCCTGCGGCACACCTGAAATCTCTCTTACTTCGGAAGACTTCTCTCCATTGATAATGATATGCTGCGTTCTGTTATCTAGGAACTCCTCAATCCAATCACACAATTGGTCTGACAGTCCACATGCTCTTACTCTGTTCATTAAACGACTGTGGGGAACTGTATCGAACGCCTTGCGGAAGTCAATAAACACGGCATCTACCTGTGAACCCGTGTCTATGGCCTTCTGAGTCTCATGGACGAATAGCGCGAGCTGGGTTTTACACGACCGTCTTTTTCGAAACCCATGCTCATTCCTACAGAGTAGATTTATAGTCTCCAGAAAAGTCATTATACTCGAACATAATACGTGTTACACAGGATAGAGTAGCATGGAGAGCTGCATCAACCCAGTCTCAGGACTGAAGAACACAACAACAACCACAAATGGAAAACATTAAACGCTGCGATGTATGCTTTTAATTCGAAAATCGTTCTAAAATGCTATTTCTTTATATTAGCTATCACAAAATGTCTCTCGTGGTTGAAGCCCCACCACAAGTTCAGCACTGTTCTCATTTCTGCTGCTTCCCATTACTTTCGTCTTTCTTCGATTTAGTCGCAATCTACACTCTGTACTCGTTAGACCCGTGGTTCTCAACAGGTGGTCCGCGGTCCCCCATGGGTCCGCGAGCTATGCGAGAGGGGTCCGCAAGATACTATCAGAATAAACAATATATTAAATATATTTCGCATGATAACAGATTTTTGTTTTGGCCGCTTCCTGCGTGAGCAGAGCTTTAGCGAACGCTAACTCTCTGCGTCTAGCGTCTTCGTATAGCCGATTGATACTAGAAAATATAACTCTGAGTACCTGGAAATCGGTTTTACGCTCACTGGACCTGAGCAACAGCCTAAACCTCAATGTGTAATTTGTTATGAAAGCCTTTCGAATGAATGTCTACTAATGCAATCTCAAGTGTAGTACCGTTAAAAGACCAATACACTCAGTTTTAATTTTTCCTGTCATTTTCAGTTAATACTCAATTTTTATTAAGGGGTTTGTTGTACTGAACACCCAGATTTGAAGGCCAAGATTTTGAGCAATAATCAAAAATTTAACAATGACAATGATGGCTAAATTGAAAAAGTTTTAAGCTCAATATTTTTTCAATAATGAATACGTCAATGTTTTTTCCAAGTACCAAAAATAGAAAACGTATAAAAAGACTCTTAATTTGGATTTTTTAGGTACTTGATACTGTGATATGACAAGGTACCAATCATGTTCGATGAGGGAGTCCTCGAGAAAATTTTGTTGGGAACCCCTGCGTTAGACTGTTCGTTCCATTCAGCAGATCCTGTAACTCTTCTTTACTTTCAGTGACAATACGAAAAGAACGATAGTGTACAGGAATTCCATCCTGGAGGTAGCGCTGGTCTCGGGAGGGGCGTCCGACACCCCACTGCCACTAAGATTGGTGCAACACACAGAACAATGTCACAGTCGAACGGGAAAAGGGAACCACGAAGAAGAAGCAGCAGAAATCCATTCGCCAGGTGGTTAACACGCAACTGGAGTGTGGAGTGTCTGAAACACAGGAGTCGTGATGTGGACGTGTGCGCACGAACGTACGCCCTCTCTAAGGTCAGCTGAAGCTTCGAGGTCACGAGCCTCCTCCACGGACGCTTTGCTGCGAGGGAGTAGCAGTGTGTTGCCTAAGTATCCACTCGAGCGAGCTCAATCCGGCAGTGAGTCATGCGCTGGAAGGAGACCGCCATTCCATCCAGGGCGGCGCTCGGCCGGCGTCTGGAAATAAGAAGAGTGCCCTTCCAGGAGGCCCGAGTGTGTCCGCCCACTGCTGGGCTCTCCCCAAGGTCCTTCTCACGCACTCTAGTCTGCACAACACGGCGCCTCGGACTCAACTGGATTGGCGCCGACCTTCGGCGGGGTTTATCCGTGTGCCGCGCCGGCTCACATTACCTCACCCGTGATCCTGCTGCACAGTTGTCGTTCTGCTCAGGGTCGCATGTGAGACGACTGTGCTGAACTTGTGGTGGGGCTTGTGAAAGCTAATATACAGAAATAGCATTTTAGAACGATTTTCGAATTGAAAGCCTACATCGCAGCGTTTAATGTTTTCTATTTGTTGTTGTTGTTGTTGTTGTCTTCAGTCCTGAGACTGGGTTGATGCAGCTCTCCATGCTACTCTATTCTGTGCAAGCTTCTTCATCTCCCAGTACGTACTGTAGCCTACATCCTTATGAATCTGCTTAGTGTATTCATCTCTTGGTCTCCCTCTACGATTTTTACCCTCCACGCTGCCCTCCAATACGAAATTGGTGATCCCTTGATGCCTCAGAATATGTCCTACCAACCGTTCCCTTCTTCTAGTCAAGCTGTGCCACAAACTCCTCTTCTCCCCAATTCTCAATACCTCCTCATTAATTATGTGATCTACCCATCTAAACCTCAGCATTCTTCTGTAGCATCACATTTCGAAAGCTTCTATTCTCGTCCTGCCCAAACTATTTATCGTCCACGTCTCACTTCCATACATAGCTACACTCCATACAAATACTTTCAGAAACGACTTCCTGACACTTAAATCTAAACTCGATGTTAACAAATTTCTCCTTTTTAGAAACGATTTCCTTGCCATTGCCAGTCTACATTTTATATCCTATCTACTTCGACCATCATCAGTTATTTTGCTCCCCAAATAGCAAAACTCCTTTACTACTTTAAGTGTCTCATTTCCCAATCTAATTCCCTCAGCATCACCCGACTTAATTCGACTACATTCCATTATCTTCGTTTTGGTTTTGTTGATATTCATCTTATATCCTCCTTCCAAGACACTGCTTTTGCATGTGCTTTGTTGTCTCTGACAGAATTACGATGTCATCGGCGAACTTTAAAGTTTATATTTCTTCTTCATGGATTTAATTACCTGCTCCGAACTTTTCTTTTGTTTCCTTTACTGCTAGCTCAATATACAGGTTGAATATCATCGGGGTCAGGCTACAACCCTGTCTCACTCCCTTCCTAGCCACTGCTTCCCTTTCATGCCCCTCGACTCTTATAACTGCCATCTGGTTTCTGTACAAACTGTAAATAGCCTTTGACTCCCTGTATTTTACCCCTGCCACCTTCAGAATTTGAAAGAGAATATTCCAGTCAACATTGTCAAAAGCTATCTCCAAATCTGCGAATGCTAGAAACGTAGGTTTGCCTTTTCTTAATCTAGCTTCTAAAATAAGTCGAAGAGTCAGTATTGCCACACGTGTTCCCATATTTCTACGGAATCCAAACTGATCTTCCCCGAGGTTGGCCTCTACCAGTTTTTCCATACGTCTGTAAAGTATTCGTGTTAGTATTTTGCAGCCGTGACTTATTGTACTGATAGATCGGTAATTTTCACATCTGTCAACGCCTGCTTTCCTTGGGATTGGAATTATTATATTCTTCTTGAAGTCTGAGGGTATTTCGCCTGTTTCATACATTTTTCTCACCCGATGGTAGAGTTTTGTCAGGACTGGCTCTCCCAAGGCTGTCAGTATTTCTAATGGAATGTTGTCTACTCCCGGGGCCTTGTTTCGACTCAAGTCTTTCCGTGCTATGTCAAACTCTTCACGCAGTATCGTATCTCCCATTTCATCTTCATCTACAACCTCTTCCATTTCTATAACATTGCCCTCATCGCCCATGTATAGACCCTCTATATACTACTTCCTCCTTTCTGCTTTCCCTTCTTTCCTTGGAACTGGGTTTCCATCTGATCTCTTGATATTCATACAAGTGGTTCTCTTATCTCCAAAGGTCTCTTTAATTTTCCTGTAGGCAGTATCTATATTACCCCTAGTCAGATAAGCCTCTACATCCTTACATTTGTCCTCTAGCCATCCCTGCTTAGCCATTTTGCATTTCCTGTCGATCTAATTTTTGAGACGTCTGTATTCCTTTTTGTCTGCTCCATTTACTGCATTTTTATATTTTCTCCTTTCATCAATTAAATTCAGTATTTCGTCTGTCACTCAAGGATTTCTACTAGCCCTATTTTATTTTTTCTATTTAATTCTGTAAAATGTTGTCATACAATTCATAATTTAAATAGCTGATGAGATAAAAAAAATTGAGGTATTCAGTGTGATTTATTAACATCGCTATCAACAACTACACCGAGATGACAAAAGTGGCAGAATACCGATGGCGATAGATCTTGATTAAGGCGGCACGACGGGAATTAAGAAACTTTGAAAGCGGAATGGTAGCCGGAACTAGGTGCATGATGAAATCATAAGGGAATTCTGAGATCCACAGTGTCAACGGGGTGCTGAGAGTACCAAATTTCAAACATTACCTCCCACTACGGACAACTCAGTGGCCGACGGCCTTCTACATCTACATCAACATCTACGTGATTACTCTGCTATTCACAATAAACTGCCTGGCAGAGGGTTCAATGAACCACCTTCATGCTGTCTCTCTACCGTTCCACTCTCGAGCGGTACGCGGGAAAAACGAGCACTTAGATTTTTCCGTGCGAGCCCTGATTTCTCTTATTTTATCGTGATGATCATTTCTTCCTATGTAGGTGGGTGCCAACAGATGTTTTCGCAATCGGAGGAGAAACCTGGTGATTGAAATTTCATGAGAAGATCCTATCGCAACGAAAAACGCCTTTGTTTTAACGATTGCCACTCCAATTTACGTATCATGTCTGTGAGACTACTCCCCTATTTCGCGATAATACAAAATGAGCTACGCTTCTTTGTACTTATTCGATATCGTCCGTCAGTCCCACCTGATGCGGATCCCACACCGCACAGCAGTACTCCAGAATAGGGCGGACAAACGTAGTGTAAGCAGTCTCTTTGTTAGACCTGTTGCACCTTCTAAGTGTTCTGCCAATGAATCGCAGTCTTTGGTTTTGCTCTACCCACAATATTGTCTATGTGATCGTTCCAATTTAGGTTATTTGTAATTGTAAATTTAGTTGAATTTACAGCCCTCAGTTTTGTATTACTTATCGCGTGATCGAAATTTAGCTGATTTCTGTTACTACTCATGTGAATAACTTCGCACTTTTCTTTATTCAGGATCAATTGCCACTCTTCGCACCAAACATATATCCTATCTAAATCATTTTGCAAGTCGTTTTGATCATCTGATGACTTTACAAGACGGTAAATGACAGCATCATCTGCAAACAATCTAAGACGGCTACTCAGATTGCCTCCCATGTCGTTAATATAGATCAGGAACAATATAGGGCCTATAACACTTCCTTGGGGAACGTCGGATATTACTTCTGTTTTACTCGATGGATTTCCGTCTATTACTAAGAACTGTTACCTTTCCGACAGGAAATCACGAATCCAGTCGCACAACTGAAGCGATACTCCATAGGCACGCACTTTGATTAGAAGACGCGTGTGATGAACGATGTCGAAAGCCTTCTGGAAATCTAAAAATATGGAATCAATTTGAAAACCCCTGTCGATAGGTCTTATTACTTCATGAGTATAAAGAGCTACTTGTGTTTCACAATAACGATATTTTCTGAATCCGTGATGGCTATATGTCAATAAATCGTCTTCTTCGAAGTACTTCATAATGTTCGAATACAGTATATGTTCTAAAACCCTACTGCAAATCGACGTTAGTGATATAGGCCTGTAATTCAGCGGATTGCTTCTACTTCCCTTTTTGGGTATTGGTGTGACTTGAACAATTTTCCAGTTTTTAGGTACGTATCTTTCTGTGAGCGAGTGGTTGAATATAACTCCTAAATATGGAGCTATTTTATCAGCGTACTCTGAGAGGAACCTGACTGGTATACAATCTGGACCGGAGGCCTTGCCTTCATTAAGTGATTTCAGCTGCTTTGTTTCACCGAGGATATCTACTTCTATGTTCCTCATCGTGGCAGTTGTTCTTGATTGGAATTCAGGAATATTTACTTCGTCTTCTTTGTTGAAGGAGTTTCGGAAAACCGTGTTTAATAACTCTGCTTTAGTGGCACTGTCATCAGTGACTTCACCGTTGTTATCGCGCAGTGAATGTATTGATTGTGTCTTGCCATTGGTGTGCTTTATGTATGACCAGAATCTCTTAGGGTTTTCTGCCAGATTTTGAGACTTAACGACCGAGAGGAGCGGCGTTTGCGTGGAGTAGTCAGTGCTAACAGACAAGCAACACTGTGTAAAATACCCGCAGAAATCAGTGTGGAACGTACGACTAACGTGTCCGTTAGGACAATGCGGCGAAATGTGACGTTTATGGGCTATGGCAGTTGACGACTGATGTGAGTGTTTTTGCTAACAGCACGAAATCGCCTGCAGCGCCTCTCCTTGGCTCATAACCATGTCGATTGGATCCTAGACGACTGGAAAATCGTGGCCTTGTCAGATGAGTCCCGATTGCAGTTGGTAATGGCTCATGGCGCTGTGCAAGCTGGTGGTGGCCCCATAACGGTATAGACTGTGTTTACATGTAATGGACCGGAGTCTCTGGTTAGACTGAACCGATCATTGACTGAAAATGGTTATGTTCGGCTACTTGGAAACCATCCACAGTCATACAAGGACTTCATGTTCCCAAACAATTACGGAATTTTTATGAATGACAATGCGCCGTCTCATCGGGCCACAACTGTTTGCGGTTGGTTTGAACAACGTTCTGGACAGTTCGAGCGAATGATTTGGCTACCCAGACCGTCCGACATGAGTCTCATTGAACATTTATGACACAGTTCGTGCTCAAAATCCTGCACCGGCAACACTTTCCCAATCATGGACAGCAATAGAATCATCATCGCTCGATTTTTCTGCAGGGGACTTCCAACGACTTATTGAGTCCATGAAACATCGAGATGCTGCACTACGCGACGTAATAGGATGTCCGACACGATATTTGGAGGTATCTTATGACTTTCGTCATCTCAGTGTGTACCCCATAAATATTAGAAATGAGAAACTTTGTGTGTGATTGTTACTTCTTCAGGCTGAAGTGGTTGGACAGATTTGGATGAACTTTGGCATGGAGATAACCTACACCCTGAATTAGCATATAGGCCACCCTTTATTCCGAAAAAAGTTATCAAACGAATGCATTAAGTTTGACGTAGAGATTAGTTCTTATAACACAAATTCTTATCACCACTACGAACATACTATCCCAGTACAAACGCGTGCAGTTCTCCTTGAAAGTGGTCATTGCGATAAATATAAATGAGAGTCAAGGGAAAAAGTTAAAATGGCAGATATTTATCTGGGCACACCATGTTTTTCGCACGAACATCTCTACGTTGGCTGCTCAGGTGTATCGACAGCCAGATATCCCCACATGTAGGCAGGGACATGAAGTCTCGCTACATTGCTTACAGAGACTTATTCAGTAGATTTCTCGGTGACCATGCACATCGAAACAATTATGATCTTTACAGTGCCATGCGCCTGCGCCCAACATAACGCTATTCTTTGCATTGTGTAAGCACTCAGATATCGATAGTGACAATGTGAGAGCGAAACATGGGAGCGCGATTCTAAGCATTGTTGTGAGACGAGGTCTGTCTGCGAGAGTGGAAGAGTAGTTTCGGATTAGAGCTCGGAGCCAGAAAACGTGTCACGCTGCCCTCTCATCGGTAATGGCATATCTTACTACACTCAAGACCTGATTTGATTTATACAGCCAGGATAGGTCTAGATGGCTTAACTACGCTTGAAGGTGAAATTCAAGGTACAATTCGCAAGCAAAGCACACAAGCAATTGCAGGGTTAGGCTCGTAATTGTCGGTCCGAGTTTGCAATAACCCCATGTTTTGCTTGTCAGTGAAAAAAGCCTCCTTATCCTACAAATAATAACAATTATTCTCCACATCTAAATAATATGATTACTAAATAATGTGCTTACTAAATATTAATGTAACTTTGGAATTGAAATAATTTGTTAATCTGGCACTCAGCCATTATTGACATATATGTCACTTGTCACTGTCATTAGACTTAATTAATGAGATCTCTTCACAAAAGTTATTTAGTAGTTAACAGGACCAGATCAATCTCCTTTTCATTAAATTCACTCTTAGTAACAATAAACTTTAGCCGCTGCTGCTGCATGCTGCTGCGCATTGCTGTAAACCACATGGAAAAAGGCAGTCATCAAAAGAGGTGAGTGCAAAACTTAGTCCAGTAAATTCCGTTGCACAAGTCAGATTCTGTATCACTTGTAAATTCTTATTCAGTCAGATAGCTTATCCAGATATTACTTTCGAGTTTTTCGTGTAACGACCTGTTGAGGGGTTAAATGACAGTGAAAATGACACTCGTACACACACAAACACACACACATACAGTTTATGCAGGTTAGATTAGCCGCTGGTGCTGCGGAATTGATTGCCTAAACGTTACAATATATTCTTTCAGCTTCTCCCATCACCTCAAAGATTGGTAATTTTTTTTCTTTTTTTCTTTTCGACGTCGCGCTGTTTGCATGGCCGCAAGTAACTCGCGCCTCAGTACCTCCAAGGGATAACTTTTGTAATGGCGCATTAAATGGTTTTTAATGTGTAAATATTTAACTGGGAAGTGATTTGAGAACAGAAACTATGGAACTCTGCAGTCTACAGTTAGTTCTGTGTGCCGCAAAATTTTGCATCGTCACCACCCATTTTAATTAAAACTGGGAAATTTTAATATAAGATGTGACTTAATCAATGAACTAGTAAGCACTACTAACGGGTTAACACTAAGAAAAAGATCCAAATGAATAGATGGAATGAGCATATGGGAACAATTTAAGTACACAGGATAGATAAAAAACACAGCAAACAGAAGTCTAAGCCCCAACAAAAAACTAAGATAATCAAACAAAAATCTACAAATATAAGGCCTGCATTTTATGGTTCAGAAAAGGCAGGCTGGATGTAGTAAAATAATCTTACTAAAGGGGAGGGGTTTCTTTGAGAAACAGTTATCTTACATTACCATAGTTTATTGAAGGAAAACATCATATTAAAATTCACAAAGTAATTTTAAACTATGATTTGTCGTTGGCTGATATTTAATTATTTGACTCACCTATACTAATATTATACTGGGTGCTGAGGTACATTGCGGTGATAAATTAAACAGGACATCTTAGAAGTGCATGAGGAAAGTTCACACAAACATTCAAGATTCAGGCACACAAGAATAAGGATAAAAAGTATTTTCCCCGTCACAAAAAGTGAAAGGCTCAGAGGTTCATCCCAATAAGTATGACTGAATTATTGCGAGTACGAATACTACAGAACAGTTTCCGACAAAGAAATTTATCTTTGTCATCTTCCACGTGAAACTAAGGTACGCTGGCTTGAAACATCCGCAACTGCCGTAAATACTCAACAATAAAGCAAAATTATGAAGACTCGTGAAAAGTTCAATAACACGAAATATGTAAACCGCGTGGACACGAAGATTAATAAAATGTCATGTCATAAGAATGAAACTTAGAAAAGGTGGTACTGAAATCACACTCAATGAAATTACCACCACGCAGTGCGAACAAAGGTAACAAATCTTAACACTGAAACTAAATGAAAAGCAGAAAAAAACACATAACACGAGAACGGTTCACAAACACAATTCAAATGAAAAAGAAATCAGAAATTTGATTTTTAAACCTGTGCTGGAGTAACGAACTTCCTACACTACGTATTCTGGTTACACAAAGGAAAGGCAGAAAAAATTTATCAAATACAGAAAATACACTCGTGATTAAACTATGGAAAATATTGGAAAATATAGGAATTCGACTACCGAACTCGAAATAACTAACAAATCAAACATGTATATTAGTTGTAACACCTACACTCCATCACACAGCTCCAAGTCGCTCTTAAGACTACCATCTCCACCCAATAAAGGTTCAGTTCCGAGTGACGAGAGCTTGCACTTCCTGTAACGAACTTTCCCCAGATAGTCGGAAGAGACCAGAGGTGTCCTTTCTGCCACCGACTTAACTACTGTAGAATGACCACCGGAAGGGTATAAATCTCTTTGCCTTGACTGGGAAAGCGGTGTTGGCTACACTGTTACTATCACAGTAGACAGACAGATGCAGGACTGCTAGCATATAAAGGACAAATTCAACAAACACTCTCACTCACTCATTCATACAGAAGATAAAGAGAGAAACGAAATTTGAAAACGCAAAATGTAGGTAATGTACTAAGTATTTACTGGAAAAATGGATACTTTAATGTAATTCTGTGCCACTGAACGGGGACAAATACTAAGTACAAAACTAAATTACAAATGATTGAGCGTGACAACACGAAATAAAAAATTAAATAAAACGAAACGAATCTAAGAGGGACGTTTTAGTATATCACGTGCTTGGTGAGTTTCGGCATTAACATTTTTTTTATAAATAACCGTTTAACTGCAGAGAACACAGCAGGGCGCAGATAGTTACTTTATAAAAAGAAGAAAAATTGAGATTCGTTTTCAAAATTAAGTATTTCTCTTTTAAAAATAACTTGTTGTAGCTACAATCCCGGTCTCGTAAGCTGACATACGACCGGGAGAGCGGTGTGCAGATCACGTGCTCCTCCACATCCGCATCCAGTGACGCCTGTGGGCTGAGTTGATAGGGCAGCCGCTCGTTATTGTTCGGCCGCCATGGCCTGTTAGAGCGGAGTTTAGTTTTTTAGCTATAAGCCACCAACTGAACAAGAGCACCTGTAACAAAATGTGTCTCTACCGTAACGAAAAAAGAAGCACTACGAGTCATCTATACACTTCAGAGCGTCTAGTACCCTACTCGACAAGAAGCGCTTCACGGGAAGTCCAAAAAAGATTGTGAGGAAGATACTGGCACCAATCAAAGAAGGTAACGACTGACGAAGACGACCAAACTGGGAGCTCTACAAATACTGCGGGAAAAGAAAAACGACAACAGACGTTGCTGGGAAGGGTCGTCCAGCTTTGTAGGGACATGTCTACAAATTGAGTAGTTCAACAGATTGAGTAGACAGCTTATCGCATATTGGTAAGAGTCAGGAACAAGTCACCATGACTGATGAAGTGATAAAAGGTCTGCAGGAATTTGTAGGTACAGACAGAGGGTCTTAAAATACCTGACTTCTCTCAGGAGAATGCTTCAGCAAGTGAAGCTCCAAGCCAAATAACCAAGAAAGAAGCCAAATGCCCGTTGGACAAAGGAGAAAAGGTCAGTAAAGCCATAGAATGGGCGAGTATCAAAACCCACTCTAAACGCAGCAATTGAATGTCGAAATGCCTGGTTGACATACACAAAACAAGAGGAAAGAAGCAAACAAATTTCTTAGACCAATAACGAAAGAAATGTGTCAAAAAAACGAATATTACCTATATTGTGTTAAAATACAGCCCTGTCCAAACAATCAACCTTAGACTTAAAGTTTTGAATAATCTCACTGGCTAATTGGATGTATAGTCCATACTAATTAAGCTCCTTAATACTTACAACAGTTCTTTTTAAACATCACACTCAGTAATGAATGATGCCAAAACAGTGAATATGTCTTCAAGCACGTATATTGTAGACCTGTTTTTGTTCTATTTTGAAACAGACTTTCTTCCACTATTGTATGCGATCGTAAGTGACAAGTAACTTCTGAGAGCGACCCCAGTGTTGGGAAAAAATTGTTAACGTTTCATGGGTCTTTGTTTGGATGGAAGCAACAGACTTTTAGCAGAATCGAACTCAACCTCCCAAAATTCTATTAACACTTCTTTTAAAAGTGTGAGGTTTGTCAACTAAAATTTTATGCGACTGACCAAGTGCTGTAAGTACTTCAGTAATCTTTGTCGTTAAAACTGCCTTAGGCCTAGTGATACCAGTTTCTATAGAGACATTCTCAAAGAGGTCAGGTGTGTTTGTTGGCTTTAGATCGAAAATATTTCCATCCTCAGGGTGCTTCCGAACTATTTGTTGCAATTAATTTTTAAAGAAAGTGCTTATCATTATTTCATAGCGTGTCTCATGATTGTCCTCATCGACTTTTGAACGATTAAGGGGACATGCTCGTGAAAACGGCTAAAAATTTGAAAAAAAAATTCCTTGGTCCATAGAAAAGAGCATTACCAGTACATGCTGATTTCAAATATGTATAGTTTATGGGCATTATCATTTTCCGTTCGTTCTAAAATTGAGTCTGAACGTAATGTTGCACAGGGGCCACGCCCATCTGTCAGTTTGAAGTGCGTCAGAATACGTGATGCATTGTTTTGTTCTTCCGTTTTTTCCAACCTTAGTTTCGGATCGTTAACACAGGTGTATTCTAGAAGGCACTGACTCCCGGTACCAAAGTAGAGGCATGTCTAGAAGGCTATGGTTCGAATATAAACAAAGATCTGAGAATATATGATTTCGGAATTTAATAAGTGTGTGGTTTTATAGTTATTATGTGTTGTTTTGTTTATGTGTGTGTGCTTCCTGTGCTACAAATGCCGAGAGTAAAGAAATTTAACCGCAAACAAAAGTTTCGCGGCAACCAGTTCCAAACACAACCGAATAATACACATTAGTTGCTTCAAAAGTCGCCTGCAGAAACAGTGTCTACAGGCAGTGAATCTAAAAGTAAACTTTTGCTTTCTGAATGTAATAAGAACAAGCCTACTAGTATTGTGAGCAGCAATAACGACGGAAATGTTATTGTGAACCTAAATACGCTATCAAGACTTTTTAAGAGTGCTGTGAAATGTGAAGTACTGCAATTGTGAAGATAGTATTGACATTTCTGAGGACATTTCAACAAGGAAAGGTCTTTCAAGTCGGTTAGTAATTTCCGGTAACTCGCGTAAGATGTACAGTGATACTATGACATCGCCAGTATTTGATAGTCGACATTACAGTGTAAATATTCAGCTTGCTTGTGCAATGCGATGTTTTGGAAGGGGAAGGAGAGCTGCCCAAACTTTATGTGCAGTCATGGATTTGCCTCCACCTCCACTAAGGTTTGACAGATACAATAAATTAATACATAATGCTTTATGTGGTGTAAGTGAACATTCAATGAAAAGAGCAGCAGATGAAGCAGTAGCCTTGTCTGAGAATACAGCCATTGTAGCAGCATTTGATGGATCTTGGCAGAAGATTCTCTGAATGGAATTGTAACTGCCACATTTATTGAAACTGGTAAGATACTAGATTATGAATGTCTAAAACAAATACCACCAGGGTTGTTCAAGTAAATTTATTGGCACCCATGTTTGTGTAAAGAACTTTGATGGGCCAAGTGGAAACATGGAAACTAAAGGAGTTCTAAACATTTTTAGAAGATCAGAGGTCAGCTGTGGTGTGAGGTATCTCGCCCACGTTGGGGATGGAGACTATAAAGGACACACTACTGTTATTAATGACAGACCATATGGGGACACTCTGATAGAACAGCTTGAATGTGTTGGGCATTTACAAAAGAATGGGAGTTTGGCTGAGAAAATTATGTAAAGACTTCAGTCAAAAAAACTCTCACACACATACGTGGTCCAAGTCGTCTTACAAAAAGTGAAACTGATTGTTTGACTCAATATTATGGACTGGCAATAAGGAAAAATGTAGGAAATTTGGAGAACGTGAGACGAGCTTTTTGGGCAACATTGTTTCACAGTCAACAGATGAAACCCCACAGCATAGTTTCTGTCCAAAAGGTGAAGATTCTTGGTGCAATCGTGTTGAAGCTCCATGGGCAGCTGTACCAGTACACGCCATCCAAGCTCTGTTTGACTCAATGCCCAGGCGTATCAAGGCCGTTATTACGGCCAGAGGTGTTTCTTCTGGGTACTGATTCCTCAGGATCTATGCACCCAAATTGCGTGAAAATGTAATCACATGTCATCACATGTCAGTTCTAGTATGATATATTTGTCCAATGAATACCCGTTTATCATCTGCATTTTTTCTTGGTGTAGCAATTTTAATGGCCAGTATTGTATGTTACGCCCAACACTAGCAAATTCTGAAAATGTGAGTTTATTCTCGAAGGTATGCACTGGACTTTGGGGATAACTATTTTTAAAACGAGAATGCTGTTGCTGAAAGTCCCTAAAATGTAGAAAGAAAGGAGCCTGTGGCCACTGATAGACTATAGTGCTGGCAACCCAAAAGTCGTATGTAAAACACGCACACGTCACTCGTTAATTGGCACAATTCATCTGAAACGGCTGGTGGAATGTGTAATATAATAAACGTGTCTGGTTACAGCAACCTATTATTTTCAGTCGATATTCATGACAGCCGCGGTCGGACCTAATATAAAGTGCTCGCATTTAAAGCGCAGTTTAATGTTTGGGCTCTCGGTGCCCCGTTTTCAATTTCACAGCCAGACTGTCGTACTAGAGGGAACGCTCCGCCCCGCTCAACACGCCCTGACCTGCGCGCCTTTCCCGTGTCGAGGGCCGGTGTGATAGATCGCGCCCCGCCTGCTCAGGTAATTTACAAACCGGCGCTCCATCACAAGTGCCGTCCCGAGGCTTCGTACGCGCAGGATAATAAGCGGTGCGTGTGCCGTGCCGCGCCTCAACAAACACGGCCGCTTATCTGGCCGCTGTTTGATCAGCGGCAGGTGGTGGTGTCGGCCGCAGGAATTAAGTCCACACCACGGGGCGAGGCTGCGTCCGTCCCACACCTGTCTGGCGCCAGCTCCAGCGTCCACAGACTCAAACAGAAGGCTGGTGCAAACTCACAGTTCCCGCACTAACTGCGAGCATGGGGAGTATGAAACGAAAATTGTCACTGGCTTGAGGATTTCTTGATCGGGAGTACACAGCATGTTGTCTTGGACACAGAAAAGCGCCTTCGGGAATGCCGTAGTGAACGGCGTTAGCACCTAAAATGGTTATCATGTATATTAATAACAGATGCGAGGGTCCGTTTACATTTTAAGACACCTCGTTGTGATACTTTGATTTTAGTGGTCTGAAACCTCCGGCTTGTTAAACATTCTTCTTATCTGTAGAATAACTTAATTTTTATTAAAAACCAGGATATGCTACTCCGATCTTTTAAGGCTTTTATTGCTTCTTTAAATACAACACATAGTATAAGAACGTAGGCTTTCGTGGCCGGTGTCATAGTGATTAAAATTCTTCTGGGTACTATGCCGCGTCATTTCTAAAGACTAACAACAATAATAAACTAAAACTGACGTTTCAGCCGAGTTGCACTGACCTTCCTCAGGGCACAACTGGTTTTGCATGGGGACAGGTGCTTCAATTTATTACAGACTATCGATGTCTGACGTCACTGTTGTCAAACTTTTGATTGGCCCTCTAATATGATTGGCTAGTCATGACGTAAGGGAAGATGGAAGGAAAGAGGCTATTCGTGGATGTCCATGTCGTAAACGATTGGTAGCTGTCCGCCAATCAACGTTCGGCTTCTGGTCGGCAGGTTTTCCTCCTGGTGTGCGCAGAAGTGAACTGACACTTGCTCTACAGTTGCTTGTGCAGATACGCCCGTGTCCCGTGTAGCTTCTGCCCCGCGACCGCTCGCGACCCCTTGGACTGGGATGGCCGGCAACCAGTACGCCGGGAGTTTGTAGCCATCTTCTCTGTTGATGTTGTCAGGCTGCTTAATAATTTCGGTCGCCTCCCGTATTTTGCGTTCTCGCATCTACGATTCTTTCGCCAGTACTCGGGCTTCCTGGAACCTGATATGTTGTCCACAGTCACGGTGGTGTTCCACTATCGCCGATTTATTACGTTGTTGTAATCTTACATAGAGTTCGTGTTCTACTACTCGTAAGCTGACAGGTCTCCTTGTTTCTCCTATGTAGGCAGCTCCGCATTCACACCATAGTTCGTAAACACCTGTAGTGTTAAGATTGTTGACTACATCCTTGGGGGAACCTATCATTTCGTGGGTCCTGTGACTGCTTCGAAATATCGGTATGAAAACTCGTCGGTGGAGGACGCTGCCTAGCCGTGCACTGACGCCTTTTACATATGGTAAGTGTGCCAGTGGGAGCTTCTCTTCTTTGTCTTCTTCTCGTGTTCTGCTCCCTTTGGCTTTAGCTACACATAGAATGATAAGTACCTTGTTACAGGAGACCTTTTGTGTTTTCTTCAATACATATACATATTTATGCATTGCTGATATAAACTTCTGGTCATTGGTATTCCTTGACAGCGTTACTGGCTCAGAAGACTCTCTGCCGCCTTTGACTATGTAGCCTGTGAAAATTCCAAGTACGTCTTCCATTCCCTTGGAACGGCAAGGAGACCAGCCGGAATACTTCATGCAGATTATAAAATACACAAAACAAGACTTGTCCCCTAATAAATCTACTTAAATAATAATTAGAACTTTATATTCTGAACGTTTATTCTGGATAGCAAAAATGCATATAATTCTACGAATGAAATTTGTTCATTTATATTCAAAATAAGCACGAGATTTCACTTACATTCAAAGAAATTATTTATTTCCGAACTTTGGCTACAAAACAGCTGGAAAATCTCGTACTCTCGTACACAGCAGGCAATATTGATAGTAACCACAGACTTTATGTTGCTGATGCAGTTTTATATGTCCATAAATCTACGCTTACACACACACACACACACACACACACACACACACACACACACACACACACACTATGTGAAACAGTGCACTCAGCGTCGCAACACACGTTACAGTTTCTAGTCGTTCGAATTGCGTATGCTGTGGGGAAAGAATGACTCCGTGACTATCCCTTTACGCGTTGTAATCAGTCTACTACTGACAAAGATTTCTGGTTTCTTCACCTAATACTGGTCTCTAAAAGTACTTCGCGGGGTAATTTGTGTCTGCCTTCTAATGTTGAAAAATTTACGCTTAAACTTAGTAACTGGAAAATGTCTGCGCCAAAACGTCGCTCTAGAAATGTGAAGGCAGTAACTTTCAAATTCCAATTACAGTGTCGCCCACGTGCTCTGGTTAGAATAGCCTTAGCTACCCTACTTTCGAACTTCAATGCGAGATGCCTTTAATAGGTTCCACAACGAAACATTGTCTCGAAATTTGGTAGAAAATCTGAAGAAATTCTGTTCGTATGTAAAGTACACAAGCGGCAAGACGCAGTCAATACCTTCGCTGCGCAGTGCCGATGGTACTGTTACCGACGACTGTGCCGCTAAAGCGGAGTTATTGAACGCAGTTTCCCGAAATTCCTTCACCAAGGAAGACCAATGGAATATTCCAGAATTTGAAACACGAACAGCTGCTAGCATGAGTTTCTTAGAAGCAGATACCCTAGGGGTTGCGATGCAACTCAAATCGGGCAAGTCTTCAGGTCCAGATTGTATACCGATTAGGTTCCTTTCAGATTACGCTGATGCAATAGCTCCCTACTTACCACTCATATACAACCGCTCGCTCACCGATAGATCTGTACCTACAGATTGGAAAATTGCGCAGGTCGCACCAGTGTTTAAGAAGGGTAGTAGCAGTAATCCATCTAACTACAGACCTATATCATTGTCGTCGGTTTGCAGTAGGGTTTTAGAGCATATGCTGTATTCAAACATTATGAATCACCTCGAAGGGAACGATCTATTGATACGTAATCAGCATGGTTTCAGAAAACATCGCTCATGTGCAACGCAGCTAGCTCTTTATTCGCACGAAGTAATGGCCGCTATCGACGGGGGATCTCAAGTTGATTCCCTATTTCTAGATTTCCGGAAAGCTTTTGATACCGTTCCTCACAAGCGACTTCTAATCAAGCTGCGGGCCTATTTGGTATCGTCTCAGTTGTGCCAATGGATTCGTGATTTCCTGTCGGGAAGGTCGCAGTTCGTAGTAATAGACGGCAAATCATCGAGTAAAACTGAAGTGATATCAGGTGTTCCCCAGGGAAGCGTCCTGGGACCTCTACTGTTCTTGATCTATATAAATGACCTGGGTGACAATCTGAGCAGTTCTCTTAGGTTGTTCGCAGATGATGCTGTAATTTACCGTCTAGTAAGGTCATCCGAAGACCAATATCAGTTGCAAGGCGATTTAGAAAAGATTGCTGTATGGTGTGGCAGGTGGCAGTTGACGCTAAATAAGGAAAAGTGTGAGGTGATCCACATGAGTTCCAAAAGAAATCCGTTGGAATTCGATTACTCTATAAATAGTACAATTCTCAAGACTGTCAATTCAACTAAGTACCTGGGTGTTAAAATTACGAACAACTTCAGTTGGAAAGACCACATAGATAATATTGTGGGGAAGGCGAGCCAAAGGCTGCGTTTCATTGGCAGGACACTTAGAAGATGCAACAAATCCACTAAAGAGACAGCTTACACTACACTCGTTCGTCCTCTGTTAGAATATTGCTGCGCAGTGTGGGATCCTTACCAGGTGGGATTGACGGAGGACATCGAAAGGGTGCAAAAAAGGGCAGCTCGTTTTGTATTATCACGTAATAGGGGAGAGAGTGTGGCAGATATGATACGCGAATTGGAATGGAAGTCATTACAGCAAAGCCGTTTTTCGTCGCGGCGAGATTTTTTTACGAAATTTCAGTCGCCAACTTTCTCTTCCGAATGCGAAAATATTTTGTTGAACCCAGCCTACATAGGTAGGAATGATCATCAAAATAAAATACGAGAAATCAGAGCTCGAACAGAAAGGTTTACGTGTTCGTTTTTCCCGCGCGCTGTTCGTGAGTGGAGTGGTAGAGAGATAGTATGATTATGGTTCGATGAACCCTCTGCCAAGCGCTTAAATGTGAATGGCAGAGTAGTCATGTAGATGTAGAACATTAACTATGTACAAGGGGTGCTCAGTAAGTAATGCAACACATTTTTTTCTGAAACCAGGTTGGTTTTATTCATGGTTCATATATACCATCTTATTCCCCACACTTTTGGTCTCAAAACTCTGTTTTCCAAAATAGTCACCGTTCAATGCTACGTCCTTGCGCAACCTTACTGGGAAAGCCTGTTCGCCCGCCCGCATGGTACCACTCTACTGTTCGATGTTGGAACCAATATCTTGTTGCATTAGTAACCTCCCCATCATCTACATGCTGCTTCCCGCGGAGTGCATCCTTCATTGGGCCAAACACATGGAAGTCGCAAGGTGCGAGATCGGGCTGTAGGGTGGGTGAGGAAGAACAGTCCACTGAAGTTTTGTGAGCCCCTCTTGGGTGCACAGACTTGAGTGAACCCTTGCGTTTTCATAGAGAAGGAGATGTTCGTTTGCGTTTTTCCGACGACAGACACGCTGAAGTCGTTTCTTCAATTTCTTAAGGATAAAAAATGGCTCTGAGCACTATGGGACTGAACATCTTAGGTCATCAGTCCCATAGACTTAGAACTACTTAAACCTAAGGACATCACCCACATCCATGCCCGAGGCAGGATTCGAACCTGAGACCGTAGCAGCAGCGCGGTTCCGGACTGCAGTCCCTAGAACCGCTTAGCCACCGCGGCTGGCTTCTTAAGGATAGCCCAGTCCACTCCAGAGTTCATCTTTGTGCCATGATGGAGGACATCAAACAGAATATCGCTTAACAATCCCAGAAGACCGTAGGCCATGACTTTACAGGCTGAGGGTGCAGCCTTGAATTTTTTCTTTGGAGGAAAGGTGGTACGGCGCCAAGCCATGGACTGCCGTTTTGTTTCTCGTTCGAAGTGATGAACCCAGGTTTCATCGCCGGTCATGATGTTGAACAAAAAATTGTGCAATGAGCCTCGCAACGCGCAAAAACAGTTTCGCACGGATGGTTCTTTGTTGTTTTCTATGGACTTCTGATAGGTAACGAGGAATGCAGTAGTGTTGGACGAGTGTGTCAGCACTACCAACAGAGACATCCAGTTGAGCAACGAGGTGTCTGGTGGTGTTCCGTCGGTCATCTCGAATGAAGTGTGTGCACGTCCCAACATTGCAGGAGGCAAAGCCGTAGGGCGGCCGGCCGGCAGCCGGACTTTTGGGCGACCTTTCGTTATGAAGACAGACGCCTCGTCCAATGATCCACCGTGCTTTTGTTCACTGTCAGGTCGCCACAGATATTCTGCAAGCGCCTATGAATATCTGCGAAGCTCTAGAATATCTGCGATGCTCTGGTGTTCTGCCACAAGAATCTTAATGACAGATCCGTGTTTAGAACGCACCTCCGTTACAGACGCCATTTTGAAGACTAAGTATTTCACAAAACTATTGCGGCTGCAGCGGGAATATTCCACGACGTCCCACAACAAATTCTGTATTTTTTCAGCCGAGAAAGGTGGAGGAAAACATGTTTTGAATTGCTTACTGAATGCCCCTCATAAATAATGTTGGATGTGTGGAATACAGTTAATCTAAACTGGATCTGATTGTATATAAACGAAATTAAACACAATGAATGGTTATCAATTACAGTCAGAATGGTTTCCTCCTCAAATATTTGTATACATTGGGCAACTGTTGCCTATTAAAATGGTATCCTGTTAGAAAACGCTTCTACTGAATTATATGAAAACCATACAAATGTTTTGTATGTTCCTAGTGTCATCTCACAGAGTTCGCTACGCCTTATAATCGTTTCTTACCTTGCAGCGGATAACTCAGCTCTTCTCTATGCCCATACTGGAGGAATATGAATTGCTGAATAGCACAACCATGAAATAAATCGATGCGCGGCTATTCACCTATCTTCGTTTAGGCTGCTTTTTAAAATGAGAATTTTGCTACCTTTCCAGAAATGCGGTAGTGCGTGGCATGACAGTGCAGTAATGTTATGATATGCATTCAAACTGTAGGGATAAACTTCAGTGAACTATTTTGCAAAAGAATGAAAAGCCTGTTTGACGTTGTACTTGGATTCTTTTAATAAGAGAAACGTGGCTCGTACTAACTTGAAACAATAATCTTGCCTTGCGTTATTGTAAACAATGAACAATGAAAACTGCTTCGAACAGTACTTAAGTTACGAAATTTATTCTTTACTTTTTCTATATAACACATTTAACTGACAATGAGGGTGACAAGCGATAATTAAGATTCTGAACATATGACTAATAATTAGCCCTGGGAGGCAAAAAGTAGATATTGTTGAACAAAATTAAATCTTTACACTAAAATACTTACTCGACTAGCGCTTGCAGCAAATAAGAACTCTGTTCATACTTACCTTTCCCAAATGTGCCGTCTCTCTATGAAGCCAGCTCAAAATAATTTCGTATCCTCAGTCACACTAGGGAACATACCAAATAAAAATTCATTCTCCATTCAGCACGTCCGCCATCAAAGCACCCCACTCACTGACTACTCAACAGTCTATCCTTTCAGCGACTTACTCATTCTTTGCTGAGGTAGAGAAGTTCATATTTGTCCCGTTTAAGATTAAAGTGGTAAGCGCTCAAGATATCACGTGCTAATGGGCCTAGAATGACCAAACGTGGTCGCTTGTTTTTCTACGCCCCTTTTGATAGTGTGCACTGGTCACTACTGAAATTCTCGATAGATGTCTTCAAGTTGATTGGTTTTGCTGTTAGACACAACTGGAAACATCGACATACGTATGGTACTCGCAGTAGGACAAAACTGATGATACGTCACTGACACACAATAAAAAGAGCGTAGGACCTGATACCGAACCCTGGGGGAATCGTGCAGTTACCTGTCTCCATTGTTACTTGTGGTGCCGCAAATGACGCTTTGCTGGCGAGAGGTCAGGTGCGAGCGAAACCGTTGCACTACACTTGGTGAGAAGTTTAGGTTATTAAGCTTGACAAGTACAACGTTGAAGTCCACTGTGGCAAAGGCTTTGCAGAAGTCTAAGAAGCACATGATAGTTGCCTCTTGTCTATTTGTCTATCCACGGCAGGCTTTAGGTCGTCTGTTACCTTAATTAAGCCAGATGCCGCGCTGCGATGTTGATTGTCAGGTGATTGGTATTCGTCTAGTAAGTTGTTTCTAGTTAAATAGATTACCTGGTAGTGGACTACATATTCTAAGGTCTTGGAAAGTGGCAGAAGAATGCAAATAGGTCAATAATCAGAAGATACATTTTAGGTAGTGACTTAACTAATCCTTCTTCCCAGGGCTCAGGGGAATAACCTGCTGCTAAGGAGAGACTGAAGAAATTTCTAGGTGTAGATGTAGCTGTAACTGTAGATCTAATTGTAGAAGAAACAAGGGTTTATAACACTCCTGTCTCTCTGCTGCTGTACCATAACCTTAAAGCAGGTTGTGAAATAAAACAATCTTATTAAAGCAATTATGGCATAACGCAACAGAGCAGTGTTACCCTCTGAGAGGAATTTTGTTGTGTTGACCGTGTTGTACCTAACGGAGGTGGCTTATCGGAAGTGAAAGTCAGAATTACGGAAATATTTGAACAGTTACAAACAAAATTTTGCCTATCTGCACTGTTTAACGGGTAAAGAAAACGGTCGCCAGCCTAACTAGGCAAGAGAATGATTAACATTCTCGTTCAAGAAAATAGTTATTAGTAACTTTAATGGATAAACACACCCTATACTTTGTCACACGCGAGTGCAGTGAACTCTTGACACGTACGTATGTTTTAAGATTGAAGCTAACAACTGGAGCAGCACAAACTATTTGCAAAATTATAACAGATACCGAAACACACTATTACTTTCAGGGCTTACACAAACTGGGTGGTCTTTATAACGTTATTATTACTATTCACTGCAGAATCATTAATTGGATATAGGTTAAGTCTCTCTCAGTTAAATACTTTACTATTTAAAATGAAAGTTAATTGGAATCCACTAACAGGTCGCTTCTCACTATCATTTGAATAAAGAAATTAATGGTCTTTCCATTACTTGTTACCGAGCATTAACACAATAGACAAACTGTGGATCCTCGTATACTATTCATATGCACTTCTAATACACAAGAGATACAAACACTTAGCAAACATGAGTATATAACGTTTCATACTGCAGTTTTCCACTCTTACTACATTGCGAGACAAAATTAACATATATGTAAGACACTGACTTACCTTCTGTGATTTACAACAGGCAGTAATGAGATCATTTATGAAGCAAAACTTGATAAGCCTCAGTCTTGAGAACTTTTAATTTGAAGTTGGCAACAATACATTAATAAGCAGTTTTACTAGGAAAATTATTTTCGGCAAGCATTATTAACTGTAACTCACTCTCTTGCCACATTAACTTTTACTTTCATTTAACTATCAAGGTAGGTACATAAATTCAGTTATAAATTACCTTATATTTGAGCACACTAACAAGTCCATTTAACTGATCCTTCACTGTACAATACTATAGTGCTCCATTACAGTGATTGCGCAAAGTGGTGGCGATTGCATGTTGGTTGTTGAAATTGCAGGTAGAATTGCGCGACTCTGTCAATTCTTGGTGGCGATGACACATACAAATTCCAGAATAGTTCCAGCTATTTATCCATCCATCCGAGGCATTCGAAAGTAGCAGAAAAAGCCTCTCTCGGGACCAGCACAATATGCAACATTTACATGGCAGTGCACACTTTGGTAGTTCGACGCCAACTCGTAGCTCGTCCCCGACTGGTACCTCGTCCCCGACTGACTCTTGATACACCTGGCTGTTGTCAGATCAGTTTTACATGGTGATCTACAATTATATCTACATCCATACTCCGCAAGCTACCTGACGGTGTGTGGCGGAGGGTACCTTGAGTACTTCTATCGGTTCTCCCTTCTATTCCAGTCTGAGCTATGTACTGCTTGACTCCTCGGTGAAGGTATGTTCTCGAAACTTCAAGAAAAGCCCATGGCGAGCTACTGAGCGCTTCTCTTGCAGAGTCTTCCTCTGGAGTTTATGTATCATCTCCGTAGCGCTTTCGCGATTACTAAATGATCCTGTAACGAAGGGCGTTGCTCTTTGTTGGATCTGCTCTATCTCTTCTATCAACCCTATCTGGTACGGATCCCACACCGGTGAGCAGTATTCAAGCAGTGAGCGAACAAGTGTACTGTAACTACTTCCTTTGTTTTCAGACTGCATTTCCTTAGAATTCTTCCAATGAATCTCAGTCTGGCATCTGCTTTACCGACAATTAACTTTATATGGTCATTCCATTTTAAATCACTCCTAATGCCTACTCCCTGACAATTTATGGAATTAACTGCTTCCAGTTGCTGACCTGCTATATTGTAGCTAAATGATAAAGGATATTTTTTTCTCTGTATTCGCAGCACATTACACTTGTGTACATTGAGATTCAATTGCCATTCCCTGCACCATGTGTCAATTCGTTGCAGATGTTCCTGCATTTCAGTACAATTTGTCATTGTTACAACCTCTCGATATACTACAGCATCATTCGAAAAAAGACTCAGTGAACTTCCGATGTTATCCATCGGGTCATTTATATACACTCCTGGAAATTGAAATAAGAACACCGTGAATTCATTGTCCCAGGAAGGGGAAACTTTATTGACACATTCCTGGGGTCAGATACATCACATGATCACACTGACAGAACCACAGGCACATAGACACAGGCAACAGAGCATGCACAATGTCGGCACTAGTACAGTGTATATCCACCTTTCGCAGCAATGCAGGCTGCTATTCTCCCATGGAGACGATCGTAGAGATGCTGGATGTAGTCCTGTGGAACGGCTTGCCATGCCATTTCTACCTGGCGCCTCAGTTGGACCAGCGTTCGTGCTGGACATGCAGACCGCGTGAGACGACGCTTCATCCAGTTCCAAACATGCTCAATGGGGGACAGATCCGGAGATCTTGCTGGCCAGGGTAGTTGACTTACACCTTCTAGAGCACGTTGGGTGGCACGGGATACATGCGGACGTGCATTGTCCTGTTGGAACAGCAAGTTCCCTTGCCAGTCTAGGAATGGTAGAACGATGGGTTCGATGACGGTTTGGATGTACCGTGCACTATTCAGTGTCCCCTCGACGATCACCAGAAGTGTACGGCCAGTGTAGGAGATCGTTCCCCACACCATGATGCCGGGTGTTGGCCCTGTGTGCCTCGGTCGTATGCAGTCCTGTTTGTGTCGCTCACCTGCACTGCGCCAAACACGCATACGACCATCATTGGCACCAAGGCAGAAGCGACTCTCATCGCTGAAGACGACACGTCTCCATTCGTCCCTCCATTCACGCCTGTCGCGACACCACTGGAGGCGGGCTGCACGATGTTGGGGCGTGGGCGGAAGACGGCCTAACGGTGTGCGGGACCGTAGCCCAGCTTCATGGAGACGGTTGCAAATGGCCCTCGCCGATACCCCAGGAGCAACAGTGTCCCTAATTTGCTGGGAAGTGGCGGTGCGGTCCCCTACGGCATTGCGTAGGATCCTACGGTCTTGGCGTGCATCCGTGCGTCGCTGCAGTTCGGTCCCAGGTCGACGGGCACGTGCACTTCCGCCGACCACTGGGGACAACATCGATGTACTGTGGAGACCTCACGCCCCACGTGTTGCGCAATTCGGTGGTACGTCCACCTGGCCTCCCGCATGCCCACTATACGCCCTTGCTCAAAGTCCGTCAGCTGCACATACGGTTCACGTCCACGCTGTCGCGGCATGCTACCAGTGTTAAAGACTGCGATGGAGCTCCGTATGCCACGGCAAACTGGCTGACACTGACGGCGGCGGTGCACAAATGCTGCGTAGCTAGCGCCATTCGACGGCCAACACCGCGGTTCCTGGTGTGTCCGCTGTGCCATGCGTGTGATCATTGCTTGTACAGCCCTCTCGCAGTGTCCGGAGCAAGTATGGTGGGTCTGACACACCGGTGTCAATGTGTTCTTTTTTCCATTTCCAGGAGTGTATATTGTGAGAAGCAACGGCCCTACGACATACCCCTGCGCACACCTGAAATCACTCTTACTTTGGAAGACTTCACTGAGAATGACATGTTGCGTTCTGTCATCTAGGAACTCTTTAATCCAATCACACAATTGGTCTGATAGTCCATATGCTCTTACTTTGTTCATTAAACGACTGTGGGGAACTGTATTAAACGCCTTGCGGAAGTCAAGAAACACGGCATCCATCTGGGAATGCAGTAAATAACATAATAAAAAGCTCTCACAGGTGTATAAATTCGCCATGTGAACCAAATGCTGTGACTAGATGTAGGCAGTTGTGCCGTTACGGTTCGAAACACAGTTTCAAGATGGAGGCAGTGATGGATAACTGGTCGGCGATTGAAGAACGAAGGGTAACAATGCAAAGTTTTAGCGTGTAAGGTAAACATCTCCTGCCGCAATCAATGCACGTTTATAGAGCAAGAGTGTGTTGAAAAAAAAAAGACGTGATTTTGGTACAAGAAATTTGACAAGCACATCCATGTCAGATGACAACGTGTTGCAGTACACCTGGTTTGATTCAAGCTAGCTGTCGCACTTACGCGAGGCTTATTGCGTAAGAACATCTCCATTGGCAGTAATAGTGGATAACGTACATAGCACAGTGAACCGTGGGGGGGGGGGGGGGGGAGATGGCATGTTGTCACTCAGTATAGCAACAGCTCTCAAACGAGAATAAAGCATAAAAGTCGTTCGTCAAAATGCAACATTCAAGCTATTAATTCTTACGTGAACTATGAGTAGCAAGAGTGTTACAAAAACAGTATTCACTAGGGATATCGACTGTTTAATCTATCCAGTCTTCGTCTAGTCGAGTGAAGTTTGTCTGCTAACCCATACGTTGGAGGCGAGACTTGTCGCATGTTTGTGAACCCGTTGTACATGGACAAAACACTGTGTTCCTATCTATGTTCCTGCTTCTATTATGCTACAGACGACTGACGTGGAAGCTTGTTAATGGATGGAGGGTATTTGCATTGAGATTGCTTTACGTGGCCGTTCTCACGGAACGAGTTACGAGAATCACGGTGAAATGATGACATGCGCTTAAAGCTGGGAGTGAAACGCTGATAAGCCAAAACAATATGACCGCTATCCACCGCCACAATGGATACCGCCTGGTGGCGTTGCGGCCGCATGACATGGTGACATAAGTATATAAGCGGAGCACACACGGACGGGTGATCACCCTCACGAAGATATAGGCTGAAAATGGGGAATCCATTGAGATAAGCGACTTTCACAAAGGGCAAATTATTGTTACGCAGAGCCTGCGAACGAGTATCTCGAAAACAGCGAAGCTGGTCGAATGTTCACGTGCTACTGCCTCGAGCATCTCTGGAAAGAGTCAGAAGAACAATGCAATTACCATTAGGCGCTAAATCGTTGGGCGTTCACGACTCTTCACAGAACGTAGGGTTCGGAGGCTTGTCTGCTCTGTAACGTACAACAGACGGTGATCTGTGGCATCTCTGCAGAAAGAACACAATGCTGATGTATGGTCAAGTGTTTCGGAGCACACCGTTCATCGTAAGTTGTTGAACAAGGGTCTCTGTAATAGGATATTCACATGTTGACTCAACGATACCGTCAATGACGACTGCAGTGGCCACGGAACCGTCGATCAACGGAAACTCGTCAGCTCTTCGGGTGAATCACATTTTTGCTACAGGTCGATGGTCGTCTCCACAAACGTCGTCATCGAGGAGAACGGTGGCTCGAAACCTAAACTAAAATTCTTTTATCTGTAACAGCTGGATAACTTTGAAAATTTTAAAACTATAGTGATACGGCAACATGCTTGGTTTTTGTCAAATGAGCTGTCTGGATTAGGCTGTTTGACCGTGGCGTTCCTGCTTGTAGTCACTGAGCAAGGAAAATATGATCTTGACCTATCTCCTTATAGGAAACCGTTCCGTGACCCTTTGCTTCCTACTAGAGCGAGAACACCGACCTGTCTGTGGTGTCTGTATTTCAGTATATTAACATTTTAATGGTGTGATAAAAAGGAAGCTGTAAATTGAAGTGGATATCTGTCCTCTGTTTTTATCCGACGGCGATTCGAGAATACCATGCGTTTTAAAATGTAGTATGTTCCATGACCCGAGCTTAAACTTTGATGTTTGAGGTTTTAGCGTGTTGCAGAGCGACTGACTCATCAGTTTCTAGTTTAGTGTTCTGCATGCTAACTACATGAACCGGCTGTAATATCTTAGCCTTTCCATTACTGACACTCCACCTTTAAAGAGCTAACGTTATACTTGTTTCTCGTCTGTGTCCCTCTGTTTCTGTAAATGTATACAGCCTGACAATAAAAGTGAAGCTCCCACAAGAGGAGGAGGAAATCAACCTGCAGAGAATGTTGCATTAAGTCCATTACTTGTTTTCGGCTGGCGAGATCAGATGTGAAGATACTGCAATGTGCTTGGTTGCACAATACTAGAAAGCACTCCGTCATCAGGCCAGAAGCGGCCCATCGGGACCATCCGACCACCGTGTCATCCTCAGATTAGGATGCGGATAGGAGGGGTGCGTGGTCAGCACACCGCCCTCCCGGTCGTTACGATGGTTTTATTTGACGGGAGCCGCTACTATTCGGACGAGTAGCTCCTCAAGTGCATCACGAGGCTGATGGTGGTGGTGGTTAGTGTTTAACGTCCCGTCGACAACGAGGTCATTAGAGACGGAGCGCAAGCTCTGGTTAGGGAAGGATTGGGAAGGAAATCGGCCGTGCCCTTTCAAAGGAACCATCCCGGCATTTGCCTGAAGCGATTTAGGGAAATCACGGAAAACCTAAATCAGGATGGCTGGAGACGGGATTGAACCGTCGTCCTCCCGACTGCGAGTCCAGTGTGCTAACCGCTGCGCCACCTCGCACGAGGCTGAGTGCACCCCGAAAATGGCAACAGCACATGGCGGCCAGGATGGTCACCCATCCAAGTGCCGGCCACGCCCGACAACGCTTACCTTCGGTGATCTGACGGGAACCGGTGTATCCACTAAGGTAATGCCGTTGCCTGCTCAATACGAGACTTGTTCAGAAAATTCCGCAACTTTGTTCACAAATTTGTTCTACACATATCTGTTACTTACTGCGCATGGTCTCCGAAATACTCCTCTCTGTAATTGATACACCGCTCCCAACGCCGTTTCAACTTTCGGAAACAGTCTTGATACACCTCTTGCTGAACTGCTCTAAGCGCCGCCAGCGGCCTTTCTTTATCTCGTCTATCAGCGCAAATCTTTGTCCTTTCGACGAGGTTCTCAACTTCTGAAATAAAAGAAAAGTCCGCAGGAGCCATATCTGGAGAGTTTGGAGGGTGAGGCAGAGCAGTGACTTCCGTTTTAGTGCAGTAATCACGAACCAACAGGGATGAATGTGGGGTGCGTTATCGTGATGGTTCAAATGGCTCTGAGCACTATGGGACTTAACATCGGAGGTCATCAGTCCCCTAGAACTTAGAACTACTTAAACCTAACCAACCAAAGGAGATCACACACATCCATGCCCGAGGCAGGATTCGAACCTGCGACCGTAGCAGTCGCGGGGTTCCGGACTGAAGAACCTAGAACCGCACGGCCACCACGGCCTGCCCATTATCGTGATGCAAGGGCCATGAATTGTCTCGCCACATTTCAGGCCGTTTCCTTCTCACATTTTCTCGCAGGTGTCACAGCACGTCCCGGCAGTACCATCCATTAACAGTTTGTCCCTGCGGCTATCAGCATAGCTTTGACATTTGACCTGACCTGACGAGCATTTTTTGGTCCTGGAGAACCTTTCCCGACCCATAGTGAAGATTGAACCTTTGTCTCAGCATCATAACCATAGAACCACTTCCATCACCAGTTATGATTCTCTTAAGGAATATCTCGTTCTCTTTTGCGCGATCCAAAAGCTCTTTACAGATTCAAGATTTTAAACATGGCTGAAACAGCTGTTGAAATTCCTCACAGTAAATGATGACAGCCAAAACAGTTGCAGGATAAAGATTTATTAAAATTCTTGACCACGGTTTCAGTATACCTTCGTCGGAAGTAAAATATCCTGAACAGGAAGAGACTTTCATTAGCAAAAACTTAGAAAGAAAAAAACACTATAGCTTAAGTAACCCTAAAATTATCAGGAACAAAAACTTTTAGTCACTTACTAAAATTACATCCTGCAATGGAGATTAATAAAAACAATTGTGCCAAAGGCGTCGTCAGAAGTTTTTTTTATTGTTATTTTAAAATCTGTACAACAGGCAGGCTGTCAGCAGCATTCTACGCCGCTCTTCAGCCATAGAATAGACAAGGAGAAAACAACAGAAAGAATACACATAAGTTACATAGCGGAGGGTAATAAAACAGTAGACACATAAATACAAACACGGAGCCGTTCACACTCGACGATAATCCACACTACAAACTGTTGACACGACGCACAAACACTGAAGATGTCGATGGCGCAGGTGAATGATGGAGTGTGAAGGTGAACACTGAACACTAAACACGACGGCACACACGAGACACTAATGGCGATGATCTCCGAAGCGCGAATGTCCACGATGCGTGTGCGAGTCTGGGGACCTGCCAAGAGGGGAAAGAAGGATGAGGGGGGGGGAGGGGGGGAGAACAAAGATGCCAATAGCTGAGGAGATGGGAGGAGGAGTAAAGGGACAGGGGAGGGGAAGTCCAGGGGAGGAGTGGGGAGAAATGGAGGAGGGAGGGAGGGGGAGAAAAGGGAGAGAGGGTGCCTAAAGAAACAAACACAGGAAGAGGGAGGGATGATCAAAGTTAATAGGAGGGGTAGATGGAGGGGAGGAGGGCATCATCAGGGAGGGGGAGCTAGCGGAAGCCACCTTGGGAGAGGGTATGGAGAGTGGAGAGATGGAGAGCAGGTGGGACGTGGAAGTACAGGCGCGGCAGTGGATGGGGGCGGAAGAGGATGGGAGAGACCAGCGGGTGAGTAGAATCGAGTTTACTGGAGGTGTTTTTTTTTTGTTTTTGAAGATCCGTATCCTTTCAGGGAAAAGGAGGAGGTGGGAGTACAGAATGAGGTCATACAGGATCCGCGTGGTGGAGGGGAGACGGATGCAATAGACGAGGCGGAGAGCATGGCATTCAAGGATCTGAAGGGATTTGTAAAAGTTGGGGGGGGGGGGGGGTGGATATCCAGGCAGGATGGGCATAACAGAGGGTAGGGCGGATGAGGGATTTATAGGTGTGGAGGATGGTGGAGGGGTCCAGACCCCACTCGTCAGTAGTTTTTTTTTCTTTATTGTGGTTTCATTCCCCTGCCCATATGGGCAGGGGAGGGTTGTCAGCAGCACAGTCCGTCGCTCTTTAGCTGAGTGACATAACAGCTTAAAATAAGAATAAAATGTTATATAAGGCGAGAAAGGCGAACTTAAAAAAGAATAATGGGAGAAAATGGAGGTAAAAAAATAGACTAACATGGAGACCTTCATGGAAGACAGTTAAAAGTCACTAGAAAGTTAAAAAACACAGTTGTCGAGTCTTCAAAACTCAGAGAAGGCACTGAATGAACATGCACACGTTAAAAGTCGGCCACAGTAGTAAAAACACTCTGGAACAACACACTTAAAACCCACATGGAGCACACATGACGAAGAATAAAGCTGCCAGGTGAGACAGGGAAAGGGCAGAGAGGATGGAAAAGGAATGGAGAGGGAGCGCACAGACACTGAAAGGAGGCACAAGAGATGGAGGGGGAGTAGGAGGGGGAAACCGCTCAGGAGGAGGGAGGGGGAGGAGTGGGAGCCCTGAAGAGGAGGCAGGAAGAAGGGGTTAGAGTTGGTAGGAAGGGTAGATGTCAGGGCGAAGCTCATCATCCGGGAGGGGTAGACGGTGGAAGTTACGTTGGGAAAGGAGATGGACGGTGTGGAGATGGAGAGAGGATTGGAAACAACGGTAAAGGCGCGGCAACTGGTTGGGGATGGAGAGGAAGGGAGACACCAGGGGGTGAGGAGGATCAAGGCGGCGGACAATATGTAGTGTGCGGATGTGTTCGAGGAAAAGGAGAAGGTGGTGGAAGGGGATGAGGTCATAGAGGATGCGCGTGGGGGGCGGAAGCGGATGCACAAGGCGAGGCAGAGCGCATGGCATTCGAGGATTTGGAGGGCTTCTCGTCAGTAGTTAAAATATCTCCATTTATATGACATGATTATGGACAAAGGGTTGATGCGAACACAGCTTAGCATCAGAATTTCGCCTATGAACTATCATATTTTTGATGTTTGTGATTTTCGATGTGTATGTGTGGCTAATTGAATGTTATGTTTTATTCACAACGACAGATGGTTTCGTTTTACTTTAACATTTTGGTTGTTTTCGCTAGTATGTATTTTACTGTTTAAGTTACGGGAGATTCTCGTGCATAACACTAGTTCCCTCTCTCGTTAGATGTGTTCCGTAGCACAAGCTTCATCTGCTTGACACTAGGACACAGGTAAATTGGTTTCATATTTTTATTTTACGTTGTTGTTTCTAAATGGTTCTGATATGTTTTATTTATTAAGACAGAAGGTTTGAATTAGCACAACTTTTAATAATTTTGATGCGCATGTGTATGTATCCATGGATTTTAATGTGCGCGAGTGTCTGGCACATACCACGAGTGCCCTCTCTCGGCGAAACCATCTGCCCTGGGGTTTTCACACCCTCGTCACGATAGTTCATAGGCGAAGTACTGATGCTAAGCTGTGTTCGCATCGACCCTCCGTCCATAATCATGTTGTATAAATGGAAATGATATTTTAACTACTGACGACGCCTTTGGCACAATTGTTTTCATTAATCTCCATTGCAGGATGTAATTTTTGTAATTGACTAAAAGTTTTAGTATCTGTATTACTCTGGTAATTTTACGGTTACTTAAGCTAATGAATGTGTTTTCCTGTTGAGGATATTTTACTTCTGATGAAGATATATTTATATATACCGAAAGCGTGGTCAAGAATTTTAATAAATCTTTATCCTCAACTGTTTTGATTGTCATCTTCACAGATTGGGAGGCGAAGGCCTTTTTCGTCTTGACTCGTGAGCTGTGGGACGAACTTGGCGCCAACATGACGGGTTCCAAGATGCTGTGTCAGTATTTCATGACATGATCCAAATGAATTGTTATATTCTTCTGAATTCTCTGGCACGCACAATTTCGTTGATGTCCCTGTCATGAGCGCCGTCGGTAGATGTCGAACGGCGTCCGTAACGAAGATCATTAATGTATGTCCGGGCAATTTTAAGCCGTGTGAATCATTCGCAACACCGAGTACGGATTAAGCACTCATCACCGTAGCCTTCCTGCATCATTTGATGTGTCTCTCTAAAGGTTTTCTTGAGTTTCACGCAAAATTTAATGGTCACGCGTTGCTCCTCTAGCTGTGCCATCCCGAAGTTCGCAAACAGTGCGACACAATGTTCTATTCAATACGGCACGGGAAATGAAATGAGCGTTTGGCCGGGAGACCCCTGCCGGGGCAGGTCCGGCCGCCGTTTTGAACGTCGTATTACAGTCGGCGTCACATTTGGCGACCCGCGCGCCGGACGAGGATGAAATGATGATGAAGACAACACCCAGTCCCTGAGCGGAGAAAATTCCCCGACCCATCCGGGAATCGAAACCGGGCCCGTAGGACGGAACCCCCGTCACGCTGACCACTGAGCTATCGGAGCAGACAATACAGTACTTAACAATAACTAACATACATATACACTCCTGGAAATTGAAATAAGAACACCGTGAATTCATTGTCCCAGGAAGCGGAAACTTTATTGACACATTCCTGGGGTCAGATACATCACATGATCACACTGACAGAGCCACAGGCACATAGACACAGGCAACAGAGCATGCACAATGTCGGCACTAGTACAGTGTATATCCACCTTTCGCAGCAATGCAGGCTGCTATTCTCCCATGGAGACGATCGTAGAGATGCTGGATGTAGTCCTGTGGAACGGCTTGCCATGCCATTTCCACCTGGCGCCTCAGTTGGACCAGCGTTCGTGCTGGACGTGCAGACCGCGTGAGACGACGCTTCATCCAGTCCCAAACATGCTCAATGGGGGACAGATCCGGAGATCTTGCTGGCCAGGGTAGTTGACTTACACCTTCTAGAGCACGTTGGGTGGCACGGGATACATGCGGACGTGCATTGTCCTGTTGGAACAGCAAGTTCCCTTGCCGGTCTAGGAATGGTAGAACGATGGGTTCGATGACGTTTTGGATGTACCGTGCACTATTCAGTGTCCCCTCGACGATCACCAGAGGTGTACGGCCAGTGTAGGAGATCGCTCCCCACACCATGATGCCGGGTGTTGGCCCGGTGTGCCTCGGTCCTATGCAGTCCTGATTGTGGCGCTCACCTGCACGGCGCCCAACACGCATACGACCATCATTGGCACCAAGGCTGAACCGACTCTCATCGCTGAAGACGACGCGTCTCCATTCGTCCCTCCATTCACGCCTGTCGCGACACCACTGGAGGAGTGCTGCACGATGTTGGGGCGTGAGCGGAAGACGGCCTAACGGTGTACGGGACCGTAGCCCAGCTTCATGGAGACGGTTGCGAATGGTCCTCGCCGATACCCCAGGAGCAACAGTGTCCCTAATTTGCTGGGAAGTGGCGGTGCGGTCCCCTACGGCACTGCGTAGGATCCTACGGTCTTGGTGTGCATCCGTGCGTCGCTGCGGTCCGGTCCCAGGTCGACGCGCACGTGCACCTTCCGCCGACCACTGGCGACAACTTCGATGTACTGTGGAGACCTCACGCCCCACGTGTTGAGCAATTCGGCGGTACGTCCACCCGGCCTCCCGCATGCCCACTATTCGCCCTCGCTCAAAGTACGTCAACTGCACATACGGTTCACGTCCACGCTGTCGCGGCATGCTACCAGTGTTAAAGACTGCGATGGAGCTCCGTATGCCACGGTAAACTGGCTGACACTGACGGCGGCGGTGCACAAATGCTGCGCAGCTAGCGTCATTCGACGGCCAACACCGCGGTTCCTGGTGTGTCCGCTGTGCCGTGCGTGTGATCATTGCTTGTACAGCCCTCTCGCAGTGTCCGGAGCAAGTATGGTGGGTCTGACACACCGGTGTCAGTGTGTTCTTTTTTCCATTTCCAGGAGTGTATGAACGAAACTTCCGGAAGTTACACATTAAACAGAGGCGTGTGCAGGGATGCCAACCGCATTTCGCTCCAACACACCATTGATGCGATATTACGAATGTTGTGAAATTTTTTGAGCAGACCTCATACGGCGATCCTCCCCTTATGGTGGTCAGATGTAGTCAAGCGGAATGTCCACGATGAGTGTGCTTTCGCTCAGATTTGTACGCATTCCAAAATAGGGCCACTGTCACATCCAAATGCCCCAGAGATTTGGGTATTGTACGATGCGATCAGCTGGCCAAATGGAAACAGACAATGATTACCCTGGTTCACACGAGTACGCGGCATCTCTGTGTCGGTAACTGTGATCACTCAACGTCTAACTCTGTTCACACCCCTTATATCCACATATCCTACCAGTACTAAACACGAACAGCAGTGCTGCACTCTCGTGGCCGTCTACCAGACACTAAGAATCGAAACACTCACCATCTAGTAACCCGCCGATGGTCTGGACATGTACAAAGTTACATTGTCATCCGATAGCGCCTTCTAAGTACTTTTCATCAAGCGATGTAGTGATGCGCCAAAATCATTCTGAACACTGCTCACCGCGAAGTTCTATGATGCCTGTTGCCACCGAGGGCAAGTGACACGGTAAGAGGAGTATATGAGCGGAGAAGATACGAATGGGGAATCATTATAGCAACGATAAGTGGCGCAAATGCAGAAATCCGCCGACGTAAGCGACTTTGACAAAAGCCAGATTGTTGTGCCACAGTGCCTGGGGGCGAACATGTCTGAAACTGCGAAGCTGGTCAACTATTCTCCTGTTACTGTCGTGAGCAACTATGGAAAGTGTTTGTAGAATGCTGAAACCACGTGTAGGCGACAGGAAGTTGGACGACCATACCTCATCACACAACACAGGGATCGGAGGCTTGCCCACTCTGTAAAGCAGGACAGGCGGCGATCTGTGACAGATGTGACGCCAGATTACAGTGCTGGAGCACATTATGAAGCGCTCAATGTTGAACACGGTGTTCCACTGCACGGGATCCATACGTGATTCCATGTTGATCCAACAACATCGTCAATTACGATTGCAGTGGGCAAGCGATCACCGAAATTGGCTCGCGGATCAGTGGAATCGTGTCGCCTGGTAGGATGATTCGTGTTTATTGTTAAACCAGATTGATGGTCGTGTCCAGATGCACTGTCATCCAGGCGAATTGCTGCTCAAAACATGCAATATACCACGGGTGCAAAAGAATGTTCAAATGTGTGTGAAATCTTATGGAACTTAACTGCTAAGGTCATCAGTCCCTAAGTTTACACACTACTTAACCTAAATTATCCTAAGGACAAACACATACACCCATGCCCGAGGGAGGACTCCAACTTCCGCCGGGCCCAGCCGCACAGTCCATGACTGCAACGCCCTAGACCGCTCGGCTAATCCCGCGCGGCCCCACGGATGATGGCTGGTGAGAGCAGTGGTATATTATGGGAAACAATCACCTGGGTTTCCATGGGACCTGCGGCAGTAATCGAAGGCACCATGGCAGCTGTCGACAACATAAACATTATTAGGGACCACCTGTAACCCCTTGTGCTTGATGTCTTTCTCAACAGCGACGACATCGTGCAGCAGGATACCTGTCCGCGTCACGAGGCCGGAATCGTGCTGCAACGGTTTGAGGAGCATAATAGTGAGCTCACATCAAATTCGGCTTACCTGAATCTGACGAAACAAAACTGGGACGTTATCGGACACCGACTCAACACCCACAAACAGCAGCCCGTAAACTGCGGGAAATGTGCTCAGACACCTGGTGCCACAAGCCTCTGGAAACATATCAAGTACTTGTGGAATCCATGGCGCGTGAAACACTGCTGAACTGTATTCCAGAACTTGAACAAAGCGCTTTCAAGTAGGTGGTCATAATGATCTGGCTCATCAGTGTAGGAGCTAGAAAAGGACGAACTTTATGAGATTGTTCTCAAATTTATGTGAGCAAGGAAACAAAAAGCAATGAATTGGCCCTCTCTGTCGCAGCATAACATATACTGCCATTGTAAATTCTCCGGCCCAAAATTATTTAGTTGTGTGTACCCGAGGCCTAATAAACACGACTCCACTGTCCATGGATAAGTTACGGCCCAAGACACAGAATGGGTGCCCCACCCTGGGTGTAAATCGCGGAATTATTCCGGAGCAGTCGGGGGAAGGGTGGCGGGGGTTGTCGTAGAGCGCCGTGTTGTTGCCGGTGAGTTACGGCCACACGTGTGGGAGTGGGGCCCGTGATGTACAGCGCATGCGCGCTGGCGCGGGGAACCCCCTCCAGCCCGGGGAACAGGTCTGGGTGGCGGCCGGCTACGTCGGGCGTGTCCCTTCCCGGCCGACGTCCGCCGCTTTTACAGCCGTCGTGGGCGTAAATAACGGCCGACAACGTGGGTCGGACTCGCCGCTCATTTGGGTCCACAATTGAATGTTTTGGCTCTCGTACAAGGCGGCCAGGTCCTGGCGCCCTGCGTCCCCCGTCAGCCAGTAAACAGGGCCGGCGTCGACTGCGGGCAGCTGCCATTCATCCTGACGAGGAGAACACGGAAAGCAGGGACACGTTAAGAATATCAATATACACTACTGCCCATTAAAATTGCTACACCACGAAGATGACGTGCTACAGACGCGAAATTTAACCGACAGGGATAAGATGCTGTGATATGCAAATGATTAGCTTTTCAGAGCATTCACACAAGGTGGGCGACACCTACAACGTGTTGACATGAGGAAAGTTTCCAACCGACTTCTCACCCACAAACAGCAATTGACTGGCGTTGACTGGTGAAACATAGTTGTGATGCCTCGTGTAAGAAGAGGAAATGCGTACCAACACGTTTCCGACTTTGATAAAGGTCGGATTGTAGCCTATCGTGACTGCGGTTTATCGTATCGCGACATTGCTGCTCGCGTTGGTCGAGATCCAATGAATGTTAGCAGAATGTGGAATCGGTGGGTTCAGGAGGGTAATACGGAACGCCGTGCTGGATCCTAACGGCCTCGTACCACTAGCAGTCGAGATGAAAGGCACCTTATCTGTGCGTGGATGTAACAGATCGTGCAGCCACGTCTCCATTCCTGAGTCAACAGATGGGGACGTTTGCAAGACAACAACCATTTGCACGAACAGTTCGACGACGTTTGCAGCAGCATGGACTATCAGCTCGGAGACCATGGATGCGGTGAGCCTAGACGCTGCATCATAGACAGGAGCGCCTGCGATGGTGTACTCAACGACGAACCTGAGTACACAAATGGCAAAACGTCATTTTTTTGGATGAATCCAGGTTCTGTGTACAGCATCATGATGGTCGCATCCGTGTTTGGCGACATCCCGGTGAACGCACATTGGAAGCGTGTATTCGTCATCGCCATACTGGATAACACCCGGCGTGATGGTATAGGGTACCTTTGGTTACACGTCTCGCTCACCTCTCGTTCGCATTGACGGCACTTTGAACAGTGGACGTTACATTTAAGATGTGTTACGACTCGTGGCTGTAACCTTCATTCGATCCTTGCGAAACAGAAAATGTTCGACTGCTGCCCTGTCCAGCACATTCTCCAGATCTCTCACCAATTAAAAAGCCGGCCGGCTTCTAGGCGGTTCTAGGCGCTACAGTGTGGAACCGCGCGACCGCTACGGTCGCAGGTTCTAATCTTGCCTCGGGCATGGATGGGTGGTGTGATGTCCTTAGGTTAGTTAGATTTAAGTAGTTCTAAGTTCTAGGGGACTGATGACCACAGAAGTTAAGTCCCATAGTGTTCAGAGCCATTTTGAAGCAATTGAAAACGTCTGGTCAATGATGACCTAGCAACTGGCTCGTCACAATACGCCCGTCACTATTCTTGCTGAACTGTGGTATCGCGTTGAAGCTGCATGGGCAGCTATACCTGTACACGCCATCCAAGCTCTGTTTGACTCAATGCCCAAGCGTATCAAGGTCGTTATTACGGCCAGAGGTGGCTGTTCTGGGTACTCATTTCTCAGAATCCATGCATCCAAATTGCGTGAAAATGTAATGACATGTCAGTTATAGTATAATATATTTGTCCAATGAATACCTGTTTATCATCTGCATTTCTTCTTGGTATAGCAATTTTAATGGCCAGTAGTGTATTTTGAATACTGAAAGCTATATTTTTTGTCTGTCTTTTCTTGGTTCATAGGTACTATACTTTTAATCCTCAGATTTCTTGCTCTCTTGTTTGTGCAACCTGACAGTAAATGTCTTTGAATGGGCTTTATTGCATTTCGTCTTCAGTACTACAAATGGATGTCAGATTTGAACGCGAATGTACTGTATTTATATTGCATGTTCATGAGAGCTTGTTACTTCTGTGTGTCTTTTCTATCATTGCAAATCATAGGTACAAGTATTCACAGTGTATGAAAATTGTGGAAACTATTACTCCCTGTTCCCAATTATGAGGCTGAATGTGCGCTTGTCTCATCGCCTGGTTGCCTGGATGTCCACTTGCAAGTAGAGTGGGGGAAAGACTATACGTGCGAGCCCTAATCTCTCTTATCTTCGTGTTCCTTACCCAAAATTTATAGTTATATTATAATATAACTATAATATATAGTATAATATATTTGTCCAATGAATACCTGTTTATCATCTGCATTTCTTCTTGGTATAGCAATTTTAATGGCCAGTAGTGTATTTTGAATACTGAAAGCTATATGTTTTGTCTGTCTTTTCTTGGTTCATAGGTACTATACTTCTAATCCTCAGATTTCTTGCTCTCTTGTTTGTGCAACCTGACAGTAAATGTCTTTGAATGGGCTTTATTGCATTTCGTCTTCAGTACTACAAATGGATGTCAGATTTGAACGCGAATGTACTGTATTTATATTGCATGTTCATGAGAGCTTGTTACTTCTGTGTGTCTTTTCTATCATTGCAAATCATAGGTACAAGTATTCACAGTGTATGAAAATTGTGGAAACTATTACTCCCTGTTCCCAATTATGAGGCTGAATGTGCGCTTGTCTCATCGCCTGGTTGCCTGGATGTCCACTTGCAAGTAGAGTGGGGGAAAGACTATACGTGCGAGCCCTAATCTCTCTTATCTTCGTGTTCCTTACCCAAAATTTACGTTGGCGGCAGCAGAATCGTTCTGCAGTTAGCTTCAAATGCTGGTTTTCTAAATTTTCACAGTAGTGTAGCACTACGTGGTTTCGCGACGATAAGTTCTGATAAAATTCTCTCAAGGTTCAACCACGTCAAACGGTTTAAAATTCATGAGCTTTGCCCTCCGTATCCGCTGACGCCTAAGGCCTGAGGATGACACGGCCGCCGGTCGGACCGTACCGTAGACCTTCAAGAACTGTTGAGACTTTTTTTGTCGAATACTCCTCGGTCATTGTCAAATGGTGACTGTCTTTTGGTTGCTGCTGCCGTCCTTGTATAGCTGCGCTGACTTCCGTGACGTCACTACTGCTCACTCCAGCACTACATAAGGTAATGTTTTCGTTGCGCGCCGCCGTGATCGCTTCAGCCTTCCGTTGGCCGGGTCCCAAGCTGTGCTTAGCTACAGCCCGCCGTCTTTATTGATGGGTGTTGCCATAAATTTTTATCTCGATCGCTTCTTTTATTACACTGTCCCAGGTAATATTAGTCTGTGCAGTAAGAGATGTTTCGACGAGAGCAATACGATGTCCGTTTTCTAGAGCAAGCTCTGCTACTGCTGATTTCTCAGGGTACCGAAGGCGAAAACATCTCTCGTTTTTTTACACAGCGCTGTTCGGTAGTTCGACATAAAACTGCCCAACCCTGGCGTTAAGAGGCCTAGATTGCCTTTCACAGGCCAGATGAGTTGTCGAATTTTTGTTGGAGCCCTGAAGACCGAATCGATTTTATGCTTCTGTAGGAGCTGTCATTGAGCCAGAGAACGGCAACAAGCTTCTTCGAGTCTTCCTCCGGCTACTTCTGCTGACGTGTTTTCGGAAGGATGGCTTGCGAAATCTGGTAGTTGTTGTAGCGGTTTTCCTTGAATACTTTCTGTAAGTGGCTCAGTTCCATCGGCAATGTCTGAGAATACTTCCACTCGATGCACTAAGGTCCTCAGAACAGAACGTTTCTGGGACGGATGGTGATAGCTGTTAGCGTTCAGATATAGGTCCGTGTGGGTGGGTTTTCAGTAAACACTATTTCTGAGCCAACCATTTTGCTTTATGGGAAACAAGGATGTCAGGTAACGGCAACGCATCATCTGTCTCTGCCGCAATTGTGAAATTGATGTAATGGATATTGTTGATATGGTCCAAGAACTCTCCCAGCTTTTCACGTCCATGAGACCAGGCACCGAACGTGTCATCGACGTAACGATAGATGCAACTAAGCTTTGCAGGAGCCGTGTCCATGGCAATCTCCTCAAAGTACTCCATAAACAGGCTCACTATAACTGAAGCTAAGCTAATGGGCTCCATGTCACGACGCCATTCGTGTGGTTAAAATATTCTGCATCATACAAAAAATACGATGACGTCTGAGTGTGCTTAAATAAATCCATAGCAGTGTCGGTAAATAACTGGGAGAGCATATGTACAGAATATTTCTTTGATGGAAACTCGCATGAATATTACCGCATCAAAGCTGAACTTAACATCTCCCAGACGCAGGTATTTAATCCGACTGACTAAGTTGGCCGTACTCTTGATATGGTGCACGCAGAGTCCAATGTGCCGAGTAAGGAGGCTGGCCAGATGTTCTCCGACTCCATAAGCTGGCGATCCGACGGCGCTGACGATGGGATGTAGAGGTGTACTCTTCTTATGAACCTTTGGAAGGCCAGGTAGTGAAAGTGTCACAGGGAGGATATTTGTAATGACATCCTCTTCCAGGGAAGACCTCTCGAGAAATTCCGACGTCTTTCTCATTATTCTGGATGACAACGGCGCATTCTGTTATTTTCCGTTCTGCCCTCTGCCTCTGTTGTGAAAGCTGTTTGAATTTCCCTTTCTGCCGTCTGCTATGACATTTGTTGTGTTACTATGGCTCCATCAGTGCATTCAGAATCCAAATCTGAGAGCGCCAGCCGCAGAGGGACAGCCGCTATTGCCCAACCACGATACTACTGCACTTGGCTTCACGGGGCCCTTATTGGAAACATAGGGTGACATTACAGTAAACTACAGTAGTGACGAAGAAAACGCATCGCGCCGTCAATGTTTTTACGTCAGTTGTGAGTATATCAAGTTGTTCAGCGTGTCCTCGTCAAATACAAAAAAAGGTTCAAATGGCTCTGAGCACTATGGGACTTAACATCTGAGGTCATCAGTCCCCTAGAACTTAGAACTACTTAAACCTAACTAACCTAAGGACATAACACACATCCATGCCTGAGGCGGGATTCGAACCTGCTACCGTAGTGGTCGCGCGGTTCCAGACTGTAGCGCCTAGAACCTCTCGGCCACACCGGCAGGCTCGTCAAATACAGTATCACGATCGAAACTGACAAGAAACCGAGCGAAACGCCGTCACTCCCAGGTGCAATAATATCGTGGTTGAGGATCAGCTCGCGGCTATCTGTATCCAACTGTTTTCTGATGTGATGTATCCTCTCTGGCAGCAGGGCAAAGGTGGCACAATGAAATATTCTCTTGGCCCTAGCAGTGTTGATATGGTGGCTCACGAAGGGAAAACGTGTAATCCTCTTCTCTTGACGGCAGCGTAGTAGGAAGGGTAGAGGGCTTAATAAATTGGACCCACATTTCCTCTCCGCAGAGGTAAGCAACAGGAAAGATTAGCCAGCTCCTAAAGAGACATAAAATCGATTCGGTCTTCAAGGCTCTAGCAAAAATTCTACAACTTACGAGTCCTGTGAAGGACGATGTACGCTTCGAAACACCAAGAGTACATGAAATACCGTGTGGGTGTGGGCAGTCCTAAGGCAGACACAGTGTATGTACTACTGAACAGTGCTGTATAGGACACGACAGATGTTTCGGCTTCGGTACGCTGAGAAATTAATGGTAGCAGAGCATGCTCTAGAAAACGAACATGTACTTCATTCGGCGAGACATCTGTTATTACATGAACTGACAGTTCCTGGGACAGTATAATAAATGAAGCGATCGAGATAGAAATTTATAACAACACCCTCAATAAATTCGGCGGCCTGCATGTAATCACATCTTGGGTCCAGCCATCGGAAAATTGAAGCGGGCGCGTTGGGTGTGCAACGAAAACATTACCTTTTCCAGCGCTAGGCTGACAGCAGTGACGTCACAGAAGGCAGCAACCAAACGACAAGGACCACTTGACAATGGTCGAGGAGTGCTCAACCGAAAGCTCGTGCATTTTTAACCACTTCACGTGGCTGGAAGCTCGAGGGAATTTTCTCAATGGCATTCTTCCTTCCAGGGTTTCCCGTTAGAGTTCCCGAAGCATCTCCATAATACTTGCGTGCTTTTTGATCCAACCGGTAACAAACCTAGCAGCCAGCCTCTGAATGTTTCGGTGCCTTCCTTTAATATGATAGTGGGGATCCCAAACGCTTGAGCAGTACCTAAGAAAGTGTCTCACCAGTGTTCTGTAAGTGGTCTCTTTCAAAGATCAACCTAACTGTCCAACAATTCTCCCCTAAATCGAAGACGACCGTTCGCCTTTCCTGCTATTGTGTTTACGTGCGTGTTCCCTTTCGCATCACTTTGCAACGTTACACCTAGTTCTTGTGTCCGCTCCGATAGCTGAATGTAGCCGGCACGGTAGCTCATCGTGTTCGGTCAGAGGGCTGCGTCCTGTAATAAAAAAATTAAAAAACTGAGTCAAGGAATCAACGATCAAATTGAACGGATGTCTTTTGCCGTCCGCCGAGACCAAACGCAACGAACTATATTGGAAAAAAAATGTCAGCGTGACCGACTGCCGTCCTAAGGGGCCCGGGTTCGATTCCCGGCTGGGTCTGTAATTTTTTCTGCTCAGGGACTGGGTGTTGTGTTCTCTTCTTCATCATTTCATCCCCATCCGGCACGCAGGTCGCCCAATGTGGCGTCGAATGTAATAAGACCTGCACCAAGGCGGCCGGACCTGCCCCGTAAGGGGCCTCCCGGCCAATGACGCCAAACGCTCATTTCCATTTTACCTAATTCTCGTTAATTTTCGTGACTGTGTCAAGTAGCACACTGATAATTCTGTATTGCGATATTACATGTTTGTTTTTCCTACTCATCTGCTTTAACTTATATTTTTTTTATATTTAGAGCCAGCTGCAATTCCTCACACCAACTAGAAATTTTGTCTAAGTCACCTCGTATCCTCCCACAGTCACTCAACGACGAAACCTTCCCGTACACCACAGCACCACCAGTAAACAACCGCAGATTGCTGCTCACACCGCCCGCCAGATATTTATGTACATGGAAAGTAATACCAGTCCTATCACGTTTCATTGGGGCATCCATGTCAGTCCCATGGCTTCACTTAGGTGTGGGATTGTGATTTTGGCTTCGTAGCTTCCTTTGTCACCAGAGCGAGAGAACATGCTTCATCGTCACTGGATCAATTTTAATACCAGCGAAGAGCGGACCATCAGATTAAACGAATCAGTCAATGTGGAAGTAAATGGAGTAGCAAATATAGACTTTTCATCCCAGTTAGCGGGTAAGCGTTCTGTTGGTGGCTATGGAATGAATTGCTTCTTCATATGGTTGATATTTCATTTTGGAACAGGTTGGATGTTGGTTTTGGGGAAGGGAACCAAACAGCGAGGTCATTGGTCCCATTGGATTAGGGAACGATGGGGAAGGAAGTCGGTCGTGCCCTTTCAAAGGAACCACCCCGGCATTTACCTCAAGCAGTTTAGGGAAATCAAGAGAAACCTAAATCAGGATTGCCGAACGCGGGTTTGAACTGTCGTCTTCAGTGTGCTAACAACTGCGCTACCGCGCTCCGTCATTTTGGAGCATATATTGTGCCGAACATAATTAAATACCTCGAACAAATACGTAGTAAGCACAGATTGACAAACACAGCTAGCTCTTTATTCGCACTAAGTAATGAGTGCTATCAACAAGGAATGTCAAATTTTATTCAAGATTTCTAGATTTCAGGGAGGGTTTTGACACCGTCCCCTACAAGCAGATTGTAGTGAAACTGCGTGCTTATGGCGTTTGCCGCAACAAGCTGTGAGACTAGTTTTGTGCTTTCCCCTCAGACAGGTCACATCGAATAAAGCATATGTGACATATGGGGTTCGCAAGGAAGTGTTATAGGCGGTCTGCCGTTCTTAATTTACATTAACGATTTGCAAGACATCCAGATCAGCCCTCTTAGATTGAAACTTCCTGGCAGGGAGTTTGAGTCTCGGTCCGACACACAGTTTTAATCTGCCAGAAAGCTTAATATCAGCGCACACTCTGCTGCAGAGTGAAAATCTCATTCTGGAAACATCCCCCAGGCTTTGGCTAAGCCATGTCTCCGCAATATCTTTTCTTCCAGCAGTGCTAGTTCAGCAAGATTTGCGGAAGAGCTTCTGTGAAGTTTGGAAGGTAGGACAGGAGGTACTGGCAGAAGTAAGGCTCTTATCTAAGTACAGGGTGTTTCAAAAATGACCGGTATATTTGAAACGGCAATAAAAACTAAACGAGCAGCGATAGAAATACACCGTTTGTTGCAATATGCTTGGAACAACAGTACATTTTCAGGCGGACAAACTTTCGAAATTACAGTAGTTACAATTTTCAACAACAGATGGCGCTGCAAGTGATGTGTAACATATAGAAGAAAACGCAGTCTGTGGGTGCGCCATTCTGTACGTCGTCTTTCTGCTGTAAGCGTGTGCTGTTCACAACGTGCAAGTGTGCTGTGGACAACATGGTTTATTCCTTGGAACAGAGGATTTTTCTGGTGTTGGAATTCCACCGCCTAGAACACAGTGTTGTTGCAACAAGACGAAGTTTTCAAAGGAGGTTTAATGTAACCAAAGGACCGAAAAGCGATACAATAAAGGATCTGTTTGAAAAATTTCAACGGACTGGCAATGTGACGGATGAACGTGCTGGACAGGTAGGGCGACCGTGTACAGCAACCACAGAGGGCAACGCGCAGCTAGTGCAGCAGGTGATCCAACAGCGGCCTCGGGTTTCCGTTCGCCGTGTTGCAGCTGCGGTCCAAATGACGCCAACGTTCACGTATCGTCTCATTCGCCAGAGTTTACACCTCTATCCATACAAAATTCAAACGCGGCAACCCCTCAGCGCCGCTACCATTGCTGCACGAGAGACATCCGCTAACGATATAGTGCACAGGATTGATGACGGCGATATGCATGTGGGCACCATTTGGTTTACTGACGAAGCTTATTTTTACCTGGACGGCTTCGTCAATAAACAGAACTGGCGCATATGGGGAACCGAAAAGCCCCATGTTGCAGTCCCATCGTCCCTGAATCCTCAAAAAGTACTGGTCTGGGCCGCCATTTCTTCCAAAGGAATCATTGGCCCATTTTTCAGATCCGAAACGATTACTGCATCACGCTATCTGGACATTCTTCGTGAATTTGTGGCGGTACAAACTGCCTTAGGCGACACTGCGAACACCTCGTGGTTTATGGAAGATGGTGCCCGGCCACATCGCACGGCCGACGTCTTTAATTTCCTGAATGAATATTTCGATGATCGTGTGATTGCTTTGGGCTATCCGAAACATACAGGAGGCGGCGTGGATTGGCCTCCCTATTCGCCAGACATGAACCCCTGTGACTTATTTCTGTGGGGACACTTGAAAGACCAGGTGTACCGCCAGAATCCAGAAACAATTGAACAGATGAAGCATTACATCTCATCTGCATGTGAAGCCATTCCGCCAGACACGTTGTCAAAGGTTTCGGGTAATTTCATTCAGAGACTACGCCATATTATTGCTACGCATGGTGGATATGTGGAAAATATCGTACTATAGAGTTTCCCAGACCGCAGCGCCATCTGTTGTTGACAATTGTAACTACTGTAATTTCGAAAGTTTGTCTGCCTGAAAATGTACTGTTGTCCCAAGGATATTGCAACAAACGGTGTATTTCTATCGCTGCTCGTTTAGTTTGTATTGCCGTTTCAAATATACCGTTCATTTTTGAAACACCCTGTACATGCAGTCAGAATTACGAAGGTAAGGAGCGTCATTAAGAATATATTGATAAGGGTTCAGATTTGTTGGCCAAATACTGGCGTGCACTCTCCGGAGCACCGCCCACCTGGGAACCGGACACCATTCCTGCAGCATTCCTAATGCTGCTTATAACTGCTTCTAGATACTCTTGCCATGAGGGAACACCAGGAGCTGCTGTGTAATACTGTGCTAACATGATCACATTCGCAGAACGTAGGTGGTGCAATACTGAGTTAACATGTGGCTAAATGGGGAAAACTGAGCCGAAATGGGAGCGAATCAAATCACATTCGTCCATTTATTATGGCGGTCCTGGGGGTGTGACGTAAGCATTGCTCCTGTCCACTGTCCCTCGGTGCCAACACAACTGCGAGATGCTTCAGGAACTCGAATGGGAATCACCGGAGGGAGGACGACGTTCTTTTCGAAAAACACTGTTGAGAAACTTAGAGAACCGGCATCTGAAGCTCACTGCAGAACGATTCTACCGCCGCCAGTGTCATTTCGCGTAAGGAGCACAAAGATAAGACAAGAGAAATTAGGGCTCTTACAGAGACATATAAATAGGGGTGACAAAAGTCGTGGGATAGCGAAATGCACATAAACAGATGGCGATAGTATCGCGAACACAAGGTGTAAAAGGGCAGGGCATTGTCGGAGCTGTCATTTGTACTCAGGCGATGCATGTGAAAAGGTGTCCAGGGTGATTATAGCCGCTCCACGGGAACTAACAGACTTTGAACACGGAATGGTCGTTGGGGTTAGATGCACAGGACATTCCTTTTCGGAAATCGTTGGGTAATTCAATATTCCGTGATCCACAGGGTCAGAAGGGTACCAAGAATACCAGATTTCAGGCACTACCTCTCACCACGAATAAGCAATAGCCGACGGCCTTCATGTAACGATCAAGATCGAAGAGTTATCAGCGCTAATACAGACACAACACTGCGTGAAATAACCGAAGAAATCAATGTGGAACGTACAGCGAACGTATCCTTTAGGACAGTGCGGAAAAATTTGTCATTAATTGACTATGGCAGCAAATGGCCGACGCTAGTGTCTTTACTAACAGCATGAAATTAGATTAGATTAATACTAGTTCAATGGATCATGAATACGATATTTCGTAATGATGTGGAACGAGTCAAATCGCTTGCAGCGCCTCACCTTGGCTCGTGACCATATCGGTTGGAGTCTAGACGACGGGAAAACCGATCACTGGTCAGATCCTATTTCAGTTGCTAAGAGCTGATGGTAAGGTTAGAGTGTGATGCAGGCTCCACGAAACCGTGGAACCAAATTGACAGCAAAACAGTGTGCAAGCTGGTAGTGGCTCTTCAATAGTGTGGGCTTGTTTACGTGGAGTGGACTGGGTTCTCTTGTCCAACTGATTGGAAATGAAACTTCCTGGCAGATTAAAACTGTGTGCCGGACCGAGACTCGAACTCGGGACCTTTGCCTATCACGGGCAAGTGCTCTACCAACTGAGTTACCCAAGCCCTTGCCCACGATAGGCAAAGGTCCCGAATTCGAGTCTCGGTCCGGCACACAGTTTTAATCTGCCAGGAAGTTTCATGTCAGCGCACACTCCGCTGCAGAGTGAAAATCTCTTTTCGATTGGAAATTGTTGTGTCAGGCTATTTGGAGCCCATTTGCAGCCATTGATTGATTTCATGCACCTAGACAACGATGGAATTTTTATGGATGACAATGCACCATGTCACTGGACCACTATTGTTCTCCAAGAACCTTCTGTACCGTTTGATAAAATTGTTTGACCACTCTGATGGCCCGGCATGGGTCACAATAGACAGGTCAGTTTGTGCACAAAGTTCTGCACTGGCGACTCTCTACCGATATCGAAAGCTATAGACGCAGCATGGCTGAATATTTCTGCATGGGACTCCCAACGACTTGTTGAATCCATTGCGTGTCGAGTTGCGGAATTACGCCATCCAAAACGAGGTCCAGCACGATATCAGGAGGTATCCCATGACTTTTGTCACCTCATGGTATAGCTATTCGTTTTTCCCTGCTTGTTTGTGTGTGAGCCGGCCGCTGTGGCCGAGCGTTGGTTCTAGGCGCTTCAGTCCGGATCCGCGCTGCTGCTACGGTCGCAGGTTCGAATCCTGGCTCGGGCATGGATGTGTGTGATGTCATTAGGTTAGTTAGGTTTAAGTAGTTCTAAATCTAGGTGACTCATGACCTCAGATGTTAAGTCCCATAGTGCTTAGAGCCATTTTTTGTTTGTGTGTGGAGCAGGAAAGGAAGTGACTAATAGTGGTACAAGGGACTCGTGATCACACACCGTACGGTGACTTGCGAAGTACGAGGTGTGATTGGAAAGTTTTAAGAATGGGTTTGTAATTGTATAATGGTGGTACTTACATGCTGCTGTATGCATCTCTTTAAAAACAGTCCCCTTCTGCCTGAACACACCGACTCCAACGGTGTTTCCACGTTTGGAAACATTCCTGGATTTTTTTTTTTCCTGAAGTGTGTTAAGGACGCTTTCCATATTTTCCTCGATGTCTTCAGTCGAGTCAAATCGCTTCCCTTTCAGTTAAAATTTCAGTTTTGGAAACAGGTAGCAGTCCACAGGGGCCAAATCAGGGGAATATGGCGGTGCTGGAAGTACAGGAATACTGAATTTGGTCAAAAATTCAACAACGGAGAAGGCACAACGAGGTGGAGAATTGTCATGGTGTAGTATCCAACTTCTGTCTTTCCACGATGCTGGTTCCTTCTTCAGCACCTTTCCGCGCAAACGCTCAAGCACACATTTGCAGTATTCCTGGTTAATTGTCTGTCCTCCAGGTGTAAATTCATGATGCACAATACTTGCAGAATCGAAAAAAATCACCGACATTTTCTTGACCTTCGACCAACTTTGCCGTGCTTTTTTTGGTCGTGGTGAACCTGGAGTCTTCCACTGCGAAGACTGCACTTTGGTTACAGGACCGTACCAATACACCCCCGATTCGTGACCTGCAGTTACGCTATTTAACAAATATGGGTCATTTTTAGTCCGATTAATCAGTTCTTGGCACATTTCAAGTCGGTATTGTCTCTGGTCAATTGAGAACACTTTTGGAATGAATTCGGCGTACACTCGGCGCATGTTCAGATCTTCAGTTAAAATCGACTGAACAGCTTAGAAAATTAAATTAAGTTCATCAGCCATCTCTCTAATTGTAAGTCTATGATCAGAGTGCAGTAAGTCGCAAAATTTCACAACATTTTCATTTGCTTTTGAGATGGAAGGACGATCGGACCGTGGTTCATCTTCAAATGATTCGAGGCCATTTTTAAAACTGTTGAACTAGACAAAAACATTTGACTGGCTCATGCAATTGTCTCCAAAAGCTATTTTTAATAGAGCGAATGTCTCAGAAGCTGATTTCCCGGTTTGAAAACAAAATTTCACACAAACTCGTTGCTCCAATTTTACGTCCATTTTCACGCAGACAGAATCCGGCAACAAGCCTTAACAGACTCGCACTCAACCAGCTGCTGCAACGAACTGAATAAAATAAACGCAGTTTCCTCTCAGAGGGTGTTCAAGAGCAAAACAATGACTCATTCTCTACCCTCCGTGTACCTGTCCACCAAACCAGTAAACAGCAATGGATCCATTCTTAAAACTTTCCAATCACACCTCGTATGTATGAGAGTGTAGACCAGGCGATGGTATCCCTGTTTCTTTCTATGGGGGCAGCTGGGATGAGTCTTTTATGAGTCTGTATTCGTCCACTAATCCTTACAGGAATGTAGCGGGAGATCCCTCCACACAACAGTCATTTCGGGTGTATTGCGCCACGCCAAAAAAAGGCAAGGTTTTTGAAATAAAGTATCCTCCATCTTTGTCAATCTTTTATACAACTGATAGTTAGCTGATAAGCGTACACAGACGCAGAGAATAGGCCCCAATTCCTTGGTACTGTGCTAACAGGTTATCAGGATACAGATCCCGTTTGATATGTGGCAGTGGTAAGTCCGTCCACCGTTCACACTCAATGTTCTCTTCGTCTGTAACTGGATAAACCAAAGTAATTAAAGAAAAAAACTGAGAAAGTGTAAGTTCATCGTGCTGCAGAGATAATTTTACTAGAGTAATTGTGGTAAAAACAGTAAAGAGATTCGAGTAATGAACTACGAAATACACACGTTTTAATTCAGCCGATCGATCTAAATTCATGAGTGATGGAAGCGAGCAGGCTCCGTCATTGCCGCAATGTGGGATGTGCTGTCCGAAGAAACGTCATTGGGGAGCAAGCGTAGCCACGGTTTCTGGAAAGGTTCGAAGGTTGGGGGATGGATACGAACTGCGTCCTAAGCAAAAATACTGCGTAGTTTGCAGCAGTAGACTCTCATTTCCGAACGTATGGAAGAATCCAAACTGCCGTGAAAAGTCAGAGAAAAGTAGAGTGTCTTATAGTTACGAATTGTAATAATTAGCAGATATCATTCGCAAGGGCAGCACTTGGAGCTACTGACAGTAGATATTCTAATATCAAGAACATTAGCAAGTCCTAAACGTGATGGTGTGACGAAGGGTAGGCAGCTTTTGAAAATCAGTGCGAGTGCTCTCACTCACAGCTCACAAAGTCGAAAACTAACCCTCCTAAAAATCCAGTTACAGGTACTTTCGAATGTGCAGCACTTAGTAAAGGTAAACAAACTATTATTAGGTTGGTTTTCAACACTAACTAATTATTATAAAAAGTAATCCACAATCCACATAGAATTGTTTTATTTTACTTTTTTTTCAAATCTTTGTGCAATATGAAATACTCTATCTCTCAAGCTGACGGAATAGACTGCAGGCAGACTAATAAATATATTTTTCACAGTTTGGCCGAATTGTTCCTCGCGTAGGTCTGCCAGGCGTAATATGATAATTTTTTAATTTAATCAATTGATTAGCTATTGCAAAAGTCGTGTCTAAAAACACAAGAGAAAACACGTCTTTATATGAAACATCTGGCGTATTATTATTTAAAAATTTGTGCTATTAGTCCTTGCACAGTATCCTGTAGATTAATGAAATTGTTTAAGTTTGATTTCAGGTAAGATACGCGGACTCCAGGACTTCCGCCATGGACACGTCTCGTTTTGGACACAACATCTTTAACTCCTCGCAAGGGGGCTTAATGAAGACTGAATTTATGTGAAAAAAAATCAAAAAATATTGTCAAAGAATGAATAAATAACGTACAAAAAGATTTACGTTGTCTACTTCATTAGCTTTTCCAAAAAAATCATAAAAATCGTTTTATTTTTCAGGTTCACTGGGAAGGACGGATGTTTACAACGGGGCTTTGGACAATAAGAGCACTTAGCTATTACCAACAAAATTTAAACACAATTTCAACCCGCTTCTACACTTTCCTCTCTGCTTTGCACATATGAGTTCGATTCTTTAAAGATTCGCGGGTAGGGGGGGGGGAGGAGGGAGGGGGGGTTGGTTTACATATAACACGTATGAAATTATTGCTTAAGTGCAACAAAACGTAGTGCACACAGATTTCGAAACACGGCTCATGTCTAAGTGACGTCACAAGATGATAAATTACTCGGATACTCAAAATTTCAACTTACCTATAGTCAACCAGTATGGGAGGCCATTTTTGAAAGAATAAAATAATGAATATTTTGAGGAAACGAACGCTGCTATCTTCATCATGAACATGATCTCGGCAGGGCCTTCCATGGAAGCCTGAAAGCCTGTGTACTTTTGACTCTACTGCTTTCAGTGTTACTATCTTTTGGGGTTAAGTCCGTGCATTCGCAAAGGACGGTCATTGTCCAGAAGAACGCTCTCAGAACTAGCTGCTCTGTCAGTTCGTGATCTTCATTGCAGGCCGGATTTCAAACCTCTCGGCGTTCCATATCTATCAACACTACACAAATATTCTCACATGGGGTTCGCGGTTGACAATTTGCAATCATTGGAAACGAACGTTGGCATTTTTCAATTGCACACTAGGCAGAGAAATCGAATTGTACTTCGATGACACTGACTGACCGTAAAAATCTGTGTATAATGGTCAGAACTGTTCTGCAGATGTGATTTTCAACAGATTTGATAAGTATTACTGATAGACCTCATAATATTAAAATTGAAAGGCATCCTGCCATCCATTCCTTTTACACTCACGTGACAAAAAGTCATGCGATAGCGATAGGTACATATTCAAATGGCAATAGTATCGCTATCACAAGGGATAAAGGGGTGTGAGTTGGAAGCTCAGTCATTTGTATTCAGATAAAATAAATGTAAATGTCGTGTGATTATGTCCTCCCGTCGGGTAAACCGTTCGCCTGGTGCAAGTCTTTCAATTTGACGCCACTTCGGCGACTTGCGCGTAGGTGGGGATGAAACGAGGATAGTACAACACCCAGTCCCTGAGTGGAGAAAATCTCCGACCCAGCCGGGAATGGAAGACGGGCCCTAAGAATTGACATTCTGTCTCGCTGACCACTCACCTACCGGGGGCGGAGTGTACTCAGATGATTCACCTATAAAGGTTTCCGACGTGACTATGGGCGGACGACGGGAATTAGTTTCTTTAAACGCGGAATGGTGGTTAGAGCTAGACGCATGGGACAATCCATTTCAAAAATCGGCAGGGAATTCAATATTCCGAAGTCTGCAGTGTCAAGTGCCAAGAACACCAACTTTCTGGCTTTACCTATCACCATGGATAACGCAGTGGCAGACAGCTTTCACACAACGAACGAGAACAGCGTCGTTTGCGTAGAGTTGTCAGTGCTATCAAACAAGTAACACTGCGTGATAAAACGGCAGAAATCAATGTAGGACGTACGAAGAACGTATTCGTTAGGTCAGTGCGGCGACATTTGGCGTCAGTGGGATATGGTAGCAGAAGACATGCCTTTGTTAACAACACGACATAGGCTGCAGTGCCTCTCCTGGGGTCGTGACCACATCAGTTACGCCGTAGATGGCTGGAAAACCGTGGTCTTGTCAGATAAGATCCGATTTCAGTGGCAAGAGCCGATGATGGGGTTCGAGAGTTAGAGCACAAAGCCATGGATCCAAGTTGTCAGAAAGGGCCAGTGCGAGCAAGTGGTGGCTCAGTAATGGTGTGGGTTATGTTTATTGGGAATGGAGTCGTTAGTCTGGTCCAAATGAACCAATTATTGACTGTAAGTGGTTACGTGCGGCTACATGGAGACCATGTGAGCCATTGTGGAATGGGACTGTTATAGAAGGCAAAGCGCCATATCGCCAGTCGTTCGCGATTGGTTTGAAGAACATTGAGGACAACTCGAGCGAATTATTTGGTGACCTAGATGACCCGACATGAATTCTATCGAACATTTATATGACACAATCGAGAGGTCACTTCATGCTCAAAATCGTGCACCGGTAACACTTTCTGAGTTGTGAACTGCTATAGAGGCAAAATGACTCAGTATTTCTCCATGGGCTTGCAGCGAATTGTTGAGACCGTGCCACGACGAGCTGCCGCACTACTCAGGGCTAAAGGAGGCCCCAAATGATACTAGGAGATATCCCATGACTTTTGTCGTGTCAGTGTATTTGGTATTAGTACACTACCGGCCATTAAAATTGCTACACCACGAAGATGACGTGCTACAGACGCGAAACTTAACCGACAGGAAAAAGATGCTGTGATATGCAAATTGTTAGCTTTGCAGAGCATTCACACAAGGTTGGCGCCGGTGGCGACACCTACAACGTGCTCACATGAGGAAAGTTTGCAACCGATTTCTCATACACAAACAGCAGTTGACCGGCGTTGCCTGGTGAAACGTTGTTGTGATGCCTCGTGTAAGGAGGAGAAATGCGTACCATCACGTTTCCGACTTTGATAAAGATCGGATTGTAGCCTATCGCGATTGCGGTTTATCGTATCGCGACATTGCTGCTCGCGTTGGTCGACATCCAATGACTGTTAGCAGAATATGGAATCGGTGGGTTCAGGAGGGTAACACGGCACGCCGTGCTGGATCCCAACGGCCTCGTATCACCAGCAGTCGAGATGACAGGCACCTCATCGGCATGGCTGTAACGGATCGTGCAGCCAACTCTCGATCCCTGAGTCAACAGATGGGGACGTTTGCAAGACAACAACCATCTGCACGAACAGTTCGACGACGATTGCAGCAGCATGGACTATCAGCTCGGAGACCATGCCTGCGGTTACCCTTGACGCTGCATCACAGACAGATGCGCCTGCGATGGTGTACCCAACGACGAACTTGGGTGCACAAATGGCAAAACGTCACTTTTCGGATGAATCCAGGTTATGTGTACAGCATCATGATGGTCGCATCCGTGTTTGGCGACAGCGCGGTGAACGTATATTGGAAGCGTGTATTCGGCATCGCCATACTGGCGTATGGCCCGGCGTGATGGTATGGGGTGCCATTGGGTACACGTCTCGGTCACCTCTTGTTCGCAGTGACGGCAATTTGAACAGTGGACATTACATTTCAGTTGTGTTACGACCCGTGGCTCTACCCTTCATTCGATCCACGCCAAACCCTACATTTCAGCAGGACAATGCATGATCGCATGTTGCACGTCCTGCACGGGCCTTTCCGGATACAGTAAATGTTCGACTGCTGCCCAGGCCAACATATTATCCAGATCTCTCACCAACTGAAAACGTCTGGTCAATGGTGCCCGAGCAACTAGATCGTCACAATACGCCAGCCACTACTCCTGATAAACTGTGATATCGTGTTGAAGCTGCATGGGCAGCTGTACCTGTACACGCCATCCAAGCTCTGACTCAATGCCCAGGCGTATCAGGGCCGTTATTACGGCCAGAGGTGATTGTTCTGGGTACTGATTTCTCAGAATCTATGCACCCAAATTGCGTGAAAATGTAATGACATGTCAGTTCTAGTATAATATATTTGTCCAATGAATACCCGTTTATTATCTGCATTTCTTCTTGGTGTTGCAGTTTTAATGGCCAGTAGTGTATTTGCACGCGATGAACCACAGACGAGGAAAAAGGACTGGCACATATTGTCACACACTGAGCTACAATCAGAAAACAGTTGTTTTTGAATATTTCTTCGTCGATTAATAAAACTGCAGCTAAATATCATGCTCCTGTTTGGCCAGACTGCGTAACTTGCCCGCGTCGCAAACAAAACGTGAGAGAATACGTCCAAAACATTCGGTAATTCAGTGTCTCCTTAAATTATTATGTTCTTCATTTATTTTGTGAACAATTAAGTTCAGGAGGAAAAGAATAACAATGCTTCTTGACTTCTGTATGGTAGCATACAGTTTTTGTAAATATTTTCCCTCATCCACATCTACATCTACATCTCCATCTACTGCAAGCCGCAGTAGGGCGCGTGGCGGAGGGTACCCTGTACCATTGTCATTTCCTTCCTGTTCCACTCGCAGATAGAGCGAGAGAAAAAAAATGTCTGTACGTCTTCGTGTAAGTCTCAATTTCCTGTATGTTACCTTCGCGGTCCTTATGCGCGATATATCTTGGCGGCAGTAGATGTTTCGGCAGTCAGCTTCAGATGGCTTTTCTCTAAATTTTCTCCATACTGTTTCCCGAAAAGAGCGTCGCCTTCCCTCCAGGGATTTCCATTTGAATTCCCGTAGCATCCCCGTACCACTTACTTGTTGTTCGAACCTGCTGGCAACATATCTAACAAGCCGCCTCTGAATTATTTCGATGTCTTCCTTTAATCCGACCTGGGGTAAATCCCAAACACTAAAGCAGTACTCAAGATCAGGTCGCACCAGCGTCCTATATGCGGTGTCCTTCACAGATGAACCACTTTTCCCCAAAATTCTCCCAACAAACAGATGTGGGTCATTCGGCTTCCATACCGCAGTCCTCGCATGCTCGTTTCGTTTCATATCGCTTTGCAAAGTTACGCGCAGATATTCAAACGACGTGACAGTATCAAGCAGGGCACTAGAGATGGGTCGTTCGCGAACTAACGGGTGCAAAGGAACGCTTCACCAAGATGAAAGGAAGGAGCGAGGAACGAATTCTAAGGAACGGTCTTTCATAGTTTATTTCGGTCGCGGCTATCTACTTATAGTTCCCGGGAACGGGAAACGGTCGGTCTCGTTCCCGTACAGACACGTCGGCCGGTATCATTCCCCAGCCCTGGTCCCTTTCCCATCTGTCTCGGTCTCGGGCTCCCTCGGCCGGACTCGTCATTCTTCGCGTAGCCTCTCGTCGCATTTCCACTGCCGACTGCTCCTAGACAGCTGAGTATCGAGCTGTCGCTCGTTTCGTTCGCTGCGCCCGCCCATTCTAGATCTGTTTCAAACATTTTTGAACTCTGCACTTGTGGTTCTATTTGTATTCTAATCAGCGTCCACGACTGGTATTTAAAATGTATTTTATAAATACGCAAATTACATAAGAATTACATGGTATGCAAGACATACATCTTTCCAGCTAACAAAAGCGCAAATCTATTCCAATAAACAGCAGAAGACATAAAAAGGCAAGTTTTTTTGCTATTACGTTTTACACACGCAAAGGAAGTCGGCACGGCACACACGAGTGGCCGTTTCCCGTCTTTTTCTTTTTTACCCAAGATAAAACAGCATGTTCCTGGTTATGGAAGGCAGACCGACTTAACAACCGAATGAAGCCCGCGCTACGAAATCGAGTGTCTGATGTCACATTTTGTTAAGAGAATATGATAACTTCTACAATATTATTTCAGTGGTATAGGGTGGCGCACGAAAGACTGGCCCCGAGTACTACACTGCTTATTGTCGCCCACCAATCGATATCTATTGTTTCCAAGTAGTTGTTTGCATTAGCTTATTTGTTATTACATGTTTATCTATTCTGCTCGTAGCGGTCAACAAATCGTGCGTAATTAGCGAGCTGTCTGTACTCGGGGCCGGTGTTTTGTGCGCCACTTTATATTACGAGTACTTAGTGCGATCAGCTACATAACGCTACAGTTGGCTACACGAGAGATTTTGCAGAACCACGAAAATTACCTCTACAAGTGTGTGTGAATTCTGTAATGAATAAAAAGACTTTGGAAACAGGTTGGAGACTTTGGGCCAAGCTGCTGGAAAACCATTCTGGAGTGTAATTAGCAACCTTCGAAAGCGAGGTAAGAAGAAAATGACAAGTATTTTGGACAGGTCAGGAAAACTGCTGGTGAATCCTGTTGATGCCCTGGGCAGATGGAGAGAATATTTTGAAGGGTTGCTCAATGTAGGTGAAAATACGACCAGCAATTTTTCAGTTTTCGATGTACAAAGGGATAGGAATGATGATGGAAATAGGATCACATTTGAGGAAGCGGAGAAAATGGTCAATAGATTGCAGGGCAATAAAGCGGCTGGGGTGGATGAAATTAAGTCGGAACTCATCAAATACAGTGGAATGTCAGGTCTTAAATGGCTACACAGGATAATTGAAATGGCGTGGGAGTCGGGACAGGTTCCATCAGACTGGACAAAAGCAGTAATCACACCAATCTTTAAACATGGAAACAGAAAAGATTGTAACAACTACAGAGGTATCTCTTTAATCAGCGTTGTGGGTAAAATCTTCTCAGGTATTGTTGAAAGGAAAGTGCAAGTATTAGCTACAAATTGGATGAAAATCAGTGTGGGTTTAGGCCTCTTAGAGGTTGTCAGGACCAGATCTTTAGCTTACGGCAAATAATGGAGAAGTGTTACGAGTGGAACAGGGAATTGTATCTATGCTTTATAGATCTAGAAAAGACATATGACCGGGTTCCTAGGAAGAAGTTATTGTCTGTCCTACGAGATTATGGAATAGGAGGCAAACTTTTGCAAGCAGTTAAAGGTCTTTACATAGATAGTCAGGCAGCAGTTAGAGTTGACGGTAAACTGAGTTCATGGTTCAGAGTAGTTTCAGGGGTAAGACAAGGCTGCAACCTGTCTCCACTGTTATTCATATTATTTATGGATTATATGTTGAAAATAATAGACTGGCTGGGTGAGATTAAGATATACGAACACAAAATAAGCAGTCTCGCATATGCGGATGACTTAGTTGTGACGGCAGATTCGATTGAAAGTTTGCAAAGTAATATTTCAGAGCTAAATCAGAAATGTAAGGACTATGGTATGAAGATTAGCATCTCCAAAACGAAAGTAATTTCAGTGGGAAAGAAATATAAACGGATTGAGAGGAACAAAATTAGAACAGATGAACGGCTTCAAGTAATTAGGATGCATATTCTCACAGGATGGCAACATAGTGAAAGAACTGGAAGCGAGGTGTAGCAAAGCTAATGCAGTGAACGCTCAGCTACGATCTACTCTCTTCTGCAAGAAGGAAGTCAGTACCAAGACTAAGTTATCTGTGCACCGTTCAATCTTTCGACCAACTTTGTTGTATGGGAGTTAAAGCTGGGTGGATTCAGGTTACCTTATCACGAAGGTTGAGGTTACGGATATGAAAGTTGCTAGGATGATTGCAGGTACTAGTAGATGGGAACAATGGCAGGAGGGTGTCCACAATGAGGAAATCAAAGAAAAACTGGGAATGAACTCTACAGATGTAGCAGTCAGGATGAACAGGCTCAGATGGTGGGGTCATGTTACACGCATGGGAGAAGCAAGGTTACCCAAGAGACTCAAGGGTTCAGCAGTAGAGGAGTCGTGGCAGACCAAGGAGAAGGTACCTGGATTCGGTTAAGAATGATTTTGAAGTAACAGGCTTAACATCAGAAGAGACATCAGTGTTAGCACTGAATAGCGGATCATGGATGAATTTTATAAGGAGGTTCCAGACTGAACACTGAAAGGCACAATCAGTCTTAAATGATGATGATGATGATAAAAACCCTGGACTCCAGAGAGGAGGCAAGTGCCCCCTCTTGGTGCCTTCTATCTTCAGCCACCTATGCTACTAATTTTCAGTTTTTCATAAGAACCATATACCATGCACAAACGAACGGTGAACGAGTAAAAATGAACGGTTCCCAAAAAAATCGATCACAAGTGGACTAGTTCCAAAGGATGAATGAGTTTGCCCATTTCTACAGAACACTACCAGTGCTGCATCCGAACATTGCGTATTTGGTTTTCCTACTGATCCGCATTAACTCGCATTTTTTTTCCGCATTTAGAGTTAGCTGCCATTAACCACACCAACCAGAAATTTTGTGTAAGTCATCTTGCAACCTCTTACAGTCACTCAGTTTCAACACCTTCCCGTACCTCAGAGCATCATTAGTAAACAAGCGCAGATTCAACCCGTTTATCTTATCGGAGTTGTCATAATTTCGTGATTCGTTTCATAACGCATGTTCTAATGCATGTACGACTTCATGCAGGAATAGAGTCACTTTGATGCAAATGCCTTCACGTATCTGAGTAAATAAATAATTACGAAACATTCCTCGCCAACAACAGACCCAGTACTAGCAGCAGCGAACAGAATTCTGCTACAGAAGTTATGCATTGTTTTAACAAGTCCCGATATATTATTTTCTGTCTCCATACAATTAAAAAGTCTTCTACGTAGAACTACGAATACTCATTCTGTCTGACCGAAGGCTTCCAGTCTTTTAATACAGCGGCGACTATCATTTGCTAAATTACTTTTTTTCGTTTTTTAATCACCTTAATGTCATACCAGTTTCGAACAACCCCCATAACAGGAGATCACAAGGTTAACTGTGTCCTAACGGCAGCCATGCGTGAAAAATGCCTGTCACTTAATTTGTGGCACAGACGGGTCACAAGACCCCTTTAAAGGAAGCCAATGTCTCAATTGCTTCCTGTAAAAGGCTTGTGTCTTTGTAAGGAAGGCTTTTAAGCTGATAGAATACTTAACTACCGGTGCTCAGGACGTAAGAGGACAACGGATTTGCAATTACAAATAAAATGCCCTCTGGCTGCAGTACTGATGTTATAAATTTTTTAATGTATGGTCGATTTCGATTTCGCGACCGCTGGTTGCGTCATCGGATGCACCTGTGCAGACAGTAAAATTTTTGAAAAGTTACATTACATCATAAAAGAAGGTTGTATACATGGAAGAATCCTGGAGATACTAAAAGGTATCAGATAGATTATATAATGGTAAGACAGAGATTTAGGAACCAGGTTTTAAATTGTAGGACATTTCCAGGGGCAGATGTAGACTCTGACCACAATCTATTGGTTATGACCTGTAGGTTAAAACTGAAGAAGCTGCAAAAAGGTGGGAATTTAAGGACATGGGATCTGGATAAGCTGAAAGAACCAGAGGTTGTACAGAGTTTCAGGGAGAGCATAAGGGAACAATTGACAGGAATAGGGGAAAGAAATAGAGTAGAAGAAGAATGGGTAGCTTTGAGGGATGAAGTAGTGAAGGCAGCAGAGGATCAAGTAGGTAAAAAGAGGAGGGCTAGTAGAAATCCTTGGGTAACAGAAGTTATATTGAATTTAATTGATGAAAGGAGAAAATATAAAAATGCAGTAAATGAAGCAGGCAAAAAGGAATACAAACGTCTCAAAAATGAGATCGACAGGAAGTGCAAAATGGCTAAGCAGGGATGGCTAGAGGACAAATGTAAGGATGTAGAAGCTTATCTCACTAGGGGTAAGATAGATACTACCTACAGGAAAATTAGAGAGACCTTTGAAGAGAAGAGAATCACGTGTATGAATATCAAGAGCTCAGATGGCAATCCAGTTCTAAGCAAAGAAGGGAAGGCAGAAAGGTAGAAGGAGTATATAGAAGGTTTATACAAGGGCGATGTACTTGAGGACAATATTATGGAAATGGAACAGGATGTAGATGAAGACGAAATGGGAGGTAAGATACTGCGTGAAGAGTTTGACAAAGCACTGAAAGACCTGAGTCGAATCAAGGCCCCCGGAGTCGACAACATTCCATTGGAACTACTGACGGTCTTGGGAGAACCAGTCATGACAAAACTGTACCGTCTGGTGAGCAAGATGTATGAGACAGGCGAAATACCCTCAGACTTCAAGAAGAATATAATAATTCCAATCCCAAAGAAAGCAGGTGCTGACAGATGTGAAAATTACCGAACTATCAGTTTAATAAGTCACAGCTGCAAAATACTAACGCGAATTCTTTACAGACGAATGGAAAAACTGGTAGATACGGACCTCGGGGAGGATCAGTTTGGATTCCGTCGAAATGTTGGAACACGTGAGGCAATACTGACCTTACGACTTATCTTAGAAGAAAAATTAAGAAAAGGCAAACCTACGTTTCTAGCATTTGTAGACTTAGAGAAAGCTTTTGACAATGTTGACTGGAATACTCTCTTTCAAATTCTGAAGGTGGCAGGGGTAAAATACAGCGAGCGAAAGGCTATTTACAATTTGTACAGAAACCAGATGGCAGTCATAAGAGTCGAGGGGCATGAAAGGGAAGCAGTAGTTGGGAAAGGAGTGAGACAGGGTTGTAGCCTCTCCCCGATGTTATTCAATCTGTATATTGAGCAAGCAGTAAAGGAAACAAAAGAAAAATTTGGAGTAGGTATTAAAATTCATGGAGAAGAAATAAAAACTTTGAGGTTCGCCGATGACATTGTAATTCTGTCAGAGACGGCAAAGGACTTGGAAGAGCAGTTGAACGGAATGGACAGTGTCTTGAAAAGAGGATATAAGATGAACATCAACAAAAGCAAAACGAGGATAATGGAATGTAGTCAAATTAAATCGGGTGATGCTGGGGGAATTAGATTAGGAAATGAGACACTTAAAGTAGTAAAGGAGTTTTGCTAGTTAGGAAGTAAAATAACTGATGATGGTCGAAGTAGAGAGGATATAAAATGTAGACTGGCAACGGCAAGGAAAGCGTTTCTCAAGAAGAGAAATTTGTTAACATCGAATATAGATTTATGTACCAGGAAGTCGTTTATAAAAGTATTTGTTTGGAGTGTAGCCATGTATGGAAGTGAAACATGGACAATAACTAGTTTGGACAAGAAGAGAATAGAAGCTTTCGAAATGTGGTGCTACAGAAGAATGCTGAAGATTAGATGGGTAGATCACGTAACTAATGAGGAGGTATTGAATAGGATTGGGGAGAAGAGAAGTTTGTGGCACAACTTGACTAGAAGAAGGGATCGGTTGGTAGGACATGTTTTGAGGCCTCAAGGGATCACAAATTTAGCATTGGAGGGCAGCGTGGAGGGTAAAAATCGTAGAGGGAGACCAAGAGATGAGTACACTAAGCAGATTCAGAAGGATGTAGGTTGTAGTAGGTACTGGGAGATGAAGCAGCTTGCACAGGATAGAGTAGCATGGAGAGCTGCATCAAACCACTCTCAGGACTGAAGACAACAACAACAACATTACATCAGTGCATGTATAACATAACAGTATTTCTTTAAGATTATATGTAACAAGTTGTCAAGCTTACCTGTCATAATATCAGAATAGTCCTTTTGCTTAAGTCAAACTGTACACGGAATTATAACAACTCATAGAGAAGATCAAGTATTAAGTCAACAATATTTTCTGCCTTTGAAATGTTACTGTCATTATTAGTAACTAATTTTCAGCTCTATAAAAAGCAGATCCGGCCGCCTTGGTGCAGGTCTTATTGCATTCGACGCCACATTGACCGACCTGCGCAACGGATGGGGGTGAAATGACGATGAAGACAACACAACACCCAGTCCCTGAGCGGGAAAAATCCCCGACCCAGTCGGGAATCGAACCCGGGCGCGTATGACAGCAATTCGTCACGCTGATCACTCATCTGACGGGGCGGATCCCTTGAAGATTGACGGTATGTTAGTTTAAACACTTGGAATCAATGGTCTGAACGTGAACTTGCAGTTTTCTTTTCCGGTTAACATCCCCGTTACTGTGACGTTGTTCGAAAGCTTGCTTTCGAAGTCATACCGCGAACACTGAGCTAAATTAATAGTTCTTTTGGGGTGTTAACGTCTTGGTTTATCGTTGTATCAATGGAATTAAATACTTGCTGTTGCTCTAGTATCACATTTGTGTTCTCTATTCGCCGATTAGTTTATTAAATTAAGTTATTTTTCGTTGCTAAAATTGTTCGCTCATACAACCATTCTTTGATTACGTATATTTTCTGTATAAATCGATAAATTTTCGATTAGTTATACCTCAGTCTTTATTAGATTGCAGACCTCAGCATTTAAAGACTATTTCGGAGTGCGCATCAATGCGATATGTACCGTTTCCAAGTTAGATTCTAGAATATTCGAGAATATTCTAGAGCAGCCGGAAGCATTCGTTAACACTTGGGAATACACTGGGGAATGTCTGAAAAAGCTCGAGAACATTACACAACACTGCCGAACTAATTACCGATAAAAATACTTTGAATACACTTGTATCTCTATATTCGCAATAGCTTCCACAATAGTGCGGAATGAGGAAAGTAGATACTGGCCATTTGTAAAGATAATTTTGATCCTATCGAAATAAGTATTATTAATAATAAAAACTTTTAACTAGGTCTGTAAACTTACCAAGAACCCACCTGTAATACTGACTCAGGTTTTTAGACCACCCTTTATGGGTGGTGACAGAAAATAATGCCAAACGCGACCGTACGCTATCATCTTGCTGAAGTCGTGCCTTTAATTAGGATCCAGTAGGATCACGTGGCCTCATTTTTGCCGGTTTTCTGGAGCGGCCAACATGTAAATTCGGCATCGGGTAACCCGCATGCTGCGCTCCATGTAGTCTTGCACTGAAAGCTCAAGTACTCTAAAGAATAGAGCTTCTAACATACAGAACAACGTATGGACGAATCACCACCCCCTGATCTGCAACTAAACGCCGGTGAGCTGCCCTGCAGAAATACCGAGCCAGCCTCTTTAGCTGTCCATAACTGCGAAAGTATTGTCAGTGCAGGATTTTGTGCACGAACAGACCTCTCGCTTATGCCCCATAACTGTTCGATGGGAATCATGTCGGGCGATCTGGGTGGCCAAACCATTCGCTCGAAATGTCGAGAATGTTCTCCAGGAACAATTGTGGCCCGGTGGCATAGCGCATTGTCGTCCATAAAAATTCCAATGTTGTTTGGAAACTGGAAGTCCATGAATGGCTGCAAATGGTCTCCAACTAGCGGAAAATAATCATTTTCAGTCAATGACCGGTTCAGCCCACACCATTATCGAGCCACCACCAACGTGCACAGTTCCTTGTTGACAACTTTGGTCCATGTCTTCGCCGGCCGTAGTGGCCGTGCGGTTTAGGCGCTACAGTCTGGAACCGAGCGACCGCTACGGTCACAGGTTCGAATCCTGCTTCGGGCATGGATGTGTGTGATGTCCTTAGGTTAGTTAGGTTTAATTACTTCTATGTTCTAGGCGACTGATGACCTGAGAAGTTAAGTCGCATAGTGCTCAGAACCATTTGAACCATTTTTCCATGACTTCGTGGGATCTGCGACACACTCGAGCCCTACCATCAGCAGATACCAACTGAAATCAGGAGTCATTTGATTAGGTCACGGTTTTCAGTCGTTTAGGGTCCAACCGATATGGACATCAGCCCAGGAGAGACGCTGCAGGTGATGTCGTTCTGTTAGCAAAGGCAGTTGCGTCGGCCGTCTGCTGCTATAGCATATTAAGGCCAAATTTCGCCTCATTGTCCTATCGGATACGTTCGTTGTGCGTCCCACATTAATTTATGCGCTTATTTCACGCAATGTTGCTTGTCTGTTAGCACTGACAGCTCCACACAAATGCCGCTGCTGTCGGTCGTTAAGTGAAGGCTGTCGGCCACTGTGTCGTCTGTTGTGAGAGTTAACGCCTGGAATCTGGTATTCTCGGCACTCTATTGACACTGTGTATTTGTAATATTGAATTATCTAATGATTTCCGGAATGGAATGTCCCATGCGTCTAGCTCCAACTATCATTCCGCGTTCAAAGTCTGTTAATTTCCATCGAGCCGGCCGCGGTGGCCGAGCGGTTCTAGGCGCCTCAGTCCGAAACGACGCGGCTGCTGTGGTCACAGGTTCGAATCCTGCCTAGGGCATTCATGTGTGTGATGTCCTTAGGTTAGTTAGGTTTACGTAGTTCTAAGTTCTATGGGACTGATGACCTCAGATGTTAAGTCCCATAGTGCTTAGAGCCAGTTCCCGCCGAGCGGCCATAATACCGTCGGAAATATTATCACACGAATCACCTGAGTACAAATGACAGCCAACCAACGCACTGGTCTTTTGCACCGTGCTTACGTAATACTACCGCCATCTGTATATGCACATCCCTCTATCCCATGTCTTTTGTCACCCCACTGTACAGATGACAACACTCCGCCATGTTCCTCTGCCGCTTCTCACTGTAGCAGCTCTCTCTCTCTCTCTCTCTCTCTCTCTCTCTCTCTCTGTCGATCGTTGCAAACCTATAGTGCTCTTCTGAACATCACAAGATATTCGTTTTCTAACGGTTGTTGCATCAAATTTACGTCTTATGAAACCTGATAAACCCTAGTGTACTCTATCCTTCGAGTCCACTGCGAGGTATTCGTTTGCTTGACGTGATTCCGTAATCATGTTAACAAACATTCAGAGATGATGGAGAAGGATAAATGTATTAATTGGAGGTAAGGGACCGTGGCCCGGAAACGAACGAGTCGAAAGCTATAAGCGAAAGTATAAGTAGTTCTGATACCTCTGGCAGTAGAACAGATTTACCGGTACCGCTGTTACTACAGTTGTAGCGGAGACAATACCCAGAGGTGGTAGTATCGACCAAAACAAGAAAAAAACTCATACCTTAAGACTTATGAGCTCTTGTCGATCTTGTCAATCTTTGCTGCCGTGAAATACGTCTCTTTTATTGCTCGAGTGTCCATGGCTCTTGAGGTATGCATTTTAGAGGTCATATTTACTGGACATCTTCCTCTTATTTTAGTCCATTCTAATTCCTTCAAACCAGAGACCTTGCACTACTAGAGATGTGTTTCACAGTATCGGCAATCAGCAAGTGCTCACAGCTCTTTGGAATCCATTTTAGGGCCCTTGTTCATTTGAAATTTTTTTCTTGTTTTGGTCCATACTGCCTACCCTGCCCTATCAGCAGGAGTATCGATACAAATGTATTAGTCAAGAGGTATGGGACGATTTTAGCTGATAACTTTCGACTCGGAATTTTCCGCGATTTTATTGAAAGAGCATTAGAAGCTGTTCTTGGACTGAGCTGTTTTTTAAAATACAATGGCTCTGAGCACTATGGGACTTAAAATCTATGGTCATCAGCCCCTTAGAACTTAGAACTAGTTAAACCTAACTAACCTAAGGACATCACACAACACCCAGCCATCACGAGGCAGAGAAAATCCCTGACCCCGTCGGGAATCGAACCCGGGAACAAAATACAATGTTTGAAGACTGCAATAACTGTTCTAGGGCACGATGAGTGTAATTATTTTCTGAATTTTGTCAGAGTCGACTTCGTATTTTGCTTGACGTTTGACGAAAGCTCAAGTGATTTTAAGTTGGAACGGGTTTAGTCAAGAGCGGCTTGTACGCTTTGTCAGTATGTGATACTAGAATTCACGAGTCGTTAAAATACGACGATAATAGTTTTTACTTCACTAATTTTGTCTGAAGATCCGTGTTTTGTTGCCTGTGATACTAGTTAGTGCACGAACTAGTGTATTCTTGTGTTACAGTTGTTTAAGGGATATTTATGAAGGCACTCTCTAACGTATTTTATTTTATTTTTTTTGGTAGAGTATCATACTACGGGGTCGTAACGTTGTTGTGCGTGTAGAGTAATTGGTTAGCTAACACTAATGTCGAAATTTTTCTGGATCGGCGAATTTTGAGAGAGGGATTGAATTTTGAGGGAAGTGGTGGATTTTGGGATGGGAGCTGATCAAGTTTTGTGCTTTACTGCCACACACCAACACTGCCGGTCTCACTCCTTAAGTTGGATACGCTGTGGGTTCTGTAGGGGCAGAATCTTTCCTGTTGGTCGCCGGGAGCGCGCCTGGGGCAGAGAGTGAATCAGCGGAATGAGCTTTGCTCTATTTGCGCGGCCGGCCTGAGCGGCGGATCCCTTAAGGGACAGATTGCCTCGCCGCTCCTGAAAATAGCAGCTCGGGCTATCGGCTGTCCGGAAAAACTACTGCCGCGGCAAAAAGTGGCGCCGCCAGAGGTCACTGCTGCAGACCAGCAAGTGGCCTTCGGCTGCGATGAAAGCCGCTGGCGAGGAGGTGGCGCGCCGATCTGCAGTCCTGGGAGTCGCGAGGTTTCCCGGAACCCACAGGTGTGCGGTCGGCCGGCACAGGTTGGGATGCACAGCGGTCTGCAGCGCAAAGCCAAATTTAGCGAGCGAGCACCTCGCATGCAACTGCCCCGTCCCACGCACGTGCAGTCGCTTTACCGAGAAGGCAGCAAGAAGCTTCAAAAGGAACGATAGACAAAAAGCAGTAGCCAGACGGACATGGAACTTGTACCCCTCCATCTTTAACTACACTTAATAGAACTACTGAAAGAAACAGAATACCGTAGAGAGGCAACACTGCCACGACAGTGAAGCAAACTAAACACCCCTTGTGAATGTTTTATACTGTCAGAACAAACAGGCGTGTTACATGCGGAAAATGTGGTACAAGCCTACCTCGGAAAAGATCAGTTTGGATATTGGAAAAATGTAGGATCATGCGAGGCAATACTGACCCCACGACTTATCTCAGAATATGGATTACGGAAAGACAAACATACGTTTATAGCAACTGTACACTTAGAGAAAAGCTTTCGCCAATGTTAACTGCAGTACTCTTTCTGAAATCCTGAAGGTAGCAGTGGTAGAATACAAGGACCGAAAAGGCTATTTACATTGTACACAAACTAAATGGCAGTTATAAGAGTCGAGGGGGATGGAAGAGAAGCAGCAATTGAGAAGGGAGTACATATTGAGAAAGCAGTGAAGGAAATAGAAGAAAAATTTGGATTAGGAATCAAAGTTCAGAGAGAAGAATTAAAAATTTCGTGCTTTGGCGATGACATTGTTATTCTGCCAGACACAGCAAAGCACTTGGAAGAGCAGTTGAGCGAAATGAACAGTATCTTGAAAGAAGGCTATAATATGAACATCAACAAAAGCGAAACAAGGATAATGGAGTGTGGTCGAATTAAATTAGGTGACGCTCAGGAAATTAAGTTACGAAACGAGCTAGTAAAGGTAATAGATGAGTTTTGCTATTTGGGCAGTAAAATAAGTGATGATGGCTGAAGCAGAGAGTATATAAAATCTAGACAACAAGGACAAAAAAATCTGAAGAAGAGAAATTTGTTGACATCTAAAATAGATTTAAGTGTTACGAAGTCTTTTCTGAAAGCATTTGTGCAGGGTAAGGCCATGTATGAAAGTTTCGACAAGAAGAGAATAGAAGCTTTTGAAATGCTATGCTGCAGAAGAATGCAGTAGGTTATATGGTGTAAAGACATTGCTTTTCCCGAAAGTCGATAATTTTTTTTCTTTTGTGTATTACTTTGTCATAGTACGTACATATCATTTATTTTAACTATTCTTTATTTGTTAATACGTCACATTGTTTCTTCATTCATTTTGCAATTGTTTTATATTGTACAAATATGAATGTTCTGGTTTTATATGCTTTGTAAATCTTTGATTAGGCTAGGAGAAGTATTGTGTCAGAGAGAGAGCGAACGACTATCGATAGAGAGCATGCGAGTTGTTGTGGTATCGTGACCCGTTCGCGGGTGGAGAAACGTCGAAAAGTTCGGCGTGAAAGACTTTGATACGCGGAGGAACAATTAATTACAGGGCGTCCTCTGTGTTAATAGGAGATCGAGCATTGTCAAGTGAACAGTAAAACCTGAAAAGTATATCGAGTGTTTGCGGTGACGATTTTACATACTGTGTGAACTTGTGACAATTAGCTGTCAACCAGATACCATTATCTACATCTACATCTACATGACTACTCTCCAATTCACATTTAATTGCTTGGCAGAGGGTTCATCGAACCACAATCATGCTATCTCTCTACTATTCCACTCCCGAACAGCGAGCGGGAAAAACGAACACCTAAACCTTTCTGTTCGAGCTCTGATTTCTCTTATTTTATTTTGATGATCATTCCTACCTATGTAGCTTGGGCTCAACAAAATATTTTCGCATTCGGAAGAGAAAGTTGGTGACTGAAATTTCGTAAAAAAATCTCGCCGCGACGAAAAACGTCTATGCTGTAATGACCTACATCCCAACTTGTGTATCATATCTGCCACACTCTCTCCCCTATAACGTGATAAGCTGCCCTTTTTTGCACCCTTTCGATGTCCTCCGTCAATCCCACCTGGTAAGGATCCCACACCGCGCAGCAATATTCTAACAGAGGACGAACGAGTGTAGTGTAAGCTGTCTCCTTAGTGGATTTGTTGCATCTTCTAAGTGTCCTGCCAATGAAACGCAACCTTTGGCTCGCCTTCCCGACAATATTATCTATGTGGTCCTTCCAACTGAAGTTGTTCGTAATTTTAACACCCAGGTACTTAGTTGAATTGACAGCCTTGAGAATTGTACTATTTATCGAGTAATCGAATTCCAACATATTTCTTTTGGAACTCATGTGGATCATCTCACACTTTTCGTTATTTAGCGTCAACTGCCACCTGACACACCATACAGCAATCTTTTCTAAATCGCTTTGCAACTGATACTGGTCTTCGGGTGACCTTACTAGACGGTAAATTACAGCATCATCTGCGAACAACCTAAGAGAACTGCTCAGATTGTCACCCAGGTCATTTATATAGATCAGGAACAGTAGAGGTCCCAGGACGCTTCCCTGGGGAACAACTGATATCACTTCAGTTTTACTCGATGATTTGCCGTCTATTACTACGAACTGCGACCTTCGTGACAGGAAATCACGAATCCAGTCGCACAACTGAGACGATACCCCATAGCTCCGCAGCTTGATTAGAAGTCGCTTGTGAGGAACGGTGTCAAAAGCTTTCCGGAAATCTAGAAATACGGAATCAACTTGAGATCCCCTGTCGATAGCGGCCATTACTTCGTGCGAATAAAGAGCTAGCTGCGTTGCACAAGAGCGATGTTTTCTGAAGCCATGCTGATTACGTGTCAATAGATCGTTCCCTTCGAGGTGATTCATAATGTTTGAATACAGTATATGTGGAGACACTAACTGTTAGAATTGCGTGAAAGTGGAGCAAACCAAAATGTCAAGTAAAAGAACAGTGCTGTGATTTGATCAAGAAACATTTATTATATCATCCAAACTGTCTTAAAGACGACGACGCAAATTGAACTGATGTTTAACGGACTGTTATAGTGATAAACACATGTGACTGTTTTCCTGTGACAACACGGTCAAAGAACTGTGCGAAGTATTGGCATTAACTGGCAATATATCGTAAATACTAAAGAAATTGCGTAATTCAGATCTACCCGCATGGCGTGATTAATAAACTTTTAATAATAAAACGTCGTTCGCGTAACGACAACGCACACACTGGAACTATTATTATTGCGCCAGTGCTGCCGGCTGATTCGACTACAACGGAGACGTGGACAACCGCCGTAACAGGAACGTTAATGAAACCGGAGGATCCATCATTATCTTCGGGCCACGAACCAGGATTAACTTCACACATCGTCCACGCGGACCATCGCTGACGTCATCGCACTGCCTGCAGTAACAGTTTACCCTAGGACGCCTAAGGGGGGGGGGGGGGGGGGGGGGTTCGTTGAACCCACAATTTTTTTATGTCCCCTGTTTTTGCCCAAGTAACTTTCATACTACATATTCCCTTTGAGTTGTTTGTTGGCTGTTTTATGAAACGTTAGTGTCATTATATTTTGTAGAAAATTCCTGCTTTGAAAGAAAAATTAATTAACTTATTATGGGTCCAACAAACCCCTCTTAGGCTTCCATGCTATAGAAAATTTCCCTTTGTAGGATTCCGTATTTTTCAACTCTACAACAATGCAAGTTAGTTTCTTGTTGGTTGGTATTCTTGATATTCACAACAATCGGTTTACTTTCAGAGGAAGTGATTTTTGATGTCAGTCAGCTGTTATTTATCTTGTAAAGTTGCAGTGAGTTATTGCAGTTCCCTACTGTTCACACCCAGACTTATAAATGACTAAAAGAATACGTGACTCGTCTATAGAAACAGTTCTGAATGAAATTTTAGATGAAGATTCTGACTCGGGGAGTGAAAGTGAATATGAGGATGGTGTTATGAAGTATGATTCAGATTGTGAAAGTGATGTGGATGTTAGAAAAGATGAAGATAGCGCAGCTTCAGGCACTGACCATCAGGATGTTATTGTGGTCAAGTCTGGAAGAAGGTACGTAACCACACAGCCTAGAATTCCTCGGAAGTCTGTTGCTAATATAGTAAGAGAGAAGGCAGGAGTAACTCCAGCTGGTGTTTACCAATCACCTGGAGAAGACTTGAAGTTACTTCTTACGCCTGACATCGAGGATGTTATAGTAACACATTCAAATGAAGAGGCAGTTAGGGGAAATGTTACTTTGACTAATGAGAAAGAATTTTATGCCTTCATAGGAATCCTGGTACGTATGGGGGCAAATAAGGACAATTCTGTTAGTGTACACGATATTTGGTCAGACCTAATGGGTCGGCCAGTTTACAAGTTTATTATGGCAAGAGAACGTTTCAAGGAACTTGTTGCAATCATAAGGTTTGAAGACAAAAATACCCGCCAGCTAAGAAGGGAAGCAGACAAGTTCACAGCAATCCTTGATGTTTTCAACAAAGTAAATGATAGGTTTCCACTAATGTATAAAGTAGGGGTCCACCTCACCATTGATGAGATGCTCAGCTTGTTTAGAGGGCGCTGCCCCTTCAAAGTATTTATTAAGGATAAACTGGGCAAGTATGGCATCCTTATACGCATGATGTCCGATGCAGTTGACAGATACGTCTTGAATATGGAACCCTATGCAGGTAATGTTCACAATTTGTCGAAAGAAGAACGGGGTTCAGCATCTGTCGTCAAACGTCTGGTAGCACCTGTGAAAAATACGGGTCGAAATATTACTACAGACCGATACTATACGTCGGTGGATTTGGCGGAAGAGTTATACCAAGACTACAAAGTGACTACAGTAGGAACTCTTCAGTCAAACAGGAAGCATATTCCAGACATAATGAAGAACACGTCAAATCGAGAGCTATATTCCTACATGTTCTTGTTCAGAGACCCATCAACAGGTAGGCCTCCAGTAACTTTGGTGTCCTACATAGCAAAAACGAAACCAAGTAAAAACTTACTGATGTTGTCAACAATGCTCCAAGTTAAAGGCACTGTTGGAGGAGAGAAGATAAAACCGAGATAAAGGCATATTATAATTCCACTAAAGGTGGAATTGATACCATTCATCAAATGGCCCCTATGTACACCTGCAAGAGGGGGACAAAGGGATGGCCTCTATCTGTATTTTACCCTCTCTTCGATATTTGTGCTATCAATGCAACCACCATATTCATAGAGCAATATCCACGATAGAATGAAAAGAAACACAACAAACGGAAACTTTATCTTCTGCAAGCTGGGATGGAACTAGTGAAATTGCAGGTAGAAGAAAGAAGTGCCAATGCAACATGGCTATCTAACCAAATTGTTCAATCAATGGAGACTATTCTACAAAAGAAAATCAAAGAAGTGACAACAGAAGCACATCAGCCTCCTGTAGGGAAAGGTCGGTGCCATATTTGTGTAAGAGAAGCTTAAGCAAAGAAGCAGAACTACAATAATCTAAGTAAACCAAAATAGTATTGTGGACAGTGTCATAAACATGTCTGTAACACACATTCAGAAAAAAATTGTGAAGTGTGTCTCTTGCGTTGAAGTTGAGGACTCAGAGTAGTCTATTGTATATGAACACATCTGTATTTTGTATTGTAATATGTCAATTTTTTATTCACTCAATCCAATATTTATAACAATTAACAACATTTATAAACCGATGCCTTAGTTAAAATACATAAACCATTTTGAATATTGTAATTTTTCGTCAGTAAATTTATTTAATACCTGTGGGTTCGCCGAGCCCTCCCTCACTCCCCCCCTCCCCCTTCCCCCCTCCACCCCTCCCCCCTCCCCCCTCCCCCCACCTTAGGCATCCAAGTTAGAACAAAAGGCTTGGGCGTCCTAGGGTTAAGACATTAAAAGACAATTAATACGCTCTCTCTCATGTCAAAATTAAAGACAATTGCAGTTAAATTATCTATTTTAAAAATACTGTCACAATATCAAGGTTCAATTTTGTTTAGTTCCAATAAATATTCTTTGCATTATTTCGTCTTGTTGACAGTGTTGAAAACCCACCAAATTGAAGTTCAATTAATAATTTTCTTTCAAAATTTTTTTCAGACATTTTGCTGCTCATCATAATTTTATTTTAATGTTTGTGTGTAATCTCTTTTGAAGGGAGTACATATTTTATTTTTTTGTGCAGTAATTAGCTACCATACAATTACTTATATTACCAGCTGATGCTGTCTGCAAACATTACTGCTTGAAAACTGACCAATAGTAATTTTGCACCTATTTTCTCATTGGCTGTCAGCTTCAAAACAAAATTACGTTTTTCGTGGGCATCTAGCAGATGCGCGATGTCTATGTAGGCCCCTACAATGTTTTTTAAAATTATTTCTGCAGGTTTACTGAAATTATATTGTAATATAATTGTTCATTTCGCCCCCATTAAAGTGATTTATCGCATCTATATAATAATTGCACTGAATTACCTAATTTATTTGTTTATTGCGTAAACACAGGCATGTTCGCAGGAGAGCTTCTGTAAAGTTTGGAAGGTAGGAGACGAGATACTGGCAGAAGTAAAGCTGTGAGTACCGGGCGTGAACCATGCTTCGGTAGCTCAGATGGTAGAGCACTTGCCCGCTAAAGGCAAAGGTCCCGAGTTCGAATCTCACAGTTTTAATCTGCCAGGAAGTTTCATTGGCATACCATATTTAGATTAAAATTGACGTCTTATTGGCCCCACATAAGATTCTCAACGTGCCGACAAAGTTTATGCCAATTTTTTTTTTGTCCATGACTAACAGGGGTAGTCATATTCCGTGTATAGGTCATGTTTTATTATTTAAAAGAGGTTTTTCCAGAAGCAGAGAACCAGTTTCTTTACAACGGGTCGCCCACGTAACTAATGAGGAGGTTCTGAACAGAATTGGGGAGAAAAGAAATTTATAGTACAACCTGACCAGAAAAATGGATCGGTTGGTACTACACACCCTGAGACAACGAGGAACCACGAATTGCATGACATTCAGAGTAAGAAGACATGGCCTGGAAAATTCAGATTAGGATTAGTCTTCGTTTGGTTTAACACATTATTTACTGTACATGAGGTACATCCAACACAGAAAAATTCCGAAATCAGTTGGAATCATCAGTAATCCACAAGTTTCGGAGGAGTTAAGAAAAAATCGAGATAAAAAAGTTTGCTTTTGTATAAATTGTATGTAGCATACGGTTGATTTTGTGTATCAATTTGAATTAAGTGAAATAAACTGTATGTTATGTAGATCAAATATGAAAACTCTTTTCTCAACGACCACGTACATTACGACCTGAGACATCCAACCATTCGCAGATACAGCTAAGTTGTTCGGTCGCTGGAGGTTTATGAAATTAATACATGAGGCACTACCAAGGTAAATTAGCTATGTCCTGAATTAGTTTATCATCAGCTCGTTATATAGACCCAAACTTTGGAAAATGTCGACACACGTATAAGAGAATTTTTACGTTGTTGCGTAGAGTAGTTTGCATTTTTACTTTGCGTACAAGTGACGCTTATTGTAGACAACGGAAAAATGCTCCTATCGGACACAAAAATGATGAATGTGCTCCTTTTTAAAAGGCTCTGGGGTATCAGCTGCCTCGTTGTACCTCCCTCAATACTTTCAAAAACTTTCTCAAAAATTTTGCCGTGTCAACATATTCGTGCTCTTTTTAACATGCAACACCTCTGACTCCCAGAACCTCTCCCAGCTATAACTCGCTCGCTCTCACTAGTCCATCGTTGTAAGTCGCTCATACCCCTCCACTTCCACTTGTCTATTCTCACTCAGTCATTCAGCCCAAGTCACTGTCATTACCTCTTTGTGTCACCGTCTCCTGTTTCACTGCTACAGTCCCTTTCGTTCTAGCCGCGCGAGGTAGCCGCACGGTCTAGGGCGTCTTGTAACTGGCCTGGCGGTTGCTCCCCGTCGGAGGTTCGAGTTCTCCCTCGGGCATGGATGTGTGTGTTGTCCTTAGTGTAAGGTAGTTTTAGTTAGATTAAGAAGTGCGTAAGCTTAGGGACCGATGACCTCAGCAGTTTGGTCCAGTAAGACCTTACCATAAACTTCCAATTTCCTTTCGTTCTGTCCTACCACTACAGTCTCCTCTCACTGTCACAGTCTGTCTTTTGCTCTCACTTACTGCTGCGATCTCATTCATTCTTTACCACTACTGCTGAGTCTTCTCGCTGTCTCTCTCTTCCTCGTTGTCATTGTTATAGACTCTGTCTTTCATTATCACTGGCTGGCCACTTTCTTCTCTTTATTCCTCTCCCACACGCACCGTCTCCTTTACTCTTTTCCTAGCACTGTTCTGTCACTGTCAGCTATGTTACACTGCCACTGTGTCCCTCTCTTTCTCTCACACTGCCATTGTCTCCTTCACTCTTTCTGTAACAGAACCACTGGCGACTATCTTCCAGTGTTTATTACTTTTTCGTCTCTTTCCCACTGTCACTGTTTCCTTCTCTCTTATCATGAAGAAGAGCAAATACGATTGAATGTCAAAATTTTGTGAAAAATTCTAAAGGTGCTAAGTAAGGTAGAATAAGGCAGCTGGTACTCCACTTTCCAATCAGAGTCTTTTAAACAGAGGCATATTCACCTTTCTTCTGCTCCGATAGAACCATTTTTCCGCTGGTTCCCTTCTTTTCCCTGCCACAGCTGAGCATGTCACTTATATTAAAAGAACTTCATGGGTCAGTAAAATTTTAATAGTTTATTTACGTGAAATTTAGATAATGAAAAACTGATTTTACACATCAGATCGGATTTTATCTTTACAAAAATTTTGCATGTGCTTCAGCTCTACAAGACAGGATGCCCAGAACTCTTCTGTTGATAACGGAGACGCTTTACGTCATATTCCTCCGAGTTACCCCACTTTATAAACAACGTATACATCTCACACTGAATTTTACTTACGTATTTTACGTGTATAAGTAGGGTAATTTCTGTATCTCTGAAATGGGTCAAGATATCAAGACATTTTTCTAGGTTGTCAGAGATAGGGTTTTTGGGAATATATCGTAAAAATTTCAGCCATTTGCTGTGTACAGCCAACATGGAATCCCCGGCTTGTTTTTGGCACACAAAAATGGTATAAAACGCTTTTTTTGGAGTTCTGTAAGGGAGCGCCCACGAGCTAACAAAATCTGAAACTCTTTATCTCGAAAACTGATGAAGATATCACGGAAATTTTCACGGTTATTCCAGATCTGGATATAGGGAATATATTGCAGATATCTCAGGCATTTACTTTGCATAGCCATCTCGGATTTTGGCACAAAGAACTGGTGAAAATGCTTTTTTAGGGTTTTCTATGAAATAATAAGGTTTGAACTTTCTCGTAACGAGAATGAGAAGAACCGATCGGTATGCACTTTAAAGAAAATTTTCATAGCCAAGGTCGCGTTGAAAACTATTTTTAATGACTTGTTTCGACAGGTAAGATCTTCAGATCGTCAAAACCCTTTTGGATTGTACGTCACGTTCGATTGTACGTTCATTACTCATGTCATGTTAATATCTTAGTGGGGAATATACTGCATATTCCACACAAATCTGTCAAAAATAAAATTACATACAGGTTGTAATTACATACAGGTTGTTAAAATCTACAGCATACAGTAAAAGAGTGCATTTATGACAATGTTTATGTTTACACGACGAGTGAAGCACATCTTGGAATCTTCTCACTCGAAATACATAGCGCTGAACCATGGACCTTGTTGTTGGTGGGGAGGCTTGCGTGCCTCAGCGATACAGATGGCCGTACCGTAGGTGCAACCACAACGGAGGGGTATCTGTTGAGAGGCCAGACAAACGTGTGGTTCCTGAAGAGGGGCAGCAGCCTTTTCAGTAGTTGCAGGGGCAATCGTCTGGATGATTGACTGATCTGGCCTTGTAACACTAACCAAAACGGCCTTGCTGTGCTGGTACTGCGAACGGCTGAAAGCAAGGGGAAACTACAGCCGTAATTTTTCCCGAGGACATGCAGCTGTACTGTATGATTAAATGATGATGGCATCCTCTTGGGTAAAATATTCTGGAGGTAAAATAGTCCCCCATTCGGATCTCCGGGCGGGGACTACTCAGGAGGATGTCGTTATCAGGAGAAAGAAAACTGGCGTTCTACGGATCGGAGCGTGGAATGTCAGATCCCTTAATCGGGCAGGTAGGTTGGAAAATTTAAAAAGGGAAATGGATAGGTTAAAGTTAGATATAGTGGGAATTAGTGAAGTTCGGTGGCAGGAGGAACAAGACGTCTGCTCAGGTGACTACAGGGTTATAAACACAAAATCAAATAGGGGGAATGCAGGAGTAGGTTTAATAATGAATAGGAAAATAGGAATGCGGGTAAGCTACTACAAACAGCATAGTGAACGCATTATTGTGGCCAAGATAGATACGAAGCCCACACCAACTACAGTAATACAAGTTTATATGCCAACTAGCTCTGCAGGTGATGAAGAAATTGAAGAAATGTACGATGAAATAAAAGAAATTATTCAGATAGTGAAGGGAGACGAAAATTTAATAGTAATGGGTGACTGGAATTCGTGTGTAGGAAAAGGGAGAGAAGGAAACATAGTAGGTGAATATGGATTGGGGCTAAGAAATGAAAGAGGAAGCCGCCTAGTAGAATTTTGCACAGAACACAACTTAATCATAGTTAACACTTGGTTTAAGAATCATGAAAGAAGGTTGTATACGTGGAAGAACCCTGGAGATACTAAAAGGTATCAGATAGATTATATAATGGTAAGACAGAGATTTAGGAACCAGGTTTTAAGTTGTAAGACATTTCCAGGGGCAGATGTGGACTCTGACCACAATCTATTGGTTATGACCTGCAGATTATAACTGAAGAAACTGCAAAAATGTGGGAAATTAAGGAGATGGGACCTGGATAAACTGAAAGAACCAGAAGTTGTACAGAGTTTCAGGGAGAGCATAAGGGAACAATTGACAGGAATAGGGGAAAGAAATACAGTAGAAGAAGAATGGGTAGCTCTGAGGGATGAAGTAGTGAAGGCACCAGAGGATAAAGTAGGTACAAAGACGAGGGCTGCTAGAAATCCTTGGGTAACAGAAGAAATATTGAATTTAATTGATGAAAGGAGAAAATATAAAAATGCAGTAAATGAAGCAGGCAAAAAGGAATACAAACGTCTCAAAAATGAGATCGACAGGAAGTGCAAATTGGCTAAACAGGGATGGCTAGAGGACAAATGTAAGGATGTAGAAGCTTATCTCACTAGGGGTAAGATAGATACTGCCTACAGGAAAATTAAAGAGACCTCTGGAGAGAAGAGAACCACGTGTATGAATATCAAGAGCTCAGATGGCAACCCAGTTCTAAGCAAAGAAGGGAAGGCAGAAAGGTGGAAGGAGTATATAGAAGGTTTATACAAGGGCGATGTACTTGAGGACAATATTATGGAAATGGAAGAGGATGTAGATGAAGACGAAATGGGAGATACGATACTGCGTGAAGAGTTTGACAGAGCACTGAAAGACCTGAGTCGAAACAAGGCCCCGGGAGTAGACAACATTCCATTAGAACTACTGACGGCCTTGGGAGAACCAGTCCTGACAAAACTCTACCAGCTGGTGAGCAAGATGTATGAGACAGGCGAAATACCCTCAGACTTCAAGAAGAATATAATAATTCCAATCGCAAAGAAAGCAGGTGCTGACAGATGTGAAAATTACCGAACTATCAGTTTAATAAGCCACAGCTGCAAAATACTAACGCGAATTCTTTACAGACGAATGGAAAACCTGGTAGATGTGGACCTCGGGGAGGATCAGTTTGGATTCCGTCGAAATGTTGGAACACGTGAGGCAATACTGACCTTACGACTTATCTTAGAAGAAAGATTAAGAAAAGGCAAACCTACGTTTCTAGCATTTGTAGACTTAGAGAAAGCTTTGGACAATGTTGACTGGAATACTCTATTTCAAATTCTAAAGGTGCCAGGGGTAAAATACAGGGAGCGAAAGGCTATTTACAATTTGTATAGAAACCAGATGGCAGTCATAAGAGTCTAGGGGCATGAAAGGGAAGCAGTGGTTGGGAAAGGAGTGAGACAAGGTTGTAGCCTCTCCCCGATGTTATTCAATCTGTATATTGAGCAAGCAGTAAAGGAAACAAAAGAAAAATTTGGAGTAGGTATTAAAATTCATGGAGACGAAGTAAAAACTTTGAGGTTCACCGATGACATTGTAATTCTGTCAGAGACGGCAAAGGACTTGGAAGAGCAGTTGAACGGAATGGACAGTGTCTTGAAAGGAGGATATAAGATGAACATTAACAAAAGCAAAACGAGGATAATGGAATGTAGTCAAAGTAAATCGGGTGATGCTGAGGGAATTAGATTAGGAAATGAGACACTTAAAGTAGTAAAGGAGTTTTGCTATTTAGGAAGTAAAATAACTGGTGATGGTCGAAGTAGAGAGGATATAAAATGTAGACTGGCAATGGCAAGGAAAGCGTTTCTGAAGAAGAGAAATTTCTTAACATCGAATATAGATTTATGTATCAGGAAGTCGTTTATGAAAGTATTTGTTTGGAGTGTAGCCATGTATGGAAGTGAAACATGGACGATAAATAGTTTGGACAAGAAGAGAATAGAAGCTTTCGAAATGTGGTGCTACAGAAGAATGCTGAAGATTAAATGGGTAAATCACATAACTAATGAGGAAGTATTGAATAGGATTGGGGAGAAGAGAAGTTTGTGGCACAACTTGACTAGAAGAAGGGATCGGTTGGTAGGACATGTTTTGAGGCATCAAGGGATCACAAATTTAGCATTGGAGGGCAGCGTGGAGGGTAAAAATCGTAGAGGGAGACCTACAGATCACTACACTAAGCAGATTCAGAAGGATGTAGGTTGCAGTAGGTACTGGGAGATGAAGCAGCTTGCACAGGATAGAGTAGCATGGAGAGCTGCATCAAACCAGTCTCAGGACTGAAGACAACAACAACAACAACAACAGTAAAACTGTGGTGATGGCATTTCTAGATAAATTCCTATAGAATATACCGTTAAAATTTGAGCAATTCTGCTGTTATTTACTATTTAGATTTCTCCTCATACCGTATTTTACGTTCGTATTTCACATGTAAAAATTGGATAACATTGAACCTCTGTGTCTCGGAAATCGATAAAGCTAATAAGAAACTTTTCAAGATTTTTTTGACATCGGGCCCTTTGCATTGTAGCCCGGAAGAATCCCATTTTTATGCACGGAGTTTTGGAACAAACTAGGTAGCCCATGCGGCGTGTAGGCATGCTTCACCTAAAGTTTAAAGAAAGCAGCAAAAACATTTTTTGGAGCGATTCCTGATGCAGTTGTCAAAAACTGAATCAATTTACCATACCTTCCATCCATTATCTAAGTTTTCAGTCACGTCAAAAACTTAAAATCTTCTGCTCCTGACTTTTCGGAAATGTTACTAAGTATGATGTAAGTCTTTGGACCATAAAAACTTTATTACACGTGTAAACTGACATATCGATATGCACAAAATACAGCACAGTTACAGAACATGATAAAATATTTACACAAATTTTCTATCATTTATCAAGATAAGTGGTGCATTTATATACTGAGCACATAGCAGGCACGATTCCGATAAGAAAATCAGCACGTGTGTGTTTACAAACCACACACCAACTCTCTTGCTTTCAGAACACTGTTAGAATGGCCGCACAAAATATTGCGGCTATTAATACTTCGTGGAGCAGCAGGGAGTCATGAATAACATGTACATACTCTCTGTCATTCTCTGTCCCTTCTAGATTAGTCAATCCCAAACTTACCACCGCACATGTAATACGGATTACACTATTTGCACAGAAAGTGTTATGGAAATGAAACAATAAAAGCTTTGTTAATTTGGTGCCACTGAATTGGAATTTGAACGTTAAAATTCACAGATTTGAGCTAATTTTCGAACTGCAGCCGTTCCACTAAATAATGCTGGGATGTACAAATGTATGTTGTTTCCCACAGCATGGTATCATGGGTACATTCTCTACACGTGTTCATCATATGATTAGTAGCGCCATGACCAGATCAGGGTCACATTTTTTTAAGAGTATTGAAGAAAATGGTCGTATTTCAGTGCTTATCAGCTTTAATGATGATAATGATGATTGTATCGTGATTTTCTTCCAGCTGGCCATCCCGGCTAGTAGCAACATACAACAACATCTCATAAATATGTCAATAAAGCAAACAAACTGTGATATACTAGGTGACTCAATGCTCCGTTAACATTTAAAAATGCAGTAATTCAAGGTAATATGTAACTACAGAGGTAAAAGTCGAAGCACATGGCTGAAATGACATGGGGTTGATGGAAATCAAACACGAGTGCAACAACCGGCCAACGGATTGCGATGGACCAACGGTGACCATTTCAAAGGACCTCTCATCACACGCAGCTGTAGTGTTTGGGTACTGAAAGTCCTAGAACTGTCGTGAAAATCCCATGCGTGACGAGAAAGTCACGGTGTGGTGTGGATTTACCACATCAGTCGTGATCGGACACTTTTTTTCTTCGAAGAAATGTAGGATGTTGTTTTTCAAACTCTCTGAGCGACGAGTGCGAGGTACGCCGCTCTGTTTCAGAATCGCATCATCCTTAGTCTGACCGAAAAACACATCCTGGAAGCTGCAGCTGTGTCACAGAATCGCATTATACCTAGTCTGCTGGAGGTACGTCTTTTATGCAAGATGGCGCTCCAGCTCATATCGCTACACACCTCAAAGGTGTCTTGCGCACATAGTTTGGTGGGGAACACATGCTGAGCCACCACTTCCATTGTATTTGGCCTTCCAGATCCGAAGATCTCAGTCTGTGTTGTTATTGGTTGGCGGGTTACCTGAAGTCCCAAGTCTACCGCGATCGTCAGACCTCTTTTCTTATTTTTATTTTTATTTATTTTATCGGCCTTCTGAGTGGTTTGAAGCGGCCCGCCACGAATTCGTGCCCGCCACGAATTCGTCTCCTGTGCCAGCCTCTTCGTCTCAGAGTAGCACTTGCAACCTACGTCCTCCATTATTTGATGGAGGTACTCCAATCTCTGTCTTCCACTATAATTTTTACCCTCTACAGCTCCCTCTAGTATCATAGAAGTTATTCCCTGATGTCTTAACAGATCACCTACCATCTTGCTCCCTTTTCTTGTCAGTTTTCCATATATTCATTTCCTCTCCGATTCTGCGCAGAACCTCCTCATTCCTTACCTTATCAGTCCATCTAATTTTCAAAATTAGTCTGTAGCGCCGCATCTCAAATGCTTCGATTCTCTTCTGTCCAGGTTTTCCCACAGTCCATGTTTTACTACGATACAATGCTGTGCTCCAAACGTACATTCTTAGAAATTTCTTCCTCAAATGGACGTTAGTAGACTTCTCTTGGCCAAGAATACCCTCTTTGTCAGTGCCAGCCTGATTTTCATGTTCTCCATACTCCGTCCGCCATAGATTATTTTACTGCCTAAGTAGCAGAATTACTTTAACTTCATCTACTTCGTGACAATCCATCTTAATGTTAAATTTCTTCATGTTCTCGTTTGTACAACTTCTCATTACCTTCGTCTTTCTTCGACTTACTCTCACTCCACATTCTGTACTCATTAGAGAGTTCATTACATTCAGCTGATCATGTAATTCTTCTTCTCTTTCACTGAGGGCAGCAATATCCTCAGCGAATGGTATCAATGATATTATTTTACCTTGAATTTTAATTCCACTCCTGAACCTCTCTTTTATTTCTATCATTGCTTCTTTGATGTATACACTGAACAGTAGGGGAGAAAGACAACATCCCTGTCTTACACCCTTTTCAATCCGAACACTTCCATCTTAATCTTCCGCTCTTATTACTCCCTCTTAGCTCTTCTAAATGTTGGATATTACCCGTCTCTCCCTATAGCTTACCACTAGTTTCCTCAGAATTTTCGAACATCTTACACCATTTGATTTTGACGAAGCTCATTAGCCGACAGCAGTTTCTCACCATAGCTATTAACGTAGCTGTTAACAACATTGTACTTCGACCACAGGTATTGTTGATGAATGACGGCCAACATGCTGAGCAGTTGTTATAAAGAATACCATCTTTGCTAAAAATCAAATGTTATGCCACTTATTGCATTTGCATCGTATGAAGCGCCATCTGTTGGTCGTTTTGTGCACTTCTTTTTGGTTTCAATAAAATGCCGTGTCATTTCAAGCAAGTGTCTCAATTTTTTCCTCGATACATACGCCTGTGATGTATTGAATTTTCAAACGTTATCGGGTCACTCTGTACCTGTTGTGAAGTGAGATTTTCTCGGAGGAAATATTGCAACGCCTTGTAAAGAAACTGGTTCTCTACTTCTGAAAAAAAAACCTTTTAAAAAAATAAAACGTGACCTATACAAGGAATCTGCCTACCCCTGTTAGTCATGGACGAAAAAACAATTTGGCACAGTCTTTGTCAGAACGTGAAGAATTTTATGTGGGGCCAATTAGAAGTCAATTTTAATCTAAATATGGTATGCCAATATTTACGTAATAAAAAAATAAATTAGATAATTCAGTACAATTATTATATAGATCCGATATATCACTTTAACGGGGGGCAAATGAACAATTAAAGCCAATATAATTCCAGTAAACCAGCAAATGATTGTAGGCCTACATAGACATCGCGCATCTGCTAGATGCCCCCGAAATACGTAATTTTGTTTTGATGCTGACAGCCAATGAGAAAATAGGTGCAAAAATACTATTGGTCAGTTTTCAAGCAGTAATGGCGGAAAGCATCAGCTGGTAATATACGTTATTTTATGGCAGCTAATTTTACTGCACAAAAAATAAAATATGTGCTCCCTCCAAAAGAAGTTACATACAAACATTAAAATAAAATTTTGAAAGAAAACTTCATTTGGAGGGTTTTCAACACTGTCAACAAGACGAAATAATGGAAAGAATATTTATTGGAACTAAACAAAATTGAAGATTGATATTGTGACAGTATTTTTAAAATAGATAATTTAACTGCAATTGTCTTTAATTTTGACATGAGAGAGAGCGTAATAATTTTATTTTAATGTATTAACTGTAGCTACAGGCAGTGCGATGACGTCAGCGGTGGTCCGCGCGGACGATGTGAGAAGTTAATCCTGGTTCGTGGCCCGAAGATAATGGTGGATCCTCCTGTTTCATTAATATTCCTGTTACGGCGGTGATCCACATCTCCGTTGTAGTCGAATCATCTGGCAGCACTGGCGCGATAATAATAGCTCCAGTGTGTGCGTTGTCGTTACGCGCGCGACGTTCTATTATTAAAAGTTTATTAATCATGCGGTGCGGGTAGCTCGGAATTATACTATGTCTTTAGTATTTTCGATATATAGCCGATTAATGCCAATACTTCGCACAGTTCTTTCACCGTGTTGTCACAGGAAATCACTCACGTGTGTTTATCACTGTAACAGTCGGTTAATCATCAGTTCAGTTTACGTCGTCGTCTTACGACAGTTTGGATGATATAATAAATGTTTCTTGATCAAATCGCAGCACTGTTCTTTTACTTGACATTTTGGTTCGCTCCACTTTCACGCAATTCTAACAGTTAGTGTCTCCACACGACAATGGTGTCTCAATCACAGCTAATTGTCCCAAGTTCACACAGTATGTAAAATCGTCACCGCAAACATTCGATATATTTTTCAGGTTTTACTGTTCACTTGACAATGCTCGATCTCCTATTAACACAGATGACGCCCTGTAATTAATTGTTCCTCCGCGTATCAAAGTCTTTCACGCCGAACTTTTCGACGTTTCTCCACCCGCGAACGGGCCACGATACCACAACAACTCGCATGCTCTCTATCGATAGTCGTTCGCTCTCTCTCTGACACAATACTTCCCCTAGCCTAACCAAAGATTTACAAAGCATATAAAACCAGAACATTCATATTCGTACAATATAAAATATAAAACAGTAGCAAAATCAATGAAGAAACAATGTGACGTATTAACAAATAAAGAATAGTGGAAATAAATGATACATACGTACTATGACAAGGTAATGCACAAAAGAAAAAAGTATTATCGACTTTCGGGGAAAGCAATGTCTTTACAACCTTCCCTAAATAAGTCTTTTCGGATGACTACAAAGGCGAAAGTAATGGTTTCGATCCCTGGTTAGTCTTAAGGTAAATACACACTTAGACTCTTGACAAAATCGAGTGGTTGTTAATAGACATTGCAGAAGGACAATCTAGAGACATTTAGTTAGGCGATGTATATAGACAATCTAGATACTTTGTCTCGTGTACACTCTTGAGTGCCTCGTTCTTCTACATGTGCTAAATATGGCTGACCTTGTTGAGACTACGGCTTGTGCAGTAATAGTGATGGACAGTGGAAGAAGTCGGAAGAGGAGACGTTGATAAGAACATAAACTGTTTGTGGAGATGCCTCTTTTCGGCTGTAATTTACTTTCTGCTTTGAAACTAGAAGGCAGCACGTTGCTTTCAACGTCACTCATTGATACTTTATATTTTTTGGACCGGTATTTGATAGTAACTTCTTCTCATAGCGATTTTTATATTCGTATTTACTAACTTATGACGTCGCGTGAAAATCTTCATCCAGCTGCAAAACCCTCTCCGTTGGCCACTTCTTGATAAGTGATGTTTAACAATAATAAAAATCATCATCATCACTTCCTTCCATAGACAAGGATTAGGTGTTGTATTGTAGTCACCCGTTCCAATCTGTATCACCCATCCATCCTTCTCTTACGAGGTCTACTTAGATCTCTCTTTCCAGTCGGCTGATAATTCATTATCTTTTTTAGCAGCCCGTTTTCTTCCATTTAATTCTTTTCTCTTCTATCTTGTCATCAATTGAAATGATTTTTAAATCTGACCTTACTCTCTCATTCTTATTTTATCCATTTTATTATAGCCTCTTACATATCTCGTGAACTTCATCTCTGCTGCTTGTATACGTGATATTTTTTGTTACTGTCCATGATTCGAAATTACGTACAAGAGAGGGTACAGCTATAGCATTATAGAATTACATTTGCGTTTATTTTCTTGTTTTTCTCCCCAATGTTCATCCAGTTGCTGCGCAGATTGCTTGATATTTATTGACCTTCTTCTTAATGTCTTTGTCATAGTTACAACTAATATAAGGTCCTAGATAATTTTGTCTTTTATCATTGTTTTCGGTCCGACTGGATTCTTTCCTTTGAAAGCTATATCTTCATCGTAGTTGCAGATGTAGTTAAGTTGTAATATATTGCGTTTTGGCTCAGTCTATACTCTGGTCTTTGTTAATTATCTTCTGTTTCCTGTACAATTATCCAGTCACCAGTATATAACAGAGTATTTAATAGTACGGTAGATTCTAAAAAATCCTTATAAAAATAATAAAAAAGAGGCGAAATGGTGATTGGAACTAGACGCACAGGACATTCCATTTCGGGTAATTCAATATTTCGAGATGCACAGTGCCAAGAGCGTGCCGAGAATATCAAATTTCAGACATTACCTCTCACCACGGGCATTGCAGTGGCCGACGGCCTTCACTTAACGACCGAGAGCAGCGGTGTGTGTGTGTGAAGTTGTCAGTGATAACAGACAAGCAACACTGCGTGAAATAACCGCAGAACTCAAAGTGGGACGTACGACGAACGTATCCGTTAGAGCTGTAAGCATAATTTTTCGTTAATGGGCTATGGCAACCCGAGTGTCTCTGGTAACAGCACGACGTCGCCTGCAGCACCTGTTCTGGGTTCATGACCATATTGGTTGGACCCTAGAGAACTGGAAGTGCTGACGGTAAGGTTCGACTGTGGCTCAGACCCCACGAAGCTAGGGACCGAACGTGTCAAGAAAGCATTGCATAAACTGGTGGTGGCTGCATACTGATGTGGGATGTATTTACATGGAATAGACTAAGTTCTCTGGTCCAACTGAACCGATCATTGACAGGAAACGGTTATGATCGGCTACTTGGAGACCATCTGCAGCCGTTCATGGGCGTCATGTTCCCAAACAATGATGGAATATTTACGGATGGCAGTGCCCCAAGTCAACGGACCATAATTGTTCGCGATTAGCTTGAAGAACATTCTGGAGATTTCGATACACGCTATCAATCAGGTGGTCGTAAAGTTACGACTCTTCAGTGTATTTCGTATTCGTAAGAATAAGAAAATCCTTCGCTGAATCCAAAAAAACAGCATTTTCTTGCCGCAATGCATTTTATTTTTCCTAGACGCGCTTCACCTTTTACTCTAAGACATCTCCAGTGAGATCTAGAATGATACAGTTTTGTTTCGATACGTGACATTTGTAGATTATAAAACATTTCACGTCTCGTGTTTTACGTAAATAAGTGATTACTTACAGTTCTTCGCGTTTTTTGTCGGCATCTGCGTTTCCTGTCATCTGGCCACATTCTGGAGGTCGCACTTTAACTTCACTTACGAACCATAAGCACAGCTTCATGTTCTGAACTTTTCTCTTCACAAAGAACACTAATTCGTTTTCTGTCGTTAGTTGTAGATACTTGATCTTTAATTGTGATTTACAGTCGGAACTGCTATGAGTTCACTTTATGTCTCATAATATTTGGTTTATTTACGTATATGTTGTCAACCTAAAGACGTACGTGCTGAAAACTGACATTCATATTGAGCTGTGGCTGGCTCGTGTTATGCTTTGCATTAAACCTTGGTTGCTATCCTGGGATTAGTCTCCCGCGGTTATCGCGATTATGCTGTTATCCTCTCTTTCCGCGAGTGACAGCAGCAGTGTATATCTATATTCGCACCCTTGTTCTATCTTTGGCCTCGCGTTTATAGTTTCCGGCTGTGCCGTACGCGGTCAGTTGGTCGGTTGGCGTGGAGCAGCGAGGAAGTCTCCATGGTGCGTATGTGGCCTGGACTGCTGGCAGCGTTCACGCACGGTCGGAGTGTGAGGGGCTGTTCCCATTGCTACGAGGTCCGTGTCTCACCGATCCCAGACACGAAAGTTGAGTCTTTACTTAATGTACCAGCCAGCCCCAACTGTTCACACTGCGTCGTTCGAATTTCGGTATGGGCTGTTGGACTAACCCGTGGTCTAGGGGTAGCGTCTTTGATTCATAATCAAAACGTCTTCGGTCCCGGGTTCGATCCCCGCCACTTCCTAAACTTTGATAAATAATCAGCATTGGCGGCCGAAGACTTCCGGCATAAGAAGTCAGCCTCATTCTGCCAACGGCCTTGTCAAAGAGGGCGAGGAGCGGATAGAGGTTCAGGGCATTCTCTTGTCCTAGGGGTGGGAAATTGCCCCTAAAGGCGGAAGAATCAGCAATGATCAACGACATGAGGATGCAGAAGTCAATGGAAACCACTGCATTAAAGACACGTAACGTGTATCCACAGGACATGTGGCCTGTAGTTGAAGAAGTATCATGATGATCTCTCCATTGGCAAAAGATTCCGGAATAGTCCCCCATTCGGATCTCCGGGAGGGGACTGCCAAGGGGAAGGTTATCAAGAGAAAAAAATTGAATAATCAACGAAAGGATAATGTTCTACGTGTCGGGGCGTGGAATGTCAAAAGCTTGAACGTGGTAGGGAAACTAGAAAATCTGAAAAGGGAAATGCAAAGGCTCAATCTAGATATAGTAGGGGACAGTGAAGTTAAGTTGAAGGAAGACAAGGATTTCTGGTCAGATGAGTATCGGGTAATATCAACAGCAGCAGAAAATGGTATAACAGATGTAGGATTCGTTATGAATAGGAAGGTTGGGCAGAGCGTCTGTTACTGTGAACAGCTCAGTGACCGGTTTGTTCTAATCAGAATCGACAGCAGACCAACACCGACAACGATAGTTGAGGTATACATGCCGACGTCGCAAGCTGAAGATGAACAGATAGAGAAAGTGTATGAGGATATTGAAAGGGTAATGCAGTATGTAAAGGGGGACGAAAATCTAATAGTCATGGGCGACTGGAATGCAGTTGTAGGGGAAGGAGTAGAAGAAAAGGTTACAGGAGAATATGGGCTTGGGACAAGGAATGAAAGAGGAGAAAGACTAATTGAGTTCTGCAACAAATTTCAGCTAGTAATAGTGAATACCCTGTTCAAGAATCACAAGAGGAGGAGGTATACTTGGAAAAGACCTCGAGATACGGGAAGATTTCAATTAGAATACATCATGGTCAGACAGAGATTCCGAAATCAGATACTGGATTGTAAGGCGTACCCAGGAGCAGATATAGACTCAGATCACAATATAGTAGTGATGAAGAGTAGGCTGACGTTCAAGACATTAGTCAGGAAGAATCAATACACTAAGAAGTGGGATATGGAAGTTCTAAGGAATGACGAGATACGTTTAAAGTTCTCTAACGCTATATATACAGCAATAAGGAATAGTGCAGTAGGCAACACAGTTGAAGAGGAATGGACGTCTCTAAAAAGCGCCATCACAGAAGTTGGGAAGGAAAACATAGGTACAAAGACGATAGCTGCGAAGAAACCATGGGTAACAGAAGAAATACTTCAGTTGATTGATGAAAGGAGGAAGTACAAACATGTTCCGGGAAAATCAGGAATACAGAAATGCAAGTCGCTGAGGAATGAAATAAATAGGAAGTGCAGGGAAGCTAAGACGAAATGGCTGCAGGAAAAATGTGAAGACATCGAAAAAGATATGATTGTCGGAAGGACAGACTCAGCATACAGAAAAGTCAAAACAACCTTTGGTGACATTAAAAGCAACGGTGGTAACATTAAGAGTGCAACGGGAATTCCACTGTTAAATGCAGAGGAGAGAGCAGATAGGTGGAAAGAATACATTGAAAGCCTCTATGAGGATGAAGATTTGTCTGATGTGATAGAAGAAGAAACAGGAGTCGATTTCGAAGAGATAGGGAATCCAGTATTAGAATCGGAATTTAAAAGAGCTTTGGAGGACTTACGGTCAAATAAGGCAGAATTTCTAAAATCATTAGGGGAAGTGGCAACAAAACGACTATTCACGTTGATGTGTAGAATATATGAGTCTGGCGACATACCATCTGACTTTCGGAAAAGCATCATCCATACAATTACGAAGATGGCAAGAGCTGACAAGTGCGAGAATTATCGCACAATCAACTTAGCAGCTCATGCATCGAAGCTGCTTACAAGAATAATATACAGAAGAATGGAAAAGAAAATTGAGAATGCGCTAGGTGACGATGAGTTTGGCTTTAGGAAAAGTAAAGGCACGAGAGAGGGAATTCTGACGTTACGGCTAATAACGGAAGCAAGGCTAAAGAAAAATCAAGACACATTCATAGGATTTGTCGACCTGTAAAAAGCCTTCGACAATATAAAATGGTGCATGCTGTTCGAGATTCTGAAAAAAGTAGGGGTAAGCTATAGGGAGAGACGGGTCATATACAATATCTACAACAACCAAGAGGGAATAATAAGAGTGGACGATCAAGAACGAAGTGCTCGTATTAAGAAGGGTGTAAGACAAGGCTGTAGCCTTTCGCCCCTACTCTTCAATCTGTACATCGAGGAAGCAATGATGGAAATAAAAGAAAGGTTCTGGAGTGGAATTAAAATACAAGGTGAAAGGATATCAGTGATACGATTCGCTGATGACATTGCTATCCTGAGTGAAAGTGAAGAAGAATTAAATGATCTGCTGAACGGAATGAACAGTCTAATGAGTACACAGTATGGTTTGAGAGTAAATCGGAGAAAGACGAAGGTAATAAGAAGTAGTAGAAATGAGAACAGCGAGAAACTTAACATCAGGATTGATGGTCACGAAGTCAATGAAGTTAAGAAATTCTGCTACCTAGGCAGTAAAATAACCAATGACGGACGGAGCAAGGAGGACATCAAAAGCAGACTCGCTATGGCAAAAAAGGCATTTCTGGCCAAGAGAAGTCTACTAATATCAAATACCGGTCTTAATTTGACGAAGAAATTTCTGAGGATGTACGTCTGGAGTACAGCATTGTATGGTAGTGGAACATGGACTGTGGGAATACCGGAACATAAGAGAATCGTAGCATTTGAGATGTGGTGCTATAGACGAATGTTGAAAATTAGGTGGACTGATAAGGCAAGGAATGAGGAGGTTCTACGCAGAATCGGAGAGGATAGGAATATGTGGAAAACACTGATAAGGAGAAGGGACAGGATGATAGGACATCTGCTAAGACATGAGGGAATGACTTCCATGGTACTAGAGGGAGCTGTAGAGGGCAAAAACTGTAGAGGAAGACAGAGATTGGAATACGTCAAGCAAAAAATTGAGGACGTAGGTTGGAAGTGCTACTCTGAGATGAAGCGGTTAGCACAGGAAAGGAATTCGTGGCGGGCCGCATCAAACCAGTCAGTAGACTGATGACAAAAAAAAAAAAAAAAAAAAAAAAAAAAAGTGGGCTGTTGGGACATTCCCGCGACCAACAACGTGTGTTTTCAAGCTGGCGAAATTCTAGCCGCCCTCCTGTGGAGTTTACTTAACTTTATTATTTTTGAATTGAGGTGCATCATCGGAATCTGCTGCCTTGAGGCCGTGAACGTCCTGGTTACTTGCCCTGTAAACTCAGGCAGTGTATTTTCCTTATCGTGTTGTGGCTATCCAGCACGACGTGTATTTTGACAGCTGACTGTGTAATTCGTTGTGGGCGCCGATACCTTCTGTATTTTTCCACTGAACTCCCTGTTGTGTGCTGGTCGGGTGGAGCGGAAGTTACGCTGTCGCTTGATCCATTGACTGTCGGTCGCGTTGCCGTCGGAGAGACTGCCTGTCTCACCTAAGTGAGCGTTGGTGTTTGAATTCCAGGCCGACCCTCGGAAACTTCTGACCACCGTTTGATGTTCTGTCTTTTCTTATTTGTCCATGTTGTTTGTTTATGTATGACTTCTAGCCGATTTTAAATTAAAGTTGTTTTGCCCTTAAGGCGTGAGACTGTTTGCGCCTTCAATCTGATTTAAAGAAATTTTAGGATAAGGCTTTCTGTCTTCTAAAATTCAAATTCCTGTTTTGAACCTTAAGTTATTGGCCTTCAGCCGATTTTAAGTTAAAGTTGTTTTGCCCTCAGGGCGTGAGAATGTTTGGGCCTTCAGCCTAATTTAGAGAAATGTATTAAGATGAGGCCTTCTGCCTTTTAAAATTCAAATTCTTGTTTTTGAGTCTTAAGTGATTGGCATTCAGCCGGTTTTAAATTAAAGTTGTTTTGCCCTTGAGGCGTGAGACTGAATGGCGCATTTAGCCGGGAATTAATTCTAAAATTCATGTTTGGCTTGCTCTGTTTTTAATGTTTTCTTTACTCTTGTAATGTTTGTCAAACTGAATGAAGTAGTTTGTTCGAGTGCAACTGACAGCCTCTCATTTTGGACCCTTTCCACAAATTAAACTATCTGTCCTGCGGGTATAGCAGGGTATCTCACAAATACATACCCTTTGCGTTCCTCTTACACACACACACACACACACACACACACACACACACACACACACACACACAGACAGATATAAACATAACAGAAATCTATAGAGGTTGATTTTCAGCTTATACGTCGTTAGGTTGGCAACACGTACGTAAAAAAAAAGCAAAATAGCAGAAAGAGACATAAAGTGAACTCATAGTAGTTACGACCTAAATCACAATTTTCGATCAAATATGGATAACCAGTGATAGAAAACTAATAGTGTTATTTGTGAAGAAAGAAGTTTAGAACATGAAGCTGTGCTTATGTTTCGTCAGTGATGTTATAATGCGACCTCCAGCAAGCGTCCAGATGAGAGGAAAGGCAGATGCCAACCAAAGACGGGAAGATTTGTAAATAATCACTTATTTATGTAAAACATGAGACGTGAACTATTTTATAATCTACAAATATCACGTCATCAAAACAAAACTGTATCATTCTAGATACCGCTGAAAGTGCCTTAAAAAGAAAGGCGAAACGGATCTGATAGAAATAAAATACATTGCAGTAAGAAAAGGCTCTATTTATTTACAAAACAAATAACTAAGATCAAGTTGCAGAACAGAGTAATAGGTAGTAAATCTATGGGACTTCGTTGATTTCCATCTACATAAGAAGAAATTACCAACTTAATAAAATAAGGGACGTCAGAAAACGCACAGAAAGATTCATCTCCTCATTTTTTCCACTTACTATTCGAGAAATTGCCTGAAAGTTGTCCGGGGTGAACCCTCCGCCAAACACTTAAGTGTGAATTGCAGAGTAGTCGTCGAGATATAGATGAGAACTTGTGAAAAGGACGAAAACACATGTGACGCAGCCACATTCCAGTCCGGCTCGTACCCTGTTATGAGGCCGACAGGCATGCGATGACCGAGGTCCTTTCGAACGAATGGGGCCACCATTCCATTTCGCCGGTGCTTCGATTTTCCTCCTGGCGCCGCCAAACAAGGTGACGGCCATCTTCCGCCTTTAATCATCGGTCATAAACGTGTCAGACGCCATTACGCGCCGCTGCTAATGAGCAAAGTTATGGAGGAACCAGCCGAGCTGGACGCTCTCCAGGTCCTAAGTTTCGTCCTGCATGCGCAGCAGTATTCGCCTCGTGCCTCGTTCCAGGCTCCTTTGCGATTAGTTCCCCTGCTTTCCAGAGCAGCTCGTTCTCACAGGCCGTCCGACGCTATCTCATCCCTACAGCACCTAACCACTTTACATAAAAGTACGGACATCTTCGGGACATCTGTCATGTTGGAATTATCGCACTGCTGCTAGTACATCGACAGCTACCTACAATATCTGCTCAAAAGTAGCTGGAGATCTCAATACATACAGGGCCAACATTAATAAAACCGACATACTGCACGGACTGGAGGAGAAAAGATCCTACGAGCATATGTCAGAGAATGGACGGCGTGTGCGTAAAACGACAGCAAATTGTCCCAGAACCCAGTGCAGAGCTGCATCACATACACATCACAACACATACTCTCAGTGGCCTCCATGAAGTGCAATATACGCGTTCAAATGTAGCATCATGGACTGCCGCTCTCTTTCGTACGTTCCGGTCTTTCTCCGAATACTGTCCAGGAGCCGTGAACGCGCTGTTGAAGTGTCTGCACATCAGCAACTGATACAGCATACACAAATCTTTTCACATACCCCCAGAATTAAAAAATCCAGAGGTTTTAACTTCGGCATCTAGAAGACCATGCTTCAGGGCCTCTGTATCCTGTTCAACGTCTGGGGAAGATGCTGGGATGTCGGCTATCTGTAATACAGAAGTGGGGAGGCACTACATCTTGCAGAAACAACATAAACTGTCGTATTGCTCCGAACGTTGAGGCCGAGCGGTTCTAGGCGCTTCAGCCTGGAACCGCGCGACAGTTACGGTCGCTGGTGCGAATCCTGCCTCGGTCGTGGATGTGTGTGATGTCTTTAGGTTAGTTAGGTTTAAGTAGTTCTAAGTTCTAGTGGACTGATGACCTCAGATGTTAACTCTCGTAGTGCTCAGGGCCATTTGAACCACTTTTTGTCGTATTGCCAAAGGCACATGCCTCAAGCAGCTTAGATAGAGTATTCCACAGGAAGTCCTGCAACGTTCCTCCATCGAGGTATTGTGGAATAACAACCGGTCCAAGTATATGGTCGCCGAGAATCCCTGCCCACACATTGATACTGAACTGACTAATGAGACGCCTCAACTATTCCCCAATGATTGTCTTAATCAACAGGTGACGATTATGCAGATTGGTAATAGCCCTACCAGTTCGGGTAAAGGATGCTTCGTCGGAAAAGAGGGCTGATGACAGAAATTCCATAATTGTGGTGAGGTGGATCAAAAGCCATCGATTTCATCACCTTGTGGTCTAGTGGCTAGCGTTGCTGCCTCTGGATCACTGGGTTCCAGGTTCGATACACGGCCGGGTTGGGGATTTTCTCTGCCCAGAGTCTGGGTGTTTGTTTTGTCCTCATCATTTCATCATCATCATCGTCATCATTTGTGACAGTGGCTGGATTGGACTGTGTGAAAAATTGAACAGTTAAAAAAATTGGGACTTTGAACGAGCGCTGATGACTGCGCAGTTGAGAACCTCACAGACCAAACATCATCAAAAACCATCCACAAAATCTTCCCTAGAGGGAAATCCACTGCCAATAAGCCTTGCGGTTGTTGCGGGTGATGGAGATAGCAGAGGTTGTCATGCAAGATACACCTAATCATACTTCGGATTATACCATGTTGGTGGGCCACTTGTTTGGAGATTATAGTAGGGTTCATCTCAATGTCCCGTAGAGCCCGGTCCTTCAAATCTTGTGCGCCCACAGTTGACTGCCTCCCTACACGTTCACCTGTCTGAAAAGACCCATGATCACACTAACGCCCTAAAAGGGCTGAAATGTTGTTTGATGTGGTTAGTGTCTGCGAGGGTACTTGTTTTGGTATAGCTGTGCTGCTTCTTGACCGTTTCTATCTGCCTGACTTGTTCCCGACAAGACTAGCGGACCATTTTGCTGCTTACAGCAAGCTGCGTCAATCACACGGCCTACAACTTTCATTTGTCAGCGCCATTTACCACAGCAGCGGTGCATTTTCGGACATATGTTCTTAGATCTTTTTTCTTCCATTTCCAGCCAGGAACCCGTCCCTGCAGTTCGTCTGTTTTATTAATGTGCACTCTGTATAATGTGAAACTGACCGCTAGATCTCATGAGAGACGGACTCGCCAGTATAAAAGGAGGCGAGGAGCATTGTGTCGTCAACAGAGGGGCAGTAAAAGCAGACTCGGTTGGCCACAAGAGCTCAGTCAGTTCGAACGTGGACCAGTTATTGAATGTAATCCCCGTAACAAATCCGTCAAGGACATTTCAACCCTTCTGAGACTGTCCAAGTCGATTGTTCAAATGGTTCAAATGGCTCTAAGCACTATTGGACTTAACTTCTGAGGTCATCAGTCCCCTACAACTTAGAACTACTTAAACCTAGCTAACCTAAGGACATCACACACATCCATGTCCGATGCAGGATTCGAACCTGCGACCTTAGCGGTCGCGCGGCTCCAGACTTTAGCGCCTAGAATCGCTCGGCCACACGGGCCGGCGATTGTTCAAGGTGTGATTGTGAACCGGATATGCCAAGGAACAACCACACCTAAATCAAGACCAGGCAGTCCTGTGGTAATTGCGGATAGGACCGTCGAGCATTGTGGAGGGTGGTTGTCAAAAAACTGCATGAAATCAACGGAAGGAATCGCTCGTGGGTTCCGAAGTGCAGCCAGCTCGCATAACGACTGTATATAGCGAGGTCGCATTCGGGAGGACGACGGTTCAATCCCGCGTCCGGCCATCCTGATTTAGGTTTCCCGTGATTTCCCTAAATCGCTCCAGGCAAATGCCGGGATGGTTCCTTCGAAAGGGCACGGCCGACTTCCTTCCCCGTCCTTCCCTAATCCGATGAGACCGATGACCTCGCTGTCTGGTCTTCCCCAAACAACCAACCAACCATCGCGAGGTAAGAGGAGGGGGTACAATAATCGAGCAGCTCCTCGTAAGTCACACATTTTCGCAGTCTATACTAAGTGATGCTTGAGATGTAGTAAAGAGTAGCGAGAGTGACATTGGAATTTGATGTGATCAATTACGGTATACCCCGTGGCAATCCGATGGAGGGATTTGGGTTTGTCGCATGCCTGGGGAAGGTTACCCGTCATCATGTGTAGTGCCAACAGTGAAGGAGGTGGTGATGTGATATTTGTTTTTTTTTTTCGTGATTACGTTGTGATCTCCGTATTGCAGCTAAGAAAACGCTAACCACGTAGGGATATAAACGAATTTTACGGGCCGGCCGTTGTGACTGAGCGGTTCTAGGTGCTTCAGTCCGGAACCGCGACGCTGCTACGGTCGCAGGTTCAAATTCTGCCCCGGACATGTATGTGTGTGATGTTCTTAGGTTAGTTAGGTTTAACTACACTTTGGCTCAGGGTAATGCTGATACATGGTGAAAAAACACCCTGGTGGGCGGTTCGCGGGCTTAAATCACCTCTGGGTATGATCTTGCGGTGCATTTCACCTGCGGTCATCGCACGGTGGCGCTGGCAGCAGCCCACATACACAGAGGTGTGTTGGTGCCTGTCAGAGTAGCAGCAGTGAGTAGGTGTGCAGCCGTTTTCAAGCGTGCTAATGGTGACTGTGTGTTGAAAATGGCTCAAAGAGCACATATTGATGACGTTATGAGGGTAGAATACTAGGACTGGAAGCTGGTCAAACACAGCAGGTCGTAGCACGGACCCTCCATGTGTCACGAAGTGTGATCTCAAGATTATGGCAATGATTCCAGCAGACATGAAACGTGTGCAGGCGCTACAGTACGGGACGTCCACAGTGTACAACACCACAGGAATGCCGATATCTCACCATCAGTGCCTGTAGACGGCCAGGAAGTAATGCAGTTAACCTTGCTCAGGGCCTTACTGCAGGCACTGGAGCAGTTGTCTCCAGACACACAGTCTACATACGAGTGAACAGACACGGTTTATTCTCCCAGAGACCTGCAAGGTGCGTTCTACTGACCCCTGTTCACAGGAGAGCCCGTAAGGCCTGGTATCAAGAACACAGCACATGGTCATTGGAATAGTGGGCCCAGGTTATGTTCACGGGCGAGTCCAGGTATAGTCTGAACAGTGATTCTCGCCGGGTTTTCATCTGGCGTGAACCAGGAACCATATACCAACCTCTTAATGTCCTTGAAAGGGACCTGTATGGATGTCCTGGTTTGATACTGTGAGGTGGGATTATGATTGGTGCACGTACAACCCTGCATGTCCTTGACAGAGGAACTGTAAGAGGTCAGGTGTATCGGGACGTCATTTTTCACCAGTATGTCCGCCTTTTCAGGGGTGCAGTGGCTCTCACCTTCCTCCTGATGGATGTAACGCACGGCCCCACCGACCTGCCATCGTGGATGAGTACCTTGAAAGAGAAGATGTCAGTCGAATGGAGTGGCCTGCTTGTTCTCTAGACCTAAATCCCATCGAGCAAGTATGGGAGGCCCTCGGTAGACGTATCCCTGCACGTCTTTAAACCCCTATGACACTTCAGTAGCTCCAACAGGCACTGGTGCAAGAATGGGAGGCTATAGCCCAGCAGCTGCTCGACCAACTGATCCAGAGAATGCCAACCCGTTGGGCGGCCTGTGTACGTGTGCATGGTGATCATATCGCGTATTATGTCTGGGTACATGCACAGGAAACAGTGGCGTTTTGTAGCACATGTGTGTCGGGTCGGTTTTTTCAACTTATCACCAATACCGTGGACTTACAGATCTGTGCCGTGTGTGTTCCATAGGTGCCTATGCTATTAGCGCCAGTTTTGTGTGGTGCCACGTTGTGTGGGACCACATTCTGAAATTATCCTTAATTTATGAGCATGAGTGTAGTTCTAAGACTAGGGGACTGATGACCTGATTTTAAGTCCAATAGTGCTTAGAGCCATTTGAACCATTTTTTTTTTCGTTTTACGGTATTGTGTACTGTGTGTAGTAGAGGAATAGTTCAGAGATGATGACTGTTTTTCCAGGACAATGCACCCTGTCATTAATCATCAGAAAGTCAATGGTTTGTGGACAGTTACATTCCTGAAATAGACTGGTCTGCTCACAGTGCCAACCTGAAACCAATGCAACACCTCTGGGACGATTTCGCTCCAAATCCCAGCGTCCAGCATCCTTCTTTGGTGTTGGCTCTTGAGAAAGAATGGTCTGTCATTCCTCCACAGACACTGCGGTATCTCAACGGAAGTGTCCTCAGTGGAGCTGAAACCGTCGCAAAGGCGAAGAGTGCAAACAACCCATATAAATGTCCACTAATAGGTGTGCAGATGCTTTCGTCAGCTTGTGCAATCGACCGTTACTGGGCAGCTACAGAGTAATTTGCCAGTTTTACTACAGAGATGAGTGCAACCACATCATGTATTGATAAACAGTAGCTTCAAGTAGAACGCCTCAAATTCACAGTTACAAAAAATGAAAATGTCAACAAAATGTGTCGAACAATGACTTTTATGGCGAGGGTAAACTCCTGTATTCGCCCTACTGCCATTTGGTATCAGCGACAGCAGCAGATTCACTGTTTCTACTACGGATGCGATCTCAAATACTTACTGTTTAATTATACGTAAACTGGCCATCTGCAACCCTCTAACGAAGAAAACTGTAACTTGTTTGACAAATGCCATAATTCTGAAGCAATTTTCGTAAAATAAATGTATAAGAAACTATCCAAAACAACCCATTTACCGTACAGAAACCACTCTCCAGCAGTAAGTTTTATTTAAAGGATCATATTGTAAGTTTTTGTCCTAGAAGATTATTTTTTTTCAGTGCATTCTTACGCTTTCCTGTATAACCGAGACGGAATCAAAGTATGTTATATATAAGTGTGTAGTAATATTGTAGTACATTCGTCAACGAATTTTTACTGAAGCAATGTATTCTGACCCCCCGCCCCCATGAACCATGGACCTTGCCGTTGCTGGGGAGGCTTGCGTGTCTCAGTGATACGAATGGCCGTACCGTAGGTGCAACCACAACGGAGAGGTATCTGTTGAGAGGCCAGACAAACGTGTGGTTCCTGAAGAGGGGCACCAGCCTTTTCAGTAGTTGCAGGGGCAGCAGTCTGGGTGATTGACTGATCTGGCCTTGTAACATTAACCAAAACGGCCTTGCTGTGCTGGTACTGCGAACTGCTGAAAGCAAAGGGAAATTACAGCCATAATTTTTCCCGAGGGCATGCAGCTTTACTGTATGATTAAATGATGATGGCGTCCTCTTGGGTAAAATATTCCGGAAGTAAAATAGTCCCCCATTCGGGTCTCCGGGCAGGGACTACTCAAGAGGACGTCGTTATCAGGAGAAAGAAAACTGGCGTCCTACGTATCGGAGCGTGGAATGTCAGATCCCTTGATCGGCAGGTAGGTTAGAAAATTTAAAAAGGAAAATGGATAGGTTAAAGTTAGATATAGTGGGAATTAGTGAAGTTCGGTGGCAGGGGGAACAAGACTTTTGGTCAGGTGAATACAGGGCTATAAATACAAAATCAAATAGGGGTAATGCAGGACTAGGTTTAATAATCAATAAAAAAATAGGAGTGCGGGTAAGCTACTACAAACAGCATAGTGAACGCATTATTGTGGCCAAGATAGACACAAAGCCCACGCCTACTACAGTAGTACAAGTTTATATGCCAACTAGCTCTGCAGGTGATGAAGAAATTGAGAAAATGTATGATGAGATAAAAGAAATTATTCAGATAGTGAAGGGTGACGAAAATTTAATAGTCATGGGTGACTGGAATTCGTCAATAGGAAAAGGGAGAGAAGGAAACATAGTAGGTTAATATGGATTGGGGGAAGAAATGAAAGAGGAAGCCGTCTGGTAAAATTTTGCACAGAGCATAACTTAATCATAGCTAAGACTTGGTTCAAGAATCATAAAAGAAGGTTGTATACATGGGAGAATCTTGGAGATACTAAAAGGTATCAGATAGATTATATAATGGTAAGACAGAGATTTAGGAATCAGGTTTTAAATTGTAAGACATTTCCAGGGGCACAATCTATTGGTTATGAAATGTCGATTAAAACTGAAGAGAGTGCAAAAAGGTGGGAATTTAAGGAGATGGGACCTGGTTAAACTGACTAAACCAGAGGTTGCACAGAGTTTCAGGGTGGGCATAAGGGAACAATTGACAGGAATGGAGGAAAGAAATACAGTAGAAGAAGAATGGGTAGGTCTGAGGAATGAAGTAGTGAAGGCAGCAGAGGATCAAGTAGGTAAAAAGACGAGGGCTAGTACAAATCCTTGGGTAACAGAAGAAATATTGAATTTAATTGCTGAAAGGAGAAAATATAAAAACGCGGTAAATGAAGCAGGCAAAAAGGAATACAAACGTCTCAAAAATGAGATAGACAGGAAGTGCAAAATGGCTAAGCAGGGATGGCTGGAGGATGTAGAGGCTTATCTCACTAGGGGTAAGACAGATACTGCCTACAGGAAAATTAAAGAGGCCTCTGGAGAAAAGAGAGCCACTTGTATGAATATCAAGAGCTCAGATGGAACCCATTTCTAAGCAAAGAGGGGAAATCAGAAAGGTGGAAGGAGTATATACAGGGTCTATACAAGGGCGATGTACTTGAGGCAATATTATGGAAATGGAAGAGGATGCAGATGAAGACGAAATGGGAGATAAGATACTGTGGGAAGAGTTTAACAGAGCACTGAAAAACCTGAGTCGAAACAAGGCCCTGGGAGTAGACAACATTCCATTAGAACTATTGACAGCCTTGGGAGAGCCAATCATGACAAAACTCTACCATCTGGTGAGAAAGATGTATGAGACAGGCGAAATACCCTCAGACTTCAAGATGAGTATAATAATCACAATCCCAAAGAAAGCAGGTGTTGACAGATGTCAAGATCAGTTTGGATTCCGTAGAAATGTTGGAACAGGTGAGGCAATACTGACCTTACGACTTGGCTTAGAAGCAAGATTAAGAAAAGGCAAACCTACGTTTCTAGCATTTGTAGACTCAGAGAAAGCTTTTGACAATGTTAACTGGAATACTCTCTTTCAAATTCTGAAGGTGGCAGGGGTAAAATACAGGGAGCGTAAGGATATTTACAATTTGAACAGAAACCAGATGGCAGTTATAACAGTCGAGGGGCATGAAAGGAAAGCAGTGGTTGGGAAGGGAGTGAGACAGGGTGTAGCCTGTCCCCGATGTTATTCAATCTGTATATTGAGCAAGCAGTAAAGGAAACAAAAGAAAAATTCGGAGTAGGTACTAAAATTCTTGGAGAAGAAGTAAAAACTTTGAGGTTCGCCGATGACATTGTAATTCTGTAAGAGCAGTTGAACGGAATGGACAGTGTCTTGAAAGGAGGATATAAGGTGAACATCAACAAAAGCAAAACGAGGATAATGGAATGTAGTCAAATTAAATCGGGTGATGCTGAGGGAATTAGATTAGGAAATGAGACACTTAAAGTAGTAATGGAGTTTTGCTATTTGGGGGGTAAAATAACTGATGATGGTCGAAGTAGATAGGATATAAAATGTAGACTGGCAATGGCAAGGAAAGCGTTTCTGAAGATGAGAAATTTATTAAGATCGAGTATAGATTTAAGTGTCAGGAAGTCGTTTCTGAAAGTATTTGTATGGAGTGTAGCCATGTATGGAAGTGAAACATGGACGATAAATAGTTTGGACAAGAAGAGAATAGAAGCTTTCGAAATGTGGTGCTACAGAAGAATACTGAAGATTAGATGGATAGATCACATAACTAATGAGGAGGTATTGAATAGAATTGGGGAGAAGAGGAGTTTGTGGCAAAACTTAACTAGAAGAAGGGATCGGTTGGTAGGACATGTTTTGAGGCATCAAGGGATCACAAATTGAGCATTGGAGGGCAGCGTGGAAGGTAAAAATCGTAGAGGGAGACCAAGAGGTGAATACACTAAACAGATTCAGAAGGATGTTGGTTGCAGTAAGTACTGGGAGATGAAGAAGCTTGCACAGGATAGAGTAGCATGGAGAGCTGCATCAAACCAGTCTCAGGACTGAAGACCACAACGACAACAACAATGTATTCTGCAAACCATAGATGACACAGAGGTGATGGACATGCAGTGAACAGTATCCTCCGTACAGGGCTATTATATAAGCATTAAGCATTCACAGTATCCTTGTTCCATAGCTAACAGTTGAAACAGGCATGCCTTGATTCATGCATACATCACGTGCAGATTGTCGTATTTTGGTTCTGAACGTTCTGCAAAAACGCACAACAAATGTTGTTTGACACATTTATTGTGCCTTTTATTTGCCTTTTAATTTTGTTCTTCTAGTACAGAAACATCTATAAAACATTGAAAATTTTTAAATAATCGTTGTACTCATCCAATTACATTTGTATGTCTCTTCAGTTTTCTTATCATTTATTTCTATCTTTGTTGTAGCGGAATACTAATCCCGAGCAAACGAATAAGAGAAGTCTGCAGCAGCCCTCAAGAGCATAACATTAATTTTGAAACGAAACGGAACAATAATCGACTTCGTCATTTTACTTGCTAAACTTACAAGTGAAAATTTTTCTGCAAGTTCTGTGCAGTGGTTCCACTTATATCTTATATCTCTCCAACATTGTTTGATAATAGGAACAAAAAGGGTCACAAATGAGGGTTGTAGGATCAGAGGTCCCACAAGGATCTGTACTGAACCCATTACTCTTCTCATTGAATGTCAATGACCTGTCAATTTTTCTCTCCCACATCAAATATCGCCTATAAGCGGACTACTTTCAGTTCTATATAAGTGGAAGTCCGACAAACCTGATCACAGCCACCAAACGGGTAAATGCCGATTTATTTGCCCGATCTGTATAGGTACAGAGCATAGATTTGAAACTCAACCATTTAAAACGAAAGGACTTCTTATCTCGCAATTCAGAGCATCTCTTCCTAAACGGTACAGAAACAACTTTTCCTTCTTATGCAAAGAACTTGGAAATAGTTATGGACCATGTTCTCGACAGGAATGGACACCCAACTGCAGTCCGTAAGGTGCCCCTGCCACTTCACCACAGAAATAGAAAAAAGTATTTTCTTTCGAGCTTAAAAAGAAGCTCACAGAGACATTAACATTTCGCATACTTGGCTATGGTGATGCCATTCTCCAAGACTTTCGTACGAAGGCTCAAGCAAACTGGAACTGGCAACGAATGCTTGTGTGCGATACATTAGTGAAGTGCGCTTTTTCGACCATATCGCACCAGCCTACGAACAATTATCATGGCTACATGCCTGGAACCGTAGAGACTATCATTATGTTTGCTCTATCATCTTCGCAATCATTGCACTTCCTCTTATTCGTTCTCTTATTATTCTGCTATCTGAAAGGTACAGGAGAAATACTCGTTCTCAACAAAGTAATATTCTCTCGGTACCATCACATAGGATTGTCGTGTTTTATATATACTTTTCCGTGACAGGAATCCGACTTTGGAATAATCTTTCTCAAAATATCAGAGATATTAAATTCGTTTCAAACTTCAAAAGGCAGCTAATGGTCCTCCTTCTATCACAATAACCACCTCTCCCACATTCTGTGCTGTTTATTCTCGTCAGATTCCCTCTCCCGCAACTTTTCATTCCCCCCTTGTCGGCAGAGTTCTCCATTTATATTTTGTCCTTTCCTAGTAGCCACTGTCAATGCCACTTCAGACTTCTCCTCTTCCTTCATCCAGTCATCTTCCGATAACACTAAACTTTTCTTCAGTTATGTTAAGCAAATGTATATCATTTCTAATGCCCTTTGATACTACTACTATTCGTGTCAGTTATTATTATTGTCAGTATTATTATTATTATCATTATTATTGAGAGTTTTTTGTAATTTGTGGTATGTGTTGCTCCTGGTCAGATGTAAGAAAGAGTCTTAAGGCTGGTCTGACTAAATAAGCAATAAATAAATAAATAGTTAGACGCGTTGGTTCAGTTGTACACCATCCTTAGTTGAGAGTTTGAACCCATTTGGAGATAAATAAAAAGGATTGATACCTCTTGAATTTAACTTCACATGATTAAGCAGAAATAAAAAGGATTGACAGATCTTGAATTTAACTTCGCATTATTATGCAGAAATTTTGATCACTAACTGGTTCGAATTAAAACACTGTACCTCTTGAAACTTCCTGGCAGATTAAAACTGTGTGCCGGACCGAGACTCGGGGTCGGGACCTTTGCCTTTTGCGGACAAGTGCTCTACCAACTCAGCCCCCCAAACACGACTCACGCCCCGGCCTCACAGCTTCACTTCTGCCAATACCTCGTCTCCTACCTTCCAAACTTTACAGAAGCTCTCCTGCGAGCCTTGCAGAACTAGCACACATGAAAGAAAGGATATTGCGGAGACATGGCTTAGCCACAGCCTGGGTGATGTTTCCAGAGTGAGATTTTCACTCTGCAGCGGAGTGTGCGCTGATATGAAACTTCCTGGCAGATTAAAACTGTGTGCCGGACCGAGACTCGAACTCGGGACCTTTGCCTTTCGCGGTCAAGTGCTCCACCAGGACGTTTCATATCAGCGCTCACTCCGTTGCAGAGTGAAAATCTCATTCTGGAAACATCCCCTAGGCTGTGGCTAAGCCATGTCTCTGCAATATCCTTTCTTTCAAGAGTGCTAATTCTGTAAGGTTCGCAGGAGAGCTTCTGGTAAGTTTGCAAGGTAGGAGACGAGGTACTGGCAGATGTGAAGCTGTAAGGACGGGGCGTGAGTCGTGCTTGGGTAGCTCAGTTGGTAGAGTACTTGCCCGCAAAAGGCAACGGTCCCGAGTTGGAGTCTCGGTCCGGTACACAGTTTTAATCTGCAGAAAGTTTCATATCAGCGCACACTCCGCTGAAGAGTGAAAATCTCATTCTACTGTACCTCTTTCTTCCGAGCTGCTGATTGGCAAATCTTATTTCTCACGATGTTCTACCTTAATGCATAAAAATTATTCTTGCTTCTTCTTTAGCTGGACTAGTGTAACGTTTCCCTCCCTTCCGACATCGCAGCAGCGAAGCAGTATTTTACTTAAAACTTCCGAAAATACTTAACACGTCCTATGCTAAACGAGTCCAATATGGCGGGAAATGCCACATGACAGGACTTCAGCAAATCACGAAATGCAAAAGGCGGCAAGTGGAGAGGTGAAGATTGGTCATACTTTCTCTATGCATAGCTTTATACAGCACCGTCCAGCTATCACTGCATAGCCAACGTGTGTCCAGCCTACGCGTTGTCAACGGTCTCCCCAGCTCACGAGGAACTGAACGCTCATCATCGTCGCTTTGGAGCTTTTTCTCCCCCCTTTTTCCTCTTGTTTTCCGATTATATTTCGACGGTCTCCAGAACCCGTCAAATCGCCTGTCCCGGGTCGTTTGAGTAACGCGGTCGCGCAGATCCATGAATAAAACATGCGTCGCTCTGGTCGGCGCTCGTCCCAGCGCGAGTATAAATCTGTTACTCCAAATTACAGCGCACGTCGCGAGGCGTCGGCTAAATGACAGGGCCCGAGGGGGCGCCACGATTACTGCCCTGCATTCAGAAGCGGCGGGAATTCCACGAGCTGCTCGCCGCCCAAAAAGTGGAGGAGACCGAGCGAGATGCCACAAATTACGTAGAGATAAGCTTTCAGTTCACTCTGAAATCGTACGTTCAGTATCACGCACTCGAATAGATTCTCTGATCAAATGTACTTGACATCTGTTACTGGTCATTAGTATTAGATGGTATAGCAGCCGACATGATTAAGTGGGGAGGCAACAAAGCAATAGACAACATGACCAACATGATTCACCAGATCTGGAGAGCAAAGAGGATTATTGTAGTACCAATACATAAGAAGGACAAGAGAGACGCAAACAACTAAGGAGGAATATCGCTACTAGAAGTCTGATACAAGGTGCTGTGAAAGCTGTTGCTCAAGAGAGTAGAAGAACAGGTAGAAAGTACAGTTGGCGACTACCAAGAGGGATTAAGGAAGGGAAGAGGTTGTATAGAACAGATATTTATCCTGAAGCAACCGATAGAACACAGGGTCTTAAAAAACAAAAAGACAGTAATAACCTTCGTGGACTTCACAAAGACATATGATTCCATCGACAGACAGACTCTTGTTAGGATCCTGAAGAACAGAGGACTTGATGGAACTACACAAGAACTCATAAAAGAAATTCTCACAGACACAAAAGCAAGGGTGAGATTCAGAGGAGCACTGTCAGAAGAATTTGAGATCAAGACTGATGTTAAACAGGGAGATGGATTATCACCATTGTTGTTCAGTATAGCACTGGGCGAAGTGATCAGGCAGCAGAGAGCAATAAACGAGGAAATGGGAATACCAAAGAACCATGTGGGGGACAAAAGAACAACAGGGCTCAAATGGACTGCCTAACCTTTGCAGACGACATAGCAATAGTAAGTGAGACGCAAGAAGACGCAAAGACACAACTGGACAACTTACGTAAAGTAGCCAGAAAGGTGGGACTGAGGATCGTCTATAGCAAGACAAAGACATTAAATACCACTGCAGACTGTGCACCCCCTTTCGCTGTTATGACGCCTGGAAACCTGGTGGGAACACTTTCACAGAGGCATCTCAATGTCAGTTCAGGAATGCTTGCCCATTGTTCCTCCAGAGCCGAAATCAGAGAATGCTACGGGAGAACCAGTTGTTTCCGTACCATGTACAGCGTGTGCAGGCACTATCAGCAGCTGATTTGGCTCCACGGGTACACTTCTGTGAATAGTTCATCCGACAATGTGTCAATCCTCATTTCAGTGCAAATGTTCTCTTTACGGATGAGGCTTCATTCCAACGTGATCAAATTGTAAATTTTCACAATCAACATGTGTGGGCTGACGAGAATCCGCACGCAATTGTGCAATCACGTCATCAACACAGATTTTCTCTGATCATTTGGGCAGGCATTGTTTCTGATGTCTTGATTGGGCCCCATGTTCTTCCACCTACGCTCAATGGAGCACGTTATCATGATTTCATACGGGATACTCAACCTGTGCTGCTAGAACATGTGCCTTTACAAGTACGACACAACATGTGGTTCACGCACGATGGAGCTCTTGCACATTTCAGTCGAAGTGTTCGTACGCTTTTCAACAACCGACTCGGTGACCGATATATTGGTAGAGGCGGACCAATTCCATGGCCTCCACGCTCTCCTGACCTCAACCCTCTTGACTTTCACTTATGGGGACATTTGAAAGCTCTTGTCTACGCAACCCCGGTACCAAATGTAGAGGCTCTTCGTGCTCGTATTGTGGACGGCTGTGATACAATACGGCATTCTCCAGGGCTGCATCAGCGCATCAGCGATTCCATGCGACGGAGGGTGGATGCATTTATCCTCGCTAACGTAGGACATTTTGAACATTTCCTGTAACAAAGTGTTTGAAGTCACGCTGGTACGTTCTGTTGCTGTGTGTTTCCATTCCATGATTAATGTGATTTGAAGAGAAGTAATGAAATGAGCTCTAACATGGAAAGTAAGCGTTTCCGGACACATGTCCACATAACATATTTTCTTTCTTTGTGTGTGAGAAATGTTTCCTGAAAGTTTGGCTGTACCTTTTGTAACACCCTGTATATGTATGGAGCTATACATCAGCATACTCTGATAGGAACCTATCTAATGTAAAGTCTGGACCGGAAGAATTTCTTTTACTAAGTGCGTCGAGAATATCTATTTCTAAGTTGGACATGTTGGCAGCTGTTCTTGATTCGAATTCTTCGGTGAAGGAATTTCGGAAAGCTGTATTTAGTAACGATTCCTTCCGCTAGTTTCATGCGATTTTTTATAACCACCCACACCAACGCTCAACAAAATATGAGTCTTCCTCTTCTTTTAAAAGAGCACATAGGTCGCTCTGAAATCCGGTAGGTGCTGTAGAATCGGCACCAGGTGATCTTGTGACCATCCACAGTCACCATACTAGGTCTTATCAGTGCAGTTGCGTGTATGTGCCAGTGGGTTATACAGAATCAGTACAGTAAGATTGGTCGACATGGAGATGTGAGGGAATGACGCAAAGCAGCAATCGTGTTTGGTCATGCCCGTGGCCACCCTATGAATGAAGCTGTCAGATTTGTTGGTGCATCAGCGCGGACTGTCGAACTTGTCATGTAACAAGGCGTAGGGACAGTGCAAGGAATATGATTGTAACAGACGGGGACAAAGTCGAGAGTCGTGCCATGTGAACAACTATCGGTTTCCAATCCAACAGTAAGTGCCGTTATCGGTGCATGCAGATCCATCTCTGAGCAAACACTGCGAATGGAAATCCGTGCAATTCACACTTGGATATCTCTAAAAAGACCATTGCTCACAGCGGCCTTAGAGCTGCAAGTTCTTAGGCTGGTCAAATAATATGGAAAGTGGTTAGTAGCTGACTGGAGACGTCTAGTGTTGTCTCATGAGTTACGAGCTGAAAGATGTATGTTGATTCAGCAACCCTTCGTTTCGATTATATATTTGTGCATATTGATTACGGGAGGCTCTTTACTATGTTTTCCGAGCACTCTTTGGTCAATTTCTATAACCTCTTCCACATGGGAAGTATTTACACTGAGGTGACAAAAGTCATGCGATACTTCCTGATGTCGTGTCGGACCTCCTTTCGCTCAGAGTAGTACAGCAACTCGACGTAGCAATGGAGTCAACAAGTCGTTGGAAGTCCACTGCAGTAATATTCAGCCGTGCTTCCTCTATAGCCGTCCATGATGGCGAAAGTGTTGCCGGTGCAAGATTTTGTTCACTAACTGACCTCTCGATTGTGCCCAATAAATGTTCTATCACTCACTCGAATTGCCCAGAACGTTCCTCAAATTAATAGCGAACAGTTGCGGCCTAATGAATTGGCGCATTGTCATCCATAAAAATTTCGTCGTTATTTTTGAACATGAAGTTCATAGACGCCTGAAAATGAAGCAGCTGAACGTAACGATTTCCATTCAATGATCCTTGTAAACACAGCCCACACCAGTCGGAGCCATCATCAGTTTGCACAGTGCCTTGTTGACAATTTGGATCCATAGCTTGTGGGTGAGCGCCAGACTCGAACCCTAACATCAGCTCTTACCAGCTGAAACCGAGACGCATCTGACCAGGCTAGGGTCCAACCAATAAGGTCACGAGCCCAGGAAAGGCGCTGCAGGTAATGTGCTGTTAGCAAAAGGCACTCCTGTTATTCGTCTGCTGCTATAGCTCATTAACGTCAGATTTCGCCACACTGTCCGGACGATAAGTTCGTCTCACATTAACTTCTTCTGTTATTCCATGCAGTATTGATAATGAGAGTGCCTTCAATATTAGTTTCTAGGTTTTGGGGGAGCAAGCTATGTTTATTGAACTGATTTTGAGAAGCACGTGTTGGTCCTCTCTATGTATTCCGCTCAGAAATCCAAGGTAAGGTGTTACTGCTTTACTTTTTCTGATGGCTTGGCGTATATCTACTGGTAGCATGAGTGATGAGGTTTTCTGATAAACCATGTAGCAGAGCGATGAATAAGGTGACCTCAAAAAACAAGTATTGGGTTACGTAAGATATTTAACCCATGATCAGGAGTTAGTAAATCACTATTTTCATTCACCAAACGGATGGGAAATATTTATGTACTTTCTTAATATTACAGATTGCGAAATCGAGCCAAATGTAATGCATTAAGAGGGGCTGTAACGGAAAATGTAAACATTTGTTTAAAAAATCATTATAGCCCTATTTATTAATGTAAAAATCAGAAAATTTGCATGTGTAAAGCAAAAGAGATGTGTTTTAACGGAAAAAATATAATAAAATATGCAGGATTCATATTTTGCCAGGTATTTGAATTTTTAATTTTTTTATGGTCTCTTTTATAAAAAGCCCTAATTCAAATTGTAATTATGCAATTAATCTGAAAATTTTATTGTAGTGTCCTGAGAAGGCTATAAGACCACTGAACTACAATTATTAATTTATGGTGCAAAGTGTATCATTAAAAGTTTTAAATTTTGCACATCCAAAATTAATTTTTTTCTACATACAATCATCTAACAATCAGAATGTAATTAGAGGATCTCGTATTTTTAAGTTCCAGGCAGACAGCAACAAGTTGAGGAAAGTTGCTGAAAATTTCATAGCATTAGCGCATATAGGTTTTGACAAAAGGTTTCTAATAACGATAAAATGTAAAACAGAGAAAATGAGGTTCAAAGATTTTCTTCTCATACTTCTACATGTAATAAGCTTACCTCAATTTTAAAATCCTCCGTACTGATACTCCTCATCCTCCTAGTTTCTCTTCGCTACTCTTAGAATCTGCCTGGCCTGTATTTGCAGGTAAGACAGTGATCTGTTAGCTTTCTTGACACTGCTCTCATCGTTGGTGTGAAATGCTTCTGTTGTCAACACACTAGGATCTATACCAGTTCTCATCAACACTTCAATTTCTACCATTGTTTCTGTTATTGTAATATAAAACTGCATCATAGACAGCTATTTTGAGTACTTCAAGTCCATAGAATGTCCTTTTTGAGCATGTAGGCCAAATTAAATTATTGAGGCTTTCGTTTGCGTTTTGTGTCTTTCCGTGAAGACACTTCCTCAATAAATCAGGGTTTGCAAGAAACATTGAATGTGGGCTTAATTGAATTCGTAACAAGTTCTGGTAATGAGTGTTTATGTGAATACGTCTCATTTCCTTTGCTGAACTTACAGCCAGTTGTCTTTCAGACACAGATTGTGCATTGGTGTTTGGATATTCCTGCAGGTGCCAGGTTTGCCTCTTTTGATGTAACTAACCTATTTACTAATGTACCAGCTGAAGAAACAATAGACACAATCTTTGAAAACTTAATTAAACATAAAAAATTGTCAATTGCAGAAATATCAGAAGTCAAGCACATGGTGCTGCTAATATTGTCTCACAATCACTTTACATTTAATGGGAAAGTTTATGAACAGAATGAGGGTCTTGCCATGGGCAGTAGCATAGCAAGTTTTCTGTCAGACATATTTCTCAGTCATCTGGAAAGTAAGTTCATTAATGAAAACAATAGATTCAAAAGTAAAATAACATATTACTGGAGACATGTTGATGATACCTTGCTTCTGTTTGAGGGCACAAAAGATGACACCGAAGAAATACTAGCAGTATTCAATTCTTTCCACAAAAACATAAAATTCACAATAGAACTTGAGGACAAAAAACACAAATTTCCGGGATCTTAAAATCATCAACCAACACAAAAAAAAAAAAACAAGTTCAGCATACACAGAAAACATACATACACAGACATAGCACTGGACAACTCATCATGCCACACAGAAACATGCTCTCTTGATTTAGAAGAAAACACCCTCAAGAATGAGATAGCTACAATAAAGAGCATTGCCGTAAGTAATGGCTACACAGCCAAAACAATTGACAACTTAGACAGACAAATACACAAAAGCAAGACAACGAATGGTCACACTAAGAAAGAAGAGAAAATATTCGCCGTATCCCATACCTGGTCCCAAGATCACTAATATAGCTAACGTTTAAAAAAAAACAAATGTAACAGTTTATTTCTCAACTAATAATAAGTTAGAAAACTTACTCATCATCATCATCATCACCATTTAAGACTGATTATGCCTTTCAGCGTTCAGTCTGGAGCATAGCCCCCTTATAAAATTCCTCCATGATCACCTATTCAGTGCTAACATTGGTGCCTCTTCTGATGTTAAACCTATTACTTCAAAATCATTCTTAACCGAATCCAGGTACCTTCTCCTTGGTCTGCCCCGTCTCCTCCTACCCTCTACTGCTGAACCCATGAGTCTCTTGGGTAACCTTGCTTCTCCCATGCGTGTAACATGACCCCACCATCTAAGCCTGTTCACCCTGACTGCTACATCTATAGAGTTCATTCCCAGTTTTTCTTTGATTTCCTCATTGTGGACACCCTCCTGCCATTGTTCCCATTTACTAGTACCTGCAATCATCCTAGCTACTTTCATATCCGTAACCTCAACCTTGTTGATAAGGTAACCTGAATCCACCCAGTTTTCGCTCCCATACAACAGAGTTGGTCGAAAGATTGAGCGGTGCACAGACAGCTTGGTCTTGGTACTGACTTCCTTCTGAGCGCTCACTGAATTAGCGTTGCTACACCTCGCTTCCAGTTCTTTCACTGTGTTGCCATCCTGTGAGAATATGCATCCTAATTATTTGAAGCCGTTCACCAGTTCTAATTTTGTTCCTCTCAATCCGTTTATATTTCTTTCCCACTGATATTACTTTCGTTTTGGAGATGCTAATCTTCATACCATAGTCCTTACATTTCTGATCTAGCTCTGAAATATTACTTTGCAAACTTTCAACCGAATCTGCCATCACAACTAAGTCATCCGCATATGCAAGACTGCTTATTTTGTGTTCACATATCTTGATCTCACCCAGCCAGTCTATTGCTTTCAACATATGATCCATAAATAATATGAACAACAGTGGAGACATGTTGCAGCCTTGTCTTACCCCTGAAACTACTCTGAACCATGAACTCAATTTACCGTCAACTCTAACTGCTGCCTGACTATCCATGTAAAGGCCTTTAATTGCTTGCAGAAGTTTGCCTCCTATTCCATAATCTCGTAGAACAGACAATAACTTCCTCCTGGGAAGCATAGATACAATTCCCTGTTCCACTCGTAACACTTCTCCATTATTTGCTGTAAGCTAAAGATCTGATCCTGACAACCTCTAAGAGGCCTAAACCCACACTGATTTTCATCGAATTTGTCCTCAACTAATATTCGCACTTTCCTTTCAACAACACCTGAGAAGATTTTGCCCACAACGCTGATTAAAGAGATACCTCTATAGATGTTACAATCTTTTCTGTTTCCATGTTTAAAGATTGGTGTGATTACTGCTTTTGTCCAGTCTGATGGAACCTGTCCCGACTCCCACGCCATTTCAATTATCCTGTGTAGCCATTTAAGACCTGACATTCCACTGTATGCGATGAGTTCCGACTTAATTTCATCCACCCCAGCTGCTTTATGCACTGCAATCGACTGACCATTTTCTCTACTTCCTCAAATGTGATCCTATTTCCATCATCATTCCTATCCCATTCTACCTCGAAATCTGAAACATTGCTGATCGTACTTTCACCTACTTTGAGCAACTATTCAAAATATTCCCTCCATCTGCCCAAGACATCCACAGGATTCACCAGCAGTTTTCCTGAGCTGTCCAAAATACTTGTCATTTCCTTCTTACCTCCCTTTCGAAGACTGCTAATCACACTCCAGAATGGTTTTTTAGCAGCTTGACCCATAGTCTCCAACCTGTTTCCAAAGTCTTTCCAAGATTTATTCTTGAATGCTGCAATTATCTGTTTGGCTTTGTTTCTTTCATCAACAAAACTTTCTCTGTCTCCCTGAGTTCTAGTATGTAGCCCTTTTTGATACACCTTCTTTTTCCTTTTACAGGCTGCCTCGACTGTATCATTCCACCAAGCTGTTTGCTCCATCCTACTTTTACACACTACTGTTCCAATACATTCGTTAGCCACTTCTAGCACTGTGTCCCTGTACATTGTCCATTCCTTTTCCAATGACTGTAATTGACTACATTCAACTAACTGGTACCTTTCTGAGATCGCTGTTATGTACTTGATTTCCTTATCCTGAAGTTTCTCCACTCTTATCCTCCTACATATGGACCTGACCTCCTGCACTTTCGGCCTCACAATCCCAATTTCACTGCAGATTAAATAATGAAAGAATCCCCTGAATACACGTGTGTCCCTCACAGGCTTCCTGAATTCCAGATCTGTTATTATATAGTCAATGACAGATCTGGTTCCCCTGCCTTCCCAAGTATACCAGCGAACGTTCTTATGTTTAAAAAAGGAGTTTGTGATTACTAAGCCCATACTGGCACAGAAATCTAAGAGTTGTTTCCCGTTCCTGTTGGCCTCCATATCCTCTCCAAATTTACCCATAACCTTTTCATACTCTTCTGTTCGATTTCCAATCCTGGAATTAAAGTCACCTACGAGCAGAACACTGTCCTTGTCCTTTACTCTAACAACTACATCACTGAGTGCCTCATAAAAACTATCCACTTATCTTCATCTGTCCCTTCACAATGCGAATATACTGACACAGTCCTAATTTTCTTGCTAGACACTGTCAAATACATCCACATTAGTTGTCCGTTTACATACCATACTGCAAATACGCTGGGTTCCATTTCTTTCCTGATATAAAGTCCTACACCCCATTGTGCTATTCCTGCTTTGACTCCTGGCAGGTAGACCTTGTATTCTCCCATTTCCTCTTCTTTCTCACCCCTTACCCGAATGTCACTAACAGCTAAAACGTCCAGCCGCATCTTACTTGCAGCCTCTGCCAGCTCTACCTTCTTCCCAGAGTAGCCCCCATTGATATTAATAGCTCCCCATCTCATTGCCATTTGTTTGCCAAGTCGTGTCTTAGGAGTCCCTGGTTTGTCAGTTAGAGGTGGGACTCCGTCACCTCCAAAGGTCCGAGGCATTTTGCTCTGTTTGTTGACAGCATCATATTTAAAGTACCAGGGAAGCAGGTTGCTAGCCTTACTTGCCCCTTGGATTTTGTAGTCTTTGCCGTATGAGCACAAAGGTGACCATGGCTCAGAATATGTCCGAGATGCCCAACCTTATTCCAAAGTAACTGGTATCCCGACTGTCAGGACCACTTACTTGGCCACTCATACGTTGCCCGTGGTTCATGAACTAGGGCATGACTACAGGAACCAACACCATGAACTTACTCATCGATCACATAAAATCAAATACGCAAACATACAACAACAGTGGAGTCTACAAAGTATCATGCCCCATTTGTCCTGCCAACTATGTAGGAAAAACAGGCAGAATCTTCAAAACCAGTTTTCAAGAACGTGTAAATGCTTTCAGACTCAACCATTTTGAAAAATCAGTCATTGCACAACATATGCTGGAAACGAAACATGTAACCAACAATCCAGAAAACAATTTGATAGTATTACATAATGAAGCCAACGGTAAGACCATAAATCTGTTAGAACAACTAGAGATATATCTCCACAAAATCAAAAAACTAGAATTGATGTTAAATGAACAAACAGATTTCGCAAGCCAGAGCTATTTCAGTAATTTTAAAGGCCTATTCTAAAGTTATTTCCTGCATATCTTAGTTGTTTCCTGCATATACCAATTGTTTAATAGTTATATCATTAGCACTTTGAAAAATCCGTCTTTGGCCACACCATGTACAAAAACATCTGTGAAGTGTTTACAAACATGTGTATGCTAATGTGCCTCTTGAATGAAGTGATATGTACGAAAACGATGGAGAAAAACACGTATGCTGCTGCTAAAACGTTAAATCGCTTTTCTTGGATTATTTGGTAAGTTTACACTGTTCATCTATTCCACTATTTCGCACATATTTTCCGCGTTTGACTTATGAAATTCCTCACCTAACATCAAATCTTTTCGTAACGGGAATATCTATTTCACCTCATTCAAGAAAAAAAATGAAGCATGTATTAAGACGAATTACACCTGATGATGGATCCACGGGGTCCGAAATGCATCGTGTATTGAATAAAACACGAAAAGTTGTAATGAAGGCGATTTTTAATTTATACCTCGAAAGATATAGATGTCAGCCAAACATACAGATGTCAGCCAAAGATATCGAAAGAAAATAGCCTTCACGCTGACAAAAATTCCGCTGAAGCACTTTCCCAAATGTCGGAAAAGTTGGGAGTGGCCGCCATTGTAGAGTTAATTAGTTTAACAACTTAAAGGCCTTTCTAAAGCCGCTATCACAATAAAATTCAAACACAACATAGATTAAACTATGTAGATCAAGAAAATAATATTTTTGAAGAATCGATTTTTTGACCAAATCCGTTGCATCCCCTCTTAAGTGTAGCAGATGCTAGGTGTTATATCAATTTATGCGAGGTTTTTTTTGCAGTAATTATTCTAATAAACCGCAAGTTTATTTGAATTTTCCAATATCCATACATCGGTCAGACTAATGCTTCCACATGAAGCTTTTTCTGCAGTAATAATGAATAAGTATTTTGTGATTAACGTTAAAAGTGGGGTAATCGACGCTGCCGAGCGACAAAGCAGAGCATGCTAGGTTCTTCTCTTATTCTTTTTAAGTGGTGTGGTGATGTTAGTCACTGTGACTCTGATTTAATCTTTTTATTCTCGTAAGTAATGATAGGAACTGATTGTTACTAGCTTATTCAGGCTTGTTTTTAATCGAATGTCACCATAACATATTCAAAAAACTGATAGGCTGTACCTCCAGGCAATATACACTGACGAGCAAAACATGATGACCACGTGCTTACTGGTCCATCTTTCGAACCCAATACGTCGCCGGTTCTGCATATCATGGATTCAATCGTTTGTTAGCAGGTTTGTGTATGTATGTTGTACCAGATGTCCACGCACAAGACATGTAAACTTTGAAAACAGCAGGACGCTGATCCGTGCACGCGATGATGGCGCCTTGTAGAAACTTAAACGGGTTCTACTGAATTCACATCAAACGAATTTCGTAGCCAACAAATCTACGTGAGTACACTGTCATGCTCCTCATACCACTGTCTTTGAGACATGGACAATTACCCTGCTGGTAGATGATATCGCCGGTGAGGTAGACGTCAAGCATGAAAGGGTGCAGGTGGCCCAGCTGTCAACGTGTCTTCGATTACTACCACAGGTCCCATTTGATTATGTCTTCCATAGGATAATACTTTTCCCACCAGCCTGCGTTCTTTGCGCGGTGCATATTTCGAACTGTCGTTCGCTTGGATGACGGCGTTTGTGGAGACGACCACCGATCTGGTGTAGCAAAACTGTGATTCACCCGACGAGACGACACGTTTTCATTGATCCGCAGTCCAATCTGGACGATCCCACGACCACCGCAATCCTAATGGCGATGTAGTTGGGCCAGGATGTCAACACGTAGGGGTTGTCTGCTACAGAGCCCCATATACAACAGTGTACGATGAACACTGTGTTCCAAAACACTTGTGCGTGCACTGGCAATGTGCTCTTTCGGCAGAGATGCCACAGGTCACCACGTATCCTGCTTTACACGGCAAGCAAACCTGCAAATCCCACGTTCTTTGAAGAGTCGTGGACGTCCAACCACTCATCTTCCAGTAGCAGTTTCACTGCCATTCTACCACTTTCCATAGATGCTCAGTACAGTACCACTTGAACATTCGATTACATGCTCTGGGTAATAATAGTACCACCTTTGTCAAAGTGACCCAGGCCAGTATATTTCCCCATTTTGCGGTCCTACTTGCCCCTAGAATGATTCCCCATCCGTCTTTGATCCACTTATATACTTTCCTTAATATGTCACGTTCTCGCAATGCCACCAGGTGACATCCAACTTCACCGTCGGTAGTGGCTACAATGTTTTGGCTTATCAGTGTGAAACGTCCCCTTTGAACAATTGTACAAGACTGTGCTTAAACTGACACACAATAATTTAGCGCAACGGAATCTGACTTTCAAAAATCCCTACAAAAGAATGGCTCTGACTAACATTAACCTATAGCTTTCACAAATCACTTACCTCACCAAAAATCTTCGTTACTCGAACTACTGCAATACAGCGAGCGCCACTACTGCCAGCTAAATAAAAGATTCAAACTACAGAAGGCACTAACTACTGATAGGCATAGTTAGCAAATGAAAGATTTTAATAGAGAACAAACAATGTATTTACCTTAATAGTCATAATATATATTGCAGTTCATGACATCCACTCTTACAAATGTACTGTTTCTGATGGACACACTTCCAGATTATCCATTCTCAAAAATCCGCCATCTCACTTCCCCACATCCACCAATGCTGGCGGCTCACCTCCAACTGCACAACGCTACGCGCTGTTAACAGCCAACTGCCCAACACTACAATGGCCAGCAACAATGCAAACCAGCCACAGACTGCACACAGCACAGACAGTGATTTTCATACATGGCGTTAGCAATATAAAAACCTAAACAGCCTACTTACAAGTGTATGTATTGGTGTCTGTCCTACTGTGCTTGAATTTAGTCGGACGCTCGTATATCGATAAAGATATTTGGTTGTAGCAGACGCCATAGAGAATTTACCTCTTTTCAAAAAATGTAAGGTGTCAGTTGTGTGGAGGGGCCAATATTAACTTAGAACGTGTGGGAAGTGTAGTTCAAGCGGTCGCTGCATTGGAGGGGTTTTCCACACAGTGCCTTAGGCCCACTCTTCATCGTTACAACTGACATGCACGAGAATACACTGAAGTGACAGAAGTCTTGGGATAGTGATATACACATATACAGGTGGCGGTATAAAAAAGCATTTCATTGGCGGAGCTGTCACTTGTACTCAGGTGATTCATGTGAAATGGTTTCCTCCGACGTGATTATGACCTCACGACGGGAATTAACAGACTTTGAACACGGAATGGTAGTTGGAGCTAAATGCATGGGACATTCCAGATCGGAAATCGGTAGGAAACTTAACGTTCAGAGTTCCAAAGTGTGAAGTGCGTGTCGAGAATACCAAATTTGAATTATCTCTCATCATGGACAACCCAGTGACCTATGGCCTTGACTTAATGGCCGAGAGCAGCGGCGTTTGCGAAGAGATGTCACTGCTAACAGACAAGCAATAGTGCGTGAAATAACCGCAGAAAACATTTTGGAACGTACAACGAACACATCCGTTAGGGCAGTGCGGTGAAATGTGGCGTTCATGGCTTATGGCAGCAGACGACCAATGCTACTTTGCAAACAGCACGACAACCCCCCCCCCCCCCCCCCCCTCTCCTGGGCTCGTGACCATATCGGCTGGACCCTAAGCGACTGGAAAACAGCGGCATGGTGGGATCAGTCCAAGTTCAGTTGGTAAGAGCTGATAGTAGGATTCGAGTGTGGTGCAGGCCCCACGAAGCCATGGACCCAAGTTGTCAACAGGGCACTCCGCAAACTGGTGATGGCTCCATAATGGTGTGGGTTGTATTACATGGAATGAACTGGAAGCTCTGCTCGAACTGCATGGATCGTTCACTGGAAATGATTATGTTGGGTTTCTTTGCAAGCACTGAAAATCGCGAGCTCTCTTCTTATCTCGTGTTTTCTACTGAAAATCTAATGCTTGTACTCTTGTTAACTTTACTATTACAGAGATAGCCTAAACTTTTTTTTATATATTGGTCCTGTGCGCAACAAATAACTTACTTCGTCTTTCTGCTGCCACTGCTTGATCTGCAGCATTCCATTATTTAACAAAAACATTAAAAAACCTATTATTGATGATGAGTGCAATGCATGTTCTGTATGGCGGCTCCTGCTGTTGCTGCTGCTGCTGCTTACTACAACTACATATAATTCAAGAGAAAGGGTTTGCTCAAGTCTAAACTTGATAAATGATAACTCAAACAAGTAACTCCTTTTTGTAAAAACTATATTCTGAAAGTGATTCTTTCTCATTCAATTAACAAAACGCCAGAAGTTCTTTGAACAATCGCTTCCTACGTAAATCTGCCTGCGGTGGGATTACATTAAATCAAACTCTTGAGACAGACTGAAATACTTCTCAATTAAATACATAGGGAAAGAATTCACTGACAATTACAAAAGAAATCAATTACAAAAATCAATACTTAATCTATTGCCTAACAATGGTTTCCCTTAAGAATTCAACTCCTATCATTATCAAAATTACCGTCTGCTGCTACGCACATACACAAACCCTTTTCTTTAAATTAATAAGCGCGCTGAAAATTATAAAAAATATCAACTCACTACCAAACCCTGTGTCGCTGCTGTCGGACACGGCAGTACGGCAGCTCGGAGACGACCCCTCGCCCAACACACGTGCGCACCACAGCAGGCGGGCTCCTACACTGGCTTCCAAAGTGCCACAACAATATCTTAGCACGACAACAATATCTTAGATTCCAGAGCTTGTGTATGCGCGCTGTAGCCAATCTTTAAATCCTAAAAGAGTATTGCCAACTGTCAGCATTCATAGACACATGTTCCAAACTTCAGCGGTATCACCATTTAAGTTAGGAAAGTTAGATTTGGTGCAATATTTCTGAGTGCACAAGTTACAGCCAGGTGCGTGCCTGTTGATGGTACGTTACTCTGACCAGCGGTTGCGAAGTAGAATGGAAGCCACAGGGCCGTCGAACCACTGAAAAGAGTAAACGCAGCAGTTCGCATGGTGCAAGTTACAGGCAGAAGGGGTCCACTGGCGCAACCTAGGTGTTATGAGTACGTGACTCAGAGCTGCGCGTTAGCAAAACGGAGGCACACAGCCATGTATAAATAGGTGCCGGTTATCTAACGAGGGGGGTTCAAGTATGGCAGCTCTCCTGGATGACGTGGCATGTCACACCACCGACTTCACGCAGCAGCAGATGGGGCGCCAGCATTCCAATCCACGGCAGGTCGCTGGTTCGACCCTCTGAGGCCAACGCAGGGTCCGTAGCCAGCCAGCAGAGGGCCACTTGACGACTCACTTCTGAGGGCAGTGTTGTTGGCTCCCAACAAACACACGCTGGATGTATCCCAAGGTGAGGGCCACAGAACTGACTTTCGGATCGCAGGCGCTTGTGTCGCCCGCGATCTTAACCACAAAGGCGAAGAAGCATGCAGTGGGCCACCCTGTGGCTCCCAGCGAGCAGCATTGAGGCAACGTGGATGAAGGTCAGCGCATCCTGACATCGTCACAATTCCGCGGCTGTACACGGCCGGCACGCTGCAGAACGTTGCACGGGTCGCTGAGGTAGCTCTTCTGTGCCAAGCTGTTTTGCAGACAGCGAAGTGGTGTCCTCGGCATTGCGGGACCCCGTGACATATACAGAGAAGAAGACAGCACTGTAGCTGGGAATAATAAAATACTTGAAGATCAAGGCCGAGTTTTAATACGGCGCATCCTGACAATTTTTATCCACGTCCAACATTCCTCCAACATATACCAACTTCAACATTTGGCACTGACAGCTACAAAACAACGATGTCATTTCACCGGACCAAAATTGTTCGTGATTGGCTTGAAGAACATTCTGGACAAATTGGGCGAATGATTTGGCCACCGAGATCTCCCAGCATGAATCCAGTCGAACATCCATTGGACATAGTCGAGAGATCAGATCGTGTGCAAGATCCTGCACCGTCAAGACTTTCGCAATTATGGACGGCTATAGAGGCAGCATGGCTCAGTATTTCTGCAGGAGACTTCCAGCGACTTGTTAAGTCCATGCCACGTCGAGTTGCCACAGTGAGCTAGTCAAAAAGATGTCCGAAATGATATTAGGAAGGATCCCCTGATTGATGTCACCTCAGTGAATTTATATCAACGTGTACTGTGACCAAATGTTGTCTTCTCTGCGCTATCTTTGAGGTGACAAGTGAGGGGATTCTCCTGTCTTTCAGTATGACAGCACCTGTGGACACATTGCCACACCCGTTCGTTCCCAGTTTGATGAAGATTCAGCCACCTTTATTGTACCTCGACTGGCGCGTTATATTGCCCACGTTAATCACATACAACACATCTGGGGCTATTCGGGACAGTGCATGAAGTGTGACAGTCTACATCCCTGTTCCAAGTGATCTAGTCACCAATGAGTGGTTTCAGCAGTGCATGTTTGGGGCGGCGTGTAAATTTTGTGGTTGGTTTGAAAAGTTTGATAGTCTTGAATGATTGTTTGGTGCCACAGCCTTTTACAAGGGCCTAAAAACTATATGTGCGAACAGCCACAAAGCGATGAGGAACGTGTTGTTCATAGTCTTCAGCCCACAAGTTCAATATTCACCTCGCCTAAACTTGAAGTAAAATGTTTCGATTCTTCAAGAATAATCCATAGGAGTCAGGAACCTTGACGACAAATACAAGTCTATCGTTTGCCTGGTGAATATATTCGTCTAAATTTTTACACCCACAAGTAATAGTTTGGAAAGTCATTAAAGCTTATCCTACCGTACATAGCACTCGACACAGTGCAGAGACGGTATTTAAACTTCGTCTTCATTTACGAAAAGTTAACTGCGGATTTAAAACTGTAGAATAATCTCGAACACTTGCTACGCGGTTTTCTATGACATAGCAGGTGACACAAAACACTGACAATGAAACACGGGATCTCCAGATAAATTCTAAATCCACAAAGTTCACTTTTATGTTCCTGCACAAGATAAGCGCGATATCTCATTCGATCGAAAAACGATCCTTTCAATCGTTGTTAACGCCATCCAAGACTTAAGCGGACTCGGTCACGGAAGGATGCACAGCACAGTCTGTAGCGTGGCGAAACATAACACATACGACTGACGGCGATCGAATAACCTCCCAGATGCAGACACCGCATTCTTTATACGTATATGCTCCCTGCAGAGACCTTTCCATGCACTCGCCCTAAAATCGCTTCCAGATTACGCAGCAGTACCGAAATAGAACCCTTTATGACTACAATATCATTTCTTTAGTTGTTAGTTAAAGAGTAATAATAATTCCAAAATTTTCTGTAAGGAAATCTGAACTTTATTTATGTTCCATAAATTTCTTAGCCCTATAACTCTTAAATTTACAACAGAATTTTTAAACGGAACCGGCGGTAGATTGTGGCCTCTGAGCTGATTCAGTTTAGGCCGGCCGGGATGGCCGAGCGGTTCTAGGCACTACAGTCTAGAACCGCGCGACCGCCATGTTCGCAGGTTAGAATCCTGCCTCGGACATGGATGTGTGTGATGCCCTTAGGTTACTTAGGTTTAACTAGTTCTAAGTCCTAGGGAACTGATGACCTTAGAGGTTCAGTCCCATAGCGCGCAGAACCATTTGATCCATTTTTTTGTTTCAGTTTATGTACTTTTTAAAAATTATAATGTGATCTTGAAACATGACTCAGCTTCATTTCTACGTATAATAAATATAGTGTTGTCGTCTTGGCTTTGTTTCTTAATTACAAAGACTAGTTAATGAACCTCATGTTACATGATTTAGGTAAGATACGTGGTTTTTTTTTCTTAATAATTCGAAAAGCAGATGAGGTAGCTTCATGAAAACTTCTATCACAAGTTTCTAGAAGTATAACTATCTAACTTTAACAATAAGCATTTTTAAACTTTCAAAAAAATGGAATAACTCAAATGTAAAAGAGGCAGCTACATGGAAACTTTTAGCATATGTTCTTACGGGAAATTACATCTAATTCCAGAAGCACAACTTTGTAGCTTGAAGATTACATGGCTCTTAAAAGTTCACAAAAGATGAATTTTTGAAGTAACTAACTAGTGAAGCATGCTGAAGTCCAGTGTTTAAGCTGTTTGTAGACTCAAATAGTCTGAGCAAATCTTGTACAATATTGAAAACTATTTTAGAATAAAAACAATATTGGTTGCGAAATGATTTATTGTCAATGACGAGTTTCACCCTTTTGCGACATCATCAGAGTATGTAAAACTAGCTGGATAGCAGTATAAAATGGAAAATGGATGCAACAGTAGCTGGATATGTAATTCATCCGTCATGTTGCTGTTGTTGTGGTCTACAGTCCAGAGACTGGTTTGATGCAGCTCTCCATGCTACTCTATCCTGAGCAAGCTTCTTCATCTCTCAGTACCTACTGCAACCTACATCGTTCTGAATCTGTTTAGTGTATTCATCTCTTGGTCTCCCTCTACGATTTTTACCCTCAGCACTGCCCTCCAATACTAAGTTCGTGATCCCTTGATGCCTCAGAGTATGTCCTACCAACCGATCCCTTCTTCTAGTCAAGTTGTGCCTCGAATTTTTCTCCCCAATTCTATTCAATACCTCCTCATTAGTTGTATGATTTACACATCTAACCTTCAGCATTTTTCTGTAGCAGCACATTACGAAGGCTTCTATCCTCGTTTTGTCTATACTATTTATCTTCCACGTTTCACTTCCATACATGGCTACACTCCATACAAATACTTTCAGAAACGATTTCCTGCAACTTAAATCAATACTCGATGTTAACAAACTTCTCTTCTTCAGAAACGCTTTCCTTGCCATTGCCAGTCTACATTTTATATCCTCTCTACTTCGACCATCGTCACTTATTTTGGTCCCCAAATAGCAAAACCCCTTTACTACTGTAAGTGTCTCATTTCCTAATCTAATTCCCTCAGCATCACCCGATTATATTCGACTACATTCAATTATCCTCGTTTTGCTTTTGTTGATTTTGATCTTATATCCTCCTTTCAAGACACTGTCCATTCCGTTCAGCTGCTCTTCCACGTCCTTTGCTGTCTCTGACAGAATTACAATGTCATCTGCAAAACTGAAAGTTTTTATTTATTCTCCATGGATTTTAATTCCTACTCCGAATATTTCTTTTGTTTCCTTTACTGCTCGTTCAACATACAGATTGAATCCGTCATAAAAACATATAAAATACAGTGCACCATCTTGGAGTCACTTAGTGCGATCAAGGTACACCTTACATTTTACATGCTTTTTATGCCGAATGGATTACATATACATTTACTGTTGCTTACATTTCCCACTTTGTATAGCTCTATGACGGATAGTTTACATATTTAGCTACTTTTACAGAATCTGATGATGTCCCAAAAGTATGAAACGCGTAACTGATATTACATAATTTTGCAACCAAGGCTGTTTTTATTCTGAAATAATTCGAAATTGGTTGCTGTAGCACCCTGTCACAAGAAAGGAATGCAATAATTTGTAACATATTTGAACATTTAATTGTATATAAATAGTAACTTAGGTCACACCCTTGTCTTGACCCTGGCCGAGCGACGAGGATAACTTAGTACTTGATCGCCTCTCGGTAGTTGCTTGCCTCCCCACATATGGTATATCTGAAAACAATTGTGGAGTTTTTTGCTCGCCGAACTGAGGTCATTATGCAGACGAGACGCGGTGATACACGGCTTTAGGGCGATCTCTCCTGGGAGAGACTGATTCTCAGATGCACATCCTGACGTCAGACCAAACGAGTTCATTGCGGCAATCCCCTGTCTCGTATATGTTGATTATGACGTACTGCGAGCAGTGATCCAGCACGAAGGAAAAGCCGACAGCGCTCCGGTGTAACGAGTAGTTTACGATGTCGTCGTTCACATGTAAATGGGGACAGGGTGGAGTCCAGCGCCCTCCTCATACTTTCCCTTCCAGCAGCCGACCTAGGAGAGGCTACGAGGAAGATCCGGTCGCGGCTAAGCGATTCAATTAGGGAGCGGCCGGTATCTTGAGGGGCCGTCAGCGGAATTAAGTGGCGAGCGGCGGCAGATGCAGGTGGGCGATGCGGCGCGTGCTGCAGCCCGGCTTATCACGCCGTTAATTACGGTGGTACCGCGCTAAGTGCACCGCAGAGCCCCCCCCCCCCCCCCCCCCCCACACACACACACATTCTGCCGTCCCATGTGAACCACTCCGCTTGCAGCTGAGCAGGTTCCACACGATTTCGCTATTTCCGCCTGTAGCCGAACAGCGCGCTAAATAATTTTACGTACGTGTTCTTCTTTTTTAGCCAGCGTTAATGCCGTTTAGTACGGCCTCTGCTTTACTCGAAGTTTTAGCGTCTAGTAAGGTCATCCGAAGACCAGTATCAGTTGCAAAGCGATTTAGAAAAGATTGCTGTATGGTGTGTCAGGTGGCAGTTGACGCTAAATAACGAAAATTGTGAGATGATCCACATGAGTTCCAAAAGAAATCCGTTGGAATTCGATTACTCGATAAATAGTACAATTCTCAAGGCTGTCAATTCAACTAAGTACCTAGGAGTTAAAATTACGAACAACTTCAGTTGGAAGGACCACATAGATAATATTGTCGGGAAGGCGAGCCAAAGGTTGCGTTTCATTGGCAGGACACTTGGAAGATGCAACAAGTCCACTAAAAAGACAGCTTACACTACACTCGTTCGTCCTCTGTTAGAATATTGCTGCGCGGTGTGGGATCCTTACCAGGTGGGATTGACGGAGGACATCGAAAGGGTGCAAAAAAGGGCAGCTCGTTTTGTATTATCACTTTATAGGGGAGAGGGTGTGGCAGATATGATACACGAGTTGGGATGGAAGTCATTACAGCATAGACGTTTTTCGTCGCGGCGAGACCTTTTTACGAAATTTCAGTCACAAACTTTCTCTTCTGAATGCGAAAATATTTTGTTGAGCCCAACCTACATAGGTAGGAATGATCATCAAAATAAAATAAGAGAAATCAGAGCTCGAACAGAAAGGTTTAGGTGTTCGTTTTTCCCGCTCGCTGTTCGGGAGTGGAATAGTAGAGAGATAGTATGATTATGGTTCGATGAACCCTCTGCCAAGCACTTAAATGTGAATTGCAGAGTCGTCATGTAGATGTAGATGTAGATGTAGATTTTATTTTATACAACTTTGCAGCTGGATACCCTCGCTGTTGCCATTGTCGCCAGGGGACGAAGTCGTGTGCGTCACCTGTCTACAAACTTTGTTCCGTATATCATCGTACTACCATCTATATGCCGACGACATCCAATTGTACATAAGTGCAAGCCCCAAGAACACTGCTGACGCAGTAGCGAGTATGAACGCAGATCTTTGCTCTGTTTCTCGATGGGTACAGAACCTAGGTCTGAACGAAACCCCAAGAAATCCCAGGTCATAGTTATATCTCATCCAAAATTAATCAGCCGGTACTTTCGAGAAACAATCCCTCAAATACTCCTCAATGGTACCCAACTACCATACCAAAAAACAGTAAAAGATCTTGGAATAATCTTGGATGAACACCTAAACTGGGAAGAACAAACAGTCACAGCTTGCCGGAAGTCGCTCTCCTCCCTACATGCAATTCAAAAATTTAGAAAAATATTTCCAACTCATGTTAAACAAAAATTATTCCAAACACTGGTCTTGCCTAATCTTTACTACTGTGGTGTAGCTCAACGCGGCACAAATAGTGAAAATTCTAGATGCCTCCAACTAGTGATGAATGCTTGCGTTAGATACGTGTGCAATATTCGGTTGTATGATCATATCAGTCCTTCATACTCCCAGCTAGGTTGGATACGCCCACATAAGGCACGCGACCTCCACACGATGTGCTTACTTCATCGATTTCTTAGACACTGCTGCCTCCAATACTTATCTTCTCACATTAAACACCTATCATCATTCCACAATCGCAATACCAGATTGGATACGCCTAGCATCTTGGCTGTACCTTTACATAACACAAAATCTTTCTCCGTGTCATTCTCCATCTCAGCCATACGACTATGGAACGCGCTCCCCTGTGATCTGCGTCTTATCCAGAACCACTCAACATTCAAGAGGGAACTCAAAACTTACATATTAGGGACTGTATAGCCACCATTGTTGTGCCCCTCTCATCTCTTTCTTCCTCCTCTCCACCACAGCTTCGAATTTTACCATTCTATTTCTGTTCCTCTAACCTATCTACCTCTTATATATCTCTTTCACCCCATTCTATCGCCTTATGTCTCTGATCGATGAGAATAACTCACATGCTGCAAGAACATAACGAGAAAATTCCCAACTAACAATAGGACTGACGTTCACAAAAGAAAGTATGTTTACTTTCATATACATAGTAATTACTATTATTATTATTATTATCATTATTATTCTTGATTGTTATAATTATTTTTTTGATTGTTATAATTATCATTGTACTACTGTTATAATCTCTATTTTTTTAACATCAATACTGTATAATACGTTATATGTCCTTAATGTACTGTAGAAACTGTAACTCGTTCAATCTGAGTATGCCTGGTTAGGTGTAAGAGAGAGCCTGACGGCCCTAATCTTGCCAGGTAAAATAAATGCATAAATAAATAAGATAAACATCTAATAAATTGAAATGAGCTTGTGTGGTAGCTAATCACCGACTTCTTCGCCGCTGCTGACGCGTGCCTATAAGTTCCACTGCAACACGTACTTACCTTGCTAACTGAAAAATTCACTTTAAAATAAAATTATTCTCTCCGTTAGCCCGTCCGGCTAGCCACGCGTTCTAACGTGCTGCTTCCCGGCACGAATTCGCCTGGTGTGCCGGCCAGCCTGTGGATGGCTTTAAGGCGGTTTTCCATCTACCTCGGCGAATGCAGGCCGCTTCCCCTTATTCCGCCTCAGTTACACTGTGTCGGCGATTGCTGTGCAAACACCACTTCCAGATATGCGTACACCATAATTATTCTACAATGCAAACATTTGGAGCTAAACTCGTCTGGTGTGACATGTTCTCGGGGCGGTCCACTGGGGGCCGGATCTCACAATAAAACTGGGTTTGGTGTGGGGCGACGATGGAGTTAGTGGACAGCTGTGGCCTGTTGTGGGATTGTGAACCCCTGAGGGCCGCGGCGGGACGAAATCTCTCCGTCGTTTCTGGGTCCCCAGGTTAATACATACATACATACACACATACATTCTCTCCGTTGAAAGGAGTTCATTCTCTTTCGTCTTAAAGTAGAATGAGACTGAATGTAAGAGATGGAAAAGAGCCACCGTGGTACAACAACCGAATTAGAAAACTGCGGCGGAAGCAAAGGGAACTGCACAGCAAACATAAACATAGCTAAAGCCTTGCAGACAAACAAAAATTACGTGAAACGAAATGTAGTGTGAGGAGGGCTACGCGAGAGGCGTTCAGTAAATTCGAAAGTAAAGTTCTATGTACTGACTTGGCAGAAAATCCTAAGAAATTTTTGTGTTATGTCAAAGCTGTAGGTGGATCAAAACAAAATGTCCAGACACTCTGTGACCAAAATGGTACTGAAATAGAGGATGACAGACTAAAGGCCGAAATACTAAATGTCTTTTTCCAAAGCTGTTTCACAGAGGAAGACTGCACTGTAGTTCCTTCTCTAGATTGTCGCACAGATGACAGAATGGTAGATATCGAAATAGACGACAGAGGAATAGCGAAACAATTAAAAGCGGTCAAAAGAGGAAAGGCCGCTGGACCTGATGGGATACCAGTTCGATTTTACACAGAGTATGCGAAGGAACTTGCCCCCTTCTTGCAGCGGTGTACCGTAGATCTCTAGAAGAGCGTGGCGTTCCAAAGGATTGGAAAAAGGTACAGGTCAAACCCGTTTTCAAGAAGGGACGTCGAACAGATATGCAGAACTATAACGTCGATCAGTTGTAGAATTTTGGAACACGTATTATGTTCGAGTATAATGACTTTTCTGGAGACTAGAAATCTACTCTGTAGGAATCACCATGGGTTTCAAAAAAGACGATCGTGTGAAACCCAGCTCGCGCTATTCCTCCACGAGACTCAGAGGGCCATAGACACGGGTTCACAGGTAGATGCCGTATTTCTTGAGTTCTGCCAGGCGTTTGATACAGTTCCCCACAGTCGTTTAATGAACAAAGTAGGAGCATATGAACTATCAGAATAATTGTGTGATTGGATTGAAGAGTTCCTAGATAACAGAACGCAGCATGTCATTCTCAATGCAGAGAAGTCTTCCGAAGTAAGAGTGATTTCAGGTGTACCGCAGGGGAGTGTCGTAAGACCGTTGCTATTCACAATATACATAAATGACCTGGTGGATGACATCGGAAGTTCACTGATGCTTTTTGCAGATGATGCTGTGGTGTATCGAGAGGTTGCAACAATGGAAAATTGTACTGAAATGCAGGAGGATCTGCAGCGAATTGACGCATGGTGCACGGAATGGCAATTGAATCTCAATGTAGACAAGTGTAATGTGATGCGAATACATAGAAAGATAGGTCCCTTATCATTTAGCTACAAAATAGCAGGTCAGCAACTGGAAGCAGTTAATTCCATAAATTATCTGGGAGTACGCATTAGGAGCGATTTAAAATGGAATGATCATATAAAGTTGATCGTCGGTAAAGCAGATGCCAGACTGAGATTCATTGGAAGAATCCTAAGGAAATGCAAAATGCAATCCGACAACAAAGGAAGTAGGTTACAGTACGCTTGTTCGCCCAATGCTTGAATACTGCTCAGGAGTGTGGGATCCGCACCAGGTAGGGTTGATAGAAGAGATAGACAAGATCCAACGGAGAGCAGGGCGCTTCGTTACAGGATTATTTAGTAATTGCGAAAGCGTTACGGAGATGATAGATAAACTCCAGTGAAAGACTCTGCAGGAGAGACGCTCAGTAGCTCGGTACGGGCTTTTGTTGAAGCTTCGAGAACATACCTTCACCGAGGAGTCAAGCAATATATTGCTCCCTCCTACGTATATCTCGCGAAGAGACCATGAGGGCAAAATCAGAGAGATTAGAGCCCACACAGAGGCATACCGACAATCCTTCTTTCCATGAGCAATGCGAGACTGGAATAGAAGCGAGAACCGATAGACGTACTCAGGGTACCTTCTGCCACACACCGTCAGGTGGCTTGCGGAGTATGGATGTAGATGTAGATGTAGATGTAATTCTCTCGTGAGTGAAGTTCTTAAATGAGCACATTTGACGATTTGAATAAAGATCAGAGGAATGAGAAAAAGCATCATAAGCATCGCAAATTATGTGAATACTGAATAAGACTGTGACTATCATTTATGTACAAAATTAATACTAGTGACTTCCTGCCGACCACGTTACTTAACATGGCCGTAAACGAGTATTTACAAAAGGTTCAAAAGTAATCCTATCTTCATATTAGTGCTGTAAGACTTTACTCGTTATCACATTCGTCATACATCAGCAAAAACACCCTGAGAGTGCGTTAGCGTCAAGAGAATCAATGACTGTGGTTAGGAGTTGACCCTTATTCTGTGTGACAGAGCACATCATTGTTCAACTGTAAAATTGGTTTCCTTTCCCCATTATTGTCAAAGAAGCAAATGAGTTTAAAGAGATTGTGACATGAAAATTTCAGGACAGTTGTCAATATAACGCACTAAGTCGTGTTTAGCAGAAATGACACTGAACACAACAATTTCAAATTTAAGTCGAAGGTTCTCTACAAGATTTTTCCTACTTATACAACATTAAGTAGGCCAATGTTACGACAAATCATCCGATTCCGGTTCTAAGTTTGGTACTATTGAGGATGACAATCAAGTCTACAGAGGATGGTTAGTTTTTGTGACAAGATAAGCAAAAGATTACTCAAGGGTGCTCAGGTTCAAAGTGGATACAAGCTGGTGATCCAACAATTTTACTCCTCTGCCAGTGGTATTTACCTTTAGCTGCGACGTGCTGTCTGTTGCATGGCTGCTCTTGCCCTCTGAAAATCCTACAAAAACTAATCAAGATCGTTGCTGATTTTATCAGCTGAACTGATCCCTAGTCTGGAAAAAACTCCCTCTCAGTTCTCGCAAGAACAATGAACTAGATGGCTGTTTCGTTTCTCTACTATCGGAACTCAACGACTCTTCAGCTAATTTCTAGCTGAATGTCAGCCAAAGCGAACGCCGTGTTCACACAAAAATTCCTCTTTCGGTGTCATACAGAGCGTGGTGCGCCCTGTTCTACACTTGACACTGGCTCAGAAGAGTCCTCGAAGTTTTCGCCATTGTGTCTTTCATAGCAAACTATCTCCCACCTGTGACCTTTCGTGCCTCAATCCACGTCTTTTTCAGACCAATGGGAGTGTTCTTTTCATTTTGTAGAAACTACCTCTGTCGATCGCAAAGGGCCTACCTTTAAACTGCATCGAAATATCGCCACTTTTATACTCCTTCCTAGTTTATTTCAGCTTATCGGACATTTTGTGCCCGCTCTCGACGCCTAAAAGTTACACACGTACATCGCGAGCATACTACGGGCTTTTCACATGATCAGTTGTGTCACAGGACTGTTTTTATACATCTGGAAATTCCCAAGTGCAGTTTTCTCCATCGCAGGCAGCGCTGAGCCGCTTCCTGCTTCCTTTGATGTACCGTCCAGTGCGTTGGTTGTCCCTCTCACTGCGGTTCACCAACCCCCTGTTAGAAGCCTAGAGCAGAAGGCTTTCTTCTGTAGCATGAGATTTCAGAAGGTTTTATTCTATTCTTGTCTAAACTGCTTATCATCCAAGTTTCAGTTCCCTACAAGGCTACACTATAGACGAATACCTTCAGAAAAGACTTCCTATCACTTAACATTACATTCGATATTGCCAAATTCTTCTTCTTCAGAAACGCTTTCCTCGTCATTGGCAGTCTACAATTTATATCCTCTCTACTTCTCCCCATAACGTTACTGCACAAATAGCAAAACTCATTCACCATATTCATATCCTCCTGTCAAGTCACAGGAGAAATTTTAGCCTTATGCAGCCAAAGCTGAGATGTCGATCTACTTAGTGGTGTATAACATGATCGATTTCTTTCGATATTTTGCAATTTATAAGTAATCGTTTTCAGGTGCTGTTAGGTTTATCCCCCGCCCCCACCTCCAATCCCATCAAGAAGACGCCCTCCAGAAACAGTATAGTGTGGAAAAATGAAAGAAGAAAAGGGACACACATTTCGAGTGTTGAACACGCCTGTATTTTTTCGGGTGTCCCACACCAACTAAAAATTTTAAACAGTATTATCTTCTCTCCAGATCAATAAATAGTTAGGGCAGATTTATAAAGAATTCCTATCAAAAATTATATAATTTTGAGAAAAGTATGTAAGGTAAAATATGCTGATTTTCGTACATTTAAATACAGACATCAAGCTCCCAGAGCTCCTGAATATAGACGTTGACTGTGGATACTGACACAGCCCTTTTGACTGTTCAGAGATGTCATACAGTCCGTCCAAAGATGTAAACAACCATCCATGAGCAGCTCTTATTAGACGGAGGGGGTCCGGCAGGAGATCAGTTGCAGTCATTACACCAGGAAGGAGGTACACGTCTCGTGTTGTCTGTAGTTCAACCATGCGTAGACGGTCAATACTGCTGTTCGGCCGCGTCCGAATTTTTACTTTGTTCCAGGAAGGGCTCTCAACAAGGGAAGTGTCCAGGCGTCTCGGAGTGAACCAAAGCAATGTTGTTCGGACATGGAGGAGTTACAGAGAGACAGGAACTGTCGATTTTATGCCTCGCTCAGGCCGCCAAAGGGCTACTACTGCAGTGGAGGACCGCTACCTACGGATTATGGCTCCCAGGAACCCTGACAGCAACGCCGCCATGTTGAATAATGCTTTTCGTACAGTCACAGGAAGTCGCGTTACGACTCAAACTGTGCGCAATAGGCTGCATAAAAAGCAACTTCACTCCCGACGTCCATGCTGAGGTCTGTCTTTGCAACCACGACACCATGCAGCGCGGTAAAGACGGGCCCAACATCATGCCGAATGGGCCGCTCAGGATTGGCATTACGTTCTCTTCACCGATGAGTGTCGCATATGCCTTCAACCAGACAATCGTCGCAGACGTGTTTGGAGGCAGCCCGGTCAGACTGAAAGCCTTAGACACGCTGTCCAGCGAGTGCAGCAAGGTGGAGGTCCCCCACTGTTTTCGCACGACATCATGTGGGGCCGACGGGCGCCGTGACGGCTGTAGGATATGTGAATGCTATCATCCGACCGATAGTGCTACCGTATCGGCAGTTATTATCGAGGCATTGAAGCATTCGTCTTGTAAGAGGTCAATGACTAAGGAATTTATTGCTAGCGCAGTCGAGCAGATGTAATTTCGGTGGACTGCTCACGCGCTGCCTGCGATATGTATGTTACAATAGAATCGGAGACCAGAGAGCGGTGTCGGCAGCAGTAGTAGTGGTAGTAGCTCAGAGTCGGGTGGTTGGGTCAGGTCGATCGTATAGAGCAGTTGTCGAGTTGTACAGCTCATAGATCGCTTGTGTCCTGTATGGAATTACGAATGCCGGTCGTGGAGAACGATGGCGGTGCCTGAGCTTTGTAGTATAAGATAAAAGCAAAAATTATTATTATTTATTGCCGCGCGTATATGTAATTTGGAACAACTCACTTTGTACTACTGTTATATCAAAGTCACGTGTAAATATTTTTCAATAATTTTTCAATAATAATCGTTCTTATAATGATAACTTTTGACAGTCATTTATCTGAATTTAAAGTTTTTACTAGTTTCTCCTATCTGTAGTCATGCCAATTATCGTAAATAAAATCAGTTGTTTTTCATACATAACAAAATCTAATGGCCAGCACTGGACTGGGCTGTGCCAGAAAAATTTCTTATAAGAGCAGGTACATACACGCTATCCGGCGACTTCATTGAGGTAAGAATTTTCAGTTCATCCAGAGTGACTTCTCAGGGCCATGACGCAGCACTGTTGACGTCTAGATTTTCCAGTTTAGATTCACAGTCAGTTAATTGTTGAAAGACTATATATGAGTCACATAGTGATTGGATGGTTAGTCAGATTTTTATTCCGAGGTTACGGAAATAATCTGCTGAGAGGTTACAGTCTTCATGGACGACAATTCGCGCCCCCATCACGCACATCTGGTGAACGGTTTTCTTCAGGATAACGACATCGCTCGACTAGAGTGGCCAGAATGTTGTGCAGACATGAACCTCGTCGAACATGCCTGGGACAGATTGAAAAGGGCTCTTTATGGACGACGTGATTTCTGCAGGGAGCCGCGGAAAGCGCTGACAGAAGTTTCCTTTCGGAGTGTGGTCTGAGGACGCGGTGCAGTGCGGCGTGCAGCCGCTGGAGAGACCTGTCTATGGACCGCGGCCACACCCAGCTCCGCACAGCGCGGGCGTCCCGGACCCGGATTCCGCCCCGTCATTACGGCACAGCCGGCGGTTATCTCGCGCCGTCGTGACGTCACGGCGTTCCGAGCAGCGCCGCGTCCCGAGGTGGTGTCGACACGCTCAGCAAAAACACCGGCCTGCACCCAGTCTCGTCGCCCCACGGCGGAACAACACTGCCAGACAGAGAGCTTGGCAGGCAGGTCCGTGCCGAACAGAGCTGTCCTCTAGCAAAATTGCGGTTCGCTAATTTTGGTACATTACAGTACACACTCTTATGTCAAAATCCCTGCAAGAATGCGGAAACTTGACTATTCCAGTAGGGCATGGGTAAGGTGGTCTGTCTTTTACAGTATGTACCGAATATTGGCGCCATCCTGAAATCGGCTATGCTGAATCTCTCTCTTTTCTTTTTAATGGGAAGAGGGTGGTGTGCTCTATTAAATAACATCATCATTCTCTGACAAGTTTATTCCTGCACACAGATTCGAAGTAGCAGTTATGGTTCAAAAGTTACAACACGTTCTCACTGGAATTACAAGCTTAACTTTTCTCAATAAAGGATGGCCACTTAATGTATTCAACAAGGTGTTCCTCTCGGTCAACGCACATTTTGTAAGTGGGCTGTTTAGGTTTTCTTATTGGTAACGCCACATTGCGCTCTGTATGAAAAATCACTGGCTGTGCTGTGTGCAGTCAGTGGCTGGTTGGCATTGTTGTAATACTCGCCATTGTAGTGTTGGGCAGATGGATGTTAACAGCGAGTAGCGTTGCGCAGTTGGAGGTGAGCCGCCAGTAGTGGTGGATGTGGGGAGAGAGATGGCGGAGTTTTGAAATTTGTAAGACTGGATGTCATGAACTGCTATATATATTGTGACTATTAAGGTAAATACACTGTTTGTTCTCTATGAAAATCTTTCATTTGCTAACTATGCCTATCAGTAGTTAGTACCTTCAGTAGTTCGAATCTTTTATTTAACTGGCAGTAGTGGTGCTCGCTGTATTGCAGTAGTTCGAGTAATCAGGATTTTTGTAAGTGATTTGTGAAACGTATAGGTTAATGCTAGTCAGGGCCATTTTTTTTTGTAGGGATTTTTGAAAGTCACACTGCGTTGCGCTAAAAATATTGTGAGTCAGTTTAAGCCCAGTCATCTATAAATTGTTCCTAAGGGGACGTTTCAATTTGTATGCGCTGAGTCCCTACACTCGCAGAATGTGAGAAATATGCTGAAACTGAGCAGCAAGACTCCAGAATCCTTTACCAGCCGTGCTCTAATGACACACATCAAAAAAGTTTTGCATCATGTCGGTTCCGAGAGTTCCGGAACCTGAACAGAAAATTGGAATAGAAATCAACATAAACATCATTTCCGTCCTTTTTACTGCTCATGAAAACCACACATTGCATGTTGCACCACCATACAGCGAGACCTTCAGAGGTGGTGGTCCAGATTACTGTCCACAGCGGTACCCCTAATGGCCAGTAGGACTTCCTCTTGCACTGATTCATCCCTGTATTCGTCGTGGCATGCTATCCACAAGTTCATCAAGGTACTGTTGTTCCAGTTTATACCACTCCTCATATGATACATGTATGAACAGCGATTTTGTGCTCTTATCTACCGCCCAGTGATCAGTAGCAAAGGGTGATACGAAAAGAAAGAACCAATTTCAGTTGTTTATTAGAAAAGTTCAAATGGCTCTGAGCACTCTGGGACTTAACTTCTGAGGTCATCAGTCCCCTAGAACTTAGAGCTACTTAAACCTAACTAACCTAACGACATCACACACATCCATGCCCGAGGCAGGATTTGAACCTGCGACCGTAGGAGTCGCGTGGTTCCAGACTGTAGCGCCTAGAACCGCTCGGCCACACTGGCCGGCTGTTTATTGCAGGCAGACTATGAAAGATAGAAACACATTGCGCATGTCAGTGGATAGAGGAAGGCTCAGACTTTTGACAAGATGCGCTGCTGTTTGTTTGTAGCAACATGTGGACTACACATTTTGTGCGTTGGAATTTGCGCGAAATCAATCCATTATTCAAGTAAAACGTCCATACCACAATCTAATCAGTAAGAAGGCGCCTCTGGTGCACAAGCAGATTTATGAATGGCGTACAAACTTCTTTGATGATGATGATGATGTTTGGTTTATGGGGCCGCTCAACTGCGCGGTCATCAGTTCTCGTACAAAGTCCCAATTTTTACACTGTCTCATTTTTTCACAGTCCAATTAGCCACTGTCACGAATGATGATGGTGATGATGATGAAATGATGAGGACATCACAAACACCCAGTCCCCGAGCAGAGAAAATCCCCCACCCCGTCCGAAATCGAACCCAGGACCCGTGATTCAGAGGCAGCAACGCTAGCCACTAGACCACGAGCTGCTGAAAAACTTTTTTGGGAGTAGGTCGCATAATTATGCACTGGTCGCCCATGCCCGTCTGATGAAAATCTCGACCGTATCCGAGACGCGTTCACTCGAGCCTTCGGAAGTCGACAAGATAGTCAGGCCAGGGACTTCAACTTCCTCAAACAACTGAGTGGCGTTCTGAAACGACGCCTACATACGAAACGTTATAAGTTGCAGTCACTGCAACAATTGCGTCCCGGCGACCACGCCAGAAGATTCGAACTTTGCATTTCACTTATGCAGAATATGGCAGAGGACACATTTTCAGAAAAACTCGTCTTTTTGGACGAATCGACCGCTACAACGTAAGAATTTGGCGGTCACAAAATCCTGGCGTCGTTATCGAATATGAAAGAGACTAACCGACACTGAATGTGTCTTGCCCCGTTTCTGTTCAGTCTATGGGATTTTCTTTTTTTGTGGAGGAATGTAATACCTGGAAATGCTGCAAAATTCTTTGTTGCCTCAAGTTCAAGAAGATTCCAATAACTTAATTTTTATTCATGACCGTGCCCCCGCCCTCCCCCCACCCACTTTCACCTTGAGGTGCGGCGTTACCTTAACAACACCATTCAACAACGTTGAATTGCAAGAGGTGGGCAACAAGATCTTGTTTATTGCTTTTGGTCTCCTAGGTCACCACACATCAGACCTTGTGAGGGTACACAAAAGACAGAGTCTTTGTCCCACCTATGGCAGCTACTCTTCAAGACCTGAGAAATCGAACTGTGCAAGCTGTCGATTCAATAAACACGGACCTGTTGATTCGGGTGTGCCATAAAATGGAGCAGCGTTTCGATGTTTCTCGAATAACGCATGGTGCTCGTGTTGAATATAGTAGTATGGTATAGCGTATATACGAAAATGAAGGTTTGAACCTTCCTCTATCCAGCGACATGAGCAGTATGTTTCTATCTTTCATAGTCTGTCTGCAATAAACAATTGAAATCTGTTCATTCTTTTTGAATCAGTCTATATTTATATATTTAGTAGCATTCAGTCACTGCAACTGTATGTGACACAATTCAACAACGGGCTTCGACTGCCCGTCCTTACGTCATCATCTTGTCAACATTCACCTTTTGTCATTAAAACACTAAAGACTCTAACAATTCATTTGCTGCGTAGATGAAATACAATAAAAACAATACAATCGCGCACTCCTGTCCCTGTCAGCCTCACCAGAAACCACAACCGCGCACAAGTTTGTCTCAGTCCCGTCCAACAGTTGTGGACACAGAAAGTGTCCAGTTGACGCGGCCTGCCGTAGTTGAGAGCTGTGAATGTGACGTAACTAACTGTACGACAATGGCATTCCATTGGCCACTTACTCTTTCCTCATTTCCAAAGATACCACTTAAGCCACGCTGAACCTGCGACCACCAGCCTGTAACTACTACGTGAAGAAAATATTAAAGACCTATACCTATGCATCTAGGTTAAATTAACTCCAAAAATCTGTTTAAAAAAATATAATTGTGCTGTCTGCCATTTCCTCTAAATAATATTGTCACATTTCTTTGCGTGAACGGTTATTTGTGACATACTGACCAAGCCGAGACTTCTTCCAGTCTTTTCCTAATTTCGTTTAAGGAAGGGGCTCTTCCGTACTTAAGGTTAGCTACTGCTTACTCGTCGTAATTGCTCAGTCTGAAAACGTCTCCTTACTCCCTGTATCTGAAATCATATTTGCGCTTTCTGTACCTGATCTAAAATCTTCCCCAAGTCCGTCCAATATCCACTGGTAAACCAAAACATTAATACTATCCTGCTTAATGGGGTGTTGGTCCACTTTTGAAAAACAATATAGCAGCCATTCTGCGTGCCTTCAATTACCACTGTCGGTCCCGCGGAAGCGAGGGTGAACGTCCTCTACAGAGTAATACTGTTCCCATAGATGTACACCCGTGGCGTGTTTTGAGCCGACTATCGTCTGGATGTGAGCGTATCAAGACATGACCACCGACCTGCTGCAACATACATGAGTCATTCGACATGACAACACGTTCTTCTTGATACAGCATTGCACACGGTCACCAAATTTGTCACAAATCGCGGCCTACCTGGTTAATAGGGTGTGCAAACCTACAATCTCCACGTTCTGTGATAGGACGTGGATGTCCCCCACCTCGTCGCGTATTCGTCGCTTCATCATCTACCTGGTTAATAGGGTGTGCAAACCTACATCTCCACATTCTGTGATGGGGCGCGGATGTCCAACACCTTGTCGCCTATTCGTGGATTCATCGTCAATCGACCACTTTCCGTGTCTGCTCACGACACAGCGAGTGAACAGTACCCAGCTTCACCGTTTCGAAGATTCTCGTTTCCAGACGCCGTGACATAGCAATCTACCCTTTGGCAAAGTCGCTTACGTCAGAGGATTTTTCCGTTAGCAGCCTCTATCGTCATTATAATGATCCCCCACTCGTCTCATATCCGCCTATACAGGGTGTTCGGAAATTCCCATTAAAAACTTCTGAGACTTGTAGAGGGGAGTGAGCACATCATATTTTGAATAGGAACGCATGTCCGAAGGCGAACAGTTTTCTTGCCACAGCCGTTTGAAAACATTTTTGCTCGGTAGGTTCGGAACAGGGTAATCATGCTAGGGGGGGGGGGGGGGGGGTTGTGACTACGTCGGACTGGCTGACGTCATTTGACGTCTATTCTACCTCTCTGATCCGAGTCGAGCCTCATTCACGTGTCTGTGAGTGTTAAAGTCCGTATGGATGTAGTTGTTGGTCATCCACAGCAGACCAGGCGATGCTGAGAGCAACATCCATTGCACTTGAAATTGCCCGAGTACTCGTTGACGAGTTTTCTTCAACATTATGCACTACGGCCTTTTCAATTTGGGTGTGCGGCGTCTCCTTGGTGCAACAATATCACCCCTTTCTCGAAGCCGTTGCGTAATTGTGGCGAAAAGGGTATGCAATAGAGTCGGAGTTATGCATAACGATGTTGATGAAGGCGAAAAGCAGCTCTTCTATCACCGTCAGTTTCGCCTTGCAGAAGGATGATATCGGTGTATTCTGCAAACGTGGCTCAACGATGTTGCTCTGACACTCACAGACACGTGAATGGGGCTCGAACACGTCAAAGAGATAGGATAGAGATCAAATGATAAGCCAGCCAGGATGGCCCAGCGGTTCTAGGCGCTACAGTCTGGAACCGCACTGCTGATACGATCGCAGGTTCGAATCCTGCCTTGGGCATGGATGTGTGTGATGTCCTTAGGTTAGTTAGGTTTAAGTAGTTCTAAGTTATAGGGCACTGATGACCTTAGAAGTTAAGTCCCACAGTGCTCAGAGCCATTTGAACCATTTGTCAAATGACATCAGCCAGTTTGACGTGAGCAGCCCCCACCATTACCCTGTTGCAGATCTGCCCCTAAAATGTATTTTCAAAATGCTGTGGAGCGGAAACAGTACATTTACGTCTACATCTACATCCACATCCATACTCCGCAAGCCACCTGACGGTGTGTGGCGGAGGGTGCCTTGAGTACCTCTATCGGTTCTCCCTTCCATTCCAGTCTCGTATTGTTCGAGGAAAGAAGGATTGTGGGTATGCCCCTGTGTGGGCTCTAATCTCTCTGATTTTATCCTCATGGCCTCTTCGCGAGATATACGTAGGAGGAAGTAATATACTGCTTGACTCCTCGGTGAAGGTATGTTCTCGAAACTTCAACAAAAGCCCGTACAGAGCTACTGAGCGTCTCTCCTGCAGAGTCTTCCACTGGAGTTTATCTATCATCTCCGTAACGCTTTCGCGATTACTAAATGATCCTGTAACGAAGCGCGCTGCTCTCCGTTGGATTTTCTCTATCTCTTCTATCTGGTACGGATCCCAGACCGCTGAGCAGTATTGAAGCAGTGGGGGAACAAGCGTACTGTAACCTACTTCCTTTGTTTTCGGATTGCATTTCCTTAGGATTCTACCAATGAATCTCAGTCTGGCACCCGCTTTACCGACGATTAATTTTATATGGTCATTCCATTTTAAATCACTCCTAATGCCTACTCCCAGATGATTTATAGAAGTAACTGCTTCCAGTTGCTGACCTGCTATATTGTAGCTAAATAATAACGGATCTTTCTTTCTGTGTATTCGCAGCACATTACACTTGTCTACATTGAGATTCAATTGCCATTCCCTGTACCATGAGTCAATTCGTCGCAGATCCTCCAGTATTTCAGTACAATTTTCCATTGTTACAACCTCTCGATATACTACAGAATCATCCGCAAAAAGCCTAGTGAACTTCCGATGTTATCCACAAGATCATTTATATATATTGGAAATAACAACGGTCCTACGAAATTCCCCTGCGGCACACCTGAAGTCTCCATTGAGAATGACACGCTGCGTTCTGTTATCTAGGAACTCTTCAATCCAGTCACACAATTGGTCTGATAGTCCATGTGCTCTTACTTTGTTCATTAAACGACATTTCTGGACATGAGTTTTTATTTAAAATGTTATGTACTCACTCCCCTCTACAAGTCTTAGAAGTTTCAGCATGTTACCTTCCATTAGGAACGTGGGTGCACTCAACGACTCTCATCTGATTTATAAATTATATAGTGCAACAATCTGTCATCCTTATTTTTTTTTATTTTTTGCAGGTTTTGTTTGGCAAATCCAGATTTTGGCTAGTGCCCAGCCATTATCAGTGCACTATTTTCTAGTTTCAATGTACTACATTGTTGTTCGGGCATCAGTCACAGTTTTTTGAATACTACTGTACAATGGTTAGGCACAAGCCGAAATCTGGATTTGCCAAATGACACAGAAAAAAAGAAAGCGCTCTACAATTTCTAAATCTTAGAAGTTTGTAACAGGTATTTTAGAACACTCTGTACCCTTTTCCCTCTGTGTTAGGTGCCTTGAACGACATTTATTCCTGCTGTGGACAGTGGTCGTAATGTTGTGGCTGACAAGTGTGAGCTCAGCTATGCGTTGTCAGAGACAGTGAGGGAGCGAGGTAGGTTGTCGCAGCGAAAGATCGTGCTGTGCTGTGTGGGGAGGGAGTTTCTGTGGGCGGAGTTGGGTTTGCCCGTCACAGGGCGACCTACGCAGGTCTGGCTATGTACTTGTTGTCACCCAGACTCCCACCCACGTGGCGCCCCGCCGCCAGGTCGTAAAAATCGACAGCCACCATTACACCGCACGCCGAGGTCGCCGGGCTAGCAGAGCTGCACAACACGTTACAGCACGCAGGGGAGGCGAGCACACCCAGATTCTGCTGGACCATGTCGATATACAGCGTCAGTGTTCTCGGGGGCGGCCGTCCGGGCACTTAAATGTAGTACATTATTGGCACACTGGGTGGTCATTGTGTCAGTGAAAAGACAGGATGAAAAAGACAAACGGGATGAGGAAAAATTGTAGATGGTCCGTATGCCGTATTATGGAATAATTTCGCAAATACAGCGAATATTTGTAAATGTCCCGCCTTTAAAGTACCGTTCCCGACCAATTTTATTAGCATGAGGCAACATGCAGCTAACAAGACAGGTTGACAATGTACACACTTAAAAAAAATTTTTGCATCACTTCAGTTCCGAGAGTTCCGGAACCTGTACAGAAAATTGGAATAGGGATCAACATAAACATCATTTCCGCCCTTTTTGTTGCTCATGAAAACCACACATTGCATGTTGTACCACCATACAGCGAGACCTTCAGAGGTGCTGGTCCAGATTGCTGTACACACCGGTACCCCTAAAACCCACGTCCACTTGCATTGATGCATGCCTGTATTCGTCGTGGCATACTACCCACAAGTTCTTCAAGGCACTGTTGGTCCAAATTGTCCCACTCCTCAACGGCGGTTCGGCGTAGATCCCTCAGAGTGGTTGCTTTGTCACTTCGTCCACAAACTTCCCTTTTCATTCTATCCCAGGCATGTTCAATAGACTTCATCTCCGGAACTCCAGTCGAGCGATGTCGTTATCCTGAAGGAAGTCATTCACAAAACGTGCATGATGGGAGCGCGAATTGTCGTCCATGAAGACGAATTACTCGCGAACATGCTGTCAATATGGTTGCACTACAGATCTGAGGATGGCATTCACGTATCGTACAGCCATTACGGCGCCTTCCATGACCACCAGCGGCGTACGTCGGCCCCACATAATGCCACTCCAAAGCAGCAGGGAGCCTCCACCTTGCATCACTCGCTGGACAGTGTGTCTAAGGCGTTCAGCCTGATCGGATTACCTCCAAACACGTCTCCGACTATTGTCTGGTTGAAGCCATATGCGACACTCATCGGTGAAGAGAACATGATGCCAATCCTGTGCGGTCCATTCGGCATGTTGTTGGGCCCATCTGCACCGCGTTGCATGGTGTCTTGGTTGCAAAGATGGACCTCGCCATGGACGTCGGGAGTGAAGTTGCGCCTCATGCAGCCTATTGCGCACAGTTTGAGTCGTAACACGACGTCCTGTGGCTGCACGAAAAGCGTTATTCAATATAGTGGCGTTGCTGTCAGGGTTCATCCGAGCCGTAATCCGTAGGTAGTGGTCATCCACCCAAGCAGTAGCCCTTGGGCGGTCTGGGTGAGGCATGTCATCGTTATTTCCTGTCTCTCTGTATCTCCTCCATGTCCGAACAACATCGATTTGGTCCATGCCTTGAAGTTTGGACACTTCCCTTATTGAGAGCCCTTCCTGCACAAACTAACAATGCGGACGCGATCGAACCGCGGTTTTGACCGTCTAGGCATGGTTGAACTACAGACAACATGAGCCGTGTACCTCCTTCCTCGTGGAATGTCTGGAACTGATCGGCTGTCGGACCCCTTCCGTCTAATACGTGCTGGTTATGCATGGCTGTTTTCATCTTTGATCGGGTTTAGTGACATCTCTGAACAGTCAGAGGGACTGTATCTGTGGTACAATATCCACAGTCATGTCTGTCTTTAGGAGCTCTGGGAACCGAGATGATCCAAACTATTTTTTAATGTGTATATTTAATACAGTGCGCGTCCTGTAATGTATAGTATAGTGATGGGCCAAACAATGGGACCACTGCCCAGCCCGTGATTGTATGAGACCTGATGGTGTTTCAGGCACTTGACGCGGTAAAATGAACATAGAGTAATGGGGAATCGTTGTAGTGACGATACGGGCTGAAAACGGGCAAAACCACTGACACGGGCGACTTTGACCCCTATCGCTACTCGGTTGCAAATCAGGATCTCGAAATCGGCGGGCCTCCCGGGATTAGCCGAGTGGTCTGAGGCACTGCAGTCATGGACTGTGCGGCTGGTCCCGGCGGAGGTTCGAGTCCTGCCTCGGGCATGGGTGTATGTGTTTGTCCTTAGGATACTTTAAGTAAAGTAGTGTGTAAGCTTAGGGACTGATGACCTTAGCAGTTAATTCCCGTAAGATTTCACACACATTTGAAGATTTTTGAAATCGGCGGAGCTAGCCGGCTGTTTGCATGCTGCTCTCACCGACGGGGTGAACAGTAATAAAACCAACGAACCGCAGGGACAGATTCCAGGCTGAAAATGGGGGAAAAAAGGTCCCATGAACATGTGTCCGGAAATGCACGGCTATACCAAAACAAGTACCCTCCCAGACATCAACCGCATCGAACTATATTTGAAGCCCTTTGATATGGTCTACCAACACAAGAACAAGGATAGCGTATCAATAGGGACAAGAAAGGAGGCATGAAGGGCGCCAAAACAGAAATAACAATCGTCCATTTATTGCACCATTACACACGCACATCATGATATATGAGGCATTATAACTGCCATACTCAATCAATAAACAATATGTATCACAAAGGGCACACACAATGGAGTTTAAGAAATTACACTGGAACATCAATTCCTCTATGACAAACAGTGTGTATAATGAAGGGCGAACAATTTTACCAATGTAAGAAATTTAAAAAATCTAGCATAAAATTAACTAAAATGCCTTGAAGGAAATGTTTATGAGAAGAACACGACGGGTCCGCAAGGGAGGAGGCAACTCAGGTGCACCAAAACAAACAACGGACACCAGGCCGCGCCGACAACGGACACGTAAGGCACGCAACTACTCTCTCCGTTGCGTTCCATCCAAGTAATAGCTACCTGAAACATTTTAATACTTGGAACAGTACACCAGTGATCAGAAACTTATAAAAACACAATAACATGACATAAAAATATAATAATTTAAGAAAATCACATTATATGACTATGAGCTTAAAGTCTCCCGGTAATTAACATATTAAAATTCTCAGTACCCAAGTTGCAATAAACGCAACAAGAATTAAATCATTTAAGTGATAATGTTACTTTGAAATAATACACAGCAGAGGACCAAGAATGGCCCGATCAGTACTCCCCAGTGAAGCAGTTCACCCAAATGGTACTCCACGGCACAGCCCCATACAAAATGCAACACAACCACAGCGACCCAGGGTACTACCAGAACCTCCGGGCAGTAAACCAAAATCGTACTGAGCCGAAACAAGGACCGACCTTTAAAATAACGAGACCTAGCCCGGTCCGGACAACAGACCAAATGCCGGGAAATCCATAAGAAACCTCAGCCAACTTAATACCAAAACAATAATTTATGAACACTATGCAAAACACAAGACCTCTCAGTCCAAAGGCTTCCGTTTAGTCGCGAAGGTGGATCCGACCCGCCTGCTGAGGTGTCAAGCGTCGTACGGAGAGCCGAATCGAGTTTAACCTTCGTTAACGGAAAGCGGAAGCACCACAAGACAAAACAAACTACAATCTAACTGCGCAAGGCAAACTAAGGAGTGCCAATCGAGGACTATGCACTCGAAGATCAAACATAAAGCACCCTGACTAACGTGCCGCTGAACGACGCATTTCCATCATCAGCGTTTAGTAGAATACGGAGAGCAGCGTAGCCCATCGATATACATCCATGGGACGGTAAACGAGCATAGCAGTCCCAGCGACGGACAGATAGGAGGACGAAATAACATCCCGCCGCACATAGAAGGTATTTCAAACTCAGGCTCGACAAACTACAACAGGCGAGATTTTGCTCCCCTTGCGAATCAAGTTAAACGGCACACCACGCCACTGTTCACACTATTAATCGTAAAATGACGGTCCGGTCTTCCCATCGGGCCCCACTCGGAGTCCAGACGCAAACAACCCCAGCCGAACCGAACTGTCTTCACGCCAAGGCAGCCACCTCTTCCTTCCTCCCCTCCAGCTAAACCCCGGCCAGCGATCACACGAAAACAACCGCCTAACGCCAAAGCGCCGTCTGAGTGAACACTCAGCACTAGGATCGATACGGACTTGTAAATAAGCGAGCATTGCAACACCCTTTTTAGGTGATTGCGTGGTCAAGAATCCTTTCAGTCGGTGGTGGGCATAAAATGTCGTTCGAAATAGTACTGAATGCTTTCACAGAAAGTTATTTTGAACGACTTGTTCAGGAGCCAACTCGAAGTGTAAATGGTTGCGAAAACATGCTTTACCTCTCAGCAACAAACAATCCTGACAAATAAGGAACATCATGACAGATACAGGGATCAGTGCCCACAAGGTTGTTCTAGCTAGACTGAATACAGTAACATCCAAACCCACCAGAAAAATCAGATAAAAATTCGCTTCACATCTTCCTAAGAGAGATTTTCCACTCCTTGTCATATATCTAAGGCTAGATCTGATCTGGTTTAAATTCAAAGAAATTATTGACGACAATAAAAAGATATATGTCAAATAATAAGAGATGGTACTGGTCCCCCGCGGTAGACAAAACAGGTCAGAACACTACTGCAGAAGCAACGAAAAAAGCATGCGAAACTTAAAAGAAAGCAAAATCCCCATGATTGGTGAAGTTATACAGACGTTCGAAATTTAGTGCGAACTTCAATGCGAGATGCTTTTAACAGTTTCCACAATGAAACTCTGTCTCGAAATCTGGCAGAAAATCCAAATTGATTGTCGTATTAAGGTACACCAGTGGCAAGACGCAATCAGTACTCCACTTTGCGATAACAACGATGATGTCACTGATGACAGCGTCACTAAAGTGGAGTTATTAAACACACTTTGACTAAATTCTTTTATAAAAGAAGACGAAGTAAATATTCCAGAATTCAAATCTAGGATAGCTGCCAGGAAGAGTAACTTAGAAGTAGATATGCTCCGTGTAGTAAAGCAGCTAAAACTCTTAAGAAGGGCAAGTCTTTCGGTCTAGACAGCGTACCAGTCAGATTGCTTTCAATGTATGCTGATGCAATAGACCCATACTTAGCAAATCAGATACAACTGCTCGCTCCAAGAAAGATCCGTTCCCAAAGACTGGAAAGTTGCACAAGTCATCTCAATACCCAATAAAGGAAATAGGAGTTATCCACTGATTTACAGACCCATCACACTTACTTCGACGTTCAGTAGCATTTTGAGGCACATACTGTGATCGAACATCATGAATTATCTCAAGCTGACAAATAACCAACATGGATTCTGATAATGGTTCTTCTCAAACACAAGTAGTTCTTTATTCTCACGAAATAATGACTGCTATCGACAGTGGACGTCTAATTGACTCCACATTTTTAGATTTAGAGAAAACTTTTGACCTCGTTTCTCATAAGCGAGCAGCGCGGTTTAGACGCGTGGTCTGTGACGTCTTGTCACGGTGCGGACGACTGCCCCGTCGGAGGTTTGAGTCCTCACTCGGGCTTGCGTGTGTGTATGTGTGTGTTGTACTTAGCGTAAGTTAGAGTTAGATTAAGTAGAGTATAAGCTTAGGGACCTATGACCTCAGCAGTTTGGACCCATAAGATTTTACCACAAATTTCCAAATTTCATTTCTCATAAGCGACTTCTAATCAGATTGCGTCCCTATGGAGTACCGTCTCGGTTGAGCGACTGGATTCGTGATTTCCTGTCACAAAAGTCAAAGTCAGTAATAATTAACTGAAGGTCGTCGAGTAATACGAAAATAATATCTAGCGTTCCCCAAGGAAGTGTTATATGCTGTCAGTTGATGTGCAATATGAGCAGCCCTTTTAGACTGTTTGCAGATGATGCTGTCGTTTACCGTCATGTAAAGCCAAACTGATTTACATGTCTCTATGACGCAAGAAGTGGCAGTTGACCCTAAATCATGAAAAGTGTGAAGTCATCCACATAAGCTCCAAAAGGAATCCGCAAAATTTCGGTTACATGAGATCACACAAATCTAAAGACGTTGTTGTTGTTGTTGTTGTTGTGGTCTTCAGTCCTGAGACTGGTTTGATGCAGCTCTCCATGCTAATCTATCCTGTGCAAGCTCCTTCATCTCCCAGTACCTACTACAACCTACATCCTTCTGAATCTGTTTAGTGTATTCATCTCTTGGTCTCCCTCTACGATTTTTACCCCTTCCACGCTGCCCTCCAACGCTAAACTTGTGATCCCTTGATGCCTCAGGACATGTCCTACCAACCGATCCCTTCTTCTAGTTAAGTTGTGCCACAAACTTCTCTTCTCCCCAATCTTATTCAATACCTCCTCATTAGTTACGTGATCTGCCCACCTAATCTCCAACATTCTTCTGTAGCACCACATTTCGAAAGCTTCTTTATATCTGTTTTATAAAAACATGGCCTAATACACTGGAGCCATTTTGGCATCATGGAATGCTAAACACAAAATCGGCGCCAGCATCGTTAAACATATATGAATCATAGTATACACAAGAGTCATCTTGTCAGCAGCACAACTGTTCAAAACAAACCAGTTTTCAACAGCAGTACTGATGTCAAGATGACTCTTGCATATACTATGCTTCATGTATGTTTGACGATGCTGCCGCCGACATTGTGTTTCGTATTTGACGACGCCAATATGGTTCCAGTATATTAGGACCTTTTTTACGCTAAAGAGCCAAAGAAAATGGTACACTTGCCTAATTTCGTGTAGGGCCCCCGCGAACACGCAGAATTGCCACAACACGACGTGCCGTGGACTCAACTGATGTCTGAAGTAGTGCTGCAGGGAACTGACACCATGAATCCTGCAGGGCTGTCCATAAATTCGTAAGAGTATGAGGAGTTGGAGATCCCTTCTAAACAGCACGTTCCAAGTCATCCCGGATATGCTCAATAATGTTCACGTCTAGGAAGTTTGGTGGCCAGCGGAAGTGTTTAAACTCAGAACAGTGTTCCTGGAGCCACTCTGTAGCAATTCTGGACGTGTTGGGTGTCGCAACGTCCTGCTGCAATTGTCCAAGTCCGTCGGAATGCACAATGGACATGAATGGATGCAGGTGATCAGACAAGTCCTTACGTACGTGTCATCTGTCAGAGTCGTATCAGGGGTCCAACTGCACACGCCTCACACCATTACAGAGCGTTCACCAGCTTCACCTGCTGACATACAGGGTCCATGGATTCATGAGGTTGTCTCCATTCCCGTACACGTCCATCCGCTCTATACAATTTGAAACGGGACTCGTCCGATCGAGCAACATGTTTCCAGCCATCAACAGTCCATTGTCGATGATGAAGGGCCCAGGCGAAACGTAAGTCTTTGTGCTGTGCAGTCATCAAGTGTACACGAGTGGGCCTTCGGCTCCGAAAGCCCATATCGATGATGTTTCGTTGAATGGTTCGCAAGCTGATACTTGATGGCCCAGCATTGAAATCTGCGGAGAGGTTACCCTTCTGTCGCGTTGAACTATTCTCTTCAGAAATCTTCGATCCCGTTGTTGCAGGTCCTTTTTCCGGCCGCAGCGATGTCTGAGATTTGATGTTTCACCGAATTCCTTATATTCACGGTATACTCGTGAAATGGTCGTACGGGAAAATCATTTCATCATTACCTCGGAGATGCTCCGTCCCATAGCTCGTGCGCCGACTAAAACACCACGTTCAAAGTCACTTGAACCTGATATTGTAGCAGCAGTAACCGATATAAGAACTGCCCCAGACACTTGTTGTCTTATACAGGCGTTGCCGACCGCAGCTCCGTGTTCTGCCTGTCTAAAGATATTTCCATTTCAAATGTTCAAATGTGTGTGAATTCCTAAGGGAACAAAAAACTGAGGTGATCGATCCCTAGACCTACATACTACTTTAACTAATGTTAAGAACAACACACACACCCATGTCCGAGGTAGGACTCGAAACTCCAGCGGGAGGGGATGCGCAATCCGTAACATGGCACTTCTAACAGCGTGGCCACTCCGCGCGTCTCTCTGCATTTGAATACGCATGCCTATACCAGTTTCTTTGGCGCTTCAGTTGAAACGTCCCCTTAGAAAAATTGTACATGACTGTGCTTAAACTGACACACAATATTTTTTTAGCGCAACACAATCTGACTTTCAGTAATCCCTACAAGAGAATGGTCCTGACTAACATTAACCTATACGTTTCACAAATCACTTACCTCACAGAAATCTTCGTTACTCGAACTACTGCAATACAGCGAGCGCCACTACTGCCAGCTAAATAAAAGATTCAAACTACGGCAGGCACTAACTACTGATAGGGATAGTTAGCAAATGAAAGATTTTAATAGAGAACAAACAATGTATTTACCTTAATATCATCAAAAGTCATAATATATATAGCAGTTCATGACACCCAGTCTTACAAATTTCAAAACTCCGCCATCTCTCTTCCCACATCCACCACTGCTGGCGGCTCACCTCCAACTGCGCAACGCTACGCGCTGTTCACATCCATCTGCCCAACGCTACAATGGCAGGTATTACAACAATGCCAACCAGCCACTGACTGCACACAGCACAGCCAGTGATTATTCATACAGAGCGCTATGTGGCGTTACCAATAAAAAAACCTAAACAGCCTACTTACACAGTGTAAAACAGATCTGAAGTTGGTCATTATAGACCGAAACCTGAAGACATAGATATTTGTGCTTATAGGCGTGAAGTAAAGGAAATGTATTATATTTTCGGATCTCTGTTCAATTCACGGCCTTGTCGCAGCTTGTGGAATTACAGATAACTTGGAACCATCGCAACTCTATTAATGAGACTGTTACCACTACGCTAGTACGACCTCTTCTGGAATACTACTGTTCGGTGCGGGATCCGCTTCATATATAATTGACGGAGGACATCGAAGAATTTCAAAGAAGAGCAGCTCGTTTTGTATTTTCGCGAAATAAGGGAGAGAGTGCTATAAATATGATACAGGAATTGGGGTACCAGTCATTAAATCCAAGGAGCGTTTCTCTGCGGCAGAACTTTCTCATGAAATTTGAATCACGAAATCCTCCTCAGAGGGTGAAAATATTCTTTTGGCGCTCACCTACACATGAAGAAATAATCATCATAATCACATAAGAGAAATCAGAGGTCGCTTGGAAGATTTAAGTGTTCGCTTTTCCCGCGCCGTTTTGCGGTAGAGAAGTAGCATAAATGCGTTCTGATGAACCCTTTGCCAGACACTTAATTGTGAATTTCAGAGTAATCATGTAGATGTAGTAAAGGCTGTAGCTGAAGTTCTCTTCCTATGCGTAGTTGAATCCCCAGGCTGTTCCTGACAATGTCCGGAGAATTTGTTCTTTGCTCTTACTTCCTTTGGGTGTTTAAGCAGGGTGGTGTCTAGGTGAATGCTCGGTCAACTGTTACTCCTAGACATCTGGGAGTGAAGCAGTGTTACCATTGAAACTTCCTGGCAGATTAAAACTGTGTGCCGGACCGAGACTCGAACTCAGGACCTTTGCCTTTCGCGGGCAAGTGCTCTACCAACTGAGCTACCCAAGCACGACTCACGCCCCGTCCTCACAGCTTTACTTCTGCCAGTATCTTGTCTCCTACCTCCCAAACTTTACAGAAACTCTCCTGCGAACCTTGCAGAACTAGCAGTCCTGAAAGAAAGGATACTGCGGAGACATGGCTTAGCCACAGCCTGGGGGATGTTTCCAGAATGAGATTTTCACTCTGCAGCGGAGTGTGCGCTGATATGAAACTTCCTGGCCGATTAAAACTGTACCAGACCGAGAGTCGAACTCGGGACCTTTGCCTTTCGCAGGCAAGTGCTCTAGCGTGAGTCGTGCTTGGGTAGCTCAGTTGCTAGAGCACTTTCCCGCGAAAGGCAAAGGTCCCGAGTTCGAGTCTCGGTCCGGCACATAGTTTTAATCTGCCAGGAAGTTTCATATCAGCGCACATTCCGCTCAAGAGTGAAAATCTCATTCTGGAATCGTCGGAGAGACTGACTCAGCACCCAGAAAAGTCAAAACAACCTATGGTGAAATTAAAAGCCACGGTGGCAACAGTAAGAATGCACAGGGCTTATGTGACGGGGAGAATTTATCTGATATGATAGAAGACGAAATTGCACATTAATTTCCAAAATCTTTGAAAAAAGTGACAATAAAACTATTATTCACATCAGACTTTCGGAAAAAAAATCATCCACACAATTCCGAAGATTGCAAGAGCCGACAAGTGCGACAATTATAGCACAATCAGCTTGAGAAGAGCTGACAAGAATCACATTCTGAAGAATGGAAAAGAAAGTTGAGGATAGATGACCATCAGTTTGGCTTTAGGAAAGGTAAATCTGACGACGCGGTTGATAATGGAAGCAAGATTAAAGCAAAATAAACACACGTTCATAGGATTTGACAACCTGTAAAAAGCGTTCGACAGTTGTAAAATGGAGCAGGATGTTCGAAACCTTAAAAAAACTAAGCTGCACGGAAAGACGGGTAACACAATATCTACGACAACGAGGGAAAAATCAGAGTGGCAATACAAGAACGAAGTGCACGGATTAAAATGTGTGTAACACATGGATGTATTCTTGCGTCCCTGCTGTTCAATCCATACGTCGAAGAAGCAATGACGGAAATAAAAGAAACGTTCAAGACTAGGATTAAAATCTAACCTGAAAAGATATCAATATTAAGATTCGCTGGTAGCATTGCTATCCTTAGTGAAAGTGGAGATGAATTAGGTCTACAGGATGGAATGAACAGTCCAACGAGTACATAATGTGGATTGGGAGTAAATGGAGGAAAGGCAAAGGTCCCGAGTTCGAGTCTCGGTCCGGCACACAGTTTTAATCTGCCAGCAAGTTTCATATCAGCGCACACTCAGTTGCAGAGTGAAAATCTCATTATAGTGTTACCGTTGCGTCCCTTCCCAGATCACCAGCATCAATTTACTGTCCATTGGATTTAAGACAGTTTTACTTTTTTTTAGGGATACGTGTTGTTGGCGATTTTGTTTGAGCGTAGTGTGACGGCTGTGCCGCGCTGCTGCCTGCTGAAGCACAGACGGCACGAGCAGTGGCGCCTCAGCGGGAAGTCCACGGGTCGTCGCCCTGTGCTGTCGCGTCCACGAGTCTTCGCCGGGCCGGACTTCTTTGCAGGCAGGGCGCCGCCATGACTTGTCCGGGGCCTTAAGCCTCTTCTTGTGACGAGTGTCCTCGAGGCTGCGTCATGGTCCTCTGCTCCAGTCCAGCGGCAGGCAGCTCGGGCACCCAGGGACGGCCTGCTTGCCTTCACTGTCTGTATCAGGGGCCCTAAACTCGCTGTACACGTGATCTGTATCACAACATTACCCTCCCACTAATCAATAGCTGACCATGTCGTTTTCTGGAACGGCAATGGGAAGAGAAAATAAACTGCAATTTTTTTACGAAATAAATCTCAAAGCTAATAAAAAACTGAAAGCGTAGGCTTCCGCCGCCGTTTTCAGTCAATGAAATTCTTCTGTGTATGTTACCGCAATGTCGGTCCCTAACACTGTCCGACGTTTCTGTCACTTGCAACGCAACAAATTATTTCTTGGTGTCGTCTTGCATTGAAAACGTAGCTTGCCGTAGAGTAAGGTGAGGAGTTTTAGGTTCTCATGCTCGCCCAGCTGACGCTGCCTACTGAGCCGTGCGAGAGGTGTACTTGACTAATGCTGCGTGCAGTATGTTACACATACTCTCCACGAACCTGTAAAAGTACTATTAAATATTAATAGATCTTTTTCATACTCAGCGTACCAAATTCTATCGATAACACATTCCTACTGCTAAAATTTCAAGTCAATAACTTAAATACTTTTGGAGATGCAAATTTTTACCTAAAACATATACTACTCTTGCTGTCATCGTGAAACTTGAGTTAGGGACTATAATGTGGTCATTTATAGTATCAATTGAAATTATAGCCATTAGGATAGGTTGATGTAATCTAATTTTCTGGAATTTTCTTTAGTCTCATTACCATACAATTCTGACGTAATGGAAAGTGATTCGAAAATTATTCTCTCATCGTGTTTTGGCAGTGTGACTCTTTTGGAGAGACTGAGAGAGTGAATGCGGAACATACGTATTTTATTAAAACTATGTAAATGTATGCGTGAGAAAGTTGTGCATTAAAGGAATTTGTGAGCCTGGTTTCGTAAAAGGCAGCCAGAAGGGGCGCTGAGAATAAACTTTATTAGAAATTTATTTTGTGCAAAGGAATCGTATTTTGTTTTCGTTAAATCTGATGTAGTTTCGGAATTACGAGATTTCTACTCTAAATTACTTGCGGTGACCTGATTGGCTGACATTAGAAATACCGCGAGTATAGAAGTTCTCGAGATGATCTGATTGCTTGCTTAACATACTGTACAAGCCAACAGGAATTTAGCATTTCCCGCTCGTTTGAGTAAAGCTTTGTGCCTCAGATCGATGAGTCGAGATAGTCGCTTGGGAGCTGTTTTCTGGTAAATATTTATGTTAAATTGCGTTGATCAAATTTGTAGCAAAACGAAGAAAATCGCGCCTTTGATCCGTTCTCGTGCAGTTGACAAAAAGTCTCTACAGTGTGGAGTATTTTGCGAAAGCCTGGGAGTTGTGAGTGGTTTATTTTAGGAGATACTTGCATATGATGATTTCAAGTCGTACATAAGCTTCACGTGGCGTGTATCGTGCATATTACGAGACATTATGGTGAGCACTTCTTTTCAAGAAGTCTACTGACCGAATGAATGTGTTAACTCGCAAGTAGTAGTGGGTCAGTGACTGTTTAGGTCGTTCAAGTTATTGGGTCTGGCCAAACATCACTGTAATTCTGTCAGAGACAGCAAAGGACTTGGAAGAGCAGTTGAACGGAATGAACAGTATATTGAAAGGATGATATAAGGAATGTCAACAAAAGGAAAACGAGGATAATGGAATGTAGCCGAATTAAGCCAGGTGATGCTGACGGAATTAGATATGGAAATGAGACACTTACGGTAATAGATGAGTTTTGCTATTTGGCTCAAATTGTTTAAATGGCTCTAAGCACTATGGGGATTAACATCTGAGGTCATCAGAATCCTACACTTAGAACTACTTAAACCTAACTAACCTAAGGACATCACACACATCCATGCCCGAGGCAGGATTCGAACCTGCGACCGCAGCGTTCGCGGTTCCAGACTGAAGCGCCTAGAACCGCTCTGCCACACAGAACGCCTAAACAATTTTAGACAAGAAGAGAATAGATGCTTTTGAACTTTGGTGCCACAGAAAAATGCTGAAGATTATGTGGGTAGATTAAGTAACTAATGAGGAAGTACTCAATAGAATTGGGGTGAGGGGAAATTTGTGGCAAAACCTGACTAAAAGAATGGATCGATTGGTAGGACATGTTATGAGGCATCAAAGAATCACCAATTTAATACTGGAGTGAAGTGTGGAGGGTAAAAATTGTGGGGGGACACCAAGAGAAGAATACAGTAAGCAGGTACAGAGGGGTGTAGGTTGCAGTAGTTACTCGAAGAGGCCTGCACAGAATAGAGTAGCATACAAAGCTGCATCCAGCCAGTTTCAGGACTGAAGAGCACAACAATAACAACAAATCAGAGCTCGTACAGAAAGATTTAAATGTTAATCTTTCTCACGGGCTGTTATGGCTGAGGATGGTTCAAAGAACCCTTAGTCTAGCACTTAAGAGTGCGTTACAGAGAAATCATATAGACTTACATGCAGATGTAGATGTTATCCTAATAATCATAGGTCCAGAAACCAGCTGATTCCTCGATACGACATATGAACAAGTGCATCATGTTTATGTTTAATATGACCACATGACTCGTATGACTTCAGTATCAATGCCCTAAAAATATCCCTCTTTGTGTACAAAATTTTTACCCATGTATGAGTATTAACGAGATGACATCTTTTCTGATATACAGGATGTTACAAAAAGGTACGGCCAAACTTTCAGGAAACATTACTCACACACAAAAAAAGAAAATATATTATGTGGACATGTGTCCTGAAACGCTTACTTTCAATGTTAGAGCTCATTTCATTACTTCTCTTCAAATCACATTAATCGTGGAATGGAAACACACAGCAACAGAACGTATCAGCGTGACTTCAAACACTTTGTTACAGGAAATGTTCAAAATGTCCTCCGTTAGCGAAGATACATACATCCACCCTCCGTCGCATGGAATCCCTGATGCGCTGATGCAGCCCTGGAGAATGGCGTATTGTATCGCAGCCGTCCACAATACGAGCACGAAGAGTCTCTACATTTGGTACCGGGGTTGCGTAGAGAAGAGATTTCAAATGCCCCCACAAATGAAAGCCAAGAGGGTTGAGGTCAGGAGAGCGTGGAGGCCATGGAATTGGTCCGCCTCTACCAATCCATCGGTCATCGAATCTGTTGTTGAGAAGCGTACGAACACTTTGACTGAAATGTGCAGGAGCTCCATCGTGCATGGACCACATGTTGTGTCGTACTTGCAAAGGCATATGTTCTAGCAGCACAGTTAGAGTATCCTGTATGAAATCATGATAACGTGCTCCATTGAGCGTAGGTGGAAGAACATACTGACGAAACTAAAATGAGCTCTAACATGGAAATTAAGCGTTTCCGGACACATGTCCACATAACATCTTTTCTTTATTTGTGTGTGAGGAATGTTTCCTAAAAGTTTGGCCGTACCTTTTTGTAACACCCTGTATTTTATGACAGGAAAGACCTTCATAGTGGCCGGCCGCGGTGGTCTCGCGGTTACGGCGCTCAGTCCGGAACCGCGTGACTGCTACGGTCGCAGGTTCGAATCGTGCCTCGGGCATCGATGTGTGTGATGTCCTTAGGTTAGTTAGGTTTAAGTAGTTCTAAATTCTAGGGGACTGATGACCACAGGTATTAAGTCCCATAGTGCTCAGAGCCATTTGAACCATTTGAACCTTCATAGTGCAGCGATAAATATAGAAGATTTTAAGCGTATGTTCAAGTAACACATGATTATGACCTATGTACCTAATCTTGCCAACATAACCTGAGAGTATACTCCATCCTTCCTTATAGAGAAGGTGCGTGCAGTGGACTTGGAGACTCCACGTTGTATTGCCTAACACTTACTTATCAAGCGAATTAATCACAGTATTCACTATCAACATATGGCCACGACCCGCGCCAGGGTCGCGTTTTTATCAGAAGCTCTAGCGAGAAGGTGGGATAGTGACTCTGTAGGGCCACCGGGCGTTAATAAGACATTATTCAATTAACAATATTTACTGGCGAGAATTTTGCAGTGGCTAGCTAGGACCATGCTGAGTCTGCAGTGCTTGGCACTTCAGTGCCCGGTGAGGAAGCTGCTGAGCACATGCCTGAAGTCGCCTGTGGTCGGTGCTGCGTGATGAGGCCGTTCGTCTCCGCAGCCTACCGCGACTGTGGCTGTTCGTCACAACCTCAGCGCTCTCGGCAACACGAACGTCAGCCCGAGTAGCTGTCCCAGCATACAACTGGCAAGCGCCTGCACTGAACAGCTCGCAAACGGGCGCATCAGCCCGGCCCCCATCTTCGGTCAGTGCTGTTGTAAGACGTGTATATCTCTATTGTTTATTGTCAAATCACAATTTATGAAAGATGTTTATATTTTAGTAATAGTATTAAGTAGGAATAATTAATATTTGTCATGTTGGAAATAATTGAGGTAGCAGGGAATGTTTGCACCAAAGTATTGTTGACAAGAGAGACCGCAAATTGATGTAATTTTAAAAAGGGCGGGAAAGTCCGCGTGTGGATACATTTTAAGAAAAGAGCGGGAAAGACCGCGCATTGATATATTTCGTAATGGTAGCAGGGATTGTCTGCACCAGAAAGCATTGTTGGCAGGAGAGACCTCACTTTAGCGCTCGTAGGAGGTCAGTAGTAAGCGAGAAGTGAAGCGAGTTGGTAGCAGGTCTGAAGCGAGAGGTTGAGAGGAGCGGTGTGCCTGCCAGCCACCAGCTATGATTTACAAGCGATTATAAACGGATGTACAGAGACATCAGCTAACTATTATCATAAAAGGAACTAATATTATTGAATTAAATTTTTTGAGGAACTGAAGACTACTGAAGGTATGTTTGCGCATTCCTAGTTGTAAGATTATTGTAAAAAGCAAGTCCCATTTGAACGTTTGTAAAATCATTTCATTCAGAATATAATTAACTTTTGCCAGCAATATTGCATTTCTAATTATAATCCATCCCAAAAACCATCAACGTAAAACTTTGCAAAATTTTATTGTTGTCAAGAAAAAGTTTAACTATGAATTACGCAATTTCAGTCAAATTAATTATAGAGTAACGTCAGCTTTGCTATTAAAGAATAACGCCAGCTTTGGTAATAATTACAGCCACTTATTATGAAATCCCAGCAGCTAATAGAGTATAGTAAGTATATTCATGTCGCAGTTCGATGTAGCAGTCAGATGGCGATCCAGTAACAGTAAAAAAGGTAAGGAACAGTTTTGGGTTATTGCAGATAACGACTGAGGACCACGACGACGACGCATTCTATGTTTCGTCGAAATAATCAGAAAATCACTTTTAATAAGCAGCAATTAAATTTGTATGCGACTATAGAGAAAGAGAATAAATTTCAAAGGGAAGATTTCATTTGTTATTATTAAGCAAGAGACAGAAATCCTAAGTAATGGTTTCATAGTTTATTGTAAAAGGGAAGGATATCATTAACAAAAGAATTGTAGAGGAGACGGGGTTTCACTGTGACCGGCAGGAGACTGCGGCTTGCAGTTCAGAAGTTCCCTCCACCGCTGGGCGGCTAAGGGTGGGTTTGCAGCAGTGGACAGAGTTGGCGGTAGCTTGTAGACTCTGCTTCAATTCGCCAGAGAATCCTGTAACTTAACAGGGTTGGTCTTCCATCAGTGTCCGTAATGCAGATGGGAAGGCCCAACTCTGAAAATGAGCTTGTGGAGGGCGGAGGTTTTTTTACAACAGGCGATGACGTGATCCGCGCCACACAGGGGACCGAATATGCTCTCGTTTTCTGAGCCCGTCAGCTGTTCTACTACCCAACTTCAGGGTTTCAGAGCGTTCCTTTATGAGAAGTCTGCATCCTGAAAGGCTTTCTTATGGCATCTCTAAGTGGAGTTGCTATAGTTAGCCTCGTTACAGTAGCACGTTCTGTCTGTTCCGCACTCTTGTCAAAGTTTTTATTCAGATGTTCTTGGCTTTCCTCTTGCAAAGTCCGATGAAGCGAGCTCCCAGCCTGTTTGCGCTTCGGACCTCCCATGTTGACATTCGGTTACGACACCACTGCGTAGCTGGCCAAGGCGCTCCACTTAGCAACCTCTCCGTCGGTTCTTAGCAAAATTTTATTGCTGCACTTACATACCATTGTACTATGCAACGATACTCAGGGCCAGCGTAAGCTTCAAAATTCTCAGCAATTCAGTATTACCTTATACGTACTGTAATATGAATAGAAAGAAGTAACTACACAATCTGTCGATGACAGTCTCTATAACGATTCCATTAAAGGCAGAATGCTTTCAGTTAAGTGTGTGCTGCGTCACTTGTGGATTTAAACAAAGAGTAAATGAGTAGATGAGAGTTGACCAGGATAGCATGAGAAATTTTTGGCGTCTTTGAGATGAGAAACAATTAAAGAGAAATAAAAATAATTATTGATCACTATTCAAAACAAACAACACGATAACTCAGTAATGAAATTACAAATATCACCCACCATACCACGTGGAAAACAGTTGCCACAAATCATGAAAATTAGAACAAAATAATATAATTTATAATGTCCGTAATAACAGCAAATAAGTGGCATGTATGATGAACCATGACTCGTATTCGCAGACGCGTCTATGAAAGACCAATATTCATCATCGAACATGGAACGAAGCCTCTCACCTGGAACAATGGGTGTAATCTCAGTTCGCAAAAAAGTTCATTACAAACCTAAAAGTTATAAGAATAGAACATTACAGCAAATCTCACTTTCAGGCAACGTTGCAAAATAAATTCCTGTGTTTTGTAGCGTAGAAGTGGACATCGAAATGAAACGAACTCGTTGAATTTGAACCTATAGAACAATGAAAAGTGCAGGCAGAGCGCATGTGATGCGAGTATCCGGGCGGTGGGTCAAACACAAGAGTCTAGTTCAACTGCATTTGATAAATGTATTTACATTGCGAAACTTGTCTGACATTCCATGTGACTACGTAATATTTGCGCATTACCTATTGAAACGTCCCTTTAGAAAAAATAATGAATTACTGTGCTGATAAACCTCTTACATTATTTGATTTTTCAAACAGCTGAGCAGAACTGAACGTACTCAGACATTTCTCTCTTTACTTATTCTAATCAACACTAAACTGACACACAATATCTTTGGCGCAACGTAATCTGACTTTCAATAATCTCTACAAAAGAATGGTTCTGACTGACATTAACCTATACCTTTCACAAATCACTTTCCTCACAAAAATCTTCGTTACTCGAACTACTGCAATACAGCGTGCGCCACTACTGCCAGCTAAATAAAAGATTCTAACTACTGAAGGCACTAACTACTGATAGGCATAGTTAGCAAATGAAAGATTTTGATAGAGAACAAATAATGTATTTACCTTAATAGTGTTCAAAAGTAATAATATATATATATATATATATATATATATATATATATATATATATATATATATATATATATATCAGTTCATGACATCCATTCTTACAAATGTACTGTTTCTGATGGACACACGTCCAGATCATCCGCTCTCAAAATTCCGCCATCTCTCTCCCCACATCCACCACTGCTGGCGGCTCACCTCCAACTGCGCAACGCTAAGCGCTGTTAACAGCCAACTGCCCAACACTACAATGGCGAATATTACTCCAACAATGCAAACCAACCACAGCCTTCACACAGCACAGTCAGCGATTTTCATATAGAGCGCTACATGGCGTTACCAACATAAAAACCTAAACAGCCTACTTACACTATGTATGAATTGACTGTTGCCTAATCAAGCACTATTAGTGCAGGTTTAATAAGCCAGACTTGAAAATGAACTTGGTAGTTCGAATCTAGATAGAAAAGGATAAGTATGTCAATTTGAGGTAAGGATACCTGCACCGGGAGAGAACGAGTCAAAAGTTATAAGCGAAAACCGTTCTGATACCTCTGACAATGGAATACATGTATTGGTGGTGTTGTTGCTAAGATTGTAGGGTAAGCAACTTTCAGAGGTAGCAGTATAGACCAAAACAAGAGAAAAATCTCCAGTAAACATGGGCTCTAAAATACATACGTTAAGAGATATGAGCAGTAGTTCAGTAGAGGAGATGTCGTTCACAGTAGCGAAGATGAATGAGTGCTCATAGCTTTTCAGGTATGAACTTTAGAGCTAATGGTTACACGACTGTTTTTCCTTATTTTGGTCCGTAGTACCACCTCTGAAAGTTGCGTATGCTGCAATCTTAGCTACAACAGTGTAAGTACACGTATTGCACTATCAGAGGTATCAGACCAGTTTTCGCTTATAAACTTTCGGCTCGTTCGTTTCCAGTACAAGGACCCTTGCCTCAAATTGATACATTTATCCTTCCCCATCATTCTTAAAAGTCTGTAACATCATCACGGAATCACCCTGTATATATATAAATTTACAGACGGCGGTGCCTATAACTTTGACACGCTGTAGCGTCGTTGTATGACGTTTCCGGACATAGGTTCCAGTTCAAAACACTATGTACTCACTTCCCTCTACAACTCCCAGAGGTCTGTAACGGGAATTTCCGAACAACCTGTGGATATACCTCTCCTATGTAGCTGACTGTGGAGTCTCTAGCAGACGACACCCGTGTGCAGAGTCTTACACCTTACCAGCGACTTGTAACTCACGTAATTGTAAATTTTGTGAAACAGTTTTTCTAACACATGTCTATAACTATGTTTATGCTGAAGCTTCGTTGCCAGCACATCACTGTCAGTTAGCTGAATGTTCCAGGATATGTAGCATCAATCTTTCACAACAAGTGTGTTTCATTTGGATTGCGAATACCATGGCCTCTTAGGTATTCCAATTTGAACCCACAGAATTTTTTTCTGTGGGCATATTTAAAAGCTCGGTAGATTCCAGCCCTATTGATAGCGTCACTAAACCCTGAGATCTTACTGTGGATGGTTGTAAATGCATTTGGAATTCGCCTAGGATGATGAAACGTGTACGGGCATCAGAGAGGAAATGTGCTGAAGATGCTTTCACATCAACGGGACCGATATGGAACACTTGTTGTGATGTATTTATCCTCAAGAGCGTATATACAGGTAAGACTATATGCAGTCTGTTTCCTTGGAGAGCCTACTATAAGGTGTTCATGTGCTCTGCCGCAATACGTCGTATTGGGGAAACCGTTAGTTTAAGGGTCTGTCTTTATTAGGATTATTTATACAAATAAAACAGTATCTGCCTCAGTCATTTGTTTATTTTGTCACTATGCGTTCTGACGGTTCACACCGTCAGCTTCAAGTAGAGAACTGTATATTTACATGGCTGGTGTTGGTGAAGAGCACAGACATCTTTTCACAGTCGCAGACCAAGGCCAGCGTAGGTAATTTCGAGTCTTTTGCTACTGATAACAATTGTTTCTCTAAAAAATGCACTTTATAAGTTAAAAAAACATGAACTTCTGACAGTGAATTAGAGGGGTGGTAGAGTTGTAAGAAGTCTGCATACTGTTTCGTGGTGTATATCATCTCCACTGCAAATCACATTGACAAGGCCAGTTCAAAGATATTGCATATGTTACAGATATCTTTGTTCACATTGGATACAGAGATAAAAGATTAAATGGTTTCTATAGAAATATGTTTTTCTTTTTTAGAAATATGAACGGGTTGTACCAGATTATCCATCACGTACAAGACCGAGTTATTATATTAGACAGTTACATACACATTTTTCATTTTCATTTTTTTTTGTACGTATGAACGTGCTGCAGCATTGGATACAAAAGTAATGATTAAATAGTTATGTACATTCCAAATACGTTTTCCTTTTGTTTTAAAAAAAATGAGTGAGCTGCACTTGAATACAGATATGTGTGTGTGCACCTCAGTTAGCACATGTATTGTAGGTTGAACTTCTTGAGGGTTGCATGGGTGTGGTTGCATTAATTGCTGTACCTTTAAACTATAAATTATGAGGATGTTTCAAATACTCGTACTTTGTCAAAGCTTTTGAAAAGTTGGTTGAATCTGTTTCACTATTGTCGCTGAGTAGATATTCCCCATATTGCTTTTGTGTATGTATATTTCTAGATATAGAGACATTCTGTGTTCATTGTTAGTATATGTAGTATTTCAAGGATGCTCTGTATAGTCAGTCTGTAAACTGAAGAGCGAGCAGCGCTTTTGGTGGGGGAAGTGCCTTTTCCCGGAAGAACCCTGCCACTGGCCTACAGGGCAACCCAAAATCAGTTGTCCGTTACCTATCACCTATCTAGGGGTGTAGTTCGGCGTGCCATGATATACGTCGTTTCTGTTCGTGGGATCTTAGTTGCCAATCTCAGTCAGTTGGCTTTGAGTACTCACTGATATACTTCAGTATCCGGAAGTGATGGATAATCGCCCTGCATTGCAAGAAAATGTGCAGAATACGAAGGAGATATTTGCGCAGAACGAGCGTTCGATCGTCTGTGACGTAATCACAGCTTGTGTTAAGGAGGCTACATAAAAAGAGCTGTTGGCTAATATTACCAGTCCCAATCAAAGGGCTGCAGTTTATGCAAACGTCAGCCTCGCCAAAATAGGACGCATAAGGAAGGAACGCGAAAACAAGGTGCATGGTTTACTGGAATTCCCGCGAAGAAAAACTAATAATTTAGGTAGGAAACCCTTCGTTATAGACAGTTTCACAAAGTCGGTCATTCGACAAACGATGGAGGACTTTTACATAATCCAAAAAATAATGCCTACATTACGGAAATTACTCACTGGCGAGAAACAAAAAATACATTTTCGTTGCAGAAAGATGTTTTACACAAGACATTGCGTGAAATAGGATTTACCTGGAAATACTTTTCAGACATGTTTACGAAGACAATGGCAAAAAAAGCAGTGCAAATCGAACTAATACAATGCACGTAACTAAAAATTTCTGATTAATTTTTAAACACTCTTCGTGTTGCAATAATTGTTAAGTTTTAATGCAGCCCTTCAAAGAAAACTTCTACTTTTTAGTAGAAACACAAAGTAATAACAAGCCTTAAATTCTACAGACTGACTGCACTATATCTGGTTCCTCTTACGAATAGAGGAGCATACATTCATATGAATAGGCTCTGAGCACTATGGGACTTAACATCTATGGTCATCAGTCCCCTAGAACTTAGAACTACTTAAACCTAACTAACCTAAGGACATCACACAACACCCAGCCATCACGAGGCAGAGAAAATCCCTGACCCAGCCGGGAATCTAACCCGGGAACCCGGGCGTCGGAAGCGAGAACGCTACCGCACGACCACGAGATGCGGGCTATTAATAGGCATTCGGTTCTATGTTTGTAGTAGAATCCTGACTTCCGTTCTTATGTTAATATTATTTACTCTATAATGTCTTGTTTCGAAGAAGCTATCGTCTTTTGTTTTCCTTATAATCTTAACGCATTTGTCTAAAAATAAACGCAGACAGGACGTATCTGTAGGCGGCGTCGCCACAGATTTAAAGCGCGCGCCGCGGCAGGGACTGTACTACGTTGTGGAACAGGCTGTAGAAGCGCCCTGTGACGTAGCAGGGTAGGCAGAGTGGGGAATCGCGCGCTCGCTCTTCAGTTTACTGACAGACTATACAATGTCAAATGGTTGGGCTGTATCTTTTTTATAGGAAGTTATTGCAGATTTGTGTGATGTGTTATATCGAAAGACGTTGATCTTTGAATCTAAGATGGAAGTTACATCCTGAGCATTTAATTCATATGATTTTATATACCGGCGAACAAAATGGCAGTATAAATTTGAAAACTGAATAAATCACGGAATAATGTAGATAGACAGGTACAAATTGACACACATGCTTGGAATGACATGGGGTTTTATTAGAACCAAAAAAATTCAAAGTTCAAAAAATGTCCATCTGATGGTGCTTCATCTGCTCAGAGTAGCAATAATTAGCATAACAAAGTAAGGCAAAGCAAAGATGATTATCTTTACAGTAAATGCTCAATATTTCCACCATTATTCCTCAACAATAGCTGTAGTCGAGGAATAATCTTGTGAACAGCACTGTACAGCACGTCCGAAGTTATGGTGAGGCATTGGCGTCGGATGTTGTCTTTCAGCATTCCTAGAGATGTCAGTCGATCACGATACACTTGCGACTTCAGGTAACCCAAAGCCAATAATTGCTCGGACTGAGGCCTGAGGAACTGGAAGGACAAGGAAGACGAAAGTGGCGGCTGAGCACACGATTGTCACCAAACGACGCGCGCAAGAGATCTTTCACGCTTCTAGCAATACCTTTTTTTTAGGTTCTAATAAAACCCCATATCACTCCAAGCATGTGTGTCAATTGTTACATCTCTATATACATTAATCCGTGGTTTATTACGTTTTCAAATTTATACTGACTTTTTGATCACGCCGTACGTTAGAGGAAGAAATTTCATTGGGTTTATGTAAGGGGTTTCTTCATTTTTGTATTGTTATAGTATTACGTTTTTCACTACAGTATCGTGGCACCATTAATGTCATTGCAAATAATTTCTACTTATCAACAGTCGCAGTCCTAATAATGCCGTCCCTTAAGGACGAAATATTCTTTAGGATTATTTGCTTGTTTGATTGTTCTCCACTCGACCCTTTCGTTTGTACCAGTAATAGTCAAACGTCGTGAAATACTGCCTATGCACAGTAAATAAAATTTCGTTTGCTACGCTTCCTCGTATTGGAATTTTAACCTCCAACAGCGTGTTTGCTACTTAGTACTACAGCGATTTTCTGCCCTGCCTCTTCTCTCTGCCATTTCCAAGTCACATTTCGCGACAGGTAATCGTCACTCAGCCAGACACTCCGCCAGGTGGACCATGACGCCCGTTTTTGTGAGTCCATTAAGACAGAACAGTGGAGAAGCGATGCGCGCGCCCGATACGTCCATTGGCTCTCAGTCTGCGATGGAGAGGACCGATAGGCGGTCAGGGGCAGGCGCCCCCCCCCCCCTTCCACCCTCCACCCTCAGGGAAATCCCCGGCTGTCCTCTGCCGTTCGTCAACGGGCGGACGCCTTTTTTTTACTACGTGTCGCCTCTAAGTTGCCACTTACCGCGCCTGACAAGTCAGATAAGTGAAGAGGGCCCACCAGGGACTGGTCCGTATTAATGACGCCCCTAAATCTGCACCGGTGGCGTGTGGCCATCAACGGAAGTAAGAAATTACGTAAATATAATAGAAAGTGACATTTATACAAACTTACATTTCGAAGAGACCCTCTTAATTCTTTTAGGTGGCGGTAGGGTTTAAGGCTGTCGTCACACGAGAAGAGTTTCTCGTTGTGAAGCACACGATTGGCGCAGATTCCATCGTGGTTCGCGCAAGCTTAGAAACGAGCTGACGCACCACACGAAACGTGTTCCCCAACGCGATATACTACTGCGGCGCTTCCTGTCAGTAGTTAAAGGGCTGTGTATAACCGACCGGTTAAAACCGAAACGGGTATTTTAGTTCTGAATAACCGGTATTTTTGGTATATGTGTCCGCTGCGATAGCTGAGTGGTCAGCGCGGCGGTCTGTCACGCCAAGAAGCCTGGGTTCGATTCCTGCCTGGGTCGGAGATTTTCTCCGCTCAGGGACTGGGTGTTGTGTTGTCCTCATTATCATTTCTACATCTACATCTACATCCATACTCCGCAAGCCACCTGACGGTGTGTGACGGAGGGTACCTTGAGTACCTCTATCGCTTCTCCCTTCTATTCCAGTCTCGTATTGTTCGTGGAAAGAAAGATTGTCGTTATGCCTCTGTGTGGGCTCTAATGTCTGATTTTATCCTCATGGTCTCTTCGAGATATATACGTAGGAGGAAGCAATATACTGCTTGACTACTCGGTGAAGTTTGTTCTCGAAACTTCAACAAAAGCCCGAATCGAGCTAGTGAGCGTCTCTCCTGCAAAGTCTTCCACTGGAGTTTATCTCTCATCTCCGTAACGCTTTTGCGATTACTAAATGATACTGTAACGAAGACCGCTGCTCTCCGTTGGATCTTGTCTATCTCTTCTATCAACCATATCTGGAATGGATCCCACACTGGTGAGCAATATTCAAGCAATGGGCGAGCAAGTGTACTGTAACCTACTTCCTTTGTTTTCGGATTGCATTTCCTTAGGATTCTTCCAATGAATCTCAGTCTGGCATCTGCTTTATCGACGATCAACTTTATATGATCATTCCATTTTAAATCACTCCTAATGCGTCCTCCCAGATAATTTATGGATTTAGCTGCTTCCAGTTCCTGACCTGCTATATAGTAGGTAAATGATAAAAGATCTTTCTTTCTATGTATTCGCAGCACATTACACTTGTCTACTTTGAGATTCAGTTGCCATTCATTGCACCATGTGTCAATTCGTTGCAGATCCTCCTGCATTTCAGTACAATTATGCATTTCATCGTCATCAGTGGAAGGCAACGGGAAACCACCACTGGAACCACTTTCCTAGTCGCTCATGTGGTGGATCTCTGATGAGGCTTTCCCCATGACAAGACCTGCCGTAAGGCAAAACACAAGGTAAGTAAGTTGGTAGTTGTTTGGTCCCAGTTATAACAGGTGTTTTTAGTTGCTACTAATAACCCAATAAAAAAACGAAATGTCAATTAGCCCTAGCAGAGTCCTAAAAGTTTTCGCTTTTAAATAAACCTTTTTTTTAAGAAAAAAAGGAGTAATTTTCATTGATTAAATTTGTATTTACTTGAAATATTGCGTTATTGTAAAAATTTGAAGAAGCAATCGGCTATATTTTAACACCAGTGCCGACGGAAACGAGCAACAAACGTACGCCATCAGAACTGCTGCAGCACTGATTAAACAGTGATGTCCCTGTTGCTGGGTTTCGTGGCTCAAGGTAGGCGTGTACATACAGCGTCCAAGACTTGCTCCATGTGTTTTACACCGCCGTCGACGGACCTCCGTTTTATTGCAGAAGGGCGCCAACACTAGTCTCGAAATAAATTTAGGAAATGATGTACCAATGAAGTACAAAGCTCCATTTGCTTTGAAAGATTAAAGGTGAGTCTACCATTTTTATTAAATAACAAAAGAGGAAGGAAATTATGGGAACAGTCATGAATTAAAAGCTTAACAATAATGCGTAGTTTACAACGAGAATAGAAAGTAACTGATCTGTTCCCAGTGTCTACATAATATCCCTTCATCTGCTTGTAACCCTTCAAAACGGACAAATAAACACGAGAAATAAAGTTTGCCAACATCAGTTTTCACTCTTTGGCACTGACTATTCGTAATACCCAAACAGTGGTATCATACCGGATTAAAAAAAGATTTTTGAGCACAGTTTCAAAAAATTAAAATCAATAATAGAATACTGGTGATTTTTTGTAGTATTCAACCAGTTATCACTTTTCCAGAAGAGCAGCGAACGTTGGACAGACTGAGTTTTCTTTTATTTGCCCATTTTATTTGATATTTTGATTATCTGTATCATGAAATTGAGATGCTCAAAATTTTTCACTCTTTATTCGATTTCTACTTTAATTACAAGGAATAGTAGGAATAAAAAAACCGAAAATCGCTTGTTTCAGAAAGAGGTTTTAACAGTCAGGTTAAACTGGCATAAAAAAAGACGATATAATCGGAAAACGGTTGTTCAGTAATAACCGCCATCTCTAAGCAGCTGTTAGCTATATCGCAAATCACATAATTTATTTACGAAACCGGAGGCGCGTAAAATTCCTACGTTAACTCTATTGAAACGCACGTTTCATCCCTTGTCGATAAGCTCGTCATGTTGTTCTTTTTTCCACAATACACACAAATAAAATCTTCAGAACGCATGAACACGGCTAAAAGAAAAGTTCTGAGACCAGTTTGTACGGACATCATACATAGTTGCGCACACCATATTTATAAAGGAACTATTTATCCCACAATCTGTAAACCTTCTCGGTGAATAAATAAGCACTGACTTCCAAATGAATCTACGGAACAGAATTCATCTCATTTTTTAGAAATTCGTTTGTTTAGCTCCATTAGGACGTTGCTTTGGCCACGCGGACTGCACTGCGAAAAAGGATAATTTTGATGGTGCGAAAACTGATAGTTGACTCTAAATAATGAAAAGTATGAAGTCATCTACATGGGTACTAACTGAAATATGCTAAGTTTCGGCTAAACGATAAGTAACACATATAGAAGGCTTTAAATTCAACTAAACACATAGGGATTACAGTTAATAATAACTTCGAAACGATCACACATATACTGTTGTGGGAAAACTGAAAGATCCCCTTTGAAAAATTATTACATGACTGTGCTTAAACTGACACACAATATTTTTAGCGCAACGCAATCTGACTTCCAAAAATCCCTACGGAAGAATGGCCCTGACTAACATTAACCTATATGTTTCACAAATCACTTACCTCACAAAAATCTTCGTTACTCGAACTACTGCAATACAGCAAGCGCCACTACTGCCAGCTAACTAAAAGATTCAAACTACGGAACTACTGATAGGCACAGTTAGCAAATGAAAGATTTTAATAGGGAACAAACAATGTATTTACCTTTATAGTCGTAATATATATATATATCAGTTAATGACACCAATTCTTACAAATTTCAAAACTCCGCCATCTCTCTCCCCACGTCCACCACTGCTGGCGGCTCACCTCCAACTGCGCAACGCTACGCGCTGTTAGCATCCAGCTGCCGCTGCCCAACACTACAATGGCAGACAACAATGCAAACTAGCCACAGACTGCGCACAGCACAGCCAGTGATTTTTCATACAGAGCGCTATGTGGCGTTACCAATAAGAAAACCTAAACAGCCTACTTGCATAGCCCCCATGCTCCCCACAAAAATTTTTTATAAATTGTTTTGGGCAGTGGCCAATAATGATTTGATAAAATTTTTCATAATTACTATAACAAAGACATCAAATGCACACACTTATTGATACAATGTTGGTCAAAAGCTAAAATTTTCTCACAGTCCATATAGACAGTCCTGATCATTCATCACAGTAAAATAGTAGTGTTTTTCTCAAAGACTGAGCAATAAAATAAATTGCACTTGGAAGTAGTGGATTTCTAAGCAGTCTTGAAGAAGTAGTGTTGTCCTTCCAACGGAAAGACAGCGCTGACTCTTGACATGCAGACAGGTAATGGGCCACAGCAGAGTCAGTAGACGTTGAAGACTACCGGTAGGTAGGTCATCACAGAGCAGAGCCACTGTAGTCATGGTAGAGATTACTACGGGTGGGCCACCAGAGATGCAGACCCACTGCAGTCCTTTTAGAAATAATGGTATTGGTGGGTCATCAAAGGTGCTGACCCACTGCAGTCCTTGTAGAAATAATGGTATTGGTAGGTCATCAAAGGTGCAGACCCACTGTAGTCCTTGTAGAGACGGCCAGCAGTCATCTGTTGCAACTGTGTAGGTGCACAATCACCATTGAAGAGTCTTGCAGAGAATACAGCAAGTCCATAAACCACCACTTGTCCACTCACAAAGAATTTGTTTGAAATGTCCTTAGAACCAGAAGTGCTGTTATCCAGTCCCTTGCTGAATTATTAACAAACGTGCAAACACTATCAGTCCCTACTTCTCAGATATTGTCCATATACTATGAACAACAGAAACGTGTACAGTCAAATGTAATTTACAAGTTACTTAATTTGATGAACTGGTGTCAATTACAATTTTATAACATGATAATACAATAACAAAGGTACAAAATATATCATTAAAGAACATAATAGTACAGACAACATTTGCTGTAATACAGGCTTTACTAAAGAATCTAAATAACAAATACATCAGTGTTACTAAAATTACGACATAAGTACACACATAAAAGATCAGAATAACTTTTGAAACCTCAACTTCACACATGAGCATTAATACAAAACACAATAAACAATGTCTGAACATATTTACAAAGAAAATAACATAGTACTTGAAAAATTCTACAACATAAATCTTATTAGCTAAACACATAAAGACAGGAAAAAGACAAATACACAAGGGTACATAAACACATAACTGGATAATACGAAAGGAAAGGACAGGGTTTGTTTTGCTGCAGTATTTTGCATAGAGATCTCCCTTAGTTCATCATTATTCCCAAAAAGTCCTATCTAAACCTGCTTTCTGTATTCTGTTCACATCCTCTTTCAAAAATAGTTTTTCTCCACTGTACACTACTTTTTTGGCCAAACCATTTTCTTATAGCTTCTCAATGCTTTTCTTCCAATTCATCATAGTTAGTTTCTTATATAGTCTACCCCCTCTTAAGCTAACTTAAAGATACTGAGCTCAGATGCTAAACTAAGGGACGAGGCAATGCAGCAGCGCAAAACAATTTATACAAACAACAATGAAATAAAATGGAAGTTGTCAAAGAAGCAGCAATATTAAAACTAATATAAGGCAATGCACAGCAAACAAGAAAAATAAATCCGTAGTAAAACTGGCTTAACAGAGTAATACAAAGTCAAATTTAGTAACATTGTGCCTGGTAAACAGCAGCAGCAAATGCAATAACTTTTACCTAAACATGACAAAGCTGAAGCAGAAAAAATATTACAGTAAAAATGTTTAATACCTATGTCACATCTTAACACTAGAGTGATGCATCACGAGAACATACGCTATCAGATAAATTACCAAATCGTAAGAAAAATTATTTATGCAGTTCCTGTGAAGGGAAATGTCTATTTATGTTCCCTCGTTTTCTTAGAAGTAGATCATGTTTTTTTTACTGGATCTGTAGGCATAAAATAACCATATTAGTACATCTATTAAATTTTATTTTAACCAATGCTGCAGTGCAGCTAGAAACTAGATATTAAACAAAATGAGTAAATAAATGCATAAAGCAAGCCATATGGCATTTCTCTCAACTAGCAGGACAATAGCCATGAAATGTTTCTCATCGTTTCATTAGGCAGTTTAGTAAATATCATAAATTAAGAGCTCCACAGTGTAATCATATGTTTTCAAGTTTGGACGTGTCGTATTTGCGATTCTTTCTACAAAGGAATGTCAATAGCGAGGTTAATGGCACCTTTTTTTTTACCTGTGCCTCTGAAAGGCACAGACTAATGGCTTTTTAGCCAGGCAACTGTCGTGCAGCTGGGTGCCCACGACGCATTACTTGCAGGTGGCCACTTACCTTTCTTACTGAAAAATTTACGACAGTAGTTTCCGCTACAGCGACAGTCTCATATAAAAAAATTCACAGGTCAAGAATTTGCGTGACAAATATGTAGCAACAAAATCCTTTAAATAGAATAGTGTCCAAAAAATTTTCGCCAGCATAGTGATACATTCACGCATATACACACATTTCATAACTCTTAAAGTACGATTCTCGGTTTCCAACATCCTTTTTCACTAACCAGAGTCCCTAACCACTACCCATTACTCCTTACCTTATTCGTCGACACTTCTTCAATATTTCATCCTAACAGATACGTAGCATAATCAAATTCCTCATATAGCAACAGCTTATTCATCATAAACATACTGCAACAGCATAATACACATAGTCATCGTAATAATAACATCATTACACCTCAGTCAACTCTCAAAATCGTCGTAGCTTCCTTCAATAATTTTAAAACCTAAAAAATCCTCTGCTCATGTCAATAGTGTCATCTACCTCAAAGGTACTTTAAAAATCATGATCTCATACCAAATATGTCATTCAAAGCTCTCATAGTATCACAATGGTTCCAAAAAAATATGAACTGTTCACAAAGTACAGACAAAATACAATTTCATAAGTGTGAAGTTATCAAAAGGTGCAATTACGTAAACATCTGTCACTGATGTAGTAAAATAAATGTTTGTCTCTCTCAGTTAAATAACCAGATAGCTGTGTAATTTATGTGTTAGAGAAATATGGTACCGATGTGTAAAGTTGTATAAGCAAATACCATATTAGCTAGGGCTCCTTGTGCTTGCCAGACACATGGTACACAAAGTAGGCTTGTACCCCCCTGAGGATTAATGTAATTATATCCTCAGGTGTTGTAGATTACAGCAATGGAATGAAATGTATCACGAAAACTTTCTTCGTAATTCAACAATCGTGAAAAATAAATGGTTTAAGTACCAAATTAATCACTCAAATGCGTGCCCTGTAGTGCTAAATGTGCGTGTTGCTGGAAGATAATTCTGTGGAACTGTCGTAGTTATCGTCCTCTGTAAGCAAAGTTCTGCTGAAGTCTATGTACTTACCTCATCATAAACGAAACTGAAATGCTTTCCGTATAGATATCGTAGTTATTACGTACCTTACCGTGATCAAGAAAGTACTATAATGTAACGTATTATTGTGCTACGATAAAGGCTGTCTCGTTGTAGCTATACCACAAAAGTTACTACTAAAACATGTTTTCCTTTCCAGAAGAATTCAGAATAACTGTGCTGATATAAAACAGATACACCGCAAAAGCACAATGTAAATTGTGTCACACATTAGTAGCGTCGTGACATAATCGTGAAGCTATCAAAAAAACCAAATGCTAGGTCATCTTTAATCTCACAGAAAGTACTTCAAATAAAGAATGTCTTTTCAACTAAACCAAAATGTTGCATTAAAACCTCATTAACAGTATATGTTCTAAGTATGTAAGACTTATAGTCGTTATGTAATCGTGCAACTAACAAGCAAGAAAGTACAAATAACAACACTGGGTGGTCTGTTCACTATAACAATGCATTCGTAATTTCTGTTTAAAAATGTTCCCTAGGTTTTAGACTGGATAGTTAACTTCAAAACATTGTTGCATGTTAACAGTTTCTCAGTGTGACAAAGCATACTAGAAATGTGAAGTGAAATGTTTTATGGCAAAGACAAAGTTAAAAAGCAGTTTATCTTTCAATAAACGGTTTTACATGTGAAATGTAGTACAATCCTTTACTCTTCCTAGTACACAGACTGTCACTGAAAAGCAATTATCATGATTTATACGTCGGTAAGGAATGCTAAATCTTTTCTCAAGGTTAGTGTCTCTGTTATTTTTCTCTGAGACAGCAGGCGCAGGTGGCTGCCTGCGGTGCGAGTCATTGTCTGTTTCTTTGTTGGCGCGCGTCGTTATTGGGATTAGGAGACCTAACTTCTACAAATACACCTTGACGAGGAGACCCTGCCCTGTTTGAAGCTCTCCAGTTCTGATGCAGTTCAGGTCTGTCGTTACGATCATATCGTCTGTCGTCATGTCGGTAGATTCCATAGTTTCTTTCTTGTCGTCCACGTGGTGGAGAATTTCTCCGTGAATCGTAACTGCGCGCTGGACCGTTGCGTCTGAAGTTATTCTGTCTCCCGTGATAATAATAGATCTGGTTGCCAAATTGTCTGTTTCTATGATTGTCTCTGTCATGTTCATTACTACGGAAATATTATCTTTCTCCGTAACTATTACTCTGCCAGTGGTTGTCATACGGGTGGTGTCTGTTTTGCTCACGATTTACGTTGTACGAATAGCCTTTTGGTGTATTATTTCTGTCATCGCGGAATTGTGACAGGTGTGACCTGTAATTGTTGTGCTCCTGTTTTCGCGTTCCGCGATTGTCAGTGTCAATTTCCAGTTCTTGTAACAGTCCCTGAAAACCTTCAATGTCGTCTTTGCATCGTCCTGCTAAAATAATCTGTCCTAAATGTTCAGGTAATTTGATTAAGCAAATGCGGATGAGTTCTGAGGTGCTGTATGGGTTTGAAAGTTTGAAAGATACTGATTCTTAAGTAACATGTCTTCAAAATATTTGACAAGACTGGAAAATTCAGATTGTTCGAAATGTTTCATCATTATGATGCTATGTTTTACTCGGTCTTGTGTAGCTTGAGACCAATATGCTGAGAGGAAGGCATGATAAAATTCTCCTTCACTGTGACAATCGTGAATGACCGATCGCATTCTTACAGCTGGTTCATTCTCCAAGTAGCCACACATAAATTCTAATCTGTGCTCTAATGACCAGTTGGGAGGAAAACAATGAGAGAATTGATGGAGCCACACTTGTGGATGAATGTCGTTGCCAGAATTCTTAAATGTTTTGAATGTACGTGCAGTAATGAACAGCTTATAGTCAAAATCATCGTGTCGGCGGGTAGCATATCGGATATTGTTACGTCGTGTCGGCGGTTCCATCTCAAAATTCGGTGCACTTTGCCAATTTCTTTCATAATTTCCGAAATGCCCTGTGTTATTGTTTTGTGGCTTTTCCATATTTCTAAGTCCCTCTTCCCGTGTTGGAGCTCGAGTGTCCTCTGAAATACGTAATTCTTGTATTACCTGTGTCAACTGATCTTGTACTTCCCGGATTTCTCTTTGGTGTTGCGTATTAATTTGATTCTGATTTTGTTTGAATTTCCTAATTTGTTCGCACTCTTCTGAATCATTCAGATCATCATCTACCTTTGTAGATAAGTTAATGAACTGTTCTGAAAGTTCGGCGACTTTCTCCGATAGTGAACACATTTCCTCAGTGTAATTTTCTGAACTAAGTTTCAGAGTGTCCACTTGTGTTGAAATCGAATCTACTGTGTCCTTTAAGTTTTCCTGAGTTCTTGCAAGTTGCGTAACCGAATCGGTGAATGCAATGGAGTCCATTTTAGCTTGCAAGGTGTTGTGATTTTCACGAACAATAGTTTGCAGTTCTTTTATGGCTGCTTCATGATTGTGTAATGCATTTTCATGCCGGGAAAAAATAGGTTGAAAATGCTCAAAAATTTGTGTTTTTACCTCATTACAGATTTTTTGGCATTTCGATTCAATGTTATGTAACTCAATAGTTAAATCTTCACGTGTTTGTTCAAGTGTGGTGTCTAACTTTTGAAGCTTTTGCTGTATTTTCCTCTGATTTTGTTCCATTGTGTCTAACTGTTGCTGTGTTTGTCTCTGGTGTTGTTCCATTGTGTCTAACTGTTGCTGTGCTTGTCTCTGGTGTTGTTCCATTGTGTCTAACTGTTGCTGTGTTTGTCTCTGGTGTTGTTCCATTGTGTCCAACTTTTGAAGATTTTGTTCCATTGTGTCTAACTTTTGAAGATTTTGTTCCATTGTGTCTAACTTTTGAAGCTTTTGTCCCATTTGTTGCATTAATTGTAATAACAATGCACTGGTGTCTGAAACATGTTCCTTAGTGCTATTCGGCAATGCATTTGCACCGGCAATATTCGCAGTTTGAAAAACAGAAAATGTGTCTTGACTTATTTGAGAAAACGGTGAGGACGCAAAACCTGAATCAACAGTATTTGCAAGATTGTGTCCTGTCATTTCGGAATCCTGAGGCGAGCTATTGCCGGCCGATCGATCGATAATGCTTCACTGTTCACTAATTGTTTCACTGCCTACACCATTATTTGCAAACCGCTCCATTTCCCTATGCACAATTACCAAATTACTACTTTGAACATTAGTTAATTCATTACATGGTGGCGCTAACACACTGCTTTCGTCTTCACTGTCATTTCTCAGTTTACTTTGGAGCCTAGTATTACGTTTTTCACACGCCATTATTGTCACAATATTTCACACGACAACACAAAAAAAGCACAATGAAGAGCAAAAATAAGAGAACATATGAACATATCACTGAAAATAATATCTAGTTAATTTCAAGTGCACCTGCGAAATACTTCGTGCAAAACTACATGCATTCCATAACTATTTTGCTGTATAACAATGAAAGACTGCAACTACAAAGGAAATTCTCTCTATGATTACGCGCTATCAATAAACAAAAGCTACACTAATTACACAAACTACAAGGAAAAATCAGAAGATTCCAGTGAAGTATCCTCGGCTAAGGGTCGACATATGAAACATCCCCTTTGAAAAATTATTACATGACTGTGCTTAAACTGACACACAATATTTTTAGCGCAACGCAATCTGACTTCCAAAAATCCCTACGGAAGAATGGCCCTGACTAACATTAACCTATATGTTTCACAAATCACTTACCTCAGAAAAATCTTCGTTACTCGAACTACTGCAATACAGCAAGCGCCACTACTGCCAGCTAACTAAAAGATTCAAACTACGGAAGTCACTAACTACTGATAGGCACAGTTAGCAAAAGAAAGATTTTAATAGGGAACAAACAATGTATTTACCTTTATAGTCATAATATATATATCAGTTCATGACACCAATTCTTACAAATTTCAAAACTCCGCCATCTCTCTCCCCACGTCCACCACTGCTGGCGGCTCACCTCCAACTGCGCAACGCTACGCGCTGTTAGCATCCAGCTGCCGCTGCCCAACACTACAATGGCAGACAACAATGCAAACTAGCCACAGACTGCGCACAGCACAGCCAGTGATTTTTCATACAGAGCGCTATGTGGCGTTACCAATAAGAAAACCTAAACAGGCTACTTACAAAACGAAACCAAAGACTGCGATTTATTGGACGAACACTTAGAAAGTGCTACACCTCTACTAATGAGAGTGCTTACACCACGCTTGTCCACCATCTTCTGGAGTATTGCTGTGCGGTATGGGATCTGCACTAGATAGGAGTGACTGAGGACATCGAAATAGTTCAAAGAAGAGCAGCTAGTTTTTTTGTTACACCAAAACAGGGGAGATAGTGCTATTGACATGCTAGGTGTTTTGGGGTGCCAATCACTAAACCAAATGAACGTTTTTCGTTGCGGCGTAAAATTTCAATCAGCAACTTTCTTTTCCGATTGCGAAAATATTCTATTGGCATCCACCTACATAGGGGGAAATGATCATCATGATAGGAGAATTCAGAACTCCCACGGAAAGATTTAGGTGCTCGTGTTTCAGCGCACCGTTTGATAGTGGAAGAGTGTAGAAACAGCTTAAAGAAGGTTCGGTGAACCCTACCCCAAGCACTTAACTGTGAACTGCAGAGTAATCATGTACACGTAGATGAAAATTTAGGTATGTCCATATAGAGTTTTTTTGACTCAAATGTTCGTTCCACTCATATCCGATAGTACTGACCATTTCTTCTGGGACACCTTGTATATTTTAAACAGTAAATGTCCAGTAACACTCCGTCGTGGTACTCCCAAAATTGCTTTTGAAGCTGCCGGTTTTCACCCGTTAGTAACAACGCGCTGAGTTCTGTCTGCAAGCAAGTCCTGAATCCAGGAACAAACCTGATCCGATATTCGGTATGATCGTATTTTGTTCAGCAAGCAATGGTGCAGACATGTTTAGAAAATCAGGAAATACGGCATCAACCTAGGCGTCCTTCTCTATGGCGCTCTGCATTTTAATGAGGATCAAACAGAGCTTCCTTTCGCAGTATCTCTGTTTATGGAAACCAAGATGATTTTCGTAGAGGAAATTTACGTTGCCATAAAACGTCACAAAGTGTGAATTGTGGCCCTCGAGGTAGACTGAATGTGGCGCTACGTCACAGCACATGACACTGTAGGTCTTACGAGTGCCAGTAGACGTCTCCGTCGGTGGGTTGGAGCGGGTGGGGGGGGGGGGGGGTCGTGTGACTGTTTCAGACGAGTTTAATAATTCTTAAATGCGTGTATAAATAGATGCAAGTTCTCGAGTGCACGCGTTAAAATTAAGACCTTGAGTGGGTTCCTTTTCAATTAATCATTGATTTCCCGTGGACCCTACACAGAGCCGACCCTTCACGAACTCTTCAAATGGTTCAAATGGCTCTAAGCACTATGGGAGTTAACATCTGAGGTCATCAGTCCCCTAGAACTTAGAACTACTTAAACCTAACTAAACTATGGACATCACACACATCCATGCCTGAGGCAGGATTCGAACCTGCGTCAGCAGCGGTAGCGCGGTTCCAGACTGAAGCGCCTAGAACCACTCGGCCACACCGGCCGGCTTCACGAACTGTGGCGGACAAGCCGACTTCTGTGAAGTCACAAATTTGTTGCAGGGCACGTATATCTCTTTGGCTCCGTGTGTAGACGTAAAACATCTTACATACATTTACTAAGGCCTACGGCCAGCGGTATAAGTGTATAATTATTTCCATTTGTTCGACTACCCTTCTTCAAAATCGGAATGGCCGGAGCCTTTTTATGATTGTTAGGTGGCCCACTGCTAGAAGTGGAGCATGTTCTTTCACATAATCTCTCTATGTTACAGGTATCTCATAAGCACCATATGTCTTTCAACGGTTCAGAGACAGTAGCTGCCTTTCTGTACCGTGATCACTTATCTCAATATTTGTAATTCCGACATTCGTGTAATTACTGAAAAGAGCAACCATTTTATGATCTTCCAAGGCGGAACAATTTCCGAAGACCAAATTCTGTATTTCGGCCTTCTCTCTGTCACATGCCATTTAATGATAGCGACGCAGTTACTGACTTTACGTACTACCAGAATATCTTTGGATTTTTAGTCAGATAGGTAGGCAAGATATTACTTTCGAATTCATTCAACACTTCTTGACTGCTCTCCTTACGCTCATTTTCACTTCATTCAGCATTTGGTGGTCACTGGCTTTGGCTTCCAAATGTTCAAATGTGTGTGACTTCCTAAGGGACCAAACTGCTGAGGTAATTGGTCGCTAGACTTACACACTACTTAAACTAACTTATGCGAAGAACAACACACACACACACCCATGCCCGAGGGAGGACACGAACCTCCGGCGGGAGGGGACATGCAATCCGTGACATGGCGCCTCAAACTGCGCTGCCACCCCACACGACCTTTGGCTACCTTTAGATCTGTGAAGAAGTTGTTTTTAAATTCCTGGAAACTCCCTAACACGGCAGTTGAACCAAAGTGAGTCTTTCCCGTGCCACACAAACTTGTGCGACACATACTGGTCTAATGTTCTTTAATTTCGTCCAGTTTTGCTACGCATCTTCCTCCTCAGAGCTGAGCATTTGAAGTTGACTTCTCAGATACTCTGCAATTTGTTTTCTACCACTCTCAGTACGCAAATTTTTTTCTGCCATTCCCAAGATTCTTTGTAACATGTGCAGTCATTGATGTTATTACAGCCTTATGATGGCTGATGCCCTCTTCTTCGTTAACCGATTAGAAAACTATGGGTCTCTTAGTTACACTACGACTCTAAAACATCGCCCCCACTGGAACGTCCCTTTAGAAAAATTATACACGACTGCGCTTAAACTGAAACACAATATTTTTGGCGCAACGCAATATGACTTTCAAAACTCCCTACAAAAAACTGGCCCTGACTAACATTAACCTATAAGTTTCACAAATCACTTACCTCACAAAAATCTTGGTTACTCGAACTACTGCAATACAGCGAGCACCACTACTGCCAGCTAAATAAAAGATTCAAACTACTGAAGGCACTAACTACTGATAGGCATAGTTAGTAAATGAAAGATTTTTGTTAGAGAACAAACAATGTATTTACCTCAATAGTCATAATATATATAGCAGTTCATGACATCCAGTCTTACAAATTTCAAAACTCCGCCATCTCTCTCCCCACGTCCACCACTGCTGGCGGCTCACCTCCAACTGCGCAACGCTACGCGCCGCTAACAGCCAACTGCCCAAAGCTATAATGGCAGACAACAATGTCAACCAGCCACTGACTGCACACAGCACAGCCAGTGATTTTTTTATACAGAGAGCTATGTGGCGAACATAAACAGCCTACTTACATAGCCCCCACGCTCCCCACAAAAAATTTTACAAATTGTTTTGGGCAGTGGACAATACAAATTTGAAAAAATTTTTCATAATTACAATAACAAAGATATGAAATGCACACACTTATCGATACAATGTTGGTCAAAATCTAAAATTTTCTCACAGTCCATAAAGACAGTCCTGATCATTCATCAAAGTAAAACTGCAGTGTTTTTCTCAAAGTCTAAGTAGTAAAAGAAAATGCACAAGGAAGTAGTGGATATCCATGCAGTCTTGAAGAAGTAGTGTTGTCCTTCCAACGGAAAGACAGTGCTGACTCTTGACATGCAGGCAGGTAATGGGCCACAACAGAGCAAACCCACAGCAGAGTCAGTCGAAGTTTTAAAGAATATTGGTAGGTAGGTCGTCACAGAGTAGACCCATTGTGGTAGAGATTACGGTATTGGTGGGCCACCAGAGGTGCAGACCCACTGCAGTCCTTGCAGAAATAATGGTATTGGTGAGTCATCAAAGGTGTAGACCCACTATAGTCCTTGTAGAGATGGCTAGCAGCCAACTGTTGCGACTGTGCAGGTGCACAATCACCATAGAAAAGTCTTGTGGACAATATAGTCCATAAACCACCATTTGTCCACTCACAAAATAATTTTTTTTTGAAATATCCTTAGAACCAGCAATGCTGTTATCCAGTCCCTTGCTGAATTATTAACACACGTGCAAACACTATCAGTCCCTACTTCTCACATATTATCCATATACACTCCTGGAAATTGAAATAAGAACACCGTGAATTCATTGTCCCAGGAAGGGGAAACTTTATTGACACATTCCTGGGGTCAGATACATCACATGATCACACTGACAGAACCACAGGCACATAGACACAGGGAACAGAGCATGCACAATGTCGGCACTAGTACAGTGTATATCCACCTTTCGCAGCAATGCAGGCTGCTATTCTCCCATGGAGACGATCGTAGAGATGCTGGATGTAGTCCTGTGGAACGGCTTGCCATGCCATTTCCACCTGGCGCCTCAGTTGGACCAGCGTTCGTGCTGGACGTGCAGACCGCGTGAGACGACGCTTCATCCAGTCCCAAACATGCTCAATGGGGGACAGATCCGGAGATCTTGCTGGCCAGGGTAGTTGACTTACACCTTCTAGAGCACGTTGGGTGGCACGGGATACATGCGGACGTGCATTGTCCTGTTGGAACAGCAAGTTCCCTTGCCGGTCTAGGAATGGTAGAACGATGGGTTCGATGACGGTTTGGATGTACCGTGCACTATTCAGTGTCCCCTCGACGATCACCAGAGGTGTACGGCCAGTGTAGGAAATCGCTCCCCACACCATGATGCCGGGTGTTGGCCCTGTGTGCCTCGGTCGTATGCAGTCCTGATTGTGGCGCTCACCTGCACGGCGCCAAACACGCATACGACCATCATTGGCACCAAGGCAGAAGGCGGGCTGCACGATGTTGGGGCGTGAGCGGAAGACGGCCTAACGGTGTGCGGGACCGTAGCCGAGCTTCATGGAGACGGTTGCGAATGGTCCTCGCCGATACCCCAGGAGCAACAGTGTCCCTAATTTGCTGGGAAGTGGCGGTGCGGTCCCCTACCGCACTGCGTAGGATCCTATGGTCTTGGCGTGCATCCGTGCATCACTGCGGTCCGGTCCCAGGTCGACGGGCACGTGCACCTTCCGCCGACCACTGGCGACAACATCGATGTACTGTGGAGACCTCACGCCCCACGTGTTGAGCAATTCAGCGGTACGTCCACCCAGCCTCCCGCATGCCCACTATACGCCCTCGCTCAAAGTCCGTCAACTGCACATACGGTTCACGTCCACGCTGTCGCGGCATGCTACCGGTGTTAAAGACTGCGATGGAGCTCCGTATGCCACGGCAAACTGGCTGACACTGACGGCGGCGGTGAACAAATGCTGCGCAGCTAGCGCCATTCGACGGCCAACACCGCAGTTCCTGGTGTGTCCGCTGTGCCGTGCGTGTGATCATTGCTTGTACAGCCCTCTCGCAGTGTCTGGAGCAAGTATGGTGGGTCTGACACACCGGTGTCAATGTGTTCTTTTTTCCATTTCCAGAAGTGTACTATGACCAACAGAAACGTGTGCAGTGAAATGTGACTTACAAGTAACTTAATTTGATGAACTGGTGTCAATTACAATTTTATAACATGGAGAATACAATAACAAAGGTACAAAATATATCATTAAAAACATAATAATACAGATAACATTTGTAGTAATACAAGCTTACAAAACAATAGAAATAAGGATATACATCAGTGTTACAAAAATTATGACATAAGTACATCAGAATAACTTTTGAAACATCAACTTGACATATGAGCAACAAAACAGAACAGATAAATAATAATCTAAACATCTTTACAAAGTAAATAACATATTATTAATGCAAATTATATTTGAGGATTACAGTATTCCTCATCACAGTTCATGTAGCTGAGTATTAGAAAAATTCTGCAACCTAAGTCTTATCAGATAAACATATAATGACCAGAAGAACATAAATACACAAGGGTACACAAAAACATAGTGGGATAACACATGGAAAGGACAGGGTTTGTTTTCAGTGTAACATTTGGTACTGCAGTCCAACCCAAAACTTCATTCCATAGATCTTTCGTCTTATTTCAACATTTGTTTCCACCAAAAAATTCTATCCAAGCATGCTTTTTGTATTTATATGTTCACATTTTTCTTACCTCATGATTTATTTCCAAGAAAATCCTACCGAAACCTGTTGTCCCTAAACCCTACTTTTTTGTTCCTATCCTCTTTCAAAATAGTTTTTCTCCACTGTACACTACTTTTTTGGCCAAACCATTTTCTTATAGCTTCTCAATGCTTTTCTTTCAATTCATCATAGTTAGTTTCTTATATAGTCTACCCCCTCTTAAGCTAACTTAAACCTACTGAGCTCAGATGCTAAACTAAGGGACGAGGCAATGCAGCAGCACAAAACAATTAATACAAACAGCAATGAAAAAAATGGAAGTTGTCAAGAAAGCAGCAATATTACAACTAATATAAGGCAATGCACAACAAACAAGGAAAATAAATCCGTAGTAAAACTGGCTTAACACAGTAAAACAAAGTGAAATTTAATAGCAGTATGCCTGGCAAACAGCAGCAGCAAATGCAATAACTTATACCTAAATATGACAAAGCTGAAGCAGAAAAAATAGTACACTAAAGACAACAATGCAGATAAGGGAAATGTATATTCACATCTTAATGTCTATATAGTTAAAGTGGTGCACCAAAAAAACTTATTCTATGAGATAAATTACCAAGTACTTGAAAATTACGTATGCAGTTCCTGTGAAGGGAAATGTCTTTTTGTGGTCCCTCATTTTATGGAAGTATATCACAAAATTATTATTTACTGGATCTGTAGACAGAAAATATTTATTTTAGTACATGTATTAAATTTTGTTTTAACCAATGTTGCAGTGCAGCTAGAAAATAGATATCAAACAAAATAGGCAAAGCAAGGTGTGAAACGTCATTCACTGGCCATATGGCGTTCATAGTGCAGTAAACAATCTTTCAACTAGCAAGACAATAGCCGTGAAATGTTTCTCATCGTTTCATTAGGCATTTTAGTAAATATCATTAATTAAGAGCTCCACAGTGTAATCATATGTTTTCAAGTTTGAGCGTGTCGTATTTGGGATGCTTTCAACAAAGAAATGTCAATAGCGAGGATAATGGCCTCTCTTTTTTTCTCCACCTAATGGCTTTCTTTTGTCAGACGACTACCTCCCAGCTGGGCGCCCAAAACGCATTACGTCAAGGTCACTCACCTTTCTTACTGAAATATTTACGACAGCAGCTTCCGCTATAGTGGCAGTCTCATATAAAAAATTTTACAGGTCAAGAATTTGCGTTACAAATCTGTAAAAACGAAATCCTATTGATATCATAGTGTCCAAAAAATTTTCGCCAGCATAGTGATACATTCACGCATATAAACACATTTCATAACTCATAAAGTACGATTCTCGGTTTCCAGCATCCTTTTTCACAAACCAGTGTCCCTAACCACTACTGATTATTCCTTACCTTATTACACATATACATATTCGTCGACACTTCTTCAATATTTCATCATAATAAATACATAGCATGATCAAATTCCTCATATAGCATCAGCTTATTGATCATAAGCATACTTCAAGAGCATAATACACATCATCATCATCATAACAACACCATAACACCTCAGCCAAATCTCAAAAACGTCGTAGCTTTCTGCAACAATTTCAAAACCTAAAAAAAATTCTCTGCTCATGTCAAAAGTGTCATCTGCCTCAAATGTACTTTAAAAATTATGATCCCATACCAAATATGTCATTCATAGCTCTCATAGTATCACAATGGTTCCGAAAAGTATGAACAGTTCACAAAGTACAGACAAAACACAATTTCGTAAGTGTGAAGTTATCCAATTGTGTAATTACGGAAACATCTGTCACTGATGTAGTAAAATGAATGTCTCTCCCAGTTAAATGATCAGATAGCTGTGTAATTAATGTGTTAGAGAAATATGATACCGATGTGTAAAGTTGTATAAGCAAATACTATATTAGCTAGGGCTCCTTGTGCTTGCCATACACGTGGTACACAAAGTAAGCGTGTAGCCCCCTGAGGATTAATGTAATTATACCCTCAGGTGTTGAAGATTACAGCAATGGAATTAAATTATCACGGAAAACCTTTGTATCATTGTACTTCAAATATCTTTAAAAATAAATGTTTTCAGTACAAAATTAATCACTCAACTACATGTACTGTAGCGCTAAACTGTGTGTCGTGTTGTAAGATAATCTCTGTGGAAGTGTCGTAGTTATCGTCCTCCGAAAGCTAAGTTCTGCAGAAGTCAATGTACCCACCTCATGATAAACAAAAGTGAAATGCTTTGCGTATAGATATCATAGTTACTACACTTATTGCTGTGATGAAGTAAGTACTGTACTGTAACGTATTGTTGTGCTACAGAAAAGGCTGTCTCATTGTAGCTATACCACAAAGTTACTACTAAAACATGTTTTCCTATCCAGAAGAATTCAGAAAAACTGTGCAGATATAACACAGATACACCGCAAAAGCACAATGTAAATTGTGTCACACATTAGTAGCGTCGTGATATAATCATGTAGCTATCAAAGAAACCAAATGCTAAGTCATCTTTAATCTCACAGAAAGTACTTCAAATAAAGAATGTCTTTTCAACTAAACCAAAATGTTGCATTAAAACCTCATTAACAGTATATGTTCTAAATATGTAAGCCTTATAGTCGTTATGTAATCGTGCAACTAACAAGCAAGAATGTACAAATAACAACACTGTGTCGTCTGTTCACTATAACAAGGCATTCGTAATTTCTGTTTAAAAATGTTCCCTAGGTTTTAGACTGGATAGTTAACTTCAAAACATTGTTGCATGTTAACAGTTTCTCAGTCTGACAAAGCATACTAGTAATGTAAAGTGAAAAGTTATATGGCAAAGACAAAGTTAAAAAGCAGATTATCTTTCAGTAAACGGTTTTACATGTGAAATATGGTGCAATCCTTTACTCTTCATAGTACTCAGGGTTTCAACTTGAACGCAATTATCATGCAGTAAACGTCGGTAAAGAATACTGGAGTTTTTCTCAAGGTTAGCGCCTATGTTATTTTTCGTTAAGCCAGCCGGCGCCCGTGGCTGCCTGCGGTGCGAGTCATTGTCTGCCTCTTTGTTGGCGCGCGTCGTTATTGGGATTAGGAGACCTAACTTCTACAAATTCACCTTGCCGACAGGGCGCTGCTCTGTTTGAATCCCGCCAGTTCTGATGCAATTCAGGTCTGTCGTTATGATCATATCGTCTGTCGTCATGTCGGTAATTTCTGTACTTAATTTCTTGTCGGCCACGTGGTGGAGAATTTCTCCCTGAATCGTAACTGCGCGCTGGACCGTTGCGTCTGAAGTTATTCTGTCTCCCTTGATAGTAATTGTTTTGGCTCCCATATTGTCTGTTTCTACGATTGTCTCTGTTATAATCATTACTACGGAAATGCGATCTTTCTCTGTAGCTATTACTCTGCCAGTGGTTCTCATATGAGTGGTGTCTGTTTTGGTCACGATTTGCGTTGTAAGAATAGACTTGTCGTGTCCAGTTATTGTTTCTGTAGTCACGGAATTGTGACGGATGTGACCTGTAGTGATTGTTTTCCTGTTTTCGTATCCGGCTACGGTCTGTGTCAATTTCTAATTTATGTAAGAATCCCTGAAAAGCTTCAATGTCATCTTTGCAACGTCCCGCCAAAATCATATGTCGTAAATGTTCAGGCAATTTCATTAAGCAAATGTGGATGAGTTCTGTGGGGCTGTTTGGGTTTGAAAGATATTGATTCTTATGTAACATGTCTTCAAAATATTTGACAAGACTGGAAAATTCAGATTGTTCGAAATGTTTCATCATAATGATGCTATGTTTTACTCGGTCTTGTGTAGCTTGAGACCAATATGCTGAGAGGAAGGCATGATAAAATTCTCCTTCACTGTGACAATCGTGAATGACCGATCGCATTCTTACAGCTGGTTCATCCTCCAAGTAGCCACACATAAATTCTAATCTGTGTTCTAATGACCAGTTGGGAGGAAAACAATGAGAGAATTGATGAAGCCACGCTTGTGGATGAATGTCGTTGCCAGAATTCTTAAATGTTTAGAATTTACGTGTAGTAATGAACAGCTTATAGTCAAAATCATCATGTGGGAGAGTCGCATGTCGGTCATTGTTACGTCGTGTCGGCGGTTCCATCTCAAAATTCGGTGCACCTTGCCAATTTCTTTCATGATTTCCGAAATGTCCTGTGTCATTATTTTGTGGTTGTTCTGTATTTCTATGTCTCTCTTCCCATACTGGAGCGCGAGTGTCCTCTGAAATATGTAATTCTTGTATTACTTGAGCCAACTGATCTTGTACTTCCCTCATTTCTCTTTTGTACTGTGTGTTGATTTGATTCTGATTCTGTTTGAATTTTCTAATTTGTTCATACTCTTCAGTGTCAGTGAAGGCTACAGGTTTTGTGTCATTCACATCATCATCTACCTTTGTAGATAAGTTAGTGAATTGATGTGAAAGTTCGGGTACTTTATCAAATAGTGAACTATTTTCCTCTATGTGTCTTCCTGAACCAATTTACAGAGTATCTACTGTGCCCTTTAAGTTTCCTTGAGTTTTTGCAAGTTGCGTAACCGAATCGATAGATGCAACTGAGTCAATTTTAGCTTGCAAGGTCTCATGAGTTTCATGAACAATAGTTTGCAGTTCTTTTATGGCTGCTTTGTGATTCTGTAATGCATTTTCATGCCGCGAAAAAATAGGTTGGAAATGCTCACAAATTAGTGTTTTTACGTCATTACAGACTTTTTGACATTTCGATTCAATTTTATGTAATAGTTAAATCTTCACGTGTTTGTTCAAGCGTATGATCCACTGAGTCTAACTTTTGAAGCTTTTGTTCCATTGCGTCTAACTTTTGAAGATTTTGTTCCTGGTGTCTAACTTTTGAAGCTATTGCTGTGTTTGTCTCTTATTTTGTTCCATTGTGTCTAACTTTTGCGTGGACGTCTGGTGCCACACACATCTGGAATCCTGTCAAGAACTTATAGCATCTATGCTAAGCAAAATCTCTGTTGTACCGTGTTTGATAACTGGAACAACACGCCATTAAACAGGTGGTCATCGATATATGCATAACATTAAATCTTTTCCACTTGCTTCTCCATTTTAGCCAGATGACTATTGAACGAATAATCTAGTAACCTGCTTCTTAGCCCAGGCCACTCAGAGCAAAATATTTACCTATTAACATTGGCGTAGCCTCGTTTTTACCGTGTCCCATCTGTCTCCCTTCTGTCCAATAACGAACTAGAGTTTTTGTCATATCTTCAACACAGGACCAGCCTTCCCTCCTCTTCCTCACCTCGACATTGTTTCAAAACCGTGTAGTTGTTCACAACACTTTTACCTCACATCAGTATTCTTATTTCCCGATCTGCTGCTTTTACGCGGCATATGAAACATTAATGACCCTCTCCTGCTCATCCTCTGAATGGCTCGAGGAAAAATGACTCATCACATCCACTGCCTCTCCTGGCGTTTCTAGAGAACTGCGTCGCAGGCAGAAGAATGCTTTTAGAGGTTATCTCGAACACGTTAGCGCCAATGCGTGCTTCTTTTCAACAGTCGTGTTGGAGAAATTCCAACTCCATTCCGCCGGTCTTCTATGTGGACCGGACGTCCGTACTACCGATGTCACGTCTCTCTGAATTGGTAATACCTCCCTTTTCCGTTTACTACGGAGGAAACCATTCAAGACCGCGATGAACGAGAGTTTTGCAGACGGCGCCACCTCCCTGCAAGACAGATTTAACATTCTCAGCTGTGTACGGTGTTCAGTTCATTCCACTTCTGGCAATCACAGCAGCAGCGAGAGGGTTGGCGCACTGGCTAGCACACTGGACTCGCATTCGGGAAGACGATGGTTCAAATCCGCGTCCGGCCATCCTGATTTAGGTTTTCCGTGGTTTCCCTAAATCGCTCCAGGCAAATGCCGGGATGGTTCATTTGAAAGGGTACGCCCAACTTCCTTCCCCATCCTTCCCTAATCCGATGGAACAGATGATCTGGTTGTTTGGTCCCTTCCCACGAATCAACCAACCAATCACAGCAGCTGTAAGACTGATGTCAGTGGATCTAGGTGCACAAATGTGATATTGAAGTGGAGACTGTCGCTTGTTGCTCCAGTTCAAGCCCAGTCTTTTGTTGCTTTTTTCTGCTTTTCGGCGAACCTGCTACAACGGCAGGTTATCAAGATTTAAGTGAGTTTGAACGTGGTCTTATAGTCGGAACACGAGCAGCTCCGAGGTAGAGATGAAGTGGCGACTTTCCCGTGCTACCATTTCACGAGTCATCATCACTTTCTTTGGGCCATTTACCACTTCAACATGGGTTTGGCCTTGTTGCTATGGATTTGGCGCTGTTAATGTCAGAGGGTGCCCGGATGCCCATCCTGTCACCACCCCAGACCCCCTGGGATGGGATTAGTATACCCCAACTGTCTGCATCGAGTGTAAGCCATGAAATAGTGCGATCGCTTTCAAATGTCTGCTAGTCGTGAAACTGAGGCGGAACGTGGGGACCAGCCCAGTATTCACCTAGTGGGATGTGGAAAACCGCCTAAAACCACAGCCAGACTGGCCAGCCCTCGTCGTTAATGCTCCAGGCGGATTTCATCCAGGGCTGGCACGCCTACCCGAGTCCAGAAAGCAATGCATTAGCACCCTTGGCTAACCTGGTGGGTACGACCGTTTCACGAGTGTACCGCGAATATCAGGAAACCGCTAAAACGACACGTCTCCGACATGGCTGCGGCCGAAAAAGATCCTGCAAGATCGGGACCAAAGACGACTGAAGACAATAGTTCAGTGTGCCAGAAGTGCAACTCTCCTGCAAATTGCTGCAGATTTCAATGCTGGGCCGTCATCAACAAATGTCAGAGTGTGAATCATTCAGTGAAACATCATCGATATGGGCTTTTGGAGCCAAAGACCCAGTCGTGTATCCTTGATGACTGCATGACACAAGGCTTTACGCCTTGTCTGTGTCTAACAACAGCAACATTAGACTGTTGATGGCTGGAAACATGCAGGCTCTTTCCAGATTGTATCAAGCGGGTGGACGCTGGTATATCCGCAGGGGACTGTTCAAGGTGGTGGAGGCACTGTAATGGTGGGGGCGCGTGCAATTGGAGTGATATGAGACCTCTGATAGTCTAGATAGGCCACTGACGATTGAGACGTACGTAAGCATCCTGTCTGACCACCTGCATCCCTTCATTTCCATTGTGCATTCAGACGGACTTGGGAAATTTCAGTAGGACAATGTGACACTCCATACGTCCAGAATTGCTACAGAGGCTCCAAGAACGCTCTTCTGAGTTTCAACACTTCCGCTAGCCACCACACTCCCCAGACAGGAACATTATTGAGCATATCTGGGATGCCTTGCAAGTGTTATTCAGAACAGATGTCCACCCTTACGCGAGTGTTACGGAAATGCTTCAGGAACTCGGGTGGGAGTCTCTAGAGGACAGGAGACGTTCTTTTCGTGTATCGCTACTGAGGAAACTTAGAGAACCAGCATTTGAGGCTGACTGCAATACAGTTTTACTGCCGCCAACTTACACTTCGCGGAAAGACCACAAACATAAGATTAGGGCTCGTACAGAGGCATATAGGCAGTCATTTTTCCCTCGTTCTGTTTGGGAGTGGAACAGGCGGAGAAGATGCTAGTTGTGGTACGAGGTACCCTCCCCCACGCATTGTTGGATTGCGGAGTATGTATGAGGGTGTAGATGTAGATGTAGTCGTACGGACCTATGGGCAGACCTGCAGGACTCATCGTGTCAGTTCCCTCCAGCACTACATTTGTCGAGTATATGCGACGTCGTGTTGCGGCACTTCTGCGTGCTCGCGGGGACCCTACACGATATTACCAGTTTCCTTGGCACTTCAGTGTACTTACAACTGGAATTACTGTTTAACTCTTATACCGACCCCGGGAGGCAACCAATTCTGATCCCCCGCCATTAGGCGCGATCCGAAGATCTCCGAAGTGCTTCGTCTGCCTTTTCGTTTAGCAATTGTATATTGTTCTACTGGTAATAAACACTTTCGAAATAATGGAATGATAGCCTGCTATTGAGAAATGCTTTTACTCGAAATGTAACCAAATTCACTGTTTAGTTTTTCTAATATTAATTACAAAAGTTATTCATTTTGTTGCTCTATTTCCGAACACAGCAACCAATCGTGGAGTAGGACCACAATTTAGGCAGTCCTTCTGACGATAACCGAATAAACCATCATCACCGGTACCTCACACGGCATTACGTCTTCTTTTCATTGCTCCCTTTTCAAGTGCTCTAAGAATGCTTCTTGTAGTTGAATATGACGGCTGTGTAACCAGAAATATTTCAAACCTACCAAAAAGTTGTCGAATCCGTGTCACGCAGAGTCGTTTATTGCATTCCGAAAGTAGACCAGCATGTTATAAGCTCTTTGTCGTAATTTGTATATAAATACAGACATTATCATCCGGAAATGGAATGAGAACTGATTCTGCTACCTTCCGCGACGCAAGATATGTTGCGGAGCAACAGTGTGAAAGTAAAATGTAATACGAGGGTGAGTCAAATGAAAACTTTAAATTTGTAATAACAGATCGAAATTTCACGCCGTTATCCTGTAAATTGTCAAGCATGCTACAAACAGCGTATAGAATCACTTGTAGGTGGCAGCATAGTGCAGATGCACACATGCCGTCGCAGTGTCAGTATAAAGATGGCCGCCCCACTTGCGACTTGCGCCAGGGAAGAACAGCGTTCTGTTATTCGGTTTTGGCGTAGTGAAGGTGTGAAACGTATTGAAATTCATGGACGAATGAAGGTTCAGTACGGTGAGGCATGTTTGTCACAGCAGCAAGTCTACGAATGTGGTAGGAAGTTCGCAAATGGTGTGACTTCAGCGGAAGATGCTCCTCGTCCAGGTCAGGCACAACGAGTTGTGACTCCACAGAACATTGCAGCAGTTGAAGCCATAGTGAAGGAAAACCGCCGAGTGACACTGAATGGCATTGCAGTATGTTTACAGATTAGTCATGGGTCAGCACACCGCATTGTGCATGATGTGCTCCAGTTTCACAAAGTGTCTGCAAGCTGGGCACGGCAGCTGACCCCTGAAAAGAGAGAGCGACGTGTTGATGCTTGTGAATAACTTCTTCGGCGCCGGCCGCGGTGGTCGTGCGGTTCTCGGCACTTCAGTCCGGAACCGCGTGACTGCTACAGTCGCAGGTTCCAATCCTGCCTCGGGCATGGATGTGTGTGATGTCCTTAGGTTAGTTAGGTTTAAGTTGTTCTAAGTTCTAGGGGACTGATGACCTCAGATGTTGAGTCCCATAGTGCTCAGAGCCATTTGAATCATTTTTGAACTTCTTTGGCCCTTTGAATGAGAAGGGTTCCTTGCAAGAATCGTTACTGGGGACGAAAGCTGGGTTCACTTCCATCAACCGGAAACGAAGAGAACGAGCAAGGAATGGCGCCATTCCACATCACCAAAACCAAAAATGTTCTGAACAGAATCATCAGCAGGGAAGGTTATGCTGACTCTCTTTTGGGACGAAGAAGGCGTCATTTTGGGGCATTACATGCCTAGAGGGACCACTGTCACCAGTGCATCATACACAGATCTCCTAAAAAATCATCTGCGACATGCAATCAAATCAAAGCGACGTGGATTGCTGTCAGCAGGTGTCCTTTAGCAACATGACAATGCAAGGCCCCTCACTGCCCGTACTACAGTTGCAACAATCACAGACCTGCATTTTGAGTGTCTTCCTCTTCCACCATACTCCCAAGACCTTGCCCCAAGTGATTTCCATATGTTTGGACCAATCAAAGACGCAATGGGAGGAAAGAAGTTCCGTTCTGGTGAAGAGGTACTTCACTTGGTGCATGAGTGGTTGCGCGGACTACCAAAAGAATTTTTTTCTAAAGGAATTTAGGCACTTTGTAATCACTGGAGGACTTGCATTGAGCATGGGGGAGATTATGCTGAAAAGTGATACAGCTTTGTACCATTTCTGCATAATAAGTAATATTTTAAAAAATATTTAAAGTTTTCATTTGACTCACCCTCGTATTTCCTGGGAAGTACCACAGAAAAAATCGGATGATTATACGACAGGGAGGAACGCAGAGCTGTGGCCTTGACACCTGCCGGTATCGACTCAGAATTACAGGTTACGGCGTCGTCAGAGCAGTTCATTGTACGCCGCCACGTGACATGTATCATATCTTACGCAAGCCGGTCGTCCATTGTTCTCCAGGTGCCCGGCCCTAATTTACACGCGTAAATATTCCAGAGGTCTGTCCGCCACATGTAATGAGGGGCGGCCTCCTTTCTGGAGACAAACGGTCGCCTCGTGATCAAGAGAGACCCTGAACCGACGCGAGCATTTGCTTATCTGAATCGCAGTCCGAACGCAAATCAGACGTCCGAGAATTTGATGTCCCCGTTGGCGACTGATTATCTGCTGATGGAGACGAATGGCCAGCCCGTGCGGTAACCACGGCTGTCACTGAGCGGCGGACCGCGGAGGACTGACTTTTGAATGGAAATTTGTCTCCGGCCGCCAGCGCTGGAGAAACACCGTGTCTCCTTGTCAATTGGCACAAATTTATACTCGTACCGGCTGGGTGCAGGAGTACGGGATGCTGCCAAGTGCACAAATCTCTGGATCGCGAACCCTTTCGTGGTTCCGCTACAAACGTGACAGCCACAACAAAATGCGTTGTTGTGGCGAAAACATGCCGTAGCTATCAATGAGATTACGTTTTAACTGTGTAGGTACTTTTTACGCAAACACTACCTGATCAAAAGTATCCAACACCTGTTAGTGGACGTTAATACACTCCTGGAAATGGAAAAAAGAACACCGTGAATTCATTGTCCCAGGAAGGGGAAACTTTATTGACACATTCCTGGGGTCAGATACATCACATGATCACACTGACAGAACCACAGGCACATAGACACAGGCAACAGAGCATGCACAATGTCGGCACTAGTACAGTGTATATCCACCTTTCGCAGTAATGCAGGCTGCTATTCTCCCATGGAGACGATCGTAGAGATGCTGGGTGTAGTCCTGTGGAACGGCTTGCCATGCCATTTCCACCTGGCGCCTCAGTTGGACCAGCGTTCGTGCTGGACGTGCAGACCGCGTGAGACGACGCTTCATCCAGTCCCAAACATGCTCAATGAGGGACAGATCCGGAGATCTTGCTGGCCAGGGTAGTTGACTTACACCTTCTAGAGCACGTTGGGTGGAACGGGATACATGCGGACGTGCATTGTCCTGTTGGAACAGCAAGTTCCCTTGCCGGTCTAGGAATGGTAGAACGATGGGTTCGATGACGGTTTGGATGTACCGTGCACTATTCAGTGTCCCCTCGACGATCACCAGAGGTGTACGGCCAGAGTAGGAGATCGCTTCCCACACCATGATGCCGGGTGTTGGCCCTGTGTGCCTCGGTCGTATGCAGTCCTGATTGTGGCGCTCACCTGCACGGCGCCAAACACGCATACGACCATCATTGGCACCAAGGCAGAAGCGACTCTCATCGCTGAAGACGACACGTCTCCATTCGTCCCTCCATTCACGCCTGTCGCGACACCACTGGAGGCGGGCTGCACGATGTTGGCGCGTGAGCGGAAGACGGTCTAACGGTGTGCGGGACCGTAGCCCAGCTTCATGGAGACGGTTGCGAATGGTCCTCGCCGATACCCCAGGAGCAACAGTGTCCCTAATTTGCTGGGAAGTGGCGGTGCGGTCCCCTACTGCACTGCGTAGGATCCTACGGTCTTGGCGTGCATCCGTGCGTCGCTGCGGTCCGGTCCCAGGTCGACGGGCACGTGCATCTTCTGCCGACCACTGGCGACAACATCGATGTACTGTGGAGACCTCACGCCCCACGTGTTGAGCAATTCGGCGGTACGTCCACCCGGCCTCCCGCATGCCCACTATACGCCCTCGCTCAAAGTCCGTCAACTGCACATACGGTTCACGTCCACGCTGTCGCGGCATGCTACCAGTGTTAAAGACTGCGATGGAGCTCCGTATGCCACGGCAAACTGGCTGACACTGACGGCGGCGGTGCACAAATGCTGCGCAGCTAGCGCCATTCGACGGCCAACAGCGCGGTTCCTGGTGTGTCCGCTGTGCCGTGCGTGTGATCATTGCTTGTACAGCCCTCTCGCAGTGTCCGGAGCAAGTATGGTGGGTCTGACACACCGGTGTCAATGTGTTCTTAATCCATTTCCAGGAGTGTATGTGTCCATCCTTCGCCTTTATGAACTCTGCTGGGGACATTTTCAGTAAGCACTCTGAACTTCTGTGGAGAAATGACCGCCCATTACTTCTCAAGAGCCGAAACAAGAGCAGGCAGCGCTGTTGGCATCCGGGTCTAGAAGGATGTCGAGTCTCTAACTCATGCAAAAGGTGTTCCTTTGGGTTTTAAAAAAATGGCTCTGAGCACTATGGAACTTAACTTCTGAGGTCATCAGTCCCCTAGAACTTAGAACTACTTAAACCCAACTAAGCTAAGGACATCACACACATCCATGCCTGAGGCAGGATTCGAACCTGCGACCGTCATTTAGGTTCAGATCGGGAGTCTGGACAGGTCAGTTCACTTCAGGAATTTTTATTGCCCGCAAACCATTGCCCTGCGGATGCTGATTTATGACTCGGTGCATTTTCATGTTGTCACAAACAATTATGGTTTCCTCTACTGAACGCCATGCACAATGCCGTAAAATTTATTTATACCTTTCCGCATTTGTTTTCTTAAGAACAGTAAGGGGACCACATCCTAACTACGAAAACACTCTATAAAGGCACATTTGCATGCCGTGCGTGGGTTCCCTTGGAAACGCGAAATCTTAATTAAATAATTAATCTCTGACAAATAAATAAAGCCTATGGCACAGAACATCAGCGCTATGTCGCTGATAAAACAAAATACAATTACGACACTCTGATGTTTCTTTAAGAAGAAGTTGGTCGAGTAGCATAACTGGTGCGGGAAGCACGTATATTTTATTAACTGGCACACCGCCATATTTGATGTTATATAAGAACACTGCGAGTTGCAATCTCACTAGGCACTCGACTCTGTAAAGATTCTGTATTTATGAAAGTAAGTTGAATTATTTAACTGTAGGCTTATTCGTTGAATATGTCTGATTTAACTAACTGTGTAAACTTTTTTATGTTTAGTAGACTGTCACCTCTGTACGATGTATTGACATGGCTGGCAAATTATTCTAATATTGAGATTTTGAGTCCGCACCTACCGCATCAGTCTTTGGAAACGATTCTAAATACGAAGTCCGATTATTTGATTCTTATTTCATGGTCAACTACGAATAACATTGCATTTACGAAAAAGCCATTGTCAAGCGTCTCATACCAAATAATTAACCGTCCACGTTCCAGATAAGCAAATATTAATTACAACCAGTCACTATCATACATATACAATAATTAATATTTTATTTTATTTATTTATTTTATAACCCCCATGCTGTAATACCACGCCCTCTGCACTCCACAGTTGGCACTGCACTGAAAGCAGGCCACGTTGCCACGCATTCGCAAACCAGAACACTTCCCTCGAATTGCCACATGATGCAGCGTGATTCGTCACTCTAGTCACGCGTTTCAGCTCATCCACTGTCCAATGGCTCGCTCTTTACACGACCTCAAGCCTGCCTGAGAACTGACTACAGAAATTTGGGGCTCGTGAATATGGCTCGACCATTGTAACCTATTCATTTCAAATCCCAAAGCACATTTTGTTAGTCGGACTAGTACCGTTTCGAAAATCGCGAGTGATTCCTTCCGCAGATTTGATAAGACCTTTTTAAACGATCGTCGGCAAAGCTCGACTTGAGGTCCCTGGTCTTGCTTTGTCCCTTTGCGTTTCCACTTCGTAGTCATTTCACCAAAGTCCGACTGGGGCAGCCTTTTTTTTTATTTGCGTCATTAACCTTCCGATTGTTTTGATGCGGCCCGCCACGAATTCCTCTTTTGTCCCAACCTCTTCATCTCAGAGTAGCACTTGCAACCTATTTCCTCAATTATTTGCTGGATATATTCCAATCTCCGTCTTCTGCTACGGTTTTTGCCCTTTCAGCTAACTCCGGTACCATGAAAGTCATTCACCGATATCTTAACAGATGTTCTATCATCCTGTCCATTCTCCTTGTCAGTGCTTTTCACACACTCCTTTCCTCTCCATTTCTGCGCAGATCCTCCTCATTCCTTACATTATCTGTCCACCTAATTTTTAGCATTCTTCTGTGGCACCACATCTCAAATACTTCTATTCTCTTCTGTGTTCCCCTTTTCCCACAGTCCATGTCTCACTACCATGTAATGCTATGCTCCAAACATATATTCTTAGAAATTTCTTCTTCAAATTAAGACCTATGTTTGATACTAGTAGACTTCTCTTGGCCAGGAAGTCTGAACTTGCTAGTCTGCTTTTGATGTCCTTCTCACTCAATACGTCATGGGTTATTTTGCTGCCAAGATAGCAGAATTCCTTAACTTCACCAACTTTCTCGCTACTTTCATTAATGCTACTTCCCATTACTTTCGTCTTTCCTCGATTTACTCACAATCCACATTCTGTACTCATTGGACTGTTCATTCGATCCTGTAGACTTAATTCTTCTTTACTTTCACTAAGGATAGCAATGTTATCAGCGAATCTTAATATTGACATTCTTTCAGGTTGAATTTTAATCCTACTCTTGAAACTTACTTTATTTCCGTCATTGCTTCTTCGACGTATGGATTGAACAGCGTACCCCTAGTTTTTTCATGATTTCGAACGTCCTGCGCCATTTTACAATTGTCGAACGCTTTTTTACAGGTCGACACACCCTATGAACGTGTCTTTATTTTGCTTTAATCTTGCTTCCATTATCAACCGCATCGTCAGATTTGACTGCCTGGTGCCTTTACCTTTCCTAAAGCCAACCTGATCGTCATCTAACACATCCTCAACTTTCTTTTCCTTCTTCTGAAAGTTATTCTTGTGAGCAACTCGGATGCATCAACTCTTCTTAAGCTGATTCTGCTTTAATTATCGCTCTTGTCGGCTCTTGCATTCTTGGGAATTGTGTAGATGATATTTTTTCCGAAAGTCTGATGTGAATAATCTTTTTGTTGTAATTCTTCTCAAAGATTTTAGAAATTAATGTGGATTGTCGTCTTCTGTCATATCAGATAAATTCTCCCCGTCATATAAGCCCTCCGCCTTCTTACTGTAAATGCCCTGGCCTTTAATTCTGCCATAGGTTGTTTCGACTTCTCTAGGTGCTGAGTCAGTCTTTCCGACGATCCCAGAATGAGATTTCCACTCTGCAGCGGCGACACCTCCCCCCCTCCCCCCCCCCCCCCCCCTCAGACTGAGGCTAACCCTTGTCTCCACAATATCATTTCTTCCAGCAGTGCTAGTTCTGCAAGTTTCACAGGAGAGCTTCTGTGAAGTTTGGAAGGTAGGAGACGAGGTACTGGCAGATGTGATGCTGTGAGGGCGAACCATCAGTCGTGCTTGGATAGCTCAGGGGGTAGAACGCTTGCCCGCGGAAGGTGAAGTTTCCGATAATTATTTCTTTTTCGATTTCTTCAAATTTTTCATCTAGACGTTTAGTTTCAGCTTCACTTCACTTTCTGCTTATTTCACTCCTAAGTTACTTGTATTTCTGTATTCCTGAATTTCCCCGAAATTTTTTGTACTCTCTTCTTTCGTCAATCAGTTGAAGTGTTTTTTTTTTCTGTTGCGCATGGTTTCTTCGCGGTTACCTTCCTTGTACACAGAAGTATTGAAATGCTCCTGACGGATTTGTTACAACTTTTGTAGACACTGAGCTTTCTACACTCGAGTCATTCTGCTTTTACTGCTTCCTTACTGACAACGCAATGCTTGCTGCCTCCTTTTACACTGTCTGGCCCACATCTTGTGACAATCTAGTGACCAATTCCAGATTCCATTTCGGTTAGGATTAGACAGTGCAAATCAAGGGTCAGCATCGTCTGAGGTTTGCCATTGTTTATGCAGCTTTTGCAAATAATTGTAACGTTGGTTTCAACTATTTGTCCCGAACGGAAATTGGTTAAGGGATGGTAAGCTAATAAGCTGCTCTTTCCTTTTACATAGTGAAGGGTTTCTAAACTCAAGAGTGGAGGTAATTAGTAGTTTGTTGCATGTTCCCTAGGTTATATACCGCTATCTACGTCTACATCCACACTCTGCAAACCGCGGTGATGTGCATGGCATAGGGTACTTCCAATTGTACCAGTCATTAGTGCTTCTTCCCGTTCCACTCACGTAGTGAACACTGAAGAATGATTGTTTAAATACTTTGTGCGTACAGTAATTAATCTAATCTGGTCTTCACCCATTCCTATGGAGGCCTTATGTAGGGTATTGTAATATATTCCTAGCCTCATCATTTAAAGACGGTTCTTGAAACTTTGTTAAGCTGGCTGCCTCGAGACGGTTTGCGTCTATGTTGAAGTCTGACGGTTTGGCTTCTTCACCATCTTCCTGACACTCTCCTACAGTTCAAACAAACCTGTGACTATTCGAACTGCCCCTGCGTGCATACGTCAATATCACCTGTCAATCTTCTGTGTTACAGGTCAGACACACACATGCAATATTGTAGCATGGGTGGCAGCATTGTTGTATAGGATGATTGCATTTCCCTAGTACCCTACCAAGGAACCAAAATCTCCCACTTTCTTTATCTGCAATTGAGTCTATGTGGTCGTTCTGTTTTGTATCCCTACAAATTATTACATCCATGTAATCGTATGGGTTGAACCCAGTTGTGATTCGATGACACTGTACTCGAACGATAGAACATCTCTTTTTTTCGTTTTGTGAATTATATAGTTTTATATTTCTCAACATTTTAATGTAAGAATTTAAAAGCATATTTCACTAGGAGAAAGATAGATACTGTCTACAGGAAAATGAAAGAGGCCTTTGAGGAAAAGAGAACCACCTACATGAATATCAAGAGCTCAGATGGAAAACCAGTCGTAACCAATGAAGGGAAAGCTGAAAAGAGAAAAGGTTATGTAGAGTGCATATGCAAATGAGACAAACTTGATAACAATGTTATAGAAAGGGAAGAGGAATGGAAGGGAGATATGATACGGCAAGAGGAATATGACAGAGCACTGAAAGATGTAAGTCCAAACAAGGCCCTGGGAGTAGACTACATTCCGTCAGAACTACTAATAGCACTGGGAGAGCTAGCAGGGACAAAATAATTCCATCTGATGTGCAAGATGTGTGAGACAGGTGAAATACCTTCAGCCTTCAAGAAAAATGTAATAACTGTGGTTCTAAAGAAAGCAGGTGATGACAGGCGTGAACATTGTCACAGTATCAGTTTAATAACTCATGGTTGCAAAATATGTAAGATGGCAAGAATTATGCCCCTTGAATGAAGTCATTAAAGATTACTGACATCACATTGAGCGAACAGTAGGGCTGAACAAAAATGACTGGCAAGGCACAATGCATCTTGTAGAGGGTATAATATGGACGTATTGGAATAATTAATGTTGGGTGATGCTATTAAAGTAATTCACGTGACATGAAAACTTTGTGGACATGCGTCGATTTACTGGAGGCTAGTTTATCCCAGGGAAGTATTCAGAGTTGACAACTGCTGGGTGGCAACGTGCGGCTGGGGTGTGGTGAAGGGAAGCGACAATAGGCAGCTTAGGGCAGCTCAAACTCTGAGAAAGCGGTAATGGGGCGCAGCCTCCAGCTGCCTTAAGATGAGTGACAGTGAGGGGGTGGTTGACCCCATGCTGGTGTACCAGGAAGCAGGCGGAGAACTTGTATGCCTGCTGATAAATTTCTGTCATTCTGTTTTCAGTGAAACATGGGAGAAAGCCATGCAAAGCTACGGTGGAGCGGTCAACAGAGGCCGAAATATGCGTGTTCATGACTATAGCAACTTTACGCTGAATTCACAGTCCGCAGAGTCTGAAGAAAATCATGTGAAGAGCGACAGAATGAAATACGCTGGCCTCCGATGGAAACATAGGAACAAGGAATTTGAAGTACTATCCTGGGAGTCAGAATTTCGGAAAATTTGGTGTTTTATGCAGATGCTAACCTTGTTGGGTGGCCTGGGAGGAGATAAATAGCATAAGTTGAGAGGAAGGGAAATTTTGTGGGAATTTGTTCACTTCCCAGAGTAGGCATTGATCGGCCCTGGGAAGCGCCGCATAACTAACGTGACTTGCGCTGCAATTGGCGTAAGTGACTTTGCTGGAGGGGAAACCGAGGCGAAGAGCGGACTAGCAGAAGTCTCAGTAGAGGTCTTCCGTTCTCAGCTTGCCTATAGTGCGGTCGTGGCGTTCTTTTATTCAGCTTGCCTGAGAGAGAGTGAGCATCTCTGCAGTTTAGGACTTAGAAAACGGAACGATTTAGCTTGGAGATAGAAAGTTATCGTTCAGCTATGTACTGAGCAAGAATAGACGAGCGCAGCCTTGCAGCACAACGAGGCTGGCCGACGTCGGCACATCGACGACGCCCCGCCATGCTGAATTCGGTGATATTATGCCCGCTCTGGCTTGAGTTAGGCCACTGATTAATTTGTTGGATCACGTCGGCAAAGTTTCCATGAGCGTTTCATGGGCCATGTATTGTAGAATTCTTCTTGCACTTCGCATTACACCTGGGGCAGTCGATAGGAATTAATTTTGATTTATCGCGCTTTACTCCACATAAACGCAATTTATTCCCACTGCCTATTAGGATATTCATGTAATGTGATGATTGAAGGTCGTGAGTTAAAATAAATTTGTGCTAATCAGCTGCATCTGTTTTCAATCAAGTAGTTGAAATCTCAAGTCACTTTCTTAATTAATTTTTTGTTTAACATTTGCATCTGGTGTTCAATAACTGAATATAACATCAATGTGCACCCCTTTTAAGTTAAAAGGGATCAATTCTGAATCAATTAATGTCAACACTTCCACTGCAGTTCAATCAGGAGTCACAGGGCCTTATTACTGTCTTTGCGTTATCCGATATTGCGGCAGTTTCACACTATCTATTGACCTGTTAGTCAATTAGCTGGGGTGAACGCTGGCTGTAGTGGCCAAGTGGTTCTAGGCGCTACGGTCTGGCAACGCGCGACTGCTGCGGTAGCAGGTTCGAATCCTGCCTTGGGCATGGATGTGTGTGATGTCCTTAGGTTAGTTAGGTTTAAGTAGTTCTAAGTTCTAGGGGACTGATGACCTCAGAAGTTAAGTCCCATAGTGCTCAGAGCCATTTGAACCATTTGAGCTGGGGTGAACACACGCCAAAACCAGGTAAGTGATGGGTGGGGTTTTACAAATATTAAAACGAATTCTTTACAGAAGAATGGAAAAACTGGTAGAAGCCGATCTCTGGGAAATCAGTTTGGATTTCAGAGAAATGTAGAAACACGTAAAGCGATACTAATCTCACGACTTACTTTAGAGGATAGATTAAGAAAGGGCAAAGCTACATTTATAGCATTTTTAGATTTAGCCCTTGACAGTGTTGACTAGAATACTCTCTTTGAAATTCTGAAGGTAGCAGGGAGAAAATACAGGGAGCGAAGGGCTACTTACAACTTGTACAGAAACCAGATGGCAGTTGTGAGACTCGAGGGGCATGAAAGGAAAGCAGTGTTGAGAGGCGATTGAGACAGGGTTGAAGCCTATCCCAGATTTTATTCAATCTCTACATTAAGCAAGCAGTAAAAGAGAGCAAAGAAAAATTTGGAGTAGGAATTAAAGGTGAGGGAGAAGGAATAAGAACTTCAAGGTGTACCGAATGCGTTGTTATTCTGTCAGTAAAGGACTTGGAAGAGCAATTCATCGGAGCAGTGTTTTCAAAGGAGGATATAAGATGAACATCAATGAAAGCAAAACAAGGATAATGGAATGTACTCAGGTGATGCTGAGGGAATTAGATTAGGAAATTTGATGCTTGAAGCAGTAGATGAATTTTGCTATTTGGACAGCAAATTAACTGATGATGGCTGAAGTAGAAAAGGTAAAAAATATAGACTGCCAATAACAAGAAACGCGTTTCTGAAGAAGAGAGTTTGGTTAACATCGAATACAGACTTAAGCGTTAGAAAGTCTTTTTGAAGGTATTGGTCTGGAGCGTAGCCATGCATGGAAGTCAAACGTGGACGATAAACAATTTAGACAAGAAGAGAATAGAAGCGTTTGAAATGGGGTACTACAGTAGAATATTGAAGATTAAGTTGGTAGATCAAGTTTGTAGATTATGGGGTACTGAACAGATGAGAAAAGAAATTTGTGACACAAAGTGATTAGAAGAAGAGATCGGTTGATAGCACACATTCTGAGACATTAAGGGATCACGAGTTTAGTATTGGAAAGAAGTGTGTATGGGAGGGAGTGGGATAAAATTCGTAGGGGGAGACTAAAAGATGAATACAGTAAGCAGATTCGGAAGCGTATGGACTGCAGCAGTTATTTGGAGAGGAAGAGGCTTGCACAGGATAGAGTAGCATGGAGAGCTGCTCCAAACCAATCTGCGTACTGAAGACGACAACAACAACAACATTTGATGCAAGCTGCTAATCTTTGCAACACATTGAAATCTTATCAAGATCTGGTGCAGCAGCTATTTTAAGACTGCACTTCACTTTAGATAACTGCAGTATCTGCGAAAAGTAGAGGTTACCATTAATATTGTCTTTGACAGTCCGTATGAGCGGCAAGGGTCCTTGACGCTCTCTCGATGACTTACCTTCCAAGATAGCACGCTTTTGTGTCCCCTGACAAGGAATCCAGCATCTGGCGGCTGGCTTGTGTTCTCGCAGCTTCCGCAGAGAGCAGTCGTTGGCCGCTGCCCAGGCAACAATACAGCGGATGGTGCCACGTCGTTTCGTGCACTCACCCCGCGCAACTCTTCAGAGAACCACAGCCACCGGCCGGCTACAACAGTACCCTCCCTCCCTCCCCCACCACCTTCGTCCTCACGGAGCGATTGTCGCAGATCGGCGGAGGGCCATTTTCGGGCCGTTCCCACGCCAGGCGGGCCCAGCTCTGTCACGCCGGATTTCAGAGACGCAGTCGCGTCCGCGATCTGAAAGGCTGTAACGGTTCGCCGAGGGGCCCCCTTCCTTCCTACTGCTGTGGGCGAAGTCAGTCACCACCGAGTCGCATCTACACTCCCACCTGTGAACAGTAAAGCGTTAAGAATGGGAGGAGACAGTCACTTCAGCGAAGGACTGTCTCGGTTAGCGCAGTGGTTAACGCACCTGCCTAGTAAGCAGGAGGTCCCAAGTTCGAACTCCTCTTCGGTACAAATTCTCTCTCGTCGCTGCTGATTCCGTTTAATGTCCCGCTCCAGCTGATAGCAGTGATCCCTCTTCAATTTACAAATAGTCCCAGTCCGATTGTTTGTCCGTTTATACGTCACACTTTTATATACAAATGATCTAGTAGAAAGCGTCGGATGCTCTTTAAGGCTATTCGCAGATGATGTTCAGATGTTCAAAATGTTTAAATGTGTGTGAATTCCTAAGGGACCAAACTGCTGAGGTCATCGGTCCCTGGTCTTACACACTACTTAAACTAATTTACGTTAAGAACAACACACACACCCATGCCCGAGGGAGGACTCGAACCTCGGGCGGGAGGGGCTGCGCAATCCGTGACATGGCGCCTCAAACCTCACGGCCACTCCGCGCCGCCACAGATGTTTCAGTTGCGTATACCAAAGCAGCAACGCCAGATGATAGTAAGAATTTGCAGAACGACGTGCACAGAATTGATGGATGGTGCAGACTCTGGCAGTTGACCCTGAACGTAAATAAATGTAACACATTACGCATACATAGGAAAAGAAATCCACTACTGTACAGCTTCACTATTGATGAGGAACAGCTGGAAACAGCTTCTGCCGTAAAATATCTAGGCGTAATTATCCATAACGACCTTAAGTGGAATGAGCACATGAAAAAGATGGTGGGAAAAGCAGATACCAGACTCAGATTCATCGGAAGAATCTTAAGGAAAATTTAACTCATCCACGAAAGAAGTGGCAAACAAGGCGCTTGTTCGCCCGATTCGTGAGTACTGTTCATCCATCTGGGATCCCTGTCAGGTAGGACTGATAGAGGAGATAGATAAAATTCAAAGAAGAGCGGCGCGTTTCGTCACTGGAGCGTTTAGCTGGCGAGAGAGCGTTACGGAGATGCTAAACAAACTCCACTGGCAGACGTTGCAAGAGAGGCGATGTGCATCACCGACAGATTTACTATTGAAATTTCGGGACAGCACTTTCCAGAAGGAGTCGGACAACATATTACTTCCCCCCATATACACCTCGCGTATTGATCACGAGGACAAAATTCGAGAAATAATAGCCAAGACAGAAGCTTACCGACAGTCATTCTTTCCACGCACTATTCAGGAGTGGAACAGGATTGGAGGGATTAGATAATGGTACCGAAAACACCCTCCACCACACACCACTAGGTGGCTTGAAGAGTATGATGTATACGTAGATGTAGATTTCGATTTGCTTCTTCTAATGGCGTGCTAGGGTTCTGTGGCCCTGGAATTTCGCTGTGTGCTACGACAGCAAATAAGTACCTGCCAACCAACGAAAAACTGAACCACGATTGTTTGGCACATTTAGAGATAATTAGTAGGCTATCCAGGTTCTTATAGCTAGAAATTAACATTTTCTGACTACTCCACCTGCTGAACCTGTTACCTCTGGTCACTTTATCAGCATAGCTAATATACACTTACGTGATAGAAGTAATGAAATAGCGATATGCACACATACAGACAGCAGTAGTATCGAGTATACAAGGTATAAAAGGGCAGTGCCTTGGCAGAGCTGTCACTTGCACTCAGGTGATTCATATGAAAAAGTTTCCGACGTGATTATGGCAGCATGACAGGAATTAACAGACTTTGAACGGGGAAGGGTAGTTGGAGCTAGGAGCAGCGGACATTCCATTTCGGAAATCGTTAGGGAACTCAATATGCCGTGACCCACAAGAGTCTGGCGAGAATATGACATTCCACAGATTACTTCTCACGACGGAAAACACAGTGGCCGGCGGCCTTCACTTAACGGGCGAGAGCAGCGGCTTTGCACAGGGTTGTCACTACTAACGGACAAGCACCATTGAGTGAAATAACTGCAGATAATCAGTGTGACAGCATGCGACAGACGCGAGTGCCTTGTGTAACAGCACATCGCGTGCAGCGCCTCTGCTGGGCTCGTGACCATATCAATGAGCCCCAATTTCAGTTGGTAAGAGCTGATGGTAGCTTTCGAGACTGTCCCACACCTCACGATGCCGTGGATGCAAGTTGTGAAGAAGGCACTGGCAAGTTAGTGCTGGCACCATAATTGTGTGGGCTGTGTTTCAATGGAATAGACCTCGTCGTCTGGTCTGACTTAAACGTTCACTGACTGGATATGATTGGAGACCATTTACAGCCATTCATGGTCTTCATGTTCCAAGACATGACGTAATGCCACCGGATCACAATTGTTCGCGAATGGTTTGATGAACATTCTGGACAGTTCGAGCTGATGTAAGGCTATCCAGATTTCCTGGCATGAATCCAATCTAAGATTTGTGGGACGTGTAAGTAGGCTATTTAGGTTTTCATATTGGTAACGCCAAGTAGTGCTCTGTATGAAAATCACTGGCTGTGCTGTGTGCAGTCCGAGGCTGGTTTGCATTGTTGTTTGCTGTTGTAGTGTTGGGCTGTTGGCTGTTAACAGCGCGTAGGGGAAAGAAATGACGGAATTTTGAGAGCGGATGATCTGGACGTGTGTCCATCAGAAACAGTACATTTGTAAGAATGGATGTCATGAACTGCTATATATATTATTACTTTTGAACACTATTAAGGTAAATACATTGTTTGTTCTCTATCAAAATCTTTCATTTGCTAACTATGCCTATCAGTAGTTAGTGCCATCAGTAGTTTGAATCTTTTATTTAGATGGCAGTAGTGGCGCACGCTGTATTGCAGTAGTTCGAGTAACGAAGATTTTTGTGAGGAAAGTGATTTGTGAAAGGTATAGGTTAATGTTAGTCAGGGCCATTCTTTTGTAGGGATTATTGAAAGTCAGATTGCGTTGCGCTAAAAAATATTGTGTGTCAGTTTAAGCACAGTCATGTATAATTTTTTAAGGGGACGTTTCATATGTCGACCCTTAGCCGAGAATACCTCACTGGAATCTCCCGATTTTTTTCTTGTAGTTTGTGTAATTAGTGTAGCTATTGTTTATTGCTAGCGCGTAATCATAGAGAGAATTTCCTTTGTAGTTGTAGCTTTTCATTGTTGTACAGTAAAGCAGTTGTGGCATGCATGTAGATTTACACCAAGTACTTCACAGCTGCGCTTGCAATTAACTAGATATTATTTTGAGTGTTATGTTAATGTGTTTTCTTATTTTGCTCTTCAAATTGTGCTTTTCTGTGTTATCGTGTGAAACATTGAGACAATAATGGCGTGTGAAAAACGTAACACTACGCTCCAAAATAAATTGAGAAGTAATAGTGACGACGAGTGTAGCTTACCAGCACCACTGTGTAATGAATTGAAGGACATTCAAAGTGGTAACTTGGTAATTGTGCATAGGGAAATGGAGCGGGCTGCAAATAATGGCGTAGACAGTGAAACAATTAGTGAACAGGGAAGTATTATCGATCGATCGGTCGGCAACAGTTCGCCTCAGGAATCCGAAATGACAGGGCACAATCTTGCAAATACCGTAGATCCAGGTTTTGCGTCTTCACCGTTTTCTCCAATAAGTCAAGACACATTTTCTGCTCGTCAAAATGTGAATGTTACCGGTGCAAATGCACTTTCGAAGGGCATAGAGGAACATATTCCAGACACTAATACATTATTATTGCAATTAATGCAACAAATGAAACAAAACCAGAGACAAACATAGCAACAGCTAGACACAATGGAACAAAATCTTCGAAAGTTAGACACAGTGGCGCAAAATCTTCAAAAGTTAGACACAATGGAACAAAATCTTCAAAAGTTAGACACAACACTTGAACACTTGAACAAAAACGTGAAGATTTAACTACTGAGTTACATAAAATCGAATCGAAATGTCAAAAAGTCTGTAATGATGCAAAAACAAAAATTTGTGAGCATTTCCAACCTATTTTTTCGCGTCATGAAAATGCATTACAGAATCACGAAGCAGCCATAAAGGAACTGCAAATTATTGTTAATGAAAATCACGACACCTTGCAAGCTAAGATTGTCTCAGTTGCATCTGCCGATTCGGTTACGCAACTTGCAAAAACTCAGGAAAACTTAAAGGACACAGTAGATACGATTTCAACACAAATGGACACTCTGAAACTTGGTTCAGAAAAACACTCTGAGGAAATAAGTTCACTATCGGAGAAAGTAGCCGTACTTTCGGATCGGTTCACTAACTTATCTACAAAGGTGGATGATGATCTGAGTGACACAAGACCTGTAGCCTTCACTGACACACAAGAGTATGAACAAATTAAGAAATTCATACAAAATCAGAATCAAATTAATACGCAACACAAAAGAGAAATTCGGGAAGTACAAGATCAGTTGGCACAAGTAATACAAGAATTACATATTTCAGAGGACACTCGCGCTCCAATACGGGAAGAGGGACATAGAAATACGGAACAGCCACAAAATAATAACACAGTGAATTTCGGAAATTATGAAAGAAATTGGCAAGGTGCACCGAATTTTGAAATGGAACCGCCGAAACGACGTAACAATGACCGACATGAGACTCGCCAACACGATGATTTTGACTATAAGCTGTTCATTACTACAAGTAAATTCAAAACATTTAAGAATTCCGGCAACGACATTCATCCACAAGCGTGGCTCCATCAATTCTCTCACTGTTTTCCTCCCAACTGGTCATTGGAGCACAGGTTAAAATTTATGTTTGGCTATTTAGAGAATGAACCAGCTGTAAGAATGGGATCGGTCATTCACGACTGCCACAGTGAAGGAGAATTTTATCATGCCTTCCTCTCAGCATATTGGTCTCAAGCAACACAAGACCGAGTAAAACATAGCATCATAATGATGAAACATTTCGAACAATCTGAATTTTCCAGTCTTGTGAAATAGTTTGAAGACATGTTTCACAAGAATCAGTGACTGTCAAACCCATACATTACCTCAGAATTCATCCGCATTTGCTTAATCAAATTGCCTGAACATTTACGACACATGATTTTGGCAGGACGTTGCAAAGACGACATTGAAGCTTTTCAGGGAATGTTACAAGAATTGTAAATTGACACTGATATTCGCGGAACACGAAAACAGAGGCACAACAACTACAGGTCACATCCGTCACAATTCCGCGATGACAGAAATAATAAATGGACACGACAAGGCTATTCTTACACCGTAAATCGTGACCAAAACAGACACCACCCGTATGACAACCGTTGGCAGAGTAGTAATAATTACAGGGAAAGGTCGCATATCCATAGTAATCAATGTGACAGAGTCAGCCATAGAAACAGACAATATGGAAACCAAAATAATTATTATCAAGGGAGACAGAATAACTTCAGACGCAACGGTCCACCGCGCAGTTACGATTCCGGGAGAAATTCTCCACCACATGACCGACAAAAAAGAAACTATGGAAACTACCGACTTGACGACAGACGATATAATCGTAACGGCAGACCTGAATTGCAGCAGAACTGGCGGGATTCAAACAGGACAAGGCCCTCTCCGCAAGGTGAATTTGTAGAAGTTAGGTCTCCTAATCCCAATAACGACGCACACCAACAAAGAGATAGCAGACAATGACTCGCACCGCAGGCAGCCACATGCGCCGGCTGGCTCAGCGAAAAATAATGTAGACGCTAACCTTGAGAAAAATTTTAGCATTCCTTACCGACGTATAAAACATGATAATTGCTTTGAAGTTGGAAGTCTGCGCACTAGGAAGAGTAAAGGATTGCACCACATTTCACATGTAAAACCGTTTATCGAGAGATAATCTGCTTTTTAACTTAGTCTTTGCCATAAAATTTTTCCCTTCACGCTACTAGTACAATTTGTCACACTGAGAAACTGTTAACATACAACAATGTTTTGAAGTTAACTATGCAGTCTAGAGCCTAGGGAACATATTTAGACAGTATTTAGAGTGCATTGTTATAGTGAACAGACGACACAGTGTTATTGCGTGTGTACATTCTTGCTTGTTAGTTGCACGTTTACGTAACGACTATAAGGCTCACATACTTAGAACATGTACCGATACTGCTAATGAGATTTTAGTGTAACAATTTTGGTTTACTTGAAAATACATTCTGGAATTAAAGTGCTTCCTGAGAGATACCAGATGACACAGTTGTTAGTTTATTTGACAGCTACACGATTATATCACGACTCTACTAATGAGTGACACAATTTATATTATTGCTTTTGCGCTGTATCTTTTTTATATCTGCACAGTTTTTCTGAATTCTTCTGGAAAGTAAAACATGTTTTTGTAGTAACTTTTGTGGTATAGCTACAGTGAGACAGGGTTTTCCGTAGCACAACAATACGTTACAGCACAGAACTTTCTTCATCACGGCAATAAGCGTAGTAACTAAGATATCTATACGCAAAGAACTTCACTTTTTTTTATGAGGAGGTGAGTACATTGACTTCTGCAGAACTTTGCTTACAGAAGACGATAACTACGACAGTTCCACAGAATTATCTTACAGCAAGACACACATTTAGCGTTACATGACACTCATTTGAGTGATTAATTTTGAACTTAAAACATTTATTTTTAAAGATTTATGAATGACAAAGAAAGTTTTCTGTGATACATTTCATTCCATTTCTGTAATCTGTAACACCTGAGGGTATAATTACATTAATCCTCAGGGGGGTACACGCCTACTTTGTGTACCATGTGTCTGGCAAGCACAAGGAGCCCTAGCTAATATGGTATTTGCTTATACAACTTTACACATCGGTACCTTATTTCTGTAACACAGAATTACACAGATATCTGATTATTTAACAGAGAAACAAACATTTTTTTACTACGTCAGTGACAGATATTTACGTAATTACACAGTTGGATAACTTCACACTTACGAACTTGTATTTCATCTGTACTTTGTGAACTGTTCATATTTTTTCGGAACAATTGTGATACTGTGAGAGCTCTTAATGATGTATTTGGTATGGGATCATGATTTTAAAGTACGTTTGAGGTATATGACACTATTGAAATGAGCAGAGAATTTTTTTTAGGTTTTGAACTTATTGGAGGAAGCTAAGACGATTTTGAGAATTGACTGAGATGTTATGATATTATTACGACGACAATGTGTATTATGCTGTTGAGGTATGTTTATGATCAATAAGATGATGCTACCATATATGAAGAATTTGATTATGCTACGTATTTCTTATGACGAAATATTGAAGAAGTGTCGACGAATGTGTATATGCATAATAAGGTAAGGAATAATGAGTAGTGGTTAGGGACTCTGATTTGTGGAAAAGAAGGATGTTGGAAACAAAGAATCGTACTTTAAGAGCTAGGAAATGTGTGTAAATGCGTGAATGCACCACAATGCCGACGAAAATTTTTTGGACACTGTTATATTTATAGGATTCTGTTTCTACAGATTTGTAACACAAATATTTCGGCCTCTGAAATTTTATTTGTGTCAAACTGTCACTGTAGCGGAAAGTGATGTCGTAAATATTTCGGTAAGGGAGGTCGGTCACCTTGACGTAATACACTGTAAGCAGCCAGCTGCGTGACAGTCGCCTGGAAAAAAGCCATTAGTGTGTGCCTTTCAGAGGCACAGGTGGAGAAAAAGGTTGGCCATTAACCTCGCTATTGACATTCCTTTGTAGAAAGAATCGCAAATACATGCTCATTACTTGCAAACGTATCGTACTTTGTGCTACTAACTGAAATGCTTATGGATTGATGGGACATATTCTTACATCTGCGCACCTGATCATGACAAGAGTCTTTCTACGAGAATTGAGAGAATTTCTACTAACTTATGAAATTCCACATGACTATTGAATGATATTGTTATGCTTTGCTTTAAATAGTTGGTTATTTCATTTGATATCTGTTTTCTAGCTGTGTTGCAGCATTGGTTTTATAAAATAAAATTTAATGCATTTGCTAATGTGTACACTTTCTGTCAACAGATCTATTAAATAATAATTTTATGATCCACATTCTTCGAAAAAGGAGCACTTGGAAAGGAAATAACAATAAGAAGGGACTAATAACAGTAACTGCATACATAATTTTCTTTTCAAGTACTTGGTAATTCTTTTTTAGAATAAGTTATGGTGCACCACTTTAATTACATAGACATTAAGATGTGAATAGACATTTCCCTTATCTGCATTGTTGTCTTTAGTGTCATATTTTTTCTGCTTGAGCTTTGTCATGTTTAGACATTAGTTATTGCATTTTCTGCTGCTGTTTTCCAGGCATAGTGCTACTAAATTTCACCTTGTATTACTCTGTTAAGCCAGTTTTGCTACTGATTTATTTTTCTTGTTTGCTGCACATTGCCTTACATTAGTTGTAATATTGTATTTGCTTTACTAATTTAGATATACTGCTGCTCGCTTTGCCAATTTGCATTTTTTTGTCATTGCTGTTTGTATTAATTGTTTTGGGCTGCTGATTTGCCTCGTCCCTTAGTTTATGCATCTGAGCCCAGTAGATTTAAGTTAGCTTAAGAGGAGGTAGACTATATAAGGGAATGAGTTGCGATGAATTGGAAGAAATGCATTGAGAAGTTATACAAAAAAAAGTACAGAAAGCAGGTATAGATAGGACTTTTTGCAAATAATGAAGAACGAAGGGAGATCTCCGAGAAGTAAAGAAAGTTTTCTTTGCAAAATACTGCAGTAAAACAAACCCTGTCCTTTCCTTGTTATTCCGCTTTGTGTTTTTGTGCCCTTGTGTATTTGCGTTCTTCGTGTCTTTATGTGTTTATCTGATAAGACTTATGTTGTGGAATTTTTCTAATACTCAGCTACATTCACTATGATGAGGAATACTGTTATCCTCAAACATAATTTTCATTTATAATATATGATTTACTTTTTAAAAATGTTTAGACATTATTTATTCTGTTTTGTTTTTATGCTCACACGTGAAATTGATGTTTCGAAAGTTATTCTGACATTTTATGTATTTACTTATGTCATAATTCCTGTAATGCTGATATGTATGTTATTTCGACTCTTTTGTAAGGCCTGTATTACTACAAATGTTACCTTAATTTTTATGTGTTTTAATAATGTTTTCTGTACCTTTGTAATTATACTCTTGTGTTGTAAATTTATAATTTTATGGACACCAGTTCTTCAAATTAAGTTACATTTCACTGCACACGTTTCTATTGGTCACAGTATATGCACACTAGATGAGAAGCTGGGACATTTAGTGTTTGCAAGTGCGATGATAATTCAGCAAGGGACTGGTTAACAGCATTGCCGGTTCCAAGGACAATTCCAAAAACTTTGTGAGTGCACAAGTGGTGGTTTATGGACTTGCTATATTGTCCGCAAGACTCTTCAATGGTGATTGTGCACCTGATCAGTCGCAACAGATGGCTGCTGCCGTCTCTACAAGGACTACAGTGGGTCTGCATCTTTGGTGGCCCACCAATACCATTATCTCTACCAGGACTACAGTGGGTCTGCTCTGTGATGACCTACCTACCAATATGCTTCAAAACTTTGACTGACTGCTGTGGGTTTGCTGTGTTGTGGCCCATTACCTGTCTGCATGTCAAGAGTCAGCACTGTCTTTCCTTTGGAAGGACAACACTACTTCTTCATGACTGCATGGAAATCCACTACTTCCGTGTGCATTTTCTTTACTGCTCAGACTTTGAGAAAAACACTACAATTTTACTGTGATGAATGAACAGGACTGTCTTTATGGACTGTGAGAAAATGACTAACATTGTATCAATAAGTGTGTGCATTTGATTTCTTTCTCCTTCTATTTGTGAAAAATTTCAACAAATATGCATTGGCCAGTGCCCAAAACAATTTGTAAAATTTTTTGTGGTGAGCATGGGGGCTATGTAAGTAGGCTGTTTTTATATTGGTAACGCCACGTAGCACTCTGTATAAAAAACACTGGCTGTGCTGTGTGCAGTCTGTGGCTGGTTTGCATTGTTGTTCGCTATAGTAGTGTTGGGCAGTTGGCTTTTAACAGCCCATAGCGTTGCGCAGTTGCAGGTGAGCCGCCAGCAGTGGTGGATGTGGGGAGAGAAATTGCGGAATTTTGAGAGCGGATGATCTGGAGGTGTGTCCATCAGAAACAGTACATTTGTAAGAATGGATGTCATGAACTGGTATATATATATTATTACTTTTCAACACTATTAAGGTAAATACATAGTTTGTTCTCTATCAAAATCTTTCACTTCCTAACTATGCCTATCAGTAGTTAGTGCCTTCAGTAGTTTGAATCTTTTATTTAGCTGGCAGTAGTGGCGCACGCTGTATTGCAGTAGTTCGAGTAACGAAGATTTTTGTGAGGAAAGTGATTTGTGAAAGGTATAAGTTAATGTAAGTCAGGGCCATTCTTTCGTAGGGATTATTGAAAGTCAGATTGCGTTGCGCTAAAAAATATTGTGTGTCAGTTTAAGCACAGTCATGTATAATTTCTCTAAGGGGACGTTTCAGACATAATCGGGAACTCAGCTCGTGCACAAAATCCTGCAGCGCCAACACTTTCGCAGTCTTGGCCGGCTATAGAGGCAGTTGTTGTTGTTGTGGTCTTCAGTCCTGAGACTGGTTTGATGCAGCTCTCCATGCCACTCTATACTGTCCAAGCATCTTCATCTCCCAGTACCTACTGCAACCTACATCCTTCTGAATCTGCTTAGTGTATTCATCTGTTGGTCTCCCTCTACGATTTTTACCCTCCGCGCGGCCCTCCAGTGCTAAATTGGTGATCCTTTGATGCCTCATGACATGTCCTACCAACCGATCCCTTCTTCTCGTCAAGTTGTGCCACAAACTTCTCTTCTCCCCAATCCTATTCAATACCTCCTCGTTAGTTATGTGATCTACCCATCTAATCTTCAGCATTCGTCTGTAGAACCACATTTCGAAAGCTTCTATTCTCTTCTTGTCCAAACTATTTATCGTCCATGTTTCACTTCCATACATGGCTACACTCCATACAAATACTTTCAGAAATGACTTCCTGACACTTAAATCTATACTCGATGTTAACAAATTTCTCTTCTTCAGAAACGCTTTCCTTGACTTCGAGAGTCTACATTTTATATCCTCTCTACTTCGACCATCATCAGTTATTTTGCTCCCCAAATAGCAAAACTCCTATACTACTTTAAGTGTCTCATTTCCTAATCTAATTCCCTCAGCATCACCCAAATTAATTTGACTACATTCCATTATCCTCGTTTTGCTTTTGTTGATGTTCATCTTATACCCTCCTTTCAAGACACTGTCCATTCCGTTCAACTGCTTTTCCAAGTCCTTTTTCTGTGTCTGACAGAATTACAATGTCATCGGCGAACCTCAAAGTTTTTATTTCGTCTCCCTAGATTTTAATACCTACTCCGAATTTTTCTTTTGTTTTCTTTACTGCTTGCTCAATATACCGATTGAATAACATCGGGGAGAGTCTACAACCCTGTGTTACTCCCTTCCCAACAACAGCTTCCCTTTCATGTACCTCGACTCTTATAACTGCCATCTGGTTTCTGTACAAATTGTAAATAGCCTTTCGCTCCCTGTATTTTACCCCTGCCACCTTTAGAATTTGAAAGAGAGTATTCCAGTCAACATTGTCAAAAGCTTTCTCTAAGTCTACAAATGCTAGATACGTAGGTTTGCCTTTCCTTAATCTTTCTTCTAAGATAAGTCGTAAGGTCAGTATTGCCTCACGTGTTCCAACATTTCTACGGAATCCAAATTGATCTTCCCCGAGGTCGGCTTCTACTATTTTTTCCATTCGTCTGTAAAGAATTCGCGTTAGTATTTTGCAGCTGTGACATATTAAACTGATAGTTCGGTAATTTTCACATCTGTCAACACCTGCTTTTTTTGGGATTGGAATTATTATGTTCTTCTTGAAGTCTGAGGGTATTTCGCCTGTTTCATACACCTTGCTCACCAGACGGTAGAGTTTTGTTAGGACTGGCTCTCCCAAGGCCGTCAGTAGTTCCAATGGAATGTTGTCTACCCCGGGGGCCTTGTTTCGACTTTCAGTGCTCTGTCAAATTCTTCACGCAGTATCGTATCTCCCATTTCATCTTCATCTACATCCTCTTCCAATTCCATAATATTGTCCTCAAGTACATCGCCCTTGTATAGACCCTCTATATACTCCTTCCACCTTTCTGCTTTCCCTTCTTTGCTTAGAACTGGGTTTCCATCTGGTTCTCTTATCTCCAAAGGTCTCTTTAATTTTCCTGTAGTCAATATCTATCTTACCCCTAGTGAGATAAGCCTCTACATCCTTACATTTGTTCTCTAGCCATGCCTGCTTACCCATTTTGCACTTCCTGTCGATCTCATTTTTGAGACGTTTGTATTCCTTTTTGCCTGCTTCATTTACTGCATTTTTATATTTTCTCCTTTCATCAATTAAATTTAATATTTATTCTGTTACCCAAGGGTTTCTACTAGCCCTCGTCTTTTTACCTACTTGGTCCTCCGCTGCCTTCACTACTTCATCCCTCAAAGCTGCCCATTCTTCTTCTACTGTATTTCTTTCCCCCATTCCTGTCAATTGTTCCCTTATGCTCTCCCTGAAACTCTGTACAACCTCTGGTTCTTTCAGTTTATCCAGGTCCCATATCCTTAAATTCCCACCTTTTTGCAGTTTCTTCAGTTTTAATCTACAGGTCATAACCAATAGATTGTGGTCAGAGTCCACATCTGCCCCTGGAAATGTCTTACAATTTAAAACCTGATTCCTAAATTTCTGTCTTACCATTATATAATCTATCTGGTACCTTTTAGTATCTCCAGGGTTCTTCCATGTATACAACCTTCTTTCATGATTCTTAAACCAAGTATTAGCTATGATTAAGTTGTGCTCTGTGCAAAATTCTTTCAAACGGCTTCCTCTTTCATTTCTCTCCCCCAATCCATATTCACCTACTACGTTTCCTTCTCTCCCTTTTCCTACAACCGAATTTTCGTCACCTTTCACTATCTGAATAATTTATTTTATTTCATCATACATTTCTTCAATTTCTTCGTCATCTGCAGAGCTAATTGGCATATAAACTTGTATTACTGTAGTAGGTGTGGGCTTCGTATCTATTTTGGCCACAATAATGCGTTCACTATGCTGTTTGTAGTAGCTTACCCGCATTCCTATTTTCCTATTCATTATTAAACCTACTCCTGCATTACTCCTATTTATTTTTGTGTTTATAACCCTGTAGTCACCTGACCAGAAGTCTTGTTCCTCCTTGCAGCGAACTTCACTAATTCCCACTATATCTAACTTTAACCTATCCATTTCCCTTTTTAAATTTTCTAACCTACCTGCCCGATTGAGTGATCTGACATTCCGCGCTCCGATCCGTAGAACGCCAGTTTTCTTTCTCCTGATAACGACATCCTCTTGAGTAGTCCCCGCCCGGAGATCCGAATGGGGGACTATTTTACCTCCGGAATATTTTACCCAAGAGGACGCCATCATCATTTAATCATACAGCAAAGCTGCATGCCCTCGGAAAAAATTACGGCCGTAGTTTCCCCTTGCTTTCAGCTGTTCGCAGTACCAGCACAGCAAGGCCGTTTTGGTTATTGTTACAAGGCCAGGTCAGTATGGCTCAGTATTTCTACAGGATAGTCGAATTGTTGAGCCCATGCCACGTCGAACTGCTGCATTATGGACGGCAAAAGGAGGTCCAACACGATATCAGGCTGTACCTTACTTTTGTCATATTAGTGTATACATACTTGACACTTAGGTCAAATAACCATTAACGACCTTAATCAGGACTCCGGCATGAGCGGTGGTGCAGAATTCCTGAATCTGCTAGCATACACTCATTCTCTGAGTATCGGATTACTTTGGATTTCACTCTGGTCAGCCCGTATCATCAAGGAAATAGTCTTTCTTTTTTCTAGTACACATAGCGTGGTACCGCGACCATCGTCTACATGATTTGGCGGATATATTTTCATTATAACATTTGTCTGGACGCCCTTCATGTTGTTGCACGCCCTCATTGTAGTCGGGTTCGGTGTTGTCTGTAAATTTTATTCCATGTGTTAACGTTCTTGTGTCGTATTTCCGAAGTGGAGGTTGGGAATCAGCCCAGCATTTGGCTAAACGAGCTTGGAAATCTGCCCAGTTTTGTTTCATGAAAAATAATATAATTTTTTTTTTTAAAGAGCATCACATAGACGCTTTTTTACTGCCATGCAGCAGTGGTAACACTGGTTCCCGTCAGTTAAAAGCTGTCGGGCTGGGCCAGCACTTGGATGGGTGACCATCCGGTCTACCGAGCGCTGTTGGCAAGCGGGTTGCACGCAGCCCTTGTGAGGCAAACTGAGGAGCTGTTTGATTGAGAAATATCGGCTCCGGTATCGGAAACGGACATACGGCCGGGAGAGCGGTGTGCTGACTACGTGCCCCTCTGTCTCCCCATCCAGTGGCGCCTGTGGGCTAAGGATGACACGGCGGCCGGTCGGCACCGTTGGGCCTTCATGGCCTGTTCGGGAGGAGTTTAGTTAATTTGTTTAACATTATATGAATGCAAGGTTAAAGAAGAAAATTACATCACATGCCTTGATGCCTGTAATAAATCGGCTAACAAAATCTGTTAAGATTCCTACTGATTGGTCAAAATACTTTTATTTATGCTCAACATTGGACAAATGTGGCTCTAAACTTGCACAAAACTTCCTCCAGATTAATTTGTGTAAATTTATCTTACCCCTTCTCCTGACATTTTTATGGCTTCTTCTGTCTCATGAACTCTTAAAAAATCGTTAATTGCTGAATGCCACATGCTCTATTTTGTGTTTTTTTATCTGCTCTTGTACTTTTTTTGGGGGGGGGGGGCCCTTCATAATGATCATTTTGAAGTTGACTTGGTTTGTGCTCGACGAATTACTTACGCGTTGTACAATGCAGTTCATAGTGATTTTCAGGAGCTGCTGTGACGTTGGCTCCTTACTTGCATTTATTGGGAACCTCTCTCCCAGCGAAAAGTCCTAAGCGACTGGACGGGCGACGTAGCCTGCTGCTTGACACGGTCAAGTCGATTAAATAAGCAGGCGTAATGCTGCAAAGCGATATGAATGGAAGAATTTCAGGCACGTGCAGCCTTTAATTTCTTACATGTCCCATATGTCAGAGAATACTCTGAAAACCGTATTAAAAATATATGCAATTACAACTATGTCCGACATCAAATTGATACTTCCTTACGTTATTGCGTAACACAATGCACTTGATACTTGATTACGTTTCTGTGTAACATTTGTTCCCAGAGCATGTCAAACCAGTTTTGCAACTGGATCGAAAATTTCCTGATAGGCTGTCGCATGGCCCAGTTACAGGAGCGCTTTTGTTCATGTTATAGCTTAATGATCTAGAGGATAATATTAATTGTAATGAAATGATAATTAAAGGGACACCTTAGCTGCAACCAGGCATTGACATACTTCATTGCGGACATGTTGAAAATGTGTGCCCCGACTGGGCCTGAGAGCTCGGGATCTCCTGCTTACATGGCAGACGCTCTATCCGTCTGAGCCACCGAGGACAGGTAGAATAGTGTGCCTGCAGGGACTTATCCCTTGCACGCTCCCCGTGAGACCCACATTCCCGACATGTCCACACACTACATTCGTAGTGCGCCTAACAGATGTTTGCCCATCATACTCATCACTCACAATGATGGGCAAATCTATCATATTGGGAATGTGCGTCTCACGGGGAGCGTGCAAGGGGTAACTCCCTGCAGGCACACTATTCTCTCTGCCCTCGGTGGCTCAGATCGATAGAGCGTCTGGCATCTAAGCAGAAGGCCCCGGGTTCGAGTCCCAGTCGGGGCACACATTTTCAACATGTTCGCAATGAAGTATATCAACTCCTGGTTGCAGCTAAGGTGTCCATTTAATTATCATTTCATTCTAGCTAAGCTGCATGGTCATCTACGGTAACAGTTCTTTCGGGAACAGATATTACCGTCATATATAGTATTAGTTGTAATATCGGGCTTTTTTTAGGTGGTTCAGTTGTCTGTAAGTAAAGTCTACCCAGTAGAGAGTTCAATAACACCCCTTTAGATCCCGCCAAAATACCAGCTTCGTGCAAAAACTGACAACTAGCCATTAATGTAGGGAAGTTTAGTATTCCACTCTTCAAGAATCGGAAATGGCTGGCATCCCTGAAGCTGAAGTGTTAAATTTTACTTTTAAGAAATCGTTCACGCAGGAGAATCGGACAAACATACCGTCGTTTGACCATAGTACAGAATCCCATATGGAGCACATATAATTGCTATTTGGTAAGTAAGGTCCGATTGCGCTCGAAATTAAACCACGAGCAAAATACGACGACGCTTTGCATAGATGTGTCGGGCACAGTCTCTAGTACCAATAGCGTCACGACCGTCTTTTCAATTCTGAGCGCACAGTGAGCACATAAAGATGCCTAGAAAATAGTGTCTCCCGGTATGAGGGCCTGGTGACAGATTTCGCCTGACGTCATGCAGTTCCAATAAGATAACTGTCATGCATTTCGTTTTCACTATAATTCTCGACCGCAACCTGCAGGGCCAGTGAAGATGGTCCTGACGCGTTTTCTATGTCAAGCGTCCGATTACCCACCACACAGCCCGTAATTTGTTGCCCATGAGTTTCATCTCTTCTCACATGAATCACTGGCGAAGACAATATTTTGGCGTAGGTAGTGAACTGAACACCAGCTAGAGAATTGGCGGAAATCACAGGCAGCTGCATTCTAAGACGAGGTTACTGGAAAGTTGGTGCATCACTACGACAGATGTATGAGTCGGAGCGGCGACTATGTACAGAAGTAGCTGGAAGATGTATCTGTTGAAAAAAAATTTCTGATTTTCACTGCGATTTCTACTTCGCTACCTTAATTTCCGAATAGCTATCATAGAAACAAGCACTCCTGGCGTAAAGAAGCAACTAAAAAAGGTGAAAAGAAACAACTAGTCATGTCCGGATGGAATCCCATTTCGGTTTTACAGAGAGTACTCTACAGCGTTGGCTCCTTACTTGCATTTATTGGGAACCTCTCTCCCAGCGAAAAGTCCTAAGCGACTGGACGGGCGACGTAGCCTGCTGCTTGACACGGTCAAGTCGATTAAATAAGCAGGCGTAATGCTGCAAAGCGATATGAATGGAAGAATTTCAGGCACGTGCAGCTCATATCTAAAGAAATAAAATGGAAATGCCGTGTGACGAGGGCCTCCCGGCGGGTAGACCGTTCGCCTGGTGCAGGTATTTCGAGGTGACACCACTTCGGCGACTTGCTTGTCGATGGGAATGAAATGATGATGATAAGGACACCACAACACCCAGTCCTTGAGCGGAGGAAATCTCCGACCCAGCCGGGAGTCGAACTCGGGCCCTTAGGAGTGACGTTCTGTCGCGCTGAGCACTCAGCTCCCAGGGGCGGACATCTCTAAAGAAGACCATGTATACAACATTAACGCGACCCATTCTTGAGTACTGCTAGAGTGTTTGGCATGTCCACCAATTCAGATTGAAAGAAGACGTCGTAGCAGTTCAGAGGCGTGCTGCTAGATTTATTACCGGTAGGTCTGATCAACACGCGAGTATTACGGGGAGGCTTCGTGAGCTCAAATGGGTATTCCCACAGGCTGGACAACATATGGTACAGCTTAGAGAACCGGCATCTGAAGCTGACTTTAGGACTATTCTGCTGTGCGTGCATTTTGCATAAGGATTACGAAGACAGGATAAGAAAAACTGATGCTCGTACAGAGACATATAGACAGTCGTTTTTTCTTTGCTCTGTGTCAGAGTGGAACAGGAAAGGAAATCACTAGTATTGGCACAAGGTACCCCTCAGCCATTCACCATATTATCACTTACGGAATATGATCTAGATGTAGATGGAGATCCTTTGCAGAGTGTATTAACCTTTTACAACGTCTTAAAATCATTTGGCGGTAACAGTATGTAAAGGTATCAAGTGGCACGATAACATCGGCTCAGTTGCAGGTGACGTAATAGTAGGCTACGACTTCCTTGTACTATAAAGGGAAACATCAGTTTGAGTAGAAAAGAGACTCCTTACAGACCACCTGTACAGTCTGCACTTTAATACCGCTGAAGGATTCTGTACACAAACCGGTCGGATTAGCAAGGGAGAGTACAAAGAATGTGCAGTACGAGTAGTCACAGGCTAGTTCAGCTGGCGACGAGTGAGAATAATAGAAATGATGAGAAATATTCGATGGAAGACATTCGAAAAGAGACGCCAGAAATTACAGTCTCAAGAACTATCTTTCTGGAGAGAAACTATGAATATTCTAAACCATCCATCCCGTAGCGATAGAGGAAACAGAACTAGGAAAATGAAAAACAATAAAACAAGTGTTAATTTTTAAAGTCCCATCGACGTTGTGCTTGTAAATGATGGTGCGGAAGTACGGCTTTGAGAAGGATGGGAAAGAATTTCGGTTCTGTCCCTTCAAAAGAACTATCACAGCACTTGTCCAAAGCGATTTAGAAAACCTAAGCGTCAACGGCGGCACAATAATTTCAACGGATATCCTTCCGAATGTTAACTGATGTAGTGGGGTAACGGTGGTGTCAACTCATATTGTGGGTTGCATACATCAGGAGCAGACATACATTCAGAGACAATGATGATGTCAGCCCTTAACCTATTGTTCTTCTATGCCACTTTATATCAAACTGATATCAAATTAATAAATCAAATTAATTAAATTCATCAACTAACTACACACACCCCATGATGACATCAGCAGTTTTCCCCAACCAACATGTGGGTCCCTTTCTCCACCCCTCTGTGAAATCCTGACCCCTCACCCAACCCCTTCCCCCCGTTCCCACCCCCCCCCCCCTCCCCCCCATCAACACAAGGGCACTTTCTGATTTTCATGAATTTTTGAAGGGCTTTCTTGCGCACTTTCTTTGTCAAACCATTAACCGTTTGTTCTGTTCCATGTCACCACTTTTGATATCAAATTAATTGAATAATTAATTAAACTGATCCAAAAAATTGGCAGGGGTAGATCAATTGAGGTACCTCACCTTCCCTTAAACTATTGTGCCACTTTTGTTATTCTGTCACTGAATACAAGCTGCTTCTGGTCAGGTCTGAGTTATCTGAGTAGCCTGCCTCCCACTCTATCAAATTGACTGACTAATTAATTAAATCAGTATCCCTTTGTGTGGTACAGCTTTCCTTAGTGGAAACTGCCCCCTTCTGGAAATACTGATTGATTGACGGCCGGCCGGCCGGTCTGGCCGAGCGGTTCTAGGCGCTTCAGTCTGGAACCGCGCGACCGCTACTGTCGCAGGTTCGAATCCTGCCTCGGTCATGGATGTGTGTGATGTCCTTAGGTTAGTTAGGTTTAAGTAGTCCTAAGTTCTAGGGGACTGATGACTTCAGATGTAAAGTCCCATAGTGCTTAGAGCCATTTGAACAATTTTTGATTGACGGAAATCAATTTCAGTGTGTGGAATACTGCTTATTTAAACAATTTGTCAGGAAATTGATAGCAAAGTACGGAATATTTAAGCAATTGTGGTATTTTTTGCTGGGGAATCCGTACATGTCATCATGAAACACTCACTACACGTAATTACATAGTTGCAGATCACACTAAAGATATCTGGCAAGCACTCAGCTGCCCCATGTGTCGATATCTACTCCGGCGATCCAAGGTGGCCGAGTGGCATGCACGCACCGTACGCTGGAAGGCGCAGAACTCCCAGGCTCACAGCACAATGCTGCACTGTGAGGGACTGTCAGCTGTCTACCATTAAGGGCACCTCTCCTAGTATTAGCGCACGGACCCGACAGAGACTGTGGATCAATAATCAAATTACACGATGCATACTTAGCAGCCAGTAAGCTCCACTGCCCATGACAGCAGATTCAAGCTCCTTTTTTTATGGCCATCTGGCTGCCAGGTCAGCCCGCAGCTGCGGTCCCCTTTGTTCACAATGGCGTTCTTTGCTGGGGAATCCGTACATCAAGTGACTACTTGTGGTTGCAGTATCTGCATCTCAGACCAGTAGACCAAGTTGTCACAGAGTACTGCCCCGTATTGACCTAAATATTATAATTTGGAAACCACAGTAACACCTCTTTTGTCCTGAACAAAGTAGTGGATACCTGGTAAATCCCCAGCTGTGGATATCTCGGAAATATTCCATTTGCTCTACTCCCAGTCTATCATATTGATAGACTAATTAATAAAATCGGTACCCTCGGTGTGGAACTGTTTTTACTTGCTTCCTGTTGGTAGACACTACGACTGACATCTTTGGTGGGAAATTCGATTCCTCATCTGCCCAGTTTAGAAACCCTACTCTTCCTCCTGGATTTTTCTTTCCACCTATTGGTGGATCCTGGTATAGTTAGGTCGTTTTATGGGAAATCCATTAAGTTGGAGGTAGCTGAAAATGGTAGTGCGAATTTCAAATTTCATCTCAGTTGTGCTGTTCTTAGACGATTTGCTGGAAAGAGGGCAAGGGCAGACTATTGGAAATAATAAATTGATCAATCAGGAATTTGATATCATGATCACGAACAACCTAGTGTTAAATATACATCTGTTTGTGAAATTCTTCTTGAATTAAAACTGGAACCAAGCCGCATTATAACGGGACAACAACTTAGGGAGACAACAGACCGACACGAATTGATTACTACAACTGGATTTTCGAAAACATTGTTGGTACGGAGATCGACGTCGTATTTCATGTCAGACGAAGCATGGTTTCATTTGTCAGCTGACGATAATTCGCAGAAACCAGGGACTGGATGGTGAGATATCCACACGAGATAGTGGAGCGAAAAGAGCAGGTTCTTCTGTCAAGAAGCGGCAATGTCCCACACTTCAGACGTTTTACTCAATCGCGTCCACGCCGCTTTCACAAACGAACGAGATGTGAGCAGTGGATTAATGCTTCCACGTTTCCCAGGAGCGACAACTTCAAGTTTTTTTTTTTTTTTTTTTGTTTTTTCTTTGGAGCTGCTTAAAGGTGATAGTTAACGCATTGATGAGCTGAAGATGAAGATTCGACGGGAAATGAACGCAATACAACAACGTTTTGCGTTTGATGGCACACAGTAGGGTCAGTTGAGCATTAAATTCTATGGGGGGCACAGGTAACAATTTTCGACATCATTCGCAACAATAATTTGAATAAACGCCACATTTAAATTATTCATAATATTTCATTCCAACAAAACCTACCGACTCTGCAGCAGTTACGTTGTGGATTCTGGTTTATGTTTGAAAAGTAAACGTAACAAATTTATGACCATATTGGCCATATTGGGGAAACAACCATGATGGCTAACAACCGACGAAGGTCGTAAAGCAAAGCTGTCAGTAATATATTACATTAGTAATTCATTCAAATAGGCCCAGTGCTATAAACTATCGGATTAGAATCAGGGCAAGGAAGTGTAAAAACGTGAACCAACTGCGGGTGATGTAGTGCCGACAACAAGTAAAGGGAAGCATGTCGGATACTATGTGTGCAGATATCTTATTATAATATCTGCTGCTAGTTAAATGATTTAAGTAGTCAAGAAATTTTGTGATCGGTAGTGGTATTGGTAAAACCTTTTCATATTTTTTGAAAGGGTCACAATCGATTAACAGTCAATATGAGTTTAACGGTATTAAATTGCTCGCCTTGTAGGGGGACCTAGGTATCGATACCTTCGGGATACCTAAGACTAATTAGGCTAATTGCATCCCGCACAGAGGCAGTTAGGCAATCATTTTTTCCCTAGTTCCATACGGGAATGGATCGAGAAGAAGCCCTAATTCGCTGTGTAACACCCCACCCGTCACTTATCTGGTTTTGGCGTGTGTTCAGCCCAGCTAATTGACTAACAGATCAACAGATAGCTCAAAACTGCCGCAATATCGGATAACGCAAAGAAAATAATAAGGCCTTGTGACTCCTGATTGAACTGCGGTGGCCGAGTTGACATTAATTGATTCAGAATTGATCCATTTTATTTAAAATTTGGTGCACATTGATGTTATATTCAGACATTGAACATCAGATGCAAATGTTGAACATAAAATTAATTACGAAAGTGACTTGGGATTTCAATTACTTGATTGAAAACAGATGCAATGGATTAGCACAATTTTATTTTAACTCCCGACCTTCATTCATCACATTACAACACACTCCTATCAGGAAGTGGTAACAAATTGCGTTTACGTGGAGTCAAGCGAGATAAATCAAAAGTAATTCCTATCGACTGACCCAGGCGAAATGCGAAGTGCGAGAAGAATTCTACAATACATGGCCCTTGAAACCCTCGTGGAAGCTTTGCCGACGTGATTCAACAAATTAATCAGTGACCTAACTCAAGCCGGAGCAGGCGCAATATCACCGAATACAGCGTGACGGAGCGGCGTCGTTGTGTGGACGTCGGTCGACCTCGTGGTGCTTTAAGGCTGGGCTCGCCTATTCACTCCTAGCTAACTTGCTCAGTACATCCTGAACGAAAACTTTGGATCTCCAAGCTCAATCGTTCCGTTTGCTAAGTCCTAAACTGCAGAGATACTCACTCTCTCTCAGGCAAGCTGAGTAAAGAACGCCACGTCCGCACTCTAGGCAAGCTGGGAATGGAAGACTTCTACGGAGACTTCTGCCAGTCCGCTCTTCGCCTCGGTTTCCCCTCAAACAAAACCACTTACGCCAATTGCAGCGCAAGTCACGTTAATTATGTGTCACTTCCCAGCGCTGACCAATGCCTGCTCTGGGAAGTGAACGAATTCCCACAAAATTTCCCTTCCTCTCAACTTCTGCTATTTAGCTCCTCCCAGGCGACCCATCAAGGTTAGCATCTGCATAAAACCCCAATTTTTCCGAAATTCTGACTCCCAGGAGAGTATTTCAAATTCCTTGGTCCTACATTCCCATTGGAGGCCGGCGTATTTCATTCTGTCACTCTTCACCAGATTTACTTCAGACTCTGCAGACCGTGAATTCAGCGTGAAATTGCTATAGTCACAAACACGCTTATTTCGGCGTCTGTTGACTGCTCCACCATAGTTTTGCGCGGCTTTCTCGCATGTTTCACTGAAAACGGGACGACGGACATTTATCAACAGGCGTACGAGTTCTCCGTCTGCTTCCCGGTACACCAGCATGGGGTCAACCACCCCCTCACTGTCACTTATCTTAAGGCATCTGGAGACCGCGTCCCGTTACCGCTTTCCCAGAGTTTGAGCCACCCTAAGTTGCCTATTGTCGCTTCCCTTCGCTGCTCCCCAGCCGCGCGCTGCCACCCGGCCACGGTCAACTCTGAATACTTCCCTAGGACAAACTAGCCTCCAGTAAGTCGACGCGTTTCCATAAAGTTTTCACGTTGCATGAATTAGTTTAAAACCATCACCCAATATTAATTATTCCAATACGTCCATACTATACCCTATCCAAGATGCATTGTGCTTCGTCAGTCATTTTTGTTCAGCCCTACTGTTCGCTCAACGTGAGTTCGGTGATCTTTAATGACTTCATGTAAGGAGCATAGTTCTTGCCATCTTACAGCTGTACAATGGGATGTATCCTCTGTCATACATTTCACTCTGGTTTGCACAGCATTTATGTAAATTCCAGTCATAAACAAACAACTAAAAGATTTGAAAGCAAATAAGTCACAATGTCAGCATGAAATCCCAATTCGATTTTGCAAAGTGTACTCTAGGCATGTCTCATTCCCTAGGTTGCATTTATCGCGCAGCTCTCGCCCAGCGCATAGGGGAAAAGAACGGATCTGCAAAAGTACAGACCAATATTCCTAACTTTGGTTCGCCATAGAATCCTTGAACATATTCTCAGTTCAAAATAATAAATTTTCTTGAAACTGAAAAGCTTATGTCCACAAATCAGTACGGTTTTAGAAAGCACTGCTGGTGTGAAACTCAGCTTCCTCACATTTTAAACTGTGACCTATTGATAAATGGCAACAGGAAAATTCCATATTTCCAGATATGTGAGTCGTCAGGACAATAGACTCGTATTCGGGAGGATGATGATACAACCCCATGTCCAGCCATCCTGATTTAGGTTTTGCATGGTTTCCCTAAATCACTTCAGGCAAATGCTGGGATGGTTCCTCTGAAAGGACACGACCGATTTCCTTCCTTTTCTTCCTAATCCAAGCTTGCGCTCTGTCTCTAATGACCTTGCTGTCGAAGGGACGTTAAACACTAATCTCCTCCTTTTCCTCGTTCTTCAGATTTCCGTAAAACATTTGCACGGTGCCTAATTGCAGGCTGTTAAGGTACGAGCACGTGGAATAGGTTCACAGACGTGTGACTAGCTGCAAGACTTTTTAAGTTATAGAACGCAGTATATTGTCCTCGACGTCGAGTGTTCATCAGAGACAAGAGTATCGTCAGAAGTGCCCGAGGAATGCGTGATAAGACCAGTGTTGTTCTCTGGATACATAAACGATTTAACAGACAGGGTGGGCAGCAACCTGTGGTTGTTTACTGATGATGCTGTGGTGTACGGTAAGCTGTCGAAGTTGAGTGACTGTTGGTGGATATAAGACGAATTCGACAAAATTTCTATTTGGTGTGATGAGTGGCAGCTAGTTCTAAATGTAGAAAAATGTAAGTTAATGCGGATGGTCACCAGCAGTATCCTGTTTGACAGTATCACGTCGTTAAAATATCTGAGCGTATCGCTGCAAAGCGGTATGTAACGGAACAAGCGTGTGAGGACTGTCGTAGGAAGGCGAAAGGTCGACTTCGGTTTATTGGGAGAATATTTTGAAAGTGTGATCATATGTAAAGGAGATCACATGTAGGATACTGTTGCGATCTATTCTTGAGTAATGCCCGAGTGTCTGGAATTTTACCTGGTTGGTTCAAAGAAAGACATCGAAGCAACTGACAGGTGAGCTGCTAAATTTTTTATCGGAAGGTTCGAAGTAGACGTGTTACAGAGATCTTTCTGAAACTCAAATGTGAATCCATGGAGAGAAGAAGGCGACGTTCGTTTCCGAGGAACGCTATTGAGAAAATTCAGAGAACCGCCATTTCAAGCTGACTGCCGAACGATCTACCACCGTCAACATAAGAGGACCACGAAGCTTTCTTTTTTGGGTGGGGTGGAGGGGGGATGTAACCAGTATTCTGATTGGTTTGATGCGGCCCGCTATGATTTCCTCTCTGTGCAAACCTCTTCATCTCAGAGTGGCACTTGCAACCTACGTCCTCAATTATTTGCTAGACGTACTGCAGTCTCGGTCCTCCTATACAGTTTTTGCCCTCTACAGCTCCCTCTAGTACCATGGAAGTCATTCCCTCGTGTCTTAACAGATCTCCTATCATCCTGCCCCTTCTCTTTGTCAGTGCATTCCACATATTCATTTCCTCTCCGATTCTGCGCAGATCTTCATCATTCCTTACCTTATCAGTCTTCCTAATTTTCAATATTCGTCTGCAGCATCACAACTCAAGTGCTCCGAATCTCTTCTTTTCCGGTTTGCCCACAGTCCATGTGCTCCAAACGTACACTTCCAGTAATTTCTTCCTCAAATTAAGGCCTATGTTTGTTACTAGCAGATCTTTCTTGGCCAGATATGCCATTTTTTGCCAGTGCTGGTCTGCTTTTGATGTCTTCCTTGCTCCGTCCGTCATTGGTTATTTTGCTGCCTCAGTAGTAGAATTCCTTAAATTCGTCTACTCCCAGCCCATCAATCTTGATGTTAAGTTTCTCGCTGTTCTCATTTTTGGTAATTCTCTTTACTTTCGTCTTGCTTCGATTTACTCTTAATACATATTCTGTACTCATTAGACTCTTAATTCCGATGAAAACATCGTGCAATCCTTTTTCGCTTGGGCCGAGGATACCAATGTCATCAGCGATTCTTATCGTTGGTTGGTTTGGGTTGGGTTGGATTGTTTGGGGGAAGAGACCAAACAGCGAGGTCATTGGTCTCATCGGCTTAGGGAAGGATGGGGAAGGAACTCCGCCATGCCCTGTCAAAGGAACCATCCCGGCATTTTCCTGGAGCGATTTAGGGAAATCATGGAAAATCTAAATCAGGATAGCCGGACTCGGGATTGAACCGTCGTCCTCCCGAATGGCGAATCTTATCAATGACATCGTTTCCCCCTGAAGTTTAATCCCACTCTTGAACCTTTCTTTTATTTCCGTTATTGTTTCTTCGATGTATAGATTGTATAGTAAGGGCTCAAGACTACATCCCTGTCTTACACCCTTTTTAACCCGAACACTTCGTTCTTGGTCTCCCATTCTTAATGTTCCCTTCTGAAGATATTGTACGGGAGATTTCGGCTCATACGGAGGCATATAGATAGTCGTTTCCCCTCGCTCTGTTTACGAGGAAACAGACTACCTAACAGATAAAAACGAAAACTTCTATTCCGACACTGACAATGTTGAGTGTTTATGGAAGAAGTTCAAGGCAATCGTAAAATGCGTTTTAGACAGGTACGTGCCGAGTAAAACTGCGAGGGACGGGAAAAATCCACCGGGGTTCAACAACAAAGTTAGGAAACTACTGCGAAAGCAAAGAGAGCTTCACTGCAAGTTTAAACGCAGCCAAAACCTCTGAGACAAACAGAAGCTAAACAGTGTCAAAGTTAGCGTAAGGAGGGCTATGCGTGAAGCGTTCAGTGAATTGGAAAGTAAAATTCTATGTACCGACAAGACAGAAAATCCTAGGAAGTTCTGGTCTTACGTTAAATCAGTAAGTGGCTCGAAGCAGCATATCCAGACACTCCGGGATGATGATGGCATTGAAACAGAGGATGACACGCGTATAGCTGAAATAATAAACACCTTTTTCCAAGGCTGTTTCACACAGGAAGACCGCACTGCAGTTCCTTCTCTAAATCCTCGCACAAACGAAAAAATTGCTGACATCGAAATAAGTGTCCAAGGAATAGGAAAGCAACTGGAATCACTCACCAGGGGAAAGTCCACTGGACCTGACGGGGTACCTATTCGATTCTACACAGAGTACGCGAAAGAACTTGACCCCCTTGTAACAGCTGTGTGCCGCAAGCCTGTAGAGGAACGGAAGGTTCCAAATGACTGGAAAAGAGCACAGGTAGTCGCAGTTTTCAAGAAGGGTCGTCGAGCAGATGCGCAAAACTTTAGACCTATATATCTGACGTCGATCTGTTGTAGAATTTTAGAACATGTTTTTTACTCGAGTATCATGTCGTTTCTGGAAACCCAGAATCGCCGGCCGCGGTGGTCTCGCGGTTCTAGGCGCGCAGTCTGGAACCGTGCGACTGCTACGGTCGCAGGTTCGTATCCTGCCTCGGGCATGGATGTGTGTGATGTCCTTAGGTTGGTTAGGTTTAAGTAGTTCTAAGTTCTAGGGGACTGATGACCACAGCAGTTGAGTCCCATAGTGCTCAGAGCCATTTGAACCATTTTTTGAAACCCAGAATCTACTCTGTAGGAATCAGCATGGATTCCGGAAACAGCGATCATGTGAGACCCAACGCGCTTTATATGCTCATGAGACCCAGAAAATATTAGATACTGGCTCCCAGTTAGATGCTATTTTCCTTGACTTCTGGAAGGCGTTCGATACAGTTCCGCACTGTCGCCAGATAAACAAAGTAAGAGCCTACGGAATATCAGACCACCTGTGTGTCTGGATTGAAGAGTTTTTAGGAAACAGAACACAGCATTTTGTTCTCAATGGAGAGACGTCTACAGATGTTAAAGTAACCTCTCGCGTGCCACAGGGGAGTGTTATGAGACCATTGCTTTTCACAATATATATAAATGACCTAGTAGATAGTGTCGGAAGTTCCATGCGGCTTTTCGAGGATGATGCTGTTGTATACAGAGAAGTTGCAGCATTAGAAAATTGTAGCGAAATGCAGGAAGATCTGCAGAGGATAGGCACTTGGTGCAGGGAGTGGCAACTGACCCTTAACATAGACAAATGTAATGTATTGCGAATACACAGATATAAGGATCCTTTATTGTATGACTATATGAGAGCGGAACAAACACTGGTAACAATTACTTCTGTAAAATATCTGGGAGTATGCGTGCGGAACGATTTGAAGTGGAATGATCATATAAAATTAATAGTTGGTAAGGCGGGTACCAGGTTGAGATTCATTGGGAGAGTCCTTAGAAAATGTAGTCCATCAACAGAGGAGGTGGCTTACAAAACACTCGTTCGACCTATACTTGAGTATTCCTCATCAGTGTCATATCCGTACCAGGTCGGGTTGACGGAGGAGATAGCGAAGGTCCAAAGAAGAGCGGCGCGTTTCGTCACAGGGTTATTTGGTAAGCGTGATAGCGTTACGGAGACGTTCAGCAAACTCAAGTGGGAGACTGTGCAAGAGAAGCGCTCTGCAGCGCGGTGTAGCTTGCTGTCCAGGTTTCGAGAGGGTGCGTTTCTGGATGAAGTATCGAATATATTGCTTCCCCCTACTTAATACCTCCCGAGAAGATCGCGAATGTAAAATTAGAGAGATTCGAGCGCGCACGGAGGCTTTCCGGCAGTCGTTCTTCCCGCGAGCCATGGAACAGGAAAGGGAAGTAATGACGGTGGCACGTAAAGTGCCCTCCGCCACACACCGTTGGGTGGCTTGCGGAGTACATACGTATACGTAGATGTAGAAAAGAAAATGACTAGTACGGGTGCAGGGTACCCTCTGCTCCGCGGCTTACGGAGGCTTGTGGAGTAGCTGTGTAGATGAAGATGCTGTGCGTCGCCTACGAGGGCAGCTTGTGGAGGGACAGCCTGTGCAGTGAGACTGTGACCACGGACGGAGGGCCGCAGGACAATGCGTTGCCGTGGCGCGGAGCAGCGCGCGCAGCCTTGCGGAACCGACGGCCGCCAGTGGTGGCACCAGAGCGGCACGGCCCAGTTACAAGTTGGCGCGCCGTAAGAACAGGTTGTCGCCGCAGTCGTTTTGGAGTCCGGGGTCCGCAGCTCGTGCCCCGCCGCAGGCAGTGCCGCCTCGTCGCCCCGCCGCCTCGCCGCCTCGCCGCCTGCCCGAGCTCGGCTCGCAGCACACGCCACACACACTCTCTCTGCCTTTCTAGCTCACTCCCTGCCTCTTCCGCTTGTGTGGCCAATACCGAGCCTTCCGAAAGCCAGTTAACAGCGAGGGAGCTTAAACCGATGGTACACCGGCATGTGCGTGACGAGTTGCTAACGTCATAGCGTGGAATACGGGGCCAAGGAGATATACGGTCCTTGCAACGAGCTCGTGACGCACACTAGTAGGCTTGTCCGCGACACTGCGGGAACTCCTAACCCCGTGCAGGACCCACGGGAAGTCAACATTTAATTGAAAAGGTACCCACTGCATGCTTTAGTTCTGTCGCGTGCTATCGAGAACTTGCATGCATTTAAATGTGCAGTTAAGAATTATTAAACTCGATTGAAATAGTTAAGGATTCCCTGCGAGAAACGGCTGCTGGCATACATAGTAGTAGTAGTAGTAGTAGTAGTAGCTGCGCGGGATTAGCCGATCGGGAGCCGGCACGGTAGCTCAGCGTGTTCGGTCAGAGACCCGGTTGGCCTCTGTAATAAAAAAACTGAATGGAACCATCAACCACCGAACTTGAACAGTATGTCTTGCCGAGTCCGCAACGACCAAACACACCGATCAATAACGAACAAAAGGCAAAAAAAAAAAAAAAAAAGCCGTCTAGGCGCTGCAGTCATGGACTGTACGGCTCGTCCAGGCGGAGGTTCGAGTCCTCCCTCGGGCATGGGTGTGTGTGTTTGTCATTAGGATAATTTATGTTGAGTAGTGTGTAAGATTAGGGACTGATGACCTTAGCAGTTAAGTCCCATAAGATTTCACACACATTTGAACATTTTTTTAGTAGTAGTAGCTTTATTCCTTTATTCATCCGTAGATCTCTTTTTACAAGGATATAGGACATGTCAAAGCATTTACAAATTTAGATCTATTTAAAATAAGCTAATTCGTGTACACGTATACTTACAGACTTGTAGTTAGAGACAATCATTAGATTTACTCCTGGCACACAATACTTTTTTTGCAAATAATTCATTAAATAATGAATTGCCACATCGTTCACTCATACCTCACTATCAGTCACTGCACACACTATACACACATTGTTTCATAATACTTTACTCACTACACACACACACACACACACACACACACACACACACACACACACACACACTGGTGATCTCTGGTCCATTTTCTGTACTGCAACTTCCCATTTGCTACCCTGAAAAACGGAGTCAGCATCCATCGTTAATGAGTGAGAGGTTGAGCTCAGAAAGAGGAAGAGGTTTTACTATTGTGCTATGTATAGCTTTGGGTTAAGTACTTCTAGAAAGGTAAAAAAGAAAGAAAAAACGTAAAGTGAAGGTGTTATGTGGAATGTTGGATATTTTATAATCATTATTATTATTATTATTTATTTGTATAACATTTTTTATCAACCACCTACTCTGTTTTAGCTAATTAGTCCTTCAACGTATAAAATGTATTGTGTTGTTGTTGTTTTCAGTCCTGAGACTGGTTTGATGCAGCTCTCCATGCTACTCTATCCTGTGCAATCTTCTTCATCTCCCAGTACCTACTGCAACCTACATCCTCCAGAATCTGCTTAGTGTATTCATCTCTTGGTCTCCCTCTACGATTTTTACCCTCCACGCTGTCCTCCAATACTAAATTGGTGATCCCTTGATGCCTCAGAACATGTCCTACCAACCGATTCCTTCTTCTGCTCAAGTTGTGCCACAAACTTCTCTTCTCCCCAATCCTATTCAATACTTCCTCATTAGTTATGTGATCTACCCATCTAATCTTCAGCATTCTTCTGTAGCACCACATTTCGAAAGTTTCTATTCTCTTCTTGTCCAAACTATTTATCGTCCATGTTTCACTTCCATACATGGCTACACTCCATACAAATACTTTCAGAAATGACTTCATGACACTTAAATCTATACCCGATTTTAACAAATTTCTCTTCTTCAGAAAGGCTTTCCTTGCCATTCCCAGTCTACATTTTATATCCTCTCTACTTCGACCATCATTAGTTATTTTGCTCCCCAAATAGCAAAACTCCTATACTACTTTAAGTGTCTCATTTCCTAATCTAATTCCCTCAGCATCACCCGATTTAATTCGACTACATTCCATTATTCTCGTTTTGCTTTTGTTGATGTTCATCTTATATCCTCCTTTCAAGACACTGTCCATTCCGTTCAACTGCTCTTCTAAGTCCTTTGCTGTCTCTGACAGAATTACAATGTCATAGGCGAGCCTCAAAGTTTTTATTTCTTCTCCCTGGATTTTAATACCTACTCCGAATTTTTCTTTTGTTTCCTTCACTGCTTGCTCAATATACAGATTGAATAACATCGGGGAGAGGCTGCAACCCTGTTTTACTCCCTTCCCAACCACTGCTGCCCTTTCATGTCCCTCGACTCTTATACCTGCCATCTGCTTTCTGTACAAATTGTAAATAGCCTTTCGCTCCCTGTATTTTACCCCTGCCACCTTTAGAATTTGAGAGTATTCCAGTCAACGTTGTCAAAAGCTTTCTCTAAGTCTACAAATGCTAGAAACGTAGGTTTGCCTTTCCTTAATCTTTCTTCTAAGATAAGTCGTAAGGTCAGTATTGCCTCACGTGTTCCAGTGTTTCTACGGAATCCAAACTGATCTTCCCCGAGGTCGGCTTCTACTAGTTTTTCCATTCGTCTGTAAAGAATTCGAGTAGTATTTTGCAGCTGTGCCTTATTAAACTGATTGTTCGGTAATTTTCACGTCTGTATTGTGTAACAGGTACTTTTTAGCTGCCTTTTTAAATAAGTGTATTTCTGCAATTTCTTTAATCTATTTTGGTACTCTATTGTACAGTTTTATTCCTTGGTAGAAAATGCTGTTTTGAGTTTCATGTTTTTTTTTCTTGGTATATCTAAGTTGAGTCTGTCTCTTGTTGCATGATCATGGACAGTGATGTTTGTGCAGTAATTAGCAATGTTATCTTTGACGTGTACAACTGACTGGTAAATGTATTCACATGGAGCAGTTAAAATCCCCAGTGTTCTTAACAGATCTTTACAATGAGCTCGGCTACTATTCTTGGTTATTATTCTTATGGTTCCTTTCTGGAATTTGAAATTATGTTCATATTTTGTGCAATTGTTCCCCAAAAAAGAATGCCACAGCTAAGAATTTAGTGTACATCTTAACAATATGTAACTAAAAGACACTGCTTGTTACACACCGATGATAGGATTTTAAGGGCATTAAGTGCTGATGACATTCTGTTTGCAAAGTATCTCTGTGTATTCATACCACTTCAACTGAGAATCAATATTCATTCCTAGAAATTTTGCGTTTGTTACACAGACTATAGTGGTGCCATCTATAGTTAATTTAACATTGTCAATTTTCCTCTTCAGACTGAAATTCATGGTATTAGTTTTCTTTATGTTCAATGTCACTTTATTACTTATTGACCAATCATAAACTTCCTTGAGAGTTTCATTTGCTTTCTCGGCAAGGAGTTCTCTTGCTTTCTCAGTGACTATAATACTTCTGTCATCAGTGAAGAGGATTTTTTTTGCCATGAGTAGCACTTCTGTGAAAGTCATTGATGTATATCAGGAACAGTAATGGTCCTAATATGCTACCTTGCGGAACCCCTATATTAATGTATTTTCTTTCTGATAAGTGTTGTACTAAATGTTTAGATCTATTTGAAGTATGTGTTATCTCTACTCTTTATATCCTACCTGTTAGGTACTATCGAAACCAGTGATTAGCTACCCCTCTCATTCCTAATGCTTCTAATTTGTTTAATAGAATCTTGTGGTCGACTGTATCAAACGCCTTAGAAAGATCCAAAAATATGCCTGTGACACACTCATCTTTATCAAGAGCATCAACTACAACTTTTGTGAATTCTGCTATGGCTGAATCCGTATTTTTGCCACTTCGGAAACCAAACTGTGATTCGCTTAAAAGATTGTATTTATTCAGGTGATTCATTAATCTGTCTTTCATAATTGCTTTTATTATTTTTGAGAATGCTGACAGCAGAGAAATGGGCCGGTAATTTTCTATGTCTTCTGTACTACCTTTCTTAAGACCTGCAGTGTCACGTGCTGTGACGTACACGCGAGGACCTGTCTTTCCCGTGGGCCTCGACGAAATGGCACGCTGGATAGTCCTTCTAAAGCCTTTGGCACACAGACGGTGCTCTCGAACGTTAACGTTGAGCGTGCCGAGTCAAACATGCTGCTGAACACTGAGAAACGATGCGACTTGTGCCTATGTTAAGTGGGCCCTAACGTGGTATACGAGATCGCAACGCGCTCCAGCGGCAGTTGTCAGCAGTATCAGGGTCAACAAATCACACGATTTACGAAATGGACAAGCGTAAAATACCTACGTTAGTTCTATTAAAATGCACATTTTCTCCCTTTTCCGTAAGTTAGTTGTGTTGCTCTGTCTGTAGCATCTATCAATATTTTATAACACAAAAAGAAAAGCACCATGTCCAATCAATAAGGACACTGGCCTTATAAAAGTTCCATTACAAATAGTGCAATACATATTCTAACTTAACCACTATTCCTATTCACCAGCAGAATCTTCACAACATCTGAAATCAGAAACTTTAAGCAAGGAACTGCAAAATATCTTACTTCATGCAGTGCAAACTGCCTCGTAGATTAAACCAATCGAACAAACTTACTCATCATATTTACATAATATCGAATATTATAGATTATACTTATACGAAACTAGTAAGAAAGAATCAGAATCTATTAAAACCTCCAACGTTGGTAAAAAAAAAAAAAAAATTCGGATTGCACACGTTGCCGCCTCAAACTGTGGTGCCACTGAATGTGCTGAACTAACCACTATGGGGTGATGACTAGACCTGACGTTTTACTGTCTGCTGAGAGCTTTAATCGTAGCTGTGTTACTACCTGAAATTTAATTACGACAAATTGTACCAAGAACAAGGCGTTTTGATGGATGCTCAATGTACCGTTGTCTTCAAACGGCACACTGTCATAATACGACACTCAAGATACGACAATTTTTCAACGACGAATGTGACGTTTATCGTCATTTTATTGCAACGAATCATACAATTAACGACGGGTTTTGGGAGATTACCAATTTGCTGGTACTCAGACACGGTATGCATACATATGAGCTTCAACTGAAAACCAGTAGCCGGCCAGAGTGGCCGAGCGGTTCTAGGCGCTACTTTCTGGAACCAAGCGACCGCTACGGTCGCAGGTTCGAATCCTGCCTCGGGCATGGATGTGCGTGATGTCCTTAGGTTAGTTACGTTTAAGTAGTTCTAAGTTATTGGGGACTGTTGACCTCAGAACTTAAGTCCCATAGTGCTCAGAGCCATTTGAATTTGAATTTGAAAATCAATATGGCCTCTCGCGACTCTATACTGAACGGCGATGGGTGCATGTGGCGACGGTGGCATTTGGTCAACGTTCAAACACACGTTCTGCATATCTGATATGGTAGATATTGCTCTGTGCGTTAAGAAAGACTCCCCAACGTGCTGTTCCACGCTGTGACGTCAGAGACTCGGTACGCTCAACGCTCAAAAGTTCGGACGCACGATACGTGTGCCGATGGCTTAAACGTACAAAGCAATATTTAGCATGTCAAATATGCAGAACGTGCGTTTCTACGCTGACCAGTGAGGTAGCAGAACAACACCTACGTCACACGCGCGCCATATCCCTTCAGTATAGAGTCGCCGGGCGCCATACTTGCATTAAGTTGAAGTCCATATGTACTCAATGTGATAAAAAGTATCCAGACACTCCTCAAAAATATGTTTTTCGTATTAGCTGCATTGTGCTGGCACCCACTGCCAGGTACTCCGTATCAGCGACCTCAGTAGTCATTAGACATCGTGAGAGAGCAGAATGGGGCGCTCCGCGGAACTCACGGACTTCGCACGTGGCCACTTGCGTCCTACGTCTGTACGCGAGATTTCCACACTCCTAAACATCCCTAGGTCCGCTGTTTCCAACGTGATGGTGAAGTGGAAACACGAACGAACACGTACAACACAAAAGAGTAAAGGCCGACCTCGTCTGTTGACTGACATAGACCGTCGACAGTTGAAGAGGGTCGTAATGTGTAATAGACATCTATCTAGACCATCACAGAGGAGTTCCAAACTGCCTCAGGATCCACTGCAAGTACTATGACAGTTAGGCTGGAGATAAGAAAACTTGGATTTTATGGTCGAGCGACTGCTCCTAAGCCGCACATCACGACGGTAAATGCCAAACGATGTCTCGCGTGGTGTAAGGAGCGTAAACGTTGGACGATTGAAAAGTGGAAAAACGTTGTGTGGAGTGACGAATCACGGTACACAATGTGGTGATCCGATGGTAGGGTGTCGATATTGCGAATGCTTGGTGAACGTCTTCCCAGCGTGTGGAGTGCCAACAGTAAAATATGGAGGCGGTGGTGTTCTATGTGATCGTGTTTTTCATGGAGGGGGCTTGCACCCTTTGTTGTTCTCCGTGGCACTATCACAGCACAGGCCTACATTGATTTTTAAGCACCTTCTTGCTTCTCACTGTTGAAGAGCAATTCGGGGATGGCGACTGCATCTTTCAATACGATCGAGAACCTGTTCATAACGCACGGCCTGTGGCGGAGTGGTTACGCGACAATAACATTCCTGTAATGGACTGACCTGCACAGAGTCCTGGCCTGCATCATATAGAACATCTTTGGGATGTTTTGGAAGGCCGAATTCATGCCAGGCCTCACCGATCTACATCAATACTTTTATTCAGTGTAGCTCTCCGTGAGGAATGGGCTGTCCTTCCCCAAGAACCTTCCAGCACCTGATTGAACGTATGCCTGCGTGAGTGGAAGCTAAGGGAGGGTCAACACCATATTGAATTCCAGCATTACCGATGGAGGGCCCCACGAACTGGTACGTCATTTTCAGCTTGGTGTCCGGATACTTTTTATCACATAGTGTATACACCGTATGCCTTTTCTGAGCACCAGAAATTGAGAATCTCTCGAAAACTCGTGATTAATTGTAGGGTTCGCTGCAATAAAATGATGAGAAACGTCCTACTCGTGGTTAAATAAGATTTATCGTAACTTGAATATGATGTTGTTATGCCGTTTGAATACAACGGCACATTGATGGTCCATCAAAAACACATTGTTCTTGATATAATTTGTCATAATTCAGTTTTGGCTGGTAACATAGCAACGATTAAAACTTTCAGGGGCTGTAACATGGTAGGCACAGTCATCAATCGTTTATGCTATGTTTAACGCAGTAAGTAGTATCAAAGAAGCTTAACAAAAAGTGTACGTGTCGATAATGCCCGTCAAACTACATCAGAATTTTTTTGACATTCGCTTTTTTTAATATGTTCTAATACTTTCTTATTAATTTGATGTAAGTATATACTATAATACTTTATGTTATGTAAGTATAAGTGCTCTCTTTTTGAAGAATGCGTTTGTTCGATTGGTTTAATCTACAGGACAGCTTGCAGTATATGCAGTGTGATATTTTTCCCTTTCTTCTTTTAACTCTCGTATTACATGTGTTGTAAATATTCTGCTACTGAGAAAGGACAGTGATAAAGTAAGAATGACGTTAGGGTTTTAGTAAAAGATGAGAATGATGTTCAAAATGTTCAAATGTGTGTGAATTCCTAAGGGACCAAACTGCTGAGATCATCAGTCCCTAGACTTGCACAGTAATTAAACAAACTTATGCTAAGAACAAATCACACACACACACACAGCCATGCCCGAGCGAGGACTCGAACCTCCTGCGGGAGGGGCAGCACAATTCATGACATGACGCCTCAAACCGCGCCGGCACACCGCGCGGCTTGAGGATGATGAAATAATTGTTCCTGGTATGGGATACTTTTGTAAAATTGTATTGCACTATTTGTAATGGAACTTTGTATCACACTGTCTGCAATGGAACTTTTATGAGCCGGTATCCTTGTTGACTGGACGTGGTACTTTCCTTTTTGCTTTTAAAATGTTCACGGATATCAAAGGTTTTATTTATGTGTACTACAGACAGAACAGCCCGACTAGCATATGGACAAGGGGCGAAACGTACGTTTTCATAACGCTAACGTAGGAATTTTGCGCTCGTCCATTTCGTAAACAGTGTGATGTGTGAGCCAGATGGAGCCGACAACTGCCACTGGAGCACGCTGCGATCGCGTATACCACACCAGGGCCCACGTATCGTGTGCACAAGTCATTTCGTTCCTGAGCGTTCAGCAGCACGTTGAATTCGGCACGCTCAACGTTGACGTTCCAAAGAGTGGCGACGCCTTAAGAGTCAACATGGTTTCTTGTCTAGTTCAGGGTTTAAACAGCTACCTGTAGCAGTGCTTCATATTTTGATACGAAATACCGCCTTATATTCCCGTTTGAGCGACTCCGGTAAGTCTGAAATATTGACTGTTAGATAGGAAGTTGTGTATCGAATAATTGTATTAAAATGTTTTGTTATTTCGTTTGTTTCATGTTGAAGGAGCAAGTTCCGGACAAGGTGCTCCAGCGATAATCTACCGAGGCAGCGAGCGGCTGTGAAGGTCACTAAAATGGCAAAGCCGGGAGTCAGCACCAGGAAGAGACAGACGATGTCGTTCACAACATTGGTGTATGAGTTCTCGTAACGTCTTGTTAGATGTAGCATCTATCACGGCGTGCGTAATGAAAGGTGGATCTGCAATATTTTGTGTTGCATATGTTTCTTGAGTAGTGCAATACCTTATCGAGGGTAGCCCACCATAAACGAGAATATTATTTAGGCTATGTAAATTTTTTTAATAGTGGACAACCGTGCAATCAATTTATTTATAAGACACTACCCGCGCGGGATTAGACGAGCAGTCTACGGCGCTGCAGTGATAGACTGTGCGGCTGGTCCCGGCGGAGGTTCGAATCCTCCCTGTGGCATGGGTGTGTGTGTTTGTCCTTAGGATAATTTAGGTTAAGTAGTGTGTAAGCTTAGTTACTGATTGCCTTAGCAGTTAAGTCCCATAAGATTTCACACACATTTGATTTTTGAAAAGACACTAACTACAGAAAAAGTGCTGGTTTGGATCAAAATACGAGCTTTAAAGCTGTTGCAGTTGACGAAGTCATTCACAAAACAATTAGACCTACGTGATATAAAGAATAGCGGTCAAGAGTAGCCTCTCTGGAGCGTCAATCAAATAGTATTTAGTGTTAAATATCACACTGAAAGTGGTGAGAAATAGGGAAATCATAAAGAGTGATTGGAATTATTTAATACGGAGTGACTCTAATAGATCAATCACATCACAGCTTCGAGAAACATTTTTTCGGAAATAATTCAGAACCGTATAGTGAAATAGCATCTGCGAATTACAGATCTTAGCGATGACGCGTTATTGTTTTTCACAAATAAGTATTTTCGAACTCAAGCATTAATCCTCTTTCGATATGAGGATCTGCACCGTACCTGAAGATTTAAATAACGAATTACAGACTTTTCCGGCAATAAACATAATTAAAATAAGGTTAGTATGCGGTGGGACGATAATAACACACGGTCAACAAATCACTTAAAGACAGTTATTTGTCGTTATTGTACAGGGACTAAAATTTCAGAATAATGAGAAGTGGTACCGATCCAAGTCTATATACAGCTGAGAGTCATTTTAGCCAACGGAGCGTTAACGAACGGTGTAATCTAATACTGAATATCTCGAAAGGCTATTTTCGCCGGCTTAATTGAAGCAGACGTACTATGACACTGAACAGCGTTACCCCTTCTAACACATTTCTACGTACTCTCTCTGCATCCCTATCGCTTACCGCATGGTATTGCGTCAATCCCTCAGAGTACAGGATTCTCAGCTGCTTTCACTGATGGAATCTTTCTCATGTTAGCCGAGGAACAGCTTCGTCTTCACGATGAAACGTGAGAAGATTTTACAATTGCATTACCTCTTGCAAAACTAAATACGTGCAGCAGCTCTATCACACTTTGTGAAAAGGTGAAACCGCTTTCCCAGGCTGTGTGGTTTGAAAACGGGCCCCTACTACATACACGACTGCTTCTCTTGAGCGCGCTTACTGCATCGAATACATTTGCTGCTACAGACATGATGCGACCGTCTTCACAATCATAGAAGACAGATTAAGGGCGGATGTGGATAGCACAACCTAACTTAAGTGATGAAACTTCCCCTTTGAATGTAAACAATGACAGTGCTGGTAAAACTGTAACGTTATTAGATTTTCAAACAACTGAGCAAAACTCAACGTACTCAACAGTTTTCTCTTTACTTATTCTGATCATCACTAAACTGACACAGAATATTTTTAGCGCAACGCAATCTGACTTTCAATAATCCCTACAAAAGAATGACCCTGACTAACAATAACCTATACCTTTCATGAATCACTTACCTCACAAAAATCTTCGTTACTCGAACTACTGCAATATAGCGAGCGCCAATACTGCCAGCCAAATAAAAGATTCTAACTACTGAAGGCACTAACTACTGATAGGTATAGATAGCAAAATAAACAATGTATTTACCTTAATAGTGTTCAAAAGTCATCATATATATATCAGTTAATGACATCCAGTCTTACAAATTTCCTTTTCCTGACAGACACACGTATAGATCGTCCTCTCTCAAAACTCTGCCATCTCTCTCCCCACATCCACCACTTCTGGCACTACCATCACTACACAAGCGAATATTCCAACAATCAGTCCCAGCCACAGACTGAACACAGCACAGATTTTCACACAGAGCCCTACGTGGCGTTACCAACATGAAAAACCTAAACAGCCCATTTACAGTAAGAGTCGACCAAAGCCTTAACTATAAGCGACATTCAAATGAAACCCGGCCACTAATGTAAGCTACTCAAAAATGTAGTTATGCACAGTTCTCTTACGCAAAAATAGTCGCCAAAACTGTTGGCCCATTTATCCCATTGCGACACTAGCCGGCCGATTCCATCCTTGACGAAGCTAGTAAGCTGCTGTCAGATCCAAGCCTGGACCCACTCACACATTTCGTCGACCACTGCGAATCGATGTCCGCGAATATCTTTTTTTAGAGGTCCAAATACATGAAAGTCGGGACCGTACAGTGGATGTTCCAGCGTTTCCCACCTAAACTGCTGCACTGTCGTCTTCACCGCATTGGCACTGTGTGGGCGGGCATTATCATGCAGGAGGATAACGCCATTGGACAACATGTCTCTGCGTTTCGACTTGATGGCTCGTCTAAGGTTCTATAAAGTGTCTTGATAACGCAGGGCACTCATGGTGCTTCCCCGTTCCAGAAATTCGACAAGAATTGGGCCCTTGTGTTCAAAAAAGGAGGACATCACGACCGTACTAGAACTGGTGTGCAAGGCCTTTGATTTCTTTGGAGGTGGTGAAGTCGCATCTTTCCACTGCTTGCTTGGACGCTTGCTCTCTGTTTCAAAATGGTGACACCATGTTTCGTCACCTGTTACAATATGTGACAGAAAGCCGTATTGTTCCTCATGTTAACGTTGCAGATGACTCAAAGACAGCGCCATTCGGGTATTACGCTGTTCGGCGGTCAGTTGGTGGGGAACCCACTGCGCTCAGATTTTTCGAGAGTTCAAGTGTTGATGCATTATGGCTAATACTCAGTAACCGATGGATCTCGTACACGGTGATTCTGCGGTTGTCCAAGATTAAAGGATTCGCTTCCGCACCATTTCCGGTGCGATGACACGATGAGCCTGTCTAGGAGGAGCATCGTCTTCCAGTGACTCGCGCACCTCAAGGAATCGTTTGCACCATTCCACATCACTAGAACGACTCAGACCATACTCACCGCACACAGCCTTCACCCCTCAATGCATTTCACGGCCTCCAATTCCCTCCGCCGCTAAGAATCAAATCACTCGTTAGCTTACTTGCCTGCATGTTCGGTAGTGGACGAAAACTTGTGTGACCACCTTCTCTTCGGCGTGAAACCACACTGGCGCTATGGAACGTCAGTGTGTTCCTAAAGACTGGAAAGTAGCACAGGTCTCACCAACATTCAGGAAAGGAAATAGGAGTAACCCATTGAATTACAGACCCATATCACTGACCTCAATTTGCAGTAGGATTTTGGAGCATATATTGTACTCGAACTATAGGAATCATCTTGAAGAAAATGACTTATTTACACATAACAAACACGGATTCAGAAAATATCGATCTTGTTCCCATGAAGTAATGAGTGCTGTCGTCAAGGGATCTCAGATCGATTCCATATTCCTAGATTTCCAGAAGGCTTTTGATACCGTTCCTCACAAGCAACTATTGATCAAATTGCGTGCGTATGGAGTATCGCTCAGTTGTGTGATTGGATTCGTGATTTCCTCTTAGAGAGGTCATAGTTCATAGTGATAGACGGTAAATCATAGAGTAGAACAGAAGTGATATCCGGCGTTCCGCAAGGTAGTGTCATAGGCTCTCTGCTATTCCTGATTTACATAAATGATCTAGTTGATAATCTGATAGCCCCTTAGATTGTTTGCAGATGACGCTATAATTTACCGCCTAGCAAAATCATCAGACGATCAATTCCCATTACAAAATGATCTGGAGAGAATTTCTGTATGGTGCGAAAAGTGGCAATTGGCTCTAAACAAAGAAAAGTGCGAGGTCATCCACATGGGTAATAAAAGAGATCCGATAAGTATACGATAAATCGGACAAATCTAAAGGCTCTCAACGACTAAATACCTAGGAATTACAATTACGAGCAAGTTAAATTGGAAAGACCTCATAGATAATATTGTAGGGGGGCGAGAGGGGGGGGGGGGGGGAACAAAGATTGCGCTTTGTTGGCAAAACACATAGATGCGAGAAACGCACTAAAGAGACAGCCTACATTTCACTTGTCCGTCCACTGCTGGAATATTGCTGCGCGGTGTAGGATGCTTACCAGGTAGGATTCACGGAGGACATCGAAAAAGTGAAAAGAAGGGCAGCTCGTTTCGTGTTATTACGCAATAGAGGTGAGAGTGTCACTGATACAATACGCGAGTTGGGGTGGCAGTCACTGAAACAAAGGCGGTTTTCTTTGCGGTGAGATCTATTTATGAAATTTCAATCACGAACTTTTTTTTGTGTATTGAGTTTCGCTTCCACCCCGAAGAGGGTGGGCTGGCAGCAGCTTAGTATGCCGCTCTTCAGCCTACATAATTTGTTTAAAAAAGATGAAGATAGTAACTAATAAAAGCAGGAGATAAAATCGGTGACTTAAATGGTAAAATGGTGGAAAATCGTGGAACATAAAACATAAAACAGACAGTTGATGATGTTAATTAAATACATATGAAGCAGACAGGTAAAAGAGTACACATACAATTAAAAGAACACGGCGACAGTCTGGTTTCTGTTCGCAAGAGATATAAAACTGACACCCAGCGAGAGCATGCGCTACAGTCTGAAACAGCGTGACCGCAACGGTCGCAGGTTCGAATCCTGCCTCAGGCATGGCTGTGTGTGATGTCCTTAGGTTAGTTAGGTTTAAGTAGTTCTGACTAGGGGACTGATGACCTCAGAAGTCAAGTCCCATAGTGCTCAGAGCAGCATGGTTTCCGTTTGCAACACTTTGGATAGATAAACAACACTGAACATTCACTAAGACACTGCACTAAAAAAATCGGCATAAATATGATATACCACAGCCGAGGGCAGATGGGATGAAACCACCTGGACAGATGATGGGATAGGAAAGTGGGGGGGGGGGGGGAAGGGGGGAGGAGAGGAGAAAACGAAGTGGTGGGTAGGGGGGAAAGTAGCCAATGTAGGACGAGGGCCCATATGAGGAGGGGCGGGTGCTGGGCAGATGCGACAGGGAGTGGGGAAAGGCAGAGGAGGGGTATACAAAAGGATTTGGGGGGGAGGGGAGGCAGGGAGAGGTTAGGTGGGGAGAAAACAGCATGGAAGGGGGAACCTGGCGAAAGAACAGGAAAGGAGGGGGGGGGGGGGTGAGGATCAGGGTTCATAGGAGGGATAAATGGAGGGAGAGAGGGCATCATCCAGGAGGGGGAGGTGACAAGCCACCTTGGGAAAGGACATGAAGAGTGTAGAGATGGAGGGTAGGGGGGAAACAACAGTGAAGGCATGGCAAAGGGTGGGGACGGGAGAGGAGAGGAGCAACCAGGGGGTGAGGGGGATCAAGCCGGCGGGAGGTGTAGATTATGCAGATATATTCGAGGAATAGGAGCACTTGGGGGAAAGGAATGAGGTCATAGAGGATCTGCATGGGGGACGGGAGGCATATATGGAAGGCAAGGCGGAGTGCATGGCACTCAAGGATCTCGTGGGACTTACAGAATTTTGGGGGGGGGGGCGGATATCCATGTTGGACTAGCATAACAGAGGATGAGATGGATTAAGGATTTGTAGGTGTGGAGGATGGTAGAGGGGTTCAACCCCCATGTCCGGCCAGAGAGGAGTTTGAGAAGTCAGAGGTGGTTGTGGGCTTTGGATTGGATGGAGCGCAGATGAGGGATCCAGGTGAGATGGCGGTCAATGGCGAGGACAAGGTAGCAAGTTTCTTCTTTTGAATGCGAAAATATTTTGTTGACACCCACCTACATGAGAGAAATGACTATCATAATAAAATAAGAGAAATCAGAGCTCGAACGGAAAGATTTAGTTGTTCCTTTTACCCACGTGCCATTCGAGAGTGGAATGGTAGAGAAGCAGTATGAAAATGGTTCGATGAACCCTCTGCCAGGCACTTAAGTGTAGATGTAGAAGCGGTGTGCACGCGTCAGTCTCTCTACCAACAGATGACGCCACCATACCTACAGTTACGTGGTGCGCCTTACGTGTAGGGCAAAGGTAGAATCACTTACTAGGTTTCATTTTAATGTACCCCATACAATTACATACACTGTAATACAAAAAAAAAGTGTGGAGTCCTGCCCACTCGTATCGTATAGGGTGCCAAAAGGATGCTGCATTCTCGGAATGCTATACAACAATTCAAGCAAATCACATTAATAGTTTTTATTACAAATAAGCAGATTTACAATACTTAACTTTGTATTTACAACGGGGTTGTCGCAAGCGATGGGTGACATGCAAATAAGTAATGTGCTTCGCTATAGACAACTTCTATGTAAGCAGTTGATATGGATCACTCGTTACTGCTGCCGTAGTGCTCAGCTAGTGTCCGTCTTCTAACGGTGCTGGTCTGCTGGTGCCGGTCTAGTACTGTGTGATACTGTGCGACCGAGGCTGGCAGGAGAGGCACTTGTATTCTCTTCTTGTAGAGGCCGCTCCTGTCGTGGTGCGGTCCTAGTCGGCGGGCTATTGGCTGACGTCATCTCACAGCCCTCTCTACGCTTGCGTTCTTCTTCTTCTTCGTGCCGGTGCTACGCGTTTCGCCGGAACTAAAAGTGTGTGCCACGAAGGAATTATCCGAATGGGACAGAAATCGGTAGATGTGATATAAAAGTATGGGCAATAAAATGATTACAATTTTAGGAAAATTTGATGATTTATTCAAGAGAAAGAGCTTCACAAATTGAGCAAGTGAAAAACGCGTCGGTCCACATCTGGATACAGAAAATATCGTTTTTGTGAAACACAACTTGCTCTTTATACTCGTGACGCAATGAGTGCTATTGACAGGGGATGTCAAATTCATTCCTTATTTTTAGATTTCCAGAAGGCTTTCGACACCGTTTCTCACAAGCGTCTTCTAACCAAACTGCGTGTCTTCGGAGTATCGCCTCAGTTGTCCGACTGGATTCGTGGTTTCCTATCAGAAAGGTCACAGTTCATAGTAATAGACAGAGAGTCATCGAGTAAAACATTCCTCAAGGAAGTGTTAAAGGCCCTCTATTGTTCCTGATCTATATTAACGACATAGGAGATAATCTGAGTAGCCGTCTTACAGTGTTTGCAGATGATGCTGTCATTTACCTACTTGTAAAGTCATCAGATGATCAAAAAGATATCTGTATGGTGCGAAAAGTGGCAAGTGACCGTGAACAAAGACAAGTGCGAAGTTATTCACATGAGTACTAAAAGAAATCATGAAAATTTCGTTTACGCAATAAGTCACACAAATCTGAAGGCTGTAAATTCAGCTACATACTTGGGGATTACAATTGCAAGTAACCTAAATTGGAACGATTGCGTAGCTGATATTGTGGGTGGAGCAAACCAAAGACTGCGATTCATTGGCAGAACACTTAGAAGGTGCAACGGGCCTACTAAAGAGACTGCTTACACCACGCTTGTCCACCCTATTCTGGAGTATCGATGTGCGGTGTGGGATCCGCATCAGGTGGGACTGAAGGATGACATCGAATAAATACAAAGAACGGCAGCTCGTTTTGTATTATCTTGAAATAGGGGAGATAGTGTCACAGACATGATAAGTGAATTGGAATGGCAATCATTAAAAGAAAGACGTTTTTCGTTGCGACAGGATCTTCTCAAGCCCCGCCTGATTAGCCGAGCGGTCTGGGGCGCTGCAGTCATGGACTGTGCTGCTGAACCCGGCGGAGGTTCGAGTCCTCCCGCGGGCATGGGTGTATGTGTGTGTTTGTCCTTAGGATAATTTAGGTTGAGTAGTGTGTAAGCTTAGGGACTGATGAAAAAAAATGGTTCAAATGGCTGTGAGCACTTTGGGACTTAACTTCTGAGGTCATCAGTCCCCTATAACTAAGAACTACTTAAACCTAACGAGTCTAAGGACATCACACACACCCAATCCCGAGGCAGGATTCGAACCTGCGACCGTAGCGGTCGCGCGGTTCCAGACTGTAGCGCCTAAAACCGCTCCGCCACCCTGGCCGGCAGGACCGATGACCTTGGCAGTTAAATCTCATGAAATTTAAATCACCAGTTTTCTCCTCCGATTGCGAAAACATTATGCTGCCTCCCACCTACACAGAGAGAAATTATCATCACGATAAAATAAGAGAAATCAGAGCTCACACAGAAAACTTTAAGTGCTCGTTTTTCCCGCGTGCCGTTTGAGAGTGGAACGGTAGAGAGACAGTTTGAAGGTGATTTATTGAACCCTCTGCCAGGCACTTTATTGTGAATAGCAGCGTAATCACACAGATGCGGATGGCCCTTATGTAATCAGGTATTCAGCTTCGGCATTGATTGAAGTAGTTGTTAGGTATGCTCCTGAGGGATATCGTGCCAAATTCTGTCCAACTGTTGCGTTAAATCGTCAAAATGCCGAGTTGGTAGGAAAGCCCTACACGTAACGCTCCAAATGATCTCAATTGGGGAAAGATCCGGCATACTTACTGGCCAAGTTAGGGTTTGCCAAGCACGAAAACAAGCGTTAGAAACTCTCGCCATGTGCGGGCGAGCATTATCTTGCTCAAATGTAAGCTCAGGATGGCTTGAACGGCAACAAAATGGGGCGTAGAACATCGCCGACGTACCTCTGCGCTGTAGACGTGCCGCGGATTACAACCAAAGGAAACCTGCTACGAAATGAAATGCCACTCCAGACCCTCCTTATTCCTGGGCGTATGGCGAGCGACAGTCTGGTTGGCATTCCACTGCTGTCTGGAGCGCCTCCAGAGATGTCTTCGCTAGTCGTCGCGACTCATTTCGAAGCAGGACTCATCACTGAAGGTAACTGTACCTCAGTCATTGAGATTCCAGGCCGAATGTGCCCGACACCAATGAAAACTGCCTTGTTGCTTTAGAGAGGTCAATAGCAGTCTGCGCATGAGGCACCGTGATCTCATCTCTCTTTCTGTGAGACGCCTTCTAATGATCCTTATGGTCACTTAGCACCAATTCCTAGTCGAATCGATGATAGTGATGAATCCGGAGCTCTGAGTGCCACTCCGACGATTGCTCGGTCTCACATTCTGTCGTCTTTTTAGGTTGATCGCTTCGTTCTTGAAGATATGTTGGGACATGGTTCACCCATTCCTGCCAAAATCTTCGAATAGTGGCATCTCACCTATTCAAATGTCGAGCGATTCGCCTTTTACTCCAACCGGCTTCTTTGAGCCCAAATACAAGTCCTCCCTCAAATCCTGACATGTGCATATATTGTTCACGCGTCCACCTGCAAGATATAGTTAACAGCGCGATGAAATTACGATGCAGCGTCACACATTGAGCCATCGGCTGCCAAAGTTCACAAGTACATGAATATCAGTTTGTGACCATTTTGTATAGCTCCTTCTTTTATCTTAGAGTGTATGTAAAGAGTGATAATGTTACAAACTTCCAGGAATGATAACGAAGGATAAATGTACTAATTTGGGGTAAGGATTCTGGTTCGAAAACGACCGAGTCGGAAGTTGTAAGTAAAAATCGGTCTGATATCTCCGACAATGAACCTCTTCTACTGCAAGCTCTTTGCTCTCCACATTCTGAGACGAGGTAGCATGCACCAAAACAAGAAAAAAATGTCTAGTAAACATAAGTTTTAAAATTCACACCTGAAGATGTATAGGTACTTGGTCAGTAAAAGAGATGTGTTTAACAGTGGCAAAGATGAACAAGAGCTCATAACTTTGGAGCCTATAGTTACTAATCCTTCTTTTCTTGTTCTGGTCCATACTAACTCTTCCCAAAGTGTCGAAAGCGAAGAGACTGCCGCAGCAGAAATCCACTGTAAGAGGTATAAGAACTATTTTTGCTTGTAAGATTCGACTCGGTTTTTTCCGGACCAACATCTCTTTACATCAAATTGGTACTTGTGCCCTTTCCCATTATCTCTGAAAGTTTGTAAAATCATCTCGGAATCACACTGTGTATTTTTATAAAGCTCCACAACTATTTTAACAAAGAAGCTCAGTACGCTTGTTCGCCCACTGCTTGAATACTGCTCAACAGTGGGATCCGTACCAGATAGGGTTGATAGAAGAGATAGAGAAGATCCAACGGAGAGCAGCCCGCTTCGTTACAGTATCATTTAGTAATCGCGAAAGCGTTACGGAGATGATAGATAAACTCCAGTGGAAGAATCTGCAGGAGAGACGCTCAGTAGCTCGGTACGGGCTTTTGTTAAAGTTTCGAGAACATACCTTCACCGAAGAGCCAAGCAGTATATTGCTCCCACCTACGTATATCTCGCGAAGAGACCATGAGGATAAAATCAGAGAGATTAAAACCCACACAGAAGCATACCGACAATCCTTTCCACGAACAATACGAGACTGGAATAGAAGGGAGAACCGATAGAGGTACTCAAGGTACCCTCCACCACACACCGTCAGGTGGCTTGCGGAGTATGGAAGTAGATGTACATGTAGAAAGATCAAGTACGGAAAAAAAGACACTGGAATAGACGATGAAAGTTCCTGTATACCAGGATGTTATTACTGTACTGGTAGACAACACTCGGTCAATCGGGAAAAACCACACACACGTAAGTAATGTCAGGACACAAAATTAAGGGGAAAGGACAGGATGACGGTCGAAAAAACTCGAAATTCTAATGTAGAGGGTCATTCAGTAATTAAAGAGACATACGTCAATAGAAAATCAACGAGGCGAAAACATAAATAAATCAAAGTAATAAACTGATGAAAAATATTTATAAGCTGAGAAATATGAAAATAACAATTACAGTGTGAAAGAAAAATGTTAAGAAAAATGTTTTGTAAAATGTATTTAAGTTCTTTGCAACGAAGGTATCCCGACAGGAAGACGTTCGAAGCAACTGATCGGCGTCTTAGGGAGCACGGAACATTCCAGCCTATGACTCGCGACTGGGGAAGACCTAGAACGATGAGGACACCTGCAATGGACGAGGCAGTTCTTCGTGCAGTTGACGATAACCCTAATGTCAACGTCAGAGAAGTTGCTGCTGTACAAGGTAACGTTGACCACGTCACTGTATGAAGAGTGCTACGGGAGAACCAGTTGTTTCCGTACCATGTACAGCGTGTGCAGGGACTATCAACAGATGATTTACGGATTAGGCTTCATTCCAACGTGATCAAATTGTAAAATTTCACAATCAACATGTGTGTGCTGAGGAGAATCCGCACGCAATTGTGCAATCACGTCATCAACACAGATTTACTGTGAACATTTGGGCAGGAATTGTTGGTTATGTCTTGATTGGGCCCTATGTTCTTTCACCTACGCTCAATGAAGCACGTTACTATGATTTCATACGGGATACTCAACCTGTTCTGCTAGAACATCTGCCTTTACAAGTACGACACATCGTGTGGTTCATGCACGATGTCGAAGTGTTCGTACGCTTCTCAACAACAGATTCGGTGACCGATGGATTGGTAGAGGCGTACCAATTCCATGGCCTCCAGACCTCAACCCTCTTGACTTTCATTTATGGGGGCATTTGAAAGCTCTTGTCTACGCAACCCCGGTACCCAATGTAGAGACTCTTCGTGCTCGCACTGTGGACGGCTGTGATACAATACGCCATTCTTCAGGGCTGCATCAGTGCCTCAGGGATTCCATGCGACGGAGGGAGGATGCATGTATCCTCCCTAACGGAGGACATTTTGAACATTTCCTGTAACAAAGTGTTTGAAGTCACGCTGGTACGTTCTGTTGCTGTGTGTTTCCATTTCATGATTAATGTGATTTGAAGAGAAGTAATAAAATGAGCTCTAACATGGAAAGTAAGCGTTTCCGGACACATGTCCACACAACATATTTCCTTTCTTTGTGTGTGAAGAATGTTTTCTGAAAGTTTCGCCGTACCTTTTTGTAACACCCTGTATACATTGAAGAATTATTCCCCAAAATATTATGCACGAATTCTAAAAAGTAACGATGGTGTAAGCGTATGAAGTCGAGCTTGCACAACTCGAAATGCCATTGCCACAATTCGTTATCGATGCCATCACCCCTATTTAGATCGATTTGAGTAAACGTGATTTTCTGTAGTGTTGTGGTGGTTTTACTCAAAACGTGAACGAAAGTGTCAGTAATCTCTTTTTGAGATACCCTCCAAAAATAACATCCAGCCCAACCGAAACTGCAAACAGTGTTTCAGTTTTTGCTGCAAGTCTATTTAATGTAGTCCATACTGCATTAATGTACGCGGAAGTTGCCCTTCAAATAAAAGTCGGCGATGAAACGCGCCGATTCTGTGGAGATAGAAACGCCATCTGCGATGCCCTCAGCGACGGCGAGGGATTTGCGGAAGAAAATGAGGGCTTATCAGGTCGAAGTAGTGGAAAGCGGCCATCCGCTAACCGGAGCGATAGCTATTATGGACCTGGCGTCGATGATGATTTTCAAGCTTTGTCCCTTTTTTAATATGATAAATACTTGTCAAACTCTAAACACATTTTTCTCAGAACCATGTTTTTCGGCATGGTTGTCGTCGCCCATGCTACAATTTTCAATGATGTTTGGTCTCCCTTGAAGCAAATTTAATTTTCTTCATTTCGTCGTAGCCATTTTTTTAAATGTTGATATTTAGTGTTTTTTCGGCCAAAAAAGAGGGATATAAAAATGGCAGTTTTTTCAAATATCTACGAGGGTCACTCCAAAAGAAATGCACACTATTTTTTTAATCTATCTTTCATTCTACATGTTTGAAAGTTTTATAGTGTGTAGATACGTCCTTTAGGAATATTTTTTTCGTTTCTCGACATAATTTCCATCCCTCTCAAGTGCCTTATGCCATCTTGGACCCAGTGCATGAATACCTGCACGGTAAAATTCTGGACCAACCTATTGGAGCCACTGTTTGGCAGCGTGCACAAGACAGTCATCATCTTCAAACCTTGTTCCACGAAGAGAGTCTTTCAGCTTCCCAAAGAGATGATAGTCACATGGAGCCAGGCCAAGACTGTAACGCGCGTGTTTCAGTGGTGTCCATCCGAGTTTTGTGATCGCTTCCATGGTTTTTTGACTGACATGTAGCCGTGCATTGTCGTGCAACAGCAAAACATCCTGCTTTTGCCGATGCGGTCAAACATGACTCAGTCGAGCTTGAAGTTTCTTCAGTGTCGTCACATGAGCATCAGAATTTATGGTGGTTCCACTTGGCATGATGTCCACAAGAAAGAGTCCTTCGGAATCGAAAAACACCGTAGTCATAACTTTTCCAGCAGAAGGTGTGGTTTTGAATTTTTTTTTTCTTGGGCGAATTTGCATGATGCCACTCCACTGATTGCCTCTTCGTCTCTGGTGAAAAATAATAGAGCCATCTTTCATCACCTGTCACAGTTCTTGCAAGAAATTAATGTCCACCATTCTCGTACTGTTCCAAAAGTTCGCTGCGTACCGTTTTTCTTGTTTCTTTGTGAGCCACTGTCAACATCCTGAGAACCCACCTGGCACAAACCTTTTTTAACGCCAACACTTTCAGTATTCTGCAAACACTTCCTTCCCCTATCCCAACGTAGCGTGACAATTCGTTCACTGTGATGCGTCTGTTGCAGTCACCAATTCGTTAACTCTCTGCACATTGTCTGGAGTGTGTGCAGTACGAGGCCTGCCGCTGCGAGGACAATCCTCAGTATTGCCGTGCCCGCTTTCATCATGTAACCTGCTTGACCACCGACTAACTGAACTGCGATCGACAGCAGCATCTCCATACACTTTTTTCATCCTCTTCTGGATGTTTCCCACTGTCTCGTTTTCACAGCACAGAAATTCTATGACAGCACGTTGCTTCTGACGAACGCCTGTCCCTTCTGCTTGTCAGTGTTTTCCACACATTCCTTTCCTCTCCGATTCTGCGCAGAACCTCATCATTCTCTATCTCACCAGTCCACCTGTTTTTCCACATTCTTCTGTAACACCACACCTCAAATGATTCGATTCTCTTCTACTCCACTTTTCTCACAGTCCATGTTTCACTAGCATACAATGCTGTGGTCAGAACGTACATTCTCAGAAAGTTCTTCACCAAATTAAGGCCTATGTTTGATATTAGTAGATTCTCTAGGCCAGGAATGCCCTTTCTGCCAGTGCAGTCAACTTATGATGTCCTCCTTGTTCCTTAAGTCATTGATCATCATGCTGCGTAGGTAGTAGAATTCCTTAACTTCATCTACTTCGTGACCGTCAATCCCATTTAGCAGATCATGTAGTTCTTCTTCACTTGCACTCAGGATAGTAATGTCATAAGCGAATTGTATAACTGACATCCATTCACCTTGAATTTTAATCCTACTTCTGAATTTTTCCATGATTGCTTCTTCGATGTACAAATTAAACAGTAGAAGCGAAAGACCAAAACCCTGTCTTATAGCCTTTTTAATCCCAGCACTTGGTTCTTGATCTCCTCACTTATTATTCCTTCTTGGCTCTTTCTTGTACATATTGTATGTTAGCTGTCTCTCCCTATAGCTTACCCCTATTTTTCTCAGAATTTTGAACATTTTGCACCATTTTACGTTGTTGAACCCTTTTTCTAGATCGACAAATCCCATGTACGTGTCTTGATTTTTCTTTAGTCTTGCGTCCATTATCAGCAGTAACGTCAGGATGATCTCTGTGGTGCTTTTACCTTTCCTAAAGCCAAACTGATAGTCCTCTAGCGCATCCTCAACTTTCTATTTCATCCTTCTGTATATTATCCTTGTCAGCAACTTGGGTGCATGAGCTGTTAAGCTGATTGTGCTATGATTCCCGCACTTGTCAGCTCTTGCAGTCATCGGGCTTGTCTACATCTTATTTTTCCGAAAATCAGTTGGTATGTCGCCAGACTCATACATTCTACACACCAATGTGAATAGTCGTTTTGTTGCCACTTCCCCCAATGATTTTAGAAATTCTGATGGAATGTTACCTATCCCTTCTGACTTATTGATCTTAAGTCCTCCAGCGCTCCTTTAAATTCCGATTCAGATACTGGATTCCCTATCTCTTTTAAATCTACTCCTGTTTCTTCTTCTATCACATCAGATAAATCTTCCGCACCATAGGGGCCTTCAATGTATTCTTCCCATCTGTCCGCTCTCTGCTCTGCACTTAACAGTGGAATTCCCCTTTTACTCTTAATGTTACAACCCCTGCTCCTAATTTCACCGAAGGTTGTTTTGACTTTCCTGCATGCTGAGTCACTCCTTCCAGCAATCATTTCTTTTTCATTTCCTCACATTTCTCATGCAGCCATTTCGTCTTAGCTTCCCTGCACTTCCTATTTATTTCATTTCTCAGAAACTTATATTCCTATATTCCATAATTTTCCTGAACATTTTTGTTTTTCGTTCTTTCATCGATCAACTGAAGTATTTCTTCTGTAGCCCATGGTTCCCTTACAGTTACATTCTTTACATCTATTTTTTTTCCTCTCCAAGTTCTATGTTTGTCTTTTTAGAGATGTCCATTCCTCCTCAACTGTACTGCCTGCTCAGCTATTCCGTATTGCAGTATCTATAGACTTAGGGAACTTCAAGCTCATCTCGTCTTTCGTTAGTGTTTCCGTACCCCACTTTTTTACGTATTGATTCTTCATGACTAATCTCTTATACTTCAGCCAACTCTTCATCACTACTGCATTGTGATCTGAGTCTGTATCTGCTCTTGGGTACGCCTTACGATCCAATATCTCATTTAAGTCCAGTATCTCATTTCGCAGTCTCTGTCTGACCATGATGTAATCTAACTGAAATCTTCCGGTATCACCCTGCCTTTTCCAAGTACACCTCCTCCCCTTGTGAGTTTTGAAAAGAGTATTCGCTATTACTAGATGTTTGTTACAGAACTCAATTAGTCTTTCTCCTCTCTCATTCCTTGTCCCAAGCCCACATTCTCCTGGAACTATTTCTTCTACTTCTTCTTCTACAATTGCATTCCAGTCCCCCCATGACTGTTAGATTTTCATCTCTCTTTACGTACTGTATTACCCTTTTAATATCCTCATATACTTTCTCTATCTCTTCATCTTCAGCTCGCGACGTCGGCGCGAATACCTGAACTATCTTTGCATTTCCCTTATCAGATTTCTATCTTCCCTGCCATGTTTAAGTTTTTGATATTCCACGCCCCGGTTCGTAGACGCTACCCTCTCTTTTATTTTTTGTGGATCACATTTTGGTCGTTATTGGTCATTGCATTTATTCCGGGCGCATGTCCCTTGATAGCCGCTCAAGTGCATCGTTGATCTGTTCAATCATGTTTTTATTACAGAGGCCAGCTGACCCTTTGGCCGAACACGCTGAGCTACCGTACCGGAGTTCCCCAGACCACGTGTGCATCCCTAATTTCTGTTGTGTACGTTGCCGCCATTAGAACCCTACTGCAATGTGCTTCAAGTGCCGGTTCTCTCAATTTTCTCAATACTGTTTCGCGATAAGAACGTGGTCTTCCCTCCAACGATTTCCATTTGGATTCATGATGAATCTCTGGAATACTCGCGTGTTGTTTGGACCTCCCAGCAACAAATATAGCAGCACATCTCTGAATTACTTCTATGTCGACCTGGTGCGTATCTCAAAACCTGGGAAAATACTGAAGTCACAGTAGGGTTCTACACGCGGTCTCCTTTATATATGAGCTACACTTTCCTAAAATTCTCCGACTGAACCGAAGTCGACCATTCGCCTTCTTTACTCCAACCTTACGTGTTCGTTTCATTTCACGTCTCTTTGCAACGTTACGCCTAGATATTTCACTGATGTGGTTGTATCAAGCAGCACACAACTTATGCTGTATTCAAACATTGCGTGATTGTTTTCCCCTCTCGGTCGCGTTGACTTGTATTACTCCACATTTAAAGCAAGCTGCCATTCGTCACACCAACTAGAAGTTTTGTCTAAGTCTTCTTGTATCCTTCTACAGTCACCCAACGACGAAACCTTGCCGTACACAACAGCCTCATCAGCAAACAGCCGTAGATCGCTGCGCACCCTGTCCGTGAGATTACATACGTACATGGAGAAAAATGAGCGATTCTATCACACTCCGATGGGGCACTCCTAATTATACCCATGTCTCTGGCGATCTAAATCTTCAAATGTGTGTGAATTTCTAAGGGACCAAACTGCTGAGGTCATCGGTCCCTAGACTTACATACTACTTAAACTAACTTACTCTAACTTGTGCTAAGCACAACACACATACCCATGCCCTAGGGATGACTCGAATCTCCGGCGGGAGGGGCCGCGCATCTGGCGATCTGTTGGGTTACTCTGTGTGGACGTATTTCCTGTATCAGCCGACGGTTCACGGCGGTTTTAAGGTGGCCCGGTGCTGCCGTGTCGCCTGCGAGTTGAAGAACCGTCCTCGACAATATCAAATAGTATTTTTTAAATTTATTGTTTTACTTCCTTATAATATCTGAGGGTACTGTCTATTACAACATTATTTCTCTAACTCAAGTACTAACATATTTTAAGAAGAATCGTTTTTGAAGCACCATCTGACCAACGTAATAAACATCGTTGATTTTCAGTGCGATAGGGACTGCAGCTGCGATCAACTTTTTGAATGATTTCGTGGCGCTTTTAGCTACCATTCTCTTTATTTCATGTACGACTGTATAATTTCTGCCTTAGGATATTTTCATTATACATTGGATGCGTTAGTGACACTTGTTTTTCATAGCAGGGTACACGTCATAGCTGCAGATATATCAGGTGCATTATAACTTAATTTTTGGATGGTTCTTTAGTAGTATATTATGCTGTGTACGTCCTTGCTCCTATGACTGCATGTACTGTTCTTAAGATAATTAGAGAGGTTTTCCGCTATTTTAGGAGTACGTTACTTTCGAGCAATTGTTGCCAAGTTTGTATATATAATGTCCATGTGCTCCTAACCTCTCTGATTTATTAAATGACTATTACATTCAGTTATAGGAGCAAGCACGTACATGACATAATATACTACTACAGAATAATCTATAAAGTAAGTTGTAATGCGTCTAATGTATCTACAGATATGACTTCTTCCCATATCAAAAACACAACTTTCGCTAATGTATCCAATGTATAATTCATCCGTTTTAGATACTTTAAAATGTCCTAAGCAGAAATTATATAATCGTACACGACATAAAGAGAATGGCAGCTGATGATATCACGAACTCATTTTAAAAATCGGTGAAGAATGATCGATTTACTGGGAAGTTCTTTATTTTACCCCGCAATCGGTTTCAGCTAACACGCTGAAGCCGTTTCTGGTCGAATCTAAAACTGACATTGTAAATGCAACCGAACATTGCTCATAATTATGTAATTGATACTTAACAAATTTGCGTATCAGAAATAGAGGATTATTGACATTCGAAAACTTTAAGGTTTCCTTATTTACAGCGTGACAAAAGTTTTAGAGTAAGATGATGTACGTTATGGTTGTGAACCTCAGTCCGGAGACTGGTCTGAATGCAGCGCTCTGCCCCATTCTATACTGTGCAAGCCTCTTCATCTCTGCAAAATTAGTGCAATCTGCAGCCATTTTAATGCGCGTCCTGTATTTGATGCCTTCGCTTCCCTCTACAGATTTACCTCAGGCTTCCCTACTTTACCAAATTGACGATTGTTTCAGGCCTTACCATGTGTCGTAGCAAATGATCGCCTCTTTCAGTCGTGATCTGTTCAGTAATTCATCATTAGTAATCCAATCTACCCATCAAACCTTCAGCATTCTTCTATAGTACCAAATTTCAAAAGTTTCTATTGTATTCTATTCTATTCTTATTTGGACCCTGTATTTGATGCCTTCGCTTCCCTCTACAGATTTACCTCAGGCTTCCCTACTTTACCAAATTGACGATTGTTTCAGGCCTTACCATGTGTCGTAGCAAATGATCGCCTCTTTCAGTCGTGATCTGTTCAGTAATTCATCATTAGTAATCCAATCTACCCATCAAACCTTCAGCATTCTTCTATAGTACCAAATTTCAAAAGTTTCTATTGTATTCTATTCTATTCTTATTTGGACCCTGTATTTGATGCCTTCGCTTCCCTCTACAGATTTACCTCAGGCTTCCCTACTTTACCAAATTGACGATTGTTTCAGGCCTCACCATGTGTCGTAGCAAATGATCGCCTCTTTCAGTCGTGATATATGTTCAGTAATTCATCATTAGTAATCGAATCTACCCATCAAACCTTCAGCATTCTTCTGTAGTACCAAATTTCAAAAGTTTCTACTCTATTCTTATTTGGACCCTTTATCATCTTTTTTCACTTTAAATATCTTGAGAAAAGCTTTCCTATTATTTAAATTTATATTTGATGTTACCGAATTTCTCTTCTTCAGAGGACACTGTTGCCAGTCTGCATTTTATAACCTCCCTACTTCGTCCATTATGAGTTATTTTGCTTGCCAAATAGCAAAAGCCATCTGCTACATACAGTGTTTCATTTCCTAATCTAATTCCCTCAGAGTCGTTTGATTGAATTTGACTACATTTCATTACCCTTGTTTTGTTGATGGTCATTTTACAAACACTTTTCAAGAGGCTATCCATTACGTTCAACAGCTCTTCTAAGTCGTTTGTCATCTCTGCCGGAACTGTTTTTATTTTCTCTCCCTAAACTGTAAACCGAGGTGCCGTGACCGTAACGGGCGTCTCGTCGCGCAGCGCGACATTCTACTGTCCTCGCGCCCTCTTCCGGGCCCCGCAGCACGATGATACGGGACAGAACGGTACAGGCGGCCACGGCCGCCTACCTAATGGCCCATGTCAGCTGCCTCTGCCTCATTCCACCTCTTGTTATCGCCGTGATCGCCACAGAGGAGTGGGAACGCGGCTACGGCACACCTCATTGAGGGGGTCTGGAGATCCTCTAAGTTGGTTTCACAGCCCACACACCGTGCAATGCCGTCTTCTCTATTCCCACTTCTTATTCAATACTTTCTTCCAGTGACAGAAAAAAATCGCTAGGTGATTCCAAATCCAATGATGAATAGATTAATATGGAATAACTGAAATCATTCTGCTGATCCTGATACTACCAAACAATATTGACGTAAAGTAACGAAATTTCGGGAATAAATTTGTCTAGATATCATTATGTAATCATGTACACTCCTGGAAATGGAAAAAAGAACACATTGACACCGGTGTGTCAGACCCACCATACTTGCTCCGGACACTGCGAGAGGGCTGTACAAGCAAGGATCACGCGCACGGCACAGCGGACACACCAGGAACCGCGGTGTTGGCCGTCGAATGGCGCTAGCTGCGCAGCATTTGTGCACCGCCGCCGTCAGTGTCAGCCAGTTTGCCGTCGCATACGGAGCTCCATCGCAGTCTTTAACACTGGTAGCATGCCGCGACAGCGTCGACGTGAACCGTATGTGCAGTTGACGGACTTTGAGCGAGGGCGTATAGTGGGCATGCGGTAGGCCGGGTGGACGTACCGCCAAATTGCTCAACACGTGGGGCGTGAGGTCTCCACAGTACATCGATGTTGTCGCCAGTGGTCGGCGGAAGGTGCACGTGCCCGTCGACCTGGGACCGGACCGCAGCGACGCACGGATGCACGCCAAGACCGTAGGATCCTACGCAGTGCCGTAGGGGACCGCACCGCCACTTCCCAGCAAATTAGGGACACTGTTGCTCCTGCGGTATCGGCGAGGACCATTCGCAACCGTCTCCATGAAGCTGGGCTACGGTCCCGCACACCGTTAGGCCGTCTTCCGCTCACGCCCCAACATCGTGCAGCCCGCCTCCAGTGGTGTGGCGACAGGCGTGAATGGAGGGACGAATGGAGACGTGTCGTCTTCAGCGATGAGAGTCGCTTCTGCCTTGGTGCCAATGATGGTCGTATGCGTGTTTGGCGCCGTGCAGGTGAGCGCCACAATCAGGACTGCATACGACCGAGGCACACAGGGCCAACACCCGGCATCATGGTGTGGGGAGCGATCTCCTACACTGGCCGTACACCTCTGATGATCGTCGAGGGGACACTGAATAGTGTACTGTACATCCAAACCGTCATCGAACCCATCGTTCTACCATTCCTAGACCGGCAAGGGAACTTGCTGTTCCAACAGGACAATGCACGTCCGCATGTATCCCGTGCCACCCAACGTGCTCTAGAAGGTGTAAGTCAACTACCCTGGCCAGCAAGATCTCCGGATCTGTCCCCCATTGAGCATGTTTGGGCTGGATGAAGCGTCGTCTCACGTGGTCTGCATGTTCAGCACGAACGTTGGTCCAACTGAGGCGCCAGGTGAAATGGCATGGCAAGCCGTTCCACAGGACTACATCCAGCATCTCTACGATCGTCTCCATGGGAGAATAGCAGCCTGCATTGCTGCGAAAGGTGGATATACACTGTGCTAGTGCCGACATTGTGCATGCTCTGTTGCCTGTGTCTATGTGCCTGTGGTTCTGTCAGTGTGATCATGTGATGTATCTGACCCCAGGAATGTGTTTAATTAAGTTTCCCCTTCCTGGGACAATGAATTCACGGTGTTCTTATTTCAATTTCCAGGAGTGTAATTATTGAACTATATCAAAAAGAAACGTAAATTGGTTACAAACTAAGACGTGCACATATTTTGCGTGGTGGTTGTTTGGGGGAAGAGACCAAACAGCGAGGTCATCGGTCTCATCGGATTAGGGAACGACGGGAAAGGAAGTCGGCCGTGCCCTTTTAAAGGAACCATCCCGGCATTTGTCTGGAGCGATTTAGGGAAATCACGGAAAACCTAAATCAGGATAGCCGGACGCGGGGTGGAACCGTTGGCCTCCCGAATGCGAGTCCAGTCTGCTAACCACTGCGCCACCTCGCTCGGTATGCACATGCTTTATTCGACATATAAACGTCACTACAGATAATCAGATTGAGGTTGTGACATGTTCGATATGCCTGCCATCTTTGGCCATGATGTGGCGCAGACGAAAGTGAAATTCTGCATGACCCGCTGAAGTGTTGAAACATCGACGCTGTCGATGACCTCCTGATAAAAATAAATATGTATGAGTTCTTAAGGGACCAAACTGCAGAGGTCATCGGTCCCTAACTTACACACTACTTAAACTAACTTAAACCTAACATATACTAAGAATAACACGCACACCCACTCCCAAGGGAGGAATCGAACCTCCGGCGAGAGGGGGCGCGCAGTCCGTGACATGGCGCTTCTAACCGCGTGTCCACTCCGCGCGGCGGTGACCTCCTGAATGTCTGTTTTCAGCTCAGCAATGGTTTTGGGGTTATAATGTACACCTTGTCTTTAATATAGGTCCACAAAAAGGAGTCGCATGTATTCAGATCCGGAGAACATGATGGCGAATCGAGGCCCATGCCATTGGCCTTTGGGTACCCCAGAGGCAGATTGCGGTCCCCAAAGTGCTCCTCCAGCAAACCAAACATTCTCCTGCTTCGATGGGGTCGAGCTCCGTCTTGCGTAAACCATATCTTGTCGAAATCAGGGACACATTGGATAACGGGGATGAAATCGTCTTCCAAAACCTTCACGTACCGTTCGGTAGTCATCGTGCCATCAAGGAACGTCGCACCGATTATTCCATGACTGGACGTTGCACCCGTTGAGGGTGAAGAGACTTCTCGGTCGGTTGAGGATTGTCAGTCCCGCATTTGCGCCAATTGCCCTTATTGACGAACCCATCCAAATCAAAGTGCGCTTCGTCTCTAAACCAAACCATACCATCGTGCCCCACAGCCAACCGTCCAGTTTGAACGTCCTAACGCAAACTGTTCAGAAATTGTAATGATTTTATTTCAAACAGTTCAATGATTGTAACCCTATATTTAAGTGATTAACATTGCAAGATCACTGGTTAATGTAAGTGCGAAGCAAATCATTACAAATATGAAATTCTGCTACATTAAAAACCAGTGTAACCGCCAAAATGTTGAATGTAATCTTGCAGGCGTGTATGCATTCTCTCGTACAGGTGTCGAATGTCAGTTTGTGGGATGAGCTTCGATCCTGTTGCACTTGGTCGGTCAATACAAGGACAGCAATGCAGTTTGTGGATGACGCTGGAGTTATCGACCGATGAGATCCCTTATGTGATCGATTGGAGACGGATCGGGGCATCGAGCAGGCCAAGGAAAAATATCGACAATCTGTAGAGCACGTTTACAACAGCGGTCGTGGGCGAGCGTTATCCTATTGGAAAACAATCCCTGGAAAGCTGTTTTTGAAAGGCAGACAACAGGTCGAATCAACAGATTGACGTACAAATTCGCCCCAAGAGTGCGTGGGATAACAACGAGAGTGGTCTTGCTGTCATACGAAATCGCATCGCAGACGTTAACTCCGGGTGTAGGTCCAGTGCGTCTAGCACGCAGACATGCTGGTTGTAAGCCGGCAGCGGTGGCGTGCGGTTCTGGCGCGGCAGTCCGGAACCGCGGGGCTGCTACGGTCGCAGGTTCGAATCCTGCCTCGGGCATGGGTCGCAGGTTCGAATCCTGCCTCGGGCATGGGTGTGTGTGTGATGTCCTTAGGTTAGTTAGGTTTAAGTAGTTCTAAGTTCTAGGGGACTTATGACCTAAGATGTTGAGTCCCATAGTGCTCAGAGCCATTTTTAGGCTGGTTGTAAGCCCTCACCTGGCCTCCTTCTAACCAACACACGGCCATCGCTGGCACCGAGGCAGAACCAGCTGTCATCAGAGAACACAACAGACCTTCACCCTGCCCTCCAGCGTGCTCTCGCTTGACACCGTCGAAGTTGCCAAAGGTGGTCGTTTGGGGTCAGCGGAATACACGCTAGGAGGCTTCTGGCTCGGAGCTTCCCTTGAAGTAACGATTTGCAACAGTTCGTTCTGTGGCTGTGCTGCCAACTGGTGTTCAAATCGCTGCTGCAGATGCAGTACGATGTGATAGAATCACACGACAGTCTTCTCTCTCGGTAGTGCCACGTGCCCGGCCGGAGTCTGGCCTTCTTACGACTGAATCGCTGCCAGCAGTCATGTACAGTGACTATACTCCTGCCAGGTCTTTCCGCAGTGCTGTAGAAGGGACATCCGGTTCCTCATAGCCCTGTTACACGACCTCGTTCAAAGTTAATGAGCTGTTGATAATGGCCTCTTTGTGGTGTCACCGCCAGACACCACACTTGCTAGGTGGTAGCCTTTAAATCGGCCGCGGTCCGGTAGTATACGTCGAACCCGCGTGTCGCCACTATCAGTGATTGCAGACCGATCGCCGCCACACGGCACGTCTACAGAGACTTCCTAGCACTCGCCCCAGTTGTACAGCCGACTTTGCTAGCGATGGTTCACTAACAAAATACGCTCTCATTTGCCGAGACGATAGTTAGCTTAGCCTTCAGCTACGTTATTTGCTACGACCTTGCAAGGCGCCATTATCAGTTACTATTAATATTGTGAACTATGTACCGTCAAAACCGACGTTCGTCATTAATGGATTAAAGTTAAGTATTCCACCAGCTACGTCCGTTGTTTCTAAATTCTAATTTCTAATCGCGTGCCTTTCGGCCTCCTCTAGTAACACGGTGTTGGCTCTCCTGCCAACCACAACACTCTTTGTCGCCTTAAAGGCATTCTTGACTAAAATCAACTTACCAAGTCCAAGCTCAAAGCTTAATCATCAGGTTACCTTCCATTCAGAAAGCTGTTGCACTCATCGACTGTTATATTGACTTGTAAATAACAGATTTCAGCTATCAGTGGTCCTTTTAATAAAAATTGGCACATCCAGATTGCAGCTAGAAACTAGCCATTCTCAACGCACTATCATTTTTGATCAATGCATGTAATGCCTGTTGGTCGGGCTTCATTCACAGTTCATTGTGCATGAAGCCCGACAACAGGCATTACATGCATTGATCAAAAATGATAGTGCATTGAGAATGGCTAGTTTCTAGCTGAAATGTGGACCTGCCAATAAAATTTAAAAATGATGACTGATAGCTGAAGTCTATTATTTACAAGTCAAAGGTAATTAACGCTACAGCGTGTATTTCAAGCATATCTGATCTGCTTCCCCATAGCGCCACTCTTACGCGACCAGCGCGAAATTCGTGCAGACACCATCTTTCAGATGTAGAACATTGGTTTATGTCTCACAACTACTTCTTCGTGTTGAATACGGCTTGGCAGCTAGTAAAATCCTTTCATTGTGGATGTTCTCTCTCTCCTAAATTCTTACTCGAACCCAGAGTGATGCTGTGAGCTAGGAGTATGGTGGAGAGGGGACGGTGCGTAAATAGTATGCTACAAGGTCAGATTGTGGGTCAGACGTGAAGCTCGGTTAGCCGTAGCTGCCAAAGCGACAGCTCGGGAAATCCAAGTTCGACACCCACTCCGGCACAATTTTTCACTTGTCGCCATTGAATTCTTTTCGAAGTACAATGGCGGCCAATGTCAGAATTTGTTGATTTCATCATGGAAAATGTTGTCTTTATCTTCTATGGCTCTTCTCTACTCTACAAGCCACCTTGCGCTTAGTGGCGGATGTTATTACTGACATTAGTATCATTTCCCTCCTTCTCTGTTCCAGTTCAGTAAATACTATCAGTGAGCCTGCAAGGTTTTGAGGACAGAACAACAACTGAGTAAGCTGTAAATATTTTTGGTTTAATGTTGCAGTCTTATCACAGAAACACATTCATTTACATAGTTTACGATGTAACAATGTTACTACAGTTGTTAAACGAACGCATCTCGTCCTTAGAAAGAGAAATAATCCTAAACACAACAATGGTAAATTTTAACTCGAAATTTCTTTACAAAATTATTCTTATGACTACGTCATAATGTTGGCCAGTACTACGATACATCAGCCGATTCCAATTCAAAGTTCGATACTATTTAGGATGACAATCAAGTCTATGAAGAATGTTTAGTTTTGTGACACGTTGAGAAAAAGATTACCCAAGGCCACTCGAGTTTACAGTGGACGCAAGCAGGTGAACCAACAAGGTTATGCCCCTGATCGTAGTATTTACCTTAGCTGCGACGAGCTATTGTCTGCATGGATGCTCTCGTCCTCTGAAATTCCTACAAAAACTAATTAAGCCTTTGAGGATTTTTCCAGCAGAAACTCTCCCTATGTTTCTCATTATGCAAGAAAACATGTACTAATCTCTAGTCTTGGAATATGGCGATATGCACGCGCATGGCTGGAGCAACTTGCATATTAAAATGCCCTCTCAGTCCGCGCAAGAACAATTAACTAACTGGCTGGTTCGTTTCTCCACAGTTGGAGCTCAACAAAGTTATATCTAGCTGAATGTCAGCCACAGTGAACGCAGTGTTCACACAAATTTCTCCTCTGCATCATACAGGCGCCCCATTCTGCACTTGACGCCAGTTCAGAGAAGAGTCCACGAAAATTTCGCTCTTGTCTTTCTCATAGCCGAACTGTCTCGCCATCTGGGTTCTTTCGTTCTCCATGTCATGGCTTTTTTCGACCAACAGAAGCGTTCCTCTTATTTTGTGGAAACTCTCTCTGCCAATAGCAAGGACTCTACCATTAAACTGCGTCGCAATCTCGGCACTTACTCCTTCCTAGGTCGTTTCCACCAATCGGACGTTTTGTGCCAGGTCCAGACGCCTGAAAGTAACATGCGTACATCACATGGTTACCATTCACTGTTCATGTGATAAACTGCATCACTGGTTTTGTTCGTATCCATTTGGATTTCCGAAAGGCAGTTTTCTAAAACTACTTTCTGTCCTACTTCTGGTGGCCCATTACTTGCTCTCCAGTATGCGTCACCTGTCCGGTCGCCGACTGCCGCCTCGGGACGCCCCCTAAAAGGTTTCAACGGTGCCTCCCGTGGTGCAGCCTCTGCTTCTGCCTGCACCTGCTTCCACACAAAACGTTTCGTCTCGCTCCTCGTTTCACCTTCTGCTCATTGACATGCATTATATAGGAGTGGTGTGTTAATACTGTCGATTGAGTGTCATCCCTTTCGCATTACATACTTATAGGCAAATCTGCTCATTGCCGCTGAAGTAAGTTAGTCGTCGTATTCACCTTCCTGTTACGATGTGTAAAACTCTCATGTAAGGTGCGAAATTGACCATTTATTCTGCCACCTTACAAGCCTCTATACGAGCTATATTTTTTCCCTTTTCTGTGATTATCGGCTACAATGTGAAGAGCAAGTAGACGAAGGTGATGTGACAGTACAACCAGGGGGTTATACAGGGATTGCAAAAAATGTAGAAACACCAGAAGTACAACACATTGACATTCCCAATACGCTGTAGGAAATGTTTTACCACACCTGGTAAACAGTGGCAAAGCCAGGTAAGGACGATGGAGGTGGATAGTGATCACGCGCCCTTTGCTCCATTGTAGACAACAAAGGCTCTGTAACATTGAGATCTGCTGATTGTGATGGCCAGGGGAGGAGAGAGAATTCATCCTCGTGGTCACAAACCCAGTCCTGGGCGAAACGAGTTGTGTGAACAGGTGCACCATCGTCTGGGAACACAGCATCACCATTAGGGAACAAACACTGTACTGTGGGATGGACCTGATCAGCCAAACAGTCGGTAATACAACTTTGCAAACTATCGATGGGGCCAATGGAATACCACTATATGGCTGCCCAAATCATCATCGATACGTCCCCACATTCCCCCACTTTCCACTCTTGAGACATAAAATCGGCCAGAAGTTGGAAACAGTGCGAAATAAATAACCAAATGGTTATTTTCCATTGCCGTACAGTACAGGTTTTATTACTTTGACACCACATTCTGCTGTTACTGGCATTTGTGTCAATGATGTGTGGTTTCAGAATTCCAGTTCGCCCTGCAGTTCCCACCTTATTGAGCTCCTTTCGTGTTGTTCTGGTGCTGAATAGGTTTACTAGTGTGACATGCGGTGACTTTTGCAGTTGTTGTCTACTTACATTCCGTCACAATCGTCTTCAGTGGCTGTCCGTCACGATCACTCAACACACACTTTCGTCCTGCGGATGATCTTCGATGCGGTGTCTCCTCAAACACCAAACACTTCGGCTATCATGATTGCGGAAGTGCTCACCATACTGGCACCAACGATTTGCCCACATCGAAAGTCACTCATCTCCGACATAATGCACTCACAGCATCACAGAACACTGTTATGGCCACGACTGACATTTGCAACATATTGAGGACATTGCCAGGCACCGTTCGTGGTCAAATACAGCAACACCACCCGTAGGCTTAACTAGCATCTGCTTTCATGTTCAAGCGTGCACTTCTCGCGATTTTCTCCTGTACACAGGTGTCCCATGAAACATGGTCAGTGTTCAGGGACATGGAAAAAAAGGATCATTCGAAGCAAGAAACTCTATTAAACATAAAAATACTATGATCTATGACTATGTGTTCAGAAGAAGAACTGTGTTACACAATAGCGAAGATGAAAAAGTGCTTATAGCTCATAAGATATGCACTTTACAGTCCATGTTTACAAGACTATTTTTCTTGTTTTGGCTCATACTTCAACGCCTCAAAATACACTCATGCTCATAAATTAAGGATAATGCTGATACATGGTGAAACACACTCTGGTGGGCGGTTTGCGGGTTTAAACCACCTCGGGGTATGACCATGCAGTGCATTTGAACTGCAATCGTCACACAGTCACGCTGTCAGCAGTCCACATACGCAGAGGTGTGTTGGTGCATGTCAGAGTATGCTGCAGCGACTGTGCAGCGACGTTTTTAGATGTGCTAATAGTGACTGTATGTTGAAAATGGCTCGAAGAACACATATTAACGACTTTATGAGGGGTAGAATGCTAGGGCGACTGGAGGGTGGTCAAACACAGCTGGTCGTAGCACGGGCCCTCTGTGTGCCACAACGTGTCATCTCAACCAGCAGACAGGAAACATGTCCAGGTGCTACAGTACGGGACGTCCACAGTGTACAACACCACAAGAAGACCGTTATCTTACCATCAGTGCCTGCAGACGGCCACGGAGTACTGCAGGTAGCCTTGCTCGGCACCTTACAGCAGCCACTGGAACAGTTGTTTCCAGACACACGGTCTACAGACGTCTGAACAGACATGGTTTATTCGTCCGGAGACCTGTAAGGTGTATTCCCCCGACCTCTGGTCACAGGAGAGCCCGTAAAGCCTGGTGTCAAGAACACAGTACACGGTCATTGGAACAGTGGTCCGAGGTTATGTTCACGGACGAGTCCAAGAATAATCTGAACAGTGATTCTCTCCGGGTTTTCATCTGGCGTGAACCAGGAACCAGATACCAACACCTTAATGTCATTGAATGGGACCTGTATGGAGGTCGCGGTTTGATGGTGTGGGGTGGGATTATGATTGGTGCACGTTCACCCCTGCATGTCTTTGACAGAGGAACTGTAACAGGTCAGAGCGAGGTGGAGCAGTGGTTAGCACACTGGACTCGCATTCGGGAGGACGACGGTTCAACCCCGTCTCCGGCCATCCTGATTTAGGTTTTCCGTGATTTCCCTAAATCGTTTCAGGCAAATGCCGGGGTGGTTCCTTTGAAAGGGCACGGCCGATTTCCTTCCCAATCCTTCCCTAACCCGAGCTTGCGCTCCGTCTCTAATGACCTCGTTGTCGACGGGACGTTAAAAACTAATCACCACCACCACATGTAACAGCTGTATCGGGACGTCATTTTGCACCAGTATGTCCGCCTTTTCAGGGGTGCAGTGGGTCCCACCTTACTCCTGATGGATGATAACGCACGACCCCACCGAGTTGCCATCGTGGAGGAGTACATTGAAACAGAAGATGTCAGACGAATGGAGTGGCCTGCCTGTTCTCCAGACCTAAACTCCATCGAGCACGTCTGGGATGCTCTCGGTCGATATCTCGCTGCACGTCTTCGAATCCCTAGGACACTTCAGGAGCTTCGACGGGAACTGGTGCAAGAATGGGAGGCTATACCCCAGCAGCTGCTCGACCACCTGATCCAGAGTATGCCAACCCGTTGTGCGGCCTGTGTACGTCTGCATGGTGATCGTATCCCATATTGATGTCGGGGTACATGTGCAGGAAACCGTGGCGTTTTGTAGCACTTGTGCTGGACGGTTTTCTCAACTTATCACCAATACCGTGGACTTACAGATCTGTGTCGTATGTCTTCCCTATGAGCCTATGCTATTAGCGACAATTTTGTGTAGTGCCACGTTGTGTGGCACCGCATTGTGCAATTATCGTTAATTTATGAGCACGAGTGTATAAAAAGCAAAGAGCATGTAGTAGAAGAGATTTGTTTCACAGTATCGAAGATGGAGAAGTGCTCATATCTCTTAACGTATGCTTTTTAGAGCCTATGTTTTGGTTCGAATGATGGTTCCCGCCATATTCGTGATCATTCTTCCTGGGGCATCCTGTGTATATACGCTGAGCCACGAAAAACCATATCTCCACCGACTGTTTAATCGGTTGTTCAGAGACACCTACTGAGGACTTCGGTGTATGGGACGCAGTGTATACAAAAATGTTAGCTGTGCAACACTACTAAATAGCCATGACTAGCCACTCGTGAAACTGTCGATAAAATTTCATGGAATTTAGAGAAAATACATTAGCGTCGTCACAATCTGACATTTATGTTCATTTACGAACGACGTGTCGAGTTTGCTTAAGAAGTAACACAGCCTTACCGGAAATGACGCAACGAGATACTGTATGCTGAGGGACACGCGCTGGTGATGAACATGTGGGCCGAGGAAGACTGCATTACGGACTAAATTCGCTGTGGGCGACGTGTCTGGAGCTGCGCTTCTGCTCGCGGTCCTTCTGCTGCGCGTCACAGGGCCCAAACGGTGAATCAAAGTCTCGAAAACGTCAGGGTAACTTCTTCTTACTTTCTATACCGAAAATTGTGCACTCTCTTTGCAGTGTTCTCTGTTTACATCCACCTCTACATTCAGGAAACCACTTTAAGCTGTTTGGTGAAGCATACCTACTTGTACTCCTGTCACAAATACAGGCATATGTAAATAGGCAGAGTACGGCGCTGCGGTCGGCAACGCCTATATAAGACAAGTGACTGGCGCAGTTGTTAGATCGGTTACTGCTGCTACAATGGCAGGTTATCAAGATTCAAGTGAGTTTGAACACGGTGTTATAGTCGGCAGCGATGAAGTGGGGATTTCCCCGTATGAGCATTTCACGAGCGTACGGTACCGTGAATATCAAAAATCCGGTAAAACATCAAATCTCCGACATCGTTGCAGCCGTAAAAAGATCCTGCAAGAACGGGACCAACGACAACTGAAGAAAATCGTTCAACGTGACACAGTGCAATCCTTCCGCAAATTGCTGCAGATTTCAATACTTCGCCGTCAACAAGTGTCAGCGTGCGAACCGTTCAACGAAACATAATCGATATGGGGTTTCCAAGCCGAAGGCCCACTCGTGTACCCTTGATGACTGCACGATACAAACCTTTACGCCTTGCCTGGGCCCGTCAGCACCGGCATTGGACTGTTGATGACTGGAAAAACTTAGTCGGACGACTCTCGTTTCAAATTGTATTGATTGGGTGAACGTGTACAGGTATGGAGACAACGTTATGAATCCATGGACCCTGCATGTCAGCAAGGGACTATTCAGTCTGATGGAGGATCTGTATTGGGGTGGGGTGTGTGCAGTTGGAGTAATGTAAGACCCGTGATACGTTTACATACATACGTAATCATCCTGTCTGATCACCTGCATCCGTTCATGTCCACTGTGTATTCCGTCGGACTTGGACAATTCCAGTAGGACAATGCGATACCGCACATGTCCAGAACTGCTACAGAGCAGCTCCACATTCTTCTGAGTTTAAACACTTCCTCTGGCCACCAGTCTCCCCAGACGTGAACATTATTGAGCATATCTGGCAGGTCTTGCACGTGTTGTTCAGAAGAGATCTCCACCCCGTCTTATGGACTTATGAACAGCCCTGCAGAAGTCATGGTGTCAATTTCCTCCAGCACTACTTCAGACATAAGTCGAGTCCATGCCATGTCGTGTTGCGGCACTTCTGCGTGCTCGCGGTGGTTCTACACAATATTAGGCAGGTGTGCCAGTTTCTTTGTCTCTTCAATGTATAACATCCCTGTTCCATTCATGAAGCGTGCCCCCGAAGATTGACTGACGGTTAATTCTCCACATCAGCTTTAACTTCTTTGCCTTTAATTCCATAATCATTTGTCGCGACGCAATCTCTGATCAGACGTATCGGGATACATACAGTAATAGCGAAAGTTAATATGGGATCGTCCATGCTTCGCCTGTATGACGGCTTGACCACTGCTGGTAAGGGGTATGAATGTCTGTGGAGGAATGACAGCTCATTCTTCCTTAAATACCGAAACCAGAGCGGTTTGCGGTGTTGGGCCACTGGTTTGGAGCGAAGTCGACGTTCTGAAGCATCCCAAAGACATTCCATTGACTTCAGGTTGGCAACCTGCCCAGGACAGCCCATTTCAGGAACATTATTGTTGACAAATCATTGCCTGACAGATTCTGCTATATGACAGAGCGCATTGTCAGACTAATACAATCATCGTCTCTGAACTGATCCACTACTGTACACAGTCACAATGCCGTAAAAGTGTTCAAATCCTTATGCATATAGCGTATTATTAAGGGCATTAAGCGGACCACATCGTGACCACGAAAAAGGACCTCATGCCATAACGCCACCTCCTCCATATTTCACTCTTGGCACTACACTTGACGGCACGTAACCTTCTATAGGAATTTGATAAAGAAAATCCCTTTCATCAGGTTACCAAAGGGTGCAGCGTTATTCAACACTCCAGATCACTTGTTTCCAGTCACCTACGGTCCACTGGCGTTGCTCGTTATGCCAACTGAAGCGTCGCTTAGCACTGACTACAGAAATGTGTTAATAATGAGGACTCTGCTTGACCATTGCATCCCATTTTTTGTAAGTCACTACGATCAGTCATTGCATTGCTGGTAGGATGCTAGGATTCACGAGCGATTCCTTTCGCTGATTTGACGCGAAATTTTACAACCACTGTCCGCTGTGCTCGACAGTTTCAGTGTATCAGTAGACGGAGTCTGCCTGATCTTGATTTAGTTGCGTTCGTTCCATCGCTTTCCTACTTCAGAATCACATCATCAGCTGTCAACTTGGGCAGCCTTAGAAGGGTTGAAACATCCCTGATGGAATGGTTATTGAGGTGATTATCCAATGACTAGCCCATGTGCGAAGCCACTGAGCTAACCTTGGCTTCCCCTCTCGTGACAACTAGTGGTCTTTTCAGCGTTACATAGAGGTATCCAGATACTTTTGATCGGATAATGTAGACATGTGATCTCTTTTTCAGTTGTCTGATATAAAAACTTCTATTTTCCTATGACTATCCAATGTTTTTGTTTTATTATTTATATTCTGAATGCACCTACCCTGTATATCTGTTGACCACTGCAATTCACCTGTGTAGTCAGGAAGACCATGTCAGTTACTGGAGATCACACACTGTTGCAGACATTCCCATCAGGTGTTTCTCCATCACATTAACTAATTCTGGATGAGCAGACAGTCGTCTAACACTACCTTTTTAATCCATCCGCTAATCATTTAAATTTGGTTTACGTTACCAAAGGTAGTTTGCAACATATTTTCCATCGGCGCATATCCCCTCCACCTTCCTTAACTAGCTTTAACGTCAAGATAACATACAATGGTGTTTTTTCTTTTTTTTCCTTTACTTATTTTCGATTCCGTCCCGAAGGTGGTGGGCTGGCAGCAACTTAGTATGCCGCTCTTCAGCCTACAGAATTTTTAAAACATAAGAAGAAGATAATAAACAATAGAAGCAGGCGATAAAACTGTGACTTAAATTGTAAAACGGCGGAAATTTGTGGAAAGTTAAAACATAAAACAAAGGGTTGACAATGCTAATAAAATACACAGGAGGCAGACAGGTAAAAATAGTAGACAGATAATTAAAAACATGGCGACAGTCTGGTTTCTGTTTGCAAGAGATACAAAAATCACACTCAGCGACAGTATGATTTCTGTTCGCAGCACTTTGGAAAAGATGCACATCAGTATAAAGTTGGCAATAAGACGACACACTACAGCCAAGGGCAGATGGGGAGGAGACCTGGACAGATGGGGGGAAAAAAGGGGGGAGGAGAGGAAAGACGAAGTGGGGGGGGGGGGCAATGACGAAGGGAGAGGACTCATAAGGGGGCGGCAGGGCAGACACGAGGGGGGATGGGGAAGGGCAGAGGAGGGGAATGCTAAAGGACCCAGGGGAGAGAAGGGAGGCAGAGAGAGGGTAGGGGGGAAAACAGGATAGAAGGGGGGGAGTGGGAGCCTGGGATAAAGACAGAGGAAGGGAGGGGGAGGGGAGGGTCAGTGCTGATAGTAGGGATAAATGGAGGGAGAGAAGGCACCATACAGGAGGGGGAGTCGATGGAAGCCACCTTGGGAAAGGAGATGAAGGGTTTAGAGATGGAGGGTAGGGGGGAGAGAACGGTGAAGGTGTGAAAGAAGACAGGGGTTGGAGAGGAGACGAGAGGAGCAACCAGGGGATGAGGGGAGATCAAGGCGGCAGGAGGTGTAGAGTACGCGGATATGTTCGAGGAGCAGATGGGGGAGAGGTATCAGGTCACAGAGGATCCGCGTGGGGCACAGGAGACGTATACGGAAGGTGAGGTGGAGTGTATATGGTTTTTCAACTGTAGCTTTATATACAGAGTGAGGCATTTAAAACTGTTTGTTCGGAATATTTGGCGAAATATAGATCGGATTTTAAAAAAGTGTTAGTAAACGTTGTTCACCTCCAAGAGGGACATCCATTAACATAACGCTCGACCTCCCTGCACGACCTCCGGGGGGGGGGGGGGGGGCGGGAGACGGGGTAACTTTGAAATCTTAAATAAGAACTCTTATTTTTTATTGCAGATCTGGATTCTCTGCGAAAAAATATGTAAATTTTGCATGAAATATTTCTTTCGTTTCTTGATAGATGGCGTTGTAATCGGCAAACATGGGAATGGAGTGACAGCTGTTGCAAAACGGTGCATCTCAAACAAATACACATCCGGTTGAGACAATCGAAGGACTTTTTTGATATTTTTGATAACGCTATCGTGTCACACGTCCCACAATCGAATGAAGCACAGACCGTGATCATGCGCTCAGTCCCCGGTCAGACTGTGCATGTTACTTCAATGATTCGGACTGTATATCTCTTTGCAATTGTTCCACGATGTTAACGAATGCAGAGAGGGTCAATATCTTTACCGCGTACTTTGAGACTCATATAAAAGTTGTTGAAGGTATGCTACTCTGTTCGCTGATACGAATGTTACGTCTGCGACCACATTTCGCAGTATTCTCTTCCTGTTTACTGAAACGGGAAGTGTTAAGCGTAGAGAAAATAACACACTGAATGTTTTAGCTCTGGTTGCTGCAAATCCTTACTTTATTTCTCGGCAAACTGCGTGAGGTCCAGGAATTTCACAAAGAAGTTTTTTACGCATACTGCATGCACACATATGGCACCGATTTCATTTATCGCTGCATCAAGAACGGCAAGGTGACAATTTTCACAATCGCCTGAATTTCTGCAATTTGAAACTATGTCTTCAATTTTTTTATCATATAAACACTGACCTATAGAATTTTGCCTGACAAAGACAACTCAAGCTTAACCTATCCATTTATTACCTGCAATATAGAAGCCCAACGCAATCTGACTGCTATACGGTGACAACATGGCTTCCAACAATTAATACAAAAGAATGGCCCTGAATTGCAAGAAACCCTAACAACAATAAAAATTCAGAAAATATGAAACTACCTCCAACTCTGTTTAATTACCTAAACTCATTTAAATCACGAAACCCATTTTTTTATGAGTCACTTACCTCACAGAAAATCTTCATAAATCGAACAACAGCACTTACAGCAAGCGGCAATTACAGCCAGCTAAATAAGAAGATTCTAACTACTATAGACTAACTACTAGGAAGCATATGGTTAGCAGAAGAAAGGTTTTGTTGAAGAGCAAACAAGGTATTTAGAAACTTTTACCTTATTCATGTGACATCCAGTTCCAAAAATTATATAGTTCTCAATAATTCCGCCACCCAACAATTACAAATAACATTCATCCCCATTTTAGATTTTCTTACGTCTCACTTTACAATGCATGTCCTACAACACAGAGTCTCCATTAAGAAAAAAAAAATGTCCATACACTTCTCTATACACTCACTAACTGATAGTCCGTCCAACCACAGAATCTCTTGCCGAGGGCGCGCAGCGCTGTCAGCGATATTAACACAGTCTATATCGTTACCAACAAACAAACAGACTACTTACAAACTGTCTGCAGGAACGACTGGCAGTCAATGATAATTTCATTTCACAGATACTTTTCTCCGATGAATTAAATTTTACGAACCGTGGTTAAGTGAATCGACATAATATCGATTATTGGTCAGTGGAGAATCCCCATTGGGTAAGCCAAGTTGAATATCAACGCCCATGGAGTATCAACGTTTGGTGCGGTATTTTAGGTACGCAGATAATTGTCCCATACTGCACAGAAGGTGATCTGACTGGTCAAATGTACAGCGACATTGTGCATAATGTTTTACCCATACTAATGGACGATGTTCCAATTAAAAAGAGGCTGGATGCATAGTGGTTTCAACACGATGGATACCCAACGCATATTCACGACTAGCTCGAGACGTTTTGAATGGAAACCATCCGGGTCGATGGACTGGACCTGGAGGTCCTCAAACGTGGCCCGCAAGTTCAAACGATTTGACTTTTGCCGTGGCGGCCGTGGTGGCCGAGCGGTTCTAGGCGCTGCAATCCGTATCCGCGAGACTACTACGGTCGCAGGTTCGAATCCTTCCTCGGGCATGGATGTGTATGTGTTGCCCTTAGGTTAGTTAGGTTTAAGTAGTTCTAAGTTCTAGGGGACTGATGACCTCAGACGTTAAGTCCCATAGTGCTCAGAGCCATTTGAGCCAACCACTTCTGCCGATTTTTTCCTGCGGTGATGCCTAAAAGAGAGAGTTTACATGGATGAACTAACAACCCCCGAAGATATGCGGCAGCGAATTCGCAATGAATGTGCAGACATTAGCGCAGAGACACTAATACATGACGGATTGTCATCCAGACACAGGATTGAAATGTGCAATGGAAACAATGGTCAACATTTCGAACATTTGCTGCACTGATTCACTCGTTAGAGTCAAGGGGACTCACAGTAATCAAGCATCCCGCGATAGTGAGAGACACGGAGACTCGCCAAAATCGAGCACCCTGAAGGAAACACATTACTACTACGTCAACGTCGTTGCTCCTGGGTAACGTTAAATTAGTCTCTGGATGCATTGCGGGAGGGTAGGCGGTGTCACATGATAACATTTTCCCAAATGTCAAATGATGTACTTTAATTTATCTAATCGGATGTGTATTTTTGAGAGATGTTAGCGTTTTGCAACGGTTGTCACCCTATATTCATGTGTGCTGATTACAGCGCAATCTATCATGAAACGAAGGAAATGTTATATATTTTTTCACGAAGAATCCAAATCGATAAAAAAAGTAGGCGTTCCTATTTAAGATTTCAAAGTTACCCACAATCCCGCCCCCGTGTCCCTCTTCGAGGTGAACAATGTTTATTACCACTTTGTTGTAATCCAATGTGTATTTCACCAAATATTCCGACAAACCGTTTTAAATGCCTCACCCAGTATACATAGTGTTTTGACGCTAAAGCTACAAGTTTGATAGCATGTTGCTAATGTGTTAGGGATCCATTTCAAAATATTTCCGAAGATTTCTGAACTGTTGAAGCAGAAGTCTTCGTAGACTTCGTCGCAAGTGGTGAACTCGAGAGGGAATTTAGTAATAAATCACTCTTTGGATTTTGGGCAGGAACGGATGATGAGTTTTCTGCACTCAGAACAAGATCATTTCGTATGTTATTACCATTTTCAACATTTTGCGTCTGTGAAACATGATTTTGTGGGTCGCCTGCTTTGAAAACGAAATATAGATCTTGAGCTAAACGTACAAAAAGAACTTAGAATAATCTACTCGCAATGTTAAAACCACATTCGAAAAACTTTGCTTTGCAAGCCCAGCCAAAGGCAGTCACTAATAATAATTAATAAACTTGTTTTTAATTTAGTACTGAAAAGTTAGTTATTAAATGGGTTGTGCATTACTGATTCAGCGCTATTTATAGCTACATTGTGTCACGGTAAATATGAATTCTAATTTCTGTTACGTCAGAATGTATTTTGCTTAGTAAATTAATCAATTTTTGGATTCTTTTTCCCACTCGGTAATCTCACCCCCCCCCCCCTCCCCCACCTATCTTTACTGTTATCAAGGCCCCCTAGGGGACACACCCCAGTGGTTGAGCATCCCATGAAAGGCTAATGTTTAATAGTGAGAAATTAATTAAGATTGCATCCCTCTGTTACACCCACTTTAATGCCGGCATTTCATTCTTGGTCTCCCACTCTCATTGTACCCTCTTGACTCTTGTACATATTGTGTATTACCGTTTTTTCTTATATCTTACCCCTATTTTCCTCAGAATTTCTAACATCTTGCGCCATTTGTTTTTTTCAAGTCAATAAGTCCTTGATTTTTCTGTAGTCTTGCTTCCATTATGAGCCGCAACGGCAGAAATATCTCTCTGGTGCCTTTACCTTTCCTGTAGGCAAATTGATCGTCATCTAAAACAACTTCAACCACCCTTTCCATTCTTCTGTATATTATTCTTGTCAGAAACTTGGATGCATGATTTATATTCTGATAGCGCGATAATTTTCGCACTTTTCAGCTCTTGCATTCTTCGGAATTGTGTGGATGACATTTTTCCGAAAGTCATGTGGTATATCACCACTCTCATACATTCTACACTCCAACGTGACCATTCGTTGTGTGTCTCTTCCCACAATGATTTTACAAGTTCTGATAGAACGTTATCTATTCCTCCCGCTTAATTTGATCTTGTTGTCTGTTGCGATCTTCTATCAGAAGACTGGTTTGATGCAACTCTCCATTCTACTTTCTTCTGTGCGAGCCTCTTCGTTTCCGAGTAACTATTGCAACCTACATCCTTCTGAACCTGCCTACCGTATTCATGTCTTGGTCTCTCTCTACGATTTTTACCCACCACACTTCCCTCCAATATTAAACTGGTGATCTCTTGATGTCTCAAAATGTGTCCTATCAACTGATCCCATCTTTTTGTTAAGTTGTGCCACAAATTTCCTATCTCCCCAGTTCTATTCAGAACCTCCTCATTACTTACGTGATCTGTCCATCTAATCTTCAACGCTTTTCTTTAACACCACATTTCGAAAGTTCCTGTTCTCTTTATGTCTAAATCGTTTATCGTCTATGTTTCACTTCCATACATTGCTACACTCCAGACAGACACTTTCAAAAAGGACTTCGTAATACTTAAACCTATATTAGATGTTAACAAATTTCTCTTCTTCAGAAATGCTTTTGTTGCCATTACCACACTACACTTTGCATCGTCTTTACTTCGGCCATCTTCAGTTATTTAGCTGCCCAGCTAGCAAAGCTCATCTACTACTTTATGTATCTCGTTTCCTAATCTAATTCCGTTAGCATCACCTGATTTACTTCGACTAAATTCCATTATCCTTGTTTTTCTTTTGTTAATGTTCATCTCATATCATAATTTCAAGATCCTGTCCATTCCGTTCATCTGCTCTTCCGGGTCCTTTGCTGTTGTGACAGAGTTACAATGTCAATCTCAAAGTTCTTATTTCTTTTCCCCGAACTTTAATTCATACTCCAAATTTTTCTTTGATTTCCTTATCAGCTTCTTCAATGCACAGATTGAATAACATCGAGGATAAGCTACAATCCTGTCTCACTCCCTTCTAAACCGCCGCTTCCCTTTTGTGTCCCTGGAACCGTATTACTGCCATCTGTTTCTGTACAAGTTGTAAATTGCCTTTCAGTCTCTGTATTTTACCCAAATTATCTTCAGAATTTCAAAGAGAGTATTCCATACAATATTGTCAAAAGCTTACCCTAAGTCTAGAAGTGCTATAAACGTAGGCTTGCCTTTCCCTGACCTATCTTTTAAGATAAGTCGTAGTATCAGTGTTGTGTCATGTGTTCCTACATTTCTTCTTCAGTCTTCCAAAGCCCTTTTAAATTCTGATTCTAATACTGCCCCCCCCCCCCCCCCAATCTCTTCCATATCGATTCTTGTTTCTTCTTCTATCACGTTCTCAGCCGTCAATGTACTCTTTCCACTTATCCGCTCTCTCCTATGCATTTGACGATGAAACCCCCATTGCATTCTTAACGTTACGAAGCTTTTAATTTCACCGAAGGTTGTTTTGACTTTCCTATATGTTGGGTCAGCCCTTGTGGTGGTACGCCACATAACGTGAAAAAATAATATTGAAGAATTATGCAAATTTAACAAAACTGACTTCGTAAAGAAATAAATATTATCGCAGAATAGTCGAAAAGACTATGTAATCAACTAATATGATCTGTGATTGGTATTGTAATCTCTGTTACTTTTGATAAAGGATCGGACACGCTTACCTTTTGTTTCTTGGTTGTGTAAGAAGCCATTCCGTGATGAGGCACGAAAACGTTTTCATATAATATTTAGTCCAAATATAATCAAATATTACTTAAAAGTGTCGCTAATGTTTTACTGTAACAGATTTTATATTCAGGAAGTGATATATATTAACAATTATTAAAATTTTATAAGGGAACCTTGGTGCAGACTTCATCGTCATTGTTCTAAATGATAACGGCCCAGAGTCGTAATAAATATTTTAATATTTGTTAATTTTGACAAACAATTAAAAATAAATGTAAATGTAGGAGATTTCTCTTGATCAGCCGTTCTTCTTTTGAAACTGATAGTAATCACTTTTTCTAATATTGAACTATATTCATTTAGCATGATTTCAGTAAGTTTATTTGATCTCCGCTTAAAGTAAATTGTGATAATCTCCTCAACAACGCAATTTCTCAATGAAACAAATTCTTAATTATACAACTGTAGAACTATTATGTCGTGTGTTGGTGGTGTCTTTTGATATAAAAACAGCTTTTCTGGCAAACTAAATGCGAGAACTACCATAAATGAATCCATGACGTAAATAATTTTCCACTTGTGAAGCAGACAGAATAACACTGGCTCTAAGCACTATGGGATGTAACATCCGAGGTCATCAGTCCCCTAGAAATTAAAACTACTTAAACCTAACTAACCTAAGGACATCACACACATCCATGCCCGAGGCAGAATTCGAACCTGCGACCGTAGCGATCGCGCTGTTTCAGACTGAAGCGCCTAGAACCGCTCGACCACAACGGCCGGCCAGAATAACACTAACTCCAGATTTACGTAAGAAACAAATACCAACAATAGATATAAATAAAAGGCACCACCACATCCTTCCGAAAATCTTTTTCAATTTCTACACATTTTTCATGGAGCCGTTTCGCTTTACCTTCGCTGCACTTCCAAGTCCTGTTACACAATGAAATCGACTCGCCATCTTGTAGTTGCATGCCGATAGCGGATGGACTAAAACAAGAGGGCCCAGTGTATTGTTAAAGAAGAATTGTACAGTAATTCGTCTTCTACATTTGAAGAGGAAGAATGTCACGCGACAGTCCTTGCCGAGCCTGTGGAAAGGTCCGGCAACAATGTACAATCATGCGACACTGCGGTTACCTGGGTTAGATACTTTTCCAGTGTGGTCGAACATGTCAGAATGATGAAGAACGAAATGGCGGCCAGTGTCTCCGAGAAGGCCCTGGTGTGCAAAGACGGGTGTCTACAGTCAAAGCGTCAGTGAAAAATGTGAAAATCGCTCATGACTGACCAACGTTCCACTACCACTTACGCTCAGTCAAAAAGCCTACCGAACCGAGCCATTCGTTGTAGCTGTGTCAGCGCTTTTCGGATGACATCTTTAGCCATCTGTCACAATGGACGAGTGTTCGTCGTGTCCCTACGACCCCGAGACAAAGCAAACAGTGACAGCACATGGATTCCCCACCACCGCAAAAGATTAAGGCCCAACCATCATCAGGCAAGGTGATGCGAAGTCCGTTTTGGGACCATCACGGGTGTGTTCCTTACACATCAGGCTCGTAAGGCACAGACCGTCATATCAAAGTAACACCGAGATTTCCTGACGAGTTTACGGGACGCTGTCAGAGAGGGTGTTTCCGTTTCCATACAACGCCCTTGCTGATTCTCACACAGACGGTGGTGGCGTGCACTTCTTCTTTAGACTGTCACGTTTTGCTCACACCACATACTCTCCTAACATGGCAGCCCGTGACTTCTTCTGCTTCCCTCGGAGGAAGAAACGATTGCAGTGATTTCCAGGATGAAGATGGCACGATTATCGAGTTCGAATGTCTCCTGAACTTCTACTGGCAATATCTCCGACATCATACATCGTTGAAAAAATGTGACGCGTTGCAGGGTGAACCTGTACAGAAGAATTAACAACATAACCAGGTTTCTTGCTCTTAAATTCATAATTTTCTAGGTGTCAGAAAAAAGTTACGACCAACCCTAGTATCTTGCTCCTGCATGACATCTGTCGTCATTTGCCAATCATCCATTCTCAATTATTATAGCCTGGAAACCAGCAAAGAATTTCTTTTAAATCCCACTAAGGTCGATTCTTTGTCGACTCCCATTTTTTTTGCGATTTTTCGCATTTTGAGTCAATGTCACTTCCAAAAGTAGTCCACACGAACTGCTATCCTTCCTTATTCAGCATATTAGAAGCTTTCTTTCCAAATGTAGTTCATCAAGCGCACTTCTACGTTACAACTGTAGCGCCCAATTAGGCTGGACCCTCAACCTGAGACTGATGAAGGAATGGGGAAATACAGTGTGTCTATCAACAAGCAGTTAAGGTGCAATGCAGTGGTGTTCTTCTTTACAATATGGCGCCGTGACAACATTTGGATGGCTTTAAATATCGAAGAATCATCGGGAAACTGGGAGAGGGACGAAGAGTCAACGCCGGCCGGAGTGGCCGAGCGGCTCTAGGCGCTACTGTCTGGAACCGCGCGACCGCTACGGTCGCAGGTTCGAATCCTGCTCGGGCATGGACGGGCATGGATGTGTGTGATGTCCTTAGGTTAGTTAGGTTTAAGTAGCTCTAAGTTCTAGGGGGCTGATGACCTTAGAAGTTAAGTCCCATAGTGCTCAGAAACGGTTTTTTTTTGAAAAGTCACGAGTGTAGCCCAGGAGTTTGGGATTGGTCACAGAATTGATTCACGTGCAGGGAGGCAGTTCTGAACAACGTGTATTGTTGCCCAAAGGAGAGGAGGTGATGGACCACGGTCAACGTCAGAAGGTAGTCGCTACATTGTGCATCAGGCAAGAAAGGACCGACGTCAAACAGCTGGTGCAATTGCAGTCACATTTCACGCTCCAGGGTGGAACAGCGATAGCATGGAGGTGATATCTTTGCCAAACGACCAGTGCGTCGCGTTCCGGTGACACCAGCACATCGGTGGCACCCTTTGCGATCGTGCCAAGAGCATAGCGATTGGACCAGCTAGAATCTGGGTCATGTGCTCTCCTCCGATGAGAGCAGATTCAGTCTGATTCTGGGCGTACTCTCATATGGTGAGAGGTTAGAATACTTAATGCTTCCATGAACATTCTCAGAAGTGATTCTTGTGATGGTCCATGTGTTGTGGTGTGGGGAGATATAATGCTACATGGATGTACTGACGTTCAGATCTTTGAACACGGTACGCTCACCAATCTGTATTATTGTGACACTGTACTATTTCCCCGTGTGTGTCTTCTCAGTGGTGCATTCGGCAGTGACTTTATTTTTGTGGATGACAAGGCGCGACCACATCGACGATCGCACGTGGAGGAGTTCTTGGAACAGGAGGATATTCCTTGAACTGACTGGTCTGCTCTTTCCCCTGACATCGAGCACATACGGACGTATTTCAGGGTTCCCATCGCAGGACACCCACATGCACTAACGAGCGCCAGCAGCTGTCAACCGAGCAGGTGGAGGAACCGAACTCTCGTCCACAAGAACTCCACACCAAACTTGTGGCCAACATGGGAGCATGTTCCACAGCATGCACGTACGTCTGTGGAGATCACACGGCCCATTAAAAGCAATATCCTGCCTTTTGTTATGTCCAGGGGACTATCATGAATCACGGTGGCACTAAACTAAACGCTGCCATATTAATACTGTTTATTTGCAAACGGGTAAAGACCTTACGGCGTCTTGTCACGGTCCGGGCGGCTTCCCGCGTCGGAGGTTCGAGTCCTCCCTCGAGGAATGTATGTGTGTGTGTGTGTGTGTGTGTGTGTGTGTGTGTTTTGTCCTTAGTGTAAGTTAGATTAAGTAGTGCGTTAGCTTAGGGACAGATGACCTCAGCAGTTTGGTCCCATAAGACTTTACCTTTCATTCAGCACTGATAAAAGAAACATTTTCCAAATCAATGAGAAATACATGTGACTTCTGCTGTTGTAAATTTGATGCTAAATAATATATATTAGGTACACACTTTTACCCATTTGCAGAATGCAAGCTTAATTTGAGTCATCTCACAAACAGTTCCTTCGCGAGTCTTTAATGTTATTCATTTCATAAAGTAAGCTTCAGAGGCATATGCAGATGAAAACATTGTCAGGATAGCAAACGCTAACTTCTTTAGACAGGTATGTGAGTCTCAAATTGAATACTACATTTTCATGGTCTTACTGTCGGTATTTTTGGTCATAATGTCTAATAGCCTTTCTAATTCGTTTACTTCCAATTCTTGCCTTGTTTCGATAAATTTGAGAGTACATATTGAACTAGGCTGGAAACCAGTCACGTGCATTTCAATTTCTTCAGTTTAAACCAATCAAATTCAGACAAACTCATTTTATCCAGTGAAGTCACACCTGAATACATGGTAAATTTAACTGAAGATTGTATTACCAAAGAAAATTGATCTTGGTCTGGCTTTTCGAGTAAATCCAAATCGCTGTTTTGTTTGTTCCTTGAAGGTTTACCTTTTAGTCACTGAAATGTTGGCACATGCGCAGTGAAAACATCGATTTTGTGGGCCACGTAAAATCCATTAACTGTGAATGTTGCACCGATTTTCCCTCATTTTGTAAAAAACAGCCTCATCTCTTCCAAACAATCCACAAACTTTTAAAAGCACACAGATATAAAAAAGACTTCTTCCAGTGTTTTGTCAACAATAGTATAATCGAACAGTAGCAGATTTCTTAGCATAGTTATGCACAGTACCAGTCCCTCATTTATGCTGTTATTGTGTACAGATGTAACTGATTGTGGAATGTCTATATTGTGAAAAATTATCACTGCTTAAGAAACAGTGAAATGAAAATGAGACAGATGGAAGAAAAGTAAGTCAACTGTTTATTATTTCAAAAGTAATCGTCATAACTGTTAAATATTTATTCCACTGTGTGTCAAGACATTCAGTGCCTCTGTGGCAAAATGTTTCCGTCTGCCTACGTAAACTTATTGTACTCAGGCGTGCATCTTTTCGCCCGGAGTAAATCGACGTATACGAACATCTCTCTTCAAGGCTCCAAAAATATGGAAATCACATGAGGAGAGAACGGGACTGTATGAAATATGTCTAAGCGCTTCCTGGCGAATCTTCTGCAGTGTTGTTGCATGAACCTTGGCAACATTCATTCTGTCGTAGAATAATGCCCGCTCACATGTGGCTAAGGTTGTCTTGACTATGTTGAAGAAGTTTCGCTAGGAAGCCCTTACACGTCCTCCACAGTCCCAATCTCTCTCCACTCGATTTTCTTATTTCTGGAGCCTCGTAGGAAGACATTCGTGGCCGTCGATTAACTTCGAAGAGATGCACATCTGGGTACAATGATGGTTCCGCAGACAATTAGTACAATTTTTCCGTGAAGGCATTGACTGTCTTGTTTCACAATGGGGTAAATTTATTACTTGTGAAATAATGAATAGATAACTTAACTTTTTTTCATCTGTCTCGTTTACCCCTTATGTGTTGTATGAATAATCAACTTTTACAAAATACGGCCTGGAGAAGTTTGTACTCGCTACCACTTGTGACACAAGAAACGTAAACGGTAGCATGAAGAATAATTCGACAGTTGGATTTAATGGCAGTGAAAATATTCTTTTATGTACGGACACGACGCTCAGTAGCAGCTTTACATATGTGTCGCTCGTTTTAGACTCGTAAATTTAAGAAGCAGCGTCAGTTAATAAAGATTTTATGGAAATATTTTGTATATTTTCTGTGGATCCTTCGTGTTTCTCAATTATTTCCTTAGAATTTTCCAAGCTTGACAAAAAGAGACTCATTCTAAATAAAAACAGGGAAGAAATATCGAATCAGTCAAAAGACAGGAATTAACTTTAGTAATAAACAACAAATTCCTAGTGAGACATTGGTCCATCCACACAACGGCGCCTCCAAGTCCGCTTCCTGCGCTACCGCGGCTGATACGGACCCAATAAATTTTGATTTATCTCCCATTCATATTAATCTTCTACTTGAATTTTAAATGTAACGCAATTTATGGCGACCCGTTCTAAATTGTTAATAGCGGAAGAGAAATGCGGAAGGCCATTTGTACAGCAAAGTATTATCATTCAGTCATAAATAAGGAAAAATTTGAGCACATAACTCACTCGCTTGTAAAATGATTTAACCATTTAACCGCAAGCGACGTACACGCCCATCCTGGACACGTGATTTCTGTGTGGCGGTAACATAAAATTACGTTGTACCTGGAGCAATGATGTAGTGAAGGGGAGGAGGGGATAGGGGTGGAGGAGGGTCCAGGGGGTTCGGACCCCCACTACATGAAATTACACACGACCTGGTTATCGTGTAGTGAAACTGACAGATATAAGGGACGATCAAGAAGTTTCCGCCTGCGGGCATCACTGTAGCGTATATGCAACGTAGCTCGATTCCGATGCGGGTATATAAGCATCGACACGATGGCGAGGAATTAAGGTGGCATTTGTGTCTTTCCGACGTGTATGCGGTAGATGCGGAAACGTGAACTATGGAGACGGTATTACAAAATGCGTCCAAGCAAGACCAACGTGCTTTTATTCTTTTCTTGCCTGCCGAAGGGCAAACAGCAGTAGACATGCGTCGAAGAATGAAGCACGGGGCATCACCCCTTTCGAAAATCTCAGTTGTGTAATGGTATGACAAGAGCTGCTGGTGCTTCATGATAGGCACGTTCCCACATCGCGGACGTCGTAAAGCAGAAGTTAGGCCAACTCAAGTGGGACACCCTCGAACACGTGTTCTACAGTGCTCATCTCAACTCATGCGATTATCGCGCCTGTGCTCCCTTAAAAAAGGCCTTTTTTGGGTCGACGATTCATGTCGGACGAGGTTGAGCAAGCAGGCAGTTACGGACTTCTTCAAACAGCAGGACACGGTGTTTTACCAAACGAGTATTTCCAAACTGATGCGTCGATGAGATGATTGCCTCATTGCCCACTGCGATTTTGTCTGCCTGGTTTACCGATTCTGGACTATACCGCCTTTGAAAGGGAACTTTTTGACAGCCCTTGTATTCTGCTTTTCAGTCATACGACAAAAAGGGATATGTACTATCGATAGTCAGTAGTGTCGTCGACAGATTTAAACTATCGTTATATCGACAGCACTATAGGCTATCGTCTGTACCTGTACCTATACTTATATTAGAAAACTGAACTAAATTTTTCTGGCAAGGAATTCGTTTGACAATGGAGTGAAGTCATCATACTGCCAAATAAAGAAATAATTAATTATGACTACTTTGAAGTTCAATAAAACTTTGAAACACGTATTTATTTTGTACGAGCCGTAAATAAATAGTTGCCACTACTGACGTTCAACCCTTATATATATATATATATATATATATATATATATATATATATATATATATATATATATATATATATATAGTCAGGGGAGTTCAGTACGTGGTATAGCACTTAGCAGCCCCATCAGTCAAACAAATCAGTAACTGATGGACCGTGCGTGGTTGAGCCTTGTCCTGCAAAATGATGGTCAGGTCCTGCAGAAAGTGTCATCACTTCTGTCTCTGAGCTGGTCGTAGGTTGTGTTCCAAAACTGAACAGCATAGAGACAGAAGTGATGACACTTTCTGCAGGACCTGACCATCATTTTACAGGACAATGCTCAAGCACGTACAGTGCAAGCTGTTACTAATTTGTTTGACTGATGGGGCTGCTAGGTGCTATACCACCTACTCCACTCCCCTGACTTAAGCCCTCGTGAGTTCAACGCAGTTTCAAAACTGAAGGAAACACTTCACGGCATTCGCTTCAGAACTGCTACAAATTCGTCGGCTAATAGACAGCGCCGCTCGAATTGTCAACACAACTGGCACTGCTAAGACTATCCTACGGCTTCCACAATGGTCAATGAAACTTTGAAACACGTATATATTTTGTACGAGCTGTAAATAAATAATTGCCACTATTAAAGTTCCAAACCTCATATATATATATATATATATATATATATATATATATATATATATATATATATGTTAGACTATAAATTATACTTTTTCAAGAAAATCTTATCTAGCCTAATTCTACAGACCATATAGTGTTTTTATGAAGGCCTTCCAAGAGCAAATTATGTACAAAGGAGTAATAAATAAATTAAATAAGTAAATGTGCTTTCAGGTTTAAATGAGGAACGTGAATCTACAGAGTCGTCCATTATTAACGGAACATAATGACATACCGCTACAATTCTTGCAAGAGGGTAAGGCTATTTTATGTGTTCAAAGTGATCCAAAGCAGCCAAATAACGCGGACGTCACTAAACTGTTGATAGAACTATGGCTGTCAGTGTCGACGTTGTAACAGCCGCACAGGATTCTTCGGTTATTTATCGTAACTCGTTCACAATATCTGGCTTCTGTTGATAAACTTCATTTTTCAAGGTAGAAGTCGTGAGGTGTAGAGTATGGAGACGGTGATGGGTACTCAACAGCTCCTCTTCGACCCATTCGTCGTCTAGGTAGATTTTCATCCAAATAGAATCCGACATCTCTGTGGTAGTGAGGCGGAGAGCCGTCTTGTTGTAGGTGGAACCTTTAAGCTCCAGACACCTCTCGGATGGCAGCTAACATCGATGTTTGCAGCACACAAAGATATACCTCACCAGTTATAGTACCTTCAAAGAACAATGGGCCAATCAAACCGGCCGATGACAGACCACACCACACATTAACACGCGGTCGATTAACACGTTTGTCCATTTGAATGTGAGAACTTTCAGGAACTCAGTACCGTTAAGTTTAAACTGCGCCTCGTTAGACCAGATAACCATCCCTGCAAAACCTCGCATCCTCGCGAAGCGTGCCTTCAAACCACTTCATTCGGCCCGGGTGGTCCTCGTTCTTAGAGTGCAGCGGTCACGGAATGTACACATTCTACTTTGCAGCCTTCAGAATTCGTCGTCCGCTTGATCGGCATGCCACGCTTCCACGTCCATCCTGCTTTATAGTTTTTGGGGTATTCTAGTAAAATATTGCAACATGGCAGCGCAGTTTTTCATTGGCCAGACCTTTCCTTATGCACGTCCTGAACAGTACCGTCGCATTCAAATTTATCTCGAGTACGATAAATTGTTGTACATGTTGTGTGCCGAGTTCTGCAGACATTACGCCATTGCCGTTTTACCTCCATCATGTTTTCGTACTTCCAATACTGCTGCAATACGGTCTTGCGTTCTTCAAACGACAATCTTACTTCATTCATTGCTGCATTGTCATCTGCTGGAAAACGCGCGCCAAAATCTGCTGAGAAAACAATGGGATATGCTACCACGCAAAATTACACCGATATGTCAGTTTGTTCCGAAGATATTAACTATTAAATAGTGCTCACATTCTTCTGGGCCCCTTTGTATTTAAGGTCCTCTTTAACATTTCGCTGACGAGTGACAGTTCCTCTGACGACGTACCGTGTGTTTTATTTGTGACGCAGCATGCTGTAAGCAATATTCATCTCAGGAACAAGACGAAATGGTGTTTGCGTACGGCCAAGTAGATGGAAATTGTCGAGAGGCAGTACGGTTATACGAAAAGAAGCACCCTCACGGACAGTGCAAGCTCACCGTGCTCGAATTCTTACGGGAATCGACGAAATGGTGCGAGTAATGAGCAAGGGGCACTACAATAGCAGAATGTGGGCAGGATGAAATCTGGGTCTGACGTGAGGCGTCCTACGGTAGACCGTGCAGTTACGATAAGCACTGTGCCCGGTTAGCTTAGTGATCAGAACATCTTCCTAGTGAACAGGAGACCCGAGTTCGAACACGAGTACGAATCACAGTCCGGCACGAATTTTCACGTGTCCCCCTTGATTTAAACGAATGCTCCCTCGTAGCCAACATATGTCATTCCTTTGTGTACCAACCTAAATATGTTCGTCTGCATTTGAAGTCATAGTACCAGAATTCATTGTGAACGGCCTATCGGTACTGAGGTGTCGTAGAAATTGTAGATGACAGATCTTCGCTCATACTCACTCACTGTGAGTCACGGTCAGGTCAGATGCTTTAGTAATGATAGCACGTCGACCACCGTTAGATTGCATAGGTTGGCAGCTGTTTCAACAAAGGCGACTTCCGATATCTACTGAAAGTACTGCCAAACTGTCGCGGCAAAACAGCGTTCACCTGCTTGTTTTCAGTTGTTGCGTGTTTACGTCGTGAGCTACAATTAGACATAGTTATAGCGGCCGTCATGAAAATACGCACCTCAGCGTTATCTCACCATGAAAATACGCACCTCAGCGTTATCTCACCGTCCTTCAGCATTGCCAGTTGGTGATAATTTCAAATGTTATCAAAAATTCCCCCATGAACCATGGACCTTGCCGTTGGCGGGGAGGCTTGCGTGCCTCAGCGATACAGACGGCCGTACCGTAGGTGCAACCACAACGGAGGGATATCTATCGAGAGACCAGGCAAACGTGTGGTTCCTGAAGAGGGGCAGAAGCCTTTTCAGTAGTTGCAAGGGCAACAGTCTGGATGATTGACTGATCTGGCCTTGTAACAATAACCAAAACGGCTTGCTGTGCTGGTACTGCGAACGGCTGAAAGCAAGGGAGAACTACAGCCGTAATTTTTCCCGAGGGCATGCAGTTTTACTGTATGATTAAATGATGATGGCGTCCTCTTGGGTAAAATATTCCCGAGGTAAAATAGTCCCCCATTCGGATTCCGGGCGAGGACTACTCAGGAGGATGTCGTTATCAGGAGAAGAAAATTGGCATTCTACGGATCGGAGCGTGGAATGTAAGTTCCCTTAATCGGGCAGGTAGGTAAGAAAATTTAAAAAGGGAATTGGATAGGGTAAAGTTAGCTATAGTGGGAATTAGTGAAGTTCGGTGGCAGGAGGAACACGACTTCTGGTCAGGTGACTACAGGATTATAAACACAAAATCAGTTAGGGATAATGCAGGAGTAGGTTTAATAATGAATAGGAAAATAGGAATGAGGGTAAACTACTACAAGCAGCATAGTGAACGCATTATTGTGGCCAAGATAGATACGAAGCCCACACCTACTACAGTAGTACAAGTTAATATGCCAACTAGCTCTGCAGACGACGAAGAAATTGAAGAAATGTATGATGAAATAAAAGAAATTATTCAGATATTGAAGGGTGACGAAAATTTAATAGTCTTGGGTGACTGGAATTGAAGCGTAGGAAAAGGGAGAGAAGGAAACGTAGTAGGTGAATGTGGATTGGGTCTGAGAAATGAAAGAGGAAGCCGCCTGGTAGAGCATAACTTAATCATAGCTAACACTTTGTTCAAGAATCATAAAAGAAGGTTGTATACATGGAAGAATCCTGGAGATACTAAAAGGTATCAGATACATTATACACTCCTGGAAATTGAAATAAGAACACCGTGAATTCATTGTCCCAGGAAGGGGAAACTTTATTGACACATTCCTGGGGTCAGATACATCACATGATCACACTGACAGAACCACAGGCACATAGACACAGGCAACAGAGCATGCACAATGTCGGCACTAGTACAGTGTATATCCACCTTTCGCAGCAATGCAGGCTGCTATTCTCCCATGGAGACGATCGTAGAGATGCTGGATGTAGTCCTGTGGAACGGCTTGCCATGCCATTTCCACCTGGCGCCTCAGTTGGACCAGCATGCTCAATAGGGGACAGATCCGGAGATCTTGCTGGCCAGGGTAGTTGACTTACACCTTCTAGAGCACGTTGGGTGGCACGGGATACATGCGGACGTGCATTGTCCTGTTGGAACAGCAAGTTCCCTTGCCGGTCTAGGAATGGTAGAACGATGGGTTCGATGACGGTTTGGATGTACCGTGCACTATTCAGTGTCCCCTCGACGATCACCAGAGGTGTACGGCCAGTGTAGGAGATCGCTCCCCACACCATGATGCTGGGTGGTGGCCCTGTGTGCCTCGGTCGTATGCAGTCCTGATTGTGGCGCTCACCTGCACGGCGCCAAACACGCATACGACCATCATTGGCACCAAGGCAGAAGCGACTCTCATCGCTGAAGACGACACGTCTCCATTCGTCCCTCCATTCACGCCTGTCGCGACACCACTGGAGGCGGGCTGCACGATGTTGGGGCGTGAGCGGAAGACGGCCTAACGGTGTGTGGGACTGTAGCGTCGCTGCGGTCCGGTCCCAGGTCGACGGGCACGTGCACCTTCCGCCGACCACTGGCGACAACATCGATGTACTGTGGAGACCTCACTCCCCACGTGTTGAGCAATTCGGCGGTACGTCCACCCGGCCTCCCGCATGGCCACTATACACCCTCGCTCAAAGTCCGTCAACTGCACATACGGTTCACGTCCACGCTGTCGCGGCATGCTACCAGTGTTAAAGACTGCGATGGAGCTCCGTATGCCACGCCAAACTGGCTGACACTGACGGCGGCGGTGCACAAATGCTGCGCAGCTAGCGCCATTCGACGGCCAACACCGCGGTTCCTGGTGTGTCCGCTGTGCCGTGCGTGTGATCATTGCTTGTACAGCCCTCTCGCAGTGTCCGTAGCAAGTATGGTGGGTCTGACACACCGGTGTCAATGTGTTCTTTTTTCCATTTCCAGGAGTGTATAATCGTAAGACAGAGATTTAGGAACCAGGTTTTAAAGACATTTCCAGGGGCAGATGTGGACCCTGACCACAATCTATTGGTTATGACCTGTATATTAAAACTGAAGAATCTGCAAAAAGGTGGGAATTTAAGGAGATGGGACCTGGATAAACTGACTAAACCAGAGGTTGTATAGAGTTTCAGGGAGAGCATAAGGGAAGGATTGACAGCAATGGGGCAAAGAAATACAGTAGAAGAAGAATGGGTAGCTCTGAGTGATGAAGTAGTGAAGGCCGCAGAGGATCGAGTAGGTAAAAAGACGATGGCTAGTAGAAATCCTTGGGTAATAGAAGAAATATGGAATTTAATTGATGAAAGGGGAATATATAATAATGTAGTAAATGAAGAGGCCAAAAAGGAATAGAAACGTCTCAAAAATGAGATCGACAGGAAGTGGAAAATGGCTAAGCAGGGATGGCTAGAGGAAAAATGTAAGGATGTAGAGGCTTACATCACTAGGGGTAAGATAGATACCGCCTACAGGAAAAGTAAAGAGACCTTTGGAGATAAGAGAACCATTTCTATGAACATCAAGATGTCAGATGGAAACCCAGTTCTAAGCAAAGAAGGGAAAGCAAAAAGGTGGAGGGAGTATATAGAGGCCCTATACAAGGGCGATGTACTTGAGGACAATATTATGGAATTGGAAGAGGATGAAGATGAAATGGGAGATACGATACTGCGTGAAGAATTTGACAGAGCACTGAAAGACCTGAGTCGAAACAAGGCCCCGGGAGTAGACAACATTCCATTAGAACTATTGACGGCCTTGGGAGAGACAGTCCTGACAAAACTCTACCATCTGGTGAGCAAGATGTATGGGACAGGCGAAATACCGTCAGACTTCAAGAAGAATATAATAATTCCAATCCCAAAGAAAGCAGGTGTTGACAGATGTGAAAATTACCGAACTATCAGTTTAATATGTCACAGCTGCAAAATACTAACGCGAATTCTTTACAGACGAATGGAAAAAATAGTAGAAGCCGACCTCGGGGAAGATCAATTTGGATTCCGTAGAAATGTTGGAACACGTGAGGCAATACTGACCCTACGGCTCATCTTAGAAGCTAGATTAAGGAAGGACAAACCTACGTTTCTAGAATTTGTAGACTTAGAGAAAGCTTTTGACAATGTTGACTGGAATACTCTCTTTCAAATTCTGAAGATGGCAGGGGTAAAATACAGGGAGAGAAAGGCTATTTACAATTTGTACAGAAACCAGATGGCAGTTATAAGAGTCGAGAGACATGAAAGGGAAGCAGTGGTTGGGAAGGGAGTAAGACAGGGTTGTAGTCTCTCCCCGATGTTATTCAATCTGTATATTGAGTAAGCAGTGAAGGAAACAAAAGAAAAATTTGGAGTAGTTATTAAAATCCATGGAGAAGAAATAAAAACTTTGAGGTTCACCGATGTCGTCGTATTTCTGTCAGAGACAGCAAAGGACTTGGAAGAGTAGTTGAACGCAATGGATAGTGTCTTGAACGGAGGATATAAGATGAACATCAACAAAATCAAAACGAGGATAATGGAGTGAAGTCGAATTAAGTCAGGTGATGCCGAGACACTTAAAGTAGTAAAGGAGTTTTGCTATTTGGGGAGCAAAATAACTGATGATGGTCGAAGTAGAGAGGATTTAAAATGTAGACTGGCAATGGCAAGGAAAGCGTTTCTGAAGAAGAGAAATTTCTTAGCATCGAGTATAGATTTAAGAGTCAGGAAGTCATTTATGAAAGTATTTGTATGGAGTGTAGCCATGTATGGAAGTGAAACATGGACGATAAATAGTTTGGTCAAGAAGAGAATAGAAGCTTTCGAAATGTGGTGCTACAGAAGAATGCTGAAGATTAGATGGGTAGATCACATAACTAATGAGGAGGTATTGAATAGGATTGGGGAGAAGAGAAGTTTGTGGCACAACGTGACCAGAAGAAGGGATCTGTTGGTAGGACATGTTCTGAGGCATCAAGGGATCACCAATTTAGTGTTAGGGGGCAGCATGGAGGGAAAAAATCGTAGAAGGAGACCAAGAGATGAATACACTAAGCAGATTCAGAAGGATGTAGGTTGCAGTAGGTACTGGGAGATGAAGAAGCTTGCACAGGATAGAGTAGCATGGAGAGCTCCATCAAACCAGTCTGAGGACTGAAGACCACAACAACAACATCAAAAATTCCGAAAAATATCAGACATCTCCATTTTTAATCTAATATATGAAGGAGTACTTTCTAAAAGAAAATTCTTGCCAATTACTTCGAAAAAATAAAGAAATGAAAAAACGTCACAAAAAGTTTCTAAGTAAAATATTGTTTCCAGCTCAGGCTGTGGAAAAAAACAGAACCACTGATATATTTGTACTGGAAATAAGATACGAAGTTTGTAGATGCATGTGATACATATTTTATTGTAGAAAAGAATTTCCGTTCTCCTCGTTCTTATAGAGACTTCCAGCGAGAAAGTTGTTAAGGAAACTGTGAAAGTAATTGTAGTGTCTTCAGTTAACCACCGACAGCTACGGCGTTTGCGTAGAGCTGTCAGTGCTAACAGATGAGAAACACTAAGTGAAATAACTGCAAAAATCAGCGTGGGACTTACGACGAAATTTTCCGTTAGGGACAGTGTGGCGAAATTTGTCGTTCATAGCCTATGGCAGCAGCCTATACTGACAACACGACATCGCCTGCAGCCCATGTCTTGGGCTGGTGATCGTATCGGTTGGATCCTAGAAGAGTGGAAACCTGTGGGCTGGTCAAATGAGTCCCGGTTTCAGTTGGTAAGATCTGATGGTAGGGCTCTGTAGGTGACTTCCAAACGACTTGTTGAGTCCATTAGGGCTCTGTAGGTGACTTCCAAACGACTTGTTGAGTCCATGCCACGTCGAGTTACTGCACTACGGCGAGCAGAAGGAAGTCCGACACGATATTTGGCGGTATCCCATGACATTTGTCACCTAAGTGTAACTGTGTTTTATCGATATTGTGTCCGCCTGCTCAGCTGAGTGGTGAAGTGCGTGCCTCCCGTTCAAGTGGACCCCGGTTCGATTCCCGGCCGGGTTGGAAATTTTCTCCAATCGTGGACTGGATGTTGTGCTGCCCTCATAATCATTTCATCCTCATCACCGGCGCCCAAGTGGCCCAATATGGCGTCGAATGAAATAAGACTTGCATGTAGCGGCCGAACTTCCCCGAATAGGGGCCTCCCGGTCAACGATGCCTACGCTCATTTCATTTCATGGATATTATGTTGCAAAAAGGATTAATTGGGGTAATATACTCACCAGCAACTACTAAGGTCACAGACATTTGTACCGCTGTTTGCACGCTTACTGAAGAAGAAACAGATACAAGAAATTTTTTTTCGATACGACCTATGGTGCTCCTCATATGGTGGGCAAACAATTGATGCTATTACTGAATTCCAAGCACACATTCGACATTCTATTCTTGAATTCCACTGCATCATACTTCAAGCAGTGTGTGTCATCAGTCATCTGACTAGTTTGATGCGACCCGTCACGAATTCCTCTCATATGCCAACCTCTTCATCATCTCAGAGTAGTACGTGCAACCTACGTCCTCAATTACTTCCTATATGTATCCCAATCTCCGTCTTCCTCTACAGCTTTCGCTCTCTATAGCCCCCTCTAGTAGCATGGAAGTCATACCCTCATGTCTTACAGATGTCCTATCATCCTGTCCCTTGTCCTCCTCAGTGTTTTGCACATATTTCTTCCCTCTCCGATTCTGGGCAGAACCTCTTCATTCGTTATCTTATCTGTCCACCTAATTTTCAACATACGTCTGTAGCACCACATCTCAAATGCTTCGATTCTCTTCTGTTCCTGTTTTCCCTCAGTCCATATTTCACTTCTATACAGTTCTGTACCGGGGACAATAACTGCTGTAAAACAAAAGAGAGTAATCATCCGCAGTTACCTAAAGTGGAATGACCACACGAAATAAACCGCAGGAGAAGCAGACGCCATACAGAGATCCATAGGAACAATCTCATGGGACTGTAATTCATCCACCAATGGAGTGGCTTAGAGTATACTTTTTCAACTGATTCTTGAGTTTTGTTCATTAGTCTGGACCCCTTACCAGCTTGGGTTTATGGAAGAGATAGAGAAGATCCAAAGAAGACCACCGCGTGCCAGGGCCGTTTAGGAGCGCGGGGACATTACTGAAATGTTCGACAAACTGTAGTGGCATATCCTACAAGAGAGGTGTCCTGCATCATGGAGAGGTTTACCGTTGAAATTCCTAGGGAATACTTTTCGGGAAGAGTAAGGTAACACATTACTTCCTCCCAAATATATCTTACGAAACGACATCAACGAGAGTATTCGAGAAATTAGAGCTAATAAGAGCTAATACACAAGCCTACCGACAATAATTCTTCCCAGGCACAATTAGCCAATAGAACGGGGAATGGTGAATCTGATAGTGGTATGACAAGCACGCCGCACACCGTAACGTGCCTTACAGAGTGTTGACGTAGATGTAGATAGACAAGCAAGCACTAGAAAACATAATTTTGCTCGTCTCCATGACATTATAATACGAGGAACCAATTACACGAACTAGATAAGGAACACTTTGCCAGCACGTATGCTACATAACCACAGGATACAAAATCAGCCTAGGGGAAAGCAAATCAATAACACGGCTAAACCCAGTTTAAACCAATAAGCTCCATGGAAAGACGTAAAGTCAGAATGTAAAATACAGGTTGAGTCATGTACGACATAACACCTCTTTATTTCGTGGACGGTTACGCATGTTGAAACGTGGTTATCAGAATATGTCAGAGCTTCGAGGGAGAGGTATGTTTTAGTCTGGTTAATGTTTTAGCGCTATTATTAACTGAAATATTGAAGTAAGTACGTTTTTATAAGTAAAATCGCATAATTTTTACAACTGCATTCGATGGCTCTTGTGAAGATAATTACAGTGCTATAGCGTTTCTTAATGTTGACGTTGAAACCTTCCTAAAAAAATCGAAAAATTTCCTAGAGCACTGTGGCTGCAAACGGCATTTGTGGTGTAAACAGGACCAGAGCCAGAATGCGTAGTTGTATACCGTAAGGTAGGCCTGTGCTACGGAATAAAGCTTTATTTGACCTTGAACCAACTTACGACCTAAATGTTGTATATGGTCATAGGCTAGAATCTGACGTAACACATTTTACTTAGAAAAACTATTTCACATTTTTGTATCCTTCCAGATTTACGTGACCTGAAACAGTAAAATCAACTGTTCATTTTAAAAAAATAAACAGGTCTTATACGCTGCAAAAAGCGACTACTGTATTAAATATCTAATTATTAGAAGAAAGATTTGACCTATGTTTTACCATACTTGGCTCTATCCCCCCATGAACCATGGACCTTGCCGTTGGTGGGGAGGCTTGCGTGCCTCAACGATACAAATAGCCGTACCGTAGGTGCAACCACAACGGAGGGGTATCTGTTGAGAGGCCAGACGAACGTATGGTTCCTGAAGAGGGGCAGCAGACTTTTCAGTAGTTGCAGGGGCAACAGTCTGGATGATTGACTGCTCTGGCCTTGTAACAATAACCAAACCGGCCTTGCTGTGCTGGCACTGCGAACGGCTGAAAGCGAGGGGAAACTATAGCCGTAATTTTTCCCGAGGACATGCAGCTTTACTGTATGTTTAAATGATGATGGCGTCCTCTTGGGTAAAATATACCGGAGGTAAAATAGTCCCCCATTCGGATCTCCAGGCGGGGACTACTCAGGAGGACGTCGTTATCAGGAGAAAGAAAACTGGCGTTTACGGATCGGAGCTTGGAATGTCAGATCACTCAATCGGGCAGGTAGGTTAGAAAATTTAAAAAGGGAAATGGATAGGTTAAAGTTAGCTATAGAGGGAATTAGTGAAGTTCGGTGGCAGGAGGAACAAGACTTTTGGTCAGGAGACTACAGGGTTATAAACACAAAATCAAATAGGGGTAATGCAGGAGTAGGTTTAATAATGAATAGGAAAATAGGAATGCGGGTAAGCTACTACAAACCGCATAGTGAACGCATTATTGTGGCCAAGATAGATACGAAGCTCGCACCTACTACAGTAGTACAAGTTAATATGCCAACTAGCTCTGCAAATGATGAAGAAATTGAAGAAATGTATGATGAGATGAAAGAAATTATTCAGGTAGTGAAGGGAGATGAAAATTTAATAGTCATGGGTGACTGGAATTCGAGCGTAGGAAAAGGGAGAGAAGGAAACTTAGTAGGTGAATATGGATTGGGGGTAAGAAATGAAAGAAGAAGCCGTCTGGTAGAATTTTGCACAGAGCATAACTTAATCATAGCTAACACTTGGTTCAAGAATCATAAGAGAAGGTTGTATACATGGAAGAAACCTGGAGATACTAAAAGGTATCAGATAGATTATATAATGGTAAGACAGAGATTTAGGAACCAGGTTTTAAAGACATTTCCAGGGGCAGATGTGGACTCTGACCACAATCTATTGGTTATGACCTGTAGATTAAAACTGAAGAAACTAAAAAAAGGTGGGAATTTAAGGAGATGGGACCTGGATAAACTGACTAAACCAGAGGTTGTACTGAGTTTCAGGGAGAGCATAAGGGAACAATTGACAGGAATGGGGGAAAGAAATACAGTAGAAGAAGAATGGGTAGCTCTGAGGCATGAAGTAGTGAAGGCCGCAGAAGATCAAGTAGGAAAAAGACGAAGGCTTTTAGAAATCCTGGGGTAACAGAAGAAATATGGAATTTAATTGATGAAAGGAGAAAATATAAAAATGCAGTAAATGAAGCAGGCAAAAAGGAATACAAACGTCTCAAAAATGTGATCGAAAGGAAGTCCAAAACGGCTAAGCAGAAATGGCTAGAGGACAAATATAAGGATGTAGAGGCTTATCTCACTAGGGGTAAGGTAGATACTGCCTACAGGAAAATTAAATATAGCTTTGGAGGAAAGAGAGACACTTGTATGAATATCAGGAGAACAGATGGAAACCCAGTTCTAAGCAAGGAAGGTAAAGCAGAAAGGTGGAAGGAGTATATAGAGGCCCTATATAAGGGCGATGTACTTGAGGACAATATTATGGAAATTGAAGAGGATGTAGATGAAGATTAAATGGGAGAAACGATACCGCGTGAAGAAATTGTCAGAGCACTGAAAGATCTGAGTCGAAACAAGGCCCCGGGAGTAGACAACACTCCATTAGAACTATTGACGGCCTTGGGAGAGTCAGATTACTGAACTATCAGTTTAATAAGTCACAGCTGCAAAATACTAACGCGAATTCTTCACAGACGTATGGAAAATCTTGTAGAAGCCGACCTCGGGGAAGATCAGTTTGGATTCCGTAGAAATGATGGAACACGTGAGGCAATACTGACCTTACGACTTACCTTAGAAGAAAGATTAAGGAAAGGCAAACCTACGTTTCTAGCATTTGTAGACTTAGAGAAAGCTTTTGACAATGTTGACTGGAATACTCTCTTTCATATTCTGAAGATGGCAGGGGTAAAATACAGGGAGAGAAAGGCTATTTACAATTTGTACAGAAACCAGATGGCAGTTATAAGAGTCGAGGACATGAAAGAGAAGCAGTGGTTGGGAAGGGAGTAAGACAGGGTTGTAGTCTCCCCCCGATGTTATTCAATCTGTATATTGAGCAAGCAGTAAAGGAAACAAAAGGAAAATTTGGAGTAGGTATTAAAATCCATGGAGAAGAAATAAAAACTTTGAGGTTCGCCGATGACATTGTAATTGTGTCAGAGACGGAAAAGGACTTGGAAGAGCAGTTGAACGGAATGGACAGTGTCTTGAAAGGATTATATAAGATGAACATCAACAAAAGCAAAACGAGGATAATGGAATGTAGTCGAATTAAGTCGGGTGATGCTGAGGGAATTATATTAGGAAATGAGACACTTAAAGTAGTAAAGGAGTTTTGCTATTTGGGGAGCAAAATAACTGATGATGGTCGATGTAGAGAGGATATAAAATGTAGACTGGCAATTGCAATGAAAGCGTTTCTGAAGAAGAGAAATTTGTTAACATCGAATATAGATTTAAGTGTCAGGAAGCCGTTTCTGAAAGTATTTGTATGGAGTGTAGCCATGTATGGAAGTTAAACATGGACGATAAATAGTTTGGATAAGAAGAGAATAGAAGCTTTCGAAATGTGGTGCTACAGAAGAATGTTGAAGATTAGGTAGGTAGATCACGTAACTAATGAAGAGGTATTGAATAGGATTGTGGAGAAGAGAAATTTGTGGCACAACTTGCCCAGAAGAAGGGATCGGTTGGTAGGACATGTTCTGAGGCATCAAGGGATCGCAAATTTAGCATTGGAGGGCAGCGTGGAGGGTAAAAATCGTAGAGGGAGACCAAGAGATGACTAGACTAAGCAGATTCAGAAGAATGTAGGTAGCAGTAGGTACTGGGACCTTCAGAATTTGAAAGAGAGTACTCCAGTCGACAATGTCAAAAGCTTTCTTTAAGTCTACAAATGCTAGAAACGTAGGTTTGCCTTTCCTTAATCTAGCTTCTAAAATAAGTCGTAGGGTCAGATGTTAATTCCCATAGTACTTAAAGCGATTTGAACCATTTCCTTGGCAATATGTCTCGTGCCACTGTGCAGATTCATTAGCGTCGTAGCCAGAACACCTTCACGTGTTCTCTGTAAGTTGCAGTCTTATTTCTTATCCTTTTCTTGACGTTCAAGCAACCTGTCCGCACTAGCATCTTAATAATTGGTGCAACTGCCTGGCGCGTCGGACGTTGGGGATCCGGATAGATAGCCATATACCGCTGTTTTTACTGCATATCTTTTACATTCACCATATAAAAGTAGTATATCGAAGTTCCCCTCGTTGGTGAACATGTCTGCACGCAAGGAATATTTGAACCGCTAATGCCGATTATGGCCACCGTGCCTCCTATTATAGGATAGTTCTCGAATTTTTTACGACAGGTTTTAACGTCAACATTAACAAACGCTATACTACTTTAATTGTCTTCTCAAGAGCTATCGAATGTAATTATAAAAAAGTATACGGCTACATTTATAAAATCGTACTTACGTCAATATCTCAGTTGCTACCAACCCTAAAAATATTAACCAAACAAAACCACACGTGACCCTCGACGCTCTAACATTTGCCGAAAACCGCACTTCGATAAGTGTAATTGTTCACGAAATAAAAGCTGTTACGTCTCAAGAGACTCACCCTCCATTTATTTATTCCTAGCGCCACTGTTTGCTTTTGATTCTGTTACTATGCAAAGACATTCATCTGATAACATAATGTTGTTGTTGTTTTCAGTCCTGAGACTGGTTTGATGCAGCTCTCCATGCTACTCTATTCTGTGCAAGCTGCTTCATCTCCCAGTACCTACTGCAACCTACATCCTTCTGAATCTGCTTAGTGTACTCATCTCTCGGTCTCCCTCTACGATTTTTACCCTCCACGCTGCCCTCCAATGCTAAATTTGTGATCCCTTGATGCCTCAAAACATGTCCTACCAACCGATCCCTTCTTCTAGTCAAGTTGTGCCACAAACTTCTCTTCTCCCCTATCCTATTCAATACTTCCTCATTAGTTACGTGATCTATCCACCTTATCTTCAGTATTCTTCTGTAGCACCACATTTCGAAAGCTTCTATTCTCTTCTTGTCCAAACTAGTAATCGTCCATGTTTCACTTCCATACATAGCTACACTCCAAACAAATACTTTCAGAAACGACTTCCTGATACATAAATCTATATTCGATGTTAACAAATTTCTCTTCTTCAGAAACGCTTTCCTTGCCATTGCCAGTCTACATTTTATATCCTCTCTACTTCGACCATCATCAGTTATTTTACTTCCTAAATAGCAAAACTCCTTTACTACTTTAAGTGTCTCATTTCCTAATCTAATTCCCTCAGCATCACCCGATTTAATTTGACTACATTCCATTATCCTAGTTTTGCTTTTGTTAATGTTCATCTTATATCCTCCTTTCAAGACACTGTCCATTCCGTTCAACTGCTCTTCCAAGTCCTTTGCCGTCTCTGACAGAATTACAATGTCATCGGCGAACCTCAAAGTTTTTACTTCGTCTCCATGAATTTTAATACCTACTCCAAACTTTTCTTTTGTTTCCTTTACTGCTTGCTCAATATACAGATTGAATAACATGGGGGAGAGGCTACAACCCTGTCTCACTCCTTTCCCAACCACTGCTTCCTTTTCATGCCCCTCGACTCTTATTACTGCCATCTGGTTTCTGTACAAATTATAAATAGCCTTTCGCTCCCTGTATTTTACCCCTGTCACCTTTAGAATTTGAAAAAGAGTATTCCAGTCAACATTGTCAAAAGCTTTCTCTAAGTCTACAAATGCTAGAAATGTAGGTTTGCCTTTTCTTAATCTTTCTTCTAAGATAAGTCGTAACGTCAGTATTGCCTCACGTGTTCCAACATTTCGACGGAATCCAAACTGTTCCTCCCCGAGGTCTGCATCTACCAGTTTTTCCATTCGTCTGTAAAGAATTCGCGTTAGTATTTTGCAGCCGTGGCTTATTAAACTGATAGTTCGGTGATAACATAATATGTACTTCAAACTCTGTCATTTATGTTATGTTGTATGAATAACCAAGATCTTCGAAGTTCTGACAGAGGGAGTCCATGAACATTTTGACCACAAATCTCGTCTATGATTGATCATGCTGGAGGACAACATACACTGTGGCTGCATGCATCCGTGATGCCATCGTCAACAAGGATGCAAAGATTAAAATTCTGCATTGTTTCGTGAATGTTGATTCCTCCTAATAACATTTAACTCCTTGTGTTAGAACCTATAATTCAGCTGAAGTGCAAAAATGATCTGTAACATTTACACAACAATCGGAGAGTCAAAGTCATTTTCGTGATATGATTTAATAAAGTCATGTTTACGTGAATTATTATGAATTATTACCCGTGGAACGTTTTTGAACAAGTCCTGAGAATAGGAAGTGGATTACCAAATAAAAAATTCAGGTTGCTATTTAAAAAATACCTCCTACTGTTCGTATCTTAGTAAAGAATAAAGATACAAGAAATGAAGTTATCTTGGTTCATATCCCTCCAGTAGCTAAACGACTTTCTCTTGATACAGTTTGTATTTTGCTTCTGGACAGAAATTATTTTTGGGTGGTCAATATAAATCGGACATCCTATATCAATAAATTCAACGGGGTCAGAACACAACCCTGTTGCACAACCACAAAGCTCTTCTATGATTGGTCACACTGGAGGACGACTTTCTACCTCCCACTTTGCAGGTATGCGTTGCTTACTACCACGGCAGATGCTGGGTGCTACATTAGGATCCCTCTTAGGGCCGCTGCACTTCATCCTCGATTCTTCCCAGAATCTGTTCTCCAGGTTCGCTAACCTGCTACATTCACATTGTATACCGCGTTATCTGCATGCTATCAAAGTCCTCGCCCGCACCGAGTTCCTAAGTGCCCTTCAGGCTATCCATCATATGTAACCAGCAGAAAAGTAGATTCATTTGACCCAAGAAACACGTTTACACATGTAGAAGCAGGTCAAGGAGGTGTCACTTTGCTGTGTACCAGGACACAAAGGAATTCAGGGTAATAAATCAGCAAATGAAACAACTATGAATGCCTCCTTGGAAAATACAATTCCCGTGTGTGCTGCCCGTATACATGCTCAACAAGATGCGGTCGATGGAACGAACGAAACACCCATGGAGTTGCTCCTTCTGACCACTGTGGCGCTAGAGGTACTCTTATAATGCGCCTTGTACTCTGCCTATTGTGTTTTGTTTCTGACAGATTGGGTTATCAGGTTCAGCAACCAACGCAAAGGAATCTCTGAGACCAGTCTCTACACCTACTTCGATAAAATGGAAATGACACTCACTTCTCCCAGAGAAGTAGCATTCATCGTATATTCCCTAAAATCAAAGTATTCTAGTGGTTATGATAACATATCAACGAAGTTAATCGAAGAATGTTCATGTGAGTTGAGTTGTATCTTATGTTATTTGTGTAAATAATCTTTTATCAGCTGAACATTTCCAGACTGGCTAAAATATGCTGAAGTTAAGCCTATTTACATGAAGTGGGATAAAGAGATACCGTCAAACTATCGACGAATTTCACTTTTGTCAGCTTTTTCGAAAATATTTGAAAAAGTTGTGTTCAAGCGTCTTCTTAAGCAACTGACTGCAAATAATATACAGTGCAAGTCACAGTTTGGGTTCCTTCAGGTTTCCAATATAGAGAAGGCTGTATGCCTGTACATTGAGAATGTACTTAATGCATTAGATAACAAATTGTAGACTACGGGCGTTTTCTGTGAGCAGCCAAAAGCCTTTGACTCTGTTAATCACAGCATTCTCTTAAGTAAATTAGAATATTACGGTATCACTGGCAGTGCTCCAAAATTATTCAAGTCTTATCTAACTGACAAGAAACAAAGGGTATCGTTGCGAAATACCTGTGGAGTAAGCAATCAGTCTTCATCTGATTGGAAATTATTTACATGTGGTGTTCCTCAAGATTCCATTTCGGGACTATTGCTTTTCCTTGTGTACATGACATCTCGTTTCTTACATTCCCACATGCTAAGTTTGTTTTACTTGTAGATGATAGAAACGTTGGAATATATAGCAAGTCAAATACAGATTTAGCAATGGCTGCCAATAAAATTTTCACTGATACTAACAAATGGTTTAAAGCTGATTCATTGTTATTAAACTTTGAAAAGATCCACCACATGCAGAGCAGAACGTGTAAGAGATTTTCTTCCGTGCATAGATCTGCTGAGGCTCCTAAACAAGTCTGCATTTGTAAAATGAATGATGTCATATGTTGAAGATATAAATATCAAAAAGCTTATAGTTTACTTACTTTCATTCTATTATGTCATATGGATGCTTATTCTGCGTTAACTCGTCAAACCGAGCAAAAGTTTTTAGAATGAAAGAGCATGTAATGAGACTTATTTATGGTGTAAATTCAAGAACACCATGTAGAATCCTGTTCAAGGAACTGACTATTCTAACAACTGTTTCTCAGTGTATTTATGTCTTAATGAAGTTGTTCACAAATAAAATCTCTCTATTTTCATCCAATAGCTCAATACACAATAACAATACTAGGAATAAGAACAATCTACGTAAAGACCTAAAATCACTTGATCTAAAAAGGGATCCAATAGTCAGGAACATACATTTTCAATAAAATACCAGCAACCATTAAAAATTTGTTTCCATATAAAGCACAGCTTAAACACAGTTTGAAAGACTTTTTGGTAGGCAACTCCTCCTTACTCTATTGATGAATATTTTAACATGGACTGTTACATCAGCTTAAGAAAGATGTCTGTTAGATTTCAGTTTTTACTGTATTTGATCACAACAATGAAGATTAAGTATTCTGTGTATGATATTTTTTAAAAAAAGTACGTAACTATGTTTCATTCTGACAGTGTATTAATTCTGTAAGTACTAACAGTTCAAGCGTACTGTAGTGTATTCACATACCTTGAGAATCTCCTGCCAAATGACCAGGAAAGTGTGTGTTATATTCGAATCTTCTATGTTTTTTAAGTTGCACTTTCTGACATGTCCCACACCCATGAGAATCGTTTCATTTTTGGGTCTATGGACCGAAAACTGAATTTGCCATTTAATCTCTAATCTAAGCCAGTCTCCGACGCGCGAGTTCATCCTATATCAACAGGATCCACCAATATGCAGTGCTTGCAGTGCAGAGTTATCTGTACACCACATTTTAACAGAATGCGTGTTATACCAAGGCATGAGGGCTGCATCCAACTTATCAGCTGACGTGTCTATCTTAGGAGTTGAGGAATCGATCGTGGTCAGTATTGTAAGATTCTGTTTAATGTTCGATCTTTTCATTACTACTTTAGACAGAAGATTTTAATGCTTTCTCGGGGTCATTATTGTCTGTATTATTTTCCCACTGTTCAACCAGGGATAGTTCCTTGTTACACTACCTCAGATACAGTGTAACTGTGGTCTATTATAATCGTAAACTGCCTTGACGCATACTGAAGGGTCTCCATATTAGTCCCTTTATATGGTTTAAATAAAATTTAACATTTTACATGTCCTTTAGCACCTTATACTTCCAGTGCATGTAATAAACATGCCAGTGGAAATAATTGGCAACTGAGCGTGCTCGAGTCAGCCACAACTGCATACATTCGAAGAACTCATATTTATTCTATGTCTATTTTATATCCATGTATTGATTTATTACAAATCTGTGCTTCCTATACCTTCCCCACAATAAATTACAATGTACTGCTATCCTTCTTTCCCATTCCATCCGTCTTAGAATACAGAGCGAGTAAATGAGTGTGTATATTGAGTTTTCATAATGTCTGGTGGCGGGTAAACTTCTTGTTTCCTACTGTGGCAGTATAGCCAGCTGTGGTGTAAGCTTAGAGAGTGGCAAAGGGGTTTCGTTCCCTTGAAGTCGAAGTGCTGTTGTGCTTAAGTTGGCAAAGTGCGGGAAGGGTGTTCTCTGACAACTTCCGCTACCTTTGTGTTGGTACCCCAGTTAAGTCATGGTGCTGGACATTCAGTCTTGGGATTCTGAAGAGAGAAATTTTCGTGGTAGCTCGTTTGCAGTAGTAAGTATTGTAACTGAATTCCAGCATAGTCTAAGTTTTAAAACACTTCTTTTTCTAGCTTCAGACCTTCATAATCATGCAGACTATTTCATTCGTAATAGGAAATGATAGGGTATTTTATATAATTGCTCAATGCTATTAGTAGTTACTTTATTCAACCAGAAATCAGAAATGTGGGAACTTGGTATGCGAACTCTGCAAATCGTGTTTCCCAATCTGACTATGCGTGTGTTTGCGTTTATAATATTATTTCTCTATTTATTTCGTTACCTTCGTCTGTATCTTCGACTTTCCAACTCCACGTGTTTGTCTTTGTTTTGGAGAACCTTCAGTTCTCGGAATCTGTTTCTACTTGCAATTATTCAGCGATAATTTATTTATATGGGTAGTTCCTCCCACAGATTAGCAGACTTTTTGGAATTTTTATATTTTTTTCTTGATCGGACTTTGTGTGGCTAGGGCCAAGTGTTTGAAAAGGAATGAGCCTTCAGCTCCTCGGTTTCCCGTTCTTGTTCTATACTTGTAGGGCTTAAATTACATTATCTTCATGTGTGTGCTGTGTTTTACAGACATTCGCGATCTGATCTGCATTTCGGTTCGCAATTCTCGTTCAGTTCCACGGCTTCAGTTTTCCGTATTTTGCGTTAGACTGGTGGAGCAAACTATTTCCGACTATATGTGTCTGTGGTGCATGTCGAAGTTGTTTCCTATTTTATAAAACTCTAATGATTTACAAGCCAATCAGGCAAGGAATCTGATTATTTTTTGCTCTCGCGTGGTTATTTAAAGCTGGCACCAGCAACTGTGATGATTTTATTTAACTATGTACTTCTTTTCTATTACGATTACATAAAGTAAAATTAATGTTAAATCTAGCTTAAATTAAATTTCGCTGTTAATGTTTTATCCTACATATCCCAATCTCTGTTTAGCAGAATACATTTTACAGCGTTTGTCCCTTGTGCAGTTCATGCACGCCTATTTATTTAATTGCTTGTTAGGTAAACTTTCAATTTTATGAAGTACATTCTCTATCAACAGATCGACTGCATGACTGAGAACAGAATGCGCACTCTCGTTTGATGAGAGAGCCTTAGCCTCAGAGTGGTAAATCAAAATCAATTATCGTTCACGAAATTTTAATAGCTATAGTTCATGACTCAACACATACCCATCGTAATCAATACTTATACTTTCAATATCTCTTTTAATGTTTTGTGTGAAAGCGTGAGTGTAAGTAAGAGGGAGTGTCCCAAGGTGGTAAGGAATACATTTTTTTCTTTACCTTTTGGTGCATACTTTTCACAAAAGAAAACCATGTTTGTTTCCAAGTAGTTGAAAGAGGACACTGATAACCCGTACATACCATCATCACCAACACTACCATCCCACGACCACGCTGCTCCCTGTGTATCAAGAAAAGCAATGGCCCAGAACACTACTGTGTGGCACCTCGCCACTCTGCATGACTCCAGTTAGATTCAAATCTCTTCCCAGTTTGTTCACACCCGAGAACAACCTTACATTCCCTACTCTGCAGATATGGCTTGCTTATTACCACAACGGGTGATGCATTCTACAGTAGGATCATTCTTGATGGGTGCCAGTATCTAGAAAAGCAATTGACCGAGAGGACAACCCTGTGGTACCTCCCGCTTTGAATGATATCAAACAGATTTAAGCCTCTTCCCTGTTTGTTCACACTAGATGACAAACTTCTGCTTCTTCCTTTACCGATATGCATTGTTTCCTACCAAGACATGTGCTATATGCTACATTAGGATCGTTTATGATGCGCACCAGTATAGGGGTCTGCTTTACCACGTATATCAAGGAAAACAACAGAACCAGAACATAACCCTGTGGCAACTCCCACTTTGCACGATCTCATTCAGATTCAAGCCTCTTCCCTGTATGTCCACATTGGAGGACAACATTCTGCATTTTCCTTTGCAGATATGCATTTCGCACTACCATGACAAGCACTGCATGATTCAGTAGAATCATTTTTGTTGGTTGCCAGTATCGAGCTGCGCCTTACCGTGTATATCAAGAAAAGCAACGGACCCAGAACACAACCCTGTGGTAACTCTTACTTTACACGATTCCCTGATTCTTCTCATTGAAAGACAACCCTCTGCTTATTCCTTTGCGGATATCCATTGCTTACTATCCTGATGGGAGCTGGATGCTACCAAAGGCCAGTATCGAGATGCGCTACCTAGAAGGGCTCTTAGTTACGGGGCCGAGCGCCTCCACATTCCCCGAGATGCCCTCCCACCACCGGCGCACTCTGGCCGTGTGTCCCTGCCCTCGTGTTGACTCTGGCGGCGGAATGCGGCGACGCCCCGACCGTCAACAGACCCGCCCAGTGGGGGCGCAGCCTGAGACTGCCGCCTCATCGCACGCGCAGCTAGCCGCTCGCCCACGCTCGCGCGGTAATTGGTCCGGCAAAGCGGGGAGCCGCCCCCTCCTCTCCTGTGTGCTCTTTCAATCAGCCTTCCCAGTGCCTGCCACGTGGGGAGACGCGTCGGCCGGTCCAGCTACATACAGGCTGTCTACCTGTTGCTCGACCCCTCGAAGAAGTGCCGTCGCCTGGCAAACAGTACCAGGGGGAGAGGGATAGAGTTAAGAGGAGGGCTGTGGCTCGGTAGCACAGCCGGATGGAAGGACTGGAGGGAGTCAAGGGAGGCAAACGTGTGTGTGTGCGTGTGTGTCCTGAAACCAACACTGTATAATGCGGCCGTCGCTTCCCTGTGTCCACAAGGGCTGGCCGGCCCTCGGCCGCGTTAATAACGCGAGACGGCCAGCGCACACAAAGGAGCGCTGCCAGGCCAAGTCTTTGTTCTCAAGCGAGGCCCGTGCGCCAGATTTACAGCCCCGGACTCCAGACGCCGCTTACTGGACTCCTGTTCCGCGGCACAATGCCTCACTTTCTGAAGAATGGCGGTTACGTACTCATTTTAACACAGCACCGAAAATGTGTTTTGGGCAGGACCAGCAATTCTCTACCAAATTGACGATATTGACGGCAGCGAGACCGATCGTGTTGTTGTACTTTTATGTCAATAATACCTCGTATTATGCTAAATAACTTCATAGATTTTGAAAACTCAATGCAATGTATAATTAACGGCCACTGCTTACATTTTTGGTAATTTTAGTTGAGCAGGCATTGGCGAAAACCATATGCAACAAATAAAAATCGAGTGTTTTCACTTCAAGAAGAATATAATAATTCCAGTTCAAAAGTAAGCAAGTGCTTTCAAGTGTGTAAACTATCGAAATCTCAGTTTAATAAGTCATGACTGCGAAATACTAACACAAATTGTTTACAGAACAATAGGAAAACTGATGTAAATAACCTCAGGGATAACCAGTTTGGATTCCAGAGATATGTAGGAACATGAGAGGCAATACTCATCCTACTGATACCCTTAGAAGATACATTAAGGAAAGTAAAACATACATCCACAGCAATTGTAGACCTAAAAAAAGCTTTTAACAATGTTGGCTAAAGTACTCTCTTTGAAATTCTGAAATTTGCTGGGAGAAATTAGAGAGGGAATGTTGTTTTCAGCTTGTACGGAAACCACATGGCAGTTATAAAAATCATGGAGCATAGAAGGGAAACTGGTTGAGAAGAGAGTGAGACAGAGTTGTAGCCTATCCCTGATGTTATTAAATCTATACATTGAGCAAGCAGTAAAGGAAACCAAAGAAAAAATTGGAGTAGGAATTAAAGCCGAAGGAGAAGAAATTAAAACTTTGAGGTTTGCCGATAACATTGTAATTCTGTCAGAGACAGGAAGGAACAGCCGTTCAATGGAATGGACAGTGTGTTGAAAAGAGGATATAAGATGAATATCAACAAAAGCAAAACAAGGATAATGAAATGTACTCGAATTAAATCACGTGATGCTGAGGGAATTAGATTAGGAAATGAAACACTAAAAGAAGTAGATGAGTTTTGTTGTTTGGGCAGCAGAATAACTGATGATGGACAAAGTTAAGAGAATATAAAATGTAGACTGACAATGCCCAAAAAAAAAGTTTCTGAAGAAGAGAAATTTGTGAACATCCAATATAGATGTGTTAGGAAGTGTTTTCTGAAGGTATTTTTCTGGGGTGTAGCAATGTATGGAAGTGAAACTTGGACGATAAACAGTTTAGACAAGAAGAGAATAAAAGATTTGAATTGTGGTGCTACACAAAATACTGATGATTAGATAGGGAGATAACATAACTAAGGAGAGATAGTGAGTAGAATTAGAGAGAAAAGAAGTTTGTGGCACAACCTGTCTAGAAGAAGGGATCGTTTGATAGGACACATTCTGAGACATCAATGGGTCACCAGTTTAGTGTTGGAGGGAAGTGTGAGGGGATAAAAATCTCAGAGTGAGACCAAGAAATGAATACAGTAAGCAGATGCAGAAGGAAGTATGTCGCAGTAGTTATTCAGAGACGAAGAGATTAGCATGGAGAGCTGCATGATACCAGTCTTTGGTGCGAAGATCACAGCAACATCAACAACAGTATCATACACCGACCGTCCAAAAAATTCTGGGACAGATTTTATTCGTGGCGTATATGCGACAACATCGCATTAACTATAGCGGCCGCTTGAACGAACAACTGTGAACAACAATCTTGGAGTCGATCAGACAGTTGTGAGCAGCCAGTGTTAAGTATGGACATGAAACTGTGATCTGTCCGTGATGTTGTGTCACAAATCTCAGTGGAGTAACGAACTCAGAATTTGTGAATCAAGTTTTCAAAGCATTATCCAGAACGTCTTGAAGAAGACAAAAGTATGTGCGAAGCTCGTCAATCACGCCTTCACTCTCGAATAAGTAACGACCCATGGACGCCTGTAGTGATTTGATTGAAATGAAAAACATGGACAGTTCTTTTCTGGGAAAAAATGACCACGAGTGATGACATTAGGTGTCCTAATACGAACCTGGCGCAAAAGAATAAAGTGCTGAATGCGTCTCTGATGGGTTGGGATATCCGAAGAAGGTGGGAATGTGATGCACGAGTTGAACATCCAAAAGAACGACTTTCCTGACAGTTTGACCCGTGGACGCCTGCAGTGATTTGATTGAAATGAAAAACATGGACAGTTCTTTTCTGGGAAAAAAAGATCACGGGTGATGACATTAGGTGTCCCAATACGAACCTGGCGCAAAAGGATAAAGTGCTGAATGCGTCTCTGATGGGTTGGGATATCCGAAGAAGGCGGGAATGTGATGCACGAGTTGAACATCCAAAAGAACGACTTTCCTGGCAGTTTGACATCGTTGTATGAACGCTCTCTGCGTTTACTTAAGTGAGGGGAGACTACATAGAATGCATGAGACATTAAAACCACTGTATTGACTTTTCTATATTATTTATGAATCCAGTCTCGAAACTTCTCGATTGATTGGGTACAAGCTCAAACTTTTTGCGTATGGAGTTATCTATAATGAAGAGTTTTTGCACAAGATTATTTGATTCTACTATGATCAATAACGGCGTTTCTAATTAAAATAATAAATAATGTGTAAATTTTGGTTGTCAGGTGTGTGCCTAAGGAATATGAATTGTTATGAATGATCCAAATTTTTATGAAGGTAGTACTCGACAGCTGAACCATATTTCTCTCTGGGACTACCGCAAACCTACCTCATAAACATGAAGCTAATTTCATAATGAAAGAAAATCCTGTAGTTATTGATGCAAATAAAAACATGTTAGAATAGGAATAAATTACATCCACTTGTTATATGTAACTTGTTTACTGAAATAATTGTTTAACACAAAAATAAAACATTTAAAAAGCTTAGAATTCAGTTTTTTATTGAATCTCCAGTCAATTACACATTCTCAGTAACAAAAATATACTTGTATTTTGTGCTCTGCATTTCCTTTTTTATTTAATTTCACTCAAAAACCAAAATTCTTCAAGACTAAAACCTTTTTGATAAGGTCTCTGACTTGTAACAATTGCTGATAAATCTGATTTGGTTGACAACTCACTTTCAGCAATATGAGAGCATTTTTGCAGAAATTCTGTTAAAGCTTTGGCTGATTTTTGAGATGCAACATTTCTTTCAACATTAGTATTGACTTTACTTTTTCTATACGTTTATTTGTATTATTAAGAACTTTTACACGGTCTGATACAGACCATGTCACTGTGCAAAAATATCCTGTGCCTGAGGCTTGTATGTTTCATATTCAAACACAGTTTTTATATTAGTGACCATAAGACAAATCAGTTTAAAGTTCACTGATCATGACTGAAAAGTAGTTTGCTAATGAGAGCACACGAATTTACAGAAGTGGAGTGTACTAGAAGTTTACTGAATGTCAAGAGAAACTTTATAAACAATTATTTGACATCAGTAGCCCAAACACGAATCTATCGTTCCTGCACAGTTGCAATGTGTTCTATCGGATTGACCAATTTTTAGCAAAAGCATTAATTCTCAAAATGTTGTATACACAAGTAAATGAGCTTTCCAATTTAATGCAGAACAAGCTTAATAAAAAATACCCTGAGTTCCGCTCTGCTTGTGCATTTAAAGGTGTGTTCCTGTGTTCACTATGCTACTCAATATAAATAATTACAAAACGACCACTATTCTACACTTTCTGCATCACATATCACATATGAAACTTTCAAATCTGAATTGTACAATATAAACAAATTTATGGGCTTGCTGTTAGATCTGGTGCAGCTCTAGTCAAAGTATTAACTTCACATACACTATAAGTCCAAATTACCAAATTATAGCTAAACAAACATATGGATGTATTGCATCATAGACTAGGATTCTCATACTGTATTATACATGTGTTTAATAATAAGAGTGGCTTATTGCCTGTGCTGATGATATCAAGAGCTTTTAAACGTGTTTAGATTAGATTAGATTAGTTTTAGTTCCATAAATCCGTGTTGAGGAGATCCTTGTGGATGTGGAACATGTCACCTTGTAAGTGTACTTTCTATGTTGCTTCAGTTCTAAAGAATTTTATAAACAATACTAATTATAAGCATTAATAACTTTATAAATAATTGGTTTTCAGTCATGGATCAGTTTGCAATGAACTCGTCTCACTGCTGCGGTTCATAAGGTGTACTTAGTTTTCTCAACGCATGCCTGTTAATTGAATAGTTTTACTTCCGATGGTGTTGAGCAGAAAAATGCAAGAAACTGTATGCACAGAAATTTATAGTTGTGTGCACTATTCTTTTCGACTCACTGGAGAACTGAATGAAAAATGAAATGGTACTCATATATCAAAAGGCCCAATATGTCTCGACTGTTCAATCAAGCAACTGTACAAAGTCTAGGTGAGCTTCATAGCGTCAGGTGACATGATTTAGAATAATCGAGACATTAATATTCAGAGGTGGATAATTCATTAGTGGTGTGCAGTAACTAGAGAAAAAGTGATGATAGGGATCTCATTCGATCTCATAATGCGAGACGCATTATAATTCTGTCTATTGGGCTCATTTATTAAATCATTATCCAACCATTAATTTTCTTTCGCTACTTTGAATCTGCATTTCAAGGTAGATTTTTCTTTACAAAGTTTAACTCATTTTTTTTTTTTGCATCACGTTAAAAGTCAGATTTGTTTACGAGTATTATCGCTGGATAGGAGAAGTAGCCTATAAACGAACATGATATTCTGGTTGGTAAATGCGTTGCAATTTATAAGTGTTACAAGATAGATTCCCAGAAACTGCGTTGGTCTCTAACATCAAGTGTTCAAAATTTATGTTTTGATAGCTAATGTAGGCTCAGGAGCAAAATATACTTCTATACCTATAGGAATAACACAGACGTCTCTGTTACCTGTGGAATAGCGAGGAAAAGCAGAACTGACCACATCACATAGGGATTGTTAAACGATCACAGTGTCAGCTTTCAGCACTTATTACGCTATGTTTACCTTAAGTTTTTCTATCACTAGTCAATTTTCCTTCATCATGTTTTTCATAATTGCATTCGCAGGCAGAAAACAAGGTTGTATTCGTTAATTCTCAAACACTGTTTACAGCTTTTTATATCGACTTCCACACCATCATCGAAGACATAGATGATCCTTAGCCGCCACTTTCAGTGTTGGCTCCGGATGAAGACCTAGCGACAAGTATCGCCCATTGAGACTGTTATTGCTCAGCATCCTCCATGGTACTCTTTTCTAAACGAAACAGATTTGTACCTTGCAGGTGTAACTGTACTTCCTTGTTTTAAGGACCCCCAAACAAACAGCAACTCCAATTCAAGTCCCAAATTGATGATAACCAGGTTCAGCAATACCGTAAGCAAAACCACCAAACCCAGTAAGAATTTCTCCAACAGTCTGATCTTCATTTATTTCATCATCACTTTCATTTTCATTTAACACGTTTAAATTTTATGTATCACTAGTCTCTTGAATGTCATGTTGCTCCAAATAACCAGTTGTGGAACGGCTGCAGCTTTCTGAATATCCTTCACTGGAACCATGTGACGTCTACGATGCACATCGGAGCACGGGCGCCATGCCATGTCACAGATCAAGTCAAAACTGTGTACAAACAAACCCTGAAACTGCAGTACCTCGAAACACACCCAGTCGGCACCCAAAACACACTCAAAGTGTCGACGAAATTTGTATGCTGAAATTACTACAGGCTTCAGCAACGTTTCACAACTCTTCCCGGTTCGTACGGTCTCCGAATTTCGGCTGTAAACCTCTCCGTGACGCACAATGTCTCTCTTCTAGAGACTGCCAGTGCAGTCTGTTGAATACTTCCGAAACGATCTCCCGCTTACTAGACAATATCGCCACAAAGTGTTAGATCTAGTCAGTCTCTCCAACTAATCCATCCTGGTCGAATAAGTGTTTTATAAGCCATTTCTTTCGGGCGTCAATTACATTTCCTTAAGATTCTTCCAATAAATTACTGGGTGGTATTTGTTTATCATACAATTAATTTCATGCGATCATTCTACTTTAGGTCGCTACAGACGGTTAATCATAACTACAGTCGCCCAACATAACTGTCTCCACGATGGATCGCGCGCTGCTGGTAAAAAACTCATTTACAAGAATGATGACTGTGCGCCAGTAGCCCTGCATAAGTTCCGGACTCTCAGGGGTATGAAAAAAAAACATTGGTTCGATATCTGCTAAGGGTCTGGAGAAAATGATTACAAAAATCGAAAAGACAGGTTCTTCCGAGGTGCAATGTGCCAGAGAGAGGAAAGCAGTTGATCTGACGTTTGTCGAAGATGTGGTCACAGCATTGTAAGAAAGGTCGAGTGGTGGTGTGGAAACAGGCAGTACACGGGGTATCGCCCGAACGTTGGACATGTCTGGGAACACGGTGCATAAAACACTACCAAACATCTACAATGCTATGCATACAAAATTATCCATGTCCAGAAGTTGCTTCCTGCTAACCTGCCAGCGGACAAATGTTCGCTCTTGAATTCCTTGCTCGCATGGAAGTGAACAGTGAATGGTCACAGAACATTTTGCAGACAAACCAAGCCTATTTACATCACCTAGCACATGTCAATACGAAGAATTGCAGAGCAGAGGCAACGTAAAATCCGCACTCACATCAACCGGTCCCACATCATTCTGCAAAGGTGAGTGTGCGGTACGGGATGACGACATCGTTCATTCTAGGGCTATATTTTTTCGAAAAGGTGGGTCCTCCGGGTCCTTTCACCTATAGAGTCACCGATAAACGCTGATGAGGGTCTTTCGCTCACAAAATTCATTCCAGCGCTTCAGCAGTGTGGGTATGTGGATAGGATCATTTTTATGCAAGATGGCGCTCCTCCCTACATTGCATAGCGGCTGCTGCAGAGACAAAAACTAAAAGCCATCATTTCCCTACACTATGGCCGTCCAGATCATCTGATCTTAATCCGTGTGACTTCTGGCTGTTGGGTTATCTGAAAGACGTTGCGTTCAGTGCTCCAATCGCAAACGTAGCTGAATGAAGGGCACTCACTGAGCAACGCATTCTGCACGTGACCTCCCCCCCTCCCCCCCCCCCCCCACCCTAGACACTTCGATCTTTTGTGGAACATGCTGTTTCTCGATTTGAACTTGTGGCACAAAACGGTGAACAGCATATTGAACATACCTTCTGCCAGTCTCACGACAGAAACATGTCATTATGCTTTTCATGTTGTTTTTAGCCGCAGTACAATTAAAAAATGATGTTGTATTGCTTTTTACACGGATTTTTGGCTCAGGACAATTAAACAACGATTTTCCCATCCGATGCGGTACGACCCTGCCGTGGTGGATAGGTTTACCTAACGAACAGTGCGACAACTATTGATTGCCGAACTTGTGAGGTCATGCACATTGAACTATAAGGATGGTGTAATGTGAACTGAGATAACAACAGTCGTATAGCAATTCATCTGCCAGTTGTATCAGACCCTATTTACCTTCAGACGCTTAGACCGCCACCTGTTGGTAAAATTTTCGTAAACTTTTCTTTCCAATAAAGTTTCGCCAGCGTTAAAAGCTGTTCAAATTTTTCGTCAATTCGAGGAGAAGTTGTCCTTCTACAGCGTTTTGAAACTGGAGTTTTAATTATGGACACCCTGTATTTTATTGTTGTTTGTTTTCCCAGTGATCTATCGTTAACATTGAATCGTACAGTAACGGATATTTTCGCCTATATATATATATGCAGAACTGACATTTATTTACGTCCTGAGTGAAGTGCCATTTCCTGTATCAGCTGTCCATTCTCCACAGGTCTTCCCTTATTTCCTTGCAGTATTCTGGCGCTATAGCCCTCCTATAAACAGCAGCATCGTCTGCCAACTGCATTGCGCTGGTTCCTACGTCAGCCACGAAGCAATTTTATATACACTACTGGCCATTAAAATTGCTACACCACGAAGATGACGTGCTACAGACGCGACATTTAACCGACAGGAAGAAGATACTGTGATATGAAAATGATTAGCTTTTCAGAGCATTCACACAAGGTTGGCGCCGGTGGTGACACCTACAACATGCTGAGATGAGGAAAGTTTCCAACCTATTTCTCATACACAAACAGCAGTTGACCGTCGTTGCCTGGTGAAACGTTGTTGTGATGCCTCGTGTAAGGAGGAAAAATGTGTACCATCACGTTACCGACTTTGATAAAGGTCGGATTGTAGTCTATCGTGATTGCGGTTTATCGTATCACGACATTGCTACTCGCGTTGGTCGAGATCCAATGACTGTTAGCAGAATATTGAAATGCTGGGTTCAGGAGAGTAATACGGAACACCGTACTGGATCCCAACGGCTTCGCATCACTAGCACTCGAGATGACAGGCATCTGATCCGCGTGGCTGTAACGTCTCAATCCCTGAGTCAACAGATGGGGACGTTTGCAAGATAACAACCATCTGCACGAACAGTTCGACGACGTTTGTAGCAGCATGGAATATCACCTCGGAGGCCATGGCTGCGGTTACCCTTGACGCTGCATCACAGACAGGAGCGCCTGCGATGGTGTACTCAACGACGAACCTGGGTGCACGAATGGCAAAACGTCATTTTTTCGGTTGAATCCAGGTTCTGTTTACAGCGTCACGATGGCCCTACCCGTGTTTGGCGACATAACGGTGAAAGCACATTGGAAGCGTGTATCCGTCATCGCCGTACTGGCGTATCACCCGCTGTGATGGTATGGGGTGTCATTGGTTACACTTCTTGGTCACCTCTTGTTCGCAGTGACGGCACTTTGAACAGTGGGCGTTACATATCAGATGTGTTACGACCCGTGACTCTACCCTTCATTCGATCCCTGCGAAACCCTACATTTCAGCAGGATAATGCACGACCGCATGTTGCAAGTCCTGTACGGGCCTTTCTGGATACAGAAAATGTTCGATTACTGCTCTGGCCAGCACATTCTCCAGATCTCTCACCAACTGAAAAAGTCTGATCGATGGTGGTCGAGCAACTGGCTCGTTACAATACGCCAGTCACTATTCTTGATGAACTGTGGTGTCGTGTTGAAGCTGCATGGGCAGCTGCACCTGTACGCTCCATCCAAGCTGTGTTTGACTCAATGCCCAGGCGTATCAAGGGCATTATTGCGGTCAGAGGTGGTTGTTCTGGGTACTGATTTCTCAGGATCTATGCAACCAAATTGCGTGAAAACGTAATCACATGTCAGTTCTAGTATAAATTGTTTGTCCAATGAGCACCCGTTTATCATCTGCATTTCTTCTTGATGTAGCAATTTTAATGGCCAGTAGTGTTTCTATTGTAAATAATAATAGCACTATAACACTTCCTGTGGTTAGGCCCGGAACGCTAAAAAGGCGTTTTGCTGAAACATTCCAAGGAGAGTCGGGTCACATATTACTTCCTCCCATATACGTCTCGCGAAATGGCCACGACGAGAAAATCGGACAAAGTTGCAATCAATACGGAGGTTGTATCGAGAGTAATTCTTCCGACGTGCTATACCTTTCTGAGTATAGAAGTAGATGTAGTTAAGAGGAGGGGGACGGTGGCGGGGAGGGGAGGGGTAGACTAGCTGTTGTTGATTACAGGATACACATTCCGGCAGTGTGCTGGACCAGACATCGACCAGGAATCGTCTTTCATGTGAGCGCTGCCTCAGTTGAGGTGCTGGGGTGTGCGTAGCAATCCTTCAAGTTGGCCGCTGCAGCTCCCAGATTCCTTCCAGATTCCAGACAGCCTCCGCATTCCACTGGAAGCGCCTATCTCGAAGCATTGTGAGGGGTCCTACGTAACGTCGCCACCAACACATCGTAATGCGGCGGAAGAGCTGATGGCGGGGATGTTGAACAATCGCCGCGTGCAGTATCTTATAATGATGCTTAAGCCGGGTTTCCCAGCAGTAGGAACTTTGTGCCGCTCGAACACGACTGTGCATTCTGCGTCGGCAGAGACGCAAAACAGAAATTCTTTGCGCTTTATGTTTTCTCATAAAACGATACTGCAAGGGCATTAACAATTCAGTCCACACTTGCTGTCTGGGGAGTGTGTCCAAAAGAAGTGCTAATACACCGTGCAGTATTGGTGGTTCGCATGGCAGAAAATAAGAGGGTACCCTCGGTCTGCTGATAGCTAAACATTTAATGGGCAATGGAGAAGAGGGCTACTTGTTTCAGATTTAAGCGAAGGGCAGAAAAAGTCAGAAATTTTTTATTTATTTATTTTAGTAGCACACTGTGTAGCCGCGCTGTCTGAGGCGCCTTGCCACGATTCACGCGGCTCCGCCTGTCCTTCCTCAAGTTTGGGTGGGTGTGTTGTTCATAGCGTAAGTTAGAGTTAGACTAAGTAGTGTGTAAGCCTAGGGACCGATGACCTCAGCAGCTTCGTCCCATAGGAACTTACCACCGCACACTATGTGGGCATTTTGCACTCGAACTTTAGTCATTTTGCACTCGAACCTTACCCAACTTGGAGCAGTGGCTTCACTGGAATGCAGCATACAGTTCATTAGACTCGTCCAGAAGCAATTGGCCTGTAACGCCTGGCGTAAAGCGCTCAGGCACCATGCACTGCTTTCCGTCGGAGAACACAATTTTGTCGAGGGGTTGGCGCGCTAAGGCGGGCGCAATACCAACGGCGTGGCGCAATATTTCTGCTCCGAGGAACACCCGGCTCTTAAGTTAGCTGCGGCTGTCTGGCGCTGTGTTATTAAAGTGACACCCGGGCACCTATCAGGAGCTTCATCTATATTAAAGCTCTGCTCGGAACTTTAGACACGTCCCCTGAGAGCAGCCTTCTGACTTAAATCCCTCCTATCGCATTAAATTTCACCTCTGACATTATTTTATACTGAATGCACATCGACAGTAACTTATACACTCGGGAATAAATGAATCAGAGACATTTGCAGTGCGACTGTGTTACCTACTACCGTGACATGTAACCGCCCTGTTAAATTGTTAAAAACTTAGTCAGCCGGTGTCGTAATTTTGAAACGAGAGTTAGTATGAATATCGCGTAATAAATATTTTGCGTGAAGCGCCGTTGCGACGGGGGCAAAAGGGTCAGTTGTGGAAACTAAACCTCTGAATATTAAAAGTAACGTTATTAAGGAATACACCCGACTGACTACATACATCCGCGAGTGCGTGGATGAAAATAAGAATTAATACTATAAGGGAAATGGGTCATAAGTATAGTTACGTCGGTACACACTCAGTTGTATGCGAACGTACGATCGGGATAGAGGCTCGTACGCTCTAAGTACTATCACTCCTCTTGGACTGGGTAAAAAATAATTGTGGTTAAAATCCATTTATTCATCTGAGAAAGAAAATAATCGGACTTCGTAATTAAATGAAAAGAAAGAGTGCAGGTTCTGAATGTCGCGGCAAATATGACGTAAACAATGAAATTGACACTGGCGGTCACGAAGGGAAAGAGATGAACACATTCACGTACCACTATTGTTGAGCACCGCCGTCGTGAAGATCATCGCCGCCATCTAAATTCTCCATACAAAATTAAAATAATAATAATCTTCCAGAGGTACAGAAGCTGGGATCCATGCTATCGAAAAAGAGAAAATCGTATTGTTTCAGAAGTTGCTTTCATTATTTACCACTATTTCACTTGAAATTAGAGAGCACTTCCTTTATATGTCTTCTCACCAGAACACGAGAACAGCGAAAGGTAACTATTTCTAAAACTAATAAACGAAGAGCGAAAATCTTCTTTTGTCCGTCAGTGTTAAAACTTTTCAAATGAATCTCTGGTGTGGGAGTCGAATAATTATCGATACATTTATCAACAAGAAAAATCATTAAGTTTCTTTACAGACACCAGATACTCACATTCTATGCAACGTCGCAACTGCGTTATATTCTGGAATAGAACATCATCTGAAGGCAAAACTAGGTTTATGATATCGATTCTCAAGAAATAATCTTTGGATAGAGCAGGCCACATTGAAACTAACTGTTCTCGACTGAACAGAAAATGCTCTCAAATCGATACAAATTACCATCTTAACTTCCAGACACTTATACCACTTACGGTGCTAGTCTCGTACGTAGCGGCATTAATTGTGGTTCCCTGGAAGTTATAACCCGCATGTAAAATATGTAGTTGGAATTTCAAAACTCTTTTAATTTATTTGACTTTCTAGTTTAAATATGCAAGTTTCGGCATGGCTAGTACTAAATCTGAATCCTCTGATGAAACTTCAATTTAATACTCGTAATCGTTGTGGCAGCAAAAATTGAAAAGTAGTTCTGGTATTCAAATACCTATCCCGGTAAGCAAACAACTGATATTTCTCTTTAAATTTCTTCTGCAGTCAATTTAAATCCAAACAAACACACAAAACTAAAGAAAAAAAGAAAAATTTAGCGTTCACAGTGGAGTACAGCGTGATAGGAACCAAAACATGGCGAGGTACAGTGTCGATCGTTACACTCACTGGAACGATATACTCCGCCTGATTTCTTGGTTTACCTAGGAAAATCCTTCACAACCATAATGGTCCATAGCACGCTAACACAACAGTACTGGCGAGCCCCTGCAACACAGCTACTACTGGCAACCCCAGATGCTGGACCCGCCGAAAAACAGGCAATCGCAGGGAAGCCGTACTGTACACAACACGCAAATCAGCCACACACACCCTGTAAACTGGGAGCTGATCTATGGACGATCGCCCACTAATGGATGACGATCTCGAACTGTTACAGGGACGCATCAGCTGAACCAGGCCCTACAACGAATACCCGCAACGACAAAGGTAACGATGCACAATACCTCGCACTACCATAACAACACCTTGCATGCACTTTCGCACCTAGCAAGCCGCTACTGCCCTTACTACCCGTCCTACTGTCGCAGAGGACTTTTCCCTTGGCGCTTGTCTTGGCACTTTTTTTCCCTCTGCCCTTACAAACCGCCACCCTTCGAACGCTTTCGTCCACTTTCTGTCTCCTGATGGACTATGTCAATGAGTAATGCTACCCAGACGCATGGACAATATCACAGCACGCATCCTGTGACTCCTGATTCGAAAACTAACATGTTATACGGCGGTGACAGTAGAACTTTTGGTTTGGTCACCCCGTCGTTGTAGGCGTGAGGGGCCCCATCCGTTCTTTTTTTTAAAAAAGAAAAATACAATCTGCAAAAATAATAGGTTAACGTTTGATTTACATTGTTCTCAAATGTTTCATTCTCATCATTTGCATACTCGTCAAGGATTCTGTAAATCATTTTCTCCAGTCCTCTCTCCTCTTCAGTGCACATTCCGAATACAAAATCGACACGAAGTAAAGTCTCAACACCAGCTAACGCCAACTAAACAAGACACGATAGCAAAGTTTTTTATCGGTGATATTACGAGGGTCACTCCAAAAGAAATGCACACTATTTTTGTAAAAATACAGTTTTCATTCTGGAGGTGTGAAAGTTTTACAGTGTGTAGGCACATCCTTCCCACTTGTTTTCAAACTTAGTTCAACCTGTTCCCGTGAGTGGCGCCGTCACAGCATGTCTTCAAGATGGCTGCTACACTTCGTCAGAAGCAACGTGCTATCATAGAATTCCTGCGCTGTGAAAACGAGACAGTGGGAACCATTCACAAGAGGTTGAAAAAGGTATATGGAGATGCTGCTGTCAATCGCAGTACAGTTAGTCGGTGGGCAACACTCTGAATTCAACCAACCGCGCAGAACATGAACAAAGATTAACAAAATACACACAGACTCTCTTCAGAGATGGGGGTGAGACTCCATCTCCAAAACGCGACTGCAAAGCATCGAGGCAAACCGTTCACCACATTGTTACAGAATGTCCCAATAGTGCATACCGTGAAACTTTCGACGAACGAATGACGCAAATGAACTCATTAAAAATTTAAATCTCTGTAAATTACGTGTGTTATTATTTGTATTATACTTACTATTGTGCTTAAAACTCATGCCAGAAATAAACATAGCCTCGACTTGTGGAAGGATAAAAGCTTTTGTCGACTATTCCCTACATTATTTAACAACTTGCAAACAGAGAGCTTGTGTGGCGAAGGGAATAATTTACGATGACGTCGTCTACGCCGCCATATGTTTTGAAAAACTGCATCAGCGTCACAGTTTTCATTCTGCATGTGTGAAAGTCTTACAGTGTGTAGACACATCCTTCCCACTTGTTTTCAAACTTACTGAAATTTCTTACGAAAAATAAATGCAAGTGTGGAAAGCATGTGGTATGTAGTTCCTGACCTAAACGGAACGCAAGTGATTGAAGCACGTGTTGCACGAAACAAACCTTAAGTACTCACTCAAGGGTAATATATACGGTAATAAACTCATGAACTCTAAATGTATGACGAATCCAATATAATACAAATAATAATATAATCTGATATTCAGTATAGACGTTATGACTACTCGCAAACATCCAGACAGCGTACTGAACATCTATTCCGCACACCATACCACAAAATTATCTGAAAATATCTTTACATATTGTTTAGAAGGGACTGAGAAAAGCTGAACTTGTCACAGACGGTTAATATAGAGACAGATCTCGATTGCCACACGTTCTGAAGCAATTATAAACCAGTGTAAATGCTTGGCATTATGTATGGCATGTCCACATACAAAAGCTAACGCCAAAAGGACACAATTTTACCTATCTTCAGTACTATCGCGTGAATGCAACCAGAATGGTGCTTGCTATGATCCCGTCATTAAGCTGAAAGTTGCTGGTCGAATGCGCCCATAGCAAAAACAAGACAGGCGTCTGAATACTGCTCCTACGGCATACTGCCCAGGTCAGAGACAAGACGAGTGTAGCTTTGTCTGATTGGCCGGCCTCGGTCAGATCTCTAGCCCTGCAGTGAAAGATCCCTGCTCTTTCTTGTCTGACAAAGATATATTGCTCTAGCAGACAGGGACGGCTATTGTTTGATCGTCTAACGAGTGAATGCAGGTCAGTGTATTACGAAAGACGACCGCTAGGGAACAGCCGTCTTTCAAGTTCAAAACGTGGCATAACATACTCTCCAAAGTTGTGTTCCTTGTAACTTTATGACGATTTGTTTCTCGTTGCTGAATAGACAATGTCAAGCTGTAACAAACAAAATTCATTCTTTACAGTTATGTTGCGATAGCTCACTCGGCGTAGCAACAATTACTCTATCTACTTGCTGGAAACCAGGAGCGAGGGTCTCCGTACCAGTGAGAAGTAAGTTTATGGAACTGTCATTCAACACAGCTCAATCTGAATCTCCTCTTGAATTCACTCCATAAAACTACCCCTTTTAGTGCCCTCTATCTACATCTACATCTACATGACTACTCTGCAATTCACATTTAAGTGCTTGGCAGAGGGTTCATCGAACCACAATCATACTATCTCTCTACTATTCCACTACCGAACAGCGAGCGGGAAAAACGAACACCTAAACCTTTCTGTTCGAGCTCTGATTTCTCTTATTTTATTTTGATGATCATTCCTACCTATGTAGGTTGGGCTCAACAAAATATTTTCGCATTCGGAAGAGAAAGTTGGTGACTGAAATTTCGTAAAAAGCTCTCGCCGCGACGAAAAACGTCTATGCTGTAATGACTTCCATCCCAACTCGTGTATCATATCTGCCACACTCTCTCCCCTATAACGCGATAATACAAAACGAGCTGCCCTTCTTTGCACCCTCTCGATGTCCTCCGTCAATCCCACCTGGTAAGGATCCCACACCGCGCAGCAATATTCTAACAGAGGACGAACGAGTGTAGTGTAAGCTGTCTCTTTAGTGGACTTGTTGCATCTTCTAAGTGTCCTGCCAATGAAACGCAACCTTTGGCTCGCCTTCCCGACAATATTATCTATGTGGTCCTTCCAACTGAAGTTGTTCGTAATTTTAACACCCAGGTACTTAGTTGAATTGACAGCCTTGAGAATTGTACTATTTATCGAGTAATCGAATTCCAACGGATTTCTTTTGGAACTCATGTGGATCATCTCACACTTTTCGTTATTTAGCGTCAACTGCCACCTGACACACCATACAGCAATCTTTTCTAAATCGCTTTGCAGCTGATACTGGTCTTCGGATGACCTTACTAGACGGTAAATTACAGCATCATCTGCGAACAACCTAAGAGAACTGCTCAGATTGTCACCCAGGTCATTTATATAGATCAGGAACAGTAGAGGTCCCAGGACGCTTCCCTGGGGAACACCTGATATCACTTCACTTTTACTCGATGATTTGCCGTCTATTACTACGAACTGCGACCTTCCTGACAGGAAATCACGAATCCAGTCGCACAACTGAGACAATACCCCATAGCTCCGCAGCTTGATTAGAAGTCGCTTGTGAGGAACGGTGTCAAAAGCTTTCCGGAAATCTAGAAATACGGAATCAACTTGAGATCCCCTGTCGATAGCGGCCATTACTTCGTGCGAATAAAGAGCTAGCTGCGTTGCACAAGAGCGATGTTTTCTGAAGCCATGCTGATTACGTGTCAATAGATCGTTCCCTTCGAGGTGATTCATAATGTTTGAATACAGTATATGCTCCAAAACCCTACTGCAAACCGACGTCAATGATATAGGTCTGTAGTTAAATGGATTACTCCTACTACCCTTCTTGAACACTGGTGCGACCTGCGCAATTTTCCAATCTGTAGGTACAGATCTATCGGTGAGCGAGCGGTTGTATATGAGTGCTAAGTAGGGAGCTATAGTATCAGCGTAATCTGAAAGGAACCTAATCGGTATACAATCTGGACCTGAAGACTTGCCCATATCAAGCGATTTGAGTTGCTTCGCAACCCCTAAGGTATCTACTTCTAAGAAACTCATGCTAGCAGATGTTCGTGTTTCAAATTCTGGAATATTCCATTCGTCTTCCCTGGTGAAGGAATTTCGGAAAACTGCGTTCAATAACTCCGCTTTAGCGGCACAGTCGTCTATAACAGTACCATCGGCACTGCGCAGCGAAGGTATTGACTGCGTCTTGCCGCTTGTGTACTTTACATACGACCAGAATTTCTTCGGATTTTCTACCAAATTTCGAGACAATGTTTCGTTGTGGAACCTATTAAAGGCATCTCGCATCGAAGTACGTGCCAAATTTCGCGCGTCTGTAAATTTTAGCCCATCTTCAGGATTTCGCGTTCTTCTGAACTTTGCATGCTTTTTCCGTTGCCTCTGCAACAGCGTTTGGACCTTTTTTGTGTACCACGGGGGATCCGTTCCATCTCTTACCAATTTATGAGGTATGAATATCTCAATTGCTGTTGCTACTATATCTTTGAATTTGAGCCACATCTCGTCTACATTCGCATAGTCAGTTCGGAAGGAATGGAAATTGTCTTTTAGGAAGGCTTCTAGTGGCACTTTATCCGCTTTTTTAAATAAAATTATTTTGCGTTTGTTTCTGATGGATTTGGAAGAAATGGTATTGAGCCTAGCTACAATGACCTTGTGATCAATAATCCCTGTATCAGTCATGATGCTCTCTATCAGCTCTGGATTGTTTGTGGCCAAGAGGTCAAGTGTGTTTTCGCAACCATTTACAATTCGCGTGGGTTCGTGGACTAACTGCTCTAAATAATTTTCGGAGAATGCATTTAGGACAATCTCGGAAGACGTTTTCTGCCTACCACCGGTTTTGAACAAGTATTTTTGCCAACATACCGAGGGTAGGTTGAAGTCCCCACCAACTATAACCGTATGAGTAGGGTATTTATTTGTTACGAGACTCAAACTTTCTCTGAACTGTTCCGCAACTGTATCATCGGAGTCTGGGGGTCGGTAGAAGGAGCCAATTATTAACTTAATTCGGCTGTTAAGTATAACCTCCACCCACACCAATTCGCACGGAGTATCTACTTCGACTTCACTACAAGATAAACCACTACTGACAGACACAAACACTCCACCACCAATTCTGCCTAATCTATCTTTCCTGAACACCGTCTGAGACTTCGTAAAAATTTCTGCAGAACTTATTTCAGGCTTTAGCCAGCTTTCTGTACCTATAACGATATCAGCTTCTGTGCTTTCTATTAGCGCTTGAAGCTCAGGGACTTTTCCAGCGCAACTACAACAGTTTACAACTATAATTCCGACTGTTCCTTGATCCAAGCACGTCCTGTAATTGCCAAGCACCCTTTGACATTGCAGCCCATCCCGCACTTTCCCGAGGCCTTCTAACCTAAAAAACCGCCCAGTCCACGCCACACAGCCTCCGCTACCCGTGTAGCCGCCAGCTCAGTGTAGTGAACTCCTGACCTATTCAGCGGAACCCGAAACCCCACCACCCTATGGCGCAAGTCAAGGAATCTGCAGCCAATACGGTCGCAAAACCGTCTGAGCCTCTGATTCAGACCCTCCACCCGGCTCTGCACCAAAGGTCCGCAGTCGGTTCTGTCAACGATGCTGCAGATGGTGAGCTCTGCCTTCATCTCGTAAGCAAGACCGGCAGCCTTCACCAAATCAGATAGCCGCTGGAATCCAGAGAGAATTTCCTCAGATCGAAAGCGACACACGTCATTAGTGCCGACATGTGCCACCACCTGCAGATGGCTGCACCCTGTGCTCTTCATGGCATCCGGAAGGACCCTTTCCACATCAGGAATGACTCCTCCCGGAATGCACACGGAGTGCACACTGGATTTCTTCCCCTCCTTAGCCGCCATAACCCTAAGGGGCCCCATTACGCGCCTAACATTGGAGCTCCCAACTACCAGTAAGCCCACCCTCTGCGATTGCCCGGACCTTGAAGGCTGAGAATGATCCTCTGAAACAGGGCAGGCGGCTGCATCTGGCTCAGCCAGAGACAGTGCCTGAAACCGGTTTGTCAGACGCACCGGGGAGGCTTTCTGATCAGCCTCCGGGGACGCCTTTCGCTGCCTGCCACGCCTTGGAACGACCTCCCAATCAACCACAGGCGAGGGCTCAGCCCCACTGCGGGCAGCAACCGGGGCAACCACAGCGGCGGACCGATCTGGGGACAGACGGGATGAGGTTGACATCCCCGTGATACCCGAGTCCGGCTCCCCACAGTGGTGCCCATTGGCAACAGCCTCAAGCTGCGCGACCGAAGTCAGCGCCGATTGCAGCTGTGAGCGAAGGGATGCCAAGTCAGCCCTCATCCGAACACAGCAATCGCAGTCCCTGTCCATTCTAATTGATGTTTAACAACAGTTACTGAAACACGAGTCCGTGCCTAGATAACGCAAGCGGAACACACAAAGAATGTATCAACTAACCTGTACAAATGCCTAACGACTGCGCTACAATCTGCTGAATTTACGATTACAGTAACTAAAACTCGAAATTGCACCTCCTATACGAAACTCACACGCAATTTAAATAAGAATCTACGAAGTAAACACTAAAGCTCGATGCTACAACTGTCAAATACTATAATACGCCCGAAATATATGAATTAAACAATGCAAGTACCCAAAAACACGCAAAGAAATTAATTAAACTATCTAACAAATAAGTAAGCTAGGGTTATACGACTTGCTGCAGCAGCTGCTTATCCAACGGCGGCAGGGAGCATGTTCATTCTTCCACTTCTTCTTCATCTTCTGCTTCTTCTTCCCTTTCTTTACCCTCCTACTTCGCTCCCTCCTTCCCGTTTCTTTTGGTCTTCCTCATTTCTCTGCCCCCCCCCCCCCACCCCTTTGTCACCCAGCAGCTGGAAATGGAACCCAGGGTACGCTTCCCTTCTGCCATAACCCAATCACAACCTTGGTGCAGAGTGAGGTGCACACATTTCACAAGATGTGATAGCAAGGGCAAGGGCAAGGAACCATGACTCAGGCACAATAACACGTGAGGATATAATGCGGGTTTACGATCTTTTTTTTTTTTTAATCATCGGTCTTCTGACTGGTTTGATGTGGCCCACCACGGATTCCTGGATTCCTCTCTTGTGCCAGCCTCTACATCTCAGAACAGCACTTGCAATCTGCTTCCTCAATTACGTTCTGGATGTATCCTATTTATGTCTCCCTCTACATTTTTTACCCTGTAAGTTATTAAGGAATTTATTCCCTGACATCTTAACAGATATCCCATTATCCTGTACCTTCTTCTTGTCAGTCTTTTCGATACCTGCCATTCTTCGCCGATTTTGCGCAGATTGTCCTCATTTGTTACCTTATCAGACCACCTAATTTTCAACATCTTTCTGTTACACCATATATTTTGCATTATCATTTTGAAAAATTAAAGTTATGTAATTAATTTTTTGTTTGTCTGCAGCCTGGAAACACGGTGAGACCCCCGTGCCACAGTACCATAGTACTTCACTAGATCGACCAAGACAAAATGGCACAGACCGTTGATAAGTGGAGTATAGAGAGATAACTAGTTTTATGCATTTGAAGAGGAGCAAGGCTACAAGAATCCAATCCAAGCTCATTTGGTGGAAGTCCACGGCAGCACTACACCATCTATAAGGTGGTCATGTCATTTTGATTTTTCAATGTCCTCGATGTGTACGTCAGAGAGAAAGAGCAAGTTAATTTACTGTTAAACAATGTTTGGTCTTGTTGTGACGCAGTCTCTGCCTCTGCGCAGATACATTCTTAGTTGAAGTATGAGAGGTGAGGGACGTATTCGGTAGTTCTCTCTTCGATGAAGAAAGGTTGATTGCAAAGGATGAGTAAGATAAATATTTTAGGAAGAGAAGATGATATATGTTTTTAATAATGTTACTATTTTTGAAGAGAAGAAGTCTGAGGTAAGACAACATCACTGAGCAGTTAGGAATGATGATTGTCAGCTAGTTAACTTGTTCGGAACTGAGAGAAATACTACCCCACTTCCTTGAGTCATGCATTAACATATTAATTAATTAAGCTGTTTGATTTTCATAGAAATTCTCTGTTAACATTATACCTGCAGGTAGTGGACGGCGGACGTACTTCCGTCACTTACTATGAATACTTTTATTCTTGTAGCGTATACACAATGCGTGTAGCATAAACCGCTTACTACAGAGAATTGATTTGGCAAAGATACAGTTGTTCTTGCTGCGGTAGGGCAGCGATATGTTTGAGGCGTAAAGCCAGAGGCTCTACGTCCCCAGATACGCTTTTAAACCATTTTTGACTTTGTTAAGCGTAATATTGTTCGGACCAATGCTAAGTGTGAAGAACACGCGAAGTTATACACTGTTTTTTTGTACATACTTCATTCTAAAACCATTGTCTTGAAATATCATTTCATAGGAAACACGCTCTCCATCCCACTTTTTATCATTGATGTTGCTGTTGTGGTCTTCAGTCCTGAGACTGGTTTGATGCAGCTCTCCTTGCTATTCTATCCTTTGCAAGCTTCTTCATCTCTCAGTACATACTGCAACCTACATCCTTCTGAATCTGCTTAGTGTATTCATCTCTTGGTCTCCCTCTACAATTTTTACCTTCCACGCTGCCCTCCAATGCTAAATTTGTGATCCCTAGATGCCTCAGAACATGTCCTACCAACCGGTCCCTTCTTCTAGTTAAGTTGTCCCACAAACTCCTCTTCTCCCCAATCCTATTGAATACCTCCTCATTAGTTATGTGATCTACCCATCTAATCTTCAGCATTCTTCTGTAGCACCACATTTCGAAAGCTTCTATTCTCTTCTTGTCCAAACTATTTATCGTCCATGTTTCACTTCCATACATGGCTACACTCCATTACACATTACCAAATGCAACAGTTTGGATAAGTATTTAGAAACAAAAATCTAGCTTATACGCTACACAATCATATGACCCATGGTTGGCTGACGCAGAAACTTAGAGTCGGATCAAACAAATCGGAATGACGAAAAAAATCATTATGGCGCTGTGTTGTCTTATGAATTATTTATTCAAAACCAGTATCAGTCATGTTCACAGTGGACAAAATTTTTACAATGGTAACAACACGGGACATGCATGCCTTTAGATATGATATAGCGTGGTCAAGTCAAAAACGTAAGAAACATTTAACAAATGTGTTCAGTACTATAGCAATGGCTCAATCAGCTTTCACTTGTTGTTTATCACATAAGATGGTAACTGTCGACTGAGGGGGCATTCTACGTGTCAACAATTGTTACGATACTTTGAAACTGCAATAAATATTTTAATTTATAAAACAGTTCAGTGTGACAACGTTGCCGTATGGTTAAGGGTGGTGGCGGATCTTCAGTCGACTTCTAGGCGCGGTTCGATTCAGTCTCTCTCTGAATAGAGATAATGATATTCTTTATAATCAGACAAGAATATTGAATCCACCAGTATCGCGATTTTGTTTTCTCCCAAACCAGTAAACAAGATTTGCTGGCATCCCTCGTTTTAATTACTGATGTTCAGAAGTGTGTGAAATCTCATAGGACTTAACTGCTAATTCATCAGTCCCTAAGCTTACACACTACTTAACCTAAATTATCCTAAGGACAAATACAGACACCCATGCCCGACAGAGGACTCGCACCTCCGCCGTGACCAGCTGCATAGTCCTTGACTGCAGCGCCATAGACCGCTCGGCTAATCCCGCGCGGGTTTTAATTAGCTTTGTGGATTTTGTTCTCTGCCTCGCAATAGTAACCCGCATATTTCAGGTTCATGACGCCGATCGACATCATGATGGAGAGCGACAAATAAGTTACGTTCATCCCCCTACAGTTGATTCAACAAGTTCAAGCCAATGAGTGAGCAATTAAAGCGAATTTGCCTTACATAATGGTCACTTCACCATCGGTTCTCCTATTTTCTTTTTTATAATATGCGCATCATATTTGACCGACACGAAGTTTGCATCATACATCGAACTAATGAGATCATGCGTATAATCAGAATTATCCCCTTCATGATACTGTGTTTTAGTCCGCTGTGAAGAACTTTTGGAATCTTTTAAGATCAGTAACTTTTGGGTAGCGTTATTACGCCAAAATTAACAAAATGGTTCAAATGACTCCTAGCACTATGGGACTTAACTTCTGAGGTCATCAGTCCCCTAGAACTTAGAACTACTTAAACCTGCCTAACCTAAGGACATCACGCATGTCCATGCCCGAGGCAGGATTCGAACCTGTAACCGTAGCGGTCGCGCGGTTGCAGACTGTAGCGACTAGAACCGCTCGGCCACTTCGGTCGGCCAAAATTAACAGCTTGTCGAATTGCTGAAACTTGAGCTGTAAAATTCGACACTCCCTTTCGTAAGGAGTCTCTTCCCGTAGTGTTCAGTAGTGGGCAGTAAAATGCACATCCTGTTCCTTCAGAATTCTTGGACCCGTGCGTGAAAATTTTGTCCGTGTTCTACAACGTTGCTAATAGTTCCATTGTTCTCCGCACTGTTTGCCATTTAGCGTGTATGAAAGGCGCTCTTTCCAAGGCAGGCTAGCTCAAAGGGAAAACTGTAGTAGAACTAAAGCTAATAATGTTCGAAACGGAAGTGATTGGCCATGGCACCAGTTGTGTTCCTTGGGGCGCTTTTAACTGTTGGAGGTCTTCCTCGCTCGCCATTGTTCGATGTCGTCCCCACAATGACAAATCGTTCCAGTTTTCAATAGACGCGCGCACCTGTGACGGTCTAACAAGAAGCTAACTGAACGTCTGTACGGCCGAACGGCCCGAAACATTGCAGTTTTCTTCCGCTTCTGGCTTCCCGATTCATTTCTGTCCCCGCGGCAAATACCTGGGGACTTTAGAAAGCAAGTTGCTCGTGTCTTCCCACGCTAAGCCCATTGCCCAACAGGGGTGACGGATCGTCAGAAGAGAGTACGTGTTCCGGGTTTCGTGCAGGCACAACTCTTCCTGTGGTGTGGATAACAGGTGCGTCCGACAGTGCCAATAGACTAGCTTCGCAACTGGAAACCTACCCCAAAGTTGAAGTACGATCCTTGTTGGCAGAACGTCTGAATTGCACACAGATTCATCGTAAAGTTCTGGCAGTACCTGGACAAAATGCAATGTCGAGACGAGCAGTAATGAAGTAATGTAAACAATGTGACTAACACCCAAACCTCCGCGTGTCAGACACTCACGCTGGTACCAAACGTTGTGTGTCAATAGAGTATTAACCAAAACTCCGATTAGTTCCATCTATGTGCTATAGTCCAGCAGAACGATGTAAACGTTAATTAAAAGTAACGCCAGAACTACGGAGCACATCAAAACTGTAACTGTGAATAAAAGGTATTTGTTGCTTTAGACAAGTTGGTAGAGTGTTAGGTCTCAGACTAAAGGTCCTGAGTCAAACCCAAGTACCACATTTTTTTGTTACTGTGTTATGCTTGAAAGTATTACATGGGCAACGTGTTTATGACATGTAAAAGGACTGATCGAGTTTACCGCAATGTTCTCTTGGCAGTATGCTTTCGCTTCGTTTCTTTGAAAATAGCAAACTTGTAGAGTACATTTATTGTTTCACAGAATATACGATCAGAACAGAAAAATAAAGAATCAATTGCATCACAAGTGCGGAAGTAATAGTAATAATGATAAGTAATAATAAACAAAATAAAAAATTAATTGTAAGTACGTAAGTCCAACTAACGAAGCGAAAGCTGATTGCCAAAAGAACATTGCTAAAAGCTCCGGAAAGTCCTTTTACTTGCCAGGAAAATGTTCTCCCATGTAAGTTTCACACGTAAACAGTTAAAGAAAATTGTTATCAGAGCGGTTGGAAGGCTAGGCCTTTGGTATGACGACAAGATGCTCTATCTTCTCACGCACGCGAAATTTACAATATAGTCAAGCCTCGACATAACGAATTTCATGGGACCTTGAAAATTAAATTGTTGTATCACCGTTATTATTATAATGTTTCGTTATTGTGACTCGAAGCAAGTAGCCATGTTTTCGTGGCTGAGAAGTACATTACTGTAGTACTTTTCTGATGAAAAATAACATTAAAAGACATATAATGAAACACATTTTGTTCACTTCATTTATTATTATTGTACCTGTAGAATATCTTACTTTCGTGTACAGAAAAATTCAATTATTTTCTTTTGTTTCTTTTTCTTAAGGATTCTCTTGTGAATATTTTCTTTATATCCTCTAACGCAATCAGTTGCTGTGCTGAAACACAAGGGATTGAAGATGCTACTTGCTGAATGATTTCCAACTGACCTGTTAGTTCCATCAGAGGAGGGGGATTCGCACTTATCATATCACTGTTATCGTCAAAATCTTCAACAGGCGATTTACCCTTTAACTCCTCGACGATGGATTCGTCGGCGGATGCTTCAAACACCAACGCCTCATCGTCCACTGATAAGTAATCAATTACTGAAGTATCTATGGTATTACCAGTAACTGCTGACTAAATCTCCAGATCGCTTTGAATGTCAACCTGCGTTATTTCATCCACCACAGTATTCTCAACAACATGTTCACTTTCGGAAATTCTTGCATTTTTCGGGCAGGTCACAATCATATACGGATGCACACTGTTCCAGGAACTAGCAATCACGTGACACGTGCCTCACATTGAAACTGTAGGGATTTCTCACGTTTCTTTCAATGCATTGGACTATACGTGAATGGTATTTTGTCTTAAAGTCCCACATATAGTGGCTGAAGAAGCGGAGTGGGGAAGTAGCATAGTTCACCGTTCTTCAAAGCTGGCATGTTACTATGCGCACTACAATTATTCATCAGAATGCAGTTTTCTTATTCTTCATTCACGTCTCTTTATCAAGCGAAAGCAGCCACTCATTAAACAGAATAAACGTCATTCATGATTTTCGATTTGCCTTCTAATTGATTGCAATAAAAGAAATCTCATTTACAATACGACTGTAGCAAAACATTACAGCTGAAGATGTACTGCACTAAATTAACTTATAAATTAATGGGAGGTAAAATAAAATGTATGTACCCTCTTGCCTGGTAAGCTTCTTACATTTCTGAAGCATCGTGGGCTTACTGATCTTCCGATCACCAGTGGTGTCAATTTATGTGTCCCTGACGCATTGCTACACAGAAGGACAGTTAGGCGTACTTTAGACTGCTTCCCTCCTCTACACTTTTCTCCTCTAAAGACCGTCGTCTTCCCTGGCATCAGTTGACAAAAAAATCCTGTCTCATCCGCGTTGTATAAGTTTTCAGAACTGTATTTTTCTAACAGTTTACACATGGTGTTTTTCCTCCAAAATTCTGGGCCACCTAAAGGTGCTGATTTTTCTTCTCCTGAAATCAGTTTAAAAATGATCCCATACCTGTCCTTAAATCTTTGAAACCAACCGTTACTTGCCTTAAAATTATAATCGCGAAGCAACTTAGCGAAATCAAAGAAATTTCATAGATTGATAAAAATACCTACAAATAAATTTTAACATTTCACCTTACAAATTTATATTCTTTTTGACATATCAATGGACCATTAATTGATACATTCTGCGCACGCATCTCATTAAACCACCACAGGGTAGTATTGTCCAGACCGTCAGCAGCAGCCGTCTCCATTATTTTTCTTAAAGGGTTAAATTTTCCATCTACTAAACAAGAAAGTATGAGAGAAGAAATCGGAAAAAAGAAATTAAGATGGTACGGCGGCGTTAAGAGGATTTGTGGGCAGAGACTCCCCAGAATTATGGAAGAACTGAAGATGGGTGGAAAAAGACCTAGAGGGCGCCCAAGAACACGGTGGAAAACGGGAGTGAGAAAATCTGTAGAAAGGAGAGGTGTGACCTGGCAGCAAGTGGAAGAAGAAAAGTGGTGGGAGGGCAGAGCCAAATGGAGAGGACTCATCAGCACCCAGACCCGGCAGTAGCTGGAGCGGGATCCGTATATAGATAGATAGATAGATAGACAGACAAAAGTTTCTTCAGTTTCTTTTCGGTTTTTAGGGAATATAGCTAACGTTGATTGTGCAAGTCCATACTTCCTCGCCACTTCTACTTGTTTCATTCCATTATCAACGTCTTTGAAAACCTCAATTTTTGTCTCCGAGTTCCAGCGATCGTCCAATTCTTGGCGAAGTCCAAAGCGTTTACATCAACTAGGAACGTTCACAGATTGCAAAAATGACGGAAATAAGCAGCGAATTGAGCCCAACAAAACACGTCCGTCTGCTACTGAAGCTCAACAATGGACAAACTAAACATTGTGATTCTTCCATTTCTCCAGGCGTATTACATGACGAAATAAATCTCGGGTGAATAACCTGGTGTGAGTCAGCACACCTGATGATGGCAACAAGGTCGACTGCCGAAATATTGCGTCCTTTGCACACTCACACCAGCATGTTCATCCGAGATTTATTTCGTCAAACTAAACATTCATTCAAACACAGGAGCTCTTTGACGTTTGCCGCTCAGCACAGCTCGCCCGCGGCTGTACGCTAGAGAAACGAAATACAGTAGTATGTTGCAAAGCTTATGGAAATAAAGCGCCGAACGTCTAGTAGCTAAATAAACAATACCTACCGCTATAGTGAGCTTCTTAGAAGTAGGAAACAGAAAATTCCTCGAAATTTTGTCTTTGTTGTAACAGGGTGTTACTAAATTTACGCCGGCCGCGATGGCCATGCGGTTCTAGGAGCTGCAGTCCGGAACCGCGGGACTGCTACGGTCGCAGGTTCGAATCCTGCCTCGAGCATGGATATGTGTGATGTCCTTAGGTTAGTTAGGTTTAAGTAGGTCTAAGTTCTAGGGGACTGATGACCTCAAATTTTAAGTCCCATAGTGCTCAGGGCCATTTTTGAACTAAATTTACTTAACCGTTGTAATGAGGGCTAATTAACATAGTACATTTAGGAAATCAGCCGGGGCCATATAAAATTATCGCTGTACCCGGGTTTATCGTTGTATTCATAATTTCCTGGGCTCCGTAGCTCTGGTGATACTTTTAATTACCGTTTACGCATGTGCTACTGGACGACAGCACGTAGCACGAACTAAGTCGGTGGTTTGGTTCATACACTAACGACATAACAGCGTTTGGCACCGATCTGAGAGTCTGGCATCTGGAGGTTTGTATACAAAACTGCACAGACGCGGGTGATACCAATACGGAAGCTCAGATCTTGCACCATACGACTTCTTCCTTTCCGGCAAGATAAAAGAACATCCGTGGAAAAAAGATTTCTCAGCGAAGAGAACTTTCAGTTAGCGGTTCTGCAACCAAGGAGCGGATTTGTATGTCGACGAAATGAATGATCAGTAGAGCATTTGGACCGTTGTTTACGGAAACTTAGTGACTGTGTTGAAAAGCAGTGCTATGTATCTGTGTCGGTTTGAAGTGTAGTGTAGGATTTAGTAAAAACTGCTTGGCCTGTCTTGATCATATTAACTTACTCTTTGCAGCCCTCTCGTACTAGAACTGTGTCTACCATAGAAAAAATTGCCTAATTAATTCCATCCTCAGGTTCCTACGCACTCTGTGTACAAGGTCTGTCCAAAAAATTCCGGAACATTCGTAATTTCGCGCCAAAGGTGTGTTGGAGCAAAATGCGGTTGGCATCCCTACTTACGCATGTGTTTAACCCATTACTGGCCAAAACTCTATCGGATCATTTTTTACAAACATTCATACATAAATACGTTACACTGCATAATTAATTGAATAAAAAGTTGTTTTGAAAATTTTCAGTTTATTAGAACAAAAACTACAGACCGTCCCATTTTTGGGACATTGGCCAAATGCGCTATCCAAATTCACAACCTTATTCTCCATGCATAATATTGTACGAAACAACACAAACAATAAATGAAGAATGTTTTAATATTATTGAATGTCTATTCAGTATGAAATGAAGCAAAACACTTGTGTACACCAACATTGCACCTATCACAGATCTTTTTTCTTGCAGTAAGCACATCTCTTCTGTGTTTTACTTGACACAATGAAATGATTTCCTGGGTCTAGTCGTACATCTGTGCTCACCCGACCTCCCATCAATTTGCTTCCTTGTGGTCCTCTGCGTTTTGGCACTGATCCTGTTTTCTTTGATAGGTAAAACATCACTATTCTCTGTCGGACATCCAAAATTGAGAGCTTCTCTCTAAAGTACCGTCTACATGTTGTACAACAGACTCATTGTTCAATACATTTTTGTCAATGTCTTCTTCATCTGTTATTACATCTGCATCGGGTGGAATAATCGCCAATTCTACGTCATCATCTTCATCGTCACTCTCTTGATAGTTCGCTAGTTATGCTAGAATTTCTTCAAGTGTGAGTCCACACTGCATATTTTTATCCTGTTGGAATCTTAAAATTCGAATAGAACATGAAAAAAGCAGATATAAAAAACGTAAAATGCAATTCTTCTCTGTATAATACGTGTATACAAGAATAGGCCACATCAAAATAAATGATAGTGCAACATGCCATTGTCCCATTATTGGGACGCATAAAATATATCGATATTGCACTTACTTGAAAAAATCTGAAGTATACTTAATCTTACATGGACATTCATATGTTCATAACAAACACGCCCAGACAACTAAACAACAGCTCATTATCGTCCAGGAATCACCAGCAGACATGCAGTGCTGCCAAGTGCGAGAGCAAAAAATCGGCAAGTTTATAATTTTCTTGACGTGAATTACTGAGAAAAAAGTTATTTATTTTACATTAACAGGCATTGTAGCAGTTAGCTGAACCTACAGGTGCAACAATAAAGTCTAAAAGCACCATTGCTTACGTACAAATAAGTAAAATATACGCGTCCCAAAAAAGGGACAATGGCCAGTAATGGGTTGTATTTTGGGTGAAACTAAGGAAAATAATGCAGGAAGGCTACGGTGATGAGTGATTCATCCGTACTCAGTGTTAGGAATGGTTCGCACTTTTTAAAAATGACCGGACGGAAGTTAAAGACAACCCTCGTTCAGGACGTTCTTCGACGTCTACCGACGACACTCATATCAGAAACGTCAACGAAACTATGCGTGCCAATCGAAGAGAGATTTCAGAAGAATGTAAACTTTCAGTTTGGTTATGTCATGATATCTTGACACAGCATCTTGGAATACATCGTGTTGCAGCCAAGTTCGTTCTCACAGCTCTTGAGTCAAGACCAGAGAGACCTTCGCCCCACAGTCTGTGAAGAGTTTTTGGATAGCACAAATGAGAACAAGAAGAGCAAGAGAATCATAACTGGTGAAGAGACTTTTTTTATTTCCAAAGCTGAAAATCCCATTAAAAGGACCTAGATTTGCAACGGTACGCGAGATAAAATTTGCAGACGGCGCTTCGCGCGACTGTATGCCAACTGTGGAGGAGAGTATTTCGAAGACCATGCACAATAAGTCCTGTATAAGGTAAGCATAGAAAAATTTTGTGTACAAAGTTCCTCAAATTTTTGAACAGACCTCGTATAGACAATCAGATATATCGAAACTTGCACAACTGGAGCCGTCAGTATCTCGATTCCGTGAATTCGGTTTTGGAGTGTTTACTTCGAAGGCTTGCCAACAACTGCACCAGTTAAGTAAGTATCGATATAACTGATTGTCTATACATGTAGTGCATAGCGGCATGAAGATGGCATTAAGGAGACGCAGAAACTGGTCGTATAGATAAAATAACATCTAAAAACATACGGCTGTTTGGCGATTTTTCTGTGGTAAACGTTTCACCGCGCGCTGTCTTCCCAACATGTTTTAACAGAGAGAAGCTGTGTCTCCCGCTTGTTCTCGTATAGCGTATTTTATTGATAGTTTCACCATCTAAGTCGATTTTCACAATAGTGACCAAATTCGTTCGTTAACTTTTGCAGATTAATTTTAATAAACGAAACTGAGATTAAAAAGCAGGCATGGATAACGATTTCACCATTATAACATTATTTTTTAGTGAACTGACATTAAACATCATTACTGTAGTGCTTTAATCGCAACCGAAGGTAAACATTACACTATGTATTATTCCACGTTTACTGGAATTTGATTGGATTTCTTTTGAGGTAACAGCTTTACCGGCGCATTTAGCTTGAGTAGCGCTGACCAGCCTGATGGTGCAACTAACTCGCAGCAATGTGACTAGAGACGTGCAAAGAAAGAAAATAGCTTCGAATGTCATGTAATATTTAAACAATATGAAATATTGTACACCGGCCGCTGTGTCCGTGCGGTTATAGGCGCTTCAGTCCGGAACTGCGCTGCTGCTACGGTCGCAGGTTCGAATCCTGCCTCGGGCATGGATGTGTGTGTTGTCCTTAGGTTAGTTAGAGTTAAGTGGTTCTAAGTCTTAGGGACTGATGACCTCAGATGTTAAGCCCCATAGTGCTTAGTCATTTGAACCATTTATGAAATAATATACAGCAGTACTCTTACACTACTGTAATTAAAATCATGGGTGATGAAAATCCCTAACTTAAATACAGGATAATTTTTCTGCGTTAGCTATGTGCCACGTAAAATAGTATTCCATGGAATTTACCATGTAGTCAAATATTCAGGTATCTGAAGGTAATGCTTACAGTCAGTCATTTGGTAATCTCCGAAGTCCTTCCATATCCGAATCCGAGGATTACTTTCAGTAAATGAACTGTCATCAGGTACACTGATAACGGGACGATCAACAACAGAACCGACCAAGCCATCTAAACGACACATTTCTCCTCTGCTTTTATGACGTGTTGATCTGCATTCCGCCAGGGTTCGGCGATGATATGTGACAGTTGCTTCATTAGTTCCAGTACGTCTGGCATCTTAAATGTCATTTTATGTCCCGCGACAAATCGCTTACATTGGCTCCAGATCAGTTCTACTGGGTTCAGATTGCAGTGGTACGGCAGCATCTGTACTTGTACGGCGTGCTCAATGCCGTGAAAATTATTGTTCCCTAAGTGGCTACGAAGTTTATCAGTCTGGCTCTTGCGAGGTCACATCTGTGGCGTGAAACCGTCGACATAGTCTAAATAAAGAGTATCTGATTTGTCATTTTCGTTTCAAAAATTTAATTTGCAGTGTTTTCTTAATTTAAATAATCCCCCAAGGGGTTGAAAGGTTTTTTTGAAAACATGTCACTATTAAGATAATTTTGAAGCTAGACCTACAAAAATCGGTATTTGGTTTCTCGTTCAGAAGTAAAGAAACACGTGTTTCAGCGTTGTTTTTTTTTTTTTTTTAAATTATCCCCTACTGGGTAAAATAGAGCGTGAAAGTTTTTTCGGTAATAAATCATTTTTAAAGAATAATGTAAGTGTTTGTAAAGCTAGATCTATGAAAATTTGTTTTTGACTTTTCGGTTAGAAATAAAAAAATATGTATTTCAGTGTTTTTGGAAATTCAACCCCCAAAGGAGGTGTTTTATAAAATATTTCAGCATGAAAACATTTTTTAAGATTAATCTATGAAAATTTGTATTTGGATTTTCTGTTAGAAATTAAAAAAAAAAAACGAATTCACAGCTTTTGGATACTCAACCCCAAGGAGGTGAAATAGAGGGTGAAATGTTTTATGAAAGCACTTCTTGTGAAAGCATTTTTAAAGCTATGTCTATAACAATTGGTGTTTGGCTTCTCAGTTAGAAACGAAAAAATTCGTGTTTCACTGTTTTTTGCAAATTCAACACCTAAGGCCAGACTGATTCACTGACTCAACATCGCCCAGTCCAAACCGCTAACTTAAAATGTGGAGAAAGTGTGGATCTTACACTGTAGGCGTTGTTTAAGAAGGGATTGTTCGGAATTACACTCCCGAGAGGTCGAAACAGAGCACGAAAAGATTATTGAAAATGTATCGCTATGAAAGCAATTTTGAAACTACAAAAATTAGTTTGACTTCTCACTTAGAAATTAAAAAAAAATATTTGTCAGCACTTGAAATTCATCCACTAAGGGGTTCAGAAGGGGATGAAAATTTTTAAGAAAATATTTCATTTTTTAAAGAAAATGAAAGGTAACTATATGATATCAAGTATTTCACTACTCAGTTAGGTACAAAGAAATACTTGTTAGGGGATGAAGTTTCTATGGAAATACCACTACAAGAACGCAGAGACCTTGGACTCCAGTTACCGGGATCACTTTTTGGTCAGAAGCGCATTCGGCAGAGACCATGCTTATATGACCTCATTTAGCGTGAAAAGTTAAGCTGTTACAGTTTGCGAACAACATAAAAATTAAAAAGAAAAACAATAAATCTATCACTAATAAAACATCGATAATTAACTGTTTATATTTGCAATGAAAACTGAATTTTGCGTGCGATATTTAACTAGAAAAAGAAGGCGAGCATTTCTCATAGATTGGTCATTAGATAAGTTTTAGCATATACTTGATAAATTCAATATGACGTAGGCATTTGAACTGAACGAAATATAGGGCTAAAGCGTCTTCGTACCGGCGCTCTATCGATTACTCAATTATCATTTTCCAACACTACCGATTAAGCCTGACAACTCGTCCACAACATCGCCTCAACTTCAGTAAGTAAAGTTCCTCCGAAAACTTAAAAGATGATTTTCTCGACATTTTAATGAGTTGTTCGACCTATTTTGGGACATTGATATTTGACTTCTGAACTTCAAGCACCATAAATATGAAAAATTACAGAACTCCAGTGGGTAGATGGCCCTGTCTGCAATCTGCCGTTCTGTAAACTTGTGTAAAACATGCAGAACAAGCTATTTTTCGCCACTTTTTAAAGGTGTTCCACGCGCCTGTTTCGCCACGGAGCAGGAACCAGCGTCGGCCATACTCACAGTATGTGTTAACGGCGCGACGAACAGACACTTAGAAAACAACTGACGTTTACAGAGGCGGCGACTGTACACTGTTTTTGAAGTAAAAACTAAGTAAGAAAAACGTCGATGGTGTTAATATATTAAAATATCCTAAAGTTTATTTGACAGTGATACACAGACGGAAAAAGAAACCGCAGCGCCAAAAAGAATTAACGTTGAGTAACGAAATTTTGAGAATGTATATGTCTATAAAATATATTTAAGTGATTAACACTGCAAGATCATTAGTTAATGTAAGAGCGAGATAAGTCATTGCAAATGTGAAATGCTGGTACATTAATAACTGGTGTAACGTCCAGAATGTTGCATGCAAGCATGAAACGTACATGTGTTGTGTTGTGCAGGTGCCGGATGCCAGTTTGTGGTATGAGGTTCCATGTCTGTTGCACTTGGTCAGCCAGTATATGACGGTTAATGCTCTTTGTGAATGACGCTGGAGCTGTCGTCCGATGATGTACCACATGTGATCGTATGGAGACAGATCTGGTGAACGAACAGGCTAAGGCAATATACAGGGTGAAACGTATTTAAACCGACAAACTCTGTGAGGCTGTAGGGGACATCGAAACAAATATTTTTCCCTAATGTCATTTTTTCCTATGAGGAGTATTTAAACCGAAAGAGGAAGCTTTCTCTGGCGGCAAATTAATTAAACCAATAAACACTTTTCCGTTTTTTATGACCAAGACAGAACACATTAACACAACCCAATGTCAATTACAGTAGATTTTCAAAAATTCCTCCATTGACACGTAAACAAGGGATACACCGTCGGATCATGTTCTGTCTGACACGGGCAAAAACCCCAGGACTATCCTCAATTGTTCCTGCTGCTGTTTCTATACGGGCAACCAGATCCTCTTCGGATGTAACAGGAGTTGCGTAAACAAGGTTGCGTATCTCTCCCCAGACCAAAAGTCCAGAGGGGACATATCTGGGGATCGAGCAGGCCGTGATACAGGACCACCTCTGCCAATCCACGATACTGGGAACCGTCGGTCCAGGAATCGACGCACATGACGACTGAAATGTGCCGGCGCCCCGTCATGTTGGAGCCACATGCGTTGTCTTGTAGGTAGCGGGACGTCTTCCAGCAATTCTGGCAATGCTCTGGCGAGAAAATTATAATAGTGCCTGCCATTTAATGGCCTAGGTAGCAGATACGGCTGAATTAAACAGTCCCCAACAACACCGACCCACACATTAATGAAGAACAGCACTTGATGAGTGCTAGTAACTGTGGCATGTGGGTTAACGTCACTCCAAACATGCGAATTGTGCATGTTGAAGACTCCATCACGCCCGAATGTTGCTTTATCGGTAAACAACACAGAGGAAGGAAATGTAGGACGCATTTCACACTGTTCCAGGTACCACTGCGAAAACCGTGCTCTGGGTGGATAATCAACTGGTTCCAGGTTGTGGACACGCTGTAAGTGAAATGGACGTAACAATTGTTCTCGAAGGAGTGTTCTTACATTCGTCTGATTCGTCCCCATGTGCAATTGCACGAATGCTGATTGAAGGAACCCGCTCCACATGCTGCATGCAAGACAGCTTCCTCAAATTGCAGCGTTCTTACCGTGCGACGGCGTCCCTGTCCAGGTAATCTGTTAAATGACCCGGTCTCACGCAGACGTTGGTACACAGCAGCAAAGGTCGTATGATGAGGGATACGGCGATCAGGATATTGTTGTTAATAAACCCGCTGTGCAGCTCGTCCGTTGTGGTGCGCTACGTAGTACGCACAAACAATATCAGTGTACTCACCCCAGGTGTATCGCTCCGTTAGTAAACAGAGACAATGCACAGCTACACTGGTGGACAGCCGTAGCCTACAACTGAAGAGCGTAACACGCCCTCTAACAACTGAAGATCGTAATATGACCTCTAACAACTGAAGAGCGTAATACGGCCTCCACCGGTTTAAATAATCCTCATAGGAAAAAAATGTCATCAGCGAAAAATTTGTTTTGATGTCCCCTACAAACTCCCAGAGTTTGTCGGTTTAAATGCTTTTCACCCTGTATGGACGCTCTTTAGAGCACATTGGGTTACAACAGCCTTATGTGGCCAAATGTTATCGTGTTGGAAAACACCCGCTGGAATGCTGTTCATGAATGCAACGCAAATAGGTGTTCGACATACAGATTTACCGTCAGAGTGGGCGAGGTAACCATGGGTGTGACCCTGCTGTCAGACGAAATCGCACGCCAGACGATAACTCCCAAGTGCAGGCGCAGTGCGTCTAGCATGCAGATAGGTTAGTTGCAGGTCCTCAATTAGCCTCTTTCTAACCAACACACAGCCTTCACTGACATTGAGGCAGGACCAGCTTACATCACAACAGACCACCTTGTCCTCAATGAGCTCACATTTGACACCACTGAAGGCGCAAATGGCGGTGCTTTGGGGTCAGTAGAATGCATCCTTCAGGGAGTCTGGCTCGGAACCGTCCTTGAAGTAACCGATTTTTAAATATTCGTTGTGTCACTGCGAAATGCTACTCAAATTGCTGCTGCAGATGTAATACGATGCACCACAACCACACCCCAAACTCAATGGCCTCATCTCTCAGTAGTGCCACGTGGCCGTCCGGAGCCCAGTCTTCTTGCTACCGTACATTATCGTGTCCAACCCTGTCAGTAATCGCTGGCCGGAATGGCCGAGCGGTTCTAGGCGCTTCAGTCTGGAACCGCGCGACTGCTACGGTCGCAGGTTCGAATCCTGCCTCGGGCATGGATGTGTGGGATGTCCTTAGGTTAGTTAGGTTTAAGTAGTTCTAAGTTCTAGGGGACTGATGACCTCAGATATTAAGTCCCATAGTTCTCAGAGCCATTTCTTTTTCAGTAAACACGTAGAGTGGCTACATTTCTGCAAAGTCTTTAATCAATATTTGCAGAAGAATCATTCTGTTAGACGACCTCGTTCAAAGTCAGTGAGGCGTTGATAATGGCATCTTTGTCGCCTTTAAGGCTTTCTTGACTAACCTCAGCTCCCAAGTCCAATCTCCATAGATCATACGCTGCTCGGCCGCGTGCAAGCCCGCCTCCGGACAACAGGAACAAGATGCGTCATCTGCGAGTGTCGGAGGGTGCACGGTGCAGGCGAATGACAGGCTGTGCATCGAACAGCTCTGTGTCTCACGCGCTCACGGCCGTTGAACAGTGTATTTAAAGCAAAATTGATTTGCGTTCTCGTAGTAGCCCCTTTCTCATGCGATTGGCGCGAAATTCGAATAGAAATCATGTTTCACATGTAGAAACACTGCTACCAGCTTTCGTTTATGTCGCATAACTCCTTCTTGATGCTGATTTTTTTTTCCGTCAGTGTAGTAATCAAGTATCTGATACAGATCTAGGATCTACTTCCAAGAGTATAACATAGCTATTGTACAGTCGTTGACAAAACGAGCGAGACCCTTCGCCTCTTCGTTATGCTGATCCGCACAGCTTTAAAGTCTGCTACACAGCATAACAGGCAAGGCGACGAAGTGCTACCAACATGCTATGCAGAGGCGTGAAATTGACAAACTATCCGAAGTTTGTCAGACTGTTTTCAGTCATGTGTATGATCATATTAATTCTGATTAGTGTGTTAAACACAAAAAGTAAATGTAAGATGTAAATGGAAGAAGAAACGCTAATTTGTATGAACTGCACTAAAAATGAATTTCAGCTTATCGAGATAACATAACTGTTATAGTGAGACAAAGTACCCCAGATCGTTACGAATTAGCAAAACATTATGTGCATTCAGCTGCGAAACGGTCTGTGTCAACGTTCAGACCAGTCACACTGCATTACCGTTGCTGACCTACCATGAAAGTGTGCAAATTTAGCAATGCGTGAAGATTCATAACGAAATTCGGTTAAAAATCATTTAGTGCCACACATAAGTCAAATCAATTATTGACAGAAGCGGAAAAAGTGATCAGCAACAAGTATGAAATTCTACAAGATCTTCATATTTACATCCACACGGCGCCGGTACAGAATAAAGGTAGCAATAAAACGTATTGGGGGGAACGAGAATTTCTTAAAATTGCTTTACTGATAGTCTATTTGCCTCCATCGAGATTAGAACCGAAAACAAACCAGACCTCCCTTGCAGTAGCAAACACCTTTCACTACACTAGCAGACAACCCAAGCAAACAGTCCTCTATTATTACCCCAGAATTGAATAAGCCGGCAATTTCGCAATAAAAAATGGCAAAATGATTTGCAGTTTCTGTTACATAGAGCTTTCTGGACTCAAAACCAAGAATTTTCTACCTTTATGTCACCGCTTATGTGACAATAATTCGCGATGTTTATCGAAATAATAAAATTTATTAAGTGAGTAAATTTAGAAGGATAATTCTGCACCACCGCAGGAAATAAACGGCTACATAGCTGCCAAACGTAATCTATAATATTTCGAATTCTCCATTAGACTCGCCACAGCCCGAAAACGTTCATTAGCCGAAGTGTTTCTTAAGCTAGCTAGCAATGGGAATGCTCGCACTTCTAAAACGCGGTGGCATTAATACTGAAATCTGAATTACCACGTGTATAGGGGAATTGATTTTATTTGCTTTCCTGTAAACGTGGTTTGGATCGAAAGCATATCTACGACTAATATGCTGATGTATCGACTGCAACTAGAACATTTCCAATAAAGAGTAGGGGGAATTATTTATGCGGCCTTCATCTTCAGTAACTGTCGTAGCTATTTTCGTTGTTAGGATTTCGTCACCTACATCGGTAATCATGGAACCCTAGTAGTCTCAGTTTCTTCACCGTCTGTCTGTCAGCCCAGCCCTTAAAACCCGTTTTGCTAATTCGTAACGATCTGGGGTACTTTGTCTTACTAAAACAGTTATGTTACCTCGATAAGCTGAAATTCATTTTTATTAGTGCAGTTCATACTAATTAGCGTTTCTTCTTCCATCTTAAAAAAATGGTTCAAATGGCTCTGAGCTCTATGGGACTTAACATATGTGGTCATCAGTCCCCTAGAACTTAGAACTACTTAAACCTAACTAACCTAAGGACATCACACACATCCATGCCCGAGGCAGGATTCGAACCTGCGACCGTAGCAGTCACGCGGCTCCGGACTGAGCGCCTAGAACCGCGAGACCACCGCGGCCGGCCATTTATATCTTATATTTGCGTGTTGTGTTTAACACACTAATCAGCATTAATATAATCACACAAATGACTGAAAACAATCTGAGAAAATTCGGATTGTTTGTCAGTTTCACGCCTGTGCATAGTATGTTGGTAGCACTTCGTAGCCTTCCCTGTTATGCTGTGTAGCAGACTTTAAAGCTGTGCTGATCAGCATAACGAAAAGGCGAGGGGTCTCGCTCGTTTTGTCCACGACTGTACGTGTGCTAATGCTGCTAACCAATAATCGAGTTTGTTTTTGTTTACATTAGGTTTATTATTACGATGAAGAAAGTACATATAAACGACATGGTTCTTGGCGCTAAGGCCCGTTTCACACTGGGACACTGGTGGCGATCATCAGCGACGGTCACCGACAGACATACATTCGTTTCAACTAGAGCATTCACACTGGGACACTACACTGCCTCACCGAGCCACTGTGACCCAGCAGTGACTCACACTCGCCACATGTGACTGACAAGGTCACTGTTAGCAACAGTCACCGCCAGACATTCATTAGTTTCAATTAGAGTGTTCACACTGGAACACGGATCACAGACACAGCGCTGCAGATGTGCTAACCGACAGGCAGTCATTTCTGAGACAGTGACGCGAAACATCCACTGGACATTATACTGTACACATTGTAGCCATGAGTTTATATTTGACTAAGACGGAAGATTTTGTAAGTGAATTAGAAAGTCGTCCTACTTTGGATGTGAAAAGCGATGACTACAGCAACAAAAGTCCGCAGCTCGTGGTAGCGTTCTCACTTCCCGAGCACGGGGTCCAGGGTTCGACTCCCGGAGGGGTCAGGGATTTTTCGCCTGCTTCGAGATGACTGGATGTTGTTATGTCGTCTTCATCATCATCATTCATCCCCATTACGCTCGGAGGAAGGCAATGGCAAGCCACCTCCGCTAGGACCTTGCCTAGTACAGCGGTCTGAGTCTCCCGCATCGTCCCCTACGCTCTGTCTAGGAGTATGGGACTTCATCATCATTATCATAGCAACAAAGTGATGGGAACGAATGCTGGCAAGAAATTATAACGAGGTTTGTGCCTGATTTCAGTGAGAAGAGCAGGGATGAGAAAAACAAAATTGGTAAGTTGTAGGTACTTTTTTCAAATTTTATACCTTATTTTTCGGACCATAAAATACTGGCGAAATTTAGTTGCTACCCCTGTACGAACCCAATTCACTAACTAATTAGTTGATAACACCTGCGATGTCGGACACCTGTGATCCAGCAGTGCTCACCGCAGTCACCGGTGACCATCTCTGGCGACCGTCACCAGTGTGAAAGGGACCTAATTGTGATACGTGAGTTCCGCCGATCTGCCGTTGTCCTGGGACCTAGGACAAAGTAGCCCTACTCTCATAGCTTTCCCACACGCCTAGTCCATCTGTCGTGGCCATCTGTCACTTGTGGAGTGGGTAACGTGTGTCTCTATCGGCTCGCACAACCAATGCAGCGAAAACAGTTCAGTACGTACAACAAACTATAACTCACAATGTGGCACGAAAGCAACAATCTTTATGTGGCAGTGAATATCTGTTGGCTCATGACGGTGATTATGGAATGTCCTCGGTTAAACGTTCACTTCTTTTGCCTGCTGTGACTTAAGAGAAAACGTTTCGCTGCCTCGAATCGTTCATGAAGTACAGGGTGGGGCAAATAAAAGTGGCCCGGACGAGTGGATATGATGTCAACTCACAGAATCACACGTTCTGGGCACTGGAAAATCCGCATAACCTCCACGAAAAACCATTACATGGTCAAAACGTTGGGGTTTGGTGTAGAGTGTCTGCACGCCGCATTATTGGTCCCACATTCTTTGATCAGACGCTGACTTCGGCGCGTTACATTCTAAGATGCTGCTCCAGGCGGGTGTAAATGAACATGCGCAACGGAAAATCATAAATGCTAAAATGATGATTTAGCCCTGTCTGACTACACCCTGAAGCAGATCTTAGGATCTCTTCATTCTCTTTTTATATATAAATTACAATCTAAACATAAATGTATGATGAAGGCAACTAATACTACTAAATGATAAACGTTGTTGTTCAATATATATTTATTATACATTAAAATTAACTCTTTAAGAACAATTGTCTATATGTCCTAACTAAAATTATTAATCAATTGCCGAACTCTGCCCCTTCTTATGACTGCGCGATCTAATATCAACAACGCGAAATCACTGACATCATCTACGTACCAAACAGCAGAAGACACTACTATCAAAGATGATCTACGGTGGTGTGGAACCACAGTGTAAGTAAACTAACGTGATGACAGCTGTTTAGCTTTATTGCTCTAATAAGCCGAAGCAATTTGCGACATCTAAGTGATGTTTCTCGTACTCGTCTGCGACGATGGAAGAACTCCAGCCACAAATAAACTCTTTGAAACACTAGGACGGCAGAAGGCGGTCCTCTGACCAATATACTCTAATACTGTCTTCTCCTCTCTGTGTTCTACAGACGAGAAACGCGAACTCCCGGCCACAAGGACGGCGTTCTGATGTCTCAGCGTTAAGTACAGGCAGAAGAAGTGCTCTCAATTACTGAATGCTGCGTACTCAACGACGACTTCCAACCCGGAGGTGAAGTCCAGAATCGTATAGGTTCGCAACAGTACAGTGCCTAACTGTTCTAACTACAAACTCTCCTGGGAGCAAAGACAGCAAGTCCGTCTCTGTACCAACAAAGCTGATACCGAGGAACTCTCACACACGGTCGCTCACATCGGAAGACCTCATCTCTCCACTGCTGGCTTCCCAGCAAGGCTCGGCTCCCCACCATTGTAATTCCGAAAACGAATCTTATTCCTGAAACAACGGAATATTCTCCCTCTCTACAGATTCTTACGAACGCCGACCAACCATATTTTAGTCTTTTTGTTGTCCAGTGTGAAAAGTTTGCGAGGAAAAACCTATACTCGTACAATGGTACGCTTCTGAGTAAAAATCCTTAGAATTAACCCAGCCTGCGTGGTTTCCGAGGTGCTGCTTCTTCGTTCCTCTCACCTGCGCCCACGATGTGCAGAGATCCCAGTTATCCCTCTGGTCCTGCTACAATAGCAGCAGGCCGTCACCCTATTGTGCTCCAGAGCTCAGGTGCCACGACGTCCGTCTATCTACTTTCTGTTTATAAGCAGGACCAACACCTGTGCGGGCCTTCCACCCAGAGCTTGAGTTTTGCCTGCTGTTTTATCTCCACTGGCGTTCCAACCTCTACTAGTATAGGCAATCATTCATAACGCTGTTCCGATAGTGAAGACAATCCGTCACCTTTCTTGCAATAAGCGTTAACAATTATTTACAAGGCGTACGTGACAATGTCAGTCTCCTTTAACATTTATGTATACGATGTCCAATTTATCAAATGATACCTAATTCTGGTTGTAGTTCACGACAAAGTATGTGGATGTGTGCATATAGCCACCTTACAACGTTGCCAACATTCTGAAACCATTTGTGGCAGCATTAACGGAGCAGGAAAAGACCTACCGTTACTTCCAGCAGGATGGAGCAACTGTCCATACAGACGGCCGAACCTTTGAACACATTTACACAATCTTCACGCCTGACAAAAATGTTGGGAGAGGTCAGTCCGGTTACAGCCATAGCTGGCCACCCAGATCACCTGATCTGCCAGTGTGCGATTACTTTGTATGGGGAGCTCTCGAGTCTAAGATGTCCCACAACAACCACCATAGTCTTCAAGCAATGCAGAAAAACATTTCGGATGAGACTGTAGCAATACCAGCAGTCCAGCTTCGATCCTCCTTCAGCAACGTGCTGACTAGGGCCCAAAAGTGCTAAGAGATGAACGGTGGTCTTTTTCAACGTCTGCCGCCCAGCCAAGTTGGCAGTATATTTCCTCTCCTCTCCTGTGTTTCGTTGTACTCTGGAATTCTCTTCTCCTCACCACTTTTATTTGCCCTACCCTGTATTAGGTTGCGGTCAGAGTGGATCCGATACCGGCGGATTTCGTCAACGACTGACGTCAGCCGAAGACGGCCGATCTTTTCAAACGAGTAAGTCACTACGTGCATGGTCACATTGTAGCCGATCTCACCATTCCAACGTAGACACTTCGGACGACAGTCTGTTAAATTCAGATGAGTTTGTTCTTTTCAGTCAAATCGACCTACCGTGCGGTAGCGTTCTCGCTTCGCAAGCCCGGGTTCCCGGGTTCGATTCCCGGCGGGGTCAGGGATTTTCTCTGCCTCGTGATGGCTGGGTGTTGCGTGATGTCCTTAGGATGGTTAGGTTTAAGTAGTTCTAAGTTCTAGGTGACTGATGACCATACATGTTAAGTCCCATAGTGCTCAGAGCCATTTGAACCATTTTTGAAATCGACCTACGTTCCTACACCCGAAATATGGGCTGCGAAACTTTTAAGTTTATTCCAAGAAAGAGTGAGTTTTTGATATCCTGAGGATGAAAACTATCATAATCGGGACGTAGTTCGGAATTTATGGACTGAAATCGCAGATTTATTTGAAACCACAAGTAGGCAAAATCCTTATCGGATATTATCGGCGTAAATTATAATGTCAAAAAATGATTTGTTCAAGTGAAAAGGGTGGCGCCTCTTGTGCTAATCTTTTTCGGTTTGTGGTGGGCAGGTAACAGATGTCTAGAAATTATTACGACGTTTTCTTGCCAGTTCGGTGGTGACCTTTACATGAAGTTGTTTTGCAAATGTGGTGTCTATGTTTCCACTTCTCAGTGCTTTGGGTGTTCAGAGTATATTATTTTAAACTTTATGCTTACGTTTCACACGTTGCTAGATGGCTGTAATTGCCGTATGTCCGCACAACTTCAAATAAATGCAGCAAAACGGAATTTGTAATCTTGTTTTACAAGGTCATCATGGATAATCTTGATTATGTAACAGAACGTTTCTCCCTTAATTTCATATATTCGCTTTTCTGGTTATTTCGACAACTGAGGACAAAGAGTACAGTACTTGCCACATTATTTTGGAGACAGTAACATAGGTCATTCAGATGCATTCGGCGCCTTTTTAATATCAAAAACTGCAATGCAGCACTCATCTCGAAGCACAGAGATATCTGGGTATCCACCCCACCTTAGGTTAAAAACTAACTTAATTCATGCGTAGAACAGATACTAACCTAAACTACGAGGTGGAATCCAAAATCTTCGAGACAGGTGCTCCCATTTGGAAAGTAGGAGTAGTAAACCTTTGCAGCGCTAGGTGGCGAGAGCTGCATATCTGATGAGTCAGTGTGCGCAGTGGCATTCAGCTGGGAAGAGGTGTTGCGTAACTACACTGGTTTCTGTAATACTCTGTTTGGTGTGTGGCCATTTTACGATGGATCCGCGAACAGAACAGCGCGTGTGTATCAAATTCTGTGCGAATCTCGGGAAAAGTGCTACGGAGAGCCTTGCAATGATTCAACAAGTGTTTGGGGGACAGAGCATGAGCCGTACGCATATGTTTTGAGTGGCATGATCGGTTCAGAGCCGGCCGTACAGACGTCGAAAATGATGCTCACAATGGAAGGCCCGTTGCCAAACTTCAACAATTGGGTCGTGCGGATTGACGTCGAACCATTCAAGACCATGCGGATGAAGTGGGTATTGGTTATGGGACACGTCAACGACTGTTGACTGATGCACTGGGCATGCGTCGTGTCACCGTACAATTTGTGCCAAGAATCTTCACTGCCAATCAGGAGGCACAGCATGTTGAAGTGTGCACGGACCTTCGTCAGACCGCACCTGAATGGTTCAAATGGCTCTGACCACTATGGGACTTAACATTTGAGGTCATCAGTCCCCTAGAATTTAGAACGACTTAAACCTAACTAAGCTAAGGACATCACACACATCCATGCTCGAGGCAGGATTCGAACCTGCGACCGTAGCGGCCGCGTGGTTGCAGACTGAAGCGCCTAGAACCGCTCGGCGACACTGGCCGCCCCGCATCTGATGATCCAACCTTCTTGTCACCGGTTATCACCGCCGATGAGAAATGGATTTGCGGTAATGACCCAGAGACAAAGCATCAATCCTCCCAGTGGAAGAGCCTGGGCCCCCAAAGACCCAAGAAAGCGCGACAGGTGAAGAGCAAAGTAAAGAGCGTGATCATCGACACCAAGGGAATTGTGCACAAAGAATTCGTCCCACCCAACCAAACAGTGAATTCCGCGTACTACTGTGATGTTTTGCGATTGCTCCGTGAAAACGTGCGGCGACGACGACCCGAACTTTGGCGTCAAGGGAACTGGCTGCTGCATCACGGTAACGCCACCTGTCACACGTCCTTGCTCACCAGGATTTTTTTTGGCAAAAAAAACAACATGGCGGTTGTACCCCACCCACTGTACTCGCCAGATTTGGCACCCTGCGACTTCGCGCTATTCCCAAACCTGAGACGGCCGGTGTGGCCGTGCGGTTCTAGGCGCTTCAGTCTGGAACCGCGTGACCGCTACGGTCGCAGGTTCGAATCCTGCCTAGGGCATGGATGTGTGTGATGTCCTTAGGCTAGTTAGGTTTAAGTAGTTCTAACTTCTAGGGGACTGATGACCACAGATGTTAAGTCCCATAGTGCTCAGAGCCATTTGAACCATTTGAACCCAAAGCTGAAACTCAAGTCGAAAGGCTGTCCTTTCGACACTCTAGGGAGGATTCAAAAAGCATCGCTAGCGGTGATAAACAGTCTCAAAGAACAGGACATCCAGAAAACGTTCGACCAGTGGCAGAAGTGGTGGGACCAGTGTCTACGTGCGGATGGGAACTACTTCGAGGGTCATGGCGACCATTAGTCCAAAGGTAAGGTTTTCAACAGATGGCAGCACCAGTCCCGAAAATTTTTGATAGCACCTCGTAATCTCCTCGACCCCACCAAAACTGGCGAACGGTATCGGGGGTACTGTGACCATGCTATTGGCCGATGTTATCTGGCGGTTCTAGGCGCTTCAGTCTGTCAGCTGTTAGTCACTGCGAACGTGGCCTTAAGCCGTCGGCACACGGACTGAGCTGTCTAACGCGAATGTTGAGCGTGCCATGTTAACGTGCTGGTGAGCGCTCAGAACGATGCGACTTGTGCACACGGTACGTGTTCTCAACCTGGTACACACGATCGCAGCGCGCTCCAGGGGCAGCTGTCCACTGTGTCTGGCTAGCACGTCACAATGTTTATGAAATGGACTGGCGGTAAATTCCCACGTTAGCCATATTGAAACACACGTTTCCTCCACTGCGATATGCTAGTCGAGGTGGTCTGTCTTATACGTAAATAAAAACTTCAGTATCCATAGACATGTTGTAAGGCAAAAAGGAAAGCACCACGTCCAGTTAGTGACAACAGCATATAAAATTTCGATTACGATTAGTGCGACACGAATTGACTATAGTTCTTAATTAGATAAAAATTATTTCACTTTTAGTAAAATACTAAGGTCTTCCTTACCTGAACACAGTTCTTATTCAGAAGCAGAATCTTTATAACATGAGAAATACAAAACCGAAAACAAGAAAATGCAAAGTATCTTACGGCAAGTAGTGCAAGCTAACTCGTTGCTCAAGCCAGTCGAACAGACTCACTGCTCAGAAAGAGCGCTCTTATATTTACATAACATCGAATATTATGGAATATACTTTTATTAAAGCGATAGCAAAATATCAGAACCTACTAGAAAACGCCAAGGCTAACAGAAGACATTTTGGACGCAGAGTGGGGCGAACCAGCAATCAATGGGTTCTATAACTCTAAAACTTGCAGAGAGTAGCATAGCTGTGCAAAAACTGTAACGCATTATTACATTCCTACTGTTAATTTTTTGAAATATACTTTTCTATGGATACTTTCATACTACCTTATTTATTGTATGCTATGGTATGTACACTCCTGGAAATGGAAAAAAGAACACATTGACACCGGTGTGTCAGACCCACCATACTTGCTCCGGACACTGCGAGAGGGCTGTACAAGCAATGATCACACGCACGGCACAGCGGACACAGCAGGAACCGCGGTGTTGGCCGTCGAATGGCGCTAGCTGCGCAGCATTTGTGCACCGCCGCCGTCAGTGTCAGCCAGTTTGCCGTGGCATACGGAGCTCCATCGCAGTCTTTAACACTGGTAGCATGCCGCGACAGCGTGGACGTGAACCGTATGTGCAGTTGACGGACTTTGAGCGAGGGCGTATAGTGGGCATGCGGGAGGCCGGGTGGACGTACCGCCGAATTGCTCAACACGTGGGGCGTGAGGTCTCCACAGTACATCGATGTTGTCGCCAGTGGTCGGCGGAAGGTGCACGTGCCCGTTGACCTGGGACCGGACCGCAGCCACGCACGGATGCACGCTAAGACCGTAGGATCCTACGCAGTGCCGTAGGGGACCGCACCGCCACTTCCCAGCAAATTAGGGACACTGTTGCTCCTGGGGTATCGGCGAGGACCATTCGCAACCGTCTCCATGAAGCTGGGCTACGGTCCCGCACACCGTTAGACCGTCTTCCGCTCACGCCCCAACATCGTGCAGCCCGCCTCCAGTGGTGTCGCGACAGGCGTGAATGGAGGGACGAATGGACACATGTCGTCTTCAGCGATGAGATTCGCTTCTGCCTTGGTGCCAATGATGGTCGTATGCGTGTTTGGCGCCGTGCAGGTGAGCGCCACAATCAGGACTGCATACGACCGAGGCACAAAGGGCCAACACCCGGCATCATGGTGTGGTGAGCGATCTCCTACACTGGCCGTACACTTCTGGTGATCGTCGAGGGGACACTGAATAGTGCACGGTACATCCAAACCGTCATCGAACCCATCGTTCTACCATTCCTAGACCGGCAAGGGAACTTGCTGTTCCAACAGGACAATGCACGTCCGCATGTATCCCGTGCCACCCAACATGCTCTAGAAGGTGTAAGTCAACTACCCTTGCCAGCAAGATCTCCGGATCTGTCCGCCATTGAGCATGTTTTGGACTGGATGAAGCGTCGTCTCACGCGGTCTGCACGTCCAGCACGAACGCTGGTCCAACTGAGGCGCCAGGTGGAAATGGCATGGCAAGCCGTTCCACAGGACTACATCCAGCATCTCTACGATCGTCTCCATGGGAGAATAGCAGCCTGCATTGCTGCGAAAGGTGGATATACACTGTACTAGTGCCGACATTGTGCATGCTCTGTTGCCTGTGTCTATGTGCTTGTGGTTCTGTCAGTGTGATCATGTGATGTATCTGACCCCAGGAATGTGTCAATAAAGTTTCCCCTTCCTGGGACAATGAATTCACGGTGTTCTTATTTCAATTTCCAGGAGTGTATTTAAGAATTTTTCTGTGCTTTTTCTTTGCCGCAGACAGCGACAATAATTCTTAAAAGCATGTCATAACATACAATAAATACGTGAGTATGAAAGTATCCATAGAAAACTGTATTTCAACAAATGAACAATAAAAATGTGTTTGCGTAAGTATGCTATTTTCTGCATGTTTTAGAGTTAAAGAACCCACTGATGATGGTGATATTTGTAGTCGAAACTAGTTTGGGGAATAAATAAATAAACAAATAACAAGATGTTTTGCAACAAGGCGGTTGGTTCAAATGGCTCTGAGCACTATGGGACTCAACTGCTGTGGTCATTAGTCCCCTAGAACTTAGAACTAGCAGTCGCACGGTTCCGGATTGCGCGCCTAGAACCGCGAGACCACCGCGGCCGGCGCAACAATGCGGACTCGAAATTCCGATATTGGTTTTTTTCTGTTCAAAAACGGACCAAATGGAAGAGATCCAAGATAAAGGTATCCGATTCCTTAGAATTCTACGACTCTACTCCTTGCTCTCTACAATAACTGTCGTATGACCATACTTGCATTTTACCATCTCGTGAAAACTTTAATCGTAGATATATTAACTAGATTTAATCGTGGATATGTTAGTAACTGACATTTAATTACAAGAAATTGTAGCAAGGTCATTGTATTTCTTGTGGATCCTGAGTGTGCCGTCGCCTCGAAACCGCATAATTTCACAATACGCAAGTTACAGTAACTCTTTCACCACCAGTACAAAGTTTCCCGTCATATTCGACGGGTTTTCGAGAGATCCTACATTTTGTGATACTTAGAAACGGAATAATTACGTGTAGGCATGCCGGCCGGAGTGACCGAGCGGTTCTGGGCGCTACAGTCTGGAGTCGCGCGACCGCTACGGTCGCAGGTTCGAATCCTGCCTCTGGCATGGATGTGTGTGATTTCCTTAGGTTAGTTATGTTTAAGTAGTTCTGAGTTTTAGGAGATTGATGACCTCAGATGTTAAGTTCCATAGTGCTCAGAGCCATTTGAACCCTGTGGGCATCACCTGAAAGCGACCCGCAACTCTGTACTGGAGACAGATGGCGTAATGTGACGTAGGTGACGTTCTTCCAGCTCATTGGTCAACGTCGAAACGCACGTTAAGAATATCTGTCGTGCTAGATATCGCTCTGCACGTTCTCAAAGACTACCCAATGTGCTTTTTCCCGGCTGTGACGTCAGAAACGTGGCAGGCTCAAAGCTCAACGTTCGATTGCAAGGCCCGCGTGCCGACGGCTCTAGGCGCGTTTAAGTTATCCGAGACACCTTCATTAAACAGCGTATTGCTGTGGAGGCCACCTGCTCGTATCCTTTTTCTTCAACCCTCTTCCCCCGCCTTACAGAATTGGTCTCTGGCGTACGTGACCGCGAGAGGGAATGCGCTTTAAGTACACGCGGTAATTGTATAAATCTCAGCTCTGTAGGTTGTGTCGGGTTGTTTTTCCGATACGATTAAAAGCGAGCGGCATTTCGTGGAGACGTTTTTCGTGGTTCATTTTCCAGCCCCGGCTAATGGCGGCGACGCCATTACGGGGTCCTTAAGAGGGCGTCAAATGAGGACCACCGCCGAGGTTTGCCGCCGGCCGCTACGCTATGCAGGGCGGAGCGCATTGCGTATGCAAGGCGGCAGCCGCAGCCGATTGCTCCCCTGATAGGGGGGGAGGGGAGGGGTTGCGGTGAATTACAGACGCCGGGAGACGGCGGAGCGTTGCCTGGCCACACTGTCGCTCGCTGTCCTTGGAGCGCTCCCCAGCCGGACCCGTAACGTCGCCCGTGATATTACACTTCACGCTGCGTTATGTGACAGCGACGCCGCCTCTGCTGCGCGTTGTTGTATCGCGAGCGCCGCTCCTCTAGCCACGTCTGTTGCACAAAGCTGAAACGTTTCTCTCCTCCTATCTACAGGGTGTTACAAAAAGGTACGCCCAAACTTTCAGGAAACATTCCTCACACACAAATAAAGAAAATATGTTACGTGGACATGTGTCCGGAAACGCTTACTTTCCATGTTAGGGCTCATTTTAGTTTCGTCACTATGTACTGTACTTCCTCGATTCACCGCCAGTTGGCCCAATTGAAGAAAGTTAATGTTGACTTCGGTGCTTGTGTTGACATGCGACTCACTGCTCCACAGTACTAGCATCAAGCACATCAGTACGTAGCATCAACAGGTTAGTGTTCATCACGAACGTGGTTTTGCAGTCGGTGCAATGTTCACAAATGCGGAGTTGGCAGACGCCCATTTGATGTATGGATTAGCACGGGGCAATAGCGGTGGCGCGGTACGTTTGTATCGAGACAGATTTTCAGAACGAAGATATCCCGACAGGAAGACGTTCGAAGCAATTGATCGGCGTCTTAGGGAGCACGGAACATTCCAGCCTATGACTCGCGACTGGGGAAGACCTAGAACGACGAGGACACCTGTAATGGACGAGGCATTTCTTCGTGCAGTTGACGATAACCCTAATGTCAGCGCCAGAGAAGTTGCTGCTGTAAAAGGTAACGCTGACCACGTCACTATATGGAGAGTGCTACGGGAGAACCAGTTGTTTCGTACCATGAACAACGTGTGCAGGCACTATCAGCAGCTGATTGGCCTCCACGGGTACACTTCTGCGAATGTTTCATCCAACAATGTGTCAATCCTCATTTCAGTGTAAATGTTCTCTTTACGGATGAGGCTTCATTCCAATGTGATCAAATTGTAAATTTTCACAATCAACATGTGTGGGCTGACGAGAATCCGCACGCAATTGTGCAATCACGTCATCTACACAGATTTTATGTGAACGTTTTCGCAGGCATTGTTGGTGAAGTCTTGAAGGCCCCATGTTCTTCCACCTACGCTCAATGGAGCACGCTATCATGATTTCATACGGGATACTCTACCCGTGATGCTAGAACATGTGCCTTTACAAGTACGACACAACAAAGCTTTCCCACTGTGTCACAATAAATAAAATTACTGATTGCTGTACACTTACTTGACGGGCGGGAGAAACGTCCATAGACGATAGACGCAAGCAAAAATACGTCTGGGGACCGCCCTCCCCCCCCCCCCCCACCCCAAAAAAAACGGGGAAATTCGTCATAACAAAGCTTATGTCTCAATATTTTTACACCAAGATTTGATCACCTTTAAAGTATTCTCCATTGACTACTACGCACTTCTTCAAACGATCCTTCCATTGTTCGAAACAGTTTTTAAATTCACTTTTATGACTTTTCTTTAGGCATTCCAGCGATTTTTGTTTTTACCTTCTCCACAGTTGCAAAACGCTTTCCTGTCGTGTTCCTTTTGAGCCTGGAGAATGAAAAGGAAACACACGGGGCCAGATCCAGTGAGTAAGGGGGGAGGGGGGTGGACAATCGATATTAAGCCGTTTTTGGTCAAAAGCTGCTATAAGGAGAGGGCGGTGTGGGCTGGCGCGTTGTCATGATGGAAGAACCAATCACTGCGCGCCAAAGACGTGCTCTTTCTTCCGGATACTCTCCCTCAGTCTTTCCAAAACCTCCAAGTAGAGCTCCTGGTTGACAGTTTGACGCAGGAGAACGATCTACGTGTGCACAACACCTTTGCTTTCGAAGAAACAAATGAATATTGTCTTGATGAGGACAAATGTGAGGATATAGAGCCTTATCTCACTAGGGCTAAGACAGATACTGCCTACAGGAAAATTAAAGAGACTTTTGGAGAAAAGAAGACCACTGGTATGAATATCAAGAGCTCAGATGGAAACCCAGTTCTAAGCAAAGAAGCGAAAGCAATAGGGCGGATGGAGTATATAGAGGGTCTGTACAAGGGCGATGTTCTTGTGGACAATATTACGGAAACGGAAGAGGATGTAGATGAAGATGAAATGGGAGTTATCATTCTGCGTGAAGAGTTTGACAGAGCACTAAAAGACTCCCAAGGCACCGGGAGTAGACAACATTCCATTAGAACTACTGACAGCCTTGGGAGAGCCAGTCCTGACAAAACTCTACCATCCGGTGACCAAGATGTATGAGACAGGTGAAATACCCTCAGACTTCAAGAAGAATATAATAATTCCAATCCCAAAGAAAGGAGGTGTTGACAGATGTGAAAATTACCGAACTATCAGTTTAATAAGTCACGGCTGCAAAATTCTAACACGAATTCATTACATACGAATGGAAAAACTGATAAAAGCCGACCTCGGGGAAGATCAGTTTGGATTCCGTAGAAATGTTCCAACATGTGAGACAATACTGACACTACGACTTATCTTACAAACTAGATTAAGGAAAGGCAAACCTACATTTCTAGCATTTGTAGACTTAGAGAAAGCTTTTGGCAATGTTAACTGGAATACTCTCTTTCAAATTCTGAAGGTGGCAGGGGTAAAATACAGGGAGCGAAAGGCTATTTACAATTTGTACAGAAACAAGATGGCAGATATACCAGTCGAGGGGCATGAAAGGGAAGCAGTGATTGGGAAGGGAGTGAGACAGGGTTGTAGCCTCTCCCCGATGTTATTCAATCTGTATATTGAGCAAGCAGTAAAGGAAACAAAAGGAAAAATTGGAGTAGGAATTAAAATCCATGGAGAAGAAATTAAAACTTTGAGGTTCGCCGATGACATCGTAATTCTCTCAGTAACAGCAAAGGACTTGGAAGAGCAGTTGAACGGAATGGACAGAGTCTTGAAAGGAGGATATAAGATGAACATCAACAAATGCAAAACGAGGATAATGGAATGCAGTCGAATTAAGTCGGGTGATGCTGAGCGAATTAGATTAAGAAATGAGACACTTAAAGTAGCAAAGGCGTTTTGCTATTTGGGGAGCAAAATAACTGATGATGGTCGAAGTAGAGAGGATGTAAAATGTAGAATGGCAAGGAAAGCGTTTCTGAAGAAGAGAAATTTGTTAACATCGAGTATTGATTTAAGTGTCAGGAAGCCGTTTCTGAAAGTTTTTGTGTGGAGTGCAGCCATGTATGGAAGTGAAACGTGGACGATAAATAGTTTAAACAAAACGAGAATAGATGCTTTAGAAATTTGGTACAACACAAGAATGCTGAAGATTATATGGGTAGATCACATAACTAAAGAGGAGGTACTGAATAGAATTGGGGAGAAGAGAAATTTTTGGCACAACTTGACTAAAAGATGGGATCGGTTGGTAGGACATGTTCTGAGGCATCAAGTGATCACCAATTTAGTATTGGAGGGCAGTGTGGAGGGTAAAAATCGAAGAGGGAGACCAAGAGATGAATACACTAAGCAGATTCAGAAGGATGTAGGTTGCAGTAAGTACTGGAAGATGAATAAGCTTGCACAGGATAGAGTAGCGTGGAGTGCTGCATCAAACCAGCCTCTGGACTGAAGACCACAACAGAAACAACAACAACTTTTAACTTTTTGGGACGAGGACAGCCACGTGTCTTCCACTGGCTTGATTGCTGCTTTGTACCGGGGTCGTATCCATGGCACCACGATTCATCACCAGTATCAGCTTGGAAAAAGTTTCTATGTCCTCTTTGAGCTGATCTCGAAGTTCGAAACATGCCTTGAAGTTGACGCTCCGTTTGCTCGTCTGTGTGAAGGTGGGGGAGAAATTTGGCTGCAACCCTTCTCATGTGCGAATCTTCGGATAAAATCTTCTGAATTGAACTCCATAATATTTCAGACATCTCACAGAGTTGATCAATGGCTGGGCGACGGTCGTCACAAACGAGGGCATTGATTTTGGCGACGTTTTCGTAACTTCTTGACGTTGAGGGGAGTCCTGAACGGGGTTGGTCTACAGGTCACATTTCTCCATTTTCAAAACGTGAAAAGCATTCGTAGACTCTGGTTTTACTTAGGCCAGCATCTGCTCAAGCAGTCTTAAGTATTACAATAGTTTCCACAGCCGATTTCCCCAACAGGAAATAAAATTTCACAGCCGTGCGTTGCTTCGGACAATCTATCACGTTTTCGCCAAAATGGAAAAAAAATGTTTTACTAAAAAAACTCTCATGAGCGAACCGATGCACTAACAGCGCACTACTTCGCACACTGACTCAGCTGGAGTGACCGTAATGGACACGTGATCGAACGATGGGTTCCACTACTCTCCTCCCCCCCCCCCCCCCACCCCGCCCCCTGCAGCCAAATTCCCGTTACTTTTGAGTCCCCGCTCGTATATGAGAAAATGAAATTAATGACGCGAATTAACCATCCAAATACGTCGCCGTTCAATAACATCATGGGGCAGAAGACCATCAGGTCATTGAAACGACTGCCAACTTCAAAGTTCGACGGTAATTGACCGATCAGCTTAACATAATTCTTATGTAAAGAAACACGAAAGAAATGAAACGGAAAGGTCATGCAATTCGAACTCAAGGCGGTTCGACTTAAGAGATATTCAAATAAGTAACGAAAGAACACGTAACGTGTCCGACCGTTCTATTCTCGCACAGTCCGTCAGCAATCTTCTCTTTACTTGTTGCGAACAGAAAGGCATAAATATTCATACACAGTAATAGTTGTTATCACAGGAATCAATGAGGTGTGCTTTTCTAAATAAACCCGACTAACACATTTTAATTAAATACCACATATTTCACTAATAACAGAGGCGCATAGAAGCTGACGCTTACACACTGTGATAGCCAACAGAGAAAAGCGCCACAGACTGGCAAGAATAAATGAAGCACATAATCATCGCTTGTTTTTTACCGGTACTATACGTTGTCCATTTCCGCTTGTTTCTCTCAGCAAATGTCTTTGGCCAAACGGTATCATTACGAAACTTCCTGGCAGATTAAACTGTATGACGGACTGAGACTCGAACTCGAGACCTTTGCACCACCTATACTAAAAGGCTAAACAACTGCAAAATCTCGAAGTTGTGACGTCAGCGAGAAGCGGCGAAAGTCAACAGCTGTCTTGTGTTGTATCAACAACGTGTTGGCATGCGGTGCTATGTGGTCGTTACGAGATTCTTATTTCCATAAAAAGTACTCATATTGAGGGTTATTAAGTTGTGTCTGCGTGAGTTTAAAACAACATAATATACCCCCTACGTATCGCTCATCCAGGGATCGTGAGCATAAGATTAGAATAATTATTACATTCAAAAAATCATTCTGCCCGCGCTTCTAACGTGAATGGAACTGAAAGAAACTCTAGTAACTGGTACAACGCGACGTACCTTCCGCCATGTAGCTCACGGCGATTTACAGAGTATAGATAGGTGTAGTAGTAGACAGATGTAGATTACGATTATGGAGTCGGCAGGAAACAAAGTTCAAAAAATGGTTCAAACGGCTCTGAGCACTATGCCATTTAACTGCTGAGGTCATCAGTCGCCTAGAACTTAGAAGTAATTAAACCTAACTAACCTAAGGACATCACACACATCCATGCCCGAGGCAGGATTCGAACCTGCGATCGTAGCGGTCGCCCGGTTCCAGACTGTAGCGCCCAGAACCGCACGGCCACTCCGGTCGGCCAGGAAACAAAGTTCATGTGTTCAAGTTTCATAAAGACGATGTAATGAGACAGAAATGGCTCCATTCAACTCCGAGGCAGGATTTCGCAGATACAAATTATACAGTGGTATGTTCTGAATTTAATTTAGTAATGAATTTTTTACATTACGGAATATTATTGTCTGCCAGATCATTTGGCTTTAGTGTATTACGATAAATGTATTTAACTGTTCTTTTCCAGGAATTTGAAATCCAGTGGCACTGCCTGGGGCGGGCGTTGTGACCGAGCGGTTCTAGGCCCTTCAGTCTGCAACCGTGCGACCGCTACCGTCGCAGGTTCGAATCCTGCCTCGGGCATGGATGTGTGTGATGTCCTTAGGTTAGTTAGGTTTAAGTAGTGCTAAGCTCTAGGGGACTGATGATCTCAGATGTTAAGTCTCATAGTGCTCAGAGGCATTTGAACCATTTGGCACTGCCTGGTAAGCATCTGCCTCAGATGGGAAAACGACGACTGCTGCACCTCCAGAAGCATTGCGTGATTCACATTCAGTGCCAAGCATTTTTCTGATCTGTCCAGCTTACCTTTTCTTTTGTTGGACCACCATCCAGAGAGGGACTATAAAAAGCACGTTGCAGGCAGCAGTACTGCAGGAAAGCATCAAGATTAGTGTAGCCAACCATAACGAGTATTTTATAAAATCACGTATAAAAGCCAACATGAAATGAAAGATAAAGCTAATGTAATATGTTTACGGAAGAACTGGAGGAAAATAGTGAAAGAGGAATGCATTATTGTTCCTTGTATTCATCTATCTGTGCAGTCCCCTTAGTGAATATTGTGATAGAAAATCATTTTAAAGCGTAGATATATTCAACAGGTGTTTCATTAAGCGAAATTCTAGCCACTGAATTTCTTCTTAAAGTTGTACTGTTAACAGAAAATTGCGTATATACAATCGACAATGATATGCATGCCTCAGTGTTTTGTGTAAAAATATTATTTGGAGCTTGTGACTAAACAACTATTGTACATTAAAAATGCTCCGCATGTTAATAATTGTTCACACGCAGAAAAATAAAGCATTTTTAAAAAGATTTCAAACAGCTGTTGACATCTTTGCTTACAAATGTACTTGTCGTGTTGCATTAACTATGCACGAAATTAATTGCAGTTATGCGTTCGTAACTATATGTGTTTTCACTGTTAACTAACGTCATTCAATATCAACTCAAAATCACTTTTCCCGAGCCGCACAACTGTTTTCGTGTTGGTTACATTTTTTACGATCACTGCTTTGCTATAATGTCACAATACCGTTGTTTGACCTTGTGTTTAGATGGTTTGCTTTAATTACTAAACGTATGTCTTTGTATAGAGAAAACATAAAACATTATTTTACTATAAATTACAGTATTAATACGTTTCTATAAATGCGGTTTAGAAATCACTTTGGGGGCGAGTCATAAATGTCTTTAGTAAATAACGATCATATATAACGTTTTAAATCCTAGGACGTAAGCACACCGCACAGTAAAGTTGTCAACGCCAGGAGGCATAAATCAGTCTGAGGCCGTCGGCACACGGGGCGAGACAGCTTACATTGACGTGCACGCGGTCGGGATACCAATAGTGTCACATGACACAGCGCCGTCTGCAAACGGGGCGATACGGTTAACGTGATTTTGCGCTCTGTAGCGGCAGTCGTCGGTTTTATTTCGCTCGCAAACGATACAGTTTGTTCATTTTACCTCAATTAAAACGCACATTTCCTCACTTTTCTATATACTAGTCATATTATTCTGTCTGTGATATAAATAAATAAAAACTTCAGTACCCGTGAACATGTAATAAGACGAAAAGGAAAGATACAATTCTAGTCAGAGAGGACATCAACCTATAAAATTTACCAAATCGAACAAACTCGTTCCTCACAGCGCACAGATTAATATTTACATAATAGCAATAATTACAGAAATAATTTACACTAAAAAAAACAAACAGGAAAACGTAAGAGAAACTTAGATACAGCGGGAACTACCCTGCTGCCGCAACGTGACGCTACCACTCGCTGCACTGAACTATGACTTTAAAACTGGTGACTGTTATGAAATAGTCTTCTAACGGCTTTACTCGTTGGAATGCTATTAACTGACATTTAATTATTTAATTATAATAAATCCTAGCAAGAAAGACACGTTTCTCATCAATCTTCAATGTTTCGTTGCCTTAAAACGGTTTATTTTCACAAAAAGTCAGTTATAGCGCGAAAATAACTAAGTACGAACACTTTTTAGCCACCAAATGACGTTTCCTGTCAATTTATTACAAAAAATCGTACCAGTAACGGTTCTTTCACGACACATTCAAAGCGCTGGCGATTAGAAACAGCATATATTCACAGGTTTTAACGTATATCGTAAAACACACCGAATATGGGCTTGTGCTGTACCCGACAAATATACACACATCAAATAAAATTTTGCATCACCACGGTTCCCAGAACTGCAGACAGACGTTGACTGTAGATATTGTATCACAGACACAGTCCCTTTGACTGTTCAGAGATGTCACTAAGCACGCTCAAAGATGTAAACAACCATGCATGAGCTGTGTCTATTAGACGGAGGGAGTCAGGCAGCCGATCAGTTCCAGTCATTTCACCAGAAAGGAGGTACACGGCTCGTGTTGTCTGTAGTTCAACCATACTTACACGGTCAATACCGCGGTTCGATCTGGTCCGCATTGCTACTTTGTGCCAGGAAGGGATCTCAACGAGGGAAGTGTCTAGGCGTCTCGGAGTGAACCAAAGCGATGTTGTTCTGACATGGAGGAGATACAGAGAGACAGGAACTGTCAAAGACATGCCTCGCTGAGGCCGCTCAAGGGCTACTAGTGCAGTGGATGACCGCTATCTACGGATTGTGGCTCGGAGGAACCCTGACAGCAACGTCACCATGTCGTTGGACGCCGTGTTACTGCTCAATCTGTGCACAATAGACGGCATGATGCGCAATTTTACTCTCGACGTCCACGGAGAGGTCCATCTTTGCAACCACGAACCCATGCAGCGCGGTACAGGTGGGCCCAAAAACTTGCAGGATGGACCGCTCACGATTGGCATCACGTTCTCTCCACGATTGAGTGTCGCATATGCCTTCAACCAGACAGTCGTCGGAGACTAGTTTGGAGGCAACCCGGTCAGGGTGAATACCTTAGACACACAGTTCAACGAGTGCAGCAAGGTGGAGGTTCCCTGATGTTTTGGGGTGGCATTATGTGGGGCCGACTTACGCCGCTGGTGGTCATGGAAGGCGCCGTAACGGCTGTACGATACGTGAAGGCCATCCTCCGACCGATAGTGCAACCTGGTCGGCTGCATATTCGCCAGGTATTTGTCTTCATGGAAGACAATTCGCGCCTCCATCTTGCGCATCTTGTGAATGACTTCCTTCAGGATAACGAAATCACTCGACTAGTGTGGCCAGCATGTTCTCCAGACATGACCCCTATTGAATATGCCTAGGATAGACTGGAAAAGGCTGTTTATGGACGACGTGACCCACCAACCACTCTGAGGGCTCTTACACTGAATCGCCGTTAAGGAGTGGGACAATCTGGACCATCAGTGCCTTGATGAAGTTGTGATAGTATGCCACGACGAATTCAGACATGCATCACTGAAAGAGGACGTCTACTCGGTATTAGAGATACCGGTGTTTACAGCAATCTGGACCACTACCTCCGAAGGTCTCACTGTAAGGAGGTACAACATGCAGTGTGTGGTTTTCGTGAGCAATAAAAATGGTGGAAATGATATTTATGTTGATCTCTATTCCAATTTTCTATGCAGGTTCCAGAACTCTCGGAAGCGATGTCATGTAAAACGTTTTTTGATGTGAGGAATATTGTGTGTTGCTTTCTGCGGGTCTCGTGCTTTCCGCTTGTGACCTAAGGAGCGTTGTTGTTTTCAGTTGGTTCTATTTCACGTGGTACGTTGCCGAAATATCGCAGAACTTATTTGGTCTTTCAACACGAACAGCAGGAAGTGACTGCACAAAACTGGTAGGGTGTCACGTCAACGTTAGCTAATTCCAGTCGACTTGCACGTCGTAACGCTGTGTGCCAGTACCGCCTCCAGCGTTGATAACGGCCTGAATTCGGCGAGGTAAACAGTCTACGTATAAAATTAATTTACAGCTACATGACTACTCTGCAGTTCACATATAAGTGTATGGCACAGTATTCTTGGAACCACCTTCAGACTACCCCTCCACCATTGCACTCTCTATCAGAGCATGTAAAAAATAAACATTTAAATATTTCTGTACGAACTCTGATTTACTGACTGTATTGTGATAATGCTTTTTCCCTATGTAAGTTGGCGACAGTAAAATATTTTTACATCCAGAGAAGAATGTTGGTGACTGAAATGTCGTGAAAAGATGTCACCGGAACGACAAACACTTTTATTTTTTAACCACAGCCATCGCAAATCACTTATCGTATCCGTGAAACTGTCTCTCTTATTTCGCAGTAATACAAAACGAACTGCCCTTCTTTGAACTTTTTCGACGTTCTCAGTCAATCCTATCTGGGAAGGTTCTCTCACCGCACAGCAATACTATAGCACAGGATGGCTAAGCGTAATGTAGGTAGTGTCTTTAGTAGACCTATAGCATCTTGTAAGTGTTCTGTCAATAAAACGTAGTCTTTGGTTTGCGTTCCCGACAACATTTTCTATTTGGTCGTTCCAAATTAAGTTCTTCCTAAATGTAATCCGTAGGTATTTCTTCGAAGTGACAGCTTTTGGATTGTGTGTTTTATTATGTAATCGAAATTTAACAGATTTCTTTTTATGCTGTTGTGAATGACCTCATATTTCTCCTTACTAAGGGACAATTGCCACTTTTAGTAGCATTCAGATATTACGTCTAAGTCATGTTGCAATTGGTTTTGATCTTCTGATGGCGTTACTAGACGATAAATCACAGCATCATTTGCAAACAATTTAAGAGGGCTCAGCAGATTATCTCCTAAATCGTTTATGTACAGGTTGACAATTATTGAATTATAGGAAATACAATCGTCATAACTTCTGAACGGTTTGCATTAGAACGTTCAAACTGCAAGGTTGGTCGTGAGGCATGGTGGGAATTGGTGTGCCCATGTTGGTTTCGTTTAGTGACGAAGCCCACTTTAATCTGAATGGGTTCGTCAATAAGCAAAATTCGATAGTCAGCTAACAATGCAAAGCTCTTGTTATGAGTGAGTTTTCATTCCAAATAATTAAAGAACACGACTGTTCTCTTAACGGTCGAACTATGAAATTATAGAAATACGCATTTGATGACTGGTCAGATATCGCTTCTTCAACTTCGTCACATTAAAAACTCAGAAATAAAGTTTTTTTAATATTCTTTGACGTTGTCAGCGGGATGAGATACGCGATCCCTTGACTTACAACATATATGAATAAAAATTCTACGTGAAGATCGCAGGTTTTCTTTGCTGATTACAGGTGTTGACTCGTTACCGAGCCGTTTTCAGATAATCTGAAATGTTGTTGAGTGTGTGACACTCATTACACACCGTCGTATTTTTTAGAGCTGACAGTGAGAGGTCCCCAGCGGTGGGATCGATTTTTTGGAACTAAATATATCCTGATTTAGTGTAAAATCCCAGGTATCACACCCTGGAGCCATCCACCCTGGCGGGACCTCGTTTGCCAATAAGTGACGACAAAAATTTCGGAATTTTGTATGACACTCAGTAGCGACAAAAATGTAGCACTAAGTACTGCGGTTGTATTGTGTAGTATGTAGGAAAGTAGCTTCGAATGCAAAAGGTCATGGGTTCAAATGTTTTCAGATGCAGTGATTCTCTTTATTTTTAAATCTTTCTCGAAATGACTTTGATCGTTATTTTTATTCAATTAATTGATTCAAATGTAATTTTTTATATCTATTCCGTTCACACATTATTTTCATCACCTTATGAACATTTCATTTGTTTCATTTCTTTTTTACATCATTCTTTTTCTGGTCGAAATTTTCGTGAATATGAATTTAATTGTAATTGTTTATTATAATATTTAAACATTTGAAAATTCTGAACTACCAGGTAAAAAACAAAAGACCAAATAATCTATTTACATTGACGGTGCAGTGGTGTGAAAATGTATTTTTTGTTAGCAGATATGCAATTTTTTTGCGTGGTAATCGTCATTCAAACATTTAAAACATATCAAAACACAAATTGCATTACGGGAAACGTAACGCAGGTGAAGATTTAAATGAAAGAAGGGTTTATAATTGTAGTGAAAATTAAACAAAATGAAAAATAGGTATAATGAGAGAGTAATGTGGGCGAAAAAACAGGGTGATAAAACAAAAAACGTTAAATCGAACTTAATACATAAAATTAACGTATGAAATTTCAAGTGGAAAAAGAATCACAGGAAGAAAAATAAGAGCAAATAGAACAAGTAGATGTTATGTTTAAATGAAGTGACAAAACAACGGAAATAAAAAAAAATTTAAATCAATTAATTGAATAAAGTGATGATCAATGTCATTTCGATAAAGATTTAAAAATAAAAACAAATTACCGCCTTTGACAAGATTGGAACCCACAACCTTCTGCATGTGCAGCAACTATCCTGTCCATAACACGACGCCACCACAGTATTTGAACAATTTTTAACGCTATTGACTGTCACAAAATTACGAGATTTTTTTCGCCAATTACTCACAAACGAGGGCCCACCAGAGTGAATGGCTGCAGGGTGCGATACCTGGGATCTTAACCTACATAGCCGTATAGATGCCCAATGCTGGGGACCTCTTCTTCTAAGTCATCCCAGTTAAATAAAATTCTAAACTGAAAACCTTAGTTGGTTGTGTAAATTGACAACGTTAATCACTAATAAATATTTGATCAGTGATTTTCCAAAATCTAAACGGTCCATCCGATTCTGTAGCTCGGCATGTTTTTAGAAAGCTATTAGTGTAAACTTAAATTGGTATGAATTACAGATACATGAGTTATTGGAGGTCAAAGTGGCCGATTACTATTGGGTCGCGTCAGGTCATAAGTACGCCACAGTTACACGAAAAAACGGTAGCAGCATGCTGATAAATATATTTATTCGTCTATGTCTTTATTTATATCTGATATATACTATTCATGAAGAAATTGGTCGAATATTTACTGTGTTTTAGAAAGCTCAGAGACATTAGACTATTGGCCTACTTTTGTTTCTATTCCTTTTATATACGTTTATTTGAGAAATAATTCAAAAGCCAATATCGCTTAAATACTGTTTACGGGATAACCGGTTACAACACACTAAAGGTGTCATCATCGGAAATGAATGTAGGTTAACATTTATAAACCATTTGGATATAACAATACATGAGGCAGACCATCTGATAACGATCTCTCTCCTGGTCATTCTTTTCTATAAGATATGTAAAACCAAAGTCACAAGATAAAACTGTTTGGTACATGACCACTGCCCGACAGCAGTCGACATCACACCCATGGTGATTGCATCTTTCAACACGATCGAGCATGTTTTCGTAATTCACGGCCTGTGGCGGAGTTGTTACACGACAATAACATCCCTGTAATCGACAGGCCTGCCCAGAGTCCTCATCTGAATCCTACAGAACACCTTTGGGATGTTTTGGAACGCTGACTTTATGCCAGGCGTCACCGACCGACATCGATACCTCTCCTCAGTGCAGTACTCCGTGAAGAACGGGTTGCACTCCCAAAGAAACATCCCAGCAGCTGACTGAACGTATGTCTGCAAGAGTGGAAGCTAAGGCTAATGCTTGGCCAACACCTTATTGAATTCCAGCATTAGTGATGGAGGGCGCCACGAACTTGTCAGTCATTTTCAGCCAGGTGTCCGTATAGTTTTGATCACACAGTGTACGTCACGTATAGTGAGCCGTAAACGCTCTTGTTTACAGCAGGACAAGCATATACATGGACAGAGGGAGGTGGCCCCGACTGTGATGCGCCGAAAGACATCATTGGATGCAGGACTAATTGGAGGTATTAAAGTCATTCAGTCACCAGCTGATGACGTTTTGTTGACCGAGCTGTTCAGCATTTGTGCAGTTCTGTTCCAAGGACGCAGTGAAAGTGTTCCATTAAATCTCTTTCACACTAGTGAGCATGTCTGTCGCTGCTGTCCCTCGCTGCCTTGTCGCGACTGTAGCAGACCTTGAGGTAGCGGAAGTGTGTCAATGTGTTCCTCCTCACCCCATGTATAAGTCAATTTGAATGAATGACAGAAAACTAAACGTTCATTTCTACTTTCAACTTTCTGTTTACCTGTGGAATCGAAGTATTCTAAAACGAGTTTGAGTCTGTTCTTTGGGTGAAGCGTAGCGTGTCTGCTAACGCAAGTTTACTTATTTACATTAGCCACGAAAACAGCGGCGGGTCCATGGCCTCCTCAGCCGTCTTCCACACCTTCCTGTCAGCTTCATCTTCATCTCCGAGCGCCAGAATCTGCATATCTGCCATCATATTATCCTTTCATCTCGTCCTCGGTCGTCCTAGGGGTCTCCTTCCTTCGGCTTCGCCAGCCATTAGCGCCTTTATTATCGTGTTCTCACCTCTCCTCCTCATCTGTCCGTGCCACCCGAATCTTCTAGTTTTCGCACTCACTAGGATGTCAGGTAGTGTGTATAACTTTCTGAGTTCTCTGTACTCGACCGCTGTGGACGAGCGGTTCTAGGCGTTTCGGTCTTGAACCACGCGACTGCTACGGTCGCAGGTTCGAATACTGCCTCGGGCTTGGATGTGTGTGATGTCCTTCGGTTAGTTAGGTTTAAGTAGTTGTAAGTACTAGGGGACTGATGGCCTCATATGTAACGTCCCATAGTGCTCAGAGCAATTTTAACGAGTTCTCTGTTTTCCCTTATTCCCTACTGTTCATTTTCTTTTACTGGTACATGTATTTTTCTCAGTATTTTCAAAAGTGATGAGTTCTTTCTTTCTCTCTCTCTCTCTCTCTCTCTCTCTCTTTTCCAATGCCCATGTCTCGCTTGCTTAGCATACTGTTGGTTTCATGATGGTCTGATACATTCTTATTTTTGCCTGCCAGGATAGTAGCTTATGTCTTAGGATGTTATGTAAAGCTCGTAGACATTTTCCCCCGGCTTGGTTCAAATCGCTCTGAGCACTATGGGGCTTAACAGTTGAGGTCATCAGTCCCCTAAACTTAGAACTACTTAAACCTAACTAACCTAAGAACATCACACACATCCATGCCCGACGCAGGATTCGAACCTGCGACCGTAGCAGCCGCGTAGTTTCGGACTGAAGCTCCTAGAACCGCTCGGCCACCTAGGCCGGCCCCCCGGCTGGAATTCTCGTTACGGTATCTTGTTCTATAATGTTTTGCTGGTTGATGTTGATACCGTGGTACGTGAACGTATCTGTCTTCTGCACTTTTAGGTTCCTGATTGTTAGATGGTTTGGTCCTAATTGAGCTCATCTTTCTATTACCACGCACTTTGTTTTCTTTTCTTTTATACTTAGATCTACTTTCTTAGCTTCTACCATCAGTATAGTTCCCATTTTTTCCATGTTTTCCATGCTCTTTCCTATCAACTCAATACCATCCATAAAAGCCATAACATTTATCTTTTTCCCTATGGTGACTCCTGCACAATCTTGTATTACTCTCCTCAAGATGTTGTTGAGTGCCAAATTGAACAAGGTTGATGACACACAATGTCCCTGTCTCAATCCTGTTTCTATATAAAATGTTTCTGAGAACTCTCCTTGTACTATCTCTCTGCGCCTAGATTCAATCAAGCATATTTTAGTTAGCTTTATAAGCTCGTCCGGTATCCCAGACACTTCCATTATCCTCTGCATCTCCTCTCTCACTAGGCTGTCATATGCTTTGTTGAAATCTAACGCAGGTTTACTATACTTAACTATTAATGGACAGAGAGGTTACCTGTACATCTCGTTTGGGATAAAGGACAAATGGTGTTCTCACGAAGTCGTTAAGGGCACGATAAGCTTCTTTGATCAGATTTCCCCCATCGCAGCCACGAGCGGGAGTGGAGCTGAAATCGAGAGGAGAGGAAGTCTCCACTGTAGAATTTGTGTTTTGTAGATGTTCGACTTTTTAATTTAACGCGTTTTTAGGTCGGTTAATCGAGTTTCTTTCAGTTAATATATTCCTACTGATGTTTCAAAGTTGACATATATGAAATTCAGACATTTAGAATCACTTTTCGTTCATCCGCATGACTGCTTTGTGTAGATGATAGTTATGGACACGTGTATCGATTATAGGAACGAAATTGACATTTGCACAACGATTATTGTCATAAACCATTTTTCAGTTATGAGGAATAATTTTCGCAAGTCAATGCTCTCACGCGAGTTCCCTATTTATAACTATTTTTGTGTTACTGAACTTAAAGATCTTTTTAATACACTTGCTTTTGAGCGGTTGGTGAGCAACGAATACCGCGGTCAGAAGAATAAACCATTAGAAAGGGCTTTGATTACTCAAATCACACGTTACCGCGTTCTGTATCAGAATTTTTGTTGGTTTTCTTGGTGTTAGTACACTCATATTCAGCCACGTCTCCCCGGACAGTCCGCTGTCATCCACAGTGCTGATACAGGAATAATACCCTTTTTCAAAGCAGTTATTGGCCATATCCAATAGTAATACATGAGCAAAGTACCTGTTTTTTGTGAGGTAACACTTTTTCTAAGCTTATAACTTCACTATTGGTGACGCCGTTCTCTGTCCACGTGTTGTAGCACTGAATATCGTAGCGTCGTAATAGGGTGTTCACACTGAATTATTTTATGAATGGGTGTCCGAATACACGATTCTCATATACATTCATAATCTCAGAAACCCAGAAATGCTCGTAGTATCCTCGCTGGTTGTTCACATAAACAGTGTATTCCTTTTTCTCTAATAAACTAGTTGTGCTCAGGTAAATTGTTAGCGGGAACTTGCTTTAATTCGCACGATATTTTATATTGTGATAGATTAAATGTGAATAAACCACATGTGTGGATTCATGATAGTTTCTGAGATTCAGTTCACGATTCCCCAATCCCATCACGATTCCAGGATAGTAATTTTTGTATTGCATCACATGTTAAGTACATTTTCTTTTAGTACAGTAAATTGTTATATGCTTATCGATTTTCACTTAGATAAATAAATTTATAGTCATTCTGGGAAGATATGTGGAAGTAGAAACCATGTGTTTTCCATTGCAGGCCAGTGAACAAAGCCACATTCACGATAACTCTTGATGACGAGATTGATATTGAAATGCAGTAGCAGTCCCCCCCCCCCCCCCCCCCCTCCCCCGCTCCCCTTGTTCACCCATTCCAGTGTGATCTGCCTGGCGACCCTCGTCTTTATGCTTGTAGTTTCCTCTACAGGTTAGTTCAAAGACGTAACAGGTAATTTATACCAGGTTTGTTCAACGAACACCGGAACTTTGCATTTTGCCCAAAAAATTTTTCAACGCGTACTTTTTATTTATTGTGCATGGTCCCCTTCGCAATACTCTCCAGCGCAACTGATTCACCACTATCAACGCCCTTTCCACTTCTGGCAGCAGTCTTGGGATGCCGTCTGCGCATTTTCTTTTATCTCGTCTGTCACTGCAGATCTTTGTCCAATCAATGGGGTTTTCAACAGTGGAAATTAAAAAAAAAATGTCTTCAGGGTCCTGGTCTGGAGAGTGCGGAGAATGAGGCAGCTCAGTGATTTCATTTTCTGTGCAATAGTCACGCAACAGTAGGGACGAATGTGAGGGTGCGGTATCATGGTGTAAGAGCCATGAAGCGTCTCGGCACATTTCAAACCGTTTCTTTCTCACATTTTCTAGTAGCTGTCGTAACACTTCCCGATATTACCATCGATTAACAGTTTCTCCCTGTGGCACGAATTCATGATGAACTAATCCTGCGAAGTCGTCGGCAGACATCGGAGGGCGTTATGAACAAAGTCATCTTTAACATCGGTCCGCTCATTTTTAAATCGTGTGAATCAATCGTAACACAGAGCACAGCTTAAGCACTCATCGCCGTAGGCTTCCTGCACCATTTGGTGTGCCTCTGTAAAGGTGTCCTTCAGTTTCACACAAAGTTTAATGCAGACGCGTTGCTCCTCTAACTCTGTCGTCTCGAAATTCACAAACTGTGCTACACAACGTTTCTACTCAATACAGCACTGAACAATAATAGACGTACTGTAACACCGAAAATGCAGGATGCATTGCACCTGCTACAGATACATAATTTTTTTTGCTGGATTATATGTAAATATATGTAATTTAAATGCTTCCTTTTAATAAGTAAGGACATTGCTTCACTGTATGTCTAAATTTAGGTAGAAGTCTACTATTTCATTTTATTTATCTGTGTCTTACTGTGAAAGTTATAAGCTCTGGGAAAACGCCAAAGGCATTGTTATTTGAATCGAATAGCAGCGATAATAGCAGTACTTGTGCGTTGCAAAATCTTTGGGTAAGTAGTTGTTGGGCGGAGCGCGCGGAGAGAGGGAGATGGGTTCCAGCACTTGTAGTGTGCGGATGTGTGGTGTTAACGCTCTCGCAGTGGAGAGTACCATTTCGGCGGCATCATGTACGCGCGCCGGCAGGATGACCAGTAGCAGGAGGAAGGACAGTGGACGGGCGGAAGAGGCTGTATTAAGTGCGATTGCCCGTTCCTGTACCTGGTTCAAATGGTTCAAATGGCTCTGAGCACTATGGGACTCAACTGCTGTGGTCATCACTCCCCTAGAACTTAGAACAAATTAAACCTAACTAACCTAAGGACATCACACACATCCATGCCCGAGGCAGGATTCGAACCTGCGACCGTAGCAGTCGCACGGTTCCGGACTGAGCGCCTAGAACCGCGAGACCACCGCGGCCGGCACTGTAACTGGATGTGCTCCACAAGTCATTCCCTCATGTCTTAGCAGATGTCCTATCATCCTGTCCCTTCTCCTTATCAGTGTTTTCCACATATTCCTTTCCTCTCCGATTCTGCGTAGAACCTCCTCATTCCTTACCTTATCAGTCCACTAATTTTCAATATTCGCCTATAGCACCACATCTCAAATGCTTCAATTCTCTTCTGTTCCGGTTTTCCCACAGTCCATGTTTCACTGCCATACAATGCTGTACTCCAGACGTACGTCCTCATAAATTTCTTCCTCAGATTAAGGCCGGTATTTGATATTAGTGGATTTCTCTTGGCCAGAAATGCCTTTATTGCCATAGCGAGTCTGCTTTTGATGTCCTCCTTGCTACGTCCGTCATTGGTTATTTTACTGCCTAGGTAGCAGAATTCCTTAACTTCATTGACTTCGTGACCATCAATCCTGATGTTAAGTTTCTCGCTGTTCTCATTTCTACTACTTCTCATTACCTTCGTCTTTCTCCGATTTACTCTCAAACCATACTGTGTACTCACTAGACTGTTCATTCCGTTCAGCAGATCATTTAATTCTTCTTCACTTTCACTCAGGATAGCAATGTCATCAGCGAATCGTATCATTGATATCCTTTCACCTTGTATTTTAATTCCACTCCTGAACCTTTCTTTTATTTCCATCATTGCTTCCTCGATGTACAGATTGAAGAGTAGGGGCGAAAGGCTACAGCCTTGTCTTACATCCTTCTTAATACGAGCACTTCGTTCTTGATCGTCCACTCTTATTATTCCCTCTTGGTTGTTGTACATATTGTATATGACCCGTCTCTCCCTACAGCTTACCCCTACTTTTTTGACAATCTTGAACAGCTTGCACCATTTTATATTGTCGAACGCTTTTTCCAGGTCGACAAATCCTATGAACGTGTCTTGATTTTTCTTTAGCCTTGCTTCCATTATTAGCCGTAACGTCAGAATTGCCTCTCTCGTGCCTTTACTTTTCCTAATGCCAAACTGATCGTCACCTAGCGCATTCTCAATTTTCTTTTCCATTCTTCTGTATATTATTCTTGTAAGCAGCTTCGATGCATGAGCTGTTAAGCTGATTGTGCGGTAATTCTCGCACTTGTCAGCTCTTGCCGTCTTCGGAATTGTGTGGATGATGCTTTTCCGAAAGTCAGATGGTATGTCGCCAGACTCATATATTCTACACACCAACGTGAATAGTGGTTTTGTTGCCACTTCCCCTAATGATTTTAGAAATTCTGATGGAATGTTATCTATCCCTTCTGCCTTATTTGACCGTAAGTCCTCCAAAGCTCTTTCAAATTCCGATTCTAATACTGGATTCCCTATCTCTTCTAAATCGACTCCTGTTTCTTTTTTTATCACATCAGACAAATCTTCACTCTCATAGAGGCTTTCAATGTATTCTTTCCACCTATCTGATCTCTCCTCTGCATTTAACAGTGGAATTCCCGCTGCACTCTTAATGTTACCACCGTTGCTTTTAATGTCACCAAAGGTTGTTTTGACTTACCTGTATGCTGAGTCTGTCCTTCCGACAATCATATCTTTTTCGATGTCTTCACATTTTTCCTGCAGCCATTTCGTCTTAGCTTCCCTGCACTTCCTATTTATTTCATTCCTCAGCGACTTGTATTTATGTGTTCCTGATTTTCCCGGAACATGTTTGTACTTTCTCCTTTCATCAATCAACTGAAGTATTTCTTCTGTTACCCATGGTTTCTTCGCAGCTACCTTCTTTGTACCTATGTTTTCCTTCCCAACTTCTGTGATGGCCCTTTTTAGAGACGTCCATTCCTCTTCAACTGTGTCTTCAAACGTATCTCGTCATTCTTTAGAACTTCCGTATCCCACTTCTTAGCATATTCATTCTTCCTGACTACTGTCTTGAACTTCAGCCTACTCTTCATCACTACTATATTGTGATCTGAGTCTATATCTGCTCCTGGATACGCCTTACAATCCAGTATTTGATTTCGGAATCTCTATCTGACCGTGATGTAATCTGATTGAAATCTTCCCGTATCTCCCGGCCTTTTCCAGGTATACCTCCTCCTCTTGTGATTCTTGAACAGGGTATTCGCTATTACTAGCTGAACAGAACTCAATTTGTCTTTCTCCTCTTTCATTCCTTGTCCCAAGCCCATATTCTCCTGTAACCTTTTCTTCTACTCCTTCCCCTACAACTGCATTCCAGTCGCCCATGACTATTAGATTTTCGTCCCCCTTTACATACTGCATTATTTCATTCGTAGAAAGTATTAACGGCTAACCCAGCAGCACAACTGAATGTGGTTAGATTGATAAAATTTATTTGAATAAAAATCAGTTAAACTCGGGACGATTGCGTCCTTATTGTCCTCAGACTTTGTTACCAAGCAGGGTCCTTGTTCCTTTTTTCCCTTATATGCTAACCGAGTGTCATAAGAAACAAATTTGAATAGTTACAGCCAGTTCATTAATGAATAATTTCACTTTTAAGAATTTCAGCCTCAGTCTGCTTTCAATTAACTGTTGTACAACAGAGGTTTCAGTATATGAGTAAAGTAAAGTAATTTCATTTTTCAAGTTTGAGAATCAATCACTAGAAAAATCCAAATCTAAAGAAATGCACAATTAAGGGTGTAGAAGTTTTATTTATTTCACGTACAGCTTGGAGCACATGACTGTTTGGTTTGGTACGTATTCTATTATTTATTTCTGTTCAAGTCAGTAAAAAAAGGCTCAGTTGTTTAGACAATAATTTGAAATCTAATTTGCAAAATAAGAAACTACAAAGTAAAGAGTGCTTTTTTTTTGCTAAATTTCTTTGATGACGTTACGTTGAGGTCACTGAAAGTCATTGTTCACATAACGAAGTTCAGTACTAACTGCATATTTTCAAATCATTATTTGATTGTATTTCAAGAATTTAATGACAAACATAACGTAAGAGTGACTTCTCAGTTTTCTTTATCATTACATACTCACTTAAACTTAGTGTTAATAAAAAGTGAGAACCTTCAGTGTTTAATACATGTTTTTCCATCCCATCATCTTGTACAGGATTTTGGATGTAAATTGCCCTAGTGGGCTGGCGACCGTTCATTATTTCTTTTTCGTTCATTAGTGTAACTTTTGGATTCATGATCAGTGGTACCCCTTCTCTGTCCAGTGCCGTTCGTGAGTGAATGCACAAAACAACTTTCATTTTTTTCAAATTGCAACCCTGTTCGGTTGAATTATGTTTAATTTTAGTATAATTTTAGTATACATTTCCATCGGAAGGGCCTTTTGTGCACTTTCCTCCTACTTATCGATATTATTTCTTCGGGAAAGATAGCCTTATCCAATTAGTAAAAATCAGTTAGCATACACGCGATCCACGGTCATATTTTATATCGCAAGCAGGATAGGCCGATTAGTAAGGGGCAGGTTACAATACGACAATGAAACTTCAGGTAGTTACACAAAAAACACAGGCGTTTGCTGGGATGCCAACCTCATTTCGCTCCAACACACCATTGGCGCAAAATTACGAATGTTCCGGAATTTTTTGAGCAGACCTCGTATATACCTTCATCAATCTCCCAAATTGACAAATAGGTTACGACAGGACTGCCCCACGTCGTCGTTCCAGAGCTCCAGTCCGGTGTACGGCATCACGATAAGCGTGCCCCTGTGTGTAGTTTTCTAGTACCACTGACGTTGTTTGACTAGCCATCGTACGCGCGCGTAGCACCTGGCGTGACGTGGAACGCCACTGGGTTCGCGACGCAGTCACCTCTGCTTCACATAGCCGGCGAGGTCGACAGCAGTCGCAGCATTTCCGACGCGTTTAGACCTGCGGCTGTGCCCTTCCTGTCACGAAACCGCATGTCGGCACTGTGTCCTGAGCTACGTCGACATAGGAGGGGGTTCCGCATTTGCCCTGGTTAACACTTTCTCAAGATCCCTCAGCAGTTGAAAACTTCTGGTCATGGGTGGCCGAGAGACAGTGGAACGCCTCCACTGGCTAGCTACTAGCATTGGTGGAATCTGGCACAGGGATGAGGCAGCATGGAACAACGTACACGCTATCTGTCTTCCGAGCCGTTCCGGCTCGATACCAGCTGGCTGGGAGCCAATCTTGGTGCCAGAGGTGGCACATATGTGCACCAAAATACGCTCCATTTACACCCCATGCGTTTCTCTGCCGCACTGTATCCTGACAAACACTAAGTAAAATTTTGTTATTAGCTAAAACTAATAAAAAATTATATTTGCTCTATGATGACGAACGACTAGTCTATCTGTCCAGTTTGCCGGCTGGTGTGGCCGAACGGTTCTAGGCGCTTCAGTCTGGAACCGCGCGGCCGCTACGGTCGCAGGTTCGAATCCTGCCTAGGGCATGGATGTGTGTGATGTCCTTAGGTTAGTTAGGGTTAAGTAGTTCTAAGTTCTAGGGGACTGATGGCCTCAGATGTTAAGTCCCATAGTGCTCAGAGCCATTTGATTATCTGTCCAGTTTATCGATTGAAAGAAAAGTTTCTAATGAAACAGATTTCGACGACGTCATTGACAATTGCAATAAAATAAATTAACGAAAACATGCACTACAATAATATTAATAACACCTATCCCGTACTGCGAAACTATGAGCGGCGTTCGATGGGCAAGAAAACATTTTTTTTTCTCTGTCAATTTTGGTTGAAAAAATGCGGAATTTGTTGTGTAACATCGTGGAATATTCCCGCTTCAGCCCCAGTAGTTTCATGGTATTCCGATAGGTGGTGGCGTTATACGTAGTCTTCAAAATGTTGTCTGCAACGAAGGTACGTTCAACGCAGATAGCTGTCACTGAGTTCCTTTTGGCAGGACAGAGCATCGTAGATATTCATAGGCGCTTGCAGAAAGTCTACACAGAACTGGAATTGGAACAAAATGGGAATGAACATTTGGTGTCATTGCCCGGGTCCGGCCGCCTTGGTGCAGGTCTCATTACATTCGACGCCACATTGGGCGAACTGCGCCCCAAATGGAGATGAAATGATGATGAAGACAGCAGAACACCCAGTCCCAGAGCTGAGAAAATCCCCGACCCAGCCGGGAATTGAACCCGGGGTCCTAGGACGGCAACCCGTCTAGCTGACCGTTCAGATATCTGGGCGGACGGCATTGAACAAAAGCACGGTGAATCGTTGGGAGCAAATCCGTCCGATCTCGCACGTGCCGACCCGCCGCACATAGCTGCGATTCCTGCAATGTTGGAAAGTGCGGACACTCTCATTTGAGGTGATTGACGGGACGTCTCTGTTGGTACGCTAACACACTCGTCCACCAACTGGGCTACTCAAAGGTTTGTGACCGCTGGATTCCTCGCCGCCTAACAGAAACCATACAGAGCAACGAAGGACCGTCTCCGAGGAATTCCTTGTGCGTTACGAGGCTGATCGTGACAATTATTTGTCGAACATCGTCGCAGCACCATGTTCTTTCCGACGTCGACCAGTGAAAGTGGTATCATAAAGGAATAAAGAACCTCCCCGTAAGGTGGACTAAGGCCGTCGCACTGAACGGAGATTACGTTGAAAACGGTTCTGTAGCCAAAAGAGCGGAGAATAATGTGGTGCATTGGAATCTTGAATAAAACCAACCAGTTTTCAGAAAAAAATGTGTTCCATTACTTATTGAACGTCCCTCACCTGTTATAATTGAAGCGTTTTCCGGAGGGAAGACTCGAGTGAGAGAAAGGTCATAAGAGATACGGCAGTTTAAATACTTGCTTTGAATTTATTTGAACTACAACCTGATTTAATATGCAAGTGTATTTCAGTAGAATTTGTACAACCATTAAGTAACTCTTTCCATAAGACTTAATATCTTAACCCATGTTTTTCGTGAGAAAAATAATATTTCTGTTAAACATTTATAAGACCTTTTCCACTAAATCAGTGTCAGTAGGTAATGATGAGCAAACATTTCTTTCATCAGGCGTTATTTTAACTCTCATAAGAAACTGAAACGTAACAGAAATATTATTCTTAGTAATACCTACGATCAGGGAACCGTAAGGAAGGTACAAAAATAAAATAACAGGAAGTGAACTGGTAACAAAGTACAACTACACGAATAAAATATCACTGTTTTGTCCTGAGTTCCACACATTATGATGGACAGTTCTCTGGTATAATGGAGGACCTTTTGCTTGTCTTCTTCTTCTTCTTCTTCTCTCCATCCTGCGTGGATGTGTACTTTAAAAATAACGCCTTGTTGCTGGCGACTATTTTCAAGAATATGGTGTAATAACGAACCACTTACATCATCCATGTACTTAAATAAATCCCTGAAGTCGCATTGTTTTCCTGCTTCAGAGCATTAAACCCCATTACTCATACTCTCAGGATTTTGAGCGTTCCGTTACTGTATTCCTGTTTCCAAGGACATCAAACTCGATGGGAAGTGCTTCACGCACACGCATCGCGAAAACAATACCTCGCCTCCAGAGGTAATGAAATGGTATAACCTGTTACCTAATTTTAAACAATTTCCCGAAAAAGGCACGCAGACATATTGATCCTTCTTCCGGAAAACGCCTCACTTCTACGAACTCTCTTTCCACACATGTAAAATGAAAGATAATTTTCTTGAATTTTTTAAATATTTCTTAACACGCTACCTTATCATTGCTGCTCTAAATATTCATGAGTATTCTAACTTTCTCACCTATATCTTTAAATATGTATATTGCAATTATTATTGGGTAGAATACACACATTATAAATACTGAGTTTTTCTTGTTAGGCATTACATTTGTTGGGTTGCTACATAAGTTCGTAGCGTTTATCCACAAATTTAATAAACACAACAGATACTCAGGACAGAGACGTTAGTCATCTTCACTATATTCTTCTTCACTACTTGCAACAGTCTGCCAACGCTTGGGTTACGCGTCTGTCGAAATCACGTAATTTTGAAAAGAAGAACTAGTCCACCTACGTTCGGACTGCATTTTCATCCGAGAAGAAATTTTTTTGAAGGTTGTTCGATAGAGAACGGAAATGGTGAAAATTTGATGGCACAAGATCAGTTGTATCAGGTGAGTCCGGGATGACTCCCCAATCCAAGTTCTGTATAGTAAAAGGTTTTCGATGGTCCTGAGCCACAGCCATGCAATAGTTTTTACAGAGATAAACCGCCTTTTAATTGTGTATTACTGTGTTTATCTTCTGTACTCTCTAGATTTCGGTTTTTCTGCCATCATCAAGTACAATACTAAAATTTCTTATACTATTAACACACCGTGCTTGGACTGCCTTAACAGACATGAGATGTTGATACTCTAGGAACTTTTGGCGTTGTACTCAATAATGACTCAAAAGCCGAAAATTAGATAGTACGGAAGATAAATACGCTAATACACAGTCCTGTGCAGTGTTTTTTGTCAGTCTATCAGAATGCGGGCATCGTTATCGTGGAGTAGAATCATTTCACGCAATCTTCTCGCCGTCGTTGCACGTCGCTGTTGGACTGCTCTGAAAGACACCTCAGTTGTTGACAGTAAATGACAGCAGCTATGGTTACACGTTGGGGAAGCAATCGTAATATAGTACACCGTCCCTGTTCCACCAGATGCATAACATTCCCCCAGGTCTTTGTACCGGGAGTTGCTGCGTTGTTTGGACTCAATCATTCCTTTCTTTTCCTTATGTTAGCATAAAGACACCATTTCTCGTTACCAGCAACTATACGGTCGGCGTTGTTCATGTCCCAATTGATGACGAGCAAGAAGAGATTCAGATATGGCCACACGTAGATTTTTGTGATTTTGGCTTACAGCACGCGGTACCCGTGCACCGTGCGGTACCCGATTGAACCTTTACCACTGCAGCCAAATGTCGGTCGATGGTGGAATGATCACAGTTCATCAGATTTGCAGTTCCCGAGCACAGTCTCTTGGATCATTGTGAATGCATAAGTTTAAACGATCTTCATCACACCTCGAAGGTCTTCCTGAACGTTAACTGTAAAAATGAACCTCTTTAAAACGAGAAAAGCATTTTCTTGCCATGTTTTGTCCAAGTGTATTGTCCCCATACACCGCGCAAATGTTTCTGGCTGCCTTTGCTGCTATCGCCCGTCTATCGAACTCAATCACAAAAATATGCAGGAAATGTTCCGATTTCTCCACTTGTCACTTACTTTTCTAACGTCCACAGCTTCATTCACTATCTCGAAAACAGGAGACTAGAAATAAAAAAATGATGATCGATAAATGAGCCGGGCGCTGTGGTGGAGCTGTTGTAGGCGCTTCAGTCCAGAACCACGCGGCTGCTACGGTCGCAGGTTAGAATCCTGCCTCGGGCATGGAAGTGTATGATGTCCTTAGGTTAGTTATGTTTAAGTAGCTCTAAGTCTAGGGAACTGCTGACCTCCGGCGTTAAGTCCCATAGTGCTTAGAGACATTTGAACCATTTAGATCGATGAATGTCACCATAGCAAGCGGATACCAACATGCGAAACGAAAATGCAACAAATTTATGCACCAGCTTGACATACAGGGCGTTCGGAAATCAACGTTACAAACTTCTAAGACTTGTAGAGGGGAATGAGTGGACAGTACTTTCAAAAGGAACCCATGACCAGAAATTTGCAGTTTCCGTGCTAGACCAATTTGAGAACATGTTGGTAACGCGACCATTTTTACAAGCCATCGATTGGGCGTGAGACAGTACATCACACTCATTAATAGCCAAGTAAATGGCTCGTATATTCGATGACGGGTTCTCTTCAACGTGATGAGGTGCTGCCTCTTCCCACTGCGTAACTGTGGCGAAAATGTTAATCGATGGAGTCGGACATTGTGGAGAAAGATCCTGATAAAGGTGACGAGCAGCTCTTCCATTACCGTAAACCTTGCCGTTCACAGGGATCATGTCGGTGTATTCTGCAAACGTGTACTCAACTATGTTGCAATAACACTCACAGACGCATGAAATAGACTCAAACCACGTCAAAGAGGTAGGATATTCGTCAAACGAGATCAGCTGACCGACGTAAACACCTCAAATACCCTGCTGCATACCTACCAAGTAAACGTGTTTCCAAATGACCGTAGAACGAAAATGCAAATTATTATATACTCACTCCCGTCTACAAGCCCTAGAGTTAGTACGGGGAATTTTTATATACACTGTATTGTACCCTGCAAACATTGTACCCTACAAACATTGTACCCTACAAATACTCGCCGCCACAGCTTTCCGAGAGGCTTGGTCCGCCACTATGGTTCAAATGGCTCTAAGCAATATGGCACTTAATATCTGAGGTCATCAGCACCTAGACTTAAAACTACTTGAAACTAACTAACCTAAGGACATCACACACATCCACGCCCGAGGCAGGATTCTAACCTGCGACCGTGGCAGCAGCGCGGTTCCGGACCGAAGCGCCTGCAACCGCTCGACCACAGCGGCCGGCTCCGCCACTATGCATTTGTGCCTTGGCAAGAACGTGGTTGTCTAAGACGTCACCCGGCAGCATTCGCGCAAGTTGTTGGGACATTTTACTCCCCTGGAGAATATCAGGTTTCACGTTTTGTGTATTGTCAGTAATTCCGTCGGCACACGGGACGACGCTAAACCTGTCGTGACGCTCTGCATGTTTTGTGACGTCAGTTCCTGCTGTTTATGATTGAGAAACCATTTCGTCACGTGAAACAAAAAAATAAGTTCAGCGTTATTTCGGCAACGTGTCACGTAAATTAGAACCAATAGGAAGCAAGAACGCTCCCTACCTCACAAGCAGAAAGCAAGACGCCACACTTTTTTTTTTCCTGTTCAGCAGAAGCCCATATGGGCGATGGGTTTTGTGTTACACGTTACATCCCATGAATATATGCTGTTTCTAAGCACTTTCACGTTGAATATCTCGACAACGAATCGTTATTGGTATAATTTTTTGTAATAAATACACGGGAAACGTAATATTGGTGGTTATAGAAATTTCGTATCTAGTTATTTTCACATTATAACTTGCGTGTCACGTGAGTAAGCTGTAAGGAAACGACCCCGTCTAAAATTCATGAAAATGTGTCGTTCTCGTTAGGATTTTGCTTTGGTTGACAGGTGAGCCAACCGTATTGCCAAAAGTAGGCCGAAATACACGCGTCTCAGCTCACGCAGGCTGGCGTGCGGTCTGGAACATGACAACTGAATTAGAATTGAGAAAAACGGACGTTGCTGGTGGAATACTTAACTTTAATCCATTAATGACGAACGTCGCTCTTTATGGTACTTGATTCACAATATCAATAGTACGGATACTGTCGCCTTGCTAGATCGTAGCAAATAACGTAGCTGAAGGCTATGCTAAATATCGTCTCGGCAAGTGAGAGCGTAGAAGTCAGTGTACCATCGCTAGCAAAGTCGGCTGTACAACTGGGGCGAGTGCTAGGGAGTCTCTCTAGACCTGCCGTGTGGCGGCGTTTGGTCTGCAATCACTGATAGTGGCGACACGCGGGTCCGCCGTATACTACCGGACCGCGGCCGATATAAAGGCTACCACCTAGCAAGTGTGGTGTCTGGCGAAGACACCACAGATTTGTTATAATTAAATGTCACCTTTTTAGGCACTCGAAGTACAGAAATCGAGACTAATTTAACTCTTCTTAGAACAAAGCGTGGTTTGTTGGGGCAAGACGAAATGGTACCAAAAATAGATCTGAGCGGGTTCGTGTCCACATACACTCCTGGAAATTGAAATAAGAACACCGTGAATTCATTGTCCCAGGAAGGGGAAACTTTATTGACACATTCCTGGGGTCAGATACATCACATGGTCACACTGACAGAACCACAGGCACATAGACACAGGCAACAGAGCATGCACGATGTCGGCACTAGTACAGTGTATATCCACCTTTCGAAGCAATGCAGGCTGCTATTCTCCAATGGAGACGATCGTAGAGATGCTGGATGTAGTCCTGTGGAACGGCTTGCCATGCGATTTCCACCTGGCGCCTCAGTTGGACCAGCGTTCGTGCTGGACGTGCAGACCGCGTGAGACGACGCTTCATCCAGTCCCAAACATGCTCAATGGGGAACAGATGCGGAGATCTTGCTGGCCAGGGTAGTTGACTTACACCTTCTAGAGCACGTTGGGTGGCACGGGATACATGCGGACGTGCATTGTCCTGTTGGAACAGCAAGTTCTCTTGCCGGTCTAGGAATGGTAGAACGATGGGTTCGATGACGGTTTGGATGTACCGTGCACTGTTCAGTGTCCCCTCGACGATCACCAGAGGTGTACGGCCAGTGTAGGAGATCGCTCCCCACACCATGATGCCGGGTGTTGGCCCTGTGTGCCTCGGTCGTATGCAGTCCTGATTGTGGCGCTCACCTGCACGGCGCCAAACACGCATACGACCATCATTGGCACCAAGGCAGAAGCGACTCTCATCGCTGAAGACGACACGTCTCCATTCGTCCCCTCATTCACGCCTGTCACGACACTACTGGAGGCGGGCTGCACGATGTTGGGGCGTGAGCGGAAGACGGCCTAACGGTGTGCGGGACCGTAGCCCAGCTTCATGGAGACGGTTGCGAATGGTCCTCGCCGATACCCCAGGAGCAACAGTGTCCCTGATTTGCTGGGAAGTGGCGGTGCGGTCCCCTACGGCACAGCGTAGGATCCTACGGTCTTGGCGTGCATCCGTGCGTCGCTGCGGTCCGGTCCCAGGTCGACGGGCACGTGCACCTTCCGTCGACCACTGGCGACAACATCGATGTACTGTGGAGACCTCACGCCCCACGTGTTGAGCAATTCGGCGGTACGTTCACCCGGCCTCCCGCATGCCCACTATACGCCCTCGCTCAAAGTCCGTCACCTGCACATACGGATCACGTCCACGCTGTCGCGGCATGCTACCAGTGTTAAAGACTGCGATGGAGCTCCGTATGCCACGGCAAACTGGCTGACACTGACGGCGGCGGTGCACAAATGCTGCGCAGCTAGCGCCATTCGACGGCCAACACCGCGGTTCCTGGTGTGTCCGCTGTGCCGTGCGTGTGATCATTCCTTGTACAGCCCTCTCGCCGTGTCCGGAGCAAGTATGGTGGGTTTGATACAGCGGTGTCAATGTGTTCTTTTTTACATTTCCAGGAGTGTATATCCTGAACGTATTTTTTTCTTTTTTTCACTTTCGCGTTTTCTAAAAGGTTGTGGGAATTTCGTATCATATTGGTGGCAACCATTTATTCACAACCGATACAAAAGAGATACACGTTTGCATCTGTTACTGTCCTCCAAAGTAGTCACCAGCGTCGTGTAAAACCCGTTGCCAGCTATGTCGACGGCATAGTACAGTAGTATACCGTTTGCAGACGCTGTTCTGTTGATGGTGCGAATGGAATGGTCCACTGCCTGTCGAATGTCTGGCACAGTTCCAAAGCTAATGCCACGAAGTGGTTCCTTCATCTTCGGAATCAAATCAAAGTCACAAGGCCTTAAGTCCGGGGAGTGTGGTGGATGGTACAGTACTTCCCAGTCCCATCGACCGAACAGAGCAGCCACAGCTTGCACTGTATGCGCCCTCGCATTGTCGTGCAAAATGATGTGTGGGTTGCGCAGAAAGTGTCGCGGTTTCTTTCGCAAAGCTGGTCGCAGGTGATGTTCCAAAAACGAACAGTACTATTGTGCACTGATGGTCTGCCGTGGAAAAACGTAATGCGTTAGCGTTAGGATAACACCATCACAGTCGTACACGAGAAACACCATAACTTTAGACCGCTCCATCGCACCATCAACAGAACAGGCTCTGCCAACTGAATGCTACTCCTTCCAAATCGCTGGGAACGGGTTCGGCACAACGCTGCTGTCTACTTTGAAAGACAGTAACAGGTGCAAACATGTAACTCTTTTGCATCGGTTGTGAACATATAGTTGCCACTAGTTAAGTTGCAACCCTCGCAGAAATAATTTCTGTAATGTTTGATGTTATGCAAATATTCAGGAACGAGTTTGTTAGCGGACGCGTATCTTTCATCTTTGTTTTGTTACACGTTCGCGGATATTAAAGCTTTTATTTATGTACACCACAGACAGGAAAACATGTCTATCACATAGTGAGGAATGGAAATGTTCGTTTTAATAGATCTAACGTATGGATTCTACGTGCTTTCCTTTTTGTGAATAAACTGTATGATTTGCGAGCCAAATAAAGCCGACAGCCGCCACTGGAGAGCACTGAGAGTGCAAATCACAACCAGCTCGTGCCGGGTACCGGCGGCTGTGCTTCTCGTGACGTACGGTATTCCGTTTGTGTGCACGTTAACGTTTTATAGCTGGCTCGTCTCGTGTGCCGACGGCATAAACAACGTTAGCCTCAGAGATACATTTCCACTCGCTGCAGCTCAGATGAGCGGGGTCGGTTGTGAGGCGCTGCAGGTAGGTCCCCGAGTCGCCTGCCTGTTGCTCGCTTCTTGTGCCTTCGGTCCCCGTGCGCATGAATTAGCATCAATAATCAGCTGCCGGCGGCAGTCGGGTGCAGCTCGGAGGTAAGGGGACTCCCCGCGGTGACGCCGCAGCGGCACCGCTAATTAACAGCGCGCGCCCGCGCATGCGCCCTGCGGGGATGACGTGGAGCAGATGCGTGACGCGCTGCCGACGACAGACGGCGCACAATTACCTGTCCTCTCGTGCGGCTGCATTCCTCGCCCGTACGCCGCCAGCGGCGCCTCTCGCAACCACAACACGCTTTCCCTCGCAGCATCCAGGTTTGAAAGTGATCAGCTATTGACAAGTCCCTTATGCAACGTCTTACAGCAATCGAAGGAAATTCTTCCTGGGAAGTGTATGCGGTAAGACGGTAAGAGACTAGCCAGACGAGTTGTGACTGGGGACGGTGCGCTTACATGTGTGTGTGTGTGTGTGTGTAGCTTATGGACGCTCAACGACTAGGTTGCCAGTGAACTGAACTTAGACAATTAAAAGAAACGAATGTGGAAAAAAGGACTGGAATTGTTGTAACACAATGAGGAGGAAATCTTCGCTGCCAGCACACACGCGATGGTCCACAAAATCACTCTTATCTGATACGCCTTAATACAACGGATAACGGTGGAAGGTGCTGTACCCAGAGATTAAAACAGAAGAAAAACCACAGAATGCACGGTGGCTATAATTTCGCACCTTACAAGCACTCATCCACATACTTTGCCGTGAACTACAACCACAATTAGGTATCATTTGATAGGTTGTACATCGTATATATCAATATTTAAAGGAGACTGAACTGTTACGTACGTCATGTAAATAATTGTTAACGCTTATAGCCTGAAAGGTGATGGAGTGTCTTTATTAACAGAACGATGTAATGAATGGTTGCCTATACTAGCAGAGGTTGGAACGCCAGTGGAGATGAAACGGCAGGCAGAACTCAAGCTCTGACTGGATGGCCGGCGCGGGTGTTGGTCCTGCTTAAAAACAGGAAGTAGGTAGACGGACGTCGTGGCACCTGAGCTCTGGAGCACAATAGGGTGACGGCTGGCCGCTATTGTAGTAGGATCGGAAGGATAACCGGGAACTCTGCACATCTTGGACGCAGGTGAGAGGAACGATGAAGCGGCACCTCGGAAACCACGCACGCTGGGTTATTTCCAAGGATTTTTACTCAGAAGCGTACCAGTGTACGAGTACAGATTTTTCCTCCCAAACTTTCCGCGCTGGACGACAAAAGACTAAAATTAGGTTGGCCGGCGTTCGTAAGAATCTGTATAGAGGGAGAATATTCCGTGGTTTCGGGAATATGATTCGTTTTCGGAATTACGATGGTGGGGAGCCGAGCCTTGCTGGAAGGCCAGCGGTGGAGAGATAAGGTCTTCCTATGTGAGCGCCCGTGTGTGACGGTCGCTCGGTAAACAGCTTTGCTGGTACAGACGAACTTGCTGTCTTTGCTCTCAGCATAATTTATATAGTTCAAATGGCTCCGAGCACTATGGGACTTAACTTCTGAGGTCATCAGAACCAACCGGGGCATTTCGCACGTGAGTGCAAAGTCAAGGGGGAGCAACGTCGAACATCCGACGCCAGCTGGCACGCAGGTGAGGTTGCCGCGGTCCCATGCCTAGGGCCTGCAATAGAGTCCGGGCGGTGTCGAACGCTAAATTACCGTTCGCTTGCGTAAGTTTGAACAATGGGCCGGTGTGTGCTCTGATTGATTCTGGCAGTAATATATCTCTTGTCGACTATCGGTGGTATCAAAGATATAATTCCATTTGTAAGTTCCCGGTGCTGCGGAGTGTTTCGGTAATCTGTCGGGGTGTGAATGGCCAGCGTTTAGCTGTGGTTGGCGAAATGAAGGGGGAGAGGGGGGGGGGGGGGGCAGAGTTGGCGATTTTTCTTGGCCTGTTAAGGTACAGGGTGTTTCAAAAATGTCCGGTATATTTGAAACGGCAATAAAAACTAAACGAGCAGCGATAGAAATACACCGTTTGTTGCAATATGCTTGGGACAACAGTACATTTTCAGGCGGACAAACTTTCGAAATTACAGTAGTTACAATTTTCAACAACAGATGGCGCTGCAAGTGATGTGAAAGATATAGAAGACAACGCAGTCTGTGGGTGCGCCATTCTGTACGTCGTCTTTCTGCTGTAAGCGTGTGCTGTTCACAACGTGCAAGTGTGCTGTGGACAACATGGTTTATTCCTTAGAACAGAGGATTTTTCTGGTGGTGGAATTCCACCGCCTAGAACACAGTGTTGTTGCAACAAGACGAAGTTTTCAACGGAGGTTTAATGTAACCAAAGGACCGAAAAGCGATACAATAAAGGATCTGTTTGAAAAATTTCAACGGACTGGGAACGTGACGGATGAACGTGCTGGAAAGGTAGGGCGACCGCGTACGGCAACCACAGAGGGCAACACGCAGCTAGTGCACCAGGTGATCCAACAGCGACCTCGGGTTTCCATTCGCCGTGTTGCAGCTGCGGTCCAAATGACGCCAACGTCCATGTATCGTCTCATGCGCCAGAGTTTACACCTCTATCCATACAAAATTCAAACGTGGCAATCCCTCAGCGCCGCTACCATTGCTGCACGAGAGACATTTGCTAACGATATAGTGCACAGGATTGATGACGGCGATATGCATTTGGTTTACTGACGAAGCTTATTTTTACCTGGACGGCTTCGTCAATAAACAGAACTGGAGCATATGGGGAACCGAAAAGCCCCATGTTGCAGTCCCATCGTCCCTGCATCCTCAAAAAGTATTGGTCTGGGCCGCCATTTCTTCCAAAGGAATCATTGGCCCATTTTTCAGATCCGAAACGATTACTGCATCACGCTATCTGGACATTCTTCGTGAATTTGTGGCGGTACAAACTGCCTTAGACGACACTGCGAACACCTTGTGGTTTATGCAAGATGGTGCCCGGCCACATCGCACGGCTGACGTCTTTAATTTCCTGAATGAATATTTCGATGATCGTGTGATTGCTTTGGGCTATCCGAAACATACAGGAGGCGGCGTGGATTGGCCTCCCTATTCGCCAGACATGAACCCCTGTGACTTCTTTCTGTTGGGACACGTGAAAGACCAGGGGTACCGCCAGAATCCAGAAACAATTGAACAGCTGAAGCAGTACATCTCATCTGCATGTGAAGCCATTCCGCCAGACACGTTATCAAAGGTTTCGGGTAATTTCATTCAGAGACTACGCCATATTATTGCTACGCATGGTGGATATGTGGAAAATATCGTACTATTGAGTTTCCCAGACCGCAGCGCCATCTGTTGTCGACAATTGTAACTACTGTAATTTCGAAAGTTTGTCTGCTTGAAAATGTACTGTTGTCCCAAGCATATTGCAACAAACGGTGTATTTATATCGCTGCTCGTTTAGTTTGTATTGCCGTTTCAAATATACCGGTCATTTTTGAAACACCCTGTATGTGTAGTGAGGAATTTGGGAATGGATATCCTATTGGGGTGTAACTTTATAGAGCTTACTGGGCTGGTATTGGATTACGTGGGAGGCGTGTTCTATTTTCGATTTTACCACGTTTTAGTTTTGTAACCATTATACGAGGGATTTTCGGGTGTGTAGTAATGGTTCTGGTTGTAACTTGAGTCATCTTACCGAGCACCAAGCCTCGCAGTTGTTGCAAGTCTTGGAAATGTTTCCTCGTGTGTTAACGGACCAGCTGGGGGTCACCAATAAAATTCTGTACGGTAACCGTGTCACCGATAATCAACCGGTGAAGAAACTACCGTATAGGTTGTCGCCTCCTAAGATAAAGGTGTTGAGGGAGATAGTTGACCACATGCTTGAAAATGGGTTTATTCGGCCGTCTACTTCGCCTTACGCTTCCCCGGTAGTCTTGGTTTCTAAAAGTAATGGAGGTGGCTAAGGCCGGTGGTTGGCTATCGGGCCTTAAATAAAAAGATGGTCTTGGAATCAGTCCCACTTCCTGATTTGAACAACTGCTTTACATGGTTTTCGGGAGCGCGTTACTTCACTGTATTGGATCTCAATCAAGCTTACCACCAGACTCCGCTGGCCGAGGAGTCTAAGCCCCTTACTGAATTCACAACAGATTGGAATCTATACGAATTTAACCGCGTGCCCTTTGGTTTAGCGACTGGAGCCGCGGTTCTCTCTAGGCTTCTCGACTCTGTTTTGGGGAACATAAAGTTTCAGTTTGTTTTTAATTACTTGGATGACTTGGTCATCTATAGTAAGACCTTAAAGAGCATTTAGGACATATTGATAAAGCGCTAGCTCATTTGGAACAGGCAGGGTTAACTGTTAAACCTTCTAAGGTGGAGTTTCCCCGTCAGGAAATCCCCTTTCTGGGCCTGCAGTGGCATCAAGGTTGATCACTCGAGGACCCATGCCATCCGTGATTTTCAACCACTCAAGAGTAAAAAGGGGGTGGCTAGGTTCGTGGGTATGGTAATTTTTTTTAGGAAATTCATTCCCCGTTTTGCGGAGTTGGCGGCTCCGTTGAACTTTCTGAGAAAGATAGGGGTGCCCTTTAATTGGACTGAAAGCCAGCAAGGCGCCTTCGATGCTCTTAAAACTGCATTGAGTAATGCCCTGATTCTGGTCGTTCCGAATTTTGATTTGCCCTTCATTCTTCAAACGGATGCTTCGGGCTCCGGTATTGCGGCCGTGTTGCTTCAGGAACAGGACGGAGAGCGCCGACCGATCGGTTATGCCTCACGTGCCCTTACTGCCACTGAAATGAAGTATTCACCTATGAGTTGGAGGCGTTAGCGGTGCTCTTGGCCACCGAGCGATTCAAGTTGTATCTTGAGCATCGCGAGTTTCTTTTAGAATCCGATAATCAGGCTCTCACTTGGGTTTTGGCGCTACCGCGGAAAACGGGTCGGATTGCCCGTTGGGCTGTGCATTTGTCAGCCTTTAAGTTCGTAGTTCGGCATGTCAAGGCATGTGCTAGCCGACACCCTGAGCCGCATGTTTGAGGAATCCGATGATGAGGCTAGCGAGGATCAACTACGTTTCCAACCGAGGACCCGAGAAGAAGCTCTGGTTGCTGCTGTATTAGGGTAAGTACCGGAGTTGTTTAAGAACCTGGAAGAGGAGCAGCGTGAGGACACGGAGTTGGCCAGGATCAGGGAGCGGCTGGAAGCCGGAGGTACTACCTCGGGTTACGAGCTTAGGAGAGCTTGTGTTTTTGTACTCGCCATGATCAGAGGTTTAAGATTTGCTTGCCCAAATCCTTGATCCCGGCCGTCTTTAGGTATTATCACTGTTCGGTTTTTGGAGGACATCTGGGGGTCTTAAAAACTTTTAGTAAGATTAGAGAATCCTTGACGTAGCCAACCATATATCGGGATGTTAGGAAAATGGTGAGAGCCTGCAGGGAATGCAATGTGGCTAAACCCAGTTCTAACGCACGTCGGGGGTTGCTTCAGTCTTCACGTGCTGAGCGTCCTATGGAGCTCCTCTTTATGGATTATGTGGGCCAACTGCCCCGTACCCAGGCTGGGTACAAATATACTTTGGTGGCGGTTGACGCTTTCACTCGATTTGTCTGGATGTTTCCGAGCACCGGAGTCACGGCCAACAATACTATTGCTCATCTCGAGAGGATTTTCTCCTTGTTTGGTCCGCCCAAGGTTTTGGTTAGTGATATTGCGCCTGGATGTGTTTCAAAAGAGTTTCGAAGGTTTTTTTCTCATCAAGCCGTGACTCGTGTCACGACGACACCCTACTATCCGCAGCCTTCGTTCGCTGAGCGTTTTAACCGAAACCTTAAATCAGCCTTGATAATTTATCACGAGAAGAGCCGGACCAAATGGGATAAATCCGTCCCGTGGCTCAATTTGGCCTTCAATACCACCCGGCATGCCGCACGGGATTAGCCGAGCGGTCTAAAGCGCTGCAGTCATGGACTATGCGGCTGGTCCCGGCGGAGGTTCGAGTCCTCCCTCGGGCTTGGGTGTGTGTGTTTGTCCTTGGGACAAACTTAGGGACTGATGACCTTAGCAGTTAAGTCCCATAAGATTTAACTCACATTTGAACATTTTTGAACCTCCATGAGTCGCATCAAACCACCCCCGGCCGCTTTACTGTTGGCCTATTCTGTAAATTCTTCGCTTGCTAACTTTTGGTCGATCTCGGATCTGTAGCCAGAGGAGATATCAGCAGAAATTATCGACGAGAATTGGAAGAGAGCAAGGGCCAATATAGATCTCGCCCACAAGAGGGAGGCAGCACGATACAACAAGGGGCGTCGTCCTGCTAATATCAGAGGGGGCGACCTGGTTTTTGTTAGGCGTGTGCCAGAACGGGGAAAAGGACATAAAGCGTCATCTAAATTTGAGTCTCGCTTTGAGGGCCCCTATCAGGTTCTTCAGGTCCTCACCCCGGTGACCTACCGTGTACGGCATCAACAATCTGGCCAGGAAAAAAGAGTGCACATATCACAAATCAAGCTTATCAATGTTGGGTAGTTGCCTAAGTTCCTGCTTGTGTAACCTCATCCCGGGGGTTTTACGTTAAGGGGGTCGATCATCGGCGATCGGCCTGTTATCTCTGGCGCGTCCCCGGGCATGAACATCCTTGCGTTTTCAGCTGGGGCGCGCGGGACGGCGAGACGCAGTCGGTTTGGGGCGGCTGGTGAGACTGGCGGAGTGGTGGCTCGGCGTAAGCACACGTGTGATGTCTGTTACGCTGGGGCTGTTTGCTAACCGTGAAACTCCTGCGGCGGTTACTGGTTGCCTGGAAGGCATCTCATGTAAACTGTGCCAAGCCTCGCGGTGAGAGGGGAGTCCGGAGTTGGTGCAGGCCTAGATGTTTGTCCAAATTGAGGTGCCTGTGTGAGAAGCACGGCGTGGGCCTGTTGGTTGCTTCGTCCTTCTGGCAGCCACCGCAAGTGGATGTTCGGCCGGAATGTCTACAGTTTGTGGTGAGCATAGTGTGAACAAGTTCTCGTAGGATGTGCTCCCAGCCTGACTCTTAGCCTGTGTTATTTGTGGGTGCCGACCCTTGTCTGTCACTGCTTCCGGGTGTCCTGTAAGATTTTACACCAAAACTGTGTTTTTATGGAATTCTGTGTTTCTGGCTCAGCCTCCGCCTAGAAAGGGATTGGACATCTTTTGGAATTCCTGAAGGCTGTAATTTAAACATACAAAAAAATTTTCTTTCAGAATAAACATAAGTGGCGTAACGTTAATGAATATTTGTTATTCGTTAAATGGAGTGTATTTAATGTCTTGCAGTTTTCTGGGGCACGCACCTGTGTTATTGACTCATTTTGAAGTGTTCTGTCGTGTGAATGACTGCTCCCCACTTCAGTGTATTCTTTTGAGTAGTATTGTAAGGTTTTTTGGATATTTGTCAGTATTCAATTTTGTTTTTCTCTTTCTTTTGAATTACGGAAAATTGTTTAGTTTATCTGGTTTTTGACTTAACTCACGCTTCACGCACTTTTTCTGTTCCTGTTTAATGTCAGACAGATTCTAATCTTTAATGTTACTTGAAATAAATGTGTTGGATTGACCTTAATGAATTACGTGCGATCGAAGTAAGGGATCCAGTCCTTCATTAGTGCTTAACAGTGGCGTGTAGCTCGGGTCCTGAGCCTCGTGCTCGCACTACCGGATACTACCGCCTGACTCTAGCTGCATGAGTATCTGACGCCAAATTTATCCCAGTCGTGCTGCGGAGAAATGAAAACCAAATTCCAGACGATTTCACTTCGAGAGTGCCTGCGAGAGTACTCCGAGGTCAAATCAAAACTACTCGGCCCTTCGCTCTAGAGATACTGTTCCAAATACTTCGTTTACCGATCGGAGGGCTCGCTCCTCAACTTCCATCCAGTCCCCACATGCAGTAATTCTTTAGAATGAACCAATCGGCAATACCCCACCCCTCAAGAAACGCGCGAGCGAAATTGTTTCCACGCTCAGAGCTAATGCGTCACCGTCCATCAGCCCTGGAGCATAAAACGAGGCATAGCGCGAAGTGGCTTGTCATGCAGCTTGCAACTATGTTATCTCAGTGCTTCGTTATTCAGCCCACAATCTACCAATACGACCTCTTAGCAAATAACTGCTTGCAAGTGGCTACAGCCTAATGTTGCTGTTGCGGTCTTCAGTCCGAAGACTGGTTTAATGCAACTCTCCATGCTACTCTATCCAATGCCAGCCTTTTCATCTCCAAATAACTACTGCAACCTACATCCCTCTGAATGTTCTTACCGTGTTCATCACTTGGTCTCTCTTTACAAATTTTTTACCACCCCACTTCCCTGCAATAGAAAGTTGGTGATCCCTCGATGTCTCTGAATGTGTCCTATCAACCTATTCCTCCTCCTTGTCAGGTTGCGCCACAAATTCCTTTAGTCTCCAATTATATGCCGCACCTTCTCATTACTTACGTGATCTACACATCTAATTTTCAGCATTCTTCTTCAGCACCACACTTCAAACGCTTTTATTCTCTTCATGTTTAAACTGTTTATTGTCCATGTTTCACTTCCATACATTCCTACACTCCAGACAAATACTTTGAGGACAGACTTTAACATTTAAATCTGTATCCTATATTAGCAAATTTCATTTCTACGAGAAACGCTTTTCTCGCCATTGCCAATCTACAGTTTATATCCTCTCTACTTCGGCCATCATCCGTTATTTTACTGCCCAGATAGCAGGCTTTAGGCGTCTCGTTTCTTAATCATATTTCCTCAGTTTCACCTCATTTAATTAGACTACATTGCATTATCCTCGTTATGCTTTTGCTTTTGTTAATGTTCATTTTATATCCTCCTTCCAAGACACTATCCTTACCGTTGAGCTGTTCTTCCAAGTCCTTTGCTGCCTCTGACAGAATTGCAACGTCATAGGCAAACCTCAAAGCTTTTATTTCCTTTACCTGAAATTTAATGGTTCAAATGGCTAGTAGTACAAGTTTATATGCCAACTAGCTCTGCAGATGACGAAGAAATTGAAGAAATGTATGATCAAATAAAAGAAATTATTCAGATAGAGAAGGGTGACGAAAATATAATAGTCATGGGTGACTGGAATTCGGTAGTAGGAAAAGGGAGACAAGGAAACGTAGTAGGTGATTATGGAATGGGGCAAATAAATGAAAGAGGAAGCCACCTGGTAGAATTTTGCACAGAGCACAACTTAATCATAGCTAACACTTGGTTCAAGAATCATAAAAGAAGGCTGTATACATGGAAGAAGCCTGGAGATACTGACAGGTTTCAGATATATTATACAATGGTACGACAGAGATTTAGGAACCAGGTTTTAAATTGTAAGACATTTCCAGGGGCAGATGTGGACTCTGACCACAATCTATTGGTTATGAACTGTAGATTAAAACTGAAGAAACTGCAAAAAGGTGGGAATTTAAGGAGATGAGACCTGGCTAAACTAAAACAACCATAGGTTGTACGGCGTTTCAAGGAGAGCATAAGGGAGCAATTGACAGGATTGGGGGAAAGAAATACAATAGAAGAAGAATGGGTAGCTTTGAGGGATGAAGTAGTGAAGGCAGCAGAGGATCAAGTAGGTAAAAAGACGAGGGCTAGTATAAATCCTTGGGTAAGAGAAGAAATATTGAATTTAATTGATGAAAGCAGAAAATATAAAAATGCAGTAAATGAAGTAGGCAAAAAGGAATACAAACGTCTCAAAAATGACATCGACAGAAAAGTGCAAAATGGCTAAGCAGGGATGGCTAGAGGACAAATGTAAGGATGTAGAGGCTTATCTCACTAGGGGTAAGATAGATACTGCCTACAGGAAAATTAAAGAGACCTTTGGAGAAAAGAGGACCACTTGTATGAATATCAAGTGCTCAGATGAAAACCCAGTGCTAAGCAAGGAAGGGAAAGCAGAAAGGTGGAGGAAGTATATAGAGGGTGTATACAAGGGCGATGTCCTTGAGGACAATATTATGGAAATGGAAGAGGATGTAGATGAAGATGAAATGGGAGATACGATACTGCGTCAAGAGTTTGACAGACCACTGAAAGACCTGAGTCGAAATAAGTCCCCCGGAGTAGACAACATTCCATTGGAACTACTGACAGCCTTGGGAGAGCCAGTCCTGACAAAACTCTACCACCTGGTGAGCAGGACGTATGAAACAGGCGAAATACCCTCAGACTTCAAGAAGAATATAATAATTCCAATCCCAAAGAAAGCAGGCGTTGACAGATGTGAAAATTACCGAACTACCAGTTTAATAAGTCACAGCTGCAAAATACTAACGCGAATTCTTTACAGACGAATGGAAAAAATAGTGGAAGCCGACCTCTGGGAAGATCAATTTGGATTCCGTATTAATGTTGGAACACGTGAGGCAATACTGACCCTACGGCTTATCTTAGAAGCTAGATTAAGGAAGGACAAACCTAAGTTTATAGCATTTGTAGACTTAGAGAAAGCTTTTGACAATGTTGATTGGAATACTCTCTTTCAAATTCTGAAGGTGGCAGGGGTAAAATATATGGGAGCGAAAAGCTATTTACAATTAGTACAGAAACCAGATGGCAGTTATAAGAGTCGAGGGGCATGAAAGGGAAGCAGTGATTGGGAAGGGAGTGAGACAGGGCTGTAGTCTATGCCCGATGTTATTCAATCTGTATATTGAGCAAGCAGTGAAGGAAACAAAAGAAAAATTCGGAGTAGGTATTAAAGTCCATGGAGAAGAAATAAAAACTCTGAGGTTCGCCGATGACATCGTAAATCTGTCAGACACAGCAAACGGAATGAACAGGCTCTTGAAAGTAGGATATAAGATGATCATCAACAAAAGCAAAACGAGGTTAATGGAATGTAGTCGCATTAAGTCGGGTGATGCTGAGGCAATTAGATTAGGAAGTGAGACACATAAAGTAGTAAGGGAGTTTTGCTATTTGTGGAGCAAAATAACTGATGATGGTCGAAGCAGAGAGGATATAAAATGTAGACTGGCAATGGCAAGGAAAGCGTTTCTGAAGAAGAAAAATTTGTTAACATCGAGTATAGATTTAAGTGTCAGGAAGTCTTTTCTGAAAGTTTTTGTATGGAGTGTAGCCATGTATGGAAGTGTATCATGGACGATAAATAGTTTGGACAAGAAGAGAATAGAAGCTTTCGAAATGTGGTGCTAGAGAAGAATGCTGAAGATTAGATGGGTAGATCACATAACTAATGAGGAAGTATTGAATCGGATTGGGGAGAAGAGAAGTTTGTGGCACAACTTGACCAGAAGAAGGGATCGGTTGGTAGGACATGTTCTGAGGCATCAAGGGATCACCAATTTCGTATGGGAGGGCAGCGTGGAGGGTAAAAATCGTAGAGGGAGACCTAGAGATCACTACACTAAGCAGATTCAGAAGGATGTAGGTTGCAGTAGGTACTGGGACATGAAGAAGCTTGCACAGGATAGAGTACCATGGAGAGCTGCATCAAACCAGTCTCAGGACTGAAGACCACAACAACAACAACAACATGGCTCTGAGCACTATAGGACTTAACATCTTGGTCATCAGTCCCCTAGAACTTAGAACTACTTAAACCTAACTAACCTAAGGACATCATACACATCCATGCCCGAGGCAGGATTCGAACCTGCAACCGTAGCAGTCCCGCGGTTCCGGACTGCAGGGCCTAGAACCGCACGGCCACCGCGGCCGGCTGAAATTTAGTTCATTCTCCAAATTTTTCTTTGCTTTCCTTTACTGCTTGTCCAGTGTACGGATCGAATAACATCGGTTATAGGCTACAACCATGTCTCACTCCATTCTTTACTGCTTGTCCAGTGTACGGATAGAATAACATCGGTGATAGGCTACAACCATGTCTCACTGCATTCTCAACGACTGTTTGTCTTTCTTGCCCATCGACGTCTATAGCTTCCGTCTGTTTTCTGTACAAGCTGTAAATAGCCTTCCGCTCCCTGTATTTTACCCCTACCATCTTCAGAATTTCGAAGAGAGTATTTCACACGACATCTTTCTCTTAATGTATAAATTCTGTACATGTAGGTTTGCATTTCCTTAATCTGTCTTCTACTATAAGTCGTAGTGTCACAATTGCCTCCACTTGCGCCTACATATCTCCTGAATCCAAACTGACTTTTCCTCGAGATCTGCTTCTACCAGTTATTACATTCTCCTGTAAAGAAATCATGTTAGTATTTTTCAACCTTGACTTATTAAAATTATTCTTCAATAGTATTCACACATGTCAGTAACATTGGATTAATTTGCTGACCGCAATCCAACTCTTCAGTCTTCGTTGGTCCCCTTCTTGCAGGATCTATTTCCCGGCCGCAGTAATGTCGGAGATTTGATGTTTTACTATGTTTCTGATATTCACGATATACTAGTCCTTGGAGACGATGTGTCCCATCGCTCGTGCGCCGACTATAACACTCACTTATATCTTAAGACAACCTGCCATTGTAACAGCAGATAACGGCTCTAACAACTGCGCCAGGCACTTGTCTTATATAGGCGTTGCCGATCGCAGCGCCGTATTCTGCCTTTTACATATCTATGTACTTGAATATGCAAGATTAGACCAGTGTCTTTGATGCTTCGGTGTATGTTGTCCATCAGAGCGAAGCTGCAGATGCATGACGTCTTGCTGGTTAGTCACTAAGCCTCGCAGGGCCGGCCGTTGTGGCCGAACGATTGTAGACGCTTCAGTCTGGAACTGCGCGTCCGCTACGGTCGCAGGGCATGGATGTGTGTGATGTCCTTAGGTTAGTTAGGTTTAATTAGTTCTAAGTTCTGATGACCTCCGATGTTAAGTCCCGTAGTGCTCAGAGCCATTTGAACCGTCTGAAGCCTGATAGGCCCTACTGTACCTCGACACACTTTGCCCGCATCGCGAAGCCTCCAAGTTGTCTGCAGGTCTCCGTCATTTCTTGGAGATTGCATAACGAGGCCTCCGCAGCAACTGCGCTGCTGCTATTGACTCCTGAATAGGAGTCAACTCGTGAGGCTGGCACGTCCCAAAAGGACGCGGCCCGACGTCCAACGGCAGCCGTAAACATGTTTACGGTCCGTGCGTCACACGCCTAGCTTATCTCACAGGTGAAGAAGTCAATATCTGAGCAACTCTTAGATATTTATCGTACGACTCACATCACAGAGTCGTGTAAATTAACAGCCTTGTCGGTGTCTTTAGTCTCAAAACACTGGTTTGTCGCAGACTGGACATTAATCTCTCCTGCACAAATTTATTCACCTCTGCGTAGCTGGCCGGTGTGGCCGTGCGGTTCTGGGCGCTACAGTCTGGAACCATTCGACCGCTACGGTCGCAGGTTCGAATCCTGCCTCTGGCATGGATGTGTGTGATGTCCTTAGGTTAGTTAGGTTTAAGTAGTTCTAAGTTTTAAGGGACTGGTGACCACAGAAGATAAGTCCCATAGTGCTCACAGCCATTTGATTTGAACCTCTGCGTAACTTGATTGGATCAAAAATCCGTTTCAGTTATATGTAGGGTGATTCCGTGATGATTTACGTACTGCACTTTCAAGCCACGGTTCGTGTGGCTCTCCCCGTCGGAGATTCGAGTTCTCACTTGGGCATGGGCAAGAGTGTTGTCCTTAGCGTAAGTCAGTTTGAGTTAGATTAAATAGTGTGTCTGATGACCTCAGCAGTTTGGTTCCATAGCAGCTTACCACAAATTTCCAAAATTTCCAAACTTTCAAGAGTTGATAGAATGGGGGCAAACACGAAAAAATTCCAGTAAACATGGACTCTAGAGTGCATATCTTATGGGCTCTTGTTCATGTTTGCTGCTGTGAAACACATCTCTTCTACTGAACAAGCTATTAACATACAGACTTTAGAGCCCATGTTTATTCGGCATTTTTTTTTTCCTTTTTATGTCCATACTACCACGTTTCAAAATATGGAAAGCAAAGATCTTCCAGTAAAGAGATCCACTGTCGGAGATATGGGAACGATTTTCGCTCTTAACTTTAGAATCGGTCGCTTCTGTATCCGAGTCCCTTGCCTGAAATTTATATATTTACCTCCGTTTGAATGTACTTACAGTGGTCAAGTCTTGGTCTTCCTCCACACTGTTTACTCCGACGTGATCTCTACGCCACATTACACGTCTTCTCGGTCGACCCCTTATTTTGGTCAAACTGACCATAAACTTCTTTTCTCTTTAAATTGCTTCAGTACTTCCTCATTGGTTATGCGATCAACTCATCAGCATTCTCCTGCAGCACCCTATGTCAATAGCTCCTATTCTGTTCTTCACAGCTCCCCCTCCACGTTTAGTTTTCGTAAAGCACTACAATGCAGGCAAATACCTTCAGAAAAGGTTTACAAACAATTATATTTTTATTCAAGGTTAACAAATTCTTGCCCGGCCGCTGTGACCGAGCGGTTCTAGGCGCTTCAGTCGGGAACCGCGCTAAGTCCAGGGGACTGATGACCTCAGATGTTAAGTCCCATAGTCCATAGAGCCATTTGAACCATTTGAACAAATTCCTGTTTTTTTTTCTTTTCTTTTAAGAAGACACTGGACTCACATTCAGGATGACGGTTCAAATCACCGTTCGGCCATCCAGATTTAGGTTTTCGGCGATCTCTCTAAATCGGACAGGGGATGCCGTGTTGTTTCTTTGGAACGGACACGGCCGATTTCCATCCCTGCCCTTTCGCTATCCAAGATTGTGCACCGCCTCTATTGACTGTGTTGTAACCATCCTTCCTTCCTTCTTGCTGTTGCCAGACTTAATTTTCTATACTCTCTTCAGTTTAATAAGTCACAGCTGCAAAATACTAATGCGAGTTCTTTACAGACGAATGGAAAAACTAGTAGAAGCCGACGTCGGGGAAGATCAGTTTGGATTCCGTAGAAATGTTGGAACACGTGAGGCAATACTGACCCTACGACTTATCTTAGAAGCTAGATTAAGGAAGGGCAAACCTACGTTTCTAGCATTTGTAGACTTAGAGAAAGCTTCTGACAATGTTGACTGGAATACTCTCTTTCAAATTCTGAAGGTGGCAGGGGCAAAATACAGGGAGCGAAAGGCTATTTACTATTTGTACAGAAACCAGATGGCAGTTATAAGAGTCGAGGGACATGAAAGGGAAGCAGTGGTTGGGAAGGGAGTGAGACAGGGCTGTAGTCTATCCCCGATGTTGTTCAATCTGTATATTGAGCAGGCAGTGAGGGAAACAAAAGAAAAATTCGGAGTAGGTATTAAAGTCCATGGAGAAGAAATAAAAACTTTGCGGTTCGTCGATGACATCGTAATTCTGTCAGAGACAGCAAAGGACTTGGAAGAGCAGTTGAACGGAATGGATAGTGTCTTGAAAGGAGGATATAAAATGAACATCAACAAAAGCAAAACGAGGATAATGGAATGTAGTCGAATTAAGTCGGTTGATGATGAGGGAATTAGTTTAGGAAGTGAGACACTTAAAGTAGTATGGGAGTTTTGCTATTTGGGGAGCAAAATAACTGATGATGGCCGAAGTAGAGAGGATATAAAATGTAGACTGGCAATGGCAAGGAAAGCGTTACTGAAGAAGAGAAATTTGTTAACATCGAGTATAGATTTAAGTGTCAGGAAGTCATTTCTGAAAGTATTTGTATGGAGTGTAGCCATGTATGGAAGTGAATCGTTGACGATAAATTGTTTGGACAAGAAGAGAATAGAAGCTTTCGAAATGTGGTGCTACAGAAGAATGCTGAAGATTAGATCGGTAGATCACATAACTAATGAGGAAGTATTGAATCGGATTGGGGAGAAGAGAAGTTTGTGACACAACTTGACCAGAAGAAGGGATCGGTTGGTAGGACATGTTCTGAGTCATCCAGGGATCACCAATTTAGTATTGGAGGGCAGCGTGGAGGGTAAAAATCGTAGAGGGAGACTAAGAGATGACTACACTAAGCAGATTCAGAAGGATGTAGGTTGCAGTAGGTACTAGGAGATGAAGAAGCTTGCGCAGGATAGAGTAACATGGAGAGCTACATCAAACCAGTCTCAGGACTGAAGACCACAACAACAACAACTCTCTACTTGGGTCTTAGTCATTTATTTTGCTGCCTGAATAACAAAACGTTTGTATTAATTTTACTGTATCATGCTAATGAAATGGTTCAAATGGCTCTGAGCACTGTGGGACTTAACATCTGAGATCATCAGTTCCCTAGAACCTACAACTACGTAAACCTAACTAACCTTAGGACATCACACACATCCATGCCTGGGGCAGGATTCGAACCTGCGACCGTAGCGGTCGCGCGGTTCCAGACTGAAGTGCCTAGAACCGCTCGGCCACAGCAGCCGACATATCACGCTACTCTTCCTCCTACATCGCCCGATTCGAGCAGATTCCATTACCTTTATTTCGCTTTTAATTATGGTTATCTCGCATCCTCCTATCAAGTCACAATCCACTCCGTTCAGGTGCCCTTCTAAGCTCTGTGCCGTGTCTGCCAGAATTACAGTGTCATAAACTTAGCTCAATTTCTTTTCCTCCAACTTTAAAACCAGCTTACCGAGTATCCTATAATATTTGTGTTTGGGCCTTCTTTGCAACATGTCGCTCTTAATTGAACAAAATCTACAGATGTTTCGGGACTACCCCAAGGAAGTGTGATAGGAGTATTTCATGTATACAGCGTGATCAGAAATTCCCGTTAGGAATTTCTGTGACTTGTAAACGGTGTGAGTACATAATATTCTGAATAGGAATCTATGTTCGGAAACATGATTCCAGTGAGGCTACGCAACTTTAATGTTATAGGCTTCGGTACCAATAAATGTGTGTAAATACAGGGTGATTCTGTGAATCTACTTCCAAGGATGATAGAGATGAATAAATGTATCAGTTTGGGGTAAGGGTCCCTGGTCTGGAAATGAATGAGTCGAAAATTACAGTGGAATATCATTCTAATACCTCTGACAGTGAAATACATCTACTGGTACTATTATTGCTGAGAACGTAGGCTCTTCAAATTCAAGATCTGGTAGTATGGACCAAAACAAGGAAACGTATTTCGTAAATATGGGTTCTAAAATGCACACTTGAGAAGCTATATGCACTTGTTCATCTTTGGTAGCGTGAAACCCTCTATTGAACAGGTGCTCATAGCTCTTATGGTATGAATTTTAGATAACCATGTTTACTAGACTCTTTTCTTGTTTTGGTCCATACTACAAACGCTGACAGTTGCCTGCTATACAGTCTTAACAACAACAGCACTGTTACATACAGAGGTATCAGAACGAGCTATAGCTGATAACTTTCGACTCGTCCGTGTCCTGTTCAGGGATCCTTATCCCAAACTGATACATTTGTCCTTCTCCATCATCCTTTAAAGTTTATAACGTCATCAGGGGATCACCTTTCCCATAACGTCGCATGCCAACCTTGTATAGGGCAGTAAAACGAATAAAATTCTCAAATTCTATCTTTCTACGTTACAGCAATGTCGATACGAGGCGGCCGCAGTGTAAACATTTCACCACCTTGACTGGATCAGTCGAAACACAACACCGGTGTTTCTGGAGAGCCAGGCAGCAGCCTTCAGCACCCAAACAGGGTCACCGTCACTTTCGTTATGTGACGAAAGAAAGGTTAAGACGAATGCACAAAACGGTACCAAGAGCATTTACGAACCAGTTCTATGTCACAACAAACTCGTTAAACACGTACGGCAGATGGAAGGCCACTGCTATCTTCGTAATAGCAAGACATATGCGGTCATGACGAATGACGTCGGGCAAACATTAGCTACTACTTCACCGCGCGGGATTAGCCGAGCGGTCTGGGACGCTGCAGTCATGGACTCTGCGGCTGGTCCCAGTGGAGGTTCGAGTCCTCCCTCGGGCATGGTGTGTGTGTTTGTCCTTAGGATAATTTAGGTTAAGTAGTGTGTAAGCGTAGGGACTGATAACCTTAGCAGTTAAGTCCCATAAGATTTCACACACATTTCTACTACTTCGTTCCATAAATACCCCAGCAGCTCAGCTTGTAAGACAGTCGGCCAGACGGATTGATGATGTACATGACGTTCCCACTCGATTCCCCTGATTGCAGTGGACGATGTTTTATGTCTACCACCGACTTTAAACAAGTATTTTCGACAATATTTCGAGGTTAGATTCGAGTCACTACCAAACTAGCTCTCGTCCGTACTGTAATACTATACGTGCAACTCGGGTAACGCTAAATAAGCTAGAACGAATAGGCTGCTAGACCAGATATCCGATTTCCTGGCCACAAACATGGAGACAAATCAGAATTAAAAATCGCTTTAAAATTGGAGCGTCTCAGGATCAAGTGATTAAAAGACTTGGCTGTTCAATCCCAGTGTGCCATTTAAACATACCCTACTGGCCATTAAAATTGCTACACCAAGAAGAAATGCAGATGATAAATGGGTATTCATCGGATAAATATATTTTACTAGAACTGCCATGTGATTACATTTTCGCGCAATTTGGGTGCATAGATCCTGAGAAATTTGTACCGAGAACAGCCACCTGTGGCCATAATAACGGCCTTGATACGCCTGGGCATTAAGTCATACAGAGATTGGCTGGCCGGAGTGGCTGAGCGGTTCTAGGCGCTTCAGTCTGGAACCGCGCGACTGCTGAGGTCGCAGGTTCGAATCCTGCCACAGGCATGAATGTTGTGATGTCCTTAGGTTAGTTAGGTTTAAGTAGTTCTAAGTTCTAGGGGCTGATGACCTCAGAAGTTAAGTCGCATAGTGCTCAGAACCATTCGAACTAAACAGAGCTTGGATGGCGTGTACAGGTACAGCTGCCCATGCAGCTTCAACACGATACGACCGTTCATCAAGAGTAGTGACTGGCGTATTGTGACGAGCCAGTTGCTCGGCCACCATTGACTAAATGTTTTCAGTTGGTGGGAGATCTGGAGAATGTGCTGGCCAGGGCAGCGTTCGAACATTTTCTGTACCCAGAAAGGCCAGTACAGGACCTGCAACATGCGGTCGTGCATTATCCTGCTGAAATGTAGGCTTTCGCAGGGATCGAATGAAGGGTAGAGCCACGGGTCGTAACACATCTGAAATGTAACATCCACTGTTCAAAGTGCCGTCAGTGTGAACAAGAGGTGACCGTGACGTGTAACCAATGGCACCCCATACCATCACGCCGGGTGATGCGCCAGTATGGCGATGTCGAATGCACGCTTCCAATTTGCGTTCAGTGCGATGTCGCCAAACACTAATGCGACCATCGTCATGCTGTAAATAGAACCTGGATTCATCCGATAAAATGACGTTTTGCCATTGGTGCACCCAGGTTCGTCGTTGAATACACCATCGCAGGCGCTCCTGTCTGTGATGCAGCGTCAAGGGTAACCGCAGCCACGGTCTCCGATCTGATAGTCCATGCTGCTGCAAACGTCGTCGAACTGTTCGTGCGGGTGATTGTTGTCTTGCAAACGTCCCCATCTGTTGACTCAGGGATCGAGACGTGGCTGCACGATTCGTTACAGACATGCGGATAAGATGCCTGTCATCTCGACTGATAGTGATACGAGGCCGTTGGCATCTAGCACGGCGTTCCGTATTACCTTCCTGAGCCCAGCGATTCCATATTCTGCCAACAGTCATTGGATCTCGAGCAAGGCGAGGATCAATGTCGCGATACGATAAACCGCAATTGCGATAGGCTACAATCCGATCTTTATCAAAGTCGTAAACGTGATGGTACGCATTTCCTCTCCTTACAAGAGGCATCACAACAACGTTTCACCATACAACGCCGGTCAACTGCTGTTTGTGTACGAGAAAACGGTTGGAAACTTTCCTCGCCTCAGCACGTTGTAGGTGTCGCCACCGCCGCCAACCTTGTGTGATTTCTCTGAAAAGCTTATCATTTGCATATGACAGCATTTTCTTCCTGTCGGTTAAATTTCGGGTCTGTAGCACGTCATCTTCGTGGTGTAGCAATTTTAATTGCCAGTAGTGTATGTTCTCCAGAGGCCAAACCTACTGAACTGTTGTCTAGGCTTTCTACGACATCCGCAATCCACTGAGATTCATGTGGCCACCGCCAATGTTCAGCGTCAACGTGCAATGAACAGCTGCACACAGCATATGGCAGCACTACCGGTGGAGGGTATATAAAGCATGTCAGGGGAACACAGAAAACACAGCAGCCATTGTCGTAATACGGAAACAGTGAATTATCCGACGTCCAAAAGTGCATGATCACTGGCTTTCAGGCCTAGGTTGGAAACATTTCTGACACACTTCGCAAACTGCTGTGGCTAAAGTACACCGTAATAGGCGAAATGGCGCTTTCCAGAATGGTGCTCAGGCAACTGTGGTGCATCACAGGACATGGATGAGAGGACTGAACGATGGCTGTGGAGATGTGTCTGGGCAAACAGACGTGCAGCTGATGAGCAGCTGACTGCCCAGCTCAACCGAGGGGCTACCAACAGCACGTCCTCAACGACCGTACGACTGTGCAGAGAACGTTGCTCCGCAGCAGCCGCCTGGTTCATGTAACCTTGTTGATTACTGCTCATAAATTATGTAGGCTGGAATTTGCACGCCAGTACAGTAAATCGACATCCACTGAATGGTCTAACAACCCTACCACAACAAAGGTCAAAAATTAATTAAGATTGTAGTGTTGCCCACGCTGCTAAACATTGCATTTTCGGGCAACAACGAAGTTATATTATGTGGCAGGTATCATTAGAGCACAGTTAATAAAATCATTTCATGAACTAATGGATAAACTAGGCACTCATCTTTTCGTGTTTCCCACTCTGGTCTCGTTGTGAACTCATGTCTCAATCGTCGAAAATCTAGGTAGTGATGATTCCAATCTCGGATGCAAAGAGGCGTAGGTGTTATTCTGCGATATTCAAAAGTTTTATAGATGCGCTTCACAAACCATTCTTGAAGATTAAACTTTTTCAAGCTAGGACTATGGTTGTAAGAGGTTCATGATTAAAGAAGTTGTTGCTAGTGCACTCGAGCTGATGTAATTTCGATGGATTGCTCACGTGCTGCCTGCGATATGTAAGCTATAAGAGAATCTGAGACCAAAGAGCAGTGTTGACTGCAATAGGAACTGTGTAGCAGTAGCAGTAAGTAGTTGCTACCGATCAGTCTGATGTATCGTGTTGGCTGGGCCGGTCGTGGAGCGATGGCACAGCCTGAGCGTTGTAGGATAAGGTAAAACAGCCTCGCGCGTATGTAGCATTGTTACATCAAGTCCCATGAAAATGTTTTTAAAAAATCTCTTAATAATAATCTTCCTCATAAAAAGTAACTTTTGACAATCATTCATTTTAATTTAAAGAATTTACTAACTTCTCCAGTCCATGGGCATCCCGATTATTGCAAAGAAAAATTCGGTTGTTCCTTTTATACATGAGAAATCTATCGGCAGCATTGCACTGAGCTGCGCCAGAAAAATTTATTATAGGAGAAGATATTTATGCGTTATCCGGCGACCTAACTGAGGTAAAATTTTTCAGTTTATTCATAATGATTTTTCAGGGCCATGACGCAGCACTGCTGACATCCAAAATTTACCAGTTTAAATTCACAGTCAATTATTGAAAGGTTATTTAAGTGCCGCAATTTAATTGAGAGGTTAGTCACACTGTATTATTGGTAGTTCACGGAATTTCTTTATTGGGAGGTTACGCTAAATGTCAATGTTATAATTATATTTTTTTATTATTGGTAGGTTACGGAAGTTTTCCTCCCCCCATGAACCATGGACCTTGCCGTTGGAGGGGAGGCTTGCGTGCCTCAGCGATACAGATGGCCGTACCGTAGGTGCAACCACAACGGAGGGGTATCTGTTGAGAGGCCAGACAAACGTGTGGTTCCTGAAGAGGGGCAGCAGCCTTTTCAGTAGTTGCAGGGGCAACAGTCTGGATGATTGACTGATCTGGCCTTGCAACATTAACCAAAACGGCTTTGCTGTGCTGGTACTGCGAACGGCTGAAACCAAGGGGAAACTACAGCCGTAATTTTTCCCGAGGACATGCAGCTTTACTGTATGATTAAATGATGATGGCATCCTCTTGGGTAAAATATTCCGGAGGTAAAATAGTCCCCCATTCGGATCTCCTGGCGGGGACTACTCAGGAGGATGTCGTTATCAGGAGAAAGAAAACTGGCGTTCTACGGATCGGAGCGTGGAATGTCAGATCCCTTAATCGGGCAGGTAGGTTAGAAAATTTAAAAAGGGAAATAGATAGGTTAAAGTTAGATATAGTGGGAATTAGTGAAGTTCGGTGGCAGGAGGAACAAGACTTCTGGTCAGGTGACTACAGGGTTATAAACACAAAATCAAATAGGGGTAATGCAGGAGTAGGTTTAATAATGAATAGGAAAATAGGAATGCGGGTAAGCTACTACAAACAGCATAGTGAACGCATTATTGTGGCCAAGATAGATACGAAGCCCACACCTACTACAGTAGTACAAGTTTATATGCCAACTAGCTCTGCAGATGATGAAGAAATTGAAGAAATGTACGATGAAATAAAAGAAATTATTCAGATAGTGAAGGGAGACGAAAATTTAATAGTAATGGGTGACTGGAATTCGAGTGTAGGAAAAGGGAGAGAAGGAAACATAGTAGGTGAATATGGATTGGGGCTAAGAAATGAAAGAGGAAGCCGCCTAGTAGAATTTTGCACAGAGCACAACTTAATCATAGCTAACACTTGGTTTAAGAATCACGAAAGAAGGTTGTATACGTGGAAGAACCCTGGAGATACTAAAAGGTATCAGATAGATTATATAATGGTAAGACAGAGATTTAGGAACCAGGTTTTAAGTTGTAAGACATTTCCAGGGGCAGATGTGGACTCTGACCACAATCTATTGGTTATGACCTGTAGATTAAAACTGAAGAAACTGCAAAAATGTGGGAAATTAAGGAGATGGGACCTGGATAAACTGAAAGAACCAGAGGTTGTACAGAGTTTCAGAGAGAGCATAAGGGAACAATTGACAGGAATAGGGGAAATAAATACAGTAGAAGAAGAATGGGTAGCTCTGAGGGATGCAGTAGTGAAGGCAGCAGAGGATAAAGTAGGTACAAAGACGAGGGCTGCTAGAAATCCTTGGGTAACAGAAGAAATATTGAATTTAATTGATGAAAGGAGAAAATATAAAAATGCAGTAAATGAAGCATGCAAAAAGGAATACAAACGTCTCAAAAATGAGATCGACAGGAAGTGCAAAATGGCTAAACAGGGATGGCTAGAGGACAAATGTAAGGATGTAGAAGCTTATCTCACTAGGGGTAAGATAGATATTGCCTACAGGAAAATTAAAGAGACCTTTGGAGAGAAGAGAACCACGTGTATGAATATCAAGAGCTCAGATGGCAGCCCAGTTCTAAGCAAAGAAGGGAAGGCAGAAAGGTGGAAGGAGTATATAGAAGGTTTATACAAGGGCGATGTACTTGAGGACAATATTATGGAAATAGAAGAGGATGTAGATGAAGACGAAATGGGAGATACGATACTGCGTGAAGAGTTTGACAGAGCACTGAAAGACCTGAGTCGAAACAAGGCCCCCGGAGTAGACAACATTCCATTAGAACTACTGACGGCCTTGGGAGAGCCAGTAATGACAAAACTCTACCAGCTGGTGAGCAAGATGTATGAGACAGGCGAAATACCCTCAGACTTCAAGAAGAATATAATAATTCCAATCCCAAAGAAAGCAGGTGCTGACAGATGTGAAAATTACCGAACTATCAGTTTAATAAGCCACGGCTGCAAAATACTAACGCGAATTCTTTACAGACGAATGGAAAAACTGATAGATGCAGACCTCGGGGAAGATCAGTTTGGATTCCGTAGAAATGTTGGAACACGTGAGGCAATACTGACCTTACGACTTATCTTAGAAGAAAGATTAAGAAAAGGCAAACCTACGTTTCTAGCATTTGTAGACTTAGAGAAAGCTTTTGACAATGTTGACTGGAATACTCTTTTTCAAATTCTAAAGGTGGCAGGGGTAAAATACAGGGAGCGAAAGGCTATTTATAATTTGTACAGAAACCAGATGGCAGTAATAAGAGTCGAGGGGCATGAAAGGGAAGCAGTGGTTGAGAAAGGAGTGAGACAGGGTTGTAGCCTCTCCCCGATGTTATTCAATCTGTATATTGAGCAAGCAGTAAAGGAAACAAAAGAAAAATTTGGAGTAGGTATTAAAATTCATGGAGACGAAGTAAAGACTTTGAGGTTCGCCGATGACATTGTAATTCTGTCAGAGACGGCAAAGGACTTGGAAGAGCAGTTGAACGGAATGGACAGTGTCTTGAAAGGAGGATATAAGATGAACATTAACAAAAGCAAAACGAGGATAATGGAATGTAGTCAAATTAAATCGGGTGATGCTGAGGGAATTAGATTAGGAAATGAGACACTTAAAGTAGTAAAGGAGTTTTGCTATTTAGGAAGTAAAATAACTGATGATGGTCGAAGTAGAGAGGATATAAAATGTAGACTGGCAATGGCAAGGAAAGCGTTTCTGAAGAAGAGAAATTTGTTAACATCGAATATAGATTTATGTGTCAGGAAGTCCTTTCTGAAAGTATTTGTTTGGAGTGTAGCCATGTATGGAAGTGAAACATGGACGATAACTAGTTTGGACAAGAAGAGAATAGAAGCTTTCGAAATGTGGTGCTACAGAAGAATACTGAAGATAAGGTGGATAGATCACGTAACTAATGAGGAGGTATTGAATAGGATTGGGGAGAAGAGAAGTTTGTGGCACAACTTGACTAGAAGAAGGGATCGGTTGGTAGGACATGTTTTGAGGCATCAAGGGATCACAAATTTAGCATTGGAGGGCAGCGTGGAGGGTAAAAATCGTAGAGGGAGACCGAGAGATGAGTACACCAAGCAGATTCAGAAGGATGTAGGTTGCAGTAGGTACTGGGAGATGAAGCAGCTTGCACAGGATAGAGTAGCATGGAGAGCTGCATCAAACCAGTCTCAGGACTGAAGACAACAACAACAACAACAACAACGGAAGTTTTCGGTTGGGAGGTTACACTGAAATAAATAAATAATTATATTGTTTTTACTGTTGGGAGGTTACGGAATTTATTCTGTGGGGAAGTTACATGGTGATGTAAAATAGTAATCAACATTCCGAATTTAAGTTACACTTCTTCTTTTTTTACTTTTATTGCAATATCACGACACACAAAACATCACTTCACAATATAAAACATACTTGAAAATATCTTCCTCGCTGTTAAAGTTCACATTTCATAAACTGACTACAATTTGCGTCTTTTCAACATGACGACCAAGACTTGACCCTCCAATAACCGCTTGCGCCCCCAAAAATCAGAGTTACAAGTACGACGAAGATCATAGTGACAAGGGAAAGAATACACATAAGAATAATATCATTGCAATATAAACATATCGATGTATCAAAGTACCTCTACATTAATGAAAAAAATCTGAATGTTGTCTCAGAAATATGTTGACTACTTCACAGAAACACAGTAGAATATTGCTGGTATCGAGAGGTTGAGGTGCGGCGCCGCAATGGTTACGTAATTCCAGAACCATTAGAACGGCGACAAGTGGTCTTTCCAGACGAATCACGTTTTATGTTTCGTCGGAGAGATGCTCATTGGCACGTACCGAGTGGAACATCTGAAAGCACTTTGCATTCATTATGGACTGGGAAATGTTTTCGTGGCATTTTCTGGGTGATCTTGTCATTCTGGAAGGCATAGGGGAGCAACACAAGTGTGCATCTATAGGTGGGGACCATGTCCACCCTACATGCAATTTGTTTTCCGTCGGCATAATAACATCTATCAGCAGGACAATGCATCGTGTCACACAGTTCACATTGTACGTGCGTGGTCCAAAGACAACGAAGATGAATTTAGAGCAGCCCCGGCTTTAAAACCAATCGAGAATCTATGGGACCAACTCAATCGGGCCGTTAGGGCCATGGACCCTCAACCGAGAAACCTAGTGCAGTTGGGCGTGGCTCCAGAGTCGGCGTGGCTCCACATTCCTGTCCGTACCTTCCAGAACCTCATTGACACTCATCCTGCACATCCCGCAGCATTCCGCAGTGCAAAAGATGGTTATTTAGGCTTTTGACAGGTGATAACATTAATGCGACTGGACAGGATATACAAAACTGAGAACATTCCAGTGCCGTTTCTAATTAATAGAGTCACTGCGTGATTTTTCTTTATACAAGATGTTTCGCTGTTATTGGTACAAACGAAAGGGCCTAGAAGAGGACAGTGAAACAAGTTCAAAAACTATTCAAGTGGCTCTAAGGACTACGGGACTTAACATTTGAGGTCATCATTCCCCTAGAACAACTTAAACCTAACTAACCTAAGGACATCACACACATCCATGCCGGAGACAGGATTTGAACCTGCGACCGCAGCAGCAGCGCTGTTCCGGACTGAAGCGCCTAGAACCGCTCGGCCACCGCGTCCGGCAATGAAACAAGCAAACAATCCTAGTAAACATCAGTACGGCAACCAGTGGTTTCCCCCATAAGATGCTTTACGACTAAGTACGTGAACACCTTACAACAGACGCGCCGTGGATTGATTCTGCAGTATGCACTTGAGGACAAACGCATTACAACGAGTAATGTTCCACATCGCCATCGTTCATGTCTCCTCATATCTGCTTGCACACGTTCAAAACTGCCAGGTGTGATCCGTATGCGTTGACAACCGTCCGCCGGCCGGAATGGCCGAGCGGTTCTAGGCGCTTCAGTCTGGAACCGCTTGACCACTACGGTCGCAGGTTCGAATCCTGCCTCGGGCATGGATGTGTGTGATGTCCTTATGTTAGCTAGGTTTAAGTAGTTCTAAGTTCTAGGAGACTGATGACCTCAGAAGTTAGGTCCCATAGTGCTCAGAGCCATTTGAACTAATTTTTTTGACAACTATCCAAACTATCACCAACGCCATCAACAGTACTAGAATTCACAAAGCTCTTAAATACTTCCCCTCTCTCCCCTCTCCCGCAAAAAAAGGCCAACGAGTTGAAGTTGGAGTACGTGGGAGGCCATGGGTTTGGCGAGCGACGACTAATTCACTTGTTATCGAAACCATATTTACCATGCCAGTGTATCCGGATTGATTCTAAAATTAAAAGAGGGGAGAAACTAAATGTATTCGCAGTTGCGAATACTAGTAAGCATCCCCGTACAATGAAATGACGACAGTGGGAATATGTCCCGGACCGGGGCTCGAACCAGAATTTCCCGCCTTATACAAGCAGTCGCCCTATCCGCTCTGGCTGTCCGTGTTCGACTCACTGCCAGACTCAAAGTTCCATATGTCATCGTTCCTGAGTCCCAACCTGTACTCATACACACATTTTGTAATTCCCGTACAGGAGTCAAGCCGGCCGGTGTGACCGAGCCCTTCTAGGCGCTACTGTCTGGAACCGCGCGACCGCTACGGTCGCAGGTTCGAATCCTGCTTCGGGCATGGATGTCCTTAGGTTAGTTAGGTTTAAGTAGTTCTAAGTTCTAGGAGATTGATGACCGCAGAAGTTAAGTCCCATAGTGCTCAGATCCATTTGAACCTTTTTTTTTTTTCAGGGCGAACATTTTAAATGAAAGCCGCTATGTGGTATCGGCGGATAAATACGGCATTGCCGTGCCTTAATTGTTAAGAAGAAAGATGCAATGTTCTTTCGGACATGCGTGCATGTTGTACTGTTTGGCTTAGGTGTTGTAACGTTCGTCTTAACTACACAGGCATTGAAATATTGTAATCGAGAGGAGTGTATCACTTTGTAATTTATGCTTGACCTAGGTGTTTCGAAATAAAAGTAGCCGTTGAAATTATCAGTGTTGTAACATTGACATGACTGCGTTTTTGTGTCGCATATCGAGGAAACCATGCCCAATCCTGTAGCAGGCCAACGTATGATTTCAGTTTGTAGATTGTTAAAGACATTCAAAAGCCAAGATTGCACGAAATATTTTTTATTCGACACAAATGGTTTCAACAGTCTTAAACATTTTTGTAGTAAAACATGTTCGTTTTACGCTGAATCTATAAAGTACATAAAAGCTTAAGATCTGTAGATGACAGCTAAGCCTGTTGAAACAGGTTTTCTTGAATAAAAAATATTTTGTGCGATCTTGTCTTTCTAATGGTTTTTAACAATTGAAATAGATCGCCCCTCAATACACTCATAATAAGAAAATTCTATCAGTTTGTAGGTTCTTGCGTCTCGTCTTCCTGGCGTGACATTAGTGAGCAGCTGCACATAACAATGAACAACGAGTATATGAGACATAGACAGTGTCACGGAATGACGGCTTCAAAATCTGCGAGATTGTAGAGGGTGCAGTTCGGAACATTTTGCAGTAATCAACGTATAGTGGGAAATGTGAAATAGAGTTTATGCAGCACTATGCACTTTCTACGCATTCGGTAAGGGAAGTGAAACACCAGGCTACTGCAAATTGGAAAATTCTTATTCGAAAAAGAGCAGAGTACAAGCAAATACTGTGGCTGCACTACTATGCTGTAAATGTTCAATGGGACGACCAATAACTTGGTTACATAATGTGTAACGCCCAACTGCTGTACCTCGGGTGGTCACAACAGTAATTTGTAGATTAGGAAGCGGGAGACAGATCACGGTAGCTGAGTACACTATAGAATATCAATAGATAATGCTGTAATTGAACAAACACATTTACTTACGTTTTGAGGTGCAGGCGCATAGAACTTAACACGTATTTCTAGTGTCTGAACAAAGTCAACTCTACAGTAAACTACCTTACTAGCTGCATTGGTTCTCGCAGACATGACTATGACGTCGGCAGCCGGTGTCCCACTGAGGTAAGCTGTCGCACAGGCGAGAAGGTCTGCTCTGGCGAACCTTTATTTCTTCCTTTATTATATTTTGATGTCCCATCTGGGACGGGCTCGTGCGAAACCAACTTGCTCTTTTCTCACCTGGTATACTGCGAAATATGGCTGAAGGGCAATAAGTAGATTCCACATTTGTAGATTTCCGAAAAGCATTCGACACGGTATCCCACTACAGACTGTTAACGAAGGCATACGGAACAGGCTCCCAGATATGTCACTGGCTCGAAGACTTCTTAAGTAGTAGCGCCCAGTATGTAATCCTCGACGGTGAGTGTTCATTGGAGAGAGAGATAATATCAGGGGTGCCCCAGGAGAGTGTGGTAGGACTGAAACTTCCTGGCAGATTAAAACTGTGTGCCCGACCGAGACTCGAACTCGGGACCTTTGCCTTTGGCGTGCAAGTGCTCTACCATCTGAGCTGCCGAAGCACGACTCACGCCCGGTACTCACAGCTTTACTTCTGCCAGTATCCGTCTCCTACCTTCCAAACTTTACAGAAGCTCTCCTGCGAACCTGGAAACATCCCCCAGGCTGTGGCTAAGCCATGTCTCCGCAATATCCTTTCTTTCAGGAGTGCTAGTTCTCCAGGTTGGCAGGAGAGCTTCTGTAAAGTTTGGAAGGTAGGAGACGGATACTGGCAAAAGTAAAGCTGTGAGTAGCGGGCGTGAGTGGTGCTTCGGTAGCTCAGATGGTAGAGCACTTGCCCGCGAAAGGCAAAGGTCCCGAGTTCGAGTCTCGGTCGGGCACACAGTTTTAATCTGCCAGGAAGTTTCATATCAGCCCACACTCCGCTGCAGAGTGAAAATCTCATTCTGTGGTAGGACTGTTGCTATTTTCTGTATACATAAATGATATGGCGGACAGGGTGGGCTGCAATCTGCGGTTGGTCGCTGACGATACTCTGTTGTACAGGAAGGAGTCGAAGATAAGTGACTCCAGGATGATACAAGATGACCTAGACAAAATTTCTAATTGGTGTGACGAATGTCAGCTGACTTTAAATGTAGAAAAATTTAAGTTAATGCAGATGAGTAAAAAAAAAAACAACCTGTATTGTTCAGATACAGTGTTATTAATGTCCTGTTTGGCGTAACGTTGAAAAGCGATATGAAACGGAAAGAGCATGTGAGGATTATGATAGGGAAGACGAATGGAAGACATTGGTTCATTGAGGAAATTTTAAGAAAGTGTGGTTCATCTGTAAAGGAGACCACAAATAGGACGCTAGTGCGACCTATTCTTGAGTACTGCTCGAGTGCGTGGGATCCGCACCAGGTCGGATTGAAGGAAGGCAGGGCAGCAGTTCAGAGGTGAGTTGCCACATTTGTTACCGGTAGCTTCGATCAACATGCAAGCGTTACGGGTACGCTTCGGGAACTCCAGTGGAAATTCATTTCGAAGAACGCTACTGATAAAGTTTAGAGAACCGCCATTTGAAGCTGACATCAGAACGATCGCACTGACGCCAACATACATTTCGAGTAGGGACCGCGAAGACAAGATACGAGAAACTAGGGCTCATTCGGAGGAATATAGGCAGTTGTTTTTCCCTCGCTTTTTCTGGGAACGGAATAGGAAAGCAAAGATAGAAACGAAGCCCACGTCTACCATAGTAGTACAAGTTTATATGCCAACTAGCTCCGCAGATGACGAAGAGATTGATGAAATCTATGATGAGATAAAAGAAAGTATTCAGATAGTGAAGAGAGACGAAAATTTAATAGTCATGGGGGACTGGAATTCGAAAGTAGGAAAAGGAAGAGAAGGAAACGTAGAAGGTGAATATGGAATGGGGTAAGAAATGAAAGAGGAAGCCGCCAGGTAGAATTTTGCACAGAAAGGTTTAGGTGTTCATGTTTCCCGCGCGCTGTTCGGGAGTGGAATGGTAGATAGATAGTATGATTGTGGTTCGATGAACCCTCTGCCAAGTACTTCAATGTGAATTGCAGAGTAATCATGTAGATGTAGATGTACTGTAATAGTAGTGGTACAGCGTACCTTCCGCCAAGCACCCTGCGGTGGCTTGCGGAGTATGTGCGTAAATGCAGATATGTAGATGTAGATGTGTGGTCAAATAAAGTGACTTCCAATAAATTGAGCCCAGATGTTTACTGAGAATCTCATCCGGTAATTTCTGGTACAGGTAGTATGTGGATATTGTAGGAATTAAAAACACTCTCCCTCGAAAAAGTTGACTCGTCAGTAAACAGCAGGAGATCCGGGAAACTGGAGACAGCAGCACGTTTCCGAAGAAACCACTGTGAGATCTATTGCCGTATTTAAAAATCATAATGTCCCACAGTTTGAAGTGGTTGATCACGGAATGGATTTAGGTGCACATCATGTGAAACCCAGACGCTCATATGATCTAGGTGTACTGCATTGGCAATTGCACTTGTCTTGTTGTTGGACTGGCAGCTACATGTTCTCTAACACCTTCTTCATATTCATGGGTTCCCGTCTCTTTACACCTGCCTGGTGTGTGTCACCTGACACGGTTCCTCTCTCTCTCTGTCTCTCTCGGAGTCAACCAACAACTCTGGTGAATAATGGGGTGGTAGGAAGTCTCCTGTGAGGATAACTTTCAGCGTACAACCGACGAGTTGCATTGCCATTCCCGCTAGCTCTACCGTAATACAAATGCACGTTCTCTAAATGTATAATTACCCTCCATCAAGTCAGAACTTAACCACAGCACGTAAAGCACGCTAAAGACACAACAGAATACTGACTCACGTTAACTAGCGGTGTGTTTAGAGCACAGCGCCAGTAGATAAAAGTGGTGAACTGTAGGATAACAGGTACTGAGAAAAAGACTTCCGCTACACAGATTTACGCAGGCTGCTGTAGTTGTGGGCTCAGACTCTTCCATCCACAGCAATAACGTAACGTAAAAGGATGGAAGTGATAGGATGTCAGAGACCTCCTACTGCTGCAGAACTTTTGTTTCAGATTTCCCACCTACAGATGCCTTATTGCAAAACATGTTAACAGACCGGAAAACCATGGTTTCACTTCACGGTACGAAAGCAATAGTGGCCTACCATAGAGATCCGCTCTAGTACCCATTCTTTCCATTCTATATACTGCTGAAATGCCACACCAATTGATGTAACTTTGCATAAGCACACGGCCTGGCTACACATCACACGTCAAAGTAAAAATTTTAACGAACTCCACAAAATGCTGACTGGAGAGCTGGAAATACTGAGCACCTACCACTGGAAGTGCCATCTACATCCAAACGCTAACGATACGACCAGTGACATAGTGCACCTTAAAAATAGAGACTCCAATTAAAAAAAAAAAAGTAGCTCTTTATGAGTGGCCAACGCATCAGGCATGAGGATAAGCCTGAATACTTGGGACTGAAATTAGATCACACTCCGAAGTGTAAGCCACAAGCAGAAGATATAAAACTAGAAACTTGAGTCCAGAAACGCTATTTTGCCGAAACTAACTGGAACGGAGTGAGGTTGTGCAGCGTGCACATTAAGGAATTCAGCACTAATCTTCTCTACAGCGTGGTTGAATATTGTTCGCCAGTCTGGATGAGAGGAGCACACGAGCTAAAATGGACGTCCAACTAAAGAATACAAACACGCAGGGACACCCCATGTGCTTGACTACCCATCTTAGCATACATAGAGCCTCCTGAAATAAGGTGAACGTAGTTGCCGACAAGAGCATACAAAAGAATATTGGACAGTCCTGAACTCCACTGCACTTACAAACAGACTTAAATCGTAGTCACCTTCATCGGAAATCGGTGAAGAACTGCGAGGCTTCGATTCAGAGTCAGCTTGGAAAGAACTACAGACTGCAAGTGGACCTAAGAACCGAAATATGGCGGACTGTTCTAACAAGAGCGAAAGATTCAACTTCCCGAGGGTATTGTGGACAACTCTGATCTGCGTCAGAAGGAGTACTGGCAGATACACGCAACTGATGAACAAATGAGACTATCGGACAGTCCTGAATGTGAGTGCGTGGAAATTCAATTACTGAACCGTCTGCTTGTACGTGAAGTGCGTGGCTATGAGGGTGAACTGAAGGACATACTCAAAACTGTCTGACTCAGCTCTAGAATGGCTAAACGATATCTGTAATACAGTGTAGAATTACAAGAATATTTGTAAAGATTATTGTAATTCAGTACAGAGCTCTAAGAACGTTGTAGTATGTCTACGTAAACGCCGAACGAGAAAATAAATTGCAAGACGTTCCGAATATCATCCTCGGCGATCTCCCAAATAATCATCTTTTGGATATCAGTGATCTTTCTTTCTTCCCGTCTTTGCCAAGAAAATTGGTAAGATATTCCGCATTACGCAACACTCTGTTTATTTTACTTTTCCCAAACAAGCACTTATTGTGCCGTCGGAAAATTGGTATAATACAGAAATATTTGAATTTCCATCAAAAGTTATTTGTATACCGAGGTCTGTTCAAAAAATTCCGGAAAATTCGTAATTTTGCTCTTACGGGATGCTGGAGCGAACTGCTGTTGGTATCCCTGCCTGTGTTTAGTGTGTAACTGCCGGAAATTCCAGTGTTTTATGTTTGTTCGTTATTGTTCAATGCTGTATTGAGAAGAACGATGTCTTGCAAAGACTGCGAATTTCTAAATGGCAGAGTTAGAGCAGCAACGTGTCTGCATTAACTTTTGCTTGGAACTGAAGAAAACCTTGACAGGGACACACCAAATAATGCGGGAAGCCAACGGTTATGAGAGCTTAAGTCGTACTCGGAGTTACGAATGGTTCACACGGTTTAAAAATGGGTTAGAGGTAACCCTTGCTCAGGTCGTCTTTCGACGTGTGCGTTCTTTACTTTGAAGGATTAGTTCATCACGAATTCGTACTACAAGGACAAACTGTTAATCGATGGTACTGTCGGGAAGTGTTGCGGCGCCTGCGAGGGAATGTGAGAAGAAAACGGCCTGAAATGTGTCGAGACCATTGGCTCTTGCATTACGGTAACGCACCAGCACATTCATCCCTGTTGTTGCGTGACAATTGCACAAAGAACGAAATCACTGTGCTGCCTCATCCTCTGTACTATCCAGAGCTGGCTCTTGCGGACTTTTTTTTCTTCGAAAGGACGAAGATCTCCAACGATAGGCGAGACAAAAGAAAATTCACGTTCCAGCAAGAGGAGTACAAAGTCTGTTTCCGGAAGTGGAAATGACGGTGGGAGCGGTGTATCAATTATAGAGGAGAGTATTTGGAAGGTGAGCATGTGAAATAGGTAAAAGGTAAGCAGAGAAAAATTTTGTGGACAAAGTTCTGCAATTTTTTGAACAGACCTCGTGCATATTTTACATGTATAACTCATTGCAAATGTCACTAACTGGTATACGAAATACTGCATGTTTTTGTTGTGGCGAAAGTTAGGCCTAGAATACAGGGTTATGGACAGTTGTACAGCAATGCACATACCTTACATGTTGTTAATAAGTTGTATGTATGTCTGTAGATTGGTGACTAGCACACGTTTTGTTATAGCCTGCCATCTGCAAAACAAAACAAATGGTCTCTATTTTGTTTCCCTTCCATTTCAGATCGAAACCCGCATTATTTGTTATTTACGATTTTGGTTATTGTAGCCTTTAGTATTCCCGTTATTAACAATGTGTTGAGTCACTTATTTGGTTTGTAACGGAAATTCTAATGGTTTGACGCGCATTTTTATTTATTTTATCGCAACATTTTCCCTCGGCATTTAGCGCGTTATTGCGGCTGTTTGTTGTTCATTTGTGTCTTTGCGCTTTTGTCTGATGGGCGCCGCGCGAATTTCAAAGTGTTTGCTGGTACTGAGCAGACAGTGTCTTGCTTAAGGCGAAATTTCTCAGCCGTGTGTTTGAAACGTAATTCTGTAACATACTGTATGTAGCTGAGCGTTGGAGCAGCAGAAATGCACGTTTTCTCGAACATATTCCGCGGCCCTTCACTGGGTTATCGCCCTCTTGCAACCGTAGCTACCCTACCAGCTAAGCACACACCTCACATTGCAGCAGCGCTGTACTCTTTCGTTTGTTTATTTTCGCGAATGGCTGGCAGCAGAGACGCATGTTGCGTCACACACACACACACACACACAGAGAGAGAGAGAGAGAGAGAGAGAGAGAGAGAGAGAGAGAGAAAAAGAGAGAGAGAGAGAGAGAGAGAGAGAGAGAGAGAGAGAGCTGTGTAGAGCAGCACAGTACCACTGTACTCGCCTCGGTCACGCTCCGGAAGGCGCGAGATAATAACCGCTCAGTCGGCCGGCATAAAATTTCACGTCTGTGCCGCGGCATGCACGATGGCTATCTCTGGAGCATTGCGCTCGGGCCGGCTCATTTTCCGCTTCTCCGAAGCGGCGGGCCCGTGGTTGCGCCGTGTCGCGGGCAGAAAGCACTGCGCGGGCTGCCCTGTTCGCATTGTTCCGCCACGGCGCGCCGTCCCGTGCATAACAAACCGCGCGCCACGCAAATAAAAACAAACGCCGCCAAAAACTGTAGCAAACATGGCGGCCGCGCCCAAGATGGCGGTCCGTTCCGGCTTGTTAAACCAGCGCTCTGCTGCCGTGTGCCAGAAAACTAACTGCTCTTAACAACCGAAGGCCCTATCGATTGTTTTTCCGTTTAATCGATTTTTTTTTTCAGTCGAATGAAACAACCGATGAAATTAGTCTCTGCCACGTCAGCTTTATCAGGCCCGGTTCTAGGAGTTGGTGGGGGGGGGGGGGGGGGGGGGGGGAGCAAAAGCGGGGTATCTGCTCCGTGCGGCAATTTCAGGGGGCGCCAAAATTCATATTCTTGAAGAAAAAGAAACATGTTTCACAGAGCGCCTAGCATCCGGTCAATAGACTGTTCAACAGTAATATCTTTGCTAGAAGTATTCATTTGTTTCCCATTTTTCATTAGAGTTTTCCATTTTTTTTACGTTATTACATGATACACTTATGTCAATTTGTTTAAATTTCACAATTAATACACATTTCTTTTAGGATTGTTCCCAAGCACTCTACGAATAACTTGACACACATTTCAATTGTTTATGTCTTCATTCTGTTTTTTTTTTTTTTTTTTTTTTAAAAAAAGGCTTTCGATTCTGTATAATATTTACCTGTTACTCATAGTTACATTCCTGTTCATGTATCGTTGTAAAGATGTTATGTTGTAATGATGTAATGTAAATAAATAAATAAACAAAAAAACAAAAAAAGTGTAGTATCCGTTCTTATCAGCTTGATATGGGCTGATTTCTGCTCCAAGAACAAGTTTTAAAAAAAACGTGTTGGTTCTTGAACATTTTTGAACACATTGTAAGTTGATTTCTGAACGAATCATAAGGTGATTTTTGAATGTGTGGATAGTGTTCATCTCCCTCGGGCATGGCTGCGTGTGTTCTTCTTGGCGTAAGTTAGTTCAAGTTAATGTAAGTAGTGTGTATGCCTTGGGACCGATGAAAAAAATGGTTCAAATGGCTCTGAGCACTATGGGACTTAACTACTCTGGTCATCAGTCCCCTAGAACTTAGAACTACTTAAACCTAACTAACCTAAGGACATCACACACATCCATGCTCGAGGCATTGGGACCGATGACCTCAGCAGTTTGGTCCCTTAGGACTTTACACGCATTTGAACATTTACATGATGTCTGTGTCAAGGGAATCCCCTTGGCATCGAGAAATAAAAAACTTCCCCACAGATGAAAGGAGACGGGGCTTTATGAGCTGAGCCAAATAAACCCGAACGGGTGAATACAAATCGCTGTTTGTTGATGTTGTTGATTAGCTGTGCAAATGGTCAGCTTAGTTATAATTTTTAGCGAAATCCATAGATTCAAACAATCGGAGTGGAAATAAACGACTAACAGGAATAACAGTTCAGAAAGATTACATATTACCTTCCCAGGGTAACCAACAAAATGAAATTTTTGCTAGATCGCAACGGGCCAGTTTTACAGTCCCCGGTAATAAAGTAATATGAATTTCAGTTTGAAGAGGAAAAATGACAATGTTCAATTAAATATACATGGCACCTCTATAGACTGTGTAACAAAATCAAAATTTCTAGGAATGAATATTGATTCTCAGTTGAAGTAGTGTGAACACACAAAGATACTTGCAAACAGAATGTCATCAGCATGTTATGTCCTTAGAATCCTATCATCAGTATGCAACATTCAGTGTCTTTTAGTTACATTTTATTCATATGTACACTCAATTCCTAGCTATAGCATTCTTTTTTAGGAAACAAATGCACAAAATATAAACACAATTTGGAAACTCTAGAAAAGAGCCATAAGAATAATAACCAAAAATAGTAGCCGAGCTCATTGTAAAGATCTGTTCAGAACACTGGGGATTTTAACTGCTCCATGCGAATACAGTTACCTGTCAGCTGGAAGGATAGGAAACGGGGACACCACACTAATTGTAAGGAAGAATATGACGATTCCAAATTTACATAAAAATTTCGTACTACTACTTTTCGCCCTTTGATTGAAAAACTGGACCGTACGACCGAAACATGAAACAATTTTTTACCAAAAATTTGTTTGCTTGCAATAGTCCTAATAGGCATCTGTTATTGGTACTTTGTGAATTATTGTATCTCGTGTTGTTTATGTAAGTGAGGTAGATAAAATGACCGTTCGTGCCAAATCAGTTTCACTTATTTTGTGTGTGTTACAATTGCTGCGATATTAGAAAGGCAGACAGTGGCAAAATAGACGTAATCAGATCAAGAAACCACACCACTCTTGGGTACTACTCATATCAGACAACGACATTTTGATTTTTCATGTAGGAAAATTAGATGAACTTTGATGAGGTAACAGATTCTTTCGCAGAAAGGAAAGCACGTCGTGTAAAGCTGTAACAAGATTAGGGAGAAAGAATGCTGAGGCGTAAGGATCGAGGAAATGTGTACTGTTGTGCTTGTCTTCTATCATTACTGGTTTTATGTTTCCTATATTTAATTTCATGTCACACAAAAGAGAATGTAATTAGCTATTATGCTATAAAGAGTACAAGTTTCCTGAAGAGTTCTTATTCTGCCCGTCATTAATCCCACCCAGTATTAATCGTGAGTTTTTTTAAAGGTTGTAGGATGTTAAACCGGTCGACTGGGAGTGTCACTGCACTTGGCACACTTAAGACAAAATAACACGCGCGGCTCCCCTCGTCGGAGGTTCGAGTCCTCCCTCGGGCATGGGTGTCTGTGTTGTCCCTAGCGTAAGTTAGTTTAAGTTAGATTAAGTAGTGCGTAAGCTTAGGGACCGATGACCTAAGCAGTTTCGGTTCTAGGCGCGCAGTCCGGAACCGTGTGACTGCTACGGTCGCAGGTTCGAATCCTGCCTCGGGCATGGATGTGTGTGATGTCCTTATGTTAGTTAGGTTTAAGTAGTTCTAAGTTCTAGGGGACTAATGACCACAGCAGTTGAGTCCCATAGTGCTCAGAGCCATTTTGAACCTCAGCAGTTTGATCCTATAGAAACTTACGACAAATTTCCAGAAACAAAATAACATGTTTTACATTTTCTCCAACATATATTTTATATATCAAACTCTTCAGAAAGGTGCGAGCTACAAAATGAACACATTTTTTGAAAAATCGATTTTTTAAAATTTTTTGCGTCCTATCTCAAACGCTCGAGGGGGGAGGGGGGGAGGGGAGCCACTATCAATTTTTTGCGCCGGTTCAGAAATATTGTAGATCCGGGATTGAGCTGTATGAAAGTTTTGTATTCCCTGGGATTGAGCGGCTTCACTTCATGTGGCAGAATCAAAGAGACAGAATACGACTGAGAGTCTACATCGCAATCAGAGTGAAGCAAATTGAACAAGATTACGCCATGTTTTTGGAAGTCAAAACAAAGGGGCATGGTATATGACAGTGCGTAAGGAAATTTCAAAAGCTAGCTTAAAATAATAAATTTCACATATTCACGTAAAGTGATTGGAAGGTCTTTCTGTGAAGATTTCGAAAAGAAATTCGGCTATTGCTTACTTACTAATTGGCACACGTACCATCTCGCTTTTAAAACAACCATAGAATGACGACCGACTAAAATGAAGAAGCCACAACCGCTATCGACTGACGTTCGTCTGAAAGCGGAAATCTGTCACGTGACATCCCGCGTTCGCTAATTTTGAGGAAGAGTTATGGTATTTCGTTGTTCCCATGTTATAACTTGCGTGTTGCGACAGTATGCTGTTTCAAGGCAACGGCTCATTGAAGATTTATCATGAACACGCCACTCCAGGCGTATAAGTACGATTTGTGGCAAATAGATGTCACTTAAAGGACACATCAACTGTAAAAAGTCTTTACGAGACTCTAAGACGAACGATAATAATTTTCTCAACTGTAACCGATAGCTTTTGTCATGCGGTTAGAGTAGTACAATAAGGGAGTCGAAGTCCTGGCACAGCGCTTTATTTTTCATCTTCGCATTTGTAAGACACTCTTGGACCTTCTTATACATGTTACAGAATTACATTCTGCAAAGTTCGATGTAATCTGCACATAAGAGCTTGCTCTATCAGGAATGACGTCCTTCAATTTCGTGACTTCATTCGGATTAAAAAACGAAAGACGACGCTGATACGAGTGAAACAACCAGCACTGGTATTTACATGCTTTCTTGTCAAAAATATTTGCCCGCTTTTTCAGAAAATTCCGCTATTTCAGACGGTGTGGCTAGTCAGGACTCTAACTGCTGCGAGTGAAATGTTGCGATTTACGAGAGTGAATAGGAAGGAATTAAGGCCACAGTGTGAATTGCTGCGAGTGGAACAAGCAGCCATCATATTTCTAGTCTTATTTCTCACACGTATTTAGCTGCCATCGAATCCATAACAATATTGCTGTAAATTTGGCGGTCAAGACAAAGTCCGCAAGACACGGCCAGCAATTGACGCCACGTGAACTATATCCGAATACCAGCTGCACGAGCAGCATTTCGGCATTTTTGTCACTCGTACACAATGACTTCAGAAAGTGAGGCGGATAATAGTAGAGTATGGGACGGCAGGGAGCGCTGAACAACGTGCCACAGCCATAGAGTAAATATCTCTGGAGTGAGCATTGCGTTCTGCGCATGTTGTCAACATTAAACCAGGATTGTCGCGTGTTTTCGCGACTTCACTGCGCGTTTGTGCTTCCGGCAGCGTTTGAAGTTTGCAATAGCAAGAGTTTTTGTTGTGTTTCACCGTTTGTTGATAGTGTAATAGCGATGGTGAATTACTGTTGTTGCTACGGACGCAAAGAAAAATATGTGAAAGGAGGGATAGTAACTTTTCATGGGTACATACCATGTAGTTCTAATTATAGTTATCATATTAGTACGAGAGACTGTATATGTTAAAAATTTCTAGACCCATTATAATTCAGGCTTGATTCTGTAGACGTATTTTTCTACGATGTTATGACTATATAACAGATATTACGGCTCGTACAAAATCTTACAAACAATTGCTTCCTCTCGTAAATTTGCTAGTGGAACAGGAAAGGGAATGGTTAGTTGTTTCAGCAAATACGACGTCCCGAGAACACGTCACCAGGCCGGCAATGTATGTTGACAACACAAAATCTGTTCTGCGCATGTGAGTGCTCACTCCAGAGACATTTACTCTATGACCACAGCCTGTCTATGTATACCTCTATGGAGAGAATCGATTGACAACAATCTCTGACGATTACGTCAGTTATACGGATTTTTTTACTCAGTCTCCAGGTTGGAGTAATTTCATTTACATGCATTTTCAGCCTTTTTGGCTATAAATGAACAATAGGTTTGCCAACATTTTTAGACAGATAACGTAACCAGTATCAAGGAGAAGTGTGTACATATTTACAAAAATGAAGAATTTTCAAAATGTATAAATATGGATTTATGGTTGGTTTGAAAATGATTCTAACTTTTACTACATTATAGATTTGTGTTTAAATAGAGAAACAATTACTTTTCTCATTTAAATTTATTGAACACTGACTGTCTCTTTTCACTGGTTTGTATCAATTAGTGATAATTCTCCTAAGGTAAATGCCGAAATGACGTCAGCAGAAAGCATATAAGGTACATATTTTTAATTGTTTGTTGACTTAATCACTTTACCTACGACTAAGCCTATGTGATCATTCTATTTCATATTCCCACAAATTTTAACTCTGTGGTTTAAGAGTGAGTAACCGCCCTGGAGCCTTGTTGAATTTTAGCTTTTTAAGCACACATTGTCACTTGTTGGAAGTTTTTTTCCGACAAATATTTGTCATAATTCACTCATTTTCTCTCAACGTCTTTCATTGACTGTTTCAGAATATAGTCATCCTTGTATATACTGTATACCGCATTACATTTAGTTCGAGGATAACTTTTTGTCCAGTCGCATCATTGTTTCCGTTCCCAAGCAACTGAGTATTTCGACATTTTGATCGAGGCACGAAGATCACAAATAAGTAAATAAAAATCAAGTATCAGAACAACAATAAAAATCACGACAGGCGATGACAGAATGCAGTCAACAATAACAACTTAACGATGCTGAAACGATTGAATGTTTCGGCTGAGAACCTAATCAGGAGACTCCGGAAGTCGCTTCCAGCTAAGAGGACTGTGGTTACTGTTTCCATTCAGTCGCTGCCACAGAATGATTTGACTCGAAAGAAATGAATGAATGAATGAATGAATGAATGAGTGAATGAATAATCCAACCGATACGTCAAACTACAACAGACTGAATCGGTTGTTTTCTCATTCGGTTGCTCCCACAGACTGATTCCATTCAAAATGATGAATGAATAGTTTATTCGATAAGCAAAACTACAATCGAAAATGTCGATTGTTTTCCAACGTACATCTGAATCGATTCTTTTCATTCGGTTGTTTCTATCAGTACAGTAAATTGACGAGCCAATCCCGGTTCCGACATTCTGACACCTTCAACAGCGAATTGGTGATGAAATACAAGGCGTGAACAGAATGTTTACTTTGATTGAAAGTGGCCACAGTTCCACAATTTAACGTCGACACAGACGTGGTATTCGGTGCATGCAAGCTCATAATCATGAAGTTTTCAGTCTCATTTAGCTTCATGTAATGCACTCAATACGAGTACGGCCGGTGACTCGCAAGATATTAAAAACCGTACTATGCCTCACGCCACACATTTTATAACATTTGAAAGATGACATTTTCAACAGTCTGAATGATGAATTTATGCAATCTGCGCATGCCCAGTACACATGTGTCATATACCTTGGCCTTAACATACGCCTAAATGCAAAAATCCAATGGGGTAATATCTGGCGACTTTGGTGGTCATGGGATTAGGCCATCCCTTCCAATCCACTGATAGAGAAATTATTCAACCAGTGACGTGGTTCTAAATCTAGTAGAAACGTCACTTGGAGCTCCATCTCCTGGAATTGGACTATAGCGTAGTTCTGAAGCATATCCAGGTAAACGTCACCAGCAGCTTATTAAGTGTTACTGGCCACAGTTGAAAGGTGGGTGTTCTATTTGTTATGATAATTCTGAGTAAATCATTGGCCAAAAATATGAATTAATTTGTAAATTTGATAAATTTTCTCAAGCCTTGTAATATCGCTTCGACAAATGGCTCTGAGCACTTTGGGACTTAACATCTGAGGTCATCAGTCCCCTAGACTTAAACATGACTAATCTAGGGACATCACACACATCCATGCCCGAGGCAAGATTCCAACCTGCGACCGTAGCAACAGCGCGGTTCCGGACTGAAGCGCCTAGAACCGCTCGGCTCGCGTCAACACTGCCTTTATAGTTAAACACTTTGGAACCATGTTCGAGATAGTTATCAGAGAGGTTAGCTTTGCTTTATCAGAGTAGAGTAAGAGTATACTGGTATCAACAGTGTGGTAAAGTATTGGTTTGAACGGAAGCTGGCCTGCCCTGGAGTGGAGGAAGCATTATTTGGAGCCACTTCTGTAATATGATGTTTAAAGAGAGATATTAAACCGAAGGATTAAAACACTATATGAATAACAAAAGATAACATTCATAGGCAATGTGGTTTGTTATGTTAGTAACTACTTAATATGCTGATTGTTATAACAGTGTTTAAAGTCCAGATTTTTTTGCAAGATTTGCAATAAATTTGTAATGTGAAACTTCCTGGCAGATTAAAACTGTGTGTCGGGCCGAGACTCGAACCTTTGTCTTTAGCGGGTAAGTGCTGTACCATCTGAGCTACCTACACACTACTCACGATCCGTCCTCACAGCTTCAAATCTGCCATTACTTCGTCTTGTACCTTCCAACAGTTCTGAAGCTGTCAGGAGCAGTCGTGAGTCGTGCTGGTGTAGCTCAATGGTAGAGCACTTACCCACGAAAGGCAAAGGTCCCGAGTTCGAGCCTCGGTCCGGCATACAGTTCTAATCTGCCAGGAAGTTTCGTATCAGCGCACAATCCGGTGCAGAATGAAAATCTCATTCTGGAATTTATATTGTTCTGTCATTCACTGCAGTGATAAATGCTAAAAAGACATTTTGCGAATTAGTTCACGTGTTAGAAAAGTGAAAGTTTTTTTTTAGTACGACTTAATGAAACTAAATTAATACTTAAAGTGTCGATTCAGTTACTTCTTTGTCGGTGAGCTTAGTACCTGAATATTCATTTGAATTCATGATTTTATTTGACTGCAAAGCCGCGTTGCACAAAGCGAGTTGTGTGCTGAGTGATATTTTCGAGTATTGATGAAATTTCCTATCGCGTAGCACATCGCGAGTACCGTGAGAGAAACTTGACTTTGACAGTCAGATCATTATTTTATAATAAACAAGGTTGCAGAACAGATGAGTGGTCCATTGCGCACAGGTAAGTCATAAATTTTATTATCACTGTAGTTCACATCCAGATTCAGGCAGAGTGATTGCCGGTGTGAGTTTACGAGAGCAAAATCGGTGTAAGTTCAAAGGTTTAATGCGAGTGAAATATTTTATGAAACTGCTAAAACGTGATTTCAAACAGGTTTAAGAGATAAAGTCAGATGCGTTTTATCCACTGATCATTTGTTGTGTAATTACGATAATAGTTCTGGTGCAGCAATTGTTTCCTAAACTAACAAAGATTTGCAACATTCAGGGCTAACATTTAACAAAAAGTCACTTTGTCACAGAGTTAGATAGTGTACGTATATTTTATTGAGAACAGATTTCTTTCTCGCAGTCGCATTGTTTGATTGACCTCTCGCCCTTTATTTTACATCATGTAGCGTGAGTTTCACAGATTTCCATCTCAAAACAGCTTCAGATATTTAGTTGGGAAAGTCTGAAATTACCTGTGTGAAAATACAGTTCCTTCCCTACCCCTCATAAATTGATAGTGATCTCGGAATACGGGGCTGGCTCAAAGTCGTGTGATTTTCTCACGACGACCAGTGTTGAGCAAGGATCTTTACGGAAAAACTTCTAAAAGCGCTGTATGCGGGAGCAGGTAATGGCCAATGAGGATGCCTACGTTTTGCTCTTGATTCTGACTTTCTTGAGAGCTGAACGTTAAATAATTTCGTGGAGCGGTCTAAAGTTCTAAAGTAGTTATGATTTCGGACGTCTGCAATTGGTCGTCCTTCTTGATCAAACAGGCTGCTATTCCATTTCAGAGATCCTATACGACATTGGAAAATTATTTCCCGTGCGTGGCCGTGAACTGTGAGTACACCAGTGGTTCCTTAGCTGGGAGTAATTATCCCCTGAGGGATGAAATTTAATTTTCTGAGAGGTAAAAACCAAACGAGTCAATTCTGTATCAGTCACAAAACTAAATTATTTTCAAATGATCATTACTATTATCACAATTTTGGGTGGCTAATACTTATTATACAGTATAAGTTATCAATAATTACCTTTTCTCAAATACAGACATTAATCCGATAGAGGTTACAGGTTCCTCACCTAGTCCACTGCCTAGACAGATATGTTGTGCTTTGTCCCGTACATCGCTTATGATTAAAAGTGAGACACATAAGTAACAATGCTAAACACGTAGGTTGGAACTTAAATAGTGGCAACACTGCTGTGGAGACGCTATGCAATGGAATCTACTATTGTCGCTGATAGCACACGTTGTTGACGTACCTACCTTACTTACCTACGAGCAAATGGACTCGCCCGTCCCACTTCACCAGCGTGCGTACAATCGAGGGAAACACGGTCACCTGCGAGCGAGCGGTCCAACGTAACGGTGTCACTGTGTTTTCGAAACAGGAACAACGGACTTGGATCAAGTTTGAATGTGCCAGAGGTCGTACAGCACGACAGTGTCATCAAGGACTTCAAGAGGCGTGCGGGGAATCGGCATTGCCGTACAGAACAGTGGCACATTGGGTAAAAGCCTTCAACGAAGGTCGGCAAACTGCGGCAGAAATGCATCGGGCAGGTCCTCCTAGCGTCTCTGAAGAAGAAGTGCATGCTGTTGCCGCGTTAGTTGACAGTGATCGACGCCATACGAATCGTCAGCTCGCCCACGAAACCGGATTAGAGCATACGGCTGTGCTTCGCATCCTGGTGGAACGCCTGGGCATGCGGAAAACTGCATCACGATGGCTTCCGCATGACTTGACGGAAATGCAGAAATGGATGCTTTACGACGCTGCTAAGACGCACTTGGAGCAGCCGGCCGCCGTGGTCGAGCGGTTCTAGGCGCTTCATTCCGGAACCACGTGCCTGCTACGGTCGCAGGTTCGAATACTGTCTCTGGCATGATGAGTGTGATGTCCCTAGGTTTGTAAGTAGGCTGTTTAGGTTTTTTTATTGGTAACGCCGCCGCCACGTAGCGCTCTCTATAAAAATCACTGGCTGTGCCGTGTGCACTCTGTGGCTGGTTTGCATTGTTGTTTGCCATTGTAGTGTTGGGCAGCGGCAGCTGGATGCTAACAGCGCGTAGCGTTTTGCAGTTGGAGGTGAGCCGCCAGCAGTGGTGGACGTGGGGAGAGTGATGGCGGAGTTTTGAAATTTGTAAGAATTGGTGTCATGAACTGATATATATATATTATGACTATAAAGGTAAATACATTGTTTGTTCTCTAGTAAAATCTTTCATTTGCTAACTGTGCCTATCAGTAGTTAGTGACTTCCGTAGTTTGAATCTTTTAGTTAGCTGGCAGTAGTGGCGCTCGCTGTATTGCAGTAGTTCGAGTAACGAAGATTTTTGTGAGGTAAGTGATTTGTGAAAGGTATATGTTATTGTTAGTCAGGGCTATTCTTTTGTAGGGATTTTTAAAAGTCAGATTCAGATTGCGTTGCGCTAAAAATATTGTGTGTCAGTTTAAGCACAGTCGTGTATAAGTTTTCAAAGGGGACGTTTCAGGTTTAAGCAGTTCTAAGTCTAGGGTACTGATGACCTCAGATGTTAAGTCCCATAGTGCTTAGAGCCATTTGACCCATTTTGAAGCAGTTGGAGCGTTATGAGGGCGAAGGAGAGGCTTTCTTACGACGTATCATAACATTGGATGAGACAAAAGCCAAAACTGAAACGCTAATCCAGCGAATGGCGTCATTATTGGTCGCCGCGAAAGTCGATAGTGCGTCAGAACCCCTTTATGGTAAAAGTTAAGGTGATTCTCGTGTACGAGTGTGATGGCGTTATCCTAAAGCATTACGTTCCTCCACGGCAGACCGTCAATGCACAGTGCTACTGTTCGTTTTTGGAGCATCACCTGCGACCACCTTTGGGAAAGAAGCGGCGACACTTCCTGCGCAACCCACGCATCATTCTCCGCGACAATGCTCGGGCGCATACAGCGCAATCTGTGGGTGATCTGTTCGGTCGATAGGACTGGGAACTATTGTACCATCCACCATACTCCCTGGACGTAAGGCCTTGTGACTTTGATTTGATTCCGAGGATGAAGGAACCACCTCGTGGCATTCGCTTCAGAACTGTTCCAGGGATCGACAGGCAGTAGACCGCTCCATTCGCACCATCAACAGATCAGGCTGTGCTAACGGTATGCTACGCCTTTCACATCGCTGGCAACGTGTTCTGCACAACGCTGGTGACTACTCTGAAGGACAGTAACAGGTACAAAAATGTAACTCTTTTTGTATCGCTTGTGAATATATAGTTGCCACTATTTAAGTTCCAACCCTTGTATCTCAAGAAAGTATTTTCTCCAAGTTGTAGATAGTACATGCAGTCCCCAGAAATTGCTTCGTTACTCGCTTCGTAACACGCAAATGAATTAATAGACACCACGACACAGCAGTAACTGTATAAGGCTGTGTTCATTATTACTATTATTGTTATTATTATTATTATTATTATTACTGGATAAACACAAAGCATTAACTGCCTGAAGTCGTCCAATTTATGCCAGTTCAGAAGTAAAGAGTTCAGCAGTCAAATGATTCACAAACAGTAAGTAGAGTCCCCACATCAGAAATTGTCCGATTTTAAATGGGGTAGCAGTGTGCAGATCGAGGAAGCGCCGCAACGGAGAGGAGTAGGCCTAATGCAGCGGAAGTATGATCTGTAGTAAGTGTCTACCCTAAGTGCGGACAATTAGCTTTCTTATCTGAGAAAAAGTTGTGAGTAGCCCTTGCAAAAAGAATTCCTTCGTCATTCATTCTAACAGCCCCTTCATACGCACGCACGCACGCACGCACACACACACACACACACACACACACACACACACACACACACACACACACACACACACATAAACTAAATGTAATTCGTCTTTCACCGTTTTAAAAATAAAAGTTTTCCAAGAAAAGGTTTTCATTTACAGTTTAATTAGATGCTAAAGTTTGTGATAATGTGTGGGTGGGGGCAACAGATGACTGGAGGACGGGGATGTGGTCGTTGTACTAGCTAATGTCTAATTTCCCTCAGGTGTAATAGTCTAACAAACATTGGGAATCACTGGACCAGACAGTTCCTGTTTGCCTCGCCGACTGTTACGATTTATTTTTGTTGGATAGCAGGAGGCCTCATTGCATAGCCTCCAACCACTTGCTAGCTGGCTGGAGGTAGTGATTAGTGAACGAGACTTAATTTACAAGATCACTGGAATCAAATTAAGTTGCACTTATTTCTGACTTTTGCCCCTTATTGATGAACGGGATGCCCCTTTTGTTGTTCCGGAGATTAGTTGCGCAAGTTGGCTGGAGCCAGCCGGAGGTGATATACGGCCTGCCAGTGTTGTGCGAATTTCAGTCCAGCACTAAAATCTCGGGTTGCCTCTGGAACTGGTTGGATTGCTGCAGGGCTTTAATTACTGGCATCTGGAGTAATAACTATGTTAACCCCGTCTAGTGAGTCAAGGCGAGGCAAGTGACCACATGGATAGCACTGCAGAGTCCATCAAAAATGGTTCAAATGGCTCTGAGCACTAAGTGACTTAACATCTGAGATCATCAGTCCCCTAGACTTACAACTACTTAAACCTAACAAATCTAAGGACATCACACACATCCATGCCCGAGGCAGGATTCGAACCTGCAACCGTAGCAGAAGTGCGGCTCCCGACTGAAGCGCCTAGAATCGCTCGGCCACAACGGCCAGCTGCAGTATCCATCATATAAACGTTTCCGATCACATGTGTGCAGCAGCCAGTTCAGTTCAGTTCAATTCATTGTACTGCCATGAATTTTAGACTTGTTGTATCGAAACTCTAAACATATCGTATGTGCTCAGTACCCATGATAACATGCAATGTTCAATAATATATAAGATGATTCTCATTAACATTTAAATACCTCCGAAGATACGTAGATGACGCTCAGACAGACATGGGGCCAAAAATGTTGGAAAATATCCCAAAAGTGGATGAAAAATGTTGAACATGTGACGTCACTAAATGACGAATTTCGTTGCACATCCAGCGATTATTCTTACTGACCCTACCCTCGCTGGTAGAGGGCAGTACTGTACATTCCTACTCTAGGCTACTCTGTTTTCGAACAGTTTTTGTAAATGTGATTTGTTGTAAACTAAGAAGTTACGAAATTATTGTCCTCGCTGTAGCCAAGCTAAAGCTGTTCTTATTTCGTATTTCTTTCTTTTTGCCCCTCATTTTTTGTTTACAGACCTCATTTAGTAAAGAACATGAAGGTCATTTACTGGTAGCGATGCATTTCGGTTCAAAATGGTTCAAATGGCTCTGAGCACTATGGGACTTAACATCACTCCCCTCGAACTTAGACCTACTTAAACCTAACTAACCTAAGGACAACACACACATCCATGCCCGAGGCGGGATTCGAACCTGCGCCCGTAGCAGTCGCGCGGTTCCGGACTGAAGCGCCTAGAACCGCTCGACCACCGCAACCGGCATGCATTTCGGAAGCTTGTACTTATTTACTTCTGACGCAATACGGTAGGGTTTTGTTGTACGGTACTTTGCAATTAACGAGTGGAGGCTGCGAGACTAGTAATAATACATCTTACCTCAATGTAAACACATAATTGGCTAACACAATACAAAAAAAAGAAAAAAACACACTGGCCGCCAGAAGCAGTATTCAGATCCTGAGACCTTACGCTCTGAAGTCGCGCATGTTGCCCCGGAGCCAGACCACCGTGAATAATTTGTTTTCGGTTGGGATGACAGATGCGATACATCGATAGTCGCCACCGCTGCACGTGCGGCGAGGTACGTCATTGGTGTCGTGACATGTTCGACATTTGTCATCCAGTTTTGAGGTATTTACGTTATATTACTTGTTTCAGCGTCATCTACTTTCCTTTAGTGTTCCTGAACGTTAATAACAACGGCGCTGTATATGATTATAAAGTATGTTAATAGCAATTGCCCGTGGTCTAACAGCAGCGTCTTTGGTTAGTAATCAAATAGTCCTCGGTCCCGGGTGCGAACTCCGCCACCGCTTAAAGTTTGAATAAATATCATCAACAATGGCGGCAAAGATGTCCGGCCTAAGAAGTCGCCCTCATCCAGCCAACAGCCTTGTTAAAGAGGGCTGAGGAGCGACAGAAGTTCAGGGCACTCTCTTGCTCCTTGGGTGGCAAACTGCTCCTAAAGGCGGAGGTCTCAGCAATGCTCAGCAGCATGAGGATGTAGACGGCAATGGAAACGAATGCATTAAACACACATAGCGTGTATCCACACGCTATGTGGGCTGTAGCTGAAAATGTGACACGATGGTCTCTTCACTGGCAAAAGGTTACAGGTTAGCACCCATTCGGATCTCCTGGAGGGGACTGGCAAGGAGGAGGTGACCACGAGAAAAAGTTTAATGAACGAAAGAATAACGTTCTACGAGCTGGGGCGTGGAATGTCATAAGTCTGAACGTGGTAGGGAAGCTAGAAAATCTGAAAAGGAAAATAATTAGGCTCAATCTACATATAGCGGGGGTCGGTGAAGGGAAATGGATAGGAAGACAAAGATTTCTGGTCAAACGACTATAGGGTAATATCAACAGCAGCCAAAAAATGTATAATGGGTTAAAAAATGGCTCTAAGCACTATCGGACTTAATATCTGAGGTCATCAGTTCCCTAGACTTACAACTACTTAAACCTAACTAACGTAAGGACATCACACACATCCATGCCCGGGGCAGAATTCGAACGTGCGACCGCAGCAGTAGCGCGGTCCCGGACTGAAGCGCCTAGAACCGCTCGGCCACAACGTTCGTCTGTATAAAATGGGTAGGATTCGCTATCATACATCAGTCACCTTAACGGGAGCCGGAACGGTCTATCTCCTCCATATTAATTTTTGCAAATAGAAGGAATACTTTTTTCTAAAACATATTGCTCAGAAATTTGGACTACATGTTCAGTGAATATTTCTCTACAAAGTTATAATGCCATGTTAAGAAATATTTATTGGTTTTCGTTTTACAATTTCTTTTTAAACAGATGCTTATTTTTTCTCTAAAATTTTGCACTTTTTCTTCTGTAACTCTTGAATTATACAATATTTCTTTATATTTTGTTATAAAAATGAAGGAAAAGAAGAAAACAATATTGTGTACAAATTTCATTGATATACTGTTAGCAGTTTTTGAGAAAATGTTCCTCAAATATGAAAATTTTAAAGTTGCGGGGTATGGCTTCCAAAGTTTTTTAATATATTTCTGACGCATATGATGGATTATCAGCATCCTCTTCTTTTTCCAGTGTTAGTTTAGTTTTCACAGGTCTTTTCTTCCCTTTTTCTGCATGTTGTAGGCTTTTGTCTCTTCTTCCTGCACCTCTTAGTCTTTCTTCATCGATAAGGCGCATTGTGGAAATGGTGTTGTGTCCTGGTTGGAAACCTAAACGTTTCAGCACATGACATTTCATAATGTTTCCTTCATTGTATGTTACCACTGCGTAAGACACTCCAAAATGCAATGGTTTATCTGTTCAAACACTCTTTTGGGAATCATAATCCAAATTAAATTACTTACAGTTTCATTTGTATTTTGTGTTTTCCCGCGCAAACACTTTTCCAATAAACTTGGCTGTGATAAATTTCTGAATATGGGCTTAATTACATCAATTACAGCATTTGGCAAACTGTTTTTATGGGCACATTCCTTTACTGATTGGTACTTTCGCCTGTGGGGCACAGTGCACGTTGTGGGTGCTCATTTGTTGATGCAGTATGAAAAAAATAATGCCCATACTGCTCTCCTCATATTCTCAGTGTTGAACGTGGACAAGTATTGCACCCTCCTAACAATCCATTTCCACGGACGTTCCTTTTCAGACTAGGAGGAACCCTCGGTACCAACGTGCTGGCCGTCCAGTCCAGAGTGCGCGAAGTAGTACAGCATGTCTTCACGAATTGTTTCCAAGTAGTAGGATTGGTCGAAGAGGACCTGTACCTCACTTGGCCCTTTCCCCGGATTTGACGCCTGTATACTTTTTTCCTTCGGGAAGGTTGAAAGACGCTATCTACAAGGACATACCAACTACATATGCTGATATGTAACGACGTACTACTGCAGCCTGCTCGGGCGTCTTCGCTGAAAGGCTAGCACGTGTGCAACAGTCGTTCCATACTAGACTGGGAACGTGTATTGCCGTTGCCGGTGGTCATTATGAACACAGCCTGCGGTAGTCAATTGTCTCGTTACTGGTCAGAATCCACATAACTATTGTATGTGGGCTACCGCACTTGTTGTACAAGTTGTAAGTAGGCTGTTTAGGTTTTTTTTATTTGTAACACCACCTCTGTATGAAAATCACTGGCTGTGCTGTGTGCAGTCTGTGGCTGATTGGCATTGTTGTAATACTCGCCATTGTAGTGTTGGGCAGATGGATGTGAACAGCGCGTAGCGTTGCGCACTTAGAAGTGAGCCGCCAGCAGTGGTGGACGTGGGGAGAGAGATGGCAGAGTTTTGAAATTTGTAAGAATGGATGTCATGAACTGCTATATATATTATCACTTTTGAACACTATCAAGGTAAATACATTGTTTGTTCTCTATTAAAATCTTTCATTTGCTAACTATACCTATCAGTAGTTAGTGCCTTCCGTAGTTTGAATCTTTTATTTAGCTGGCAGTAGTGGTGCTCGCTGTACTGCAGTAGTTCGAATAACCAAGATTTTTGTGAGGTAAGTGATTTGTGAAACGTATAGGTTAATGTTAGTCAGGGCCATTCTTTTGTAGGGATTTTTGAAAGTCAGATTGCGTTACGCTAAAAATATTGTGTGTCAGTTTAAGCACAGTCTTGCACAATTTTTCTAAGGGGACGTTTCATATGTCGACCCTTAGCTGAGGATACCTCACTGGAATCTTCTGATTTTTTTTTCTTGTAGTTTGTGTAATTAGTGTAGATTTTGTTTATTCCTAGCGCGTAATTATAGAGAGAATTTCGTTTGTAGTTGTAGTTTTTCATTGTTGTACAGTAAAACAGTTGTGGCATACATGTAGATTTGCACCAAGTGTATCGCAGCTGCGCTTGCAATTAACTAGATATTATTTTCAGTGCTATGTTCATGTGTTCTCTTATTTTTGCTCTTCAAATTGTGTTTTTCTGTGTTGTCGAGTGAAATATTGTGACAATAATGGCGTGTGAAAAACGTAATACTAGGCTCCAAAGTAAACTGAGAAATGACAGTGAAGACGAAAGCAGTGTGTTAGCGCCACCGAGTAATGAATTAACTAATGTTCAAAGTAGTAATTTGGTAATTGTACATAGGTAAATGGAGCGGGCTGCAAACAATGGTTTAGACAGTGAAACAATTAGTGAACAGGGAAGCATTATCGATCGATCGGTAGGCAACCGCTCGCCTCAGGAATCCGAAATGACAGGACACAATCTTGCAAATAATGTAGATTCAGGTTTTGCGTCCTCACAGTTTTCTCAGATAAGTCAAGACACATTTTCTGCTTTTCAAAATGCGAATATTGCCGGTTCAAATGCATTGCCGAATAGCACTGAGGAACATGTTTCAGACACCAGTGCATTGTTATTACAACTAATGCAACAAATGGGACAAAGGCTACAAACGTTAGGCACAAAACTTGAACGAAATCAGAAACAAATGGGACAAATTCTTCAAAAGTTAGACACAATGGAACAACACCAGAGACAAACACATCAATAGTTAGACACAATGGAACAAAAGCTTCAAAAGTTACTCAGTGGAACATATGCTTGAACAAACACGTGAAGATTTAACGAATGAGTTACATAAAATCGGATCGAAATGGCAAAAAGTCTGTAATGACGTAAAAACACAAATTTGTGAGCATTTTCAACCTATTTTTTCGCGGCGTGAAAATGCATTACAGAATCACGAATCAGCCATAAAAGAACTGCAAACTATTGTTCATGAAAATCATGAGACCTTGCAAGCTAAAACTGACTCAGTTGCATCTACCGATTCGGTTACGCAACTTGCAAAATCTCAGGAAAACTTAAAGGACACAGTAGATACGATTTCAACACAAATGGACACTCTGAAACTTGGTTAAGAAAAACACACAGAGGAAATAATTTCACTATCGGAAAAAGTAGCCGAACTTTCAGATCAGTTCACTAACTTATCTACAAAGGTAGATGACGATCTGAATGACACAAAACCGGTAGTCTTTAATGACACAGAAGAGTTCGAACAAATTAGGAAATTCAAACAAAATCAGAATCAAATTAATACGCAACACCAAAGAGAAATCCGGGAAGTACAAGATCAGCTGACACAGGTAGTACTATTGTTCATGAAAATCATGAGACCTTGCAAGCTAAAACTGACTCAGTTGCATCTACCGATTCGGTTACGCAACTTGCAAAATCTCAGGAAAACTTAAAGGACACAGTAGATACGATTTCAACACAAATGGACACTCTGAAACTTGGTTAAGAAAAACACACAGAGGAAATAATTTCACTATCGGAAAAAGTAGCCGAACTTTCAGATCAGTTCACTAACTTATCTACAAAGGTAGATGACGATCTGAATGACACAAAACCGGTAGTCTTTAATGACACAGAAGAGTTCGAACAAATTAGGAAATTCAAACAAAATCAGAATCAAATTAATACGCAACACCAAAGAGAAATCCGGGAAGTACAAGATCAGCTGACACAGGTAGTACAAGAATTACGTATTTCAGAGGACACTCGCGCTCCAATAAGGGAAGAGGGACTTAGAAATACGGAACAGCCACAAAATAATAACACAAGGCACTTCGAAAATTATGAAAGAAATTGGCAAGGTACTCCGAATTTTGAGATGAAACCGCCGAAACGACGTAACAATGACCGACATGCGACTCGCCGACATGATGACTTTGACTATAAGCTGTTCATTACTACACGTAAATTCAAAACATTTAAGAATTCTGGCAACGATATTCATCCACAAGCGTGGCTCCATCAATTCTCTCATTGTTTTCCTCCCAACTGGTCATTGGAGCACAGATTAGAATTTATGTGTGGCTATTTAGAGAATGAACCAGCCATAAGAATGCGATCGGTCATTTACGATTGTCACAGTGAAGGAGAATTTTATCATGCCTTCCTCTCAGCGTATTGGTCTCAAGCAACACAAAACCGAGTAAAACATAGCATAATAATGATGAAACGTTTCGAACAATCTGAATTTTCCAGTCTTATGAAACATTTTAAAGACATGTTGCATAAGAATCAGTATCTTTCAAACCCTTACAGCCCTTCAGAACTCATCCGCATGTACTTAATCAAACTGCCTGAACATTTAAGAAATATTATATTGGCAGGACGTTGCAAAGATGACATTGATGCTTTTGAGGGATTCTTACAAGAATTAGAAATTTAGACAGACCGTAGCCGGATACGAAAACAGGAAAACAATCACTACAGGTCACATCCGTCACAATTCCGTGACGACAGAAACAATAACTGGACACGACAAGTCTATTCTTACAACGCAAATCGTGACCAAAACAGACACCACCCATATGACAACCACTGACAGAGTAATAATAGTTACAGAGAAAGATCGCATTTCCGTAGTAATGAATATGGCAGAGATAACCATAGAAACAGACAATATGGGAACAAAAACAATTATTATCAAGGGAGACAGAATAACTTCAGACGCAACAGTCCAGCGCTCAGTAACGATTCAGGGAGAAATCCTCCACCACATGACCGACAAACAAGAAAATATGTAAACTACCGACAAAACGACAGACCTGAATTCCATCAGAACTGGCGAGCTTCAAACAGGGCAGGGCCTTCTCGTCAAGGTGAATTTGTAGAAGTTAGGTCTCCAAATCCCAATAACGACGCACACCAACAAAGAGATAGCAGACAATGACTCACACCGCAGGCAGCCACGTGCGCCGGCTGGGTCAGAGAAAAATAAAATAGACGCTAACTTTGAGAAAAATTTTAGCATTCCTTACGGTCGTATAAAACATGATAATTGCCTTGCAGTTGAAACTCTGTGTACTAGTAAGAGTAAAGGTTTACGCCACATTTCACATGTAAAACCGTTTATTGAAAGATAATCTGCTTTTTAACTTCGCCTTTGCCATATAACTTTTCACTTCACATTTCTAGTATGCTTTGTCAGACTTAAGAAACTGTTACCATGCAACAATGTTTGAAGTTAAATATCCAGTCAAGAACCAAGAGAACTTATTGAAACAGAAACTACGAATGCATTGTTATTGTGATCAGAGGACACAGTGTTGTTATTGTGTGTGTACGTTCTTGCTTGTTAGTTTCACGATTACGTAACGACTATAAGGCTCACATACATAGAACATTTACCAATGCTGCTAATGACATTTTAATGCAGCATTTTGGTTTACTTGAAAATACATTCTGGATTTAAAGTACTTTCTGTGAGATACCAGATGACACAGTGGTTAGTTTATTTGACAGCTACACGATTTTATCACGACGCTACTAATGAGTGACAATTTACAATGTTGCTTTTGCGGCGTTTCTGTTTTATATCTTCACAGTTTTTCTGAATTCTTCTTGAAAGTATAACATGTTTTAGTAGTAACTTTTTGGTATAGCTACAAGGAGACAGCCTTTTCTGTAGAACAACAATAAGTTACAGCACAGTACTTTCTTCATCACGGCAATAAGCGTATCCTCACGGGGGGTACACGATTACTTTGTGTACCATGTGTTTGGCAAGCACAAGGAGCCGTAGCTAATATGGTATTTGCTTATACAACTTTACACATCGGTAGCATATTTCTCTAACACAGAATTACACAGCTATATGATCATTTAACTGAGAGAGACAAATATTTATTTTACTACATCAGTGACAGATGTTTACGTAATTACACGGTTGGATAACTTCACACTTATGAAATTGTATTTTGTCTGTACTTTGTGAAATGTACATTTCTTTTCCGGACATTGTGATACTATGAGAGCTTTCAATGATGTATTTGGTATGGGATCATGATTTTTAAAGTACGTTTGAGGCAGATGACACTTTTGACATGAGCAGAAATTATTTTTAGGTTTTGAAATTATTGGAGGAAGCTACGACGATTTTGAGAATTGACTGAGGTGGTATGATGTTATTATTACGATGACTATGTGTATTACGCTGTTGCGGTATGTTTATGATCAATAAGCTGATGCTATATGAGGAATTTGATTATGCTACATATCTATTATGATGAAATATTGAAGAAGTGTCTACGAATATGTATATGTGTAATAAAGCAAGGAATAATGAGTAGTGGTTAGGGACCCTTGGTTTGTGAAAAAGGTTGTTGGAAACCAAGAATCGTACTTTAAGAGTTATGAAATGTATGTAAATGCATGAATGTATTACAATGCCGACGAAAATTTTTTGGACACTGTTATATCAATAGGATTTTGTTTCTACAGATGTGTAACGCAAATTCTTGACCTGTGAAATTTTTGTATGAGACTGCCACTGTAGCGGAAACCTGTGTCGTAAATATTTCGGTAAGACAGTTAAGTGACCACCTGCACGTAGTGCATCGTGGGCACCCAGCTGCGCGACAGCCACCTGACAAAAGAAAGCCATTAGGTATAAAAAAAAGAGGCCATTATCCTCGCTATAGACATTCCTTTGTAGAAAGCATCGCAAAAACGACACGCTCATTACTTGGAAAGATACTTTCTTACATCTGCACATCTGATAATGACAAGCGTCTTTCTATGAGAGTTGAGATAATTTGTACTAACTTATGAAATGTCACATGACTATTGAATGATATTTTTATGCTTTGCCTTTCATAGTTGCTTATTTCATTTGATATCTGGTTTCCAGCTGTGTTACAGCATTGGTTTTATAAAATAAAATTAAATGCATTTGCTAATGTGAATACTTTCTGTTAACAGATCTATTAAATAATCATTTTATGATCCACGTTCTTAGAAAAAGGACCACTTGGAAAGGAAAGAACAAAAAGAAGGGATTAATAACAGTTACTGCATACTTAATTTTCTTTTCAACTACTTGTTAATATCTTTTGTAGAATTAGTTTTGTTGTGCACCACTTTAATGACATAGATATTAATATGTGAATAGACGTATCCCTTTTCTGCATTGTTGTCTTTACTGTAATATTTTTTCTGCTTGAGCTTTGTCATGTTTAGATATAAGTTATTACATTTCTTGCTGCTGTTTGCCAGGCATAGTGTTACTGAATTTCACTTTGTATTACTCTGTTAAGCCAACTGATTTGTTTTTCTTGTTGCTGTTCATTGCTTCATATTAGTTGTAATGTTGCATTTGCTTTGCTAAGTCCTATATTGCTGCCTTTTTTGCCAATTTGCATTTTTTTGTCATTGCTGTTTGTGTTAATTGTTTTGAGCTGCTGCATTGTGTCATCCCTTAGTTTAGCATCTGAGCTCAGTAGGTTTCAGTTAGCTTAAGATGGGGTAGACTATATAAGAAACTACCTATGATGAATTGGAAGAAATTATTGAGAAGTTATAAGAAAATGGTTTAGCCAAAAAAGTAGTGTACAGTGGAGAAAAACTACTTTTGAAAGAGGATGTGAGCAGAATACAGAAAGCATGCTTGGATAGGATTTTTTTTGGCTGGAGCAAATGTTGAAATAAGAGAGACGATCTATGGAATGAAGTTTTAGGTTGGACTGCAGTACCAAATGTTACCCTGAAAACAAACCCTGTCCTTTCCTTTTGTGTTATCCCACTGTGTGTTTGTGTACCCTTGTGTATTTGTTTTCTTCCTGTCTCTGTGTACTGTTTAATAGAATTTTTTCTCTTCTAATACTAAGCTACATTCACTATGATGAGGAATACTGTTATCCTCAAATATAATTTGCATTAATAACATGTTATTTACTTCGTAAAGATGTTTACACATTATTTATTCTGTTTTGTTTTAGTGCTCATGTGTGAAGTTGATGTTTCAAAAGTTATTCTGATCTTTGATGTATGTACTTATGTCATAATTCCTGTAACACTGATGTATATGTTATTTCGATTCTTTTGTAAAGCCTGTATTACTGCAAATGTTATCTGTACTATTATATTCTTTAATGATAAATTTTGTACCTTTGTTATTGTATTTGCATGTTATAAAATTGTAATTAACACCAGTTCATCAAATTAAGTAACTTGTAAATTACATTTCACTGCATACGTTTCTGTTGGTCATAGTATATGGACAATATGTGAGAAGTAGCGAATGATAGTGTTTGCACGTGTGTTAATAATTCAGCAAGGGACTGGATAACAGCATTGCTGGTTGTAAGAACATTTCAAACAAATTCTTTGTGAGTGGACAAATGGTGGTTTGTGGACTTGCTATATTCTCTGCAAGACTCTTCGATGGTGATTGTGCACCTGCACAGTTGCAACAGATGGCTGCTGGCCGTCTCTACAAGGACTACAGTGGGTGTGCACCTTTGACGACCCACCAATACCATTATTTCTACAAGGACTGCAGTGGGTCAGCACCTTTGATGACCCACCAATACCATTATTTCCACAAGGACTGCAGTGGGTCTGCACCTCTGGTGGCCCACCAATAACATAATCTCTACCAGGCCTACAGTGGGTCTGCTCTGTGATGACCAACCTACCGATATTCTTCAGAACTTAGACTGACTCTGCTGTGGGTTTGCTCTGTTGTGGTCCATTACCTGTCTGCATGTCTAGAGTCAACACTGTCTTTCCGTTGGAAGGACAACACTACTTCAAGACTGCATGGAAATCCACTACTTCTGTGTGCATTTTCTTTTACTGCTCACACTTTGAGAAAAACACTGCTATTTTACTGTGATGAATGATTAGGACTGTCTTTATGGACTGCGAGAAAATTTTAGCTTTTGATCAACATTGTATCAGTAAGTGTGTGCATTTGATTTCTTTGTTATTGTAATTATAATTATGAAAAAAATTTTCAAATCTGTATTGGCCAGTGCTCAAAACAATTTGTAAAATGTTTTGTGGGGAGCATGGGATTTATGTAAGTAGGCTGTTTAGGTTTCTTTATTTGTAACACCACCTCTATATGAAAATCACTCGCTGTGCTATGTGCAGTCTGTGGCTGGTTGGCATTGTTGTATTACTCGCCATTGTAGCGTTGGGAAGTTGGCTGTTAGCGGTGTGTAGCGTTGCGCAATTGGAGGTGATCCGCCAGCAGTGGTGGATGTGGGGAGAGAGATGGCGGAGTTTTGAAATTTGTAAGAATGGATGTCATGAACTGATATGTAAATTATCACTTTTGAACACTATTAAGGTAAATACATTGTTTGTTCTCTAGTAAAATCTTTCATTTGCTAACTATACCTATCAGTAATTAGTGCCTTCCGTAGTTTGAATCTTTTATTTAGCTGGCAGTAGTGGTGCTCGCTGTACTGCAGTAGTTCGAGTAACCAAGATTTTTGTGAGGTAAGTGATTTGTGAAACGTATAGGTTAATGTTAGTCAGGGCCATTCGTTTGTAGGGATTTTTGAAAGTCAGATTGCGTTGCGCTAAAAATATTGTGTGTCAGTTTAAGCACAGTCTTGCACAATTTTTTTAAGGGGACGTTTCAAAGTGTCGGTGTGGAAATTTTTCAAAGTACGGCATCTGTCCGAGCTTGTGGTGAGCCTCGAATGTCCGTGTGGTCGAATAAAGGTTGTACCTCCCTCCCTAGCCTTCCTCATTGACCTCTCCTGCACCCTGGAGCACCCCTGGGACGGAGCTCGCTGCCGACGTGTCGCTCGCACCCGCTCCGCAGCTTTTCACGCTGATTTCCAGTCAATTTCAGCAGAATTACACGCGCCGCTGTTGATTTTCCGCGACAAAAAACCGCGACGCTCGCCTGAAGAAGAGACGCCGTGACACTGGCGGGGAGTCACTTTCATCGCGCCCACACCTTCACCGAGGCGAACGCTCGAATTATTCGTACTACGCGCGTTAAGCTGCGTCACGTGCAGCTGAATGTGCGCACTGGTTGTAAATAGTCAACTACGAGTTTCTCACTACCAAAGTAATGTAACTTCACGCTCACTATACAGGGTGGTCCATTGAAAGTGAGCGGGCCAATATCACACGAAATAAGCACCAAACGAAAAATGGTATGGCCAAAAAAAGTATTTTGAAAGAGAATGTGAAAAAAGTAGGGTTTAGAGACAACAAGTTTAGGTAGGATTTTCTTGGAAGTAAATGATGAGGTAAGATAATGGAAAATAAATAATGAGGTAAGAAATATGTGAATATATAAATACAGTAAGCATGCTTCGATAGATTTTTTTTGGTGGAAACAAATGTTGAAATAAGACGAAAGATCTATGGAATGAATTTTTGGGTTGGACTGCAGTACCAAATGTTACACTGAAAACAAACCTTGCACTTTCCTCTTGTGTTATTCTGCTATGTGCTTGTGTATCCTTGTTTATTTGAGTTTTTCCTGTCTTTATGTGTTTAGCTGATGAGAGTTATGTTGTAGAATTTTTTCTAATACTATGTTGTTTACGTTGTAAAGATGTTTAGACATTATTTATCTGTTCCGTTTTGTTGCTCATGTGTGAAGTTGATGTTTCAAAAGTTATTCTGATCTTTTATGTATGTACTTATGTCATAATTCCTGTAACACTGATGTATATGTTATTTAGATTCTTTTGTAAAGCCCGTATTACTACAAATGTTATCTGTATTGTTACGTTTAATGATGTATTTTGTACCTTTGTTATTGTATTCTCATGTTATAAAATTGTAATTGACACCAGTTCATCATATTAAGTAACTTGTAAGCATCCATTTCACTGTACATGTTTCTGTTGGTCATAGTATATGCACAATATGTGAAAGAAAAGAGGACTGTTAGTGTTTGGACGTGTGTTAATAATTCAGCAAGGGACTGGTAACAGCATTGCTGGTGAGTGCACAAGTGGTGGTTTATGAACTTGCTATATTGACTGCAAGACTTCTAAGGACAATTCCAAAAACTTTGTGAGTGCACAAGTGGTGGTTTATAGACTTGCTATATTGACTGCAAGACTTCTAAGGACAATTCCAAAAACTTTGTGCGTGCACAAGTGGTGGTTTATAGACTTGCTATATTGACTGCAAGACTTCTAAGGACAATTCCAAAAACTTTGTGAGTGCACAAGTGGTGGTTTATGGACTTGCTATATTGACTGCAAGACTTCTAAGGACAATTCCAAAAACTTTGTGAGTGCACAAGTGGTGGTTTATGGACTTGCTATATTGACTGCAAGACTTCTAAGGACAATTCCAAAAACTTTGTGCGTGTACAAGTGGTGGTTTATGGACTTCCTATATTGTCCGCAAGACTCTTCGATGGTGACTGTGCACCTGCACAGTCGCAACGGATGGCTGCTAGCCATCTCTACAAGGACTACAGTGGGTTTACACCTTTGATGACTCACAAATACCATTATTTCTACAAGGACTGCAGTGAGTCTGCACCTCTGGTGGCCCACCAATACCATAATCTCTACCAGGACTACAGTGGGTCTGCTCTGTGATGACCTACTTACCAATATTCTTCAAAACTTTGACTGCTTCTGCTATAGGTTTGCTCTGTTGTGGCCCATTAGCTGTCTGCATGTCAAGAGTCAGCACTGTCTTTCCATTGGAAGGACAACACTACTTATTCAAGACTGCATGGAAATCTACTACTTCTGTGTGCATTTTCTTTTACTGCTCACACTTTGAGAAAAACAGTGCTATTTTACTGTGATGAACGATCAGCACTGCCTTTATGGAAGAAAATTTTAGCTTTTGACCAACATTGTATCAATAACTGTGTTCATTTGATTTCTTTGTTATTGTAATTATGAAAATTTTTTTCAAGTCTGTATTGGCCACTGCCCAAAACAATTAGTAAAATTTTTTTGTGGGGAGCATGGGGGCTATGTAAGTAGGCTGTTTAGATTTTTTTATTGGTAACGCCACGTAGCGCTCTGTATGAAAATCACTGGCAGTCCTGTGTGCAGTCTGTGGCTAGTTTGCATTGTTGTCTGCCATTGTAGTGTTGGGCAGCTGGATGTTAACAGCGGGTAGCGTTGCGCAGTTGGAGGTGAGCCACCAGCAGTGTTGGATGTGGGGAAGTGAGATGGCGGATTTTTGAGAGCGGATGATCTGGACGTGTGTCCATCAGAAACAGTACATTTGTAAGAATGGATGTCATGAACTGATATATATATATATATATATATATATATATATATATATATATATATATATATATATATATATATATATATGTATATAATGACTATTGAACACTATTAAGATAAATACATTGTTTGTTCTTTATCAAAATCTTTCATTTGCTAACAATGGCTAGCAGTAGTTAGTCCCTTCAGTATTTAGAATCTTTTATTTAGCTGGCAGTAGTGGCTCTCGCTGTTTTGCAGTAGTTCGAACAACGAAGATTTTTTTGAGGTAAGTGATTCATGAAAGGTATAGGTTATTGTTAGTCAGGGCCATTCTTTTGCAGGGATTTTTGAAAGTCAGATTGCGTTGCGCTAAAAATATTGTGTGTCAGTTTAAGCACAGTCATGTATAATTTTTCTAAGGGGACGTTTGAAAACTACAAAGAACGAAACTCGTCTAGCTTGAAGGGGGAAACCAGATGGCGCTATGATTGGCTCTCTAGATGGCGCTGCCATAGGTCAAACGGATATAATCTGCGTTTTTTTAATAGGAACCCCCATTTTTTATTACATATTCGTGTAGTACGTAAAGAAATATGAATGTTTTAGTTAGACCACTTTTTCCGCTTTGTGATGGATGGCGCTGTAATAGCCACAAACGTATAAGTACGTGGTATCACGTAACATTCTGCCAGCGCGGACGGTATTCGCTTCGTGCTACATTACCCGTGTTAAAATGGGCCGTTTACCAATTGCGGAAAAGGTCGATATGGCGTTGATGTATGATCAAAATGCCCAACAGGCGTGTGCTATGTATGTTGCTCGGTATCCTGGACGACATCAGCCAAGTGTCCGGACTGTTCACCAGATAGTTACGTTATTTAAGGAAACAGGAAATGTTCTGCCACATGTGAAACAACCTCGACCTGCAACAAATGATGATGCCAAGTAGGGGATCTCAAAAACGTCGGTGTAGAGAATGCTACATCAACATCTATTACACCTGTACCATATTTCTATGCACCAGGGATTGCATGGCGACGACTTTGAACGTCGTGTACAGTTCTACCACTGGGTACAAGAGAAATAACGTGACGATAACAGATTTTTTGCACGCGTTCTATTTAGCGACGAAGCGTCATTCACCAACAGCGGTAACGTAAACCGGCATAATATGCACTATTGGACAACGAAAATCCACGATGGCTGCGACAAGTGGAACATCACGGTTAAAGTATGGTGCGGCATTATGGGGGGAAGGGTAATTGGCCCCCATTTTATCGACAGCAATCTAAATGGTGCAATGTACGCTGATTTCCTACGTAATGTGCTACCGATGTTACTACAAGATGTTTCACTGCATAACAGAATGGCGATGTACTTCCAACATGATGGATGTCCGGCACATAGCTCGCGCGCGGTTGAAACGGTATTGAATAGCATATTTCATGAGAGGTGGATTGGCCCGCACATTCACCAGATCTGACGTCACCTGATTTCTTTCTGTGGGGAAAGTTGAAGGATATTTGCATCGTGATCCACCGACAACGCCTGAAAACATGCGTCAGCACATTGTCAATGTATGTGCGAACATTACGGACGGCGAATGAGAAGTGTACGGAAGATGTAGGAGATTGGGTGGAACGTTGCTGGCAGGGCGCTGAAGTAGCAGGCTAATATACTCTGTATTAGGAACCAGACATTGCATTTCGTAGCGTATATTAGCCGATGCTGTAAGGTGTCAGGCAAACCCAACACCTTCCACGAAAATCCTGACATGATAAGCAAATCCAGTAGTATGTCACATAGCTCCGAATAAATCGTGACATTAAATTAACCAAAGTAATACGAGTAACGAGTGAGCAAATGGAATACCACAGGCTAACACAAGAATGCCTAAATGCATGTCATACCTTCCCACCGTGAGACAGACGCAGTTCCGAGGGGAGAAACGAGAACAGAAGCCGAGAGCAGAACCATGTTAAGCTGGAAGGCCCTACGATAAGGAACGGACACCCACGTCGCCAGCTAACCGCTAGGACCATCCCTGCTGCAAGTTTTAGCGTGAGACTTCTTTGCATGTTTGTTATGCTAGGACCACTCCCCAGCCCATGTTAAAAGCTAGAGCCCACCAGAAGAGCAGTATAGATCTTATGATAACACTAAAAGGACCACACCAGCTGCATGTTTTAGCGTGAGACTTTTTCGCATCTCTGTTACGTTGCAAACTTTAAAACCATTGCACCACCATGAAAAGTAGAACGTTTCTCATTGGATAGACAGAATTTTTATAGGCGGAGCTTAAGGTGAACATTGAGACCCTGATTGGTCAGATGAAAACACAGCCAGATAGTTTTATTAAACCAACTTCGGTAAATTGTGGTAAGGATAAGTTAGGAGAGGAGTTGCTTCCGAGACAGCGGGTTGAGCGGAGCTGTGCGGCCCGCCGCCCCTGACGAACACCGACCAGGTAATGAACGCACATGATGCCGCATAACAGCGCATAAAGCTTCACTCAGAACTGCAGAAGTCTCATCTGTTACACCCCCCTTTTTGCGTAATATTAGTGTCGATCGTCAGTTAAAGCTCATGGTGTTCACATTTGCCACTTGAAGTAAAAATCTGAAACGCGATGATTTTTCTCTTATACAGTTATTGAGAAGCCACATCAGCCACTGTAATTTACGACAAGTTAGATAAGTAATTAAAGACAATTGCGGGTCACTGTAGACCATTTTGATAGTTTTCTCTTTTGTGAAACTTAATTTGAACCTAGATTATATATGTGATATGGCATAGGTCATCCTTCGATCCATTGTAGAGCTTCGAATCCCATTCAGGGAATATTCGTTCACATTTTTGTTGAACTGAGTTGGTTTTTACCATCCTTTATTAAAACATTTCCTTTAATCAGTAGTGCAATTTTTAAACAATGTTTTGTGAGTAGAATAAAACTTCCAATGGTAAACTCAACAGCTTTTCGGACGTTATTTTACCAGCTAACTATAAATAGGAAAGCCTTCAACCCCTTCCACTAAATTTAGTTAGTATTAAGATTCTTTTACAGGGAGTGCAGTGGAGCTGAAGCTGAAATCATTAAGTATTTGGTTATATCATCGCTAGTCTCACTGAACTCTTCTGAATTCTACATGTCATGTGTGGTCTGGCGTCTCCTTACCAGCAACAGGTCCGACGTTCAAACTAGACAATTCCCTAAAAAACACGCTAAGAGCGTCGTCGCGCGAAAGTGGTAGGGAGACACGATATAGAACAAACAGACACCACGCAGAATGTTAGAATGCTCGTCGGTGTCCTTGCATCGACAACTTGTGCAAAGTGGTGACGCACCCATACCCGTACGACTGGTACGATGTAGCCGTTGTGCCGGCCGCGGCGGTCTCGCGGTTCTAGGCGCGCAATACGGAACCGCGTGACTGCTACGGTCGCCGGTTCGAATCCTGCCTCGAGCATGGATGTGTGTGACGTCCTTGGGTTAAGAAACAGAAATACAAATGTAAATGAGGAGGCCCTTATTGCTCACAATTATTTCGTACGTATTTGTTTTTTACGTGAAAATATTTACTGTTGATCACAATACGAAGCAAATACACACAAAGATGCAAAATACGTACTGTACATGATAGAAAACTTTACTGAAGCATGTGCTCAAAATGCTTCCCCTCTGATGCATTGCACATTTATTGTCACCGTTCGAATGATTTGTGAACAGCTGCGAGAGTGAGATACCAGCGCACGCTTCGATGGTACGTTGCTTCATATCATGTGTCGTAGTTGGTATTCGAGCATACACTTTATGTTTGATTTCTCCCCACAGAAAAAAATCAAGAGGGGTCAAATCAGGAGACCGGGCTGGCCACTTCACTTCAGCACGTCGTCCTATCCAACAATCCGGGAACTTTCCATTTAACAGCTCTGTGGCCACACGGGAAGAGTGAGCAGGACAGCCACCATGTTGGAACCAAATGGCCGGCCGCGGTGGTCTCGCGGTTCTAGGCGCGCAGTCCGGAACCGTGCGACTGCTACGGCCGCAGGTTCGAATCCTGCCTCGGGCATGGATGTGTGTGATGTCCTTAGGTTACTTAGGTTTAAGTAGTTCTAAGTTCTAGGGGACTGATGACCACAGCAGTTGAGTCCCATAGTGCTCAGAGACACAGACGGAACCACATGGACTGACGCGTAGTTAGTGGTACCTCTTCCAGCAAAATGGGCAGAACGTTTCGCATGAACTGTGCATAGTTATTGCCATTTAGTATACCCGGAATGACGTCCAGTACCACAATGACATTTCTGACGATGCCGCGCCACACGTTAACGCTCCACGGTTGCTGATTCTGTACTTGTCGAAGCCAATGAGGGTTCTCTATTGACCAGTAATGCATATTATGCAAATTCACATTACCGTGGTTGGTGAAAGTGGCTTCATCAGCAAAAAGCACCCGTTGAAGAAACTTTGGATCATCTTATAGGCGCTGCACAGAAAACCGGCAAAATTCCTGTCGCCGTTCGAAATCCACACCGGAGAGTGCTTGATGTAATGACAGGTGAAACGGGTGAAATCTATGCCGGTGCAATATGCGTAGAACACTTCTCAGACATATACCACATTCCGAGGCGACACATCGCGACGAAACAGTAGGGTCGTTATGCGCCAGCGCTAGAACGCCCTCTTCATGTACCTCACCAGTTGCAGTTTTCTGCCTTGTCCTCTGTATGGCGTTCCATAATCCAGATTCAAGTAGTTTTTTGCAAATATGTGCAAGAAGCTTTGGCGTAGGACGCTCACGATCAGAATATCGCTTTATTGTTCTAACAGCATTTCTTCTGATTTCACCATACACTAGAAGCATATCTAACTTTTCCTCGTTGGTGTACTTGTCTGCTCCAAGAAGCTGTGACGGAAATGCGAAGTCTCATTACCCTAGCAGCACATTTATAACCTTCTCTCCAGCTACCTCGTGCGTCACCTTGCGACGTTATCGAGAAGTTTCTCAGTGGTCAACAGGAAAGGTCGTATTGTACAACGCCGCTTCGAAGGACGAATACAATACGGGAACATATCTGTGCCTCAAAAACTAATTATTATGATATACACATATTTGAAACCGTCTTTTTAAGCCCATCGTGTTACGCTAAAATTTAACATTGGGGTTCCATTAAAAAAAAAAAAAACAAAGATGGCCTCATATCTCTGTAATAGAAAATAGCACAGACATGAAATATGATGTATTCAAGTAGCTCCTGTCCCTGAAATTCACTGTCCGAACGGCATCTTTGTATCTATTACGGTTGGGGAGACGCAAGGGGTGTTATGACTTAGCTGCCTCGCCCTGTATAATGTAGTGGCCTCGGCCAGGACATAGACAAGATCAATACCATGTTTTGTAGGAGGGAAGGTGAGGGTCTCGTAACGGATTTTTAAGATTGTGCCAGCCGAAATGAAGTACCCAAGGATCTGTTGGACTTGACATCCCAGGACCAATGGTAGAGGGAGTACTTGGGTAGCATGGACCAATTTAGGCGCCATGTGTGTGTTGACATAAGTCTTACTTTGTAGTGGGTTGAGACTGCGGAGGAGGTTGTGACGAATGAGTTAATGGATGGACAGCAGCAATCAGCGATATGTTTTCACTACAATACGTTGAGTGGAGCCAGTAAAGTCGATACCCAGACAACAGACCGTTGTTGCAATGGGCAGTGGTCGTTGTCCCTCATGTTGGGGTCCACGTCCAATTTCCATGGTCTTCGATTTGGTAACGTTGAGGAGACTACCCGACGATTGTTCATAATGTTGTATCCATGCTATGGCATGGTGTTTTGCTATGGACGAGTGTGTCAGATGTAGGAGGTTGTCCGCATAGGCCCAGCAGTGAAACCTGTGGTTGCACAATGTATGTCCTGTAAGACATGGTATGAGGCCTCTGATGAGAGGCTTGATGGCGATTGTGTGCAGAATACTGCACAGAGGACATCTGTGCCTGACCAAACACTGGACACCGACTGGTCCATCCATTCGTCCATTCACCTGGACCATGGACATCGCATTGCAATGTAAGCACCGAATGGTGCCTGTAAGTGCTGTGGGGAACCCCATGCATTCTGCCACTGAGAGAAAGGAGGACATGGTGGTGGACCTGGCCAAAGGCGCTGCTGAAATCTGTCGACACGAGTGCTGCACAGAGGTGGCAGGACAGTCAGCACAGTAAGATCCCAACATTCACCTGATGCCATCTAGAGGGTGGCCCTGCCACTTCGTGATGTTTGTTTTGGAGGAAGTACTGCAAGTAACACTGCACACTTGTGTACTGCCAAGAGATGTGCTCAGATTTTGTAATCCACATTGAGTAATACGAAGGGTAAAATTTGGTAATGTGTGTTCCCCTTGTCAGTTTGGGCACAGTAATGAGAAGGCCATTGATAAAGTCTGGTTGCACAGGGAAGGAAGGACTGGAAAACTCCTGGAACATCTCGGTCCGGCGTGGCAGCATCAATGAGCTGAAGGTCTAATAAAATTCAACCAGAAGACCGCAGGGGCCTGGGGATTAGTTTGTTGAGCCTTTGACGATCAGTTCCGCCACCTTGTCTCCTGTGATTGCTATCGCCGAGGATTCTGCTTCCGTGTTGGTAAGGATGTTGGTAAGGAGTTCGAGAACCTCGTCGGAAACAGACGCCGCCACCGGTTCTTCATCGTAAAAACTTTGGTAATGATCTTCGAATGCTGAGACGACTGCTGCTTGATTGCTGACACGGTTAACAGTCTGAGTGATAAGAGTGACAACAAGTGAACGTCGTCGGCATCGGAGTTCGAATCTGATAAGAAGCATTGATGGAGACTCCTCACCAGTTATGTCTAGACGATGAGACTGCGTCACCAAGCGTCTTAGTTCATTCCGTTGAAGGGACAGAAGTTTGACTTTGATATGCTAGCGTTCGCGATAGACATCCGACGACGGTAGGACATGGAGTTTACATAAGAAGGTGTAACAATAGTGCACTGTATCGTGGTGCCACGCCGCAGCAACTCTGCCGCGTTGTGCAAACTCCTGCTTGATTGCCAGCTTCGCACGTCATCCACCACAGCAGCGTCGACAGTTACCAGGGAAGACATTGCTCACAGGATGTCTGTGTGGCAGCGATGCGTTGTCGACATACTGTATCGTAAAGGAGGTATTGAGCTTCCGGGTACCTCGACTGCGCGTAACTGGCAGGAGTAAGGTGCAAATGAACATGCAATGACTGGAAAACATCAGAAGCCACATTTTTTCAGAGGGCACATCCACCCGAAGAATTGCAGAAACCTAAATACGATCGACTCGGTTTGCTGAATGTGGTGGGTGCAGTCAGAGGTATCACTGTGGGTGATCAAAACTGCTGCCAACGTAAGCCGGTCGGTGTGGACCGAGCGGTTCTAGGCCCTTCAGTCTGGAACCGTGCGTCCGCTACGGTGGCAAGTTCGAATCCTGCCTTGGGCGTGGATGTGTGTGATGTTCTTAGGTTAGTTAGGTTTAAGTAGTTCTAACTTCTAGGGGACTGATGACCACAGATGTTAAGTCCTTTAGTGCTCAGAGCCATTTGAACCATTTTTGAGCTACCAGCGTACCTAAGGCTGGACATGTTGAGTAGCAAGGAGACTGGTCCTTCGGATGGAGGACACAGTTGAAATCGCCTCCCATGACATAAGGGTCGTATCGCCCCACGAATAATGGAAGGTAGTCCGTTGACGTCAGTGTGTTGAGCCTGATGAGGCGTATAAATTGATGAACCATACCCTAACTAAGGGCAGCAGGCTCTTCTTCTAATAAGACCAACTTTTAATAACTTTGGCCACACTGTAACCTTCTTCCAAAACTTAATTTACTAATTCTTTTTGTGTGACTTTTACTGTGGCTACATATGTGCTCACGCCTCATTCTTAAAACACCATTTCGACAACACCATTTCGACAACACATACTCAATTAAACCCTTGAGCGCCGCCGCACTGCGTCCATGCTTCGCCAGCGATACATTGCAACTACTCCATCCCTTCCGCCAATCTCTCTGCGCGTGCTCGCGCCCAAAGATATCATTGCCATGACTGGAGCATGTTCATCAGATTTTATACAATACGAATTCCCTTGACTTTGCCAGAGTTTCTACCACAAAGTTTCACATTATTTGCGGGTTTAAATCAAGTCGAGGTATGACCATGTGGTGCATTTGACCTGCGGTCGTCGCATGGTGGCGCTGGTAGCAGTCCACATACGCAGAGGCTTGTTGGTGCATGTCAGAGAACGGTGCCGCGAGTAAGTGTGCAGACATTTTCAGACGTGCTAATGGTGACTGTGTGTTGAAAATGGCTCAAAGAACACATGTTGACGACGTTGTGAGGGTTAGAATACTAGGGCGACTGGAAGCTGGTCAAACATAGTAGGTCGTAGCACGAGCCCTCTGTGTGCCACAAAGTGTGATCTCAAGATTATGACAACGATTCCAGCAGACAGGAAACGTGTCCCGGTGCTACAGTACGCGACGTCCACAGTGTAAAACACCACAAGAAGACCGATACCTCACCATCAGTGCCCGCAGGTAGCATTGCTCGGATGCTTACCACAGCCACTGGAACAGTTGTCTCCAGACACACAGTCTGCAGAGGACTGAACGGACACGGTTTATTCACCTGGAGACCTGCAAGGTGCATTCCATTGACCCCTGGTCACAGGAGAGCCCGTAAAGTCTGGTGTCAAGAACATAGCACATGGTCATTGGAACAGGGGTCCCAGGTTATGTTCGCGGACGTCCAGGTATAGTATGAACAGTGATTATCGCCGGTTTTTCATCTGGCGTGAACCAGGAACCAGATACCAAATCCTTAATGTCCTTGAAAGGGACCTGTATGGAGGTCGTGATTTGATGATGTGAGGTGGAATTATGAGTGGTGCACCTAAACCACTGCATGTCTTTGACAGAGGAACTGTAACAGGTCAGCTGTATCGGAACGTCATTGTGCACCAGTATATCCGCCTTTTCAGGGGTGCAGTGGGTCCCACCTTGCACCTGATGGATGATAACCCACGCCCCCACCGAGCTGTCGAGTACCTTGAAGTAGAATGGAGTGGCGTTCCTGTTCTCTAGACCTAAACGCCATCGAGCACGTCTAGGGTGCTCTCGGTCGACGTATCGCTGCACGTCTTCAAACCTCTACGACACTTCAGGAGCTCCGACAGGCACTGGTGCATGAATGGGAGGCTGTACTCCAACAGCTGCTCAACCACCTCATCCAGAGTATGCCAACACGTTGTGCAACCTGTGTATGTGTGCATGGTGATCATAATCCATATTGATGTCGGGGTACATAGGCAGGAAACAGTGTCGTTTTGTAGCACATTTGTTTCCGAACGGTTTTCTCAACTTATCACCAATACCTTGGAGTTACAGATCTGTGCCGCGTGTGTTGCCTATGTGCCTATGCTATTAGCGCCAGTTTTGTGTAGCGCCACGTTGTGCGGCACCACATTATGCAATTATCCTTAATTTATGAGCATGAGAGCTTATTACAGTTTTTTAAACTAAAGAATTAGATTATAGAAGAAAAACGTCTTTGCCAGGTCGCTAATAATGCCCTTTATCCTCGATAACCTGTTTCAGCAATCAATATTACCCTTTTCAGATCTGGAAAGCATTTATACAGTGCAGCTATTGTGATATACAGTATCAGGTACAATGTAAAAGGAAGACGACAAATACTAGATACCTGAAACTTCCTGGCAGATTAAAATTGTGTGCCGGATCGAGACTCGAACTCGGGACCTTTGCCTTTCGCGGGCAAGTGCTCTACCAACTGAGCTACCCAAGCACAACTCACGGCCCGTCCTCACAGCTGTACTTTTGCCAGTACCTCGTCTCCTACCTTCCCAACTTCACAGAAGCTTTTCTGCGAACCTTGCAGAACTAGCACTCCTGAAAGAAAGGATTTTGCGGAGACATGGCTTAGCCACAGTCTGGGGGATGTTTCCAGAATGAGATTTTCACTCTACAGCGGAGTGTGCGCTGATATGAAACTTCCTGGCAGATTAAAACTGTGTGCCGGGACGAGACTAGATACCTCATCATACAGGCCAGTCTAGGAGCACCCTGGCTGCAATGATGTGCTCTGTTGTGTGTGGCATAAGACAGATGTATGTGGTGAATAAATGAGCATATAGCAATAACCTGTCTGTCGACGTATGTAGTATTTGTGGTTTTCCTTTTATGTTGTATCTGATACATTATATTACAATTTCTTTGCATATAGTTACACTGTATAAATGCTCCCCATATCTGAGGATGGTGACACTGATTATGGAAATCGATTACCGAGAATAGAGGTTATTTATCTTCTCTAATCTATTATCACAGATCGCCCCTTGCAGCTCAAAATGAGTGAATAAAAAAAATTGACTAAGGAACAGTGATAAAACTAGTAAAATACATGAACATATCTAAGAAACTGCATCAAAACTACAGTATTAATTAACTGGTAATTATAAGGCAAGAGGCAAGATTAAGAGAAAGAATGACACTGGCACATGTCATTATTGTATTATTGTGTGCTCTCTTTAATCACAGATTTACTGATGCAAGCTGCATCGTACTCCGACCTTTGTATTAGTAGGTACTCGGTTCTACATTTTAATTGAGCGTCAGCTTCGGAATTCGCTTGGACACGAAGCAGCATAGTCCGACCATTGTAGCGCGGTGGGCTTGTGAGGGCCCCTAAAATGCAAGTCACCCAGGTGGGGCGAGGGCGGAGAGCCGGAAAGGATTCCGGGACCTTGGCGCAAAGATACGAAGGGAAAGAACTAAAAGTAGGAGGCAGTTCTCCAGAGGCAGAGACCCCTTAGCAACAAACGGTTGTATTCGTGTCAAGCCCTAAAGCCAGGGAGAAGAAAGGGTAGCCCATCCAGGAAAATATATTTCAAGGAGTTAGAACGATCGTAAAATTGTTTCAAGCAGTGTTACGAAAGATTTGCCACTGGAGGTGGCAGTGTCGCACATAATGAACCATATGAATAAAACAGAAGCACAAGCTTGGGGCAAAAGGTGGAAGTAAGAGAATTCACTTGGATGCAAAAGGTAAAAGCAGAAGCATTAGCTTCTGGTTGTAAGAATAACCTTTTGCTTTTCCTCTCCACCTTTTACTTCTAACACAGTAGCAAAAGCCCCTAGCCGCCTGCTTGGTATGCATTGTCAGCGAACCATTGTTGGGCAAGAGCATGCTTCATCACTGTTTCCTCTGCCGTGCGAATGCGTTTCGCTTCATTTATTTTCAGTGAGTACTGTCACCTATCGACAGAAGATGTCCTCGTCTTGCTCTTAAGGCATGAGATTGTATGGTGTATTCAGCCGGTTATTAAGTTCCAAAAATTAGTGCTATGTGTGTGTGTTTTTTTTAATTTTCTTGGCACTTGTGATGTTTGGTTCAAATTGTTCAAATGGCTCTGAGCACTATGGGACTTAACATCTAAGGTCGTCAGTCCCCTAGAACTTAGAACTCCTTAAACCTAACTAACCTAAGGACATCACACACATTCAAGCCCGAGGCAGGATTCGAACCTGCGACCATAGCGGTTGAACGGTTCCGGACTGAAGCGCCTAGAACCGCGTGGTCACACTGGCCGGCGATGTTTGGTCAAATAAATAAAGTTGTATGTTCGAGTGTAACTGGTAGCCGCTTATTTTGGCCCCTTTCCACAATTTAAACTATCTGTCCTGTCCTGCGGGTTTAGCAGGGCAGCTCACGACTCTCCTGCTTCCATTCTTACTACAGACCTTCACCCCAGAGAGTCTGCAGGCGTCTTCTCTGTGCCATACTGCACTGTTTGTGTCTGCGCACACAGCAATTACGGACGTGGGACTACTCTGCAATCACTACCGCTAGATAGGTGCCCTGACGTCATTGCTGGCGTAATTGTCCATTAATCGGAATGCCATGTTCCGTGCAGAACACGAACGTAACGGATTCTGTTGACAGATTGTATGATTATATCTTGAAACAGGCACAAGACGGGGAAATTGCAATTTGTTGCTTTAATTTTGGACACGAGTGTTTTACGTCCGTGGGACACCTGTGCTCCATTTCACTGATTTTCAGATGCAGTCATCTTATTTTTTACCAGTTAGTGAAAGTATAATATTGATCAGATGTGTGTAAAATGAGTTTCTATCACGAGAGGCCTAGGAGTAAGTAGCTCCCGGCCTAGTTTTCTGTTGTGTTGCTGAAGGCTAGCCTTGCTGGCAGAGGCAGCTGGAGTGTGCAGGTCGCCGGAGTCAACGCGCGCCCGCTCCGCCCTCCACTCCACTCTCCACTGCATTGCCTCCACTTGACTCCTGTATTCTCCTCCTCTCCTGTCCAATCTTCTCCTGTTCTCCTCACAACTCTCGGCACACAGTTACCCCTACCGTTGTGACGTTCATCAGCTTTACAGATAAACTGTCCTCCGTGTCATCCATCATACAGCGAGCGGTACACGCCCACATCGGTCGCCACTGGATGTAAACCATACAAAAAGATTAGAGAATACTCTACTCCCCCTTGGATGAAATGAACTCCATAGCCCATATTATGCAGGGGTCCCGTAATTAATATCGAAAACAGACACGGGTGAAAGTGCATGCTCATGGAAGCATAAGCATTCCGGCAAACAAATGTAACGGATCATTTGCAGCAAACTTTCCAAGCGCAGTAATTGTTGATATTTATATTCGGTCTGCAGCCGGAACTTAACGTCATCTTGACTCCAAATTTCGGCGGTCACCTGCCTGCCATCTTCAGGTGTGTGATCTATTGCACTGACTCGGCAGAACTGAAATCAAACAGGCAGCACGTAAAGGATGCTCCTGGTTTGCATCAGGTTGGGTTGCCACCGTATTCCTTGCAGTTGTGGTATTTCATATATTGGTCAGATCTTCAAAACTGTGGAGAATCTGTGTTCTGAGCATAAACGGCACAGACGCTTACAACAGCCGAGAAAATCCGCCATTGGCACCGTTCATCCTATGAAATACACTCCTGGAAATGGAAAAAAGAACACATTGACACCGGTGTGTCAGACCCACCATACTTGCTCCGGACACTGCGAGAGGGCTGTACAAGCAATGATCACACGCACGGCACAGCGGACACACCAGGAACCGCGGTGTTGGCCGTCGAATGGCGCTAGCTGCGCAGCATTTGTGCACCGCCGCCGTCAGTGTCAGCCAGTTTGCTGTGGCATACGGAGCTCCATCGCAGTCTTTAACACTGGTAGCATGCCGCGACAGCGTGGACGTGAACCGTATGTGCAGTTGACGGACTTTGAGCGAGGGCGTATAGTGGGCATGCGGGAGGCCGGGTGGACGTACCGCCGAATTGTTCAACAGGTGGGGCGTGAGGTCTCCACAGTACATCGATGTTGTCGCCAGTGGTCGGCGGAAGGTGCACGTGCCCGTCGACCTGGGAACGGACCGCAGCGAAGAACGGATGCACGCCAAGACCGTAGGATCCTACGCAGTGCCGTAGGAGACCGCACCGCCACTTCCCAGCAAATTAGGGACACTGTTGCTCCTGGGGTATCGGCGAGGACCATTCGCAACCGTCTCCATGAAGCTGGGCTACGGTCCCGCACACCGTTAGGCCGTCTTCCGCTCACGCCCCAACATCGTGCAGCCCGCCTCCAGTGGTGTCGCGACAGGCGTGAATGGAGGTCTAACCGCCGTCTGCTTCACGTCTTCTGTGCAGCGAGCTACCTTAATTTAAGTATTATCTGTATTTTTCTTACTTGTCACTTCTTCTTCTGCGTGTTTTTGCTTTTAGGAAGCTTTAATAGTAGAGTGCTATTAAGTGTTCCATAGATCTCGTGTTTGTTTTGAATACAGTCAGAGAGAGTCCCTTTAGTCAGCCATAGTGCCAGTAGTGTCAGTGTCGCCCTAACCGCCGTCTGCTTCACGTCTTCTGTGCAGCGAGCTACCTTAATTTAAGTATTATCTGTATTTTTCTTACTTGTCACTTCTTCTTCTGCGTGTTTTTGCTTTTAGGAAGCTTTAATAGTAGAGTGCTATTAAGTGTTCCATAGATCTCGTGTTTGTTTTGAATACAGTCAGAGAGTCCCTTTAGTCAGCCATAGTGCTAGTAGTGCTAGTGTTTGTTTTCAATACCGTCCAGAGACAGGTAGTGCTATTTTCCTTGTTTCTACAAGAAGTGGTTAGCAATCACAGTTTAGTCAATAATCAACCGCCTTTAGTGAATTAGCAGTCTAGTTAAAAGCTGATTAACACTCTATAGTAAATTGATTTCTTAGGAAGGCTAGGATGTGTGGCTGCTGTGTACGGACGCAGGAGGAGCTGGCCACTCTTCGCGAACAGCTGAGCGTGTTGATGTCCGCGGTCAGCCGTCTTCAGGCTGCTGCCTCGGAGTGTAGCGGCAGTGGGGAGTCTGGTGCGTCGCAAGGTACACCCCAGGTGTTACATTCTTCACCCACTGTCCCTGCTGTCGAGACATCTTCGCGGGTACCGGGCGCGTTTGGGCCACCCTCTCCCCAAGGGGAGTGGCGGGTTCAGCGGCGTTCGCGGCGCACGAGGCGGAGGGTCAATGTGGAGGCTGGCCGTGTGGCATCGCCCGCTCTGCCTGTGAGTGGACATGTGGCTGCTCCTTCAGCAAGGTCCGAGCAGGCACACGGGGGGAGGGGTTTATTAGTTATTGGGAGCTCCAACGTTAGGCGGGTGATGGAGCCCCTTAGGGAAATAGCGGAAAGGTCGGGGAAGAAGGCCAGTGTTCACTCTGTCTGCTTGCTGGGGGGTCTCATCCGAGATGTGGAGGAGGCCCTACCGGCGGCGATAGAGAGCACTGGGTGCACCCGACTGCAAATTGTTGCTCATGTCGGCACCAATGACTCTTGCCGTCTGGGTTCAGAGGTAATCCTCAGTTCGTACAGGCGGTTGGCGGAGTTGGTGAAGGTGGAAAGCCTCGCTCGCGGGGTGGAATCAGAGCTAACTATTTGTAGTATCGTTCCGAGAACCGATCGCGGTCCTCTGGTTTGGAGCCGAGTGGAAGGCTTAAACCAGAGGCTCAGACGATTCTGCGGAGAGCTGGGGTGCAAATTTCTCGACCTCCGCTATCGGGTGGAGAAATGTAGGGTCCCCCTGAATAGGTCAGGCGTGCACTACACGCCGGAAGCGGCTACGAGGGTAGCGGAGTACGTGTGGAGTGCACATGGGGTTTTTTTAGGTTAGAGAATTCCCTCCCTAGGCCCGACAAGACGCCTCCTGAGACGCGGCAAGGCAGGAGTAGGCAAAATGCAACAAGGAATAACAATATTAATGTGCTAATAGTAAACTGCAGGAGCGTCTATAGAAAGGTCCCAGAACTGCTCTCATTAATAAACGGTCACAACGCCCATATAGTACTAGGAACAGAAAGTTGGCTGAAACCAGACGTAAACAGTAATGAAATCCTAAACTCTGATTGGAATGTATACCGCAGAGATAGGCTGGACAGTGAAGGGGGAGGCGTGTTTATAGCGATAAGAAGTGCAATAGTATCGAAGGAAATTGACGGAGATTCGAATTGTGAAATGATTTGGGTGAAGGTCACGGTTAAAGCAGGCTCAGACATGGTAATTGGATGTCTCTATAGGCCCCCGGGCTCAGCAGCTGTTGTGGCTCAGCACCTGAAGAATAATTTGGAAAATATTTCGAGTAGATTTCCCCACCATGTTATAGTTCTGGGTGGAGATTTTAATTTGCCGGATATAGACTGGGAGACACAAACGTTCATAACGGGTGGCAGGGACAAAGAATCCAGTGAAATATTTTTAAGTGCTTTATCTGAAAACTACCTTGAGCAGTTAAACAGAAAACCGACTCGTGGCGATAATATATTAGACCTTCTGGTGACAAACAGACCCGAACTATTTGAATCAGTTAATGCAGAACAGGGAATCAGCGGTCATAAAGCGGTTACTGCGTCGATGATTTCAGCCGTAAATAGAAATATTAAAAAAGGTAGGAAGATTTTTCTGTTTAGCAAAAGTGACAAAAAGCAGATTACAGAGTATCTGACGGCTCAACACAAAAGTTTTGTCTCAAGTGCAGATAGTGTTGAGGATCAGTGGACAAAGTTCAAAACCATAGTACAATATGCGTTAGATGAGTATGTGCCAAGCAAGATCGTAAGAGATGGAAAAGAGCCACCGTGGTACAACAACCGAGTTAGAAAACTGCTGCGGAAGCAAAGTGAACTTCACAGCAAACATAAACATAGCCAAAGCCTTGCAAACAAACAAAAATTACGCGAAGCGAAATGTAGTGTGAGGAGGGCTATGCGAGAGGCTTTCAATGAATTCGAAAGTAAAGTTCTATGTACTGACTTGGCAGAAAATCCTAAGAAATTTTGGTCCTATGTCAAAGCGGTAGGTGGATCAAAACAAAATGTCCAGACACTCTGTGACCAAAATGGTACTGAAACAGAGGATGACAGACTAAAGGCCGAATTACTAAATGTCTTCTTCCAAAGCTGTTTCACAGAGGAAGACTGCACTGTGCTTCCTTCTCTAGATTGTCGCACAGTTGACAAAATGGTAGATATCGAAGTAGACGACAGAGGGATAGAGAAACAATTAAAATCGCTCAAAAGAGGAAAGGCCGCTGGTCCTGATGGGACACCAGTTCGATTTTACACAGAGTACGCGAAGGAACTTGCCCCCCTTCTTGCAGCGGTGTACCGTAGGTCTCTAGAAGAGCGAAGCGTCCCAAAGGATTGGAAAAGGGCACAGGTCATCCCCGTTCTCAAGAAGGGACGTCGAACAGATGTGCAGAACTATAGACCTATATCTCTAACGTCGATCAGTTGTAGAATTTTGGAACACGTATTATGTTCGAGTATAATGACTTTTCTGGAGACTAGAAATCTACTCTGTAGGAATCAGCATGGGTTTCGAAAAAGACGATCGTGTGAAACCCAGCTCGCGCTATTCGTCCACGAGACTCAGAGGGCCTTAGACACGGGTTCACAGGTAGATGCCGTGTTTCTTGACTTCCGCAAGGCGTTTGACACAGTTCCCCACAGTCGTTTAATGAACAAAGTAAGAGCATACGGACTATCAGATCAATTGTGTGATTGGATTGAGGAGTTCCTAGATAACAGAACGCAGCACGTCATTCTCAATGGAGAGAAGTCTTCCGAAGTAAGAGTGATTTCAGGTGTGCCGCAGGGGAGTGTCATAGGACCGTTGCTGTTCACAATTTACATAAATGACCTGGTGGATGACATCGGAAGTTCACTGAGGCTTTTTGCAGATGATGCTGTGGTGTATCGAGAGGTTGCAACAATGGAAAATTGTACTGAAATGCAGGAGGATCTGCAGCAAATTGACGCATGGTGCACGGAATGGCAATTGAATCTCAATGTAGCGAAGTGTAATGTGATGCGAATACATAGAAAGATAGGTCCCTTATCATTTAGCTACAAAATAGCAGGTCAGCAACTGGAAGCAGTTAATTCCATAAATTATCTGGGAGTACGCATTAGGAGTGATTTAAAATGGAATGATCATATAAAGTTGATCGTCGGTAAAGCAGATGCCAGACTGAGATTCATTGGAAGAATCCTAAGGAAATGCAATCCGACAACAAAGGAAGTAGGTTACAGTACACTTGTTCGCCCAATGCTTGAATACTGCTCAGCAGTGTGGGATCCGCACCAGGTAGGGTTGATAGAAGAGATAGAGAAGATCCAACGGAGAGCAGCGCGCTTCGTTACAGGATCATTTAGTAATTGCGAAAGCGTTACGGAGATGATAGATAAACTCCAGTGGAAGACTCTGCAGGAGAGACGCTCAGTAGCTCGGTACGGGCTTTTGTTAAAGTTTCGAGAACATACCTTCACCGAAGAGTCAAGCAGTATATTGCTCCCTCCTACGTATATCTCGCGAAGAGACCATGAGGATAAAATCAGAGAGATTAGAGCCCACACAGAAGCATACCGACAATCCTTCTTTCCACGTACAATACGAGACTGGAATAGAAGGGAGAACCGATAGAGGTACTCAGGGTACCCTCCGCCACACACCGTCAGGTGGCTTGCGGAGTACGGATGTAGATGTAGATGTAGATGTGTCGTCTTCAGCGATGAGAGTCGCTTCTGCCTTGGTGCCAATGATGGTCGTATGCGTGTTTGGCGCCGTGCAGGTGAGCGCCACAATCAGGACTGCATACGGCCGAGGCACACAGGGCAAACACCCGGCATCATGGTGTGGGGAGTGATCTCCTACACTGGCCGTACACCTCTGGTGATCGTCGAGGGGACACTGAATAGTACACGGTACATCCAAACCGCCATCGAACCCATCGTTCTACCATTCCTAGACCGGCAAGGGAACTTGCTGTTCCAACAGGACAATGCTCGTCCGCATGTATCCCGTGCCACCCAACGTGCTCTAGAAGGTGTAAGTCAACTACCCTGGCCAGCAAGATCTCCGGATCTTGGCAAGCCGTTCCACAGGACTACATCGAGCATCTCTACGATCGTCTCCATGGGAGAATAGCAGCCTGCATTGCTGCGAAAGGTGGATATACACTGTACTAGTGCCGACATTGTGCATGCTCTGTTGCCTGTGTCTATGTGCCTGTGGTTCTGTCAGTGTGATCATGTGATGTATCTGACCCCAGGAATGTGTCAATAAAGTTTCCCCTTCCTGGGACAATGAATTCACGGTGTTCTTATTTCAATTTCCAGGAGTGTATAACAACGCGGAGATTCTGACATGCACTTAGGAGCTATTGGTTTAGTGGTATTAAGGAAGCTGTCGAAATGAAATTAGCAAATAGTCTTATAAACAGAGGCAGTGGTTTTTGTTTAAGTTCTTGTGGAATCCTGGTCTCTCATTGGTCAAAAAACAGAGGGTCACATTTTATTCTGTCTCACTCATTGATTATTCATTTCGCTATCGATAACGTCTGACGTTGGTCATCTTTGGTTTGTGATGGCGTTAATGTTTACAGTCTGTATGCATGTTTGTATGTATGTATGTGTGTGTGTGTGTGTGTGTGTGTGTGTGTGTGTGTGTGTGTGTGTGTGCGTGTGTGTGTGTGTGTGTGTGTGTGTGTGTGTGTGTGTGTGTGTGTTATATTTAAGGAGTTTCGCTGAAAACTGATGTTTTAAATTGGGCTGCACAGCGTCTGCTTGTTGCAGTTTTGCCTTGTAAATGGCAGGGTGCGCCTCTGTCGAAACATCGGCGGTTGTCGACGACGTGACCTGGCTGCATTCCCGTAAGTTATTTGAAAAGCGAAACCTATCTGGTGAAAACTGCTCTTAAACTGCGATAAACTTAGGACGCAAAAAATATATATAATTGAGTCATTGCATCGTATACGAGTACATATTTCTGATCAGAAAAATTATAAACAAAAGAACACCGAGAGTCACTCATCACATTTTGTCATTTTCGATGATTCGATAGACACACTTGGCATCATTAGTATTTCATTGTTTCTTACGCTACCTTATCACACTACTTTTCTAACGTATTTTTTTGGGTTTGTACCCACGCTGCCTTCCGCGGGGACCGAGCGGTTCTAGGCGATTCTGTCTGGAATCGCGCGACTGCTACGGTCGCAGGTTCGAATCCTGCCTCGGGCATGGATGTGCGTGATGTCCTTAGGTTAGCTAGGTTTAAGTAGTTCTAAGTTCTAGGGGACTGATGACGTCAGATGCTAAGTCCCATAGTGCTCAGAGCCATTTGAACCATTCTGAACCATTTGTATGCACGCTGTGTCAAGTTTTAATTGGGCTGTATTAGCTAGTCTGGCTCTCAGTTCTGTGAAGTAATGGAACCCTTTACATAAAGAATAATTATTGTAAATATCGCAACACACTGCAAAATCGGAAGATGTGTAGAACACTGGAACCGAAATCAGCGATTAAGAATTGAAAGAGATAGTGTGGACGCAGGACCAGCAGATTCATTTGTGCTCTGGTCAATGGTGCAGAAAGCTCAGTAGGTGCCGAGTCATCAAACGAAGTGAAAACGTGCGAGCGGGTTCCAGTATGCCTCGCAGATGTCGAAGGGCGCAAATTAGTGTTTAAGTGAGCTTGAACTGGGCAGAACGGCTGGTCCCTGGAAAAGGCGATTTGTTCTTACCGTGACATTTTGTGACTCGTACAGGACATACTGCTACGACAGTGATGCGACTGTGGGACTGGTGGACAGAAGCGAGGAGCGGATACTGGACCACACGATGTGGCCTCAGTGTGGGACGGCCACCACCTCGTCCACATAGTTGTAGCTGACATAGTTGTTCCTCCACATGTCTGGCTCGACGTTGGAGCACTGGAAAAGTACGGCGATATGTCTTCGTCGGAGGCCTGATGCTGTCTGCTGACGGCTGGACTGCGACTGACATGCCATTGAATCGATTTTCCACCAACGCCTCAGATGGCTATTGGCATGTGAACTCTAGTGCTGAGTGGCAAGATGTAGTATTTTTATGCGAGTCCCACGGCAACGAGTCCTGTAGTGATGATCACGTACGTGTCAGATGCTACCGTCGTGAATGCAATCAGACAGACTGTTTGTTAAAGGCGTTTGATGGCTTAGGCTGCCACTGGAAATATCATGCGATCTGGCGTCATACGTATTGGGTGCAATCTCAACAGCAAGCGCTACATTGCGAAGTTTTAGAGCCGGAGACACTGCCCGTCCGGCAAGGAATTCCAGATGTCCTGCAAGGAGTTCCGTATGTTCCATATGGTGTATTTCAGGAGGACAATCCCCACCCACATGTGGTTAGGAGTGTGCAAACCTTCCTCGAAGAACGACAGGTACCACTGATTCTCTGGCCTGCGCTTTCGCCAGACGTATCGCCCATCGAACATGTCTGGGATATAGTCAGTCGACAAATTATTTTTTCTGGTCCTGGTGATTAAAACCTGGTTCCTAAATCTCTGTCTCACCATTATATAATCTATCTGAAACCTTTCAGTATCTCCAGGCCTCTTCCATGTATACAACCTTCTTTAATGATTCTTGAACCAAGTTTTAGCTATGATTAAGTTATGCCCTGTGCAAAATTCTACCTGGCGGCTTCCTCTTTCATTTCTTACCCCCATTCCATATTCACCTACTACGTTTCCTTCTCTTCCTTTTTGTACTATCGAATTCCAGTCCCCCATGACTATTAAATTTTCGTCTCTCTTCACTATCTGAATAATTTCTTTTATCTCATCATAGATTTCATCAATCTCTTCATCATCTGCGGAGCTAGTTGGCATATAAACTTGTACTACTGTGGTGGACATAGGCTTCGTTTCTGTCTTGGCCACAATAATGCGTTCACTAAGCTGTTTGTAGTAGATTACTCGCACTCCTATTTTTTTATTCATTATTAAACCTACTCCTGCACTACCCCTATTTGATTTTATATTTATAACCCTGTTTTCATCTGACCAGAAGTCTTGTTCCTCCTGCCACCGAACTTCACTAATTCCCAATATAACTTTAACCTATCCATTTCCCTTTATAAATTTTCTAACCTACCTGCCCGATTGAAGGGCTAAAAAACGAAATAAGTCATTTCGCGCTCATACATGCGTAATAGGCTGCATCTACTTGTGAACAGACAGATATGGAAAACTTCTTGTAGTATAAAAAAAAATCCTCGAATAGTGACTGGTTGCCTTTGGTACGTAAATAAAATCGCGATCTTGTCACATTTAAACGGGACGTTGTCTTTGCGACGCATCTCAAAGGAAGATGGGTTATAACTAAAAGCGCCTAAGTTTACCACCACAACGGCCGCCGAGGTGCCATTCATATTGTTTGCAGTTCACAGTAAACACGTACGGTATTATTTCGCCACGAGGCCTCGAGAACCAATTCTACCGCCAAGCTTCTGTATTTGCTGACTCCTTCAAAGCTCGCACCACACGTCGAGACAAAACTAAAGGTTTCCAGGCAGGGAAGTACAACCCCAAATGACAGGAGAGTACAGGCACACAATCGCGTAAGTTCAAGCGCAAATTGAGACGTGTATAGCACGTGTGACGTGACACGGTTTTCCCGCGAAACGCGCGCGTTCTACTCGCGTCGTGCGGGCCTGCGCATATTGAGCCGCGTATGACGAATGTACTTTTCTGTTGGGTTGACGAGCCCGTGCCAGATGCCGTTTACTGACCTAATGCTTGTCAAACTGATAATGCATGATTCACGAATAAAATACCTATTACTGTTAAAGCTTGAATTCCGAATCGGATTTGGTTAGTAATGCTGAAGACGAAGTGTTGCTTTCTTCACTAACGAATAAAAGATTCAAATCATCAAATAAACATATTTTGTTTAAAAGGAAGAGATGTGGACAATTTCAAACTGCGACTAAGATGGTTCAGATGGTTCAAATGTCTCTGAGCACTATGCGACTTAACTTCTGAGGTCATCAGTCGCCTAGAACTTAGAACTAATTAAACCTAACTAACCTAAGGACATCACACACATACATGCCCGAGGCAGGATTCGAACCTGCAACCGTAGCGGTCGCTCGGCTCCAGACTGTACCGCCTAGAACCGCACGGCCACTCCGACCGGCGACTAAGATGAGGGAAGCTGAGTTTACAGATTACTCCAGAATGACTAATAAGCAGTTTTCTGAAGGACATGGAACCATTCTTTTCTTTTTTTAAAGGAATTATAAAATGTTGCACCCATGTGTCTACAGTGGATATTTTTGTTTAAACCCCCATATCATAAGGTCCTGTGCTTTCCCTCACTGCCTTTACTACCTTTTCTTCTGCCATTGTGAAAAGTAAAATATTCGTCCACAGCACAACAGGATGGTCGGCGTACTGTCAGCAGCTGAAAACAACGAGCGCGACAGGAATGCGCAAGTTAGTCAGGTGTGCCTTGTGAGTGAAGGGTTCATGTCATTCCGTAGGCCTGCCCTTGTCAGCAATACATTTCATCAAGTTAAACATATCACATCACCACACTCTTTCAGGATACTTATACTTTCGGAATAACAATGATCACTACTTCATTTATGTAATCTGTTGTATAATTAATTTATTGATGCCGATATGGTGTATGCAATAACTGAAATTTTTCTCTCGTCATGACGAGCCAATTAAAACATTGTCATTCGCTGGCGTTTCTCGACTGTATCCAGCTTGCAGTAAACGTGATGTGCACATGTATGTAGAATGTCTGTTATTAGATCCATATCCAAGTAATCGCAATGAAATTTACATACTTCATGTCTTTGATACTCTTTACCAGGAGCACCAAGGAGTCACACTTCTGGAAACTACCCCTTTTGCCGGCCGCTGTGACCGAGCGGTTCTAGGAGCTTCAGTCCGGAACCACGCGGCTGCTACAATTGCAGTTCGAATCCTGCCTCGGGCATGAATGGGTGTGATGTCCTTAGGTTAGTTAGGTTTAAATAGTTTTAAGTCTAGCGGAGTGATGACCTCAGATGTTAAGTCTCACTGTGCTTAGAGCCATTTCCATTTACCCCTTTTCGAATTTTTGTAACATATGGTACAGATATATTTGCATAATTAGGCAGGACGTAAATAACCTTGTTTTACTTTCCTGCCGTGTTTCTTTATCAAATGATTTCATAGTATACATTACTTCCTTTTTGAGTACCCTCACGATAAATCATCTATCCCTTCTTGCGATCTGAAAACATTATGGAAGCAGAAGATGTAATTGCAATGGCTAATGGCTCAAAGGTTACTGAATTATTCTTGACAAAAAAGTGAATATATATATATATATATATATATATATATATATATATATATATATATATATATATATATATTGTCTGGCCGTAGGTTGTGTTCCAAAAATGAACACCATAGAGATATAAGTGATGACACTTTCTGCAGGACAACCGTTATTTTGCAGCACAATGCTCAAGCACGTACAGAGCAAACTGTTACTGATTTGTTTGACTGATGGGGCTGCTAAGTGCTATACCACCTACTGCACTTCCCTGACTTAAGCCCTCGTGAGTTCAACTCAATTTCTAAACTGAAGGAAACGCTTCACGGCATTCGCTTCAGAACTGCTACAAATTCGTCGGGCAGTAGGCTGCCCCGCTCGAACTGTCAACACAACTGGCACTGTTGAGAGTCCCGCGTCCGGCCATCCTGATTTAGGTTTTCCGTGATTTACTTAAATCGCTTCAGGCAAATGTCGCGATGGTTCCTTTGAAAGGGCAAGGCCGACTTTCTTCCCTAATTAGATGAGACCGATGACCTCGCTGTCTGGTTTCCTTCCCAACCATCCATCCAACTGTTGAGAGTACCCTACGACTACCACATCGCTGGCAGCGGGTTATACATATATATAACTGAAAAATATAATGTAATAAGGAAAAAGATCAGCAGCTTATATGGCGAAAAACGCAAAACTTCTCAGTAACAATAAAATTCAGTATACAGTAGTGCTTTGTTTTTCGGATGGTGAACCCTAGCACAGCGGTGTCGAAGGGAGAATATGGAAGAACTGCTTTCACGCTCCTAAGCAGATGTTATCCAAGCCTACAGCTAGCGCTGTTATATTTAACCACGAACAACACCTGTGCAGTGTCGTCAATACACATGCAAGCATCAGTAGTGGTCAGAACAGTGTTATTTGTAATTGTGAATGCATCATGTTGGATCTAAACGAATTCGAACATGGGAAAATTGTTGGTGCTCTTATGGGGGTGTTTCTGTAACCAAGGGAGCCGACGTGTTTGGTGTTTCAAGAAACGACGTATCGAAAATTTATATCGCGTATAGGGAAAATGGGAAAAAAAATCATTCGCTAAGTCACAGCTCGAACGAAGGAGTGTGTTGAGTGATCGTGACAGACGGTCATTGAAGAGAGTTGTGTCGAAAAATAATAGGACGACAGTTGCAAAAGTCACTGCAGAACTGAATGTCGCACTTGCGAACCCTATCAGTACCAAAAAACACTAAGGGAGTTCCACAAGCAGGTAATCACAGGGAGAGTTACAATTCCAAAATCACTCATCACTGATGCAAAGACCCGTAACAGGAAAACATGGTGCCGAAGCCATAAAATCTGGACTATGAAGGAAAGGAAGCTCGTCATTTGGCTGGAAGAGTCTTGTTTCACACTGGTCGAATTGACGTCCCAAGAGTGAAAGTTGGCGTGGGTTCGGTGCTGATTTGACCATCCATAAGTCGGTATTCTATGCGCCCCACGGATACTCTGTAAGGCTATATTACTGCCGAGTATTTTGTGACGATTCTGGCTGATAAGGTTCATCCCTTGGTACAATGTTTGTTCTCCAATGGTGATGCTGTGTTCCAAGATGACAGGGATGCTTCTCACACAGCTCGCATCGTTCAGGACTGGTTTTATGAGCGTGATGACGAAGTATCGCACATCCCCTGGTCACCATAGTCACCAGATGTCAATATTATTGAGCCTTTGTAGTCTACTTTGGACAGAAGATTACGTGATCCCTACCCATCTCCACTATCGTTAACTGAACTTGCCACAGTTTGGAGGAAGAATCGCATAGATTCATTTTAAAACCACACACCAACCTGTATTTATTCATTCCTAGACGAATGGAAACGGTATCGAATGCCAACGGGTTACCTACACCGTATTGGGTACGGTAATGTCCTGTATTTCTGTTGTATGAACATTGAAGTGATAGAAATCATGAGATACCTCCTAATATGGTGGTGGATCTCATTTGTTGGGTATAGTACAGCAACTCGACGTGGCATGGATTTCATAAGTCATTGGAAGACCCCAGCAGAAATATTAAGCCATGCTGCCTCTAGAAGTGTCCACAATTGCTAAGTGTTGTCGGTGCAGGACTTCGTATACGAACTGACCTCTCGATTATGCCCCACATACGTTCTGTGAGATTCATGTCGGGCGATCTGGGTTGCCACAAAATGCGCTCGATTTGTCCATAAAGTTTTACAAACCAGTCACAAACGACTGTGGGCCAGTGATATGGCGCATTGCCATCCATAAAAATTCTATCGTTTAGAATCATGAAGTCCGTAAATGGATTCAAATGCTCTCCAACTAGCCGAACTTGACTGTTTACATTCAGTATCAGTTCTGCTGGACCAGAGAAGCCAGTCCATTCCAGAGCTCTCACCCTAATGGAGCTACAGCCAGCTTGCACAGTGCATTGCTGACAACTTGGGTCCATAGCTACGTGGGTTCTTACCAACTAAAATCGGTACTGATCTGACCAGGCCAGCCACGCGGGATTAGCCGAGCGGTCTTGGGCGCTGCAGTCATGGACAGTGCGGTTGGTCCCGGTGGAGGATCGAGTCCTCCCTCGGGCATGAGTGTGTGTGTTTGTCCTTAGGATAATTAAGGTTAAGTAGTGTGTAAGCTTAGGGACTGATGACCTCAGCAGTTAAGTCCCATAAGATTTCACTCACATTTGAACATTTGACGAGGCCATGGCTTTCCAGTCGTCTAGACTCCAACAGACATGGTCACGAGCGAAAGAGAGGCGCTGCAGACGATTTGGTGCTGTTAGTAAAGGCATTCCGTTGGTCGACTGCTACCATAGCCCATCAAATTTCGCAGCACTTTCGTAACGGATACGTTCGTCGTACGTCCTACATTGATTTCTGCCGTTATTTCAGTCTTGCTCGTCTGTTAGCAGTGACAACGCTACTCAACACTGCTTCTCCCAGTCTCGGAATACTTAATTCCCTAACGATTTACGAAATGGAGTGTCCCATGCATCTGACTCAACTACCATCCCACGTTCAAAATCTGTTAATTCTCGCCGCGTGGCCGTAACCACGTTGCAAATCTTTCCACGTGAATCACCTGCGTACAAATGACATCTCCGCCAATGCACTGTCCTTTCATAGCTCGTGTACGAGATACTACCGCCATCTGTATATGTGCGTATCGCTATCTCATGACTTTTGTCACCTCAACGTATATTTTTGTGCAGCCACTGTATATTTGCCTGTATGACTGAAAAGACATGCTGCTGTGCCGTTCTGCACAGTCAGAATTAGTTTCGGCGCTCCCCCCCCCCCCCCCCCCCCCTAAGTGTCCGACATCTGGCAGACAGCGCTAGTGTTGCCGTACGCCGCCCACCACGCCACGCGCCCGGACTCCCGCCTCTGGCCTGCTGCCGCCACGCCCCCAGTAGCCGCCTCCGTCGCCTCCGCAGTCCGGGGCGGCCTGATTCTTGCCGTTGGAAGCCGACGTCGCCCACGCCTGCCCCAGACACGCCGCCCACAGGCCGGAGATACCGTGCCGTGTAGGGACGCGGCTCTCAGTAGTTGCCACATGGCGCCCCTCAAGTCTACCGTTCTGCTGTCGCCGTGATTTCGCACAACATGACCCAAACTTGTAGGTTCGAAGCAGTAAGGATGTTGCTAAGAGGTGACGATAAAACGAGTTAACGTTGGCATGCAGTCTGTCTCATGTACTCACGGACGTAGCCAGGATTTTTCCAAAGGGGGGCGACCGATTTGTTAAAGACGATCTCACAAGGACACGTTTTTCATTTATTCTGAAAATTTCCATAAAGTGCAATAAACCATTTTATTCGAACTTGACCTCGGAGTGTTCCATTAAGTTTCGGGTGTGCAGCCGCAAGAAATCTCCTTCTTCTTCTAATATTTCGGCTGTATAACGTTCAGCCATCTTCAGAGTGAGCCGCTCCAGTGCTCGCTTCGTCCCTTTATACTGTTGTACCACGCGACTGCGCATGCGACCACAGATGTAAATGCGTCAGAGACGTTGGTCGGCGGCAGAGACGTGCATAATGCGCGAGGTGTATCTATGACTCCGCAGTTGATCTGTGTTGGCATATAGATATATCATTGTGAGCTGCACCATGACGACGTCTTTGCGAGTTTATTGCAGCAAGTGCCGAATTCCATGATTTATCAAGGAGATTTCTTGCGGCTGCACACCCGAAACTTAATGGAACAGTCTTTACGCCGCCAAAACCTGAAGATTGATCACGGAGGTTTCACCAAGTACAGTGCTGTACATTGGAAAACCACTAAGAAGCAGTCATGCTCCGATCTCCTTTCACCATCCAACGTTACTTCACACTCTTCTTCTTTCAGTCTGGATTTGAGCTGAGGAAGTGATCAAGAGTGCTCGAGTGCTAATTTTTTTGGGGACATCGTGATTATTACCGACAGGGCTTTTGGAATAAAGAGATCTCTGTTCGGCAGAAAAGCCAAAATAACTTTTGTTGGTGAAAATAGAAATGATCTGGAATTATTCAGTCTTACACTATCCCAGATTTCCTCATTTAAGTATGCATCAGTCGCTTCTTGCAGTGTAAGACAGGTCATTTTCGGCAGTAAATAATGTCCCGATAGACAAATGCATGAGCCTAAATGAGGAGAATTTGGATTATTATTTATTTATCACACGTCATTGAGTGCCGGGAGTCTCCAATGCGGTGCTCGTCTCGCCTTCGATCTTTTCATTTAAGCAGAGGGACTGCATCTTTAAGGGAATTGTAATCTGTCTTGTCAGCAAAGGGAGGTGTTCGGAAGAAACTGGTTGTGGTCTATAGTAAGGGCCCAATTTCGCGATTTGAATAAAACTGAAAATGGGAAACCACTGAAAATCATTTTCAAGGTTATCAGCGGATGGATTCAAACCACCTTGCCTTCCGAATCCAGGGATTGCTAGTTCAGGAGTTTAAACTGCAGACATATCCGAAGTCGGTGGACAATTTGCGTAAACTGGTTGTTGTACACGGTTTTCCTGTAATTCTGAGTGTTTAGTGCATGAATGCATGCATTGAAGATATAATTGTGGATGGAATTGCTGGCTTGAGCTATTATAGTATTACAAGAACGTAAATAGATTTTGGAGAAAAGGAGGATGGAGAGTTGAAGGGCGCTATCGGCTAGGACGAATTCAAGCAACCCTCTGAAAAAGCTTTTAGAAGCGAACGAACTATAGAATGTGCCTTCATCACAGACCCCATCCGCTCTCCACAAATTCCCAGCCCCAATCGTTCCGTATCGGAACTGATTTTCATAACTGGTTATCAGCTTGGGCAATATTTTGCCATTTTGGCTGCTAATAATAGAACATTGAGCAAATATTTTGAAGAAATGCAACCATCGCCATTTTGAGCGATATTTCTGTGAATCAACGCAATTTTTGGGTGACACAGCCAAATCCAGGTTTATTTTTATGCACTGATTTTAATTAATTGTTATTCGTCATGATATTTACCTCTTCGCTGACCTGGGATATACTGAAATATCGCAACCGGTAAATTCTACAACTTTCAAAATAACGACTACAGTGGGAACATTATTCTGCAATATATATTTTTAATTTACCACAATTCTAGCTGGCGAATAAAGATTGGTTTTCTCTTCTCGCGGTTCTAGGTGCGCAGTCCGGAACCGTGCGACTGCTACGGTCGCAGGTTCGGATCCTGCCTTGGCCATGGATGTGTGGGATGTTCTTAGGTTAGTTAGGTTTAAGTAGTTCTAAGTTCTAGGGGACTAATGACCACAGCAGTTGAGTCCCATAGTGCTCAGAGCCATTTGAACCATTTTTTTTCTCTTCTTTCTTGTTGCAAACTTATCCATAATTAGAAAGTATCCCATCAGCACGCAGAACAAAACAATGATTGCGCTTATACTAAATTCAACTGCATGTAAGAATTGAACTGATTAAAAAAACAGCAATTAAGCTCAAGCTTGGGTAAAATAGGGATGAGCGATAGCCGATGGTCCTATCGAGGTATAGATAGTTTAAATCTGTCGTTGGCCTTGCTGACTACTGATAGTGCGTATCACTTTTTCGTTGTTTGATTGAAAATCAAAATACCTTTCAATTTCACAACACGGCAGCTAGAAAGTGTGTAATTTCATGTAGATGATAGGTAGTGTCCGGACCCTATTGACCCCCCCCCCCCCCCCCCCGTTTTTCCTCCCACTGCCTACGTCCTTGCTCTACTGCTCAAACTGTATATCGACGAAACAACGAAAGAAATAGAGTGGGAAGAAGCCATTTAGCATATGAGTATAAAAAATATTTACTGTGATTCAAATTTCGATATTTTGTAGTTGTCAGCCATTCTGAAAACAATCATCAAGTAAAATACGCTGAAGTTAAAAATAGAGCAACCGGACTTCAAAACTGGAAAGAGAAGTGTGCTTACAGAAGGTCTGGACAAAAATATGGAAACACAAAAATGCATAGCACATTGCCATGCAAACACGGTGTAGAGAAACTGTTGGCACTCCAAATGGCTTTCAGTTGTTTCGGTGTGCTCGAGTACAGCTCCTCAATGGTTTTGAAAGCAATGTTATACCACTCTTCCGGAAAAGCAGTGGCACCTACATGTAACGGCAGTGGAGGTAGATAGCAATCACACACATTTCTCTCCAGAGTAGACTGCATAGGCTCAATGATACTGACATCTAGTAACTGTGGTTGCCAGAGGCGTTGCCGTCTTGAAACGCAGCATCACTACTGGGAAACACATTGTTCATTCAAAATGGTCACAACCTTTCGCAGCAATGTGATTTGCAGAGTAACCATGGGATCCTTGGAAAACCTCATATTGCTGCCCAAATCATCACCGAACCACAGCCACGTTTCACACTTGGGACGTGAACTGGTCAAGAAGTTCGAAACAAGTCTCATCCGACCAAATTACTTTCTTCTAGTGCTCGATAGTCCATGTTTAACGGCTTCTGCACCATGTTTTCCTGTTAACGTTATAAGGTGTCAGGCAAATCCAATACCTTCCATGAAAACCCTGACATGATAAGCAAATCCAGTAGTATGTCACATAGCTCCGAATAAATCGTGACATTAAATTAACCAAAGTAATACGAATAACGAGTGAGCAAATGGAATACCACCGACTAACACAAGAATGCCTAAATGCATGTCATACCTTCCCACCGTGAGACAGACGCAGTTCCGAGGGGAGAAACGAGAACAGAAGCCGAGAGCAGAACCGTGTTAAGCTAGAAGGCCCTACGATAAGGGACGGACTGGGCACCCACGTCGCCAGCTAACCATTAGGACGACACCACCCGCAAGTTTTAGCGTGAGACTTTTTCTCGTCTTTTTTACGTCAAGGACCACCCCCCAGCCCATGTTAAAAGCTAGAGCCCTCCAGAAAAACAGTATAGATCATACGATAACACAAAAAGGGCCACACCACCCGCAAGTTTTAGCGTGAGACTTTTTCGCGTATCTGTTACATTAGGACCACCCACCCGCCCATGTTAAAACATAGAGCCCTCCAGAAGAACAGTATAGATTTTACGATAACACTAAAAGGACCACACCAGCTGCAAGTTTTAGCGTGAGACTTTTTCGTGTCTCTGTTACGTTGCAAACTTTAAAAACATTGCCCCACCACGAAAAGTATAACGTTTCTCATTGGATAGACAGAATTTTTGCAGGTGGAGCTTAAGGTGAACATTGAGACCCTGATTGGTCAGATGAAAACACAGCCAGATAGTTTTTTTTAAACCAACTTCGGTAAATTGTGGTAAGGAGAAGTTAGGAGAGGAGTTGCTTCCGAGACGGCCAGGTGAGCGTAGCTGTGCTGCCCTCCGCCCCCTGACGAACACCGACAAGGTAATGAACGCACACGATGCCGCATAACAGCGCATAAAGCTGAACTCAGAACTGCAGAAGTCTCATCTGTTACACCCCCCTTTTTGCGTAATACCAGTGTCGATCGTCAATTAAAGCTCATGGTGTTCACATTTGCCACTTGAAGTAAAAATCTGAAACGCGATGATTTTTCTGTTATATAGTTATCGAGAAGCCACATCAGCCACTGTAATTTACGACAAGTTAGATAAGTAATTAAAGATAATTGAGGGTCACTGTAGACCATTTTGATAGTTTTCTCTTTTGTGAAACTTAATTTAATCCTAGATTATAGATGTGATATGGCATAGGTCATCCTTCGATCCATTGTAGAACTTGAAAACCCATTCAGGGAATATTCGTTCTCATTTTTGTTGAACGGTGTTGGTTTTTACCATCCTGTATTAAAACATTTCCTTTTATCAGTAGTGCAATTTATAAACAATGTTTTGTGAGTAGAATAAAATTTCCAATGGTAAACTCAACCGCTTTTTGGATGTTACTTTTCCAGCTAACTATAAATAGGAAAGCCTTGAACCCCTTCCACTAAATTTAGTTAGTATTAAGATTCTTTTACAGGGAGTGCTGTGGAGCTGACGCTGAAATCATTAAGTATTTGGTTATATCATCGCTAGTCTCACTGAACTCTTCTGAATTCTACATGTCATGTGTGGTCTGGCGGCTCCTTACCAGCAACAGGTCCCAGGTTCAAACTAGTCTATTCCCTAAAAAACACGCTAAGAGCGTCGTTGCGCGAAAGTGGTAGGGAGACACGATATAGAACAAACAGACACCACCATGAATGTTTAGAACGTGATTTTGCATAGCTGATGAGTGGTTTTGGAATTCCAACTCGCCCTGTAATTCCCTACTCACGGAGCTCCCTTCGACTCGCTTGGTTAGTGGAGCACCCACAATTCGAGTACCAGCAACTGTGGAGTGTTTGACACAGCAACAATGAAAATTACGTCAGATGTAGTTGGGGGCTTGAGGAATAGGCATGTGTTTCTATTTTCTCGCTGTGTACTCTAATATACGAGGGCTATCCATAAAGTACATTACGTTTTGGAATTAAAAATAAATAAAGTATTGGAATTTTTTAAAAATTATATACACTTAAATACTACTTTTCTACATAGTTACCATTTAAATTAAGGCACTTATCGTAGCGATGGACGAGCTTGAGAATTCCTTCGTCGTAAAATTCGGCTGCCTGCGCCTTCAACCACATGGTTACCTCTTGTTGAAGCTGTGCGTCGTCATCAGAACGTTGCATAGCCAACCACTTCTTCATTGCTGGGAATAAGTGGATGTCGCTAGGTGCCAGGTCGAGACTGTACGGCGGATGAAGAAACAACTCCCACTTAAAAGATTCGAGAACTTCACGAGTGGCATTTGCCGTGTGGGCCCGGGCGTTGTCATGAATCAGCAAGATCTTTGAGCCCAACTTTCCCCTGCGCTTGTTTTGTATTGCTCTTCTCAGGTTGTGCAGAGTTTGGCAATACCTTTGAGAGTTTATTGTAGTGCCTCTTTCCAGGAAATCCACAAAAATCACACCTCTTCTGTCCCAAAAGAAGAGGTAATCACGTGGTTGAAGGCGCAGGCGGCCGAATTTTACGACGAAGGAATTTCGAAGCTCGTCCATCGCTACGGTAAGTGCCTTAATTGAAATGGCAACTATGTACAAAAGTAGTATTTAAGTGTGGCTTTCATCTGTATATAATTTAAAAAATCTTCAATACTTTATTTATTTTTAATTCCAAAACGTAATGTACTTTGTGGATAGCCCTCGTAAAATTGGCGAGAGTGAGAAATGGAATTGCAGGGATCTCGGGTACTGTGACTGTTGAAGACCAGAGGCGGTACTTCAAGACCGCAACTTTACGCGCCAAAAATCCGACAGAAATCCACAGTGGGGTAAGTGAAGATTGTGGTCAGTTTACAGGGGGTCGCAGGACAGTTTCGTGCACGCCTAATCGTTTTCGTGGCGGTCGTACGAGCATAGATTGCAGAGCGATTTGTGAGGAACTTTCTGAAGCCACTGAAATTCCCCCAACGTCAGTATTCCACATTTTGACAAGTTATTTGAAGAGAAGAACAATTTATGCAAGATGGGTCCCACACTCTTTTACAGCTGGAGAGAAGCAGAAACGCCTGGACATTGCAGCCTTGCTCAAAAAACGACTCGGCCGTGAAGTTCAAGGATTCTTCTGTCGAGTTGTCGCTATTGATGAAACGGGGGTTGTAAATTTTGTACCGGAGTTGAAACCACAGTCCAATGAGTGAAGAGGTTCAGATTCTACATGTCCAAAAAAATTTCGATGTGCCCAGTCAAAGCTCAAGCAAATGATGATTTTTGCTTATGATCACCAAGGAACAATCATGACAGACGGAATCCCATTGAAACAAGTCTCACAGCACTGTATTATCGTAACTTCATGCAAAACATGAGCAGAAAAATTCACAAATCCCGATCTCAGTTGCTCGAGGCTGGGCGGGTCACTGCAATGTTCACCCGCTTATAGGAAATGTTGTAGCCCAAAAACTGCGCGAATACGGATTGGAAGTGTTGTTGCAATCTTCTTACAGCTGTGACACGCATCCATCAGACTCCTGTGCGTGGACATCGTTATCTTTCTGTGGAAGAGCTTTCTACAGCCGGTAATAGAGCGATTCCAGTGATGAACAGAAGGGATATCCTGGATGGAGTAGTAGAGCTTCCCGAGGCGTTAGGATTCAGTCGCTGAGAAGCGGGGAAACTATACTGAAGGATTGTGAAGCGATATTGGAAAAATAAAATAAACGTGTAAGTAAAAGAAAAGAAAATAGAGCGCATTTATGAAATATCCCTCGCGCATTTCACGTAAGGGCAGCGAACTCAAAATAGAGAAAGTAGGGTCGTATGGAGGCATATAGACAATTGTTTCTCCCACGGTTCATTTGCGAGTGGAAAGGGAGAGGGAATGGCTAGCAGTCGTAGAGGGTACCCTGCACTGAGGAGTTTGTGGATTTCTTATGTAGATGCAGATGTAGCGGACTGTCTTGGACTCCTCATGTTAATGCCCCGTACCATTTAGAACGAACTTGTTGTCTCTGTATTTAGACGACTTGGATGCCAATCATCTTAACTCTGCCGTCAGCTGGGTAGCCACAATGACCACTGTCATCTGTATGTGTAGATCGTTGTACTCTGTTTCGTCGTTACTGATGAGGGGATTGGCACAATCAACAGTGTGGGAAGAACTCGAACTTCCGCACGCTGTGTGTCTTTGGGAAAGCATCAATGGGATGGAATACTGGGACGATAGGAAGTCGCATGTTTGTTCTGAACTATTACGAGCAGCGGACTAAATCTGTTGGGATCTCGGACGGCAAAATTAATGAGGCTTCTGGTTTGATGAGCACTCGGTGTATTTGTAGGGCATATTTTATAAAAATAATTAATACAGATGTAATGGCTGACAAAAAAATCAAGTATTTGCAATATGTATACTTTACGCTTAGAAACTGTTATGTGCATAATTAAAGATATAGGTGAAAAACTTAGAATATGCATCACCATTAATCACAACAGCCATGAGGGAGAGGGTAAGGAAGTAATAAAGTATAGAATGAGAGACATATCCTTTATTTTACATGTCTGAAAACAATTCTTGCACATCATTATATCCGTCTTGTATATTCAGGAAGTGGTAGTAGCTGTTTTTTTTTATTATTATAGTATGTGTTTTCGTGCCTATATTTTACTGAAATTCCCAATAAGGATACTGAAATCTATTTCATCTGAAGAGATCACCATTCAATTGCTAAAACGATCAGATTGTCTAGTCATTCTTGATTCGTCGTAGAGCGAATGTTATTTATATTGGTTTCAGTTTAGAAAAACTTTTCTCGCATAATGCGACTGGAACAGAAATGGTCAAGAAGTATAGGACTATAAGTGACGCACAGGAAAATGATTCACTGAAGTCCTATTTCATTGTAAATTGACGGATTTTGTGGACTCTCCACCTAGCAGCGCTGTCGCCATCTCATATCGGCTGCCCGTAGATGCCATCGTGTGGCACTACTGGCGCGGAGTTGCCAACCGGAGACGTTCGGCCGCTGGGTTGCAAGTCTCAGGCGACGCCACATTGGGCGAGTTGCGCGTCGGTGATGATGAGAACACAGCACCCAGTCCACGGGCGGAGAATGTCCCCAAACTCGGCAAGAAATCGAGCCCGGGCCCGCTGCATGGTAGGCAAACACGTTATCACTCAGCTAAGCAGGCGGACTGTGTCACATACGACGACTCACATTAACGTCAAGAGTCACAGTAAACACTGTGTCTTGTTACCATCCATCAGGAAACTTGCACGTAGATATTTCAGTCGGTCCAGTCTTTAACAGAGGTTGCAGTGCACATCAGTCAATCTTGTGGTGCAGCTTTCCTGTTATTTACAACACAATTTGGTCAAAATAATCAGAAAATTGTAATAGAGAATTAGGTTGTAAGCTCTTACGCACCGACAGTACTAACTCTTTTGGATACCGATTCGCGTACTTTCTCTGAAATGTTAGAATAGTGAAAGGACGCCACATCTTCTCGTAGCCGGCAGGTATGTTAAGTGAAATTCCAAGATGGTGGTTATTATAAAAAGAAGGTTCCGACGACTATCAGCTTTGTGCTTCTGATGACTGTACGTTAATTTTCCCAAAACTTATTACAAATAACATCTAAGAGAAGAAAGTAAATATGGAACTCTGATAAAGATAGAATTTACGCACAACGTGACAACTTGAAAAGTGCGAATCTAAATCCTTCTGACCCACCCGTAAAATGACTAAGTGGGCTGTGTTTTTAAACTGTGTCACTTTTATTAAATCAAATTTCCTACCATTTAATATAGTCCATGATGTTTCCGCATAAAGAGAATTGAGAAACGACGCATGGCAAAGCATGAGCGAGCAAACCAACTCGCAAAAAAGAACTAACGAAAATGTCATCGGACAGAATTAGGGAAAACGACAATCTCATTTTAAAAGGAAACGATCGGAAGAATTACGAGATGCTGGCAGCTTATCATAATTTAGCATGAGAGCAGCGGCACGCAGTCTCCGACATCGACTAGTCCAAGCGAAGCGAACAAACAGACTCGTACACAAAGCAGAATACCGAACTTCCGGTTCATAGCGTAGTTTACTCTACAGCGAAAACGAACGCCCTTTGCTGATCGGCTGATTTGAAAATCTGCCAAAACTAGAAGTGCAAAGGTGCACGACCCACTCTCACCACGGAGAAATGCACATTGGCGTGGCTGAATTGAATTATAACGTATTATAAGACCTCCTGCCTATGATTTTTTTATGTAGACGTCAAAATTTGGTGAATAGATTAAGAGTCGGAGATTTCATGTGTAAGTGATAAAAGAAGATGCGGCTCTCAATTTTTTTTTTTTTTATTTAGATAGCAACTAGGAGAAGTCTGGCTATTCGCACGTGCCTTTGTTCTTCGAGCCGTCAGAGTGTAAGCACGTTGGGCTGTCGTTATTAATGATTTCTAGTAAAACTTGATCAAAGTGGAACGTGTATAATTCGGAATTCTGCCCAAACCGTACAAGTATTTCAGCCTCGAACATTCAGTAACTTTCATACGTCATTTTCTTATTTAAAGCAGAACGTGCCTAATGCGGAAACGAATGCATTTTAAGACTTAGTTAATAATTCATTGTGTAATACAGAAAACAGCTTATATAGTACTGCTGTGTTACAGAATACGTTAGTTATTCACGACACTACAACGATTCTCCTTTAATACAAAACTGTATATCTCTAAAATTGCTGTTACGCGTCGCAAAACCAAGAAAAGAGGTGCGGACATCAAATCGCGCCTCTCTATACAACAACGAACAAGTTAAGCCAAATTTCGGCACATCAAAAGAAATGGTTCGTTCGTGAGCGCTCTGTTTGTGGCGTTTCTCATTTTCGATTATTATTGATGCACGCGGGCGCACCTACTAAAACTCTCCTGCAGAGTGTTCAGTGAAGGAGGTGGTGGGTGTTGTTCCGTTAAACAACAGTTTTACTCGACAAGGCCAAGAATTGCTAGAAATTGTATTACCTCCATTATTTTCTGCCAGTTTCAGTTGACTAGTAGCACTTTAAGTGATGACATGATGTCGAACAAAAAGTATGTGTCGCTAACAATTTATGAAATGATTAAGGTAATCGAGGCGAGTGAGAGAGATATATTCTCTGTGCGCGAAATAATGTCGCGTTCCAAATGCGGCAAAACACGAATTCATAATACCTTAAGAAAGGAGAAAAGGCACCGGATGAATGGGTGAAAGGGAACGGCCAAATGAAAAAAAAAGGCGAAGAAGATAAGAAACGAAGAAACTAACGAGAGGGTATGGCAATGGTTCGTAAGTGCGAGGGCGAAAATCTTACTTTTGTCTAGAGCAATATTGCAGAGTAAGGCTCTGAAAGTCACCAAAGAGCTTGAAAATGCGGAGCCTATGGCGTCCACAGGATGGGTGGACGGTTTCAAATCTAGGCACAAAACATCCTGGGGAATGAAGTGTATGGCAAAACTAAGGAAGTGCAGGGAAGTGTAGCAACGTAATGGAAGACAGCGCTGTACTGCCTAACTCCGAATTATGACCCGAAGACGTATTCAGTGCCGACGAAAAGGGATTTTTATCCCACGAAATCTTCAGCAAATCAAAATGAGAAATGGACCGGTGGAAAACGTCCAAGAAAGACTCACCGCACTGCTGTGTCGAAAGACGTTAGGTGAAATGGAGAAGCCACTAGTGATTGGAAAGACGGCAAAACGGCGTTGTTTCAAAAACGTAGACGTCAGTAAGCTTTCAGTCACATGGCATAGTAATAAATTGGCGTGGATGGTGAGAGTGGTATTATGAAAGAATGACAACGCTACCGGCTCCTTCAGTGCCAAAATGAAAAAAGGAAATCACCAAGTTCTCCTTTACAGGTGGACTCTTACAGAGAAGACAATAGCAACCAGCCACTTTTTAAAATATTATTTATTTATTTAAAAAGCGCCGTTACCAGTCTCGAACCGAAACGTTCATCTTCAGATGGTTAGTTCACGCTAAGACACATTTTACATTAGTATTCACATTTTGTTTTCCCCAATGATGAAATTTCCTTGGGGTGGTGGTGTACTACAACCAAAGCACGATGCGAGACAATGTTTTTTTCACTGTAATTGTACCTCACAGCGATGTTAAATGATGTAAACAAATAATTCTAGTGAAGATGTTTTGGTTGCTTACGTGGAAAAATCCGTGTCTTTATGTTCCAGTGCTGACTGCTTGTGATCATGCAGTAGAGAGGACTGTATGATGCACTTTATTTTTTAAGCATACGTATATACAAAATCTGAAGCAACACTCACACATCATGAAGTTTACCACTTGCAAGTATGTACACAAAGATGGCGATATCGCAACCATAACTATCCCAAAGCCTTCCACTCTCAGAGATATTTCGATATATACATATATGTGAGATTAGGAATTTACAAATTACTTATATTCCAATACTTACTATTTATATTAAAAGAAATTGATTAAAATTAAGATAAATAAATAAAGCCACCAGTTTGTTATAAAGTGATACAGTAGTGATATTATATAAATATTATGATATACATTGGAACCAAAGTAAATGAAAAAGAACAGATCTCCGTAAATAAATATTACAATTGTGGACATATTATGTAAATATTACGGCATACATCAGAAGCAAAGTGCCCGCCAGGTTCAACTAGCCTCGCACAACTCATGGACTAGGGGGCTCTTTACACATTTCCGCCTGGTTGTAGGCAATTACTGATGCATTCTCTCAGGAAAGCGAAGGTGCATTTGCTCTTGCACGGTTAGTCCCTGTCCTGGATGTAGTGAAATGGATTGGCTTGGCAGTAAGGGGAGTAAGGCCCGAAACTGTCCCCAAGTGCATCAACAAAGCGGGGTTTGAAGGCCAAGAACAAGACGTTTATGTGGCCACCGAATAGCAAGAAAATGCAGCAGCAATTGCTGAAGTAATTAAAGTGGGAAACATTTCATGTAGTGCAGAACGCTACATTCGAAGTTATAATTTCGGGCAACTCACTCGACTTTTACTTCAGCAACTGATTTAATAGAAATCCACAATACAGGAGACGATCAGGAGGAAACAGAGAGAAAAGAAGAAGAGGAGCGAAGTCTCTAGAAAAATTAATACACCTGAAGAAGTTATTGCATATACAGGGTGTTACAAAAAGGTACGGCCAAACTTTCACGAAACAATCCTCACACAAAAATAAAGAAAAGATGTTATGTAGACATGTGTCCGGAAACGCTTAATTTCCATGTTAGAGCTCATTTTAGTTTCGTTTCACCACCATCATTTCATACGGGATACTCTACCTGTGCTGCTGGAACATCTGCCTTTACAAGTACCACACAACGTGTGGTTCATGCACAATGGAGCTCCTGCACATTTCAGTCGAAGTGTTCGTACGCTTCTCAACAACAGATTCGGTGACCGATGGATTGTTAGAGGCGGATCAATTCCATGGCTTCCACGCTCTCCTGATCTCAACCCTCTTGACTTTCATTTATGGGGCCATTTGAAAGCTCTTGTCTACACAACCCCGGTAACAAATGAAGAGACTCTTCGTGCTCGTATTGTAGTCGGCTGTGATGCAATACGCCATTCTCCAGGGCTGCATCAGCGCATCAGGGATTCCATGCGACGGTGGGTAGATACATGTATCCTCGCTAATAGAGGACACTTTCCTGTAACAAAGTGTTTGAAGTTACGCTGGTTCGTTCTGTTGCTGTGTGTTTCCATTCCATGATTAATGCGATTTGAAGAGAAGTACTAAAATGAGCTCTAACATGGAAAGTAAACGTTTCCGAATACATGTCCACATAACATATTTTCTTTCTTTGTGTGTGAGGAATGTTTCCTGAAAATTTGGCCGTATCTTTTTGTAACAGCCTGTATAAAAGATGTGCAAGCTGTTGGAGCTATTGTAGTGCAAAAAATTGCGCAGAGAAAGCAGTTTTGAACAGGAAATTCGAACAGGTTTTCCTCCTTGATATGTAGCAACAAAAGTGAAATGCGAAGCAAATAAAAAAGGAAATAATATGTATGCAGGTACAACAATAAACGAATTTAAAATTAGAGTAAAAATACAGAAATGCCGTATCATTTATCAACTAGCGTAATAGACTAGAGTTCTGTTGTACAGTATATAGTAAATGAACATCTATTGCGCAGGAGCAAAGGATGTAAACACAAGCATAATTACAAATTTGTTCTGTTGCGCATGATACCTGACAAATTTTGTGTAGCCTTGGGTTTCTACATCTACATCTACATGACTACTCTGCAATTCACATTTAAGTGCTTGGCAGAGGGTTCATCGAACCAAAAAATGGCTCCAAATGGCTCTGAGCACTATGGGACTTAACATCTTAGGTCATCAGTCCCCTAGAACTTAGAACTAGTTAAACCTAACTAACCTAAGGACATCACACACATCCAAGCCCGAGGCAGGATTCGAACCTGCGACCGTAGCAGTCGCGCGGTTCCGGACTGCGCGCCTAGAACCGCGAGACCACCGCGGCCGGCTTCATCGAACCACAATCATACTATCTCTCTACTATTCCACTCCCGAACAGCGAGCGGGAAAAACGAACACCTAAACCTTTCTGTTCGAGCTCTGATTTCTCTTATTTTATTTTGATGATCATTCCTACCTATGTAGGTTGGGCTCAACAAAATATTTTCGCATTCGGAAGAGAAAGTTGGTGACTGAAATTTCGTAAAAAGGTCTCGCCGCGACGAAAAACGTCTATGCTGTAATGACTTCCATCCCAACTCGTGTATCATATCTGCCACACTCTCCCCCCTATAACGTGATAATACAAAACGAGCTGCCCTTTTTTGCACCCTTTCGATGTCCTCTGTCAATCCCACCTGGTTAGGATCCCACACCGCGCAGCAATATTCTAACAGAGGACGAACGAGTGTAGTGTAAGCTGTCTCTTTAGTGGACTTGTTGCATCTTCTAAGTGTCCTGCCAATGAAACGCAACCTTTGGCTCGCCTTCCCGACAATATTATCTATGTGGTCCTTCCAACTGAAGTTGTTCGTAATTTTAACACCCAGGTACTTAGTTGAATTGACAGCCTTGAGAATTGTACTATTTATCGAGTAATCGAATTCCAACGGATTTCTTTTGGAACTCATGTGGATCATCTCACACTTTTCGTTATTTAGCGTCAACTGCCACCTGACACAACATACAGCAATCTTTTCTAAATCGCTTTGCAACTGATACTGGTCTTCGGATGACCTTACTAGACGGTAAATTACAGCATCATCTGCGAACAGTCTAAGAGAACTGCTCAGATTGTCACCCAGGTCATTTATATAGATCAGGAACAGTAGAGGTCCCAGGACGCTTCCCTGGGGAACACCTGATATCACTTCAGTTTTACTCGATGATTTGCCGTCTATTACTACGAACTGCGACCTTCCTGACAGGAAATCACGAATCCAGTCGCACAACTGAGACGATACCCCATAGTTCCGCAGCTTGATTAGAAGTCGCTTGTGAGGAACGGTGTCAAAAGCTTTCCGGAAATCTAGAAATACGGAATCAACTTGAGATCCCCTGTCGATAGCGGCCATTACTTCGTGCGAATAAAGAGCTAGCTGCGTTGCACAAGAGCGATGTTTTCTGAAGCCATGCTGATTACGTGTCAATAGATCGTTCCCTTCGAGGTGATTCATAATGTTTGAATACAGTATATGCTCCAAAACCCTACTGCAAACCGACGTCAATGATATAGGTCTGTAGTTAAATGGATTACTCCTACTACCCTTCTTGAACACTGGTGCGACCTGCGCAATTTTCCAATCTCTAGGTACAGATCTATCGGTGAACGAGCGGTTGTATATGAGTGCTAAGTAGGGAGCTATAGTATCAGCGTTATCTGAAAGGAACCTAATTGGTATACAATCTGGACCTGAAGACTTACCCGTATCAAGAGATTTGAGTTGCTTCGCAACCCCTAAGGTATCTACTTCTAAGAAACTCATGCTAGCAGATGTTCGTGTTTCAAATTCTGGAATATTCCATTCGTCTTCCCTGGTGAAGGAATTTCGGAAAACTGCGTTCAATAACTCCGCTTTAGCGGCACAGTCGTCGATAACAGTACCATCGGCACTGCGCAGCGAAGGTATTGACTGCGTCTTGCCGCTTGTGTACTTTACATACGACCAGAATTTCTTCGGATTTTCTACCAAATTTCGAGACAATGTTCCGTTGTGGAACCTATTAAAGGCATCTCGCATCGAAGTCCGTGCCAAATTTCGCGCGTCTGTAAATTTTAGCCCATCTTCGGGATTTCGCGTTCTTCTGAACAATGCATGCTTTTTCCGTTGCCTCTGCAACAGCGTTCGGTCCTTTTTTGTGTACCACGGGGGATCCGTTCCATCTCTTACCAATTTATGAGGTATGAATATCTCAATTGCAGTTGCTACTATATCTTTTAATTTGAGCCACATCTCGTCTACATTCGCATAGTCAGTTCGGAAAGAATGGAAATTGTCTTTTAGGAAGGCTTCTAGTGGCACTTTATCCGCTTTTTTAAATAAAATTATTTTGCGTTTGTTTCTGATGGATTTGGAAGAAATGGTATTGAGCCTAGCTACAATGACCTTGTGATCACTAATCCCTGTATCAGTCATGATGCTCTCTATCAGCTCTGGATTGTTTGTGGCTAAGAGGTCAAGTGTGTTTTCGCAACCATTTACAATTCGCGTGGGTTCGTGGACTAACTGCTTGAAATAATTTTCGGAGAAAGCATTTAGGACAATCTCGGAAGAAGTTTTCTGCCTACCACCGGTTTTGAACAAGTATTTTTGCCAACATACCGAGGGTAGGTTGAAGTCCCCACCAACTATAACCGTATGAGTGGGGTATTTATTTGTTACGAGACTCAAACTTTCTCTGAACTGTTCCGCAACTGTATCATCGGAGTCTGGGGTTCGGTAGAAGGAGCCAATTATTAACTTAATTCGGCTGTTAAGTATAACCTCCACCCACACCAATTCGCACGGAGTATCTACTTCGACTTCACTACAAGATAAACCACTACTGACAGACACAAACACTCCACCACCAATTCTGCCTAATCTATCTTTCCTGAACACTGTCTGAGACTTCGTAAAAATTTCTGCAGAACTTATTTCAGGCTTTAGCCAGCTTTCTGTACCTATAACGATATCAGCTTCTGTGCTTTCTATTAGCGCTTGAAGCTCAGGGACTTTTCCAGCGCAACTACAACAATTTACAACTATAATTCCGACTGTTCCTTGATCGAAGCACGTCCTGTAATTGCCAAGCACCCTTTGACATTGCAGCCCATCCCGCACTTTCCCGAGGCCTTCTAACCTAATAAACCGCCCAGTCCACGCCACACAGCCTCCGCTACCCGTGTAGCCGCCAGCTGAGTGTAGTGAACTCCTGACCTATTCAGCGGAACCCGAAACCCCACCACCCTATGGCGCAAGTCAAGGAATCTGCAGCCAATACGGTCGCAAAACCGTCTGAGCCTCTGATTCAGACCCTCCACCCGGTTCTGCACCAAAGGTCCGCAGTCGGTTCTGTCAACGATGCTGCAGATGGTGAGCTCTGCCTTCATCTCGTAAGCAAGACCGGCAGCCTTCACCAAATCAGATAGCCGCTGGAATCCAGAGAGAATTTCCTCAGATCCAAAGCGACACACGTCATTAGTACCGACATGTGCCACCACCTGCAGCTGGCTGCACCCTGTGCTCTTCATGGCATCCGGAAGGACCCTTTCCACATCAGGAATGACTCCTCCCGGAATGCACACGGAGTGCACACTGGATTTCTTCCCCTCCTTAGCCGCCATTTCCCTAAGGGGCCCCATTACGCGCCTAACATTGGAGCTCCCAACTACCAGTAAGCCCACCCTCTGCGATTGCCCGGACCTTGAAGGCTGAGAATGATCCTCTGAAACAGGGCAGGCAGCTGCATCTGGCTCAGCCAGAGACAGTGCCTGAAACCGGTTTGTCAGACGCACCGGGGAGGCTTTCAGATCAGCCTCCGGGGACGCCTTTCGCTGCCTGCCACGCATTGGAACGACCTCCCAATCAACCACAGGCGAGGGCTCAGCCCCACTGCGGGCAGCAACCGGGGCAACCACAGCGGCAGACCGATCTGGGGACAGACGGGACGAGGTTGACATCCCCGTGATACCCAAGTCCGGCTCCCCACAGTGGTGCCCATTGGCAACAGCCTCAAGCTGCGCGACCGAAGTCAGCGCCGATTGCAGCTGTGAGCGAAGGGATGCCAAGTCAGCCCTCATCCGAACACAGCAATCGCAGTCCCTGTCCATTCTAATCGATGTTTAACAACAGTTACCGAAACACGAGTCCGTGCCTAGATAACGCAAGCGAAACACGCAAAGAATGTATCAACTAACCTGTACAAACGCCTAACGACTGCGCTACAATCTGCTGAATCTACGATTACAGTAACTAAAACTCGAAATTGCACCTCCTATACGAAACTCACACGCAATTTAAATAAGAATCTACGAAGTAAACACTAAAGCGCGATGCTACAACTGCCAAATACTATAATACCTGCTGCAGCTGCTTATCCAACGGCGGCAGGGAGCACACTGACTGTGACCAACCGACACTGGCCGTTCAAAACAAAAACAGAAGACAGACGACTACGCGAATTTACACTATTCAGGTACTAAAGCGCGATGCTACAACCCTCAAATACTATAATTCGCCCGAAATATATGAATTAAACAATGCAAGTACCCAAAAACACGCAAAGAAATTAATTAAACTATCTAACAAATAAGTAAGTTAGGGTTATACGACTTGCTGCTGCAGCTGCTTATCCAACGGCTTTTGTTTTGTGTAATCCGGAAAGTTGTCCAACTTTGAAAATTATTTTAGCCCCATGCGATTCCGTTTTGAGCAAGTACCACTGCATAAGGAACTGATACAGAGTTACCAACGGTTTTGCATCTTTATTCATTCACCAGGTCACATTGTAAGTAGGCTCTTTAGGTTTTTATGTTGGTAACGTCACGTAGCGCTCTGTATGAAAATAACTGACTGTACTGTGTACAGTCTGTGGCTGGTTTGCATTGTTGGAATATTCGCTATCGTAGTGTTGGGCAGTTGGATTTGAACAGCGCGTAGCGTTGGGCAGTTGGAGGTGAGCCGCCAGCAGTGGTGGATGTGGGGAGAGAGGTGGCAGAATTTTGAGAGAGGACGATCTGGACGTGTGTCCATCAGATGGAGTAAATTTGTAATAATGTATACCACGAACTGATATATATATCTCTACAGCTCCTAGTACCATTGGAGTTGTTCCCTGAAGTCTTAACACATTTCCTACCGTCCTGTTCCTTCTTCTTGTTAGTATTTTTCACACATTTGTTTCTTCGCCGATTTTGTGGAGAATAAAATCATTTCTTATCTTATGCCTCCAATTAATTTACGATATTTTACATATAGAGTCACATTTAAAACGCTTTATGTAATTTCTCAGAAACTTCTTGCTCATATTAAGGCCTGCTACCAGTAGACTTCTTTCGGTGAGGAATACCTTGCTTTTTATATCATCTACGATACGTCTGTCATGCGTTGTTTTCCTTCTGGTAGCAGAATTTATTCACTTCCTCTACATCATAGCCCTAATTTAGATGATAGGTTTGTTACTAATCTCATTTCTGGTACTCACTATTAATGTCTCATTTATTCGGTTTACCCTCAATCCATATGATGTGCTCAGAAGACACCTCATTTCGTTCTGTATGTGCTGTAATTCTTCTTCACTTTCACAGAGGATCGCAGTGTCATTAACGAAACTAATTATTAACATTATTTCACAGTTAATTTTAATCGGAATCGTGAAGCTTCCTCTGTTTTATATCATTCCTTCTTCGACGTAAAGATTGAACAGTAGGCGAGAAACACTACAGCGCTGTCTTACACCCTTTTAAATACACTGAAGCGCCAAATAAACTGCTATAGGCATGAGTATTCAAATACAGAGAAATGTAAACAGGGAGAATACGGCGCTGCCGTCGGCAACGCCTTTATAAGACAAGTGTCTGACGCAGTTGTTAGATCGTTACTGCTGCTACAGTGACAGGTTATCAAGATTTAAGGGAGTTTGAACGTGGTATTATAGTCTGCGCACGAGCGATGCCTTTAATAGGTTCCACAACGAAACATTGTCTCGAAATTTGGTAGAAAATCCGAAGAAATTCTGGTCGTACGTAAAGTACACAAGCGGCAAGACGCAGTCAATACCTTCGCTGCGCAGTGCCGATGGTACTGTTATCGACGACTGTGCCGCTAAAGCGGAGTTATTGAACGCAGTTTTCCGAAATTCCTTCACCAGGGAAGACGAATGGAATATTCCAGAATTTGAAACACGAACATCTGCTAGCATGAGTTTCTTAGAAGTAGATACCTTAGGGGTTGCGAAGCAACTCAAATCGCTTGATACGGGCAAGTCTTCAGGTCCAGATTGTATACCGATTAGGTTCCTTTCAGATTACGCTGATACTATAGCTCCCTACTTAGCACTCATATACAACCGCTCGCTCACCGATAGATCTGTACCTACAGATTGGAAAATTTGCGCAGGTCGCACCAGTGTTCAAGAAGGGTAGTAGGAGTAATCCATTTAACTACAGACCTATATCATTGACGTCGGTTTGCAGTAGGGTTTTGGAGCATATACTGTATTCAAACATTATGAATCACCTCGAAGGGAACGATCTATTGACACGTAATCAGCATGGCTTCAGAAAACATCGCTCTTGTGCAACGCAGCTAGCTCTTTATTCGCACGAAGTAATGGCCGCTATCGACAGGGGATCTCAAGTTGATTCCGTATTTCTAGATTTCCGGAAAGCTTTTGACACCGTTCCTCACAAGCGACTTCTAATCAAGCTGCGGAACTATGGGGTATCGTCTCAGTTGTGCGACTGGATTCGTGATTTCCTGTCAGGAAGGTCGCAGTTCGTAGTAATAGACGGCAAATCATCGAGTAAAACTGAAGTGATATCAGGTGTTCCCCAGGGAAGCGTCCTGGGACCTCTACTGTTCCTGATCTATATAAATGACCTGGGTGACAATCTGAGCAGTTCTCTTAGACTGTTCGCAGATGATGCTGTAATTTACCGTCTAGTAAGGTCATCCGAAGACCAGTATCAGTTGCAAAGCGATTTAGAAAAGATTGCTGTATGTTGTGTCAGGTGGCAGTTGACGCTAAATAACGAAAAGTGTGAGATGATCCACATGAGTTCCAAAAGAAATCCGTTGGAATTCGATTACTCGATAAATAGTACAATTCTCAAGGCTGTCAATTCAACTAAGTACCTGGGTGTTAAAATTACGAACAACTTCAGTTGGAAGGACCACATAGATAATATTGTCGGGAAGGCGAGCCAAAGGTTGCGTTTCATTGGCAGGACACTTAGAAGATGCAACAAGTCCACTAAAGAGACAGCTTACACTACACTCGTTCGTCCTCTGTTAGAATATTGCTGCGCGGTGTGGGATCCTAACCAGGTGGGATTGACAGAGGACATCGAAAGGGTGCAAAAAAGGGCAGCTCGTTTTGTATTATCACGTTATAGGGGGGAGAGTGTGGCAGATATGATACACGAGTTGGGATGGAAGTCATTACAGCATAGACGTTTTTCGTCGCGGCGAGACCTTTTTACGAAATTTCAGTCACCAACTTTCTCTTCCGAATGCGAAAATATTTTGTTGAGCCCAACCTACATAGGTAGGAATGATCATCAAAATAAAATAAGAGAAATCAGAGCTCGAACAGAAAGGTTTAGGTGTTCGTTTTTCCCGCTCGCTGTTCGGGAGTGGAATAGTAGAGAGATAGTATGATTGTGGTTCGATGAACTCTGCCAAGCACTTAAATGTGAATTGCAGAGTAGTCATGTAGATGTAGATGCAGATGTAGATGTAGACAGCATCTCCGAGGTAGCGATGAAGTGGGAATTTTCCCTTGCGTACGACCATTTCACGAGCGTACCGTGAATATAAGGAATCCGGTAAAACATCAAATCTCCGTCGTCGCTGCGGCCGGAAAAAGATCCTTCAATAACGGGACAAACGACGACTGAAGAGAATCATTGAACGTGACAAAAGTGCAACACCTCCGCAAATTCCTGTGCCTTGATGACTGCACGGCACAGAGCTTTACGCCTCGTCTGGGCCCAACAACACAGACATTGGACTGTTGATGACTGGAAACATGTTGCCTGGTCGTATGAGGCTCATTTCAAATTATATCGAGCGGATGGACGGGTACAGGTATCGAGACAGCCTCATGAATCCATAGACCCTTCATGTCAGCAGGTGACTGTTCAAACTGGCGGAGGCTCCGTATTAGTGTGGGGCGTGTGCAGTGGAGTGATATAGTCCTCTGATATGTCTCGATACGGCCCTGACAGGTGACACGTACGTAAACATCCTGTCTGGTCACCTGCATCCATTCATGTCCATTGTGCATTTCAACGGACTTGGGCAACTCCAGCAAGACAATGCGACACCCCACACGTCCAGAATTGCTACGAGTGGCTCCAGGAATACTCTTCTGAGTTTAAACAGTTCCACTGGCGACAAAACTCCCGAGACGTGAACATTCATTATTGAGCGTATAACGGATGCCTTGCAACGTGCTGTTCAGAAGAGATATCGAACCTCTCGTGCTCTTATGGATTTATGGACAGCCCTGGAGGATTCATGGTGTCAGTTCCCTCCAGCACTACTTCAGACGTTAGTGGAGTCCATGCCACGTCGTGTTTCGGCACTTCTGCGTGTTCAGGAGGCCCTATTCGGTATTAGGCAAGTGTGCCATTTTCTATGGCTCTTCGATGTAATATTACCTGGTATTTAGTCCTCCAGTTTTGTTGTCCCCCTTTGGTCCTTAGACATATTGTATCCCGTCTCTCTCTTCAGCTTACAGCAATTATTTTGAGAGTTTCGAACATATTGTTTCCTTTCACATTGGCGAACCCTTCTTCCAGGCCGACATCTTTTATGAATGTGTCTTTATTGTTCTTAAGTCGTGCTTCCATTACGAAGCGCACCGTCAGAACTGACGTTCTGGTGGTTTTACCTTTCTTAATACCAAAGTACACTCCTGGAAATTGAAATAAGAACACCGTGAATTCATTGTCCCAGGAAGGGGAAACTTTATTGACACATTCCTGGGGTCAGATACATCACATGATCACACTGACGGAACCACAGGCACATAGACACAGGCAACAGAGCATGCACAATGTCTGCACTAGTACAGTGTATATCCACCTTTCGCAGCAATGCAGGCTGCTATTCTCCCATGGAGACGATCGTAGAGATGCTCGATGTAGTCCTGTGGAACGGCTTGCCATGCCATCTCCACCTGGCGCCTCATTTGGACCAGCGTTCGTGCTGGACGTGCAGACCGCGTGAGACGACGCTTCATCCAGTCCCAAACATGCTCAATGAGAGACAGATCCGGAGATCTTGCTGGCCAGGGTAGTTGACTTACACCTTCTAGAGCACGTTGGGTGGCACGGGATACATGCATTGTTCTGTTGGAACAGCAAGTTCCCTTGCCGGTCTAGGAATGGTAGAACGATGGGTTCGATGACGGTTTGGATGTACCGTGCACTATTCAGTGTCCCCTCGACGATCACCAGAGGTGTACGGCCAGTGTAGGAGATCGCTCCCCACACCATGATGCCGGGTGTTGGCCCTGTGTGCCTCGGTCGTATGCAGTCCTGATTGTGGCGCTCACCTGCACGGCTCCAAACACGCATACGACCATCATTGGCACCAAGGCAGAAGGGACTCTCATCGCTGAAGACGACACGTCTCCATTCGTCCCTCCATTCACGCTTGTCGCGACACCACTGGAGGCGGGCTGCACGATGTTGGGGCGTGAGCGGAAGACGGCCAACGGTGTGCGGGACCGTAGCCCAGCTTCATGGAGACGGTTGCGAATGGTCCTCGCCGATACCCCAGGAGCAACAGTGTCCCTAATTTGCTGGGAAGTGGCGGTGCGGTCCCCTACGGCACTGCGTAGGATCCTACGGTCTTGGCGTGCATCCGTGCGTCGCTGCAGTCCGGTCCCAGGTCGACGGGCACGTGCACCTTCCGCCAACCACTGGCGACAACATCGATGTACTGTGGAGACTTCACGCCCCACGTGTTGAGCAATTTGGCGGTTCGTCCACCCGGCCTCCCGCATGCCCACTATACGCCCTCGCTCAAAGTCCTTCAACTGCACATACGGTTCACGTCCACGCTGTCGCGGCATGCTACCAGTGTTAAAGACTGCGATGGAGCTCCGTATGCCACGGCAAACTTGCTGACACTGACGGCGGCGGTGCACAAATGCTGCGCAGCTAGCGCCATTCGACGGCCAACACCGCGGTTCCTGGTGTATCCGCTGTGCCGTGCGTGTGATCATTGCTTGTACAGCCCTCTCGCAGTGTCCGGAGCAAGTATGGTGGGTCTCCAGAATGAGATTTTCACTCTGCAGCGGAGTGTGCGCTGATATGAAACTTCCTGGCAGATTAAAACTGTGTGCCCGACCGAGACTCGAACTCGGGACCTTTGCCTTTCGCGGGCAAGTGCTCTACCAACTGAGCTACCGAAGCACGACTCACGTCCGGTACTCACAGCTTTACTTCTGCCAGTATCCGTCTCCTACCTGACACATCGGTGTCAATGTGTTCTTTTTTCCATTTCCAGGAGTGTCATTCTCACTTATGAGAGCCTCAATTTTTGATTTCCTTTATACTGTATACTATTCTTGTCTACAGACTTAAATGCATGGAGTGTTAAGCAGATTGTGTGATAGTTCTCACCCTTATCTGCCATTGCTCTCTTCCGGATTATGTGGCTAATATTTTTCCGAAAGTCTGACGGTACGTCTTTAGATTCCCCACATCAGCTTGAATGGTCATTGGAGTGGTATTTACCCCGGTGACTTTAGGAATTCTGAAAAAAAACGTTATATGTGCTTTCTGCCTTACCTGGTCGCAAATCTTCGAAAGCTCTGTCAAATTCTGATTGCAATAGGGCTCACATTTAAGTAGTTATCACCTCAGGAGGGAGCACATATTTCAGCAGGCAACGACGTGCCTGTATGAGAGAGACGTTGCACGCCCACGCAGGTGCGCCGGTGTTATGACAGCAGCAGAGAACACGGTGTCGGTGCCGGTTTCGGGTGTCGGGAAGCCTTTTGAAGTCTCAGCAGCCACAGTACGCCAGAGCGGAGTCGCGGCTTCCTGTGCTTCGCGCCGGGTGGTCGCCAACACCTGTAGGCCTGCCTGTACCTGTTGTGCTCTGCTAGATCTAGCCTGCTTCCTCCGACACCGCACCGTGGCTTCATGAAGCCAAATCAACTGTAGCGAACCACAGACGGGCATGTTTCCCTTCGGTCATGGCGAGTAATACTGAAGGTATCGGCGGATGAAAGTTCCAACGAATGCGAACATAGTTTTCGATTAGTGTGTGTTATACAGTATGGAACAGCTAAGAGCAATCCGCCTCCCCTCTGAATGCGAATGCAATACTCCGACTTCTGAAATAGAGTGAACAGGTACAAAAATGGGCAGTTTTATGCAATTATTGTTAGCACTCTTCCGTCAGCATTTCAGTTTATTTCGTCAGTGAAGTTAGACATTTTTATTTGAGATCTGCAAAATGACTTTCTCGACAGAAGAAAGAACTGAAATTGTGGAAGCATATGTGAAAACAGGTTCGACTAAGAAGAATCGATACGTTTTCGGGGTCAGGTATCCGGATGGACGACTATCAGCAAAGAGAGCAATACGGAGTCTATATAAAAATTGGCGCACCTAAATATCTGTGTAAAAGTGTAAAACGACAAAGAATTCCTTCAGTTCGCACACCAGAAGTTATTGCACACATTCGTCGAAGAATTTCTCAGAGCCCAAAGAAGCCTACAAGTAAATCGGGCTAACAGGCGTATGTAAGTAGAAGGAGTTGCCAGCGAATATAGAAAAGTCTTAATTTGAAGCCATATCGCTTGACGGTTGTGCAGCAATTACGGGAGGATGGCAGTCAGAAGCGTTTAAATTACTGCTCGTGGTTTTTGAATAGCGTCGACGATGGTTTATTAGATACTGTCCATTACATCATCAGTGATGAAGCACGGTTTCATATTTCCGGTCGTGTGAATCCACAGAACACGAGGTATTGGGCAACGGAGAATCCTAAGACCGTGTGTCAGCAGCCACTCCATGATGAAAAAATCGGCGTTTGGTGCAGTGTAAAAGGAATGAGCATCATTGGACCGATATGTTTTGAAGCTACCGTCAACACGGTTACACATATGGAAATTTTTGGTTGGTTTTGTCCTTAGCTCACTGAATATGAGAGACAATGCTGCTTCTTCCTGCAGCATGGGTAACGTGCCATACATCTGAGGTATCCCGGGAACGAGTCCATGATGTGTTCACTGAGGAACGAACTGTCAGCAAACATTTATGGCGACCACGTTCGCAGGATCTAACAACAACGCTTCAACGCTTTTTTTTTCTTGCGGGACGTTTTAAGAGCAAGGTCTATGAAACAAATCCACACACAATACGGAAACTGAAACACAACATCAGCCGTGGAATTGCCGCCTTCGATATCTGAACTTTACGCCGGGTGTACCTGAATATGCTTCGCTTAGCAAAGCATTGATTAATGTAGTAAGTGGTCACTTTCAACATCTTCTATAAATGCATTTTTCTTTGTAACCAAATGATAAGTCCATTTCAGCTCTTCCTTTTTGTAATTCTATTGCATTTTATTTCTGTTTAGATGGGCTACTTCTATCTGCGACAGCACCTATGTTTAAGTAAATCTCTGAATAGTGAGATTTTCTAGGGCTACACATGTTGTGCAGTGGGGCGTCCTGTATGGTTAGAAATGAAAAAAAAGGACTTGAGACGTTGCGATCACAGCATAAAAGCTTATATTGTTCCAAGACGACCGCTTTCAGTAGTCTTATGCTGCCGTTATCTAACCTTACGGAAAATGTATAAAAGTGACACATTACATGGCAGCATAAGTCTTTTGAAACTGGTCGTCATGGGACAATGAAAGATCCTATACTACAATCACAACTTACAAAGTGTGTTCTTCATTTCAATTTTAAATAGTGAATCAAAACTGACGTAATTATATCTTATACGAATCTTTACACTGTATTTTCAGCTATATAATCTTTTATACGTTTAACAAATGGGAAATATGTCTTAGAAAATTATTTACGTGTATAATTGTCACTACTATTGTGTGTTAGCACTGTCTTCATCAGAGAATAACTGAAAAAGTTTTGCGAGCAGATAAGCGACTCTTACTACACTACGGGCTGTTAAAATTTCTACACCAAGAAGAAATGCAGATGATAAACGGGTATTCATTGGACAAATATATTATACTAGAACTGCCATGTGATTACATTTTCACGCTATTTGGGTGCATAGATCCTGAGAAATCAGTACCCAGAAAAACCACCTCTGGCCGTAATAACGGCCTTGATACGCCTGGGCATTGAGCCAAACAGAGCTTGGACGGCGTGTACAGATACAGCTGCCCATGTAGCTTCAACACGATACCACAGTTCATCAAGAGTAGTGACTGGCGTATTGTGACGAGCCAGTTGCTCGGCCAACATTGACCAGACGTTTTCAGTTGGTGAGAGATCTGGAGAATGTGCTGGCCAGGGCAGCAGTCGAATATTTTCTGTATCCAGAAAGGCCTGTACAGGACCTATAACATGCGGTTGTGCATTATCCTGCTGAAATGTAGGATTTCGCATGGATCGAATGAAGGACAGAGCCACGGGTCGTAACACATCTGAAATGTAACGTCCACTGTTGAAAGTGCCGTCAATTCGAACAAGATGTGACCGAGACATGTAACCAATGGCACCCCATACCATCACGCCGGGTGATACGCCAGTATGGCGATGACGAATACACGCTTCCAATGTGCGTTCACCGCGATATCGCTGTAAACAGAACCTGGATTCATCCAAAAAAATTCGTGCACCCAGGTTCGTCGTTGAGTACACCATCGCAGGCGCTCCTGCCTGTGATGCACCGTCAAGGGCAAACGTAGCCATCGTCTCCAAGCTGATAGTCCGTGCTGCCGCAAACGTCATCGAACTGTTCGTGCAGATCGTTGTTGTCTTGCAAACGTCTCCATCTGTTGACTCAGGGATCGAGAGGTGGTTGCACGATCCGTTACAGCCACGCGGATAAGATGCCTCTCATCTCGACTGCTAGTGATACGAGGCCTTTGGGATCCAGCACGGCGTTCCGTATTACCCTCCTGAACCCACCGATTCCTTATTCTGCTAACAGTCATTGGATCTCGACCAACGCGAGCAGCAATGTCGCGATACGATAAACCGCAATCGCGATAGGTTACAATTCGACCTGTATCAAAGTCGGAAATGTGATGGTAAGCATTTCTCCTCCTTACGCGAGGCATCACAACAACTTTTTACCAGGCAACGCCGGTCAACTGCTGTTTGTGTATGAGAAATCGGTTGGAAACTTTCCTCATGTTAGCACGTTGTAGGTGTCGCCACCGGCGCCAACCTTGTGTGAATGCTCTGAAAAGCTAATTATTTGCATATCACAGCATCTTCTTCGTGTCGGTTAAATTTTGCGTCTACCACGTCATCTTCGTGGTGTAACAATTTTAATGGCCAGTAGTGTATTTTAAATCAGATATTAATATACCGGAGACGCTAAACGCTGTTACAATAATATTACAAAAGTAACAATGTCAGCTACACTGTAGTGACTGAATTAATGCACCAAGTATTTCGGAATTTTCGAGTTTGTTTTCTTTTGCATCAGAAAACAGAATACTAGAGAATCCGGATTTCACACATAAACTAACCGCAACAACTCATGATGAAACTGTGTGAGATTTGGTTATGCGTAGTTACGTCATTAATAAAGCGACTTTGAATCTTCGTTTTCTTCGTCAGACGCTAAAAAGCTCTCAAAATAGTGATGATTTATAGGAGATATGTAACAGGTAAAAATTTGTTGTTGATAAGATGTGATTCGTTATACTTTCTTGCTAACTGTAAGATGGTAAGAAATGCTCTCTGCCTCTTTTTCGTCACGAAACGTTTAAAAAATCTGCATTAGCTTGAGGTTTGACTTTCATTGAGATTGTCACCTGCTTTCTATTCCTCTTTCAGTGGATGTAGATTGTGCTCCTTCCTAAATATAAATATACACAAACAGTTGCAGAGATGCAAGACAGAATAGTAGCAGTGATAACCCACGATATTTGGGTCAAAACAATAGTAAGCCTCAAACATGTTTATTATAGGTTATTAGTATAAGACTACTAACGTTGAAGAATTCCTCAAAATTTTAATAAATCCTATATCGGTACCTTTTAACGTTGCACCGATGACAATATAATCCTAAGCTACACCTGCGGTATTTTCAACATCTGACGAACCTCCTGGCACATAATTTCAAAAAGTGGGTCTCTGTTGTGATTTCCGTCCATATCAGACATTCATCTCTTCAGTCAATTACAAGATTTCGACGTCGCTGTCCGGGTATTTTGTTAACAACACCCTGAAGAAGGCCATTTCGAGGAATTTTACATATTGACAATGCTGTCACATAGCATGAACTTTTTTATTGACGCTGACAATGGCCGCGAAAGCCTACGCTCCAATATGCAACCATTTCTTGCCACTATATGGTGCACCTGAAACCACGACTGATAGCATGATGAGACTTTTCTCACTAAACTGAGGTTAGCACATTCTCCCCTCCCCCCCCCCCCCCCTCCTCCCGACACCTTCAGTTTCAAAAAATCGGTAAAAATCACTGGCTGTGCCGTGTGCAGTCTGTGGCTGGTTTGCATTGTTGTCTGCCATTGTTGCTGGATGCTATCAGCGCGTAGCGTTGCGCAGTTGGAGGCGAGCCGCCAGCAGTAGTGGATGTGAGGAGAGAAATGGCGGAGTTTTGTAATTTGTAAGACTGGATGTCATGAACTACCATATATATTTTGACTATTAAGGTAAATACACTGTTTGTTCTCTATTAAAATCTTTAATTTGCTAACTATACCTATCAGTAGTTAGTGCCTTTCGTACTTTGATTCTTTTAGTTAGCTGGCAGTAGTGGCTCTCGCTGTATTGCAGTAGTTCGAGTAACGAAGATTTTTCTGAGGTAAGTGATTTGTGAAAGGTATAGATTAATGTTAGTCCGGGCCATTCGTTTGTAGGGATTTTTGGAAGTCAGATTGCGTTGCGCTAAAAACTATTGTGTGTCAGTTTAAGCACAGTCGTGTAAAATTTTTCTAAGGGGACGTTTCATATGTCGACCCTTAGCCGAGGATACCTCACTGGAATCTTCTGATTTTTTCTTGTAGTTTGTGTAGTTAGTGTAGCCTTTGTTTATTGCTAGCGCGTAATCATAGAGAGAATTTCCTTTGTAGTTGCAGTCTTTCATTGTTGTACAGTAAAACAGTTGTGGCATGCATGTAGATTTGCACCAACTATTTCGCAGCTTCGCTTGCAATTAACTAGATATTATTTTTAGTGCTCTGTTAATGTGTTCTCTTATTTTTGCTCTTCAAATTGTGCTTTTATGTGTTATCGTGTGAAATATTGTGACAATAATGGCGTGTGAAAAACGTAACACTGGGCTCCAAAGTAAACTGAGAAATAATAGTGACGACGAGCGTCGCTTATCAGCACCACAGTGTAGTGAATTAACAGACATTCGAAGTAGTAATTTGGTAATTGTGGATAGGGAAATGGAGCGGGCGGCAAATAATGGTGTAGACAATGAAACAAGTAGTGAACAGGGAACAATTATCGATTGATCAGTCGGCAACAGCTCGCCTCAGGAATTCGAAATGACAAAACACGATATTGCAAATACTGTAGACTTAGGTTACGGGTCCTCACCGTTTTCTCAAATGAGTCAAGACACATTTTCTGCCTGTTAAAATGTAAATGTTGCCGGTGAAAATGCACTGCCAAAAAGCATAGAAAAACAGATTCCAGACACTAATACATTATTATTGCAATTAATACAACAAATGGAACAAAATCAGAAACAAATGGGGCAAAATCTTCTAAAGTTAGACACAATGGAACAAAATCAGAGACAAACACAGCAAAAGCTTCAAAAGTTAGACACAATGGAACAAAATCAGAGAAAAACACAGCAAAAGCTTCAAAACTTAGACACAATGGAACAAAATCTTCAAAAGTTAGACACAATGGAACAAAATCTTCAAAAGTTATACGCAATGGAACAAAAGCTTCAAAAGTTAGACTCAGTGGAACATACGCTTGAACAAACACGTGAAGATTTAACTACTGAATTACATAAAATCGAATCGAAATGTCAAAAAGTCTGTAACGACGTAAAAACACAAATTTGTGAGCATTTCCAACCTATTTTTTCGCGGCATGAAAATGCATTACAGAATAACGAAGCAGCCATAAAAGAACTGCAAACTATTGTTCATGAAAATCATGAGACCTTGCAAGCTAAAATTGACTCAGTTGCATCTACCGATTCGGTTACGCAACTTGCAAAAACTCAAGCGAACTTAAAGGACACAGTAGATACTCTGAAAATTGGTTCCGAAAGACACATCGAGGACATTAGTTCATTATCAGAGAAAGTAGTTGAACTTTCGGATCAGCTAAATAATTTATCTACGAAGGCAGATGATAATCTGAATGTCACAAAACCGGTATTCTTTAATGACATAGAAGAGTTCGAACAAATTAGGAAATTCAAACAAAATCAGAATCAAATTAATACCCAACACCAAAGAGAAATCCGGGAAGTACAAGATCAGCTGACACAGGTAATACAAGAATTACGTATTTCAGAGGACACTCGCACTCCAATACGGGAAGAGGGACATAAAAATACGGAACTGCCACAAAATAATAACACAGGGCACTTTGGAGATTATGAAAGAAATTGGCAAGGTACACCGAATTTTGATATGGAACCGCCGTAACGACGTAACAATGACCGACATGCGACTCACGGACATGATGATTTTGACTATAAGCTGTTCATTACTACACGTAAATTCAAAACATTTAAGAATTCTGGCAACGACATTCATCCACAAGCGTGGCTTCATCAATTCTCTCATAGTTTTCCTCCCAACTGGTCATTAAAACACAGATTAGAATTTATGTGTGGCTACTTGGAGGATGAACCAGGTGTAAGAATGCGATCGGTCATTCACGATTGCCACAGTGAAGCAGAATTTTATCATGCCTTCCTCTCAGCATATTGGTCTCAAGCTACACAAGACCGAGTAAAACATAGCATCATAATGATGAAACACTTTGAACAATCTGAATTTTCCAGTCTTGTCAAATATTTTGAAGACATGTTGCATAAGAATCAATATCTTTCAAACCCATATAGCCCTTCAGAACTCATCCGCATTTGCATAATGAAATTGCCTGAACATTTAAGGAATATTATTTTGGCAGGACGTTGCAAAGATGACATTGAAGCTTTTCAGGGACTGTTACAAGAATTGGAAATTGTCACTGACAATCGCGGAACGCAAAAACAGAAGCACAACAATTACAGGTCATATCCGTCGCAATTCCGCGATGAAAGAAACAATAACTGGACACGACAAGTCTATTCTTACAACGCAAATCGTGACCAAAACAGACACCACCCAAATGACAACCACTGGCAGAGTAATAATAGTTACAGAGAAAGATCGCATTTCCATAGTAATCACTATCACAGAGACAACCATAGAAGCAGACAATATCGTAACCAGAACTATTATTATCAAGGGTGACAGAATAATTTCAGACGCAACAGTTCAGCGCGCAGTTACGATTCCGGGAGAAATTCCCCACCACATGACCGACAAACAAGAAACAATGTAAACCACCGACAAAACGCAGAGCTGAATTCCATCAGAGCTGGCGAGCTTCAAACAGGGCAGGGCCTTCTCGTCAAGGTGAATTTGTAGAAGCTAGGTCTCCTAATCCCAATAACGACGCACGCCAACAGAGAGGCAGACAATGACTCGCACCGCAGGTGGCCGCGTGCGCCGGCTGGCTCAGAGAAAAATAACATAGGCGCTAACCTTGAGAAAAATTCCAGTATTCTTTACCGACGTATACCGCATGATAATTGCATTCAAGTTCAAACTCTGAGTACTATAAAGGGTAAAAGGTTTACACCACATTTCACATGTAAAACCGTTTATTGAAAGATAATCTGCTTTTTAACTTTGTCTTTGCCATAAAACATTTCACTTCACATTTCTAGTATGCTTTGTCACACTGAGAAACTGTTAACTTGCAACAATGTTTTGTAGTTAACTATCCAGTATAGAACCCAGGGAATATTTTTAAACAGAAATTACGAATGCATGGTTATAGTGGACAGACGACACATTGTTGTTATTTGTACATTCTTGCTTGTTAGTTGCACGATTACGTAACGACTATAAGGCTTACATACTTAGAACATATACTGTTAATGAGATTTTAATGCAACATTTTGGTTTCGTTGAAAAGACATTCTTTATTTGAAGTACTTTCTGTGAGATTAAAGATGACTTAGCATTTGGTTTCTTTGATAGCTACACGATTATATCACGACGCTACTAATGTGTGACACAATTTACATTGTGCTTTTGCGGTGTGTATATGTTCTATATCTGCACAGTTTTTCTGAATTATTCTGGAAAGTAAAACATGTTTTAGTAGTAACTTTGTGGTATAGTTACAATGAGACAGCCTTTTCTGTAGATCAACAATACGTTACAGTACAGTACTTACTTCATCACAGCAATAAGGTTAGTAACTACGATATCTATATGCAAAGCATTTCACTTTCGTTCATCATGAGGTAAGTATATTGACTTCAGCAGAACTTTGCTTACAGAGGACGATAACTACGACACTTCCACATAATTATCTTACAACAAGACGCACAGTTTATCGCTACAGTACACGTATTTGAATGATTAATTTTGTACTTAAAACATTTATTTTTAAAGATATTTGAAGTACAATGATACAAAGGTTTTCCGTGATACATTTCATTCCATTGCTGTAATCTGTAACACCTGAGGATATAATTACATTAATCCTCAGGGGGGTACACGCTTACTTTGTGTACCATGTGTTTGGCAAGCACAAGGAGCCCTAGCTAATATGGTATTTGCTTATACAACTCTACACATCGGTACCATATTTATCTAACACATAAATTACACAGCTATCTGATCATTTAACTGAGAGAAACAAACATTTATTATACTACATCAGTGACAGATGTTTACGTAATTACATAGTTGGATAATTTCACACTTACGAAATTGTATTTTATTCTGTACTTTGTGAACTGTTCACATTTTTTCGGAACCATTGTGATACTATGAGAGCTTTGAATGACGTATTTGGTATGGGATCATGATTTTTAAAGTACGTTTGAGGTAGATGACACTTTTGACATGAGCAGAGAATTTTTTTGGGTTTTGAAATTATTGGAGGAAGCTACGACGATTTTGAGATTTAGCTGAGTTTTTATGATGTTATTATGACGATGACAATGTGTATTATGCTGTTGCGGTATGTTTATGATCAATAAGCTGATGGTATAAGAGTTATTTGATTATGCTACGTATCTGTTATGATGAAATATTTAAGAAGTGTCGACGAATAAGGTAAGGAATAATGGGTAGTGGTTAGGGACTCTGGTTTGTGAAAAAGGATGTTGGAAACCGAGAATCGAACTTTAAGAGTTATTAAATGTGTGTATATGTGTGAATGTATAACTACGCTGGTGAAAATTTTTTGGACGCTATTCTATTTAAAGGATTTTGTTTCTACATATTTGTAACGCAAATTCTTGACCTGTGAATTTTTTTATATGAGACTGCCACTGTAGCGGAAACTGGTGTCGTAAATATTTCGGTAAGAAAGTTAAATGACCACCTGCACGTAATTCGTCGTGGGCGCCCAGCTGGGCGACAGCCACCAGGAAACAAGCCGTTAGTGTGTGCCTTTCAGAGGCACAAGAAAAAAAAGGGGGGAGGCCATTATCCTCGCTATTGACATTCCTTTGTAGAAAGCATCGCAAAAACGACACGCTCATTACTTGGAAAAGATACTTATTTACTTCTGCACACCTGATAATGACAAGCGTCTTTCTACGAGAGTTGAGAGAATTTGTACTAACTTATGAAATGTCACATGACTATTGAAAGATATTTTTATGCTTTGCCTTTCATAGTTGCTTATTTCATTTCATATCTGGTTTCCAGCTGTGTTGCAGCATTGGTTTTATAAAATAAAATTAAATGCATTTGCTAATGTGAATACTTTCTGTTAACAGATCTATTAAATAATCATTTTATGATCCACGTTCTTAGAAAAAGGAGCACTTGGAAAGGAAAGAACAAAAAGAAGGGATTAATAACAGTTACTGCATACTTAATTTTCTTTTCAACTACTTGGTAATATCTTTTGTAGAATTAGTTTTGTGGTGCACCACTTTAATGACATAGATATTAATATGTGAATAGACATTTACCTTTTCTGCATTGTTGTCTTTACTGTAATACTTTTTCTGCTTGAGTTTTGTCATGTTTAGATATAAGTTATTACATTTCTTGCTGCTGTTTGCCAGGCATAGTGTTACTGAATTTCACTTTGTATTACTCTGTTAAACCAACTGATTTGATTTTCTTGTTGCTGTTCATTGCTTAATATTAGTTGTAATGTTGCATTTGCTTTGCTAAGTCCTATATTGCTGCCTTTTTTGCCAATTTGCATTTTTTTGTCATTGCTGTTTGTGTTAATTGTTTTGAGCTGCTGCATTGTGTCATCCCTTAATTTAGCATCTGAGCTCAGTAGGTTTCAGTTAGCTTAAGAGTGGGTAGACTATATAAGAAACTAACTATGATGAATTGGAAGAAAAGCATTGAGAAGCTTTAAGAAAATGGTTTGGCCAAAAAAGTAGTGTACAGTGGAGAAAAACTATTTTTGTAAGAGGATGTGAACAGAATACAGAAAGCAGGTTCAGATAGGACATTTTGGGAATAATGATGAACTAAGGGAGATCTCTATGCAAAATACTGCAGTAAAGCAAATCCTGTCCTTTCCTTTCGTATTATCCCGTTATGTGTTTGTGTACCCCTGTGTATTTGTTTTCTTCCTGTCTCTGTGTACTGTTTCATAGAATTTTTGCTCTTCTAATACTAAGCTACATTCAGTATGATGAGGAATACTGTTATCCTCAAATATAATTGGCATTAATAACATGTTATTTACTTTGTAAAGACGTTTACACATTATTTATTCTGTTTTGTTCTAATGCTCATGTGTGAAGTTGATGTTTCAAAATTTATTCTGATCTTTTATGTATGTACTTATGTCGTAATTTTTGTAACACTGATGTATTTGCTATTTCGATTCTTTTGTAAAGCCTGTACTACTACAAATGTTATCTGTATTATTATGTTCTTCAATGATATATTTTGTACCTTTGTTATTGTATTCTCATGTTATAAAATTGTAATTGACACCAGTTCATCAAATTAAGTTACTTGTAAATTACATTCCACTGCACACTTTTCTGTTGGTCATAGTATATGGACAATATGTGAGAAGTAGGGACTGATAGTGTTTGCATGTGTGTTAATAATTCAGTAAGGGACTGGATGACAGCATTGCTGGTTGTAAGGACATTTCAAAAACAAATTTTTGTGAGTGCACAAGTGGTGGTTATGGACTTGCTATATTATCTGAAAGACTCTTCAATGGTGATTGTGCGCCTGCACAGTCAAACAGATGGCTACTGGCCATCTCTACAAGGACTGCAGTGGGTCTACACCTTTGATGACCCACCAATACCATTATTTCTACAAGGACTGCAGTGGGACTGCACCTCTGGTGGCCCACCAATACCGTAATCTCTACCAGGACTACAATGAGTCTACTCTGTGACGACCTACCTACCAATATTCTTTAAAACTTCGACTGACTCTGCTGTGGGTTTGCTCTGTTGTGGCCCATTACCTGTCTGCATGTCAAGAGTCAGCACTGTCTTTCCGTTGAAAGGACAACACTACTTCTTCAAGACTGCATGGAAATCCACTACTTCCGTGTGCATTTTCTTTTACTACACAGACTTTGAGAAAAACACTGCAATTTTACTTTGATGAATGATCAGGACTGTCTTTATGGACTGTGAGAAAATTTTAGCTTTTGACCAACATTGTATCGATAAGTGTGTGCATTTCATTTCTTTGTCATCGTAATTATTAAAAAAAATTTTCAAATCTGTATTGGCCACTGCCCAAAACAATTTGTAAATTTTTTTGTGGGGAGCATGGGGGCTATGTAAGTAGGCTGTTTAGGTTTTTTTATTGGTAATGCCGCCGCCACGTAGCGCTCTGTATAAAAATCACTGGCTGTGCCGTGTGCACTCTGTGGCTGGTTTGCATTGTTGTCTGCCATTGTAGTGTTGGGCAGCGGCAGCTGGATGCTATCAGCGCGTAGCGTTGCGCAGTTGGAGGCGAGCCGCCAGCAGTGGTGGGTGTGAGGAGAGAAATGACGGAGTTTTGTAATTTGTAAGACTGGATGTCATGAACTACCATATATATTTTGACTATTAAGGTAAATACACTGTTTTTTCTCTATTAAAATCTTTCATTTGCTAACTATACCTATCAGTAGTTAGTGCCTTCCGTAGTTTGAATCTTTTAGTTAGCTGGCAGTAGTGGCGCTTGCTGTATTGCAGTAGTTCGAGTAACGAAGATTTTTGTGAGGTAAGTGATTTGTGAAAGGTATAGATTAATGTTAGTCCGGGCCATTCGTTGGTAGGGATTTTTGGAAGTCAGATTGCGTTGCGCTCAAAAATATTGTGTGTCAGTTTAAGCACAGTCGTGTACAATTGTTCTAAGGGGACGTTTCATTACATCTGTACTAATTGTGTCCCTACCTACCACACATGAGCTGTATTCTTGTTAACAATGCATTTACATATTGTATGATCTTAGGGTTTCTTGGCGAATCAACTGTTTGTACTGTCTGGAGCTTGTTATAATTTTACAATATAATCATTTTGGCGTACGCGTAATTTTACAAATATTACATTTTTATTTGTAGCATATTAACTGTAGTTTAATTCTGGTGGAGAGTGGTGTGCTGAGGAATGGAAGAGATAGGACATTTCAGGGTATGGAGTTTGGGTAGACGGTGGGTACAGAGGTGGGGTATCTTAACTTAATTACTATATATATGGGACAGGAAAAGTAATGTAAACACCTGTACTTACTTGGGAATGGTTTATTAATCAGGAGTTGACCCCCAATTTGCCCATAATACAGCTGCGATTCTTCTTGGAATACTGGCATATAATGATTGTAGAGTTTCCATTGCAATGTTATGCCACTCTTCGATCAGGACCTCATGTAATTCCTGTTGTGACGATGGAGGCGGAAATCTGCTCCGGAATCTGCACTCCAATACTGCGCACAAGTGTTTGATAAAGTTCGTCTGGTAGCTGTGCTATCCACATGAAGACGCTGCAGTTCAGTTGCGTGCTCCTTATACCAACATTGTACTTTCCTGGCTGTATGAATGGATGCATTATCGTCCTGAAATAAGGCATCATTGTTCGGGAACGACATTTGAATCATGGGGTGCAGCTGATCACCTGAAATGTTGACATGATCATCGGCTGTAGCACAGCTTTTGAGATTAATGACGGGACCAGCAGAATACCGTGATATGACTGCCCACACTGTCACACTTGCACCTCCATGCTTAACGGTTGGAGTCAAGCAGTCAGGCTTGTAGGCTTCTTTTCCTTTCTCCAGACGTAAACCCGGCCCGACGTTGTAAATAATGAAAGCCTTGACTCGTCGGACCATACAACGTGTTTCCACTGGTCAAGATTTATGCTCCTGACGCCATGTTTTACGCTTATTTGCGTTGGTTATGGTTTCGGTACAGCAGCTCGTCCATGAATATTCGCTTTACGGAGGTCTTGGCAGACAGTGTTGGAAGATACAGTGTCTCTAAGATGGCTATTGAGCTCTGCAGTCACTGTAGCTGCTTTAGTTTGATTTTGTTTTGACACAATTCGTGTTAACGTACGACGATAGCTGTCATATAGTTTTGATTTGCGATCACTATTACGTTTACACGATGATATCTTTCACATTTTGTGCAGGGTTTTATGACTGTTGAAACAGTTGCACTTGAAACGTTCAATAAGTTGGCTGTCTTTCGTACTGATGCTCCAGATAGTCAGACCCCCCCAATTTGCCCTCTTCGGAACTCTGTTAGGTCTTTTATTGCACGTCGACCTTGGCCTCTGAAGGGAAATACGAAGTGTGCACTACTCCTAAACAACCTGCACCGATGCCTGGTCTGTACTGAACATGCACAGTCCAGCGCGACATATGCCTTACCTGCGTTGCTGACGATCAAACATCATCATCCCACTACTACCACTGTTCACATTATTTTGCCTAACCCCTGTACATGGTCAGAGCTAGTTTTGTAAAACCTTGGAGTGGTCCTTGGGCGCTTCTTTAGAGTGTCATGTAATTGTGATCATGTGGGGTGGTGCTTGTGGTTATGTGTCTCTGTGTCTTTGTGTGTGTGTGTGCATGTTTGTATGGGTGTGTTTGACCCTTCCATCATCTAGGTGTGTGTGTGCGTGTGTGTGGGTTGGGGGTGGCGGTAATGGTGTTTGCTGTGATTGTTTCCAAAATGTTGGCAGTTGTGGGTGCAGTATGAGGCTTTCGATGTGTTCTGTGGTTGGTGGTAATTAGCTCCTTTTATTTAACATGTATTTACCATACCTTGTTCTCAGATTGATTAACCTAGTTTGGAGGGGTTCTACCCTGGTTGTTTGGTAGACCTCAGTGTTGTGCGTGATGTTTGATAGTTTGGCAATGTTGTGGAGGAGTTTTCTTTCCGTGCTGTATAGCCTGTTTGTTACCGGTGCCTGTACGACTCTCAGGGGGCATATGCGGTTTCCAGGACCAGTCGTATGAAAGTGTTATACATATGCAGTGCAATTTGTCTACTGCAGCCATGGATGCGACCTTGCACCTGTGGGATGACATTTTGTTAAAGTCTACTCTTGTTTAGGAGATAAGTCAGGTGGGTTTTCCATTTGAGGTGTTTGTCAATATAGGCCCCCGAGGTGTGTGGCTCTGTTCTTTAAATTGAAAGGGATGTCTCAAAGTGTTATACTACTTCCCACCTCCTTTACGTTCTTATCCCCCAGCCCTTCCTCCACTGCCGGCCGCATGTCAGGACGAGTGGAGTGGCGCAAGGACAGCGTCGCCAGAAGCTGTGTGTGCACGCAGATCACATATTGTTCCCCACACACTGTTGTGTGGCTGGCGATGTGCTCTAAGCACAATATACACTGATGAGCAACAATATTATAACCGCTTGCTTAATAGCGTTTTGGTTCACTTATGAAACACAAGACAAAAGCAATTCTTCGAGGCATCCATTCGACAAGTTTTTGGTAAGCCTCTGGGGGTATAGGTCACCAGATGTCTATGCATTAATCACACAGTTCCTGTAAATTAAGGGCCTGTGCTTTGTGGTGGTTGAGCTGACACTCGATAACGCCGCAATGGCTTGCCATCGGGTTCAGATCAGGCGGCATACGAGTTTGGGGGGGGGGGGGGGGGGGGACACCAATGTGTGTTCAGTATCGTGCTTCTCAAACCACTATAGTACGATTTCGGCCTTGTAACAGGGACAGTTAACCTGCTGGATGCTCCCATCGTCATCAGGGAAGACGTGAAGCACGAAAGGATGCAGGTGATCGACAATAATGTCCACACAGTGTGCAGTTGTCACGGTGCCTTCGATTACTACTACAGGTCCATGGAAAGCCAGGTGAATGTCGCCCATAGCATGATACTGCCCTCGTCAGCCTGCATCTGAGGCGCAATGCTTGGTTGCGGAGCTGTTCGCCTGGATGATGGTGACCTGGTCTAACAAGAAACGTGATTCATCCGACCAGGCGACACGCTTCTCTTGACCTATGGTCCAACCTCGGTCATCCCGTCCGCACTGCAATCATAAACGACGATATCGTTGTGTCAACATGAGAACACGTAGTTAGTCTTCTGATGTGCAGTGCCGTGTTCAACAATTTGTGCTGAACTGTATGCACCGAAACACTTGTGGCTGCACAAGAGTTGTACTCTGTCGTGATACCGGCCTCAGATTGCCGCCTGTCATTGTCTACAAATAAGTAAAACCTCTGACCACCACCTTTTGTGATCATGCTGGAACGTACAACACCTTGTTGCCTATGCTTGCTGCTCATCGGGGTTCAGTTCGACGCAACAATCATCGCTGAAGATAGTTCTACTCCAGTCAGTAAGATTCCAGGCCGAAGATGTGTCTGGAGGCACTCAGGAAAGTGATGGAATAAAAACCAGAATGTCGCCCACCATATGGCTTGACAACCAGGAGTGATTATTTTGGGTACCATTTCTTTTCGTAGCATGAACCCTTTGGTTGTCATCCGCGCATCCTTACAGTACAGCGGTAAGACGACTATAGTCGACGCTCTGTTTTGCTGCTCTTCATGACAAGCCTTCCTGGGCTTACAGTTCAACAAGGTAAGTTCCACCCGCACATGGCGAGAAGTTTCTGCTGGTGCCTTCGTGCTTGCCAAACCCAAACCCTACCTCGGCCAGCAAGGTTGGTAGATCTCTCCCCAAATGAGGACGTTCAGAGCATTATGGACAGGGTCCTCCAACCATCTCGCGATTTAGACTATCTAACCTGTCAATTGGAGAGAAGCTGCTCAGGGGGGCATCCAACATCTCTATCAATGCCAAGCCGAACAAATGCTTGCGTAATGCCAGAGGTGGACCAACGTGTTGTTGACTTGCTCTTGAATAGATCATCCAGTTCTTCTGAAATTGTAATCACTTGTTTGTGTCTACACGTACATCACTTCTACCTATTTCTGCCCCATTCGAAAAATTTCTTGGTAGTGCGTCATTTCTTTTGGCCTTATTACGTGCTTACCCTTCTGTATAAAACGCAGTGCCACAATTGACACCCTCGTTGGGCAGTGGTCATAATGTTGTGCCTCATAAATGTAATTTTTGTTCCACATCATTTTTTCCCGAGGGCATGCAGCTTTACTGTATGGATAAATGATTATGGCGTCCTGTTGGGTAAAATATTTCGGAGGTAAAATAGTCCCCCATTCGGATCTCCGGGTGGGGACTACTCAGGAGGACGTCGTTATCAGGAGAAATGGCGTTCTAAGGATCGGAGGGTGGAATGTCAGATCCCTTCATCGGGCAGGTAGGTTAGAAAATTTAACAAGGGAAAAGGATGGGTTAAAGTTGGATATAGTGGGAACTGGTGAGGTTCGGTGGCAGGAGGACTTCTGGTCAGGTGAATACATAGTTATAAATACAAAATCAAATAGAGGTAATGCAGGAGTAGGTTTAATAATGAATAAAAAAATAGGAGTGCAGGTAAGCTACTACAAACAGCATAGTGAATGCATTATTGTGGCCAAGATAGACACGAAGCCCACGCCTACGACAGTAGTACAAGTCTATATGCCTACTAGCTCTGCAGATGACGAAGAAATTGATGAAATGTATGATGAGATAAAAGAAATTATTCCGATAGTGAAGGGAGACGAAAATTTAATAGTCATGGGTGACTGGAATTCGATAGTAGGAAAAGGAAGAGGAGGAAACGTAGTAGGTCAGTATGGATAAGGGGGTAAGTAATGAAAGAAGAAGCCGCGTGGTGGAATTTTGCACAGAGCACAACTTAATCATAGCTAACACTTGGTTCAAGAATCATAAAAGAGGGTTGTATACATGGAAGAAGCCTCGAGATACTGACAGGTTTCAGATAGATTATATAATGGTAAGACAGAGATACAGGAACCAGGTTTTAAACTGTAAGGCATTTCCAGGGGCAGATATGGACTCTGACCACAAACTATTGGTTATGAACTGTAGATTAAAACTGAAGAGAGTGCAAAAAGGTGGGAATTTAAGGAGATGGGACCTGGATAACTGACTAAACCAGACGTTGTACAGAGTTTCAGGGAGAGCATAAGGGAACAATTGACAAGAATGGGGGAAAGAAATACAGTAGAAGAAAAGTGGGTAGCTTTGATGGATGAAGTAGTGAAGGCAGCAGAGGATCAAGTAGGTAAAAAGACGAGGGATAGTAGAAATCCTTGGATGACAGAAGAAATATTGAATTTAATTGACGAAAGGAGAAAATATAAAAATGAAGTAAATGAAGCAGGTAAAAAGGAATACAAACGTCTCAAATATGAGATCGACAGGAAGTGAAAAATGGCTAAGCAGGCATAGCTAGAGGACAAATGTAAGGATGTAGAGGCCCATCTCACTAGGGGTAAGATAGATACTGCTTACAGGAAAATTAAAGAAAACCACCTGTATGAATATCAAGAGCTCAGATGGAAACCCAGTTCTAAGCAAAGAAGGGAAAGCAGAAAGGTGGAAGGAGTATATAGAGGGTCTATACAAGGGCGGTGTAGTTGAGGGCAATGTTATAGAAATGGAAGAGGATGTAGATGAAGATGAAATGGGAGATATGATATTGCGTGAAGAGTCTGACAGAGCACTGACAGACCTACGTCGAAACTAGGCCCCGGAAGTAGACAACATTCCATTAAAAATACTGACAACCTTGGGAAAGCCAGTCCTGACAAAACTCTACCATCTGGTGAGCAAAATGTATGAGACAGGCGAAATTCCCTTAGACTTCAAGAAGAATATAATAATTCCATTCCAGAAAGAAAGGATGCGTTGACAGACGTGAAAATTACCGAACTATCAGTTTAATAAGTCACGGCTGCAAAATACTAATCCGAATTCTTTACATACGAATGGAAAAGCTGGTAGAAGACGACCTTGGGGAAGATCAGTTTGGATTCCGTAGAAATATGGGAACACGTGAGGCAATACTGACTCTAGGACTTATGTTAGAAGCCAGATTAAGAAAAGGCAAACCTACGTTACTGGCATTTGTAGACTTAGAGAAAGCTTTTGACAATGTTGACTGGAATACTCTCTTTCAAATTCTGAAAGTGGCAGGGGTAAAATACAGGGAGCAAAAGGCTATTTACAATTTGTACAGAAACCAGATGGCAGTTATAAGAGTCGTGGGGCATGGAAGGGAAGAAGTGGTTGGGATGGGAGTGAGACAGGGTTGTAGCCTATCCCCGATGTTATTCAATTTGTATATTGAGCAAGCAGTAAAGGAAACAAAAGAAAAATTCGGAGTAGGCATTAAAATCCATGGAGAAGGAATAAAAACTTTAAGGCTCACCGATGACATTCTAATTCTGACAGAGGCAGCAAAGGACTTGGAAGAGCATTTGAACGGAATGGACAGTGTCTTGAAACGAGGAGGATATAAGATGAACACCAACAAAAGCAAAACGAGGATAATGGAATGTAGTCGAATAAAGTCGGGTGATGCTGAGGGAATTAGATTAGGAAATGAGACACTTAAAGTAGTAAAGGAGTTTTGCTATTTGGGGAGCAAAATAACTGATGATGGTCAAAGTAGAGAGGATATAAAATGTAGACTGGCAATGGCAAGGTAAGAGAAGAAGAGAAATTTGTTAACATCGAGTATAGTTTTAAGTGTCAGAAAATCGTTTCTGAAAGTATTTGTATGGTGTGTAGTCATGTTGGAAGTGAAACATGGACGATAAATAATTTGGACAAGAAGAGAATAGAAGCTTTTGAAATGTGGTGTTATAGAAGAATGCTGAAGATTAGATGGGTAGATCACACAACTAATGAGGAGGTACTGAATAGGATTGGGGAGAAGAGGAGTTTGTGGCACAACTTGACTAGAAGAAGGGATCGGTTTGTTAGGACATATTCTGAGGCATAAAGCGATCACCAGTTCAGTATTGGAGGGCAGCGTTGAGGGTAAAAATCGTAGAGGAAGATTAAGAGATGAATACACTAAGCAGATTCAGAAGGATGTAGGCTGCAGTACGTACTGGGAGATGAAGAAGCTTGCACAGGATAGAGTAGTATGGAGAGCTGCATCAAACCAGTCTCAAGACTGAAGACTACAACAGCAATAACAACATTGCTTAATAATGCTCAAAGGAGCGAAGTTAGCTAATCGTAAATGAAATGAAATGAACTAGGTAAGTGACTTCTTTCCCGATATTTTTGTACGAATGTAGATGTACGAACCTTAGCATGAATAACACATCGAAAACCACAGAAATAATTCAGGTCAGAGTACCACAGATGACAGCGGCAGTTACGGCAGTAGTTGTTCTTGGCGAAGAAGATGGGGTTAACCTGGAAACGACGAGGTCAGACTCTAATCTGCATCGGGGAGATGTCCGATGAAACTTCGTTCATCAGGAATTGACTGGGGTTAAGAATGGAGAGCGAGAGCTGGGCGGCCCCTGGAAACCGGCAGCTGGCGCGGAGGAGGGCGAGGCGTCGGCGGCCGGCGGATCTCAGCTGGGTCACTCGCCAGGGTCAAGTGGCGGCAATGACGCCAATTGGGCGCAGCTTGCAGCCAAACAGCCAGGCTGCGTCTCCACGCGTCGCCAGCCGGCCTCGCCCGGTTGCAGGTGCCCGAGACAGGCAGGCTACACGCGTCACCGCAATACGTGTGCCCACTGCCTCTGCCGATGACGAAGAGAGTGGAAAAAGTGGGTGGGATAAGGTAAGGTCTTTGCAGGGTAGCGAATTTGCAGTATTCGTTATGTACTGAGGTGACAAAAGTCATGGGACAGTGATACGCACATATACAAATGGCGGTAGCACCGTGGTGTCAAACGGCAGTGAACTGGCGGAGCTATAATTTGTACTCACACGATTCGTGTGAAAAGGTTACCTAGGTGATAACGGCTGGCCGAAGAGAATCAACAGACTTTGAATGCGAAATGGTAGATTAAGCTAGATGAGCCCGCCGCTGTGGTCGAACGGTTCTAGGCGCTTCAGTTCGGAACCGCGCTGCTGCTACGGTCGCAGGTTAGAATCCTGCCTCGGGCATTGTGGTGTGCGTACTGTAAGACCACACCATCAGATTATTGGACTTGTCGCTCTAACGAAGTAGGCGACTGTCAGCAATGTCTCTCGTGGTCTTATCGTGCCGTGTTTATCTTCTGCCGTTAGGTCAGACGATAGAAATGCTACTTGCACGCTTAGAGTAGCAGATTGACGGTGACCAACTTTAAACAGAACTTAATTAATTTTCACACACATTTATTAAAATAATAACAAGCATAAAAATAACTTGGTTCTGGATACCGTTTACAATTGACACTCTGAAGTTCCTTTGGTCGTGGTACGTTAATCTTATTCTCACATATCTCTCATATTTGACAAAGTGTCTATTCATTTACCTTCATGGCTATATACAGGAATATGATAATGTTATTAGGCGCAGACTGAAACTTGGCTATAGACTGGTACAGACTAATGTAGACAAATACAGACTAATGCAGACTGAGTAATCGGAGGTCTGTACACTCGTTACAATACCTCGCGTGATGAGGTATCACTGCGCGAGTGTGATCCGCGAGGAGGAAAGGTTCTATGTTAGCATAAATCTCATTGGCTGCGTTACATATTAATACGCGGATCGGCGGAAGCAGAATTTGGTCCGTCTCTAAGACACCGCCATCTCGTAGTGCGGAGACGGACGAGCGCTGCGCCTGCGCTGTTGTGCTTAGCGGGGCGCGCTCTAGTGGGAAAGTTGTGTACGCGCTGACTACGCGGAGCTATGTACACAACAGGCATGAATGTGTGTGATGTCCTTAGGTTAGTTCTAAGTTATAGGGGACTAATGACCTCAGATGCTAAGTCCCATAGTGCTCAGAACCATTTGAAGCTAGATGCATGGTACATTCACCTTCGAAAATAGTTAGGGAATTCCCCACTCTGAGATCTACAATTTCAAAAGTGTGCCAATAATACCCAATTGCACGCATTACCTTTCTCAACGGCAATGGTCGACGGCCTTCACTTAATGACCGAGAGCAGTGGCGTTTGCGTAGAGTTGTCAGTGCTAACAGGCAAGCAACAGTGCGTGAAATAACAGCAGAAATCAATGTGGGACGTACGACGAATGTGTCATTTAGGACAGAGCGCCAAAAATTTGGTATCAGTGGGCTATGGTAGCTGCTGCAAACATGAGTAACTTAGAAGTATATGACCTCGAAGTAGTGAAGCAACTTAAACCACTTAATGAAAGCAAGTCTTCCGGTCCAGAGTGTATACTACTTACGTTCCTTTCAGAGTATGGTAATGCAATAGCTCCTTACTTAACAATCATATGCAACCGCTCGCTCGCCGAACGATCAGCACCCAAAGACTAGACAGTTGCACAGGTCATACCAATATTCAAAAAAGGCAGTAGGAGTAATCCACTAAATCACAGGCCCATATCATTAACGACGATACGCAGCAGGATTTTGGAACATATATTGTGTTCGAACATTGTGAATTATCTCGAATAGAACAGTGTATTGACACATAGTCGACACCGATTTAGAAAACATCGTTCTTGTGGAACACAACTAGGTGTTTATTCTCACGAATTTGTGGTAAGCTCCTATGGGACCAAACTGCTGAGGTCATCGGTCCCCCCTCCCGCCGGAGGTCCGAGTCCTCCCTCGGGCATGGGTGTGAGTGTTGTCCTTAGCGTTAAGTTAGTTTAAGTAGTGTGTAAGTCTAGGACCGATGACCCCAGCAGGTTGGTTCCTTATTAGGAATTCACACACACACACACACACACACACACACACACACACACACACACACACACACACATCATCGTTCCCTAGGGTTACCAACTACTTAATCTAACTTAACTAACTTACGCTAAAGGCAACACGCATAGCCATGCCCGAATGAGGGCTCGAACCTCCGAAGGGGGAGCCGCGCGAATCGTGTCAAGGCGCCTCAGACCGCACGGCTGCCCCGCGCGTCTACTCTCAGGAAGTGTTGAGTGCTATCGACAAGCAATTTGAAATTAATTCCATATTTCTAGTTTTCCAGAAGGCTTTTGACACCTTACCTCACAAGCTGCTTGTAATCAGATTGCGTGCTTATGGAGTATGGTCTCAGTCATGCGACTGGATTCGTGATTTCCTGTCAAAGTAGTTGTAGACGGAAAATCATCGAGTAAAACAGAAGTGATTTTTGGCGTTCCCCCAGGTAATGTTAAGGGCTTCTGCTGTTCCTTATCAATATAAACAATTTAGGACACAATCTGAGCAGCTATCTTATGTTGTTTGCAGATGATGCTGTCATTTATCCTTTAGTAAAGTCATCAAAAGGTCTAACCAAATTACAAAAGACTTGGGAACGATATCTGTATTGAGCGAAAATGGGCAATTGACCATAAATAATAAAAAATATGTCATTCACATAAGTGCTAAAACGAATCCGTTAAACTTTTGTTACACGATAAATTCAACAAAATACCTAGGAATAACAATTACAAACACATTAAATTGGAAAGAGCAGAAAAATTGTTGTGGGGAAGGAGTTTTACTGGCAGAACACTTAGAAGATGCATCAGCTCTACTAAAAAGACTGCCTACACAATGCTAGTCGGTCCTCTTTTGGAGTACTGCTCCACGGTGTGGGATCCTTACCACATAGGATTGACGGAGTACATCGAGAAAGGTCACAGAAGGGCGTACGTTTTGTAGAGGGGAGAGAGTGTCACTGACATAATACAGGATATGGAATGGAAATCATTGAAACAAGGGAGCTTTTCGTTCCGACGGGATCATCTCACGAAATAACCAACTTTCTCCTCCGAAAGCGAAAATGTTTTGTTGGTGCCGATCTGCATAAGGAGAAACGATCAAATAAGGGAAATCGCACGGAAAGAAACAGGTGTTCGTTTTTTCAGCGCGCTGTTCAAGAGTGGAATAATAGAAAAATTTTGTGAAGGTGGTTCGATGAACCCGTTGATAGGGACTTAAGTGTGATTTGCAGAGTATACATGTAAACGTAGATGTAGAAGCCCGACGCGAGTGTTTTTCCTAACAACACGACATCGCTTGCAGCGCCTTTCCTGGGTTCGTGACTATATTAGTTGGATCCTAGAAAACCGTGGCCAGGTCAGATGAGTCCCGATTTCACTTGGTAAGAGTAGGGTTCGAGTATGGTTCAGACCCCTTGAAACCCTGTACCCAAGTTGGCAACAAGGCACTGTGCAAGCTGGTGGTTGCTCCTTTATGTTGAGACCTGTGTTTAAATGGAATGGATTGGGTGCTCTGGTCCAACTGAACCGATCATTGACTGAAAATGGTTAATTTCGGCCACTGGGAGGCCAATTGCAGTCATTCACGGAGTACGCGTACCGAAACAAAAATGGAATTTTCATGGATGACAATGCGACATGTCACTGGGTCACAGCTGTTCGCGACTGGTTTGAAAACATTCTTAACAATTCGAGCGAGTGGTTTGGTCACCGAAAGCGCCTGGCATGAATCCCATCAGACATTTGTGGGACATAAGGGAGAGGTTAATTTCTGCACAAAATCCTGAGCAGCGACACATTATGGAAGGCCTCTGAGGTAATAGGCGAGTTGTGGCGCCCTGGAAATATTCTAAGTTCGGAGTTGGCGTGGCTTGCAAGGGCCGCTCGGCTAGCCGGGGCCCGTCAGCAGCCACGTGGTGCCGAACGTTAGCCGGAGCAAGAGGGGTGGCCGCAGCGTGTGGTCCAGGCAACTGCGTGGCTGGGAATTCCACGTTGATGCTGTGACGAGGACTGTGCTTTATGTCGATGAAGGAGATTTGTATACCGTGAGTGCCATAGATAGTGGACTTCGTGAAACCATAGTGGCAGACATTCACAGTTCATACCTTAAAAAGGAACATGTACATCACCATTATTTGCACAACGATTCTGATGGTGTAACCAGATTTTCAATATCTTTACTAGTTTAAAGTTTAGTATCTGACTGTAATTTTTACAAGTAAGAGACAGCAACGAATTTCCAAAAACTAAATGCTTCTTCCAAGTTTGTCGATCGACGTGTATTTAGAAAGCTAATAATGTAAACCTAAATTGGTATGAATTACAGGCATGTAACTTGAATGCTTTTAAATATATTTATTCGTCTATGTCTTTGTTTATATCAGAGAGGTTAATTTCTGCACAAAATCTTGAGCAGCGACACATTATGGAAGGCCTCTGAGGTAATAGGCGAGTTGTGGCGCCCTGAAAATATTCTAAGTTCGGAGTTGGCGTGGCTTGCAAGCGCAGCTCGGTGAAGAAATTGGTCAAATATTTACTGTTTTTTAAGAAAGCGAAGAGACATTACGCTACTGGCCTGCTTTTGTTTCTATTCCTTTGATATATTTTTATTTGATTTGTTTATGTATTGAATAATGTGTATTCCCCCCTCCCCATGAACCATAAACCTTGACGTTGGTGAAGAGGCTTGCGTCCCTCAGCGATACAGATAGCCGTACCGTAGGTGCAACCACAAAGGAGAGGTATCTGTTGAGAGGCCAGACATACGTATGGTTCCTGGAGAGAGGCAGCAACATTTTCAGTAGTTGCAGGGGCAACAGTCTGGATGATTGAGTGACCTGGCCTTGTAACACTAACCAAAACGGTCCTACTATGCAGGTACTGCGAACGGCTAAAAGAAGGAGGAAACTACGCCCGTAATTTTGCCCGAGGGCATGCAGCTTTACTGTATGGATTAATGATGATGGCGTTCTCTTGGGTACAATATTCCGAAGGTAAAATAGTCCCCCATTCGGATCTCCGGGCGGGGACTACTCAAGAGGACGTCGTTGTCAGGAGAAAGAAAACTGGCGTTCTACGCATCGGAGCGTGGAATGTCAGATCCCTTAATCGGGCAGGTAGGTCAGAAAATTTAAAAAAGGAAATGGATGGGTTAAAGTTAGATATAGTGGGAATTAGTGAAGTTCGTTGGCAGGAGGAACAAGACTTTTGGTCAGGTGAATACAGGGTTATAAATACAAAATCGAATAGGGGTAATCCGGGAGTAGGTTTAATAATGAATAAAAAATAGGAGTACGGGTAAGCCACTACAAACAGCATAGTGAACGCATTATTGTGGCCAAGATAGACACGAAGCCCACGCCTACTACAGTAGTACAAGTTTATATGCCAACTAGCTCTGCAGATGACGAAGAAATTGATGAAATGTATGATGATATAAAATAAATTATTCAGGTAGTGAAGGGAGACAAAAATTTAATAGTCATGGGTGACTGGAATTCGAGAGTAGGAAACATAGTAGGTGAATACGGATTGGGGCTAAGAAATGAAAGAGGAAGCCGCCTGGTAGAATTTTGCGCAGAGCATAACTTAATCATAGCTAACACTTGGTTCAAGAATCATGAAAGAAGGTTGTATACATGGAAGAACCCTGGAGATACTAGAAGGTATCAGATAGATTATATAACCTTAAGACAGAGATTTAGGAACCAGGTTTTAAATTGTAAGACATTTCCAGGGGCAGATGTGGACTCTGGCCACAATCTATTGGTTATGAACTGTAGATTAAAACTGAAGAAACTGCAAAAAGGTGGGAATTTAAGGAGATGGGACCTTTATAAACTGACTAAACCAGAGGTTGCACAGAGTTTCAGAGAGAGCACAAGGGAACGATTGACAAGAATGGGGAAAGAAATACAGTAGAACAAGAATGGGTAGTTTTGAGGGATGAAGTAGTGAAGGCACCAGAGGATCAAGTAGGTAAAAACACTAGGGCTAAGAGAAATCCTTGGGTGACTGAAGAAATATTGAATTTAATGGACGAAAGGAGAAAATATAAAAATGCAGTAAGTGAAGCAGGCAAAAAGGAATACAAACGTCTCAAAAATGAGATCGATAGGAAGTGCAAAATGGCTAAGCAGGCATGGCTAGAGGACAAATGTAAGGATGTAGAAGCTTATTTCACTAGGGGTAAGATAGATACTGCCTACAGGAAAACTAAAGAGACCTTTGGAGAAAAGAGAACGATTTGTATGAATATCAAGAGCTCAGAAGGGAACCCAGTTCTAAGCAAAGAAGGAAAATCAGAAATGTGGAAGGAGTATATAGAGGGTCTATACAAGGGCAATGTACTTGAGGGCAATGTTATAGAAATGGAAGAGGATGTATATGAAGATGAAATGGTAAATATGATGCTGCGTGAAGAGTTTGATAGAGCACTGAAAGACCTAAGTCGAAACAAGGCCCCGGGAGTAGACAACATTCCATCAGAACTACTGACAGCCTCGGGACAGCCAGTCCTTACAAAACTCTACCATCTGGTGAGCAAAATGTATGAGACAGGCGAAATTCCCCCAGACTTCAAGAAGAATATAATAATTCCAATCCAGAAAGAAAAGATGCGTTGACAGACGTGAAAATTACCAAACTATCAGTTTAATAAGTCACGGCTGCAAAATACTAACGCGAATTCTTTACAGACGAATGGAAAAGCTGGTAGAAGACGACCTTGGGGAAGATCAGTTTTGATTCCGTAGAAATATGGGAATACGTGAGGCAATACTGACCTTACGACTTATTTTAGAAGCTAGATTAAGAAAAGGCAAACCTACGTTTCTAGCATTTGTAGACTTAGAGGAAGCTTTTGACAATGTTGACTGGAATACTCTCTTTCAAATTCTAAAGGAGGCAGGGGTAAAATACAGGGAGCGAAAGGCTATTTATAATTTGTACAGAAACCAGATGGCAGTTATAAGAGTCGAGGGGCATGAAAGGGAAGCAGTGGTTGGGATGGGAGTGAGACAGGGTTGAAGCCTCTCCCTGATGTTGTTCAATCTGTATATTAAGCAAGCAGTAAAGGAAACAAAAGAAAAATTCGGAGTTGGTATTAAAATCCATGGAGCAGAAATAAAAACATTGAGGTTCACCGATGACATTGTAATTCTGTCAGAGACAGCAAAGGACTTGGAAGAGCAGTTGAACGGAATGGACAGTGTCTTGAAAGGAGGCTATAAGATGAACATCAACAAAAGCAAAACGAGGATAATGGAATGTAGTCGAATTAAGTCTGGTGATGCTGAGGGAATTAGGTTAGAAAATGAGACACTTAAAGGAGTAAGGGAGTTTTGCTATTTGGGGAGCAAAATAACTGATGATGGTCGAAGTAGAGAGATATAAAATGTAGATTGGCAATGGCAACGAAAGCGTTTCTGAAGAAGAGAAATTTGTTAACATCGAGTATAGATTTAAGTGTTTGGAAGTCGTTTCTGAAAGTATTTGTATGGAGTATAGCCATGTATGGAAGTAAAACATGGACGATAACTAGTTTGGACAAGAAGAGAATAGAAGGTTTCGAAATGTGGTGCTATAAAAATGCTGAAGATTTGATGGCTAGATCACATAACTAAAGAGGAGGTACTGAATAGGATTGGGGAGAAGAGGAGTTTGTGGCACAACTTAACTAGAAGAAGGGATCGGTTGGTAGGACATGTTCTGAGGCATCAAGGGATCATCTATTTAGTATTGGAGGGCAGCGTGGAGGGTAAACATCGTAGAGGGAGTCCAAGAGATGATTACACGAAGCAAATTCAGAGGGATGTAGGCTGCAGTACGTACTGGGAGACGAAGTAGCTTGCACAGGATAGAGTAACGTGGAGAGCTGCACCAAACCAGTCTCAGGAATGAAGACCACAACAACAATGTGTATTAGAGCTTTTTTCATGGTTCAGTCATGAGATTATTTATTTAATTTCTAGTTACTTAAATGCAAATCCAGTATATTGTATGTGTTTCAATATGTTTGTGAGAGTGTGTTGGCTTGGAGAAATGGCGGGAACGCTCTATCCAGTCACAGCACTCGTTAATGGGGAAACGGTATGGAAGTGGGGGGGGGGGATGCGTCAGGTCGGACAGTAGAGGGAGTGCTGGAAGGTGAGGCGCGATGGAGAGTCGCTGGAAAGAGTTGGAGAGTGGAGCAGTTTTCCTGTGGTCACAGGAGTGCCGACTTGTGCACTTATGAGATATCCGTGGCTTCTGCAGTGAAGACGTAGTATGCGTTTAGAAGTGAACTTCTCGCGAGCTATGTTGTTTTTCATAACTAATTACGTGAAGTAGGAATCTATTGCTTCCCTGTTATTCATCTTATATTTTATTTAATTGCTGGACCATTGACACCAATAAGTGTTTTGCAGTAATAAACGGCATTCTTAAAGATACTTGTGCTATCGTACTCGTCATTTAAAGTCGTTAAAAATAGTACCTGCAGGATTTATTTAATTGCAATATTTCATTATTAAATTTCTATGTCACATTCAAAATTCGCAGTTTCCGAGTGATAGGAACCTTCGACCATTCGATTCTCGTGTATATTCATATCGTATATTGTAGACTAAGGAGTATTTGGCTTATAGTGCGACAACTACGTATCTCAGCCCCTAGACAACGAAACCAGGCAAAATTTTCAATATTACAACTCTGAGTCAGAGGGTATGTAGTTGAGGGCCACTGATCACCTCACATTATCCATTTGAAAGCCCGCAGGCTATAGAGGCAGCATGACTCAATATTTGTGCAGGGGGCTTCCAATGACTTGCTGTGCCCATGCCGATGGAGGGCCGACCGATATTAGGGGATGTCCCACGGCTTTTGTCACCTCAGTATAATGAACCAATCCACCATACTGTTTCCTATTTTTGGCGAAATATGGTATGACAATGTCTTCTCGAGCTGCGCAACAGCTGCGCTCTCTGGCGGTCAGTGGAATGCCAGGCAAAACAAGTGCCGCGTCTCATGTGGTTCTAAGTTAATTTTGGAGTCACAAGAAGTAAGTAATATTTTATTTATACTCAGCAGGCATTATGAGACCTACAGCGTTACGTACATAATTTAATGATTTTGTGAAATACCTGAAGACAGGGCCTTAGGGATTCGAGACTTGCTCACTCCATTTCGGGTCAAGTAATTGGACGATTGTTGTTGTTGCTCTTAACATCAGTTCTACGCATATCCTCAACACATGTATTGCAAATATTACGGATGGCAAGTATTTCATATACATAACTATAAAGAAATTGACAAATTTCTTAACCTACTGAAACTAAATTGCTTTCCTTCACAACAGAAGGTTTATTTATTAAATAAACAACCATTTGAAATGTTAATTTCATTCTGAAGACAATTAAAAGACAAAGAAACGAATAAAGTGAAAATTGAAAAAGCTTGCTAAATTATTAAATTTCGCATCTCTTGGCCGCAGCTAGACGAGAGAAGTATGAAAATATGACTATAGTGTGTTCAGGGTGGTCAGAAACAGTCTGAAAAGCTTGTAAGGGTGTTGCAGGGGTAGTTTTGATGAGAAATAATTGTTAAGACAAAAATTAGATACATCCAGGAGTTTCCGAGTTATTTAGCGTTGAAGTTAGGCAATCAGGTCGTCGCGCACGCAAATTCAAGCAGTCAGCCAGAGACGTTGTTGCACAGAGGTGTCCTTCACGTGGTTTCCTAAAACAGAACTTATTTGTTTTGGGCCGGTTTCAGGTAACCAAACGTAGAACAGTTCTAGCAAAGTGTGTTTTGGACAGTGAAGCCACTGAACATCCACAAATCAAAAAATTTGGTAGCCCATTTGCTTTACCAGCTGAAACAGAGCGACGTGTTATGAACTGCATCGTTCAAATGCAGCAGTTGGGTTTTGGATTAACCGTGATTCAAGTCAGAAAAATTGTGTACCATTCAGCTGCAACACAAGGAAGCAAACGCATCTTAAACCCTGCAAGACAGGTTGCTAGTAAGTGATAGTGGTCAAAACTCAAAGAACGTCAAAAGTTCCAGAAAATTTGGAAGATCTGTTGAAGTTTATTAATACACGACAATACAGCAGCAATAGAGAAGCAAAAAGGGTTAATTGGCCAAATGACTCAATATAGTTGGCTGGCCGTTGTGGCCGAGCGGTTCTAGGCGCTTCAGTCTGGAACCGCGCGACCGCTGCGGTCACAGGTTCGAATCGTGCGTCGCGCATGGATGTGTGTGATGTCCTTAGGTTAGTTAGGTTTAAGTAGTTCTAAGTTCTATGGGACTGATGACCTCAGATGTTAAGTTCCAAAGTGCTCAGAGTCATTTGAACCACAGTATAGTTGACAGTAACTAGGATTCTAGTCCATCAATAAGCAGCTACACAACTGTAAACAATACCCCAAAAGCTGCAGCCAGTTCATCCAAATAGCAACATCCAGGCAACAGGGAAAACGAGGACTGGATTTGTGGTGTCTGCTCGAAAACTTACTCTTCTCATGTGAAGAAAGCAACGGCTGTCATGGACAAAATGCTCTTTTTCTTTAACACCTTACCACGCCCGCGGCCAGAAACAGCCAACAAAGGAAGATATCTTCATGGGTCACAACTGTTGTGAACATTCCATTTATGAAATTAAGGACTGAGGCAGTAGAGGGAATGAGACTTTGTGTTGCGAAGTTACCTTACAATTGTAGAATTACCTTACGTATTGCAGAATTACCTTCCTGTGCAAGCTTCAAGTTTCTCTACGATTCTGAACAGTGTCAATAACAGTATAACGTTTATGAAATGTGCTTCAATAAAAGTAATTACAAGACTTTTTTATTATTTGACTCTAATAAAACAATACGTATTGTAGAAAATTTACCCAATTACCTTATACTACCCTGTGTCCGATGAGATAAAACAAAGTATTCACTACGTTCAGGAAGCCGGAAATTTAACTGGAACTCCATAGTAGGCAAAGGAAGAAAAGGAAAGTAGTTGGCAAAATTGACTGATCGAAAGAGTAGGGAAAATTGACTGATCGAAAAGAATTAAATGAGTAGCCGCCTGGTAGAATTAAGCAAGGCCATAATTTAATCACAGCGATCACAGACTTAAGAATAGTGAAAGAGATTTTTATTCGTGAAAGAGGCATCGATAAATTTGAAGGTTTCATACAGATTACGTGATGGTAAGGCAGATGTTTAGAAATTAGGTTGAAAAACGTCAAACATGGAATTGAAGAAAATGAGAAAGGTGGAAAAGTAAGGGGCCAGGAATTGGATAAGTTGCAATAAACAAAGAGATATTTGAAAGATTCAGTGCGAATATTTGACCGCGGAAGGAAAAAATATATAGGTTGACTAATTTTGAGAGAGAAATCTAAAAAAGGTGAATTTCTGGTATGAATCCTCGGATAGTAAACGGGATATTAAATACATCTGATTAAACGAGAAGGTACGGAAATGGTGCAAAATAAGCGAGGAAAACAGAATACAGGTAATAGTTTTTGACGTCACTAGGGAACCGCAACGATCGTACTTTCTCTAAGGAGCAGTCAAATTAAAAAGAGACATATAGAAAAGAAGGAAAAAAACTGTTTATGATTTCAAGACGCCCAACGGCTTCATTGAAAAATATCCCCGTTTGCCTATCATGGTTGTAACACGGCGTGTACCTCTTCGTCCGAAGCATATCGACGGCCACTAATGTCGTTCTTCAGGCTGCTAAAAATATGGAAATCACTTGGGGAGAGAGAGGGACTGTATGGAAGATGTGTAAGGGCTTCCCAGCCAACTTCTGCAGAATAGTTCAAAGAACCTTCGCAATATATGGGTGAGCATTTAGTTAGTCAGTTTGTGAGTTAACGAGCGTTTCACTCTCATTTAAGCATATGGCCGAAAGAGTCATTCTTCAGGAATTGTCCAGGAGCGCGTGCCACAAAGGGCGCAGATTCACCACGAGATGGGGAAAGTCAAAGACGGCTATTGTGTGCGAGTAGTGTGCGAGTGAGACAGACGAGAACCTACGTCATAGGAAAACCCAGTGAAGCGTAGCAGTGTTGAATGCGGTGGACCTAAGATTGGCGATAAAGGGAAACATTTAGGAAGAGTATTTAATTCAGTAGTAATTCAGGGACTTAAGCCTGTGACGGTACAAAACCCTGTTACTAGATGGATATTTGTAGTATGCAAGGATCACTTTGTGGAGAGCGAGCGCGCTACATGTGCGTGATTGGCGGCAGCGCATGGCTCGCCCACGCGAGATTTGCAACGGGCGGTGGGATGGTCTCCGACCGGGGGGCGACCACGTGGCCTGCAGCTTGGAGCATTGTTTGGTTTTACGCGCATTAGGCGAAAACTATGTAACTTATGGTGGAGACCGATGCGCCAGTGGATTGTGGTCAGCAGTATGCACCTTCTGAAAGATCGATCTTTATTTCAAGTCACGAGACGTAAAAGTTCTAGTAACCTCAAAATCGGTTAATATCACGAATACTGAAATATTAATAACAATAGTAAATAACAACTTACAGGGATGCAGGGATGAACGAGCACTCATTAAAAACGTTTTGTCATAGCGGATCGAGTGCCGTGGTCATATGTTAAGATTTGAAACGTCCCCTTAAAAAATTGTACACGACTGTGCTTAAACTGACACACAATAGTTTTTAGCGCAACGCAATCTGACTTTCAATAATCCCTACAAGGGAATGGCCCTGACTAACAATAACCTATATGTTTCGCAAATCACTTACCTCACAAAAATCTTCGTTACTCGAACTACTGCAATACAGCGAGCGCCACTACTGCCAGCTAACTAAAAGATTCAAACTACGGAAGTCACTAACTACTGATAGGCACAGTTAGCAAATGAAAGATTTTAATAGAGAACAAACAATGTATTTACCTTTATAGTCATAATATATATATATATCAGTTCATGACAGCAATTCTTACAAATTTCAAAACTCCGCCATCTCTCTCCCCACGTCCACCACTGCTGGCGGCTCACCTCCAACTGCGCAACGCTACGCGCTGTTAGCATCCAGCTGCCGCTGCCCAACACTACAATGGCAGACAACAATGCAAACCAGCCACAGACTGCCAATAAAAAAACCTAAACACCCTACTTACAGATTCATATATAATTAAGCCCGTAAAGAGCAATAAGCAAAGTTTGAGGGAAAATTGTTTATAAAATTTAATAGAAAATTCATGACGTAAAGAACGGCACTATGTAACATTTTGGGTGGCATCACACGTATTTTCAACTAGTTAAGTTACATATACACTTAAATTGCAGTAGTTTTCACTGTTTGCAAATAATTATTAACATTTATCGCCCATAATTAATAACTTATTATAAATATAAAGATTTTGAGCAGCGCAATGTGTAGATCGCTATATATTACGTCTAAAAACGGTGCTATGTGCCGTTCTATGTTAAAACTTTGCAGCACAGATGTAAACAAACAAACTTGCGATAAGTGGCGAAATTTTGCAGAAACTAAAACTTGATTTACGGGCTATAGAATAATCCTAGAAATTAATGTAACATAGTAAATAAGATGTACTTTTTAGCACGGTTCCAATGATGTACTTATTTCTGTCGAGGGATGAATATATCAAAATTTGCAACCTTAACTGGTGATATTGGTACTTAAATAACCAGGTGGTTGGACATCCGAGCCAACTTGGCCAGGGTTCAGTCGTTGGTCAGTCGTTTTGGAGGGTGGGTGGCGAGCAAGCCCCACTTGAGGGTGGCCCATGTGGTCGTTTGAGAATTCTTTTCCGCGCCGATTTATTTCGACAAAGAGTATTGTTTAATAGTGCAAGTGTGCAAGCATATGTTTGTTGAACTGGAAGTGCTACGATTGTTTGTGTGAGTGCGATTTACGAGGTATACATCATCGTAAGTGAACTTGTGGAGAACTGTGATTTTGTGCCAAAACTGTTCGAACAAACAGGACAGTGGGACTTGTGGTTCTGTTCGAATTGATTGAATAACTTTCGATTATAGCAGTCTACATCACTGCTACTGGGGGCTCGTAGTCGAATTATTATTAAAGTAAAACTGTAAACCGTCTCACCAGCGATAATTTCGTTGTGTGAAAGAAAAGGACAACGCCAATACATAGTGATTGAACTGTGTCCTGAAAAACTGATTTTAATATAATAATCACCTACTTCTTGTTCCCTAGCATAAACTGTATTTATGTCTGAGTGCATAATTAATTCAAAACTATAATAAATGCGCGGGTGTGGAAGTGTACTAATGCACCAAGTGTGGAAATCATCCCCTGAGACTCACGTGAGTGCCAAAATATATAATAACATTTTTTTAACCAACATTTGTGTATGCACATTCGTGTGAAAACACTGCAACCGCACTTCTTCTTATATTTTCACCGCCCTGTCGCAAGCCACAGTTATTTTTAATCTGCCATCCTTCATAAATTTTCATGCTGATCCCAATAAAACTTGAATACTGATCATATCTATAACAGTTTAGGATTCACGATTAAAGTGAAATTGACAAGTTTTGTAACAAAGGCCTGAATGCTAAAAGCTGAACGCTTTGGTCGATCTTAATGATCGACATTTCATTTAGAAGCGTATCATTGAAATGACAAACGTTGTAGATGTCAACTCTGTAACTTCATTTGTTTAAAAGACGCAGTAAATTTAAATTATCAGTATTTTCAGTTAAGCATCAGATCATCGTTTCCTCCTCACAAAACACATTGGACGATGACAGCATGACACCTTATTGAATCTTTAGGTAACAGAATATTTGTTGTAAAGTTTAGTGCATAATAGTTACTTTTGTTCTTTATTTAATTATCAGAAAGCAATTGCTGCAAGGCTACTGGCCGTGACACTTAGAGTTAAGAAGGAAATTGTATTGGTTTAATGTAAAAGAATTTAACGTTTATTATATAATGGATATCATTGTTACTTCATTTAGAACGCGAAAGTGGTCAAGCTTTCATTATTTAAATATGTTAAAAATGTAAGGCAATGTAGAATAAGTTGTTGCTTATGGACGGCTTCAGGAAAGGGAGCTGCACTAGTCAGTTATGTTCGCCGAGCGGGGAGCGAGGCCGGGGACGTGCAGAGAGTCTGTGCTGGTGGAGACGCGAAAGCGGACGGTCGATAGCTAGGAAGTAAAACAACTCAGAAATTGTCGCGTCGTGTGGTATCGTGGGACTTAGTCTCTGGGCGGTGAGCAGCCACATGCCTGGTGTGAACTCTAACTTTTCGCGAAGATGACGAGGTGGAATATTAGACTTGTATTTCGCGATGAGATTGTGAATGCTCGAACTGTGTCAAATGGATATGCACTCGAGTGTAATAGTAATTCTAAACACGACCGCTTTCGCTATTAGTTTGCTTTCCGCATAAACATTATTCTAACCAAATCGCAACTGTGTGGCTTACATCATTTAGGGGTCGTTAATTTAGTTCCCGATACTACTATTACCGTTATTAAATGTTATATTAAACTTGTATTTCGTATGCTTGCCATCAGCCAGACAATTTAACCAAAGGGTCACAAGTGTATAATTTAGGGCGTGTAATGCGACACGTGCGGTTTAACCCCTAGACGAGTTTGAGCCAAGACATTTCTACGAAGAGGAACCGCTTGTGATCCCGAACATCTTTGGGATGTTAGCTCGCAGGTTGTATCGACCACGCTGCAAAACTTTCGCTGAATGCTCAGACGCACCCTCCATACAGTCCTGATCTCTCCCGAAACGATTTTCATATTTTTGTGGTCCTGGTGGAAGACATATGTGGCCGGAAAATTACTTCAGGCGAGAAGATGCACGCCTCGCTACAATCATATTTCCATGTGCAACAAAAAACAGTTTTCCGCGAGGGAACTGACCGTCTTGTCTCACTAGGGGTATATGTATTAACAGTTATGGCGATTACTTTTGAATTAATAAACAGTTTACCTTCTTCTTCCCATCTGTCTGGTTTCATTTGCTTGCCCATTATATTTTCATAAAAAGTAGTCGCTAAGGCAATAAATTATTTATGTTTAATTCTGGAAAGCAGTTTCCGTCTATACGATCATGTTCAGATCAAAGGCTCAAGATGATGATATGATTTACAGAGCTAATATCATCTTAAGTTTTTGGTCTGAAGTTGGTCGTGTAGACCGAAACCGCTTTCCACAGTTAAAACATATAATTAATTGTGATATGGACTCCTTTTATTAAAACAAAAAAAGGATATGGATGCTTGTAAAATTAAACTAACCCAAACTGCAAAATAGCAAAGCAGGATTTGCTACTGCAGAAATGTAAAAAGCGTAACAATGGAAAATATAAATGTCCCTTATACAAAATTAAAGACACTTTTGAAGAAAAAAAGGAGGCATCTGTACGAATATTAAGAGTTGAGACAGTAAACCACTATTAAGTGAACAATGAAATGTTGATCTGCGGAAGTAATATAATCGTATATACAGAGCGTAATGGGTATATGTGCAGATTTTTTTTATGTGATACCTTAATATGTACACACATCAATGTGTTGGTTGTTTTTTCTCTGCAACGAACAGCCTTTCCACAAACGCGTCACAAACTTTCCGACCTGATGTTTTCTGCACAGTCGTGTTGCACAACTAACGGGACTAAGCTTGTTAGTATAGACTAACTGTTTTGCGTCACGTGTCCACACTTCAACACCTGATCTACTGCCTGCGGGGAAAAAAGAATTAATGTCTTGCTCTTCCCACATCTACTTAGTACTAACCAACTTAAAGACATAGAACTTGTAATGGCTATAATTATTAGTCTGACCACGATGTAAATACTTAACGTAATGTTGTTCATTACACTGTCTACAGTCACTAACAGACTAGGCGCTACAGTTTGGAACCGCGCGACCGCTACGGTCGCAGGTTCGAATCCTGCCTCGGGCATGTATGTGTCTGATGTCCTTAGATTAGTTAGGTTAAAGTAGTTCTCAGTTCTAGGCGGCTGATGACCTCAGAAGTTAAGTCCCATAGTGCTCAGAGCCATTTGAACAAAGCCATCTCTCTCCAACAGAGAACATTTGGAGCATTGTGGTTGGGGCCCTCGAACCAACTCGGGATTTAGACGTTCTAACGCTCCAGTTGGACAGAACTTGTCATCATGTCCCTAAGAAGGACACTCAACAACTCTACAATCAATGCCACGCCCAATTACAGCCTGTATAATGGTGAGGGCTGGACCAACACGTCATTCACTTGCTCAATTTGTGAAGCTCTTTCTGTTGAATAAATGAACCAGTTCAGTACCATGCTACTGTATTGGTATAAACCAATACACAATCAAAATTTCAAGCACTCAGATATGCTTTACCACAATCTTATATTTAGGGTGCTCTACTGTTCACTTACGTTTTGTCCTCGTTAAAATAGGCTATTGAAATACGTAACACAATGTATGAATAACACAACACATTAAATATTTCTCTATACCAAGGTCTCACAGAAAGAAGAACAAAACTCATTTAGCAGATGCGTAAAACCAAGTACTGATCTGGACAAGTCAAATACGGCACTGACGGTATCATGTGTTAATTTAGACTTGCGGCTGAGTTCTGATGACAACCACACGGCACACACAATGTAAAAAAAGAAGCAATAAAGCAAAAAATCTCACTGACGGTGCTTCAACTGTGGTTAATATATTTGAGTACTTAACAAAACAAAAAGTGTATTCGTGTCAAAGGCGGACCCTCTTTCATTCATTATTATACTCAGAAATTTCTTCCCAAAATTAAGTCCAATTTTTGATACCGGCAGATTTATTTTGGCCATGATTCCCGTCTTTCCTGTGCTCCTATGCCGTTTCGCTTTTGTGCTGCTGGCTAGACTCCAGACTTTCCAGCGGTTCTGGGACGGAGTCCAAAAGGCGGATCCTGAGGAGGATGCGGTGTTGCCCAGAACGAGGCAGCTGTCGCGATGGGCGGCGGAAGAGGAAGTTGTGGGCCGCGTGTGGGCGACGCCGGCGCACAGTCAGAGCCGGCGCTCTGGGCACCGAGGCAGCGGCGGCAATCGGCGACCGGCGGCCGGATTGCGGGACCGTGGGCGGCGCTGTGGGCGGCGGTCGCGCTGGCACACGCACACACACAACGCTGCAGCGCGGCAGGGCTGCAGTTTGGTCTGATCTCCGGGCTTTGTCTGCTGCGACTCATCCCTGTCCGCTTCATACTGGTCACAAACGACTGCGTCTGCACGACTACTCTACAATTCAGAACCAAGTGCCTGACAGAGTACTCATCGAAACACATTTAGAATGCACTGAAGAGCTTTATAATCAGATGAAATGTTGCATCAAAAAATGGTTCAAATGGCTCTGAGCACTATGGGACTTAACATCTGAGGTCACCAGCCGCCTAGAACTTAGAACTAATTAAACCTAACTAACCTAACGACATCACACACATCCATGCCCGAGGCAGGTAGCGGTCGCTCGGCTCCAGACTGTAGCGCCCAGAACCGCACGGCCACTCCGGCCGGCTTACGTACTTCTGTATTTGAATATGCATGCCTGTACCAGTTTCTTTGGTGCTTCAGTGTAGAATGAAAATTTCAGTAGGGAGCGTAGTGTGCGCTGATATGAAACTTACCAATAGATTAAAACTGTGTGCTGGGTCGAGACTCGAACTCAGGATCTTTGCCCTCCGCGGGCAAGTGCTCCACGAGCTACTGGCGGAAACAAAGGTGTGAGGACCATTAGTGGGTCGTGCTTGGGTAGCTCAGTCGGTAGAGCACTTGCCCGCGAATAGCAGAGGTCCCATGTTCGAGTCTCGGTCCGACAACAGTTTCAATCTGCCAGGAAGTTTCATCACCTAATGTAGTTTGAAAGGGACTCATTGTGCATCTCAATTTCGCCGTGTTGCAAAATCGTGATAGCCTTAGATCTGTGGAGCAGCAGCCACGCTATAAAATTATCATCTGAAGTGTATGCTGCCGTCGACACTGCAATATAAGGTCATCAGTTCCCTAGACCTAAGAACTACTTAAACCTAACTAACCTAAGGACATCACACACATCCATGCCCGAGGCAGGATTCGAACCTGCGATCGTAGCTGTCACGCGGTTCCAGACTGTAGCGCCTAGAACCGCTGCGCCACCCCGGCCGGCTTGCCTAATATGGCGCAGGACTCCCGTGAGGACGTAAAAGTGCCGCAACACACGTGGCATGCACACGATTAATGTCTGAAGTAGTGCTGGAGGGAACTGACAACACGAATCCTGCAGGGCTGTCCATAAATCTGTAAGATTACGAGGGAGTGGAAATCTCTTCTGAACAGCACGTTGCATGGCAATCCCAGATATGCTCAATAATGTTTATATCTGGTGAGTTTGGTGGCCATCGCAAATGTTTAAACTCAGAAGAGTATTTCTGGAGACACTCTATAGCAATTTCAGCACTGTCCTGCTGAAATTGCTTAAGTCCGTCTGAATGCACAATGGACATGAATTGATGCACGTGATGAGACAGGATGCTTACGTACGTGTCACCTGTTAGTCGAATCTAGACGTACCAGCTGTCTAATATTACTCCAACTGCACACGCCTCAACCATTACAGAGCCTCCACCCGCTTGAACAGTCCCCTGCTGATATGCAGGGTCCATGGATTCATGAAGTGTCCTTCTTCGGGATATGGTGACAAATTCTAACTGGCGCGTTAGATCGTGTAAATCCCGAGCTGGTTCGATGGGCCCAACCACAGCGCTCCGTACACGTCCATCCATTCGACACAATTTGAAACCAGGCTCGTCTGACCAGGCAACATGTTTCCAGTCATCAGCAGTCCAATATCGGCGTTGACGGGCCCAGGCGAGGCTAAAAGCTTTGTATCGAGCGGTCATCAAGGTTACATGGGTGGGCCTTCGGCTCCGAAATCCCATATCGATGTTGTTTCGTTGAGCGGTCCGTTGGTCCTATTACTGCAGGACCTTTTTCCGACAGCAGCGACGTCGGAGATTTGATCTTTTACCGGATTCCTGATATTCGAGATACACTCGTGAAATTTTCGTCCGGGGAAATCCCCACTTCATCGCTACCTTGGAGATGCTGTGTCCCATCGCTCGTGCACTACGTTCAAACTCACTTACATCTTGATAACCTGCCATTGTAGCGGTAGTAACCAATCTAACAACTGCGCCAGACACTTGTCTTATACAGTGTAGACGTTGCCGATCATAGTGCCGTATAGTGCCTGTTTAGATCTCTTTGTATTTTAATACGCATGTCTATACTTGGCGCTTGAGTGTATTTCTTTGTCGTCCACTCTCTAACAGCACTTCGCAAAAATGAATACTGAAACCTCTCCGGACGATGTCTTATTTTATCATGAAGATCATTTCTCCCCACGAGGGGTGTGGGAAAATTAATGAGACTGACAGTGCTGCGAGCGAGCTGCAAAACTGTGTTGTTCTATTTGTGTAGACTGATGTTTTCATCCTCTCCAGATGCTCAGTCGCAGTTGCATCTCCGTACATAGCATTATTTTTTAGAGCGCCATAAGCGATGTGATGTTTTTGTTATGCATTACGAAAATGAAACAACGGAATTAAGAGCAACGTTATGCCATCAAGTTTTGTGCTGAGCTTGGGGAATCCGCGAGTGTGACCTTTGAAAAGTTGAAACAAATATGTGGGGAACATCTACTATCAAGAGCACAGGTTTTTCGCTGACGCTGACGTTGAAGATTAACCTCGCTCGGTGAGAGCTTCAGCTTCAAAAACGGACGAAAAAACTGAACGTGTGCATGCTCCTCTGAGATCAGATTGACATTTAACACAAGGATGATGGGTAACCTATTACACACTTCCTCCGTGCATCAAATTTTGACCGATTTTTTGCACATGTGAAAGGTTTTTTGCCAAAATGGCGTCGAAAAATCTCACTACTTCGCAGAAGGACGATCGGAGAAACTTGAGTATTAATCTTGAGACGATTGCCAATGATCACGAATGGTTCAGGTGTGTGATTACAAGTGATAAACCTGGAGTTTTGAATACTGTCCTGAGACAAAGCGGAAAAGTGGGGAATAGCACAGTGAGACGTGTCTTCGACCGAAAAACTGGAACGAGCAAATCAGAGGTGAATTGCTTTTTCCAGAGTAGGGGCATCCTGTATAAAGAATTTGTTCCTTCAAGACAAACTGTCAACCAAATATTGAAAAAGATGTCCTGGAAAGGCTCAGGAAAAGGGTGAATCGAGTGAGACCGGAAATTGTAGACAAGTGGCTGCTGCATCATGACAACACCACACAGCACACCACCACTTCCATCACGGAATTTCTGACCTCAAAGTGCATTCCAGTTGTTTCTCAGTCCCCCCTATTTACCTGGTCTGAGTCCTTGCGACTTTTTTTCTTTTCCTTAAATTGAAAAATGTCTTAAAAAGGCGTCATCTTGGGACTGGAGAACATTCAAAAGAATGTGGTTGACATGTTAAGGGGCTTACCAGTTGCACCCTTTCAGCGCTGCTGTCAAGATTGGGAGCAACGATTCCGCCGGAGTATAGCTGCCTAAGGGAATTACTTTCGAGGGGAAAGTACCACCGTTTGAAAAAAATAAAAACTTGCGTAATAAAAAATCAGTGTCACTTCTTTTCTCACCCACCTCGCACGTAGGTTGGCGACAGTAAAATATTTTTGGATCAACTCACTTATCATATCCATGCCACTCTTTCCCTATTTCACAGTAATACAGAACGAGCTACGCTTCTTGGAACTTTCTCGTTGTCTTCCTACTATCCTCCCTCCCTGGTAAGGATCCCATATCGTACAGCAGTACTCTAACGGGGGACCGACAAGCGTACTGTAGGCTGTCTCTTTAGCAGACCTGTTGCATCTTCTAAGTGTTCTGCCAATAAAACGCAGCGTTTTCCTTACCTTCCCCACAGCATTATCTATACTATCTCTGGATTTCTTCCTGTGGGATTATGTGAAAGACGCTGTATATGCCTCCCCTGTACATGACTTGGGCGATGTTCACAGAAGAATTGTGGATTCAGTAGCCTCCGTCACCCCAGACGTGTTTCTCTACACGTGAGTTGAGATACAGTGTGGTCCAGACATTTTACTGGTCACGAAAGGAGCCAGTCCAGAAGTACATTAACTTTTTGTGCAAAACTTGTTGAGCTTTTTAACATGATGCCACAAACCGCAACTATCTATGTCTCATAGTGTCTTTTCTTGCATTTGAAAATCAGGGAGATTTCATGTGAATACTGTGTCCACTGAATAGAGTTACTATCCGTATGGATAAAGGACATGTTTTATTTTCGTCCGCAGATCGTGGTCGTGCGGCAGTGTTCTCGCTTCCCGCGCCTGGGTTCCCGGGTAAGATTCACGGCGGGGTCAGGGATTTTCTCTGCCTCTTGATGACTGGGTGTTGTGTGATGTCCTTGGGTTAGTTAGGTTTAAGTAGTTCTAAATTCTAGGGGACTGATGATCATAGATGTTAAGTCCCATAGTGCTAAGAACCATTTGTTTTATTTTCTTCTTAATTTCGTTGTTCGCAGCAGGCAGTCTTAAACTTCGTAAAATATTCTTATTTTACTCCAAGGGGAATGACAGGGCGACAGACGAAATGGCTCTGAGCACTATGAGACAACATCTGAGGTCATCAGTCCCCTAGAACTTTGAACTACTTAAACCTAACTAAGCTAAGGACATCACACACATCCATGCCAGAGGCAGGATTCGAAACTGCGACCGTAGCAGTCTCGCGGTTCCGGACTGAAGCGCCTACAACCGCTCGGCCACCGCGGCCGGCAAGAGACCCAGTTTAGATTCCCGGCTGGGTCGGGGATTTTCTCCGCCCAGGGACTGGGTGATGTGTTGTCTTCATCATCATTTCATCCCCATCTGGCTCGCAGGTCGCCCAATGTTGCGTCGAATGTAATAAGACCTGCACCAGCGAGGCCGAACCTGCCCCGTACGGGGCCTCTCGGCCAATGAAGCCATTTCCAATTCACTTTATATTACTGGTAGTGCAAAATTTCAAACTTTCAAAGAATTGATTTGAACAGGATTTCTGGCATTTTGCGGGGACTAACGAACTAGCGTAAAGATTGGGGTCGGGGGGGGGGGGGGGGGGATGCGGGGGAAGGGGGGGGGGGGGTATTTTCCGAGTAGTCAATAAATATAATTTACGAAAAATTGAACTCTTCATTTTGCTGAGTCCTATGTATCTAATCAGTCTAATAAGCCACAGCTGCAAAATACTAACACGAGTTCGTTACAGATGGATGGAAAAACTATTAGAAGCCAACCTCGGGGAAGATCAGTTTGGATTCCGTAGAAATACTGGAACACATGAGGCAATGCTGACCTTACGACTTATCTTAGAAGAAAGGCTAAGGAAAGGCAAACCTACGTTTTTAGTATTTGTAGACTTAGAGAAAGCTTTTGACAATGTTGACTGGAATACTCCCTTTCAAATTCTAAAGGGGGCAGGGGTAAAATATAGGGAGCAAAGGGCTATTTACAATTTGTACAGAAACCAGATGGAAGTTATAAGAGTCGAGGGACATGAAAGGGAAGCAGTTATTGGGAAGGGAGTAAGACAGGGTTGTAGACTCTCCCCGATGTTATTCAATCTGTATATTGAGCAAGCAGTAAAGGAAACAAAAGAAAAATCCATGGAGAAGAAATAAAAACTTTCAGGTTCACCGATGACATTGTAATTCTGTCAGAGACAGCGAAGGACTTGGAACAGCAGTTGAACGGAATGGACAGTGTCTTGAAAGGAGGATATAAGATGAACATCAACAAAAGCAAAACGAGGATAATGGAATGTAGTCGAATTAAGTCGGGTGATGCTGAGGGAATTAGATTAGGAAATGAGACACTTAAAGTAGTAAAGGAGTTTTGCTATTTGGGGAGCAAAATAACTGATGATGGTCGAAGTAGGGAGGATATAAAATGTAGACTGGCAATGGCAAGGAAAGCGTTTCTGACGAAGAGAAATTTGTTAACATCGAGTATAGATTTAAGTGTCAGGAAGTCATTTCTGAAAGTATTTGTATGGAGTGTAGCCATGTATGGAAGTGAAACATGGACAATAAATAGTTTGGACAAGAAGAGAATAGAAGCTTTTGAAATGTGGTGCTACAGAAGAATGCTGAAGATTAGATGGGTAGATCACATAACTAATGAGAAGGTATTGAATAGGATTTGGGAGAAGAGGTGTTTGTGGCACAACTTGACGAGAAGAAGGGATCGGTTAGTAGGACATGTTCTGAGGCATCAGAGGATCACCAGTTTAGTATTGGAGGGCAGCGTGGAGGGTAAAAATCGTAGAGGGAGACCAAGAGATGAATACACTAAGCAGATTCAAAAGGATGTAGGTTGCAGTAGGTACTGGGAGATGAAAAAGCTTGCACAGGATAGAGTGGCATGGAGAGCTGCATCAAACCAGTCTCAGGACTGAAGACCACAACAACAACAACAAACAACATGTATCAACGATCCAACGATTGGTGCTGTGATGAAACAGTGAATTCTTATTTGGGAGGATGATGATTCGAATCCCCGTCCACCCGTCCACATTTCGGTTTTCCGCGAGTTCTCTAAATGGCGAAGGCGAATGCTGCGAGGGTTCCTTTGGAAAGGACACTGTTTTTTCGTATGAGGTTGGACAGTTCAAAATGTTCAAATGTGTGTGAAATCGTATAGGACTTAACTGCTAAGGTCATCTGTCCCTAAGCTTACATACTACTTAAACAAAATTATTCTAAGGACAAACACACACACCCATGCCCGAGGGAGTGACTCGTATCTCCGCCGGGACCAGTCGCACAGTCCATGACTGCAGCGCCTCAGAACGCTCGGCTAATCGCGCGAGGCAGGTTGCACAGTTACAAATTTCATTTTTTACATCTACATTTATACTCCGCAAGCCACCCAACGGTGTGTGGCGGAGGGCACTTTAAGTGCCACTGTCATTATCTCCGTTTCCTGTTCCAGTCGCGAATGGTTCGCGGGAAGAACGACTGCCGGAAAGCCTCCGTGCGCGCTCGAATCTCTCTAATTTTACATTCGTGATCTCCTCGGGACGTATAAGTAGGGGGAAGCAATATATTCGATACCTCATCCAGAAACGCACCCTCTCGAAACCTGGACAGCAAGCTACACCGCGATGCAGAGCGCCTCTCTTGCAGATTCTGCCACTTGCGTTTGCTAAACATCTCCGTAATGCTATCACGCTTACCAAATAACCCCTGTGACGAAACGCGACGCTCTTCTTTAAATCTTCTCTACCTCCTCCGTCAACCCGACCTGGTACGGATCCCACACTGATGAGCAATACTCAAGTATAGGTCGAACGAGTGTTTTGTAAGCCACTCCCGTTGTTGATAGACTACATTTTTTAAGAACTCTCCCAATGAATCTCAACCTGGTACCCGCCTTACCAACAATTAATTTTATATGGTCATTTCACTTCAAATCGTTCCGCACGCATACTCCCAGATATTTTACAGAAGTAATTGCCACCAGTGTTCGCGGCCCTTCTGTTATAAAATCACTGTCATTTATACCGCTGTCAACTGATTTTGGCGGTACACACTCGAAAATGGCAAAGAACGAAAATCAGCTCGTAAGAGTGATTTTGTAACAGCTAGGGTGCAAAATGGAATCGTCTTTCACTGACATTCACTGGCATTCTTAGCAAATTAGAGCTTGCATCCAGTCATTAATGACGTCGTCGTCGACGGCTCGATAACTGTAATCTGGTTTCCCTCCCGTATAAATAATTCTCAGCACGTTCCCTGCTGTAGAATCCTCGCCGCTCTCGGGTGACATCTGGCAGGGGTCTTACGCGGTCCGTCTTCGCGCTACGTCCACGGAGTGACCGGTGGCAGCGAGGCTTGCCGTGGCGACCTTGACTACGGACTGCTCGCAGTTCGCCTCTGCCTGCAGGACTGGAGGTCGCTGCCCGGCGCCACATGTGTCCGGCCACCTGGTCGCGAAACTCCGCCCAGACCCGCCTCCCCGCCATTTATAAGCAAACAGCCACACAGGCCGCCGCCTTCCGCACAGAACGGCTCCCCACATGCGAACAGACAGTGCTGTTGTAGCCCTTCCTCGCGTGGCCACGTAACCACACACATACACGGCCTGACAACAAAAGTGTAGCTCCCAGAAGACGTGGTCACACATCAATGTAACTTCGCACAAGTACACACCGTCCGTAGGTATATAAAAGAACACAGCTCCAGGTTTCTGAAGCAGATAGAACGGCCCCCGAAGTACATCAATATTGTTCTTGATTAGTGTTGTTACAGCGACCGGTAGAGTATGTAAAGGGCTGTGAAATGCCTCAGCTGTTGAAGGACATGGCCGGCCGGAGTGGCCGTGCGGTTCCAGGCGCTACAGTCTGGAGCCGAGCGACCGCTACGGTCGCAGGTTTGCATCCTGCCTCGGGCATGGATGTATGAGATGTCCTTAGGTTAGTTAGGTTTAATTAATTCTAAGTTCTAGGCGACTGATGACCTCAGAAGTTAAGTCGCATAGTGCTCAGCGCCATTTGAAGGACATGGACGTATCGGTACTCAAATGAGACGGTGTTATCAGAACCTGACATACACTGAAGAGCCAAAGAAACTGGTACCTCTTCTGAGGTGTGTTGTATTGATCTGTTATTCTGTTATTCTGTGCAGCGGATTAAACTGAGATATACCCTTTACCCTGTGGCTCCTGCAAGATGCAATTTCCACCCCCACACTACTACAAAATTCAGACAGACGCTCCTAACGTTCTAAAGAGAAATGCCTGAAAAACTTTCAGCAATAAATATCTTCTGGAGTCGTCCGCTGTAGGGAAATGACACAAAAATGCACAAAACTTCTTACGTAACTAGTGGGATACTTGGGTACTGGATTAGTGCTAGTTAGTGTAAGAAAAATATGGAACTAACGAAAGTTATTATTTATTTTGAAAAAATTCTGGGAAATCACAATGACACTTTTGGTTATGAATTGAACAAGTTATATTCTGGTTCTTTTCGGAATGTGAAGTTACCTTTCAAGGATAGGATTCGCTAATGAAATTTCTGTACAAAGCTTAAGACGCTTGTTGGCTTGGCAGAATGGCTGAGAGGCACGCCTACTCAACTTGAATAATTATCCGTTAGAATGTTGCTACACATGGTCGAGGCTGTCCCATGTGAAATGCAGTGAAGTGTATTGTTGTGGAGGAAATATGGAGCTCGCAATAGCTCTAGCGCACAATACCATAAGCTGCAATGACAGGTGACTGCGCCGCTCGCTGCTGACAAATAAGCTAACTCTCGTTCTATTTATTCGCCCTTAGTCTAACTATTGGCGTGGTACACCTGTTAGATAACCAGTCCACTGCAATGCCACTCAAAATTCGCGCGCAGGCGTTTAACTATAACTCTGTCCATTCACACCGCACAATAAGTGTGTCGGCCAACACAGTAAATAACGCTTAATTGCAAGGACTCAATATAAAGTAGCCCTCTGATTCGCCCTCGACAGAGGTGCTCTCCCAGTGAAGTACTGAGGAGAGACTTGGTCCTCGCTCTTTCGAGTACACGTACGAGCGGGCACGCTCTCGTTACGTGTTCTCGCTCCAAGAGCGACAACGGAACAGCGTCTCTCCATGCCAGACGTGAAGAGGTATATCTTTCGATCTCTTCCATTATTCCTTCAGCTCAAGGCGTCATAAATATCGTCTGTCAATCAGCATTGCTCTTCTAAAACGGGAGAATGACGTTTCGTTTAAGGCGCACAATCCGGAAACTTGTAGCTTTGGCGTTTGGTGTTTGATGTCTCCCTGTGAAAATCTCTGAAACTGCATGCTATGTGTAAAGAATGAATAGGCTGGCCACTAGCACGCAATGTAGCGGAATTTGTTTTTAAGCCAAACACGGCGTTGTTTCCGCCTTTCCACTCGGGCCCATGCTGTCGTCTACGGACGGTCACCGGCCGACAAGGGCTGGGTCGTCCTCTGAAGGGCCTGGCGTCCCGCTGTACGGCCTCTCTCCCAAACCAAAAGCCTCTGTGACAATGTATGTGTACATGCCAGCCTCGAGTATTTCAACTATGGTGCGCTCACTTGTCAATTGCATATCGTTTACATGAATTTATACAACATTGACTTTATCTTATCGAGTTTGGGTTCGAATGAAGCGTCTTGATGTACAGAACATGATTGTTAGGTCGGAATATGTAAGTAATGAAGGTCAGGAGACTACGACGTCATACAACCTCTCTAATATCGTGTAGGGCCCCAACAAACAATCAAAAGTGCGGCAACACGACGTGGCAAGCACTTGAACAATGTCTGGAGTAATGCTGGAGGTAACTGACACCATGAATCCTCCAGGGCTGTCCAAAAATCCTTAAGAGTACAAGAGGTGGAGATCTCTTCTGAACACCACGTTGCAAGCCATCCCAGATATGTCCAATAATGTTCATGTCTGGGGAGTTTGGTGGCCATCGAAAATGTTTAAATTCAGAAGATTGTTTCTGGAGTCACTCTGTAGCAATTCTGGACGTGTGGGGTGTCGTATTGTCCTGCTGGAATTGCCCAAGTCCGTCGTAACGCACAATGGACATGAATGGATCAGGTGATCAGACGGGCTGCTTACATACCTGTCACCGTCACACTCGTATCTAGACGTATCAGGGGTCCTATGTCACTCCAACTGCACACGTCCCATATCATTACAGCGTGAACAGTCCCTTGCTGACATGCAGGGTCCATGGATTTATGAGGTTGTCTCTATACCAGTACACGACCGTCCACTCGATACAATTTTAAACAAGACCCGTCAGACTAGGCAACATGTTTCCAGTCTTCAACAGTCCAGTTTCCGTGTTGACCGGCCCAGGCGAGGCGTAAAACTTTGTGTCGTGCAGTCATCAAGAGTACACGAGTGTGCCTTCGGCTCCGAAAAGCCATATCGATGGTGTTTCCCAGAAGGGTTCGCACGCTGACACTTGCTGATGACCCAATATTGAAATATGAAGCAATATGCGGAAGGGTTGCACTTCTGTCACGTTGAATGATTCTCTTCAGTCGTCGTTGGTCCCGTTGTTCTAGGACTTTTTCCCGACCACAGTGATGCCGGAAATTTGATGTTTTGCCGTATTACGTATATTCACAGTACAGTCGTGTAATGGTCGTATGGGAAAACCTCCACCTGATTGGTATCTCGGAGATGCTGTGTCCCATCGCTGGTGCGCTTACTATAACACCACGTTAAGACTCACTTAAATCTTGACAACCTGCCATTGCAACAGCAGTAACCGATCTAACAACTGCGCCAGATACTTGTAGTCTTACATTGGCGTTGCCGATCGCAGCGCCGTACTCTGCCTGTTTACGTACTTCAAAAAATGGTTCAAATGGCTCTGAGCACTATGCGACTTAACTTCTGAGGTCATCAGTCGCCTAGAACTTAGAACTAATTAAACCTAACTAACCTAAGGACATCACACACATCCACGCCCGAGGCAGGTAGCGGTCGCTCGGCTCCAGACTGTAGCGCCCAGAACCGCACGGCCACTCCGGCCGGCTTACGTACTTCTGTATTTGAATATGCATGCCTGTACCAGTTTCTTTGGTGCTTCAGTGTAGAATGGAAATTTCAGTCTGGAACGTAGTGTGCGCTGATATGAAACTTACCAGTAGATTAAAACTGTGTACTGGGTCGAGACTCGAACTCAGGACCTTTGCCCTCCGCGGGCAAGTGCTCCACGAGCTACTGGCGGAAGTAAAGGTGTGAGGACGATTAGTGGGTCGTGCTTGGGTAGCTCAGTCGGTAGAGAACTTGCCCGCGAATAGTAGAGATCCCGTGTTCGAGTCTCGGTCCGACAACAGTTTTATTCTGCCAGGAAGTTTCAGCACCTAATGTAGTTTGAAAGGGACTCATTGTACATCTCAATTTCGCCGTGTTGCAAAATCGTGATAGCTATAGATCTGTGGAGCAGCAGCCACGCTATAAAATTATCATCTGAAGTGTACGCTGCCGTCGACACTGCAATATAAGCAACTGCGTTTGATGTGGTGATGTGACTGGGCTGCTGATGAATGGCATCACATTTTTTTGGACAACGTGGTTGTGGAGAGAAGCAGCGACTAGTATGATTAATCAATAATTAAAGAACAGTCTTAATGGCATTCATTATTGTTATAATACCGCCAACCGGTTACAACCCGACGTAGGGGTCATCTTCTGGGAGTTTACACCATTGGTCGACTGCTGGTGGTGTTACTCCTGTCTACATAACGGCAGGAAACTAAGATGACCCCTACGTCGGTTTGAAACCGGTTGGCGGTATTGTAACAATAATAAAATGCGATTAAGACTGTTCTTGAATTATTGAGTGGCATCACATTTTGCTCAGCTATGAATGTCGGTTCCGCACTAACACAGATGACCGTAGTCAGCACGTATGGTGGCGATCTATGTAGAGGACCAATTCTTCCAGTGTTTTGGAGATACACAGAGGTGTTACGCTTGGCATCGTGGTGTGTGGAGCTGTCAGACATGACCTCATGTCATGCCTGGAAGTGAGTGAGGGAATTCCGATGATACTGTGGTACGTTGCGGACATTCAGCCCGTACCCAGCCCCCTATGTCATTATCCTTTTTAGTCAGCGCATTTAACCCATGGCTGGCCGCGGTGGCCGAGCGGTTCTAGGCGCTTCAGTCTTGAACCGCGCAACTGCTACGGTCGCAGGTTCGAATCCTGCCTCGGACATGGATGTGTGTGATGTCCTTAGGTTAGTTAGGTTTAAGTAGTTCTAGGGGACTGGTGACCTCAGATGTTGTCCCATAGTGCTCAGAGCCATTTGAACCTTTTTTTTTAACTTAATGCGTCGATAGAATCTAATTAAACAATAAATTCCGATGTATATGCAAAAGAGCTGTGTTATCCGTGGGGGTGGGTAATGATTTTAGAGAATTTTCATTTTCTCTTAACTCTAAAGTGCATGCTACATTCATTGAGGTAGCTAAAAGGAAGTGAAAACATGGCCCTCACGGTTTCCGCTCGCCTTGGCCTACCTTCAGCCGACGATACGGCTGACTGGACGCGTGCTAGTGCGTAACGGTGGCCTCCTGAGTAGGGCTGTTGATTAAATATCGTTAAATCCAAATTTTTCCAAAAAGTATCGATATATATCTGCTCGGCTACATTTTTTTTTAACTATATATCGCTAACGAGATGGTAATATCGAGGGACAAAATTTTTATTGTACATAATATATTTCTCGCAATTTTCGATAAATATTTGAAGTTGTTCTTTTGCACTTGTAGTAGAACATAATTTTGCTTTCACTGTCTGGAGAAGTCTTACTACTTTTTGATCTTTGATTACGTCTACTCTTTCTCTTTGACTATGTGAAGCAAAAAAAAGTCCGATTGCACTGGGGTGTGACTGGAACAACAAGATATCTGACGTGAAGGATTAACACACTATTTGTGTTCAAATTGTAACGCAACTAGTGCGCTATCACATCGGCATTCTTCATAAACAGTTGCTGAAACTGATAAACAAAAATCTAAATGGCAATATCGGTCTTTGCGGTGGACAGAGACGTGTGAGGGGAAATGCTGACGTAATAGGCGTTCGGCGGTACCTACTGAAAACTGCAACGGTCAACTTTACTACGCAATTTTAACACTACAACTGGTAGGTCGCTGGCGTTTCCATAAATGAAAAAAAAAATAGTAACAGGGAAGTAGACGTGAAGTGTTCCAGACAAATCCGATATGTGACGAAAACAAAAGACGGGGCCATCGGAGACCCTTGATTGCGCCACTTACCTGCAGTTATCTTTGTTAGCAAAGTGGTTATCGCCAAGCGTGAACGTGCATCATTTTTCTTTCAATTCTTGCTCTGAAGGGAATAAGCAGGCTCTAGCTTGTTGATGTACAGAACATCTAATAAGTCAATACTTACACATATAACTCTAAAAGTGGCAGTATATTTACAACGTAATTTATAACATTTGTTTCATTACAGTAGCGATAGTCACCATCACCACTTAGTAATTATTAATGTTCAATCAGGGCACACAACTACACTCCATATGGTAGGACCATCTCTTTCTTTCCGTTTCTGTATGGACAGTTCCTTTATCTGGACCGTAGTGGGCGACTTGCACCTTAAAAGGGATACTCAGTGCATGCCAGTAGCAAAATAGATTGACTAAAGCAGGATTTCACAACCTGGGGATAATTACTCCCCGAGGGGTAAAATGTAATTTTCGAGGAGTAAAAACAAAAGGATTCGATTGCTTTATGGTCACGAAACTAAATTATTTTTGAAAGATCATTAATATTATCGCTCACCTTCCTCACATTGGCCACCCTTTACGCACATTCTTTGTACTTTGCACCATGCGTCTGTGGCAGCAAAACTGAGACGCATACATCACATATGCTTAAATGTCACATTCATCACACATTTCCGAGTTGTTGGTAGTTCCCGGAATAGATTAGAGATTTGTTCATTATTTGTTTTGCAACAATAAACGAACTAACTGACAGGACAATACAACAGTAACTATGTAATGGATACTAAAAACTGCAAGTCCTATACTCTAACAATAATAATAATATCTCTTAAGAATTGAAGCACTGGCAGCCTGAAGTCTTCCAATTGCTGCCAGTTCAGATGTAAGGAGTACAGCAATCAAGTGATATACAAATAGTAGACTATGTATAGTGCACACGTTTTAATTTGATTGTAGATAGCTGCACAGGATGTAGGTGACGGCACTGCCGCTAGGGGGAGGAGTAGTGCAGAGAAACCATGTTTTCTAACAACCCCAACGTGGCTAGTTAGCTTTCTTTTCCGAGAAGGAGTTGTAGGTAGCAATTGCGATTCACTAAAAACTGCATCACTCTACAAGGAAGCGTAAGTAATAAGCATTGCTTCATTGACTCATTGGTTCTTGATTTAATAAAACACATACAAAAAAATGTCATTTACTTTTCCTCATTCTAAAAATGAAAGTTTTCAAAGAAATTTATTCTTCGTTCTAAAGTTTTTTTTTTAGGTGTTAATGTCGATAACGGGGAAGGGAGGAGAGAAGAGTGTGTCCGTTTGTGGTTTTGACATAAAAATTCGGAGGTGTTACTTTCCACCACGCCCTCGTAGCTCTTACATCAACTGCATATCATATGCAATTCTAAAATATTGCGGGAGGGAGGGGACGACGACGACGAAAATGCTGCCGTCGGCCCATTGTGGCACTTTTCCTCAAGATGTGAAACAAACATTTACGTACAAAAATTATCAGAACAACATATTTCTACAAAAAAACAAATTCGGAATCTAGTAACGTACATCCTGCAGCGGTAAGAATCCTAGTATAACTGCCACTAATTTCTTTTACACCACAACTCCTCCAAATTAACACTTATGGAACCATATTCCTTTTCTCGATATTTGTCCTTGCCATGAAAGTGTACTTGCCAGTTAACCACGGCGTATTGTTGTTCCAAATTAATGTTGAAATATTCATCAAACAATTGTAGTGGATTACTGAGACAAAAAGCAAGTCAACACAACATATTTGGTTTAACAAACAGTGTTTGCAATGCAAAATTACGCCAAAATACGTCTCCATAAAGTCAAGAGGAACATCTGTCGCTGCAAATAAAGCCACTGACGTCGCAAGATACACGTGGATAAATAAGGATGCGAGGTGCCGGGGCTAGCAGTGTATTTAACACTAAATTCTTCTAGAATCTTCATATGGAAATGATGTTCTAAGCTACCCCCCCCCCCTTTTCTAACTCCGACTTTTGCTGTTGCACATGGATTAAGAAGAAACGCGAACTGACTGTAATCGACCCAGTAAGTGGAGTAGAAAAGAGCTTGGCACCTGCAATAATTTAATTTAATGGAAATTAATTAAATAAAGCAAAGTTTCATTAACGTAGCGAGAAATGAAGGGGTTGTTCTACTGATTAACAGAATGAAAGTTCTGTCCAAAATAACAATTTGATTTATTATGACTAAACTCAAAATAATAAACAAAACACATGAAACACTTACAATACATCAAATTGGATACTCAAATAAATGCTGTGAAGGTAAAGTTGTCCATGAACTAGATTGTGACATTTATGACGAAGTGGTATGTGGAGCCAATTCCTTGCAACTCAAATCTTAAGAGAAACACCCAGCCAACCCAACATTAATTGCTGCTACAGTAGTGAGAACTCAGACAATGAACATCCAAGACAGAACCACGTAAGAAAAGACGAGAACAGGCGCGCTCTGCTGATCTCTGATTATCACAGAGCAAACTTCCCTAATCTGCCGGTGCTGTGGACATACATTACCAAGCTCTCTTCTTAATTGCAAGGACATGATCTGGCGTACAGGAAGCGAAGGCTGGTTGCTTCGACTTCCCGTCGTGGTGATGATAATGTCGCGAGTATAGCCCGAAACAAATTCTCCTGGTCTGGTTGTTCCAGACTAAAGACTTCCTATCAATACAAATGCGCCTCTGAGGGAGACGGAGAAGGCTCGCCACACAATCACTGACGGTACAGTGATTGATTTTAACAAGCGAAGTCACACAATAACTCCGATACAGTCAACTTTAGCCAAAACTGCTCAAGACAGACAACATAGGCCGCTTGTATGCAAAACGCTCAATTGCCAACTGTACTCGGAAAGTTACGTTGAAGTCGAAATTTCAGCAACTTCGTCAAACAGTTACAATTAAATAAAAGTATATTAGACAGCCAACGGAAGGCAGGTTGTCCAGAGCAGCGAGAGTTCAGTCTTGTAACCTACTCTGGCCGAAAGGCGAGAGCCGACCCTCTCAAGAGCACCCTACAAGCCGAACACAGAACATTCCCGCTACGACAGTGGTCGTGGGTAAACGTTCCAATCAGCAACTCGAAAACCGGCGGAAAATTCCCCTCTATTGCCGACGCAGTACTATTCCACCAATGGCGATACTTGGCGCAAAATTTCTGCGCCGATTTTGCTACGTCACGGAGCTATGCCCTGAGCAAGCCAATCACAGTTACGATTTTGCAGAAAACGCGGGAATTAGCCCGCCAAGACTGCCTGGGAACACAAGTCATTCCCACGCCTTGCTGGTAGCCCGCCAGAAAGTGTTTTCACTAAGTTTCTGCGAAGTAACGGAATGTCTAGCCCAGCCACTCCTTCTGGCCCCTCAGGGCGTGTCGCTCCCGCTCTTATGACAATGTCGCCGTCTGGAAAGCATCCACTCGTCTCCCTCACACCCATCGGCTTAACCCTTTCAAGCTCAGCAGAACTCGCCTGTCACCGGACCAGCCGGGTGACGAGAGACGCTTCGTGGGAAGTCCGTGTGTGAAGCAATAGCAACTTTTGACCGCTTGCAATTAGAGAGGAAAATCGAATTACTCAGAGTGAGGTAGAAATATAATAGGGGGCTCATGCCACCTCTCAAGGAAATGAAGAAATGGTATCGTGTTCTGGCAACGTGCGTGCACATCTAAAAGTGGTTGATATGGTCCTCACGTAGAAGCTACACTCATGTGAGTTTGATGTTTGCGATCGCGAAGTTTGTCAAAGTGTAAGTGATCTTATTCGTCATGTATTTTTACGGCAGAACAGGACATTATCTATGATTTGGAATGTGAGTGCATATCTAATCTCAAATTGTAAACAAAAGTTTTCCCGATGTGTAATTAATCTATCGAACTTGGTTCTGTCGCCGAATGAACAAAAAGTGCTTAAGAAAAGTTTTAAATATGCTCCTCCCCACCCTCCATCACAAACACACCTGGATGTTATGAAAGTATGAAAGTATGCTCTAATGAAGACACTACTCCAAAATATTTAGTTGAGAGTGCACTAAAGAAAGAAACCAGATCCGAGTGTAACATCCCACCAGCTGTTGACTTTCGCACCCTCAAGTCCTTAAAATAGAAATTGCCACAATAGGGTATCATTACCACAAAATCTGGTAAAGGAAACAGTATTGCACTTTTGAACAAACGTTATTATGTCGATAAAGTTAATGATTTACTGAATACCATATTCTTCCAAATTCTTCCTAAAGACCCTACCAAATTATTCAAAGAGTATGTTAAATATGCAATCAACTCATGCAAAAGCAAATTCTTTGATTTTAAAGCTCAACTGTTAAGTAGTGAGAACCCAGTGCCCCCTAGAATGTATTACTAAAACTCTTAATTTTTTTGCAGAAAATAACATTACTGAACTGAACCATGATCCAACCACTAAATTTCAGAAAAAATTGAAGAAAATGCTTAACCAATGTAACTTCCTGCTGTCTGATAAACAAATAAAAAGTTGCACATTAATGAATCCCACTGCCCCCAAACTCAGAGCACAGCCAAAGATCCATAAACAGAACTCTCCAATTAGACCAATTGTTAACTCCAAGAACACACCTGCATATAAACTTTCACAGTTGTTAAATAATATCCTCAGAGAATTTTACACTTTTGAAACCACATACACAGTAAAAAATGCACACGAGTTAACAACACTCATCAAAGACATAAAAATCCCCGGAGAAGCTAGATTTGCCACATTTGACATTGTCAACCTGTTCACAAATATACCTGTTAAAGACACAATTGAAATTATTAGAAAAAACCTCATCACACACAAAAAACTAACCATACCAGAGATTACAGAGTTGGTAGATCTACTTGAACTAGTACTGTCCCACAACTACTTTTCATTTAATAATAAAATCTATCAACAGAAAGAAGGCTTAGCTATGGGTAACTGCATGTCAAGTTTCCTAGCTGACATTTTCATCAACCACTTAGAGAATAAGTTCTTCAAAGGAGAAAATAAACTTGTTCAAAAAATTGTATATTACAAGAGATATGTAGATGACACACTACTCTTATTTGATGGCACTAAAGATGAACTTGAAGAACTCCTCACATCATTGAACTCACTCCACAATAAAATAAAGTTCACAATAGAACATGAAACTAATCAATCCATAAATTTCTTAGACCTCACAATTGTGAATGAACAACAAGAACATAACTTGTACATTTACCGAAAACCAACCTACACTGACATCACAATACATGAATCTTCATACCACCCGAACACACATAAGTATGCTGCATTTAGATCATTGTTGAACAGGGCACATGCATTACCTTTAAAACCCAAAGCACTAACACAAGAAATAGATACTATCAAAACAATTGCAGTAAATAATGGTTACTCTGTAAAATCAATTGATAAACTATCTAAAAAAATTCAGACCAACATCATCCACAAAAACACTGAAAAGATAACTACCGACACAAAACAAATCTTCACAAGCATTCCATACTTAGGCACAGTATCACAAAAAATAGCTAACCTATTCAAAAAAACCAATATTAAAATATCTTTCTCCACAAACAGCAAACTTGGATACCACTTACCTCACACAGTGAACACAAACAAGCCAATAACACAACACAGTGGAATATATAAAGTACAATGTAACAGTTGCCCTGCATTTTACATAGGAAAAACTGGAAGAACCTTCCACACACGGTATAAAGAACACACCGACGCCTTTCGACTAAACCATTTTGAAAAATCTACAATAGCTAACCACATGTATGTTAATAAACACAGACTTGACAACATCCACAACAGCCTAACTGTACTTCACACAGAACCCAACAGTAAAAAACTTAGCCTACTAGAACAGTTAGAAATAATGCTGCACAAAGAAAAATATCCTCAAAACTTGTTGAATGAACAAACAGAGTTTAACAGCCACAATTTTTTCTACACCTTTAAAAGTTTATTTTTTCCTGAGGAATCAAATCTATAATAGTACAAACAGTTGACAACCTACAACATGGTACCAAATAATGATTTTAATACTACCTGTGTACTCTTAATACTATATCATATTATCTTCTGTGACGAAAAAAGAAAAAAAAATCGATTATATTTAGAAGTAGAATATCTGTATGAACGAGAATCTTTGGCATGTTTATGTTCTGCTAACACAATGTGCAAAAAAGTGTGTAACTATCTATATATACCAGTATGTACCGTAAAATTAAAGATGTGTATTGTGTATACCAACTGGACAACAGAAGCAGACAGTATACAATGTTAACTGTAAGTTACTTTCATATTATTAACGCTGTTAAACTTATATTTACAATATACCATGTTGTAACCAAAAATGTAATATCAACAGGCAAACAACTAAAACACATGAAGTAAATCACTAAAAAGCACCTGAAGATGAGCCTCCAGGGCTCGAAATGCATAGTGCAATAAATAAATGCAACTTGTGACTGAAGGCGGTTTGTTCTTTATTTTACGAAAGTAAAACAGTCGCGGACGAAACACTGGTAAACAATGGATAAAATTAAGCAATATTAAAATGTTCAGTTCAGAATGGAGATAGGCAACAAATCCATAAACTTCTTAGATCTTACCACTGACCTCAGTACACACACACATTATACCAAAATTTATAGAAAAACTACAACTACAGACACAGTAATACCTTCTTGGTTACAACAACCCATAGTTCACAAACGTGTAGGTTTATACTAAATGGTACACCGTCTCATGTCTGTCCCCCATGTCCAGAGATGATATTAAAACAGAGTCAGATAGAAGAAAATTTATTGGCCACATCTTGCATAGGAAACACAAACGGAAAGTTATACCCCTCCTCTATGCTTCATCTGCTTCCCCACCCAATGTCTCCAAGAAATGGTGTACATTACTATTTAGGAGTGGTATCACAGATTGCAGCCAAAGCACTGAAACGCTGCAAGTGTAGGCTTTGCTACTATGTTAAGCACACGATAGCCCAGCGTATTTTCAATAGCAAAGATAAGATCCAGTTATTAACGACAGTGGCGTGTACAAAATTACCTGTTCTGATTGTGACAAGTTTTACATTGGCTACTCGGGCAGAGACACAGCAACTAGTCTGGCTGAACATCAACCCAAATAGAGGTTGCAGAATTACAATTCCGCATTTGCTTAACAAGTACTGAATGAGGGTTAAAACTACCAGCCAGTGTCCTGTGTCCTTCACTTAGCAAACAACGGTCATAAACTCAACCTGTTGGAAGCCCTGCAAATTAACAAACATCTAGCTCACAGTCCAGATGTAATCCTAAATGACCAGACACATATGAACACTTCCCTCTTCTGAACTTCATACAATCATCTCTCTTTTTCATTACTTCCCACACATCTGTTCCTTTATATTCCCATTTTCCTCTATTCATTAAATTCTTTTATTTTATTGAAGTTGTATATGTAATCCATAAACACTGCAATTTCAATTGTTACGGTTTTCTTTTAACTGGTACTTTTATTTTCCATGTTTAATACGTCTTTTAGTTGTCTCATCAAATATTGCTTTTATTTTACTTGGTTCATTTATTTAATGCAAACAAGTGCATAGTCACAGTTTTGAATATAATGTTAATGTTTTTCCTGTTTGTTCCTTTTGTATTTGTGTATTGTTCAGCCTTTTTTACCTCTTAGAATGCAGTAGTACCACTCACAAAGGTTGCATTTACTGTATGATCCCTCACACTCCTCCATTTTCCTGCAATTATTCATTTCTGTTTATCTGATTGATATTGCTTAAGTTTCTTATGTATTCTGTTGTTAAGTTGATAATTCTTTCTTCTTTTCATTGGTTTATGTATCACTCTCCATATTCCATATCTTCTGAAGTAGCCTTGTCAAGTGCTAATTTTATTTTATTAGTTTGGCTTATTAATAGAAACTGTTATGTAGGCATGCTGGTCCTATTTTGTGTGAAAGTTTTTCCTGTCTACTCCGTTTTAAAATATATACTGTTAATTTGTTTACTTTTTCATTGCATTACCACCAAGCTGTCAAAGATGTTACTTACGATATGTTCCTGCTTCGATCTAGCCAGTGTTGTTAGCAAACATTGTAACTTCTTTGGTGACAATACTCAGTGCCGGCCGGGGTGGCCGAGCGGTTCTAGGCGCTACACTCTGGAACCGCGCGACCGCTACGGTCGCAGGTTGGAATCCAGCCTCGGGCATGGATGTGTGTGATGTCCTTAGGTTAGTTAGGTTTAAGTAGTTCTAAGTTCTAGGGAACTGATGACCTTAGAAGTTAAGTCCCATAGTGCTCAGAGCCATTTGAACCAATACTCAGTAAATGCTGAAGACGGCCTTGTAAGCCCAAAACCGGTTAACACAATAAAAGTAATATTGCAGAACAAAAGCAAGCTGCCCACCCAGCTTCCCAAGCAGGAAGGCGTGCCGGTCCCCAGCAGAAATCCGCCCGCCGGATTCGTGTCGAGGTCCGGTGTCCGGCCAGCCTGTGGATGGTTTTTATGGTGGTTTTCCATCTGCCTCGGCTAATGCGAGATGGATCTCCTTATTTCGCCTCAGTTACACTATGTCGGCGATTGCTGCGCAACACTGTATCCACGTGTGCGTGCACCATAATTACTCTACCAAGCAAACATTTGGGATTACAGTCGTCTGGTATGAGACGTTCTCAGGCGGGAGGGGGGAGGGGAGGGGGGGAGGGGAGGGGAGAGGAGTGTCCACTGGGGGCCGAACCGCACAATAACCCTGGGTTCGGTGTGGGGCGGCGGTGGGGTGGGTGGACTGCTGTGGTCTGTTGTGGGGTTGTGAACCACTGAGGGTTATCGGCAGGACGAAGTCTCTCTGTCGTTTCTATGAAACGTCCCCTTTGAAAAATTATACACGACTGTGCTTAAACTGACATACAATAGTTTTTAGCGCAACGCAATCTGACTTTCAATAATCCCTACAAGAGAATGGCCCTGACTAACATTAACCTATATGTTTCACAAATCACTTACCTCACAAAAATCTTCGTTACTCGAACTACTGCAATACAGCGAGCGCCACTACTACCAGCTAACTAAAATATTCAAACTACGGAAATCACTAACTACTGATAGGCACAGTTAGCAAATGAAAGATTTTAATAGAGAACAAACAATGTATTTACCTTTATAGTCATAATATATATATATCAGTTCATTACACCAATTCTTACAAATTTCAAAACTCCGTCATCTCTCTCCCCACGTCCACCACTGCTGGCGGCTCACCTCCAACTGCACATCGCTACGCACTGTTAGCATCCAGCTGCCGCTGCTCAACACTACAATGGCAGACAACAATGCACACCAGCCACAGACTGCACACGGCACAGCCAGTGATTTTTATACAGAGCGCTACGTGGTGGCGGCGTTACCAATAAAAAAACCTAAACAGCCTACTTACACTAGGTCCACGGTTTGAACACACAATACACAAAGCAAACTAGTCCTTTTCATTTATTAATATGTAGAATCTGGACACGATTCTCGTTGTGTGTATCTAGAAGAAAAACAATCCTGGTCATTCGCTATAACTATAAGGTATGCATTACAAAATACTTACAACTCATTGGGATGAAATAAAGAAAATCCTCTAGAGTTGTTTGGTAAAATCCGAATCGTTTTGTATGGTTTGTCACTCAGAATCTCTGAGGCCTTGCGGCTGCCAAAAGCGATACTAATATCTAAACGAGAATCTCCCTGAGCTGAATAGCAACATTAATTCCATCTTGTAAACATATTGCGTCAAAAAGGAGGAATCTTTTAAACACGATAGTGACTGTTAAGAAAGGTTCAAATGGCTCTGAGCACTATGGGACTTAACATCAGAGGTCATCAGTCCCCTAGAATTTAAAACTGGTTCAAATGGCTCTGAGCACTATGGGACTTAACATCAGAGGTCATCAGTCCCCTAGAACTTAAAACTACTTAAACGTAACTAACGCAAGGACATCACACACATCCATGCCCGAGGCAGGATTCGAACCTGCAACCGTAGCAGTTGCGCGGTTCCCGACTGAGGCTCGTATAACCGCTTGGCCACCACGGCCGGCTGTTAAGAAAGGAAAGACACACTGTTAGAGGAGAGACTGTAATGTGGAAAATGTAGTGTAGCAAACTTCATACAAGAGTACGCTACAGATCGGTAAGGTAATAGTAGGTGGAACAGTCACTGTATTGGCGGAAGGTGCAGGATATTGGAGGAGATCGTAACAGACTTAGGTTTTCGTACTAGAGTTTCGAAAAAACTGCTGTGAGTCAGGGAGCGGTATGGAAAGGGATTTGCACTTGTGGGAACGAGTATTTCAGTCTGATTTCTGGAGAGGAGCCTTGTTACTAAATTAAAACGAAGAGGACCGCAGGGCCTGCTTATTTCATTCGTAGCATTGTATGACGGCAGTGTAATACACACTGAGGTGAAGAAAGTCTTGCCATACCTCCTAATACCGTGTCGGATATCCTTTTTTTTCCCGCGTAGTGCAGCAGTTCGACGTGGTACGGATTCAACAAGTGGTTGGAAGTCCCCTGCAGAAATGCTGGGCCATGCTGCCTCTACAGCCGTCTATGATTGCGAGAGTCTTCCCAGTGCAGGATTTTGCGCGCGATCTGACCTCTCGATTATGTCCCATACATTTTTTAGGACTGATGTGGGACGATCTGGGTGGTCAAATCAAACGCTAATTGTCCAGAATGTTCTTCAAACTACTCGCGAACAACCGTGGCCCAACGACACGGCGCACTCATAAAAATACCATCGTCGTTTTGGAGCATGAAGTCCATGTACAGTTGCAAATGATCTCCAAGTAGCCGGTCATAACCATTCCCAGTCAATGATCGGTTCAGCTGGAGCAGAGGACGCAACCCTTTCTATGTAGGGACAGTCGGCACCATCAGTGAGCCACCTCCAGCTTGCACAGTGCCTTGGTGACAGCTTGGCTTCGTGGGGTCTGCGCCACAATCGACTCCTACCATCTTACTCCCTGAAATAGGGACTCATCTGACCAGGGCACTGTTTTCCAATCATCAAGGGTCCAACCGATATGGCCACGAACCCAGATCGGTCGTCTGCTGCCATACCCCATTAAATCCAAATTTGCCCGGATTGTCTTAACGGATACGTTAGTCGTACGTCCCACATAGATTTCTGTGGTTATTTCACGCTATGTTGTTTGGTGGCACTGACAACTCCACACAAACGCCGCTCCCTTCGGTCATTAAGTCAAGGCCGTCGGGCACTGCATTGTAACGCCTGAAGTGTGGAACTCTCGGTACATTCATGACACTGTCGATCTCTGAATATTGAATTCCCTAAAGATTTCCAAAATGGAATGTCCCATGCGTCTAGCTTCAACTACCGTTCTAAGCTTAAAGCCTGTTAATTCCCATAGTGCGGTCATAAAAATATCGGGAACCTTTTCACATGAGTCACCTGAGTACAAATGACAGCACCGCCAATGCGCTGCCCTTTTATAGCTTGTGTACGAGATACTACCACCATCTGTGTATATCACTATCCCATGACTTTTGTCACCCCTGTGTCCGCTCCCGTTAGCTGAGTGGTCAGCGCGGTGGAATGCCACGCCAAGGGTCCTGCGGTTGATTCCCGACTGGGTCAGGAGATTCTTTCCGCTCACGAACTCGGTGTTGTGTTGTACTCATCTTCATTTATCCCCATCTCCGACGCGCAAGTCGCCCAATGTGGCGTCGAATGCGATAAGTATTTGCCCTCGATGGCCGAACTTCCAAAAAATGGTGGACTTCCGGCCCACAATGCCGTACGCTCATTTCCATTTTTTTTTTTGTCACTTCATTGTAAACTTTTCGACACATAGGACACGTCAAATTAAAGTTGAAACTGTAACATCTCAGAGTCACTTCCAAGATCGTGATCGACAGTCTGAACCATACCACATTATTATAACATCTCAGCTGGGATGAAAATTCAGATGAAAGTTCTTGCTTCTCGAATGTTGGGGGTACTGCCGATTGTACTAGTTACGTTCTGTTATAAGTTCAACATTCTAATATCATGTTCCCCTTAGAAAGGTTCTTACTGTCATCTCTCTTCTGTAAGCTATCGAGTCTGCGTAGGTGAAAGAGTTACGCAGTATGTAGCCAGAATAAATCACCAAAAGCTCTATATTTTGTGCTGAAACTACTCAGTTTGTAAACCGTGAGATTTTACCGATCCCTTCTTGTGGCCTTCTGTTCGGAGACTGCTTTGATGCAGCTCTTTACCATGGATGATCCTGTCAAGTATCTGAACCTCTGTATGACGACCGAAACCTACATCCCTTTGAAGCTGTTAACCGTACTCAATCCTTGGTGTCCCTCTACGATGTTTTAGAAGCGTATGTGATATGCAGTTGATGTAAGAACTACGAAGGCACGCTGGAAAGTAACACATTCGAATTTTTATGTAAAATATTTTAAGGCTTTTTAAATAAAACAAACGTCATTAATATTGACTTCTTTATTCTTCAGATCTACGTACTCATTTCTCAGCGTAGTCACCCTGACAACTAACTCATTTCTCTCATCAAGAGATCGGATTGTTGATACCGTCACTGTAGAAAATTTGACTTTGTTAACGGAGTCAGAACCTCACCTTTGCTTGCACCGCTTCTTCACTATCAAAGTGAAGTCCCCAAACGTTTTATTTAAGTTTTGCAAATAGGTGAAAATCGGATGAGGCCAAGTAGGGACTGTATGGGGGATGACCCATGACAGTGGACCCAAGTCATCGGATCAAGGCGACCAACTCTCCCGTATTTTCCAGAATCTCCCATATTGTAGCATTATTTTGTTAATGCTCCCGCTCCCTCATTGTCCACGTGTTCATCCAGTATTCACGGTTGCAAATATAAATCCGGCGAAATACTATCGATAGTTCAAGTTTCAAGACCGACATACTCTCCTGGAAATGGAAAAAAGAACACATTGACACCGGTGTGTCAGACCCACCATACTTGCCCCGGACACTGCGAGATGGCTGTACAAGCAATGGTCACACGCACGGCACAGGGGACACACCAGGAACCGCGGTGTTGGCCGTCGAATGGCGCTAGCTGCGCAGCATTTGTGCACCGCCGCCGTCAGTGTCAGCCAGTTTGCCGTGGCATACGAAGCTCCATCGCAGTCTTTAACACTGGTAGCATGCCGCGACAGCGTGGACGTGAACCGTATGTGCAGTTGACGGACTTTGAGCGATGGCGTATAGTGGGCATGCGGGAGGCCGGGTGGATGTACCGCCGAATTGCTCAACACGTGGGGCGTGAGGTCTCCACGGTACATCGATGTTGTCGCCAGTGGTCGGCGGAAGGTGCTCGTGCCCGTCGACCTGGGACCGGACCGCAGCGACGCACGGATGCACGCCAAGACCATAGGATCCTACGCAGTGCCGTAGGGGACCACACCGCCACTTCCCAGCAAATTAGGGACACTGTTGCTCCTGGGGTATCGGCGAGGACCATTCGCAACCGTCTCCATGAAGCTGGGCTACGGTCCCGCACACCGTTAGGCCGTCTTCCGCTCACGCCCCAACATCGTGCAGCCCGCCTCCAGTGGTGTCGCGACAGGCGTGAATGGAGGGACGAATGGAGACGTGTCGTCTTCAGCGACGAGAGTCGCTTCTGCCTTGGTGCCAATGATGGTCGTATGCGTGTTTGGCGCCGTGCAGGTGAGCGCCACAATCAGGACTGCATACGACCGAGGCACACAGGGCCAACACCCGGCATCATGGTGTGGGGAGCGATCTCCTACACTGGCCGTACACCTCTGGTGATCGTCGAGGGGACACTGAATAGTGCACGGTACATCCAAACCGTCATCGAACCCATCGTTCTACCAGTCCTACACCGGCAAGGGAACTTGCTGTTCCAACAGGACAATGCACGTCCGTATGTATCCCGTGCCACCCAACGTGCTCTAGAAGGTGTAAGTCAACTACCCTGGCCAGCAAGATGTCCGGATCTGTCCCCCATTGAGCATGTTTGGGACTGGATGAAGCGTCGTCTCACGCGGTCTGCACGTCCAGCACGAACGGTGGTCCAACTGAGGCGCCAGGTGGAAATGGCATGGCAAGCCGTTCCACAGAACTACATCCAGCATCTCTACGATCGTTTCCATGGGAGAATAGCAGCCTGCATTGCTGCGAAAGGTGGATATACACTGTACTAGTGCCGATATTGTGCATGCTCTGTTGCCTGTGTGTATGTGCCTGTGGTTCTGTCAGTGTGATCATGTGATGTATCTGACCCCAGGAATGTGTCAATAAAGTTTCCCCTTCCTGGGACAATGCATTCACGGTGTTCTTATTTCAATTTCCAGGAGTGTATATCGAAAAGTTTTCGTATCATGATCAGTACTATTGTCGACATATAGTCTGTTTAGTGTTCGTGCTTCTACTGAAAGAAGGCGGTTTGGCTCAAGGGGTGCTAGAAGAGTGGAGGGATTAACGTAGCGTGCGCGTTAAATGGGTTCGACAGACGGGTTATATTTACTTTTTTCTCGACCATTACTGTACTGGCAACCCACGGGTGTGCTGGTCTCGTATCAGTCAGCAGCTGTAGTACAGACAACACGCGGAAGTATCGAGAAATCACGAAAGAGGAATATACAGACGTTCACATTCAAACACGCTTATAACATCATTTATTCCTCAACTGACTCACACAACACTTTGAAAGTGTGTTTTCTGTTATGAACAATAAGTGGAATGATCAGAGGAACGGCAGCAGCCTAGAATTGATTAAGTCAGAGGTTCTGACTGAAATCAATTTTGATTATAACTGCAAGGATTTTTTTTTTAATTTGCGTAGGAAGATAAAAAGTTGCAGAGATCTACTGCTTCTATAAATTGTAGGGCCACGTAATACGTATGTGAAGATATGTTAAATTTTATTGTGACTATATTTGTGCGTTACATGCGATGAACAAATAAGTAGCTTCCTATAGATTAGATTTATTTTTCATTCCATAGAGACAAAAATCAGAGGATTCTTGTAGGTGAGGAACATGTCAGAAAACATTATGTATTTAGAATGCTTGAGTGTAACATTCATTTCTGAATTTACACCACAAATGAGTCGTATCATACACTTTTGCAGTTTGCACTCTAACAATATTCTCTCAAAATGATACTGTATGACATAATGCAGGAAAAGCAAGCAAAATATACCAGTTTTTAATATTCATGTCTCCATTTATTCCAAGAAAATGGGACGTAGTTCTGCAGCTGAAATTTATTGCGATCAAATCTCCCTTACCCTCACTTAAATTCATGGTCAGATGTTGGTCATCTCCCTTAAAATCATGATCAAATGTACGTTGCCTTACGTCGAACTGTAGCAGGTGTCGCAGCGCTCTTGTATCGTCTGGTATTATCATGATGGAGAGGGTGCTCCCGGTGTGGACGAACTCTCAGAATTACAAACTCGATTACACCACGCTGTTTATCACTCACCGACATAGCTACAAATGGGTCAAATGGCTCTGAGCACCATGGGACTTAACATCTGAGGTCATCAGTCCCCTTAACTTACAACTACCTAAACCTAACTAACCTGAGGACATCACACACATCCATGCCCGACGCAAGATTCGAACCTGCAACCATAGCAGTCGCGGGGTTCTGGACTGAAGCGCCTAGAGCCGCTCGGTCACAGAGGCTGGTTGACATAGTTACATTACACGCCGCAATATTACGTGCTACAATGTGGATCCCTCTAGCGGCAGATGGCTGCAAATATGCAGGCATGAAGAACAATGACGTAGAATGTTAATAACGTCTGGTTTTTTTTTAATTGAAAAATTCGGAAGCTTTATTTTTCAGCACGCCATTGTATAATGACAACTAACTCTCAGAATTACGAAAACTCGATGTTTTACCCATTATATGATAATAGTGTGCACTTACTAGTAACACTGTTTCGTTTACCACAGCGACTGCGTACAGGAGTCGGTTTCTATGCTAACGAATGGGTGTAAATGGTAGAGAGGAGGCGTTGTGATTTTTCTTTCGGTCGTTCCTTCTACGGTCACGACAACTGTTTAACGTTATCATCTGCTGAGTGCAGGGAGTTTCCCTTTCTGTCCTCCTTCACTCATCTTCATGTAGTATGACAGTTCTACGTGTGGAGTCACTAACCGTGTTGGATTTGTTGTTGACAGCAAGTGCCTATGCCTGGCTGGAATGTTTTCTCGATAAGGTCAGGCCACAAGCTCACCCTCTTGGATAGGTACTCCCGTAAACAAAAATAGGGTATCTTGTGTTGATAACAGTTTGTAACCTATACAGCAGCGTAGTATCATGCGTTAAAAGTAGCTTGTAGTTTGTAGAATTCCGTCCCCTTTTCGAGATTCTTAATTTTCACGCTACTTTAGTTTCTGAAAACTAAGAAATTATGAATTTATTGTTGTTATTTAGTCTTCAGTTCGAAGACGGGTCTGAAGCAGCTCTCCACGCTAGCTTATCCTGGACAAGGCTCTTCATCTCAGAATAACCACTGCAACGCACATCCATTTCAACCAGCTTACTTGAACATTCTTCTGCACCGCAACACTTAAAAATTTCTTTTTTTTTCCTGTCTGAATTGTTTATCGTCTAGGTTTCACTACTGCACAAGGCTACACTCCAGGGAAATTCGTTCTGAAAAGACCTCCTACCTCTTATATTGACAGTAAATGCTAACAAATTCGTTATATTCAGAAATGCTTTTTTTGTTACAGCCAAAATCTGCTTTATTTATTTATTTATTTATTTGCTGCCCATATAGCAAATGTCACGAACTTGTTTTAGTGTCTCATTTTCAAATCTAATTCCCTCAGAATTTGGAATCTATAATTATAAAAATATATGAATATTTACGGATTCTTCTTTCTTTTTTGTTTTTGTTGTCGTGGTGAAAGGGTAGGGGATGCATTACCCCTCTTAGATCCACGCCTACTTCTCAGTTACTGCGCCTGCTTCATGCCCTTCGGCACTTGTAACTGCTGTCTTGTTTCTGTCCAAGTTATATTGTGACACTTCGCTCCCTTTATTTATCCCTGGTAACTTCCGAATTTCAGTCAACATCGTCAAAAGCTATTTCTAAATATACAAATGCTGTAAATGTCGGTTTGACTTTTTTCAGTCTATCTCCGACTGCAGTATTTATGCTTATTACAGCCTGGTGTGGTTCGCCAGACGGCTGGTTTTTTCCGCTTAGGAGCAGTCAACTTAATTCACTCCTGTCCTGCGTCCTGCTCTTTTATCGGTCTCTGTCTTTTTCTTTTTCTTTGATTTGTTGTTTCTTGTTTGATGCCATTTTCCTCCACATATGATTACGGACACGGGACGTCTGTTCCGCTGTAAATGTATTCGAACAACGGACCACCAATTTAGTGCACGGCAAAGGATTTTTTTCCTTCCCCGTCCGCTAATTTCGTGTTCGCCCAGCGATTCAGACAGCCCCAAGCATTGGCCACAAACGAGAGAGCGGCCCGAAACACTCTTCCCTCCCTCCGTTCCCCCAGTTAGGGACATGCCGACCTAAATTAGGCCGCCTCCAGGAATGTGTCGACGTCAGGACATTAATGATCACCACGGGGGAGAGCGAACCAAGTATCATAGCCAAGGGTGCGTCCGTCCCCCCCCCCCCCCTCCCCTCCCTTCCATTCTTCATCTCCCTCTTCCCCCCTCCCGCCCCCAGGTCCACTTATAATGAGCGCCGCAGCCGTCCAATCAGTCACGTGATTAGCCCGTGACGTGATCCTGCGGCGACCAATTACAGACGAATGTCCGCAAACAGAGCAATAGCAATGGAAATATGACGCACCAGCTGCCTGGTTGATCTAATGACCGCAGCTCTGCCGTAAAAAGCCGAAAAAGTGTACAGACTGGTCGTCATTAGGGGTAATAGTTAATTGATCACACGAATGGGAAGGGCCTCGTAGATCTTTAGTTCGTTTTCCCCAGAGCGCCGGCGGCACTTCCAGCTCAACACAGGGGCCAGACGTACGTACGTACTTGATGCCGTACTAATCAGCGCCCGGGAAGCCACGTCGCTATCTCTCTGCTGCCCGAAAGGGCCCCGTCTGATTGGTTCGCAGGTGTTCGTTAATAACCAGCTCGAGGGGGGTCGCTTTGACACGTGCTCTTAATATAAAGGAAAGCGCTACATCATTGTACAAGAGGCTGCCGGCAAGAAGCGAACGGCTTCTGCCCAGGGGAGTAATTTCGGCGCCGTCTAGGCACTGGAGAAACACGGCAGTTGCTCCCTCTGCATCGTCCGGCCCGTACTCACACTTAACTGCATTAAATTTGTCGGCGTGACCATTCATCATGAGCGTCGTCAGACATCTGACATCCAATGTTAGATAAAAGCCTTCTCAGGGTTTTTCCAGGCATTACGGACTTCATAATGTAAGCGTACAGATTTGTCGATATCCAGTTCAGGCAAAAACTATTCGAATGACGAATAACGACTGCAAGCAAAAATTATTCTTCATTAATCATGGATAGAAAAATATTAATTCGAAACTGTTCATTACCCGACATCTGTGAATAGAGAAGGTTTCTTTTTCTTCTTCCTCTTCTTCTTGCGTTACGGCCTCTGTAGGACCACAGGTAGCCCCTTCGTGGACTGCATTTTTCTCTTCTTCTCCCAGAACCTCTTCATTCTTTCTCTTCTTCTCTCCTGCTGTTCTTCCGAGATCTTCAGCTTCCGTTTCTCCTGTCGGCTCCACTGGTGACACTCTAATCCTTTCCTGTATTCTTCTCTGTCATTGATCTCCGGCATATTGGTCGGTGTACATTTGTTCCTCCAACTTTCCTTTCCTTCGACCTTGATCCCCAATTTCAGCCAGTCCTTCCCAAGTTCAACAACCCACTTGGTTCCTGTCTTTCCTCTTGTCCTCCGTGTTGTTTCCCACACTCTCTTCGTCATTCTGACCATAGTCATCCTAACTACATGTCCAGTAAACCTTGCCCTTTTGAGTCTAATTTCCCCGGATATTGTTCTCATGTTCCGGTACAATTCTTCCCTAGGTCTTCGCATCCACCTCTCTCCACCTCTTTTGGGATCTAGTATTTTTCTCAGTATTTTTCTCTCTTCTTTCTCTAGTTGTTCTGCCCCATTTCTTCCTAGTGTCATCGTTTCAGCAGCATTTAATATTGCATTCCTCACCATTGCCTTGTAGTGGATATATTCTTTTTATTGTATATGTCTCTCGTCATACAGAAGGCTGACCTCATCTTCTTTATCCTCTCTGTTATTCCCTCCTTGCTCCTGTTCCTTCCTGTTACAAATTCTCCTAGATATTTAAATTTGTCCACCATTTGCTAAGTGCCTTCCGGTGTTTCCCAGTCTGTAGTGGTATTTAATATCTTTGTCTTGCTATAGGTGATCCTCAGTGCCACCTTTCTGGCTACCTTACTTAAGTTGTCCAGTTGTGTCTTTGGGTCTTCTTCCGTCTCACTTACTATTGCTATGTCGTCTGCAAAGGCTAGGCAGTCCACTTGAGCCCTGTTGTCCTTTTTGTCCCCCAACATGGGTCTTTGATATTCCCATTTCCTCGTTTATTGCTCTCCACTGCCTGATCACTTCGTCCAGATTTCTTTCAAGAAGGCAGAATTTATGACGAAGAAAACTAAACGCTCTATAATTCCTAAGCACGAGGGACTGTAGAATCAAAACCTCAATAAATTTAATTATTGTAGAGAAATAATGCAGCAAAACGGTCTAAAACAAGTAAATAAGTAAAGGGTGTTCGGAAATTCCCGTTGAAAACTGCTAGGACTTTAAGAGGGGATTGAGAATATAATACAATGTGTATCAAAAAGAATCATCCGATTTTGCACGTCTATATTTGTGAAACTAATAAACACATGCAATGAGTTTGGTTTTTTTTATTAATGGCAAACTCCAAAAAGTTATTTTTCATACCTTTTCATAGGTGTTCAATATCCCCCCCTTGACATGCACAGTGTATATCAATGCGGTGTTCAAATTGTTCCCACACTGCAACGAGCATGTCTTGAGTTACAGCATCCACAGCTGCTGTTATGCGATGTCTCAGTTCATTCATTGTTATTGGTAACATTGGCACGTAAACGAAGTCTTTTATAAACACCCAGAAGAAACAATCACATACAGTCAGGTTCTGATTTAAAAATTTCCACACTTCCATATGTCGGTGTGGCGGTGCCCCATCCTGTTGGTAAATGAAGTCATTCGAATCAGTCTCTAATTGTGGGAAAAGAAAGTTCTCAGGCATATAGAGTTATGTGCTTCCTGTAATAGTGTTATCGGCAAAGAAAAATGGGACTACACCTTTTCCCGTGAAACTGCACAGAAGAGCCGGCCGTGTGGCCGAGCGGTTCTAAGCGCTTCAGTCTGGAAATGCGCTACCGCTACGATCGCAGGTTCGAATTCTGCCTCGGGCATGGATTTGTGTGATGTCCTTAGGTTAGTTAGGTTTAAGTAGTTCTAAGTTCTATGAGACTGATGACAGATGTTAAGTCCCATAGCGCTCAGAGCCATTTGAACGATTTTTTTTTTTTTTTTTTTTTTTTTTTTTTTTTTTTTTTTTTTTTTTTTTGCACATAACACATTCAATTGTGGAGAGACTCTCTCATGTTGTACAACTTCATGCGGTTGTTCTGTACCTCACATTCCCACATTATGACGGTTCACCTTTGCATGTAAATGGAATGTTGCCTTGTCACTAAGTACTAAGTGTGGAAGGAAACTGTCATCCTCCATCTTGTCAAGAAGGAAATTACAGAAGTCCACACGTTGTTGTTTGACACCTTCACGAAGAGCTTGCAGTAGCTGAATTTTGTATGTGGTTTCATGTGCCAACGTCAACGCAACACACGCCAGACGGACATCGGGGGCATGTTGAGATGTCGAGCTGCACAGCAAACAGATTTCTGCGGACTCCTTGTGAAACTATGGCGGATGCGTCTGTGTCAGACACTGGCGGGCGGCCCGGCGATTTGCATTTACACAAACAACCTGTTTCTCAGAACTGATCATGGCGTCATCTAATGTCACGCTGAACCGCTGTTACTGACCTGCACTGCGCAAAACGTAGACACAAAACGCTTTCTTTTATCCAGAAACCATTTTTAGTAGAACTGAAGTGGGCGAGCACTGCTGCTACCTAGCGGGAACCATGCAAAAGACGAGAGTTTGCTCTTTCCAACAGTAGGTTCTTCATACCCATATCTCAAATAACGTAATAGTTACGATTTTTTTTAAATCGAGGATTCTTTTTCATACGCCCTGTATTTTGAATAGGAACCCGTGTCCGGAAATGGACCGTTTCCATTCTATGACTGCTTCATTTCAGATGTGTAAGGCGTCCACGTGTGCTGAGGGAAAGAGCAAAGTCTCGGAGTTGCTTGTCCTGGTATTCAACAGGGTAGACAGGACTATATTTACCACGTCACACGGTCACCTGTTGTCACTCAACGTCTGCATTGCTACGAGAGTCCCTTCTTAGAGACAGAGTAAAATCTGCTGGCACGAGTTGTGGCCGCTACGCTAGCTGAACAGACACCAGGTTGAATGGAGAGTGTGTACCAGAACATGCTTTGTAGGTACGATGTCTGTAATAACGGTAGTGGTCGCCACATCGATCCGCAGGTGCAATGCGTCAGTACTGTTCTGTACGTACAGTATGCTGGGTCGATTTTTGTTTTGGAATAATGTAAAGACGTAATGTTTAAGTGTTAATAAAAACAAATGTGGTTATGTTATAATGGATTCTTACTTAATAACTGTACTGCGTCACGCCTAACAAAAAAATGTGTGTGAAATGTTATGGGACTTAACTGCTAAGGTCATCAGTCGTTAAGCTTACACACTACTTAACCTAAATTATACTAAGGACAAACACACACACTCATGCCCGACGGAGGACTCGAACCTTCGCCGGGACCAGCCGCACAGTCCATGACTGCAGCGCCTGAGACCGCTCGGCTAATCCCGCGCGGCCACCCCTAACACACTCCCTCAAACACAAGTGGATGAGATCAACATCTGAACCGAAACCGTCATAGAGCGCGAACGATACGTTTCAGGACGTGGTCCCTATTCAAAATATTATGAACACACTCGCCTCTGCAAGTCCCACAAGTTTGTAACCGGGATTTCCGCACATCCTGTATAGAACTCACAAACCCTGGGGATGGCTTATCAGTTGAGAAGGGACAAATGGTTGAGATGGCTCTGAGCATTATGGGACTTAACATCTGAGGTCATCAGTCCCCTAGAACTTAGAACTACTTAAACCTAACTAACCTAAGGACATCACACACATCCATGCCCGAGGCAGGATTCGAACCTGCGACCGTAGCGGTCGCGCCGTTCCATACTGTAGCGCCTAGAACCGCTCGGTCACTCTGGCTGGCGAGAAGGGACGGTTGCAATAAATAAATAAATAAATAAATAAATAAAATAAATCACATTCAGTACCGACAACAATCCAACACTACATTGTCAAAAAACCGGAGCGCCTTTATGTTTCAGAATATTTAGTCATTAGGAGAAAGGGAGAAACTCAAAGAAAAAAGGAAATGAAAGTACTAACGGGAAATACTCGGACCAAGAAATGTTGGGAGTACGTGGATGAGTAGAAACAGCGAAGAAATTTACATTCAAAATGAAAAGCTATCTGATGCTCTGCAGGAAAAGCAGAATTTCGTTTTATGACCACTTGGTTCGAATGGATCCGGAAAGACCGATTAGTAAAATATTTTATGACTTCGACAGAAACCTGAAAACGAAAAACGATTAGTTCTGGGAAGTCGAAAAACACTTATCAGAAATTAACGTCACGAAAGCAGAAATTCTAGACGGGCCATCTTTTCTATACAGGATTAGGAAGTTCGTGGGGATTTCAGAAATAGATCAGAAGCCGCATCACATTATGAACAGATGAAACAATAAAAGAACACAGTGAAAGAATAAATGAATATGGGAAAGACTGGATACAAGGAAACAAAACAAAATCAAGAGGAAGTTATTTCACGTGATCCATAAACAGTCGAAATCGAAGAAGGAAGAAGATAAATTTGAAATCCTAAGACATATACTGCTCCAATTCTTTGTCATTTATAAAGCAAATGTATCGTCTGTTAACAAGTTTCTTGTGGTGGTCATTTGTTGCTTTTAAATTAGTTTTCGGAGCAATTCTTTTTGAAAACATCTCACAACGAAGTTTATTTGATTTTGTAAGATTTGCGAAATAAATACAGATACATTCCACACAATCGAAAAATGGTAGCGGTGTGTTGTATGTCTTGAAAACGTCTTTATTTCAGAATAATAACATAAGATTCTCAAATCACGGTTGTCGTAAAAAAAACTGAAAAACTGGCAGTTCCGCTCTTTTCTCCTGTGAATAACTTTGTTGTGATTTTCTTTTTTATATCCCAACTTCATTTGGATCTCGTCACCCGACTTCTTATAAATTTCTTCGGGTTCTATATGTTTGTAGTCCACTTTAAGCTTCTGTTGGTCACGAACAGCAATTCAGCTGAGTCATCTGGTTTTATATCGCGGATAAGACAACGCTCCAGCAGTTGCATATCCTCCTTTTAGTGTAGAAAGGCGCAAAAGGTCTCCAAATTTCCGCTTAATATTTTCTCAATAGGATGTTGCCAGTGTGCTACAATATAATGAAGTCTTTTATATGCTCAAACTCAGTGTCTCTTGCGAAAATTTTCCATTTCAGAGCTTTCATTAGTTACCCAACCGCATGTCGGATCGAAAACTATTCAAGCTTGTAACGCAAAGCTTATTCCTGATTAGTCCTCAAAATTTTCTATTGATTCTGTTGGCATTGTACGTTCAGTGGCATTGCACAAAGCGTAACATGTTTCTGTAATTTTCCAATGCACTTCGGCTATTGGCGTTTTCGGAGGCTTTCGATATAAAGTATGTTGATGTCAGTCATTACCAACCATCTCGTTCACTTTGGCAAAGGGCTGATTATTATTACAAATAGGCCGTGAACGAGTATCTCGAAAACGGCGTAGCTGGTCGAATGCTGACGTGCTATTGTCAGGTAGAAGGACAGCGAAACACCCACAAAGCGTGGATGTCCGCGACTCTTCACAGAATATGGGGTTCGGAGGCTTGTCTGCTCTGTAAGATTGGGTAGATGGTGATATGTGTCACGTCTGCCGAAAGAGCACAATGCTGGTGCATGCACACATCTTTCGGAGCGTACTGTTCATCGTACATTGTTGAACATGGAGCTCCACGGCAGACCACTCCCACGTTGTTTCTAGAATGAAATTTTCACTCTACAGCGGAGTGTGCGCTGATATGAAACTTCCTGGCAGATTAAAACTATGTGCCGGACCGAGACTCGAACTCGGGACCTTTGCCTTTCTCTGGCAAGTGCTCCACCAACTGAGCTATCCAAGTACGACTCACGCCCTGTCCTCACAGCTTTAATTCCGCCAATACGGACACACAGTTTTAATCTGCCATGAAGTTTCATATCAGTGCACACTCCGCTGTAGAGTGAAAATTTCATTCTAGAAACAACCCCTACGCTCTGGGTAAGCCATGTCTCCGCAATACCCTTTCTTCCAGTTCTGCAAGGTTCGCAGGAGAGCTTCTGTAAAGTTTGGAAGGTAGGAGGCGAGGTACTGGCGGAAGTAAAGCTGTGGGGACGGGGCGTGAGTCGTGCTTGGGTAGCTCAGATGGTAGAGCACTTGCCCGCGAAAGGCAAAGGTCTCGAGTTCGAGTCTCGGTCGGCACACAGTTTTAAGCTGCCAGGAAGTTTCACTCCTACGTGTTTACATGCGGAGTCAACGGCATCGTCAGTTACGATTGCGATGGGCGCGGGACCATCGTGATTCGATAGTCGATAGACAGAAACATGTCGGCTCTTCGAGTGAATCAAATTTTTGCTACATTAGGTCGATAGTCGTCTCCACAAATGCCGTCATTGTGGTGGATGGCGGCTCGACACGTGCGGCGCGCGGTCCTAGGTTAGTGGGAACAGTATCATGCTACGGGAGACATTCTTTTACGCTTGGATGGGACCTCTGGTAGTAATCGAAAACACGCTAACAGCTGCGAACGACCTGTATCGCTTCAGGCTTGATGTCTTGCCAGATGGCGATGTCGTCTTTCAACAGTATAATCGTCCGTGTCTCGGAGCCAGAACTGTGCTACAGTGGTTTGACTCACGTTGATATCTCGGTGACCAAATACACCTGATGTAAATCCTGTGGAACCCATCTTGGTCGCGCTCGGGCGCTATCGCCGCCTCGCAAATCAACGGCCCGTTATTTACGCCAATTACATGACTCCTGCGAAGACATCAAATCCCACATACCTCCGCAAACTTAACAGCAAACTGTTGGATCACTGATACGCAAAATCGATTATGTATTTCGTTCCGAAGACGGACAAACAAGTTATTAAGCAGGTGGTCATAATATTTTGGCTCATCAGCGTATAAATATTAATGCTATCGAGTACGTGTGCAGTTTCTTGGAGGTCAAGAATCACTCACAGCCGTGCGTGGTAGCCGCGTGGTCTAGGGCGTCTTCTCACGGTTCGCTCGGCATACCCCGTCGGAGGTTCGAGTTCTCCCTCGGGCTTGGGTGTGTGTGTGTGTTGTCCTCAGCTCAGTTAGTTTAAATTAGATTAATTAGTGGGTAAGCCTAGGGACCGATGACCTAAGCAGTTTGGTCCCACAGAACCTTACCACCCAAATTTCCAAATTTCTCACCCACACCGAGGCGATTTTCGTGTGAGTGTACGCTAAATAATAAAACTTCACGAATGGGTTAACACTAGCTCGGCTATCGTCTCGTGGAGACTACACTACTGTACGTATCTTGGTGGTTGACCATGCACTCATCAACAGTAAACCGAGTGCCACACTTGCAAATGAAAAGAAAAATATCGTGTATATACTGCTGCCGGTTTTCGGCTTACGAGGTCTTCAATTGGCTATCGTCGTCAACAAAGCTATAATACTCGTGGGCAACCGTGAAAAAGATATTACACGTCAAAAGAGAGGTACAAACACAGAGTAAACGTCATCTTTGGCAGTGCAGTGGTAATCAAGTCAGAAATGTTAAAGTTAAACAGTAAATAAATGTAAACCCAACCACCCACACAAATGTTAACATTAAACTAGAACAATCATTGCATATGTAACGATTTAAATTAAATTTAGAATCCCAGTAAAATAAAATTACTATCCGACGAGAGCACTGACGATTAGATGGAAGAGGTATTATGTATGGAAGGTGAAAAACAAACACAGCAAAATAACTGAGAATTGTAACAACGTTATATATGGAGTACACAGACGTTCACAATGAAACAAATAAATGCAGAAGGAACTGGAGGAAAAGAAAGGAGCAAATAATTTGAGAAGCATTAGAAAACTGCCCGTCAACGGCCTTGCTGATTTGATTCCCGTCAGATCACCGAGGTTAAGAGCTGTCGAGCTGGGCTAGCACTTGGATGGGTGACCATCCGGTCTGTCGAGCGCTGTTGGCAGGCATGGTGCACTCAGCCCTTGAGAGACAAACTGTGGAGCTACGGCTTCGGTCTCGTAAACTGACATACGGCCAGGAGAGCGGTGTGCTGACCACGTGCCCCTCCAATCCTCATCCAGTGACGCCTGTGGGCTGATGATGACACGGCGGCCGGTCGGACCCGTAGGGGCTTCATGGCCTGTTCTGGAGAAGAGAAAACTGAAGACTAACTGAAGTTTAGAACAGGGGTATGTTAAAAGTATGAACACTTAATATTAAATCAGTACCATGGGTCAGACGTTTCTCTAAACCCTCGTAAAATTGACGATTGCTGTAAGGCATAAAACAGGACATTTCGTACTTAATTTGGTATGTAACATACTACAGGAGATCTAGTAATGGTAATTAACTGATGTATAAACTATAAAATATGACTTCCTTCGAATAAAATGTGTAGTAGTACCCCTTACGATGGTTTAGTAGCAACATAATATTTTTCGCACTTTAGCGTTTTAGGGTTACGTTAGCAAGCGATAACAATATCCGAGCTACACAGCAATTTAATTATTAAGTTGGTGGATATGTTCGTAGCGGTTTTGTTTCGGATCTTGGTATTCTGGCTGGTATGAGTTTATTTATCGATTGTCATTTTCATTTGTAGACCACTGTTGCTGTTTGAGCTTACATATTGTCTTTTCGTTATTTGCAGATAGTGGGTGGCTGTGGACGCCAGGGGAGTATAGTAAACTGACAATGGCACTCTTCCAACCAGACAAGTATACTGCGAGCTGTGTGACGCATTGTATTATCCTGCCGGTAGATGCCAACGTGCTGAGGAAAGCCAAACTGCATGTAGGCAATGCGACGAAGACATTCCCCAGACCGTAACGCTCCTTCCTTGTTTGCTTTCAGACGTTTCACGCCATACACGCCAATCGCTGTTTGTATGATGAAGCATAAAACGTGATTCACCTGAAGAGGTAACCTATCACCACTCAGTGGAAGTACAGTTGCGATACTGGCTTGCAAATTCCAGCCCAATGAACAACAGTCAGCATGGGTGCCTGAACCACTCACCTGCTGCAGGGCTTATAAGCAGCAACGCTCCCTGAATGGTCGTAAAGGAGACACTGTTAGTAGTCTTTCGGTTCATGTGGGCGGTCAGTTACTCAGCAGTTGGACGTCTATTTACACGTTCACATCTGTGCATCCGTCGTTCAGCCTTATCGTCTACGGCCCGTGGTGCTCCACAGTTACTTCTGCGTCAGTTTTGGATAGCGCCAAAATGCTTCCACCCTTGGTCCGAATGCCCACTGTCATACCCTTTTGGACATCAGACAAATTGCTCAGTTTCTCCATGACGACAACGATTTCACTGTTTCCTGCGTCACGCGGCACACTTTATATACCATGCTGGTGCTTCCACCTGTGAGTGGTTACTACACACTGACTCCGAAAATACGAGGTTGCGTTCTCATACTAACCCTTCCAGAACCCTCTGGCTACAATTGTGTACAATAACATTTAACGTGTCTTAGGTGCAACAGAAATATTTTTTCCCAATGGGAACCTGATGTACACACTTGTGTATGTTCAATCATTTCATCATACATAACTGCTACCAATTGTTGAGCATCAGAGTGAAGAATCAGCGAGTCAATATAGCTGTGCACCGTGGCTCGTGACCACCAGAACACACAGATGTGGTTGGTTCACTATGTTCCACTGTATTGGAGCGGCACCACCGTTTAGGATAGGGAAAGTTAGTTTTGTGCAATATTCTGAGCACAAGTTACAGCCAGGTGCAGGCCGAATTGCAGTGAGTTACGCATACCAATAGTTGCGAAGTAGAATAGAGGCCAAAGGGCCATCAAATTGCTGAAAGAGTGTATGTAGCGGTTTTGCATGTCGCAAGTCACAGGCAGAAGGGGCCCACTGGCAAACCTAGCTTGTTATGAGTACGTGATGCGAATTGGCGTGTATGGCACAACAGAGGCGCACAACCACGTATAATCAGGTGCGAGTTTGTAACGAGATTCTTTCAAATGTGGCAGCTCACCTGGACGGCGAGGTGTGTCACGCCACCAGCTACATGCAGCAGCAGATGGGGCTCCAGCATCCCAGTCCACGGCGGGTCATTGGTTCGATACTCTGAGGCCGACGCAGGGTCCATAGGCAGCCAGCCAGCCACTCTTCGGCTCACTGCCACAGGCAGTCTTCCGGGCTCCAACACGCTCCAGTGACATCCGAAGCGAGGGTCGCAGATTCAGCTGTGGATCGTGGACGTTTGTTGTCGCCGCGTCCTAAGCCACGCCGGCAAGGGAACATGGCACAGACCATCTTGCAGTTGTCAGTGGGCCACTCGGCGGCTCCTTGGAACAGCGCTGAGGCAACGAGAATGGGGACAGTTGAGTCAGAGCCAGTGCATCCTGATACCATCTGAACTCCGCGGCTGGCCAAGGCCGGCTCGACACAGCATCGCATTGCACGGGCCGCTGGGGTGCTTCCTCAGAATTGCGAGGCTCTGTGACACAGACCAAAGGGAGCGCTGCACTGTAGCCAGAAACAATAAATCACTTGGAAAGCCCGGATCAGTCTTAATACGGTCCTTCTAGCTCTTCTCGCTGCATTTGGTCATCGTGAGACATTCAGTGGCAGAAGTTACCACTATAGTATAATTGAATATTGTTACTTTCATTTTCAATGTTAATTACACAGGGTGATTCAAAAAGAATACCACAACTTTAGGAATTTACAACTCTGCAACGACAAAAGGCAGAGCTAAGCACTATCTTTCGGCGAATTAAGGGAGCTATAAAGTTTCATTTAGTTGTACATTTGTTCGCTTGAGGCGCTGTTGACTAGGCGTCAGCGTCAGTTGATGCTAAGATGGCGACCGCTCAACAGAAAGCTTTTTGTGTTATTGTGTACGGCAGAAGTGAATCGACGACAGTTGCTCAGCGTGCATTTCGAACGAAGTATGGTGTTAAACCTCCTGATATGTGGTGTATTAAACGTTGGTATAAACAGTTTACAGAGAATGTGTGTTTGTGCAAAGGGAAAAGTTCTGGACGGCCGAGAACGAGTGATGAAAATGTAGCACGCATCCAGCAAGAATTTGTTCGCAGCCCAGGAAAATCGACTCGCAGAGCTAGCAGAGAGCTGAAAATTCCACAATCAACTGTATGGAGAGTCCTACGAAAAAGGTTAGTTATGAAACCTTATCGTCTGAAATTGGTTCAAGCACTGTCTGCAGCTGATAAGATTAAAAGAATCGATTTCTGTGATTTTATCCTTGCTCAAATGGAAACAGATGAATCTTTCGTTTCAAAGATTGTGTTTAGTGATGAAGCAACTTTCCACACTAACGGGAAAGTCAACCGTCACAATGTATGTATATGGGGCACTGAGAATCCGCGGGAAACAAATCAGTATGAACGTGACTCGCCTAAGGTGAACGTTTTCTGTGCCATTTCAGACAATAAAGTTTTTGGTCCCTTTTTCTTCGAAGGTGCTACTGTAACTGGACTACAGTATCTGGAGATGTTAGAGAATTGGCTGTTCCCTCAGCTCGAACAAGAAGCACAACAATTCATATTTCAACAGGATGGAGCGCCACCACATTGGCACTTATCTGTCCGCAACTACCTGAACGTCAACTACCCGAGGCGATGGATCGGCCGCCAGGCAGCCCGTGACAGAGCACTTCATCACTGGCCTCCAAGAAGCCCTGATCTTACCCCCTGCGATTTTTTCTTATGGGGGTATGTTAAGGATATGGTGTTTCGGCCACCTCTCCCAGCCACCATTGATGATTTGAAACGAGAAATAACAGCAGCTATCCAAACTGTTACGCCTGATATGCTACAGAGAGTGTGGAACGAGTTGGAGTATCGGGTTGATATTGCTCGCGTGTCTGGAACATCTCTGAACTTATTTTTGAGTGAAAAAAAACTTTTTAAATACTCTTTGTAATGATGTATAACAGAAGGTTATATTATGTTTCTTTCATTAAATACACATTTTTAAAGTTATGGTATTCTTTTTGAATCACCCTGTACAATGATTATTTTACAATTTGTTAAAATAGAGAATATTTCGTAATTAGTTATTTTAGTCTATAAAATGAAGCCAAGTGTGCAAAGCATGTTTCGAAAATGGGTACATGTTTTTGTATAAATCTTGTACCTAAAATCATTAAAAAGATCCCCTAAGAGTATTACCTTGCTTCAGAATAAATTCATGTCTGAAAGGGTTAATGCGATCGGGACGTGCAGCTGAAGTGAGCTGACTTCACTCGCCGATTACAGATGTGTTGATCACCAGACGTTTTGCTACTCATGTGTCTGCAGAGGGTGCCCCTGGAAACCATAGTCAATATTTCGCATCTCTCATAGCGTGCTGGTATTTATAAGCTGCCTTCCATGTCCCCAAATTAAAGCTGTTTTCGTGATTTGTCCCTAATTTGCGGAAACGAGGCTGGAAAGCATGTCCGTAGCTACTGCAAGCGTCTACGCAGTCACAGAACGAAATAATATGAACACCTGTTAAAATAGACAAAATCTTAAATAGTAGCATGCTGGGTGTCTTTTGGCTTGAATTACAGCTTGCTTCCGACCTCGAATGAGGAAATACGTGTGATGCACGATAAGGAGGAAGGAATAAATATTATGGTACCACTGTAACAATCAGATTTTCTTATTTTTCGTAAACAGTAAAACACGAACGTGCGTTTACTCTGTGTTCCGAGCAGTTTAGTACCAGCACCTATGTCGTATCTATAGCCTCTCTCGTGCCCACTCTTTGTCTGAAGCCAGTTTGTGAACCACTGAGAACAAACCCATACTTCTTAAATAATCTTTGGTGGATAATTTTGAAGATATTATTAGAACTGACGACAGAAAATCAATAATATTGGTACAAAGACCCACTGCGTAGCGACCTGCGGATTAAATGCATGGTGTTTCAAAAAATGGTTCAAATGGCTCTGAGCACTGTGGGACTTAACATCTGATGTCGTCAGTCCCATAGACTTAGAACTACCTAAACCTTACTGAGCTAAAGACATCACACACATCCATGCCCGAGGCAGGATTCGAACCTGCGACCGTAGCAGTCGCACGGTTCCGGACTGCGCGCCTAGAACAGCGAGACCACCGCGGCCGGCATTTAATATGAGTACTACATTCAGCTACGACGATAAAGAGGAGGTGGAATATTAAACAGCTCAGAAAAGCAAACTGGACTGCAGTGACTTTACATCTGACCTGTAACTTCATGTCTTAAAATTGAAAATGATGTGTGTCTTCTTTTCTTTGCTTTCTGAGAGTGCTTGGGAACGGGGTGCACTCTGGATTTGCAACAGACAAAGCAGTGACCGAAGTTAATAAGAAGAAAGAAGGCACTAGTAGCCAGCTGTGACTCTGGCATTCACATAAAACAGGGCAGGTAACGTGATATGCCTTCAGTGTGGCCTCGCGGGGGTAGCCGCGTGGTCTGAGGCGCCTCGCCCAGTACTTCAGAGACCGAGTTGCGATGGCACCACTCTACTCGCCTCATGCTGATAGTTTACAGTGAACACTCGCGTCTTAGAGCAGCTCTTGGTCAGAATTTAGTCAGATCATTGAAGTTATCTGTCCCACGTCCACCAGTGCACCGGTAGACGCAAGCGTTCCTCAGCCTAGCAGTTAGGAAAACAGCAACTATATTCATTTAGTTAGAAACTCGTGTGTAGTTTTAGAATGGCAGTTGTGTCTATAGGACACATTCTCAAACCTTTCCAGTAACTCTCCACTTGGTATGAACTGTACAAGGTGAACATTAATACAACCGACAAACTACAAGAACGGATTATTTACTGGAAATGGAGGAAAAAAACATCATACGAAGATGGGTCCAGAAATGCACTATCGCCACTGTAGATGGCATGGACGTCGTGTGTTCCTTGTTTGTCGCAGTCGATAGGGATAGTAACGGTTGTCATGCAGGATACACATAACCGTACTTTGGCTTACACAGTGTTGGCGGGACACTTGCCTGTCTCTTGTACTAGATTCGTTTCAACATGCTGCAGAATCCTTACCTTCAGATCTGATGTACGCACGCTCCGCCGCCTCCTTGCAAGTTCGTCTGTCTGGAAGGACCCGTGATCACACAAACGCCCAAAAAGGACTTGAAATGTGGTTGATGTCTGTGAGGCTTCTTGTTTTGGTATAGCCATGCTGCCTCTCGACTGTTTCCATTTGCTTGGCCGTACACAAACACCATGTCGACTTGTTCCCGACATGAATACCGGACCCTTCTGCTGCTTACAGTACGCTGCGCCAATCAAATTGGAAATTTGTGGTTCAAATGGTTCAAATTGCTCTCAGTACTATCGGACTCAACATCTAAGGTCATAAGTCCCCTAGAAATAAGAACTACTTAAACCTAACTAACCTAAGGACATCACACACACCCATGCCCGAGGCAGGATTCGAACCTGCGACCGTAGCAGTCCCGCGGTTCCGGACTGCAGCGCCAGAACCGCACGGTCAGGAAATTTGTGGTAAGCACTATGGGACCAAACTGCTGAGGTTCCTAGGCTTACACACCAATTAACCTAACTTATAATAACTTACGCTAAGGACAACACACATACCCATGCCCGAGGAAGGACTCTAACCTCCGCCCGGGGAGCCGCGCAAAACGTGACAAGGTGTCTCAGACCGCATGGCTACCCCGCGCGGCTGCGTCGATCACACAACCTGCAACATTCAAGGAACACAAGGAAAGTGGTCAGAGGAACTACACTCCTGGAAATGGAAAAAAGAACACATTGACACCGGTGTGTCAGATCCACCATACTTGCTCCGGACACTGCGAGAGGGCTGTACAAGCAATGATCACACGCACGGCACAGCGGACACACCAGGAACCGCGGTGTTGGCCGTCGAATGGCGCTAGCTGCGCAGCATTTGTGCACCGCCGCCGTCAGTGTCAGCCAGTTTGCCGTGGCATACGGAGCTCCATCGCAGTCTTTAACACTGGTAGCATGCCGCGACAGCGTGGACGTGAACCGTATGTGCAGTTGACGGACTTTGAGCGAGGGCGTATAGTGGGCATGCGGGAGGCCGGGTGGACGTACCGCCGAATTGCTCAACACGTGGGGCGTGAGGTCTCCACAGTACATCGATGTTGTCGCCAGTGGTCGGCGGAAGGTGCACGTGCCCGTCGACCTGGGACCGGACCGCAGCGACGCACGGATGCACGCCAAGACCGTAGGATCCTACGCAGTGCCGTAGGGGACCGCACCGCCACTTCGCAGCAAATTAGGGACACTGTTGCTCTTGGGGTATCGGCGAGGACCATTCGCAACCGTCTCCATGAAGCTGGGCTACGGTCTCGCACACCGTTAGGCCGTCTTCCGCTCACGCCCCAACATCGTGCAGCCCGCCTCCAGTGGTGTCGCGACAGGCGTGAATGGAGGGACGAATGGAGACGTGTCGTCTTCAGCGATGAGAGTCGCTTCTGCCTTGGTGCCAATGATGGTCGTATGCGTGTTTGGCGCCGTGCAGGTGAGCGCCACAATCAGGACTGCATACGACCGAGGCACACAGGGCCAACACCCGGCATCATGGTGTGGGGAGCGATCTCCTACACTGGCCGTACACCTCTGGTGATCGTCGAGGGGACACTGAATAGTGCACGGTACATCCAAACCGTCATCGAACCCATCGTTCTACCATTCCTAGACCGGCAAGGGAACTTGCTGTTCCAACAGGACAATGCACGTCCGCATGTATCCCGTGCCACCCAACGTGCCCTAGAAGGTGTAAGTCAACTACCCTGGCCAGCAAGATCTCCGGATCTGTCCCCGATTGAGCATGTTTGGGACTGGATGAAGCGTCGTCTCACGCGGTCTGCACGTCCAGCACGAACGCTGGTCCAACTGAGGCACCAGGTGGAGATGGCATGGCAAACCGTTCCACAGGACTACATCCAGCATCTCTACGATCGTCTCCATGGGAGAATAGCAGCGTGCATTGCTGCGAAAGGTGGATATACACTGTACTAGTGCCGACATTGTGCATGCTCTGTTGCCTGTGTCTATGTGCCTGTGGTTCTGTCATTGTGATCATGTGATGTATCTGACCCCAAGAATGTGTCAATAAAGTTTCCCCTTCCTGGGACATTGAATTCACGGTGTTCTTATTTCAATTTCCAGGAGTGTATCATTTTTCAGCGCCATCTACTGTGTCAACTATACGTTTTCTTGCAGATGTTAATAGGACCTTTTTTCCTCCAGTTTCAGTCAGGACTCCGTCCTTGCAGTTTGTCGGTTTTATTACTGTTCACCCTATATTGAGCAGTTTTGTAATTTTAACATAGTATTGACACATGGTCAGATGTGTTTCACGTTTGTGTTTATTTGAATACATTAATGTGTTCATTTAAAACTTTTGACACCTTCAATTAACCTCATTTTCAGTATTATGCAGTTCAGCACTTTAGGATTCACAACTAGTGTCTTAACATTTCATTGCCTAAGTCAATCTGTTTGCACACAGTAATTCAACTTGGGTCTTAAAGGTGTGTCTGTCTCCTAATTAATTTTCTGAGTCAGCTTAACAGTTCCAAAAACACGAAGCGTTTCTCATACTGAAGAGTGCACCGTATACCACATAATCGTTCACACTGGAAAAATCATACAAACGTAGCGTCATTTGACTATGGGACATTCTCCTGTATTGACGACATAGTAATAAGCGTACCTGGCGTAGAGAAACAAGTGAAGATTTGAAAGCAAATAAATAACCAGGGCTGGGTGGAATCCCAGTTTCATTTTACAAAGATTGCTCTGTGGTATTGGCCCCTTACCTATCTTGAATTTATCGTGAATATTTCGTCCAGCACCAAGACCCAAGCGACTGGAAAAAACCGCAGGTGACTCCACTATATAAGAAGGGAAAAATAACGAACCCGCAAAACAACAGACCAGTATCCCTAACTTCTGTTTGCAGCAGAATCCTAGAACATACCCTCAGTTCGAACATAATAAACTTTCTTGAGACTGAAAAGCTTATGACCACGAATCAGCATGGTTTTAGAAACCATCGCTCGTGCGAAACTCAGCTTGCCCTTTTCCCACATGATACAGTGAGAACTATGGATCACTGGCAACAGGCAGATTCCTTATTGCTAGATTTCCGGAAAGCATTTGACACTATGCCGCATTTCACTCTCTTAACGAAGGTGCGATCATATCGAATAAGTTCATAGAGATATGAGTGGCCCGAAGACTTAAATAATGGAGCCCAGTATGTTGTCCTCTACGGCGAGGGTTCATCAGAGAAAAGTTTATGGTCCGGAGTGCCCCAGAGAAGCGTGATAGAGCAGCTGTTGTTATCTATATACAAAAATGGTTTGGCGGACTGGGTGAGAAGCAATTTGCGGTTGTTTACTGATGATGCCGTGGTGTACGGTAAGGTGTCGAACTTGAGTGACTCTAGGAAGATACAAGACAACTTAGACAAAATTTCCCAATGGTATGATGAATGGCACCTAGCCCCAAATGTGGAAAAATATAAGTTAATGCAGATGAGTAGCAAGATCAAACCGATGAAGTTCGGACATAGTATTTCTAGTGCCCTGCTTGACTCAGTCAGCCGGTCGCTGTGGGCGAGTGGTTGTAGGCGGTTCAGTCTGGAGCCGCGTGACCGCTGCTGTCGCAGATTCGAATCCTGACTCGGGCATGGATGTGTGTGATGTCCTTAGGTTAGTTAGGTTTAAGTAGTTCTAAGTTCTAGGGGCCTGATGACATCGGATGTTAAGTCCCATAGTGTTCAGAGCCATTTGCACCATTTGACTCAGTCAAGTCGTTTAAATATCTGGACGTGACGTTGCAAAGCGATGTGGGGTGGAACGAGCATGTGAGAACTGTGGTAGGGAAGGCGAATGATCGACTTCGGTTTATTGGGAGAATATTAGGAAAGAGAGGTTCGTCTGTAAAGGAGACAGCATATAGGACGCTGCTGCGACCTATTCTTCAGTGTTTGGGATCTGTAGCAAGTAGGATTGAAGGACGACTGCTAGATATATTACCGATAGGTTCAAACATCACAAGGAACACCACTGAAAAAATTTAGCGAACCCGCATTCGAAGCTGACATACATTGCACTTAAGGGCCATAAGGTTAAGATACGAGAAATTAGGGCTCATACGGAGACATATAGACAGTAGTTTTTCCCTCACTGTATGCGATTGGAACGGAAATGACCAGCAGTGGTACAGAATATCCTCGGCCACGTACCGTATGGTGCAGTATCTATGTAGATGTAGATGCAGAAACTGATAAAGTTAGTTTGAATAAGAAAATCTTAAAAATGAGTGTCTGTAAGTGAAGAATGAGATTTTAGGAGCGAATCAGGAACTTCCATTTTGCTAGGGCTACTACCTTTCACACATATTAGATGACTGGCTTCTAGGCAAGACACAACTACTAGCTACGTCTGTGTACTTAAGGAGGTACCGAGCGGCAGTCCCTAGTCACTACATCCAAGTACGGCAGAAGGCTTTAACCCGCTGAGGCATAGTGCCTTCTTTCGAGTCCAGCTAGCCTTTTATTTTTTCTCAGCCGACTGACATAGTGACTTCAACTGAATCCACCTGCTTTCAGCCCTGCATAGTGCATTTGAAAATGTTGTAAATTTAATGTGTAATATGTTAATATGTGAAAAAATATATAGGTAGCACACTATGCGCAATAATCCACTAAATTACAGGCCCACATCGTTAACGTTGATATGCAGCAGGATTTTCGAATATATATTGTGTTGAAAAATTATGAATTACCTAGAAGGAAATTGTCTATTGACACACAGTCAACATGGGTTTAGAAAACATCGTTCCTGTAAAACACAACTAGCTCTTTATTCATATGAAATGTTGAGTGCTGTTAACAAGGGATTTCAAATCGATTCCGTATTTCTGGATTTCCGGAAGGCTTTTAACACTGTACCACACAACCGGCTGGTAGTGAAATTGCGTGCTTATGGAATATCGTTTCATTTATGTGACTGGATTTGTGATTTCCTGTCAGAGAGGTCACAGTTCGTAGTAATTGACGGAAAGTAATCGAGTAAAACAGAAGAGATTTCTGTCGTTCCCGAAGGTGGTGTTATAGGCCCTTTGCCGTTCCTTATCTATATAAACGATTTTAGAGACAATCTAAGCACGCGTCTTCGGTTGTTTGCAGATGACGCTGTCGTTTATCGACTAATATAGTCATCAGAAGATTCAAACAAATTGCAAAACGATTTAGAAAAGGTGTCTGAATCGTGCGAAAGTTGGCAGTTGACTCTAAATAACGAAAAATGTGAGGTCATCCACGTGAGTGCTAAAAGGAATTCGTTAAACTTCGGTTACACGATAAATCAGTCTCATCTAAAAGCCGTAAAATCAATTTAATACCTAGGTATTGAAATTAACGGACAACATAAATCGAAGGAACACATAGAAAATGCCGGCCGGAGTGGCCGAGCGGTTATAGGCGCTACAGTCTCGAACCGCGCGACCGCTACGGTCGCAGGTTCGAATGCTGCCTCGGGCATGAATGTGTGTGATGTTCTTAGGTTAATTAGGTTTAAGTAGTTCTAAGTTCTAGGGGATTGATGGCCTCAGAAGTTAAGTCCTGTAGTGCTCAGAGCCATTTGAACGATTTTTGGACAAAGAAAATGTTGTGGGGAAGGCTAACCAAAGACTACGTTTTATTGGCAGGACACGTAGAAAATGTGACAGTTCTACTTAGGAGACTGCTACAATACGTTTCTCCGTCCTCTTTTAGAATACTATCGCGCGGTGTGGGATCCTTGCCAGATAGGACTGACGGAGTACATCGAAAAATTTCAAAGGAGGACAGCACGTTTTGTATTATCGCGAAATATGGGAGAGAGTGTCACAGAAATGATACAGGATTTGGGCTGGACACCATTAAAAGAAAGGCGTTTTTCGTTACTATGGAATCTTCTCCCGAAATTCCAATCACCAGCTTTCTTCTCCGAATGCGTAAATATTTTGTTGACACCGACCTACATAGGAAGAACCGATCACTACGATAAAATAAGGGAAATTAGAGCTCGTACGGAAAGATATAGCTGTTCGTTCTTTCCGCGCGCTATGCGAGATTGGAATAATAGAGAATTGTGAAAGTGGCTCGATGAAGCCTCTGCCAGGCTCTTAAATGTGATTTGCAGAGTATCCATGTAGATGTGGATGTATTGGCTTCATAAGGGACCACTGTGCCTCACCATCTCTGTCTAAATCTAACCTGTATTTCTTCCTCTCCAGAACACAATGTCAAGGAAATCGCTATCTGGAAAGAAATATTAGAACGCTTGGAGAGAGTAACATCTGGACCCGAATTTGAAAGTGATGAAAGTGAGTTTGATGCCAATTCTGATCCTGTTCTGAAGGGGACGCCACCACTCAAAATCCCAGGAGAGCTAATAACTTCTGGGACTTCAACCGATTTTGATGATCGTTCTGGCAATGATGATGGCGTACCTATACGCTGGAGCACGTGCCTCTAAAACGTTGTGTAGACTATAGTGCGAAAAAGACCCCTCATAGCTCCAGATGGAGTCGTAAAACGTGTGATGTAGGCTTATGCACGTCATCTGATAGGATTTTTTTATTCCTTACTATAATTAGTAGTTTTGAACTATTCCACAGTGACTTCGAAAGAAGCCATCTCCTAATTTGTATGCAAATGCACGAAAAGATTAATATACTGTCATTTTCATTTCCTTGTTGTATTTTTGATTTTATTTAATCAATTTCCGCCTGAAGTGGAGTGGTTTCATGTTCTGTGCCTCAAAGGCTTTAGAGGTGCAGCCACCGTCGTGTTTCCAGCCCTGTTATCGAGGACCGCTCCCTCTCAGACGTCGCACTGATCACGAGACTCGGCTGCCGATGCGGAAAACCCTACCTGGTATCGCAGCCTCGTTAACGCGTTCTGTTCCTCTTAACGAGCTCGATAACGCCAAATGCGGCCGTCCGTGCCGCCCGCGTTTTTACTGGAGCACTTGTACCGTGTTCTCGATACGGCGCTGCGTACGAAGTGGATCCAGATAGATTTTAACTGCCTGCATGCCATCAAAGCCCACATCGAGGCCATTAACGCCGTCACAATCTCTCTACATCTTGGTTTGCTTCTTTGTTTTTAATTGCAGCGTGATTTCTTTACTGGGCCGCAGTCTGTAACACTACGTACAAAAAGAAAAGGTCACACCACCGCTTGTTATGACTGCAAAACATGGAAAGTATATTCCGGAAACACCGACATTTCAGTCGAACTGGAGACACACAGTGATTTACTGTCTAGTAGATCCGCAACTTGTTTAAAACTAAATGAAAGGGTTCGGCGCTCACTGCTCATCCTCATACCGACATGTAAGTTGAAAAGCTACAAGAGGAGTTATCCAGATTACTTCAAAATTAAAATACAGTGAAATAAAGTGACGTCATACCATAAGACAGCGAGGCCCACGAGACAGACAGGCTGTGGCGGGTACGTCACAGCACGTGACGCTGCAGGTCTTGCGAGTATCAGAAGCCGTCTCTTGCAAGGAACGAGTAACTATTTCAGACGACTTTAATAACCTTTGACTGAGTGTGTAAGTGCATGCAAGCTCTCGATCACTCACGAAAAAATTAAGATCTTTAGTAGGTACCTTTTCAATTAAATATTGATTTCCCGTGGGCTCTGTACGGAACCGAGCGTTCGCGAATTGTGGGGCCCGTATATCTCGTTGGCCCCGATAAGACATATGCAGTGGTTCATACCCCACCACCTTGGAAACCAGGTTGTCAATGAATATATACGCTGATCTCCTTGTGCAATTTCCTTACACATATTTCAATAAAAATTCAAAAGAACGTACGTAAGTACTTTAAATAATACAAGTATGCAGTTACATTACAAAGCCTACAGTTTCGTATTTCATGACAAACAGGTACACTAGGCGAAAACGTCTGACAGTCAGCAATCCTAAACAGATCTATATATCGAGCAAACGCATAGTTGTGACGACCACGGCGGACAGAGCCATCACACCGACGTCATCTCAGACGCCGTCGCAATCTGTTCCACCGCGAGACCTTGGCGCGGGGCGCGGACGGCGGAGGGAGCGCGCCGCGGGCGGAGGGTATTTAAATCGGCCGCCGCCGCGACCGAACCCAGTTCCGCCTGAGCAGCCATAGCGTACGGATCTTCGTGCCGGCACGTTCACAGGAGCTCAGTCCGTCAGTTCACCTGATGATGGCGACATGTTTGATCGCCGAAATATTGTGCCTGTTGGACACTATAGACCGGCAGTACACCCGTGGATATTTTGAAGATCTATATATTTGCTTTAAAATCGCTAGCGGCTCCTATGATGCCATTGCGAATTCGTCTGTACGTGCGCTTGCAGATTCGACTGGCAACTCTCCGCTGGTTCCTATATAACTGAAAACGAGTCACTTGAGGCTGTTGTCGGGTACAAACGGATATAATGGTGAGCGTTTGTATGCAGTATTAGTGCTTATAATGTCTCAGTACTGCAAGGTAATTAGCCAAATGACTATTTGCTCACACAGCAAACTTATAATCCTAGGAGAAATCGACGTGGCTCTCTCTAGTCAATAAACAGATTTGTAACCAAACGAGCGAGTTCAATGCTCATTTCTTTCGTATAATAATATTAGAATGGTCCTTTGAAAGTTACTTCAAAAAAATGGTTCAAATGGCTCTGAGCACTATGGGACTTAACTACTGTGGTCATGAGTCCCCTACAACTTAGAACTACTTAAACCAAACTAACCTAAGGACATCACACACATCCATGCCCGAGGCAGGATTCGAACCTGCGACCGTAGCAGTCGCGCGGTTCCGGACTGAGCGCCTAGAACCGCTAGACCACGAAAGTTACTTCAATATAAATAATAAAATTGTAATGCATTAACGGTTTAGCTTAGCGTCAGTGTTGTTTATTAAGGCATTCAACATAAATTGTAATGGCTCAAATGGCTCTGAGCACTATGGGACTCAACTGCTGTGGTCATTAGTCCCCTAGAACTTAGAACTACTTAAACCTAACTAACCTAAGGACATCACACACATCCATGCCCGAGGCAGGATTCGAACCTGCGACCGTAGCAGTCACACGGTTCCGGACTGCGCGCCTAGAACCGCGAGACCACCGCGGCCGGCTCATAAATTGTAATGCATTAAGTTTTAGCTTCAATATAAGCGATTAAATTGTAATGTATTAGGGGTTTGGCTTAGCGTCAGTGGAGTTTGAGTTTGTGAAACCACTCAACATGCTTCTACCAAACACTAAAATGTGATATGCAAAGTTCCCAGGAAGATGCAGGTGTATGCAGGAGCATGCTTCCACCGAACACGGAAATGTGATTTGCGCAGCTTCCACGAAGATGCGGATGTAGCAGGAGTTTGTGAAAGCACACAACAAGCGGATGTAGTCAGGAGCATGCTTCTGCCGAATAATGATGTGTGATTTGCAGTCTTGAAGATGCAGATCTAGACAGGAGTTGATACTCTATTCATAAGAATTTGACTGCGAGAATGTGTTGCAAAATCTGACTGCGAGAGAGTAACTTGTAAATGTCTCTCTGGTTCCCTGTCTGTTTAAACATTCGCAGTGGCAAGAATACTGTCCGAATTCAACACTGTGAATCATTAAACTATAAACAGATACACTGAGCCTGGAAAAACTCAATGTTCCTTTTTTTTGTTATTCAGTTTTGGCTTACCAGTTGCAGAATGGAAACACCGTGACACTGGTCTTCAAAGCGCGTCGCATTTGCTGAGCTACAACTAATTACTGAGATGCTCCTGGTGCAATCCGCTCTCTTTTTCCTTTTTTTAAAAAGAAAAAAAACTTGATTCTTAACAAACATGTATAAATAAAAATGATTGGATGAATTATAACATAAAATATAATTAGTTTTCTGATTAGGAAAGCCCCTATACTGAAAAATTATCTCTTTCTTTGCTTCACGAATATTAATGCGCAGAAAATTACTCTGGATGAATTATAACATCAAATGTAATTAGTTTTCTGATTAGTAAAGTTCTACATTGAAAAATAACCTCTTTCTTTGCTCCACAGACATTAATACACAAAAAATTACAGTTCTTGAGAGGACAAACGTAAAGTGTCTAAAATCAAATGAGATCTTTTCAAAAATGCTACTCATAAAAATGACATTTAATATTCAACAGTTATTCGTACCCCCAACTTTAAATCGAAAATTATTTATGGCTGTTTATCTTTCCCTATGCTCAAGTCTCTGGATGTGTGAACCAATGCGCGTTTACGAGCTGCCGCAATAAAGTACAAAATCTGGAATTAATTACCTAAATTAAATACACTTCTATTACTCATAAAAATAATCGTGATAAAGTATTCTCTTCAAAATGTTTCAGTCTCTTTCCTCATCTCAAATAATCAGTAAATCAATATGCTCCACTTCCCCAGAATATAACTGCAACTGTACCACTCGGCCTATGAGGCACTAGTACTCATGACACACCACTGCCGGCTATTGTCTCCTCATCTCACGATTAACAGTGCGCATCACCTCCCGTGCATTTTTCAAAATATAAATAGTCCAGGCAAGTTTTAAGCGAAACAGCAACTACACTCCTGGAAATTGAAATAAGAACAACGTTAATTCATTGTCCCAGGAAGGGGAAACTTTATTGACACATTCCTGGGGTCAGATACATCACATGATCACACTGACAGAACCACAGGCACACAGACACAGGCAACAGAGCATGCACAATGTCGGCACTAGTACAGTGTATATCCACCTTTCGCAGCAATGCAGGCTGCTATTCTCCCATGGAGACGATCGTAGAGATGCTGGATGTAGTCCTGTGGAACGGCTTGCCATGCCATTTCCACCTGGCGCCTCAGTTGGACCAGCGTTCGTGCTGGACGTGCAGACCGCGTGAGACGACGCTTCATCCAGTCCCAAACATGCTCAATGGGGGACAGATCCGGACATCTTGCTGGCCAGGGTAGTTGACTTACACCTTCTAGAGCACGTTGGGTGGCACGGGATACATGCGGACGTGCGTTGTCCTGTTGGAACAGCAAGTTCTTATTTCCATTTCCAGGAGTGTATGATGATAATGCACGCTTGTAATTTCAAACAATACAATGGCGCTTACACGTTTATGACATCCAAATACTAGCGAAATGCACATGAAATTACCTACAGCCCCCCATCTCGTTGGATTTGGCAGCTGTACACTACGACACCACCGTCACATTGAGAAGAACAAGCTTAGGAGAGCACGAGGTTATATTTGTTATTAATGAGTCGCCTGTTATAATTATGATTACTGTCTTTCTGTTTTTTTATTTTTTAATTTTTTTATTTTTTGTTAATCGATGACTTCAGTTGTGTATGATATGCTGCTACCTTGCGGCCACTTTGTTTTCGTGCGTTGCTCGTCACCCACGGATGTACTGTTCCTATTCGATTAGGCACACTTAAGTTGACTCAGTACATTGTATGGTGTTTGTTCCCTTAATTCTATGTATAATATCTGGGTGTACCACATTTGCACAATGTGCTCGCAACTTGTAATTGGTCTTGTATAAATATCTTTTCAGAATCTGATGATATTTTCGAAACACGTCATTAAAAAGAGTAGTCACAAAAATACCTGTGGATATTTTAGCACTATCATGGAGTCCACAATAGCTATTCCCATACTATTATGTAACATTCTTAAGGTTCTTTTTTGTTGAAAATCTCTCTCTCAATTTACTGGGGTAAGTTGAATGCAGAACACATTTTTAGCTGACCCTGCTAATTCAGTGAAATCTCTTCGTATAAGGGCTGGAGAATACTAAATGGTGCCTATCGCCATCAGAGAAGATTTTGTTTCTACCAAAGGTTCTTCCCCATGACACGACCTATCACACACTCAATATATACTTAATGTACACTCCTGGAAATGGACAAAAGAACACATTGACACCGGTGTGTCAGACCCACCATACTTGCTCCGGACACTGCGAGAGGGCTGTACAAGCAATGATCACACGCACGGCACAGCGGACACACCAGGAACCGCGGTGTTGGCCGTCGAATGGCGCTAGCTGCGCAGCATTTGTGCACCGCCGCCGTCAGTGTCAGCCAGTTTGCCGTGGCATACGGAGCTCCATCGCAGTCTTTAACACTGGTAGCATGTCGCGACGGCGTGGACGTGAACCGTATGTGCAGTTGACGGACTTTGAGCGAGGGCGTATAGTGGGCATGCGGGAGGCCGGGTGGACGTACCGCCGAATTGCTCAACACGTGGGGCGTGAGGTCTCCACAGTACATCGATGTTGTCGCCAGTGGTCGGCGGAAGGTGCACGTGCCCGTCGACCTGGGACCGGACCGCAGCGACGCACGGATGCACGCCAAGACCGTAGGATCCTACGCAGTGCTGTAGGTGACCGCACCGCCACTTCCCAGCAAATTAGGGACACTTTTGCTCCTGGGGTATCGGCGAGAACCATTCGCAACCGTCTTCATGAAGCTGGCTCCAGTGGTGTCGCGACAGGCGTGAATGGAGGGACGAATGGAGACGTGTCGTCTTCAGCGATGAGAGTCGCTTCTGCCTTGGTGCCAATGATGGTCGTATGCGTGTTTGGCGCCGTGCAGGTGAGCGCCACAATCAGGACTGCATACGACCGAGGCACACAGGGCCAACACCCGGCATCATGGTGTGGGGAGCGATCTCCTACACTGGCCGTACACCTCTGGTGATCATCGAGGGGACACTGAATAGTGCACGGTACATCCAAACCATCATCGAACCCATCGTTCTACCATTCCTAGACCGGCAAGGGAACTTGCTGTTCCAACAGTACTATGCATGTCCGCATGTATCCCATGCCACCCAACGTGCTCTAGAAGGTGTAAGTCAACTACCCTGGCCAGCAAGATCTCCGGATCAGTCCCCCATTGAGCATGTTTGGGAGTAGATGAAGCGTCGTCTCACGCGGTCTGCACGTCCAGCACGAACGCTGGTCCAACTGAGGCGCCAGGTGGAAATGGCATGGCAAGCTGTTCCACAGGACTACATCCAGCATCTCTACGATCGTCTCCATGGGAGAATAGCAGCCTGCATTGCTGCGAAAGGTGGATATACACTGTACTAGTGCCGACATTGTGCATGCTCTGTTGCCTGTGTCTATGTGCCTGTGGTTCTGTCAGTGTGATCATGTGATGTATCTGACCCCAGGAATGTGTAATAAAGTTTCCCCTTCCTGGGACAATGAATTCACAGTGTTCTTATTTCAATTTCCAGGAGTGTATATATGAAACAATGGAAATTCCAGAATGGAATAACAGTTATATGAAAACAGTGGGTTGTTACTCACCATATAACGGAAACGCTGAACTGCAGGTTCAGCCATTTAAATTTTCGGACAAAAACGTTCTTCTTCCGAAATAGAAGACACACATTTATTGAAGCCCGACTCACACACACACATGGCTGCTGTCTCTGGCCGTTTGGGCCACACGTATTGAACAAGAATTCTACCATTTGGTTTGTACTGCACGACTTTCATGTGTTTTCCATCTGCAGTCCGAGCTAGAGCACCGAACGTTATCCAGAAATCACTTTTCCTCCTATGGAGCAGTTTGCTACTGTACGCACTGCATTGCTTGATTTTTGTCTTACACCCTCCAAAAACAAACAGAAACACAGATTCGTTACAGACCATGTGATCCCGAGAGTCTGCCTTTTGCGCTCTGTGAGTGCTACGCTACAAAGCAATATCGTCCCCTCGACTTCCTTGCTACATCGTGGCTTTACACTGCTGCACGCTTTAGTAAGAAGGAACGAGTCGAGTCGTAAGAAGCGAGCGTAGTGCCACGGTTCTAACAAGGGAGGTCACGAAGTGCGGATCACGGATTTGCTTCAAACTTTGTACACTTCTAGTAGTCGATTAGAACAACATAATGTGGAAGTAGCAAGAAGTACTACATAGGCGATTTCGAGAAAAACCAGAGAGAAGTTTTATACGTCATTCACGCAGCAGTGGTCGTGACCTTGAGCAGGAGCTGGCGGCGGCCATGTGGTCGGCGTCCCATGTTCCGTAATAGGTGGAGCGCTGCATTGAGTCCCACTCATTTTTTTAAAATTTGTGTTGCTTTCGAGACCAGTTTTGTTATTTCGTACATATTACATCTGAAAGTTAATTTGATGAAAAGACACGTGGTTTGCATGATCTTTTATTGAATTTCCAATGTTATTTGGCTATTGATTAATTAATATTATTACAATAAATATTATGCTATGCTGCAAATATCATATGAGAAAACCCAGTGCATAGAAAGAGTGCCACAAGACAAATTGCCTATAGTGACAACCCATGGGAAAATCGTACAAGTAGCACATTTTAAGTACCCGGGATAAATCATCCAGCCATCAGGGATCAACCTAAAGGCCAATGAGGAAAGAATAAAAAAACTACAGAAAGCATATAAACTTACGTGGTACTATTATAACAAAAAGTCCACATCCACTAACGCAAAATTGGGGCACTACAACACTGTCGTACTGTATGCATCTGAAACAACACAAATAGGTGGGAAAACTAAAAGCAAAGAAATAGAGAAACAAGAAAGGAAAATTCTCAGGAAATTTTTTGGCCCGGTACAAGAGCAAGGAATCTGGAAGAAAAGACCAACATCAGAATTATATAAATACACAAACAAGATCACAGATACAATAAGGAAAAGAAGAATGCAGTTCTACCGACATATCCACAGGATGAATGAAAACAGAATTTCAAAGCGAATTCTTAAAGTCATCAACTCAGGCAGGGGAAAAACAAAATGGATAAAAGAAGTTGAAGAGGACCTCTGACAAGCGCACATAACAGTAAACGATGCAAAAAATAGAACTGAATTCAGGAACATCATCAAAAAACATAAATTTGACACCACAACACAGAAGAGACCAGGATGCAAATGGACAGTTGAGCGAAAGAAACAACACAGTGAACACATGAAGAAAATTTGGGCTCAGAAAAAACATAAACATTCATCATAAAGGAATTCAGGTTCAAACGCTCTCTTAAATGGGAATAATCGAAAATAAAAAAAAATAATTATGCTATTTTTGTTTTTATAGAAAAGTTAAAAATTTCGTCCAGCGCCTTCGAACTTGTTTATGTTTGATTGACAACGTACGAAACATTGCTTCTCGTGTAGATGCTATTAAAATACACACATAAAAAAAAGTTTTCCATTATCCCGGTTCCCAGAACTTCTGAAGATAGACGTTGACTGTGGATGTTGTGTCACAGGCACAGTCACTTTGACTGTTCAGAGATGTCACCAAACCCTCCCAAAGATGTAACTAATCATGTATGAGCAGCGCCTATTAGACGGTGGGGGTCCGAGCCGATCAGTTAGAGTCATTTCGCCAGCAAGGAAGTACACGTCTCGTGTTGCCTGTAGTTCAACCATGACTAGACGGTCAATACCGCGGTTCGGTTGCGTCCGCATTGTTACTTTGTCCCAAGAAGGACTCTCAAGAAGGGAATTGTCCAGACGTCTCGGAGTGAACCAAAGAGATGTTGTTCTGGTATGGAGGAAATCCAGAGAGACAGGAACTATCGATGACATGACTCGCTCAGGCAGGCCAAGCGCTACTACTCCAGTCGATGACTGCTACCTACGGATTATGGCTCGGAGTAACCGTGACAGCAACGCCACCATGTTTATTATTGCTTTTCGTGAAGCCACAGGACGTCGTGTTACGACTCAAACTGTGGGCAATAGGCTGCATGATGCGCAACTTGACTCCCGACGTCCATGGCGTGGTCGATCTTTGCAACCACGATACCATGCAGCACGGTACAGACGGGCCCAACAACATGCCGAATGGACCACTCAGGATTGGCATAACGTTCTCTTCACCGATGAGTGTCACATATGCCTTCAACCAGACAATCGTCGGAGGCGTGTTTGGAGGCAACCCGGTCAGGCTGGAAGCCTTAGACACACTGTCTAGCATGTGCAGCAAGGTGGAGGTTCCCTGCTTTTTCGGGGGCCGAGTACTCCGCTGGTGGTCATGGAAAGCAACGTAACGGCTGTACGATACGTGAACGCCATCCTCCGACAGTGCAACCATATCGGCAGCATATTGGCCAGGCATTCGTCTTAATGGACGACAATTCGCGCTCCCATCATGCACATCTTGTGAATGACTTCCTTCAGGATTACGACATCGATCGACTAGAGCGGCCAGCATGTTCTCCAGACATGAACCCAATCGAACATACCTGGGGTAGATCGAAAAGGGGTGTTTATGGACGACGTGATTCACCAACCACTCTGAGTGGATCTACGCCGAATCGCCGTTGATGAGTGGGACAGTCTGGACCAACAGTGGCTTGATGGACTTGTGGATAGTATGCCACGACCAATACAGGCATGCATCAATTCAAGATGACGTTCTACTGGGTATTAGAGGTACCTGTGTGCACAGCAATGCGGACCACCTATTAACGTCTCGCTGTATGGTGGTACAACAGGCCATGTGTGGTTTTCATGGGCAATAAAAAGGAGGCAAATGATGTTAATGTTGATCCAGTTGGAACTCTCGGAACAGAGTGATGCAAAACTTTTTTTGATGTGTATACTTTTTGTCGTACTGAAACGTCCCCTTAGAAAAATTACACATGACTGCACTTAAACTGACACACAATATTTTTAGCGCAACGCAATCTGACATTCAATAATCCCTACAAAAGAATGGCCCTGACTAACATTAACCTATACATTTCACAAATCACTTACCTCACAAAAATCTTTGTTACTCGAGCTACTGCAATACAGCGACCGCCACTACTGACAGCTAAATAAAAGATTATAACTACCGAAGGCACTAACTACTGATAGGCATAGTTAGCAAATGAAAGATTTTGATAGAGAACAAACAATGTATTTACCTTACTAGTGTTCAAAAGTCATAATGTATATAGCAGTTCATGACATCCAGTCTTACAAATTTCAAAACTCCACTGTAGGGTGGGCCATCAGAGGTGCAGACCCACTACAGTCCTTGTAGAAATAATAGTATTGGTGGGCCATCGAAGGTGCAGACCCAATTCAGTCCTTGTAGAAATAATGGTATTCGTGGGCCATCAAAGGTGTAAACCCACTGGAGTCCATGTAGAGATGGCCAGCAGCCATCTGTTGCGACTGTGCATGTGCACAATCACCATCGAAGTGTCTTGTGGGGAATATAGCAGGTCCATAAACCACCACTTGTGCACTCACAAAGTTTTGGAATTATCCTTAGAACCAGCAATGCTGTTAACCAGTCCTTTTGCTGAATTGTCAAAACATGTGCAAATGCTACCAGTCCCCTTTTTTTCGCATATTCTTCGTGTACTATTACCAACAAAAATGTGTGCAGTGAAATGAATCTCAATTTTAAGAACTGGTGTCTAATTATAATTTACAACATAAGAATATAATTACAAAGGTACAAAATATGTCATTAAAGAACATAACAATAAAGATAACATCTGTAGTAGTACAAGTTTACAAAAGAATAGCAGTAAACAGATACAACATTGTTACAAGAATTATGACATAAGTACATACATAAAAGTTCAGAATAACTTTTCGCAAATGAGCATTAAAACAAAACAGAATAAATAATGTCTAAACATCTTTACAAAGTAAATAACATATTATCAGAAAAATTCTACAATGTAACTCTCATCAGAAAACACATGAAGACAGGAAGAACACAAATTCACATAGTGTAATAACACAAAAATACAGGACAAGGTTTGTTTTCAGTTTGACATTTGGTACTGCAATCCAACCCAAAACTTCATTCCATAGCTCTTTCGTCTTATTTCAACATTTGTTTTCACCAAAACATCCTAACCAAGCACGCTTTCTGTATTTAAATGTTCATATATTTCTTACCTCATTATTTATTTTCCATTATCTTACATCATTTATTTCCAAGAAAATCCCACCTAAACTTGTTGTCTCTAAACCTTACTTTTTTGTTCATATCCTCTTTCAAAATATTTTTTTGGCCAAACCATATTCTTATAGCTTCTCAATGCATTTCTTCCAATTAATCACAACTCGTTCTCTTATATAGTCTACCCCCTCTTAAGCTAACTTAAATCTACTGAGCTCAGATGCTAAACTAAGGGACGAGGCAATGCAGCAGCACAAAACAATTAACACAAACAGCAATGACAAAAAAATGGAAATTGGCTAAGCAAGCAGCAGCAAATGCAATAACTTATACCTAAATATGACAAAGCTCAAGCAGAAAAAATATTACAGTAAAAGTGGCCATGTTTAATACCTATATCACATCTTCACACTAGAGTGATGCATCACAAGAAAACTTACTCTGCAAGAAAGTTACCAAGTCATTAAAAGAATTAATTATACAATTCCTGTGAGGAGAAATGTCTATTTGTGTTCCTCCTTTTTTACGAAAGTACGTCATAAAATTATTCTTTACTGGGTCTGTAGACAGAAAATAGTTATATTAGTACATGTATTAAATTTTATTTTAACCAATGCTGCAGTGCAGCAAAAAGCTAGATATTAAACAAAATAAGCAAATATATATATAAAGCAACATATGAAACGTCATTCACTAGGCAAATGGCGTCTCCAAAGGCAAGAAAATTCTCTCAACTAGAAAGACAATAGACGTAAAATGTTTCTCATCATTTCATTAGGCATTTTAGTAAATATCATAAAGTAAGAGCTCCACAGTATAATCATATGTTCTCAAGTTTGAGCGTGTCGTATTTGCGATGCTTTCTACAAAGGAATGTCAATAGCGAGGATAATGGCCTCTTTTTTTTCAACTGTGCCTCTGAAAGGCACACACTAATGGCTTGTTTCCAGGTGGCTGTCACGCAGCTTGGTGCCCACAACGCATTACGTGCAGGTAGTCACTTAACTTTCTTACCGAAATATTTACGACATCAGTTTCAGCTACAGTGGCAATCTCATATAAAAAATTTCACAGGTCAGAAATTTGCGTTACAAATCTGTAGAAACAAAATCCTATTCATATAACAGTGTTCAAAACAGTTCCGTCGGAATTGTAATACATTCACGCATTGACATACATTTCGTAACTCTTAAAGTACGATTCTTGGTTTCCAACATCCTTTTCCACAAACCGGAGTCCCTAACCACTACTCGTTATTCCTTACCTTATTACACATATACATATTCGTCGACTCTTCTTCAATATTTCATCATAAGAAATACATAGCATAATCAGATTCCTCATACAGCATCATCTAAGTGATCATAAACATAACTTAACAGCATAATACACATCATCGTCGTAATAATAACATCATAACAGATCAATCACATCTCAAAATCGTCGTAGCTTTCTGAATATTTTAAAACCTAAAAAAAATTCTCTGCTCATTTCAAAAGTGTCATCTACCTCAAACGTACTTTAAAAATCATGATCCCATACCAAATACATCGTTCAGAGCTCTCATAGTATCACAATGGTTCAGAAAAAATATGAACAGTTCACAAAGTACAGACGAAATACAATTTCATAAATGTGAAGTTATCCAACTGTGTAATTGCGTAAACATCTGTCACTGGCGTAGTAAAAATAAAAGCTTGTTTCTCTGTTAAATAATCAGATGGCTGTGTAACTCTGTGTTGGAGGAATATGGTACCGATGTGTAAAGTTGTATAAACAAATACCATATTAGCTAGGGCTCCTTGTGCTTGCCAAACACATGGTACACAAAGTAGACGTGTACCCCCCTGAGGATTAATGTAATTATATCCTCAGGTGTTACAGATTACAGCAATGGAACGAAATGTATCACAGAAAACCTTTGTATCATTGTACTTCAAATATCTTTAAAAATAAATGTTTTAAGTACAAAATTAATCACTCAAATACGTGTACTGTAGCGCTAAACTGTGCGTCTTGTTGTAAGATAATCTCTGTGGAAGTGTCGTAGTTATCGTCCTCCAAAAGCAAAGTTCTGCAGAAGTCAATGTACTTACCTCATGATAAACAAAAGTGAAATGCTTTGCGTATAGATATCTTACTCATTACGCTTATTGCCGTGATGAAGAAAGTACTGTGCTGTAATGTATTTCTGTGCTACGGAAAATGCTGTCTCATTCTAGCTATACCACAAAGTTACTACTAAAACATGTTTTACTATCCAGAATAATTCAGAAAAACTGTGCAGATATAAAACAGATACACCGCAAAAGCAACACTGTAAGTTGTGTCACATATTAGTAGCGTCGTGATATAATCATGTAGCTGTCAATGAAACCATATACTAAGTCATCTTTAATCTCACAGAAAGTACTTTAAATCGAGAATGTATCTTCAAGTAAACCAAAATGTGGCATTAAAATCTCATTATCAGTACCAGTATATGTCCTAAGTATGTAAGCCTGATAGTGCAACTAACAAGCAAGAATGTACAAATACAACACTGTGTCGTCTGTTCACTATAACAATGCATTCGTAATTTCTGTTTAAAAATGTTCCCTAGCTTCTATACTAGATAGTTAACTTTAAAACATAGTTACATGTTAACAGTTTCTAAGTGTGACAAAGAGTACTGGTAATGTGAAGTGAAAGTTTTATAGGAAAGACTAAGTTAAAAAGCAGATTATCTTTCAATAAACGGTTTTACATGTGAAATGTGGTACAATCCTTTACTCTTCCTAGTGGACAGAGTTTAAATTTCACAGCAATTATCATGTTGTATACGTCGGTAAGGAATGCTGGAGTTTTCTCAAAGTTAGCGTCTGTGTTATTTTTCTCTGAGCCAGCTGGTGCACGTGGCTGCCTGCGGTGCGAGTCATTGTCTGCTATCTCTTTATCGGGATTAGGAGACCCAACTTCTACAAATTCACCTTGACGAGAAGGCCCTGCCCTGTTTGAAGCTCCACAGTTCTGATGGAATTCAGGTCTGTCGTTTTGTCGGTAGTTTACATAGTTTCTTGTTTGTCGGTCATATGGTGGAGAATTTCTCCCGAAATCGTAACTGCGTGGTGGACCGTTGCGTCTGAAGAAATTCTGTCTTCCTTGATAATAATTATTTTGATTCTCATACTGTCTGTTTCTCTGATTGTCTCTGTGATAGTCATTACCATGGAGATGTGATCTTTCCTTGTAATTATTTCTACTCTGCCAACGGCTGTCATATTGGTGGTGTCTGTTTTGGTCACGATTTACGTTGTGAGAATAGCCTTGTTGTGTCCAGTTATTATTTCTTTCATCGCGGAATTGCGACGGATGTGACCTGTAATGGTTGTGCTCCTGTTTTCGCGTTCCGCGATTGTCTGTGTCAATTTCCAATTCTTGTAAGAGTCCCTGAAAAGCTTTAATGTTGTCTTTGCAACAACCTGCCAAAATAATATGCCATAAATGTTCAGGTAATTTGATTAAGTAAATCTGGAAGAGTTCTGAGGGGCTGTATGGGTTTGACAGGTACAGATTCTTGTGCAACATGTCTTCAAAATATTTCACAAGACTGGAAAATTCAGATTGTTCGAAATGTTTCATCATTATGATGCTATGTTTTACTCGGTATTGTGTAGCTTGAGACCAATATGCTGAGAGGAAGGGATGATAAAATTCTTCTTCACTGTGACAATCGTGAATGACCGATCGCATTCTTACAGCTGGTTCATCCTCCAAGTAGCCACACATAAATTCTAACCTGTGCTCCAATGACCAGTTGGGAGGAAAACAATGAGAGAATTGATGAAGCCATGCTTGTGGATGAATGTCGTTGTCAGAATTCTTAATTGTTTTGAATTTACGTGTAGTAATGAGCAGCTTATAGTCATAATCATAGTGTCCGCTAGTTGCATATCGGTCATTGTTACGTCGTGTCGGCGGTTCCATCTCAAAATTCGGTGCACCTTGCCAATTTCTTTCATAATTTCCGAAATGCCCTTTATTATTTTTTTGTGGCTTTTCCTTATTTCTAAGTCCCTCTTCCCGTGTTGGAGCGCGAGTGTCCTCTGAAATATTTAATTTTTGTATTACCTGCATAAACTGATCTTGTACTTCCCGGATTTCTCTTTTGTACTGTGTATTGATTTGATTTTGATTTTGTTTGAATCTTCTAATTTGTTCATACTCTTCTGTGCCAGTGAAGGCTACAGGTCTTGCGTCATTCAGATCATCATCTACCTTTGTAGATAAGTTTGTGAACTGATCCAAACGTTCGGCTACTTTCCCTGATACTGAACACATTTTTTCAGTGTGTTTTTCTGAACCAAGTTTCAGAGTGTCCATTTGTGTTGAAATCGAATCTACTGTGTCCTTTAAGTTTTCCTGAGTTCTTGCAAGTAGCGTAACCGAATCGGTGGATACAACTGAGTCCATTTTAACTTGCCAGGTGTCGTGATTTTCACGAACAATAGTTTGCAGTTCTTTTATGGCTGCTTCGTGATTCTGTAATGCATTTTCATGACTCGAAAAAATGGGTTGAAAATGCTCACAAATTTGTGTTTTTACGTCATTACAGATTTTTTGATATTTCGATTCGATTTTATGTAACTCAGTAGTTAAATCTTCACGTGTTTGTTGAAGCGTATGCTCCACTGAGTCTAACTTTTGAAGCTTTTGTTCCAATGTGTCAAACTGTTGCTGTGTTTGTCTCTGGTGTTGTTCCATTGTGTCTAACGTTTGAAGCTTTTGCTGTGTTTGTCTCTGATTTTGTTCCATTGTGTCTAACTTTTGAAGCTTTTGCTATGTTTGTCTCTGATTTTGTACCATTGTGTCTAACTGTTGCTGTGTTTGTCTCTGATTTTGTTTCATTTGTTGCATTAATTGCAATAATAATGTATTCGTGTCTGGAATCTGTTCCTCTAAGCTTTTCGTCAGTGCATTTGCACCGGCAACATTCACATTTTGACAAGCAGAAAATGTGTCTTGACTTATTTGAGAAAACGGTGAGGACGCAAGACCTGAATGTATAGTATTTGCAAGATTGTGTCCTGTCATTCGGATTCCTGGGCGTGCTGTTGCCGACCGATCGATCGATAATGCGTCCCCGTTCACTAAATGTTTCACTGCCCACACCATTATTTGCAGCCCGCTCCATTTCCCTATGCACAGTTACCAAATTACTACTTTGAACATTAGTTAATACATTACATGGTGGCGCTAACACACTGCTTTCGTCTTCACTGTCATTTCTCAGTTTACTTTCGAGCCTAGTATTACGATTTTCACACGCCATTATTGTCACAATATTTCACACGACAACACAGAAAAACCCAATTTGAAAAGCAAAAATTAGAGAACACATTAACATAGCACTGAAAATAATATCTAGTTAATTGCAAGCGCAGCTGCGAAATACTTTGTGCAAATCTACATGCATGCCACAACTGTTTTACTGTAAAACAATGAAAGACTACAACTACTAAGGAGATTCTCTCTATGATTATGCGTTAGCAATAAACAAAATCTACACTAACTACACGAACTACAAGAAAAACATCAGAAGATTCGAGTGAGGTATCCTCGTCTAAGGGTCGACATATGAAACGTCCCCTTAGACAAATTATACAAGACTGTGCTTAAACTGACACACAATATTTTTTAGCGCAACGAAATCTGACTTTCAATAATCCCTACAAAAGAATGGCACTGACTAACATTAACCTATACATTTCACAAATCACTTACCTCACAAAAATCTTCGTTACTCAAGCTACTGCAATACAGCGATCGCCACTACTGACAGCTAAATAAAAGATTCGAACTACGGAAGGCACTAACTACTGATAGGCATAGTTAGCAAATGAAAGATTTTGATAGAGAACAAACAATGTATTTACCTTACTAGTGTTCAAAAGTCATAATGTATATAGCAGTTCATGACATCCAGTCTTACAAATTTCAAAACTTCGCCATCTCTCTCCCCATATCCACCACTGCTGGCGGCTCACCTCCACCTGCGCAACGCTTCGCGCTGTTAACATCCATCTGCCCAACACTACAATGGCAGACAACAATGCAAACTAGCCACAGACTGCGCACAGCACAGCTCGTGATTTTTCATACAGAGCGCTATGTGGCGTTACCAATAAGAAAACCTAAACAGCCTACTTACAGTACATGGTCAATTTTCGATACCGATCTTTACGAAAATGTTGCATTACATATGGCCGGCACCCAAACTGCCAGAAGAAAGAGAAATTTTTCAGCATGTGAACGAGCTTTTTCTTTTAGAAATTTTGGTGATTCCGTATGCATGCAGGAAAATTGAATTCATTCGATGTAGTGGATGCCGTTTTAATTTACGTATCCAGTGTCCGCATAAAAAGGATCATATGGCAACTTGTAATTTCGAAAGCACATCCGCCACTTAATTGTACATTAACCCCCCCCCCCCCTCCCCCCATACTCTGGCATATTGTATCTTTGGGGTCTTGCCAAGTCGTTGCTAATAGGGTGCCTACGGGGTGCAGCGTTCTCGGAACGCTATACAACAATTCAAACAAAAAATATTAGTAGTTTTATTTCTATATAGCAATTGACAACACTTAGCTTTGGAGATTTACAGATGGTAGTCGCAAACGAGGGGCGATATGCTACATAATTTAACAGCCCTTGACGTGTGAGCTCTTCAGGCAAGTTGACACACGTCACTGATAACTGACGTCCGCGATCCGGTACTGATATGAGCCGCCAAGGTTCGCAGGAGCGTCGCTTATATTCCCTTCTCTCTTTTGAAGCGGCGCGGTCAAATTCCACGCACCATACGCCGCCGTTCCCTCACCACCTTCTCTGCTCTTGCGTTTCGGATCTTCGTTCCGGCGCTTGTGGTTACGCCATTGCATCACTGAATAAAGTTATTTGCACCTTTATTTATCGATGTTTGACTTGGGCTTTCCTAGCCTGTCCCTTATCCTTGAAAGCTTTATCTACAAATCGAAGCGTCCAGGTGACAAGCAGTTCTCGATACACTGCCCGATTGCAGGTGTAAGGGATTTCGGAAATCATGACAGGCATACATTTTCGGAAAAAAACTTTATGCGTTTGGTCATTTACTTGTCGATAGTTACAAATATAATATTTATTGTGATAGTAGAAATTAGCGAAATAGCAGCCGGCCGTGGGACCGAGCCGTTCTTGGCGCTGCAGTCCGGAACCGCGCTGCTGCTACGGTCGCAGATTCGAATCCTGCCTCGGGCATGGATGTGTATAATCCTTAGATTAGTTAGGTTTAAGTAGTTCTAAGTCTAGGGGACTGATGACCTCAGATATTAAGTCACATAGTGCTTAGAGCCATTTGAACCATTTGATTTTGTCCAAGTTGGACATAGGTATAAGTCACTTGGTTATTTAGCGGATTATTATAAATAAAGCCTTTATGAAAAAAATATTCACAATATGAATAGCGACTAACAATGTTTTGAGAAAAGGAACAGTTATGTGGAATACCAAATACCTTATAATGTGCGCAAAAAACCGGATCATAAAAGCAGCTGACAATGGCCACCGGTTGGCAACAGCATGATAATTTTACGAGTACGTCACAACACTGACCTTCTCAAAACACACACACAGGAAGATCCACCAAAACAGTCTAAACTTCGTGAGAACTGAACAAGAGATACACATTTTGCGAGCATGATGTGTAAATCAGGAGTATAATGTGCTGTTTACGTGCACTAGCAGAAACCGACTGCGAAGTCTCTATGCCCTGTAAGAATATTTTATTAACCTGATTAACATTAACCACAAGTAGCAGTTAGCTAAGAAACGAATGTAAATCTTAACGTGCAGATAAATTACTCTCTATTTGTACATTTATCTAGTATATCGGTTGAAGTGAATCACAGATAATTACAGGCACGTTTATCACTAACTTCATAATGTAGACTGAAGACAGCGAACGATAAAGTTTGGCCTGGTTGGTCCAGTAGACAATGATCCACAGATTGTTCTACAGCTGCACATTAAAATACTAAGACTATGCCCTCAACCCAGTGTCCGTTATCTAAAAAAAATCAATATTACAGACCAAATTTTGTACATATAATCACAACCTGTGTTCACGTTTGAGTTTTACAAGTCTTCTTATTCGCCGTCGGGATCACGTTGCAAGTTTTTCAGGAATACACAGATCATTCTTGTCATTACGATAAATGATTATTCATTAAACGTTGCTGTGTGAGGTGTACATAGTACATCATAAGATCGACTCATGGACAAGACGCATTGCTGTAGTGTTTGTAGATTTATCTGACTGGAAGATGGTTAGCTAAAAACACACCGAAACACGTGATCAGCGAAGAATTCCATAATGATCCCGATAGTAAAGACTCTGTTGAGGACCTTCGAATTCTGTTGGGTCTCAAGCAGTAATTAACAGACTATTGCTGGATTTGTCGTTTCACGTTACGTCCACGAACAAATAAATATCAAATAACTTTCACATTCAATCATTTAACAAAGGATCATAATATCAACCATAGAAGATGTTCTGTGAGAGTACCGCTGTCGACGATCGCACCAGACATATCGAGTCCCACCGTTACGTAGGATTATCAAACAGATTTTTTTAAGTAGTGCATTTACTTATGAAAAGAAGGACAATTCTTAAAAAAGGAATGCCTTTTAAAAATAAGTGTACGTATTAAAATAATTATCAGTATATCAGTTTAAAAAGACTATGTATCTATTTTTAATCGACACCACAGTGACGATGGTGAACTTTTTCTCTTGGAAATGATGCGATATTTAATGACATACTACTGGTTCTAACAATTCTTTTTGTATTTTTCACCACTCACTTGTCCCTCTCTAGATCTACCGCGCCTTTCACACACTTCACTTTTCGCCTCAATTTTACAACACCGTTGTTGGAAACAATGATATTTTGGCCATACTTCAGCTAAAAATTAACGCTTCCTCTTTTTTCCACTGACAAAAGCACCACCCAGCAATTCTGAACATATTTTTATTCAACACTGTCGATAATTATAGGCATATGAAAATTTCAACGCAACAGGCACATAGTTCACTGTTCACTGCTGACGGGCTGACAACAGTTTTGCTCCAGAAGACTGTGTTAGGTTCGGAAATTAATACCCGGTAGAAAGAAACAAACATGACGATAATTTTTTTTCCTACTCACACCACAGTCTCATTCCGACCGGCCAACAATGAACCGGCGCTTCGATGGTAGTAACGTACCGCTTCGAAACGTTGATCTCGCGCATCGAGAAGCGCTAGTTATATTCCCGCACGCGTTTAAAACTGAAATTATTTGTTATTGTTATGATAATCAAATGCTTCTGGACATAAAAGGAGAGTAATTACATGAAACTAATCAGAATTAATGAAAACATTTTGAATATTAAATTCGAAAAATACGGACATTTTATAAAGTTTAAAAATGCCTAGTAGGCACAAATAAACTAGGGAAAAAAGTGGAAATGCCCTCCTTTTGCTGGACGTGTAGAAACGCCGCCGTTACTTCATAGCACCTCTGTTTTGTTACGACCTTCCGCCAGTTGTCGAATGTAAAGGCTGAGCGTCATTCCGCAGCCATTGTAGGATGAAGATTTATTTTGAGATAGCACTAAACAAAATGAAAGTTGATTTTCTACAACAAATTCTCATAGAAAAATTATCTGTTGCCCGAAGGACGAAAGGTGAACCAAAATACGGCAAAGTTGCGTTAACAAAATTACTCTTCAATTAAGTACGAAGCAGATTATTCGAACTTACTTTGCCACTTCGCCATAACTGAAAAATGCAAAGAATATTAGTATTAACTTACCGCCGTACCACAGTCAATAGAGTTCTCAAAACTGCTGAACAATACCAAACATTGAAAGTACGAAAGTCATGTTTGCTGTGTGAAATTCATAAAACAGGCGGGAGTGCATTGTTTGGAACTTACAATAAATGATTCAGGTGACTTTCAACAAATTATTCTCAAGTCAATATAATTTCTCATCGTTCAAAAATTAATGATTATATATAAACATTTTATCGAGCCCATACCTTTAAAGTAACTTGCATGTGAACGCCTGGAAAGATAGAATTATCATTAAGTTTACATGGCTCTAACTAAAGAGAGCGAACCCTTAGTAGGATGATAACTATGGGACAATAGGAGTGTTTCTAGCTGAACATTTTGATGAACAGTTAATCACATTTGTTCTCTTATTGACTGTATAACTTTATTGTGAAGATCAATAAACTACATGTACCAAAAAATGGTTCAAATGGCTCTGAGCACTTCTCAGGTCATCAGTCCCCTAGAACTTAGAACTACTTAAACCTAACTAACTTAAGGACATCACATACATCCATGCCCGAGGCAGGATTCGAACCTGCGACCGTAGCGGTCGCGCGGTTCCAGACTGCAGCGCCTAGAACCGTTCGGCCACACGGACGGGCTACATGTACTGGCTAAAGACCTTACTTAGATGCCTGAAACTTTACTTACACATTAACGACATGTCCATCTAAAAAGCACACTGCAGTCATGTGTTTTCAGTCACAAATTTTTATTCCGTAAATATTTCCATCTGATAACCAAAGCATGGTTACTTTTCTATAACTGATCGCCGGCCTCGGTGGTCTCGCGGTTCTAGGCGCGCAGTCCGGAACCGTGCGACTGCTACGGTCGCAGGTTCGAATCCTGCCTCGGGCATGGATGTGTGTGATGTCCTTAGGTTAGTTAGCTTTAAGTAGTTCTAAGTTCTAGGGGACTGATGACCACAGCTGTTAAGTCCCATAGTGCTCAGAGCCATTTGAACTATAACTGATCAATATGTATTTTTCTCCCTGTTGCTAGTACGTTAGTATATGTAGTCTGCTTTACTCCAAATAGTATCCTGAATCACCCAAAATAATTCCAAACTTCTACCTCACATATATTTTTGTGCATGAAATAAGCATGCCAGAAAATTTAATTCTCAGGAAACTCAATTCGAAGTTTTATTTTATGTACGGCTTACCTCTGTAATTCCTAATACATTTCAGCTGCATAATTATCTTGGTTTATATGCTCCTCGCCTTCTGTTTTCCTTTCTTCTTTCCTCCTTGTTATTCTGGCCTCTTTAGTTGCCTCAAGCACCAACTTTTCGGATTTGGCCGTTCCCATACAATCTGCTACCACCAGTAATTGCCTCATACTGGACCCAGAATATATTCGCAGCAACTCTAGAACTTCCCACCAGTACCAAAACACATTTTTGGAGGCAGAATAAGGTTCGAGAATGACAACATAACAAAAACTCAAACTACAGAAATGTTTTTAATCAAGACAACTAAAAACATACAAGGAAAACCACAAGAACATCCAAAACCATACTTTCTAACTGGACTGTCAATTTGAAAAACGGTTATATACCATACCTTTCTCGAATGGAAGTCTAATGGCAGCATTTGACATGTGAAAGCCGCGAAAACATGGATGTGGCTGCACACAGAGAGATCTTTAAGTTGGTTGCTAAACAACTTCCTGATGTCCAATTCAATTGTTTTAACCAAAGTTTTGCTGAAAAAACTTTAATCATCGTTTTAAGATGAAAAACTAAAAATCGATTTTTTGAAGAAGATTTACAAACAAGTGACCTTAACGCTGAAGTGTTTAAGCAATAATTATTACGCGATGTGTCATTCCTATGAACAACCCATCTCCTAAGTCCAACTACCTAAGTTTCCTTTTAAAAAAAAGTGGGAAGTGTTACAAGTTCATACACAATTCCGAAAATTCTTGCTTACTTATCTGTTGTTTCATGGTGTCAACGAGGCATAACTGTCACTAACACACATTAAGTCAAACTTGCCGTAATCGGAAGTGCCAAATTTTAAGACACGAAGCCAATACTCGGTAGCGTATATGATCAGTATTCCCCCAGGATCAAACCGCTTTCGAAAGCAAATTGCTGGTCCACGCCCTCTTACTCCAGCCTTGGACCAGCGACAGAACATTACTGTTTGATTACACAATTGGTGACAAATTGTTGGCAACAGTACTATCTGTAATACAACTAGGAGTGACCATCTGCAGCGATCTAAATCGGAATGTCGACAGGGATCAGTTGTAGGAAAAGAAGATGTCAAGCTGCGGTACACTGGAAGAAATCAAACCAAATTAAAAAAAAAAGGTTCAGATGGCTCTAAGCACTATGGGGCTTAACATCTCTGGTCATCAGTCCCCTGAACTACTAAAACCTAACTAACCTAAGGACATCACACACATCCATGCCCGAGGCAGGATTCAAACCTGTGACGGTAGTAGTAGCGCGGTTCCGGACTGAAGTGTCTAGAACCGCTCGGCCACAGCGGCCGGCTATGAGACTGTCAGAAAGGTCCTTCTTCGGGATGTAGTTTAACTCACTGACATCGACAAAAACAGTTCAGGTGTATATGCCGACGTCGCCCCTTACGGGTTAAGTCCGGCAGCCTTGATGCAGGTCTTATTACATTCAACGCCACATTGGGTGACCTGCAAACCGGGTGGGGATGAAACGATGATGAAGACAACACAACACTCAGTCCCTGAGCGGAGAAAATCCCCGACCCAGCCGGAAATCGAACCTGGGCCCCTTAGGACGGCAGTCCGTCACGCTGACTATTCAGATACCGGGACGAACTCCACTGTCCGTTCAAATGCACATGTGCTGTTTACAGTTGTTAGTTCAAGCTGCCTCAGTAGTTACTGCGGCTGGTCCGGGCGGAGGTTCGAGTCCTCCCTCGGGCACGGCTGTGTGTGTTTGTCCTTAGGATAATTTAGGTTAAGTAGTATGTAAGCTTAGGGACTGATGACCTTAGCAGTTAAGTCCCATAAGATTTCACACACATTTGAACCTTTTTTTCAGTAGTTACTGCGCAGACGTCGCTTATTCTTCAGGAATAGGTTCAGTTTCAGAACTTTCTGGAGAGATGGTGTACAGCTCACGAAATTCCCTGTATGAGAAAATCAGAGTAATTCGCGTTTGCATGGTGACCTATCATCAGACATTCTTCCCACAGAACAGCCAGAAACAGGACAGGACAGAGGACTATCGATGTAATCTACATCTACATCTACATCCATACTCCGCAAGCCACCTGACGGTGTGTGGCGGAAGGTACCCTGAGTACCTCTGTCGGTTCTCCCTTCTATTCCAGTCTCGTATTGTACGTGAAAAGAAGGATTGTCGGTATGCTTCTGTGTGGGCTCTAATCTCTCTGATTTTATCCTCATGGTCTCTTCGCGAGATATACGTAGGAGGGAGCAATATACTGCTTGACTCTTCGGTGAAGGTATGTTCTCGAAACTTTAACAAAAGCCCGTGCCGAGCTACTGAGCGTCTCTCCTGCACAGTCTTCCACTGGAGCTTATCCATCATCTCCGTAACGCTTTCGCGATTACTAAATGATCCTGTAACGAAGCGCGCTGCTCTCCGTTGGATCTTCTCTATCTCTTCTATCAACCCTATCTGGTGCGGATCCCACACTGCTGAGCAGTATTCAAGCAGTGGCCGAACAAGCGTACTGTAACCTACTTCCTTTGTTGTCGGATTGCATTTCCTTAGGATTCTTCCAATGAATCTCAGTCTGGCATCTGCTTTACCGACGATCAACTTTATATGATCATTCCATTTTAAATCACTCCTAATGCGTACTCCCAAATAATTTATGGAGTTAACTGCTTCCAGTTCCTGACCTGCTATATAGTAGGTAAATGATAAAAGATCTTTCTTTCTATGTATTCGCAGCACATTACACTTGTCTACATTGAGATTCAATTGCCATTCCGTGCACCATGCGTCCATTCGCTGCAGATCATCCTGCAGTACAGTACAATTGTCCATTGTTGCAACCTCTCGATACACCACAGCATCATCTGCAAAAAGCCTCAGTGAACTTCCGATGTCATCTGCCAGGTCATTTATGTATATTGTGAATAGCAACGGTCCTATGACACTCCCCTGCGGCACACCAGAAATCACTCTTACTTCGGAAGACTTCTCTCCATTGAGAATGACATGCTGCGTTCTGTTATCTAGGAACTCCTCAGCGGCACACCAGAAATCACTCTTACTTCGGAAGACTTCTCTCCATTGAGAATGACATGCTGCGTTCTGTTATCTAGGAACTCCTCAATCCAATCACACAATTGATCTGATAGTCTGTATGCTCTTACTTTGTTCATTATACGACTGTGGGGAACTGTGTCAAACGTCTTGCGGAAGTCAAGAAACACGACATCTACCTGTGAACCCGTGTCTAAGGCCCTCTGAGTCTCGTGGACGAATAGCGCGAGCTGGGTTTCACACGACCGTCTTTTTCGAAACCCATGCTGATTCCTACAGAGTAGATTTCTAGTCTCCAGAAAAGTCATTATACTCCAGCATATTACGTGTTCCAAAATTCTACAACTGATCGACGTTAGAGATATAGGTCTATAGTTCTGCACATCTGTTCGACGTCCCTTCTTGAAAACGGGGATGACCTGTGCCCTTTTCCAATCCTTTGGAACGCTTCGCTCTTCTAGAGACCTACGGTACACCGCTGCAAGAAGGGGGGCAAGTTCCTTCGCGCACTCTGTGTAAAATCGAGCTGGTATCCCATCAGGTCCAGCGGCCTTTCCTCTTTTGAGCGATTTTAATTGTTTCTCTATCCCTCTGTCGTCTATTTCGATATCTACCATTTTGTCAACTGTGCTACAATCTAGAGAAGGAAGTACAGTGCAGTCTTCCTCTGTGAAACAGCTTTGGAAGAAGACATGACAGCTGGACCAATAACACGAGAGCAGTTGACAACCAAACACACGTCACACGGAAGCATCCTCTTGCACGATAACATGCATCCCCACACTGTCAGTCGTATGAAGGATATACTTAAGCGATTTGGTTGGTTAGCCGGCCGCTGTGGATGAGCGGTTCTGGCCGCTTTAGTCCGGAACCGCGCTGCTGCTACGGTCGCAGGTTCGAATCGTGCCTCGGGCATAGACGTGTGTGATGTCCTTAGGTTAGTTAGGTTTAAGTAGTTCTAATTATAGGGGACTGATGGCTTCAGATGTTAAGTGCCATAGTGGTTAGAGCCATTTCAACCATTTAGTTGGTTGGGATCTTTCACCGTGCGATTTTCGCATCCTTGGCAACCTAGAGGAAGACATGTATGGACGTCAGTTTCAGTCGGACGAGGAAATGCAAGGGTGGATGCGACTGAAGACCCGCCAGTGAGCGAACGCGGTCTAAGAAACAGGGTTTGATCGTCTCGTCTCCCAGTGGGATAAATGTTTTAACACGTGTGGTGATTACTTTTGAATGGAACCACTCCATGGGGCTGTTTTGGCCTGTGTTCGGTTTCCAGCTGGCCGTTGTGGCCGAGCAGGTTTAGGCGCTTCAGTCTGGAACCGCTCGGCCGCTACGGTCGCAGGTTCGAATCCTGCCTCGGGCATGGATGTGTGTGATGTCAAAAATGGCTCTGAGCACTAGAGATGGGCAAACTCGTTCATCCTTAGGAACTAGTTCACTGCTGATCGTTCTTTTTTGGGAACCGTTCATTTTCACTCGTTCACCGTTCACTTGTGCTTTGTATGTGGTTCTTATGAAGAACTGAAAACTAGTAGTGTAGGTGACTGAAGGATGGAGGGCACCAAGAGGGGGCACTTGCCTCCCCCCTGGAGTATAGAGTTTTTATTCACTACAGAATTATTACACACTTTTAGAAGTAATTTCTATGATTCTACAGAACCTCTCGTTTAGCCAACTGTAGCGTTGTGTGACTGATCGCAGGGGAATGATATAGGGTGGCGCACGGATAACCGGCCCCAAGTACAGACTGCTCGCCATTTACGGACGATGTGTTGCCCGTTACGAGCAGATACAACAAACAGACAAACATGTAATAATTAGGCAGTAAAGAAACAACAAGCAAATGCAAGCAACAATTGCGAAACAATCGATGACGATGTGAGAGAGCTGGAGAAGACGACATGGAAATCTCACGCGACGCGCATGGGCTGTAGCTTATGTAGTCCTGTAAACCTGTTGGTGGCTGTTTACCAACATAATAGACCACAAGTGTCTTGTATAAAATTCTTCGTTTCGACCTCCACTACATAGCTATGCTACGTTGTAGACAATAATCGTTTACACCCTATATATACTTCACGTTGTCACTGAGTTCGTAGGCGAAGTAGAGACTTTATGGAAGCATAAAATAAGATGTGGTTTTCTCATCATACTTGCGTCACACGCTTAATAAAAATTAGGTTTTTATGTTGCATTATTAAAGTTAATATAGCAATAATAATAATAATTAAGTTCGCAGTAATAAAGTTTTTGGTTTGATGGTTCAAATGGCTCTGAACACTATGGGACTTAACTTCTGAGGTCATCAGTCCCCTAGAACTTAGAACTACTTAAGCCTAATTAACCTGAGGACATCACACACATCCATACCCGAGGCAGGACTCGAACCTGCGACCGTAGCGGTCGCGCGGCTCCAGATTGTAGCGCCTAGAACCGCTCAGCCACTCCGGCCTGCTTTTGGTTTGAAAGCTCCTTTTGAACAAATGTTTTTGAGATAATAAGTAAATACGATTTTATGACAATCTATGTCTTTTCAAATGGAGAGGCACCGCTTTTCCTACTGAGCCAAAATCACCTACAACCCACTTTTTTTTCTTTTTTTTTTTGAAAGAAACCAAACTAGCAGGTAATTCAAATTGGAAACAACCAAACTTAAAAATAATTAGAGCCTTCCTAAATGTAATGTTTTCTAAATTAAAGATACACGAAAATCGTTTTATATGAAATTTCTTATACTAAAAATTAAGCAAATTATTGAAAGTCGATGAAACCAAAAATTATATGAATAACAAAAAAACTTGCCTTGTTATAAGTATGTCTTCTGCTATTCATCGATATAATGAAGTGAGCTGATATGCCCTTTTGTTACCTGAAAAAACGTACCTATTAGATACAACGTAATTTTTATGTAATTTACGTAACTATAAAATACTTTTGGATTAGCGGTCGTGGACGATGAATAGCCAGAACCAAGTGCAAGAACAGTTTGGAACACATGTAAAATGGGCGAGCGCAGTAAACGAAACGAACAACTGGATACTGAACTAACTGGAAGCAGTCGGCAGTGGAACTGAGACAGGTGGTCATACGAAGAATGACGAGTGCTTCCGAGGGAGACCGAGACTGAGACGAACACGCGACCAAGGCTGAATCGAGAATTGCCGAAGTGACCGCCGCGACCGAAGTGAACTAGTGAACTATGAACCGATCGTTCCTCGTTCCGGGGAACTATAAGTAGACCGCCGCGACCGAAGTGAACGATGAACCGATCGTTCCTTGGAATTCGTTCCTCGGTCCTTTCGTTCATCTTGGTGAACCGTTCCTTTGCACCCGTTCGTTCGCGAACTACCCATCTCTACTGAGCACTATGGGACTTAACTTCTAAGGTCATCAGTCCCCTAGAACTTAGAACTACTTAAACCTAACTAACGCAAGGACATCACACACATCCATGACCGAGGCAGGATTCGAACCTGCGATCGTAGCGGTCGCGCGGTTCCAGACTGTAGCGCCTAGAACCGCTCGGGCACCCCGACCGGCTGTGTGCTGTCCTTAAGTTAGTTAGGTTTAAGTTGTTCTAATTTCCAGGGGACTGATGACCTCAGATGTTAAGTCTCGTAGTGCTCAGAGTCATTTTGTTCGGCTTCCATTTGGCTGCCCCTTACGTTCTCCCGCACAAACCATAAGGTGACTTTCAGAGTATAGGTACAGACGTAGAGACAGGATCCCCGTTTGAGGACTTTCAATGAAATACATCGGCCCCCATGCCGGCAGTCACGGCTGGGCGCGCCTTATCGCCGTTCAGTGTGGAGCGCAGGCGAGGCGCGTTCCTCCGACCGTGTCCGCGCCGCAGCGCGGCACACACGACCAGCCCGCGGCGACACACACACACACACACACACACACACACACACACACTGCAACGCGGAGCTACGGAGGCGGCCGACCGGAACTCGACCGGACAGGGAGATAGAGGCAGAGATAGAAAACTACGAGAACGCCAGGCTGAATATATGTCTGCTCGAAATAAAAAATCTAAACTCACATTTTGTAATCTTTAATGAGTTGTTATAGAGTACACACAGCCATACCTAAGATGTGTTATACCTGTCAGGTATATCTGGGTATGTAGCACATTTCCAGCAAAAGGCATCTGAGACATTTAACATTTACAACATTTCGTTTTGTAAAAGACTTGTACTTAATATTTTACTAGACACCGATAGGAACTACATGATTAAAAATGAAAAGTACGTGGTGGCACAAATTTTAAATAATATGCAGGGCGATTCGAAAAGAAAGATAAGATTTAAATTCTTTATTACAGACAAACTGTGAGACAGAAACACATTGTAGTGTAAGTGAAGGTAAAAATTTTTGGTTTCACTAAATATTTTTTAAAAAACTTGCCGCAATACTATATCAACATCTAGTTTCACGTATTAGTAAAACAGCGAGAAGGTTTCATTTTCATCCAGTTATTGTAGGAGGAGTAATAACTATTTTACTGAAGAAGTATTTTTGCTCACTCTTATCCTCTGCTGTGGGGTACGTGGGCCTCGGGCAACTGTACGCAGTACGTACTTTTGCCCGCATCCGAAGAAACTAAAAGGGATTGCAAATAAATACATGGAAAAACAAGTTAGGAACTCTTCATATTTCGGCGAATTCAAAAACTGAATGCTGTAATGATTTGAGACTAAGGCTGAATAAATGTTTATCGAGGGAAATGCAGTGCAGCACTGTTGCTTGTTCTTTCTCGAATGAAAAAGTTTTTAAGAATCGGTTGAAGTGCTTAATATCTTTGCCCGTTTGAAGTGCCTCGGAATGTTCAAATGTGTGTGAATTTCTAAGGGACCAAACTGCTTAGGTCATCAGTCCCTAGACTTACACACTACTTAAACTAACTTATGCTAAGAACAACCCAAACTCCCATGCCCGAGGGAGGATTCGAACCTCTGGCGGGAGGCGCTGAGGCTTCTGAAAACGAGCTAGCTCTGAATGCTCCCATTTTCAATAAGACCACGAGATTGATGGTAGAGCGGCTGCGTTATTGGCTATCGAGTCGATGTTTCTGTCGGTTTCCGCAATATAAAACCCAATAGGTAACAATCCTATTCGAATCGTGTTTAAGAGCTGGTCATGTTGGAAAAAATTTCCACCCAACGAAAGATAAACTAAAGAAAATAAATATTAATTTACGTTCTATAATGTGAATAATAAGGCTTGTAAGGTAAATAAACACCAACAAAAAATGTTTGAATACAGTAGAAGGGACTACACAAGTCACAGTACGGATTATGGGACAAAAAGTTCGCAAACAGTTTCTTGATTGATTAAAAGTACGCCCTGCGAACTTCCACGGCAATAGACCCGTGAACTTTTACCCCGTTCGGCTATTTTTTTTTCCTGGCTATCTACAGATAACACATACCCAACTAAAGTCGTGGAGATCTAGGACGATATTGGAAGCTTATATCCGCTAGTTCCCGTACCGAGGTGATCTATCTTTTCAATTATATACAAATTTTAAATGGGAAAAGTTCACAAATTCCTTACCGCATTTTCTCCAGCTGTGAGCATCTAACTGCCACGAGGTTTCAGAATAGAACTGACGAGACGATGGCATATGAGCAGTCTGATGGGAAAATGGCGAACTTCTGCTCTAGGGACCTGAAAATCTGATGCGTACTCTTGCCCCGTGCGTACGTTTACCTTCACTTTCCTCCATGTCTCTGAACAGAAGCGAGATCAAAGTTCTATGTTCGCACACTCTACTATGCCATACACTCAACATTAGTGCGATGCACTGCTCGAGGAACCGAAACGGTAGTACATTTCATTCCATACAAGTATGAACAGATCTGCATTTATTGAGTCAACAGTTTCAACAGCTCGATTTCTCAGATATTGAAGAGTAGCTGCCAAAGATGGGACAAAGAGTCCGTCTTTTATGTACCCGCACAGATCGCAAGGCGTGAGGCCAAAAGCAATGAACAAGATCTGGTTGTTCACCTATTTCAATCCAATGTTGTTGGATGGTGTTGTTAAGACAATGGCACACCTCAAGGTGAAAGTGAGGCGAGGCATCACGCATGAAAAAGACATCACAGGAAAATTCGTAAAGTTGAGGAAACGACCAGTTTCGCACCATGTCCAGATACGACATTTCTGTCACATTTTCCTCCGCAAAGAAGAAAGAACCGTGAACTTGGTGAAAAGAAACGACACAAAACACATTCAGTTTCTGCAAATCTTTTGCATATTCGACGATGACGCCATGACATTCAGACCCCCAAATTCTTACGTTATGAGTTTACTTTACGGGACAGATGAAACGTCGAGCTGTCCAGAAAGACGAGTCGTTCGGAAAAACTGTCCTCTGCCATATCCTGGAGAACTGAAATGCAAAATTCTTACTCGCTGTTATGGTCACTGGGATGCAGTTGACTTCTAATGGAAGCTTGTGAGAGTTTCCATTGGAATCTTTCGGTTTACAGTCTTACAACGCATTAGCTCCATACTTGACAATCATATCAAACCGTTCGCTCTACGAAAGATCCGTACCCAAAGACTGGAAAGTTGCACAGGTCACACCAGTATTCAAGAAATGTAGTAGGAGTAATCCACTTAATTACAGGCCCATATCATTCACGTCGATATGCAGAAGGATTATGGAACATATATTGTGTTCGAACATTATGAATTATCTCGAAGAAAAAGGTTTATTGACACACAGTCAACATGGGTTTAGAAAACATCGTCCTTGTGAAACACAAATAGCTCTTTATATGCATGAAGTGTACAATTCTAATGACAAGGGACTTCAGATCGATTCCGTACAGTTGTTTAGTCTTTGGAATTTCAACTTTTATTTCAGCTGTTTGGTGAACGTCGGAATACTTACAGTATGCAGCCATATCCTTATTTAGTGTCCAAGTGAAGTGTTTTGTCCTGCTAAAATAGGTTTTCCAAGAGACTATTAGTCAAGCTCATTTAAGGCGTCGGTTCACCCGAGCGCAAGTGTATAGGCAAATCTAAATTTTATTCTGAACATTACTACTTGGAATCAAGGCTACCTATTCATCTGAGATAGATATTAAGCTATTGCCAGAAGATTAACGTCGACGAGGAAGTAATTAGAGACAGAATACACGTTCAGACGGCGAGAAAGTTGCAGAATGTTGTAGGCCATATCCCAGGAAAACATTAATTTGGGTAGTCCGAAAGGGATATGAATTGCAGTCCTTCCGAATACAAATACAGACAGACCCAACAGGTGCATAACGGATCTGATTGCGTCTCAGCTCTGTAATGATTGCATGTGTGTGTCGAAACGCAGTTACCTGGTAGCACTTAGAGAGAGTCACATGCATAGTGTTAAATAAAGAAAGAGTACGACATAATCGGCGTAGGGACTTTGGAAGTTTTGAACGTCAATGTCTGTGGTAAAGGTAACGTGAAAAAACTAGAATTCTCTTTTTGAACATATACTGCAGAACAAAATAATTTGGTGAGTTCAATGTGTTTTTAAATACGGTAATCAGACAAACGAGTTCAGAGGCCTAACTTGATGACCACTTGAACCGAAGGCTGACACAGTTAGTTCAAAAATGGCTCTGAGCACTATGGGACTCAACTGCTGTGGTCATTAGTCCCCTAGAACTTAGAACTACTTAAACCTAACTAACCTAAGGACATGACACACATCCATGCCCGAGGCAGGATTCGAACCTGCGACCGTAGCAGTCGCACGGTTCCGGACTGCGCGCCTAGAACCGCGAGACCACCGCGGCCGGCTGACACAGTTAGTGCGTCAGTTATATGGAACAAGTATTATACATAGGAGAAAACGACTGCACTAGTTACGACGTAAGGCAAAGCTCTTAGCATCACATATTTCTGGATGCAAAATCTCAACATAATTTGAAATCTGTTCCTGAACCTTGTACATTGAAACGTCCCCTTTGAACAATTATACAAGACTGTGCTTAAACTGACACACAATATCTTTAGCTCAATGCAATCTGACTTCCAAAAATCACTACGAAAGAATGGCCCTGACTAGCATTAACCTATACGTTTCACAAATCACTTAACTCACAAAAATCTTCGTTACTCAAGCTACTGCAATACAGCGAGCGCCACTACTTCCAGCTAAATAAAAGATTAAAACTACTGAAGGCACTAACTACTGATAAGCATAGTTAGCAAATGAAAGATTTTGATAGAGAAAAAACAATGTATTGACCTTAATATTGTTCAAAAGTGATATTATATGTATCAGAACATGACATCCAGTCTTACAAAGTTACTGTCTCTGTCCAGATCATCCGCTCTCACAACTCCGCCATCTCTCTCCCCACATCCACCACTGCTGGCGTCTCACCTCGAACTGCGCAACGCTAGGCGCTGTTAACAGACAACTGCCTAACACTACAATGGCAGACAACAATGCAAACTAGCCACAGACTGCACACAGCACAGCCAGTGATTTTCATACAGAGAGCTACGTGGTGTTACCATTAAAAAAACCTAAACAGCCTACTTACAACATGAGTAATCCTATGACGCACTAGGTGTGTCAGCCTTCAGTTCATGTGGTTATCGGAGTTGGAGGGCTCAGTTAGAGGTACAAAAAGTACCCTCCGAGGAGTGTGATGTAGATACAGATGTACGTGTAGTTGGGTGAGAAACATTTCAAACTGTAGTTACCTTGCCGTATTGTATCACCAGGAATAGTGGATTAGTGAAACTAACACAAAGAAAATAGACACTCCATGGTGTCGTATGAATATGAAACCAATAAACCGAGATCAGGTCTCGGTAAACGAGCTCACTGACGTTTGAATTCAAATGAGCCTAGCTTGTTGTAACAAGGATCACAGAATTTTAACTGGATGAATTACGAATATGAGCACTATGTGGACTTAATCGCATGCTGCGTCCAGCCCGTCCAAGAATTCACCACCAAGTGTTGTCTAACTTGTTCTGTTCAACTGTCTGCTGCAAGATACCCGCGCAAGAGGTATACACAAGTAACTGCCTTTAACGAAATTTTATGTTGTTGGGTAAAGACACGACCGATGGGGACACCATTAATTGATGAACAACACTGAATTGTACGGAGCACACGCACGCATGCCTTCAACTGTTTACTGTGCAGCAGGCAGACGAAGTCCTGAGAGTCACCACGTGGAGGCCACAAAGAAAGGTGCAGTGTATGTTACGGTTTGCAGAGTTAATATCTGTAACACGTGTTGAGCGGCGGGCGTGTAAGAAGGGAATGGAACGTGGGTTCTCCCATACGTAAATCCGTTTATCAGTGGAACTGAACTCTTAGAAAGTGAGCTCCTAAAACGCATGTGAATGAAGAGAAAGTGGAACGTGTGCGCGAAGCATTCGCTAAAAGCCTACGTAAATCCATTAGACAAGCTAGTAGGGAACTAGCCGACCGCCTGTGAGTGGGCTGCTTCTATGTTGGCAGCGCTGTGTAGAGCTTAGCATTCGATCTCTGACTGCGCTTTCTTTGTAAGAGACTCTATGGCTGGTTGGACTCGTTGTTGGAAGTTAATCGCCAGTACTGTTGGAAGTTAGCCGCCAGCAGTGATGGAAGTACTGTTGGGAAGTTGGAGGTGAAGAGCCAGCAGTGGTGCATGTTAGATGTGAGAAGTTAGCATTGATGGAGGGTAGAGGTCTGAAGTGTTAGCGTAGGCTAACGACCTGGAAGTATCCGACTTGGAGATTGAAAATTATTCATGATTATATATCTTTGTACTGGAGACTCGTGTCTCAACTAGATGTCACATTATTCAAGTAAAAAAAAACATTATTTGGTTTTCAACAAGATCTTTCCTTTGCTAACCACATGCCTGTTAGTAGTTAGTGGCTTTAGTAATTAGAATCTTCTATTTAGCTGGCATTATTGACGCTCGCTGTTTTGCAGTAGTTCGCGTAATGAAGATTTTTGTGAGGTAAGTGCTTAATCAAAAGTGTAGGTTATTGTTAAGAATTCTTTTTAGTCAGGGCCATTCGTTTGCATTAATTATTTGAAGTCAGGTTGTAATGCTTTGAGCAGTCTGGTTGCGTTGAACTAGAATATTGTGGGTCAGTATTGACATGATTAGAAAAAGTAAAGACAAAGTAGGCTCAGTACGTACAGTTTTACTCAGCTGTTTCAGAATCAAATAACGTAGAAGTTTCATCTTCTCAGTCATTCTGCAATTTAAGTACAGGCACACACATTTAAATAAAGATGAATGATCAGGACTGTCTTTATGAGAACAATTTTTGCTTTTGACCAACATTGCTTCAATAAGTGTTCGCATTTGATATCTTTGTTATTGTAATTATGAAACATTTTATCAAATAATTACTGGCGACTGCCCAAAACAATTTGTAAAATTTTTTGTAACTAGGCTGTTTAGGTTTTTATATTCGTAACGCCACGTAGCGCTCTGTATGAAAATCACTGACTGTGTCGTGTGAAGTCTGTGACTGGTTTGCATTGTTGGAATATTTGCTATTGTAGTGTTGGGCAGTTGGATGTGAACAGCGCGTAGCGATGTGCAGTTGGAGGTGAGCCGTCAGCAGTGGTGGATGTGGGGAGAGAGAAGGCAGAATTTTGAGGGCGGATGATCTGGACGTGTGTCCATCAGAAAGAGTAAATTTGTAATACTCTTCCTTCCTGGGACAATGAATTCACGGTGTTCTTATTTCAATTTCCAGGAGTGTGTATATATATATATATATATATATATATATATATATATATATATATATATATATATACACTCCTGGAAATTGAAATAAGAACACCGTGAATTCATTGTCCCAGGAAGGGGAAACTTTATTGACACATTCCTGGGGTCAGATACATCACATGATCACACTGACAGAACCACAGGCACATAGACACAGGCAACAGAGCATGCACAATGTCGGCACTAGTACAGTGTATATCCACCTTTCGCGGCAATGCAGGCTGCTATTCTCCCATGGAGACGATCGTAGAGATGCTGGATGTAGTCCTGTGGAACGGCTTGCCATGCCATTTCCACCTGGCGCCTCAGTTGGACCAGCGTTCGTGCTGGACGTGCAGACCGCGTGAGACGACGCTTCATCCAGTCCCAAACATGCTCAATGGGGGACAGATCCGGAGATCTTGCTGGCCAGGGTAGTTGACTTACACCTTCTAGAGCACGTTGGGTGGCACGGGATACATGCGGACGTCCATTGTCCTGCTGGAACAGCAAGTTGCCTTGCCGGTCTAGGAATGGTAGAACGATGGGTTCGATGACGGTTTGGATGTACCGTGCACTATTCAGTGTCCCCTCGACGATCACCAGAGGTTTACGGCCAGTGTAGGAGATCGCTCCCCACACCATGATGCCGGGTGTTGGCCCTGTGTGCCTCGGTCGTATGCAGTCCTGATTGTGGCGCTCACCTGCATGGCGCCAAACACGCATACGACCATCATTGGCACCAAGGCAGAAGCGACTCTCATCGCTGAAGACGACACGTCTCCATTCGTCGCTCCATTCACGCCTGTTGCGACACCACTGGAGGCGGGCTGCACGATGTTGCAGCGTGAGCGGAAGAGGGCGTAACGGTGTGCGGGACCGTAGCCCAGCTTCATGGAGACGGTTGCGAATGGTCCTCGCCGATACCCCAGGAGCAACAGTGTCCCTAATTTGCTGGGAAGTGGCGGTGCGGTCCCCTACGGCACTGCGTAGGATCCTACGGTCTTGGCGTGCATCCGTGCGTCGCTGCGGTCCGGTCACAGGTCGACGGGCACGTGCACCTTCCGCCGACCACTGGCGACAACATCGATGTATTGTGGAGACCTCACGCCCCACGTGTTGAGCAATTCGGAGGTACGTCCACCCGGCCTCCCGCATGCCCACTATACGCCCTCGCTCAAAGTCCGTCAACTGCACATACGGTTCACGTCCACGCTGTCGCGGCATGCTACCAGTGTTAAAGACTGCGATGGAGGTCCGTATGCCACGGCAAACTGGCTGACACTGACGGCGGCGGTGCACAAATGCTGCGCAGCTAGCGCCATTCGACGGCCAACACCGCGGTTCCTGGTGTGTCCGCTGTGCCGTGCGTGTGATCATTGCTTGTACAGCCCTCTCGCAGTGTCCGGAGCAAGTATGGTGGGTCTGACACACCGGTGTCAATGTGTTCTTTTTTCCATTTCCAGGAGTGTATATATATATATATACTTTTGAATATTATTAAGGTAAATACATTGTTTGTTCTCTATAAAAATCTTTCATTTGCTAACTATGCCTATCAGTAGTTAGTGCCTTCAGTAGTTAGAATCTTTAATTTAGCTGGCAGTAGTGGCGCTCGCTGTATTGCAGTAATTTGAGTATCGATGATTTTTGTGAGGTAAGTGATTCATGAGAGGTATAGGTTATTGTTAGTCAGGGCCATTCTTTTGTAGGGATTATTGAAAGTCAGACTGTGTTGTGCTGAAAATATTATGTGTCAGTTTAGTGTTGATCAGAATAAGTAAAGAGAAATGTCTGAGTACGTTCAGTTCTGCTCAGCTGTTTGACAATCAAATAACGTAGGGGGTTTACCAACACAGTAATTCATAAATTTTTCTAAGGGGACGTTTCAGGGTTTATCGAGGACATTGTTTGCAGAACAAAGGTTCGAGATCTGGTAGATTTGAGACAACGAATCTACATTACAATAGAGCCCATAACACGTGTTATGCGACGAAAAGTGGAGTACCCTTTCGGTATCTGTTGATATACAAACGGTGTCCACATTAAACTGTACAAAAATACACACAGATGTTTGAGTTACTGAGTAAAATGTTGGACCAATAATGTTATTGTTAAAAGAAAACAAAAAATTCCTTGACGTCTATATTTATGTGCTGCTCCATGACTCTGCTGTCAATATCTTTATTCTTTGCTTGTGTGTAACTTCTGTTTTTTCTTTCAGAAAATGTGTTTTTTTTCGTAACCAGGGTGTAATTATAAAGTTAATAAAATGTTTTCTTGCCTTTAAATAATATTTTTCATCAGGTTCTGGGCCCAGTACCCGTGTAAAAGCAAACAACATTGTTTAATTAAAACAATATTTGAAATGAGCCTATGTCTGTAAAGAAACATGACTGCTAGCGGCGATTATAAGGTCAGCATTGATAATCTTGAAGGACCTGACGACTGGGTCAAATGGAAATGGTATATTTCTATGGTGTTGCGTTCATATCGACTAGAAGATATTATTAACGGTACTCGTGAACTTGTAGAGTTGCCGCAAGATGCGAAAAGTGCACAAAAAGAAGCGTATGTGGAATGGCACAAGGACGACGCAAAGGCAGCAAGTCTTATAGCAAGTGCACTGAGTAAACCTGTTGCAGAAATCGTCTTAACGTGCAAGAATGCTAAAGAAATCTGGGACAAATTACGCGCCCGATTTGAACTTAACAGTACTGAGCGTTTGAATATGTTGATCGAAACATTTTTTCGTGTTAAACGTGATGAAACGGAAGATATTAGTACACATGTGGCCAAACTGCAAAAGTTATTTGTGGACCTGAACGATGAATTAGCAAAACATGAAGAAAATGCGCTATCTGAAAGAATCTTAAATGGTCGAATTTTGTCTACACTGGGAAAAGACTACGACAATTTTAAGGATATCTGGGATACGATACCGACAGAAAAGCAAAGCTTGAATTTATTGACTGGAAAACTCTGCGCTATTGAACTGCGTGAACAAGACATTAATGGAAGTGCAGCTTTTGTCGTTTCTAAAACAAGAAAACGGCAAACAAGTAATCAGCAAGTAAAGATGACGAAGTCACAATTAAAACAGAAGTTTTCGTGTAATATTATCAAACAATTAGGTCACTGGGCAGCAGAGTGTCCACAGAACACTCGTGACAGCAATAAAAGAAAAGAGAAGAAGCGAGAAAGTGAATACGCTGCATTTACTTCATAAGCTATGGGTGTGTTTACCAGTAACCACAGTGACCCAAATAAACGGTATTGCAACAGTGGCGCTACAAATCATATCACTCCCAACAAATAGTATTTTGTTTCGTATAGTGAATTTGATGCTCCTCAAGTAATTTCATTGGGAAAGCAAGATGTCAAAATGTGTGCGTACGGTCAAGGAACAGTTTACATCCAAATTCGACGAAACAATAAACGGTACATTGCTAGAATGGACAATGTTTTGTACGACCCTGATGCAAGTGCTAATCTGTTCTCTGTGAGAACCCTTGCCTGCAGAGGCTACAGTACTAATTTTAGTTATAATAATGTCTGTGTCCGAAAACAAGTCAGTGGCAATATTGTTATGACAGGTTATGTGAAAAATGGACTTTATGTGTTGAACATGCGTGTTGTTAGAAATGCAAAAATCAATCGTGTGAACTTGATGACTTCATCCAAAACATTGCAAGTGTACCATGAAAGGTTTGGTCATCAAAATAAACAACATGTTAAGAATATTTTAAATGGAATGAACATTAATGTGGAAGATGCCGAGAGTGAATTTTGTGACGGCTGTGCGGTTGGAAAGATGCATAGGCTGCCATTCAAAACACGAACAATACTCGCTACCAGTATTGGTGAATTAATCCACGCGGATGTCAATGGACCAATGAGCACGAAATCTTTTGGAGGTAAGCATTATTAAGTACGTTTCGAAGACGATTTTAGTAAATTTCGTCGAATTTTCTTTTTAAGACACAAAAGTGAAGTGTGTACTGGTCTTAAGCAGTATTTAAATGAAGCACGAACTTATGGACATGTTGTCAAACAATTTAGATGTGATGGTGGCAAAGAATTTAACAATAAGAATGTCAGTGAACTGCTTGCAGACAGGGGAATAGAGCTACTGATTCCTCCTCCTTACACTCCTGAACAAAATGGTGTGGCTGAACGGGAAAATAGGACCATTGTTGAAGCTGCCCGGTCAATGCTAAATCCGAGTAAATTACCTAAAGGGCTGTGGGCAGAGGCATGTAACACAGCAGTCTACCTAATAAATCGAACTGGAAAATCTTCAGTTGAAAATAGAACCCCTTATGAACTATGGTTTAATCAACCAGTAGGACGAATTGATCATCTCAGAATTTTTGGCACAGGCTGCTATGTTCACATTAACAAGCAATTCCGTTCCAAGTTTGATGATAAGGCAGTTTTTGGACGACTTGTTGGATATTTCAAGATTTTAAACATGGCTGCAACAGCAACTGTTGAAATTTTTCACGATAAAGGATGACAGCCAAGAAGCAGTTGCAGGATAAAAATTTATTAAAATTCTTGACCAAGGTTTCGGTACATATAAATATACCTTCATCAGAAGTAAAAAAACTAAAATTAATCTCCATTTCATGATGTAATTTTAGATTTTTCACTTCTGACGAAGGTATATTTATATGTACCGAAACCTTAGTCAAGAATTTTAATAAATTTTTATCCTGCAACTGTTTTTGGCTGTCATCCTTTATCGTGATGAACTTGTTGGATATGTTAATGACAAGGATGGGGTTAGGGTTTGGATTCCATCTAAAAGAAAAGTGGTGTTGAGTTACGATGTGAAATTTAAGCCAGAAATTGTTAGTCATTTACATAGCGGTCATGTTGAATTTGAAGTCCCTCAGGAAGAATTTAATGATTAGAATTCATCTAAGGATGACCAATGTAAATCTCCTAGGCTGTACACTTTTGGAGGAAGCCAAACTCAAGAAAAAATTGGCACTCTCGATTCTAGAGAAAGTCAAGAGTCGAGTGAATCTGATGAAAATAAAGAATTAACAGAATTTCTAAAATCAGAATCTGCTGAATCTTCTAATGAAGAGAAACAGAAAAATAAAAGACAACGAAGAAAACCACCCTGGATGGAAAGTGGTGAATTTTGTATGACAGCAAAAGTTGATGCACTTGAATACAAAGATCCAAACTGTTTTTCAGAAATATTGCAGTCAAACGAGCAGGAAGAATGGATGCAAGCTATTAGTGACGAACTTCAATCACCAAAGAAAAACAATACCTGGGTGCTGGTTGACCGTCCGAAGAATGCCAAAGTATTGCAAAACCGCTGGGTTCTACGGCGAAAGGTCGCAGTCAATGGAGGTACTCACTTTAAAGCCAGATTGGTTGCAAAAGGCTGTATTCAGAAAGCAGGAATTGATTATGACGACGCCTTTAGCCCTGTGCTACGTCATGACACCATACGAACTCTGTTGGCTGTAGCTGCTTCAAAGAAAATGCTGCTAGAACAATTCGATGTAAAGACAGCTTTTTTGAATGGAATACTTGAAGATGAAGTATATATGGAACAACCAGAGGGTTTCGAAGATGGTACAGGCCGAGTATGTTTCTTAAAAAAACACGTCTTTATGGGTTGAAGCAACCGCCGCGTTGCTGGAACAAACGTTTTGTTGAGTTCATGAAGAAAGCTGGTTTTTCAAACAGTGATGCAGGCCCATGCCTATTTTATAGTAGACAAAATGGAAATAGCCTTTTGTGGCAATCTACGTTGATGATGGCCTGATTGTCGGCAGTAACAAGAAAGAAATTGCTGTTTTTATGGATGTTTTACAACATGAATTCGAAATAACAACTGGCAGTCTTGACAATTTTCTTGGCATAAAAATAAAGCAATATGAAGATGGAGCAATAATGATAAGTCAAGAGAAATACACAGAAGAAATTCTGCAAAGATTTCGAATGGCAGAATGCAACACAATCTCAACTCCTATTGGACGTGAGGACAATAATCAAAACGAAGAAGTTTCGTCATCTGCGCCCTACCGTGAAGCAATTGGTTGTCTCGTGTACCTTTCAACAGTAACTCGTCCAGACATCACTTTTTCAGTCAATAAAGCTGCTCGAGCTATGGAGAAACCAACCACTGAAGACTGGAACAGAGTAAAGCGCATTTTCCGGTATTTGAAAGGGACCTTAAATTTTGGAATTGTATACAATAAAAAAAGAAGAGTTAAAGACTTACGCTGAAGCAGATTTCGCAGGTGATAACCGGACAAGGCGCTCAACAACTGGAATTCTTGCAAAGTACTCAGGTGGTGTAGTGTCATGGACAAGTCGGTTGCAGAAAGTAGTGGCCACATCCGCAACCGAGGCGGAAATAATTGCAGCTAGTGAAGGAGCGAAAGAGTTAGTTTGGTTACGTCGTGTGCTATCAGAATTAGTGGAAATGTCGGGGCAGCCTCCAGTTCTTTACATTGACAATGCTAGTTTATTGAAGTTGGCAAAAAATCCAGAATATCATCGACGTTCTAAACATATAGAGGTCCGACATTTCTATGTTCGTGAAAGATATCTGAACGGTGAAATTTTCTTGGAACACATTCATGGACACAACCAGTTGGCAGATATTTTGACGAAACCCCTTGAACGAGTTTGATTTAATTTTCTATGTTCAGAAATTAGCATGCAAGAGACAAAGCAATAATTTCATGATTTTTTCTTTTGGAGGAAGTGTTAAAAGAAAAGAAAAATTTCCTTGACGTCTATATTTATGTGCTGCTCCATGACTCTGCTGTCAATATCTTTATTCTTGGCTTGTGTGCAACTTCTGTTTTTTCCAGTAAATGTGGTTTTTTTCGTATCCATGGTGTAATTATAAAGTTAATAAAATGCTTTCTTGCCTTTAAAATAATATTTTTCATCAGTTATAAAAGTTAATAGATACTGAATTAACTACTGAAAATAAATCAATACACCCTTTTAGAGGTTTGCAATTCAATCGAGATTTATTGTTGCAACAGTGCATATGGAGTACTTGAAATAATCACATTTTCAGATCACCGAACGAGGTGGTGCAGAGGTTAGCACACTGGACTCGCATATGGTAGGACGACGGTTCGAACACGCGTCGGGCCATCCTGATTTAGGTTTTCCATGATTTCTCTAAATCGCCTCAGGCAAATGCCGGAATGGTTCCTTTGAAAGGGCAAGGCCGATTTCCTTCCCCATTCTTCCCTAATCGGATGGGATCAATGACCTCGCTGTTTGATCTGCTATGCTCTTCTTTGGAGGATGACATTGAAACCATTGTCAGTACATTTACTATCCCCCAGGTGGTGTATGCCGTCGTCAGGTGAAAATCGACGTCGCGTTTCAGGGTGTACTAAGTTTTTTCCTGGCAATGGCACGAACAAATGTTTTTGTATGTCTCTAGCTCGGACACACTGTATAGATGCGAAACTCCTCTACGCTGCATCGCGTGCGTCCCAGTGTGTGTCTGGTTTTCTTCTTCGTTTTGTAACACGTGCTATGATTCTGCTGCAACTAGCTGCATAGGAGGAACCTGCCGCGTTAATGACAGCTGAGGGCAGTCGCAGGATCCTGGCTGCAGGATAATTTTTGCCCCCTCCGGTGAGCGCTCGCTGGCAGTGGACGAGCAGCAGAGAGAGAGAGAGAGAGAGAGAGAGAGAGAGAGAGAGAGAGAGAGAGGGAGAGGGGTGGGGAGGGAGAGCAAAATTACGTGCAGGTGTTGTGCCGCGGGCGGGAAGCGCAGTGATACCGCCGCGGTAATAGCAGCCAACCAACCCTAGACACACACAGAGGCAGCCCGAGGCGAGCAAACTGTTTGGTCGGATGTCATTGCGGGGCTTAGAGCTGAACCGATCTCTCCCGCTGGCTCACTCGCTGCCTCTCTCCAGGGCGGACTGGCTGGCATTAGGCCGAAGTCTTAGAATCACAATCCGCGGCCCCTGTTACCGAGTCCTGACCAAGGGAAAGTTGGTCATTAGCGTGTAAAAGCGGACATTAGGCCGGGATGGAGGCTGGGTCGCGTCTCCTACAGTTCCACTGCAGACTCACGCACAGACGGCTTAGACCTGGCCTCAGGCAACCACTGCGCAGTCTAAATAATGCCGGTACCCGGACGTGGCGAAACAGACAGCGGCGTTGCTCTGCTTGAGGCTGTTGCACAATGTTGGACGTATCGTAGCAAAATCAACACAGTGCTTTATTTACTTAGCACCACTTTTGACATATTAATAATGCGTTTACTGTAGCCAAATAGACATATAAGATCAAAGTTCTGTTATAAAAATACACAAAATTAGAAATTTTACGTATTGTGATTTGCATAGTCATTTTTTGACCTTGTCCATTTGGCACAGAATTCTGTATGGTAACGTTCCCACATTCGATGACAGAATTTACACTTACAAAATGAGTTGTTGTTGTGGTCTTCAGTCCTGAGACTGGTTTGATGCAGCTCTCCATACTACTCTATCCTGTGCAAGCTTCTTCATCTCCCAGTACCTACTGCAGCCTACATCCTTCTGAATCTACATCTACATTTACATCCATACTCCGCAAGCCACCTGACGGTGTGTGGCGGAGGGTACCTTGAGTACCTCTATCGGTTCCCCCTTCTATTCCAGTCTCGTATTCTTCGTGGAAAGAAGGATTGTCGGTATGCTTCTGTGTGGTTTCTAATATCTCTTATTTTATCCTCATGGTCTCTTCGCGAGATATACGTAGGAGGGAGCAATATACTGCTTGACTCTTCGGTGAAGGTATGTTCTTGAAACTTCAACAAAAGCCAGTACCGAGTTACTGAACGTCTCTCCTGCAGAGTCTTCCACTGGAGTTTATCTATCATCTCCGTAACGCTTTCGCGATTACTAAATGATCCTGTAACGAAGCGCGCTGCTCTCCGTTGGATCTTCTCTACCTCTTCCATCAACCCTATCTGTTACGGATCTCACACTGCTAAGCAGTATTCAAGCAGTGGCCGAACAAGCGTACTGTAACCTACTTCCTTTGTTGTCGGATTGCATTTCCTTAGGATTCTTCCAATGAATCTCAGTCTGGCATCTGCTTTACCAACGATCAACTTTATATGGTCATTCCATTTTAAATCACTCCTAATGCGTACTCCCAGATAATTTATGGAATTAAATGCTTCCAGTTGCTGACTTGCTATATTGTAGCTAAATGATAAGGGATCTATCTTTCTATGTATTCGCAGCACATTACACTTGTCTACATTGAGATTCAATTGCCATTCCCTGCACCATGCGTCAAGTCGCTGCAGATCCTCCTGCATTTCAGTACAATTTTCCAATGCTACAACCTCTCGATATACCACAGCATCATCCGCAAAAAGCCTCAGTGAACTTCCGATGTCGTCCACAAGGTCATAGTAAATAGCAACCGTCTTACGACACTCCCCTGCGGCACACCTGAAATCACTCTTACTTCGGAAGACTTCTCTCCATTCAGAATGACATGCTGCGTTCTGTTATCTAGGAACTCTTCAATCCAATCACACAATTGGTCTGATAGTCCATATGCTCTTACTTTGTTCATTAACGGACTGTGGGGAACTGTATCGAACGTCTTGCGGAAGTCAAGAAACACGGCATCTACCTGTGAACCCGTGTCTATGGCCCTCTCAGTCTCGCGGAGGAATAGCGCGAACTGGGTTTCACACGACCGTCTTTTTCGAATTTGCTTAATGTATTCATCTCTTGGTCTCCCTCTACGATTTTTACCCTCTACGCTGCCCTCCGATACTAAATTGGTCATCCCTTGATGCCTCAGAACATGTCCTACCAACCGATCCCTTCTTCTAGTCAAGTTGTGCCACAAGCTCCTCTTCTCCCCAATCTATTCAGTACTTCCTCTTTAGTTATGTGATCTACCCATCTAATCTTCAGTATTCTTCTGTAGCACCACTTTTCGAAAGCTTCTATTCTCTTCTTGTCCAAACTATTTATCGTCCATGTTCCACTTCCATATATGGCTACACTCCACACAAATACTTTCAGAAACGATTTACTGACACTTAAATCTATACTCGATGTTAACAAATTTCTCGTCTTCAGAAACGGTCTCCTTGTCATTGCCAGTCTACATTTTATGTCCTCTCTACTTCGGCCATCATCAGTTATTTTGCTCCCCAAATAGCAAAATACTTTAAGTGTCTCATTTCCTAACCTAATTCCCTCAGCATCACCCTTCTTGATTCGACTACATTTCATTATCCTCGTTTTGCTTTTGTTGATGTTCATCTTATATCCTCCTTTCAATACACTGTCCATTCCGTTCAACTGCTCTTCCAAGTCCTTTGCTGTCTCTGACAGAATTACAATGTCATCGGCGAACCTCAAAGTTTTTATTCTTCTCTCTGGATTTTTCTTTTGTTTCCTTTACTGCTTGCTCAATATACAGATTGAACAACATCGGGGAGAGGCTACAAAATGAGTATGTTTCGTGAAATGACGTTGAGCCTTGCTGCGGTTCGCGTTGGTGCTGTATGTAGGTTTCCGCCCTTTTCTAGTGGCCAGACGGTATCGTTTAGTTAGCATGGTTGCGGTTGTTTGTCTTCTTCTCACGTTGACTGGCGCCAGTCAGTTTCGCAAGCGATGCCTTTCCGGTAGTGGCAGCAGCAGCGGTTATCGATATGTAGTAACTGATGCCGTCTCTTTGGGGCGACGTCGTTGTTTTTCCGGGTCGCGTGAGTGGGCCAGTTCGGTTGGGGACTCAGTAGGAGCCAGGTCCGCGCAGTGCGAGAACACGCCGCAACCGCCGGCAGCACGAACGGCTGTGGTCACGACGGTGCACGACCTCATCGTAAACCAGATGCAACAAGCTTTAAGGTGAGTGCATTTCAATCCAAGTAGGGAAACCTCCATCATTGTCATATCTCGCCATTCTCCAGTGACTTGTGTTCGTGTTGCTGCTCGTAGTGTCGCCGAGGCGAAGAGCAGCTAGTGGAGTACAGTGGAAGGCGGATGATTAGCTTTCGTCGACTTCTTATTACTATTTACTGCGTTCAACTTGTTAAAATTTGTTAAGTTCGCCGGGCGCTGGGATCGAGCGGTTCTAGGCGCTTCAGTCCGGAACCGCGCTGCTGCTACGACCACAAGTTCGAATCCTGCCTCGGACATGGATGTATGTTATGTCCTTAAGTTAGTTAGGTTTAAGTAGTTCTAAGTCTAGGGTACTGCTGACCTCAGATGGGTAATTTTTCTTGCCTGGTGGCCGCTAACGCCCCAGTTACCTGCCCTGGGGGTTAGTGTATGTAACGGCAGTGTACGTTTCCTCTCCTTGCCACTGTTGTCTGGTAAGGGGTGTAGTTTTGACAGCTTTCTTGATTTTAGGCCGGTTGGTGATTCTTCTACTCTGTTGATAGTGATTCTTTTCTCGTTCCGGGCACTCTAAACACAATATTCTGAGGACGTAGTGCAGACTACCGGTTCCGGCTTTGGCGTATTGATCCAACGTTGCATTTGGTTTATCGGACGTCAGGTAGCTTCAGCAAGATTATCATTAGTCATTTATTAGACTGCCACTAGTGTTCAAATGTTCAAATGTTTGTGAAATCTTATGGGAGTTAACTGCTAAGGTCACCAGTCCCTAAGCTTACACACTACTTAACCTAAATTATCCTAAGGACACACACCCCTGCTCGAAGGAAGACTCGAACCTCCGCCGGGACCAGCCGCACACGCCATGACTCCAGCGCCTCAGACCGCTCGGCTAATCCCGCGCGGCTTCCGCTAGTCTGAGTTACCACCTTGTGAAGTGAATGCAACTCTTGGCTGCCTGTCTCATCCCTCGCGGAAGTGTTCGTTGCTGTCGTCCTTAGGGATCGATTCCTGGAGGACCGTCTGTGGCCTCTTGGTTCTTGTAAGACATATGTGTTCTAAAGGGAGGTCTGATGGCCTGTAGTTCAGTGTAACGCTCCTTCAGTCCACGCCTTCTGTGGGTATGATCTGCCTGAGTACCCTTTAAGGATCTAATGTACTGGTCCTTGTGTTTTATTACTGTATGATTTATTACAATACCTTCTAATGCCTACATTAAAGGTCGCCTTATGGAATAAATCTAGCAGTGTACTGTCCAGTTGATGTTAAGGGTTGTGTTACAAAGTTTACCATCATCTTATTTCACCCGTTTGGTGAGCAGCTGCTTGTTTTTTAATTGACCTTTGCTATTGTATTTGCTGTTTTACAGCATATTTCTAAACTTTTTATATTATTGCCGTTCCTGGCGCGTAAGGCCTTCAGCTGTGATTGTGTTCAATTGCCTTAAGATTCTATTTAGTATTTGTATTTAAGCAGTAAGCCTTTGAAACCTTATTTATTGCCGTTCCTGGCGTCTGACGTCTCCTGCAATGTTTGTGGCGACTTGCCTTTAATATTTCAATACCTGTAATTTGTAATTTTTAGCGACTTTTAAACAATTCTTAATTTATTGCCATTTCTGGCGTGCAAGGCCTTATGCCCAGATCATAGTGGCTTGCTTTTAAAACGTTATCTGCTGTATCTGTATTTAATGGTGATTTGCTAAATTGTAACTCACTGAAAACACTATTATTTACACAGTTGTTTATGCCTTCGTTAATATGGTGTGGGTTCCTGTAGCCATGACCTAGTTCATGAACCACGGGCAACGTATGAGTGGCCAAGTAAGTGGTTCCGTCAGTCGGGATACCGGTTACATTGGAGTAAGACTGGGCATATCGTACATATTCTGAGTCGTGGTCACCTTTGTGCTCATACGGCAAAGACTACCAAATCCACCGGTTAGTCCCTCAACCGTTAGGGATAAAACTCAATGGGACTCGGGCCAAGTAAGGCTAGCAACCTGCTTCCCCGATACTTTAAAAATGATGCTGGCAACAATCAGAGCAAAATGGCTCGGACCTTTGGAGGTGACGGAGTCCCACCTCTAACTGACAAACCAGGGACTCCTAAGATACGACTTGGCAAACAAATGGTAATGAGATGGGGAGCTATTAATATCAATGGGGGCTACTCTGGGAAGAAGGTAGAGCTGGCAGAGGCTGCAAGTAAGATGCGGCTGGACGTTTTAGCTGTTAGTGACATTCGGGTAAGGGGTGAGTAAGAAGAGGAAGTGGGACAATATAAGGTCTACCTGTCAGGAGTCAAAGCAGGAATAGCACAATGGGGTGTAGGGCTTTACATCAGGAAAGAAATGGAACCCAGCGTAGTTGCAGTAAGGTATGTAAACGAACGACTGATGTGGATAGATCTGACAGTGTCTAGCAAGAAAACTAGGGTTGTGTCGGTATATTCTCATTCATTGTGAAGGGACAGATCAAGATAAGATGGATAGTTTTTATGAGGCACTCAGTGATGTAGTTGTTAGAGTAATGGACAGGACAGTGTTCTGCTCATGGGGGATTTTAATGCCAGGATTGGAAATCGAACAGAAGGGTATGAAAAGGTTATGGGTAAATTTGGAGAGGATATGGAGGCCAACAGGAACGGGAAACAACTCTTCGATTTCTGTGCCAGTATGGGCTTAGTAATCACAAACTCCTTTTTTAAACATAAGGACATTCACCGGTATACTTGGGCTTAGTAATCACAAACTCCTTTTTTAAACATAAGAACATTCACCGGTATACTTGGGAAGGCAGGGGAACCAGATCTGTCATTGACTATATAATAACAGATCAGGAATTCAGGAAGGCTGTGAGGGACACACGTGTATTCAGGGGATTCTTTGATGACATTGATCATTATTAAATCAGTAGTGAAATTGGTATTGTGAGGCCGAAAGTGCAGGAGGTCAGGTCCATATGTAGGAGGATAAGAGTGGAGAAACTTCAAGATAAGGAAATCAGGCACAAGTACATAACAGCGATCTCAGAAAGGTACCAGTTAGTTGAATGTAGTCAATTACAGTCATTGGAAAAGGAATGGACAAGGTACAGGGACACAGTACTAGAAGTGGGTAAAGAATGTCTTGGAACAGTAGTGTGTAAAAGTGGGATAAAGCAAACAGCTTGGTGGAATGACACAGTCAAGGCAGCCTGTAAAAGGAAAAAGAAGGCGTATCAAAAATGGCTACATACTAGAACTCAGGTAGACAGAGAAAGTTATGTTGAAGAAAGAAACAAAGCCAAACAGATAATTGCAGCATCCAAGAAGAAATCTTGGGAAGACTTTGGAAACAGGTTGGAGACTATGGGTCAAGCTGCTGGAAAACCATTCTGGAGTGTAATTAGCAGTCTTCGAAAGGGAGGTAAGAAGGTAATGACAAGCATTTTGGACAGGTCAGGAGAACTGCTGGTGAATCCTGTGGATGCCTTGGGCAGATGGAGGGAATATTTTGAAGAGCTGCTCAATGTAGGTGAAAATAGGATCAGCAATGTTTCAGATTTCGAGGTAGAATGGGATAGGAATGATGATGAAAATAGGATCACATTTGAGGAAGTGGAGAAAATGGTCAATAGATTGCAGTGCAATAAAGCAGCTGGGGCGGATGAAATTAAGTCGGAATTCATCAAATACAGTGGAACGTCAGGTCTTAAATGGCTACACAGGATAATTGAAATGGCCTGGGAGTCGGGACAGATTCCATCAGACTGGACAAAAGCAGTAATCACACCAATCTTTAAACATGGAAACACAAAAGATTGTAACAACTACAGAGGTATCTCTTTAATCGGTGTTGTGGGTAAAATCTTTTCGGGTATTGTTGGAAGGAAAGTGCGAGTATTAGTTGAAGACAAATTGGATGAAAATCAGTGTGGGTTGAGGCCTCTTAGAGGTTGTCAGGACCAGATCTTTAGCTTACGTCAAATAATCGAGAAGTGTTATCAGTGGAACAGGGAACTGTATCTATGCTTTATAGATCTAGAAAAGGCATATGACCGGGTTCCTAGGAGGAAGTTATTTATTGTCTGTTCTACGAGATTATGGAATAGGAGGCAAACTTTTGCAAGCAATTAAAGGTCTTTACATGGATAGTCAGGCAGCAGTTAGAGTTGATGGTAAATTGAGTTCATGGTTGAGAGTAGTTTCAGGGGTAAGGAAAGGCTGCAACCTGTCTCCACTGTTGTTCATATTGTTTATGGATCATATGTTGAAAACAGTAAACTGGCTGGGTGAGAGCAAGATATGTGAACACAAAATAAGCAGTTTTGCATATGCGGATGATTCAGTTGTGATGGCAGATTCGATTGAAAGTTTGCAAAGTAATATTTCAGAGCTAAATCAGAAATGTAAGGACTATGGTATGAAGATTAGCATCTCCAAAACGAAAGTAATGTCAGTGGGAAAGAAATATAAACGGATTGAGTGCCAAATAGGAGGAACAAAGCTAGAACAGTTGGACAGTTTCAAGTACTTAGAATGCATATTCTCACAGGATGGCAACATAGTGAAAGAACTGGAAGCGAGGTGTATCAAAGCTAATGCAGTGAGCGCTCAGCTACGATCTACTCTCTTCTGCAAGAAGGAAGTCAGTACCAAGACTAAGTTATCTGTGTACCGTTCAATCTTTCGACCAACTTTGTTGTGTGGGAGCGAAAGCTGGGTGGATTCAGGTTACCCTATCAACAAGATTGAGGTTACGGATATGAAAGTAGCTAGGATGATTGCAGGTACCAGTAGATGGGAACAATGGCAGGAGGGTGTCCACAATGAGGAAATCAAAGAAAAACTGGGAATGAACTCTATAGATGTAGCAGTCAGGATGAACAGGCTTAGATGGTGGGGTCATGTTACACGCATGGGAGAAGCAAGGTTACCCAAGAGACGCATGGGTTGAGCAGTAGAGGGTATGAGGAGTCGGGGCAGACCAAGGAGAAGGTACCTGGATTCGGTTAAGAATGATTTTGAAGTAATAGGTTTAACATCAGAAGAGGCACCAATGTTAGCACTGAATAGGGGATCATGGAGGAATTTTATAAGGGGGCTATGCTCCAGACTGAACGCTGAAAGGCATAATCAGTCTTAAATGATGATGATGATAATAACATGAGGTATTTTTTATTTATTGTTGAGTCTGGAATTACTCTTTTAAAATAAATTGTGTGTAACTGTAAAAGGCAAGCAACAGTAACTGATTACGGCCCCGTCCACAATCGTAACCGAATCCTGCCTTCCATTGACTACTAGGTTTCAGACGTATCGCCTAAAATAAGGTAGTGGAAACAATGGACTTCCATTCATGTAAAAACGTGTCTCATCTCGAAGTTTCCCACTGTCCACGTTCGGTCAACCATGACGCCAGTATTTTAAAATTCTAGTGATATGACTTCCCTCTTTTTACTCAGTGTTTTTAGTAGACACTCAGAAGCGCTGGGGTTGGGTAGCATGAGGTTTGTCCTTAAGTCTTCAATGAGGAAGAATTTCCTCGCCAGTAGGTATATAACTCAGGATCGCGCTGTTTCGAAACTCCGATCGCTTTCTTTATAGAAGTCCCTAGTGTCGTTAGATCTTTTACTGTTAGATGTGGTCCGATTATTTCTATGCCGTACGTCAGTAATGACGAGATTTTGGCTCTGAATAGTGCCATTGCTGTCTCTAAGCCGAGGGATTTCATCTGTCCTGTTTCATGGATAACCACTATTACTTGCATTCCTTTCTCTGTGACATGTTTCGTGAAACGTTTTGCATTTGTCTGTATCGTGAACCCTGTGCAATTGAATTCTGGTACGATTTCCAGTGTTCTCTTCCGTATGCAGATCTCTGCTGATGCAGGTGCTCTTGCTCCATTTCTGAGCACCATCATTTTTGATTTCGCCACATTTATTTCGAAGACGTGTTCGACACACCAGTCTTCCATATCGTTTATTGTTTCTTATAGCTATACAGTGTCCTTTGAGCCTATTACAATATCGTCTGCATATCGCGTGAGATTAAACCCTTTCCTGCCGGCCGCGGTGGTCTCGCGGTTCTAGGCGCGCAGTCCGGAACCGTGCGACTGCTACGGTCGCAGGTTCGAATCCTGCCTCGGGCATGGATGTGTGTGATGTCCTTAGGTTAGTTAGGTTTAAGTAGTTCTAAGTTCTAGGGGACTGATGACCACAGCAGTTGAGTCCCATAGTGCTCAGAGCCATTTGAACCATTAAACCCTTCCCGTTGCGGTATTCTTACAACTGCTTCCGCTGCAAGAATAAATAACAGAGGACTCACTGAGTCTCTCTGAAGGACTCCGTTCGTTTGGAGTACTGGCTCTGATAGTCAGAGGATATCTGAGATCTTTATTTCGTTACATCGCACTATTGCACTTATGATTCGTGTTTTTATGTTTTTTCAGCTACGGTTTCCATTAGTTTTTTCGTCACCAGCTTGCTGTTTATGGAGGCAAAAGCTTGTGTGAGGTCTATAAATACCTTCCTTTCCCATTTCGCTTCCGGGGAAGTGTTCGTCGATTGTTAACTTTATTCTTTCCTTTTGTGAATATTTTGAAAGGTTGGTTTACTAGCACTATGCCTCTGTATATCGTAGGGTTCTTGGGTATCCTTTCCCTTACATGGCACTTATTATTGATTCTGTCCACTTGAGCCGGCCGTTGTGGCAGAGCGGTTCTAGGCGCTTCAGTCTGGAACCGCGCGACCGCTACGGTCGCAGGTTCGAATCCTGCGTCGGGCATGGATGTGTGTGATGTCCTTAGGTTAGTTAGGTTCAAGTAGGTCTAAGTTCTAGGGGACTGATGACCTCAGATGTTAAGCCCCATAGTACTCAGAGCCATTTTTGTCCACTTGACCTTAGGCTGGTGCATAAGTTCGTACCGCTTTTGTTTTGCATGTTGATATTTCGGTTCCTGTGGGTTTATTTATCAGTTGTCAATTTTTTCATTTCCAGTTCACTGTTGATATTTGAGTTCACATTTTGTCGTTTTGTTATTTGGAGATAGTGAACGGAGCTATGGATGCTGGAAAATGGAGTGTCAGGTGGAGAAATAGAAACATTTAGGCATATTCTTCTGTTTGAGTTAAGTAGAGAAATGCCAGCAGTGGAGTCAGCCAGAAACATTTCCATCCTATATGGGGATAATACTGAACAGAGCACGGCAGGAAAATGGTTTTTCCGTTTTAAGCGGGATCGTTTTCACATGATTTCCACGTTCAGGGAGACCTTCGGGTTCTGACGAAGATCGTCAAAAAATGGCTCTAAGCACCATGGGACTTAACATCTGAGGTCATCAGTCCCCTAGAACTGAGAACTACTTAAACCTAACTAACCTAAGAACATCACACACACCCCAGCCGAGGCAGGATCGAAGAGCGTCGGTGTGCACGAGAACTGATAAATGAACTGTGATCATTCCACTATAGTGCGACGTTTGCATGCAATGGGGAAGGTTCTAAAATCGGGTTTAAGGGTAACGCATGCTCTAAACCAAAATCACAAAAATCAGCGAGTGACCATATGTGCATCTCTGTTTGCTCGTTATCAGTTGGTTCGTGAACAGCTGCGGCCATTGCTGTCCTGTATGCTGCCGACGAGGAATGGTGTCTTTATACTAACATAAGGAAAAGAATGGAATGGTTGAGCCCAAATAAAGCAGCAACTCACCTTACAAAGACATAATGTTATGCCTTTGGTGAAACAGCGGCGGTTTGGAGTGCTACGAATTGCTTCCCCAAGGTGTAACCATCACTGCTGACATTTATTGTCGACAACTGAGACATCTTGCAGACGAAATTCAACGACCAGGAAGACTGCGCGAAGTCATGCTACGCCGTGATAAAGCCCGCTCGTATTCTGCTAGACTGACAAGACATACAATTAACGAGTTGGGTTGGGAAGTCATTCCGCAACCACCTTATCCACCTGATCTTTGCTCTCAGATTTTCTCCTTTTCTGCTATCAAACAACTTCCAAGGAACTTCCATTCCGAATGAAAAGGCGTTTGCGTGAAAACTCTACGAACTTATGCACTAACCCAATACAATCAGAAATACGAGGAAAAAATTCAAGACATAAATACAAAAGATATATTAAATTAAGAAACAGAGGATCAACACTTTGTGCAGGTGGTGACAACTGATTCCCAACATAAACAAACGCAAAGTTTGCGTGTATTGAAACGTCCCATTTGAAAAATTATGAATGACTGTGCTGGTAAACTTCTACGTTATTTGATTTTCAAACAGATGCGCAAAACTGAACGTACTCAGAAATTTCTCTCTTTACTTATTCTGATCATCACTAAACTGACACACAATATTTTTTTAGCGCAACGGAATCTGACTTTCAAAAGTCCCTACGAAAGAATGGCCCTGACTAACATTAACCTATACGTTTCACAAATCACTTACCTCACAAAAATCTTGGTTACTCGAATTACTGCAATACTGCGAGCGCCACTACTGCCAGCTAAATAAAAGATTCAAACTACTGAAGGCACTAACTACTGATAGGCATAGTTAGCAAATGAAAGATTTTAATACAGAACAAACAATGTATTTACCTTAATAGTCATAATATATATATCAGTTCGTGACACCAATTCTTACAAATTTCAAAACTCGACATCTCTCTCTCCACATCACCACTGCTGGCGGCTCACCTCCGCAACGCTACGCGCTGTTAACATCCAGCTACCCAACACTACACAAGCGAATATTCCAACAATGATTTCAACCAGCCACAGACTACACATAGTGCAGTCAGGCGGTTTCCTTACAGAGCACTACGTGGCGTTACCAACATAAAAACCTAAACAGCATACTTACAAAATGTACACAGAAAGACCCATTGCCGTATGACTGTATGATTACACGATAGCAGAAAAATCATTGGACGCAGTTACTTCCATAAAATATCCAGAAAATATGCGTACGGAGCGATTTGAAATCGAACCAGCACATGAACCTAATCACAGGAAAGGCGGATGCCAGACTAAATTCAGTGCAAGAATCCTCAGAAAATGCAGTCCGTCAATAAAAGCAGTTGCTTGCAAAACCCTCGTTCAACCGATCTTAAATATTGCTCATCAGTGTGGGATCCTTACCAGATAGGATTGATAGAGGAAATAGAGAAGATCCAAAGAAGGGCAGCATGTTTCGTTACATGTTCATTTAGTAACCATAAAAGTGTCATTGAAATGATCAACCAACTCGAGTGGAAGACGCCTCCTACGTGTATATCTTACGAAAAGACTATGAAGATAAAATCAGAGAGATTCGATCATACACGGAAGCTTATTGGCAATCATTCTTCCCGCGAACCATTCGCGACTGGAAGACGAAAGCGGGAAAGTAACAGGAGTACACAAAGTACCCTCCGCAACACAGTAAGCCGACTTACGGCGTGTAGATGTAGATGGAGATTTAGATATGCTAATGCCCTGTCTCCTTGCCCAGCCAATGAATTGATGGTGCAGCCATGAAAAAGTCGTTTGGATAACTCAGGTAGGCTCTCAATTTACGCTCCTCCACAATGTGCCCTATGGTCTGTTCGGTTTTCTACATTCGGGGCCTGAACTGGCTGTGGGTTGTGTGCACCCACTCCGTGTTCTGTTGGATACGACTTATATTCTTCCACTCATGCCGTGGGAGTGCGAAGCTCTTGGATGTCTATAAAAGGCCAATAAAATGTCGCACTTGAGATGGAGCTTTCGTTGTCCAAGGTTCATGTAATTTGCTGTCAGTGATGAAATTGCTACCAGTTAGCTGGTGGCGAGCCGCAGGAATGGAGTTCTGGAACGAAGTTGGTTTGTTGTCAGCCTGTGAATATATTCATGGATGGAAAGGTAAAAACTATTCAGTATTTTCGAATATTCTTGCAAAACGGCTTCAGGTCTTCTTAACAGATGAGGGCTATGTGGCTGAGTGTTAGAAGCCAGTACAGTGAAGGAATTCTTATGTACCCAGAGATACTTCTCACTGATTTAAGTTAAGGCAGTTCAACCACAATGGAGCACAAAATTCAGCTGTACAAAATAGGGAGAGGTTCTATGTCGTTTCGTGCGCTTGATGTCCAAGAAGGTTTTTAGAGATGATTCCTGAAAGTGTCCTACCAAGAGTCATTTCAAGATAATTTGGGCGACTCTGGTAGGGAAGCACAGTGTCGTTCATGCGAACCTTCAGTACATAGTCTGCTGATTTGATGATTTAAGTGGGAACTGCTGAATTCGGTTTTAGAAAGACAGGGTATGAGTCTCCTCTACATGGTGAAATATTTATGGGGTTCGTTGAGCTCATCAGTTAATCAGTTGCTGTTGTGCGCTGGAAGTTGCTTACGTCCATAGGAGTCATCTTAAGAATTTCTTCCCATGACCTCTCGATGGTGCCAAACGACCAACAATGATCTGGAAGCCAAACCTATCTTCACAGTAATAAATATCTCGTAGCTGTAATACTTATACACGGAAGACGTACACATGGAAAACAGTGGTGGCAAAAAGTCAGTATAGCCCAAGTGCGATGAACACTGACAAGGGACCCCCCCATACTGTAAATCACGGATTTTGAAGCGCTTCAAATATGTTGTGGAGGCACTTACCGTGAGTACCAGGCTATCCTTTTTTTTTAGCGACGGGCCTCAGTTTGTGAGAAAATCGATTTTGAAGTCCATTGAGTGCTTTGTATACCCGCGACATTACATATATTTCGAGCACGTCAGCGTAGCGCAGCGGTCGAGGTTTATGGCTACGGCCCTGGAGGTACGACCAAATTTTTCAATTTTATTTCAGAGAATATCAACAAACAGTTCAAGGTGAGCGAAATTATAAATACACATTCAGTAATTAATTTTTTCAAATATTCATTCCGTTTGTGGTACGCAGTTGGAGTTCCAAATGTTTGTACAACAGTCGCTTCTTGTATTACCTGAAATCGATCTCCGCCCATTACCGTCCCCTCTCCCGTGAATACCGTTAGCCATAACGGGAACCCCAGCAGCTAGGCCAATGAGGATGCGAGTTGCATTCCTTTACGTTCGAATCTAACTACAGCATCAGTTGCTCACAAAGCGTCCCTAGTGCTGTGTATTAGAAAAATTCTGTGAACTGGAAGATCCAAGTGTTTCTGCAGTAGTGCAGCCAGAAGAAGATCGGCAAGTAGAGGAGTTGAACGAAGAATCAAAAGGCGGAATCACAAATGCCATTAAATAAACCGAAAATCTACTCCGCGATTTGAATCTCGTAACGAATACACCGCCTAGCGTGATCTCTGCCAATTCCGTTGCAATTGGCGATGAGATATGTATCGCAATAATCGCAATACAGGATCTCTTGGCCGAAACACAGATCATTATTGATGATGAATTGATAGGTTTCAACGAAGAAATGAATTGGGAGAATATGATGGAAACCACAAACGGAATGAATATTTGAAAAAATTAATAACTCAATATACCTTTCTAATTTCGCACACTTTACAGTGTTTGTTGATATTCTTTGAAATAAAATTGAAAAATTCCTTCGATTTTGAAAAAAAAAATAGACGACCATCACTCGAACACGGTACCTCCACGGCGGAAGCCGTAGCCCTTTACCGCCGCCCTCCGCTGACTTGCTCGAAATGTGTGTAATGTTACGGGTATAAAAAGCGGGCAGTGAACTTAAAAATCGATTTTCTCAAAAATCAAGGCCCGTCGCTAAAAAACCGGATAGCCAGGTACTTAGCGTGAGTGCCTCTACAACATAGTTGAAGCCCATCAAAATCGTGATTTACAGTATGGAGGGTACCCTTGCGAGTTGCTTCTTAAGTTTTTTGTACCAAGGGCTTACAATAAGTAGTGCAACACATTTTTTCTCTTGGAAAATTTCGGTTGAAAAAATGTGGAATTTGTTGTGGGACATCGCGGAATGTTCCCGCTTCAGCCCATGCAGTTCCTTGAGGTTCCGATAGTTGGTGGCAAAACGTAGTCTTCAAAACGGCGCCTGTAACAGAAGTGTGTTCCAGACAGAGATCTGTCACTGAGTTTCTTTGGCGGAAAACCAGAGCATCTCAAGTATTCATAGGGACTTGCAGAATGTCTACGGAGACCTATCAGTCCACAAAAACATGGCTGAGTTGTTGGGCGAGGCATCTGTCATCATCGCAAGAAGGTCGATCCCCGCACGCCGGCCAGCAGCACACAGCTGGATATAAACTTCAGTTTATTCGTCGCCACAAAAGTGCAAATGAACTTCTCCTTCTCCATGACAACGCAAGGCCTCACAAATGGCGCACCAAAGTGGAGGTCACACTACTCCATTACACTGTTCTTCCTCCTCCACCCTACAGCTTGACTTCCGAATTCCATCTGTTTGGCCCTACGAGGAATGCACTCCGTGGGATGCAGTACTTGGATGATGGTAATTATACTGATGTAGCAAGATACTGGCTGCGACGTCGACCAGTAGAGTGGTACAATAAGCCCTCCCACAGACCGTCGCACTGAACGGTGATTATGTTGAAAAATAGGGTTTTGTAGCCAAAAGACTGGGAATAATATGGTGTATTGGGATCCTTAATAGAACCAACCTGCTTTCAGAAAAAGATGTGTTGCCTTATTACACCTCTCGTAATGCTTGTTTGCTTATTGGTACTGCTTCATGTTTATTACATTTTCAGCTTTCAACTCTTATGCACAACGTTCTTAATGTTCACATTTGCAAAAAAATTACATACATGTTCTTTGCTAGCCCATAAATGTGTGCACAGAGGTATACCTCAGCGCACAACAGAGTTCCTGTTTTACTAGATTGCCAGTGCATTAGTTTCACTGTAGTTTACACATCTTCTCACTTTGAAACCTTACCTATGAAGCATCATTCAGTGTGTAACGAATAATAGCAATTTACAGAGTAAAGAATAATACAATTTTTGGCACATATTTCAGCATTGTGCAACACTATAAATGTGATTAAGAAAATGGTATCAAATTAGTAGAACTCGTGAAATGGATATTTTACTGTAAGTCATTTTTTTAGTAACATGTAGGCCTACCTTTCCTACTGTGGCCTGTTTGCTTCTTTTCCCGGAATATTTCTCGAAAACAGCTCTGTCAGTTTTTCAGGTTCAAATGGTTCAAATGGCTCTGAGTACTATGGGACTCAACTGCTGTGGTCATCAGTCCCCTAGAACTTAGAACTACTTAAACCTAACTAACCTAAGGACATCACACACATCCATGCCCGAGGCAGGATTCGAATCTGCGACCGTAGCGGTTCCAGGCTGTAGCGCCTAGAACAGCTCGTCCACCACGGCTGGCCATCTACTTCATTTTTATATGAATTTCTTGTAAGGTTTGCAAAGTATATAATTTTATACCATGCTCTGTGATATACCAATAGCTAGTTAGTTAGTTCCACGTATCATTTGCACCATAAGTTGTATTGATATGGAACGAGTCATTTTATATTAACATTACTTTTTTGTATACATGCCTCCATGCTGATCACTTGTTTTATTTTTTTTTAATCAAAGACAGAATGATGTTAGTCAGTAAAATCAAAGACAGAATGATGTTAGTCAGTAATTCCTACCCATCACAAGTCACACTTTACAGTAATAGATAGTCTAGTGCGGATTAGGAGGAGTTGTCAAAGAGAAACGTTTTCAGTTTAGTTTCAGATTTTATTTTGCTGTCTGTAAGGCATTTTATAGCAATCAGTGAGTGATCAAAATGTATGGTTGCAGCATTCTACACCTCTGATTGTGCTACAGGCAACCTTAATTTGGCATAACGAAGGTCACTTTCTTCTTGTGGTATTGTAATTATGTACATCATTGTTCCCGTTGAAGTCCAGTCGCTTATTTACAACAAACTTCATGAGGGAATAACTATACTGTGAAGTAGCACGCAGGCACTACGAAAAGACTGTTCACATACGTTTTCGCCCAAAGTCTTCTTCAGAAAAAAAGCAAAGCACACATACGCGTACAAGTGACGGCTGTCTCCGGGTGTTCTAGACAAAATCTTTTTTAAAAAGGGAGGAAATGTGAACAATAAATAATTATCGTCGGGAAGAATTTAGAGCTGCACCAACTGTGGTGTCACCGCCAGACACCACACTTGTTAGGTGGTAGCCTTTAAATCGGCCACTGTCCGTTAGTATACATCGGACCCACGTGTCGCGTATATCAGTGATTCCTTGTCATGTTCCAGACCTCACGTCAGTATAGTTCTTCCCTCCTCACGCCATCCTGCGTGAGCTAAAACGCGTGCATTTCAGCCTCCACTCGTAACACGGTGTTGGCTCTTCAGCTAACACACAACCAACAATCAGCGCGGTGACGTAGCCACGTGCTGAATGGGGACGAGACCGACGATACAGTGTAGCTCCGATGTCGAAGCATTTGCGGAATGGAAGGCAATGAAAAATACAGGAAAGAATAAAAGAAAACAGTGAAAACTTAATTCATGTAAACAATGGAAAATATTGCTTAAACAACTCCACTTACAAATGAAAACTTTAGATTACAATAGGATCGATTAGTACACCACTAAATGATGCAGGCTGGCATTTTTGATGAAACAGCTACGTGTCCGCACGACCAAAGCCTCAAATTCTATTGAGGATACGACCACAAAAGTCTATAGACATCCCCAAACGTCGAAACTGATCACAGGCACGTCAGAGTGACGTCACGGAGAAGTATCACCGCAGTGAACCATGAAGGTATAAATGAGGTGGATCTAATATTTTGGGCTATGTAAGATGGCGAATGTAGGCTCCTTGTCTTTGACAAAACGACAACACCCTTCTTTTTTATCTCCATGATCGATATACTATGGTTACATCTCTCGTTTACTAATTCCTCCGAGGTAACAAGAAGACTTTGAAACGTCCCCTTAGAAAAATTGTACATGACTGTGCTTAAACTGACACACACTATTTTTAGCGCAACGCAATCTGACTCTCAATAATCCCTACAAAAGAATGGCCCTGACTAACATAAACCTATACGTTTCACATATCACTTACCTCACAAAACTCTTGGTTACTCGAACTACTGCAATACAGCAAGCACCACTACTGCCAGCTAAATAAAAGATTCAAACTACGGAAGACACTAACTACTGATAGGCATAGTAAGCAAATGAAAGATTTTGATAGAGAACAACCAATGTATTTACCTTAATAGTCATAATATATATAGCAGTTCATGACATCCAGTCTTACAAATTTCAAAACTCCGCCATCTCTCTCCCCACATCCACCACTGCTGGCGGCTCACCTCCAACTGCGCAACGCTACGCGCTGATAGCATCCAGCTGCCCAACACAACAATGGCGACTATTACAACAATGCCAACCAGCCACTGACTGCACACAGCACAGCCAGTGATTTTCATACAGAGCGCTACGTGGCGGCGGCGTTACCAATAAAAAACAGCCTACTTACATAGCCCCCATGCTCCCCACAAAAAATTTCACAAATTGTTTTAGGCAGTGGCCAATACAGATTTGAAAAAACTTTTCATAATTACAATAACAAAGAAATCAAATGCACTCACTTATTGATACAACGTTGATCAAAAGCTAAAATTTTCTCACAGTCCATAAAGACAGTCCTGATCGTTCATCACAGCAAAATATCAGTGTTTTTCTCAATGTCTGAGTTGTATAAAAAAATGCACACAGAAGTAGTGGATTTCCATGAAGTCTTGAAGAAGTAGTGTTGTCCTTCCAATGGAAAGACAGTGCTGACTCTTGACATGCAGACAGGTAATGGGCCACAACAGAGCAAACCAACAGCAGAGTCAGTCGAAGATTTAAAGAATATTGGTAGGTAGGTCGTCACAGAGTAGACTCATTGTAGTCCTGGTAGAGATTACGGTATTGGTGGGCCACCAGAGGTGCAGACCCACTGCAGACCTTGTAGCAATAATGGTATTGGTGGGTCATCAAAGGTGTAGACCCACTGTAGTCCTTGTAGAGATGGCCAGCAGCCATCTGCTGCGACTGTGCAGCTGCACAATCACCATCGAAGAGTCTTGCAGAGAATATAGCAAGTCCATAAACCAACACTTGTGCACTCACAAAAAATTCTTTTGAGATGTCCTTAGAATCAGCAATGCTGTTATCCAGTCCCTTACTGAGTTATTAACACACGCACAAACACTATCAGTCCCTACTTTTCACATATTGTCCATATACTATGACCAACAGAAACGTGTGCAATGAAATGTAACGTACAAGATACTTAATTTGATGAACTGGTATCAATTACAATTTTATAACATACGAATACAATAACAAAGGTACAAAATACATCATTAAAGAACATAACAATACAGATAACATTTGTGGTAATGCAGACTTTAAAAGAGAATCGAAATAAACAGATATATCAGTGTTACAGGAATTATGACGTAAGTAAATATATAAAATAATGAGAATAGTTTTCGAAACATTAATTTCACATATGAGCATTGAAACAGAACAGAATTAATAATGTCTAAACATCTTTACAAAGTAAATAACATATTATTAATGGAAATTATATTTGAGGATAACAGTATTCCTCATCATAGTTCATGTAGCTGAGTATTAGAAAAATTCTACAACATAAGTCTTATCAGATAAACATATAAAGACAGGAAGAACATAAATACACAAGGGTACACAAACACGTAGTGGGATGACACAAGGAAAGGACACGGTTTGTTTTACTGCAGTATTTTGCAAATACACTTTCTTCACTTCTTGGAGATCTCCCTTCGTTCTTCATTATTTCCAAAAAGTCCTATCTATACCTGCTTTCTGTACTTTTCTCGAATAACCTCTCAGTGTATTTCTTCAAATTCATTGCAACTCATTCTCTTTTATAGCCTACCCCATCTTAAGCTAACTTTAATCTACTGAGCTCAGATGCTAAACTAAGGGATGAGGCAATGCAGCAGCACAAAACAATTAATACAAACAGCAATGAAAAAAAATGTTAGTTGTCAAAGCAAGCAGCAATATTAAAACTAATATAAAGCAATAAACAAATGGAAGTTGTCAAAGATAGTAGCAATATTGCAACTAATATAAGGCAATGAGCAGCAAACAAGAAAAATAAATCCGTAGTAAAACTGGCTTAACAGAGTAATACAAAGTCAAATTCAGTAACATTATACCCGGCAAACAGCAGCAGCAAAAGCAATAACTTTTACCTAAACATGACAAAGCTCAAGCAGAAAAAATATTACAGTAAAAATGACCATGTTTAATACCTACGTCACATCTTACACTAGGGTGATGCATCACGAGAACTTACTCTAGCAGACAAATTACCAAATTGTAAAAAAAATTATTTATACAGTTCCTGTGAAGGGAAATGATTATTTGTGCTCTCTTTTCGAAGAAAGTACATCATAAACGTATTCTTTACTGGGTCTGCAGACAGAAAATAGTGATATTAGTACATCTATAAAATTTTATTTTAACCAATGCTGCAGTGCAGCTAGAAACTAGATATTAAACAAAATAGGCAAAGCAAGGCGTGAAACGTCATTCACTAGCCATATGGCGTTTCATAACGCATTCAACTAGCAAGACAATAGACGTGAAATATTTCTCATCATTTCATTTCAGTAAATATCGTAAATTAAGAGCTCCACAGTGTAATCATATGTTTTCAAGTTTGGATGTGTCGTATTTGCGATGCTTTCTACAAAGAAATGTCAATAGCGAGGATAATGGCCCTTTTTTTTCACCTGTGCCTTTGAAAGGTACACACTAATGGCATTTTTCCAGGCGACTGTCGCGCAGCTGGGTGCCCACGACACATTACATGCAGGTGGTCACTTCACTTTCTTACCGAAATATTTACGACAGTAGTTTCCGCTACAGTGACAGTCTCATATAAAAATTTCACAGGTCAAGAATTTGCGTTATTCATCTGTAGAAACAAAATCCTTTTGATATAACAGTGCCCAAAAAATTTTCTTCGGCATTGTAATACATTCACACATTTACATACATTTCATAGCTCTTAAAGTACGATTCTTGGTTTCCAACAACCTTTTCCACAAATCAGAGTCCCTAACCACTACTCATTATTCCTTACCTTATTATACATATACATACTCGTATACACTTCTTCAATATTTCATCATAATAAATATGTAGCATAATCAAATTCCTCACATAGCATCAGCCTATTGATCATAAACATACCGCAACAGCGTAATACACAATCATCGTAATAACAACATTATAACACCTCAGTCAAATTCTCAAAATCGTCGTAGCTTCCTCCAATAATTTCAAAACCTAAAAAATATTCTCTGCTCATGCCAAAAGTGTCATCTGCCTCAAACGTACTAAAAAAATCATGATTCCACACCAAATACATCATTCAAACCTCTCATAGTATCACAATGGTTCTGAAAAAATATGAACATTTCACAAAGTACAGACCAAACAGAATTTCATAAGTGTGAAATTATCCAACTGTGTAATTGCGTAAACATGTGTCACTGACATGATAAAAAAAAATGTTTGTCTCTCAGTTAAATGATCACATAGCTGTGTAATTCCGTGTTAGAGAAATATGGTACCGATGTGTAAAGTTGTATAAGCAAATACCATATTAGCTAGGGCTCCTTGTGCTTGCCACACACATGGTACACAAAGTAAGCGTGTACCCCCCTGAGCATTAATGTAATTATACCCTCAGGTGTTACAGATTACAGCAATGGAATGAAATGTATCACGGGAAACCTTTGTATCATTGTCCTTCGAATATCTTTAAAAATAAATGTTTTAAGTACAAAACTAATCACTCAAATACGTGTAATGTAGCGCTAAACTGTGCGTCTTCTTCTAAGATAATCTCTGTGGAAGTGTCGTAGTTATCGTCCTCTGTAAGCAAAGTTCTGCTGAAGTCAATATGCTTCCCTTGTAATAAACGAAGTGAATTGCTTTGCTTATAGATATCTTAGTTATTGCGCTTATTGCCGTGATGAAGGAAGTGCTGTGCTGTAACGTATTGTTGTGCTATGGAAAAGGCTGTCTCATTGTAGCTATACCACAAAAGTTACTACTAAAACATGTTTTCCTTTCCAGAAGAATTCAGAAAAACTGTGCAGATATAAAACAGATAAACCGCAAAAGCAACATTGTAAATTGTCACTCAATGGTAGCGTCGTGTTGAAATCGTGTAGCTGTCACATAACTAACCACTGTGTCATCTGGTATCTCACAGAAAGTACTTCAAAAAAAGAATGTCTTTTCAACTAAACCAAAATGTTGCATTAAAATCTCATTAACAGTATAAGTTCTAAGTATTGTAATCGTGCAACTATCAAGCAAGAATGTAAACACACACAGTAACAATGTGTCTTCTGTTCACTATAACAATGCAGTGGTAATTACTGTATGTTCCGTAGGTTCTAGACTGGATAGTTAACTTCAACACATTGTTGCATCATAACAGTTTCAAAGTGTGACAACGCATACTAGTAACATGAAGTGAAAAGTTTTATGGCAAAGACAAAAATTAAAAAGCAGATTATCTCTCAATAAACAGTTTCACATGTGAAATGTGGTGCAATCCTTTACTCTTCATAGCACTCAGAGTTTCAACTTAAAAGCAATTGTCATGCAGTATACGTCTGTAAAGAATACTGGAATTTCTCTCAAGGTTAGCGTCTATGTTATTTTTTTCTGAGCCAGCCGGCGCACTTGACTGACTTAAGTGCGAGTCATGTCTGTGTATTTGTTGGCGCGCGTCGTTATTAGGATTAGGAGACCAAACTTCTACAAATTAACCTTGTCGAGAGGGCCTAGCCCTGTTTGAATCCCGCCAGTTCTGATGAAATTCAGGTCTATCGTTATGTCGGTAGTTTACATAGTTTCTTGTTCGTCGGTCATGTGGTGGAGAATTTCTACCTGAATCGTAAGTGCGTGGTGGACCGTTGCGTCTGAAGTTATTCTGTCTCCCTTGATAATAATTATTTTGGTTCCCATATTGTCTGTTTCTATGGTTTTCTCTGTCATATTCATTGTTACGGAGATGCGATCTTTCTCTGTAATTATTACTACTCTGCCAACGGTTGTCATACGGGTGGTGTCTGTTTTGGTCACGATTTACGTTGTAAGAATAGCCTTGTCGTGTCCAGTTATTATTTCTTTCATGGCGGAATTGCGACGGATGTGACCTGTAATTGCTGTGTTCCTGTTTTCGCGCTCCGCGATTGTCAGTGTCAATTTCCAATTCTTGTAACAGTCCCTGAAAAGCTTCAATGTCGTCTTTGCAACGTCCTGCCAAAATAATATGCCGTAAATGTTCAGGCAATTTGATTAAGCAAATGTGGATGAGTTCTGATGGGCTGTATGTGTTTGACAGGTCCTGATTCTTGTGCAACATGTCTTCAAAATATTTCACAAGACTGAAAAATTCAGATTGTTCGAAATGTTTCACCATTATGATGCTATGTTTTACTCGGTCTTGTGTAGCTTGAGACCAATATGCTGAGAGGAAGGCATCGTGAATGACCGATCGCATTCTTACAGCTCTAATAAGTAACCACACATAAATTCTAATCTGTGCTCTAATGACCAGTTGGGAGGAAAACAGTGAGAGAATTGATGGAGCCACGCTTGTGGATGAATGTCGTTGCCAGAATTCTTTTATGTCTTGATTTTACATGTAGTAATGAACAGCTTATAGTCAAAATCATCATGTCGGCGGGTCGCATGTCGGTCATTGTTACGTGGTTTCGGCGGTTCCATCTCAAAATTCGTTGTACCTTGCCAATTTATTTCATAATTTCCGAAGTGCCCTGTGTTATTATTTTGTGGCTGTTTCGTATTTCTATGTCCCTCTTCCCGTATTGGAGCGCGAGTGTCCTCTGACATACGTAATTCTTGTATTACCTGTGTCAGCTGATCTTGCACTTCCCGGATTTGTCTTTGGTGTTGCGTATTAATTTGATTCTGATTTTGTTTGAATTTCCTAATTTGTTCGAACTCTTCTGTGCCATTAAAGATTACCGGTTTTGTGTCATTCAGTTTATCATCTACCTTAGTAGATAAATTATTTAGCTGATCTGAAAGTTCAACTACTTTCTCTGATAATGAACTGATTTCCTCCATGTGTCTTTCTGAACCAATTTTCAGAGTATCTACAGTGTCCTTTAAGTTTTCCTGAGTTTTTGCAGGTTGCGTAACCAAATCGGTAGATGCAACTGAGTCAATTTTAGCTTGCAGGGTCTCATGATTTTCATGAACAATAGTTTGCAGTTCTTTTATGGCTAATTCGTGATTCTGTAATGCATTTTCATGACGCGAAAAAATAGGTTGAAAATGCTCACAAATTTGTGTTTTTACGTCATTACAGACTTTTTGACATTTCGATTCGATTTTATGTAATTCAGTAGTTAAATCTTCACGTGTTTGTTCAAGCGTATGTTCCACTGAGTCTAACTTTTGAAGCTTTTGTTCCATTGTGTCTAACTGTTGCTGTGTTTGTCTCTTGTGTTGTTCCATTATGTCTAACTTTTCAAGATTTTGTTCCATTGTGTATAACTTTTGAAGATTTTGCCCCATTTCTTTCTGATTCTGTTCCATTTGTTGCAATAATTGCAATAATAATGTATTAGTGTCTGGAATCTGTTTCTCTATGCCTTTTGGCAGTGTATTTTCACCGGCAACATTCACATTTTGACAGGCAGAAAATGTGTCTTGACTCATTTGAGAAAACGGTGAGGACCCAAAACCTTAGTCTACAGTATTTGCAATATTGTGTTCTGTCATTTCGGATTCCTGAGGCGAGCTGTTGCCGACTGATCGATCGATAATTGTTCCCTGTTCACTACTTGTTTCATTGTCTACACCATTATTTGCAGCCCACTCCATTTCCCTATGCACAGTTACCAAATTACTACTTTGAATGTCTGTTAATTCACTACACAGTGGTGCTGGTAAGCTACACTCGTCGTCATTGTTATTTCTCAGTTTACTATGGAGCCTAGTGTTACGATTTTCGCACGCCATTATTGTCACATTATTTCACACGACAACACAGAAAAACACAATTTGAAGAGCAAAAATAAGAGAACACATTAACATAGCAAATAATACCTAGTTAATTGCAAGCGCAGCTGCGAAATACTTGGTGCAAATCTACATGCATGTCACAACTGTTTTACTGTACAACAATGAAAGACTACAACTACAAAGGAGATTCTCTCTACAATTACGCGCTAGCAATAAACTATAGCTACACTAATTACACAAACTACAAGAAAAAAATCAGAAGATTCCAGTGAGGTATCCTCGGCTAAGGGTCGACATATGAAACGTCCCCTTAGAAAAATTGTACATGACTGTGCTTAAACTGACACACACTATTTTTAGCGCAACACAGTCTGACTTTCAATAATCCCTACAAAATAATGGCCCTGACTAACATTAACCTATACGTTTCAAATATCACTTACCTCACAAAAATCTTGGTTACTCGAACTACTGCAATACAGCGAGCGCCACTACTGCCAGCTAAATAAAAGATTCAAACTACGGAAGACACTAACTACTGATAGGCATAGTTAGCAAATGAAAGATTTTGATAGAGAACAAACAATGTATTTACCTTAATAGTCATAATATATATAGTAGTTCATGACATCCAGTCTTACAAATTTCAAAACTGCGCCATCTCTCTCCCCACATCCACCACTGCTGGCGGCTCACCTCCAACTGCGCAACGCTACGCGCTGTTAACATCCAGCTGCCCAACACTACAATGGCGACTATTACAACAATGCCAACCAGCCACTGACTGCACACAGCACAGCCAGTGATTTTCATACAGAGCGCTTCGTGGCGTTACCAATAAAAAAAACCTAAACAGCCTACTTACAACTTATGCTGTACGTTGTTTTGAAGCCAGAGTGGATGGAGCCTGCCGACCTTTTAAGTAGCCAAGAACATTAGCATACTACTGTTAAGAGTGCTTCCTGTTAATTATTTCTGTCATGTCCGCGCAATAGCTGTTTTAAACGCTAAAAATTATAGAACTTACATGAATGTCCTAGTGGCAGGAAGGCAATTTGGAACGTTTTTCTGTTTTTGAATGTGTATTTGCTCTAGTAATACGACACAGTCAGAGTCACGTCACAGGGAAGTGTCACAACGATGAACTATAGATGTGTAAATGAGATGAACCTAATGTTTGGGGCTAGTTAAGATGACGGAAATCGGCTTCAAGTTTGTGACGTAATGCCACACCCCTTCTGTTTTTACCTACATGATTAATCCATAGATCTGTGGGATGTTATTATCTTCGATTTTTATCGGTGGTACTACGCTTACCTAAATTATTAATGCATGATCGTTTTCGATGATTTCAATAAAGCTGTCGATGTAATTTTTATGTTTTCATTCAGTTTGTTCATTTAAGATTTTGTTCGGGTAACTGCACGTATGAGGGTTAATTTCGATTCCTTCCAAAAAATATAGTTTCGGACCCTTTGGTGTTATTAGCAATATTTCTGTAGCGAGTTATGTCTGGCTTACATTATGATTTTCTGTTTTGATGTTAGAACTGGTTCGTATCGCTATTTTTATGTGTTCTTGAAAATGACCATGATGTCTAAATAAGCTCATATGTACAAGAACAGCTGAATTAAATATTCCTACTGTTATAGCAGCGTTATTGGCAAAAATTGTTTAATGTCTCAACAAGAGATTTACAACAATTCAGGCCCAGGAGAAGTAAAATTAATCTGAGACCGCTCTAACGAATGGACACGTGAAAACACCGCTTTAAAAATCATTCTGTGTGTTAAGGGAAACAAACCGACTCTTGTCGTCGTGGGCTACACGCTGCAAAAATTAAATTTCAAACATATGGCAAAACACAGATAACATTCGCCTGACGACTCTTACGAGGGACACCCAGCATATGAAAGCCAATGCTGAATGTGACTGTAGTCTATTACTGCTGTTGTCAAAGGATATAAAGCTTTCTTCAGAAAAATGCCCTGAATAAATGTCCCTTTCTACATAAGGTTTAGACTGAAGAAATAATGTATAACCAAGTCTGACAACATTCAAAGGAACATATTTAAGGTTAATGCTTACTTTTCGCAACAGAAGGAACTGAGGACGTAAATGAATATTTCAGTGGATTTTTTTAATCATGGTCTAGCTGTTTCATTATAATGTGTAGATGACCCACCTCATAGGCGAGTTATATCCAATGAACATACATTGTTTAGCCCGATAACCTGACATTTTTCAATCTGGAACCAGAAATGATGAACAGCTAGCAATAACAGAATCTTAACGCCGTTTTATACCTACTAACCTGAAAAGCATGCCAGCTTCGTGCTAATTACGGTTCTTGATGAAATTTTTTCTGTTTGTAATTGTGCCTCGCTGAGACTAGCATTCCTGCTGAAGGCAGAGAACGCATGGGTAATTTTCCGCTTTAAGTGAAATGCAGAAAACGAAATTCTCACAACACCACGTAAGGAAGCTAGTCTTTAAACATGGATTCACCAGTAGCACGGGAATGTGAGTAAATCGCAGAAGCTTCAGTTCGGTTGGTAATTATTTCGTTATCCTTGATACAAGAATGAATACAATTTTCCGCACTTAAAACACTTCCCATACCAAACACCAGATAAGTAAGAATTCAACAGCAATAAATTATAGATACACAGGAAAATGCTAGAGACATTTAAATAAACGAGAGTGTGATGTACTCAACGTGACTCTTATTCGGATGGATTAATGAAAATTCGATTCTGTACGATGTGCATCGGAAGCTAACCACTGAGCAACAGTCTTTAAGTTTGTCCACAAGTAAAGCCACATCATAAATCTCCAAATGCTCCAACCAAGCTGCATGACGCGAGTTGCAGTCTCACCATACTTTATGCAACTTCTCGCATGAGAATGAGCGCCAGAAAGCACCTTAAAAGCAGATCATTGCAATCTCCTCCACAGCAAAAACATGGAAGCATCAGCCAAGACCGCTTGCGACAGGAAAGCACCTGAAAAAGCCGACAGGAAGCCACTAGATTGCTTTGTGTGGCTCAAACGGACACGCATGGCGAGACCAAGCGGAAAATCATGGTTTATCATTTGCTACTGCTCCAACTCGTCAAAGTATCTCACTTCAGACATCCCTTCTCAGATATTCAAAGACTGATACGCTCAGTAATCGATCACTTGATACAGAAATCTTTGCAGTATGTTTTCGAGCCAGAATACATACAAGAAATAATTGTTTCCAAAGTTGTGATTGCGACACAGGCAGATTCAAGCGTTTGCCTTTCGTGAAATGCACAGCTACGCATTTTTCTACATTAAAGTCAGTTTTCCAGTCGTTATATTATGCTGATGTTTTGACGAGGTTTAAATGCATATTGGTTCAAATGGCTCTGAGCACTATGGGACTTAACATATGAGGTCATCAGTCCCCTAGAACGTAGAACTACTTAACGTAACTAACCTAAGGACATCACACACATCCAAGTCCGAGGCAGGAGTCGAACCTGCGACTGTAGCGGTCGCGCACTTCCAGTCTGAAGCGCCTAGAACCGCTTGGCCACGACGGCCGGCCATTGGTTCTTCTTTCTGTCCATTGTACGCGTAACACATTCCTCGAACACTGTACCTGGAAGCCATCAATTCGGCTCCTTTGAACAGCTTTCTCGGTCCACAACGCGCAGCCATAAAAGAACACGGAGAACGACAACGATTCCACCAAGCGCATCTTCGTTGTTTTGGATGTGGCCCGTTTCTGCCAGATCTTTGTGAGTTTCACCATGGATGCTCTGCCAAGGACTATTTGTCGTTTCATTTTTTTTAAATCCAAATTTCCTGTGTCATTGGTCAGATATCCTAGAAATACACAAAATCTCTACCTTCATAGCCTTTAAGTAAGTTGTAAGTTGGATTTAATGTAAATCTTGTCAACTAACAACGATTACTTTGGTCATTTTCTTGTTAATCTCTAGACTGAAATTTAAACCAATAGTCTTCACTCTGGAGAAATGATGATTAATCTCTTTCTCACTTCCTGCACTGAGGATAGTGCCATCAGCAAAGAGTAGATAGTATATTTTGCTGCAGTCACTTCAGATTCGACCTTCCAGCTATTCATGCGTCGCTGATGACGCGCTATACATCTGTGTTTTAGAGCTGACAGTAAGCAACCTTGTCTGACTCTGTATGTTTAATCGAAAAACTTCATGTGTTCACCATTTACTTTTATGGTTGCATTATGGAAGTTACAAACTCCTACTATAGACCACAAGAACTAAAAATGAATGATGATTAGAATATAATTAAATCTACAGAAGAACGTGGGAGGAATGTTAGGCACATCGTTACCGTGCTTTTTTATGAGTAAGCTGTCCCCCTCTGCCCCAGCTAAACAAATTTTGACTCCCCCAGTAAAATTAACGATCGGAACTATCCTTGAAATACATCCACGGAGTTAGGGTGGAAACTTATTCTCTTACAGCCTTAGCTGTTTCGTTTTCGGATTATCTTATAAAAGTCATAGCTATTTCCATTTTTCGCCTTCTGTTCGGAGAAACGGTGGAGATTCTTTGTAGTACTCCTGCAAATAGAAGTTCTGAAGAAGGAGGAATTGGATTCGCAGTGGAGGAAAGTTTTTCTATTACACAGTCTGTTTAGAGAACCATTAATCGCAGACGATTGACGCCTGAATTCCCGGCGTTCGGCCTTGCGGAGACGTCGCAAAGTTGTACGACGCCTCTCAGCTGCCGACACCCCCTTTCCGTTGCGTCGTTGCGCGGCCGACTTTTCTTTGAAGACTATGCGTGGGCGTTCCCCAAAGAAACCCTTGGCAGGCCAATTTTCCGCGCTTCGCAGACCCATCTGCTCCGGGAAGCGGGTAGTGCCAGCTTTTTGACGGGGCCGTGGTTCGTGGCAGTCTCTGCATTTCCGTGACAGGGCAACGGTTTCTCTCGGCTCCCAGTTTTATGTGTCGTAGCAAGCCTAGACAACAATTCTACGGTTTTAAAACATGCAAATATCATTAGATCAGTTTCAGTAAAACACTTTAATAACAAATATCTATCTTCAGAAGACGTCCATATGTGAGAAAATTATATATATATATATATATATATATATATATATATATATATATATATATATATATATATAATTGGTGTTTTGCCCTTAAAGAGCGCATTTGCACTAAACTACATGGCCAGTTCCTTTTGCTGCCTTCCTTGCTGCCCAAACTTCCCCTATTCGCTCGCTGTGTTTCTGTTTCCGGTCCTCTGTCCATACTTTTTGTCGGCTTTGTGTCTTCGGCTTCATCTTGATTGCCTTTTTGGTTGCCCATATTTGTTTCGTCTTTCGGCTGTGATCTTGCTTGCGTTCTTCAGTCCATTTTACGCGTGTTCGTTTGTCACATTGTATCTCATGTAGTTTACTTTTCTTAATGACGTTTCTTAATTTTATTCTGTCGTTTATTGTGTCTGCTATTATGTTGAGTTGGTTGAGGTCGTTTTCTACCTCTGCCACCCATATGTTGTTTCTAGTGGTTACCCAGTCAAAGATCTGTTTGGTCAGCCTGTGTGATGGCATTCTGTATAGGTGTCCACAGAATTGTAGTCTGCGTTTTCTAAACTTTTCTGTGATTGTCTCCGTATGTTTGTATAGTTCCTCTGTAGATTTTTTGACCCATATTCCATTGTTGTTAGTTGCGCCAAATATTTTCCTAAGCATTTTCCGTTCTACTTTTTCTAATTGTCTGATACGTGTATGCCCTAGGATTAGTGTGGTCTCTGCTGCATATAGCGCCTCGGGGACACCACCGTGTCGTAGTGGCGTAATTTGGCTTTTTGTGAGATAGAATTCTTGTTGTAATGATTCCACACTACTTTGAATGCCTTGTCCAGTTTAGTCCTTCTTCCTTCGTTTGAGTCTGTTATGTCCACTCATTTGTAGTGTTTCACCGAGGTATTCGAAGTTTGCCGTTTTATAAATCGTGCCATACTTTGTGTTCAGAGATGAGTTTCTTTGTGCTCATAAACTGTGTCTTTTCATAAGATATCTGTAGTACAGTTTTGAAAGCGATTTCGTGTAGTTTTTCAACAGTGTCTTTTGTTTCCTTTATATCTTTCGTGACAATCTCCAAATCGTCTGCAAAAGCCAGGCATTTAATCTGTAGGTTTCCCAAGGTTATCCCCTGTTGTGATGTTTCCCATTCTTTTATTACCTTATCGAACACCAGATTGAAAAGGAGAGGTGATAGGCCATCGCCTTGTCGGACACCTGTGCGAATTTCAAAGGGCTCTGATAGTTCCCCACAGAACTTTACTTTGGAGGTCGTGTTGGTTAAAGTTTGCTCTATGATAGCCCATGTTTTGTTGTCTACTTTGTATTCTGCTAGAATTTTGAAGAGAATTTTCCGGTCGATAGAGTCGTACGCCTTTTTGAAGTCGACAAAGGTAATGGTCAGGATCTGTTCGTGTTGTAAAATCATTTTCAGGTTCCAAATTTGTTTCCCTTACAGCGTGTCTATAAGAAGCGTGTAAAACAACATTATCTCTACATATAAAAGGAAATGTCCTGACTGAGTGGCTCATCACCGCCAGTCCCAAAGCGCTAAGGACAAAAACTTGAAATTTGGAGAAAATGTTTATTTTATAATGTAGGCAACGGTTAAAAATGGATTTTTCGAAATTCCACAACTAAAGGGGTGAAATAGGTGATGAAAGGTTGTGTTGAAAATATGTCGCAATTATGGAATTTTGTAGCTGAAACTACGAAAAGTAGCATTTGATTTCTTGGTCAAAAACCGAAAAAAGACGTTTTTCAGCATTTTTGGATATTCTACCCCTAGGGGCTTAAATTGTGCGTGAAAGGTTATTTTGAAAATGAATTGCTAAAGAATTACTAAAGTATTTTTAAAGCTACGTCTAAGAGCTATGGTATTTGACTTCACGGTTATGAATAACAAAATACATCTTTTAGAGTTTTTGGAAATTCAGTCCCTAACGGGGTGAAATAGGGCATGAAAAGTTTTTATCGAGATATTTCATTATGAAAGCGTTTTTGAATCTAACTCTACGAAAATTTGCATTTGGATTCTGTATTGGAAACAAAACAAAAAATACGAGTTTCAGTGTTTTTGGAAATTCAGCACCCAAGTACATGAAGCAAGGGGTGAAAGTTTTTATGGGAATGTAGAAGATGTATAAAGCTAAATGCTTGAGAAATTTATCACATCGTTGATTAATTTATTTAGTATACACTATATAAATCGTAAGTTTAATTGAACATACTCGTACGTCTGAATACTTCTGATAGGGAGATGGCACCAACCGTGCGGTATATTATGACCCAGACAACGCTGGGTGTTACGGTTAGTACACAATACAGTCCCAGAACACGCTCAATGATAAACTGTTTTTTTTTTTTTTTACGTAGTGCGATAAACTACTTTTGTCGCAACTGTTTACAGTACTTAATAACTGTCTACACAGAAATATTCTCAGCACTTAATAACTGTCTACACAGAAATATTCTCAGCCTAACGGGCAGACAAACATCACTTGTCACATTTAACACTGAACGTTAGTACACCGTGTAAGTAGGCTATTTACGTTTTTATGTTGGTAACGCCACGTTGCGCTCTGTATGAAAATCACTGACTGTGCTGTGTTCAGTCTGTGGCTGGTTGGCATTGTTGGACTATTTGCTATTGTAGTGTTGGGCAGTTGGATGTGAACAGAGCGTAGCGTTGCGCAGTTGGAGGTGAGCCGCCAGCAGTGGTGGATGTGGGGAGAGGGATGGCAGAATTCTGAGAGCGGACGATCTGGACGTGCGTCCATCAGAAAGAGTAAATTTGTAATATTGGATATCATGAACTGATATATGATGACTTTTGAACATTATTAAGTTAAATATATTGTTTGTTCTCTATCAAAATCTCTTACGTTATTTGATTTTCAAGCAGTTAAGCAAAACTGAACGTACTCAGACATTTCTCTCTTTACTTATTCTGATCAACGCTAAACTGGTACACAATTTTTTTAGCGCAACGCAGTCTGACCTTCAATAATGCCTATAAAAGAATGGAGCTGACTAACAGTAACCTATACCTTTCATGAATCACTTACCTCACAACAAAGATCGTTACCCGAACTTATATATCATCAGTATTACAAATTTACTCTTTCTGATGGACACCGTCCTGATCGTCCGCTCTCAAAATTCTGCCATCTCTCTCCCACATCCACCACTGCTGGCGGCTCACCTCCAAATGACCAACGCTACGCGCTGTTTACATCCAGCTGCACACAGCACAGTCAGTGATTTTCACACAGAGCGCTACGTGGCGTTGTTGTTGTTGTGGTCTTCAGTCCTGAGACTGGTTTGATGCAGCTCTCCATGCTAATTTATCCTGTGAAAGTTTCTTCGTCTCCCAGTACCTACTGCAACCTACATCCTTCTGAATCTGCTTAGTGTATTCATATCTTGGGCTCCCTCTACGATTTTTTCCCCTCCACGCTGCCCTCCAATGCTACATTGGTGATCCCTTGATGCCTCAGAACATGTCTTATCAATCGATCCCTCTTCTAGCCAAGTTGTGCCCCAAACTTCTCTTCTCCCCAATCCTATTCAATACCTCCTCATTAGTTATGTGATCTACCCATCTAATCTTCAACATTCTTCTGTAGCACCACATTTCGAAAGCTTCTATTCATTTTTGTCTTATCATCCATGTTTCACTTCCATACATGCCTACCCTCCACACAAATACTTTGCGAAATGACTTCCTGACACTTAAATCTATACTCGATGTTAACAAATTTATCTTCTTCAGAAACGCTTTCCTTGCCATTGCCAGTCTACATTTTATATCCTCTCTACTTCGACCATCATCAGTTGTTTGCTCCCCAAATAGAAAAACTCCTTTACTACTTTAAGTGTGTCATTTCCTAATCTAATTCACACAGCATCACCCGCCTTAATTCGACTACATTCTATTACCCTTGTTTTGCTTTTGTTGATGATCATCTTATATCCTCCTTTCAAAACACTGTCTATTCCATTCAACTGCCCTTCCAAGTCTTTTGTTGTCTCTGACAGAATTACAATGTCATCGGCGAAGCTCAAAGTTTTTATTTCTTCTCCGTGAATTTTAATACCTACTCCGAATTTTCCTTTACTGCTTGCTCAATATACAGATTGAATAACATCGGGGAGAGGCTACACCCCTGTCTCACTTCCTTCCCAACAACTGCTTCCCTTTCATGCTCCTCGACTCTTATAATTGCCATCTGCTTTCTCTACAAATTGTAAATAGCTTTCCGCTCCCTGTATTTTACCCCTGCCACCTTTAGAATTTGAAAGAGAGTATTCCAGTCAACATTATCAAAAGCTTTCTCTAAGTCTACAAATGCTAGAAACGTAGGTTTGCCTTTCCTTAATCTTTCTTCTAAGATAAGTCGTAAGGTCAGTATTGCCTTACGGGTTCCAACATTTCTACGGAATCCAAACATCTTCCCCGAGGTCGGCTTCTATCAGTTTTTCCATTCGTCTGTAAAGAATTCGTGTTAGTATTTTGCAGCTGTGACTTATTAAACTGATAGTTCGGTAATTTTCACATCTGTCAACACCTCCTTTCTTTGGGATTGGAATTATTATATTCTTCTTGAAGTCTGAGGGTATTTCGCCTGTATCGTACTTCTTGCTCACCAGATGGAAGAGTTTTGTCAGGACTGGCTCTCCCAAAGCCGTCAGTAGTTCTAATAGAATGTTGTCTACTCCCGGCGCCTTATTTCGACTTAGGTCTTTCAGTGATCTGTCAAACTCTTCACGCAGTATCGTATCTCCCATTTCATCTTCATCTACATCCTCTTCAGTTTCCATAATATTGCCCTCAAGTACATCGCCCTAGTATAGACCCTCTATATATACCTTCCACCTTTCTGCTTTCCCCTCTTTGCTTAGAACCGGTTTTCCATCTGAGCTCTTGATGTTCAGACAAGTGGTTCACTTATCTCCAAAGGTCTCTTTAATTTTCCTGTATAGCAGTATCTATCTTACCACTAGTGAGATAAGCCTCCACATCCTCACATTTGTCATCTAGCCATCCCTGCTTAGCCATTTTGCACTTCTTGTCGATCTCATTTTTGAGACCTTTGTATTCCTTTTTGCCTGCTTCATTTACTGCATTTTTATATTTTCTCCTTTCATCAATTAAACTCAATATTTCTTGTGTCACGCAAGGATTTCTACTAGTCCTCGTCTTTTTACCTACTTGATCCTCTGCTGCCTTCACTACTTCATCCCTCAGAGCTAGCCATTCGTCTTCTACTGTATTTCTTTCCCCAATTCCTGTCAATTGTTCCCTTATGCTCTCCTGAAACTCTGTACAACCTCTGGCTCTTTCTTTTTCTCCAGGTCCCATCTCCTTAAATTCCCACCTTCTTCAGTTTTAATCTACTGTTCATAACCAATAGATTGTGGTCAGAGTCCACATCTATCCCTGGAAATGTACTACAATTTAAAACCTGGTTCCTAAATCTCTGCCGTACCATTATATAATCTGATACCTTTTAGTATCTCCAGGATTCTTCCATGTATACAACCTTCTTTTATGATTCTTGAACCAAGTGTTAGCTATGATTAAGTTATGCTCTGTGCAAAATTCTACCAGGCGGCTTCCTCTTTCATTTCTTAGCCCCAATCCATATTCATCTACTAAGTTACCTACTCTCCCTTTTCCTACTGTCGAATTCCAGTCACCCATGACTATTAAATTTTCGTCTCCCTTCACTATCTGAATAATTTATTTTATCTCATTATACATTTCTTCAATTTCTTCGTCATCTGTAGAGCTAGTAGGCATATAAACTTGTACTACTGTCGTAGGCGTGGGCTTCGTATCTGTCTTGGCCACAATAATGTGTTCACTATGCTGTTTGTAGTAGCTTACCCGCATTCCTATTTTCCTATTCATTATTAAACCTACTCCTGCATTACTCCTATTTGATTTTGTGTTTATAACCCTGTAGTCACCTGACCAGAAGTCTTGTTCCTCCTGCCACTGAACTTCACTAATTCCCACTATATCTAACTTTAACCTATCCATTTCCCTTTTAAAATTTTCTAACCTGCCTGCCCGATTAAGGGATCTGACATTCCACGCTCCGATCCGTAGAACGCCAGTTTTCTTTCTCCTGCTGACGACATCCTATTGGGTAGTCCCCGCCCGGAGATCCGACTGGGGGACTATTTTACCTCCGGAATATTTTACCCAAGAGGACGCCATCATCATTTAACCATACAGAAAAGCTGCATGCCCTCGGGAACAATTACTGCTGTAGTTTCCCCTTGCTTTCAGCCGTTTGCAGTACCAGCACAGCAAGGCCATTTTGGTTATTGTCACAAGGCCAGATCAGACTATCATCCAGACTGTTGCCCCTGCAACTACTGAAAAGGCTGCTGCCCCTCTTCAGGAACCACACGTTTGTCTAGCCTCTCAACAGATACCCCTCCGTTGTGGTTGCACCTACAGTATGGCTATCTGTATCGTTGAGGCACGCAAGCCTCCTCACCAATGGCAAGGTCCATGGTTCATGGCGGGGGACTTAACGGTTAGAAATTAGAAAAGAAAAAAAAACTTAATGGTTAGGAATTTAAAGAAATTATCTTTTAGTCCTTTTGGAAATTCAACCTGTAACACGATCAATTAGGGGATGACATGTTTTTATCGAAATATTTCATTATGAAAGCACTTTTGAATCTAACACTATGAAAATTTGCATTTGGCTTCTGTGTTGGAAACAAAAAAAAAGTGTTTCAGTGTTTTTGGAAATTCAGCACTTAAGTACATGAAGGAAGGGGTGAATGTTTTGATGGAAATATTTTATTATGAAGACATTTTTAAGTTAAATCTGTGAAAATATGTCTTTGACTTTTCGGTAGAGTTAAAAAATAAGTGTCAGTGTTTTCGGAAATTCAACACCTAAGGGTTGAATTAAAGGATGACAAATTTTATGGGAATATTTCGTTAGCGGTATATTAAAACATTTTTCAAGCTAAATTTATGAAGTTTATATTTGTCTTCTCAGTTAGAAATAAAGAAATCTATCTTGGGGGATGAAACTTTCTATCGAAATATCACTAAAGTAACTCAAAAGGCGCGATTACCAAAAAACCTTCGACTCCAGGTTGGAATTACTTTGTGGTCAGAAGCATATTCCATGCTTCTAAGGCCTTAATTAGCATGAAAAGTTTAGAAGGTTTCGCAATTTGTGAACTAAATCAAAGAAAGCTATTAAAGTCAAGTCGACATATCGGACTTGTCAGAATTGCGTAGAAAAACGACTCTTTAATAAATTAACCTTTCAGCAATCCTAATAATGTTTATAAAATTATTTCTATTGTAATTACTGCGCAAACGAGAGTGAAGCAGCGGGCGCTAAACCAGTTATCAATAATTTCGATAATTATTAATAATTGTAATTATTAAAAAGCTTTTAATAGAGTTATACAATTAAATGTTTAAAAAACTATAGTTTAAATCTCTTACAATGTTTTAAAGTTATTTCAGAATTTTCTAGCAAGTTCCAAAATTTAGTCTCGCAGAAAGCCTTATAGTAATAAAAAAAATTAGATTTCCATTGTCGAAGATGTATACAGCTAAGTGCTTGCGAAATCTATTGTATCGTTGATTTATTCACTTAGTATACACTATATACATCATACATTTAATGGAACATACTCGTACGTCAGTATATATTTGTAGGAAGAATGGCCGGCCGGAGTCGCCGTGCGGTTCTAGGCGCTACAGTCTGGAGTCGAGCGACCGCTAATGTCGCAGGTTCAAATCTTGCCTCGGGCATGGATGTGTGTGATGTCCTTAGGTTAGTTAGGTTTAATTAGTTCTAAGTTCTAGGCGACTGATGACCTAAGAAGTTAAGTCGCATGGTGCTCAGAGCCATTTGATAGGAAGAATGTCCTTCAGGGCACCAACCGTGCAGCCGGCCAGGGTGGCCGAGCGGTTCTAGACGCTTCAGACTGGAACCGCACGACCGCTACTGTCGCAGGTCCGAGTTCAGCCTCGGGCATGGATGTGTGTGACGTCTTTAGGTTAGTGAGGTTTAAGTAGTTCCAGGGGACTGATGACCTCAATAGTTAAGTCCAATCGTGCTCAGAGCCATTTGAACCAACCGTGAGGTTGAAACGTCCCCTTAGAAAAATTATACAAGGCTGTGCTTAAACTGACACACAATATTTCTAACGCAACGCAATCTGACTTTCAATAATCCCTACAAAAGACTAACATTAACCTATAAGATTCACAAATCATTTACCTCACAAAAATCTTGGTTACTCGAATTACTGCAATACAGCGAGCACCACTACTGCCAGCTAAATAAAAGATTCAAACTACGGAAGCCACTAACTACTGATAGGCACAGTTAGCAAATGAAAGATTTTAATAGAGAACAAACAATGTATTTACCTTAATAGTCATAATATATATATAGCAGTTCATGACACCCAGTCTTACAAATTTCAAAACTCCGCCATCTCTCTCCCCACATCCACCACTGCTGGCGGCTCGCCTCCAACTGCGCAACGCTACGCGCTGTTAGCATCCAGCCGCCGCTGCCCAACTCTACAATGGCAGACAACAATGCAAACCAGCCACAGACTGCACACGGCACAGCCAGTGATTTTCATACAGAGCGCTACGTGGCGGCGGCGTTACCGATAAAAAAAAACCTAAACAGCCTACTTACAAGGTATATTCTGACCCGGACAGCGCTCGGTACATGGCAAACCACTTCCGCTAGGACATTGCCCAGTCGGTAGTGCGGGTCTCCCGCATCGTCCCCTACGCTCTCGGAGTATGGGGCCTCATCATCATCACATAATACAGTCTCGGAACACACTCAATGATTAACTGAACGTACAGCGATAATACTACTTTTGTCGCAACTGTTTATGGTTCTTTTACTGAATAACTGTCTACACAGACATATTCTCAGCCTAACAGACAGTGAAACATCACCTGTTTAATTTAACTCTGAACGTTAGTACACCGTTCCGTCTGACGACTCCAGTTCGCTAATGGGTCTAATCTATGCTGAGGTTGATATCAGAGGGTCTAAGCTCTGATGTGAGTAAACTTCCCTGCATCGGCGGCGTACGGAACCTCTGGAGTGTGTGTCTTCGTCGACGTCTGCAATTCGCGGCTGCTGCTGGTAGCGACTATCTTTGGCTTGTTGTTCTGCTGTGAGGTACCAACTTCATCACGGTATCTCGCTCTTCGGAAACCACACCCCGAGCGCCGTCTTGACTTGTTCTTGTGTCAAAACGCGTGTTCGTTCATCAGTCGAACTTTCTCGCGTAGTAAAAGACCTTGAGATTTGAGTCGCTAATAACTAAGAGACTAATAATTCGTAAGAATTGGTTGAGCCAAAAAAGAACACAGCACGTAAGTGTTGTGCGTCGTGTCAAATAGAGCATGTCTGTGCGTGTTTGTTGGGCAGTATTGCTTTAAAAAAATGTTTCAAATGGCTTTAAGCACTATGGGACTTAACTTCTGAGGTCATCAGCCCTCTAGACTTGGAACTACTTAAATCTAACAAACCTAAGGACATCAGACACATCCATGCCCGAGGCCGGATTCGAACCTGCGACCGTAGCGGCAACGCTTTTCCGGACTGAAGCGCCTAAACTGCTCGGCCACAGCGGCCGGCAGTATTGTTTTCCTGTAACGTCATCGTACGCGGTCCCACGCGTGTGATCATTACGAATTATCTCTGTGAGAAGTTATAAAGTAGTGTAGGGTGCAAACTCATTTAGCTAGGACACTGATTCAGGTGGCGTCGTGAAGAGCTTGCAGGTAACTACTCGGATTCAAAGTCATACAATAAAAATATCCACGAACTTCCAGCACGCTGGAGCAGCTGCGGGTCAGCAACTTACGTTAACCACCACAAAGGAAAACCAGTCGAAAGTTCCAAATTTTACGTTTTGTATTCATTCGATGACTAGTTTCGAGAGGAGACCCATTTTCAGGACATCGTAACAAAGTCAAAAATGGTGTTTCCGAAGAAGCGAAAACCATATCAAAAATTTGCAACGAACAGTTTCAGCGCATACAGATAAAAATATTCACCACAAAATATATGAAAATCCGTATTACGCTCGAAATTACAAAATATCACTCTTACCCTCAGTTACAGGAAACTCATGTCAGAGGAAACCTTTCGTCGAAACAGATCTAAGAATCCTCAAAGTCCAATACCTAGCCAATGCGGGAGTTACGCCAGCGTCTAAAAAGTAATGAAGCAACGGCGCAGAGCAGTTAAGTACACTACTGGACACTAAAATTGCTACACCACGAAGATGACGTGCTACAGACGCGAAATTTAAACGACAGGAAGAAGATGCTATAATATGCAAATGATTAGCTTTTCAGAGTATTCACACAAGGTTGTCGACGGTGGCGACACCTACAACGTGCTGACATCAGGAAAGTTTCCAACCGATTTCTCATACACAAACAGCAGTTGATCGGCGTTGCTTGGTGAAACGTTGTTGCGATGCCTCGTGTAAGGAGGAGAAATGCGTACCATCACGTTTCCGACGTTGTTAAAGGTCGGATTGTAGCCTATCGCGATTGCGGTTTATCGTATCGCCACATTGCTGCTCGCGCTGGTCGAGATCCAATGACTGTTAGCAGAATATGAAATCGGTGTGTTCAGGAGGGTAATACGGAACGCCGTGCTGGATGACAGGCATCTTATCCGCATGTCTGTAACGAATCGTGCAGCCACGTCTCGATCCCTGAGTCAACAAATGGGGACGTTTGCAAGACTACAACCATCTGCACGAACAGTTCGACGACGTTTGCAGCAGCACGGACTATCAGCTCGGAGACCATGGCTGCGGTTACCCTTAACATTGCATCACAGGCACGAGCGCCTGCGTTGGTGTACTCAACGACGAACCTGAGTGCACGAATGGCAAAACGTTATTTTTTCGGATGAATCCAGATTCTGTTTACAGCATCATGATGGTCGCACCCGTGTTTGACGACATGGCGGTGAACGCACATTGGATGCGTGTATTCGTCATCGCCATACTGGCGTATCACGCGGCGTGATGGTATGGGGTGCCATTGGTTACACGTCTCGCTCACGTCTTGTTCGCATTGACGGCACTTTTGAACAGTGTACGTTACATATCAGATGTGTTACGACCCATGGCTCTACCCTTCATTCGATCCCTGCGAAACCCTACATTTCAGCAGGATAATGCACGACCGCATGTTGCAGGTCCTGTACGGGCCTTTCTGGATACATAAAATTTGCGAGTGCTGCCCTGGCCAGCAAATTCTCCAGATCTCTCACCAATTGAAAACGTCTGGTCAATGGTGGCCGAGCAACTGACTCTTCACAATACGCCAGTCACTACTCTTGATGAACTGTGGTATGGTGTTGATGCTGCATGGGCAGCTGTACCTGTACACGCCATGCAGGCTCTGTTTGACTCAATGCCCAGGCGTCTCAAGGCCGTTATTACGGCCAGAGGTGGTTGTTCTGGGTACTGATTTTTGAGGATCTATGCATCCAAATTGCGTGAAAATGTAATCACATGTCAGTTCTTGTATAATATATTTGTCTAATGAATACCAGTTTATCATCTGCATTTATTCTTGGTGTAGCAATTTTAATGGCCAGTAGTGTAATACCGTTCATATAAAAGATAATAACTACCGTGGTACTGAATATACAAGAAGCCTTATCTACGACACAGAGTCATCTTCAAAACGTTAAGCATCGACCGTGAAGCTCGGTGATGTTAGGCCTCCTCTGTCATTCAGCCTTCAATGCGACACACCTTTCATAACGACGGGTGGCTTGACGGTGATGTCGGTTGTAGAAGTCTGCATTTCAGCTGTTCAGAAAAAGTTCACCTCCTAATTCTCGTAGTAGTCATTTTGGAAATGCCTTGGATGTAATGATCTGTTCCTCTGAAGGGAGCGGTAGAAGTCAATGAGTGGCATTTCAAGAGAATACGAGAGCTAAGGTAGAATTTGACAGCCCAGAAAAGCAGCTTATCGACTGACTCCTGTGCAGAACGTGCTGGGGAAATGTGGACCGTAAATACCGACAGACTCCCGTAATCTCTTCAGGACTTTTTCTTAGCATGTTTCTGTGATAATATACGCCTTACAAGGAAAATATAATAGCACCACGGCATGCCATTCCCAAAAAGCACTGAACATCTCCTTGCCCAACAATGGCTGGATCTTCGCCTTTGTCGATAGTGGCGAAACCACATTTTCCCGCTGTCTGCTTTGCTTCCCTGTCACGCGGTCACAGTAATACACATGGCTAAATAAGTCATCTGGGTTGGTCATACACACACATGCTATTAACTAGCAGTTACCCAAGGCTATGCTCGCTTATTAGTAGATTTGTTGTCATGAGTGATGGCGAGTAAGCGAACAGATGTAACTGCAATAACGTGAGCTGCCATCAAATGTCCCCCTGTTCGGGTCAGCATAGCCTGTGACGTGTGTCCCCAGCCCCGCAATTGCCTCAACGCATAATGACGAGGTACGTCCAGCATAACCCTAGCAGGGACCCAATATTTCATCAAAATGAAATGTTTGTTGGTGCAGGTAAATCAATTAAAGAGTTGTTAATAATTTTAATTAAAGGATGACTTAATCGTAAGGATTTATTCATTAGTAAGATCCTTCATTAGTAAGATCATTAGTAGAGATCCTTGGGTAACAGAAGAATTACTGAATTTAATTGATGAAAGGCGAAAATATAAAAATGCAATAAATGAAGCAGGCAAAAAGGAATACAAACGTCTCAAAAACGAGTACGACAGGAAGTGCAAAATGGCTAAGCAGGGATGGCTAGAGGACAAATGTAATGACATAGATGGTTATCTCACTATGGGTAAGATAGATACTGGCTACAGGAAAATTAAAGAGACATTTGGAGAAAAGAGAAGCACTTGTATGATGGAAACCCAGATCTAAGCAAAGAAGGGAGAGCAGAAAGGTGGAAGGAGTAAATAGAGGGTCTATACAATTGCGATGTACTTGAGGACAATATTATGGAAATGGAAGAGGATGTAGATGAAGATGAAATGGGAGATACGATACTGCGTGAAGAGTTTGACAGAGCACTGAAAGACCTGAGTCGAAACAAGGCCCCGGGAGTAGACAACATTCCATTGGAACTACTGACGCCCTTGGGAGAGCCAGTCTTGTCAAAACTCTACCATCTGGTGAGCAAGATGTATGAGACAGGCGAAATACCCTAAGACTTCAAGAAGAATAGAATAATTCCAATCCCAAAGAAAGGAGGTGTTGACACATGTGAAAATTACCGAACTATCAGTTTAATAAGTCACAGCTGCAAAATACTAACGCGAATTCTTTACAGACGAATGGAAAAACTCGTAGAACCCGACCTCGGCGAAGATCAGTTTGGATTCCGCAGAAATGTTGGAACACGTGAGGCAATACTGTCCCTACGAATTATCTTAGAAAATAAATTATGGAAACGAAAACGTACATTTCTAGCATTTGTGGACTTAGAGAAAGCTTTTGACAATGCTGACTGGAGTACTCTCTTTCAAATTCTAAAGGTGGCAGGGGTAAAATAGAGGGAGCGAAAGGCTATTTACAATTTGTACAGAAACCAGATGACAGTTATAAGAGTCGAGGGGCATGAAAGGGAAGTAGCGGTTAGGAAGGGAGTGAGACAGGGTTGTAGCCTCTCCCCGATGTTATTCAATCTGTATATTGAGCAAGCAGTAAAGGAAACAAAAGAAAAATTCGGAGTAGCTATTAAAATCCATGGAGAAGAAATAAAAACTTTGAGGTTCGCCGATGACATTGTAATTCTGTCAGAGACATCAAAGAACTTGGAAGAGCAGTTGAACGGAATGGACAGTGGCTTGAAAGGAGGATATAAGATGAGCATCAACAAAAGCAAAACGAGGATAGTGGAATGTAGTCGAATTAAGTCGGGAGATGCTGAGGGTATTAGATTAGGAAACGAGACACTTAAAGTAGTAAAGGAGTTTTGCTATTTGGGGAGCAAAATAACTGATGATGGTCGAAGTAGAGAGGATATAAAATGTAGACTGGCAATGGCGAGGAAAGCGTTTCTGAAGAAGAGAAATTCGTTAACACCGAGTATAGATTTAAGTCTTAGGAAGTAGTTTCTGAAAGTACTTGTATGGAGTGTAGCCATGTATGGAAGTGAAACGTGGACGATAAATAGTTTAGACGAGAAGAGAATAGAAGCTTTCGAAATGTGCTACAGAAGAATGCTGAAGACTAGATGGGTAGATCACATAACTAATTAGGAGGTATTGAATAGAATTGGGGAGAAGAGGAGCTTGTGGCACAACTTGACTAGAAGAAAGGATTGGTTGGTAGGACATGTTCTAAGGCATCAAAGGATCACCAATTTAGTATTGGTGGGCAGCGTGGAGGGTAAAAATCGTAGAGGGAGAGCAAGAGAGGAATACACCAAACAGATTCAGAAGGATGTAGGTTGCTGTAAGTACTGGGAGATGAAGAAACTTTCACAGGGTAGACTACCATGGAGAGCTGCATCAAAGCAGTCTCAGGACTGAAGACCACAACAACAACAACATGTTTTTATGTTTTTCCTTATGGTTCAACCTATTTCCACATAACCTTTTATAGAAATAGGTTCAGCAGTTTAGTCGTGAAAACGTAACAGACAGATTTAGTTCCGGATTTATAAATCTTTAAATTACGGAATCTTTCTTTCTCCATTGCCCGATTTTGACGAAATAAAACCTATACGTCGCCCCAAGCTACTGTCAAGTTATCTGTGAAAACACCATGAAAATTCTTCTAGTAGTTTTTGAGATTAGCGTGTTCAAGCAAATAGACACAACGGTTTTAGATAAAACTTTAAATCACGGTATCTTCTTTCGGTTATCAAATTTTGTTGAAATAAAGCCTTACATTGCTCCACGCCACGCTGCAGTTACCTGTAAAAATTCGGTGACAATTCGTCCTGTAGTTCTGGAGATAACCGTGTTCAAACAGACATACAAACACACACGACGGTTTTAGGTAAAACTTTAAATCATGATATCTTTTTTTCCGTTTTCTGATTTTGAGCAAATAAAGCCTACACAATGTCCGATGCTATGCTCAAGTTACCTGTAAAAACTCTGTGAAAACTCGTTTGGTAGTTCTGAAGATTAAAGGTTCAGACAAAAAAAAAAAAAGCAGATACAACAGTTTTAGGTAAAGTTTTGAATCACGATACATTTTTTCAGTGAAACGATTTAACTGAAATGAAGCCTATAAGTTGCTCGAAGCTGCGCTCAAGTTACCCCTGAAAACCCTATGAAAATTCTATCAATTTTGGAGATTAGTGAGTTCTAAAGACACGACGGTTTCACAGATTCACCTTAGTGTAGAACAAAATATAGATATAAATGGAAGTGTGTGTAGTTGATGATCACATCTGTGCTGGTTCAGTTTAGAGGACTTGTGAAAATTTACTTGAGCAATTCGAGAACTCCAGTATTCCTGCAAAAAGTAGTTTTCACAAGCTGATCAGAAAATGGCTGCTCAGCAGTAACATATCTAAGTCCAAGCGTAACTATAGATCTTCAGGTCGAACGCCGGAAGCGGTTGCAAACCATTTGCATAAAATTTGTGCTAGCCAGAAAAAATTTCTGGCAACTTTCGAGACCTCTGGACTTAAGATTTTACATCTGAAACCTTGTGTTCGGAAATTACTTCCATCTGATAAAGCAAAGAAGGTCGAAAAAAGAAAGAAAGTACTTTGGTTTGTTGTTCTTGGTAGTCACATTATTGGCCAGATAGTCTGCGAAACCAAACTCAAACATAGAAGTTTCTGTCCAGAGTTTCGTGAACTTCTATTTTCCGTGAAACTAGTATGAAAGGCAGTTATGCTTTTTACAGAAAGATGGAGAACATGTAGCACCTCAGTCACTGTCCAACACTCGTGTAGCCTTCACTGAAGAACGCACAACAAACAGTGGTTGATGACCGCCCTTGTTCGCCAGATTTCTTTGCTTGTAATTTTTTTGGCGAAATTTAAATGTTAAATGGAACGCTGAATTAGTAGACTACCTGAAGTAAACCTATGCCGGAGTGAATAACATCCTCTCCCTATAGAGGTGGGCGCACATAGCACAAAGAGTAAGGAAAGTGACCCGCCTAACTTCCTAACTTTTGTTACTGCACCTAGTTCTGTGACGCATGTAATAAACATTGGGTAAGAGCGACAAGGATTTCAATTTAAGTTTGCTTAACTAGAAAAAGATATTAATATAGGTTTTTTTCTGTTTTCCAATTGCAGCGTCTGATGATGGGCAGTGTAGGAAGAAACTGGTCAAGATTGTCTTATACAACGTGATTGCCTCTCAAATAAAAGGAAGTTTAAAATCTTCTCGGATTACAAGACAAGCATACCGAAGAAAATTCCCCTTGCAAGCACAGCAGAACGCAGGTTGAAGAAAGGTGAACTTATGTTCATAGTATTTGTAGACTTAAAGAAGGCTTTTGTCAATGTTAACTGGAACACATTTTCGGACTATGAAGTTGATAGGTACAGAGCGTCCCACATAAAACTGTTACGCCTCAAGTACCGGTTAATCATCTCTAGTCGAACTGCTTGTGTAGTGACTACAGTGTCTCGGAAGTTGGCTACACTGCATTTGCCGGAAAGTTGAGTACAGCTGTGCGTTCGTGCGTCAGTTGTTGTGAGAAGCTCGTACTGTTGAGTTGTTGCAGAAATTGGGCAGATGCATTAGAACAGCGAATTGATATTGCCGAGTGTTACATAAAGAGAAGCTCCATCAAGGAACGAATAGAAATGTTTCAAGCGAACTATCCTGGCTGGAAACTCCCCACGATCAGCACTATTCAAGATTTCTGCAAGCAAGGAGGGCTGTATGCTCAGTTCAGAATGTGTGGAGGAATAGGCGATCGACAGTGAGGACCCATGACACTATAGATAGAATTCGCATTGTCATTACGAGAGGTCCCCGCAAGTTGATAAGAACGTTATCGCAGCAGGCTGGTGCACCTCGTACGTCGTGTCGTCGTGTACTAAAAGATTTGAAATTAGATGCCTGTTGTGTGAGTGTGGTGCAAGAATTGAAATTTCAGGCTCAGGAAAAGAGAGCTCATAATTGTAACTGGCTGTTAACATCAGCTACTAACGATTAGTTGGACCCTTGCTTTAATTCATGTCAGATGATGCTTCGTTTCATTTGTCAGGTTACGTAAACTACCAGAATGGCAGATACTGGTCGCAGGACAACCCACACGTTCTGCATAAAGAAGCTCTCCACTCAGAGAAGATAGGGGTTTTGCGAGCGTTTTCCGGTATGTGCATTATTGGTCCCATATATTTCAATAACACCTTAAACAGTGTCAGATATCTAGAGAGCTTTGACTCACTCTATGCATAATTAACAGATGCAGTATTGCAACAACATGGAGCAACCCCTCACACATCCAACCACAGTACGGTCCACATCACCAACATGTTCCCTGAAAACAGACTTGTCAGTAAGGGCCTTTGGCCCTCAAGGTCCCCGGACTTAAACTGTCTAATTTTTATTGATGGGGCACACAGAAAGCAAAGTGTATGCTGACAATGCTCGGAAAATCTTAAACAGAGCATTACTAGAGAAATCAACAATCTGCAGAATTACAGTATGCTGTTGGTGACGTCAATACACAAAGTTAGCGATCCCTGGATGCCCATGGCCATCAATTCCAGTACGTATCTCTTATAATCACGTAACTACATGTATTTCAACGTTACTGTTATTTATTTATTTATTTTTGTTGAGTGGACCTTGGGTGCGAGGCGTACCGGTTTTATGTGGGACACCTTGTATAACATAAAGGGAGCGAAAGGTAATCTTCAATAAAGTGAAGGTAGAAGATTCGAAGGATATGAAAGGAAAGCAGTGACAGACAAGGGAGTGAGACAGGGTTGTAATCCATCCTCGATCTTGTTCAATCCCTACATTATCAGGTAGCAAAGGAAACCAAAGAAATATTTTGAGCAGGAATGAAAGTTTAGGCAGGGTTGCAGCTACATTGGAATTGTGTCAGAGACAGCAAAGGACTTGGAAGCAGATGAATAGAATGGATAGTGTCTCGAAAAGAAGTTCAGAATCGACAAAAGTAAGACAATGGCGATGGAATTAAGTCGAACCAAATTGGAGGATGCTGAGGAGATTAAATGAGGAAATGAGACACTGAAATTAGTAGCTGAGTTTATCTATTTGGGCAGCGAAATAACTGATGATGGCCGAAGTAGAGAGAATACGAAACGCAGACTGACTCTAGGAAGCCAAACATTTCCGAAAAAGCGGAATTTATTAACATCGAATATAAATTTAAGTGTTACGAATTCTTTTCTGGAGATTCTGTATGGAATTTTAGACTTCTACAGAAATGAAAAGTGGACGATAGATACCTCAGACAAGAGAATAGAATCCCTTGAAATGTGACGCTAGGGTAGAATACTCGAAATTATATGGGTAGATCATGTAGTTAATGAGAAGGTGCTGAAAAGAGTTTGGGAGAGACTAAATTTGTAGTACAACTTGACTAAAAAAGGGTTGGGTTGCACATTCTAAGACATCAAGAAATCATCAATTTGGGAATTTACGAAAGTGGGGGTGGTTAAAATTGCAGAGGCAAACCAAGACATAAATATACACTACTGGACATTAAAACTGCTACACCAAGAAGAAATGCAGATGATAAACGGGTATTCATTGGACGAATATATTATACTAAAACTGACATCTCATTACATTTTCATGCAGTTCAGTACCCAGAACAACCAACTCTGGGCGTAATAACGGCCTTGATAAGCCTGGGCGTTGAGTCAAACAGAGCTTGGATGGGGTGTATAGGTACAGCTATCCATGCAGCTTCAAAAGGATACGACAATTCATCAAGAGTAGTGACTGGGGTACTGTGACTAGCCAGTTACTCGGCCACCATTGACCAGACGTTTTCAATTGGTGAGAGACCTGGAGAATTTGCTGGCCAGGGCAGCACTCGCAAATTTTCTGTATCCAGAAAGGCCCGTACAGGACCTGCAACATGCGGTCGTGCATTATCTTGCTGAAATGTAGGGTTTTACAGGGATCGAATGAAGGGTAAAGCCACGGGTCGTGACACATCTGAAATGTAACGTCTACTGTTCAAGGTGCCGTCAATGCGAACAAAAGGTGACCGAGACGTCTAACCAATGGCACCCCATACCATCACGCCGGGTGATACGCCAGTATGGCGATGACGAATACAGGCTTCCGATGTGCGTTCACCGCGATGTCGCCAAACTGGATGTGACCATCATGATGCTGTAAACCGAACCTGGATTCATCCGAAGAAATTACGTTTAGCCATTCGTGCTCTCAGGTTCGTCGTCGAGTACACCATCGCAGGCGCTCCTGTCTGTGATGCAGCGTCAAGGGTAACCGCAGCCATGGTCTCCGAGCTGATAGTCCATACTGCTGCAAACGTCGTCGAACTGTTCGTGCAGACGGTTGTTGTCTTGCAAACGTCCCCATCTCTTGATTCAGGGATCGAGACGTGGCTGCACGATTCGTTACAGCCATGCGGATAAGATGCCTGTCATCCAGCACGGCGTTCCGTATTACCCTCCTGAACACACCGATTTCATATTCTGCTAACAGTCATTGGATCTCGACCAGCGCGAGCAGCAATGTCGGGATACGATAAACCGCAATCGCGATAGGCTACAATCCGACCTTTATCAATGTTGGAAACGTGATGGTACGCATTTCTCCTCCTTACACGAGGCATCACAACAACGTTTCACCAAGCAACGCCGGTCAACTGCTGTTTGTGTATGAGAAATCGGTTGGAAACTTTCCTCATGTCAGCACGTTGCAGGTGTCGCCACCGGCGCCAACCATGTGTGAATGCTCTGAAAAGCTAATCATTTGCATATCACAGCATCTTCTTCCTGTCGTTTAAATTTCGCGTCTGTAGCACGTCATCTTCGTGGTGTAGCAATTTTAATGGCCAGTAGTGTAGTAAGGAGACGCAAACGGTGTAGGTTGCAGTAGTTATTCGGAGATGAAGAGGTTTGTACAGTTAGAGCAGCGTTGAGAACTGCAGCAAATAAGGTTTCGGGTGAAGAGCACAACAACAACAACAAACTATAATTGGCATTGAGAATCTGAATAATGTTCTCCCAGACCGTTTAGGCTGGATACTCAATCTTGAAACACGACTGCCGGCAAATCGGTTGGTGTCACACACACACACACACACACACACACACACACACACACACACACACACACAAGTACGCACATGCACGCACATGCACGCACATGCACGCACACGCACCGACGCACGCACCGTGCTAATCAATGAGCCAGGCAAACCTGGTGGCGTGGTAGTTGTCGCCCTGCGGTGGTTCCGCCATTAATCACCGGCGCACCGTATAATTACGGTTTAGTCTGGATGCCGCCTCATTCTGCTCGCCAGATTACTTTACTGAGAGCTTCCCTTCTGGAATGCTGTTGGATTACACGATCCCAGCAATAACTGACAGGGTAAATCGATAAAATTACTCTTAGGCAAAATAGGATGCTATGTGAAGAAAAACAAGTATCAAGAGCATGCCTAAAAGGGTAACTAGATTTACTGAAAAACAAATTACATGATGTTAACTTTTCCCGACCAGCAACTGCTGGTCTAAGTAAAACTGCTGAAAGGGGTTCAGCAGAAGAACTGAGGCGTGTCACGATGAAGGAAAGACATCGGGATGGAGGTGGCTACAGAAAAAGTAAGAGCTGTTCAGTGAACTTCTTTGCAGTCTCGTTGCTTTGCCACTTTCCAGTTTCATTCTGGCGTAATGTTAACTGGAAATAGGTCGTTGCGTGTTAATCAGAAAATCTGCTGTTATTTATGTTTCGAACTTCGACCTAAGTAGGTACAGAATTATTAAAACGACAACGTATCAGTCGAGTATATTTCACGGCATCCAGACAACAACAATGAACATATTTAAGTAATAGAAAAAAATGGCTCTGAGCACTATGAGACTTAACTTGTGAGGTCATAAGTCCCATAGAACAAAGAACTACTTAAGCATAACTAACCCAAGGACATCACACACATCCATGCCCGAGACAGGATTCGAACCTGCGAACGTAGCGGTCGCGCGGCTCCAGACTGTAGCGCCTAGAACCGCTCCGCCACCCCGGCCGGCATTTAAGTAATAGTTTAATGTCTTATTGCTATAACGAACGTTAACGATTATAGTTTGTTACCAAGGTATAGGCATCACGTTCCACATCTGAATTTCGTTACCTTATACTTTTATTTATTTATTGGCCTTCGAAATACTTATAACGTTTATGTTCTTTTTCTAACTTGTAGTGGTTAGCTTAAAACCTATCGATAATGTAATACATGAACTACAAATATTTCAGTGACAAGTAAATCAATGAAAGTTACGTTTTCGCTTGGCTGAACAGCTGTTTACAACTCTGCGTGGCGGAGACGTATCGGGATCATCGTTTCTCTCAAATGTTTTGACTTCACCACAGTTCGTAATTCTTACTGGGGATGAAACAAGAACGTATCCGTGTAGTATAGCGAAATTCTCTATTCGTTGTAACAGAAATACCTTCATTTATCTTCAGTGGGGAGAAAGAAATTTTTATGTTTAAAATTATAACGTTGATTATGTGTTAATTACATGTACTCTTTAGATTAGAGCAGACGAAGTTCAAGTGTTTGGGAAAATAATAAATAGGAAATACATTTTACAGAGACAATGGGTCGCCGAATGTTTCGTTTACGTCGATAATCAGGCAACACCGATGGAAAGTGAGACCCAAATTGGGATTGGGATCCAACGGAGTCATACGATTTCTTTATAGCGAGCATATAAACACAGTTAGCTTTCGTGCTGCGTTCTATTGTCCTGGAATATTTAAGTGTTGCAAACAACAATAGGTTCGATTTTCTCCATAGTAAAATCCTTACTCGCTGAGAATAATCAAAGATAAGATCAGTTATCATTATATTCAGAATTAATGCTCGATAAAGTGTAAAGTTTTCCTCCTTTTTAAGTGCTGTGTGTTCATAAGCTAGTAGTGCATCATTCTGCAACGATATCAAATGTCTACTCCATGTCGTGTGTTATCTCTGCTGTAGCTCTTTTCCAGAGATTCTCTAATACAGTAGCGTGAAACTTGCCTACATCCATCTCCTCATCTTTTCGGCCCAGGAACTTCCAAATTTACAAGTAAGTGTTGGTACTGCAGTTGGCTTTGCATCGTATAATGTTAACAACAATTTCGCAGTTGCTAAGATAATGATATGCTTAGTGAAAACAACCGGGAATAGAAATGAAGTACACTGTTTGGCTTTTGGTCTTGTAAGAGAGGCTGTTTGTGCCACACTATTCACAGTCTGAAAACAATTTCAGAAAATTGTATTATGTTGTCCTGTTGCTAACTTGTTGGAAAAGTCATTTGTACAATTAGAAGTTTCGGATATCGATGCGCATAACTTGCTGATAATGCGTATTAGCCAGAAGTACAAAACCTCGTTAATCCACGAGGACTTCTGCTCAGTTGCTATTACATTTTTCCTGTGATTCAGCGATAATGTGATGAGTACCGTAAGTTCATGTTTCTCTCACACCCACAAATATTCGATAATAGTTTTCACACATTAACAGCTGCCAACGCATCCGCATTTTTTATAACTCGTTGTTATCACCGTGGAGGACTAGAAAAATTGTCTACAACAGTAAAGCCATGTCCTTATTTTTTCTCTTGTTCTCTCTTTCTGCTGTATATTTATTTCATTCATTCAAATACTGATGAAAATGTAAGGTGGATGCTGTTATCAATCAACCAACTGGTTAGAATTATAACTGTCATTTGACTTTTTTTGTAAGCGTTAGACGCCAGTGAACACATCAGATTTTTAGCTGTATTTTAGAAGGGTTACTTTATTGCTTGCGTAAGTTTAGATGCTTTTAGCTGGCTATCAGTACTCTACATACTCCACACTACATTACGGTCTGTAGTAGGGAATGCTTTGGGCAACACTAGGTTTCAATTCGTTTCTGCTCTTTTCGTGTACATTGCACAGGAAAAATGAAGCCTGATAAGCCTCGATTTATCTCTGATTTGTGAAGATCATTTCATGAGACATGTCGAGGAAGTGATTCGGTGCTTGACTTTTCGTGGAATGTGCGTACTCTGATATTTGACAGTAAACTAGTCCGACACGAAACGCCCTTTTATAGCGTATTCTATTGGATTTTGATGGCCATCTCCGTGTCTTTCCCGCGCTAGCTAAACAGAAAAATACTGTTCTTATTTGAGTATTTTCTGTCTCCTCTATTAAGACTATATGATGAGGTTCTTAAACAGACGCACGCTAAAAGTGCACTTACGATGATGTAGTTGGTAATTCTTCATGCTGTGATGATTATACGAGATGGCATAACAATAACAAAATAGTGCGACGCGGAGGGTATGAAATTACGTGGCGGTATAATTAAATACATTGCGCAGAATGTGGTCGTGTAAAACAGACTCATCCGTAACGCTTGAACTGTACTCTTCGGACCGAGCGATGTGGCTTAGTTATTAGGACAGTGGACACGCATTTGGGAGAACGATGGTTCAAAGCCGCCTTCGGCCATCCAGATTTAGGTTTTCTGTGATTTCCCTAAATCGCTCCACGCAAATGCCGGGATGGTTCCTTTGAAATGGCAAGACCGACTTTCTTCCCCATACTTGACACAAAATGAGCTTGTGCTCCATCCATAAAGACCTCGATATAGACGGGACCTCCTGCCTCCTTCCTTGCACTCTTAAATTCCTGCGTAATCCCAACATCGGACAAAAAAAGACAAACTTTTCAAAATGATCATTGGGCTACGCTACAGAACAGTCTGTCACCAGAATCAGTTTCCTTACATTCACATTCGTTGGATTCGGAAACTCACAAACAAACTGTAGATTTCAATCTAACGTAGACTCCGCGCTTCGCTACAGATCGGTCCGTTCCCAGTTCCCCCCCCCCCCCCCCCCCCCAATTTTTCGTCTTCCAAAATTCTTAAGCAAACTATAACAGTGGAATACGAAATAGTATCCCAAGAATTCCTGCCAAATTCCGAGAAACTTGTAGTACAAGAAGTACATTCGAAAACTAGAAACCAATTTTTATAATCTACGGTAGCCACGCCAATAATCGTCACTCCCGCGCTATCTGTGTCAGAAATAAAAGTAATCAATTCGTATTTTCTGCCGAAAGAAAACATCAGATTGAGCGACTGTCAATGCCTACTGCAAACTGTCACCCGATTAGCTACGACCAACAGAAACGAATTGCGAACAGCAACACGCAGAGGTAGAGCAGCCGACGCCCTGAAAAGCAATTCTGAAAAGAGCAGTCAAACGAAGGTTTAATAGCCTGCCTTATTTGTGAGTGAATTACATTTCTTAGGATTCTTCCAATGAATACCAGTCAGACATCTACTTTTCCTACTATTATTTTTTTGTGTTCGTTCAACTTTAGGTCGGGTCAGACACATAGTCCTAGGCATTTTACGGTTGTTGTTGTGGGAGAAGAATAAAGAACTTTTTTTATTTTCTGTACATAATTCGTTACATCGTTTATGTTGAGCGCGACTGTCAGGCCCTGCACAGGAGATGCAAATATGTCACTGCATTTAGCTTGTACTGCGACTTCCCAAACACAACAGCATTATCAGTATATTTATTTCAGAATGAGATTTTCACTCTGCAGCGGAATGTGCGCTGATATGAAACTTCCTGTCAGATGAAAACTGTATGTCGGACATAATAACCAATAAATTTTCAACTCTTGGTTACACACTACACAATTACTTTATATGATCTTTACGCTTATTTTTTCTAACCCGCCGTGCTTTCTTACTGAGATGTATACAAGATATATGTTATGTAGAGTCGTCAGGAAAAGACTCTGTGTCTACTGGAGACATTTACGTTGTACTTCTGTTCACTTTTGCAACCAAGGACCATCATAGTGCTTTGAGACTAGCTGCAAAATAGTGTTTTGGTTTTGATAATGTTGGTATCCATATTATTTTGTGAATTATTTGCACTGCTGATATTGTAGACGTCATCGCTGATTATTTTGGTATTTACAAAATGCATATGGTGTGAAACGTCCCCTTAGAAAAATTTATACAGGACTGTGCTTAAACTGACACACAATAGTTTTTAGCGCAACGCAATCCCTACAAAAGAATGGCCCTGACTAACATTAACCTATACGTTTCACAAATCACTTACCTCACAAAAATCTTCGTTACTCAAGCTACTGCAATACAGCGAGCACCACTACTGCCAGCTAAATAAAATGTTGAAACTACTGAAGGCACTAACTACTGACAGGCATAGTTAGCAAATGAAAGATTTTAATACAGAACAGACAATGTATTTACCTTAATAGTCATAATATATAAATTAGTTCTTGACACCAATTCTTACAAATTTCAATACTCCACCATCTCTCTCCCCACGTCCACCACTGCTGGCGGCTCACCTCCAACTGCGCAACGCTACCCGCTGTTAGCATCCAGCTGCCGCAGCTCAACACTACAGTGGCAGACAACAATGAAAACTAAACACAGACTGCGCACAGCACAGCCAGTGATTTTCATACAGAGCCTACTTACATAGCCCCCATGCTCCCCACAAAAAAATTACAAATTGTTTTGGGCAGTGGCCAATACAGATTTGAAAAATTTTTTCATAATTACAATGACAAAGAAATGAAATGCACACACTTATCGATACAATGTTGGTCAAAAGCTAAAATTTTCTCACAGTCCATAAAGACAGTCCTGATCATTCATCAAAGTAAAATTACAGTGTTTTTCTCAAAGTCTGAGTAGTAAAAGAAAATGCACACGGAAGTAGTGGATTTCTAAGCAGTCTTGAAGAAGTAGTGTTGTCCTTCCAACGGACAGACAGTGCTGACTCTTGACATGCAGACAGGTAATGGGCCACAACAGAGCAAACCCACAGCAGAGTCAGTCGAAGTTTTAAAGAATATTGGTAGGTAGGTCGTCACAGAGTAGACCCATTGTAGTCCTGGTAGAGATTACGGTATTGGTGGGCCACCAGAGGTGCAGACCCACTGCAGGCCTTGTAGAAATAATGGTATTGGTGGGTCATCAAAGGTGTAGACCCACTGTAGTCCTTGTAGAGATGGCCAGCAGCCATCAGTTTGACTGTGCCGGCGCACATTCACCATTGAAGAGTCTTGCAGTTAATATAGCAGGTCCATAACCACCACTTGTGCACTCACAAAAATTGTTTTTGAAATGTCCTTACAACCAGCAATGCTGTTATCCAGTCCCTTACTGAATTATTAATGCAAGTGCAAACACTATCAGTCCCTACTTCTCACATATTGTCCATATACTATGACCAACAGAAATGTGTGCAGTGAAATGTAATTTACAAGTTACTTAATGTGATGAACTGGTGTCAATTACAATTTTATAACATGAGAATACAATAACAAAGGCACAAAATATATCATTAAAGAACATAATAGTACAGATAACATTTGCAGTAATACAGGCTTTACAAAAGAATCGAAATAACAAATACATCAGTGTTACAAAAATTATGACATAAATACATACATAAAAGATCAGAATAATTATTGAAACATCAACTTCACACATTAGCATTAAAATAAAAGAGAATAAATAATGTCTAAACAGCAGAAAAATTCTACAATGTAAATATTATTAGCTAAACACATAAAGACAGGAAGAACACAAATATACAAGAGTACACACACATAGTGGGATAACACAAGGAAAGGCCAGAGTTTGTTTTCAGTGTAACATTTGGTACTGCAGTCCAACCCAAAACTTCATTCTGTAAATCTTTCATCATATCTCAACATTTGTTTCCACCAAAAAAATCCTATCAAAGCATGCTTTTTGTATTTATATGTTTACATATTTCTTACCTCATCATTTATTTTCCAGTATCTTACCTCATCATTTATTTCCAAGAGAATCCTACCTATACCTGCTTTCTGTACATTTTTCATATAACCTCTCAGCGCATTTCTTCCAATTCATCGCAACTCATTCTTTTATATAGGCTACCCCCTCTTAGGCTAACTTAAATCTACTGAGCTCAGATGCTAAACTAAAGGACGAGGCAATGCAGCAGCACAAAACAATTTACACAAACAGCAATGATAAAAAAATGGAAATTGGCAAAAAAGGCAGCAATATTACAACTAATATAAGGCAATGCGCAGCAAACAAGAAAAATAAATCAGTAATAAAATTGGCTTAACCTAGTAATACAAAGTGACATTCAGTAGCACTATGAATGGCAAACAGCCGCAGCAAATGCTATAACTTATACCTAAACACGACAAAGCTCAATCAGAAAAAAATGTTACACTAAAGACAACAATGCAGATAAGGACAATGTCTATTCACATCTTAATGTCTATGCAATTAAAGTGGTGCACCACAAAAATTTATTGTAAAAAAATATTACCATATACTTGAAAAGACAATTCTGTATGCAATTTCTGTGAAGGGAAATGTCTTTTGTGCTACTTCGTTTTTTCTTTTAAGTACATCATAAAGTTATTATTTACTGGATCTGTAGGCATAAAATATTTATATTAGTACATCCATTAAATTGTATTTTAACCAATGCTGCAGTGCAGATAGAAACTAGATATTAAACAAAATAGGCAAAGCAAGGCGTGAAACATCATTTGCTAGCCATAAGTCATTTAATAATGCAGTAAACAATCTTCCAACTAGCAAGACAATAGACATGAAATGTTTCTCATCATTTCATTTGGCATTTTAGTAAATATCATAAATTAAGAGCTCCACAGTATAATCATATGTTTTCAAGTTTGAGCGTGTCGTATTTGCGATGCTTTCTACAAAGGAATGAATGTCAATAGGGAGGATAATGGCCTCTTTTCTTTTTTCTTTTTTTTTTTAACCTGTGTCTCTGAAAGGCACACACTAATGGCTTTCTTTTGTCAGGTGGTTGTCGCGCAGCTGGGTGCCCACGACGCATTACGTGCAGGTGGTCACTTAACTGTCTTATCGAAATATTTACGACACCAGTTTCTGCTACAGTGGCAGTCTCATATAAAAAAATTTCGCAGGTCAAGAACTTGCGTTACAAATCTGTAGAAACAAAATCCTATTGATATAACAGTGTCCAAAAAAGTTCCGTCGGCATTGTAATACATTCACGCATTTACATACGTTTCATAACTCTTAAAGTACGATTCTTGGTTTCCAACAACCTTTTTCACAAACCAGAGTCCCTAAACTCTACTCATTATTTCTTACCTTATTCGTCGACACTTCTTCAATATTCCATCATAACAGATACGTAGCATAATAAAATAACTCATATAGCATCAGCTTATTGACCATAAACATACGGCAACAGCATATTACACATAGTCATCGTAATAATAACTTCATAACACCTCAGTCAACTCTCTAAATCGAAGTAGCTTCCTCCAATAATTTCAAAACCTAAAAAAAAAAATTCTCTGCTCATGTCAAAAGTATCATCTGCCTCAAACGTACTTTAAAAATCGTGATCCCATACCAAATATGTCATTCAAAGCTCCTATAGTATCACAATGGTTCTGAATAAATATGAACAGTTCACAAAGTACAGACAAAATACAATTTCGTAAGTGTGAAGTTATCCAATGGTGTAATTACGTAAACATCTGTCACTGATGTAGTAAAGTAAATGTTTGTCTCTCTCAGTTAAATGATCAGATAGCTGTGTAATTTATGTGTTAGAGAAATATGGTACCGATGTGTAAAGTTGTATAAACAAATACCAATTAGCTAGGGCTCCTTGTGCTTGCCAAGCACATGGTACACAAAGTAAGCGTGTACCCCCCTGAGGAATAATGTAATTATACCCTCAGGTGTTACCGATCACAGCAATGGAATGAAATGTATCACAAAAAACTTTCTTTTTAATTCAACAATATTGATAAATAAATGGTTTAAGTACCAAATTAATCACTCAAATGCGTGCCCTGTAGTGCTAAATGTGCGTTTTGCTGTAAGATAATTCTGTGGAACTGTCGTAGTTATCGTCCTCTGTAAGCAAAGTTCTGCTGAAGTCAATGTACTTACCTCATCATAAACGAAGGTGAAATGCTTTCCGTATAGATATCGTAGTTATTACGTACCTTACCGGGATCAAGAAAGTACTATAATGTAACGTATTGTTGTGCTACGATAAAGGCTGTCTCATTGTAGCTATACCACAAAAGTTACTACTAAAACATGTTTTACTTTCCAGAATAATACAGAAAAACTGTGCAGATATAAAACAGATACACCGCAAAAGCAACAATGTAAATCGTGTCACATATTATTAGCGTCGTGATACAATCGTGTAGCTATCAGAGAAACCAAATGCTAAGTCAACTTTAATCTCACCGAATGTACTTCAAATAAAGAATGTATTTTCAAGTAAACCAAAATGTTGCATTAAAATCTCATTAGCAGTACTGGTAAATGTTCTAAGTATGTAAGCCTTATAGTCGTTACGTAATCGTGCAACTAACAAGCAAGAATGTACACACACAATAACACTGTGACGTCTGTTCACTATAACAATGCACTCGTAAATACTGTGTAAATAAGTTCTCTAAGTTCTAGACTGGATAGTTAACTTCAAAACATTGTTGCATGTTAACAGATTCTAAGTCTGACAAATTGTACTAGTAGCGTGAAGTGAAAAGTTTTATGGCAAAGACAAAGTTAAAAAGCACATAATCTTTCAATAAACGATATTACATGTGAAATGCGGTGTAAACCTTTACTCTTCCTAGTGCGCAGAGTTTCAACTTCAAAGTAATTATCATGTTGTATACATGTTGTATAGGAATGCTAAAATTTTTCTCGAGGTTAGCGTCTATGTTATTTTTCTCTGCGCCAGCCGGCGCACGCGGCTGGCTGCGGTGCGAGTCATTGTCTGTCTCTTTGTTGGCGCGCGCCGTTATTGGGATTAGGAGACCTAACTTGCCGAGAGGGCCGAGCCCTGTTTGAATCCTGCCAGTTCTGATGAAATTCGGGTCTGTCGTTATGGTTATATCGTCTGTCGTCATGTCGGTAGATTCCATAGTTTCTTTCTTGTCGGTCACGTGGTGGAGAATTTCTCCCTGAATCGTAACTGCGTGCTGGACCGTTGCGTCTAAAGTTATCCTGTCTCCCCTGATAATAATTGTTTTTGTTCCCATATTGTCTGTTTCTACGATTGTCTCTGTTATAATCATTACTACGGAAATGCGATCTTTCTCTGTAGCTATTACTCTGCCAGTGGTTGTCATATGGGTGGTGTCTGTTTTCGTCACGATTTGCGTTGTAAGAATAGACTTGTCGTGCCCAGTTATTATTTCTTTCATCGCGTAATTGTGACGGATGTGACCTGTAGTGATTGTTTACCTGTTTTCGCATCCCGCGACTGTCTGTGTCAATTTCTAATTCTTGTAAGAGTCCCTGAAAAGCTTCAATGTCGTCTTTGCAACGTCCTGCCAAAATAATATGCCGTAAATGTTCCGGTAATTTGATTAAGCAAATGCGGATGAGTTCTGACGGGCTGTATGGGTTTGACAGGTACTGATTCTAGTGCAACATCTCTTCAAAATATTTCACAAGACTGGAAAATTCAGATTGTTCGAAATGTTTCATCATCATGATGCCATGTTTTACTCGGTCTTGTGTGGCTTGGGACCAATATGCTGAGAGGAAGGCATGGTAAAATTCTCCTTCACTGTGGCAATCGTGAATGACCGATCGCATTCTTACAGCTGGTTCATTCTCTAAGTAGCCACACATAAATTCTAATCTGTGCTCTAGTGACCAGTTGGGAGGAAAACAATGAGAGAATTGATGGAGCCACGCTTGTGGATGAATGTCGTTGCCAGAATTCTTAAATGTTTTGAATTTACGTGTAGTAATGAACAGCTTATAGTCAAAATCATCGTGTCGGCGGGTCGCATATCGGTCATTGTTACGTCGTTTCGGCGGTTCCATCTCAAAATTCGGTGTACTTTGCCAATTTCTTTCATAATCTCCAAAGTGCCCTGTGTTGTTATTTTGTGGCAGTTCCGTATTTTTATGTCCCTCTTCCCGTATTGGAGTGCGAGTGTCCTCTGAAATACGTAATTCTTGTATTACCTGTGTCAACTGATCTTGTACTTCCCGGATTTCTCTTTGGTGTTGCGTATTAATTTGATTCTGATTTTGTTTGAATTTCCTAATTTGGTCGAACTCTTCTGTGTCATTAAAGACTACCGGTTTTGTGTCATTCAGATTATCATCTACCTTCGTAGATAAATTAGTGAACTGATCCGAAAGTTCGGCTACTTTCTCCGATAGTGAACACATTTCCTCAGTGTGTTTTTCTGAACCAAGTTTCAGAGTGTCCATTTGTGTTGAAATCGAATCTACTGTGTCCTTTAAGTTTTCCTGAGTTCTTGCAAGTTGCGTAACCGAATCGGTGGATGCAAATGAGTCCATTTTAGCTTGCAAGGTGTCGTGATTTTCACGAACAACAGTTTGCAATTCTTTTATGGCTGCTTCGTGATTCTGTAATGAGTTTTCATGCCGCGAAAAAATAGATTGAAAATGCTCACAAATTTGTGTTTTTACGTCATTACAGATTTTTTGACATTTCGATTCAATGTTATGTAACTCAGTAGTTAAATCTTCACGTGTTTGTTCAAGTGTGGTGTCTAACTTCCGAAGATTATGTTCCATTGTGTCCAACTGTTGCTGTGTTTGTCTCTGATTTTGTTCCATTGTGTCTAACTTTTGAAGATTATGTTCCATTCTGTCCAACTGTTGCTGTGTTTGTATCTGATTTTGTTCCATTGTGTCTAACTTTTGAAGATTCTGTCCAATTTGTTTCTGATTTTGTTCAAGCGTTGTGTCTAACTTTTGAAGCTTTTGTCCCATTTGTTGCATTAATTGTAATAACAATGCACTGGTGTCTGAAACATGTTCCTTAGTCCTATTCGGCAATGCATAGGCACCGGCAATATTCGCAGTTTGAAAAACAGAAAATGTGTCTTGACTTATTTGAGAAAACGGTGAGGACGCAAAACCTGAATCTACAGTATTTGCAATATTGTGTCCTGTCATTTCGAAATCCTGAGGCGAGCTGTTGCCGACCGATCGATCGATAACGCTTTCCTGTTCACTAATTGTTTCACTGCCTACACCATTATTTGCAACCCGCTCCATTTCCCTATGCACTATTACCAAATTACTACTTTGAACATTAGTTAATTCATTACATGGTGGCGCTAACACACTGCTTTCGTCTTCACTGTCATTTCTCAGTTTACTTTGGAGCCTAGTATTACGTTTTTCACACGCCATTATTGTCACATTATTTCACACGACAACACAAAAAAGCACAATTTGAAAAGCAAAAATAAGAGAACACATTAACATATCACTGAAAATAATATCTAGTTAATTGCAAGCGCAGCTGCGAAATACTTGGTGCAACTCTACATGCATGCCACAACTGTTGTACTGTACAACAATGAAAGACTACAACTACAAAGGAAATTCTCTCTATGATTACGCGCCAGCAATAAACAAAAGCTACACTAATTACACAAACTACAAGGAAAAAATCAGAAGATTCCAGTGAGGTATCCTCGGCTAAGGGTCGACATATGAAACGTCCCCTTAGAAAAATTTTACACGACTGTGCTTAAACTGACACACAATAGTTTTTAGCGCAACGCAATCTGACTTTCAAAAATCCCTACAAAAGAATGGCCCTGACTAACATTAACCTATACGTTTCACAAATCACTTACCTCACAAAAATCTTCGTTACTCAAGCTACTGCAATACAGCGAGTACCACTACTGCCAGCTAAATAAAATGTTGAAACTACTGAAGGCACTAACTACTGACAGGCATAGTTAGCAAATGAAAGATTTTAATACAGAACAGACGATGTATTTACCTTAATAGTCATAATATATAAATTAGTTCTTGACACCAATTCTTACAAATTTCAAAACTCCGCCATCTCTCTACCCACGTCCACCACTGCTGGCGGCTCACCTCCAACTGCACAACGTTACGCGCTGTTAGCATCCAGCTGCCGCTGCTCAACACTACAATGGCAGACAACAATGCAAACTAGCCACAGACTGCGCACAGCACAGCCAGTGATTTTCATACAGAGCGCTACGTGGCGGCGGCGTTACCAATAAAAAATCCTAAACAGCCTACTTACAGGTGCAACACGAAAGAAAAATGAACCCGTGGCTACTGTAGGGATTTTTACTTGTACGTTTATTTCTACTTTTCCTTTTATAACGCATAGCAAAAACTATGAGCCAAGTTCTGAAATAGTGCTTTCTTTTTGTGAGCTGCTACTCGACAGTGCCACTCGTAACACGACACCTGCAAACTCGTATTATTTCACATAAATTCACCTGATGCTGAAACTTTAAACGTGTGAAGCGATCAGTGGAAATTAAATATACTGTTACTAGTAACAGAAAATTTGTTGTTTTTATGTTTGACGTAGTCTCCATTCCTGTCCCTCGCTGGCTATCCTCGCTGCTACATCCTGCGCAATCCACCTTCTACTGTATGCTTAGATGTCGCTCTGCATATCTTTTTTCCACCATCCGTTCAGCTGCAGTTTTCAGCAACGGCTCGTTGGGTCAAATGTACCCTACCAGTCTTCCTTCGATTCACTGTGTTCTGTATTAGTGATTATCTCCTCATTAACTCGTTACAGGGGGTTCTGCTCGGTCAATACATTTGATTTTAAACAGCGTCACGTAACACCTTATTTCAAGGGCTTCTAATTGTTTTATTTCTGTCTTATCATACAGAATGCCTAGCCATGCAGTAGCTTTTCATGAATCTTCTTCTGGTCCAAAGGTGTATATACCCGAATGTTAGCAATTGTTTCTTTCTGTCGAACTTGGAATTTCATTAGTACTAGGTTATGGTCACTATGAGCGTCAGCATCTAAGTATCTCTTTGAGTTATTAACTTCACTACAAAATCGATATTTTACCAAAATATAGTCAAACAGTTTGTTATAGCCCTTTGCATCTTCTACGCAAACGCCCTTTTCAAAATTTTCGCGAAAAGTGTATTCGCAACATTTGTGTCCAACGCTGAATTCTATTAATGTTTCTTCCCCCTTACTTCGATTGACGAGATCCACTTTTCCCGTTATTTTCTCTTCCCTGCAACCACCAACGACTGCATTCCAGTCTCCAGTCTCCCATTATGATTATTCTCATGCCCTCTGACATTTTTCCATTAATGTTACCGTGTACTGGTTGAACGTCACCATCGCCTCCATCTGTTGTTGACGTGCATACCTGTGTGTTTACAAAACCCATTCAGTTTCACCATCAACGTTCTTTTTGACTATGGCGCAGTTAACCCTTTGTCTGTAACCAGTTTCCTCTGATCCCCACGCCAAATCTCCCCCTCTTCTGTCAGTCACATTCACTGATTCCTAAAATATCTACCTGCATCCTTTTCGTTTTCACCTTTAGATTTTCTAGTATACCACAGTGCATTTGCGTTCTAATATTGCACGTGCACACTACTTAACGTCCTCATTTTGTATGGTAGCTTCTGAGGCGTAATTCCTACTCGGAGATCCGAATGGGAGACTCTTTTACCTCAGGAATATACTACCGCAAATCTTACTCTTCGTGGTTGTTCACCGGCTTTTTGTGAAAAATATGTATGGCGACTCATCACTCCATGACCGAATATCTTGAGTTTAGATGAGCCTACATTAACTGTCAGTATTACTAAAACGTACTATTGAGTCAAAATCTATTTTAGTAATGTTGTAGAAAGATCATTGATTCATTTTCTGAAAATATTCTCAACTTTTTTTATCAAAACGCAGCATATTAAGTTCCACACATCAAGGAGTATAACACCAGTGATAGATATTACACAAGGACAATAGTTATTGAGAAAAACAGAGTAATAGAGGGTATTGGGTATACATAGTGATGAAATTTAAATTTAAAAAAGTTGTTAAAAACAACTTAATTGAGTAACTTTTGCACTTCGTGGTGTTGCAAGCATTGTAGGGAGAGAGTACAGTGAGTTAAAGTACACTGCTTATTTTCACTCGGTAATGTCATATGTAATTGTGAAATATCTTATCTCTGAGAAATAAAGCCTATATTGCACAGAAGGGTACCTTAAGAATTATGTGTGGTACTCATATCGTTGGCAGCTGATTGAGAAGTTAAGTATTTTAACTGCAGCATCACAGTTCATATTTTATCTGTGGTAGGGGTTTCGAATCCGTAATCAATTCTCTTGTGAACAGTGTATAGATAAGTAGTGTGAGAACTGAATGTTTTGTTTTGCCGGTTACAGTTTAAAATGGGTGCAAAATATCTTAAGCGTCACGAGGCAGTGTTCCTTGTAAATCATCCAAAGGGACCAAAGCTTTCATATGGTGCTGCTGCTAAAATTCTTAGAGAGTCAAAGACATTCGTTGCGAAATGGGCCAAACGATATTTAGAGTTTGGAAACGTGAATGATTTATTAGAGATAGGGCTAAGGTGCCACGATATAATCGATAATGTCGGCGATTGGATTAACTATTAGGTAATTGTGCAATTAGCATTAACATGTACTTTCATGTAAACATAAATTTATAATAGTGTCTTTTATTTCGTGCATATAACGGCGTAGGCTTTCTTGTGGAGCTGTCTGTAAGCCATTAGAATTAAACACAAATAATGATATCCATAGTTACAATATTAGAAGAAAACACGACCATCATTAGTATTCATTAAAATTGATTTCAGCTCAGAAAAGAGTGAATGTCGCTGCTTCCTAAATTTTTATCACTAATCCAATGATGCTAAAAGCCTGACAGACAGTGAAGCTATATAAGCATGAAAAAGTTCCTTCTGAGCACCCTTTTCTATTTCACAGAACAATTCTTTTTTTAGAAATTTGTATCTTATTTGACGTAAAAGTGCTACATGCTCACTTTTACGTTAAATATTGTTTCCTCTTATGTACCTCATTTGTAAAAAGTGAGCATTCGGCTATATTTAAATACCAGTTAATTTAACATTCTGTAAACTGATATATTTTGTTTCATTATGCAATATCGTGCAAAGCGAACCATGTAACATGGAATTAACGGATGATGCAAAGAAAAATTACACGAAAATTTTGTTTTGTTGAGAAAGTGATTGTGCTACGCACTTTGTGTAAGCGTGACGTACAGATGGAACGTGACTTTGTTCCAGGTATATTTCACCATGGACGCCTTCATGTCAACCTACATGAAGGACTACGTATGGCCCAAGCAACCACCAAGAGACACTGGGTAAGTTCTTCAGAGCACCACACTGGGTAAGTTCTTCAGAGCATCACACTGACCAGTAAGTCTCGGTAGCAGCTCGTCCACATACTGCCGTCTCCATACTCTCATGTCGACTTCCGGTGATCGTAATCTACCTGCATTTTCTGCTGAGCGTAAAACTTGGGCCAGTGACGTTAATGACAATGATCCATGACCTACGAAAGCTGATATCCTGCACACCTGACATTCCGATACCAAGAGTCCTGCAAATTTTCCAGGAGCGATGACCCTCTAGGAAGAACCTGAGAGCTTGTAGCGATTACGAGAGTAGGTTGTTGAGCACCTAAATTGTTATACGAACCTTATCTCCCTCTTGTTAACGCTTTTACGTTCAGCTTACCTGAACACGTCAATTTTAACTCGTCAAATGCGAAATATTTTTCAGTTTTGGGCTCACTTAATTGAAATGGTTCAAATGGATCTGAGCACTATGGGACTTAACATCTGTGGTCATCAGTCCCCTAGAACTTAGAACTATTTAAACCTAACTAACCTAAGTCCCATAGTGCTCAGAGCCATTTGAACCATTTTGAACTTATTTTTAACTGCCCTCAATATGTCGTCTAAGAGACCATTGGTACTGACGAACACACTGCTGTGCTCCCTATCCCAAACAAGAACCGTGGTGATCACCAAGAGAGTTATCGGGGCCTTAGAGACTGTTTTCGGGACCTTCTTGTTCACGTTAAATTTTAATTTCCTGGCAGACAAAATCAATACTAACATAAAATTTCTTTTGTTGTTGTCGTGGTCTTCAGTCCAGAGCCTGGTTTGATGCAGCTCTCCATGCTACTCTATCCTGTGCAAGCTTCTTCATCTCCCAGTACCTACTGAAACCTACCTCCTTCTGAAACTGTTTAGTGAATTCATCTCTTGGTCTCCCTCTACGATTTTAACCCTCCTCGCTTCCCTCCAACACTACATTGATGATCCCTTGATGTCTCAGAATATGCCCTACCAACCGATCCCTTCTTCTAGTCATGTTGTGCCACAAATTTCTCTTCTCTCCAATTCTATTGGATACCTCATCAATAGTTATGTGATCTACCTATCTAATCTTCAGCATTCTTCTGTAGCACCACATTTCGAAAGATTCTGTTCTCTTCTTGACTAAAATATTTATCGTCCACGTTTCACTTCCATATATTGCAACGCCCCATACAAATATTTTCAGAAACGACTTTGACACTTAAATCTATACTCGATGTTAACAAATTTATTTTCTTTACAAACGCTTTCCTTCCCATTGCCAGTCTACATTTTATATCCTCTCTTCTACGACTACCATCACTTATTTTGCTCCACAAATAGCAAAACTCATTTACTACTTTCAACGTCTCATTTCCTAGACTTATTCCCTCAGCATCAACCGACTACATTCCATTATCCTCGTTTTGCTTTTGTTGATGTGCATCCTATATACTCCTCTCAAGACACTGTCCATTCCGTTCAACTGCTCTTCCAAGTCCTTTGCTGACTCTGACAGAATTTACAATGTCATCGGCGAACCTCAAAGTTTTTATTTCTTCTCGATGGATTTTAATCCCTACTCCGAATTTTTCTTTTGTTTCCTTCAGTGTTTGCTCATTATACAGATTGAATAACATCGGGGATATGCTACAACTCTGTCTCATTCCCTTCCCAACCACAGCTTCCCTTTCATGCCTCTCGACTCTTATAAGTGCCATCTGGTTTCTGTACAAATTGTAAATAGCCTTTCGCTCCCTGTAGTTTACCCCTGCCACCTTTAGAATTTGAAAGAGAGTATTCTAGTCAACGTTGTCAAAAGCTTTCTCTAAGTCTACAAATGCTAGAAACGTAGGTTTGCGTTCCTTAATCTTGCTTCTAAGACAAGCCGTAGGGTCAGTATTTCCTCACGTGTTCCAACATTTCTACAGAATTCAAACTGATCTTCCCCGAGGTCGGCTTCTACTAGTTTTCCATTCGTCTGTAAAGAATTCGCGTTAGTATTTTGCAGCTGTGACTTATTAAACTGATAGTTCGGTAATTTTCACATCTGTCAACACCTGCTTTCTTTGGGATTGGAATTATTATATTCTTCTTGAAGTCTGAGGGTATTTCGCCTGTCTCATACATCTTCCTCACTAGATGGAGATTTCTTTTAGATGATGCTATTATGTATAACGAAATAAAATGTGCGTGTGGCTAGGGCCTGCCGTCTGTTAGACCGGTCACCTGATTCTACTCTTTTTGCTGACGCCACTGCGACAGCTTGCATGTCGATGAGGATGAAGTGATGATGAGGAAAATACAGGACTTAGTCCTGAGTGGAGAAAATCTCCGACGCGGCCGGGAATCGAACCCGTCCACTCCCTTGCATGGCATTCTACCGCACTCACCACTCGGCTACGAAGGTGGACACTGTCTGAAAAGTGCTGCACAATTCCTCAGTCACATCTTGATAAGACTTATACATGGTACAAACTTCGATGAATTTATTTTAATGTTTAGAAACGTAAAATTAGACACTTATCAAATCGCAGAAATTTAGATTAATATGACTAAAAATACGAATGTGTCAAAACTGAAATTAGTCAGCTCATAGAAATAGATGGGTGTAGCAGTTTGTGGAGATATGAAGTGCGATTGTCGTAGAGGTAAAGTTGCGTGGAGACTTCGAGTCATTGACGGGTGGCCGGCCGGTGTGGCCGTGCGGTTCTAGGCACTTCAGTTTTTAACCGCGTGACCGCTACGGTCGCAGGTTCGAATCCTGGTTCGGGCATTGATGTGGGTGATGTCCTTAGGTTAGTTAGGTTTAAATAGTTCTAAGTTCTAGGGGACTGATGACCAGAGATGTCAAGTCCCATTGGGCTCAGAGCCATTTTTTTTTTCATTTACGGGGTAATAGGAACTAGTAGACAGTCTACAAAGGAGATGGTTAACAAAACAATCGCCCGCTTCATTCTACATTATTGCTCAGATTTGTGGAACCCACATTAGATAGGTGTATTGAGGAATATTGAATGTATACAGAGAATGGCAGCACGAATGGTCACAGAATTCTGTGTCCGATTTCAAAGCGCCACGGAGCTGCTATAACGCCTGCCTGGCAGACACCTAATAACAGACGTCAGCTACCCAGTAAAAGGCTGATTAAAAAGTTTTCAAGAATTGTTATTAAATGGCGTATCTAGAGATATAGTTCCTTCCCATCGGGACGTCCGACCCATTAACGCCGGCACGGTAGCTCAGTGTGTTCGGTCAGAGGGTTACCTGCCCTCTGTAATAAAAAAACTGAGTTAATCGTTCGACAACGAACTTAAACGGAAGTCTTACGACGTCCGCCCCGAGCAAATGGAACGAGCAACAGCGAACAAAATGAGATTAAAAAAGCTGAATGGTCAGCGCGTTGGATTGCCACGCAAGAGGACCCGGGTTCGATTCCCGGCTGGAGAGGGATATTTTCTCGCCTCGGGGACTGTATATTGTGCTGTCCGTATCATCATATCATCCCCATTGTCGACGCGCAGGTCGCGCAATGTGGCGTAATAGTAAGACCTGCACTTGGCGACCAAACTTTCCGTCTGCACACTCCCGGGCACTGACGCCATACGATCATTTTCATTTCCCATAAGGACGTTCTAGTGACGATTAGACAAATTAAAGCGAGCGCAGAAACGTTTAATCAGTGTATCAGCCTTCGCTCCGTACATGAATGTAATGTACATAAACGCAAGCATGTGGCACTGTGAAATGTATCCTCTGCCACGCTCTTCAGAGTCGTTTGCAAGGTGTATATGTAGATGTATATGTAGGTTAACCGCCGATAGGTTATAAAGTTTCTATCTTACCGCCACCACAAAACACTTTGCAAGGAAACAGATCAAACAACGAAATGTGTTTTCAGTGCGAAAGTGCGACGAAGAGGTCGCTGGCCGCTGATTTTAAGACTAGCTGAGTGGTTCCCAAGCAGAGAGTTAACAGCTGCACGTTATAGCGGATGATAAAAAAGAAATAACAGATTTCAAGCAGAGATTTAATAGCTTCACATTATAATGGTTGATAAAAAAGAAACAACAGATTTAAATTGTTCATTAGAGACAAACTATAAAAGATAGAAAAAAAGCATTGCGCATGTCACTGGAGAGAGGAAGGTTCATACTGTTGACAAAGCTGCGTTGTTGTTTGTACCAACATGCCGACTACAGCACAAGAGAAATCATTTTGTCTGTTAGAATATGCAGGAAGTCAATCCATTATTCAAGTGAAATGAGTAATCCCCTGCCGATTCAGCAAGAAGCCACCTCTGCACAAGAGATTTATGACCAGCATACAAAATTCTGGGAAGTAGGTTGCATGTACAAGCGGAGGAGCAGTGTTCGGCCACACCCATGTGATGAAAACGTCGCCGTGCGGGGTAGCTGCGAGTCCCCCCCCCGCCCCCTCGGTCTGTGGCGCCTTGTCACGGTTCACGCGGCTTCCCCCGTCGGAGGTTCGAGTTCTCCTTCGAGCATGGGTGTGAGTGTTGTCCATAGCGTTGTTAAGGTAGTTTAAGTAGTGTGTAAGCCTAGGGGCCGATGACCTCAGGAGTTTGGTCCCATAGGAACTTACCACAAATTGCCAAAAATGAAAATGTCGACCGTATCCGAGGTGAGTTCACACGGAGCCCCCGTAAGTCCTCAAGACGGGCAGGAACTCCAACTTCCTCAAACAACGGTGTGGCGTGTTCTGAAACGACAGCCCCCCATATGAAGCCTTACAATTTGCAGTTACTTCAGCAACTGCGCCGCAGTGAGCGTAGCAGAAGGTGCGAATTCTGTATTTCATTTCTCCAGGATACGGCAGGGACACATTTTACGTATGACTCATCTTTTCGGAAGCACCGACGTGTTATCTATTGGGTGAAGTAAACCGCCACAGTGTAAGAATTCGGATGTCACAGAATCCTGGCATCTTCGTCAAACGTGAAAGAGACTCATCGAAACTGAATGTGCTTTGTGTCGTTTCTGTTCACAAAGTTTATGGCCCTTCACTTCTGTAGGAGGGAACTGTTACAGAAATTTCACACCTGGATAGCCTGCAAAACTGGTTGTTTCTTCACGTCCGCGAAGATTACAATGATTTCACCTCGAGGTGCGACGTGGTCTTAACATCACCATCCGACAACATTGGACTGGACGAGGCCGATAACAAGATCTTGTTTATTGCTTTTGGCCTCCAAGGCTATCATCCCTCACACCTTGCGATCATTTTCTGTGGGGTCTTGGTCCCACCTATGGCAGAAACTCTTCAAGAACTGAGGAATCGAGATGTTGAAGCTGTCGGTTAATGAACTACTGTTTCGATGTTTCTCAAGTAACGCATGATACTCATGTTGAGTATATGCTGTACTGTCTGTGCGAACAGACAACTTTGAACCTTTCTCTATCCAGTGACATGAGGTATACGTTTTTCTTTCATAGTTCGTCTGTAAAAAAACAATTGAAATCTGCTTTGTCTGTTTAAATCACCCTGCATGTTCTGTCTGTTCGTCAGCCTCTGTAGAGAGGGAACCTCCCTATGACCGCAAGATACAGGAGTTGGACAAAAATATGGAGACGCTAACAGAAGTGCATGCTTGAACATACATGAAGATGCTAGCCAAACCTGGTGTTGCACTGTTGTGGTGGACTACGAACGACGGCTGTGCAGTGTCTTCTCTACGTTGCAGTCGTGGTCGGAGCAGTGTTCTGTGTGGGTGTGACTACATTATGTCGGAACTGAATGAATTCGAACGTGGGCGAACTGTTGGTGCTCGGGTGGTGGGTGCTTCCGTAAGCAAGTGAGCCGAAGTGTTTCATGTATCAAGAGGCATAGTATCGAATAGTTATACCACATACACGGAAAGCGAAAAAACATCATCTCATAAGTCAGGGTGGTCCAAAAGTCCGGAAACACCCTCATAAAATTCAAACTGAGTAGCAAACAAGGAAACAGAGTCCCTACACACGAGGGACGGGAAGGGGGAAACTTTATAGGCTATGCCACCAACAACGACCTATGTAAACAACATAGACTGGCTATGGCACCGCCATCTTTGAAACAACTTGGAAACTGAGCCGCCATGTCTTGTAATGTCAAGGTGCAGCCTACACGTCGTTTGCTAACACTCAATGTTGTTATTGTTTACTACGCATGGCGCAAAAAAATCCAATCTGCACTGACAATCTGATTTCTCCACTGTAAAACATATAGCGATGAAGGCTAAAATAAATGAAACACACTTCTGACATCGATTAATTGAAAAGTTTATTACGAAATGTTGCTGTTCATTTCGCTGCAATGCCATATGGATTATATCAAAAACAATTATAAATAGTTCAGTAGGTCCAAAAACGATATATTGACAGAGCAGGACCTTTCATTGTCCCTTAAATGATATAAGTTTGTATATATTTGCCGAATATGTTTCCCTCTTTTTTCCATTGGCCTGGTTGTTGCACAAATGGTGTAACCTAGAATTAAAATACTATTTTAACAGCATCCTGACTAGAAAAGAGTCATGTGACTCTTCTCAAAATACAGCTGGCACCATTAGATGGTCAAAATCGAGTAAATAAATTCGGCCTGTCGCCCAACATTCTGAACAATTCCACACCCAACTACAGAAGGAAGTTCTTCTTCCATATTCAGATTTGACAGTCCCTGAAAACTCTTTCTGCCACTGTTAACAATTTGAATACACCCTTCGAAGCAGTATAAAAACTATTTTTGATACATTTTATTGCAATGAAACCTGTTTTCCATCAATTTCCTCCAATTTACGGAGGTATTGCTGCAGTAAATTAAGTTTCACACTTGCTGTTAAAGCATTAAGAAAACGATAGCAATCAGGAATTTTCCAACTCGTATTAATCCCACTGACCATAAACACTAGTGCCTCTTTTGCTATTTGGCTATCATCACTTTCCTCACCTCCTTGCCCTAAGTCAACATAACACCAGACCTTATTACCATCCTATATTAAGTCTTTTTTAAGAGCAACCTCATTGAACGTAAATGCAGCTAAAATAGGTTTTGAACTAAGTTGAACCTCATTTGCTAATTTTTTTAAGCTTTCTTCTGTAAATCTAGGACTGCCATTTACTGTAGTTGCCCACCTGCGGAGTGTTCAAGGATGGGGTAATTTAACAAACTTCCTCAAATAATTATAAGCTTTGGAGGAGTAAAAAATTGAGTGTAAGGGCAAACTGTCTTATTTCTTTAGAATATTCAGGAATTGAACATCTGTTTTGCATTGCAAAAAGTTGCTTCAGAATATCACTATTTTTGTCACATCCTATCACTTCAGAAGCACAGTCTTGAAGTCTCTTATTTAGGCCTACAACCACTGTTATACATGTCACCATTTGCTTCTTCTTTCTTGAAACACTTTGCCTTGCATGTTTCGCTTGCTTCCTCAACTTCTCGGTCCTTTTCTGTAGTGCCTCATAATTCTGTTTCAATTTTTTGGGGCTAGGCAAACAATAAGAATGATCTGTATGATCATTCTCATTCACTCTTTCACCTACAAAAATGAAGTATTATCATTAAGTTTTATTTTTCTTTAAACATAAGTTGATTAATAGTAAGATTCACACATAACCCATATAGCAAATAAAGAACAGCAAACAATATTACCTGGTTCATTTGATAAGGAAGCTGATTCTTCACTGACAGGCAGTTTCCTTGCTTGTGTCTATACTACAGTTGTTTTCTGCAGATGGTCAGGAAACGTAAATATCATCGGTACTGCGTTTGCCAGAAGTCGCCTTTTCTCGTTTGTACTATACATGTATCTATCTTCAAAGTGAAACGAGCATATGTAGCTTTACTGAGTTGGCTGCCACTTATCTTGCCTCATATTGGCTACCCACCGACTTAACAGCTCTTTCTTTTTCAGAGGAAAACTAAAAACAAAGAGACGTGTATACAGTAGCTTATTTACATTTTGTATACAGCTTAGACACTAAAATGATGCACAAGACGCTAAGCACAACACGCATTTAGATACTCATCTGAAATATGATATTCCAGTTGTTTTATCATTTCTATTAGCGCAATTGTATACTGCACATACACTGGGCATGATTCGCGATCAGTCAATAAGACTTTTAAAACAAATTACAACAGGAAAACAGTGATTTCCTAACGCCAGTACTATACACCAAATGTAAATATACTGACATGTAGACGTCTCAAAAAATGGCGGTCGGTGTTGCTTTTTGCTGCCGCTGGGAGCGCTGTTACCTCACAGATAGCCACTCTATGTAGTTTATATACCTCCTTGGCCACCAACATGGCGGCCTTCTTGAAAGCCCCCATGTTGGATTCAACTCCAAAATATCAAATGGGAATGTGATCACGTGACACATCAAATAGATTGAGAATTTCACCAGAAAAACAATGCCGTTGTTATTTTAAACATAACTTTATTCATTCTCGGGCTATAGCCAGTTACATGTAGCAGCGGTGGGACGCTCGGCAGCATGTGTGCTATGTGCCGAAGAGACATTACGCCGATGTTACACAGTCCCGAGAGACCACCAACAGTCATAGGAATGGCTCGATATGTTGTCCATTATGTTGGATTGTTAATGCTATCCTCCGAACCCAGTCCTGATGAACTTTGACCAACACATCTGGCATCAACAATGCGCTGCTTTAGATGATGCAAATCCCGTATTTTCACAGAATAAACCAGTGCTTTGACATGACCCCAAAGATAAAAATCCAAAAGAGTCAAATCTGGTGAACGTGGTGGCCAGTCCACAGCACCTTTAAGACCAATCCACTGCACATCCAGGTATGCTCGCACATTGTGCCCAAAATGTGGTGGGGCTGCATCATGCTGGAAGAATTCCGGAAATGTCCTGTCCTCCGTTAACAACGAGGGAAACACTTCTTCTTCCAATAACATCAGTTAACCGTCGGCTGTTAACGTACCATCAATAAAAAAAGGACCAACGACTTTGGTACCCCACACACCACATCAGGCCATCACGGGAAACGTGGCTTTATCTGCAGCTGCTGTGTCACCCATTCTGCAAACTGGGTCATCCTCGTTCAGGTGTTGGAGCAGCTGAATTTTGTACGGGTGCCATTTGTGCCGCGATAAAATACGCAGTATGGAGGTACGGCTAACCCCACATTCTTGTGACAGGCGATGAGAACTCCGTTGCGGACTCTTGCTAAATGATGCCAACAAGCTCACTGTTGTTGCTTCATCGGTGGCGGATTTTGGTTTTCCAGCCTTACGTTTATCTGCGACAGAACCCGTTGCTAGGAATTTGGCCAAAAGCTTGGCAACTGCGCTGTAAGTGATGGGCTATCTGGTTGGGTGACGACTGTTGAAATCCTCAGCAATGACCCGTGTGCTTCTTTTTCCTGATATCAAGATGATTTCAGTGCTTTCTTCATGTGTTAACGACAGTTTGTTACCTGTAAATAAGGAAACAATGATTAAAACGTTAGCATGAGGAAATGATGCCAAACAGTTAAACACATGTAACATATCAGACATAGGATAGTCACTTTGCACCGTTTCAGACTCCATTTTATGACTTCTCAGTACGTAATACTCACGCTGCCTAGCGTCCCACTGCTGCCGCAAGTAATTGGCTATAACCCGAGAATGAATAAAGCTATGTTTAAAATAACAACGGCATTGTTTTTCTAGTGAAATTCTCTATCTGTTTGATATGTCACATGACCACATTCCCATTTGAAATTTTGGAATTGAATCCAATACGGCGGCTTTCAAGATGGCCGCCATGTTGGTGGTATAGCCTGTAAAGTTTCCCCTTTCCCGTTCCTCATGTGGAGGGACTCTGTTTCCTTGTTTGTACTCCATTTGAATTTTGTGAGGGTGTTTTCGGACTTTTGGACCACCCTGTATATTGAGTGATAGTGACAGATGTTCACTGAAGACAACTGTGACTAAAAATAAGACGACGGCAATTGTAAAAGTCACTGCAGAACTGAATGTCGCTCTAGCGAACCCTCTCCTCACGAAAATAATAAGAAAGGAGTTACACAAGGAGGCAACTGCAGTGATAGTTGGAATTCCAAAACCACACATCAGTGATTCAATTGCCTGCAACAAGAAAATATGGTGCCGAAACCATAAATCATGGACTATACAGTAATGGAAGAATGTCATTTTGTCGCATAAGTGCTGCTGCACATTGTTTCCAGCTCCTGGCCGAGGCCACGTTCCAAACGTGAAACATGGCAGCGGTTCAGTGACAATTTGGACAGCTGTGTCGTGCTGTTCCATGGGCCCCACGGTTACTCTGCGAGGTCGCATTACTGCCATGGATTATGTGATTTGGCTAACCAGGCCCATCCCATGTTGCAATGTTAGTTCCTCTATGGTGATACCGTGTTCCAAGATGACAGGGCACCTGTTCACACAACTCGTGTCGTCGAGAGTGGGTTCGTGAACACGAGGATGAATTGTCGCTTCTTCCCGGGCCAACACGATCAGCAGATCTCTATATTATTGAGCCTTTGTGCTCTACTTCGAGAGAAGGGTGTGTGACCGCCAACCATTTCCATCTTCGTCACCTGAACTTGCCACTGTTTTGCACGAAGAATGGTACAAGATTCCCTAGAAAACCACACAGGACGTTTATTTATACATTCAGAGAAGACTGGAAGCTGTTTCTAATGCCAACGTGCAAATTGTGAATACACAATTTAATTCGTCTATTCATGTTTCCAAACACAAGCTGTAACATTTCTTTGTAACAGAGGCAATGAAAGTGGATATTGCAGTTACCAATTCATCGATGGATTTTGGACGGTTTTGATAGTGAGTTGCTTTCGCTGCACCCCAGAAGAAAAAGTCAGGTGGTGTTAGGTCACGCGATCGTGGAGGCCAAAGTCCCTGTAGAATTACGCGATCACCAAAAGCATCAGCAAGCAGTGACATTGAAACGCGAGCTGTATGCGCGCTTGCACCATCTTGTTGAAAATAACAGTTCAGTATTCACAAGTTCTCCTATGGATTAGTGCAGAATATCACTGCAGATTCGTTGTGCGTTTATTGTTTCCTTGAAAAATATGGAACCCACAATCCGACGTCTAGAAATGAAGTGGTTCGTCTTGAATAAACAAGGAATTTGAGATACTCCACATACGAGAATTTTGCGAGTTGACGTACCCGAATAAATGAAACCACGCCTCATCAATGAAAAACGTTTCATTAAGAATATCCCTTTCATTTCATTGAACAAAATTTTTGAACCATTGACAATAATGCAGTCTCTTGCATGATCATTATTTTTCAGTTCTTGCACGGCTGTCACTTTGTATGGGAAAGGTTCCTATTTTTTCCTTACAACTGTGTGGGTCGTTCCGACACTAACATCGATTTCCTGGGCGAGTTTTCTTACTGACTTTTGGACTCACGGACATTTTATCGGAAGTATCGAGTAGTTTATTCTCAGACAAAACGCTAGGACGACCACTTCTCGGTGCATCTGTCACTGAACCCGTTCTTCGAAATTTGTTGATCAAATATCGCACAGTATCGCGATGTGGGAGTGTTGTCTTCGGGAATACTGAATCAAATGTTTGACGAACTGTAACTGTCTATTTACCGCCAGCTTTGAACATTTGTTCGACTAAAAATGACCCTGACTGAGATAAACGAAACAGTGGAATGTTGGGGGAGTCCACTTAAAGGGAAGTAACCCAGGCAGGCGAACAATCATACGGCACGCGCGCCTGACAATCATACGGCACTGCGGAGAGACTTTTTGAACACCCCGTATTAGACCTGGTTATGTGTTCAGTTTTTGGTGTTTCCATATTTTTATCCAACCCGCATATGTCTAGATCTACATCTATGCACTGCAAAGCACTTTCAAGTCATGGCAGAGAGCACTTCCTATTGGAACACTAATTACTGTTTTTTTTTCGTTACATTCTCATATAAAGCGCGGGAAGGTAGATAACGCGGACGAACGGACTAAGTCTCTAAAGTTACACTTGTAATTCTCTGCTTGGTTCCCGCAGAGCAAGCCCTTTAATCAGCGGGCAGCGAATTCTATGCGGACTCAGCTGAGACGGGAATGTGCGAACTGCGTGCTTCAGCGAGGCGAATGCACCCCCACGTGGTTCTCGGACGTGTTCCCAAAAAGAATTTCAATAATATGAAAGGATTGCCTCGGTCAAATCGATTAACATATCCTACCATTGTAGTACAGTTCCACGCAGTTCGCTGCATAGTGTGGACGCCTCCATCCAATGCTTTACCCGCGTTCTATGTACAGAGCTCACTGAGATACACACCCAAACTGTCTCGAGATTCACGTCCAAGTGCTATCTGACTCGTAAAGTTGAATAGAAACAGCCACACACCCTCACGTACTTTCAAAACACAGTGCAACGGAAAATAATTGACGCATGTATAGCTTGTACTTTAATATTTCACATTGTATGCTGATTCGTACAAGGCACTGAAATAAAGTGAACCGTGTGTTATCTTTCTTATTACAGGATACAGTGGTGCAATGAGGTTGTTTCCTGTCTTTCAGCCGTAATATGTAAACCACCTCCCTCAACAAATAAGTCATGAATGTCACGTTCAAGTAGCATAAAAATAATATCAGCGAAATCCATCCGCACGATATGTAACCAACAGCAATCGGCAGAACATAACCCGTTCACCTATCTTGACTTGACCTGGGACCTAATAGAATGCAAAGAAAAGTCGCTTGTTATCAATGTCTTACGAGGTCGGACAGGTATATATCTGACATATATCTCACACCTGCCGTCCCTTGGCAGTACATCAGCACATCTGATAATGGCAACAAGATCGATTGCCGAAATATTGTGTCCTTTGTACACTCACACCAGGCTGTTCACCCGAGATTCATTTCGTCAAGGTGGTCACTGTTCGCTATTTTTGGATACATATTTTATGTTGCTCCTTGCTGCCTTCAGTAGTCCTTCGCTGTCCCTCCTCTTTTTCCGAAAATTAAAAAATTCACCGAAACCTGCAGAATATCACACTTTTATTTGAAGTTGTCTTTTCGCTAAGGCCATAGACATCCGATTTCTGTCTTCTGAGCACTGGTTCTTCATCATTCTGATGTTTCTTTCAGCAAAGAAGTTACTGGTAAGAACTGAAAATATGTATGAAATAAGCCTAAACAGGTGGGAACGAGAAATATCAATTATGGTCTGCTGCTTAAAGAAATCTATCCACATCTGATATTCAGGATTACTTTCATTAAGTCCAGCATATGCACTGCGGAAATCACAGAATTCGTGGTATAAATGATGTTCATTAAGGCTGAGATTCAATTTGTTAGTGACATTTAAAACATATTGCCTCTGCCGACGAAAACCGTCTTATTCTTTAAACGAAAAACTTGTAAACACACTGATTACAATGTTCTGAAAAACATATAGTTTTTGGACAAATAACCACTGCAACGTGACAAAGATTGTGCATCATTTTCAAAACTCTGCCTCATTGTTGTTCGTATTTCTTCAAGGATTACTTGAACTTTCTTTCCTAAGAACTTATTTAACTTGCTCTTAATGTCACGTATTATTCTTCCCAACTCAACAGAAGTAACTATGCTGTTTTCCAGTTTTCTAACAGCAGTTTCAATCTGGGACGAAATACTTTACTCAAAACGTACATGTTCAGTGTCTCCAAGTTCTTAACGTCACTAACTGCCAAATCAATATTCAACAATCTTCCTCTTTCTTTAAATTAAAATATGACCGACAGAAGGTCAGCAGTATACAATTCTGTCAATTCCAGGAAGTAGTGAGAGCCATCTTGTACGGACGTGCGTAATATTTCCTTTAACTCTATTTCCACAAAGTCTGAAAACTCTCTCAGTGACTGAACATTTGATGTAGAGAGATCAAATTAATTGCAGATTTGAGAAATAATGCCCCTACAACGTAATGAAATGTCTTAACACAGTTAGCTCTCAAAATGAATGTATTTTTGTTTCTCGGTAAGAAAAAAACAGAGTTTTTTGCCATAGTTCACTGTCGCAAAGTTGGCACTGTATGCACTCACTTGATTAAAATGAAAGCCAATAGCTTTTGTAATGTTCTTTATTGTATGAAAAATGTCTTTGTGGATTTCTTCGAAGTCTTCATAAAAATCTAGCAATCTCTGGCGTATTCATTATTTAACATCAAAGTACTGACCTACCTATAGAAAAGTTATTATATTTCCTCAATTTGAATCATCTGAGGACACAAAAATAAAAAGGTTTATGAAGCTCGCTTACGGCTTCATCTTAACTGTATTGGCCAAGATAACCGTTGCCTTAGTTCTTCCACGAAATTTTAGTTGCAATATTACTGTCTGGATGCAATGAATCATCCAACTTCATTTGACATTCCAATGATTTGTAGCTAAGGTCATGTTTTACACTGTGATAAACAGATGCAACTACAGCATGTGTAATGGCATCTTCTTCAAATACGTGTTTCTTCACATAGAAAATTGCAAATTGTTTTAGTTTTACGACACTACTGTAGTGTCAGAGCTGTTTCCTGATGATCCACTATAGCTTCACCTCTTTCAAATTTTATCGAAAACGCAGCAGAGAAATCACAACTCTGTTGTCAAACCGGCCGCTGTGGCCGAGCGGTTCTAAGCGCTTCAGTTCGGAACCGCGCTGCTGCTACCGTCACAGGTTCGAATCCTGTCTCAGACATGGCCGTGTATGATGTCCTTAGGTTAGTTAGGTTTCAGTAGTTCTAAGTCTAGGGGACTGATGACCTCAGATGTTAAGTCCCATAGGGCTTAGAGCCATTTGAACCGACCGTAGTCAAGTCGTTTTCCTTCATCAATCATGTGCAAAAATCTTTGTTTTCTAGGCAGTCTTTGTTGAAAGCCGTATATCTCTTAACTTTCTTCTTGGGAACAGACTAACTTGACGAACTGTCTTCATGATTAGAGGAAGGACGAAACTTCTTTCCTCTGAACGCCGGTCCTTTCTACACTCCTGGAAATGGAAAAAAGAACACATTGACACCGGTGTGTCAGACCCACCATACTTGCTCCGGACACTGCGAGAGGGCTGTACAAGCAATGATCACACGCACGGCACAGCGGACACAGCACGAACCGCGGTGTTGGCCGTCGAATGGCGCTAGCTACGCAGCATTTGTGCACCGCCGCCGTCAGTGTGAGCCAGTTTGCCGTGGCATACGGAGCTCCATCGCAGTCTTTAACACTGGTAGCATGCCGCGACAGCATGGACGTGAACCGTATGTGCAGTTGACGGACTTTGAGCGAGGGCGTATAGTGGGCATGCGGGAGGCCGGGTGGACGTACCGCCCAATTGCTCAACACGTGAGGCGTGAGGTCTCCACAGTACATCAGTGTTGTCGCCAGTGGTCGGCGGAAGGTGCACGTGCCCGTCGATCTGGGACCGGACCGCAGCGACGCACGGATGCACGCCAACACCGTAGGATCCTACGCAGTGCCGTAGGGGACCGCACCGCCACTTCCCAGCAAATTAGGGACACTGTTGCTCCTGGGGTATCGGCGAGGACCATTCGCAACCGTCTCCATGAAGCTGGGCTACGGTCCCGCACACCGTTAGGCCGTCTTCCGCTCACGCCCCAACATCGTGCAGCCCGTCTCCAGTGGTGTCGCGACAGGCGTGAATGGAGGGACGAATGGAGACGTGTCATCTTCAGCGATGAGAGTCGCTTCTGCCTTGGTGCCAATGATGGTCGTATGCGTGTTTGGCGCCGTGCACGTGAGCGCCACAATCAGGACTGCATACGACCGAGGCACACAGGGCCAACACCCGGCATCATGGTGTGGGGAGCGATCTCCTACACTGGCTGTACGCCTCTGGTGATCGTCGAGGGGACACTGAATAGTGCACGGTACATCCAAACCGTCATCGAACCCATCGTTCTACCATTCCTAGACCGGCAAGGGAACTTGCTGTTCTAACAGGACAATGCACGTCCGCATGTATCCCGTGCCACCCAACGTGCTCTACAAGGTGTAAGTCAACTACCCTGGCCAGCAAGATCTCCGGATCTGTCCCCGATTGAGCATGTTTGGGACTGGATGAAGCGTCGTCTCACGCGGTCTGCACGTCCAGCACGAACGCTGGTCCAACTGAGGCGCCAGGTGGAAATGGCATGGCAAGCCGTTCCATAGGACTACATCCAGCATCTCTACGATCGTCTCCATGGGAGAATAGCAGCCTGCATTGCTGCGAAAGGTGGATATACACTGTACTAGAGCCGACATTGTGCATGCTCTGTTGCCTGTGTCTATGTGCCTGTGGTTCTTTCAGTGTGATCATGTGATGTATCGGACCCCAGGAATGTGTCAATAAAGTTTCCCCTTCCTGGGACAATGAATTCACGGTGTTCTTATTTCAATTTCCAGGAGTGTAATTCTAAAATACTCAGACTGGACGTATAACCCGTTGGATACTTAACTGCCCAATAATCCCTAATTTAAGAGGGAAATGTGCGTATTGAACCATGTATAATGATACACGCGTCATTCGTTCTCTTCGTTCGCATGATTCACAAATTCGGCACAAGACGGGATAAAAGTGTATCTCGAGTCCCTGTATCCTTGATCGTGGACAGCACTTTGATTTCCTGGACAGTCCTGCCGAAAACTGGACGGAAGGGAACGCTAAGCACGCCGAAAGATACGGCGTCTCAGCACGATACATCTTTCCTCATGCGCCACCGCTAACTCGTGGGAACAAAAGCGCGTGATGGCTTATGTGTTACAGAACACGGTCCCCTCTGGCTCGCGTGCCCCGTAGCTGGACAGCTTCCATTTCATATGTGATATGTTACGGCTTGTGGTTATGCTGCTTCTTTGGGGTCTCTGCGACGTTATTTTTCAACAGGAGAACGCAAGGCAGTAAATTTCCCTGCTGTCGTGACATACCTCGATAGAGAAGGCGTTCGATAGTTGCTCTGTCAGGACATTCTTATGATGTCTCACACATTGAAACATCTGGTCATGGGTTGCCGAGAGAGTTTCTTGCCAGCACTGGAGCGGATGAATCGTATCTGTGATCCACGCTCAGTGGCACCCGATGCCCATTTGGGTTTGAGATGATGATGATGCTGCTCGAGGTGACACAGCGGTGTACTAGCCTTTTCACTTTGTGTAAACTCAAAATATAAATTTTATCATGTTTGCTTCCTACTATACAATATCTGCGCTGTAAGTAATATTTCGTTATTTGCTGTTCTTATCGTCAGTTATGTAAATGACTGGTTCTCACGCTATTGGGAGCCAATAGGCTGGGATTCACGTTGGTAACACTTCTCCGTGACATTATTATGACGTATACATGCCCAGTTTCGACCGTCGGGTACATTTATTGACTTTCGTGGTCGAATGCACTCCGACTGCAATGAGCCTCGTGTGGAACGATCATTCATCTTGCGCTTACGGAGAGGTAACATCGCGATGGGTCTACAATACCATTTGGGAGTTGGCATCATCATCGTGTTAATACATGTCACTACATAGGGGATGATTTGGTAATAGCAATTCACCTATCTGGAAAAATTTACTGGTTCCTGTTTCGAATATCTAATTATTTCCGAGCTTGAGAGTGTTGTATGGATAACAGGGCGATGTTCTTTAGAGAAATAGTCTGCAAATACCCAGTCATTGTGTATGCCTCGTTAGTATTAAAAAAACTGAAACTGATTTATTGGTTGCGTACCAATGGATAAGTGACAGCCGCGCGGGATTAACCGAGCGGTCATGGACTGTGCGGCTGATCCCGGCGGAGGTTCGAGTCCTCCCTTCGGCATGGTTGTGTGTGTTTGTCCTTAGGATAATTTAGGTTACGTAGTGTTTAAGCTTAGGGACTGATGACCTTAGCAGTTAAGTCCCATAAGACTTCACACACATTTGAACATTTTTTGATAAGTCACATTTTTCTTTTTCTTAATAGATTTGACCTGATTACTGCCTTCGTTTTAATTGATCTATTTCTTTAATTGAGGGCCACATATGTAGCGTAATTTTATCTAGTTACTGGTACATAATTATACGTGCTTTACACACCAGAATATTAAATGTAATATTGCCATGAAATTCTTCTGAAATCGTCAAAAGTTTGTAAATAAGGAGTAACGTTGTGACTGTGGTAGCCGTTCTTTCTCACGAATTAAAGCAAAACTCATATCTTCAATTGGTACATTCACTGCAGTTTTGGAAACGATTCTTGTCTTTTCTTTCTCTGAAAGGGTGAACACTACGAACTTCATACCCGTTACTTACACAACGTAATTATCTGTTACAAAAATTACTTAACAGTAAGCGTCATCAGTGGTGCAGGTGTAGTGACTGTGTGAAGTATGTTCCACTTTGTGCGAAAAATTACAATTCACTGCAAGGAAAACGAACTTCTTCCTTTGCTCTTGAAGGTAACTGAAGCAATGAGAAAAAACAGCAGTAGGTCATTCCTGTACCAGCACCAGAATACACTTCGTCTGCATAGGTAAAAGGTTTTCTTGTTTGGAAAATAAAGACTCCGAAAATGACTACATTGTAAACTTTCTTTTATGCTTTTTACATGGCTGTGACTAAATTACCTTTTAATTCTTTTGCAACTGTATCAGTCTTTTCAGTGTTTTTTATTTTGAATGGTACTTTGTTTTACTAGATGATGAACGTATTTCGAACGTTTAAGGTATAGTGTTTCATGCTTGATTTGTAAATCACTGATACTGCCAACTCACCGCTGGGAGAGACCGCTCTTATACAGGGTGTTCGGAAATTCCCTTAACACTCTCGTAGTCTTGAAGAGCGAAGTGAGTACTTAATATTTTTATTAGGAATCCACGTCCGAAACGTATCATTTCTGTGCTACAGCCCTTTGAAAACATGTTTGTTGGTATGATTGCAATGGGATAGTCATGTTCAAATGTGTCTGAATTCCTAAGGGAACAAACTATAGAGGTTCAAATGTTCAAATGTGTGTGAAATTTTGTGGGACTTAACTGCCAAGGTCATCAGTCCCCAAGCTAACACACTACTTAACCTAAATTATCCTAAAGGCGAAGACACACACACCCAAGACCGAGGGAGGACTCGAATCTCCGCCAGGACCATTCGCACATCCATGACCGCTCGGCTAATCCCGCGCGGCAAACTGTAGAGGTCATCGGCCCCTAGATGTAGATATTAGTTAAACTAACTTATACTAACAATAACACACACACACCCATGCCCGAGGGAGGACTCGAACCTCCGGCGGGAGGGGCGGCGCAATCCGTAATATGGCGCCTCAAACCGAGCGGCCACTCCGCGCGGCTGGATAGTCATGGTGGGAGGTGCCTACGTCGGATCGGCTGAAGTCATTTGACGTCCATCCTGCCTTTCTGACGTGCTTTGAGTCTCATTCTCATGTCTGACAGTGTTAGAGCGTCATGGTTGTGTTCACGTTTGCAGAATACACAGACATGATCCTTCTCTATGGCGAAGCTCATGGCTCATCGGCTTTATCAGGATCGTTATGCACAACGTGTGAGTCCATCGAATACCCTTTTCGCCACAATTACGCAACAGCTTCGAGAAAGGGGCACCTTCATGGTCAGCAGGCGTGACGGTGGTTCTCCAAGGAGACGCCGCACCCAACAGCGTTTGTGAGAACTGATTAAGTTTCCTTTTTTTTTCTTCGATTATTCAGGGGTGGAATTGCTAAGCAAGTGATGTACTGGGTCACGTCTAATTAATTACTTGCAAAAACTGGGGCGGTACCAAGACGTTTTCTAATGGCTGCAGCACGGAAATGATACGTTTCCGGACGTGGATTAAAGTTCACATTATCATCTGTTCAGTCCCATCTACAAGTCGAAGAAATTTGTGACGGGAATTTCCGAACACCCTGCTTGTATACAACATCGAATATTGAAACGTACCCTTTGTAAAATTATTACACGACTGTGCTTAAACTGACACACAATAGTTTTTAGCGCAACGCAATCTGACTTCCAAAAGTCCAAAAGCCCTGACTAGCATTAAGCTATACGTTTCACAAATCACTTACCTCACAAAAAATCTTCGTTACTCGAACTACTGCAATACAGCGAGCACCACTACCGCCAGCTAACTAAAAGATTCAAACTACGGAAGTCACTAACTACAGAGCCACAGTTAGCAAATGAAAGATTTTAATAGAGAACGAACAATGTATTTACCTTAATAGTCATAATATATATATATCAGTTCATGACACCAATTCTTACAAATTTCAAATCTCCGCCATCTCTCTCCCCACGTCCACCACTGCTGGCGGCTCACCTCCAATTGCGCAACGCTACGCGCTGTTAGCATCCAGCTGCCGCTGCCCGACACTACAATGGCAGACAACAATGCAAACTAAACACAGACTGCGCACAGCATAGCCAGTGATTTTTCATACCGAGAGCTAAGCGGCGTTACCAATAAGAAAACCTAAACAGCCTACTTACATAGCCCCCATGATCCCCACAAAAAAATTTTACAAATTGTTTTGGGCAGTGGCCAATAATGATTTAATAAAATTTTTCATAATTACTATAACAAAGATATCAAATGCACACATTTATTGATACAATCTTGGTCAGAAGCTAAAATTTTCTCACAGTCCATAAAGACAGTCCTGATCGTTCATCACAGTAAAATTGCAGTGTTTTTTTCAAAGTCTGAACAATAAAAGAAATTGCACTTGGAAGTAGTGGATTTCTAAGCAGTCTTGAAGAAGTAGTGTTGTCCTTCCAACGAAAGACAGTGCTGACTCTTGACATGCAGACAGGTAATGGGCCACAACAGAGTCCGTCGACGTTGAAGACTATCGGTAGGTAGGTCATCACAGAGCAGACCCACTGTAGTCCTGGTAGAGATTACGGTATTGGTGGGCCACCAGAAGTGCAGACCCACTGCAGTTCTTGTAGAAATAATGCTACCGGTGGGTCGTCAAAGGTGTAGACCCACTGTAGTCCTTTTAGAGATGGCCAGCAGCCATCTGTTTGACTGTGCAGGCGCACAATCACCATTGAAGAGTCTTGCGGATAACATAGCAAGTCCATAACTCACCACTTGTCCACTCACAAAGTTTTTGGAATTGTCCTTAGAACCAGCAATGCTGTTAACCAGTCCCGTGCTGAGTTATTAACACATGTGCAAACACTATCAGTCCCTACTTCTCACATATTGTCCATATACTATGACCAACAGAAACGTGTGCAGTGAAATGTAATTTACAAGTTACTTAATTTGATGAACTGGTGTCAATTACAATTTTATAACATAAGAATGCAATAACAAAGGTACAAAATACACCTTTAAAGAACATAACATTACAGATAACATTTGCAGTAGTACAGGCTTTACAAAAGAATCGAAATAACATATACATCAGTGTTACAGGAATTATGACAGGAGCACATACATAAAAAATCAGAATAAATTTCGAAACATCAACTTCACGAATGAGCATTAGAACAAAACGGAATAAATAATGTGTAAACATCTTTACAAAGTAAATAACATGTTATTAATGCAAATTATATTTGAGGATAACAGTATTCCTCATCATAGTGAATGTAGCTTAGTATTAGAAAAATTCTACAACATAAGTGTTATCAGATAAACATATAAAGACAGGAAGAACATAAATACACAAGGGTACACAAACACATAGTGGGATAACACAAGGAAAGGGCAGGGTTTGTTTTACTGCAGTATTTTGCAAACAAAACTTTCTTTACTTCTCGGAGATCTCCCTTCGTTCTTCATTATTTCCAAAAAGTCCTATCTATACCTGCTTTCTGTACTTTTCTCATCCTCTTTCAAAAATAGTTTTTCTCCACTATACACTACTTTTTTTTGGCCAAATCATTTTCATATACCTTCTCAATGCTTCTCTTCCAATTCATCATAGTCAGTTTCTTATACAGTCTACCCCCTCTTAAGCTAACTTAAATCTACTGAGCTCAGATGCTTAACTAAGGGATGAGGCAATGCAGCAGCACAAAACAATTTACACAAACAGCAATGTTAAAAAATGGAAATTGGCAAAAAAAGGCAGCAATATTACAACTAATATAAGGCAATGCGCAGCAAACAAGAAAAATAAATCAATAATAAAATTGGCTTAACCTAGTAATACAAAGTGACATTCAGTAGCACTATGAATGGCAAACAGCCGCAGCAAATGCTATAACTTATATCTAAACATGACAAAGATCAAGCAGAAAAAATGTTACACTAAAGACAACAATGCAGATAAGGACAATGTCTATTCACACATCTTAATGTCTATGCAATTAAAGTGGTGCACCACAAAAATTTATTGTAAAAAAATATTACCATGTACTTGAAAAGACAATTCTGTATGCAATTTCTGTGAAGGGAAATGTCTTTTTGTGCTACTTCGTTTTTTTCTAAGTACATCATAAAGTTATATTTACTGGATCTGTAGGCATAAAATATTTATGTTAGTACATCCATAAAATTTATTTTAACCAATGCTTCAGTGCAGTTAGAAACTAGATATTAAACAAAATAGGCAAAACGTTTCATAGTGCAGTAAACAATCTTTCAACTAGCAAGACAATAGACGTGAAATGTTTCTCGTCCTTTCATTAGGCATTTTAATGAATATCATCAATTAAGAGCTCCACAGTATAATCATATGTTTTTAAGTTTGAGCGTGTCGTATTTGCGATGCTTTCTACAAAGGAATGACAATAGCGAGGATAATGGCCTCCTTTTTTTTTCTACCTGTGCCTCTGACAGGCACACACTAATGACTTTTTCTCAAGGCGGCTGGCACACCTGGCCGCTCACAACGCATTACGTCACGGTCACTTAACTTTCATACCGAAATATTTACGGCACCAGTTTCCGCTACAGTGGCAGTCCCATATAAAAAATTTCACAGGTCAAGAAATTGTGTTACACATCTGTAGAAAAAAAATCCTATTGATATAACAGTGCTAAAAAAAATTTCGTCGGCATTGTAATACATTCACGCATGTACACACATTTCATAACTCTTAAAGTACGATTCTTGGTTTCCAACAACCTTTTTCACAAACCCGAGTCCCTAACCACTACTCATTATTCCTTATCTTATTCGTCGACACTTCTTCAATATGTCATCATAACAGATACGTAGCATAACCAAATAACTCATATAGCATTAGCTTATTGATCATAAACATACCGCAACAGCGTAATACACATCGTCATCATAACATCATAAAACCTCAGCCAAATCTCAAAATCGTCGTAGCTTCTTCCAATAATTTCAAAACCTAAAAAAATTCTCTGCTCATGTCAAAAGTGTCATCTACCTCAAACGTACTTTAAAAATCATGATCTCATACCAAATATGTCATTCAAAGCTCTCATAGTATCACAATGGTTCCGAAAAAATATGAACAGTTCACAAAATACAGACAAAATACAATTTCGTAAGTGTGAAGTTATCCAACTGTGTAATTACGGAAACATCTGTCACTGATGTAGTAAAATGAATGTTTGTCTCTCCCAGTTAAATGATCAAATAGCTGTGTAATTAATGTGTTAGAGAAATGTGGTACCGATGTGTAAAGTTGTATAAGCAAATACCATATTAGCTAGGGCTCCTTGTGCTTGCCATACACATGGTACACAAAGTAAGCGTGTACCCCTCTGAGGATTAATGTAATTATACCCTCAGGTGTTGTAGATTACAGCAATGGAATAAAATGTATCACAAAAAACTTTCTTTTTAATTCAACAATATTGATAAATAAATGTTTTAAGTACCAAATTAATCACTCAAATGCGTGCCTTGTAGTGCTAAATGTGCGTTTTGCTGTAAGATAATTCTGTAGAACTGTCGTAGTTATCGTCCTCTGTAAGCAAAGTTCTGCTGAAGTCAATGTACTTACCCCATCATAAACGAAGCTGAAATGCTTTCCGTATAGATATCGTAGTTATTACATACCTTACCGTGATCAAGAAAGTACTATAATGTAACGTATTGTTGTGCTACTATAAAGGCTGTCTCATTGTAGCTATACCACAAAAGTTACTACTAAAACATGTTTTCCTTTCTTGAAGAATTCAGAAAACTGTGCAGATATAAAACAGAAACACCGCAAAAGCAACACTGTAAATTGTCACTCATTAGTTGCATTGTGATATAATCGTGTAGCTATCAAAGAAACCAAATGCTAAGTCATCTTTAATCTCACAGAAAGTACTTCAAATAAAGAATGTCTTATCAACTAAACCAAAATGTTGCATTAAAATCTCATTAACAATATATGTTCTAAGAATGTAAGCCTTATAGTCGTTATGTAATCGTGCAACTAACAAGCAAGAATGTACAAATAACAACACTGTGTCGTCCGTTCACTGTCATTTCTGTTTACTTTGGAGCCTAGTATTAACTTTTTCACACGCCATTATTGTCACAATGTTTCACACGATAACACATAAAAGCACAATTTGAAGAGCAAAAATAAGAGAACACATTAACACAGCACTGAAAATAATATCTAGTTAATTGCAAGCGCAGCTGCGAAATACTTGGTGCAACTCTACATGCATGCCACAACTGTTGTACTGTACAACAATGAAAGACTACAACTACAAAGGAAATTCTCTCTACGATTACGCGCTAGCAATAAACAGAGGCTACACTAACTACACAAACTACAAGAAAAAAATCAGAAGATTCCAGTGAGGTATCCTGGCAGGGTCGCCATATGAAACGTACCCTTTGTAAAATTATTACACGACTGTGCTTAAACTGACACACAATAGTTTTTAGCGCAACGCAATCTGACTTCCAAAAGTCCTTACGAAAGAATAGCCCTGACTAGCATTAAGCTATACGTTTCACAAATCACTTACCCCACAAAAAATCTTCGTTACTCGAACTACTGCAATACAGCGAGCACCACTACCGCCAGCTAACTAAAAGATTCAAACTACAGAAGTCACTAACTACAGAGGCACAGTTAGCAAATGAAAGATTTTAATAGAGAACAAACAATGTATTTACCTTAATAGTCATAATATATATATATATCAGTTCATGACACTAATTCTTACAAATTTCAAATCTCCGCCATCTCTCTCCCCACATCCACCACTGCTGGCGGCTCACCTCCAACTGCGCAACGCTACGCGCTGTTAGCATCCAGCTGCCGCTGCCCGACACTACAATGGCAGACAACAATGCAAACTAAACACAGACTGCGCACAGCATAGCCAGTGATTTTTCATACCGAGCGCTAAGCGGCGTTACCAATAAGAAAACCTAAACAGCCTACTTACAATATACCAGAACATACTTTCCTTAAGTTAATAAGGTGCCAGAATCTTTTAGATAAGCGAAAATTAAAAAATGACGAGACTCGAACAGAGGCACCAGCTACACACATTCTCATAACTCAACAGTCTAACCACTACTCCACTGTGTACACTTACAACTTGGGCCTCGGTTTTACCTTTAAACGCCATGAAGAGATAAACTGCCATTAAGTTTTTACCTTACATTTAACTGTAATAAACTGTAACAACAACGACGCGTTTTCGGTAACCACTAAGCCACTGTGGACACTTGCAACTTGGATCTCGGTTTTACATTTAAACACCACGAAGAGATAAACTGCCCTAGTGTTTTTACCTTACGTTTAATTATAACAAATCGTACAACAACGACGCGTTTACGACATAATACACTGTTTAAGACTGCATATATTCATAGACCACACTAGTTTAAAACCTATCAAGCACGACTTCTCCCACTTCTCAGAACTCGGTACGACCACGAAAGTCTATAGACATTCCCAGATGGTCAAAACGAGGCATGTACACGTTCGATGCCCACGAGAAAGACAAGCCGCGCCGGGTACGTCACGAAGGTGGCCTGAGCCCGCTCGCTCAGCTCAGCAGAAAAAATAGGTTTCTACACTTCTTAACTCGTAACTAGTGTTTACGTACAACCGAGAATGGCATCTTCTACTTAAATCCACTATTATGGAGTCTTACTGTTTATTTGACCTTCAACGATTGAAAGGCCATGAACCAACCAACAATTTGTTACGGCTGCACTGCGGTACAAGAAAATTAAAATTGTACCATTAGGATTATTGGTTGCATGAGGCATCACATCTTGTATGATATGCCGACTGTTAAGCAGAAGAGACTAACTGCTGTAAACAAGCCGTTACACCATTCCTGTCGAACAGTGATCTCGAATTATAGCACTCCGTCCTCAGGCCACAAGTGGCCCAACGGGACTGTCCGACCGCCGTGTCATCGGCGAATGAGGATGGATCTCGAACTAAAGCATAGTGCAAAGTTGTGTATTTTATTATAGACACATCCAAAAAAGTTTAGCATCACCCTCATTCCCAAAACTGCTGAAGATAGACGTTGACTGTGGATATTGTATCACTGACACAGCCCCTTTGACTCTTCCGATATGTCACTAACCCCGCCCAAGGATGTAAACAGCCATGCATGAGTAGCGCCTATTAGACCCAGGGGGTCCAACAGCCGATCAGTTCCAGTCATTCCACCAGGAAGGACGTACACTGCTCGTGTTTTCTGCAGTTCAACCATTCCTAGACGGTCAATACCACAGTTTCATGGCGTCCGCATTGTTACGCTGTCCCAGGAATACCTCTCGACTAGGAAGTGTCCAGGCGTCTCTGAGTGACTAAAGCGATGTTGTTCGGTCATGGAGGAGATAAAGAGAGACAGGAATTGTCGATCGATGACATATCTCGCTCAGGCCGCCCAAGCGCTACTACTGCAGTGGATGACTTCTACCTACGGATTATGGCTCGGAGGAACCCTAACAGCAACGCCGCCATGTTGAACAATGCTTTTCGTGCAGCCACAGGACGTCGTGTTACGACACAAACTGTGCACAATAGGCTGCATGATGTGCAGCATCACTCCCGACGTCCATCTTTGCAACCACGACACCATGCAGCGGCGCGATACAGATGAGCTCACCGATGAGTGTTGCATATGCCTTCAGCCAAGCAATAGTCGGACGTGTTTGGAGGCAACCCGGTCAGGCTGAACGCCTTAGACACACGGTCCAGCGAGTACAGCAAGGTGGAGGTTCCCTGCTGTTTTGGGGTGGCATTATGTGGGACCGACGTACGCCGCAGGTGGTCATAAAAGACGCCCGTAACAGCTTTGCGATACGTGGACGGCATCCCCCGACCGATAGTACAATCATATCGGCAGCATATTGGCGAGGCATTTGTCTTTATGGACGACAATTCGCGCCCCCATCGTGCACATCTTGTGAATGACTTCCTTCAGGATAACGACATCGCTCGACTAGACTGGCCAGCCTGTTCTCCAGGAATGAACCCCATCGAACATGCCTGGGGATCGATTGAAAAGGGCTGTTTTTGGACGATGTGACCCACCAATCACTTTGAGGGATGTACGCCGTATCGCCGTTGACGTGTGGGACAATCTGAACCAACAGAGCCTTGATGAACAGAGGCTTGTATCAATGCAAGGGGACATGCTGCAGGGTATTAGAGGTGCCGTTGTGTACAGCAATCTGGACCACCACGTCTGAAGATCTCGCTGTATCGTGGTACAACATGCAATGTTTCATGATCAATAAAAAGGGCGGAAGTGATGTTTATGTTGATCCCTACTGCAATTTTTTCTACAGGTTCCAGAACTCTCGAAACCGAACTGATGCAAAACTTAGTTTGATGTGTGTATTACTAGTAATCAGTAAGTGTCTGTTGTAAGACGTCGTGGTCTCCCGACCTTCATTGCTTACATATTCCGCCCTCACAATCATATTCCGCACATCAAGAGGCTTCATTCGAACGCAAACTCGATAAGATAAAGCCAATGTTGTATGAATTCATGTAAACGATATGCAATTAACAAGTAAGCGCACCGTGGTTGAAATACTCGAGGCTGGCGTACACACATATATTCCAGACACGACGGTCACAGAAGCTTTTAGTTCGGGAGAGAAACCGCACAATGGGACGCTGGTCCCTTCATAGCACGACCCGCCATGTCGGCCGGTGACCGCCCGTGTAGCGGACAGCGTGGGCCCGAGTGAAAGGAGGGAATCATCCCGTGTTCGACATAAAAGCAAATTCCGCTACATTGTGTTGGAGCAGTCAGCCTACGCATTGTTTACACATAGCACGCAGTTTCAGAGATTTTCACAGGGAGACAGCAAACGCCAATGCTACAGGTTTCCGGATTGGTCACCTTAAACGAAACGTCATTCTCCCGTTTTAGAAGAGCAATGCAGATTGGCAGGCGATATTTCTGACGCTTTGAGCTGAAGGAATAATGGAAGAGACCGAAAGATATACCCCTTCACGTCTGATGTGGAGAGGCGCCGTTCCGTTATCGCTCTTGGGGCGAGGAACAAGTCTCCCCTCAGTACTTCACTGGGAGAGCACCTCTGTCGAGAGCGAATCGAAGTGCGACTCTATATTGAGTCCTTGCGATTAAGCGTTGTTCACTGTGTTGGCTGACACACTTATTGTGCGATGTGAATGGACCGAGTCATAGTTAAACGCCTGCGAGCGAATTGTGAGTGGCATCGCGGTGGACTGGTTATCTGACTGGTGTACCACGCCAATAGGTAGACTAGGGGCGAATAGGAGTCCTTGACTTCATCAAGGAGTAGGGAGAGTTTGATTGGCGACGGTCAATCCAGATAGAACGAGAATTATCTTATTTGTCAGCAGCGAGCGGCGCAGACAGCAGTCATCGCAGCTTATGGTATTGGGTGCTACAGCTCTTGTGAGCCCCATATTTCCTCCACAACAGTACACTTCACTGCATTTCAGACATGACAGCTTCGACCTTACCTAGCAACATTCTAAAGGATAATTATTCAGGTTGAGTAGGCACGCCTCTCAGCCATTCTGCGAAGTCAACAACCATCTTAAACTTTGTATAGAAATTTCATTAGCGAATCCTATCCTTGAGAGGTAAGTTCACATTCTGAAAAGAACCAGGATATAACTTGTTCAAATCATAACTAAAAGTGCCATTGTGATTTCTCATAATTTTTGCAAAATAATAATAACTTTCGTTAGTTTCATGTTTTTCTTACACCAACAAGCACTACTCCAGTACCCAAGTATCCCACTAATTACGTAAGAAATTTTGTGAATTTTTGTGTCATTTCCTTACAGCGGACGACTCCAGAAGATATTTATTGCTGAAATTTTTTCAGGCATTTTTCTTTAGAACGTTAGGAGCGTCTGTCTGACTTCTGTAGTAGTGTGGGGGTGGAAATTGCATCTTGCAGGAACCACAGGGTAAAGGGTACATCTCAGATTAATCCGTTGCGCAGAATAACAGATCAACCCCACACCTCAGACTGTAATAGCAGATTTCAGTAGAAGTAATTCTGGTACGTACGTAAACACCTAGTCGCGAGTTAACAGGTGTAGAACGTGGTTTGTCTGCTAAGCTGAGCGAGCATCGCGGTCAGGCCTACCCACGTGACGTACGCACCGCGGCCTGTCTTTCTCGTGGGCCGCGGTACACGTAAGTGACTTCACGGAGAAATATCACCGAGGTGAATCTAGCGTCTCCCGTAGCGTTGTGCCTCGCCTGCAGAGTGGCTGCGCTGTTGCAGGGGCGGGCCCGGCACTGTGGACCCCGCGTCGCAGCCGTGTCCGCAGTGCGGCTGTAAGGGCATGACCGGCTTCCCGGGCGTCACGGGCAGCCTCTGCGCGCCCCCCGTGGCCGACACTTCGCTCTACGACCAGCCCTGCCACTACCTGCGCAAGGTCGGTACCGCGGCAGCTGGCTGCCTACAATTGCAGTACTCACGAGGAGAACACGCCAGGCGCCTTAACTCTCTGGCGGGCGGGCACCACTGTAACCTACCACATACGTAGAAGCCGTGGTCGCTGTAGCTAACTGTGGTGTCAGCGTTAGACGCCACGCTAGAGGTTACGATAATCGACAGTGATTCAGCACTTGCAAACCTCACTGGACACGAAGGCGCTTTCAGCACCGGCACAGACAGAGACTTGCAGATCGCACCGGCCAAGTCAGCTACAGGTCGTGAGCGAAGTCACATTAGAATAATCTTCAGCTCGCTAGGTTCGCAGCCGCTAGTTCCTGCATGCATTATGCACGCTATACCAGAATTGTGTTATCTTACTTTTTGTACGAGAGTGAATCAAATCATAACCTTAAATATTTTTAAAAAATATTATTTATTGTGCAGAAGAAGTACAAAGCTGTATCACTTTTCAATATAATCTCCCCCACGCTCAATGCAAGTCCTCCAGGGATTACAAAGTGCATAAATTCCTTTCGAAAAAAAAAATTCTTTTGGTAGTCCGCGCAACCACTCATGCTCCGCGTGGCATAACCTCTTCATCAGAACGGAATTTCTTTCCTCCCATTGCGTCTTTGATTGGTCCAGACATATGGAAATCACTTGGGGCAAGGTCTGGTGAGTATGGTTGGATGAGGAAGACTCTCAAAATACAGGTCTGTGACTGTTGCATCTGTTGTACGCTCAGTGTTGGGTCTTGCATTGTCATGTTGCAAAACGACGCCTGCTGACAGCTAACCACGTTGCTTTGATTTGATTGCAGGCCGCAGATGATTTTTTAGGAGATCTGTGTATGATGCACTGGTAACAGTGGTCCCTCTAGGCGTGTGATGCTCCAAAATGACGCCTTTTTCGCCCCAAAGAGAGTCAGAATAACCTTCTCTGCTGATGGTTCTGTCACAAACGTCTTTGGTTTTGGTGATGAGGAATAGCACCACTCCTTGCTCGCTCTCTTCATTTCCGATTGGTGGAAGTGAACCCAGGTTTCGTCCCCAGTGATGATTCTTGCAAGGAAGCCATCACCTTCTCTTTCAAAGCGCCGAAGAAGTTCTTCACAAGCATCAACACGTCGTTCTCTCACTTCATGAGTCAGCTGCTGTGGCACCCATCTTGGAGACACTTTGTGAAACTGGAGCACATCACGCACATCACACCCATGACTAATCTGTAAACATGCTGCAATGTCATTCAGTGGCACTAGGCGGTTTTCCTTCACTATGGCTTCAACTGCTGCAATGTTCTGTGGAGTCACAACTCGTTGTGCCTGACCTGGACGAGGAGCATCTTCCACTGAAGTCACACCATTTGCGAACTTCCTACTCCATCTGTAGACTTGCTGCTGTGTCAAACATGCATCACCGTACTGAACCATCATTTGTTGATGAATTTCAATAGGTTTCACACCATCACTACGCGAAAACCGAATAACAGAACACTCTTCTTCCCTGGTGTAAGTCGCAAGTGGGGCGGCCATCTTTATACTGATACTGCGACGGCATGTGTGCATCTGCACTATGCTGCCACCTACAGGCAATTCTGTACGCTGTTTGTAGTACGCCTACCAACTTACAGGATAACGGCGCGAAATTTCGATTTGTTATGACAAATTTAAGGTTTTCATTTGACTCAAAGTCGTATAATATAAATAATGTTTGTTAGTGTCCGCCCCGGTAGCTGAGTGGTCAGCGCGACAGACTGTCAATCCAAAGGGCCCGGGTTCGATTCCCGGCTGGGTCGGAGATTTTCTCCAATCAGGGACTGGGTGTTGTGTTGTCCTAATGGTCATCATTTCATGCCCATCGACACGCAAGTCGCCGAAGTGGCGTCAAATCGAAAGACTTGCACCAGGCGAACGGCCTACCCTTCGGGAGGCCCTAGTCATACGACATTTCATTTTCAATGTTTGTTAATGAGTAATTTGTATTCAAGAAAGATAGTTGTCATTAGTTATGTTCCTGGAGTGCAGTAGCAGGACAAAGTTAGTTAAAAGTTATTTACTAAAGTCTTCCAGATTCCTACAATCACCCCACTCGTGTTAGCCTGTATCATCCCACTGCAAATACCGATCGAAAAGCATCCTGCATTTGTGTGAGATGTTGACATGCTGTCATCGATCTTCACATCACTAAACACGTTAATTTTCTCATTTTACCGCTCAGGGGCGGTAGTTCTCTCAAGTAAACTAATTGTCCACTGAAGATTCACTAGATACAGGGAGAATCACAGTGCGGCATTTTTGCCGCGAATTTACTACACGAAATGGTATTTCATACATTGTTGTACTTGTTCGTGGAAGAGTCTTGCATTTCTCTCTCTAGTTCTTCTCTATAGGGCTATGTTTGGTAAGTAATTGATTACATTTATGTGCTGACCTTTCATAACTCTACAACTAATATTACTTTTTGTTTGTATATTGTGTATTAAACTGGGGACCTAGAAACGTCGGAGATTCTTCGTCCCAGCATAACTTTCAGTGGTTCACATCCCCACAAAAGGCCACAGCAATACACCCCACCCCATCGCCGCCGCACACCGAACCATCCACAGGCTGGTCGGCACACTGGACCTCGACACTAATCCGCTTGACGGATTCGTGGCGTGGACTTACACACATTCCCATTCAGGAAACTGCTAGTTAGACAGCACGGCTAGCCGGGCGGGCTATATCACTTTTTATTCGAACAGAATTATCTGTACTTCACATATGGATTTCTGTATGGTTAATGGCGCTAACCACCACCCTTCTGCTTCATCCAGTACGTCTCGCCAAACAAGAATAACAGAGGAAGAATGTAACCGAATATTATTTGATGAAATTCCTTCTAGTGACAACAGCGTTGACAGTTATGAAAGTGATGACAATGATCCGACATTCACTACACATTGACCAACTTCTAAATTTGTTTACAGTCGTGCGTCTAGCAGTAGTGATTCTGACAAGACAAACTCATCACTGCAGCTCCCTCAGATTTAGTGGTTAGATGGCCTAGTGGATAGCCCGTCAAAAACTAAACGCAGATCAAGCATGGAAACAGGAAGAACGTGTACTTAATTGTGAAAAAAGAAGCTAAAGAGACACAGTGAACTGTCCAAGCTCAAGATCTGCAACATAGAGCGCACTGCAAGTCTCACGGGGTCATGGTTGTGTGGTCACGGTGTTGGACGAAGAAGCGAGAGATCCGTGTTCAAATTTTCATCGTATCCCTCTTTTTTCACAAAAGTATGAACTGTCCGTCCGGTCACTGACGTGTCTGTTCTTCTGTCGTCTTGGCAATTGTCATACGATACACTGCTTTTAGGACGTGAGTCAAGTGGTAAGAATACATTACCATCGCAAGTAAATGTGATGAAGTTGTGAGGGCAAGTTATGATTCCTACTTGGGTAACTCAACCGGTAGAGCAAATGCCTTAGAAAGAACATACGGCTACAGGACAGAAGGACGTACGCACATACGTCGTTTTTATTATAATCATTAAAGTATCTCTAATAGTTAACTGTAGCAAGTCGTTTAATAGTTAACTCATGTGATCTTCGTACTGCTGTAGCTTGTGGAGTGTTCATGACTCCGGCACATTTGTCTAACTATATTTTATAAATACATCAGCAACTTTCGAAGTACATGCAGGTTTTGAAATGCAGCTTGTGGTAGTGTTTCTTTATGTCCTCAACTTTCATTTGATACTTCATATGATGTAATCGCTCCAGTTGTTTAATTTTTGCTGATTTCTATTGACTGTTGTGTAACATTCAAAACTAAAAGTAAAAGTAATTTTCTTAATACGCTACTTGTCGTAGAATCGCGCTTACAAATAACTCGTCTTATCGCCGCAGTTCCAAAGTGTATGTGGTTTTATTGTGTCATGTTTTAAGGTCTGTGACGTAGTTTCCCTGAAAATGTGATTTCTTCCTCATATTTCGTTTACTGTAGACACCATTTGTTTTCCCTGCCGGCGGCTGTGGCCGAGCTGTTCTAGGTGCTTCAGTCCGGAACCGCGCTGGTGCTACGGTCGCAGGTTCGAATCCTGCCTTGGGTATGGATGCGTGTGATGTCCATAGATAATTTAGGTTTTAGTAGTTCTATGTCTAGGGGACTGATGACCTCTGATGTTAAGTTCCATAGTACTCAGAGCCATTTGAACCATTTTGAACCTTTCAATATTTTTTGAGCTCTGAAGCCAAGTTCAGTCACACCCCAGATGTGTTCGACAGGGTTCAGATCTGGCCACGTCAATTTGAAGCAGCCAGTGTGTTCCTCGAACAACTGCATAACATTCCTGGTCTTGTGACATGGTGTTTTACCTGGTTGAAAATTGCCACTGCCATCGTCAAACTTGATAGTCATACTACTTGGGTATCATGGTGACTTGCACGAGCTGTTCTGGAGCCATGGATGTGCATATCAGTGTTCCACTCATCATAACGGAGCCACCGCCAGCTTCTCTCCGCGGCGCAGTACAGTTTTTGGTTGGTTTCCGGGAGTGGACCAAACAGCGAGATCATCTGTCCCATAAGATTAGGGAACGATGGGGAAGGAAATCGACCGTGCCCTTTCAAAGGAAAAATCCCTGCATTTGACCCAAGAAATTTAGGGAAATCATGGAAAATCTAAATCAGGATGGCCGGACGCTGATTTGAACCGTCGTTCTTCCGAATGCGAGTCCAGTGTGCTTACGACTGCGCCACCTCGGTCGGTGCAGTACAGGTGTCGAGGAACTGTTCCCCTAGACAAGCCCTCCCATCGGCGTTGTGAAGAAGATATCAGGATTCGTTAGATCATGCAACACTGTGCCACTGCGCCAACGCCCAGTGCAAATTACCACGTGCCCATTTCAGTCGTATTTGCTGATATCGCGGTGTTAAAATTGGCACGTCCATAAGTCGTCGGCTGCGGAGGCCACTCGTTAGGAGTGTTCCGTACAATGTGTGTTCAGATACACTCGTACTCTGCCCAGCATTAATCTCTGATGTTAGTTGTGCCACAGTTCGCCACCTGTTTTACCAGTGGCCCCAGTCTACGTCGTCCGACACCTGTAATGAGGGGTGGCCAACCCCACTGTGTGTGGGCGTGGTTTCGCCTTGGTTTCGTCACGTGTTGAAGGCAGTTACCAGGCCACTCCTCGAACACCCGACAAGTCGTGCACTTTTCCGGAATACCCGTGCCGAGCCTCCGGGTAATCACAATCTGCCCTCGGTCAAACTCGAACAGATCGTGCGGCTTCCTTATTCTACTCACTGGGAGCATGCTCACTGATACTACATGCACCGTGCGTGTGCCTCACTAGCAGTCATTTCTCGATGGGGTTTACACAGGGTGTTACAAAAAGGCACGGCCAAACTTTCAGGAAAAATTCCTGACACACGAATACAGAAAAGATGTGATGTGGACATGTGTCCGGAAACGCTTACTTTCCATGTTAGAGCTCATTTTATTACTTCTCTTCAAATCACATTAATCATGGGATGGAAACACACAGTAACAGAACGTACCAGCGTGACTTTGTTACAGGAAATGTTCAAAATGTCCTCCGTTAGCGAGGATACATGCATCCACCTTCCGTCGCATGGAGTCCCTGATGCGCTGATGCAGCCCTGGAGAATGGCGTATTGCATCACAGCCGTCCACAATACGAGCACGAAGAGTCTCTACATTTGGTACCGGGGTTGTGTAGACAAGAGCTTTCAAATGGCCCCATAAATGAAAGTCAAGAGGGTTGAGATCAGGAGAGCGTGGGGGCCATGGAATTGGTCCGCCTCTGCCAATCCATCGGTCACCGAATCTGTTGTTGAGAAGCGTACGAACACTTCCGACTGAAATGTGCAGGAGCTCCATCGTGCATTAACCACATGTTGTGTCGTATTTGTAAAGGCACATGTTCTAGCAGCACAGGTAGAGTATCCCGTATGAAATCATGATAACGTGCTCCATTGAGCGTTGGTGGAAGAACGAAACTAAAATGAGCTCTAACATGGAAATTACGCGTTTCCGGACACATGTCCACATAACATCTTTTCTTTATTTGTGTGTGAGGAATGTTTCCTGAAAGTTTGGTCGTACCTTTTTGTAACACCTTAATTATATATATCAGTGACACTCTCACCCCTATTGTGCGATAACACGAAACAAGAAATCTTTATTAACACAATACAATATGACACAACAAAACCCACCACCTTAACTAAGGAGTGGGTCCATATATATGATACAACATGAATCAGCAGCATTGTTACAATAATTTTCTAAAACTGGCATAACTATGAGCAAGGTTAATCTATTGTAATCTAAAATACTCTGCAGCGATTACAGTTGTGCCAGTTCATATATAAACCTCCTGTTGTGGCCTGCTCACCGAGCTAATCCCAGTGAGAGTGTCCCTGACACTGGACTGTCCAAGTAGGTTTTGTCGCTGCAGTCCCTACTTGGTTTATATTGATAGCCGGTGATAATGTTGTGGCTGATGAGTGTATTCCACTGCCCCTGACTGACGCCGCGCGGCTGTGCCCACAGCTGCAGGAGAAGTACCCGTTCCTGTTCCAAGTGCTGGAGCGGCTGCCGCCGGAGGACCTGATCGCGCGCGTGTACCGCGACCGGCTGCGCACCACCTACCAGGCTGACTACTGCCGCGACGGCGACCTGCCCCCGGAGCAGTACGCGGCCGTGGTGGCCGCCGCCCCCGCCGCGGGGGGCGTGGCGCCGCCGGCCACGCAGGGCTCGTCGCTGCCCGGCGACGAGTGTCGCCCCCGCATGAAGGCGCCCTCGTGCCTCGCGGCGCGCGCCGCCACCGTCTCCAAGCAGCCGCACACCACGGAGAAGAAGGAGGGCGGCGGTAAGGAAGCCGACACAGGTCGCACGACCGACATTTCACTGCCTAACTCATTCATAGCATTTACAGCACGTACCAACTCTGATGGTCGTGCATGGTTGTTCCAGTACAGGTCATACGCGCAAGTGATTAGATTAGTACTTGTTCCATAGTCATGAATGCGACACTTCGTAACGATGTGGAGCAAGTTAGATTAATAAAGGTGTCTATGGAAGGTATTACATTACACAAAATATTACATGACACTTAATATTTTTAATTTTTTTGTGTGTGGGTTGGGGAAATTACCTCCTTACTACATCCAAAAATTCATCTAATGAGTAGGAGTAGTTGTCATTAAGAAATTCTTTTAATTTCCTTTTAAATGCTCTATGGCTATCTGTCAGGTTTTTGATGGTATTAGGTAAGTGACCAAACACTTTTGTGACAGCATAATTTACCCCCTTCTCAGCCAAAGTTAGATTTAACCGTAAGTAGTGAAGATCATCCTTTATCCTAGTGCTGTAGCCATGTACACAGCTATTACTCTTGAATTCATTTGGATTATTAATAACAAATTTCATAAGTGAATATATATGTTGTGAAGCTACAGTGAAGATTTCTAGCTCTTTAAATATGTGTCTGCAGGATGATCTTGGATGAGCTCCAGCAATTATTCTGATTACACGCTTTTGTGCAATGAACACTCTTTTACTCAATGATGAGTTACCACAGAATACGATGCAATACGAAAGCAGAGAATGAAAATAGGCGCGTTAAGCTAATTTACTCAGATGTATATCGCCAAAATATGCAATGACCCTAACAGCATAAGTTGCTGAACTCAAACGTTTCAGCACATCCTCAGTGTGTTTTTTCCAGTTCAACCCCTCATCAATGCCTACACCAAGAAATTTTGAATATTCTACCTTAGCTACTGATTTCTGATCGAAGTTTATATTTATTAATGGTGTCATTCCATTTACTGTGTGGAACTGTATATACTGTATTTTGTCAAAGTTCAATGAGAGCCCATTTGCAGAGAACCACTTAATCATTTTCCGAGAAACATCGTTTACAACTTCACCAGTTAATTCTTGTGTGTTGAGTGTGATAACTATACTTGTGTCATAGGCAAAAAGTACCAGCTTTGCATCTTCGTGAATATAGAATAGCAAGTCATTAATATATATTAAGAACAGCAGAGGACCCAAGACCGAACCTTACGGCACCCCATTCTTGATTGTTCCCCAGTTTGAGAAATCACCAGTTTTTTGCAATTATGTGAAATGAATACTTCAAATGTCTGCACTTTTCCAGTTAGGTATGATTGAAACCATTTGAGCACTGTCCCATTCATACCACAATACTTGAGCTAATTTAGAAGTATTCCATGATTTACACAGTCAAAAGCATTTGATAGATTACAAAAAATCCCAACGGCTGACTCGCGGTTACTCAGAGCATTTAATATTTCATTAGTGAAAGTATATATAGCACTTTCCGTTGAAAAACCCTTCTGGAAACCGAACTGACGTTTTGTTAAAACTTTATTTTTAGTGGACCGCATCTTCTGTGGAGTGAGCAGATGCGCTCCACGTACAATGTGCATACTGTGCAGCTGAAACACACAACGCAAGAGCAGAAGTTCTCAGGTTGTGACGTTTAGCTCCCCAGGTGATGGCTGTTAGCTCCCTCAAAATATTGACCCTTGCTCTGATCTTCTGCCTGGTATTATGGGAATGTTTCTTGAACGACAGTGTACGGTCAATAGTAATTCACATACACACAAGTGTTGCGCAACGTTGAAGCCTTTTTTGTCTTGCCACGTGACACCAAGTCCCCATCAAGCTTCTCCGTTGTCACATCAATATTCAAGAAAGGAAATAGGAGTAGCCCATTGAATGACAGATTCATATCACTGACCTCAATTTGCAGTAGGATTTTGGAGCATATACTGTACTCGAACATCATGAATTACCTTGAAGAAAATGACTTATTGATACATATCCAACACGCATTCAGACAACATCGTTCTTGTGCAACACAGCTAGCCCTTTATTCACATGAAGTAATGATTGCTATCGACAAGGGATCTCAGATCGATTCCATATTCCTAGATTTCCAGAAGGCTTATGATACCGTTTGTCACAAGCGACTACTAATCAAATTGCGTGCATATGGAATATCGTCTCAGTTTTGTGGCTGGATTCGTGATTTCCTCTCAGCGATAGAGGATAAATCATCGAGTAGAACAGAAGTGATATCTGACGTTCCGCAAGGTAGTGTCATAGGCCCTCTGCTGTTCCTGATTTACATAAATGACCTAGGTGATAATCTGAGTAGCCCCCTTAGATGTTTTCAGATGACGCTGTAATTTACCGTCTAGTAAAATCATCAGATGTCAATTCCAATTACAAAATGATCTAGAGAGAATTTCTGTATGGGGCGAAAAGTGGCAATTGGCACTAAACAAAGAAAAGTGCGAGGTCATCCACATCCACATGGGTTCTAAAAGAAATTCGACAAATTTTGGGTATACGATAAATAGCACAAATCTAAGGGTTGTCAATTCGACTAAATATCTAGGAATTACAATTACGAGCAACTTATATTGGAAAGACCACATAGATAATATTGTGGGGAAGGAGAAACAGAGACTGCACTTCGTTGGCAGTACACTTAGAAGATGCTACAAACTCACTAAAGAGACAGCCGACATTACACTCGTCCGTCCTCTGCTGGAATATTGCTGCGCTGTATGGAAACCTTGCCAAGTAGGATTGACGGAGGACATCGAAAAAGTGCGAAGAAGGGCAGCTCGTTTCGTGTTAGTACGCATTAGGGGTGAGAGTGTCACAGATACGATACGCGAGTTGGGGTGGGAGTCACTTACACAAAGTCGGTTTTCTTTGAAGCGAAATCTATTTGTGAAATTTCGATCACCATCTTTCTCTTACGAATGCGAAAATATTTTGTTGACACCGACCCAGAGCTCGAATGGAAATGGTTCGATGAACCCTCTGGCAGACAGTTAGGTGTGAATTGCAGAGAAACCATGTAGATGTAAATGTTTCTTAAGTAAAATGCGCCCGTCTTCGTGTCTTTGGGATTTAGTCTTAGATGATAATCTAATACAAACCGTTATATAATAATACTTACTACCTGGCAATTTAAAAACTACAATGAAGAACACTTATCTTATGACAGTACGACAATGAAGAAACCTAATATCATAACAAGGAAATAGAGAAAAGAGAACTACTTTCTACCCCACAAAACCACTTTTGACACCGTAGCGTCATTCAACCATTAGTACTATTACAGAAATGGTTCAAAAGCGAGACGTCAGATATCATCACGAAATCCCCACAATGTTTCATCGGCGCAGCTGACCGACATCTGAGTGAACATAGCAGTCTGCTCGTCTTATTCCGAAGCTTATTGAACGTATTTACTTCTTTCGCCATCTCCTTCCTGTACAGGAATAGGAAGAACTGAATTAGTTTCATAAAGTTCGGAATAAGAGCGGACTGCTGTCGACCCGTGCGTTCTGATTTCACAGGTATGAAATGGAGCCTTTATTTGTACCTCACTAGTGTGTCCGTCGCAAGGGAACATGTCGCTCATCTGTGCCGATAAAATATTGCGGGGATTTCAAAACGACATACGACGTCTCGCCATAGAAAGATTTCTATAACTAGTCTCTCGGGAATGCCCAAGCAACTCACGTTGGTACTACTGCTTCGTCAGGAAATTTCTCTTTTTTGTTCGTTTATTAGGTTAGTCGTTTTCTTGCGCAAGCTTCTGCTGCTGAATCTGCCCTTTAACTACCCCAGCCAACAGGCACTGTCCGCTGGATTCTTCGGGCGCAGGCAGCACGTCAGTTGCGTTTCCACTGTGGCAATTAATTCCACGATTCAATGCCACTTCTTGTAATCCACATTTTCGTAATCACTTTCTGACTACAACATTTTGAAATTGGAAACACTTCATTAAACACAAATTAACATTATCACTCGCCGTATCTTTTTTTATAGTCAAGAATTATGCCGAAACATTGTGTGGAGACTGTGAGAAACTGTAAAGTGCAGTGTGCTGTTGTTGATTTTCTAGTCAATTAGCTCCACCAAAAAAAATCAGTTGTACATAGTTTCAAGCTGGGTAGATACTCCAGTGGTAGTTTAAGAATGCCAATGGCAACCACTTTCCGTAGATTACTGGCGATATTTCCAAATATTGGTCGTTAACAACACCACAACTTCTTTAAAAATCTCATGGAGTCTTCTGTATGTTAAGGGAGGGGTGCTGAGGGTTTCTGGCCACCACAGAATAAGAAATGATGAGTTCCTCAACCTCTCACTATCCATTAATTAACTGTTTTCACAAATAGTTACAGTTGCTTCCCTTATGCAATGTTTACACAATAAGAAGTAACTATTTGACTGTGACGTTAAATGTAATTGATTGTGTTATAACCAGGAATAACACAATAACCTCTTCACTTTGGTTTATTAAATCACAAATCACTTTTTAACAATTATGTTAGCCAAGCGTCTACCCAGGCTCACACTCAGAAGTAACGCATAATTAAAGTTTGGTTCTACCAATGTACAAATGTGCATGGTGAGGTGCACGTCCGGTAATTATTCCCAAGTCCAGTGAAGTTCAGTCTCTCCGAGTGAAGTCGCAAGATTCCCGCCGAGCAGCCAGGTAACCTCGGGTGGTGCGGTGAGTAATCCCCAAGCAGCTGGAACACGGCGTACTGCACTCCCCGATGAGAGCTGTCGTTTGCGGCGGCGGCCGGGTTTATATAAGGCTTGCTAGTTAATGGAGCCGTCGGCTGGGGTCGCTGTTTTCCAGGGAAAACCAATCGCAATGTTTCCTGGCGTAGCCAACTGCTGTGTGCTGACAAACGCGCGCACGCGAAGGCGGCCAGCGATGGTAGCCGCGAGCCGTCCGGAGAAGTGCGGCCAGCGATGTATTTCTCGGCCACGTAAGGGAGCGTGCGTGTGAAGACGGCCAGCGATGGAAGCAGCGGGCCGCCCAGACAAGTGTGACCAGCGATGTCTTTGGAGGCCGCGTACTGGAGCGCGTTGTTCAGTGTTTGTTAGAAGTGGCGTATACCACAGATATAAAATACAATAAAACATACCACTTTTAAAGTAATGCGAATAATTAAATAATTCCCACAAGGACGAAAAAAGGTTGCTCTTTGTTTAATTAACTGTTGCAATACCCAAAACAGCAACCCTTTAACCGACTAATGTAATTTAAAAAGCACCGCATAATCTGTAGCAACTTTTAATGTTCCAAGTGCCACTAAGAGTGACGATACAGAGAATATAATTCTCTCATCTAAAAGGCATTCAGCAGCGCAGCAGGATGGGTGATTATGCATGTCATTCAGCCACTGAGTAATAATGGATTCTTACCGCAACGCAGAGCATCATTAATATAAGTTGTTACTGTGACATTTATTCTTGGGGTTCTTAAATGTATGACTTACGAAATACATTGCGATTAGTTGTTGGCACACTTGTCTCTTTAGCCTTTTGCTGTTTATGTATCTACATCAGGGTGACACTTTCATATCGAATCTGGGTGCAGATAACCTACTTGACTCTTAAGGTTTGACGTACCTTTTTTTTATCTGATGTGCATTTATTTTGAGCAAACTCTTGTCTCTCCGCCGCTGGATATGGCCTCTAGCACTCTTTAACTTCCTAATATCGTTGTCAGTTAGTTGCCCCAGGTAGCAGAGTGGTCAGCGCGACATAATGTCAATCCTAAGGGTCCGGGTTTTATTACCGGCTGGGTCGGAGACTTCCTCCGCTCAGGGACTAGGTGTTGTGTCCTAATTATCACCATTTCATTCCCATCGACACGGAAGTCGCCGACATAGCGTCAAATCAAAAGACTTCCACCTGGCGAACGGTCTACCCGACGGGAGACCCTAGTCACACGACATTTACATTTTTTTATCTTCTCTTACACTATTTAAATTGTAATGTTTTCTAGTGTATTTCTATTTTGTAGTATTTTATAATAATTGAATTCAGGTTAATGTCGGAGAGTGACTATGCTCCTTTCTGTTGGACAGGCATCTGATTACGATCATACAGATCGCATTCGCAAAGACATGAGTGTCTCGAGGAATACTTGACTAATCAAACCCAGTACTTTATACTGGACGACAAATGTTACACAGAAAAGAAAGTAACGTAGGGCATGTCCCTAGTGGATACCCTCGGTGTAGAGTCACTCCCCGATGGATGTCTACTGGTGTTTGTCCTTCGACAACCAAGAAAAGATTAACAGGACGTTGGTCCAGTCTGGAAGCACGAGGTAATAATGCCGCCATAGTTCACGTTTCCTCATTTGCCACACAAATGTCGGGGAGACACGAATGCCACCTGAATCCTTTCCCTACACAGCGGTGCTTGTACAGCGATAAGCCAAAACATTACGGCCATTGCTCACCGCGACGTTGCATGCCGCCTCGTGGCGTTGCGAGCACGTGACGCAGTAATAAAAATACGTAGGCGGAGCAGACACGGAATTACCATTTACTGCTTGTTCTTGAAGTGCCAGTAGAAACAAAGCAAAACAAAATATATATATAGGGTGGTCCATTGATAGTGACTGGGCCAAACATCTCACGAAATAAGCATCAAACGAAAAAACTACAAAGAACGAAGCTCATCTAGCTTGAAGGTGGAAACCGGATGGCGCTATGGTTGGCCCGCTAGATGGCGCTGCCTTAGGTCTAACGGATATCAACCGCGTTTTTTTTAATAGGAGCACCCATTTTTTATTACATATTCGTATAGTACTTAAGAAATATCAATGTTTTAGTTGCACCACTTTTTTCGTTTTGTGATAGATGGCGTTGTAATAGTCACAAACGTATAAGTAGTTGGTATCACGTAACATTCCGTCAGTGTGGGCGGTATTTTCTTCGTGATACATTACCCCTGTTAAAATGGACCGTTTACCAATTGCGGAAAAGGTCGATATCGTGTTGATGTGGTTATTGTGATCAAACTGCCCAACGGGCGTGTGCTATGTATGCTGCTCGGTATCCTGGACGACATCATCCAGCCGTCAGGACCGTTCGCCGGATAGTTACGTTATTTAAGGAAGCAGGAAGCGCTCAGCCAAATGTGTAACGTCAACCACGACCTGCAACAAATGATGATGCGCAAGTAGGTGTTTTAGCTGCTGCCGCGGCTAATCCGCACATCAGTAGCAGAGAAATTGCGCTAGAATCGGGAATCTAAAAAACGTCGGTGTTGAGAATGCTACATCAACATCCATTGCACCCGTACCATGTATCTATGCACCAGGAATTGCGTGGCGACGACTTTGAACGTCGTGTGCAGTTCTGCCACTGGCCACAAGAGAAATTACGGGACGATGACAGATTTTTTGCACGCGTTCTATTTAGCGACGAAGCGTCATTCACCAACAGCGGTGACGTAAACCGGCATAAGATGCACTTTTGGGCAACGGAAAATCCACGATGGCTGCGAAAAGTGGAACATCAGCGACCTTGGCGGGTTAATGTATGGTGCGGCATTATGGAAGGAAGGATAATTGGCGTCCATTTTATCGATGGCAATCTAAATGGTGCAATGTACGCTGATTTCCTACGTAATGTTCTACCGATGTTACTAGAAGATGTTTCACTGCATGACAGAATGGCGATGTACTTCCAACATGATGGAAGTCCGGCACATAGCTGGCGTGCGGTTGAAGCTGTATTGAACAGCATATTTCGTGACAGGTGGATTGGTCGTCGAAGCACCACACCATGGCCCGCACGTTCACCGGATCTGACGTCCCCGTATTTCTTTCTGTGGGGAAATTTGAAGGATATTTGCTATCGTGATCCACCGACAACGCCTGACTACATGAGTCAGCGCATCGTCAATGCGTGTGCGAACATTACCGAAAGCGAACTACTCTGTGTTGAGAGGAATATCGTTACACGTATTGCCAAATGCATTCAGGTTGACGGACATCATTTTGAGCATTTATTGCATTAATGTGGTATTTACAGGTAATCACGCTGTAACAGCATGCGTTCTCAGAAATGGTAAGTTCACAAAGGTACATGTATCACATTGGAACAACCGAAATAAAATGTTCAAACGTACGTACGTTCTGTATTTTAATTTAAAAAACCTACCTGTTACTAACTGTTCGTCTAAAATTGTGAGCCATTTGTTTGTGACTATTACAGCGCCATCTATCACAAAGCTAAAAAAGCGGTCCAACTAAAACATTCATATATCTTTACGTACTACATGAATATGTAATAAAAATGGGGGTTCCTATTTATAAAAAATTCGGTTGATATCCGTTTGACCTATGGCAGCCATCTAGCGGGCCAACCATAGCGCCATCTGGTTTCCTCCTTCAAGCTACACAAGTTTCGTTCTTTGTAATTTTTTCGTTTGACGCTTATTTCTTGAGATATTTGGTCCTGTCACGATCAATGGGCCACCCTGTATACATGTGTAGTGTGTAAATGGTGTTGTGTTAGACAGTGATGGCTATGTTTCACTACCAGAGCGGCCACGCCCGCCATATGCAACGTACTGGCTGCGGTGCTCGTGTTCGGTGGCCGGCCTGTTGACCTCAGCGTGACACTGCCGTGGAATCCGGCTGACTCGGCGCTCTGCTTGCCGCCTGACCTTCACTGCCGACCGCGGCACGCCCTCGCTCTCTGCCCACGCGTCCTGTGAGTCGACCCTGCACATTACCTGCTCTGCTTGACAGCAGCGAGCTCAAACCACATACTGCCCTGGTTCAAACTCTCACCTATCCACAGGCTCCTCATCGGCAACTACTCCACATCAATTCATATTTAACGACCTCCTCTATACTTTATATCGGCCGCTTTTAATATTTTGCCGGCCGGTGTGGGCGAGCGGTTCTAGCCACCTCAGTTTGGAACCGCGCTGCTGCTCCGTTCGCAGGTTCGAATCCTGCCTCGGGCATGGATGTGTGTGATGTACTTAGGTTAGTTAGGTTTAAGTAGTTCTAAGCCCTTGGGGACTGATGACCACAGATGTTAAGACCCATAGTGCTCAGAGCCATTTGAACCATTTTGAACCTTTTAACATTTTTTCAGCGTTTTATTTCCAGAGCGTGAAGCCGCGCTGGTAACTTTCGAAATCTTCCTACAGCCTGAGATGTTACAGACGCGAAAAGAGTAAAAAAAGTAAAAGAAGGCGGAGATTGTAAGTCATGTAGCAAATAATTGGTAGGTTGCAACTGCTACTCTGAGATGGAAATGTTGGCACAAGAGAGGAATTTGTGGCGGACCGCATCAAACTAGTCAGAATACTGACGATACAAAACAAAAGTGCACATAAATGGCATAGCAAAGTGACAGTTTCACATGACTGACTATTACCTTTTCTTGATCTGTTACTGACTTAAGAATTACTTTGATTTTTAGGGTTCTGTACCTCAGGCTGTAAAAACGGAACCCTAATACAATTACTGTATAAAATGAACTGAGAACCATTATTTTTCTGCGAAATGACTTTATTAACAGAGGTACTTATCGTTACACAAATGCTACATAAACGTCCCCGTTTTTGCCAAATGTCCGACCGAGCGAGGTGGCGCAGTGGTTAGAACACCTGGGGTCGCAACCGGATCGGTTCAAATGGCTCTGAGCACTATGGGACTTAACATCTGAGTTCATCAGTCCCCTAGACTTAGAACTACTGAAAACCTAACTAACCTAAGGACATCACACACATCCATGCCCGAGGCAGGATTCAAACCTGCAACCGTAGCAGCTGCGCGGTTCCGGACTAAAGCACCTAGAAGCGCTCTTCTACAGCGGCCGGCGCAACCGGGCGGTCGACGGCTGAAACTCGCTTCCAGTCATCCTGATTTAGCTCTTCCTCGCTTTCCCTAAAATGCTTCAGGCAAATGCCTGGATGATTCCTTTGAAAGGATACGGCTGACTTCCTTCACCAAGATTCCCTAATCCGACGGGACAGATGAACACACTGTTTGTTCCCCTCCCCCAACCAACCAACCAAATGTCCAGAAGCCGTCGTATACCATCTGCGCGTCCATTTTTGGTTGAGTCCCATCTGACCGCCGCACGACATGGGTAACGTCATCTCTGGCGTTGACCGGGTCCCTCGCAGTGGTTCTTTCACTTCAGTGAAGAGTTCGTAATCGCAGGGACTCATGTCGGGTGAGTACGTTGAATGTTTCAGACTCTCCCAATGCCAGCGACGCAAGAGGTCCTGGACAGCAGCAGTGGTGTGACATCGTGCATTGTCATGCAGAACGATGGGCTACTGCTTTCTGCTGAGCACTGGACGAAGTTGGTGTTGCACGAATGTGCAGTTATAGGCACCGTCTGCCGTCACCCTTGATAGTACAAAGTAATGCAGTATCACCGCAACATTTCCATACGCCACAATGAACGTCACCTTCACACCACTCGGTGTAGCGGGCACTTTCTGTGAACGAGGAGAACCGGGATGCCTCCAATCATTTCCGTTTCAAGTTTGTTTCGTACGAGTGCGCCAAGGTTTTGTCGATGGTGATGATACGTCGACGAAAGTCGTTACCTTCCCTTTTGTCCAGGCCAAAGATATCCTGTTAAACGGCATAGGGGTGCCATTGTTGCACCTCGGACATCTCATGGGGTATCCAACATGCCGCAATTTTGCGGTATCCCAGAAAGTCGTGCAGAACGTGGTGCACAGTTTTGTGGCATGCTCTATTTTCTGCTGCTAATTCACGCACAGTCTAGCGGCGACAACGTCCAGTAAGGAAACAAGTAGTTGACTTGATTGCCCTCCACGTGGGGTCGTCCTGTACTGGGGTGATTCTTCGATCTCTGCCTCATCTGGAAGCTTTAATCTATCGTACGATTGTGCTGTATGGCAACGTTGCGTCACCATATGCTTCAAGTAGTCCCTAGAAACATTCTTGCGTACTCCAACCTCGTGCCATTTCAGTTCTGAGCCAAGGCCACTGCTCTTCTTTGTAAACTTGATGTTAGGGCGGTTGCACTACTGCTGTGACCTTCAACGGTCTACACACTGCAGTGGATTGACAGAGTACTGTCCCCGCTCGCTGTACAAACTCGTCTCAAGAGCCTTCGTTAGGTCAACACAGATGGCAGCTCTCCCACTCGCCAGTTTGTAGGATCGATTTGATGTCTGTCTGTCTGTCTGTCTGTCCCACTGTTAAGAACCGTTTTTCTCTGGGAAATTTGTGCCACATACTAACGTCCATGATACTTTGGCGACGTAAAATATTTAACCTTCTAAGTCAGTTCAGTAAAAAGATTCGTTCATTTATCTCGCATAATTCGAAACTCACCAACATACTCGTCAAAATCTGTAGGGTACTTCCCGTTGACCCAGAATCATGAAATTTGGCACTAAGCAAGGTTTCGCAGTACCAGTAAAGGAAAAATCCGATAATTGTTAATTTGTAATTGCGTGAAGCGACAAAACTTTTTGTCATTCTTCCCGTCTGTCCATTTATCCATCCGTGTATTAAGATCCTTTTCCTCAGGAAGGAGTAGGCGTACGAAGTTCAGATGTGTGTCACATACAAAGGACTACCGTCCCATAGCGGTGTAAAAATTTTAGAAAAAATCTGAGAATGGTTAAATTGTAGTTATGTCACATGAAAAATCTCTTGTTTTACATTGCATTCATCACACGTCAGGGGCACAATAGATTAACATTACTGTATGCAAACACAAAACGCAAAATATAGTCATGTTTTAGTAAGCAAATAGGAAACAGTTTAATAAATCTTCTGTACCTACTATATAAACTTCCTTTTCTGTGTCCGGGCTAGTCTGAGGAACTACTGTAAAGATTATGATACGTCTAGGAGGGGAGTATGAGTTGTAAGTTATAGGTCTGTATCTGACGTTTTCGCTCGCTCGAATTGCTCGGGCCGGCCGTTGTGGCCGAGTGGTTCTAGGCGCTTCAGTCTGGAGCCGCGCTACCGCTACGGACGCAGGTTCGATTCCTGCCTCGGGCGTGGATGTGTGTGATGTGCTTAGGTTAGTTAGGTTTAAATGGTTCTAAGTCTATGGGATTGATGACCTCAGATGTTAAGTCCCATAGTGCTCAGAGCCATTTGAACCATTTTTTGGACGAAGCGAACTTGATCCGAAACAAGTCCATTCATTGTAATTACGCCAACGGAATAATTTCCAAATAATTTTGTTCTTGTTAGATTCCTAATTTGTTAGCTATTGTATTGTATGTTAACCGGGGGCCTAAAACCGACGGAGAGGCTCCGTCCCCGCCGCAGCCGTAGTGGTCCACAACCCCACGACGACTATCGTAGTCCACTTCACCCCTCCGCCGCCCCACACCGAACCCAGGGTTATTGTGCGGTTCGGCCCCCGGTGAACCCCCCCAGGGAACGTCTCACACCAGACGAGCGTAACCCCTATGTTTGCGTGGTCGAGTAATGGTGTTGTACGCGTACGTGGAGAACTTGTTTGCGCAGCAATCGCCGACGTAGTGTAACTGAGGCGGAATAAGGAGAACCAGCCCGCATTCGCCGAGGCAGATGGAAAACCGCCGAAAAACCATCCACAGACTGGCTGGCCCACTGGACCTCGACACAAATCCGCCGGGCGGATTCGAGCCGGGGACGAGGCCCTCCTTCCCAATCCGGAAAGCCGTGCGTTAGATCGTATGGCCAACCGGGCGAGCAGTTAGTTAGGTTGTCAAGTTCACAAACGCAGATTTGAATCAATAAAGCAGATGTTGTGATAAAAACAACAATGTGATTTTTCGTTATGAGGCCGATAAAACTTTGTAGTTACTTAGTTTTCCTGTAAAAATTTCATTATTGCATAAAGCACACCATTTTCTTCTGTCTATTATAACGGTGTCGCTATTAGACACTACCACCCAGGAACATAAGTGTACAGCATAACTAAAGTGATGTGAGAGTAGGTCCATCAGTTGGTGCGAGCATGTCACGAGCGACTCCAGCCTGCAGGCGCACAGAGCTGCTAAAAGGAGGGTCGCAAAAGCAGAGCGGCGAGCCCGCCAGATCGGCCGGCCTCTGTCCATTCTCCCCGCGGCGCCTCTTTCGACCACAACCTGCCGGCTCAAGCGTTCATACTCGAGCAAGGCATGACCGAGCGCGGTGGGCTCGAGCTAGTATTAGCGGGTGGGCGAAACGCCTAATTTGTCGGTAGAGGAACAGAAGCAGCAAATGGGTCGGCATGGGAAACTCAATGATTTCGAACGTGGAATAGTCAGTGTATGCCGTCTGGGAGAAGAAAAAAAAAACCCATCGGCGACAAGTCAACGCTTCCAAAGCTGCTCAGAAGTATTGGTGGTAACGTGACTGTGAAGTAGAAATGCGAAGGAACAACCAAAGCTAAACCAAGACCACACAGACCACATATACAGTTCGACAGGGCCGTTACGCACTGAGGAGCGTGGTTGTAAGAAATCACATTAAATCACGGAAAGGAATCCAAAGTGCTACCAGCAGTCCAGAAAGTAGAGTGACTGGGCTTAAGCAGTACAAGTCGTGTGACTAGGTCCTCCCGGCGGGGAGACCGTCCGCCGGGCTCAAGTCTTTCGATTTGACGCCACTTCGGTGACTTGCGTGTCGATGGGGATGAAATGATGAAGGTTAGTACAACACAACACCCAGTCCCTGCACTCAGAAAATCTCCGACCCAGCCGGGAATGGAACCCGGGCCCTTAGGATTAACATTCTGTCGCCCTGACCACTCAGCTACCAGGAGGTGAATCGTGGACAATCGTCGACAGCTCCTCACAAACTCAATACTAAATGACGCTTGACGTGGTGTCGAGTGCCCATGTAAGGGCGAATTCCTGGCTTCGTCCATGGTTATCTGCCACTGTGTGTAGTACCTACAATGAAGTACGTTGAGATGTTATTGTTCGGAGGTGTTTTTCATGGCTACGATGTGATTCCCTTATTGGGCTTAAGCAAGCGCTACATGCGGAAGGGTATGAACACATTTACGGCATTCTGTACTGCGCGCGGTAGAGGAACAGTTCAGAGACGGTGATTGTATCAGCATGAAAGTGCACCTTCTTATGAAGCAACATCTGCAAGGGAAACATTTGTGGACGTAACATTCCTGAAATGGACTAACCTCCCCAGAGTCCCAAAATGAATCCAATAGAACACCTTTGTGATGCGTGAGGACGTGGTCTTCACTCCGGACCGCAGCATCATTCATCACTACCTTCTCTTGTTTTTGCTCTTCAGAGAGAATGGGTTGCCATTCCTCCACAGACTCCTCAATAAGAGTGTCCCCAGCAGAGTTCATATCATCATAAAGACGAAGGGAGAACGTACCCCATCTGCATCTATATATACATGATTACTCTGCTATTCACAATAAAGTGCCTGGCAGAGGGTTCAGTGAACCACCTTCAAGCTGTCTCTCTACCGTTCCACTCTAGAGGGGCGCGCGGGAAAAACGAGCACTTAAAATTTTCTGTGATAGCCCTGATTTCTCTTGTTTTATTGTCACGATCATTTCTCCCTATGTAGGTGGATGCCAAGAGAATGTTTTCGAAATCGGAGGAGAAAACTGGTGACTGAAATTTCATGAGAAGATCCCGTCGCAACGAAAAACACATTTGTTTTAATGATAGCCACTCCAAATCACGTATCATGTCTGTGGCACTATCTCCCCTACTTCTCGATAATACAAAACTAACTGCCCTTCTTTGTACTTTTCCGATGCCATCTGTCAGTTCCATCTGAAGCGAATCCCACACCGCACAGCAATACTCCAGAATAGGGCGGACAAGCGTGGCGTAAGCAGTCTCTTTAGTAGACCTGTTGCACCTTCTAGCTGTTCTGCCAATGAATCGCAAACTTTGGTTGGCTCTACCCACAACATTATCTATGTGATCTTTCCAATTTAGGGTATTTGTAATTGTAATTCCTAAGTACTTAGTTGAATTTACAGCCTTCAGATTTGTGTGACTTATCGCGTAATCCAAATTTAGCGCATTTCTTTTGGTATTCATATGAATAACTTCACACTTTTCTTTATTCACAGTCAACTGCTACTTTTCGCACCATACAGATATTTTATCTAAATCATTTTGCAAGTCATTTTGGTTATCTAATGACTTTACAAGACGGCAAATGACAGCATCATCTGCAAACAATCTGAGAGGACTACTAAGATTATCTCCTATGTCGTTAATGTGGATCAGGAACAATAGAGGGCCTATAACACTTCCCTGTGGAATGCCGGATATTACTTCTGTTTTACTCGATGACTTTCCGTCTATTACTACGAATTGTGACCTTTCTGACAGGAAACCACGAATCCAGTCGCAAAACTGAGGCGATATTCCATAGGCACGCATTTTGGGTAGAAGACAGTTGTGAGGAACGGTGTCGAAAGCCACCTGGAAATCTAAAAATATGGAATCAATTTGACATCCCCTGTCGATAGCACTCATTACTTCGTGAGTGTAAAGGGCTAGTTATGTTCCGCAAGAACGATATTTTCTGAATCCGTGCTGACTACGTGTCAATAAATCGTTTTCTTCGAGGTACTTCATAATGTTCGACTCCGGGATATGTTCCAAAACCCTACCGCAAATTGTCGTTAGTGATATGGGCCTGTAATTCGTCGGAATATTCCTACTTCCCTTTTTGGATATTGGTGTGACTTTTTTTCAATTTTCCAGTCTTTAGGTACGGATCTTTCTATGAGCGAGAGGTTGTATATAATTATTAAATATGGAGCTATTATATCAGCATACTCTGAGAGGAACCTGACTGGTATACAATCTGGACATTGGAAGAGTTTCAGCTGGAAAAGTCAGGAAAGACTTAATTAGATTTTATAGGAATTTCAGTGGGCGAGAGCAGCCATGCAGACAACTCATCGCAGCTAAGGTAAATACCGCGTGCAGAGGCGTAAACTTATTGGTTCACCAGCTTGCGTCCACTGTCTTTGATGCAGAATTGTCTACGATCTTGCGGGCACTGTGAAACGTCCCCTTTGAACAATTGTACACGACTGTGCTTAAACTGACACACAATATTTTTAGCGCAACGCAATCTGACTTTCAAAAATCTCTACAAAAAATGGCCCTGACTAACATTAACCTATACCCTTCACAAATCACTTATATACCTCACCAAAAATCTTCGTTACTCAAACTACTGCAATACAGCGAGCACCACTACTGCCAGCTAAATAAAAGATTCAAACTACGGAAGTCACTAACTACTGATAGGTATAGTTAGCAAATGAAAGATTTTAATAGAGAACAAACAGTGGATTTACCTTAATAGTCAAAATATATATGGTAGCTCATGACATCCAGTCTTACAAATTATAAAACTCCGCCATCTCTCTGCCCACGTCCACCACTGGTGGCGGCTCACCTCCAACTGCGCAACGCTACGCGCTGTTAGCATCCAGCTGCCGCTGCCCAACACTACAATGGCAGACAACAATGCAAACCAGCCACAGACTGCACACGGCACAGCCAGTGATTTTTATACAGAGCGCTACGTGGTGACGGCGTTACCAATAAAAAAACCTAAACAGCCTACTTACATAGCCCCCATGCTCCCCACAAAATAATTTACAAATTGTTTTGGGCAGTGGCCAATACAGATTTGAAAAATTTTTTCATAATTACAATGACAAAGAAATGAAATGCACACACTTATCGATACAATGTTGGTCAAAAGCTAAAATTTTCTCACAGTCCATTAAGACAGTCCTGATCATTCATCAAAGTAAAATTGCAGTGTTTTTCTCAAAGTCTGAGTAGTAAAAGAAAATTCACACGGCAGTAGCGGATTTCCATGCAGTCTTGAAGAAGTAGTGTTGTCCTTCCAACGGAAAGACAGTGCTGACTCTTGACTTGCTGACAGGTAATGGGCCACAACAGAGCAAACCCACAGCAGAGTCAGTCGAAGTTGAAGACTATTGGTAGGTAGGTCATCACAGAGTAGACCCCTTGTAGTCCTGGTAGAGATTACTATTGGTGGGCCACCAGAGGTGCAGACCCACTGCAGTCCTTGTAGAAATAATGGTATTGGTGGGTCGTCAGAGGTGTAGACCCACTGTAGTCCTTGTAGAGATGGCCAGCAGCCATCTGTTTGACTGTTCAGGTGCACAATCACCATTGAAGAGTCTTGCGGATAATATAGCAAGTCCATAACCACCACTTGTGCACTCACAAAAATTGTTTTTGAAATGTCCTTAGAACCAGCAATGCTGTTATCCAGTCCCTTACTGAGTTATTAACACACGTGCAAACACTATCAGTCCCTACTTCTCACATATTGTCCATATACTATGACCAACAGAAATGTGTGCAGTGAAATGTAACTTACAAATTACTTAATTTGATCAACTGGTGTCAATTACAATTTTATAAGAATACAATAACAAAGGTACAAAATACATCATTAAAGAACAAAACAATACAGATAACATTTGTAGTAGTACAGGCTTTACAAAAGAATCGAAATAACAAATACATCAGTGTTGCAAAAATTATGACATAAGTACATACATAAAAGATCAGAATAACTTTTGAAACATCAACTTCACACATGAGCAATAAAACAGAACAGATAAATAATGTCTAAACATCTTTACAAAGTAAATAACACACTATCATAAAAATTCTACTACGTAACTCTCATCAGATAAACACATAAACACAGGAAGAACACAAATACCCAAGGGTACACAAACACATAGTGGGTTAACACAAGAGGAAAGGGCAGGATTTGTTTTCAGTGTAACATTTGGTACTGCAGTACAACCCAAAACTTCATTCCTTAGATCTTTCGTCTTATTTCAACATTTGTTTCCATCAAAAAAATCCTATCCAAGCATGCTTTCTGTATTTATATGTTCACATATTTCTTACTTCATCATTTATTTTCTAGTGTCTTACCTCATCATTTATTTACAAGAAAATTCGACCTATACCTGCTTTCTGTACTTTTCTCATATAACCTCCCAGTGCATTTCTTCAAATCCATCGCAACTCATTCTCTTACATAGGCTAACCCCTCTCAAGCTAACTTAAATCTACTGAGCTCAGATGCTTAACTAAGGGACGAGGCAATGCAGCAGATCAAAACAATTAATACAAACAGCAATTAAAAAAAGGTGCAGGTAAGCAAAGCAAGCAGCAATAAATGTAATAACTTATATCTAAACATGACAAACCCACAAGCAGAAAAAATAGTACATTGAAGACAACAACACAGATAAGGGAAATGTACATTCACATCTTAATGTCTATGTAATTAAAATGGTGCACCACTACTTATTCAATGAAATAAATTACCAAGTACTTGAAAAGAAAATTATGTATGCAGTTCCTGTGAAGGGCAATGTCTTTTTGTGCTCCCTCATTTTTTTGGAAGTATATCACGAAGTTATTCTTTACTGGGTCTTTATATCAGTTCATGACACCAATTCTTACAAATTACAAAACTCCGCCATCTCTCTGCCCACGTCCACCACTGGTGGCGGCTCACCTCCAACTGCACAACGCTACGCGCTGTTAGCATCCAGCTGCCGCTGCCCAACACTACAATAGCAGACAACAATGCAAACCAGCCACAGACTGCACACGGCACAGCCAGTGATTTTTATACAGAGCGCTACGTGGTGACGCCGTTACCAATAAAAAAACCTAAACAGCCTACTTACAACTGGAGTAGATGAGACATTCTTCCTGTCCTAAATTCCTTGTCTGTTCCGATTCACTAAGTGCCCTTCACTCATTGCAACGTTTGTATCCAGCAGATAAAATAGTCCAGACCATCCAGGGTGCCCTCCTCCAACTACAGCGACTGGGGAAGGTGGTGTCTTTCTGCTGGGTTCCGGGGCACGTCGGCATTGCTGGGAACGAAAGGGCAGATCTCGCAGCCAAGGAGGTGTGTCTCGATCCGCAAGTATTTCAGTGTGCCATCCCTCTGCTCGCACTCACCTCGCTTTTGAGCTCAATAGCCATGCGGTGGTGGGAGGATGAGTGGCTGGAAATGACTGACAATAACCTCCGTTTAGTCAAGCCCACAAAGCGTGTGTGGTGTACTTCCTTCCAGTCACGTAGACGAGACGAGGTTCTCCTCACTCGGCTTCGGATAGGCCACATCCCTATGGCGCATGGCTTCCTGCTCCGGCGAGAGGACCCACCAATGTGTGGTACTTTTGGCGTCCAGGTCACAGTGCGCCACGTTTTATCGGATTGCGTTTTATTTTCTGTCCAGCGGATCTGCTATCTCTTTTAGGAAACACTCAGACGAATGTGTTTAAAGTTTTAAAGTTCTGTACCTTGTCAAATGTTTTTACAAAGATTTTAGGGAGAGGGTCTTAATTTGCTCACTGTGTGACAAGCTCCCCATATTTTATGTAAGTGGCCAGCCATTGACAATTTCCTGTGGCATTCTTGCTGCTACGTTTTCGCTTTCCTTGCGTTTTACTTTCTTATGTAGCGTTTACCTTCTTTCCCTGCTTTCTTTACGTGTGTGCTTCGGTTTTATTAGGTCTGTTCACATTCGGTCCTTTTAATGTGTGTCATGTCGCTGAAAACCTCGACGTTGAGCGCCCATAAGCCCTAACACACACACACACTTAATCGATGAGAGGATACGGAATAAAAAAGGTGTAATAAAGTTATGTCCAGAAATGCGTGATTTCCATGTTAGAGACCATGTATTCAATCATACTTCGTTACTGAGACTGCGGTCTAATAGTTGGCCGGCCACGGTGGTCTCGCGGTTCTAGGCGCTCAGTACGGAACCGCGGGACTGCTACGGTCGCAGGTTCGAATCCTGCCTCGGGCATGGATGTGTGTGATATCTTTAGGTTAGTTGGGTTTAAGTAGTTCTAAGTACTAAGGGAATAACGACCACAGATGTTAAGTCCCATAGTGCTCAGAGCCATTTGAACCTTTTTTTATTTTTCTAATACGGGCTGTACCATGCAGCCACAGTTACAGTATGTGTTGAAAATGGTTTCCATGTGCCTCAACCCATGCATGTACACACCGTAGCATGTTCTGTCTCACACGTTCACATCGGACAGGCTGCATCCGAACTGTGTCAAAGGCAGTGTCTCGAAATTTAGAATGGGCTCTGCAAACACAAAGCTTTCGAGATGACCCCACAACTAGAAATCTCACGGATTGAGATCCGATCAACAAGCATGCTATGCCACTGGACCCTCTCATACGATCCATCGACCAGGGAAGACACGATTGAGATGCGTCCGGACGTTAAGGGCGAAGTGGGCTTGAGCACCATCATGTAGCAGCCACATAACCCTTGTAATCATCAATGGCACTTCTTCCAGCAGGACAGGCAAAGTCACCCGCAAGAACTCTGTTAGGCAACGTGGAAAGGATACTGGTCCCAAAATACTGTCGCCAGTTATTCTGGCCCATACATCCCGTCTGCACCGATACTGATTATTTGCTGTCGTCATAGCACCCTCTAGGAGGAAACCATGCTTACTAAATATAAATGTCGTGTGACTAGGGCCTCCCGTCGGGGAAAACGTTCGCCGGGTGCAAGTATTTCGATTTGACGCCACTTCGGCGACTTGCGCGTCGATGGGGACGAAACGATGAAGATTAGGACCACACAACACCCAGTCCCTAAACGGATATAATGTCGGACCCAGGCGGGAATCGAAACCGGGCCCTAAGGATTGACATTCTGTCGCTCTGACCACTTTTTTTTTCTTTGCTCTTTAGCTCCTTATTGATCGTTGTACTTGGTCGTTGCGGACGTCGCAAGACATCCTGTTCAAGTTCGGTGGTTGATCCTTCCACTCAGTTTTTTATTACAGAGGCCATCGGCTCTCTGACCTAACACGCTGAGCCACCGTGCCGGCTACCGGGGGCGGACAACATGCGTACTCTTAACAGCGCGTATTAGACCGCAGTCTCTGTAACAAAGTATGATTAAATACATCGTCTTCAGCATGGAAACCATAAATTTCCGGATATGTTCATTAGACTTTTTTCTGTACCCTCTCATTGATTAATTCCTAGAGTTTGTACACGGTGGAAAAAATCAACCTGTATAATCACTTTATCTCCATGGTGCGGTACACCAAAGTGCCGCCAACAGTGTTTTTGTCGCTGTCATATGCCTAACGTCGTGGTATGTGTTTGCTTGTGTATGTCAGAGCTGCCGGCTCGCGTCGTGACGGGCAGGACGGAGTACCAGGACGGCGTCAGCGCGACGGGCGCGCGCATCATGAACGAGAAGCTGCTCTACCCGGAGGAGAAGCGCGGCAAGAAACACTGAGCTCACACGGTGCCAGGGTCTGCATGGCGTGAGTAGCATCGTGTTCGTAGCGTAATTTGCATTCTCAAACACAGTACATGTGTGGACAAAACATGGAGCTTGACAGCTATAACAATTAAAATTTCACATGATAATTTGTTGGAAAAGGAATTAGCACTTTGTGCCAAGTCCTACCGCAGGTTATTTTCGATTTATTTCCCTGTATTTTCGTTTTATTGACTTAATTGTATCCCGGCCCCAATGTTTTTACGAGGGAGGATCGGAAAGTGACACATAATAATTTCTTTCTCCTCTGGTATGGCAGCTGGAATATTGTAACTTTCCCCCATGAATCATGGACCTTGCCGTTAGTGGGGAGGCTTGCGTGCCTCAGCGATACAGATAGCAGTACCGTAGGTGCAACCACAACGGAGGGGTATCTGTTGAGAGGCCAGACAAACGTGTGGTTCCTGAAGAGGGCAGCAGCCTTTTCAGTAGTTGCAGGGGCAACAGTCTGGATGATTGACTGATCTGGGCTTGTAACACTAACCAAAACGGCCTTGCTGTGCTGGTACTGCGAACGGCTGAAAGCAAGGGGAAACTACGGCCGTAATTTTTCCCGAGGGCATGCAGTTTTACTGTATGTTTAAATGATGATGGCGTCCTCTTGGGTAAAATATTCCGGAGGTAAAATAGTCCCCCAGTCGGATCTCCGGGCGGGGACTACTCAAGAGGATGCCGTTATCAGGAGAAAGAAAACTGGCGTTCTACGGATCGGAGCGTGGAATGTCAGATCCCTTAATCGGGCAGGCAGATTAGAAAATTTAAAAAGGGAAATGGATAGGTTAAAGTTAGATATAGTGGGAATTAGTGAAGTTCAGTGGCACGAGGAACAAGACTTCTGGTCAGGTGACTACAGGGTTATAAATACAAAATCAAATAGAGGTAATACAGGAGTAGGTTTAATAATGAATAAAAAATAGGCGTGCAGGTAAGCTAGTACAAACAGCATAGCGAACGCATTATTGTGGCCAATATAGACACGAAGCCCACACCTACTACAGTAGTACAAGTTTATATGCCAACTAGCTCTGCAGATGATGAAGAAATTGATGAAATGTATGATGAGATAAAAGAAATTATTCAGATAGTGAAGGGAGACGAAAATTTAATAGTCATGGATGACTGGAATTCGAGTGTAGGAAAAGGGAGAGAAGGAAATATAGTAGGTGAATATGGATTGGGGGTAAGCAACGAAAGAGGAAGCCACCTGGTAGAATTTTGAGCAGAGCACAACTTAATAATAGCTAACACTTGGTTCAAGAATCATAAAAGAAGATTGTATACATGGAAGAAGCCTGGACATACTGACAGGTTTCAGATAGATTATATAATGGTAAGACAGAGATTTAGGAAGCAGGTTTTAAATTGTAAGACATTTCCAGGGCCAGATGTGGACTCTGACCACAATCTATTGGTTATGAACTGTAGATTAAAACTGAAGAAACTGCAAAAAGGTGGGAATTTAAGGAGATGGGACCAGGATAAACTGACTAAACCAGAGGTTGTACAGAGTTTCAGGGAGAGCTTAAGGGAACAACTGACAAGAATGGGGAAAAGAAATACAGTAGAAGAAGAATGGGTAGCTTTGAGGGATGAAGTAGTGAAGGCAGCAGAGGATCAAGTAGGTAAAAAGACGAGGGCTAGTAGAAATCCTTGGGTAACAAAAGAAATATTGAATTTAATAGATGAAAGGAGAAAATACAAAAATGCAGTAAATGACGCAGGCAAAAAGGAATACAAACGTCTCAAAAATGAGATCGACAGGAAGTGCAAAATGGCTAAGCAGAGATGGCTAGAAGACAAATGTAAGGATGTAGAGGCTTATCTCACTAGGGTTACGATAGATACTGCCTACGGGAAAATTAAAGAGACCTTTGGAGGAAAGAGAACAATTTGTATGAATAAAATGGTTCAAATGGCTCTGAGCACTATGGGACTCAACTGCTATGGTCATTAGTCCCCTAGAACTTAGAACTACTTAAACCTAACTAACCTAAGGACATCACACACATCCATGCCCGAGGCAGGATTCGAACCTGCGACCGTAGCAGTCGCACGGTTCCGGACTGCGCGCCTAGAACCGCGAGACCACCGCGGCCGGCTTTGTATGAATATCAAGAGCTGAGATGGAAACCCAGTTCTAAGCAAAGAAGGGAACGCAGAAAGGTGGAAGGAGTATATATAGGGTCTATATAAGGGCGATGTACTTCAGGACAATATTATGGAAATGGAAGAGCATGTAGATGAAGACGAAATGGGAGATAAGATACTGCGTGAAGAGTTTGACAGAGCACTGAAAGACCTGAGTCGAAGCAAAGCTCCGGGAGTAGACAACATTCCATTAGAACTACTGACAACCTTGGGAGAGCCAGTCCTGACAAAATTTTACCATCTGGTGAGCAAGATGTATGAGACAAGCGAAATACCCTCAGACTTCAAGAAGAATATAATAATTCCAATCCCAAAGAAAGCAGGTGTTGACAGATGTGAAAATTACCGAACTATCAGTTTAATAAGTCACAGCTGCAAAATACTAACAGAAATTCTTTACGGACGAATGGAAAAACTAGTAGAAGCCGACCTCGGGGAAGATCAGTTTGTATTCCGTAGAAATATCGGAACACGTGACCCAGTACTGACCCTACGATTTATCTTAGAAGCTAGATTATGGAAAGGTAAACCTACTTTTCTAGCATTAGTAGACTTAGAGAAAGCTTTTGACAATGTTGACTGGAGTACTCTCTTTCATATTCTGAATGTGGCAGGGGTAAAATACAGGGAGCGAAGAGCTATTTACAATTTGTACAGAAACCAGATGGCAGTTATAAGAGTCGAGGGACATCAAAGGGAAGCAGTGTTTGGGAAGGGAGTGAGACAGGGTTGTAGCCTCTCCCCGATCTTATTCTATCTCTATATTGAGCAAGTAGTGAAGGAAGCAAAAGAAAAATTCGGAGTAGGTATTAAAATCCATGGAGAAGAAATAAAAAATTGAGGTTCGCCGATGACATTGTAATTCTGTCAGAGACAGCAAAGGACTTGGAAGAACAGTTGAACGGAATGGATAGTGTATTGATAGGAGGATATAAGATGAACATCAACAAAAGCAAAACGAGGATAATGAAATGTAGTCGAATTAAGTCGGGTGATGCTGAGGGAATCAGATTAGGAAATGAGACACTTAAAGTAGTAAAGTAGTTTTGATATTTGGGGAGCAAAATAACTGATGATGGTCGAAGTAGAGAGGATATAAAATGGAGACTGGCAATGGCAAGGAAAGCATTTCTGAAGAAGAAAAACTTGTTAACATTGTGTATAGATTGAAGTGCCAGAAAGTCGTTTCTGAAATTATTTGTATGGAGTGTAGCCATGTATGGAAGCGAAACATGGACGATAAATAGATTGGACAAGAAGAGAATTGAAGCTTTCGAAATGTGGTGCTACAGAAGAATGCTGAAGATTAGATGGGTCGATCACATAACTAATGAAGAAGTATTGAATAGGATTGGGGAGAAGAGAAGTTTGTGGCACAACTTCACTAGAAGAAGGGATCGGTTGATAGGACATGTTCTGAGCCATCAAGGGATCACCAGTTTAGTACCGGAGGGCAGCGTGGTGGGTAAAAATCGTAAAGGGAGGCCAATAGATGATACACTAAGCAGATTCAGAAGGATGTAGGTTGCAGTAGGTACTGGGAGATGAAGAAGCTTGCACAGGATAGAGTAGCGTGGAGAGCTACATCAAACCAGTCTCAGGACTGAAGACCACAACATCACGACGATATACGCGCATGGTCATAAATTAAGGATAGTGCTGATACATGGTGAAATAACGCTCTGGTGGGCGGTTTGCGAGTTTAAATCACCTTGGGGTATGACCATGCGGTGCATTTGACATACGGTCGTCGCACGGTGGCGCTGGCAGCAGTCCACATACTCAGAGGTGTGTTGGTGCATGTCAATGTACGGTGCAGCGAGTAAGTGTACAGGCGTTTTCAGACGTGCTAATGGTGACGGTGATGAAAATGGTTCAAAAAACACATATTTATAACGTTATGAGGGGTAGTATACTAGGGCGACTGGAGGCTGGTCAATCACAGCAGGTCGTAGCACGGGCCCTCTGTGTGCCACGAAGTGTGATCTGAAGATTATGACAGCTGTTCCGGCAGACAGGAAACGGGTTCAGGCGCTACAGTCCGGAACCGCGCGACTGCTACGGTCGCAGGTTCGAATCCTGCCTCGGGCATGGATGTGTGTGTAATGTCCTTAGGTTAGTTAGGTTTAAGTAGTTCTAAGTTCTAGGGGACTGATGATCACAGATGTTAAGTCCCATAGTGCTCAGAGCCATTTGAACCATTTGAACCGCATTGTACCATGTATTGCCGCACTCTTTCACACTTTCCGGCCTCTCTCCAAATAGCGTCAAGGCCGTCTTGAACAAGTTGTTGAAGGGCCTGCACATCAGGAACTGGCTCAGAATACATAACGCTTTTCAGATGCCCTGAGAGATAAAAATCCTGGGGGTTTACGTGTGGTGACCTAGCAGGCCATGCTACATGGTCGTCACATCCTGTACAACATCTGGGGAAGATGCTGTTGATGTGTCTGCGAACTGTAATGCGGAAATGAAGTGATGCTCCGTCCTGCAGACACCATAAAACCTATCGCATTGCGAAAGGCACATTCTCAAACAGCCCAGACAGAATATTCCACAGGATGTCCAGGTATGTTCCTCTGTCAAGGTCTTGTGGATAATAATCGGTCCAAGTACGTGGTCGCCAAGAATCCCTGCCCACACATCGATGCTGAACTGATAATGATGAGACACCTCAACATTTCACCGAGCATTGTCTTTAGCCCACAGATGACGAATATGCACACTGATGACGCCAGTTCTGGTGAAGGTTGCTTTGTCGGTGAAGAGGATTGGTGACACATATCCCATAATTGTGATGGTCTGTTGCAAAAACCATACACAAAATCCCTTCTATAGAGGGAAATACGCTGCTGATAATGCTTGTACTCATTGAAGGAGATGTGGATAGTAGCGGTTGTCATACAGGATACACATGATCGTACTTTGGTTTACACCACGTTGGCGGACCACTTCCCTGGAGCTTGTCTCACTATCCTGTAGAACCCGATCCTCAAAATCTGGTGCATGCACAGTTCGCCACCTCCCTGCACGTTTGTCTGTCTGAAAAGACCCATGATCACATAAAAACCCAAAAAGGGTTATAAATGCTGTGTGATGGGGTTGGTATCTGTGAGACTACTTGTTTTGGTATAGCCATGCTGCCTCTCGACCGTACACAAACACTATCTCAGCTTCTTCCCTACATGAATACCAGACCATTCTGCTGTTTACAGTATGCGCGTCAATCACACAGCCTGCACCGTGCTATATCTTGTCAGAGGATCTTCCATTCGTCTGCGACACCTGCCTTGGCAACGAAGCATTTCCAGACTCATGTTCACAGAACCTTTTTTCTCCAGTCCCAGTCAGGAATTTGTTCCTGCAGTTTGTCGATTTTATTAATGTTCACCCTGTAGAGGCTGGGAGTGTTTGGTCTCTACAGTGGGTGGTGGTACTAGGTTGTCAGACGTAAGGAAGGCAGCAGTTCACCACCCTGCGCGGGGTGGCAACTGTGTTGTGGGTAAATGACTGTTTAAGGCCTACGCATCTTCATGAAAACAGTATTGTTAAATCACTTTTCGATTGCTCAGGAAAACTACGGTAGTCTTGAAGAAAGTCGAAGGGGCCAACACCTCCAAGGTACAATCTTTCCACAACCAGTGAAAACGTACTGTTGTCAAACAGGCTGTTGGCACTGGCTGCTCGCTGCGTAGATCGCCCAGAGAAATGATGAGGCCAGTGACCCAGCAAGGGCACTAACAGAGTGGGTGTGCAACCGTCTGGGCAGGCAGGGTGGGGCGCGCCAAAGTGCACAGAATGAAGCTGTAGACCCAGCATAGATGAGATGGCTCATAGCAGGCTTGCCTGCCCACACAAGCGGAGATAGACAGCAAGGAGTTCGCTTGTACCTATTATTACAACTGAGATGTCTCCAGGCTCGAACTGTAGACCACCAGGATAAAAGGCCAACAGTATCTGAAGTAGGTGCGCAGGTGGCCTCCCAACTGGTGGGCGCTACAACAGCAGCATCAGGTTCAGCACAAGCGGCAGGCTTGGAGTTGCCATTGGCACAGTCTTTAGGTGGCGGCTGGTTGATCAACTGACTCAGAGACCGATGTGTACCTTCTCGAAGATGGTGACAGTGAGGCTGCAAACTCCTGTCTAGAATGGGTAGTATTCACAGGAGCTTCACTCATGGCTACCTCAAAACAAGTACCCCCACAGACAGCAACCACATCAGACAACATTTGTTACCTGTTTTTGGAGTTTGTGTCATCAGACCAACGTGCAGGGAGGGGGCAGACTGTGTGTATACCAGATCTGGAGAACTGGGTTCTACAGGGTATTGAGACGAATCCTAGTACAAGTTCCAGGCAAGTGACCTGTCAACATGGAGTAGGCAAAGTACTATAATATGTGTCCTGCAGGGCACCTGCTACTATCCCTATCACCTGAACAAGTGGAACGATTATCAGCAGCGGATTTCCTCTACAGAAAACATTTTATTGATGGTCTTTGCACCAGACCATCACAATTATGGGATTTCTGTCATCATCACTATTTACCAACGAAGCAACCTTTACCAGAACTGGCAACATCAGTTTGCATAATCGTCGTCTGTGGGCTACAGACTATCCTTCAGGAATGGTTGAGGTGCCCGTCAGCATTGGTTCAGCATCTTCGTACATAATTTTTATTAAGTGCGAGTGACACAATATATAGGAAAAAAATTTAAGTTTTTTTTTGTGTTAGCAGAAGAGCCAATACCGTGGTTACGATTGGAGGCCGAAATGCACGCGTTTTATCTCACGCAGGCTGGCGTGAGGAGTGAAGAACTATACTGAGGTGAGGTCTAGAACATGAGAAGGAATGAGAATTCAGAAAGCGGACGTAATTAGTTTGATAATTAACTTTAATCCATTAATGATGAACGTCGCTCTTGACGGTACATGATTCACAATATTATCTGTTCAGAATACATTCTTGAAGTAGTTTTAGTAACTGAATATGGCCCCTTGCTAGGTCTTAGCAAATGACGTAGCTGAAGGCTACGCTTAACTGTCGTCTCTGCAAACGGGAGCGTATGTAGCCAGTGAACCACCGATAGCAAAGTCGGCTGTACAACTTGGACGAGTGCTAGGGAGTCTCTCTAGACCAGACCTGCGGTGTGGCGGCGCTCAGTCTGCTATCACTGATAGTGGCGACACGCGGGTCCGACGTATACTACCGGACCGCGGCCGATTTAAAGGCTACCACCTAGAAAGTGTGGTATCTGGCGGTGACACCACAGTTTTAAAAAAGTTTTATAGAAAAATTTTAAAATTTTTGTTATTTACAGTTGATTAACATAGGTATCATTTGATACAGCTTAGTGTACAACTGACTATAAATTTGATACGTGGTTCTGTCTAATACAATTCACGCACTGCCGGCTGTCGCCTTAGGCGATGACTGTAGAGAGGGGTTGAGTGGCACTCCGCTCTCACGTAAATCAGTCTTCATCAGCGTCGGCGTATGGAAACTCGTGAGGATGTGTCTACGCTGACGTCTCTCATTCGTCACTGCGTCTGGCAGGGACTGCGCTTACTCCTGGTTCCGTCGTAGGGTGCCAACTTTGCCGTGGTAACTCGTTCTTCGGACGACACCGTAGGCCGAATATCCCGAGATGAAAGCAGCAGAGAATTCGCCGACTGGGTTTTTGTCCGGCGCGCTTAGAACCCGCTCGTCCCAGGGAAGTCGGCCAGTGTTTAGCCCGGCCGGCCACGCACGCCGCGCGGCGCTGTTCCGGCTGCCCGCGGCTCGTGGCGGATGGGTAATGGCCGCCCGGCGCCGCTTGTGCCGAATCGCGGAGCGCCGGGGTCAGCCAGCGCGCCGAGCAAGGCCGCTGACCGCCACTCCGTGACGTCACACGGCGCGCCGACTGCAGCCGCGCTCCTAGCCCCGCTTGCAAGGAGCGCGCGTGTTACTCGCGATTCATTTGTTTCTCTCTCCTACCGTTTATGCCTCTACTACGATATCCGCTGTTGCTTTAGCAAACTTATTTTACGATTTAACTCCAATACTCTCCACGGCTGTAACGATTTTTTTAAGTGCTCCATACCGCCTATAGCTGTAAATTATTATTTTATTTTCGCACTATTGCCTTAAGATATTCTCCAGTACACTTTTTCTTCTTTCGTTTCGCCCTACTTTGGTACGTTAAATCAATCAATTTTTAATGTTCTCTACCTTTCTATTTGTCCAAAATTGTTTCATTCTTTCTGATTTTCATTACTTTCTTCTTCAGAGATTTGGATTTTTCGTTTGGTTTTCATTTTGACTTGGAACCTCTCTTTCTTGTCACTGGTTATTTTTTTGTGGGCATTTACCTATAAGCATACTTTATGTGATTTGGGCTTCTCGTAAGTCCTTCTCCGTTTCAGTAAACTAATTTTGTTGTTTTTTTTTGTTTTTTTTTTTTTGGTGCGGAAGTGGTCAAAATTTTTTTTGTTAATCTATTTCGGTTCATTCTGAGGATACGTCCATAAAAATCAATTGTTCTTTTCCTCATTGTGTCTAGCAGTTTTTCGGTAGTTAGGTAAAGATTTTCATTCTTGAATAGTTTTTTTGTGCAATCTGGGGCCAAGGATTTTTTCTTAATATCTTTCTTTCTTTGATTTCCAGTCTTTCAACTGGCCCATGGTAGGTAGTGAACAGTGTTTCGGTTGCATAAAGGGTTTCCTGCTTGATTATTGCAATTTCGTATTTTTGTATCCCATAAGCGGGATACCGAGCGAGGTGGCGCAGTGGTTAGCACACTGGACTCGCATACGGGAGGACGACGGTTCAATCCCGCGTCCGGCCATCCTGATTTAGGTTTTCCGTGATTTCCCTAAATCGCTTCAGGCAAAGGCGGATGGTTCCTTTGAAAGGGCACGGCCGACTCCCTTTCCCATCCTTCCCTAATCCGATGAGACCGATGACCTCGCCGTTTGGTCTCTTCCCTCCAAACAACCAACCAACCAATCCATAAGCGGAACTTTCCATTGTCCGTGTTTCTGGTGAGTTGGAAGGACAGTTGAACTTTACTTTTTCTGCACCAAAGAGGCAAAGAAACTGGTGCACCTGTCAAATATCGTGTAAGGCCACCGCGAGCACGCAGAAGTGTCGCAACACGACGTGTCATGGACTCGACTAATGTCTAAAGTAGTGCTGGAGGGAGCTGACACCATGAATCCTGTAGGGCTCTCCATAAATCCGTAAGAGTATGAAGGGGTGGAGATCTCTTCTGAACAGCACATTGCAAGGCATCCCAGATATGCGCAGTAGTGTTCATGTCTACGGTGTTTGGTGTCCAGCGGAGGTGTTTACACTCAGAAAAATGTCCCTGGAGCCACTCTGTAGCAATTCTCGACGTGTGGGATGTCGCATTGTCCTGCTGGAATTGCCCAAGTCCGTCGGAATGCACGATGGACATGAAAGGATGCAGGTGACCAGACAGCGGCCGCGGTGGCTGAGCGGTTCTAGGCGCTTCAGTCCGGAACCGCGCGACTGCTACGGTCGCAGGTTCTAATCCTGCCTCGGTCATGGATGTGTGTGATGTCCTTAGATTAGTTAGGTTTAAGTAGTTCTACGTTCTAGGGGACTGATGAGCTTTGCAGTTAAATCCCATAGTGCTCAGAGCCATTTGAACCACTTCTTTTGCACACGCCCCACACCATTACAGAGCCTCCACCAGCTTGAACTGTCCGCTGCTGACATGCAGGATCCATGGATTCATGAGGTTGTCTCCGTACTCGTATACGTCCATCCGCTCATACAATTTGAAACGAGACTCATCTGACCAGGCGACATGTTTGCAGTCATCAACAGTCCAATGTCGGTACTGAAGGGCCCAGGCGACGCGTAAAGCTATGTGTCGTGCAGTCATCAAGGGTACGCGAGTGGTTCGCACGCTGATACTTGGTGGCCCAGCATTGAAATCTGCAGCACTTTTCGGAACGGTTGCACTTCTGTGACGTTGAACGGTTTTCTTCAGTCGTCGTTGGATCTTTTCCGGCAGCAGCGACGTCGGAGATTTGATGTTTTAGCGGATTCCTGATATTCACGGTACACTCGTGAAATGATCGTAAGGAAAAATCTCCACTTTGTCGCTGCACCACGTCCAAACTGACTTAAATCTTGATAACCTGACATTGTAGCAACAGTAACCGATCTAACAACTGCACCAGAATCTTTTCTTATACAGGCGTGCCTACCGCAGCGCCGTATTCTGCCTGTTTACGTATATCTGTACTTGAATACGCATGCGTGTACCAGTTTCTTTGACGCTTCAGTGTATATTCCACTGCCTTTTTCTCGATGGCATTCCAGATGGCACATTCTCCAAGATGTTAAATCCTTTGACGACCTCTATTTTTTGTTGCTCACGCTTTAAATGTTTTAGAGGGATTTACTTTGTTCGTGATTATCTTGGTCTTTTCAAAAGAGATTTTGAGACCTCCTTTTTATCTTCTTTTTGTAGTTCGAGAGCCTGTTTCTTGGCTTCTTCTCAGGTCTCGGCTAGTGGGGCCATATCATCTGCACAGGTTAGACAACGACTTTAATGCCTTTGTCTTTTGCTCCTATTTGGATTCCATTATGGATCTTCGTGTTTCGCTCTCTGACAATTTTTTCTACGCCACCTCAAGTACATTGTTAACAAGCTTTTTTTACGAAAACAATCAGATCTTCAGTACATCGTCTCCAATTAAAGGTGAAAGCAACGGCTGAACAGAACATAAATTACGCTACACAGTGTGAAACAATGAAACGACTTGGTGTTAAGGGAACATGAAACGAAGGCATCCCTAGGTCCGAAGCTGCGGCTATAAGACAACACGCAGTCACCGAGGAGTGTGGGCAAGTGGCTGCTGTGGAACTCACTTGCCGCAGGTAGTACCTGTTATGCAGTTACCGATTAAACTGGCTGAAGATAATTATATCAGCTCATCAGTTAAGGCTAGGGAAACTTTACATTCGTGTCCATGACTGACTGTGTTAGACGCCAATACACTCTCATGTTTACTGGGTAAAGCTTGACTGTCAGACCAGGTTCAACTAAAGTACCGTAATGCCTTTAATTTGTTGAGATAGTAATGTTTACTGCAAAAACAACCATTGCAGTAACGTAGTCGATATGCGGTTCTGAAAGGTGAAGCGTTATTAATGATGAAATCTAAAAGCAACCTGTTGTAATTTTCTTACATGTGTAAGAGGGAGGCTGATCACAAGTACCTTAAATCATTACGTGTGAACTACGACAATAATGAGAAGAAAACAGAAATTAAATTTTAATTAGTTTTTAAACTCATCATTTATACGAAATACTCGAAATTCCTCCCGCCAACATCGTTACAAAGTTGATATCGTCGAGGAAATGACATGAGCACCGTCTCAAGAGTTCCTGGTATGCTGCGAATGATTGTCGCGTCCTCAAAACACGGTCATTGGCCGGACACACCTCCGCCCCTCTTGTTGCATATTAGCAGTTTTTTACGGCAGTAGCTCCACAACGGTGTATATCTGATCTGTAGTTATACGGAAAATTTTGCTCCATTAGCCGTCGTCTACCATGCTCAGACCTTAATATGAGGAATTTTTTCTGCATTTTGTATGTAATATCTCCATTTGGTCATAAAAACTGTGCGACAACAGATACGGTTACAACGATCTGTTCTTCGCCTTGCATATGAAGGATGCCACTTGCAGTACTTACGTCTGCAGATGCCATATATAAAACTAGAACGTTCAAACTAACAGCATGCATATGCTGGTCCGCCATGAAATTAAAAATCACGTACAGTGGAAGGACGGGGATATGGCCACCCTAAGATTTGGCAACCTTTTATTTATTTAATTTTTTGGTTAAGTTTCAGTAGATCTAGAGACTGCAAAATCACTGACTGTACAGTCAGACTAGCTTTCCAGTTGCCTCCAATTTCCATTCCCACTGGACAAAAGGAAAACATAATCAATAATCTGAAAAATTTCCGATTTGGCGTTATGCCCAACTGGACAGTTCATAATGGCCTCGCAGCTGAAAACGGCTGCATAAATTATGACAACCAGTTTTTCGCTTGAAGAAGTCCATGGAGATCAACAAGAACTCATTGAATTATAAGTTACACGTTGAAAGTAAAAAATAATTAAGGTAATATACCTTTTATTTATTATTTAAGAAAAATTCATCATCACTGAATTAAAGTGATTCATAAAACATGAAGCACAGCTTTCGCACAGTCAATCATTTTTGTCCTCGGCAATAGTCACACACAGTTTGTGGACTCACATTACATATTCTGGGCAGCTGGCCACAATCTCAAAATTGGAAACCTTTTCCCGAAACCAGCAGTTCACCAATTTTCAACACTTTTTAACTTCTTATTAAAATTATGCGTTAGATTATTCCTTTCGGATAGTTCAAATGCTGCACATCGCATAGTCTGTCATAGCGAAAAATTATTTCACCAACAGTAGATGGTCCTAAATTTCCTTTCTTGTTTTGAGGTAAATATGACTGAAAGCCTCCTTTACCTTCTTTTTTGTCAGTATTCAATATTTCTTTACATAAATAAGAATCAAAATGGAAGGAAAAAAGTTTAATTCAGGGCAGGTATATTGGCCACGGGCTGGCGATTTAACTCGCCTATAAAAGCTGTTTTTAGTTGCTGGCGGCCCCTAGTAAAGCAATCGTACACAAAATAATTTACCTTCTATTTGATGGTCTGAAAATCGTATAAAACCTGACTGCGATACGACGCGATATGCTGGGTGGTTCAAATGACAAAGCGTAAGGTGTGATGGTTTCGAGTGACACCTCCGTGTGTTTAGTACGATTGCAGCACTGTACGAACTCACAAATTCATATGGCAGCTGTGCCCGTTATGGTCACTTTATCCGTCCTTCCTCTTATAGTAAAACATGCCATCACACCCGAAGTACAGGCATGACTGAACAGCCGTTCAAGTGAACCGCGTCAGCGGAGGGTGCTGCTATGAAGAACTTACGCCAACGGTACACGGTACCTTCAGTGCCATTATATGTTTACTAGTCTATGTGATTTTGATCTCCTGAAGCCCCATCATAGCAATGGTGTTCGTTGGAACGTTTTAATTATATGTAAGGTATTTGTAGTCATAAGTATTAGGTTAAGCGGCATTGCAAAATTTGCTGTCACAGAAAAACTGGATCATTTATTCAAGAGAAAGAGATTCACAAACTGAGCTAATCAATAACGCGCTGGTCCATCTCTGGCCCGTAAGCAAGCGGTTATTCGGCTTATCATTGATTGACACACTTGTCGGACGCGTCTCCTGACGGATATTGTGCCAAATTTCGTCCAATTGGCGCGTTAGATAATCAAAATCCCGAGCTGGTGCGAGAACCCTCCCCATAGCGCTCCAAATTTTCTCAGTTGGCGGGAGATCCGGCTCACTTGCTCACCAAGGTAGGGTTTGGCAAGCACAAAGACAAACACTGGAAACTCTGGCCGGGTGGGAGGGCATGTAAGCTCAGGATGTCTTGCCATGAAGGACAACAAAACGGGGCATACGAGGCCTGTCTAAAAAGTATCCGATCTTTGGCCAGAGAAAATATTTCGAGTAAGTGTCGGGGTTGGGACTCTAATCCCCTTAAAAGTAGGCCCCTTGTGCTTGCACACACTTAGCGCACCGATCCTTCCACTGCCAGAAACACATTTGGAAGTGGTGTTCAGCTCCGTCGTCGTGTTCCGCGTTATCTCTTCTCTACTCTCAAAACGGGATCCTTTCAGTGGCGTCTTCAATTTTGGAAACAACCAGAAGTCCCAAGGAGCCATGTCTGGAGAGTAGGGAGGTTGGCGAACGGCTGTAATTCCATGTTTGGCCAAGAAATTTTGGATCAAGTAGGATGAATGTGCGGGGGCGTTGTGGTGCAGTTGCCAGTTTTTCGCCGTCCGCATGTCTGGTCTTTGGCGCCGAACTGCGTCACGCAGTCACCGGAGAACATCTTGATAGTAAAAAAGCATTCTGGAATCTTGATAGTACTCCTTCGTCACTGTTTGTCCTTCTGGTGCATATTCGTGATGCACAATTCGACGGACATCAAAGAAGACAGTCAGCATCACCTTGATTTTTCTTCACACCTACCGCACTTTCTTCGCCCTTGGAGACTCGGGATGCTTCCATTGCGACGACTGTCTTTTTGTTTCTGGGTCGTATCTGTACATCCATGACTCATCTCCAGTTATCACGGTGTTCAGAAAGCCAGGATTAGTGTTGGTGGTGTCCAGAATGTCCTCTGCAACTTCAAAACGGCGGTCTTTTTGTTCCGGCGACAACAACTTGGGAACAAATTTCGTAGCCAGTCGGTGCATGTTCAAATCATCATGCAAAATTGCAAGTGCGGAATGTTTACTATCTCCAACCTCTTGGGCAATCTCCTGAACAGTCAAACGACGATCTGAGATCACCAAATTTTGCATCTCCTCAACAACAACTGCACTCCGAGCAGTTTGGGGCCTGCCAGAACGCTGGTAACTCTCCTCTGATGGGCGGCCATTTTTGAATAGGTTGAACCATTCCTTAATTTGTGTTACACGTATCACATCTTCTCAAAACACCTGCTGAATCTTACGAATGGTATCGCTTTGAGAATCACCAAGCTTTTGACAAAATTTGACGCAGTATTTTTGCTCAACACGTTCAGTCATCATGAGCGAATCGGCAATCCGACGAACACGTTGTGTAGCACCTCACTCAGCGAACGACAGGCAGCGACTGACGCGCTGGAAGGTGGGGACAAAATTCACGCATGCACATAAAGGTCTGCTCCTTTACTGTGTACATAGGCGCCGCGCTATCGTCTCTATTTTTCACGGGAAAATCAAAGGTTGGATACTTTTGTGACAGACCTCGTAGAATACGTCGACGTACCGCTGTGCTCTAAGGATGACGCAGATGACAATCAAAGGGGTTCTGCTACGAAATGTCACCCCAAACCATCACTCCTGGTTATCGGGCAGTATCACAGGCGACAGTTTGATTGGTATCCCACCACTGTCCGGAGCATCTCTAGACACTTCTTCGGCCTGGAATCTCATCGACTGGGCTACGATTGTCTTCAGTGATGAGTCGCACTTGGAACTGTGCCTCGATGACTAGTGAAGACGTGTCTGGAGATGTCCGTGTGTGTGGTGGGATACCAACCTGACAGTCGCCTGTGATCTGCCCGATAACCAGGAGTGATGCTCTGGGGTGACATTTCTTTTCACAGCAAGATCTCTTTGGTTGTCATCCATCACACCCTTACGCCACAGCGGTACGTTGATGGTATTCTATGCCCCGTTCTATTGTTCTTCATGGCAAGCCATCCTGTGCTCCACATTTCAGCAAGATAATGCCCGCCCGCACATAGCGATAGTTCCTACTGCTTATCTTCGTACTTGCCAAATCCTACCCTGACCGGCAAGGTCGCCGGATCTCTTCACAATAGAGAACATTTGGAGCGTTATTGGCAGGCCCGTCGAACCAGCTCGGGATTTTGACTATCTAACCTGCCAATTGGATAGAAGTTTGGGCGATATCCCTCAGGAAGTCATCAAACAACTCTGTCAATCAATTCCAAGCCGAATAACTGCTTGCCTGAGGGCCAGAGGTGGACCAACGCTTTATTGACTTGCTCAGTTCATGGAGCTCTTTCTCTTGAATAAATGATCCAGTTTTTCTCAAACTGTAATCATTTGTTTGTCTGTACATGAATATCGCATCTAACTAGACGTCCTGTTCGGATACTTCCTTCTTAGCGCTACTTTTTTCTTTTTAAATTGTGTACATGTTCTGTAGACTGCGGCGTGAATCAAGTATCCATGCGGCCCGCTGTTAATAATATGCGTCTAACAACTAACATCCAAACCAAAAATCGTCAACTACCGTTAGGAGTTTCTTAATAGTGTAGTTTCCCTGCTAGGTAAGAAACAAAAACGTAGGCAGAGTAATATTTTAACTGATGTTATGAATTCAGCCGTGAGCTGAGGAAAATTGGCCGCTTACTTCGGAGGGCAGAGTGAGTGCGGCCACTGCTATGTTAAAAGGCTGTGAGAGGCAGGAGTGTTCAATTGTTTGCCTTCCAGTACTGACAACTCACGGCCGTGCGCGACACGTACGGATCACCTGCTATGGTATGAATTTAGAATGGCAGTAACTTGGATTCGTGAATGCTCATTTTAGAGACAATCAACTTCAAATGCGGTACACATTTATATCAAGGAATATGAAATTAAATTAAGGCTGTGCGATGTGTAGAAGAAAAATGTCATGCAAAACAATTGATAAACATTTATGATTATGTCTCATGTTGTAAAATACATTTAATTTTAATCACAATTACTGTTATTAATCAGTTAATCACATGCCCACATAGACAATTCATCGTTTCGTCAGACAATTATAGTGTCTCAGCTTTGGGGTAGCTGAGGATGGCAGCGATCTAAAACGGAGAACAGTCGATACGAAGTTTTCCGAATGGTCCCGACTTTTAACGATCAGTACTTGGAGACCAGCGGCCAATTTCTCACGCCCTTACTATAGCTAGTTTTTTAGGAGACCCATAACGCACTAATTCAAGTAGGTTACGAATTACAATAAAATCGTTATATATGCGGCCCGAGGTACTGCCCCATAATGTCAGTATCGGCTCTTGAGCAAAAATCTATGGTAACCGTTGTTCTAGAATATTCTCGAATGTTCGATAACACAACTTGCAAATGGCACATATCGCACAGACCTATACTCCGACAGTAACGTTTAAAACGAAGTAATGGCAAAGAAATACCTCATCGAAAAAATGTAGAGAGAAATTATGTAAACAAAGTATGGTTATGAAAACGATAAATTTAAGCAGTAGGTTTTCAGCAACAAAATTTATGTTTCCTATTTGCGTCCCTGGACGTTCCACGTACCAAAATTCATATGCCGTTTTCGTTTGTTGGGCCGGGTCCGTTTGATTCCGATCTGGTTCCGATGGATTTTTTTGCAGACTGAAGTGATGGGGAGCAGGTCCAACGCTTCAACCCCCAACCTTTTAAAGGGTCAGCCCACTTCATGTTTCAATTAGAATTCAGCCGGCTCCAATGTACGGAAGTCCGTTCTCTCCAATGTCGCCGCCGTTGCAGATAGGAAAGGAAAATAAAAAATAGCCTAGGGACTCGAAATCTAATACCGTTTGGGGCGGAAAAAAACAAGACTTAGCCAAAAAAGGCCAATGGAAAAGAAAACAAGAAGATTGACTCAACTACAAAAGCAAACAAACAACTTCCGAACGGGCCTTGAAGACCCAGCGGAACCGACCGGCCGCCGTGTCATCCTGAGCCCCAAGGTGTCATCAGGTGCAGATACGGACAGGCATGTGATCAGGATACCAGTCTCCTTCCCTTGTCAGCTTTCGCAACCGGTGCTGCTACTTCTCAGTCAAATAGCTCCTCAATTGGCCTCACAAGGGTTGAGTGCATCCCACCTGCCAATACCACTCAGCAGACCGGGTGGAGACCCATCCAGTTGCTATCCAAGAATGACACTTCAGTGATCTGACACTCCAATGATCTGACGAGAACCGGTGTTGCCACTGCAGCCCTGACAAAAGTAAGTGTAGGTAATGTCAGACTTGCCTGCACGGCTAGCCGCGCAGTCTAACTCGCTGCTCCCGAGCGGGAAGGCGTGCCTGTCCCTGGCGTTATTCCGCCCGATGGATTTAGTGTCGAGGTCAGGTGTGCCGGCCAGGCTGTGGGTGGTTTTTGAGGCGTTGTCCATCTGCCTCGGCGAATGCGGGCTGGTTCCCTTTATTCCGCCTCAGTTACACTATGTCGGCGATTGCGCTGCAAATAATCTCCACATGTTCATACGCCATAGTTACTCTGCCACACAAACCTTTAGGGTTACACTCGTCTGGTATGAGAGGTTCCCGTGGCCGGGGGGGATACACTGGGGGCCGAACCCGCAATAACCCTGGGTTCGAATGTGGGGTAGCGGTGGGGGGGGGGGGGGGGGGGGGGGAGGGGGAGGGGGGTGGACTGCTGTTTTAGGGCTGTGAAACTACTGAGGTATACAGCAGGATGAAGCCTCTCTGGTTCAATACACACTTAACTAAGGGCCCATGTGGGTGCCACGCACATACTTCAAAGAAGGGTGCCCTAGGGGAACTACATTTTGTCTGGAATCTCAACAACCGACCAGTCTGGCGTGGGTGACACTATCAGGAGCATTGCTCCCGCCAGCATAGCTCAGTGGATCACTGAAACACACAAACATCCCCACAAACGATAAGGTGGTAGTTCATGGGGAGGAAAGATGTCCCTCTAAAATATGTCACTGGAGATTTCACTGCACAGAAAAAAAGGAAGAACATAGCTAAATTGGAACGATGGAGTGAGGCATGTGAGGCAGGACAAGGCCCCTAAAGAAGCGGTCTGACAGGATTGAAGGAGTAGGGAGCTGGAAACTTGGATGCGAGAGATGCCATGTGCTGTCGAAAACTTCAAGAACGAAGAAGAAAAAAATATGTACTTCGACATACAAATCTCTGTATACAGAAGAAGAAGAAAAAAATATTTAAATCACTGATCCAATGATGAACCAAGAAGAAAGCGGAGCTTCCCAACAGAACTCCTGAATTCACTGTGTTCGCGGTAGTTCGTCGTAGAAATCTTCTAAAATCGTAGAAGAGGAAATGAAGCGTTCACTACAACAATGCCGTCCATTTCAACGAACTTATTATAAGCAGGTTCTGTTGGATGGGGGTTGCGGTGGTTATTAGTAGGTTGAGAGGCTCAGACAGGATAGGAGAGCTGCGTCAAACCAGTTTTCGTGCTCAGGACCACGGCAAGAAGAATGACTACTTGTTCAGAAAAGCTGATGACTTCTTCACTGAATTCTACAATATAATAAGATTTTATTCACATGTGGTTTATCTTTTTCCTTTTCGTTTACCTGTTATTCCATCTTTTAGTGGTCCTGATTATTCATTTGCTTATGACTGCATTTCATTAACGGCTCTGAAGCGCTGGGAGTACGGTTTGTTAATTAACGAAAGAATTTGGTAAGTAATAGTATATTGCAGTGCCTTTTCTACGGCTATAGCTTATGCAAAAATTTTCAAAAAATGGTTCAAATAGCTCTAAGCACTATGGTACTTAACATCTGAGGTCAGCAGTCCCCTAGAGTTAGAACTATTTAAACCTACCTAACGTAAGGACATCACACATATCCATGCCCGAGGCAGGAATCGAACCTGCGACGGTAACAGACACGTGGTTCCAGACTGAAGCGCCCAGAGCCGCTCGACCACAGCAGTCGGCTGCAATTTTGTGAAGGTTCCTACTACTAACTATTTTGGGCGTGGGTATAAAGGAGGCAGGGACCATCTCCACATGAAGAAGTTTGTAGCAGTAAAAGTGCAGTTCCTGTTATATTACGATTTACTGCCACGACCATGACCTTGAACACAATTACCACTGACTAACCTACACAAATACATTGTAAGTGGAACAAAATGATTGCAGTGTGTTAGTTTCCTCGTATGAGATGATAACCGTCAGCCTATTTACCTAACGAGCTGGCCTCTCTTAGGTTTGCTAAAGCAGGAAGCTCAATTCTTCTTTGAAGCAGTATTAGTACATTTCATACCAGGATTAATAATAAATAGGAAGTCGTTTCAGAAGAACACTGCACGTTCAAGTATTTGTGTATGAATGTTTCTGATTTCTGCACGAATGGTGTCTTCCAGTTCCGCAGTTGTGTGTAGATGTGTAACATAAACCCAATGCTTCAGGAACCCCCCCAAAAAAGTAATCACAGACCGATAAGTCGAGAGATCTGCGGGGCCACAAAATGTCCTCATTCCTTGTAATGATGTGGTTACTACATGCTACGAGCACTCCTGCCATTGAAATTAGAGCACAACGAGACGTAGCACAATCTTGCTGAAACCAATACCACTTTGCAGGAAACTGCTCAAGTTCAAGTTCGAGGAATGTGTCAACCGCTCAGATGTGACTGTGGTTGCTCGTCCATGATCACCCACAAAAAAAAAAGAAAAGGCCGATTATTCCCATTTAAGAGAGAGCGCATCACGCTGTGAGATTCTGGCTGTGTAAGTGGCGTTGATGAAGTTCGTGTACTAGCACCAGCAACGGCAGTGTTATTTGTTGACATCACCTCTGAGATGAAAATGTGTCTCGCCACTCGCCCATAGCAAATTTAAGAAGCCTAAATTATCGCTAATTTTAGTCAATAGTTCCACAGGCAGAGTCACTCGCTTTTCACGGTTACAATGTTGCACAAGCTGTAACTTGTGGCGTAGCAACTTTAAATCATTCCTTAAAATTCTGTGCACACCGTGTCTGGACATTCCCACTACTGACGCAAGCTGTTTTACGGAACACTTTGCACTGTTGGTTACAACATTTTGCACCTTCTCTATTCGCTGCTCTAAGCGTCAGCTACTGGGACTTTCTAGTTATTTCAGCTTTAGAGGTTTTCCTGTTGCTTCAAAGTTTTTGACCCATAACCTGATTTCATGTGCCGATGACATAGGATCATTCGGTCTAAGGCTGAAATGACGACAGTATTACCATCCAGCTGCAGCAACAAAATCACCGTTTTTGTCAAAGTCTGTCACAGTGACAGCACGTTCGGACCCGCTCCAGCACTTCATCTCAGCAAATGATGTACCTGCCTGAAACATGTGACAAACATTCATTGTTGCCAATAATACCATTCCACTTAGGGAGTCTACTTAAAACAGCCCTTTTTTTGTCACAACTTGTTACCCGAAGAGACAATATTTTTGTACATATGCTTCGGTACAGCCCATAAGGTAAGTGGTCCGTGTGACGTCATGAAGCCAAAGCTTCATATAGCTCACTTTTTCTACTTATTACCAAAACTAGGACGTTCACTGTTTCCATCTGCTTCTTCCCTACATTTTTCTTTAAAAGAGATTTGCGACGTCTCAGTTCTTGTGAAACAGAGTGCCTTCGTACGGCTGTTTAAAAATAAAGTTGTCCGTGCAATTTTTCCGAATTATCAAGTTGCGGATCAAAGCGTGCGGTCAAGAAACAAACAAATTAGCGTGTAATGGACTTATTAACATTTTAATGAACTTTTCACAACGCAAATTACAAGAGAAAACCGGTTCGCAGCTCCAAGAACTTTATATTCAATTTCACGCTGCGCAAATTTTGTCTTCGCAAAAGGAAATGACATTCCCTTCGTAGATGTTTTTCCCCAACGAAGCTGCGAAATATTCCGTTATGGACAACATTTTTAGTTAGAATACACCCGTAAGCTTCATGAAATGAATGTTTACAACTACAATTACGTCTACATCTATGTCTTTGCAAACGTCTGTAAGACGATGAACTATTAGTAACCTACATGTAATTCACAGTTGCGTCGCTTCTACGCTTCATCAGAAACAGAAAAAAAACGACATCAAGAAGCTGGACTAGCTTCGACAAAGGAAGGGAGAATGCTGAGTTCTCTCAGTTTCCCCTGCTGATATGCCGAGAGGGGGGTGGGGGAGGGTGCTTCCAGTATTCGCCAGGATCAAGCACCATGTCAGTTCCGGAACGGAAATCAAGATCAACCACCGAGCTAGCCTCGCACTGGCAAGGGAGAGAGTGCTTGACATGCGCCATCGACTAGATGTGAAGTCCAGGGAGCTACTGTATCTCCATCTCTCCATAGCAGCTTCCCTGACCAATCAAGACTGAGACCATGTTGGTGGCACCTCCTGGTGTCTAGCAGAATGCATCAGGAAGAAGTCAATGACATGCCAACTAGCCAAGTTTGAGCGCCTCTACAACAAGGAGCAACAGAATGGGGACGTGTTTACAGTGGTCAAAATAAATAACAAGCAGCTCGATGAGACCACCTTAGCAAGGGCCTCAACTTTGCAGTGACACCCAGGAATGTGCCTGTCGCAGTTTGCATTACTGCAGTTGAGCAAGCAACCAACACGCTACCATCCAGTGCGGCTGAAGAGATCTGTAGAGAGACGCGCAGGGCGCTCATCAAGACCAAGCCAGCCAAATCCAACATCTTAAGCGATGAAAGGCTGGCACTCAGGCAACTCCGGAAGGATGACACCATTGTGGTGATGCCGGCAGACAAGGGGAACTCCATAGTCATCCTAAAAATGACAGATTATGACAGAAAAGTGCAACAAGTTCTGGAGGATCCTGTGTACAAAACAATAGGAAGTGACCACACGGACAAAATGGACAAAAAGACCAGGCCTCTACCTGGACAAGTCATCAAACAGCTGCATTCCAAAGCATCAGTACCACTTAGGCTGTTTGGACTCCCCAAAGTTCCCAAGAATGGCGTTCGTCTTCGACCTATTGTCAGCAATATCGGCGCTGCCACCTATCCTACTGCAAAATACCTACCGAAGATGCTGGCACCACATGTGGGCAAATATGTGCACCACATTCAGAATTCAGATGACTTCCTACAACGGCTGAGGCTGCTATACATTGTGGACTCTGACATAATGGTCAGTTTCGATGTGGTGTCTCTCTTCACACGAGTACCACTGAATGACTCACTTTATCTTATTGGAGAGAGGTTCAACGGAGCTCTCCTCGACTTATTCAGGCATGTACTAACCTCAACGTACTTCCTATATATGGGTCAATTTAATGAGCAAACGGAAGGGGTGGCAATGGGCAGCCCTCTATCACCAGTGGTTGCCAACCTATTCATGGAAAGATTTGAAGAGGAGGCACTTACATCGGATGACACCTTTGTCATTTGGCCCCATGGCAGGTAGAAGCTAGATGATTTTCTCGAACATCTAAATCTACGCCATCCGAATATAACATTCACAATGGAAATGGAGAAGAATGAACAACTCCCATTCCTAGATGTACTAGTCAAGAGGAAGCCTGATGGCACATTTGGACACGGTGTGTACCGCAAACTGACACGCACTGACTTATACCTGCAAGTCAACAGCTGTCACCATCTAGCACAGAAGAACGGAGTGCTCAGAACTCTAGTCCACAGAGCACGTATTCTGTCAGACGCCGACAGTTTGGCAATGGGAATAGAACACTTACAGTCGGTGTTCAGCAAGAATGGATTCTCATCTAGAGACATCCAGAAGGCACTTCGACCTTCCAATGAACCACGGGGTCCAGTATAAGAACCAGAAGAGACGAAGAAGGTGGCATACTTGCTATATGCGAAGCCGATCTCTGCTAAGATCAGCAGAATTCTCATTAAATATGACATCAAGAGTGTATTTTGCCCACCCAGTAAGATTGGAACAATGTTGGAGAATGCAAAGGATGACCTGGGTTACAGAAGCCAGGCATTTACAAGATACTATGCGAGTGTCGGATGTCATATATCGGCCAGACCACCAGGACTGTGGACATCAGGTGTAAAGAACACCAGAGGCACACCAGTCTCAGACAGGCAACCAAATCAGTGTCTAGGGCTCGGTCACTCCATGAACTACAGTGACACCAAGATTGTCACACAGACCCCTACATATTCGGACAGTGTCATAAAAGAGTCTATCGAGATTAAGATCACGGAGAGCCTCATCAACCGTGGCACTGGTTACCAGCTCAGCACGGCCTGGGATCCGGCTCTTGAACTTCTGAAAGTTCAACGCAAAACACATCGAGATTTCACCAGGAACAGGAGTGGGGACCGAAAAAATAGCCACGAGACAGTATCGGGAAAAAAATGTAGAGGGAAAGCCTCATTGAAATAAGGAGATGAATGATGTGCTCTTCAAGTGTTCATCCGAGTTGTTGATTCCATTTTTCCGTGAACAAGTGAAATAAACAAGTCTTCTGAAAACCTGAAGGTACATCATTATCCTATCACGCCGAGAAAACCTGAGAGTTTGCAGAAAGCAGATTCAAATAAACATAGTCAGTAATAGTTACGTACGTGTAAAGAGACGTGCACAGGACGTATTAGCGTGGAAAGACACATCAAACCAGTCTTTGTCGTGAACATCACATTTCCACAGTGGATAAATCCCATAATTGATATCCAGTACTGACTAAGCAATAAAATTGTTGCAAAATTCCTCTATACGGTATGAAAAACGTAAGAGGAAGCGTACTATACCAGAAGCTGTTGAATATGAATTCCACAAGTTAACGGAGATAAGTATTAAACGAACGATCTGCAACATAATCTCTTCTAGAATTGAAAAATGTCGCAAAAAGTATTTTTGGTCCTCCGGAAATTTGTGACATGGAAGTGTTCGATGTTAACTTTCAAGGAATAAAGGAGGTTTTTTGTCAACAGCAAAGAACATTATTACATTTATAATGCACCAGTAATATTCGTTACTTTGCAAACATATCAAACGCGTTTTTTTTTCGTGAAACATATAGTATAACTGTGAAATTGACGTTTATAGCGGTATTTGTTAACTTAGTGTGCTCTAAAATGGTTGATCCATTAATTAAGGACCCAGAGGTAAGAAAATTAATTACTTACATGGACATAAAAGAAATGTGGTCGCTAATAGAGCGAAGGCCCTGAAGTGCCCCCTAGGCGTTCAATAATATTGCGTGATTTTTCCTGAAGCTTAATAATATTGAACGTCTAGGCGCGAGATTGAGATGTTGCGCAATAATATTGACATCAAAAGCTTTTGAATATTTTGCGCTGCCCGAAAATATTGTATGGTCTGTGGGCAGGATTGACAATATCGTTGACAGTGTCTTGCGTGCTACAGGTTGTGGATATCATTGTGTTGACTGTTAGTTGTTATGGTGTTGAAAGTGAGTTCAATACAATACATAAGGGCGTTACGATTAGAGTGCATCGAAATGTATAAAATAAATAACTGCTGGCGTTGGGGGATGTTACGGCTAGTGACTACAAGAACAAAAACGTTAAGAATGAATGGTATTCTTTTTTGCTCATAAAACACGGCGCCACGAAGGACGACATTTAAAAACATAATTAATGCAAAATTATGAATAAAAGTGTATAAAGGCATTTATGTGTAGGCCTGTGTGTATATTACATACCCGAATAATGGTTTAGTGCACGTGTTATTGCGTGACACTTTTCCCTAATTACGTAACTGTAAATTTGAAGTCTCCAAGGTATTGTAGCGTAAGAGGTAAACGATGACTTTGTGTAATTACGTATATTGCATTTTATGTATGGGAATTGAGCGTCTGCAGATGTGTAACCGGGGGTGGGGGGTGTGGGGGGGGGGGGGGGGGCTGTGAGGGGGATGCAAGGCTTAAATTTCTGTTTTTGATATAAATGAGTTGGTCAATTTTGAGACGTATCATACCTCAAGAACTAAATTTTATAGGTGATACAGAAACCATATCCCAGAGAAATGATGTTTATCCCCGCGGTATTTGTTACGCGTGCATTACTTCTATACCGTAGTTGAAATAACAAACAGCAGCTGCTATAGGCACAGTATTGTCTGACGGAAGTGCTACATTTGGTTAAACGAGAGGTTTAGCGGATACGCGGGAAATAACTTCTAGATGTTTATAACAATTTTGAATTGGATAGAAACACCGCAATCCAGATTCCAAGACGGGGAGGTGGGGAGAGGAAAGCAACCGTCTATGTATTTCGACACCTATGTGCGTCCACAATCATTTCCAGTACTATATCACATGATGGACAATGAAAACACAAAAAAAAAATTTCTTCTCCTTCAACTCCAATTTCCTCAATAAGTTTCCGTACGTGATCTTTGACGCTCCTTGACCCAATTTTCCATCCACTTTTTTTCTACTTGGAACAAAGGACAGCAATCATCACAACAGCAGTGTCCTTATCATCATCATTCCGTACCACAATATTATTGAGCAACGTAGGAAGAATGTCAGTAATACTGCACAATAATACCGTGCAATTGTACTGGCGGTCTAGCAGCCGCTTAAAAATAATACTAGGGGAGAGTGATGACGTATACTTTTGCTTACTCGAAGTTCCGTATTAGCTGAAAGAAACAATAGCCGCTCACAGTTCTTCCTTGGGAACTTTGTAATCCCAGTTGGAGGAACGAACCGCAAATGATAAGGAATCAAACCGTTCCCTTTATGCTGCAAATTATGCAGGAAAAGTACACTTATAATGATAGTGTCATAAAAGTGGAAATAAATGAGTATCTGTTGCCACAATCAAACTTTGTCTTACAGTTTTTCTTGTCCATACTTTCGAACTTAGCTTGTAAATTAGAATTTTTCCGCTATGGTACAAATTTAGGGCATTTAACTCACGGCAAGTGTTTCATTCAATTCTGTACTTCTTATATGTGTATTTTGGAGCGGCTTCCTTGATTATGAGAATCTTCATATGGAGGAATTAGTTTTTTCGTATTTTCTTCGTGTATTCGTCTCAAGTTGACTGCAATGGGTGTCGTACTGCGCAGTCATACCATATTACAATGGCAGTAATTACACTGCCTAAATCATTTTGCAATTGATTTTGATCACCTGATGACCTTACAGTACGGTAAATGACCGCATCCTCTGTAATAAATCTAAGAGGGCTTCTTATATTGTCTCCTAAATCGTTCATATAGATCAGGAACAGCAGAAGACCTATAAAACTTCTTTAGGAAACGACAGATATTACTTCTGTTTTACTCGATGACAATCCAACAATTACTACGAATTGTGAAATTCCAGACACGATCTCACGAATCCAGTCGCATAACTAAGACGGTACTCCACAAGCACGCAACTTGATTACAGGTCGCTTGTGAGTAACAGTGTCAGAAGCCTTCTGTACATCTAAAAATATGAAATCAGATTGACATCCGCTGTCGATATCAATCATTACTTAGCGAGAATAAAAAGAGAGTTTTGTTTCACAAGAATGATATTTTCTGAATCCACGCTGACTCAATAAATCGTTTTCTTCGAGGTAATTCATAATGTTTGTACACAGTGTATGTTCCAGGATCGTACTGCAAATCGACATTAGGAATACGGGTCTGTAATTGAGCGGATTATTCCTATTTCCTGGTGTCACCTGTGCAACGTTCCAGTCTTTAAGTACCGGTCTTTCGACGAGCTCGTGCTTGTATATGCTTTTTAAGTGTGGAGTTATTGCATCAGCATACCGTGAAAGGCACCTGGCTGGTATTCAGTCTGCACCAGAGGCCTTGCCTTTAAGTGATTGCGGAAAAATGTGTTAAGTGACTCTCCTGTAGTAGCATTGTCATCCGTGACATCGTCATTGTTATAGCGAAATGAAGTTATTGATTGCATCTTGCCGCTGGTGTACTTCACATATGGCCAGGGTCTCTATGGGTTTTCTGCCAGATCTCTAGACAGAATTTCTTTGTTGAAACTACTGAAAGCATCTCGCATTGAAGTTCGCTCAAAATTTCGAGTTTCTGTAAAACTTTACCGATCTAGGGCATTTCACTAAGGTCTTCTGGCGTTGCAACCTTTCTACAGGCAATAGCCTCCAATGTTATCTTTTACGTCATTCATATAAATTGTCAGCAGTAGCGGCTTAATAACAGTCGCTTGGGGCTCCCGTGTGAAGTTGGCTTAGCATCTATCGATTTTGCTCCGTTAAGAAAGATGTCTAGAGATCTGTCTCCAAGAAAATCTTGTATTCAATCACTAACCTGGTCCGATACTTGGTAAGTCCGTATTTTGTTAAGTAGACGAAAGCGTAAAACAGTATCGAGTCAAGGATCACGGCGACAACCTCAGCGCCTTGTATACGTACAGAGGGAGTCCCACAGTCCGTCCAGAACACGTTTTCTCTACATTCATCCAATGGGTATTTAAGAGCTGCCTTCTGTGTCCAGCAAATATCCCGTTTTCAACTTCCAGGACACACATGAGCTATACCAATATTTTATGATCCCCGCAATAAGTCTCTATACAGGGTGTTACAAAAAGGTACGGCCAACATAAAGAAAAGATGTTTTGTGGACATGTGTCCGGAAACGCTTAATTTCCATGTTAGAGCTCATTTTAGTTTCTTCCACCTACGCTCAATGGAGCACGTTATCATGATTTCATACGGGATACTCTACCTGTGCTGCTAGAACATGTGCCTTTACAAGTACGACACAACATGTGGTTCACGCACGATGGAGCTCCTGCACATTTCAGTCGGAAGTATTCGTACGCTTCTCAATTCGGTGACCGATGGATTGATAGAGGCGGACCAATTCCATGGCCTCCACGCTCTCCTCACCTCAATTCTCTTGACTTTCATTTACGGGGGCATTTGAAAGCTCTTGTCTACGCAACCCCGGTACCAAATGTAGAGACTCTTCGTGCTCGTATTGTGGACGGCTGTGATACAATACGCCATTCTCCAGGGCTGCATCAGCGCATCAGGGACTCCATGCGACGGAGGGTGGATGCATGTATCCTCGCTAACGGAGGACATTTTGAACATTTCATGTAACAAAGTGTTTGAAGTCACGCTGGTACGTTCTGTTGCTGTGTGTTTCCATTCCATGATTAATGTGATTTGAAGAGAAGTAATAAAATGAGCTCTAACATGGAAAGTAAGCGTTTCCGGACACATGTCCACGTAACATATTTTCTTTCTTTGTGTGTGAGGAATGTTTCCTGAAAGTTTGGCCGTGCCTTTTTGTAACACCCTGTAGATCAAGCGTGACCACTGACGTTAGCTATACGAGCTGCAAACCTATGAGACTGATAAGAAGAACGGCGCATGGTTAGAGACTAGTATTTTGACTGATTTAGCGCAGAAACATTTTTTTATTTTTATTTTGAAAGTAACATCACTGAACAACATTTCATCACGCAACAGTCGTTTTGCGACTGCAATAACAGTCTTGCTTAGACTATAAACTTTCGCTTTATTTTGAAGCATTCAGCGGTGGTTTTTACAGTATCCCCTGAAGATGCTTTAAAATCAGCCGAAAAGCATCTGGTCTAAATAAGATTTTTATTACAGTAGCGAAAGACGATATGTATCCCGTATTACTTGAAAAACTGCGACTGCGGAAGAGAGACCTAAGAACAGGAAAGCCAACAAAGAATGTAAAGTTACTTTTGTGACGAGCTTTTTCAGGTGTTAATTTTTGCTACAAGCTGTTTAAAATCTGGTTGATAACTAGTGAGCGCAGTTTGCACAACTTCACTAAAATGTTCATTGGTTAGTTCACATAGATTTCTAGCTTTAATAAACTTGAGTGCTGAGCAAGTGACTTACTCTTACACACACACACACACACACACACACACACACACACACACACAGTTGTTCTAAAAGTTGAGATCAGTTTTTTGTCACATACTTTTGTTAAGGGATAATTATCTTCTGGAAACTTCCTCCAAAATTCAGTATTGAAGAATCACTTCATTTCAGTACTCTTAGTCATTCACCATCTTGACGTTGCAGTGGCTGCAACTGCACAGCCGCAAAATCCTGTAGAATTGGCGGCGAAATGAAACATTGTGACGTTCAGTTTTACGATCTTTCAACCAACGAACATTACTGTTATTGATCTGTAATTTTCACATTTTTGTTTACTTTTACTTTCAGTCTACAGTGTAAGATATTCTATACGATATTTCCCGAAATTGTCATTTATTAGTGTTTTTGTAGCGCGCTCTGACAGTGTTGTATACTTTTCGTCGTTGTAGTGAGATACCTAGCTTTGTTAAAACGTCTGCCAGATAATTAACATAAATTTCAACATGAGGTAATATCCACTGAAATATTACTTCGTGACTTTCTTTCAATACAGAGAGAAAATAAAAAGTGGAAAATGCTGTAACAACAGAAAAGTTATTCCACCCTATCCATGAAACGAAACAGAGCATCACAAACTGCAGATTGCGATTGCCTTTCTGAGTACTACTATGGAACTGCTGGGTATCCATCGCCCATGTAGAATCTGTAATAAGGAAGCCCGTTGGTGAAGTGGCATCATTTACTAACTTGCGAAAAATTGCAACAATATGAAACAACATCAACTGGAAACTTTTAATGACAGATCCAAAATCAAATGACTATTGACCATTGCTAAGATTAAATGAGTAAGTAAATAATGTCCTTAACGTGCCACGAGGTCATATCGATAGATTTTTTGGGGGAATATAAGTTTCACCATAAACCAATAAAGAAGCATAAACAGGATATGGGAACGAATTTGGTTGAAGGCATATGCGACACTCATTGGTAAAGGTTACAGAATAACGTAATTTTTGTTTCGTTGACATTATTTTCAGATTCTATTCGTTCATTTACATACCGCTCAACTAAAAAGTATCCAGTACGTGCATATTTTTACTTTACATTATTAACTTTCACATGTATGTAAAGGAAGTACAAGAAAGGTAAAAAAGACCTCCCATTATATCGAAGAATTTTATTCCTCTACTCAGCTAAACTAAACTCCTTCCGCATAAGCGTCGAAAGGCCCGATGGTACCGACCGAGCGCTGTGTCATCCTGAGACGATATGCGTAACTGAATGCAGATACGGAGGGGCATGTGGTCAGCACACCGCCCTCCTCGCTCGTGTCAATTTGTGTGACTGGAGCCGCTACTTCTCAGCCAAGCAGCTCCTCAACTGGCATGACAAAGCCTGAGTGCGCCCCACTTGTCAACAGCGCTCGGCAGAAGAGGACGGTCACCCATCCAAGAGCTAGCCAAGCGAGACAACACTTTACTTCAGTGATCTGACATGAACCGGTATTACCACTGCTGTAAGGCCGTTGGTCCTCTATTCAACAGCACATTTTAATACGAAACTATGGTAGAAATATGCTTTGGAATGTGAGGTATTTGATTGCTTCACTAAGCTGTGGGATAATATACACACACTTCAAAAAAAGTTTTGCATCACTTCGGTTTCGAGAGTTCCGGAACCTGTACAGAAAATTGGAATAGAGATCAACATAAACATCATTTCCGTCCTTTTTATGGCTCCTGAAAATCACACATTGCATGTTGTACCACCACACAGCGAGACCATCAGAGGTGGTGGTCCAGATTTCTGTACACACCGGTACCTTTAATACCCAGTAGTACGTCCTCTTGCATTGATGCTTGCCTTTATTCGTCGTGGCATACTATCCACAAGTTCATCAAGGCACTGTTGGTCCAAATTGACCCACTCCTCAACGGCGATTCGGCGTAGATTCCTCAGAGTGGTTGGTGGGTCACATCGTCCATAAACAGCCCTTTTCAATACATCCCAGGCATATTCGATAGGGTTCATGTCGGGAGAACATGCTCTCCACTCTAGTCGAGCGATGTCGTTATCCTGAAGGAAGTCATTCATAAGATGTGCACGATGGGGTGGCGAATGTCGTCCATGAAAACGAATGTCTCGCCAATATGCTGCCGGTATGGTTGCACTATCGGTCGGAGGATGGCATTCACGTATCGTACAGCCGTTACGTTGCTTTCCATGACCACCAGTGGCGTACTCGGCCCCCAAAACAGCAGGGAACCTCCACCTTGCTGCACACGCTGAACAGTGTGTCTAAGGCGTTCAGTCTGACCAGGTTGCCTCCAAACAAGTCTCTGACGATTGTCTGGATGAAGGCATATGCGACACTCATTGGTGAAGGGAATGTGATACCAGTCCTGCGCGGTCCATTCTGCATATTGTTGGGCTCATCTGTACCGGGCTGCAAGGTGTCCTGGTTGCGAAGATGGACCTCGCCATGGACGTCGGGAGTGAAGTTGCGCATCATGCAACCAACTGCACACAGTCATAACACGACGCCCTGTGGCTGCATTATTCAACATGGTGGCGTTGCTGTCAGGGTTCCTCCGAGCCATAATCCGTAGGTAGCGGTCAACCACTGCAGTAGTAGCCCTTGGATAACCTGAACGGAGCATGTCATCGACAGTTCCAGTCTCTCTGTATCTTCTCCGTGTGCGAACAACATCGCTTTGGCTCCCTCTGAGACGCCTGGACATTTACCATGCTGAGAGCGCTTCCTGGCACAGAATAATAATGCGGACGCGATCTAACCGCAGTATTGGCCGTCTAGGCATGGTTGAACTACAGACAAAACGAACCGTGTACCTCCTTCCTGGTGGAATGACTGGAACTTATCGGCTGTCGGACCCCCTCCGTTTAATAGGCGCTGCTCATGCATGGTTGTTTACATCTTTGGGTGGCTTTAGTGACATCTCTTAACGTTCAAAAGGACTGTGTCTATGATACAATATCCACAGTCATCTTCAGTAGTTCTCGGATCCGGGGTGATGGAAAACTTTTTTGTTGTGTGTATATTAATCTATAGCTTAGGCAGCTGTATTCCAACATGTGTATGTGTCAAGAATCATATGGAATGTCCTAACTAACGGCCGCCGTTTCTCTTCTTGTTTTTCGCCAAAACGCATTTATAAATGGATTTTTGGTGAAAAACCGTTGTCATTAATTGGAAGAACATTGCACGTAGTTCTTGATGTAAAAACATGTTCGAATACAGTTACCTCAGATATTGATTAATACAGTGTGTGATCCAAACCTCTGATACATATCTGGTACCGTATCAAATACGCCTATGAAACTCCAGAACATATCATTTCCAGAATGTGGAGTAAAATGGGTAATATGGTGAAAATATGCAACTGTAGAATTAGTTTTGTCAATAGTCGCTTGGAAATTTCAGACTGTTGTGGAATGGTATTGATGCGGGTGGCATATCTCTCTGTTTCCAGAGCCTGGATGCAGCGAGCGAGGATTTGCGGACCTACTTGAGACGGAAGCACATCTGGGAACTGCTGCGCTACCTCCTCATGCAGACACTCGTCAAAAAACCTGGTAAGATGTAGCGCTTTTGTACTGTACTGTGGTAGACAGGTTGTCTGTATGCATTCTGCACTCGATTTATTTAAAACACAAAAAGAGGCAATCACCAACATTGGACCAAACAGCAGCAGTGAAGTTGACAAAGTCGTTACACTTGTAATCCCTTCCTAGTCTCACGATCTTAGCTGTAATATACTGATGGCCATTAAAATTGCAGTACCATCAACGCAGAATTCAATAAATTGGCGAGAAATGCTTGGATACCCAAATGATCAGCTTTTCGACGCAACCACACAAAAAGTGCGCAACAGTAACCTCATCTGCATTCTAAACACTGATCAGCCATAACATTGTGACCACTTACCTACTGTCGATATAAACCCGTCCTGGCGATAGCAGCGTAAACTGGTGAGGAATGACTGCTAGTCAGACACACGCACGACGAATGTAGTATCAGTGAGTGTGCTGTCCATGTATGGAATGGGGAAGGCACGCGATCTATCTGACTGATGGCCCTTAAACTTGGCACGAGCATTTCGGAAACTCCATGACGTGTCGGCAGTTCGAGAACTACTGTGGTGAAAGTCTTCAACACTTGGCGAAACCAAGGTGAAACCACATCCATAAGTCGTGGGATTGGGCGGCCACCCCTCATTACAGATGCCGGACGTCGTAGGCTGGGTAGACTGGTAAAACAGGACAGGCGGCGAACTGTGGCGGAACTAACATCAGACTCAAATGTTGGTCAGAGTAAAAGTCTGTCTCGACAGACACCTCACGGAACACTCCTAACGATGGGTCTCTGCACATATACGGAAATAAACAGCTAAATATTTCTGTTAACTTTCGTTATGTAATCAGACATAACGAAGAAACTTATTGTATAAAGATGGTATCTGTTCTTTCGGACGTGTCCCAAAGAACAGATACCATATTCGTATAGTTAAGGCTAACCTGCCATTGACCTTCTTCTTCTGTGCTGAATGCACACGCATTGCCCAAACTCTTACGAGACTCGTTAAGATTGTCTGCCGTGAGTAATGAGTGTAATGGGCAGAGGCGCTACGATTGTAGTGTGTGGGCATTAAATTGGGAATGTGGGTTTCACGGGGAGCGTGCAAGGGATAAATCCCTGCAGTCGCACTGTCCTCTGTGCCCTCGGTGGCTCAGATGGACGCCAAAACGGTAGCTCAGCGTGTTCGGTCAGAGGGTTAGATACCCTCTGTAATAAAAAACTGAGTGAACGTATCAACGAAAAACTTCAACAGGTATCATCGGACGTCCGCCCCGAACAAATTCAACAAACAATATAGAGCAAAATGAGATTTTAAAAAAAAGGATGGATAGAGCGTCTGCTACGTAAGCAGGAGATCCCGGTTTCGAGTCCCGGTCGGGGCACACATTTTCAACTGTTCCCGTATATATATATCAACGCCTGTCGACAGCTTCAAGTCTTGATTTAATTATCATTTCAAGAAACTTATTTGTCAGAAAGCGCGCACTTACATGTAAATAACATCGAATATTGCAGAACATACTTGGATTTAATGTATAAGGTAGTCCCAGAATGTATTAGAAACGCTAAGGCGAAAAATTAGTATACAGCAAGACGAGAACCTACTTGACTCTGTAATCCATTACAGTACGCTGAAGATATGCGATTTGTGTATTATGTGTCGTCAATCATAGCATCTCTTGAAGAGTTAATCACTGACGCTTCATTAACTGATATTTAGTTATAAGGATAATGTGCTTGTGATAAATCTTCAATGCGCCATTACCTTGAAATGGCATCCTGCAAGTTATAGTAGAAAATACACCAAAATCAATATGGCGTCTGCTGCATCAAGCGACACGTCATTTTGACGTCACTACCGTACGGTATACTAACCTCTGGCCTTAAATGCAAGTGGTATAATTCTACCGTCAGCGTATGTTCTGCCATACCACCAGTTGCCAGGCACTACGATAGACGAAATCTGATACAGAATTAAATCAACAAGGAATGGCGTGGTTATATGTGTCATGCAAGGTCAGTTTTAGCCGTGTTAGAGCCAATGTTGCTGCCAGAGGTAACAACTCCTTATACTAAACTCCGCACCTATGTACTCCACACCACCTACAAATTTAACGACGTTTCCTTCCCACTGTACTGTCTACAGATGAGACGTAAAGCTATTTCCTGTCCTTGATGCTTCAGTTTAGTGACAAACAGAGCAGTACGAACTGGGTGGTAATTCGTGCCATCGCCCACTGGGGGTTTCGGGAGGAGGGAAGCCGTACAGCCTTCCTTCCCAGAACTGCCTTGTTGTTTTGAGACAATATCATTACTGTTATTTTCCAAATGCTGCAAGTTCTTACAAAAATAAAGGCGTTTTTGGAGACTGATGGAAATGGAAGCCGCTTTGGATCGTTCTATATGGTGCAAATTGGCACCAGTTGGTCATGCTAATGTCCATAGATGACGTAATTAACGGCGGTGAAGTAGTGTCTATGTGCGTTGGTTGTAAGGAATCAATGTAGTAAGGTGGGTCGACGTAAAGATGTGACACACTAACAGAAAAGACTTGGTTGGGCGTGCCCACGACCACACCTTCAACGAAGTTGCCCGATTTGTTGGTGTCTCAACACGGTGTGTCCAACGTGTTTACAGGGGCTGGTGTACCATTCGCAGCAGTGTAACATGATATAATAAAGGTGGCCGTTAGCGAGATTCTTATTGGCCAGGTCTGGAGCCGACTGTCACCAATTGGCCAATGACAATCGGTTCCGAGCCCGACAAGGAATTTCTGCTGTCACTGAATGCAGATTCATCTCAGACTAGTATCCAAGCAAGTCGCAAGCAATGGACATTTTGTGTTGAGCACCTCACAAAAGGCCATTGTTCATAGTGGCACATCAAACCGCACACCTTCACTGGGCTACCGATACAAATGAGAAACTAAACAGGAGTTGACTTCAGGATTGTAGATTTGTACCTTTTCAAATTATGCAACGCCTTTAGTGTATCGACGCTCCAACCCGTCGTTTATCACGCAATATGTGGATGGTATACTTCAACTGGAGTTGGTTCTGTTATATGCTGGGGATTCTTTCCCTACCATGGTTTGGACTCATTGATTCAGGTTACAATGAACGCGAAACAGGATGTTCACTGCGACATTCTCGCTGGCCATGTAGTGTCCTTTAAGCGCAGCTTCATGATCAGTACGCTGTGGGAGCTCCCGTTTTCCAAGATGACGGTAGCTGTGTTCACAGCATTGCACGCACCCGCTTCAGCTTCTACGAGCAGTCAGCCAAGCAGCTGCACATAGACTATATCACCGTTTTCTAATCTTACCGAAACTGTCAGGGGCTATTTGGAAATATAACAGTCATCATTCCCCATATTGGCAACTCTCTGGGATCTAACCAGCAATTAGTGGCTTCAGTTGGATATCTAAAACCCGAAGAAATTCTTAGGTTCTATTCCTAGCTGAAATGAGACCATTGTGGACGCTAAGTTCAGCATTACACAGTATTAGCTTCATACCTTCTGCGTGGCAATTTTTATTGTTCGGTATGCCTAGGGTATCGCTATTTTATGCGTACACCGAAACTGATCGTTTTAGCGAACGAGATGGCTGAGTGGTATCATCATTCTCCGTGGCTTCTCTGACTCTCTTAATGTGAATATAATATTTTTTAAACCTATTTTTTATTTTAAGCACACGGCCGACTTCCTTTTTCTGGCCTTTCCAAATAGCTCCAATGACCTTCTTGTTGGTAGGAAGATAAATCGTAGCCTTCCTTCTTTCCTTTGCGTAACAAAAATTCAGGGACTCCTGTTCACGTCTTATGGGCAGTTAACTGTTATTGAAACAAAAATCTAAATCATTCTCTAGAGAATTTCGTATGGCCAACCTTCATCTCCATATTTTATGGTCTGTTTGCAACTGTTAAGATGATAAGTATCTAATTGTGAGCTGTAATCTCGAAACTAAGTGTGACAGATAAATAAAAAATGTCGACTTAACTGTATAAGATTTATTTTCTAAAATATTATTATCAGCTAGGGAAACATTATAATTTTCTTAACAGAAATTGAAGAGATCGTGAATCGTATGCAAATCCTATCCGCCTGTTTAGCTGGGTGGTAACGTACTCGCCTCCCATATAAGAGGACACGGGTTGGATTCCCGGCCGGGTTGGAGATTTTCTGGGTGTCGTGTCGTCCTCATCGTCATTTCATCCTCAGCACCGGCGCGCAAGTCGTCCAGTGTGGCGCCGAATGCACTTGGGGGCCGAACATCCCCGAAAACGATGCTATACACTCATTGCATTTCATATGTCAATCCTACATTATAACTTAACGAAAACTAAAATGAAGTAACAAAAGTCGTGGGATACCTCCTAATATCGATCGGACCGCCTCTTGCTCAGCGGCCGGCCGGAGTGGCCGAGCGGATCTAGGCGCTAAAGTCTGGAACCCTGCGACCACTACGTTGGCAGGTTCGAATCCTGCCTCGGCTGTGGATGTGTGTGATGTCCTTAGGTTAGTTAGGTTTAAGTAGTTCTAAGTTCTAGGGGACTGATGACCACAGCAATTAGGTCCTATAGTGCTCAGAGCCGTTTGATTTTGAACCTGCTCAGCGTAATGCAACACTTCGACGTGCCATGGTGTCAACAAGACGTTGGAATTCCACTTCAGATATACTGAACCATGCTTCCTCTGTATCAGTCCTTAACTGCGAAAGTGACCCTGGTGCACTATCTCTTGACTATGCCCCTTAAATGTTCAGTGAGAGTAGTCCCAGGTGATAAGGATGGCCAAATCATCCGCTCAAATTGTCTGGAATGTTCTTCGAACCAATCACAAACCCCTAGGCCCTGTGAGAAGGTGCATTGTTGTCCATAAAAATGAAGTCCGTAAATACATGTAAATGGTCTTCAAGTGGGCGAACACAGCCATTTCCTGTCAATGATAGTTCAATGGGACCAGAGAACCCACTTCCTTTCTTATAAACACAGTCCACATCATTATAGAGCCACCATCAAGCTGCACCGTGCCTTGTTGACAACATGGGTCCATGGCTTCGAGGGGTCTGCACCGCAGTGGAACCAAACCATCTGAAATCTGGAATCACCTGATCAGGTCACAGTTTTCCAATAGTCTAGGCTCCAACCGATATGGTCACGAGCCTGGATGATGTGCTGTTAGCAAAGACACTCACGTGGGTCGTCTGATCCCAAAGCCCATTATCGATCATGTTTCGTCGCGCTGTCCTAACGGTTGCTTTCGTCGTACGTCCCACATTAATTTCTGCTCTTTTTCCACACACTGATGCTTATCTATTAGCACTGACGACTCTACGCAAAGGCCCCTGCTCTCGGTCGTTATGTGAAGGCCGTCGGCCACTGCGTTGTGTGTGATGATGGGTAATCCCTTTGGCATTCTCGGCACACTCTTGAGACTGTAGATCTCGGAATATTGACTTCCCTAACGATTTCCGAAACTGAAAATCCCATGCGTCTAGCTCCAACTACGATACGGAGTTCAGAGTCTGTTGATTCCTGACGTGCGGTATAATCAAGTCGGAAACATTTTCATTCGAATCATCTGAAAAAAAATGACAGCTTCACCAATGCAGTGCCACATTATACACTACTGGCCATTAAAATCACTACACCAAGAAGAAATGCCGATAATAAACGGGTATTCATTGGGCAAATATATTATACTAGAACTGACATGTGATTACATTTTCACGCAGTTTGGGTGCATACATCCTGAGAAATCAGTACCCGCAACAACCACCTCTGGCCGCAATAACGACCTTCATACTGCTGGGCATTCAGTCAAACAGAGCTTGGCTGGCGTGTACAGGTACAGCTGCCCATGCAGCTTCAACACGATACCACAGTTCATCAAGAGCAGTGACTGGCGTATTGTGGCGAGCCAGTTGCTAGGCCACCATTGACCAGACGTTTTCAGTTGGTGAGAGATTTGGAGAATGCGCTGGCCACGGCAGCAGTCGAACATTTTCTGTATCCAGAAAGACCCGTACAGGACCTGCAACATGCGGTTGTGCGTTATCCCGCTGAAATGTAGGGTTCGGCAGGGGTCGAATGAAGGGTAGAGCCACGGGTCGTAACTCATCTGAAATGTAACGTCCACTGTTCAAAGTGCCGTCAGTGCGAACAAGAGGTGACCGAGACTTGTAACCAATGGCACCCCATACCATCACGCCGGATGATACGCCAGTATGGAGATGACGAATACACACTTCCAATGTGCGTTCACCGCGATCTCGCCAAACACACATGCGACCATCATCATGCTGTAAACAGAACCTGGATTCATCCGAAGAAGTGACGTTTTGCCATTCGTGCACTCAGGTTCGTCGTTGAGTGCACCATAGCTGGAGCTCTTGCAGCGTCAAGGGTTACCGCAGCCATGGTCTCCGAGCTGATAGTCCATTATGCTGCAAACGTCGTCGAACTGTTCGTGCAGATGGTTGTTGTCTCGCAAACGTCCGCATCTGTTGACTCAGGGATCGAGTCGTGGCTCCACGATCCGTTACAGCCATGCGGATAAGATGCCTGTCATCTCGGCTGCTAGTGATACGAGGCCGTTGGGATCCAACACTGCGTTCCGTATTACCCTCCTGAACCCACCGATTCCATATTCTGCTAACAGTCATTGGATCTCGACCGACGCGAGCAGCAGTGTCGCGATACGATAAACCGCAATCTTGATAGGCTACAATCCGACCTTTATCAAAGTCGGAAGCGTGATGGAAGGCATTTCTCCTCCTTACACGAGGCATCACAACGTTTCACCAGCAACGGCGGTCAACTGCTGTTTGTGTATGAGAAGTCGGTTGCAAACTTTCCTCATGTGTGAATGCTCTGAAAAGCTAATCATTTGCATAACACAGTGTCTCTTCGTGTCGGTTAAATTTCGCGTCTGTAGCACGTCATCTTCGTGGTGTAGCAATTTTAATGGCCAGTAGTGTACTTTGCGTATGCGATATTACCAGCATCTGCATATGTGCATGTTGCTATCCCACGACTTTTGTCACCTCAGTGTAAGGGCTGTTTCTCAGTATAGTATAGCTTGGATTTTGTCAGGATCAAGTTTAACGCGACACTTTGGCACCAGTGTGTGAACGTTGTACGTTGGTCGTGGTACGCTAGGTACGGCCGCTGGAGGATAGCTCCTGACGCGGTCTCCTGTGGCTGCCCACAGTGTACCCACGTGAGTTCCTGGTGGAGCTGATGGAGCACCTGGTGGAGTACCGCGAGTCGCTGCCCAGTGAGCACCTGCAGCCGCGCCTGCTCTGGGACCGCTGCCACGTCGTGGCCGTCTTCAGGGCGCTGGACCCGCAGCAGGCAGAGGTCATCTCCATCAGCCAGTACCACGTAGGTCAGTCACAGTCGTCCTCATAAAAACAGCGAACCGTATCTGAGTCCTTACACCGTTACAAGTAAATCTTGAATGCTTGTACAGAAGCAAATCTCCATGATCAAAAGTATCCGGACACCTGGCTGAAAATTCCTTGACTTACGGAAAGCGTTTGGTTCCAAATATGTGAGTGGTTCAAAGACTTCTTCAGTAATAGAACCGAGTACGTTGTCCTCGATGGTGAGTATTCATCGCAGGTGAGGGTATTATCTGGAGTGCCCCAGGGAAGTGTGGTAGGTCCGCTGTTGTTTTCTATCTACATAAATGAACTTTAGGATAGGGTGGATAGCAATGTGCAGCTGATTGCTGATGATGCTGTGGTGTACGGAAAGGTTTCGTCGTTGAGTGACTGTAGCAGGATACAAGATGACTTGGACAGGATTTGTGATTGATGTGAAGAATGGCAGCTAACTCTGAATATAGATAAGTGTAAATTAATGCAGATGAATAGGAAAAAGAATCATGTAATGTTTGAATACTCTAGTAGTATAGCGCTTGACACAGTCACGTCGATTAAAATTTGGGCGTAACATTACATAGCGATATGAGGTGGGACAAGCATGTACACTCCTGGAAATGGAAAAAAGAACACATTGACACCGGTGTGTCAGACCCACCATACTTGCTCCGGACACTGCGAGAGGGCTGTACAAGCAATGATCACACGCACGGCACAGCGGACACAGCACGAACCGCGGTGTTGGCCGTCGAATGGCGCTAGCTGCGCAGCATTTGTGCACCGCCGCCGTCAGTGTCAGCCAGTTTGCCGTGGCATACGGAGCTCCATCGCAGTCTTTAACACTGGTAGCATGCCGCGACAGCGTGGACGTGAACCGTATGTGCAGTTGACGGACTTTGAGGGAGGGCGTATAGTGGGCATGCGGGAGGCCGGGTGGACGTACCGCCGAATTGCTCAACACGGGGGGCGTGAGATCTCCACAGTACATCGATGTTATCGCCAGTGGTCGGCGGAAGGTGCACGTACCCGACGACCTGGGACCGGACCGCAGCGACGCACGGATGCACGCCAAGACCGTAGGATCCTACGCAATACCTTAGGGGACCGCATCGACACTTCCCAGCAAATTAGGGACACTGTTGCTCCTGGGGTATCGGCGAGGACCATTCGCAACCGTCTCCATGAAGCTGGGCTACGGTACCGCACACCGTTTGGCCGTCTTCCGCTCACGCCCCAACATCGTGCAGCCCGCCTCCAGTGGTGTCGCGACAGGCGTGAATGGAGGGACGAATGGAGACGTGTCGTCTTCAGTGATGAGAGTCGCTTCTGCTTGGTGCCAATGATGGTCGTATGCGTGTTTGGCGCCGTGCAGGTGAGCGCCACAATCAGGACTGCATACGACCGAGGCACACAGGGCCAACACCCGGCATCATGGTGTGGGGAGCGATCCCCTACACTGGCCGTACACCTCTGGTGATCGTCGAGAGGACACTGAATAGTGCACGGTACATCCAAACGGTCATCGAACCCATCGTTCTACCATTCCTAGACCGGCAAGGGAACTTGCTGTTCCAACAGGACAATGCACGTCCGCATGTATCCCGTGCCACCCAACGTGCTCTAGAAGGTGTAAGTCAACTACCCTGGCCAGCAAGATCTCCGGATCGGTCCCCCATTGAGCATGTTTGGGACTGGATGAAGCGTCGTCTCACGCGGTCTGCACGTCCAGCACGAACGCTGGTCCAACTGAGGCGCCAGGTGGAAATGGCATGGCAAGCCGTTCCACAGGACTACATCCAGCATCTCTACGATCGTCTACATGGGAGAATAGCAGCCTGCATTGCTGCGAAAGGTGGATATACACTGTACTAGTTCCGACATTGTGCATGCTCTGTTGCCTGTGTCTATGTGCCTGTGGTTCTGTCAGTGTGATCATGTGATGTATCTGACCCCAGGAATGTGTCAATAACGTTTCCCCTTCCTGGGACAATGAATTCACGGTGTTCTTATTTCAATTTCCAGGAGTGTAATTGCAGTTGTGGGGAAGGCGGATAGTCGTCTTCTGTTCATTGGTAGAATTTTAGGAAGATATGATTCTTCTCTAAAGGACACCGCTTATAAAACACTAATACCACCTATTCTTGAGTATTGCTAGAGCGTTTGGGATTCCTATCAGCTCGGATTGAGGGAGGACATAGAAGCAATTCAGAGACGGGCTGCTAGATTTGTTACTGGTAGGTTCGATCATGACGCGAATGTTACGAAAATGCTTCAGGGACTCGGGTGGGAGCCTCTAGAGGAAAGGAGGCGTTCTTTTCGTGAATCGCTACTGAGGAAATTTAGAGAACCAGCATTTGAGGCTGCCTGAAGTACAATTTTACTGCCACCAACTTACATTTCGCGGAAAGACCACAAAGATAAGAGAGATAAGGGATCGTATAGAGGCATACAGGCAGTCAGTTTTCCTTCGTTCTTTTTGGGAGTGGAACAGGGAGAGAAGATGCTAGTTGTGGTACGAGGTACCCTTCGCCACGCACCGTATGTTGGATTGCGGAGTATGTGTGTAGTTGTAGATGTAGAAATGACTTACAAGTTCGTGGCGCCTTCCATCGGTGATGCTGGAATTCAATATGATGTTCGCCCACCCTTAGCCTTGATTATAGCTTCCACTATCGCAGGCATACGTTCAATCAGGTGCTGGAAGGTTTCTTGGGGAATTGCAGGCCATTCTTCACGGAGTGCTGCATTGAGGAGAGACATCGGTGTCGGTCGTTCAGGCCTAGCATGAAATCTGCAATCCAAAACATCCCAAAGGTGTGGTGTAGTATTCAGGTCAGGTCTCTGTGCGGGCCAATCCATTACAGGGATGTTACTGTCGTGTAATCATTCCACTACAGGCCGTGCAATACGAACATGTGCTCGATCCCGTTGAAAGATGCAATCGCCATCCCCGAATTGCTCTTCAACAGTGGGAAGCAAGAAATTGCTTAAAACATCAATGTAGGACTGTGCTGTCATAGTGCCCTGCGAAACAACAAGGAGTGCAAGCCCACTCCATGAAAAACGCGACCACAAAACGAAAACGATTTTTAAAAAAATCATACAAATTATAGATCATGTGGAAGTCGTTTTTCCCCATGTAATAGTCATGAAATGATAGTGGCGCCAGAGGCACACACCACAAGGCAGCTTGTGAAGAATAGCAATAGATGTGAATGCAGATGTTGATGTAAGATAATTTCGGTTTTTCTGCAAATCATTGCACTGTATACTTTACTTCAGCTACAGTGCAAAAATAACGAATTTGAGCAATAAAAGATTTTTATCTTGTTTATAATGTTATTATTTGAGTAAAACTAAGATAACAGCCTTCCATTATAAGGAGCATTTAAGAGCAAAAATAAAAATTGATAATAAACGTAAGAACAAATAAATATATCTTAAATATCTCGGATTTGAGATCTCATATCTTACATCCAATAAGTTGCACTCTCCTCAAAAAAGTTAAGAGACTGTACAAGAATGAAACAGTTAGAATTTTATCACCTGATGGTAGGTCAGAGTGTTGGAGTCTAACCGCCAGTCAAAAGAGAAGGATTGAAGCAACAGACGTGAGACAACTAAGAATACTAGCTGGTTACAGACTTTAGCTCGGATACTGAACAATGAAATTAGAAATGAACTGGTTCGGAAAAGTGAGGAGCACAGAAACAAATGAACACATGTAAAAAGATGTCAGATGAACGAATATCTGATTTAATATACAAATATACACATCAAGGAAAGTAAATGTTTTGGCCGCCCTAAGAAGAGACGGAAATAGCAGCAGCAGTCTACTTGAAATTGTAATAGGCAATGATGCCTAAACCAAAAATAGATGTGGTGATCAAGTAATCATCTTCAAATTTCGTTACGTTGTCACTAATCTCTGCCGAGGTTTAAGTGCTGCAAATACTCACAGAGTGATTGAGTTTCCCTTTCCAAGATAAACCAATAATTTCATTGCGTCGTATCCTATATCTTATTCATTATTACATTATGAATATGAACCTGCACACAAGTAAAAGACTAACTGCAGGTTTTATGACTCATTTCGCTTTGACATACATATGGTTAAATATGCTTATTGTACTATCTAATGCACATACGCTGTTCTCAAATGATATTTCTTTATAAATTTATGTAGATTTCATAAAGCATTAGTTTTACAACATAACAAAACGATTTTGTATGTGGGCAGTCGTCTACAATTAGCGTTGAAACATACAAATATTAGTTTTTGAGCATTGTCTTGTTCATGATGGATCGATCTACAAATCTTTTTAAACAACTAAATATGTCTTAAAATACAAATGAAATATCAAAAATGGTAATTTGTTGTTAGAAGTCATTAAACAGTGTCACAGTTTTCACATAGATGTTTGAACAAACGGCTTCCCCTGAAAATCGTCATTTACCTTGTTTAATAGAAACCCTATATCGTAACAAAGCTATCTATTGCTTCACAATATACAATTTCAATTATATAATAAATTTTAAATCGCTGAAGCACGACATATAACCTATTAGTGCGTAATAGTTCTCTCTACATGCTGTCCACAGTACATGTTAGCAACGTTGATAGAAGCACTCCTTACGAAAGATAAAAAACGTTATTTTCAGTTGATTAATTAATATGTTTTCTGGAAACTGTTAATACCGTTGTAACATGTATTTTGAATCTAAGTTTATCGATAAAACAAAATATTGTTCATTACAATTTTAAATATTGTATTTAACGCTGTAATTAAATTCTTTGTTGGAAAACGTCTGTTCCACATAAGTATTATAGTAAGGTAACAGAACAATAATACCTTTGCTTTGCCGTTATCACAATTACACCAGAGAAAGAGCGCATTACAACTAATGCAGAAATTTTAGACGACAGCTATCTCGTTGAAAGAAAGACCCAAGCGGCATCCCGGGACGTACATGGGGCATCACGGAATGGAATGGGGCAGCACCCGTCCCCATGTTGGTGTGTTTCGTGTTTCTGTTAAGAAAAACCACTCTGTCACTTTATCTGTTCAGGAGAGGAAAATAACGCGGAATATTGCAGGTAGAAACTTTCCAATGTTAACATTACTAGTAAGTATCGATACTTTTGTTTTGATACTAACTATTCAATAATTTCATGGTCTCATAAGAAATAAGTATTGATATAGGCAGAATCGGTTAGCGACGGGGGAAATAACAATCTTTTACTGTTAGCTTCGTGAAAATTAAAATGTATGCAGTAACCAATCGATTACTTGTGATATCGTTGGTATCGATGCTTTCCGATAACTTCAGTGTACTGATAACGCTAATCGTGTTTGTACTGGTAGCAGGCATCGAATCAAACCTGCTACTGAAACGAAACAAATTCTCCCACAGTGTCCTACAAATTTCTGGTGTATCTATGGAGTTACCTGGACGCGCTCTGAGATACAGGCAGGAATGCATCTATGATATTGACTCTAAAAACATATCTTTGTTAGTTGTGATACCTACTTTTTTTAATAAAATACATTGAAATGAAAGTTGTTGATATTTTGAGCCTATCGGGTAATTTTCTAAGGAGAATTTCATTTCTAAAATTTCTCGCCTGCAATGAATGATAACCAGACACGTCCATGATTGTCTGTCCACAGGTATGAAAATGCTGAACCTCAGCGAATACGACAGGCATCCTCCCACCACCGAAGGCGGACTCATCACCATGGACACATTCGTGGATGAAGCGTAAGCACACGTATCCCTAGGAATATTATGCTTAACTTCTTAACCACTAAGACTGCGGACATGTAGTAATTGCCTCGTGTGACTCTTAACACACTGACATGGTGTCTAATGGAGATTGTGGGAACTAGGTACGGAAGATTTTCTGCAAGATCACTCACTCCTCCATGACATTCCTTGGCTTATTTTTCTGGTAAGCATTCAATCTTCTGCTACCAATCACCTCTGCTACATACACATTAAAGTGACCACCGCCTATGTTCGAAGTCAACATGCAATAACCATTCGGTGGCAACACTGGCAGTGGATGGTATGTAAAGCGGGCCGCGTGGGCAGGATAAGGGGATAACAGTGCAGTCGTTTTCGTTATGTGGAAACGGAGAGATATGTTTGGCGTCGAAAAGGCATAATCATTGGCTTTCGGGCCGGTTGCTTAGTTTTTCTAGCAGGAACTTCTTTTTCATGATTTCTTTTTGTTCCAGCCTGCTGTGATAGAATATCTTGTGCACATTCTTATCTCTCTTTGGCGACGTAACCTTCTCTGATTATTTTGCCCGTTGTTTGATTAAGGTTTAGGCCCATCTAACTTTTCATAACAATCCCGTTACTGAAGGTCGCAACGGATAACCCAATGATATTCTTTGGGCAGTCAGAGAAAACTACGTTCTGTGAACTAATCTTGTACCAAGAACTTTAAATTTGGGGAGCGTATCAATTAAATGCTACTAATATGACACTCTTTTCCGACATGTCGAGAAATAAATTAACGATAACGGAAGTTAGCTTCAAATGACAAAATCTTTATTTTCACTAATCTTTAGCATGCTGGCAGTAATATTTTTGTGTTTAACAGACGGACAAAGCATTCATGACATATAAACGATCCTATGTCTTTCTCACGTTGGCCTTAATCTGCAGAGTCCTGTGGGGTGGGAAGATCGAGAGAGCACGTGGTCGCTGCTCAATTTTGAAACACAGACATTCACATGCACTAAATCCACGTGGCAAGCAAAATGTCGACAGCATTTTTAGTCAGAAGAATTGTATGCACTTCATGGCTGGTATCGAGCAGGATTTTATTGGCTGCATGTCTTTAGCGTGAAGCGCTTGGAAACAAATCGACTCATCTTACCAAACGCACGCTCGATACAGTTTTTTTATAATTTAAAATGTTCACCAAAAATAAAAATAAGAAGGCAAGCTGTAAGTTTTAAGGTTTGGTTTCTGGTTTGAATTTACAGACAGCGCGGTCGCGCCTAACGGAAATCACATTATTCTACAACCGATTAACTGAACCAAAACTTATAACCAGGACCTAATGGTCATTGCAAATACAGCTACGAGAGGAAATGGTTGATTTTAAGAAATTAATAACATATGCAAATACCTTTTGTCCCTTGTTCGACACAGCCGTTCCGAGGATACGTCTGGTCGCTTACCTGTCTTCAGAACAACTCCCTCTGTAACCGTGGCGCGGAGCTCTCACCGAACGGCTCGAGGTGGTGGGAGAGACCCACGACCAAACTCTGCTAGGAGAACGTTTTGCTTTACACCAAACCCTCGTGTTCCTGGTCTCTACCTTCCTCGACACAGTTTCGGCTTGTAGAAGATTAAGAAACCAACCACTTCAAATAGTTCAAATGGCTCTGAGCACTATCGGACTTAACATCGGAGGTCAGCAGTCCCCTAGAACTTAGAACTACTTAAATATAACTAGCCTAAGGACATCACACACATCTATGCCCGATGCAGGATTCGAACCTGCGACTGTAGCAATCGCGCGGTTCCGGACTGAAGCGCCTAGAACCGCTCGGCCACCGCCGCCGACAAACCCACCACTTCTCTGGTTCGTCTGCCACTGCATTCACAACACTCACACTTCACCACACACTTTCAGGAAGGGTGAAAAACGGAAATAAGCACACAGGACGTGCACATAAGAATGAAAAACGAAATATGTCGAGCCATATTTTTTCTACAGGCATGTGGTTGTTGGGGCTGAGATTAATTAGTTGCATAAAAGATTGATTTAATTTTGATTTTTATACATCAGATAGTATGAAGATTTGTTTTGGCACTAATTTTTAATCATTTAACGACACCTATTGCAATGTCACATCACCCCCTACTTGTAGGAACAAAAAATGGATCGGGAAAGATTTCCGAAACGGCTAAGTTTCCAAACAGTTCACTTACTGCCGTGGTTGAATCATACCGAGGATGAAATATTGGCGCTATCCAAACCTTGCGCCGAGGTAATAATGGTGCACCACGGACCATAGATGACAGAGGTGAATGACGGCTGCGGAGTAGTCTACAGCCAAATAGACTTGCAATAGTTAAGCAGCTGACAGCACAGATGAACCAAAGGATAACCAACAGTGTCTCCTCAACGTTCGTTGAGCGAAAGTTGCAGCAGGCAACTGGTTCGTGTACCTGTGTTGGAGAATGGTTTTGTGGCATTCCCTCAGTGATGTCCTCATTTTGGAAAGCACGATGGATGAACACAAGCATGCATCTATCCTTGAGGATCATGTCCACTCCTCCATTTCATCTGTCTCTACGGGATAGATATGTAGAAATCCGAAGATTATTTGTTAGTTTTTGCCGCAAAAGAGGGTTCCTGGGGTTTTCTAGGGCGATCCTCGTGAGGTAAGGTGTCCCACGTCTTTTCTCGAGCGTCTGATATTTAAAATTTTCCAACATGCGACCATTCGCAGTGCATTTATTTATTCCTATACGCTCAACATTATAAGCCAACTACACTTGGCGTATTCATGTACGTACACGAAAGTATATCTTCAGAAAAATACCCGGAGTAATTGCTCCTATCTACATAAATTTCTGACCTAAGAATGATTTACAATGCAAAGTGGCCGCATTTCAAGAACATATTCAAAAGTAGTTATCGTTTAATTTGCGCAACGGAAAGAATTGTTGGCATAAATGAATATCTGACAGAATTTTATGATCATTGTTACAATCGTAATTTCATTTCGGAGAACGTATGTATGATCCACCTTCTAGGTGAATCGTCTGCAATGGCCGTGCGTCTGACAACCTAATACCTTTCTGTACAAAACCTCTAATATAAAGCTCTAAGGCAGTCTCGTCCAGTGTTATATAATAAACAGCAAGCAGTCTCAGAATCTCCACTCCATCACTTACCTTCTAATCTACAGTAAACGGCACGCAAAACATAACGGAAGTTTTCATCTGATCGCAGTTCTAAAACAAGGTAAAAGTGATCGTAATTGTGCCTCGCATCGACTAAGACTCCTGCTAAGGCGGAATACGAATGAGAGTTAAGTGCAGAGTACAAAAAGTATACAATGCCACGTAAGTAGCCGCATTTTTAAACACGAATTCATCACTGACATGGAAATGCGATAAATCATTCAAGCTTCAGTTCAAATTACAATTATCTCGAGTATAATCTTTGCAACAAGAAAGAGCACAGTTTTCTGCACCTGTTCCATGAGTAATACAGGGCTACCACATGGGACAGTATTGAACAAAGAATAATTCTAGATCCAACAGAAAACCCTGGAATAATTTTAATAAGCGAGAGTGTAATGTATTCAAAACCTTTAACCGTCTATTTACAATTATGTCAACAGTTGCAGTATTTATGTAAGGCAACTGGTTTCGAACTTTACAGGTTCATTTTCAAGCCAGGCCTACTGAGGCTACAAATGAGCAGTACATAGTTGTCAGTGGACAGAGAATACAAAACTGGAACTCCAATAAAAAGTTTAAATGAAACAGAGTAATTATTTAAATACAAACATACCTGCAATGATATGTAAAACATTCTCGGTTATCTTGCCGCATCAAGAAAAACGAGAATGTTTTACATATCAGTGCCGCCGCGAAAGACTTCGTTCTCATATACCTGTACTGACAATGCCTGATCCTAATACTAAATATCACAGCGACAACTCATCTTTAATAAATGGTTGCAGAATGTATGCCACAATCCACACATGCCTGTTACCAATACAAAATCACACTAGAGGTCAACATATCCAACAGCACCATTAAACTTTCGATGGCGCTAGCGTCGCGCCATACGTACTAGGTCTGTTTGAAAAATTCATAAACTTCGTCCATAAAATTTTTCTACGCTTTCCTTTTACTTATTGCGCATGGTCTCCTTCGAAATACTCTCCTCCACAATTGATACACCGTTCCCAACGCCGTTTCGACTTCCGGAAACAGTCTTGGTACATCTCTTGCTGGATCGCACGAAGCGCTGTCTGCGAATTTTCCTTCGTCTCGTCTGAAGTTGCGAATTTTTGTCCCTTTCAACGGGGTTTTCAACTTTGGAAATAAAAAGAAGTCCACAGGTGCCAGGTCTGGAGCGTACGAAGGATGAGGCAGGACAGGGATTTCGTTTAATTCGCAATAGTCACTTACCAACGGCGATGAATGTGCGGGTGCTTTATCGTGATGCAAGAGCCATGAATTGTCTCGACACATTGCAGGCCGTTTCCTTCTCACATTTTCTCGCAGGCTTCGCAACACATCCCAGTAGCAACATCGATTAACTTCTCTCTGTGGCACGAATTCATGATGAACCAATCCTTCGAAGTCAAAGAAAACTATCAGCATGGTTTTAACATTTGACTTCACCTGACGAGATTTTTTTAGTCGTTGAGGAACTTTCCCGACCCTCTGCGGGGACTGACGTTGGTCTCAACATCATAACCGTAGACCCACGTCTCATCACCAGTTACGATTCTCTTAAGAAACATCTCGTTCTCACTTGCGCGATCCAAAAAAATTTTACATATTGTTAGGCAAAGTTCTATCTAGTACTGACTCATGAGCCATGGGACGAACTTGGAAGCGATATGATGCATTCCAAGATGCTGTGCCAGTATTTCATGACATTTATTTATTTATTCGTGTCAGAAGCATTTACGATGTATAAAATAATGTAAAATATTTACATGCCAAGACAATTATTTACACTTTTGCCGCCCAAAAGTTAGCGACATGTATTGCATTTGGCGTTGCATGTAGCAGGTCTTCTGTTGTGCATGTTGCTGAACATTGGGTACACTGTAGCAGGTGGAAAGTCGTTTGCGTTGCTCCACACTCACAGAGCGCCGGCTCCTCTAAAAAAAAAAAAAAAACATTTAGTCAAATTGCTCTTACATTTCGTGACACCCGAGCGTATTCTGTTGAGGGCTCTCCATGTACTCCAATTCTCTGTGTAGCCGGGTGGTAGTCTTTCGCTCGGTGTAATCCATCCCACAGTACTGGTAAGCCTTGCACGCCATAGTTCGATTCGGCATTGCTGTGGTGCCCCAGCTAGAGCCTCGGTAGATCTGAGGAAGCCCTTTCTGGGTTTTAGTTGATAGCCATATAGGGGGTGAGCTTCAGAAGTTTCTGATTTTTTCTTCTCACTTTTTGCTGCTACCTCTCGGCGGATGTCGGGAGGTGCAATTCCCGAGAGGCTGTACAGTTCATCCAGAGGGGTAGGCTTCAAGCACCAGGTGATGATACGATAAGTATCATTAAGAGAGACATCTACTGTTTTGGCATGAATTGAACCAACTGAAATGTTACATTCTTCTGCAATATCTCGGACAGCCAGTCTTCTATAGGCACACATAATTTCGTTGACGTTCATGACGTAAGTGTCGTCGGTAAACGTCGAATGGCATTCTGAACGAGGGTCATCTTTAACTTCAGTGCGCCCATTGTGAAACCGTGTGAACTGTTCGTAGCACCGAGTACACCTTAAGCATTCATCACCGTAGACTTCCTGCACCATTTGCTGTGTCTCTGTAAAGGTTTTCTTGAGTTTCGCGCAAAATTTAATGCAGACGCAATGCTCCTCTGTCTCTGCCATCTCAAAATTCACAAACTGTACGACACACCTTGCTTCTCAATACAGCACTGAAAAATAACTGACAGACATACAACAATGAAACTTCCGGCAGTTCCGAAAGTTTTTGAACCGACGTGAAACAAGTACACATCCGCAGCCAATGGCTGTGCCGTGTTTTAAATATGGATGAATCTAAGTACGTTTAGTAAACCTGAATGAATACAGTGAATGACAACAAAAATGTACAAGTATTACACAAATTCAAACTGTAGTATCGCGTGTACCCGTTACAAATTTTAACAAAATACAGGCATGTCATGGTCAAATACGCACCCATGGCCAATGAGCGATCGAATTAAAATAGGGGGCAAGCAACTTTATATTCCAAGCAAGCGAAGTTTTTGAAAGGCATGAAGTTACGAACTTCGCTAACAGCTGGTAAAATTGTTTTTCATTGACACAACCCGTCTCGCGGCCTAAAGCCGCGTCATTAGGTGCCACAAAGTTAAAAGACCATAGGTACACCCATCGCTCCTAGCTATTCAGTGAATATCGCCAATAACATGGCGAGCGGGACGTAACGAAGACGTGTTCCATACTTTAAAAATTTACCTGTATAGGTGTGCCGGCAGGGCAACTCAGTGCAGGGTAAGGCAAATGCACGAACGACAAATAGGATCTTAATCTGGTGCCCTGCCGGCACACCTATCCAGGCAAATTCTTAAAGAATGGAGCACGTCTTCGTTACCTTTCGATAGCCATGTTATTGACGATATTCTCTGAAGAGCAAATTTTGACTAGGAGCTATGGGTGTACCTATGGTCTTTTAAGTTGTTACACCTAACGATGCGGTTTTAGGCCCCGAGACGGATTGTGTTTTATAAAAAACAATTTTACCACCTGTTACAGGAGCTCTCTCTAATTTCATAAAATAGGGGCATCGCATAGCCTTTATTAACCAGTTACATTCAATATAACATACAATGAAACAAATATAAATCACATTTATTGCTGCATTACAAAACTTGCGTTATACGTATAGATTGTTGTCGTCCAGAAGTCCACCCACATAAATAGTTTACATACATGTTGTTGTTGTTGTTGTGGTCTTCAGTCCTGATACTTGTTTGATGCAGCTTTCCACGCTACTCTATCCTGTGCAAGCTTCTTCATCTCCCAGTACCTACTGCAACCTACATCCTTCTGAATCTGCTTAGTGTATTCATCTCTTGGTCTCCCTCTACGATTTTTACTCTCCACGCTGACCTCCAATGCTAAATTGGTGATCCCTTGATGCCTCAGAACATGTCCTACCAATCAATCCCTTCTTCTAGTCAAGTTGTGCCACAAACTTCTCTTCTCCCCAATCCTATTCAATACCTCCTCATTAGTTATGTGATCTACCCATCTAATCTTCAGCATTCTTCTGTAGCACCACATTTCGAAAGCTTCTATTCTATTTTTGTCTTATCATCCACGTTTCACTTCCATACATGCCTACCCTCCACACAAATACTTTGCGAAATGACTTCCTGACACTTAAATCTATACTCGATGTTAACAAATTTCTCTTCTTCAGAAACGCTTTCCTTGCCATTGCCAGTCTACATTTTATATCCTCTCTACTTTGACCATCATCAGTTATTTTGCTCCCCAAATAGCAAAACTCCTTTACTACTTGCAGTAGTACTTTAAGTGTCTCGTTTCCTAATCTAATACCCTCAGCATCTCCCGACTTAATTCGACTACATTCCACTATCCTCGTTTTGCTTTCGTTGATGCTCATCTTATATCCTCCTTTCAAGCCACTGTCCATTCCGTTCAACTGCTCTTCCGAGTTCTTTGATGTCTCTGACAGAATTACAATGTCATCGGCGAACCTCAAAGTTTTCATTTCTTCTCCATGGATTTTAATAACTACTCCGAATTTTTCTTTTGTTTCCTTTACTGCTTGCTCAATATACAGATTGAACAACATCGGGGAGAGGCTACAACCCTGTCTCACTCCCTTCCCAACCGCTACTTCCCTTTCATGCCCCTCGACTCTTATAACTGTCATCTGGTTTCTGTACAAATTGTAAATAGCCTTTCGCTCTCTCTATTTTACCCCTGCCACCTTTAGAATTTGAAAGAGAGTACTCCAGTCAGCATTGTCAAAAGCTTTCTCTAAGTCCACAAATGCTAGAAATGTACGTTTTCGTTTCCATAATTTATTTTCAAAGATAAGTCGTAAGGACAGTATTGCCTCACGTGTTCCAACATTTCTGCGGAATCCAAACTGATCTTCGCCGAGGTCGGGTTCTACGAGTTTTTCCATTCGTCTGTAAAGAATTCGCGTTAGTATTTTGCCGCTGTGACTTATTAAACTGATACTTCGGTAATTTTCCCATCTGTCAACACCTGATTTCTTTGGGATTGGAATTATTATATTCTTCTTGAAGTCTGAGGGTATTTCGCCTGTCTCATACATCTTGCTCACCAGATGGTAGAGTTTTGACAAGACTGGCTCTCCCAAGGCCGTCAGTAGTTCCAATGGAATGTTGTCTACTCCCGGGGCCTTGTTTCGACTCAGGTCTTTCAGTGCTCTGTCAAACTCTTCACGCAGTATCGTATCTCCCATTTCATCTTCATCTACATCCACCTCCATTTCCATAATATTGTCCTCAAGTACATCGCAATTGTATAGACCCTCTATTTACTCCTTCCACCTTTCTGCTTTCCCTTCTTTGCTTAGATCTGGGTTTCCATCATACAAGTGCTTCTCTTTTCTCCAAATGTCTCTTTAATTTTCCTGTAGCCAGTATCTATCTTACCCATAGTGAGATAACCATCTATATCACCTCTAGCCATCCCTGCTTAGCCATTTTGCACTTCCTGTCGTACTCGTTTTTGAGACGTTTGTATTCCTTTTGCCTGCTTCATTTATTGCATTTTTATATTTTCGCCTTTCATCAATTAAATTCAGTAATTCTTCTGTTACCCAAGGATCTCTACTAGCCCTCGTCTTTTTACATACTAAGTCATCTACTGTATTTCTTTCCCCCATTCCTCTCAATTGTTCCCTTATGCTCTCCCTGAAACTCTGTACAACCTCTGGTTTAGTCAGTTTATCTAGGTCCTGTCTCCTTAAATTCCCACCTTTTTGCAGTTTCTTCAGTTTTAATCTACAGTTCATAACCAATAGATTGTGGTCAGAGTCCACATTTGCCCCTGGAAATGTCTTACAATTTAAAACCTGGTTCCTAAATCTCTGTCTTACTATTATGTAATCTATCTGAAACCTGTCAGTATCTCCAGGCTTCTTCCATGTATACAAACTTCTTTTATGATTCTTGAACCAAGTGTTAGCTATGATTAAGTTGTGCTCTGTGCAAAACTGTACCAGGCGGCTTCCTCTTTCATTTCTTAGCCCCAATCCATATTCACCTACTACGTTTCCCTCTCTCCCTTTTCCTACTACTGAATTCCAGTCACCCATGACTATTAAATTTTTGTCTCCCTTCACTAACTGAATAATTTATTTTATTTCATCATACATTTCTTCAGTTTCTTCGTCATGTGCAGAGCTAGTTGGCATATAAACCTGTACTACTGTAGTAGGTATGGGCTTCGTGTCTATCTTGGTCACAATTATGCGTTCACTATGCTGTTTGTAGTAGCTTACCCGCACTCCTATTTTCTTATTCATTATTAAACCGACTCCTGCGTTACCCCTTTTTGAGTTTGTATTTATAATCCTGTATTCACCTGACCAAAAGTCTTGTTCCTCCTCCAGCGAATTTCAATAATTGCTACTACATCTAACTTTAACCTATCCATTCCCCTTTTTAAATTTTCTAACCTACCTGCTCGATTAAGGGATCTGACATTCCACGCTCCGATCCGTAGAATGCCAATTTTCTTTCTCCTGATAACGACGTCCTCCTGAGTAGTCCCCGTTCGGAGATCCGAATGGGGGACTATTTTACCTCCGGAATATTTTACCCAAGAGGACGCCATCATCACTAAACCATACAGTAAAGCTTTCAGCCGTTCGCAGTACCAGCACAGCAAGGCCGTTTTGGCTTGTGTTACAAGACCAGATCAGTCAATCACCCAGACTGTTGCCCCTGCAACTACTGAAAAGGCTGCTGCCTCTCTTCAGGAACCACATGTTTGTCTGGCCTCTCAACAGATATCCCTCCCTTGTGGTTGCACCTACGGTACGGCTATCTGTATCGCTGAGGCACGCAAGCCTCCCCACCAACGGAAAAGTCCATGGTTCTTGGGAGGGTTAACATAACATAAAATATTTAAAAACAATGCATATCGTTTATTTCACCAATAATTTTTGTAAAAAATGGTTACATAGTCCTACGAAAACAGCGTCTCGTGGCTCTGAATCACTGCATCTCGTCTTGCGCTACCACTTTGAAATCGCATTGTACTGTATTCAAAGCGCGTACCCGCTCATGCGAGTCCTGTTGTCGTAAATCAGATAGGACGAATACGGTGATGTGGTTACTCAAAGATTTTGCATAATTCCAAACAGTTTTGCGTTACTGGTCATGCATGTTGCATGAACAACCTTTTTTCAGACAGTGTCCATATGATTACTCCACCAGTCATATACAAATGTCACGGCCTGACATATTTACTAACTAGACACGCTAATTTACGCCCTGTCCTACGAAACTTTGTTTCAAATTCAAACGTCATGATCTAACATAGTCTCTGACTTACATATCTAATTACGGATTGCACTCAAATAATCTGATATCCACTACAAATGGCTCTCGTACGAAACATTGTTCTATGTGTCACACACACAGTATTTTCTATCTATTCCTTATGATACAATCATACACTATTTTAGACCTCTAATGAAGCAATTAAAACTTGAAAAGGCCATGGTCATTATGTGTAATCTTCATGCGAAAACCTACATACCATCACTGGAAAACTAAATAAAATAAATTAAAACCAAATTTAAGAAATAAAATTTAGAAGGTCAAGAAGTAAAATTTAGAAATTCAAACCGTCTACTGTTCAGACGAATGACTAAAAACGCATTTCTGTACGGTGTTGATTGAAAACTAACTACTTCACTGAAAGGAACGTTAAGTTTGAACACATGTTAAGTTATGTTAAAGACCTGTAAAAGCTGCAAGCAAGTACCACGGTAAGCTGCCAAAGTGCTAGCTGAAGTCTCACTACAACTTTGTGTGTGTGTGTGAATTCCTATGGGAGCAAATTGCTGAGATCATCGGTCCCTAGACTTACACACTACTTAAACTAACTTACCCCGAGGGAGGACTCGAACCTCCGGGGGGAGTAGCCGCCCGATTTGTGACACGGTGCCTCTAACCGCGCGGCCACTACGCGCGGCTCACTACACCTTCGTAACTCGTTACATAACAATGACTAACAGAAAGGATCTTAAAAGCAGGTCACTACATCGTTTGTCCATAGCAAAAAAGTGGAACCAACCGACAGAGCTATTCATGGAAGACCAGGCAGAAAGGCAGGGAGGAACAGACTAGACTGCTTTGTGTAGCTCAAACGGGACACAACGCGGCCGCAAAGGCTTACTAATGGCTCGCACCTCTGTTCCCCAAGTATCTCTTTTCAGAGACATCTTCTCAGTTAGTCAAAGACTGTGAGACCTCCAGTAATCGTTCATTTGGTACAGAACATCTTTGCTATCTGCTTACGATTCAGAATACGTGGAAGAAAGAGTAATTTTGAGAGTTGACATTTTGACAGAGAATTTTCAATGTCTCCTGTTTTATTCATTTGTTTATTTATTTGACGTGAAAATATAAGGGCTCACAGACCCTCTCTCGCACCTTAACAGACATCCTGAGTGAGTCAACATTACAATTTGTGTGATAATGATAATAAAACTCAGAATTACCAAATGTTACTCTTATTAACATGTTATTAACCAGTCCCTTCTTTACGTTCTTCTTGAATGTGTGGAATGTCTTAAGAGAATATGTGGCAACAGTACAGAAGAAATCAGTGTGGAGGAGAGTTAACTGGTCAGAGGAAGAACGAGAAATAATAGTGTAAGATTAGCAGATGAAAGAGAAGGAAGATAAGTGAAATAGAAAGAGACGAGAGAAGCATGGTTAGTTTACAATGTGACGTAGATATTGGTTACCTGAAACAGCCAGAAATAAATCTGTTTGATAGCGAGAAGTAAGCAATTCCGATGATACCAGGTAAAGATTTAATCTCCTCTTGAATGCAGAGTAGTTTTGGATAAGATGCAAGTCATAAGGCGCGAATGAATAAGAAGATGGAGAAAGATTTAGTGCTATGCGAAAGTACGCTCAAGATGCTAGACGTATTTAATGTTGTATCGCAGTTATGGAAAGATGAAGGCGTTCGATATGTCAGGAGAATTATTGGGGACTCCAGTGACCAAGAAACGGATTACGTAAGCAGTGCCTGTGAAAGCCACATCGCCTGTACAGTTGCGTACACCCTAACCGAGCGCTGGAACTACTCACGTGATCAAACAACTTGTGTTACACGCGCACGTTACACAACCGTTCATAGTTCTAGAATCACTGAAAGAAAGTCTACGGCCAGTAGCGTCGAAACACCCAGATGATGCAATATTAATGGGAGACAGTTTTAACCTACGGAATATAGACTGGGACGTGTACGGTTTCATTACAGGGGTTACAGAAGGACAGTCTTTTGAACACTTTATAATGAGCCTAGTGTTTGTAAAAACTGTTCGCACCTAGTGTGAAAAGTATCCATGCATGACTGACAAATTTTTACTACTGTTATGAATTTTTCAGTTTACGGAATAGTCACGCAAAATATGAGCTCATTTTTATAAAATTTTAATTAATATTTTAACTGAACAGATGATAGGGGAAATGAAATTAAAGAAAAATAAAGGACATTTAAACTATGATATTTATTTTAAAGTTTATTAGTGTTCAACTAAACATACAGCATGCTTAGCCTGACTCAATGCTGGTGCCATATTTACTATTAGGAAAACGTGACTTTCTAAGAATAGGAAACAAAAACATAATAGGAAACAAAGAATAGGAAACAGGGTGCAATACCGCATTCAAAACTAACACACAAAGATCGTTGAAGGGTACAAAAAAGGAAATGAACCATAACCAGTCGATTCTATTTAAGATAAAGAAATACCGTAGTCCTTTTCCTAATGGATAACCGCAGACAGTAAGTTTATACAAAGAAAAGTGGTTCGATATATTCACAATCTTACCAAATGATTTCTGAAATCTTTAAAAAATTATGTGAAATAGAAACAACTGTTCGTCGTACCGATTAATTACGCCTGAATACTCGAAGTATTATCGGAGAGAGTACGGTAGCTGAGGGCCACTTTTGTTACTACAACACATGCTCCACCTGGTCAACTATATTTACAGAAATGTGTAATTCCACAATAATTTTAATAATAAAAATTAAATCGAAATATTAGTTACAAGAGAAACTTCCGAAGAGCGTTAATAACGCCATAATATTGACCTGATGGGTCAAACAAGTTTACCAGCACTTGGTACTGGTACCACAGACCACACACCACGTGGGTTGAAGGTAAAGAAAAATTAGTAATTTGGAAAATTTTATCCAGAGGAAAGCTTAAGATCACAGGCACATTCACACTAGAAGACCGATGATCTTAATTACAATTACGCCTCGTCACCACGTGTTTTCACTTTCCTTTATTCGAATGGAGACAAAGACACTACCGCAATACATTCTGAAACTTAACACTGAAACTCCACTGCGTCGCGATTTAAAATAATATGAAAGCGTTTTCGATGTAGACCTGTAACAAAAATGATTAATTTTTCAGTTAGGTTGAACTTACGAATTCCATTGTCCTTCGGACACACCAGACACGCGCTTACCCGGAGATCTTACCACTTCAGAAATTGGCCGCAGACTGAGTAGCGTGGGCCTCTTCCAATGGTGTCCCACAGATACAATAGGATGTGACCAGAGAGGCAGCTTCCTGTACCAACTTGACAAGGCACATACAGGATCACACCAAGGAGACAAACCTCTTTGCCTTAGAAATCGTAGCTACCTACTCAGACGTTGGTGCTACTGTTCTCTAACAGACAAACTTCTCTGCTACCACCGAGCATGCAACTACAAATACACTCACTCATTCATCCTTTCACACCAGAAGGGAACAGATGACAATATCTTAAGACATCTTATACGCTATGTAAAGGGGGCGGCTGTGGGTTCCATATGAAACTGTATGATAGAAATTACATATAAAAATGTATTTGAAAGTGTTGTATGTGTCAATATAACATATTCCACTGCTCAGTCTCCTCTCAGATAAATTTAGAAACACTACAGTACATTTTGAGGTGGAATGTATGACGTAAATAACAAAATATCGAGGAAAATCGCATGAAAGGAATCTAACAGAGACCTTTCAAGGTATTCCGAAAACTGTATCGAGGAGCTAGTTGTACAGCCCACAGACAATGGAAATATTATAGATCTTTAGCTAAAAACTGGCCTGACCTGATCGACGGCATCACTATAGAGACACGGATTATTGACGATGATGTCATCATAATGACTTCGGTTATTAATGTTAATAGATAAATCAAAAAATCTGGAAGAGTATGACTGTTGGAAAGAGCAACTAAACAGCTGTTAGCATCCCACTTATACAATGAACTGACATCATGTAGTTCCAATACGATAAGCGTAGAGGAATTATGGTTAATATTCAAAAAGATTTAAACCACATTTTGGAGAAGTATGTGCAGAGTAAGCGGGCTAACGAAGGAGAAGTTCTACAGTGTTTTAACAACAAAGTTCGAAAAAGGCTGAGTAAGCAAAGGCTGTCGCACTCTCGGTAGAAAGGAGAACGCACAAATGACGATACGCAAAACTTATTGGCAATTCGTGTGTCTGTAAAAAGACTGATGCGAGAAGCATACTACAGCTACCACAGTCATACTTTAGCAAAAGATGTGCCTGAGATCCCTAGAAAATTCTGGTCCTACGTAAAATCGCTAAGTGCGTCTACCGCTTTTATCCATTCACTCGTTGACGAGACTGGTGTGGCAGTAGAAGATTGCAAAAGTAAAGCCGAAGTTTTACAGTTTGCATTTTAAAAAAATAATTCACGCTTGAGAATCGTACAGACTGAAACGTCCCCTTTGAAAAATTTATACACGACTGTGCTTAAACTGAAACACAATATTTTTGGCACAACGCAATCTGACTTTCAATAATCCCTACAAAAGAATGGCCCTGACTAACATTAACCTATACCTTTCACAAATCACTTACCTCACAAAAATCTTCGTTACTCGAACTACTGCAATACAGCGAGCGCCACTACTGCCAGCTAAATAAAAGATTCAAACTACGGAAGGCACTAACTACTGATAGGTATAGTTAGCAAATGAAAGATTTTAATAGAGAACAAACAGTGTATTTACCTTAATAGTCAAAATATATATATGGTAGTTCATGACATCCAGTCTTACAAATTACAAAACTCCGCCATCTCTCTCCCCACGTCCACCACTGCTGGCGGCTCACCTCCAACTGCGGAACGCTACCCGCTGTTAGCATCCAGCTGCCGCTGCCCAACACTACAATGGCGAGTATTACAACAATGCCAACCAGCCACAGACTGCAGACGGCACAGCCAGTGATTTTCATACAGAGCGCTACGTGGCGGCGGCGTTACCAATAAAAAAACCTGAACAGCCTACTTACAAGACATACCGTCGTTTGACCATCGCACAGACTCCCGTGTGGAGGACATTATAATAGGAATTTATGGCGTATATGTTCAAATGGCTCTAAGCACTATGGGACTTAAACATCTGAGGTCATCAGTCCCCTAGACTTAGGACTACTTAAACCTAACTAACCTAAGGACATCACATACATTCACTCCCGAGGCAGGATTCGAACCTGCGACCGTAGCCTCAGCGCGGTTCCGGACTGAAGCGCCTAGAACCGCTCGGCTACAGAGGCCAGCCATGGCGTAGAGAAACAACTGAAAGAGTTGAAAGCGAGAAAGTCACCATATCCTGATGGAAAACCAATTCGGCTTTACAAAGAGTAAAACATTCACCCCTTAACTTTCATTTATCGCGAATCTCTCGCTCAGGGCAAAGTGCTAAGCGACGGGGAAAAGCGGAAGTGACACCTGTATAGAAGAACGGCAAAAGAACTGAGCACGGTTTTAGAAAGCATCGCTTGTGCAAAACTCAGCTTGCCCTTTTCTCATGTGATAGCCTGTGAAAAATGGGAGGGCAACAGGCGGATTCCACACTCCTAGATTTCCGTAGTTTACAAGGTGCCACACTGCCGACTGATAGCGAGGGCACAAGCATACGGAACAGGTTCCCAGGTATGTAGTGGCTCGAAGACTTCTTAAGTGACAGGGCCCAGTATGTTGTCCTCGACGGCGAGTCTTCATCAGAGAGTAAAGAGTGTTCCAGAGAAGTGTTATAGGACCACTATTATTTTCTGTATACGTAAATGATATGGTGGACAACGTAATCTGCGGCTGCTTGTCGATGATGTTGTCGTGTTTGGGAAGATGTAGTCGTTTGGTGACTGCAGGGGGGTACAAGATGACTTTGACAAAATTTCTAGCTGGTGTTGTGAATGGCAGCTAGCTCTAAATACAGAGAAATGTAAGTTAATGCGGATAAGCAGCAAAAACAAACCCATAACGTTCGAATAGAGCATGAGCAGTGTCCTGCTTCACACAGCCACGTTGATTAAATATCTAGGCGCAACGCTGCAAAGCAATATGATATACGACGAGCATGTAAGGGTTGTAGTAGGGAAGACGAAGGGTATATTGGAGAATGTTAGGAAAGCGTGGTTCATCTGTACAGGAGACAGCGTAGAGGACACTAGCGCGACCCATTGTTGAGTAATGTTCGAGTGTTTGGGATCCGCGCTAGATCGGATTAAAGGAAGACATCGAACCAATTCAGAGGTAGGCTGCTAGATTTGTTACCGGTATGTTGGAACAACACGCAGTCATTACGGAGATGCTCCGGTAACCCAAATGAGAATCACTGGAAGGAAGACGACGTTCTTTTCGAGAAGCACTACTGAGAAAATGTAGAGAACTGTCATTTAAGCTGACTGCAGAACAATTTTACTGCCGCCCTACCCTCAAGGCGTTAATTTTGTTTTGGAAAATATATCATTATATTCTAGACTAACAACAGAGATGTCCAGTATCTTTTCGAAAATTCTTCTAATATTTGAAATTGTCATGAACTGGCAATGCTGTATGACGGCGAAGTGACTTTGAGATGATTATTTGGTTCTGTACACTGTCAGTTGTGTAGAGCGCACAGCGTTTTCTTCTTCTCTGCAGGTACAGGCGGCTGCTGAACGAGTTCCTGGCGATGATCGACTGCCTGCCGGACGAGCGCAACCTCTGCGGCTGCCGGGACCAGGTCTGTCCGTGCACAGCGCCCCCAAAGGAGTCGGCAGAGGAGCTGGCGGAGGAACAACGCGGGGATGAGCCCCCGTGGATGGGGCCCGCACCCACGTCTCTGGCCGGCCTGCTGGCGCACAGCCACGGCAGGTCCGGGCCATCGTCAGAGCCCCCGAAGAGGTCCGTGGCGGGGCTGATCGAGGACCACCACATGGACATCGGCATCAGCACGGACGGCGCCTAACGAGGCGCAGCTTCCTGTTAACCCTGAAACAGAATATACCAGACGCTACTCTACACCACTACTTTGTTCATACACTACTGGCCATTACAATTTCTACACCAAGAAGAAATGCAGATGATAAATGGCTATTCATTGGACAAATATATTATATTAGAACTGGCATGTGACTACATTTTCACGCAATTTGGGTGCATAGATACTGAGAAATCAGTACCCAGAACAATCACCTCTGGCCGTATTAACGGCCTTGATACGCCTGGGCATTCAGTAAAACAGAGCTTGGGTGGCGGGTACAGCTGCCCATGCAGCATCAACACGATACCACAGTTCATCCAGAGTAGTGACTGGCGTATTGTGACGAGCCAGTTTCTCGGCCACCATTGATCAGACGTTTTCAGTTGGTGAGAGATCTGGAGAATGTGCTGGCCAGGGCAGCAGTCGAACATTTTCTATATTCAGAAAGGCCCGTACAGGACCTGCAACATGCGGTCGTGCATTATCCTGCTGAAATGTAGGGTATCGCAGGGATCGAATGAAGGGTAGAGCCAGGGGTCGTAAAACATCTGAAATGTAACGTCCACTGTTCGAAGTGCCGTCAATGCGAACAAGGGGTGACCGAGACGTGTAACCAATGGCACCCCAGTCCGCAGCTCGTGGTCGTGCGGTAGCGCTCGAGCTTCCCGCGCCCGGGTTCCCGGGTTCGATTCCCGCTGGGGTGAGGGATTTTCTCTACCTCGTGGTGACTGGGTGTTGTGTGATAACCTTAGGTTAGTTAGGCTTAAGTATTTCTAACTTCTAGGGGACTGATGACCATAGATGTTAAGTCCCATAGTGCTCAGAGCCATTTGAACCATTTGAATGGCACCCCATACCATCATGCCGGGTGATACGCCAGTATGGCGAATACACGCTTCCAATGTGCGTTCACCGCAATGTCGCCAAACACGGATGCGACCATCACGATTCTGTAAACAGAATCTGGATTCATCTGAAAAATGACATTTTGCCATCCGTGCACCCAGGTTCGTCGTTGAGTACACCACCGCAGGCGCTCCTGTCTGTGATGCAGCGTCAAGAGTAACCGCAGCCACGGTCTCCGAGCTGACAGTCCATGCTGCTGCAAACGTCGTCGAACTGTTCGTGCAGATGGGTGTTGTCTTGCAAACGTCCCCATCTGTGGACTCAGGGATCGAGACGTGGCTGCACAATCCGTTACAGCCATGCGGATGAGATGCCTGTCATCTCAACTGCTAGTGATACGAGGCCGTTGGGATCCAGCACGGCGTTCCATATTACCCTCCTGAACCCACCGATTCCATATTCTGCTAACAGTCATTGGATCTCGACCGACGCGAGCAGCAGTGTCACGATACGATAAACCGCAATCGCGATAGGCTACAACCCGACCTTTATCAAAGTCGGAAACGTGATGGTATGCATTTCTCTTTGTTACACGAGGCATCACAACAACGTTTCACCCAGCAACGCCGGTCAACTGCTGCTTGTGTATGAGAAATCGGTTGGAAACTTTCCTCATGTCATCACGTTGTAGGTTTCGCCACCGGCGCCTACCTTGTGTGAATGCTCTGAAAAGCTAATTATTTGCATATCACAGCATCTTGTTCCTGTCGGTTAAATTTCGCGTCTGTAGCAAGTCATCTTCGTGGCGTAGCAATCTTAATGGCCAGTAGTGTATCTGTCAGTAAATTTCCTGCAACCTTGCAATCTCGTCGTCTTTCAGCCGAAGAAAAGAAAATCAAAAGCTACAATGTGCAGTGTGTTTGTCAGAACGCAGACACAGTAAACTGTGAGGCCAAAAGTCACAGGATGGCTTGCCCCAATTGAATAAGAACCGTGTGCGATGACAGATCATTACGGCTAGATACTGGGTATAGAGCGAGTGTATTCATGATATCTGGGCAGTCAGTCAGACACATGTGTATAGTCAGCACATTGGTACTTGACCACCTTTGAACGTGGTTTGGTTGTTGGTGCAACATCCATGGTCTTATAGCACACTGACGACAAAAATATCACCACTAAAAAAATAATTAATGTAGGTAATGCAATTTCGGGAGTATATTTGTCTAGGCAACATACAGAGGGGTCCAAAAATTGTATCCACTGTTTAAAAGTCCATAACTGGCAATCTAATTGACGGAGTTGTCTCATCTTTGGTAGTGTAATGGTTTGTAGTTCCGGCAATCACCACACAAGCGTTGAATTGCGTTCTTTTGTTTTGGCAGGTGACAGTCGCCAGATTGTCAGTGTTTTGTTCTTAGTTGCACCTAGTTACTCGAGTAAACATGTCTGGCACAAGGCTTACATTCGATGAAAGGAAGTCAGTTTTGAAGTGGTATTTTAAGTACGAGAACATTAATGAGGTTCAACGGCAATGGCGAAATGAGTGTTATACAGAGCCACCGACACGCTAGACGTTCCGGCGCATTGAGACAAATTTGACGTCGAAGGCTGCGTTAAAGATGCACCCAAACAACGATCTGGACGAACGGTAATAGTAACGAGTCCAGCTAACTCCCGTCGTGTGTTACAACAATTCACTCGCTCACCACAAAAGTCTGTGAGACAGTGTGCCCGTGAAACTCGAGTGAGTCGCTCATGTGTTCGGCCAATTTTGAAGACAGCAAAGTTGAAGTGCTACATCCCACGATTGCTACACGCAGTGAACGAGGACGACCCAGATCGTAGAATGGAGTACTGTGAGTGGTTTACTAACATGGTGCGCAACGATGAAGAGTTTGCAGAGATGATTGTATGGTCTGATGAGGCACAGTTCAAACTCAGTGGTACAGTAAGTCGCCACAATTGCACCTACTGGGCCGCCGAAAATCCGAACGTCCATATAGACAAAGCTGTGAATTTGTCAAGAGTAAATGTGTGATATGGGCTGTCTTACCGGGTCTTGATTGGGCCATTCTTCTTTGACGGCACAACTGCTGATGAGGTGTACGTTCAGAAGCTTCAGACATCCATTTTATCTGCCATCCGAGACATGTATGGAGACTGAAGATTTTACTTTCAACAAGATGGTGCCCCAGTTCACTACCTAAACCGTGTTAGGGTGTATATCGACGAAAATCTACCAGGAAGATCCAGAATGAGATTTTCACTCTGCAGCTGAGTGTGCGCTGATATGAAACTTCCTGGCAGATTAAAACTGTGTGGCCGACCGAGACTCGAACTCGGGACCTTTGCCTTTCGCGGGCAAGTGCTCTACCATCTGAGCTACCGAAGCACGACTCACGGCCGGTACTCACAGCCTTACTTCTGCCAGTATCTCGTCTCCTACTTTCCAAACTTTACTGAAGCTCTCCTGCGAACCTTGCAGAACTAGCACTCCTGGAAGGATACTGCAGAGACATGGCACACAGTCTTAATCTGCCAGGAAGTTTCATATCAGCGCACGCTCCGCTGCAGAGTGAAAATCTCATTCTGTAAACATCCCCCGGGCTGTGGCTAAGCCATGTCTCCGCAGTATCCTTTCTTTCAGGAGTGCTAGTTCTGCAAGGTTCGCAGGAGAGCTTCTGTAAAGTTTGGAAGGTAGGAGATGAGATACTGGCAGAAGTAAGGCTGTGAGTGCCGGCCGTGAGTCGTGCTTCGGTAGCTCAGATGGTAGAGCACTTTCCCGTAAAAGGCAAAAGTCCCGAGTTCGAGTTTCGGTCGAACATACAGTTTTAATCTGCCAGGAAGTTTCATACCAGAAAGATGTATAGGCCGTAGAGGTGCTGTGGAGTATCTACCACGTTCCTCAGACTTAACTCCTCTGGACTTTTACCTGTGGGGAACACTAAAGGACGGCGTTTATCGACAAAAGCCACGCACATTGGATGAACTTTGAGAATCCATCGTACACTCATGTGCAAGTATCCAACTGAACACGTTGCAGTCAGTAGTTCGTGCTGCAGTTCGGCGGCATCTTTCTAATGTTGCTTCAAAACTTCTTACAAAACAATTTTTATGAAGTGCTATTATACTTTGTTCACAGTCAACCTTCATCATTTAATGCAGCAGATAAAAAATTTGAAGAACAGACAGTTATTCTTTTAGAAGTGAGTGATTGTATTAGTAAGTTGAAAACGATTTTGCAGTCCAAAATTGAAGACTACTTTCTTCCAACAATTCTTGAAACTCTAGAAACAGAAATAGGTGTGCTTCCAGCAGAGGTAAACAGTTTTCATACCGTTGTATTATCCTTCTTATGAAACTGCCAGAAAAAGGAACCGAAAAACGTTTCCAGAGCTTGGAGTCCTACAGTTGGCTTACGTTAAATAAAACACCTTTACGGGACGACAGTGAAAGAACTACTTCTCTAGTTATCAAAACCGTGGCATGTGTTCAGTTTGCAGACAATGAAATGTTTGATGAGTATGTCATTGTCAAATAGTTTGTAATCAGTGAAAAAAATCAGATAGTGGACTGCTAACAACAGTCTGCCTACTTGGTACTGATTCTGGTACTGAAAGGGTATTTTTCCACATGAATGATATATGGACAAATTACAAAACACAGCTTGCCGTTGTTGTTGTTGTGGTCTTCAGTCCTGAGACTGGTTTGATGCAGCTCTCCATGCTATTCTATCCCGTGCAAGCTTCTTCATCTCCCAGTACCTACCGCAACCTACATCCTTCTGAATCTGCTTAGTGTATTTATCTCTTGGTCTCCCTCTACGATTTTTACCCTCTACGCTGCCCTCCAATACTAAATTGGTGATCCCTTGATGCCTCAGAACATGTTCTACCAAACGATCCCTTCTTCTAGTCAAGTTGTGCCACAAACTTCTCTTCTCCCCAATCCTATTCAATACTTCCTCATTAGTTATGTGATCTACCCATCCAATCTTGAGCATTCTTCTGTAGCACCACATTTCAAAAGCTTCTATTCTCTTCTTGTCCAAACTATTTATCGTCCATGCTTCACTTCCATACATGGCTACACTGCATACAAATACTTTCAAAAATGACTTCCTGACACTTAAATCTATACTCGATGTTAACAAATTTCTCTTCTTCAGAAACGCTTTCCTTGCCATTGCCTGTCTACATTTTATATCCTTTCTACTTCGACCATCATCAGTTATTTTGCTCCCCAAATAACAAAACTCCTTTACTACTTGCAGTAGAAACTATGAAAGCTTATTTATGGATTCTTCTGTTAATTTTTTGGGCAAGACAGTTCCATATTTAAGGTTCAGTAACAAGTACACCGGTCTTGTTCCACTGACTGCCGTTTTGCCACTGCACTGCTCATTATGTGATGTGCACACGAGAAATATTAGGCTATTTTCCGTTTGATATGTCTCTGTCGGTGACAAAAACTGGAACCAGTCGAGCGAGCTGTTAAGGATTGGGGTGTAGTGGAAGCAATCACGTGCCATGCCGCCAGCCGTAGGTACACGTACAGTAGGTTCTGGCCCAGGTGCTATTCACTTTCACTGCAGCACGTCTACTGAATTATTCCATTAGATAAGTAGAAAGGAGGCGCCTCAAAAGATATCGCTACCAAGAAACGATCACACCATTCATTAGCAGCACTGGGTATCTTTCTGACCCACGGACTTGCTTTTCTAGCGCGCAATCTGAATACTCTGAAGTTTGTCTGCCCTGCTCCACTGTCTAGTGGATTAAAAATTATCTGCCTTATTGATTACAATTAGGACCTGGAAGATAGCTGTTCAACTAACTGTCGGAGTCTATTGACGGCGAGAGGGAATTATTCTTTCTAATCACGACAGAGGTGAAGGCGGAGGTTTGTGAGTGGTGGGATGAGCGTTAGATAGAATGGTAGTCAATTGGGTATATATAACTAATACGGGACACTTAGAAGTTACATTTGGCGTGGGGGGGGGGGGGGGGGGGTTCAGAAAAACCCTTTTATCTCTAGTGTAGGAGACAAATCTACTTGTTAACTGTTTCTTATGGATACAACTTCGCTGACTAACTGCTTATAACACAGAACAACAGCAAATAATTCAGAGATTCAGTCAGTTTACCACAACATCCTGCCAAAGATGCTGCTGAATCTAAACCATACTGCTCAGTAGTTGTCGCAACTCCATAGCATCCTGTCTCTCTCTGATCCTGTCTGTACTCGTCTGAGTCTAGATTCTCGTTGAACCCTCCATCTAGTTGATCACTGACCCCTTAATCTTCTGTATCCGTGAGGCCTCCTCTCCTAATGGTGACGTGTGTCCATGCACGCACAGGACGCCAGCGAAGCCTCTGGAAAGTTCGCGCAGCCTCTAGCAGTTCATGATGACTGGGAAATTCCTTCTCTGACTCTGTCCGGTAAAATTCCGTAAATGACAAACTACACTCCTGGAAATTGAAATAAGAACACCGTGAATTCTTTGTCCCAGGAAGGGGAAACTTTATTGACACATTCCTGGGGTCAGATACACCACATGATCACACTGACAGAACCACAGGCTCATAGACACAGGCAACAGAGCATGCACAACGTCGGCACTAGTACAGTGTATATCCACTTTTCGCAGCAATGCAGGCTGCTATTCTCCCATGGAGACGATCGTAGAGATGCTGGATGTAGTCCTGTGGAACGGCTTGCCATGCCATTTCCACCTGGCGCCTCAGTTGGACCAGCGTTCGTGCTGGACGTGCAGACAGCGTGAGACGACGCTTCATCCAGTCCCAAACATGCTCAATGGGGGACAGATCCGGAGACCTTGCTGGCCAGGGTAGTTGACTTACACCTTCTAGAGCACGTTGGGTGGCACGGGATACATGCGGACGTGCATTGTCCTGTTGGAACAGCAAGTTTCCTTGCCGGTCTAGGAATGGTAGAACGATGGGTTCGATGACGGTTTGGATGTACCGTGCACTATTCAGTGTCCCCTCGACGATCACCAGAGGTGTACGGCCAGTTTTGGGGATCGCTCCCCACACCATGATGCCGGGTGTTGGCCCTGTGTGCCTCGGTCGTATGCAGTCCTGATTGTGGCGCTCACCTGCACGGCGCCAAACACACATACGACCATCATTGGCACCAAGGCAGAAGCGACTCTCATCGCTGAAAACGACACGTCTCCATTCGTCCCTCCATTCACGCCTGTCGCGACACCACTGGAGGCGGGGCGTGAGCGGAAGACGGCCTAACGGTGTGCGGGACCATAGCCCAGCTTCATGGAGACGGTTGCGAATCGTCCTCGCCGTTACCCCAGGAGCAACAGTGTCCCTAATTTGCTGGGAAGTGGCGGTGCGGTCCCCTACGGCACTGCATAGGATCCTACGGTCTTGGCGTGCATCCGTGCGTCGCTGCGGTCCGGTCCCAGGTCGACGGGCACGTGCACCTTCCGCCGACCACTGGCGACAACATCGATGTACTGAGGAGACCTCACGCCCCATGTGTTGAACAATTCGGCAGTACGTCCACCCGGCCTCCCGCATGCCCACTATACGCCCTCGCTCAAAGTCCGTCAACTGCACATACGGTTCACGTCCACGCTGTCGCGGCATGCTACCAGTGTTAAAGACTGCGATGGAGCTCCATATGCCACGGCAAACGTGCTGACACTGACGGCGGCGGTGCACAAATGCCGCGCAGCTAGCGCCATTCGACGGCCAACACCGCGGTTCCTGGTGTGTCCGATGTGCCGTGCGTGTGATCATTGCTTGTACAGCCCTCTCGCAGTCTCCGGAGCAAGTATGGTGGGTCTGACACACCGGTGTCAATGTGTTCTTTTTTCCATTTCCAGGAGTGTATGCCTAAGCGTCAAAAATTTCGTCTCAGGAACTGAGCTTATACATTCTTTGTGTTGACTGAACAACGTCATTATCAGCGGCTGGTTTGCTTACAATGTATCAACTACTTACCTTCAACATTGGCTGACTTTCTGAAACATTTATTCCTAAAAATTTACATGCGCTAACGTTCTGTGACCCCTCTCCTTATACTAAGGGTAACGAAATAAACGAGACAAGGCAAATATAATCCGTTATAGACAGGTATACGACGATCTGTTCAATCCGTCGACAGTGAAATCATCCTAAACCCTTTCCTTTCTTGCGTTTCATATTGTAGTACATTACTTGGCAAGCCCTTCCTGCTTTTCAATAATGTACTGTTGCCATTTATATTGACACATTTGTACATTTTGTATCGTTTCTTCTACATGACATTGTTTCCGTATTTATCAGCTTCTTGGTCTGTCTCTCAAACTAATGCCACTTATGGAGTGTAAGAATCTCATCTTCATTTTAGTGGTGAGTAGTAAATCCATTCTTATATAGAAAATAAACTTTGATACCACTTTGTAAAATCTGATTTGAAAATTAATACAGACTGAAGGGCCAAAGAAACTGACACACCTGCATAATTCGTGTAGGGCCCCCGCCAGTACTCAGAAGTGCCGCAACACGACGTGTCATGGACTCGACTAATGTCTGAAGTAGTGCTGGAGAGAAGTGACACCATGAATCCTGCAGGGCTGTTCATAAATTCGTAAGAGTACGAGAGAGTGGAGATCTCGTCTCAACAGCACGTTGCAACACATCCTAGAGTTGCTCACTAATGTTCGTGTCTGGGAAGTTTGGTGGCCAGAGGGAATGTTTGAATCAAAAGAGTGTTCCTGAAGCCCTCTGTGGCAATTCTGGACGTGTGGACTGTCGCATTGTCCCTCTGGAATTGCCCCACTCCAGCGGAATGCACAAGGGTTATGAATGGATGCGGGTTATCAGACAGGATGCCTACGCATGTGTCATCTGTCAGTCATATCTAGAATTGTATCAGAGACTCGTCCGACCAGGCAACATGATTCCAGTCATCAACAGTCCAATGTCGGTGTTGACAGGCCCAGGCGAGGCGTAAAGCCTTGTGTCATGCAGTCATCAAGGGTACATGAGTGAGCCTACGGCTCCTAAAGCCGATTTCGATGATGTTTCGTTGAATGGTTCGCACGCTGACACTTGCTGACAGCCCAGCACTAAAATCTGCAGCAATTTGCGGAAGGGCTGAACTTCTGTCAAGTTGAACGATTCTCTTCAGTCGTCGTTGATCTTGTTCTTGCCGTATCTTTTTCCGGTCGCAGAGACGTCGGATATTTGATGTTTTAGCGGATTCCTGATATTCACAGTACACTCATGAAATGGTCGTAAGGGAAAATCTCCACTTCATAACCACCTCAGAGATGCTGTGTCCCATCCCTCGTGCGCCGACTATAACACCACGTTCAAAATCACTTAAATCTTGATAACCTGCCACTGTAGCAGAAGTAAGCGATCTAACAACTGCGCGAGGGACTTGTCTTATACAGGCGCTGCCGAGCGCAGAGCCGTATTCTGCCTGTTTACATGTCTCTGTATTTGAATATGCATGCCCATACCAGTTTCGTTGGCGCTTCAGTGTAGTTGTGCTGGTAGGAGCCCAGATAACGATCTCATCTCAAGGTCACGTTCTCGGTTCTGGGAACTCTCACTACTCTACCCACGGATCTTGAGCAAATGTGCAAGGTACTTTCTAAAGCACTGTATAACCTGATGCTTGTCACGTGTCTCTTTCGCCCACCAGCGCTTTTAGGGCACTTGTGTGGTACTTTCAATGCGATACACTGCCTACAGGTGTCGGGCAACTGTGTGATATTAAAACTGCAGGAAAATGACCGTCAACCCTCCACTGGGCCAGTTCTGTCACAGATAGTAGTCTAAGGTAAGGCTACCCACCCATTTCCCTCGCCCTTCTCTCTCTCTCTCTCTCTCTCTCTCTAAACCAATAGGAAGATTTAAATCAAATTTTCCCTTGACTCCCCCATTTTATTATTATTCTACTTGTGTGTGTTTAATCATTCGTGCTCTGCCCCTTACATGAAGTCATTAAAGATCACTTAACTCGCGTTGAGCGAACAGTAGGGCTGAACAAAAATGACTGACAAAGCACAATGCATCTTGTAGAGGGCATAGTATGGATGTATTGGAATAATTAACGTCAGGTGATGGTTTTAAAGTAATGCACGCAACATGAAAAACTTTGTGGAAACCCATCGATTTACTGGAGTCTAGTTTATCCCAGGGAAGTATACAGAGTGACCGTGGCCAACTGGTGGGGGAGCGGCGAAGAGAAGCGACAATAGGAAGCTTAGGGCGGCTCAAGCTCTAAGAAAGCGGTAACGGGGCGCGGCCTCCAGCTGCCTTAAGATGAGTGACAGTGAGTCGGTGGTTGACCCCATGCTGGTGTACCGGGAAGCAGACGGAGAACTTGTACACCTGTTGATAAATGTCCGTCGTCCCGTTTTCAGTGAAACATGCGAGAAAGCTGTGCAAAGCTATGGTGGAGCGGTCAACAGAAGCCAAAATATGCATGTTCGTGACTATAGCAACTTCACGCTGAATTCACTGTCCACAGAGCCTGAAGTAAATCAGCTGAAGAGCAACAGAATGAAATACGCCGGCCTCCAATGGGAACGTAGGACCGAGGAATTTGATGTACTCTCCTGGGAGTCAGAATTCCGGAAAAAATGGTGTTTGTGCAGACGCTAACCTTGGTGGGTGGCCTGGGAGGAGCTAAATAGCAAAAGTTGAGAGGAAGGGAAAATTTGTGGAAATTTGTTCACGTCCCACAGCAGGCATTGGCCAGCGCTGGCAAGCAACGCATAATTAACATGACTTGCGCTGCAATTGGCGTAAGTGATTTTGCTGGAGGGGAAACCAAGGCGAAGAGCGGTCTGTGAGAAGTCTCCGTAGTAGTCTTCCGTTCCCAGCTTGCCTAGAGTGCGGACGTGGCGTTCTTTACTCAGCTTGCCTGGGAAAGAGTGAGCATCTCTGCAGTTTAGGACCTAGCAAATGGAACGACTGAGCTTGGAGATAGGAGGTTTTGGTTCAGCTATGTACTGAGCAAGATAGCTAGGAGTGAATAGACGAGCGCAGCCTTGCTGCACCACGAGCTCGGCCGACATCTACACAACGACGCCGCTCCGCCACGCTGTATTCGGTGATATTGCGCCCTGTCCGGCCACTGTTTGAGTTTCCGCGAGGGTTTCATGGGCTGTGTAGTGTAGAATTCTTCTCTAAATTCGCATTACACCTGGGTCAGTCGATAGCAATTACTTTTGAGTTATCGTGCTTTACTCCACGCAAACGTAATTTATTACCACTGCCTGTTAGGAGAGTCACGTAATGTGATGATTGAAGGTCGTGAGTTAAAATAAATCTGTGCTAATCGACTGCATCTGTTTTCAATCAAGTAGTTAAAATCCCAAGTCATTTTCTTAATTAATTTTATGTTCAACATTTGCATCTGGTGTTCAATAACTGAATATAAGATCAATGTGCATCTCTTTTACTTAAAAGGGATCAATTCTGAATCAATTAAGGTCATCATGGCCACCACAGTTCAATCAGGAGTCACAGGGACTTATTACTTTCTTTGCGTTATCCGACATTGCGGCAGTTTTGCACTCTCTGTTGATCTGTTAGTCAGTTACCTGGGTGAAAACACACCGAAACCAGATAAGTGAAGGGTGGGGGTGCTACAAAGTTATAGTACTTGTTTCTGTATTGTGGGGAATGATAATATATTTGCTGGCACTCGTTCACTGGTGATAACCAACGTGTATTGAGATATCTAGAAGGAAATAAATCCAATTTTATTGGCGTTAAAGGAAACCTTCCAGTCTATTTCATTGGTATCTAGTGTGAATATATCTAGATCATTTCCGGAAGTATAAAAGAATGTAATTCAGAGATATTAATACAATGGAGTCGATATCACCTATAATGTGGTGTTTTTAAATGTGCTTGGTAAAAGGATCTTGAAAGAATGAAATTATAAATAATCTACTGAAAGTAGATCTTCTCAATATTAAAGAAAAGATTTCAATTAAGGGAAAAAGTTTCCTAAATGAGTAATAAGTTTAATTGAAGTTTAATTTTGCTACTAACAAAGATTGGTTATTCTGTGACGCATGCGAAGTCTCATCATTTACATATTATCGCTGCGTCGAGTTGGAAAAATACTTAAGGGAGAATTAAAAATGTTTAAATTCCTAACAGTAGTGATAGAAGTGTCCATAAACAGAATAATCATTTCAAGACGGTAGACAGATTGGTATTTTAATACAAGTAATAAAATTGTTCCGAGTTTATGTCAGAGAATGCGTACTGCGTTGTGAAAAGCTCGTTGCGAAAGATAACAAATGCTAGTTGGATGTCCCATTTATCATCAAGCAAGATAATCAGGTATTGAAATTAAAGTAATTTGTTGCTCTGACGAGATCAGTATCGTAGACAACGAGAGTGGTTCATTAAATAGGCCCATTTATTCACTACTGCTTAACTTCAGTAATCATTGGTGTGTGAATATTGTTAAGTGATTATTTGCAGTTCTATTGTGGCTTGGTACGATTTCGGCGTCGTGTCTAGGCAGGGTGTTATTCCCATTTTTTGGCATACAGGCTGTTTGCATGGTCAGCGGTTGAGGTGACTGCAATATTAATTGTACTAAGGCTGATTTCGTGTCCGATTAGTTCATTGCCAGTGTGATTGCGGCGCGAGCTAGATTCTTGTCGTTATCAGAGGCTCCTCTCCAACTGGAATCTTCTGCAATTAGATAGCGTTCTGCAGTCTTAACATCTAATTAAAGGTGTGGTAGTCGACTGGTAGCCTAAGTACGTTGCGCAACAGGATACTCTGTAATAACGGCATAGAGACGTTGGTACAGTACGGTCCCTTGTCATTGTCAATCGATCTTGGGTACTGCCAGTCATAGACCAGTACAACGTTACAATGACTTTGTGACACGAATCAGTGCATGTATTCAGGTTAGGGGACGTGCAACATCATACCTATAAGCGAGCCCTTACTTCCAATTTTTATTTTTATTTTTATTTTATTTTATTTTACTTTTTTTCTTTTTTTTGTAAATTTGACTCGATTTGGTTACCACTGAAATAACCTCAGATACCCTCTCAACCCGCGAGGTTTCATTTCGTTTCCTCATCCCCTCTTGGCTGCGTCACTCTTTTTGTCAGCCTTAGACGCAGCGTTCGTAAAATAAAACATTAAACCAGGCGGGAAACGATAGCAACGAGGTGAACGAAGATACAGCTGGCGCCAGAGAAACGCTCTAATAGGTTTACGTGCGTCCCGCCGTTACCTGCGCAGCCGTGCTGTGTTCCCAACACGAGACGCCTGGCGAGTGGCGCGGCACGCACAGTTTTATGTCTCCTCTCCGGTAAACAGCGTCTCCCCTTCTGCGCGTTAAAAGCCGACCAGCAGCCGCGGGGCCGAGCGTATAGGAGTCATATAGCTGGCCGGCCCTGAGTTTTACAGCTTCTGTGGCCTCAACGCCGTAAGCAGCGACGCAGTGGAGAAGTCCTGAGATCAGGATCAGACAGACGGCAAGTATAAAGCGGAATAGCAAAAGAAGGTAAAATAGTTTTCTATATCTGCAACTGCAGAGAGCAGGCCACCTTAAAGTGCGAGACGGAGGGTCTCGATGTAAACCTGTCCAGGCGATAGCAGCGTCACCTGGCAGGGAATGACTGCTACACTTATGCTCATGAATTAAGGATAACTGCAGAATGTGGTGCCACACAACGTGGCACTGCACAAAACTGGCGCCAGCAGCATAGGTACACAGGGAACACACACGACACAGATCTGTAAGTCCACGGCATTTGTGATAAGTCGAGAAAACCATCCCGAAACACATGTGCTACAAAACGCCACTGTTTCCTGCTCATGTACCCCGATATCAATATAGGATATGATCACCATGCACTTGCACACAGGCTGCACACCGGTTTGGCATACTCTGGATCAGGTGGTCGAGCAGCTGCTGGGGTATAGCCGCTCGATGGGGTTTAGGTCTGGAGAACAGGCAGGCCACTCCATTCGCCTGATATCTTCTGTTTCAAGGTACACCTCCACGATGGCAACTCGGTGGGGCCGTGCGTTATCATCCATCAGGAGGAAGGTGGGACCCACTGCACCCCTGGAAAGGCGGACATACTTGTGCAAACCGACGTCCCGATACACCTGACCTGTTACAGTTCCTCTGTCAATGACATGCAGGGGTGTTCGTGCACCAATCATAATCCCACCCCACGCCATCAAACCACGACCTCCATACAGGTCCCTTTCAAGGACATTTAGGGCTTTGTATATGGTTCCTGGTTCACGCCAGATGAAAACCACTGTTCAGACTATACATGGACTCGTCCATAAACATAACCTGGGACCACTGTTCCAATGACCATGTACTGTGATCTTGACACCAGGCTTTACGGGCTCTCCTGTGACCAGGGGTCAGTGCAATGCACCTTGCAGGTCTCTGGACGAATAAATCATGTCTGTTCACTCGTCTGTAGACTGTGTGTCTGGAGACAACTGTTCCAGTGGCTGCGGTAAGGTCCCGAGCAAGGCTACCTGCAGTACTCCGTGGCCGTCTGAGGGCACTGATGGTGAGATATCGGTCTTCTTGTGGTGTTGTACACTGTGGACGTCCCGTACTGTAGCGCCTGCACACGTTTCCTGTCTGCTGGATCGTTGCCATAATCCTGAGATCACACTCTGTGGCTCACGGAGGGCCCCTGCAACGACCTGCTGTGTTTGACCAGTCTCCAGTCGCCCTAGTATTCTACCCCCATAACGTCATCGATATGTGTTCTTTGAGCCATTTTCAACAGTCACCATTAGCACGTCTGAAAACGTGTGCACACTTATTCGCTGCACCTTGACATGCACCAACACACCTCTGCGTTTGTGAACTGCTGCCAGCGCCACCGTGCGACGACCGCAGGTCAAATGCACCGCATTGTCATACCCCTAGGTGATTTAAACCCGCAAACCGCCCACCAGAGCGTTGTTTCACCATGTACGAGTATTATCCTTAATTTATGAGCATGAGTGTAGTGAGACACACGCTCGATGCATGTAGTATCAGTGAGCGTGCTGCCGTGTGTAGAATGGGAAAGGTGTGTGATCATTGTTTGATCGAGAGCACATTGCAATGGCCCGGAGGCTCGGCGTGAAAATTTCGGAAATTGCTCTAATTATCGGATGTTCCAGGACTGCTGTGCTAAGTGTCTTCAACAAGTGGCGAAACCAAGTTCAAACCACGTCCAGACGTCGTTGCTTTGGGTTTCCATCCCTCATTACAGATATCGGATGTCGTAGGCTGCTCAAACTGGTAAAAAAGGACAGGCGGCGAACAATGGCGGAGCTAACATCAGACTGATGAATCCCGATACCTTCTTCGACATGCCGATAGAACGGCACGAATCCGTCGTCTTCCAAGGGAACAAGTCCTTGGAACATATTTTGCGATACGGCGACAAGATGGCGGCGGCTCCATTATGATCTGGGGAACATTCAAGTGGCTATCCATGGGTCCAGTGGAGCTCGTGTAAGACACCATGACGGCCAAGCAGTATATCCTACACTGGCTGCAGACTATCTACACCCCTTCATGACGATCATGTCTCCCGACGGCAGTGGCATTTTTCAACAAGGTAATGTACCAAGTCAGGACGCCAGGACTGTGAGGGACTGGTTGGAGGAACACAGTGGCGAGTTCCAGTTGATGTGCTGGCCCCCTAACTCACCAGGTCTGAACCCGACCTAACACGTCTGTGATATGATCGAACGTGGCATCAGAGCTCATCACTCCCCACCCTGCCGGCCTGTGTGGCCGAGCGGTTCTAGGCGCTACAGTGTGCAACTGCGCGACCGCTACGGTCGCAGGTTCGAATCCTGCCTCGGGCATGGGTGTGTGTGATGTCCTTAGGTTAGTTAGGTTTAAGTAGTTCTAAGTTCTAGGGGACTGATGACCTCAGAACATAAGTCCCAAGTGCTCAAAGCCATTTGAACCAACTCCCCACCCCGGAATTGAAGGCAATTAGGTGACTTGTGTTTGCAGACGTGCCAGCTCCCTCCAGCGACCTGCCAAGGACTCACTGCTTTCATGCCACGACGCGTCGCCGCTGTTATCGGTGCCAAAGGTTTGCACCGCAAATTTTGAGGAACTGGAAAGTGCTATTGATGTGCGATATTTACTGAATGAATTGGCAGTCAGGGGATCGTATTGCTAGCCAATCAAAAGGGTCTAATAATACTCAGAATGTGAATTTTTTATGCAAACAAACACTTTTTGAAGTGGAAGAATACCTATTGACATCGACAGATTAAAAGCAGGTTAAATTAGAATGTCAGTGGTGTTTGTTGTTGCAGGATTCTTCTACGAGTCGTTTACGAGATATCGTATGTTGAAAAATTCGCAGACCGACACTTGTGCAATACCCGTGGGAGTACACACTCTAGAACAACACAATTGTATAGACTAGTTATGTGGGTGCGGCTTCATCACAAGATTCATGATACATGTAAAGTATCCAGTCTTAATGCCCATGTGCAGAAGTTAACACGATTTTCATAATTGTTTCCATGCAGCTCTTGATGAAGGTAGATGTTATGGTGACGGAACCTATGTCGGTGGAGACTGCTTAAGAAACTTGCCTAACTCATGCCACTTCCTCGTGCAATTGCGCTGGAGGTAACGTGCTGCGCAATTGCAACCGCAGCAGGAAAATTAATTTCTTCTTCTTCAGCCGTCACTATTTTCCTTCTGTTACGTTGTCTGTGTGTTACACTACCACTTCCATGCAGCTGTTTGAAGAGTTTGATAAATAGCTATCGAGATTAATAACCTCTATTGGGATATATTGCCACATACGCCGTACAAGAACGAACTGCATACTTCATACAACCTCGCTGCACCATGAGTATGTCGCCTTTTTCTGCATTGGCAAATCCCATCGCCTACTCAGCACCTATTGCTTGGGGCACCACACACTAACTGACCAGTAAGTCGCAGTGCACTCAAGGAATGCACAAGCATCCTGAAAGAAAACATAACAACATCGTACCTAGCAACTAGGCAGGTTGAATCGTATAAATAACTGTTGGTCAAAATACGATATCTCATAAACGACGCTGAATAGAATCCAGATGCGGACACCACTGACATCCTAATTTATGCTACTTTTAGTTTGTTAATGTCAATAGACAGTGTTCCATTTAAAGAAGTGTATGTTTCTACAGAAAATACACTTTCTAAGTATTATTACAATATGTTCATTTGCTAACAATACGAGCCACCGTATACCAGTCCATCCTGTGAAAACCGCATATCGATAGCACTTCCTATTTATGCAATTTTTGTGGTGTAAGTTGTAAGTGATTCGACCTGGGTTAGTCACCTGCACTTACCGATGCCGTTTTATGCAACACGCATTGTTGTACCTGGACTTCATAAACAAGGTGCGAGATTTTCATACTCTCTCGCTCGCTACCCACAAACTATAAGTCCTACAGCAACAAAGAACAGGAAATTTTTGTACGAAATTTAATGTAGTTAAATTTTGTACTGAGATATGTTTTCTCTAGAAACCGTAGTTTTCGTGTTAGTCAAGACAAACTTTCAGAAGTCCGGGTTTCTTGTAACTTGTTCATGGTACTGCCTCCTATCATTGTGCAAAAAAAATCGCGACTGCACACGAATTACTTCCCACATTCGACCTTATTTGGTCTCCACTGACTGGTCTAATTACCCGACGTTTTAGTCGAGCACTGACAAAATAGTAAAACTTTCGTTTGTGTAAATTTTACCTAACAATTTTAACAGCATAAAATAAACAATAACATCGTTGTATTCGTCAGGCCATCTGAGTGCGGAACTATTGTGCTTGTAAGGGTAAAGTTTGGATGAAACTGTCAACGTAAGAATCAATGCCTAGACAAACAATACAGTAACGGAGAGCTGATACGTCTATATAGAATGAAATTACCGGTAAAGTATCAACAGGCGACAGTAGGAAAAAATGAAAATACCGAAGAATTCAAAGAGGTTTTAAGGGAACTTGAATTTATGTTTAAACTAGACGGGGTGAAAGAAAAAAGAAAGGAAAGGGAACAGCAAAAGGAGAGGACTAGGAACGAATATTCCAATAATAATAATCGTAATCAAAAATGGTTCAAATGGCTCTGAGCACTATGAGACTTAACATCTGTGGTCATCAGTCCCCTGATTAATTAAACCTAACTAACCTAAGGCCATCACACACATCCATGCCCGAGGCAGGATTCGAACCTGTGACCTTAGCTGTCACGCCGTTACAGACTGAAGCGCCTATAACCGCACGGCCACACCGGCCGGCTCATCGTAATCCTAACACCAATAATTTCAGGCAATTTAACAGACAAGGACAGTGGCACAGTGGAGACAATTGGCATATAACGATAACCAGAATAATTGGTACCGAAATAGGAACGGTAATGGACCCTCATACAGTGGCGGATATGGGTTTAGGAATCAAAATGCCAACGGTCAAGGGTACTTTGAAAGAGGTCACGATGTTAGAAACAGCAACTGGCGAGACTAGGGTGCGAATAATTACAGAGGAAATTATGGTCCACAGAGACAAGAATAACTCAGCAAAAAGAAACCAGAAGTAGAAGTTAGGCCACCGAATACTGCAAAACGTAAAGATTGAATTGAAAAATGCGGAAGAGATTAGGCAAACTAACGTCCACCCTATCTTATACTAACCACTACATAAAGAAATAAATTAATGGATTAACAGAACAACATAATTAAAAGAAAAAGAGACACAATACCCAATAACAATCTCTTATACTATCAAGTACACTACAACATGCACACGAACAATAAATGGTACACAACAAATACAAGAATGAAGAAGTGTAGGACATAATTAGAATAAAGAAAAGAAATCATATATGTACAATAATTTTTGCCACTATCAGAAAATTTTTACATTATATAAAATCAGATTTTTTTTGTAAATAAAAAAATATATGTAAAACAAAAATTGTAAATATTTCTACGCATCAGAGGGACATCGCCACAAACACCAACCACCAGCTCCCTTAACACCAGGTGCTTCGAGATAGCGACGGAGAGGGTACAGACATGTTGAGAAAGCACTTAGGGCAATAACAATAACATGAAGACCAACGCCACACAGGAAATGCAGGTTGCAACCAGGTTGGACTTCAAGAGGACAATGCGCAGCACGGACATTTCATATGTCACGACGCTGCTACACAATGGAAGAGCGTGAGGTGAATCATAATATGACGAGACGACAATGAAGGTACAAAAATTACTAAGATCTACAAACTCATCAAGTAACATTTGGAAAGGCAGTCAGATCCTACAAATCCTATATCACTCCTACACTAAAATTCACATATTCCTAGCCCAAGAAGAACCGAAGAACGCAAGAAAGAAGAGAAGAACATAAAATGCTAGATGAAAAAGGGCAAAAGACAGCAAGATACCGTTCTCTCCTATCCTACAAAGCAAATTACTACAAACGTCTTTCCACGAACTTTGAGGTATGGCAACTACTACAACCACCTCTCCAAAAATAAACCTTGAATCGTCAAACAAATACAAGCGAACGGCAAACAGAATATTAAGTAGCACCAACCAACATTATCTAGCAATAGATTCAGCAAAATGAACAGTATTCTCCCTACCACATCATCAATTTGCCATACTGAACCAGGTGTGAAGTAGCAAGGCGTCACAGCACAATATTGGGTGACGATCGTTGGTAGTCAACTACAATCATCGATCTGCCGTACCGTCCCAGGTGTGACAGCAAAGGAGTACCAAGACATCACTCTTTATGCAATAAGCCACAGCCATCATCGGTTAAAAGTACCACTCCATGATGACAGTGTCAACAAAGAAGACCCGGCATCGCATGCTAGAGAGCTTCTCTCATGATTTGTGACACCCATACAAATGAGTCGATGCCTTCCAGTATTTCAGTGGGGATCGTCGAGCACAAAAACTGACACAGCACAAAACGAAAAAAACTGACAAAATACGAATGTAGAGTTAAGAAAATGATGTATTTGTAAAAAAAAATTCCTTTTATGTAAAAGTAATTATATTATCATATATGTAAAGCCCATAATGTGATAGAGAACTTAAAAAATTATGTAAAGAAAATTAATTAGTATAAGTAGATAATCTCAAAAATCTCTGTAAAGCCAAGTTAGTTTTTATATAAAAAATGGTTTTGGGTTTTGATTAATAATAGGTTGAAAGAGGACAGACTAAAGAAAAAACACTTCTTCACTCTTAAAATAGTAACACAAATAATGCCTAAATAAATAAAACGAAGTAACACGACAGAGCTTTTGCGAACATTCACACGAAGCTTAACTGAAGAAAATATATAACCACATCAAAACATGATACACTGCACACTAACAAGTATAGAAAAATTAATATTGAAAACACAATTTTTGGAAATGAAAAAGAAAAACAGAGACACGCACTGGCAACGACGAAGAATAACAACCTTTGTAAAGTCTATACTTGCCTAACAACAAAACATAAATTGTAGAATTAAAAAATAGAAACCATAGCTATAAAAATCATTAGAAAAAAGTGTTAAGAGTGGCTGAGAAAAGTTTATTGGAAAATCTAAAAGAACAATTTTTGCCTGACTTTGTCAATGTTTTCCTCGGCATTGACAAACCCCAGACAAAAATTTTCTCAGAAGGAGGGAGGTATGTAGGATGTCGTGGTCTCATGACCTTCATTACTTACATATTCCGCCCTCACAATCATATTCCGCACATCAAGACGCTTCATTCGAACCCAAACTCCATAACATAAAGTCAATGTTGTATGAATTCATGTAAACGATATGCAAATAACTAGTAAATCGCAAATGCGCTCCAAGATTGAAATGCTCGAGGCTGGTGTACACACACACATTCAAGACACGACGGTCACAGGGGCTTTTAGTTCGGGGCTGGTCCCTTCAGAGGACGACTCAGCCCATCTATGACGGCCAGTGACCGCCCATAGAGCAGACAGCGTTTGCCCGAGTAAAAGCAAGAACGACCCCGTGTTCGGCTTAAAAGCAAATTCCGCTACATTGTGTGGGAGCGGCCAACCTAGGCATTCTTTACAAGTATAGCACGCAGCTTCAGAGACTTTCACAGCAAACGCCAAACGCCAATGCTACAGATTTCCGGATTGGTCGCCTTAAGCGAAACGACATTCTCCTATTTAAGAAAAGCAATTCTGATTGGCAGACAATATTTCTGACACCTTGAGCTGAAGGAGTAATGGAAGAGACCGAAAGATATACCCCTTCACGTCTGGCGTGGAGAGGGGCCGTTACGTTGTCGCTCTTGGAGAGAGAACACGTAATGAGAGCATGCGCGCTTGTACGTATGTGTACTCAACGGGTGAGGAACAAATCTCACCTCAGTACTTCACTGCGAGAGCACCTCTGTCGAGAGCGAATCAGAGTGCGACTCTATATTGAGTTGTGCACTGTATTGGCCGCCACACTTATTGTGCGGTGTGCACGGACACAGTTATAGTTAAACGCCTGCGAGCGGATTTTTGAGTGGCATCGCGGTGGACTGGTTATCTGACTGGTGTACCACGCCAATAGTTAGACTAGGGGTGAATAGGAGTCCTTCACTTCATCAAGGCGCAGGGAGAGTTTGATTGGCGAAGGTCAATTCAGATACAACAAGAGTTATCTTATTTGTCTGCAGCGAGCAGCGCAGACAGCAGTCATCACAGCTTACGGTACTGTGCGCTACAGATCTTGTGAGCCCCATAGTTCCTCCACAGCAGTACACTTCACTGCATTTCATACGCGACAGACTGGACTGTACCTAGCAACATTCTAAAGGATAATTATTCAAGTTGAGTAGGCTCTCAGCCATTCTGCCAAGTGAATAACAATCTTAAACTTTGTATAGAGATTTCATTAGCGAATCCTATTCTTGAGAAGTAACTTCACATTCCGAAAAGAACCCGGAAACAACTTGTTCAATTCATAACTAAAGGTGCCATTGTGACTTCTGAGAATTTTAGCAAAATAAATAATAATTGTCATTAGTTTCATGTTTTTCTTGCGCTAACTAACACTATTCCAGTACACAAGTATCCCACTAGTTACGTAAGAAATTTTGTGAATTTTTGTGTCATTTCCTTACAGCGGACGACTCTAGAAGATATTTATTGCTGAAAGTTTTTCAGGCATTTCTCTTTAGATCGTTAGGTGCGTCTGTCTAACTTCGGTAGTAGTGTGGGGGTGGAAATTGCGTCTTGCAGGAGCCACAGGGTAAAGGGTACATCTCAGATTAGTCCGTTGCACAGAATGACAGAATAGCACCCATACGTCACCACAGACATTGAGTATTGAAACAGATACGTACATCGCAGCTGTACAAATCAGTCGGTCTTCAGTAGTATAATTATTCAGATGATGTTGAGCTCTGGCCACTATAAAAGTCTGTAAATGTTATTCAACTGGCAAACACGAGGAAAGGGCGCAGAGCATGAATGTTCGAGTTTAAGTACGCCCACCGCTGGAGCTCCAGAGAGCAGATGCTTACGTCTCATTGACAGCCGCATAATCGTTCGCGGCAGCGTTCTCGTGCCGCGGTGGCGGCTGTAGGAAACGCAGGGGTGTGTGGCTAAGCAATATCTTTTTCTTCCAGGATTACAAGTCCCCCAAATTCTGCTGCAGAGCTTCTGTGAAGTTTGGAAGATAGGAGACGAGGTACTGGCGGATGTAAAGCGGTGAGTAGAGATGGGGGTTAGCTCGGTCGTGGAATCTGCCTTCGGTAATGGAGAGGCGAGTACACATTATTACTGGTGGTCTGCTTACGAGAAAGGGCGCGTTTGTTTACTTCCGGCAGCAGCTTATCTCAGGGTCCGACTTCATCGACCATCATGGCGTTTTCTTACCGCCAAGTCATAATTAAATTAACTTTCCCATTAGATCACTAACGACCGATGACATTTTTGCAGGACCTGACCATAATTTTGCAGGACAATGCTCAAGTACGTACAGTGCAAGCTGTTACTGATTTGCTTGAGTGATGGAGCTGCTAAATGCTACACCACCTACTGCACTCCCCTGACTTAAGACCTCGTAAATTCAACTCGATTTCTGAACTGGAGGAAACGCTTCGCGGCATTCGCTTCAGAACTCCTACAAATTCGTCGGGCAATAGACCGCGCCACTCGAACTGTCAACACAACTGGCACTGCTAAGAGTATCCTACGACTTTCACATCGCTGAAATCAGCTTATACACAATGCTGGAGACTACTTTGATGGTCAGTATAGCTTTGAAACACGTATCTATTTTGTACGAGCTGTAAATAAATATTTGCCACTATTACAGTTCCAACCCTCGCATATGCTGATGACAGTAAGACACTCATACCTGAAAAAGTGAAACTTGTTAACGTCGAAAATAAATCCACGAGTTTCGGAATAGTTTTTGACGTTACCTGCATGGTGTGCAGCCTTGTGTGGAAGTAAAACGAGGATGAAAAGTAGTTCCGACAAGAACAGATTAGAAGCATTTGAAATATGGTGCTACATAAGAGAGTTGAAAATTACATGAGTAGATGAAATGTCTAACGAAGAGGACTGAACCTCCGTGGGGAATAAGAAATGTGTGGCGCAAACTGACAAAAAGAAGGTGTCAGTAGATAAGGCATCAAGGAATCGAGTATTTGGTAATAAAAATACGTGTGGAAAGTTGAAATTGTAGAGAGATACGAAGGTTTGAGTACAGTGAGCAGGGTCAAGTGGATAATGTTTGCATTAGTTATGTAGAGATGAAGAGGCCAACACAGGATAGACGACGTGGAAAGCTGCATCACACCAGTCTTCAGACAACCAACAGTAATTCAGCCAAATTCGTCAGCGATCAGTTTCCTCAAACCGAGTACAATTTTCCACATTTTCTCTCAACGGTCCTTCAGCTTGCAATCATCACACCCGTTTGCAGCACAGCAGCATGTAAACATCGTTTCCTTCAGCTTACAAGGTAAGTTCGGCGCAGGACGAGATCATGAGTATCGCAGTAAAGCAGACTTTTCTCTACAGGGTTACATAGCGACGTAATCCGTCTTTTAGAGCATGACTTATTCATTAATAAATTAATGCAGTTTAGGGTTTGTATAACTTCAGAGATCAGTGTTCTCAGAGGATAACTTTAATTCGTTTGATTACTTTCTCCTCTACACTGATCAGCCAAAACATTATGACCATTGCCCACCGCGAGATTAAAAGTCTCTGGGTGGCGGTAACGGTCACGTAACGCGGTAAGAAAAGTATATAAGCGGAGGAGAGACGAGTGGAGAATCATTCTAGCGATTGTATGCGCCGCAGATGGGGAAATCAGCTAATCAATGTAAACGACTTTGGAAAAGTTCAAGTTGTTCTGACCTGCCGCCTGGGGACGAATATATCAAAATATGTGTAGCTGGTCGGGTGTTCACGCACTGTTGGCGTGAGTGTCTACGAAAGCATCTGAAGGGTGGTGAAAAGACGATTAGGTGTAACCTGTCAGAAAATCCAAAGAGATGATGGTCATATGTAAAGTGTGCTAGCGGCAAGACACAGTCAATTCCTTCTCTGTGCGATAGCAATGGAAATACTATCGACGACAGTGCTGTCGAATCAGAGTTACTAAACGCAGCCTTCGAAAATTCGTTCACCAAAAAAGACGAAATAAATATCCCAGAATTCGAATGAAGGACAGCTGCCAACAGAATTAACTTGGAAGTAGATACCCTCGTAATACTGAAGCAATTTAAATCACTTAATAAAAACAAGTCTTCTGGTCCAGACTGTATGCCAGTTAGGTTCCTTTCAGAATATGCTGACACAATAGTTCCAAACTTAACAATCACATACAACAGTTCTGGCGTTCCCCAGCATAGTGTTGTAGGTCCTCCGCTGTTCCTTATCTATACAAACGATTTAGGATAATTTCTGAGTAGCCGCCTTAGGTTGTTTGCAGACGATGCTGTCGATTATTGTCTGCTAAAATCATCAGAAGATCAGAACAAATTGCAAAACCATTTAGAAATGATTTCTGTACGGTGCGAAAATTGGTAGTTCATCCTAAATAATGAAAAGTGTGACTTCATCCACAGGAGTGCTAAAAGAATCCGTTAAACTTCGGTTACATTAAAAATCAGTCAAAAATAAAGACCGTAAATTCAACTAAATACCGAGGGATTACAATTAAGAACAACTTAGATTGGGAAGAACGCATGGAAAATGTTGTGGGGAAGCAAACCAAAGACTGCAGTTTATTGGCACTACACTTAGAATATGCAACAGATCTACTAAAGAGACGGCCTAATCTCTTCTTGTCCGTCCTCTTTTGGATTTCTGCTGTACGGTCTGGAACCCTTACCAGGTAAGATTCAAGGAGTACATCACGAAAGTTCAAAGAATAGTGGCACGTTTTGTATTATCGCGGGAAAAGGGAGAGAGTCTCACTGACATTGTATAGCATTAAGTGTGGGAATCATTAAAATAAAGGCGTTTTTCGTTGTGGCGGAATCTTCTCACGAAATTTCAATCACCAGTTTCTCCTCCGAATGCGAAAACATTCTGTTGATGCCAGCGTGCATAGGGAGAAGAGATCATCATAATAAAATAACGGAAATCAGAGTTCGCACGGAAAGAGATAGGTTTTCGTTTCTTCCACCCGCTTTTCGAGATTGGAATAACAGAGAATTATTGTGAAGGTGGTTCGATAAATCCTCTGCCAGGTACTTAAGTGTGATTTGCAGAGTATCAAGGTAGATGTATATGTAGGTGTCGAACGTCCATGCCTCCACAAATCGCCGGCCGCGGTGGTCTAGCGGTTCTAGGCGCGCAGTCAGGAACGGCGCGACTGCTACGGTCGATGGTTCGAATCCTGCCTCGGGCATGGCTGTGTGTGATGTCCTTAGGTTAGTTAGGTTTAAGTAGTTCTAAGTTCTAGGGGACTGATGACCAGAGTAGTTAAGTCCCATAGTACTCAGAGCCATTTTCATCACAAATCGTTGACCTCGGAGGCTTGTCCGCTCTGTAAAGTGGGATTGGCAGCTATCTATGGGAGTTCTGAAGACATCGTAAAATTTCACTGCAGGCATAAGTGTTTTGGAGCTCACCGTTCACAGCACATTGTTGATCAGAGGGCTCTGCAGCAGACGATCTCTACGTTTTGTCAAGTTGACCCAGGTATAAAGTCAATCGTGACTGCAGTAAACGCGGTATCATCGATTCTCGACCACAAGCCAATAAAAAATCACTTTTCTTGTAAAAACCATGGCGGCAGTCGTGTTCAGATACGTCGTCATCCAGGCGAAAGGCTATACGATACATATGTCGCGCCAGAGTTACAAACCGTTGGGAGCAGAGTAACGCTAGGAAGGACACTTACGTGGACTTCAATGAGACCTGTGGCAGTTATCGAAGGCGTCGTGACAGCTGTGGACTACACAAACAATACCGCAGCTACCTCCATCTTTAAAGAATGATGTCTTCCTCAGTGACTATGGTTATCTTCCAGCAAGATAACCGTCCGTATCACAAGGCCAAAATCGTGCAAAAGTGATTTGAGCAGAGTGACAGTGAACACAAGCTGTCTTGGCCACTATGTTCGCTTGATAATGTCGCAGCGGCTACGGAGTAGCACTGTGGTGTAGTGGTTATGATACCAAACTGTTGCCTGGAGGGTCGTGAGTTCAAACCTCCACCTAGACTCCACAATTTTAATTTCTGTATTTGGTTCGAATACATTCTGGAAGTATCCACAAATATCAAGAATCATTGTACTGGAATGTACTGCAGCTGTGTATATACTGTATGTGTTCTGGCGGAAGACAGTTCGCTCCGCGCTCTTGTATGTGCAAGTGCTGAATAAACCTTCGTTAAGTGAAGTTGGTGTACGTCATTCATCTACTTACACCTTCTTCTACATGACAATATGAACCCGACGGAAAAAATCTGGGATGCGTCAACTCTGCATCCCAATCCACCAGCCTGTAGTATACTGGAACTGCATGATATGTGCTGTGACATAGTCTACCATATACCTCCGAAAACCTATGAAGGACTTGTCGACTCCACGTCAAGCAGAATCGCTGCTGTACTGCGTTCGAAAGTTGGACAACACGATATGAAACAGGTGATCATACTGTTTTGGCTCATCAATGTACATTGGATGTTGAAAGGGTAACAACGCTGTAATATTGTTATGATTTTAATATGTATGGTTCGTTACCTTTCTTACTCATACGAATTATGTCTGTCAGAGCGTTAAGAACGTCAGTGAATCTCTCTTTAGGTGTCTAGATGATATCGTATCTGCCAACCCAACAAGTTGGATTTAGTGTATTTAGCGTTACCTTGGAATTACTCATTAGATAAGTTTTAGAACTGTACCATCGTAGTAGGGCGTAAGCGAAAATCAGTAGAAGTTATCTTCTGTTTCTGAACACAGGGCTGCTTCTTGGTTGGCCTATTAGTCACTACAGCGCCTCGGAGGACTACATTTAAATTGTGAATTGATTTTTTTTGTTCGCCAGTGTATACGTCACTCATAACGGAGATTCCGTCATAGCCTTGTTCGAAGCATTTACTCGCGAGTAGGGCCATCCGTTCTATAGATTCAATTTGTAAGTAGGCTGTTTAGGTTTTTATATTGGTAACGCCACGTAGCGCTCTGTATGAAAATCACTGGCTGTGCTGTGTGCAGTCTTTGGGTAGTTTGCATTGTTGTCTGCCATTGTACTGTTGGGCAGCTGGTTGTTAACAGCGCCTAGCATTACGCAGTTGGAGGTGAGCCGCCAGCAGTGGTGGATGTGGGTAGAGAGATGGCGGAGTTTTCAAATTTATAAGACTGGATGTCATGAAATGCTATATACATTATGACTTTTGAACACTATTGAGGTAAATACATTGTTTGTTCTCTATCAAAATCTTTCATTTGCTAACTATGCCTATCAGTAGTTAGTGCCTTCAGTAGTTTGAATCTTTTATTTAGCTGGCAGTAGTGGCGCTTCCTGTATTGCAGTAGTTCGAGTAACGAAGATTTTTGTGAGGTAAATGGTTTGTGAAAGGTATAGGTTAATGTTAGTCAGGGCCATTCTTTTGTAGGGATTACTGAAAGTCAGACTGCGTTGCGCTAAAAAAAAAATATTCTGTGTCAGTTTAAGCACAGTCATGTACAATTTTTCTATGGGGACGTATCAAATTCCTATTCGAGTCCTAAGGCAAAGTAAAAGAGCAAAATGAATCGCATATTTTTATGTGAGAATAATTTCCAAAACAGTCTTTGATTACTTTAACATAGCGAAAGAACTCTCTTAATCGCCGGATTTTACTTTTTTTTCTACTTTACCCTTAAATTTTCCTTTCTTTCTTTCGGTCGAGAGGGTCGCCTTACCCTTTGTGGCATTTTCAAGGTCGCTCCATATTAACTATGCCCTTGCAGTTACAGCTCGATAGTTTCTTTAAAGGTGCAGTGGTTACTTTCCGCATATCCTTTCAGAGCAAACGACAGATCGCGACGTGACGTAATTCTCAACAATACAGGGGTGCCCGCAGCGACCCATGCTGTTGCTTAGCAAGAGTTAGAGACGAGACTATTGATGAACAACACGTGAGTTTCCGTCGCCAGATTACCACAATCTTGTCCGCCCCGATAGCTGAGCAGTCAGGGCGGGCGAATGTCGTGCAGAGGGGCCTGGCTCCGATTCCCGGCTGGGTCGGAGATTTTCTCCGCTCAGGGACTGGTTGTCGTGTTGCCTTCATCTTCACATCATACCCATCGACAAGCAAGTCGCCGAAGTGGCGCCAACTCAAAAGACTTTGACCAGGCGACCGGTCTACTCTACGGGAAGCCACACCATAAACTTAAGAAAATGGAGCAAGAACACAGAGCAACGACAGCCATCAGAAGGTAAGCCGTCGACAAGCGTCTGAGCTCTACCAATTCGTAGCACCTAGAATATAAATCGACTGCACTTATCTGCGGACGCAAATATAAAGTCTCACTGGAGTGTATGCGTAATGAATATTGAGATGATTTTGTAAACAAGCCATCGAGACTGTTTATCACGGTACGTCTGAGGCAGTCTGTGTTCGAGAAGGAGGAACTTTATGGCTCTTGTAACTGCAGCGAAATCGGAATATTACAAATTTTACATTCCCCTATGGCTTTGTCGAACCAAGCTCTCTCTGTAACTGTCTCGTGTAGATAATCTTAGGAAATTTGAGTGTACCACCTTGGTGTCCTGAAACTCGCGTTTTCCTCGCACGTCTCATAAGAAATGGAATGTTTCTTTAAGAATTTATGATGCTTTATAGTATGCAAGAAAGTGTATTTTTGTCATCTCATTTGTCAGGGGTCTGATTATCGGCACTAAATGCAATTTACGTATAATTAAACAAGGCTCGTTAGAGTTATCGAGTTTGTGACAGTGAACATGGCATCCTCTTTCTCAGTACAGTACGCCCACTTTTTTGTAGCATCTCTTACCCGTAATTCTGAATCGGTAGAGGTCACTGGAATTCGAATTGTTAATGTTTTCAATCCCCTTGCTGCCATCTTTACCGATCGAACCATACTGTGAGCAGTAAGACCTGGGAATATGGTCCTCACGGTATAACGCTGTGTTTTATGTCGGTGACAAGTAATTTGTATCATTTTTAGATGGCCGTTGTGTTACCCCTGAGTTCACACAGCAAGCAGTTTAGTCTAAATCGAATTCTTTAAGTTTCACGACACCACAGTTATATCGTTGGCAATCTAGAGAGCAATATCATCAGCAATCGGTCAAATTTGTCTGTCCTGCCACAAACGAGCGATTTGCCTAAAGATTTCAATCATTGTGTCAAACAGTACTATGTCGGAGAGTTCTGTATTGTAAAATTATCTGCTATATTTGGTAAAACTGCATTAGGCGATTAATTTTCGGAAAGAAAACATGAGTTGAAATATATTACACTTCTTTTGGATTTTTTTCTAGTGACCTGTAATCTATCCTTCAAGGATACTTACATAAAAAGCATTACTGTAAACACCAACATTTTTGGAACTATCTCCTCTCAGATCATTATTTGCTTTTAAATAAATTTCCTAATTTCTCTGATTCCTTTTTCCTGAATCATTTTTTTATGTTCCAAACAGACTTCATGTGTTTCTGGAGTAATTTATTTTTTCTTGAAAATACACGCAGTGGTTGGCACAATCGTCTCGTAAACGAGAGAACTATGGTTTATATCCCGGCCAGACCATCTACATTTAATTTTCCGCGGTTTTCCCTAAATCGCTTAAGGTGAATGCTGGTGTAGTTCCTCTGAAACAGTACGACCGATTTCCTTCCCCGTCCTTCCCCAATTCGAGCTTGTACTGCGTCTCTAATGACTTCCTCATCGACGGGGCAATCTTCATTGCTTGTTTTAAAATACTCGCTTTTGATTCCATGATTCTAGCTTAGAATTTTATAATTGAATTTGTAATGCGATTTAGGCCTGTTATCATAAAAGTCTCTCAATATTCATCCTGTGATTACTGCTCACTTTTTGATCGTATTTGTCTCCTAACACATAATTGTAAAACTACGGTTCTGCCTTGAGAAAGTACAAATTCTTTTTGCTTAACACTCAACATTTTTCGGAGAAGTTTCACCATCGTCAATGCGTTCAAGTATTTTCTGTTAATTAACATATAAAAAAACTTTTGCATTATAATGAACACAGTTTTGAAATTGTGGTGGTTAAATTTAAAAAATTATTAACAGAAAGAATTCATACTGTAGTATCACAAGTTGAGAATAATTTACCTCAAGATTAGTGTACGTAAGAACACATGACGTTTTCTGGTCGGTACTTCAGTCTAGTGGCTGGTTTTACAACCACGTAAATGAATGCGCTCTAGAGACCCCCATAAGCAGTTTTAGGTGTTTTCTACTGTTCTTTTCTGTTGTGAGACATGAGGTTGTGTTTTGCGCAAGCTTGTAAATCTCAAGAATTCTACATATTTAAGTACTCTATAATACACTAAAACTATTTTGAGAATATCGTCAATTCTTCAGTTACAGAGATTTGTAGTGAGTAAAATTCTGTATATTTTTAATACTAGCTACTTAACTTGTGGACAGCAAAGCCGTACTTTATCAATCGTATAGCAAATTGTACCTTCAAAAAGCAGGACTCTTTACCATGGAACACGTGATATTTGCAAATGAACTGAGTTTCTTTAATGGCTTAACAGTTTTCTCTGTCTCTAAAATGGAAATCTGTGTTAGCTGCCAATCGCTGCTTCTATTTCAAAAAGTTTTTAACATGTAATTGTTTCTTGGAAATACTTCTTAATTTGATTTCACGTATTGATTATTGGTAAGTCGTAGAGTAATAATGTAGCACGTAGACCATTAAATACACATTAGCAAAATTTCCTCGATTGCAAGACTTCACAATCTGAACTGAATATGTACATGTCTGCATCGTACCATGGAACAGTTTTTCATTTAGAAAAACTTACTTCTCCGGAGCAATTTCTGAAATTCCAGAAGAAGACCGCAGCACACATAAAGTGAATGTTATCATTTTAAAATGGAATAAGGAAGTGTATCAAACTTCTATTACAGAGTTGGCTACGGGCCAAACATGAAAACTGTTCCGAGGTACAACACAGATGTCTACATCTACATCTACGTACAGGAGGTAGACAAACTAATGAGATCTTCTGTACTTGGGAATGGTTTATTAATAAGGGGTTGGACCCCCATTTGTCCATAATACAACTGCGATTCTTCTTGGAATCCTGACATATAATGATTGTATAGTCTCCAGCGGAATGCTACGCCCCTCTTCGATCAGAACATCTTACAACTCCTGTAGTGAAAAGGGCTGCGGAAATCTGTTCCGGAGTCGGCGCTCCAATACCGCCCACAAGTGTTCAACGATGCTGAAGTCCGGGAACTGTGCTGGCCAGGAAACACGCTGCAGTTCAGTTGCATGCTCCTCATACCACGATTGTACTGTCTTGGCTGTATGAATGGGTATATTATCGTCCTGAAATATGGCATTATTGTTGGGGAACAACATTTGAAACATGTGGTGCACCTAAAATGTTCACATAATCGTTGGCTGTAACACGTCTTTGAGAGTAATGATGGAACGAGCAGAATACCATGGTATGGCCGCCCACACCATCACACTTCTACCTCCAAACTTAACGGTTGGAATCAATTGGATTGTAGGCTTCTTTTAGCGTACTCCATACGTAAACCCCTGACGTAAACTCCACACTTAAACCCCTGAGTTCACACAGCAAGCAGTCTAGTGGATGACGAATTCTTTAAGTTTCACAAACACCAACGAAATATCTTTCGCAATATAGAGAGAAATATCATCAGCAATCGGTCACATTTATCTATACTGCCACAAACGAGCAATTTGCCCAAAAATTTCAATCATTGAGTCAAACAGTACTATGTCGGAGAGTTCTGCCTTGTAAAATAATCTGCTATGTTTGGCAAAACTGCATTAGATGATTAATATTCGGAAAAACATGAGTTGAAGTGTATTAAACTTGTTTTGTATTTTTTTCTAGCGACCTGTAATCTATCCATCAAGCATACTTACATAAAAATATTACTGAAAGTACCTACATTTTTGGAATTATCTTCTCTCAGTTCATTGTTACCTTTTTAAACAAATTTCCTAATTTTTCTGATTCCTTTTTCCTGCCTCACTTTTTTAAGTTCCTAACAGTTTTTATGTGGTTCCTGAAGTAATTTTTTTTTAAATACATGCAGTGGTTAGCACAATCGTCTCGTAAACGAGAGAACGGCGGTTCATATCGCCTCCAGACGATCCACATTTAAATTTTCTCTGATTTTCTGTAAATCGCTTAAAGCGAATGCTGTTGTGGTTCCTCTGAAAGAGTACGATTGATTTTCTTCCCCACCTTTCCCCAATCCGAGCTTGTGCTCGACCTCTAATGTCACCGTCATCGATGGGGCATTGATGTATGAATGGGTTTATTATCGTCCTCAAACATGGCATTATTGTTGGGGAACAACATTTGAAACATGTGGTGCAACTGATCACCTAAAATGTTCTTATAACCGTTGGCTGTAACGCGGTCTTAGAGAGTAATGATAGGCCGAGCAGAATACAATGATATGGCTGCACACACCATCGCACTTCCACCTCCATCCTTAACGTGGTGGTGGTGGTTAATGTTTAACGTCCCGTCGACAACGAGGTCATTAGAGACGGAGCGCAAGCTCGGGTTAGGGAAGGATTGGGAAGGAAATCGGCCGTGCCCTTTTCAAAGGAACTATCCTGGCATTTGCCTGAAACGATTTAGGGAAATCACGGAAAACCTAAATCAGGATGGCCGAAGAAGGGATTGAACCGTCGTCCATCCTTAAGGGTTGGAATCAATTGGATTGTAGGCTTCTTTTGGCGTACTCCAGATGTAAACCCAGCCCGATGTTGGAAATAACGTTAAACGACGACTCTTCGGACCATATGACGTGTCTCCGCTGATCAGCCGTCCAGGATTTATGCTCACGACACCATGTTTCACGCTCCTTTGCGTTGGTTGTCGTCACTAATGGTTTCGGTATAGCAGCTCTTTATGGAGTTCTCGGCAGACAGTGTCGATAGATACGGGGTCTCGAAGATGATTATTGAGCTCTGCAGTCACTTCAGCAGCCGTAGTTTTGTTTTGTTTTGACACAATTCGTGTAAACGTACAACGATCTCTGTCATTTAGTTTTGATTTGCGATCACTATTACGTTTACACGATGATGTCTTCCCATGTTTTGTGCAGGCTGTGTTGACTGTTGGAACAGTTGCTGTTGAAACTGGCTGTCTTGGTTACTGATGCTCCATGTAATCGGGCCCTCACAATCTGCCCTCCTTCTAACTCTGTTAGGTCTTTCACTGCACGCCGACCTCGGCCTCTGAATGCAACTACTCGTAAACAACATGCACTGAGGCCCAGTCCCCACTGAACACGCACACTCCAGAGCGAAACGTGCCTTACCTGCGTTGTTGACCGTCAAACACAAACATCCCATTACTACCACTGTTCACATTATTTTGCTATCCCCTGTAGATACTCCACAGTCCACCGGAGGCGTGTGCCGAGGGTAGCCAATACCACTACTAGTAATTTCCTTTCCTGATCCACTCGTAAATAGAGAGAGTGAAAAACGGCTATCTACATGCTTCCGTATGGGCCCTAATTCCTCGTATCTCATCTTCATTGTACTTGCACGAAATGTTTTTCGGTAGCTGTAGAACCGTTCTGCAGTCGACTTCAAATGGCGCTTCTCTAAAGTTTCTCAGTAGTGTTACTTAAAAAGAATGTTGCCTTCCGTCGACGGATTCCCATTTACGTTCCCGAAAAATCTCCGTAACACTCGCGTGTGGTTCGAACTTCCCAGTAACAAGTATAACAGCCTGATTTGAACTGCTTCGATGTCTTCCTTTAATCCGACCTGATACGGATTCCAAACACTCGAGCAGTACTCGAGACTAGGTCGCACTAGCTTCCTCCTAGTCTCCTTTACAGGTGAACCACACTTTCCTAAAACTCTCCCAATGAACCGAAGTCTATCATTCGCCTATCCTACCACAGTGCTCACATGCTCGTTCCATTTCATATTCCTCTACAACATTACGCCCAGACATTTAAGCGATTTCTGTGCGGCTGGTCCCAGCGGAGGTTCGAGTCCTCCCTCGGGCATGGGTGTGTGTGTTTGTCCTTAGGATAACTTAGGTTAAGTAGTATGTGAGCTTAGGGACTGATGACCTTAGCAGTTAAGTCCCTTAAGACTTCACACAAATTTGAACATTTAAACGATTCGACTATCTCAAGCAGGACAATAGTAATATTGTATCCGAAGATCGCGGGTTTGTTTTTCCTACTCATCCGCATTAACATACATTTTTCAGCATTTACACCTAAGCTTACATGCATCAAACCAACTAGAAATTTAGTCTAAATTATCATGTATCCTCCTACACACACTCAACTGCGACACCTTACCATACCCCACACAATCATTAACAAACAACCGTCGATTGCTACCCGTCCTGTCCGCCAAATCATTTATGTATGTAGATAATAACAGCAGTCCCATCACACCTCCGTGGGGCACTCCTGACGTCTCCCTTGTCTCTGATGAACGTTCCCCGTCGCAGAGCCACTCACAAATCTGTGAACCTCTCCATTTTCTCGTACCTTCGGTAACAGCTGACAGTAGGGCACCGTGTCAAATGCTTTACGGCAATCTAGAACTATGGAACACGCCTGTTGCCCTTCATCCATGCAGCAGCACTCCGTCTGCAGGCCACAAGTGGCCCATCGGGACCATCCGACCTCCGTGTCACCCTCAGATGAGGATGTGGATAGGAGGGGCGTAGGTCAGCACACTGCTCTCTCGGCCCTTGTGATGGTTTTCTTGGACCAGAGCCGCTACCAGTCGGTCGAGTAGCCCTTCAATTGGCATCACGAGGCTGAGTACACCACGAAAAATGGCAACACCGCATGGTGGTACGGATGGTCAGCCGGCGCTGAACTTCGGGAATCTGACGGGAACCGGTGTATCCACTGCGGCAAGGCCTGCCCTTCATCCATAGTCAGCGGCATATCATGTGAGAAAATGGCAAGCAGAGTTTCGCACGAGCGATGCTTCCTAAAACCGTGTTGATTCGTGGACATAAGCCTCTTGGTCTCAAAAAAATTTGTTGTATTCGAACTGAGAATATGTTCAAAGATTGTGCAGCAAATGAAGATAGGGATATTTGCCTGTAATTTTGCTGGCCGGTCTCTTGCTCTTATTATAGACTGTAGTCACCCGCGCTTTTTTCCAGTCGCTTGGGACTTTGCGCTGGGAGGGAGATTCGAGATAAATACAAGTTGTGCTATCTGATATTTGCAGTAGAGCTGATATTTTACGCTAGTTTGTCATCTGCAGTTAAGCATAATTTTGCAGTATTATGCTACGTATATTTATCAAAATGACAGACGTTCGTTTGTTTCGTTTCAGTGCGCTAAAACAACTCGTGCCATATGCGCTCGAAAATGATAGACGTAAAATGAAACTATTGCTTTTTTCCGCCTTCATGATGATATATTTTTGTTGCAGTACTTTCATTATCTTACATTCTGCTGTCAACACCGATTTTATTCTATCGTTTTTTTTATATATTAAACGAACAGTTTCTAAAAATATTATGTGTAAACGATGATCACGTATGTCGGGCGGATGGGGAAGGAGGACTGTGTATGTAAATAGAGTTATTCAGTTTTGTTCGTTCCACTTTTTGATACCTCTGAAAGGTTTGTAAATTTTGCTTTATAAAACGCACAGTGCCACTCTTTATCAAATATTCCCCTGTTCCTCCACCTTGTTTTATGTCTTCTGGTCAGCAATTTCGAATTTTGCTGTAGGTGCTACAAACTTTCCACACTATATTTTAAATTTATTTACGTATCCTGGCAGTTAGATATTGGAAATCCTTCAGAGATAAAGGTATGGGGCGCATTTACCTTCTTCATCCAGATCAAAGATCAGTTTCCATTAGGACCTTAACTTCAATTAATTAGACCTGTATAAAGAAAGAGACTACATGTGAGCAGGGCCGTCGCTACTGGAAACTGAGCACTGTATTGTGTATTTGCAAATCACAGAGTTGGAAGACGTACCTACACAACACTCTTGATGTGAATGAAAAATATTGTACATTCTGTAACAGAAAAAGGCTTCATCTCGCTTTAGTGTTAAGCTCAGTCATGTATGTGGTACAAATACAGATACAACAAAAATCGCAGAACACAAACAGACACAAAACATCTGAACAAGAAAAATTACAAAAAACAAACAAATTGGGCGCACTCACCTACAACAACAAATCAGCTCACTGGGTTGGCAAAATAATCAAACAAGGCTCAAATTAGTCAGATGACTCTATACAAAAAGAAACTAGTTAACTAGTTACATGTTCCATACATCATTTGAACGATTCTTGTCTGTAAATTACACTGAAGCGTCAAAGAAAATGGTACTGTCATGCGTATTAAAATACAGAGATACGTAAACAGGCCCTGCGGCCGGCAACGTCTATATAGGACAACAAATGTGCGGCGCAGTTATTAGATCGGTTACTGCTGATACAACGACAGGTTATCAAGATTTAAGTGAGTTTGAACGTGTTGTTATAGTCGGCCCACGAACGATGGGGCACAGCATCTCTGAGGCAGCGATGAAGTGCGGATTTTTCCGTACGACAACTTCACGAGTGTACCGTGAATATCAGGAATCCGCTTAAACATCAAATCTCCGACATCGCTGCGGTCCGAAAAAGATCCTGAAAGAACGGAACCAAAGACGACTGAAGAGAACCGTTCAGAATGACAGAATTGCAACCCTTCCGCAAATTGCTGCAGATTTCAATGCTGGGTCATCAAAAAATGTGAGCGTGGGAACCATTCAACGAAACATCGTCGATGTGGGCTTTCGGAGTCCAAGGCCCACTCGTGTACCCTTATGACTGCACAGAACAAAGCTGTACGCCTCGCCTGGGCCTGTCAACACCGACATTGGACTGTTGATGACTGCAGACATGTTAGCTCAAATGTTTCAAATGGCTCTGAGCACTATGGGACATAACATCTGAGGTCATCAGTCCCCTAGAACTTAGAACTACTTAAACCTAACTAACCTAAGGACATCACACACATCCATGCCCGAGGCAGGATTAGAACCTGCGACCGTAGCGCCTAGAACCGCTCGACCACAACGGCCGGCCGGAAACATGTTCCCTGGTCGGAGGAGTCTCGTTTCAAATTGTATCGAGCGGATGCACGTGTACGGATACGGAGACGACCTCATGAATACATGAACCCTACATGTCAGCTGGGGACTGTTCAAGTTGGTGGAGGCTCGGTGGCATGTGCAGTTGGAGCGATATGGGACCCCTGAGAAGTCTAGATACGACTCTGACAGGTGACATGTACGTAAGCATCCTGTCTGATAACCTCCATCCATTCGTGCTCATTGTGCATTCCGACGGATTTGGGCAATTCCAGCAGGACAATACGACACTCCACACGTCCAGAATTGCTACAGAGTGGCTTCAGCAACACTCTTCTGCGTTTAAACACTTCCGCTGGCCACCAACCTCTCCATATATGAACATTATTGACCATATCTGGGATGCTTTGCAACGTGCTGTTCAGAAGAGACCTCCACCCCTTCGTACTCTTACGGATTTATGGACAGCCCTGCAGGATTCATGGTGCCATTTCCCTCCCTACTTTAGACATTAGTCGAGTCCACGCCACGTCGCGTCTACACGATATTAGGCCGGTGTACCAGTTTCTTTGGCTCTTCTTTGTACGTGGAACGAGTCAGTTCACAGCATATGTATACATGCTTAGTGTTAATATTAATGAGCACATTATTGTTTTTAGTCCAATTTAAGCAACTACATTTAATTTTCTTCTGTGAAGGGGACCGTGCGCAGGATTAGACTCTCTGCCCTCTGACATAAGCTGGGCGACGGCTGGTGCTAAGGCATCAAGTGGACTAGGGAGCCAGCACTAGCAGCAGTAGGCACGGGCGACAGGTCGCCCTGCTTTGGCAGCAAATCCCGTGAAGGACTTTGTGCCGGTGGCGGCTCCTCCAGCGAAGGCTTGAACACGTGCCTGAAGCCCAGTTGTCCTGCTGCCCTGACTAGCTATGGCTTCGTAGCGGTGCTTCTGGACTCCGACGGCGAGAGTTGTCCCCTTCCTCAAAATTCAGTCTTATTTGTACGTCTCTTGTGCGCATTTGTTTCACTACAACCCAGCAACTAGTCACGTCGCCCATTAAACCCGAATTAGAAAGACAGATTTTCTGATCAAAATCTACTACTGAAAGACCATGCACCTTCCGTGCCTGCATGTCAATTAGCAACCAACCGCGACGCCAGTACGTCTATGATGTCAACGATGTACAGACTGCGCCGAATGTGGGATTCTAAATTTCCGATTATGTTGCGGACTGCACATGCGCAGAAACAGGGGACGGTGGCGGCATGCGCTAACATCGACGGTGAACTTTTCTCGCCGAGCTCCCTGTAGTATCAACCCTGATCCTTCATTTTTCATCACGTAGCTCAAATGCTCATGTATAACAGAGGAAGTCATTTATATGGCTCAAAGACTCCTTAGCATTGCGACATTACCGGCTGCTGTGGCGGAGCGGTTGTAGGCGCTTCAGTCCGGAACCGCGTTGCTGCTACGGGCGCAGGTTCAAATCCTGCCTTGGCCATGGATTTGTGTGATATCCTTAGGTTAGTTATTTTTAAGTAGGTCTAAGTCTAGGGGACTGATGACCTCAGATGTTAAGCCCCATAGCGCTTAGAGCCATTTGAACCATTGTGACAGACAGATTATCTCTGACTCGTGATGTAGAAACTCTCTCGATAGAATGTGGAACATTACATGTACATTGGACTGAATACTTTCGATTGAGAAATGCAAAGAGTAGGATCTCAGTGGAATTGTGATTAACGTCATTGTTGTAAACTTCCATCTTGAATACCGAATGTAATTTAGTGAATTATTATAAGATTTCATATCATACAAGAGTACGATATAGGAAAGTCGGTTATGTAAAGTTATGATTTCATGAATGGAAAAGGTAGGTTCAGTTCTCTAATTATTTTAAACTCTCCCTTCTTTGTTGCTCGGAACATTATTGGTGCGTCGTAACTTGTAGGAACTTTGTGTACGATACCCCTTGGTCGTCGTGGTGTCTTGCACGAGCTCCACTCATTGGACCCATGGATGCCCACGGAATGTTCAGTAGAGCACATGGAGCCGTCGCCAGCTTGTCTCCGTTCCACAGTACGGATGTCAAGGCGTTGTTCTCCTGGTTAAAATGGTTCGAATGGCTCTGAGCACTATGGGACTTAACTGCTTAGGTCATCAGTCCCCTAGAACTTAGAACTAGTTAAACCTAACTAACCTAAGGACATCACAAACATCCATGCCCGAGGCAGGGTTCGAACCTGCGACCGTAGCGGTCTCGCGGCTCTACACTGTAGCGCCTAGAACTGCACGGCCACTCTGGCCGGCGATTCTCCTGGAAGATGACGGATTCACACTCTCCCGTCGGCATGATGAAGACGGTATGTGGATTCATCAGACTATGTAACGTTCTGCCACTGCGCCAGTGTCCAGTGCCGATGGTAAAGTGCCCATTTAAGTCGGACTTGCCAATGTCGTGGTGTTGACATTGGCGTGCATGGGTCGTCGATGGCAGAGGCTCATCGTTAGTAGTGAGCTGTGTAACTGCTCAAGTTACGTGCTAGAGAAACAAAAAATGCAATTTAGCCGCAGATAGGAAGCTAGGGATCTTTGCTGATGGACACACTCGTGGTTGGTACATAATTTTAATTTCAAGTAAAGAACAAATTTCATTATTACAGAATTAGAGAAGCAGAATAACAATATAAAATTCCAGAATGAGATTGTCACTCTGCAGTGGAGTGTGCGCTGATGTGAAACTTCCTGGCAGATTAAAACTGTGTGCCAGACCGAGACTCGAATTCGGGACCTTTGCCTTTCGCAGGCAAGTACGATACTAGGAAGTTTCATATCAGCGCACACTCCGCTGCAGAGTGAAAATCTCATTCTGGAAACATCCCGCAGGCTGTGGCAAAGCCATGTCTCCGTAATATCCTTTCTATCAAGAGTGCTAGTTCTGCAAGGTTCGCAGGAGAGCTTCTGTAAAGTTTGGAAGGTAGGAGACGAGGTACTGGCAGAAGTTAGGCTGTGAGTCGCGCTTGGGCAGCTCAGTTGCTAGAGCACTTCCCCGCGAAAGGCAAAGGTCCCGAGTTCGAGTCTCGGTCCGGCACACAGTTTTAATCTGCCAGGAAGTTTCAATAAAAAAATTAATTCGGACCGTTGTACTCATAAAAAATACAAAATGGAATTATCAAAAATCAAGTCTTTAAATTTCGGGTGCTTGTCTTTCACCAAACTTAGAAAACTATGTGACTGGATCATGAATTAATATAACAAACAGCATTTTAAAAATAATACTTAGATCTGATTGCAAAGGATCACAGACAGTAAGCACACTATTAAGTTCATGCTTACGTAACCAAAATTCCCACAACACTAATGATTCACCTTGAGTTACTTATGAAAAGATCTTGTCCGTCCCGGTAGACAGGGCCGGCCGCGGTGGTCTCGCGGTTCTAGGCGCTCAGTCCGGAACCTTGCGACTGCTACGGCCGCAGGTTCGAACCCTGCCTCGGGCATGGATGTGTGTGATGTCCATAAGTTAGTTAGGTTTAAGTAGTTCTAAGTTCTAGGGGACTGATGACCACAGCCGTTGAGTCCCATAGTGCTCAAAGCCATTTGAACCATTTGAACCGGTAGACAGGCCGGATATTTAACTAAAGGGTGGAAGTGCGACTTCTACGTGGTGGTACTCGGAACAAACGAGGAAAAAGCAACCGCCAAGCAATGTCGAAGACGATCAGGCTGCAAGCCAGGGCAGAAAACACACCGAACACACACACGATCTCAATCTGCCCGCCAAGGCGACAAACCCCATCTGTCCCACATACCAGACAGCAAATAATTCACGTGGCAGAGAAATTCAACTCGTGATTCTCCTTTTCCAAGACCATGCTAGGTTTACTAACTACGTGACTATCTGTAACATAACTGAAAACCAAACTGAGACATTTACCGAATAACAGAACAATTAAAATTACATTTGCAAGGAACCTTTAAAACGAGCAGTAAAACTCTATTCCCTTTTGTGTTTTCGGAAATAATTAGACTCTGCTCCGCGGAAACAACACTTCAGAGCCTTAGACTTGGTAGCTTAAGTATAACACTCTCTTATTCAGAACCATCCTTAACTGATCTCTGGCAGATACAACATGCCACCGTAAGTTTACAAATCTTCACAGGTTAACAGCAGAATATATATCATAAGTAACTTAATGCTTGCAGTTGCGCGACGAGGAGGAGTCCAGCGTGAGAATGACGGACCCGCCACCGTTTCGCACGTAAGCGCGTCAACTAATCAGCACCGTACGCCCGGGGCGCGGCAAAACGGCAAAGACGGCGGTGTCCAGGCACAGCTGATCGAGGCGAGTGCCTGCCTTCGAAACAAGTTGCCTCGTTGAACGCCGACCGGAGAGAGACCCCGGCCACACGCCAAGCCGGAAAACCCAAGGTCGAACAGTCAGAGATACAAGACCTGGCGAGTGTCGACATCAGCGACGCAAGTGGAGCATAACTAGCGCCAGTAGCCACGGCTCAGGAGTGTTCGGTGCACTGTGTGTTCAGACACACGTGTACTGTGCCCAACGCTAAAGTCTGACGTTAGTTCCCCCACAGTTCGCCGCCTGCCCTGTTTTACCAGTCTGCCCAGCCAACGACGTCCGACATCTCTAACGACGGTGGCTGCCCAACCCCATCACGTCTGGACGTGGTTTCACATTGGTTTCGTCACGTGTTCGAAGACACTCACCGCAGCACGCCTCGACCACCCGACAAGTCGTTCAGTTTCCGAAATGCTCGTGCCGAGCCTCCGAGCCATCACAGCCTGCCCTCTGCCAAACTCAGACGGATCGCGCGCCTTCCCCATTCTACACACGGAGAGCTCGCACACTGATGTCACACGCAACGTGCGTGTCTCTGACTAGCAGTCATTGCTCGCCAGATGATTCTGCTAACGCCTGCACCGTTTTATGCCGATAGTAGGACGGTGGTCATAGTGTTCTGGCTGATCAGTGTAAATCTGATGTTAGAATTACGTGGTAATGAAAAACAAGCACCTACAGCGGAACTTGATGATTAATAAACTAAGTGCTTACAAGATCGGCTGTCTACTCTAGGCATCCGAATGATCATACAAAGCGTATAAGTAAGCCTAAAATTTCCAAACTCGATTTTCTCGAAAACAGTTGAGAGTTGTGTCTTGCCGTTTACGTATGTTGAAGTGCTAGTGCCCTACACACCCTGTCAACATGAATCAAATCGGTGAGATGAAGTTCGTAGGCCCCCATGTGAATTAGTCTCGCAATCCCCTTATATGTTATTGTGATCCACATGTCGCCACCCTTTCGCTGCCGGCCTGCGACTGCTAATGCAATACCTCACGGCGGCCTCCTCTACATCTACAACTACACCCATACTCCGCAAGCCACCTGACAGTGTGTGGCCGAGGGTACCTTGAGTACCTCTATCGGTTCTCCCATCTATTCCAGTCTCGTATTGTTCATGGAAAGAAAGATTGTCGGTATGACTCTGTGTGAGCTCTAATCTCTCTGATTTTATCCTCATGGTCTCTTCGCGAAATATAAGTAGGATGGAGCAATATACTGCTTGACTCCTCGGTGAAGGTATGTTCTCGAAACTTCAACAAAAGTCCGTACCGAGCTACTGAGCGTCTCTCTTGCAGAGTCTGGAGTTTATCTATCATCTCAGCAAACGCTTTTCGGATTACTAAATGATCCTGTAACGAAGCGCGCTGCTCTCCGTTGGATCTTCTCTATCTCTTCTATCAACCCTATCTGGTATGGATCCCACACTGTTGAGCAGTATTCAAGCAGTGGGCGAACAAGCGTACTGTAACCTACTTCCTTTTTTTTTCGGACTGCGTTTCCTTAGGATTCTTCCAATGAATCTCAATCTGGCATTTGCTTTACCGAGGATGAATTTTATATGGTCATTACATTTTAAATCACTCCAAATGCCTACTCCTAGATAATTTATGGAATAAACTACTTCCTGTTGCTGACCTGCTATATTGTAGCTAAATGATAAAGATCTTTATTTCTATGTATTCGCAGCACATTACACTTGTCTACATTGAGATTCAATTGCCATTCCCTGCACCATGCGTCAGTTCGTTGCACATCCTCCTGCATTTCAGTACAATTTTCCATTGTTACAACCTCTCGATATACTACAGCATCGTCCGCAATGATGTAAACTTCCGATGTTATCCACAAGGTGATTTATGTATATTGTGAGTAGCAACTGTCCTACGACACTCCCCTACGGCACACCTGAAAGTGCTCTTACTTCGGAAGACTTCTCTCCATTGAGAATGACATGCTGCGTTCTGTTATCTAGGAACTCTTCAATCCAATCAAACAACTGGTCTGATAGTCCATATGCTCTCACTTTGTTCATTAAACGACTGTGGGGAACTCTATCAAACACCTTGCGGAATTCAAGGAACACTGCATCTACCTGGAACCCGCGTCTGTGGCCCTCTGAGTCTCGTGGACGAATAGCACGAGCTGGGTTCCACATGATCGTCTTTTTCGAAACCCATTATGATTCCTACAGAGTAGAATTCTAGTTTCCAGACAAGTCATTATACTCGAACATAATACGTGTTCCGAAATTCTACAACTGATCGACGTTAGAGATATAGGTCTGTAGTTCTGCACATCTGTTCGACGTCCCTTCTAGAAAACGTGGATGACCTGGCCCTTTTCCAATCTTTCGGAACGCTACGCCATTCTGGAGATCTACGGTACACTGCTGCAAGAAGGGGGGCAGGTTCCATCTCGTATTCTGTCTAAAATCGAACTGGTATCCCATCATGTCCAGCGGCCTTCCCTCTTTTGAGCAATTTTAATTGTTTTTCTATGCCTCTGTCATCTGTCTCGATATCTACCATTTTGTCATCTGTGCGACAATCTAGAGAAGGAACTACAGTGCAGTCTTCCTCTGTGAAACAGCTTTGGAAAAAGACATTTAGTACTTCGGCCTTTAGTCTGTCATCCTCTGTTTCAGTACCTTTTTGGTCTCAGTGTCTGGGCATTTTGTTTTGGTCCACCTACCGCTCTGACATAAGACCTCACTACTACTTGTTACTTTTGCTAAAGACTTATTTCCTTTTTTGTTCAAAGGCTGCGTAGGGACAATAACATCTGAAATTACATCGTAGTTGTGATAAAATCCATGGTATCCTAAATGTTATTGGCTATGAGCACTATGGGACTTAACATCTGTGGTCATCAGTCCCCTAGAACTTAGAACTACTTAAACCTAACTAACCTAAGGACATCACACACATCCATGCCTAAGGCAGGATTCGAACCTGCGACCGTAGCAGTCGCGCGGTTCCGGACTGAGCGCCTAGAACCGCTAGACCACCGCTCCCGGCCAAGATGATATTATCAAAAAATTTAATGGCTTACAAGAATGAAATTAAAAAGAAAACGCGTTTTTCACACACAGCTGTTGAACAGGCTTTGTCTGTGTTCATGATGGAGCCGTGTGTCTATACGTTAGTATCCACTTCAAGCTTTGGCGGCGATGTCCGACCATCCTCACAGGCTTACTGATGGAGGCCCTGGCACCATCATTCCATGACCCTCCGGTGGTGCTTACTGAGATACCGGTGCCATTTTCCTGCTTTTCGAGGTTTTATCTAGAGTATAGATACCTGCGGAACGTTCTTCCTGTCTCTCTATTACCAACGACCAATGACAGCTATTGCACGCTACTTCGCCGCCAGTCACCTAATATCGTCGAACTGGCATGTCCTACCGTGCATTAGAACACAGTATGACGCACTGTCACTAACTCTATATTCAGACGTACATTCGACGTGCTACTTGACGGCGAACAGAAAACAGATTTCTCGAGAGAGACTCCGTAGGATCCATCTTGCAGATTCGCCTTTATACGTGAACTGCAACGTTCAGGAGACGCGCGAACACTGGCTACGTTGTGGCCCGGCGGAAGAGATCTGGTACTTTGTGCGTCAAATTTTGCCTCTCTTTTTAAGGATGTCTCTCGCGTATGTCGAAACACGCACTCTCCTCTACCCAGACGCTGTTTATTACCCAAGGACGAAACACGGCGCTGTCACGTGGATCAATGGCCCACGCGATTCATTGTTTGTTTGGAGGTTCAGTCACACGACTCACGGATTTTTGGAACTATCTGAACAATCTTCATTGTGCAATTGTGAAGAACCGTACGTACAGTCAGTATATTTCTAACTTCTTGTGGAGCATCTTCCAAATTCCGCCCCATAGCTGGATTATTCATGACAGGAGATAAATTTGATACATTCTGACGTAGGAGATGAGTAGATAACGGCACCTACACGGTATTACGGGAAGACATGCCATGAAGATAGGATGGCGGCGTCCGTGGAGTATCAACGCCGCATGGGCGTGTTCACAAATGTAATATTGTCTTCTTTCTTTTCAGAGACAAGCCATGGAAAAGGCGGATCAATTTTTTGTTAATAAATAACTGAGACAACGCGGCCTGCTAAAACAAAAACAAAAGTCATAGTAAGCATGAGACCTGGGTTCGATTCTCGGTCCAACCCAAATTTTCAATTTTCCCCATTGATTTCAATCAGCACCCACTCACAGCCAAGGTCTGTAATTCCTTTCTCTTTTATACATTCTTAAATATTGTACAGAAAGGTGTGCACCATTCAGTAGGCATATAGCAGGAGTGAAGAAGCAAAGATATAAACGTCAAGTTTCCAAATCCAGGTTCAAAGGTTTCCTTGTGGCATACACTTTCTATTTTGCACGTCAGTTTTCTCTATATTATTTACTCACAAAAAATTTCTCCGTGTTTTGCTAATTGTTTACTGCCCTTGTTTATAAATTTCGTAATCAACATTCCGTTAGCTATAGACTGACTCTTTAGAGGACCAATGTGATAAAATGGAGCCTAACGAACATAATGAATTGCCTGATACTGGTGGGTATCCATCATTTCCTTTGTAAGACAGTAACATCATACAAAATAACTTATACGTAAAAGTATGTCCTGGATAGATGCTTAGATTTGGAGTGAATACAACACAATTACTTAAATTTTGTAAAGTTCTTACAGTATTTCCGCTAATTTTTTTAATTTACGTAAAGAATATGTGTTAGTTTATTCAGATACTGTTTTTGCCTGCGACTTAAAATATTTAGATTGTTTAGCTAGAAGCGCAGTATGGGCTCTTTTTCGATTGACGGGAAGAATAGTTGTAAAAAACGGTCCTGCGAAGTCAGCTTAAAAGATCGGACGTGTTTTGTGCAGACTTAACAAACAGCTGGAATGTTGTAGCTCATGTGAGCAGATGAAAATCATATAAATGCGGAAATCTTGAAATTTTCGTGAACGAGTCATCTAAGTATTTTACAATAGGCAAAAAGAATTAACTACCATTATTTGGTAGTTAAAATTACCCAAAAAACCATTACAATGTTGGAAAGTTTTAGATTTCTTCGTGGAGGAAAAACTGGAGAGAGATACATACCACGAAGCAGACAACAAAACCAGCATTAAAAAAACCAGTCAAGTTCCAGATTAAAACTTTTAAATGTGGACATTTTTACATATAAAAAATACGAGCACGTTGATGTTTTGACATTACTGGAACTGGTATGTTACACCATGCAGCTTTGGGTCGCATGGTTGCGTGGAATCTGATTTGTAAATAAAGTCCAGGAGGGGGCGCCTACACCCACTCAGTAAGTGGCTCGAAACAGCATATCCAGACACTCCGGGATGATGATGGCATTGAAACAGAAGATGACACGCGTAAAGCTGAAATTTTAAACACCTTTTCCAAAGCTGTTTCACGGAGGAAGACTGCACTGCATTTCCTTCTCTAAATCCTCGCACAAACGAAAAAATGGCTGACATCGAAATAAGTGTCTAAGGAATAGAAAAGCAACTGGAGTCACTCAACAGAGGAAAGTCCACTGGACTTGACGGGATACCAATTCGATTCTACACAGAGTACGCGAAAGAACTTGCCCCCCTTCTAACAGCCGTGTACCGCAAGTGTCTAGAGGAACGGAAGGTTCCAAATGATTGGAAAAGAGCACAGGTAGTCCCAGTCTTCAAGAACGGTCGTCGAGCAGATGCGCAAAACTATCTCTCACGTCGATCTGTTTTAGAATTTTAGAAGATGTTTTTTGCTCGCGTATCATGTCGTTTCTGGAAACCCAGAATCTATGCTGTAAGAATCAACATGGATTCCGGAAACAGCGATCGTGTGAGACCCAACTCGCTTTATTTGTTCATGAGACCCAGAAAATATTAGATACAGGCTCCCAGGTAGATACCATTTTCCTTGACTTCCGGAAGGCGTTCGATACAGTTCCGCACTGTCGCCTAATAAACAAAGTAAGAGCCTGCGGAGTATCAGACCAGCTGTGTGGCTGGATGGAAGAGTTTTTAGCTAACAGAACACAGCATGTTGTTCTCAATGGAGAGACGTCTACAGACGTAACCTCTGGCGTGCTACAGGGAAGAGTTATGGGACCATTGCTTTTCACAATATATATAAATGACCTAGTAGATTGTGTCGGAAGTTCCATGCGGCTTTTCGCCGATGATGCTGTAGTATACAGAGAAGTTGCAGCGTTAGAAAATTGCAGCGAAATGCAGGAAGATCTGCAGCGGATAGGCACATGGTGCAGGGAGTGGCAACTGACCCTTAACATAGACAAATGTAATGTATTGCGAATACGTAGAAAGAAGGATCATTTATTGTATGATTATATGATAGCGGAACAAACACTGGTAGCAGTTACTTCTGTAAAATATCTGGGAGTATGCGTGCGGAACGATTTGAAGTGGAATGATCATATAAAATTAATTGTTTGTAAGGCGGGTGCCAGGTTGAGATTCATTGGGAGAGTCCTTAGAGAATCTAGTCCATCAACAAAGGAGGTGGCTTACAAAACACTTGTTCGATCTATACTTGAGTATTGCTCATCAGTGTGGGATCCGTGCCAAATCGGGTTGACGGTGGAGATAGAGAAGATCCAAAGAAGAGCAGCGCGTTTCGTCACAGGGTTATTTGGTAAGCGTGATAGCGTTCCGGAGATGTTTAGCAAACTCAAAAAAAAAAAATGGCTCTGAGCACTATGGGACTCAACTGCTGTGGTCATTAGTCCCCTAGAACTTAGAACTACTTAAACCTAACTAACCTAAGGACATCACACACATCCATGCCCGAGGCAGGATTCGAACCTGCGACCGTAGCAGTCCCACGGTTCCGGACTGCGCGCCTAGAACCGCGAGACCACCGCGGCCGGCAGCAAACTCAACTGGCAGACTCTGTCAGAGAGGCGTTCTGCATCGAGGTGTAGCTTGCTGTCCAGGTTTCGAGAGGGTGCGTTTCTGGATGAGGTATCGTATACAGGGTGTTACAAAAAGGTACGGCCAAACTTTCAGAAAACATTCCTCACACACAAATAAAGAAATAATGTTATGTGGACATGTGTCCGGAAACGCTTAATTTCCATGTTAGAGCTCATTTTAGTTTCGTCTACCTACGCTCAATGGAGCACGTTATCATGATTTCATACGGGATACTCTACCTGTGCTGCTAGAACATGTGCCTTTACAAGTACGACACAACATGTGGTTCATGCACGATGGAGCTCCTGCACGTTTCAGTCGAAGTGGTCGTACGCTTCTCAAGAACAGATTCGGTGACCGATGGATTGGTAGAGGCGGAGCAATTCCATGGCCTCCGCGCTCTCCTGACTTCAATCCTCTTGACTTTCATTTATGGGGGCATTTGATAGCTCTTTTCTACACAACCCCGGTACCAAATGTAGAGACTCTACATGCTCGTATTGTGGACGACTGTGATACATTACGCCATTCTCCAGGGCTGCATCAGCGCATCAGGGATTCCATGCGACGGTGGGTGGACGCAAGTACCCTCGCTAACGGAGGACATTTAAAACATTTCATGTAACAAAGTGTTTGAAGTCACGCTTTTACGTTCTGTTGCTGTGTGTTTCCATTCCATGATTAATGTGATTTGAAGAAAAGTAATAAAATGAGCTGTAACATGGAAAGTAAGCGTTTCCGGACACATGTCCACATAACATATTTTCTTTCTTTGTGTGTGTGGAATGTTTCCTGAAAGTTTGGCCGTACCTTTTTGTAACACCCTGTATATTGCTTCCCCCTACTTATACCTCCCGACGAGATTACGAATATAAAATTAGAGAGATTCGAGCGCGCACGGAGGCTTTCCGGCAGTCGTTCTTCCCGGGAACCATACGCGCCTGGAACAGAAAAGGGAGGTAATGACAGTGGCACGTAAAGTGCCCTCCGCCACACACCGTTGGTTGGCTTGCGGAGTATAAATGTAGATGTAGAACAGCAACTTTCCTATTCCCGGAACCGACAAGGTCTCCCACATCGAGAGTGGTTGTAACTGCACGTACAGCTGAAAACTTAGCCTTTGGAGTAAAAAAGAACGCAGCAGTTTCCAGTGAGCACTTGCTACCGCCGACAAGACAAATATTTGTGAGGGCGCTGAGTTGGCTCCGGCTGCGGTCGAGCTGTATGCTTAACTGAGGCTGTTTGTGACCAATGAACTCGGACCCCGGGCAGATAGGGCAGTTTCCGCGGGGCGCCGCGCGGCGGCAGCACCTCCGCGACTCCCGCCCAAGCCGGGCCGCGAGGCTGTGTGTCGCGCCAGTCGCTGTCCGACCTGCGGATAGAACGGGCGCAGGCGGTAGATGTGGGGCGATTGTCAGTGCGTCACGGTCAGCTTCGCGCGAAGTGTCTGGCGCCGTGTGCGTGCGTGGTGAGGGGTTGCTGCTGCGCGCCGGTGCGAACGAGTCATGCACCGCCGGCGCGGACACCATGCGGATTCTGCCCCGTGGTAGAGGCGCGGGACGGGGACGCCAGCGCGCCGCGTCGACGGTCTGGTCGTCATCGCCGTCGTCCGCCGCGGCGACAGCCGCTCTGGCACTGCTGCTGATGTTCACGTCGGGCGGCATCGGCGCGCCCACCACCGTCATGGGGGAGCAGTGCGACTGGACTGGAAGGTAGGTGCGTCGCGCTCCGAGGAACCACGTGCGCCTGCTTCCGTGGCCGTGTTTGTTTACCTGTCGCTCCGGAGTACTCAACCCGTGCAGTGTAGCGGCGAGATTTCTCGGCAGGGCGCGTTCGTCCTGAGGGGCTATCAGCTTCGACACTCCTAGGAAAATAAGTGCATCTGTGGTAGTGGTGCGTCCACCACGAGTGTGTGATTTGTTTCGTGATTCTACTGCGAAACTGACATACATATCAGGACATGCCACTGACGTGCGCGGTTTCTTTGAAGCCGGAGTGGACAATCGTGCTTTGCATGAGATTCGTCACCAGCTAAATTGGACTTTATGGAACAGTGCCAGAGGCAGCTAGTCGTGTAATGGGCTAGAGTATGATGTTAAATCACTCGCGACTCCCTCCGCCACCCCATGAAATCATTGGGGCAGATTGATTAGAAGCGTAGGCCAATGGCCTGGAATAGGTTGGAAGGTGAGAACCAGGTGAATTGGCCAAGTCAACGGATGTTTATATCAAATGAAGATTGTGGTAACAGACTGATCTGTGACGTAATATAATATTTATGTTAGCGCCATATTTAACGCTCTCCGTTACAACTCCTCTCAACTATTTAGATAAACTCAGAAAGCCTATAACAGCCGTCCGAGCGGTTCTAGGCGCTTCAGTCTGGAACCGAGCGACCGCTACGATCGCAGGTTCGAATCCTGCCTCGGGCATGGATGTGTGTGATGCCCTTAGGTTAGTTAGGTTTTAGTAGTTGTAGGGGACCGATGACCTCAGATGTTAAGTCCCTTAGTGCTCAGAGCCATTTGAACCAAAGCCTATAACAGGTAACGCAGAAGTCTCCCAGAGGGTATCTGCGTATTGTCTGCATAAATCACGAAGAAATTGCAAGAGGCCGCCACCATACACGTTTTAACCTTTTCATAGGTATGCCTTGATCCACGTTAATGTTTCAGTAGACCATCGTAAGACATTTGAGGCTAGCTCGTATTTCTGTCCCTATTCACCTTTCGTTTATGCAGATAAAAGCAACGTTAACCTTGCCTTCATACTTCGTCATTTTTGAGTACTTCCAGTAATGCACGTTCCAAAGTGACCTTTGAGTTATAAAAAAGAACACAATTTAAGTGGTCATTAAATTAGTTTATTTTTGGCGGTATTAGGAGTCACTGCTCCTGGGGAGGTAGCGTTGAAAGTCTCAGAAGCACTGAATTTTAGGTGAAGACATTCAGTGGTTACAGCTCTTAGAGAGAGGTATCTGAATGTATTGAGTTCGGGTGTAATGTTCTCGCTGAAGATGGGCAGTGGTGAAGATGTTTCGACGTTGTACTGGCTATATGATCATGCAGCAAAGCCCGGAAATACATAGTTCCGTTTTATGTTTATCTTAAAGAAGCAGTCCTGAAAATATACCAAGCATATGCATTTGTAAACTTGGTGTAACCTGTCTACGTTTCTGCACCTGATAATATCCCGCGCCTAGTGTCGTCTGTTGCCGGCCTATCATCGGTTCTTACCACCTTCCCTGTTCAGCCTTTCCCGCTTTTATGATAGTCATGTGTTTACTCGGGCGTGATAGTCTCAAATCGTACGGCGTTTAGTTTCATGACTGTCGTGCAACGCTGTGTATCAGAACTGTTCCTTGAAATGAAACTGAAACTAGACAGCAGGAAGTACGGGTCAATTTGTTTTCCCTTCATGGTCAGTTCGTCGTGGAGAGCTGAAAACGCTAATAAAAGAAATGAAGGCCATTTCCTGTTGGTGACAGCACTCCTAGAGGTTTTTTACGGGCCGGCGCGGTACGCAATAGGGATCGGAATTTTAATGTGCGCAGTCCCTTTGCTCCCCTCGTTCTGTTTATAATCTGTGCTCAATTGATTCCGGTCATCAGGCGAGCACATCTGTCATCACAGTGACTCACGTTCGAGGAACCAGGTTCACGTGTGTAGTTTGCTTGTGCTAGGAAAAGGAGTAATAAGTGAGCAACTGTGTCATTCGCTTGGATTCCAAAACTATATCCCACTATTTTTATTCTAATTTTCAAGTTGCTGATGAACGCATTGTGCAAAGAGCTGCCTGTGTTCATGCTCTTGTTTAGGCACCCTCTTTAGGCAAACATACCATGGTATATATATTTTGATGCTGTGACGAGAGATAGGCGGCCATTTTATTCCAATTTATGATCATCGAACGATCCCAACTTGTGCCTCATTCCAGCACGTTGATACAAACAGAGGAGGATTTGTTTTTGTATTTTTAATGATTATGCCAGTGTTGTCACTTATTATACTTAAGTTCGGCGATTATTTACATTCTTCTCGTCCAGAAAGTTCGTGTATTTCAATATTTATTAGGTTACAGCGAGTCGAAAATATAGCATGTTATCCGGCTGGTGTGGCCGAACGTTTCTAGGCACTTCAGTCTGGAACCGCGAGACCGCTACGGTCGCAGGTTCGAATCCTGCCACGGGCATGGATGTGTGTGATGTCCTTAGGTTGGTTAGGTTTAAGTAGTTCTAAGTTCTAGGGGACTGATGGTCTCCGATTTTGAGTCCCATAGTGCTCATAGCCATCTAGCATGTTGGAGCGTTGTCAGTGAGCTACATTGCAGTTGTATATCATGGACGGTCACCGATAAATTTCGGTTACCGTGAATTTTTGAGGCATGAATTGATTCGAAGCAAAGCCGCAGAAATTTATAACTGAATTGTCTCACTTATTTTTGGCCTAACCTGAATCATTTACCAGTGATGTTGGCATAAGGTAAGCTCTCTTGCTGGCATCAGGGCAGCAGTTTCGAGACCATATATCTTTAATCCAATTAGTTACACAGTTGTATACACTGCATTATTCTTAAAAATATGTTAACTCCAATGTATTCGCTGTTTAATTTTTACTACACTCATTACTACTTCACGTAAGTTGCTCTAATGTTGGTGGACAAAGTTATCAATTTTTACATGTTAGAGTTTACAAAATCAACGACAATATAGTTATTTCTTAGTACGTAACTCTTAAAAATAAGGTGCATTGTATGATATTTTGAACATTTCCGAAATGTCTGGTAAGGCACGCTAAAACACAAATTTTTATGTAGGCCCGTAGTATTGTCCAAGTTTTTTTATGGCACATGTTTCAATTTGTCAACAAGATGCTGCAGATAAATAGCCTGCTGCCCATTCGTTTCCGAACAGGGTGAACGTAGTCTGAACCTGCACATCTTCACCCATTTGCCATGCATTGCCGGAAAAACACGACAAGACTTCTTTAAGAATTACTCCATTGAGCTCTATACATCCATTATGCTATCCCATAACGTAATTCTGCTCCCAGCAGCCTGCGACAGTGCCGCGTTGCAAGTTTCGAGCCGCATTTCACCTCGATGACGGCTTTTGCGGAGACGACAATCGACCTAGTGCAGCAAAAATGTGATTTACCCGAAGAGCCGACACGTTTCCGTTGATAGAGGGTCGAAGCCCGGTGACGCCATGTCCAGTGCAATCTTAATTGTCGATGTCGTTGCTTCTACATGTTAACACTTGCGGATAGTGTGGTGTCACCGCCAGACACCACACTTGCTAGGTGGTAGCCTTTAAATCGGCCGCGGTCCGGTAGTATACGTCGGACCCGCGTGGCGCCACTATCAGTGATTGCAGACCGAGCGCCGCCACACGGCAGGTCTAGAGAGACTTCCTAGCACTCGCCCAGTTGTACAGCCGACTTCGCTAGCGATGGTTCACTGACTTCTACGCTCTCATTTGCCGAGACGATAGTTAGCAAAGCCTTCAGCTACGTTATTTGCTACGACCTAGCGAGGCGCCATTATCTGTTGCTATTGATACTGTGAATCATGTAATGTCAAGAGCGACGTTCGTCATTAATGGATTAAAGTTAAGTATTCCACCAGCTACGTCCGTTTTTCTGCATTCTAATTCCCTTGCCATGTTCCAGACCTCACGCCAGCCTGCGTGAGCTAAAACGCGTGCATTTCGGCCTCCTTTAGGAACGCGGTTGGCTCTCCTGCCAACTACAACAAATAGTCTGCAGCGGAGCTCCATGTTCAACAACGTACGATGAACGGTGTGCTCCGGAACACTTCTGCGTGCACCAGCGTTGAGCCCCTGCGGCAGAGATGCCACAGATCATCTATCTTATTTTACAGAGGAGACAAGCCTCCGAACCCCACTTTCTGTGAAGAGTCGTGGACGTCCAACCATTTCGTGGCCATGTACTACCCCTTTACGTAAATGCTCTCGACAGTAGCACGTGAACATTCGACCAGCTTGGCCGATTTCGAGATACTCGTCTACAGCTTCAGCATAATAATCATCTTCTCTTGGTTGAAGTCGATTATCTGAATGGGTTGTCTCATTTTCAGTCCATGTTTTCGCTAGGGTGATCACACTTCGGCGTTACCCCTGCTTACACACTTTAGTTACCGCGTCATGTGCTCGCAACGCCAGCATGCGGTGGGCAATGGTTATAGTGTTTTGGCTTATCAGTGTATACATCACTGAAGACAGACTTCGAAAACCGATTTTTAGATTACAAGGCGATGGAACTTGTCTTATCTCTGATAGCTCAACCTTGCCAAATAGTGGATATGGTAGATATTTCAAGTGAAGAGGGTACTCTTTACTATTGTAATGAGACTGAAGTTGAAGAGGAAATAATTAGATTTCAAAATGACATTTCCTGCATGTCCGAATATAATGAAGAAAACTTTTGAATATCAGTGAGTATAAAAATCTACCCTAACGCTGTGAAAAAGGTATCGTATGTTTTTCAGTATCTGCGTCAACTTAACAATACGAGGCAGCATTATTAACGACGAACGTAGTTAAATATGTGTGTCGAAATAAACTAATACTCATCTTTTACACTGTATGAAGATTGGCCCGGAAAATTTTCACCTAATTATTATAAATTTGCCAGTGCTACACAAAGCCAAGTATCTCACTGAATGTTTTTAATATTTAAGATGGTGAATATCTTGAAAACTGAGCATAGGCTTACAATTTTTGATGGGGAGAAAATTATCTTTTAGGTAATCAAAATTGTTAATTTCTGCTATGACGTGCTTAAACTTTCAAGAATTACTAAGTCACTATTCTGTAAGACTGAAAAGGTAACGAATGAGGTCGTTCTCAGTACAGTCGGCAAGGAAAAGGCTTTATAAAACACTGACAAGATAGACAGGATAATGGACGTCTGTTAAGACATCACGGAAAAACTTCCGTGGTACTACAGGGAGCTGTAGAGGGCAAAGACAGTAGAGGAAGATAGGGATGGGAATACATTCACAAAATAATTGAAGTGAAGAGGTTGTTGGCACAGGGAGTAGTTCATGGCGGACGACATCGAACTAGTCAGCAGACTGATGATATTTAAAAAAACACTCTAAATGGAATAAATTACATGCAGTAGATCACAAGCATAAAAGGGTTGACCATACCCGACATACACGTTTCCTTACATGCAACCTAACCAGAACTGCAAGTTTTTGCAGTATTTAGATTAAGCGATGTGAAAGTTCTGACGCATTGTAGAGCCAGAGAATGTACGCCAAAGTATTGTATTATCGCGAAATAGGGGAGATAGTGTCACAAATATGATTCGTGAATTGGAGTGGCAATCATTAAAACAAAGGCGTTTTTCGTTGCGACGGGATCTTGTCATGAAATTTCAATCGCCAGTTTCCTCCTCCGATTGCGAAAACATTCTGTCGGCATCCACCTACATAGGGAGAAATGATCATCACAACAAAATAAGAGAAATCGGGGCTCGCTCAGAAGAATTTAAGTGCTCGTTTTTCTCGCGTGCCGTTTGTAAGTAAGCTGTTTAGGTTTTTATGTTGGTAACGTCACTTAGCGGTCTGTATGAAAGTCGCTGGCTGTGCTGTGTGCAGTCTGTGGCTGGTTGGCATTGTTGGAATATTCGCTATTGTAGTGTTCTGCAGTTGGTGAGCCGCCAGCACTGGTGGATGTGGGGAGAGAGATGGCGGAGTTTTTTTGAACGGTTGATCTGGACGTGTGTACGTCAGAGAGAGTAAATTTGTAAGACTGAATGTCATGAGATGACTTTTGAACAGTATTAAGGTAAATACATTGTTCTCTATCAGAGTCTTTCATTTGTTGACTATGCCTGTCAGTAGTTAGTTCCTTCAGTAGTTAGAATCTTTTATTTAGCTGGCAGTAGTGGCGCCCGCTGTATTGCAGTAGTTTGAGTAACGAAGATTTTTGTGAGGTAAGTGATTCATGAAAGGTATAGGTTATTATTAGTCAGGGCAATTCTTTTGTAGGGATTATTGAAAGTCAGATTGCGTTGCGCGAAAAATATTGTGTGTCAGTTTAGTGATGATCAGAATAAATAAAGAGAAATGCCTGAGTACGTCGAGTTTTCCTGAGCTGTTTGAAAATTAAATAACGTAGAGGTTTATCAGCACAGTAATTCACTAATTTTTCGAAGGGGACGTTTCACGTTCGAGAGTGGAACGTTAGGGAAACAGGTTGAAAGTGTTTCATTGAACCCTTTGCCAGGCCCATAATTGTGAATAGCAGAGTAATCACGTAGATATACTGGTAGTGGATTAGAGGGGAGAAGTCCTCAGAGTGTAACAGGCGACCGGCTTCAAGTTCGCTTTCACGTCCCGCGCGAGGACGGAGTTGTAGTTTTTTTTTTTCGTCGCTGTACATTTGGTGGGTGCTACAGTTGTCGGGAGTAAAACAAGAAGCCGAGGAGTGTCCGGACGAACCGCGTCAATGGAGTGCGACACGGTGGCGAGGACGCATCGCGTGCAGCCTATACCACGGAGTCCGGGGCAGGGTGACGCCGCAGAAAGCGTTGTGGTGGAAAGGGGGGGGGGGGGGGGGAGTGAGGGATGAGCCACAAAAGCCGGGACGAGACAGTAGAGAGCAGCTCGCGGCACGCCGCCGGGAGTGGAAGTCAATTTGCCGTCGCGCCGTGGCGCGCTCAGAGCAGCACAGTCCATTATGAGCGCCGGGGCAAGGTCGTAGTCGCCGCCGCAGCGTTGATTGCGTTCGCCTGCGGCCGACCGGGCAGCGCTTGGCGGGCTTTCGCGGAACACGCCCCGCCGGTGGTCCGGCGACGAGACAACGCGAGGCACAAGAAAGGCACCGCGGTGCGAGCCGAGGCCGCTCCTAAAAGCAGCGGCGACACTCCACGCCGGGCTGGCTGGTTACTTGTCTCGGTCTTAACAGTCTGAATCAGACACGCTGTGAATTCATTTCTCATAATTTTTTATACACAGAAGCACAACAAAAAAAGGAAACTGCTATAGAAATGTGCTTTCAAATGCAGGGATATGTAAACAGGCAGAATATTTCGCTGGGGTAGCCTGACGGTGTGTGGCGGAGGGTACCCTGAGTGCCTCTATCGGTTCTCCCTTCTATTCCAGTCTCGTATTGTTCGTGGAAAGGAGGATTGTCGGTATGCTTCTGTGTGGGCTCTAATCTCTCTGATTTTATCCTCATGGTCTCTTGGCGAGATATTCGTAGGAGGGAGCAATATACTGCTTGACTCTTCGGTGAAGGTATGTTCTCGAAACTTTAACAAATGCCCGTACCGAGCTACTGAGCGTCTCTCCTGCAGTCTTCCACTGAAGTTTATCTATCAAATGGCTCGGAGCACTATGGGACTTAACTTCTGAGCTCATCAGTCTCCTGTAACTTAGAACTACTTAAACCTAACTAACCTAAGGACATCACACACATCCATGCCTGAGGCAGGAGACGCAGCATCCCCGAGGAAGCAGTGAAGTGGCGATTTTCCCGTACGACAATTTCACGAATGTACCGTCAATATCAGGAATCCGGTAAAACATCAAATCTCCGACATCGCTGCGGTCGGAAAAAGATACTGCAGGAACGGGACCAACGTCGACTGAGGAGAATCGTTCAACGTGACAGGAGAGATACTCTTCCGCAAATTGCTGCAAATGTCGATGCTGGGCCATAAACAATTATAGACTGTATGCCTAGAACCGCACGGCCACCACGGCCGGCAGCCTTTATATATAAAAATAGTAACTGTTCTCTAAAGAACAGATACCATTGATGACCGTGCAGCTTCTCTAGAATGTTGTTGTTGTGGTCTTCAGTCCTGAGACTGGTTTGATGCAGCTCTCCATGCTACTCTATCCTGTGCAAGCTTCTTCATCTCCCAGTACCTACTGCAGCCTACATCCTTCTGAATCTGCTTAGTGTATTCATCTCTTTGTCTCTCTCTACGGTTTTTACCCTCCACGCTGCCATCCAATACTAAATTGGTGATCCCTTTATGCCTCAGAACATGTCCTACCAACCGATCCCGTCTTCTAGTCAAGTTGGGCCACAAACTCCTCCCCTATTCTATTCAATACCTCCTCATTAGTTATGTGATCTACCCATCTAATCTTCAGCATTCTTCTGTAGCACCACATTTCGAAAGCTTCTATTCTCTTCTTGTACTATTTATCGCCCATGTTTCACTTCGATACATGGCTACACTCCATACAAATACTTTCAGATATGACTTTCTGACACTTAAATCTATGCACGATGTTAACAAATTTCTCTTCTTCAGAAACGCTTTCTTTGCCATTGCCAGTCTACATTTTATATCCTCTCTACTTCGACCATCATCAGTTATTTTGCTTCCCAAATAGCACTCTTAGATGTGTGAAAAGATCCATTATTGTTAGATTACACAACTGGCGCTTGTCCAGCAAAACAGTAACAGCCCGAAAGAATCTCAAATGAATCCGTATCCTGAGCGTTTCAAGCCAAACCTGCCACGGAACTAGCAGTGAGGAGATTCTTTCTATTTATTCTCTAGAGTAAATGATAATTAATTGAAACCCTCAGCTGCTGAGAGGTGTTGTTGATGTACCTCAATGGGGACAGCTGAAAATGTGTGCCTCGACCGAGACTCGAACCCTGGATCTCCAAAGTGTGCGCGAGTAATGAGTGGATGGGCAAATATTTATTAGGTATATTACATATGTAGAATTGTGCGTCTGCCATGTAAGCAGGTGATCTCGGGTTCGAGTCCCGGTCGGGGCACACATTTTCGGATGTCCCCATCGAGGTATATCAACAACATCTGTCGGCAGCTGAGGGTTTCAATTAATTATCATTTATTCTAGAGAAGTTGCACGGTCGTCAATGGTATCTGTTCTTTCGAGAACAGTTACTATCTTCATACATAACAGAAAGAAGTGTTATTTGGTGCAATGTTTCCCGTTATACGTATGACCTCAAGCCATCGCGGAGTCTACATACCTTCACGGATTACCAGTTTCCTGTCCCACCTATTAATCCTACCCGGTAACTCTATTCCACTAACGAGCTGCATCCAGAACAGAGTCTGAGGAGAGTTTTGTAAGCTACCTCGTTCCTAGTAACTTAGAATTCTTTCTATGAATCCTCTCACTACCAGTTCCGTGGCATGTTTAGCTTGAAAAGCTCAGGAGACGGTTTCTTTTGAGATTCTTCCGGGCTTTTACTATTTTGCTGGACAAGGGCCAGTGGTGTAATCAAATAATAATGGATTTTTCCACATAATTACGAGTGTTCGCTACATCTGCTTTATGCAGCGGTCCTTGCAGAAACGTCGAACCTATGTATGTCTTCTTGCACTCCGCTGCAATTTTGCAGGTTCGTCACTTCTCTGCCTGCCGGCCGCGGTGGTCTCGCGGTTCTAGGCGCGCAGTCCGGAACCGTGCGACTGCTACGGTCGCAGGTTCGAATCCTGCCTCGGGCATGGATATGTGTGATGTCCTTAGGTTAGTTAGGTTTAAGTAGTTCTAAGTTCTAGGGGACTAATGACCACAGCAGTTGAGTCCCATAGTGGTCAGAGCCATTTGAACTTCTCTGCCTATAACAGCAAAGGGGAGTTGCTAGAGGAATTTCCGACGTTACAGCCATCTTTGGAGACTTACCTCCGTTTGAGAACGTCGTAGGAAGTACTGTTCACAAGGAAGTCTTCAGTCCAGTCGTGCAGCAGTTCCGATTACAATGTTTATGGCTTCGAATGGCGGGAGAAAGGAGAGGGAGGAGTGGCGATGACGTCATAACAGTGTATTTCAGATATAGCAGGTGGTTCGCCAGCAGGACAACAGGGCAATCACGGTGCCTAGATTACCATAACTCACACGCGCTCAGGTGGTAGTTTGCTGCTCTCGACGATTGAGGAGGGGGATGTGGTAGGACGGGGTCAGCGATCTGGAACCGTCGTCGTCGGCAGTTGGGCCGGCTCGAGTATCTGCGTCGGGAAGCTTCGGCATTGTCGTGTCTGCCTGTCCAGCCAGCGCTGGAACTGATTGCTACTTTTATCTCCAGGGCCATCGACCGGAGCAGCGGTCGTGGAGATACCCCGCGGGGAACGGAATTGGATCTCCGACGCACGGGGCTTCTTTCTATGCTACCACCCACTTAGTGCCGAATCGCTTTCAAATTACCTACAGGGTAAACATATGTACGTACGTCAGACCGATTGAAACCAGTACCTTTCTTAAGCAATTTTCGATGCGGCGTTACGTCCGTTGCCTAGAATTTATTGTACTTACGTAAGATTTGTTGCTGGATAAAGCGAGGAAGAATAGACGAGCTAGACAGGTGACGTTACAGAAGGATATTCAAAATTTCGTGGGTTGATAAGAAATGTCGTTCACAAAAAAGATGTGGAAAACGGCGAATAAAAGAAGAGACAGAATAAAGGCGCATGCAGAAATACTAGGGGGACCCGATGACGGTAATTATTGCAGGAGAAGCAGAGATTAAAATATGTAGAAAAAAATTGAAGTGGTCATGTGAGGCGAACTAGTGACAGGAGAGGAAATTGTGGCGCACGACATCAGACCAAACTGAAGATTCAGGAAGAAAAATTTTTGTAACAAGAACAACAGGTATAAGATTATGATCACAAGTTAAAAATGTTTCACGAAATTCCTCCCCAGGTATTTTCAGAATTTTAAACTCACATTTTTTTAAGTTCAAACGAAGGTGTGTCGCCTGCGTTAGTTCTTTATTCGTACTATCTGAAGATGGCCTAATAGGGTCACGAGAATAGGGTACAAGTGAAAGACATATGCGCCAACTGGGTACGTCTGATATGGCTTCAGTACTCGTTGGGGTGTCACCGTTTCCGCTGATTGAAACCAGTTTTTAATTCTGGAAATTTTGTACCAGAAGAAATGAATTCTTTATGCACAATTGTACGTGAGAAAGGGGAGGCATACAACTGTTAGCAATCCCCAGTCTAATGAAGCGGCGTGCCTTAATGAAGCATCGTTTTCGTGCCGGTATTATTTACATTTTAATAACTATCCGTAAGTTAAAGACTGTTATAGCATAGTACAAAGATTAAAATGTTTGCAGAGGTGATTTGCGCGTTGCGGCATTGGTGCAAAATTGTCCCATGTGTGTTCCGTTCTCAGGTGAAGTCACTCGACGACAGCCACACGACTTCGTAGAATCGCAACAGAAACTACCAGATTCCATACCGTAGTTGTCGTTTCGGAACCGAATGCCGTAAAACGCAAATATTTTGATACAAATTCAAAAACCTACACGAGAAAAAATATTTTGCTACTTAGAAACTCTTTCCTGACTTGTAACAGAAAAATATTCATATTGGAATAAGGCTATGGAAATCTCCCCTATCGATGTCGTTCTATTGTCTTGCGTGAATATAAAAAATTCTCTACCTCTCAAGAGAGTAGCATTTTCATGCTTCACACAGACTGTTTCGAACTTGTCCTGTTGTAGGGGATGTTCCCTTGGCTACCTGAACCAGTTTCAGAGATTCATACAACTTACGTGGACGCCAAAAACTGATGGTGCTTGGTATTTTTCACATATGCATTATCATTGTTGGGTGTGAAACAAGCATTAAGTGACAAACCACCTAGAACCTTTGGATTCGTAGGCTTATACGTAGGTATGGAGCCATATTCAGTTGTTTCACGAAGATAATGTTATATTACTGTGGGTACGTTAGTAACTGCCCAACTACCAACACAAATGTTCGAGGTTCCATCAGTAGGATTGGGAGAACAGCTCTAATTTCCTTGCATTTACCTGTTTCTCCGATTGATCTCATTTATCGTCGTTGGAGGATCACTGGTAAAATGTAATTAATATTTTAACACTCCACAATCTTGGTAACCTGTTCACCAGATAATTGATGATCCCTAAATCGTGTTTGATCGAGATCTCTTATTCGACATACACATGGTGTCCCACAATCATGTTACATACATCTAGAGCATACATCTAGAGGTTGTAGAAGGGACTTAATGGATCAAGTTTTACATAGGAACCCATGTCCGGAAACGTCATATATATGTATATAGTGTGAGAAGGATACATGTATCAATTTGAGGTACGGATGCCTGGACGGGGAGTGAAGGAGTCGAAAATTATAAGGGAAAACTGTTCTGATACCTTTGACAGCGCAATACGTGTACTGTTATGTTTTGCTGGGACTGTAGGATAGGCAACTTCCACAGGTGGTAGTATGGTCCAAAAAAAGAAAAAACTATTCTGCAAACATGGGCTTTAATATACATACCTGAGGAGCCATGGTCCAATTATTCATCTTCGCTACTGTGAAACACACATCCTAAAATTGAACAAGTGTTCATAGCTCTGCGGGTACTTGTTTTCAAAAGTGGTTCAAATGGCTCTGAGCGCTATGGGACTTAGCATCTGAGGTCATCAGTCGCCTAGAACTTAGAACTGCTTAAACCTAACTAACCTAAGGACAACACACGCAACCATGCCCGAGGCAGAATTCGAACGTGCGACCGTAGCGGTCGCGTGGTTCCAGACTGATGCGCCTAGAACCGCTCGGCCACACCGGCCGGCGTACACGTTTTAGAGCCCATTTTACTAAACGTTTCTTGTTGTTCTGGTCCGTACTACAACCTCTGAAAATACGGAGTACTTTTTCTTTTTAGACCCTGTCTTGTTTGTCAACACGTTAGACGATCTGTTTTTGAGAAAAAGGGGTGCTGGTGAGCGCCTTATAGGCTTCGAGAGACGGACGCTTCCTTTGTGTGAGCGTTAACTGCGGCAAGCGCGTGTGTACGCCGTTCGGCGGCTCGTTTCGTCCTTAAGCGGTGGCCGCGTCGTCATGAGCGAGCGAGACTGGCTGCTCCACTTCCTTATATGCGCTGCCGCTGCGGCGTTGTCAGGTCTGTGGCGGACACCTGTTTACCGAGCTCTGCTTATCTCCGCCCCGTCGCGCAGTGCACCCGCAATGCCCGCGCCCTCGTATCGCCTGAATGCTCTTCTACCTTCTGGCGCTGAAAGCACCCTCCTCCTATCGCTGAAACGCTTGGCTAGGACCATCTTCAGCGGACGCTCGGAGTTGTGGCTGACCGTGGCCGCGCTTACTGCATGCAGCTGGTCTGTTAACTACACGTCTTAATGTTCGTTCCATCGTTAAATTCTACATCTATATGCGCCACTGAAGTGCGCGCCTTAGGGTACACACCATTATACCACATGTTAAGTCTTCCTCCCTTTCCAGTCGCATATGCAGCCGCTGAAGAATGATTGCTTCTACGTAGAGTCGTAAAACTACCGTAGACCATCAAAAGTAGAATACTGCAATAGCTTTGGCCAGTTCAGATTGTAACCGCGTTACCCGTATGTTAGGCGTGTTGCATACCTGTCGGGCGCACATAATTGCAGTCGCTTTGCTTACGTATGCGATCAGTGTCGTACTAGAGTCCCTTAGCAACCAGAAGCGGTGAGCCGTCTAGAAATTGAGTGAGGATGTATGAAGGATAACATAACGTAGAGAATAACTTTTGTTCTACATAGTTAACCTCCTGTCGATCACTTAGAAATAAAGTATTGGTAACAAAGTTGAAACTGTCAATACAGGTATTAATTGAAAGTTTTTGACTTGTAACGTGAAACAGGGGCGTGTTGTAGTAAAAATAGAAAAACAATTCAGATTTATTATAGTACTAGACAACGCATTTTATCCAAAAAGGTAAAATAATAAGAAACGCAAAACAAAAACCCTAATAGACGTCACTTAATTACTTCGTACAGCTTATAAGAAACATGTTTCTGTTATTCATTGATGACAGGAGACTCTTGCCTTTAGTTATGGTGATGAATCTTCTGTCAGTTACAAAAAATAACAATAATAATAATATAGATCTTTTGTTTGTGTATATTAACTGTACGTGCATCAAAAGTAATTGCTTTCGTTTATGTAAAGCGAAGAACTAATTATTATTACTTATAAAATGCGATTTATATTTTGTAAGAGTATAGAATCACAGTAGCCTAACACAATGAACGATGTGCGGTTCAAATTATGTGTAAAAAAAAAAAGTGTCGCCGGCTCCATTTACAAGTCAATTAACGACCGAACCGTAGTTTCCGCAGAGCGCAGCTCTACTTGTATGCCTCTGTACGAGGAACAGTTCGCCTAATCTGGCCTTCACAGACCACGGGAACGATACATAGACGGCTGAAGTGTACTCCAGATCATTCGTATCATGCTGGTTTCTTAAACATTGCTAGCTGGCTTTCGGAGCGACGTTCTTCAACCGTCTGACAGTTTTGGTTTCTCAGAATTTCCGTGATGGTGTCTTGTGAGTAAAGCCTGTGACCGCTGTCCTTTGATTACGTTCGATGCTCTCCACTAGTCCCGTCAAGTATGAGTCCTACTCACGTCAGCAATACTCTACCAGATAAACTGCAATTGTTTTGTAAGCGGTTTCGTTTGCACGCTGACTGCATTTTGTGTGTGTTTGTTAGGAGATGTGAATGGGGCAGTTGCAGAGGGTGAGTGAGGGGGGGGCTGTATGGCGTGGAGGGGGCTGCGGAGGGAGACGAGATTATGACAAGAGCAGTCCCCCGTTCTGAGACACTCGAAAAGCGTACTTAAAACAGTGAAAAAATATATTGACAAGGTTCGGCGACTGGTTCCGAACCAGCTGCGTGCGGGGTAGCCCTGTTTTTCCACGATTGGCGTGACTCCCCCCGTCGGAGGTTAGAGTCCTCCCTCGGGCATGGGTGTGCGTAGCGTAAGTTAGTTTAAGGTAGATTAATGAGTGTGTAAGCCTATGGACCGATGACCTCAGTAGTTCGGTCCCATAGGAACTTACCATAGATTTCACAATTTTCCGAACCAGCTGGTTCATTTTCAAGGTTGAACTACTGCGGGTGCACTGAAAGTGCATAAGTAGTGTATAAAGTAATCGTAGACCACTGTCGGAATCAACGTGTATCTACTTAGTAAGACAGAATCAGACTTCATAGTGTGGCACGGTGGGAAAGGAGGGTATAAGATGAATATCAACAAAAGCAAAACGAGGATAAAGGAATGTAGTCAAATTAACTCGGGTGATGCTGAGGGAATTAGATTAGGAAATGAGACACTTAAAGTAGTAAAGGAGTTTTGCCATTTGGGGAGCAAAATAACTGATGATGGTCGAAGTAGAGAGGATATAAAACGTAGAATGGCAATGGCAAGGAAAGCGTTTCTGAAGAAGAAAAATTTGTTAACATCGAGTATAGATTTAAATGTCAGGAAGTCGTTTCTGAAAGTATTTGTATGGAGTGTAGCAATGTATGGAAGTCAAACGTGGACGATAAATAGTTTAGACAAGAAGAGAATAGAAGCTTTCGAAATGTGGTGCTACAGAAGAATGCTGAAGATTAGATAGGTAGATCACGTAACTATTGAAGAGGTATTGAATACAATTGGGGAGAAGAGGAGCTTGTGGCAGAACTTGACTAGGAGGGATCGGTTGGTAGGACATGTTCTGAGACATCGAGGGATCACCAGTTTAGTATTGGAGGGCAGCGTGGAGGGTAAAAATCGTAGAGGGAGACCAAGAGAGGAATACACTAAGCAGATTCAGAAGGATGTAGGCCGCAATAGGTACTGGGGAATGAAGAAGCTTGCACATGATAGAGTAGCATGTGAGCTGCATCAAACCAGTCTCAGGACTGAAGACCACAACAACATCGCTTGAGCCTTGGCCCACAGCTACGGCCGGCCGCGGTGGCGGAGCGGTTCTAGGTGCTTTAGTCCGGAACCGCGCGACTGCTACGGTCGCAGGTTCGAATCCTGCCTCGGGCATGGATGTGTGTGATGTCCCAAGGTTAGTTAGTTTTAATTAGTTCTAAGTTCTAGGGGACTGATGACCTCAGATGTTAAGTCCCATAGTGCTCAGAGCCATTTGAACCGCAGCTACGCAGGGTCAGCCATTGTTACTCGGATTTGGCATGTTAATGTTTAAGGTGTGGCCAGATGCCCTTCCCGCCCTCATCCCGTACCCCCCGGGACGGAATTAGTGTACCCTAACTGTCTGTGTAGAGTGTAATCCATGTTATAGTGCGAATGTGTTCAGATGTCTGCGAGCCGTGGAACTGAGGCGGAACATGGGGACCAGCCCGGTATTCACCTAGCGGGATGTGGAAAACCCCCTGAAAAGCACATCCAGGCTGGCTGGCACATCGGACCTCGTCGTTAATCCTCCGGGCGGATTCGATCCGGGCCGGCGCGCCTACCCGAGTCCAGGAAGCAGCGCGTTAGACCTCTCGGCTTCCCTGGCGGGTTCGTTCAGTGTCATATATCAGTTCAAAAGGGGAGGAATGGAAATACATTCCATCTCTAATGGAACTGTGGCTAGTTTTTTACTTACAAAATGTGGAAGTAGTTTACTGGCAGGTTATTTGTAACTTATTGAGTTAATATTTACCATATGAACAGTGAACCTGTAGGCTTGCAACCCAGGCCCACGCAATCGGGCGCAAAACTAAATATTTGCAGATAACACTCCTGCGCTTATCGCGTTTGGCAGGCGTATTTCCACAAGCGGGTAGAAACGTGTCTGAACTGGTAGACGGGAGCGTGACAATGTGGCCATTGTGAGGAAACGAGTGCGTGCCGGCACGCAGTGCGTGAGTCAACGCAGGCGCGTTGCGTGGTCTCGACCCCCGGCCACCTGCGGGGACACCTGGCGGACAGCGGGTGAATCACGTCCCAGAACGGCGGAGAACAGCAGACAGCGCGGCCGCGGGTTTTGCAGGCGCGTCAGCCTAGAAGGCAGTTGCAAGTGCCGCCGGCAAGAAAAGGCGAAGAAGGGGCCGCCGGTTTCCGTGAAAGGCAAGCAGGCAACCGCCTGCAACTGCGGACCTTGAACGAAGTTAGCCTCGTACACAATGACCGCCGCTCGGACACTAAAACTGCTGCCGACTACAATCTCATTTACATTGATTGGCACCTGGCGTTTAGTCTTAAGTTGCGGCGACTTTTTAGCGACAAGTATTTTGTGCAGGCAGCCGCCGCAGTACTCGAAGGCGATTGAAAATAGCTTCCAACCCTCTAGACTTTTGCCTTAGATTTTCTGCCACAATGGGTTCAGTACCACCCTCATTTGTCCTTCGAAGTACGCATCTAATCCACACTATTATTCTGTAGCACCACTCTTCAAAAGCTTCGTTTCTCTTCCCGTCGGAATTATGTGTTGTCGAGGTTTCACTTGCGCCGAAGGCTACACTCCAAATAAATAGTACAAAAAACACGCAAAATTTACATTCGAGGTTAACAAATACTTATTTTTAGAAACATTTTTCTTGCTATTGCCAGTCTGTATTACACATCATCTCCGTTTCGGCCATGAGTTAGTTTTAAGAAAATAGTGAATTAAAACGTCATGCCTGATGAGGGTTTACTGTATGAAGAGCGAAAGTGTTGTAGGCGATTAACTTTGTTCGGCCGAGCGGGTCTAGGCGCTTCAGTTTGTAATCGCGCGACCGCTACGGTCGTAGATTCGACTCCTGCCTCGGGCATGGATGTGTGTGATGTCCTTAGGTTATTTAGGTTTAAGTAGTTCTAAGTTCTAGGGGACTGATGACCTCAGATGTGAAGTCCCATAATGCTCAGAGCCCTTTGAATCATTTACCTTTGTTCCCTTCTTCGTTTCGTGGGAGATTCTAGCGAGAAAAACTTTGGAAAAAGTTTGAAACTTCGTATAAAGTTTATTAGAAGTTGTTGTGTTATCTCTTTATCAGATAGGAAATGAATATAGCGTGGGTAATTTGTGGGCCATAAATGATCCTGCCTCAAGACACACACACAATTTCCAAGATTGTTCCAATGGTTCAAATGGCTCTGAGCACTATGGGACTTAACTGCTGAGGTCATCAGTCCCCTAGACGTACAACTACGTAAACCTAACTAACCTAAGGACATCACACTCATCCATGCCCGAGGCAGGAGTCGAACCTGCGACTGCAGCGCTCGCGCGGTTCCAGACTGAAGCGCCTAGAACCGCTCGGCCACAAAGGCTGGCCTCTAAGATTGTTACGCCACACATTTCAGTGAGATTATACCTCTTCATGTGCAGGTCATGACAGCATATAAATTTCTAAATTTGATGATAATCATATGAAAATAATATTGAAAATTATTTTGTTGCCGTGGAAGCATTTACGCAACCTGTAACTCGAACTGGTTGGCTCTCTTAGCCATCTAATAACTGCCTCAGCGTCGCGTGGTTTAATTAGACTACCTTCTGTTACCCGTGTTTCACTTTCGTTCATGTTCTCCGCATAACCGTGTTTCAGATCGCTATCCATTGTCTTCAACAAGTTTTCCAAGTTGTTTACTTTCTCTGTGGTAGATTTACAGTGTTACCGGCAAACCTGAAAGTTTCTGTTTCATTTCCCTGATGTTAAATTCCCTGCGGAATTTATCACAGACTTCCTTTACACTTTTCTCAGTGTGCAATTTGAACAATACCGTGGAGATGCTAGAGTCCTGCCTCATTGCCTTCTCGCCTGCTGTTTCCCTTTCACGACCTCGGACTGTTCTAACTGCAGTTTTGTATCTGGACAATTTGTAGATAACCTTTTGCTTCCTGTTTTTAAAGAAAGTAAAAAAAGTGTCTTGTATTTTCCAATTATCTGTAACGGGGAGAACATACTATCCAACGTATATGACAGTTTTAGCTCCATCTGGCAGGGATTCCCGTCAACTATGGCTGGACAAACTATGCTTGCGCTCGAACAGGTTCGAAATTACGCGATACGCTACAGCGTTCGATACAATATCCAACTTGTTCAAACTGTCACGTGACATTTGACTCGCGCGGCGCGAGTGCAAGGGATACGCAAGGGACGTGCAAGCTAGGCACAACAAAAAGCTGCGGTCTGTTTGAAATTTGATAATTTCGCGAAACAGAGGAGAGACTAGCATTAAGTCCTACCACAAACTCCCATTGGTCTGAACAAATTTATGGCTTCTCATACAGTACCGGTATGTGTGGTTCTATCGAAATTTATGCTAATTTTTAAGCAGTGATAAGAAAGACAAAAATGTCCTCCAAAAATATTACTTAAATTAACCTAGTATAATATTTTATTAGTTTATGAGAGGCGGTAAAGATTAACCAAATACTCGAACTCGGGACCTTTGCCTTTCGCGGGCAAGTGCTATACCATCTGAGCTACCGAAGCACGACTCACGCCCGGTACTCACAGTTTTACTTCTGCCAGTATCCGCCTCCTACCTTCCAAACTTTACAGAAGCTCTCCTGCAGGTTCGTAAGAGTGGCGTCTACTACTGACGTCGTGTGCTGTGGTCGTGTTGCGGTGGTGCTGTACCAGCCACTTCCTCATTAGCCTAGCTGCTGCGTCTAATGCGGCCAACTGTAGCTTTCCGGGGCAACGCTCAGTCCAGTCGCTTCCGGCACGGTCACCGCACCGCCATCACAACCTGCAACACGCCAGCCAGTTACTAAATAGCAACAACAACAACAGCAGCAACAAAGGCGACGACGACCTCGAGAAATGAATCGCCCAGTCATTCATGAACAATCCGCTCCAACTTGATTGCAGCTCTGTCGCGACTTTTTATCAAGGGACGTCCGTTAATGACGTGAAGAGTTCTTTTTAAAATTAGGATCCCCACCCCTGCCCACGTTGGTGGTGAGGTCTAGTGAGATGTGGTCGGACCCCCTCCCTCACGTGATGGTTACCCCATAGTCAGATAAAAACACAAACATGAAATTATTATTTGTATTAAATATCGATTAAAACACTTCAATAATAGTGTTATTTACAAAGTGTACTAAATATCGTTTTAACACGTGTTTGCAGTTAGCTTTTCTTTTTTAAAAAAAAAAAAGTCTACCATGAGTAGTATTCAGACGGACCGAACGGACAAAGGTGGACAAAATGGCTCCACAGAAATTGTATTAACCGTTTTCACGAATTCCTAAATAAAGACCTTCAAATGAAACACTATACACTATAAACTGTGTTACTTCGCAGATGACGTAGTTGTTTGTACTTTCTTAAGCTGTATGACTACAAAAGTTTTCAATCTCATGATTAACATAATCGATAAAAGTATTATTGTCGGTGAACCTCAGATAAGCTTCCTTCCACAAACGTTTGCCTTATTTCTCGAATGGGTGCTTTCTTTTCGGTATGCCGCTTATTAACATACACAACGTAACACTTTTGATACATATTCATGTTTAACTCGATAACATCAGTTGTATATGCGTTGCAAAATAGCACTAGTCAAATAAATGAAATGCTTGATTTCGACCGGCGTGGCAGAGAACTCCCCAAAAGAAATCTAGTCTGAGCATCCTGGGCATACACATATGAAGAATTCAGTTCAGAGAGGCCATAGACGTTTTACATCTACATACATACTCCGCTAGCCACCAAGCGGTGTGTGGCAGAGGGCACAATTCGCGCCAAAGTCGTATTTCCCCCCTCTGTTCCATTCGCGGATCGCGCGAGGGAAAAACGACTGTCTGATCGCCTCAGTACGAGCTGTTATTTCCCTTATCATTGAATGATGATCATTACGTGATTTGAAAGTTCGTGGTAACGATATATGCTCTACATCCTCGGCGCTTCCGTTTAGCGCATCGTCTATCTGCAAGTGTGTCCCTTCTCAAACTTTCTGTGAGATTTGTAACGCTCTCGCGATGGCTAAATGTACCAGTCACGAATCGTGTTGCTCTTCTTTGTACCTTCTCAGTCTCTTGAATCAAACCCAACTGCTAAGGGTCTCTCATACAGACTAACAATACTCTAAAACTGGAAGAATTAACGTATTGTAAGCTATTTCGTTTATTGAAGGACTGCATCGCTTCAGGATTCTACCAATAAACCGCAGTCTAGAGTTCGCCTTACCTGTTATTTGTGTAATCTGATCATTCCATTTGAGATCATTTCGAATAGTCACACCCAGATACTAACTGATGTTACCGCTTCCAAAGACTAACCATTTATTTTGTACTCATACATTAATGGGGATTTTCACCTTGTTATACGCAGTAGATTACACTTACTAATATTGAGAAATAACTGCCAGTCATTACACCACTCATTTATTTTCTGCAAACCCTCATTGATCTGTTCACAACTTTCGTGCGATACTACTTTCCTGTAGACTATAGCATCATCGGCAAACAGTCTAAGGCCGCTGTCAATACCATCAACCAGGTCGTTTATGTAAATCGTAATTGGTAGGCACTTTAATATTTTGTATGCTTGGAATTAATTATATAAGACAAAACTTTATCTGTTGTTATAACGTATGTTCTCTGAACTAAAAAATTAACGCGAGATTTCATTGGCCCCCTTTAAATAAAATGTAGCGAGATTTTGCCAGGCACGTGCCCCCTATTTTCAGCTCACATAATTCATGGACATACCGTCAGTGGTGCACATTATTATATTGTGCTCTGTGGATCTACACCTACACACTGTAAGCCACAGCGTAGTGCATGTAGGGAGATATGTTTTATACAAGCATACAGGTGTTGCATAATTAATAGTGAAAACTGCAAGTCCAACTATACGACAATGGAAGCATGAACGTTTCGGTAAATGTGGACCAGCAAGAAAGCCGGGCGTGAAATTTGAGCCCTAATAAGATCCCGCAAAAGATTTTGAGAATCTGTATTGTGCGAGGAATCTGAAAATATGCTACAGTCTCGTGTGTATCACTGCCGTTCGGACCACAAAGACGAGACAAAACTAATCGTAGTATGCAGAGACACATTTGAGCAGTCAGCCAGCCGTGCCATCGAGTAAGATCACGGTTTACCTTTCAGTTGTCGGTGCTGTCTGCTAACATTCTTCGCGGCTTGGTTACCCTGCGTCCATAAGATTATTCCAGATCTATACGAGAGGTGAGCGTCTGATGTGAGACCAAGTGTCTACAGACCCTTAAAAGAAGCATCGGCAGACAGCGATGTGCCAACTCCGTACGGGGAAGACTTGTCTGCAGGTTTCCGTAGCGGAGCCAACACCGCCTGCAGCGCTTTTTATGCGCCGGTCGTGTGTCGCGGTATATGGTCTCAGGCGTTCAGTCGGTAAGTCGTGTGGCTCTTCCAATTCGTAGATCAAGTAACAGTTAACACGGCGCGTGCAGCGCTGCCTATTGAAACCACTGTACACCTACTTCTATCCTCCGCGATCCAGTCTGAAGTGCATGGCGGAGTGTACGATTCATTGAGATTTATTACAGTTCGATTCAATAATGGAATAGAGGAAGAACGACTCCTTATTCGCGCCTCTGAGAGCTGTAATTTGTCTAATTCTAAGCGCGGATGCTAAATTTTTTTTTAAACAGATCCTCGTCATATTTAAGGCATCGTACTTCCAGGGTCAGTCATTTAAGTTCTTTCAACATTCCTGTTTACTCGCTTGCTAACCCTTCAAGGCTGTGGCCAATCGCTTCGCCCTTTGTTGTATACGCCTAACGCACTCTGTTCGTCAGACCTGATGTGGGTCCACTCAATAGTATTAAAGCATAAGCTTTACCTGTTACGCATGCAATCTTTCTTGTAGACAAATTGCAGTTCCCACTATGCTAGCAATGAATCGTGCAGCCTTCCAGTTGCTTTACCAATAGACGATCGTATTTGGTCATAAAACTTCGCATCTATACTCATTCCTACTCGCATGTGTTTGTATGACCTGCGTGACTCAGCATGCTTTTTACGTTTTGTGAACTGCACGTATTGAGGTTTCTCTACAGTAATGGTTCCTAGTCTCTGTAACAGGCTAACGTTTCTGCGAAATCTAACTGGGTACTACTGGAATTTTAACCTTACAGAACCACCAGCGAAAACCGTTAAATACGTTAATGACCAAACGAATACCGTTCTTTTGTCAGAGCAGCTGAACGAAATGCTCAGTGTCTTGAAAGCAGGATATAAGATCAACATTAACAAATGCAAATCAAAGGTAATGGAATATAATCAGACGATGCTGAGGGGATTATATATAAAAAACAGATACTAAAAGTAATAGCTTTGTTTTGTATTTGTGGTGCAAAATAACTGATTGCCGAAGTACAGACTTCCAATGAAATAAAAGCGTTTCTGAAGAAGAGAAATCTGTTAACATCAAATATGTGTTTAAGCAGTAGCGAGTCTTTCCAGAAGGTATTAGACTGGAGTGTAGTCTTGTACGGACGTGAGATGTGGAAGACAAGCAGTTCGGACGAGAGGAGAACATTTTAAAATATGATTACAGAAGAATGCTGCAATCAAATGTGTAGATACCGTTACGAATGAGGTACTGAATAGAAGTGAACTGCAGCTGCCCTGTGCGAAATAATCGTGAAGTGTAGTGGATAAACAAAAATGTTATTTTGCACAAGGCAACTGAAGCATCCAGTTTGCTGCCGATGCTGTAAATATCTACTAACTGAAGAGTCACAAATGTGTTACGCCAATTGCAGACAGGCGAAAGTCCGAAACGCTTTCGTTTGGGTAAAAGCACATAACAAAGTAGCTGGTCGATTTATCTACTGAAATAATAGTTACTTTTCTGTCTGTCGATCTGTTTCTTTAATTTCAAAATTATGGGTTTCGGCCAATATCGCGTATCTACAGATCATGTGCGACGTTGTTCGAATCCGGTAATTTTGAAGGAAGAGAAACAGCAAGCGACAGACAGAAAAATGAGCGAATTTTGTCAAATTTTGTCTGCCGGTAAATTCTATTTTACAGGTATATGGGATTGTCGTCTGAGTAGCGTAGTAGAACTGGCAATCGTTGTTAGCGCTGTTTGCCGACGTGATGTGGGATCTTTCAGTGAGTAAAAGGCGGCAGTGGGCGTTGCTAATGTGGTTCTTGACGAGCGGGTATCGCAAAAAAACGGGAAAGCACACACAGGAAGAGGAGGAACCAGTTTTGCGGAAAGGAGTGAGGCGTTTCTGTTTGCGCCAGAGGAGCTTCGGCTTGCGCGCTATCTTATCTGAGCGCGCCAAAGAACACAAAGCAAACTGTGGCCCCCACCCTTGCAGGGCAGGGTTTGGCCTCCCTTGCGGCCTTCGGCTGCCCTTTGTCCGGTGCAGGACACAATGTTGAGGGTCTGGTGCCTCGCAATCCTTTGCGGACTTTGCACCGAGCCGCCGCGTTCGTAATGGGCGCGTAGGGTGTGTGTGTGTGTGTGTGTGTGTGTGTGTGTGTGTGTGTGTGTGTGTGTGTGTGTGTGTCGGCTGATCAGGGCCCGCCGATGCTCATCCCAAGCCCTTGTCGCTCACACATCTTGTTTGCTTCCCAATTTTGGGATTTGCTCCTGTCGTCGCTATCACAAGGGTTCTGTAGGCATCCTATGCGTTCCTGGTCTGGCCTAAGCTTTCGTTTCATTTTACCACTGGCCCGTGATCCACTCGGTGCATTTCACGCGCTGGCTACCTACTCTGGACCTTCGCCTCTGAACGGCTTAAATCATATTTTTAGACCGTGCAGCGCCCATTGTGCTCTCTTGCTGGAATGTGAAAAGAATAGAAAGATTCTTAGAACCACAGATACCAGAAGGCACGCTAAGGATCCCGAGGTGTTTGCTCAGTAGCAAGCCGTGCCGCTGACGTCACAGTGAGCACAACTAGCGCCGAGTACCACGCATTTGCCATAAAGCATTGTGACATAATTGCGTTTTCGGGCGAAAACGAGTCTTTTTACAACAGTATGAAAATTTATTAAGGACGAGCGATTCAGTACAGAGTTACGCCGTAATTATCAGTGTATTGAAGATTTTTTAGTCAGATTTTAACTGAAAAATAGCTGTGCGGTCGTCAGCTGAATATCCACAGCAGACAAGTGAGTGTGTTGGGAATTAAGCTTCCTATATTTCCTAAAAACGACGAGACGAAACGAGACCGGATTCGTTTTCAGTTGGAATGCTCGTGTCTGCTCAATATATTTGATTGAGTCGGCTTATGAAAGGGATTTAAAAGTGAAGTGTTGCATATTTCTACTGAATATAAATTGAAGACTTGTGTTCCGGTGGTGATTTAGGGTGTACTAATGAACCTAATAATGGGAGTAATATCTGTGCCCAAGAACGAAGCACCCGTTAAGTATTTGAAGGTACGTTACCGGTAAATGTGTTGCTAATTAACTTCAAGTAATTACTACCAGGCAGAATGTTAACTGTGAAAGCGAACACTTCTGTAAAGGGACTATGCGCGCTCGCGACAAGAATTACAAATTACAGATAGAGAAATAAAAAACCTTATACAAAAGAATGCCGGTATACATGATCGTGTGCGAGTAACCCCTACCGTCGTTTCTAATATCCGCGGTTAGAATGACTTGTGTTAACAGACATTTTCTTGTTATTGTGGTCTTCACTTCGCAAGATCTGCTGCAGCTCTACACGCTACTCTTATCCTCAAGAAACGTCTCCCATCTCCTCAGAGTTACCGCAATCCGCATTCATTTAAACCAGCTTACTGTGTCAAACACTAGCTCCTCCACTAAAATTTTTATCCTCCACACTTCCGTTGATTACTGTGCAAGCCCTCGACTCAAAGGCCGACAACGGACGGTTGAACTGTTAAGGATGACACGGCGGTCGGTCGGTCCCGATTTGCACGTCGGAGGCCAGACGACAGAGTTTTACTTACTTTTCGTTAACAGTATCCTCTTTTTCTTGCTTACGAACTTATAGCAAGCTGCAGGTGAAAAATCGGCCCGCAACTCATTTTGTAACTGAAATAAATGGTTGTCAGTGCAATTTATGATGGAGCTACAATAAGGAAATACCCTCAGAAACGCACGGTGTACTCAGATCACGTTCCATTACACTTTTTTTAGTCTTGTCGATGTTCACGTTACGCTCTCATTTCAAGACGCTACCCACGCCATTCCAACTACTGTTACAAGTAGCCGGCCGGTGTGGCCGAGCCTCTAGGCGCTTCAGTCTGGAACCAGGCGACCGCGACGGTCACAGGTTCGAATCCTGCCTCGGGCATGGGTGTGTGTGATGTCCTTAGGTTAGTTAGGTTTAAGTAGTTCTAAGTTCTAGGGGACTGATGACCTCTGCTGTTAAGTCCCATAGTGCTCAGAGCCATTTGAACTATAGAACAGTCAAGCATTGTACTACTTCCCCGAACGCATCCCTGCGAAGAGACCACGAAGGTAAAATTCCCTCCTCCGCACACCATAAAGTAACTTCAGGAGTGCAGATGTAGAGCCACTTGTCTCACAGATTCCATTTCTGATGTAGTGGTGTGCAGTGCCCGTGTTAAGTTGCAGTCGACAGTAGCGCCGCAGTCCAGATTTCCGTCGCTTTCGTAGCGAACGCGAGAGCAGAGTGTTGTTCCTCAGACGTCAGTAGTGGGCCCTTGGCGAGTCCGCTACGACATTCCCGGAACGAGAGGCTGCGCCAGTGTTTGCTTTTTCGGCGCCCGCCTGCTGTTTGGACCCAACTGCCGGCCTCGCGGTTTCCGGTTCGTGTTTTTCGTGGACCAGACCCGAACAGACCAGATTGTTTTCTTTCCGCAAACCGGGCGCTGCCGCAACATTTTGCGCCGTTAACACGTGTCTGTACAAAAGGCGAGACACGAATCTCCCCACGTTTTAGCCAGCGTCCGCTACGCGCAGTTATGGCACAGTCGGAAGCTTGCAGAATTGTCAATATTACGTGAGTTGAGTGGGCGCTCAAATTCAAGGAACCGGTGCGCGATGCGTATGACTCCCATGTTAATTCTACACCAAATTTTCCCCCTGTATGCAAAACCTGTTCAGTGCACAGCAATCCGATTTCTGTCAGGCATCCAATGTTTTTTCTGGATTAGACTGAACTTCACATTTTTTAAATTCCTATATATATATATATATATATATATATATATATATATATATATATATATATTACATAAGTGCTTAGGCCAATCGAACGCCACGACATTCAGCTATTGTGTTAGTGAGTATCGATGTTCGACCAGTAGTTGCGGATTCTATGCCAGTGATGTTCGTTCATCTCGATTAGCCAGAGGGCTGCAGTCATTTTTCTTGTCCATTTGTCCTGTAACTTCATTTGCTTAATTCTTTTGTCTCAACAACACAATAAAAAAATTGGTTTAAAATATTCACTATACTGACCTTTATCTTCGTAGTAAGCAACTAATACAGGAAGACAATGGCATAAAGTAAACAATTATATTAACGAGGTCGTTTCACTTTGGGAGCACTGGGATACACGGTTTCAACCGCTCAGCATTTCATGACATACATATGAAACCAAGTTTTCGTTTTCCCCAGGGACAATCGCACATCCCGAAACCTCCACGAACTTATACTGTTAAAATAAACAACAGTCCTAAATAACAAGCCAAAATAGACCTAAAATTTAATAATTTTGCATCAAAAGTACATACTGCCTCAGTGGTTTTATTTCGAAAAACTGGAAATTTGTGTTAAGGACTATGGGACCAAACTGCTGAGGTCATCGGTCCCTAGGCTTACACACTATTAATGTAACTTAAACTAACTAAGGACAAAACACACACACACACACACACACACACACACACACACACACACACACGCCCGAGGGAGGACTCGAACCTCCGACGGGAGGAGCCGCGCTAACTATGACAAGACGCCATAGACCGCACGGCTACCCCGCGCGGCGTTTCATTTCGAAACCGTTCATTAAACCAGTGATATAAATTCAGACATGCCTCAGATGTACTTTCCTTGCATAACCAAAGATTTTTAAAGGAGAAATGGAAGAAGTTTTGATGATTTGAGAGCACAATTGCGGAATATTGATAATACTGCAAACGGCCGTACATAAACAAAGATTTGGTGTGATGGTACCATTTCTGCATGGTGTAAAATTACTATTCAGTAGCGATCTAGGATCAGTACTATTCGTTTCCCATACTATTCGCAGTCAACTACCAGTTTCCTGAACAGTTGTGGGTGTAAACACTTACGGATGATAGTGCTGCCACCGTACGTCGCATTGATTTCTTGTCTTGACCATGACGTGTTGTAAAGAATAGCAGCTGGGAATCTCTTCTAACGATTCAAATGTTGGATAGCAAACTGTGTCCGTTTCAAGCAGTAGCGGGCACACCTACACCCGGTCAGTTGTTGGTTTCAGGTTTGGAAGCACTTGATGTAGCGGCATTGTGTCGCTATCACCACGGGAGCCGATAACACCGGCGAGGCGCGAGTGATGTTGACCTATGGCGAGCTATCTGTCAGAGAGAGAGAGTGTGTGTGTGTGTGTGTGTGTGAGAGAGAGAGAGAGAGAGAGAGAGAGAGAGAGAGAGAGAGAGAGAGAGAGAGAGAGATTTGACCATTTACGTTGCATTAATGTGTCGTCGCATCTTACTCTATTTCAAGGCGGCACGTAGCAGCAGATAATAGTAATGTAGTATATGGTCCTAAGTGTAGCAATATGTGTTTAACTCAGCAGTTAAGTTTTGTGGTTTTCCAACACTCGACCACTCCACGTGTAGTTGTCAGCCCCAAAAACAGTCTTATAAATTGTCTCCACAACACTGGAATGTACTATACGCTATCGTAACGGAATTTGGCGCCTTTCGAATGTGAATAGTAAGTTAGTTGAAATCGTGGTATGAACACTGCCGTGCCTTCTTCTTTTCCGGTTAATATGCCCAGTCTGTGATGTCCAGAAACTTCCTTGCTTGATCAATTAAAAGAATTTGGTTCATTATTGTATCAATGGATGTAGATATTTTTTTCTTGCCTGTTATATTTATTTGCCGATTTCTTTCTTCAGATAAGTCATTTTTTGCTGGTCACACTGATCGCTCACACAACCATTCCATTTTTACGTACTTCCTCACCATAAACGGATAAATGTTTTCGATTATTTGCCGTCACTACGTCATGTAACTTAGTTGTGAAAGCGATTATGCTGGCCTACGGATCAATGCGATACTTGCTGTTTCAGTATGTATTGAACATTCGAAAACATGTACTGACATTATAGGGTATCGGTAAAAGTATGGAAACCCTACAGAACAATCTGATGTGGAAAACACAGATGTCCTGGTGAGCACCACGGTGTGATGGCGGCCACCTGAAATACTCATTTCTCCACAGCCACGACAGCAGCCACTGTACAACCACTGCAGTGCACAACGGAGGAACGGAGGTCAGTAACAACATCCGAAAACGTGACTAGTGATGGATAGTTTCGGAGATATCTTCATTGCCCCCACATACGCTACATAAATACCTGATCAGTAGTATCTAGACACCTATCAATGGATATTAAAAAGCAGGGTGTGCATTCTCGGCGTTCATGACGAGTTGGACTCTGCTCAGGACACTTTTATAAGGTATCTGAATGTATGTGGAGGATAGAACCCCATTCTTCCTCAAGAGCCGAATCTGGAGACGGTAGTTACGTTTAACGCTGGAGTCTGGAGCGAAATCAACTTTCCAACTCATCCCAGAGGTGTTTCATTGGGTTCAGTTGGCTCCTCTGGTCAGGACACTCCGAACTGGGTTCAGGTCGAGACTCTGGGTAGAACGCTCCATTTCAGGAATGTTATTAGCCTCAGACCATTCCCTCAGAGATGCTGCTTTATGAGAGGGTGCATTGCCATGCTGAAACAAACAAACATCGTCTCAGAACTGTTCTACTGTTTGCTGTACAGTGCCGTAAGATGTGTTTATATCGTTCGGCATTTAGCGTATTCAAATGGTTCAAATGGCTCTGAGCACTATGGGACTTAACATCTGAGGTCATCAGTCCCCTAGACTTACAACTACGTAAACCTAACTAACCTAAGGACATCACACACATCCATGCCCGAGGCAGGATTAGAACCTGCGGCCGTAGCGGTCGCCCGGTTCCAGACTGAAGCGCCTAGAACCACTCGGCCACTCCGGCCGGCATTGAGCGAGGACTCGAACCTCCGACAGGAGGAGCCGCGCGGCCTCATACGGAATCCACTGTACATTGTCGCCTATGCATTTGCCACACTTGGCTGACCCAACGTGACGACCGATCTTTCTGTTGTGGTATGAACCTGACGGTGTCCCACACTACTAGAGTGCCCGAATTTTCTTGCTTTGCGGCGATATTTTAACCTTTGATAGACTACCTCTGGTCCTAGCACGACACCAAAGCGGCTGACTTGGATTTACGTTTTACCGGCGAAGATGGTTTCTATTCTAGCACTTTGGCCTCATTGACCACCTGAGGTGCTACAGGGCACCCATCGCCTGCTCTGGGAAAGGGGTCCCATGGCGACCCTTGCTCGACCGTCTGGCCTGTTCCCTACCTTTACAACCCTTGTTCTTTTATGAAACTTCCTGGCAGAGTAAAACTGTGTGCCGGACAGAGACTCGAACTCGGGACCTTTGCCTTAAGCGGGCAAGTGCTCTCCCATCTGAGCTACCCAAGCACAATTCACGAACCGTCCTCACAGCTTTACATCCGCCACTACCTCGCATCCTACTTTCCATGCCTCACAGAAGTGAAGTGAGGGACAGGACGTGACTCGCCCTTGGGTAGGTCAGATGGTAGAGAACTTGCCTGCGAAAGGGAAAGGTACTGAGTTCGAGTCTCAGTCCGGCACACAGTTTTAATCTGCTAGGAAGTTTCATATCAGCGCACTCTCTGCTTGCAGAGTGAAAATCTCATTCTTGTTGTATTACGTTTGCCGTTTTTAATCTTTCGTCTTTCTTAAAATTTTATGACGTTGTCTGTGTTGCTCGTTTTCTTGGGGTAACGGATAGTGAGGTGCGGTGGTGCTGTTGGGGTGCGGAGGGAACTTCCAACTCCATTCTGAGCAGAGTGGCTCGCTCACCTTACCGCCTCTCACGCCCCCCTCGTAGTTCTCCTCGATTTTGCCTGTCTCATTCTGTCTTTCTTACAATCGGGCTTCCCAGGATTTGCATTTTATACCCATCTACCTAGGATTATTCCTGGTTCGGTGCGTATAGGATGAAGCGACTGACGATTTAGCAGTTTGGCCCCTTTAACTCCAATAACCATCCAGTCTGGCTGGGGTGACGTTCGCGACCTGCTTCTCCCCACACGACCAGTTGCCGGTCGCACAGCGCTGGGGCTGCCGTGCGGCGCCGTCCTGTGGCCGCAGCCGTGGCACGTGTGCGCGGGCGCCGTGAGAAAGGCGAGGCGAAGGCTGGGCACAGCACAGCAGAGCAGGAGCAGGGCGTGCCCACAGCGCCGGCGTCCGCCGCCCGCCAACCGGTTCCTGGCCGGGCCGAGACGTGCCGCCAATTACACGCCCCCTCCTACTACTCGCTCTCGCTCCAGGCCTCTGCTCTGCTCCGGCGGCCGGCCGCGGCTGGACTCCAGCGTCGACAAACAGCACGCGCTCACGGCCGCACTGGAGGGCCCCATATCACTGTTTCCTAGCCCTGCTCCACAGTACTCGGTCGTCAGTTTAATAGAGTATGGCGGGAAAGTTGGGCACATGCAGATGTGGTCAAGTGTGTACATACGCAGTGTCAATGTTGTGCACCTACTTGTCGGCTTTATGCAACCCGCAACACCTTCAAAATCTACGAGCGAGATTTTCATGTTCTCTCGCTCACTATGCGCCAACTATTACTTACAGAGAAAGAATGACCACCACATGGAGGCGATTCTTCTGAAAAACCTGGAATTCTCAAGAAATTACATTTTACCTGAAAAAATTTGGAATTTTATAAAAATCTCCGGGAATTCTATGTTTTTAACGTAGCATTGGAGATAAATTTTGGTTTTTGTGAACCCCAAATTTTAAAATACTTAATATATCAATCTATGTTTACTACAGGAATATTATTCCACATCAATGATCGATGTTCGAAAACTGCAATCTCAGCCAAGAGGAAGGAAAACTCGTTATTGTAAGACGCTGTCCTCCCCCCTCCTCCCCACCCAAAGCAGTCTTCAATACCAGGAATTTCTCATACCACCATCTAGTTCCCCATAGCTGGAATTGTCATTCTTTTAATCAAGTTTAAGTAGCCATCATATAGGAAATTTTTGTGTGGTTAAATTTTGCACTGGAATATGTTTTCATTGGAGGCCATAGTTTGGATTATTCAAGAAAATCGGTATTGAAGGTCACGTTTGTGCGTTTTTCTTGAATAATTCAAAAACTACGGCCTCTAGCGAAAAGGTATGCCAGTTCAAAATTTACCTGTGTATAATTTCCCACAGAAAAGTCTTGTCCATTTTTTTGTGTGGAACCAGTAGTTTACCCAGAGCGAGCGCGAGAATATGAAAATCTTTCGTGTCGATCTTGAAGGCGCTGCGGGTTGCATAAAAGCCAGTGGTAGGGGCAGCGGAATCACTCTTTGTACAGTGTGGTCAGAAACAGGCTGAAAAGCTTGTAAGGATGCTGCAGTGCAGCTTCTGCTGAGAAATAATTGTTAAGAGAAAAATTGTACACGTTGCGCCGTGTCGCCATTATTTAGCATTGACGTGAGCCAGTCGGGTCGTTGCACGAGAAAGTTAAAGCGCTTGCACGCACTAAAATGCCACGACGCACGGACTTCTGTGGGTATGTGAGTTAGCACGTCTTGAAACGCTCATTACCAGGTAAAATGTGCCTTTCTTGGAAGTAATAAATTTAAGCCAGGCAGACAAAAGCTACATTCCCTCGGTTTGAGGAAACCAAACGAGGGACATGTTTGGCGACACCGCCTCCAGCAAGCTGCTTGAATTTTAAGCTGTGATGACTTCATTGGCTAACTTCTATCCTGAACAAGTCGGAAACGGCGCAACGTATTCTCTCTCTCTCTCTCTCTCTCTCTCTCTCTCTCTCTCTCTCTCACACACACACACACACACACACACACACACACACACACACACACACACACCGCTCGCATAACATAATTTGGGTGTCTGTCCTGTGAGTCCTTTGGCGTATTTTCTCCGGTGTTTCGGCAGATGCTTCCAATTTTGTTCTTGCAATGTGTAGCTACAGACGATGCTTACTACGTCTCTAATGCGACGACCAGCTTAGACGAAAAGCGTCGATGTGTTACCAATTACAAACATATCTAATTTCAAAACTGAAGTTTGCTTGCCCATTCGACAGAACGTTTCGAAACTAGTTCAGTGCAGTATCCGTTTTATCGATGTGTGTTAACAGGGACAGTAAGACACGAAGAATAACTACTACTCCAGCAGCGAATACGTATCGTTCCTGTATGGTGGTAGCAGTCAACACGGGCCATGGAAATACTGGAGTAATGGTTATTCTTCGTGGTTTATTGTCTGTCAATACACAGCGATAAACGTATATCGTACTGCACTAATTTGAGACCGCTCTATCAAGAGCGAAAGTAAAATTCCGCTTTATAATTCATTTTCTTTGTAACGGGAAGCAAAAGGACGATTTACGTCGACGTTCGTAATGAGCGGTACATCCCATTTCGAATCCTGGTCCGGCATAAATTTTCACAGGTCACCATCAGGTAGAACACCTGTACCCAATACAGCTGACGGAAAATTATTCGCATTCAGCTAATTTATTTCGATATAATCCCTTCGGCGTTTTGAGTGGGAAATTGTCAACGTCCCATGGCAGCCGCCAAGTATCAGTAGTGAAGTGACTAATGTGGCGACAGCTGCTGCGCCCGCACTGTGGGAACGCAACGTGACCGAACGGAACGGTGCTGAACAGATGCGAGCGGAAACGGCGCCACTTCCCGCACAGATGAGATAACTGGCAGTCCAGCCACCAACACTCGCCTGTTGAGTTCGCGACTGCGCACACTGCCACCAAGCCACTGTACGCCTTGGTTTGGAGAGCCAAAGGCAGTAGAGGCACATATTCCTATAGAAGGTACTATTGGTGAAAACCAGAAGCAAAATTGCTTTAATCATATACTTGGAAAGCAGCGCCTGTTGAGGTTCAGCCGGCCGCTGTGGCCGAGCGGTTTTAGACGCTTCAGTCTGGAACCGCGCTGCTGCTACGGTCGCAAGACCAAATCCTGCCTCGGGCATGGATGTGTGTGATGTCCTTAGGTTTAAGTAGTTCTAAGTCTAGGGGACTGATGACGTCAGATATTAAGTCCGATAGTGCTCTGAGCCATTTGAACAATTTGTTGAGATATGGGCCGTTTTACTTGTGACGAGTGATAACAGTGTACTTGATGTAGTCCGTTCTACTGCTGCAGTTCACTGTGCATGGTCGAATGGTTATAGTTCGCTGGATATTGAAGATGGCGGTGAAACCAGTCATAGCAGTGCAACGATCCGCTACGTCAGTCAGCTGAGGTTGTGCTGACCGCGATTTACGTTACCAGATCATCAGTGATCCCATTATGGACTGGTTCGGTAGCATGGCCTGCCCGTTAAAAGGAAGTCAACTCGGGTTTCTGACTTGTGAAGACATTGAAAACCATTAATGTGACCAGTCCATCGACAATGTTAAGGCATTACAGGAGCGTGTGGCCCTGTCAGAATGGAGCGAGTTACATTTGAGAGAGCGTGATTCACTGCGTAGGAGGGGTGAAGGATATGCCAGGATGCTTGGTAACCAAAAGCAACACTGCTTATGGCGTCTACTTCCATGTAACAGAGGGGCAGGATTGAGAGGACAGATTGTCCTAAATCTCAAGGGTTCCGGACAAATAATTATAGGAAACTTTTCTCCTACTTTTGACAAACACTACCTGTTGTAGTAATAAGTGATACTTAATTATTTTAACACCGTGTGTATTGCTGGCAGGTGCCGGCAGACCTGAACACTATCGAACCATCCGTTTAAGACGTATTGATTGCAAAAAACAGACTAGAGTTATTTACAGAAGAACGGAAAAAGTGGACGAATCCGACCTTAGCGCGCTACAGTTCGAGAGAAATTTAGCAACATTGAGACAATGTTGACCCTAAGACGTACCTTAAAAGCAAGGTTAAAGAAAGGCAAATCTACATTTGTAGTCTCAGATGAAGCTGTAGGTAATGCACTCTGTGAAATCCTGAGGGTAACATGGATAAAATACAGGGAGCCCGAAAGCTTATTTGCACTTTCGACAGAAACCAGAAAGTTTTTATAAAGATTAAGACACAAAAGGAAGCAGTAGTTGAAAGGAGGATGTAATTCAGTGTAAAACTGGAGTAAGGAATAGAGGTAACTAATCATAATTTTGCAAAGAGAATTAATGTTGAAGAAGAAATAAAAATGTTGTTTGCCGATGACAATGTAATACTGCTAGAGGCGGAGGTCGACCTGGACGGTCAGGTGAAGGGAAGGCATAGTATCTTGAAAAGATTTTATAAGATGAATATCAACAAAAGAATGGTAACGGAATGTAGTAGAAATAAATCGTGATGCTGAGAGAATTAGGTTGACATAAGGCACAAAAATTGTAGGGGAATTTAGTTGTAAAAGCTGTTCAGATGGGGTGCTTCAATAGAATGCTCAGAGCTAGATGTGTATAAGGGATAACTGAGGAGGTACCTAACTGAACTGGGGGGGGGGGGGGTAATGAAGTTTACGGGACAAATCTACGAAAAGGCATCCGTCAACAGGACACACAAACACTGAGGCATCAAGGAATCATCAGTTAGGCAGTGGTTGGGGAGTGAGATGAGGGTGAAAATTGAGAGAGAGAGAGAGAGAGAGAGAGAGAGGAGGGGGGAGGGGGGGAGTGCAAAGCTTGAATACACTAGGCAGGTTGGAATGGATGAAAGTTGCAGTGTAGTTACATGGAGATAAGGCTTACTCAGGATAGTGTAGCGGGGAGAGGTGCCAAATGAAGCAACAAACAACAACAGAGCTAGTCATCTGCGTCGTAGGACTGTATAGGAGTAAGTGTGTGGGAGGAGGTAATGATTGGGAAGGCTGGTAGCGACCACGTGTGGGCGTGTGCGCCGAGGACAGGCGTGGGGCGCGTGCAAGGTGATCGCACAGCTTGGCGCGTGCCAGAATGTGCGTAGCTGTACACTGCCCACGGCGCGAGCCTCCTATTACGCTCGCTGCCTGCCGCGCAGATGCAGCCAGCATCCATGCTGCGTAGGTGGAACACGGTCAGCGACAGAAGGCACGTTCCACGTGTTGGGGCAGCGACGTGTTTCCCTAGTGGTAGCTGCGTGTCTGGCTTGCTGTTGGGGCAACAAATAGAGTTGCCGAACCTACCCTAGAAGTGATTAAAACTGTAAAGAGAGAGAACTGGTGCCAAACTGGATTAGTCGAAGATTTAGATCGATCATTCAGTGCCAAAGAAGACGAAGTTGGTATTCCGTAACTCGAATCAAGAACGGCTGATACCATCAGTAGCTACTTAACCCCCTGTGTAGCGAAACAATTTACGTCAGTTAATAAAGACAAGTCTTCCGGTCCAGATTGCATACTAATTACGTTCCGTTTAGATTAAGTCCGACCAGAGTGGCCGAGAGTTTCTAGGCGCTAGACTGGAATCTTGCCTCGGGTATGGATGTGTGTGATGTCCTTAGGTTAGTTAGGTTTAAGTTGTTCTAAGTTCTAAGGGACTGATGATCTCAGAAGTTAAGTCCCATAGTGCTCAGAGCCAAGCTTTTCGATTGCGCTGATAGAGTAGCTCCGTGCTTAGGTATCATGTACAGTTGCCCACTCGACGAAACATACGTTAACTGAGAATTGGACAGTTGTTGTTGTTGTGGTCTTCAGTCCTGAAACTGGTTTGATGCAGCTCTCCATGCTACTCTATCCTGTGCAAGCTGCTTCATCTCCCAGTACCTACTGCAACCTACGTCCTTCTGAATCTGCTTAGTGTAGTCATCTCTTGGTCTCCCTCTACGATTTTTACCCCCCTCGCTGCCCTCCAATACTAAATTGGTGATCCCGTGATGCCTCAGAACATGTCCTACCAACCGATCCCTTCTTCTGGTCAAGTTTTGCCACAAACTTCTCTTCTCCCCAATCCGATTCAATTCTTCCTCATTAGTTATGTGATCTACCCATCTAATCTTCAGCATTCTACTGCAGCACCACATTTCGAAAGCTTCTATTCTCTTCTTGTCCAAACTATTTATCGTCCATGATTCACTTCCATACATGGCTACACTCCATACTAATACTTTCAGAAATGACTTCCTGACACACAAATCTATACTCGATGTCAACAAATTTCTCTTCTTCAGAAACGCTTTTCTTGCCATTGCCAGTCTACATTTTATATCCTCTTTACTTCGACCATCATCAGTTATTTTGCTCCCCAAATAGCAAAACTCCTTTACTCCTTTAAGTGTCTCACTTCCTAATCTAATTCCCTCAGCATCACCCGACTTAATTCGACTACATTCCATTATCCTCGTTTTGCTTTTGTTGATGGTCATCTTATATCCTCCTTTCAAGACACTATCCATTCCGTTCAACTTCTCTTCCAAGTCCTTTGCTGTCTCTGACAGAATTACGATGTCATCGGCGAACCTCAAAGTTTTTATTTCTACTCCATGGATTTTAATACCTACTCCGAATTTAACACATACTAAAAAAAGGAAATAAGACAACAGACCCATATCGCTGACGTAGATTTGAAGTAGGATTTTGATACATATACTGTGTTCGAACATTATGAATGACTTCGAAGAATACGTTCTACTGACAGTCAGCATCGTTTCAGGGTATTGTTCTTGTGAAACCCAACTGGTTCTTAATTCACACTAAGAAATGAATGCTGTCAACAGGGGAGCTCACATTGATTCCGTATTTCGAAATATCCAGAAGACTTTTCTTATCGTTCTTCACAAGCGGCTTTTAATCATATTCTTTCCCTGTGGAATATCGTCGCAGTTGTGCGACTGGATTCGTAGTTTTTTTTTATCAGTATGGTCACAGTACGAACAAACTATTGGGAAGTTGTTGAGTAAGATGAAGGTAATATCTGGCTTCATGGCAATGCCAGACGGTGAAACCTATGCAGAAACTGCGGCACATACGTGAGAGTGGGAAATACTGGAACATTCGCAGTCTTCGTGTGATATGAGTGCGCGCGATTACGAAATGTTCTCCAAATATTGAGGAACCACCCCGTGGCATGCACTAAAACACATGAGGATATCATCTATGCCATAGGGCCATCCTTGCGAGACACTGACAAAGGTGAACGCGCTGACTGTATAAGACGCGTATCACCTGTGTTGGGGAAGGTGATTGAGGTGCGGGGACGATTATATGGAGGGCATCTAATACGGTGAACGACTGTCAATAAAGTCTGATATGAATCATAACTGTGCTGCCGTTACTTGTTATCCAGCCCATGAGTGTCAGACAACAAAAATTGATCTTAGCTTGTTCCACGTAATGAAAATGCGTCCTTTATTTCTATCAAAGGATCAAGTCTACACGAATATCGAGGAGGCAGACAGTGTTTCGCCTATCAGAAAACGGAAAGCGTGCCGCAGGTTTCTTCTCATTGCGTCATCGCAAAAACTTTGCGCTGCTGAGTTGCCTATACGGCTGGCGCCAAGTATTCCGTACGTCGGCCGTATGGCGAAAGGAGGCGTGAGTTTCATTCGGCTTTTTCACGCTTGAGAGCGGTTTCCAGATAGGTTTTCCCAGCTATGGCAGGTAAATTGATTTACTGTCAGCCTCTCCTCTCCTCTCCTCTCCCCTCCCCTGCCTTGGACACACACATACACGCGTGCGCGCTTAACGGCAATCCTGGGAAAGGGCGAGCATTTTGTGAGTGAAACCCTTGATCCGGTAACACGCAAAGTAACGGCTTCGAAATTGGCGTCTGGCAGTTCCCACAAACCGTATCCATGTAAAAGTCAGGCACGTTCCCGCTATGCGTTCTCACCACTGTGTTCTGTATTGTTCAAGAATCGTTGACGAATTCAGTGTACGTGAAACACATTTACATCTACAGCTACATGACTACTCCCCAAATCACACTTAAGTGCCTGTCAGAGGGTTCATGGAACCACATTGACAATAATTCCGTTACTCCACTCTCGAACAGTGGGAGAAAAACGAACACCTATAGCTTTCCGTGCGAGATCAGATTCCCCCTTTTTTTATTATGATGCTCGTTTCTCTCAATATAGGTCGGCGTCGACTAAATGTCTTCGCATTCGGAGGAGAAATTTGGTGATTCTAATTTCGTGAGAAGATCCCGCCCTTATGAGAAACGCATTTGTTTTAATGAATTCCACCCGAACTCCTGTTTCATGTCCCTGTCACTCTCCCCTATTTATCGACGATACAAAACATGCTGCCCTTCTTTGAACTTCCTCGATGCATTCCATTAATCCTATCTGAGAAAGATCCGACACTTTGCAGCAGTACTGCAAGAGGACAGACAAGCGTAGTGTAGGCATTGTCTTGAGCAGACCTATTGCGTACCGAGCGAGGTGGCGCTGTGGTTAGACACTGGACTCGCATTCGGGAGGACGACGGTTCAATCCCGCGTCCGGCCATCCTGATTTAGGTTTTCCGTGATATCCCTAAATCGCTCCAGGCAAATGCCGGGATGGTTCCTTTCAAAGGTCACGGATGACCTCCTTCCCCGTCTTTCTATAACCCGATGAGACCGATGACCTAGCTGTCTGGCCTCCTTCCCCAAAACAACCAACCAACCAACCTATTGCGTCTTCTAAGTGCTCTGCCAATAAAACGCTGTTCATGGTTCGCCTTCCCCATAACGTTTACCATTTGTTCTTTCCAATTTAAGTTCTCCGTGGCTATAATTCCTATGTATTTAGTTGCGTTTAGTGCCTTTAGATCCGATTTATCCTGTAGCCGAAGTTTAGCGGATTCCTTTTAACATGCGGATGACCTCACACTTCTCATTATTTAGGGTCAATTGCCGAGTTTCACACCATTCCGTTATCTTATCTACTGTCATTTGAATTCTAACACAAGCAGCACTGGTGCACGGTTCATAAAATAAGTGCATAGATAAATACAAGTTTCGTAAACACAGCAACTTCTGAAGAATGCTGCACTGCGCAGCGCATACAGTACTGCAAGTTCTCAGACTAGGTATGTGGCAGCCGCTTACATTATATTCTGAAGTAGTTGCAGTATCGTGCACAGTGCAGAGGCGTCTCTGCCGTCGGTTTGAGATCAGAGCTCCAGTTTTTTGTGAGCAACTCGGCTCCCCTTTCCAGAGCGAAGGCGTGTTTTACGTCGCTATAGATATGGACCCTTGGCAGATCGGTGTGGGGGTAGACATTAAATGTGGAAGTGATTCTGGCCCTTAAGGTAGTGCGCCATGGTGGCGCTGTGGTGTGTTGCCGTGCCGTGCGAGCCCATTCGTCGGGCCTCGTGAAAGTGAGGCCCGAAGAGTCGATGAGGCACTCAGGAGGGGCGTGTGATATGACGGCAGTTATCGCCGCGCCGGAATACAAATGGACGGCGCTGACCGGACGAGGAGTAGAGGAAGGGAGGGAAGAAATACCAGCTGTCGTCAGCGGAGCGTCTGCCCTCGAAATGTGATCCGGCTCGGCGCCTTGTACCTTACACTGCGCACACGTCGGTTTTTGTCACATATAGGTTCAGTTACATTTTTTTCTTTGGTATGTTGTATCGTGCTGAGGTAGTGTCTCAGCACGCATCAAAACAGACCCCAGCAAATTGGCGGCTCGTTCGGAAAACCCAGAAAAATTGGAAAATTGTCAAGGGAATTGGGTTGACTGGGTTGACGGCAGATATGGTTGATTTTGTCTTTGTTGCGATTGTAGTTGTCAGGACCGTTTACCTCAAATCTTTACACGAGAGTTTACTGAACACTTGAGGCGAAGATGAATACAGACGATGAGCAGAAGGTTGTGCACAGAGAGATGAGATCAGAAGCTAATGCAATTTTTTTTTTAGGAATTACCGAGAGATACTGCGTGAAGCCTGCAACGAAAATTGAAGACGTGCATTGATTGCTGGTACCTCTGGCAGTAACAGGAGTGTAAATAGCTAAGAAAAAGCAACCAAAGGTCCGAGTTCTGTTCCAGATGGGACAACAGGGACGGACTAACGGACCGATCATCGCCTGGCATGGGCGCCACTCTGATGCGGTGTGGACGAGTGTGGAGTCAACACACCGCTCTTTTGCTTCCTTGAACTTGGAGCCGCCGCCACTTCTGAACTTGCTCCCCAATCAGCATCTTGTGGCTCCCAATCCTCCCACCAAGGAAATGGCAGTGCCGGGCATCGAATGCCAGTCGTCCACGTAACAGCCAGACATGGTCAACACTGAGTTACGGAGGCCCGTAATGTAAACAGGGTGCATCACATTTGCTTTTATTTTCACTAAAAATTGATTTGAACCGGACCTAGCTTATCATTTTAACAACACAAAAAAATCATAAAACTGACCAATATATAACAATAAGCAACGAATACATGAAGAAATTTTCAGTAAGTAAACAATTGTTTGAAGGATGTGGCTTCACTCTGGAGCCACTGGGTCATAGTTTCTAGCCACTCATCATTTATGAGATATATTTGAAAACACTTCCACATTTTTATCGAGACACAATCTCTCGTCTCGGAACTTCGGTAAACTCAGAGCGTCCAAAACAAATTATAGACATAAACAGCAAGCAAATATGGGACTAAAATTTAATAAACGTATGTAAATTCCCGCTTGTATGAACGTCTTGACCGATTTGATTGGTTTTTGCTGTTGTCTCCGTTATCGTCAGGACCAGGTTCGTATGATAGGATTTTTTATTTCCAGGAGATACAGCGGAAAAGTCGGAAATTAACATCAGTAGCCGCATGTATGAAGCATGAGTAATTAAGAGTGGCACGCCAGATATGGTTGATTTTGTCTTTGTCGCGATTGTAGTTGTCAGGACCGTTTACCTCAAATCTTTACACGAGAGTTTACTGAACACTTGAGGCGAAGATGAATACAGACTATGAGCAGAAGGTTGTGCACAGAGAGATGAGATCAGAAGCATATAGCTACTGTCCATTCCGGCGGAAACAGGGCCGGGGGAGGAGGTGATGTAGGGAGGGAGAGGGGGGGAGAGGGGGAATTTTGGGATGTATATCCAATTCCCATAAATATTTAGCAATTGCGAAGCATTCCCAGGATCGCTATTTACTAATAAAAGTACGTAATGCTCTAATGGTTTCATTCCGATGCTACACCGAAAGTAGCACTACAAACTCGAATTGACAGTACGATACCTTTAGATATACGTACTTTCAGTGCCAGTTATCTCATCGATATGATGACTACAAAAAAAAAAGTCACGATCTCCTATAGTCACGTAACACGATCTCCGCGCCTGCTGTTGCTTTGAACTTGAGGTGACGGCCACAGTATATTACATTCGTGAGAGTACCTCATTGTATGAGAAATGTCTGGCTTCCAATAGGATCGTTAGTTTCAAGCGAAAGGCACTGGTCATTAAAAATGATAAAATGATGGTTACAGGCAGAAACCACTGGTACTCATATGGTTTGTTATAGGTTACCCGTTATAAAATTTATTTAAATACAGTTAATATTTTTCAGCCACACAAAATAGAAATTCAATAATATGCAATCAAATTACAAAAACTTCGAAGTTGTACAGAAGTTTGTCTCTATTTAAATGGCGTCCAGTTCCAGAGTTTGGTCCAATAGGAATTCACCCACCTAAGGCCTATCATAGCACCATGATGTGGGTACGCTGCCGACATTGCTTGTATGACTTGCGAAGTGAGAGATAGTATTTACGCACGACAATCTAATGATACGTTGATTTCTCGCGTTCAGCCATATTCCATCTTTTATATGGAGCTCCAAAACGTATTATAAAAAACAAAATTCCAATGATTGACATCTGTCAAGAGGTGTGTGTGTGTGTGTGTGTGTGTGTGTGTGTGTGTGTGTGTGAGAGAGAGAGAGAGAGAGAGAGAGAGAGTGTGTGTGTGTGTTTCACATGTTATACATGTTTACACACTTTGACAGCAGATCTGACTGTGTGGCTAAGTCAATGGCTAACGTGTCGCGCTCCGGTGCTTCTTTCTGTCGGTGCAAGACTGCTCTGGTATGCAGCTTAGCCTCTACAGTGTCTAGACCTTTTTTTTAGGACTGTGTTTTGTCATTATTAAATTAAATTCCCGCCCGCCTTTGGTTCACTCGTACGTGCCAGCGACGCTAATGTAATGGAACGTAATCACCCCTCGTCCAGTTCCGCCGGGCGACATTAAGTGATTCGAAACACGACGTTTCGGTGTCGGTCCGGCGTGTTTTTTTCAGGGCTGTTATCGCTGCAGGGAGGGTGGCCGCATCGCCCAGTCGCTGCAGCCTGCTCACACCTGCGCTGCCCGTGGCTCAAACCGACGGGGATTGAACAGCGAGTCCACAAAAACTGGGGCCGTTCTCCCGCGTTCGCTGTGCGGGCAAGTCTGCTGTGGTCTGCCCCTTCTCGTCCCCTGCTTCCCCCCCTCCCCCACCCTATCTACCAGCTCCCGAGCTAACGCACGCACGCACACACACACACACACACACACACACACACACACACACACACACACACCTGCTGAACACGATTGTTGGATTCTGAAAGCCGTTTTCACGTTTGCGTTTTTGACCTCAACCTATTTTCAAGCGTAAGAGAGCCAGGCGTCATTTGTTTGCAGCAACTAGTGTCTATAAAACAGCTGTTCCCTTTAGTTGGGTTCATGAAGTGTTGTCATCCGTCTCTCTTTAGTGGTGCACCATAGGAAGGTCGTCGCAAGTCACAATCCATCTTACCCACATTTCACACCTTCCAAACGCCTATGCGATGTAGGTCGGAACCTCAACGCCCAGCGTTAAAATCACGTGGTGTTCTGGCGAGGAAGACGTTTCAGACACACCTCTGCTCTGAATCGAAACGAAGAGTCTTAATGATGTGGCATAAAGGGCGTAATGAAACAACCCTCTTTCCTTGACCGTAGATTCCCACACATTTTCCGGTCGAAAATGACAACCGAGCGAGGTGGCGGAGTGGCAAGCACACTGGAGTCGCATTCGGAAGGACGGCAGTTCAAACCTACGTCAGGCCATCCCGATTAAGGTTTTCCGTGATTTCCCTGAATCTCTTCAGCCAAATGCCGGGATGGTTGCTTTTGAAAGGGAATGTTCGATTTCCTTCCCCATACTTGACATAATCCGAGCTTGTGCTGCGTCTCTTATGACCTCACTGCCGAAGGGACGTTAAGCACTAATCTCCTCCTCCTCTTCTTCTTCTTCGAAAACGACAGTTCGCAGTGTGATGAGCAAAAGGACGGCGTTATTGACAACCTATGGTGTGAAACGTCTGCAGCGGTGTTGGGCAGAATTGTGGTCGAATTTGATACCAATATGACATCATTAACCCACATTATACGTCACGTGAACTTTCGAGCTCTGGCATTTTCTTTTTCGCAAGCGTTGACGCTTTGCCCGAGGGTAACGTCGCAGGGCGCCGAGCTGTTGCACCATTACAGTGGTTGGCTGTAGGCACTTTTGAGTCAAGATTCCAACTTATGCGTTGGACGGAAACTGTTATGGCTTTCGAAAAAGTAATCCTTTAATTCTGTTGCGCGGTGTATTACGTAAGCGCGGTGTCCGTAGAATTGGAGGCGGAACGCCGCAGAGCTGCCGAAGAGCCGTGACGGAACGTAGTCTGAGGTAAGGTTGCCGGGGCGGCCAGCTGTGTTGTGGCAGCAATAACAACACGCGAGCACGACCGCGACCTGGCGTGACCCTGCCGACCTCACGCGCGGCCGTAAGCTAACGGCAAGCGGCGTCTGCCGTGCCGTGCCGTGGCCAGCCAGCCGCTCACGGAATAAACAGCCTCCGCCCGCCCGGACTGACTGCCATTGATCGCTTGCGAAACCGGCCCCTGGTGGAGGTCTCAGCAGCAGCCTACAAAAGCAGACACACGCAAGAGAGAGAGAGGGACAAGATTTACGTTGTCTTACTCTCTCGTCGCATTTTACGATATTACAAGGTAAGGATGATGGTTGTCGGTAAAACGAACCATTTTCTGTTACATGGGTTCTTCTCAACGCCACTTTAACCGGATTGTTAAAAGCGCCCAAAATAAGCGGTATCAGAAGTAACAGATTTTTTTGGCCGAAGACTGGTTTGCCGGCCGGGGTGGCCGAGCGGTTCTAGGCGCTACAGTCTGGGACCACACGACCGCTACGGTCGCAGGTTCGAATCCTGCCTGGGGCATGGGCGTGTGTGATGTCCTTACATTAGTTAGGTTTAAGTAGTTCTAAGGGACTGATGACCTCAGAAGTTAAGTCCCATAGTGCTCAGAGCCATTTGAACCATTTTTGAAGACTGGTTTAATACAGCTCTCAATGCTATTCTGCGCAAGGCGGATCTCCGAATACTTCTGCAACTTAATTTTTTCTGAATTTGCTTACTGTATTCTTATCTTGGTCTCTCTCCACGATTTTTAGCACCCACTCTTCCCTCCAATACTAAGTCTGTAATCCCTTGAAGTCTCAGAATGTGTCCTTTTAAGCAATCCCTTCTTCTGATCAGGCTGTGCCACAAATTCCTCTTCTGTTCACTACCTCTTCATTAAATACGTGATTTACCCATCTGATCTGCAGCATTCTTCAGTAGCAACTTATCCCGAAGACTCCTGTTATCTAAACTGTCTTTCGTCGATGTTTCACTTCCGTACATGTCTCCACTCCATACAAATACTCTCAGAAAAGACTTTCTAACGCTTAAATTTATATTCCATGTTAACAAATTTCTCTTCTTCTAAAACGGTTTTCTTTCCATTGCCAGTCTACATTTTATATTCCCTGTACTTCGGCCACCATTCCTTATTTGACTGCCCAACTAGTAAAACTCATCTACTGCTTTCGTAATGATATTCCCTCAGGATCACCTGATTTCATTACATTGCATTCCATGATCCCCGTTTTGCTTTTATTTATATTCATTTCTTATCCTCCTCTCAAGACACCATCCGTATCGTTCAACTACTCTAGCAAGACCTTAGCTATCTATGACAGAATTACAGTATCATCGGCAAACTTCGCAGATTTTTTCCTTCTCTCCAAACTTTCCCTCCTCCAAATTTTTCTTTGGTTTCCTTTAGTGCACGCACAATGCACAGATCGAGCAACGTCGGGAATATGCTACAACCCTGTCTCACTACCAAACAGCCTTTCACTTCCAGTATTTTACCCCTGCCACCTTCAGAATTTACAATAGATTGTTCCAGTCATTAGATTTTTAATCCTACAATTTCCTCTACTAAAACTTGGAAATCGAACAAAGACTGAAACATTTTGACTCCGTCAGTTTCATGATACGGAGAATCGAAATATTAAATAAAATAAGCAAATAACAGAAAACTCGGGCCGTCCACCATTTGGTGCTTTTCTCGAAATGTGGTAAGTGGTGGACTACTACGAAAAATCACCAATATTCTTCTACTGATTGTAATTTTTTGAAACTCTGCCGAAAAATCATGTTGCGTTGGGGATCATACCATTATTTGGAAATTACGAATATTCAGTGCTGAAGGATGAAGAACGAGGTTGGAAACTCTAGTTTTCCTGTCAATTTGTCCTTTTGAAAGGACTACAAGCAGATAAAAGTACAGCGAGTAAGTCGTAGCTTCGTACAAGCATACAATCGACTGCGAATTATGGAATGTGTAATAGTAGTCCGCGGATTCTAGTCCTCGCCAATCGAGCATTATTTAAAGATTATACCATTATCTCCACACAAATTTAGTGACTGTTCGAAGTCGCACACTCGAACCACGTTGACACGGAAACATATTCGGTTCGCTGCATATGCGTGGTTCGTCGCCAGAAACTAGCCGGAGACGACCTTCGGAAACGTTTCCATAAGCTGGACAATACGTCAAATTAATTTTATCAATATAAAATATTAATTCTTAGTGAGTACACGTTGTCAGCCTGGAGCCGCAGTCGAAGACTGTCTCTGTGAACCGCCTGAAGTTGGTGATTCCTTGATGTCTGGGAAGATGTTGTTAACTGCTTACTGAGCTAGCTTCTGTACTGCTCGGCTGCCTGAACAGGCCGCGCGCTGTCGTTTGTTGATGGTGGCTTCTGGTGCTGCAGAGAGGTTAAGTCGGCGCCAGAAATAGTTGCGGCGCCCGTTTCGCAACCCTGCTCGGCCGTTTCCGGCGAAAGGCGTCTGTAGCTTTGTGCTGTGCTCCGGATCGAGGTCGCCACGCCCTACGACAGCACAGGTAGCGAAAGCCCGCAGGAGACAGCAGAGCGGTCTGTCTGCCTGCTCACTCTCTTCACCCGTGCTTGGCGGCCACTAAAATTTGCATACGCGGCGGGCCGGAAAATTAACGTCAAATTAAATTAGCGTCCAGGAGGAGAGCGGCAGAGAGAGGAAGTGTGTGCGTGTGGGGGGGGGGGGGGGGGGCAGGGTTTTGTCAGGAACCACCGTCCGTCAGATGGACGACTCTGCTGAGGCTTCTGACGTCACACATTTCGTAGGCGGGCGAAAAACAAGTTGATAAGCTCACAGAGCATGGTAGGCGACAGTATTCTCAAAATACCAGGAGGTCGGAAATGCACTGATGTGGCTTTTCGCCCGGCAAACGACAGCCAAAAAGCTACGAGTATGTGTAATTCTGTGTATTTAAACATACTGTATCCCAGGTAAAACCTTTAATTTTTACCCATGCCTGGTTACATTTGAAACAAATTTTCTGTGATGTTAACGAGTAACACTGCCTCTGTACTCGAATGGTTAGCGCCAGTGGCTTTGGTGCGGAAGTGACACGGGTTCGATTCCCAATAACTCAGATCTTTTTTTTTTCAGATAGCGAGGTCGGATCGGATTGAGCTCAGCCTCCTAAGACGAAATGAGGAGTTGCTTGAATAAAGAAACAGCGGCATCATCCGAATTCATATAGAGGCAACAGCTGTATGGATTGGCTACGTGCAGACCACACATCCCAATATCTTAGATCGCTCCTCGAACTGCCTGTCAAGTAGCAGTCGGCCAGTCTAAATTGGTCTAAGACCTCATCCGTGAGAGGTGCTTACGTGTACGGTAACTACGTTAAAATGACCATAATGACATTAATTTGTCTAGACAATGCGGTGTAATGCAGTAACAACACTGCAGTGGCATAGACGGTATGTTCCACTGTAGAGTGCAGTGTTGTTAATGATGAACACTATGAAGACCAAACATCCAGTATTGTCGTTGGACACAACGCTGTCGCTGCGCTCTTTTTTCTGCTGCAGCCGCATCAAGGGAAGCCGCAATAAAGTTCGCCTTGATGGCATTACCTAGTGATCCATACGTCGTCTTGGTGTCCGTGTAAATACATGTCTTCATGTAAACAAGCCCATTTCTTGACTAAGGTACGTGACGCGACTATCCGAAGCCACAAGGCGAGTGAATAATTTGTTTGTTCTCTCGGGCACTAGTTGCGTGGCGCCGTTGAGATCCTACATGGCACTGAGTATCGCCTACCATATTCGCAGGATAGTCGTGGTATCTCAACCAACGCGAGCAGCAGTGTCGTATAACGGTGAACAGCAGTCTCCTCCACAGGTCACCATGATACCGTTGTTCCTTCTCCTAGACGAGGCATAACCCAACCTTCTCACAAACTGTCAACATTCCAATGCGATTTCTGAATTAGAGACGCACTGCGTAATCCTTCGGTATATGCAGATACTTTATCTAATGAAAATGATCTACACTCCTGGAAATTGAAATAAGAACACCGTGAATTCATTGTCCCAGGAAGGGGAAACTTTATTGACACATTCCTGGGGTCAGATACATTACTTGATCACACTGACAGAACCACAGGCACATAGACACAGGCAACAGAGCATGCACAATGTCGGCACTAGTACAGTGTATATCCACCTTTCGCAGCAATGCAGGCTGCTATTCTCCCATGGAGACGATCGTACAGATGCTGGATGTAGTCCTGTGGAACGGCTTGCCATGCCATTTCCACCTGGCGCCTCAGTTGGACCAGAGTTCGTGCTGGACGTGCAGACCGCGTGAGGCGACGCTTCATCCGGTCCCAAACATGCTCAATGGAGGACAGATCCGGAGATCTTGCTGGCCAGGGTAGTTGACTTACACCTTCTAGAGCACGTTGGGTGGCACGGGATACATGCGGACGTGCATTGTCCTGTTGGAACAGTAAGTTCCCTTGCTGGTCTAGGAATTGTAGAACGATGGGTTCGATGACGGTTTGGATGTACCGTGCACTATTCAGTGTCCCCTCGACGATCACCAGAGGTGTACGGCCAGTTTAGGAGATCGCTCCCCACACCATGATGCCGGGTGTTGGCCCTGTGTGCGTCGGTCGTATGCAGTCCTGATTGTGGCGCTCACCTGCACGGCGCCAAACACGTATATGACCATCATTGGCACCAAGGCAGAAGCGACTCTCATCGCTGAAGACGACACGTCTCCATTCGTCCCTCCATTCACGCCTGTCGAGACACCACTGGAGGCGGGCTGCACGATGTTGGGGCGTGAACGGAAGACGGCCTAACGGTGTGCGGGACCGTAGCCCAGCTTCATGGAGACGGTTGCGAATGGTCCTCGCCGGTACCCCAGGAGCAACAGTGTCCCTAATTTGCTGGGAAGTGGCGGTGCGGTCTCCTACGGCACTGCGTAGGATCCTACGGTCTTGGCGTGCATCCGTGCGTCGTTGCGGTCCGATCCCAGGTCGACGGGCACGTGCACCTTCCGCCGCCCACTGGCGACAACATCGATGTACTGTGGAGACCTCACGCCCCACGTGTTGAGCAATTCGGTAGTACGTCCACCCGGCCTCCCGCATGCCCACTATACGCCCTCGCTCAAAGTCCGTCAACTGCACATACGGTTCACGTCCACGCTGTCGCGGCATGCTACCAGTGTTAAAGACTGCGATGGAGCTCTGTATGCCACGGCAAAATGGCTGACACTGACGGCGGCGGTGCACAAATGCTGCGCAGCTAGCGCCATTTGACGGCCAACACCGCGGTTCCTGGTGTGTCCGCTGTGCCGTGCGTGTGATCATTGTTTGTAGAGCCCTCTCGCAGTGTCCGGAGCAAGTATGGTGGGTCTGACACACCGGTGTCAATGTGTTCTTTTTTTCCGTTTCCAGGCGTATATTAGTGCACATTAGTGTGGCGTGTGTCAACCCTTCGCCGAGGACGGCTTAGTGTTCAAGGGAAACAGTGAATAAGGTCTGAATATCTGTGGACGAATGTTAGCACACTCTTTCTCAGAAGGAGGTAGTGATGTTGGACATAGTGGTCTGGAGCGAATCCGACGTTCTAACTCATCCCAAAGGTGTTCCATTGGGTTCGGATCGGGCTCTGGAAAGGCTAGTGTTTATTTCTTTAACGTTACTGTCTACAGCTCATTTCCTGACAGACACTGCCGCATGACAGGGTGCATTCTCGTGCTGATACGATCATCGCCTCTACACCGGTGGTTCCCAACAGGTGGTCCGCGGACCCCCAGGCGTCCGCGAGCTATGCCAGAGGGGTCGGCAAGAAGCTGTTAGAACAAAAAATATATTAAATATATTTCGTATGATAACAGATTTTTTTGTTTTGGCCGCTCAATATTTTTTCAGTAACGAATATATCAATGTTTTTTCTAAGTACCAAAAGTAGAATACGTATATAACGACTCTTAATTTGGCTTTTTTTAGGTAGTTGATACTGTGATATGACAAGGTACCAATCATGCTCGATGACGGGTTTCTCCAGAAAATTTTGTTTGGAACCCCTGCTGTACACAACGCTGGCAAGTGTGTTCATATGCTTCTGCATTCCGAGTTTCCTTAAGCGCAATAATGGACCACAGGCTACTACGAGAAATATCCCACTGTGGCACTATCTTCTTCGTGCCTCACCGCTGGCGCTACACGTTGTGGCAGAGAACGCTCCCCGGACATTCGCCAAACTCAGAGCCTTCCATTGGACTGCCTCAAGGTGTAGCTTGATTCATCGCTCCAAATCACTCGTTTGTACTGACTACTTCCATTGCCGGCCCTCTTCACATCAACTCAAGTGTCGCTTAGGTCTGCCTACAGAAATGTGTAGTTAATGAGGAGCTGCTCGATCATTCTACCGCACTCTTTTCACCGAAGTACTCATTATCATTGCTCTAGCTGGGCTGCTGGTAGCAATTTGGAGATGGCGAGTATTTCCTTCCGCTGATGTCCACTTTTTTACAACAACCTTCCTGAATGCACGACAGTCCGTCAGTAGATGATGTCTACCTGGTTTTGGATTAGCTGTGATTGTTCCTTCGCGCTTCCACTTCACAATCACACCAGTAGTAGTAGACGCAGAGACTTCAGAAGGGTTGAAATATGTCTGCGCTGCAGCTGTTCCTCGGCTGACATACAATAACTAACTAGCACACGATCGAAATGACAGGGCTCTACTGACCAACCCATTCTGCTATTACGCCTTGCCTATTCTCAACTTTCCTGCTTCCATATGTACTCGCAGGTTAACCTCCCATGACACCTAATGGTCAATTCCGCAGTACATACACTACTGGCCATTAAAATTGCTACACCAAGAAGAAATGAAGATGATATTGGACAAATATATTATACTAGAACTGACATGTGATTACATTTTCAGGCAATTTGGGTGCATAGATCCTGAGAAATCAGTACCCAGAACAACCACCTCTTGCCGTAATAACGGTCTTGATACGCCTGGGCGATGAGTCAAACAGAGCGTGGATGGCGTGTACAAGTACAGCTGCCCATGCAGCTTCAACACGATACCACAGTTCAAGAGTAGTGACTTGCGTATTATGACGAGCCAGTTGCTCAGCCGCCATTGACCAGACGTTTTCAGTTGGTGAGAGATCTGGAGAATGTGCTGGCCAGGGCAGCAGTCGAACATTTTCTGTATCCAGAAAGACTCGTACAGGACCTGCAACATGCGGACGTGCATTATCCTGCTGAAATGTGGGGTTTCGCAGGGATCGAATGAAGCGTAGAGCCACGGGTCATAACACGGCCGTCAACGCGAACAAGAGATGACCGAGACGTGTAACCAATGGCACCCCATACCATCACGCCGGGTGATACGCCAGTATGGCGATGACGAATGCACGCTTCCAGTGTGCGTTCACCACGATGTCGACAAACACGGATGCGACCTTCGTGATGCTGTAAACGCCGCGCGGGATTAGCCGAGCGGTCTCAGGCGCTGCAGTCATCGACTGTGCGGCTGGTCCAGGCAGAGCTTCGAGTCCTCCTTCAGGCGTGGGTGTGTGTGTTTTTCATTCGGATAATTTAGGTTAAGTAGTGTGTAAGCTAAGGGACTGATGACCTTAGCAGCTAAGTCCCATAAGATTTAAAATGACGTTTTGCCATTCGTGCACCCAGGTTCGTCATAGAGTACACCATCGCAGGCGCTCCAGTCTGTGATGCTGAGCCGAAGGTAACCGCAACCGTGGTCTCAGAGCTGATAGTCCATGCTGCTGCAAACGTCGTCGAACTGTTAGTGCAGATGATTGTTGTCTTGCAAACGTTCCCACATGTTGACTCAGGGATCGAGACGTGGCTGCACGATCCGTTACAGCGATGCGGATAAGATGCCTGCCATCTCGACTGCTAGTGATACGAGGCCGTTTTGATCCAGCACGGCGTTCCGTATTACACTCCTGAACCCACTGATTCCATATTCTGCTAACAGTCATTGGTTCTCGACCAACGCGAGCAGCAATGTCGCAATACGATATACCGCAATCGCGATAGGCCACAATACGACCTTTATCAAAGTCGGAAACGTGATGGTACTCATTTCTCCTCGTTACACGAGGCATCACAACAACGTTTCACCAGGCAACGCCTGTCAACTACTGTTTGTGTATGAGAAATCGGTTGGAAACATTGCTCATGTCAGCACGTTGTAGGTGTCGCCACCGGCGCCAACCTTGTGTGAATGCTCTGAGAAGCTAATCAGTTGCATATCACTGCATCTTGTTCCTGTCGTTTAAATTTTGCGTCTGTAGCATCTTCGTTGTGTAGCAATTTTAATGGCCAGTAGTGTTGTTGCGTCCGGGTGCTCGTGGTCAGGTAGTGTGCACCTGCATCTCCGTGGCCACTGTGCAGTTCTCACTCTAGTGTTCCACAGAACCACGTCAGAAAAAGTACGGCATGTAGATGGCGTTACTCTTAACTACTCTAAGTGGTCACGCTGATATCGTAAGGAAATATCTAAGTAAGTTGTACATTTGTTTGCAGTTTGAGGCAACTAGTCTCAAATTGTGTGCCTCCTTGCCTCAAACTGCATGCCTCCCCCACTGAATTGCAAATTTTGAAAGGCCAGCAGTCAGTATGTAAGACTTTCCGGATGGTAGGACTGGCGGGTTCCGCTCTTTGTGGTTCCGGAACGAATAGAGCCTGGCTGTCAGAAGCGACGGTGGTGGCGTTGGCTGAGGGTCCGGCAGCGTCGTGTCTGGAGGACGGCGGGAGCTGTCCCGGCTGCTCATTTAAATAAAAATGCCGCGGACGGTGAAGGACGGCTCTTGGCCAGCGCGGCACACCTGTTTGCGAGACGCGCGGTCTGTCGGCTGGCTCTGTCCTCCAGTGTATTAATTCCAGACGCGGGTCGGCAGCGCGCGTGGTCGCGCATCCGTCACACTCCTCAGACGTCCTTCTGCCTGCCGCCTGCTTCATCCTCCGCCACTCCTGAGGCTTCCCTTCCGTTCCTCTTCCAGTTGTGAGGCCGCGCCGTAAGAGGCCACACTCTGCAGGTATACCATTTGCACAGTGGAGACGAAGCCCAGCATAATGGTTTAAGGGGGCTAGGACGTCAAACGGGCCGTCTCGGAGCAGGAGAGACACCACAGGAGATTTTAATTTCCACGGTCTACTTTTACGAATAAATTCACAAAACTTTGTCTGCATGGCCAGGGAGGATACAGGATCCACAATCATAGCAGTGGAAGTTCAAAAAAATAACAAAATAATTTTTTTTTACATGTGAAAGTTAATAATTTTTTTCACTTCTATTGGCTGCGTTTGTGGCTATAGGTAGGCGTTTCTTCATAAGTAAGGGAGATTCTTCGATGAATTTTGCACAGCATACAAACCATACTTACAGGTGCTTACTTACTCTAGAAATTATTTAATTTATGAAAACATGGATGTGCTGTTACATTTTAAACTTCATGTTTAGAAAAAACTCAAATTTTATAGTTAATTATCTCAATTTTTACCACAGTTTCTAATAGATTTGGAAGATTCTAGAGTTTCATACATCTGTAAGTATGGTTTGTATGCTGTGCAGAATTCATCGGGGAATCTCCCTTATTTATGAAGAAAAGTGTACCTATAACAACAAATGCAGGCAGTGGTAAGTGAAAAAAAAGGTGAAATACAAATGTAAAAAAATAAATTATTTTCTTACATTTTTGAACTTTCACCACTATAAGCGTAAATCCTGAATCATTTCTGGTCATTCTGAGAAAGTTTAATGAAATTATTTTTAAAAGTATAGACAGTGAAAATTAAAAATTCCTGTGGAATCTCTCCTGCTCCAAGTCGTCCAGTTTGACGTCCCCCCCCCCCCCCCCTTAAAGCTCCCGGAAAGTGTTTAACACTAGGTGAATTCTGTGGCAGTAAATTATAACTATTCCACACAATTCTATTATTAACAATGATGGACTAAAATAACAGCAACTCACCCACCTTCACGCGTGTCGATTGTTGTATGTCCATCCATGCGTACTTTTTTGACGACTCCGTTGGTACCAGTACCAGGCAAGCGCAACTTCTTTCCCTCTCGAAGTTCACTTTCGTATGCTGCTTCTGAAGCTGAACCTAACGTTACCTGTCTTGTTCCCGGTGTGTGAGACCCCTTCAGCGCTTTGGCTTCGAGTAGAGATCCGCGTTCATCTTGCACTTGCTTCCCAAGGACACTGCTCTTGGTTCGACCTATCACTGTAAGTTTCTCGAACTTTGCATGCATCTCGAAGACAGCACCTTCGTCTACACGGATGTCTTTATGACCGACCGTGGGGTGTGTAATGTCCTTAGGTTAGTTAGAACTACTTAAACCTAACTAACCTAAGGACATCACACACATCCATGGCCGAGGCAGGATTCGAACCTCCAACCGTAGCGGTCGCGCGGTTCCAGACTGAAGCGCCTAGAACCGCTCGGTCACATGGCCGGCTAATGACGCGGCAGCAACACCATATATAATCAGATAACTGTTCCGTGTGACGATGAAACTTCCGATTAATGCAGTACTTTCATTTAATTATTTTCATTTTACAAGATAAATCACCCTACTTATTTTTATTGAAATTGTTCTTAATACATATCAGGATATATAGTTTTCCGCACCACATATATTTTTGCATAAAAAGCATACCTAATGGTCTCATAATTATTGAAAAGGATAAAAAACAGTAATAACGGATAAATGGGATTACAAAGCAAGCTCCGCTACGAAAACCGCGAACCTCGCAAAAACGACCAAATGTGACAGCAAATGTTTCATAAATGCACAGAGTAGCATCGCTCGAATCAATTTGGAAGAGAGACTATCAGCCTAGGATTGTTAAAACATGACAATAAAATCGAAAGAAAACACTTCACGAATGTTTTGCAACTATTATGTAATCAGAGATAGGTTTTCGTCTCCTTATCCAATTGTCAGCCGAATGTCAGTCTCAAAATTTGATTGGCGTGCGACTTAATCATACACTAATGATTCGCATACAAAAAGTTGCCAAGGAGAAAGGTTGCATTTTATTATTTGATTTATATTACAAAAGAGATGATTAAACTGGGAGGAAATGAATAACAAAGACTTTTTTGCTACAGAACTACTAAAAGAAAATCAACATATGCAGTATCAACACAATTATGTTTATTGTTATGCGATACTGAGATAGTAGTGAAGTTGTTCTAGAATCAAATAGTAGTGAAATTGTTCTATAATGAACTCTAGAACACAATTTATATTATCTGGACACTGTTTTAACATGTAATTTGCTGAAAAATTAACATGTATTTCTTTCTCTTTCAGGTATGCTAATACAATCGTAGGAGGACAAGAGAGAATGCAAGCTGGGCGCTGAAGCTGCTATGGTAACGTACCGTGTGAGCTGTGCAGCAGTTTCCATTCTTGTGAGGCTATGAACTGTGCGTAAGGGACGGAGCGCGCTGTCCTGAATGGAGAGGCGGGTGCAGACGCTGACGTTAACACTCCCTTTGTCAGAAAAGTCCCAGGATAGGTTTTTGAAAAAATAGAAAATTTAACTTACTAAGTAATGATCCAAACTCCTATCGATGTAGCACCCTTGGCTCTATATACACAGTTGTCATTGTTTCTGGAGGTCTCGGGACTAAACAGGGAAATTTTCAACTATGATGTTTGTAAGCCCATTCGTTCAAATATGTGTGTGAAATCTTATGGGACCAGCCGAAGCTCATTCGTGACAGCCCGCTAGATGCCAGCGATGTCCTGATGAAGCTTTTTTTTTTCAGTCGTCTTTTCATTGGAGAATGAAACAACAAACTGTCGCAAGGCAAGATGTCGGGCGAATATGGCGGTTGTGGGATGGCAGTTACAGAATTTTTGGGCAGATACTTGGTAACAAATAAAGCATGATGGGGTCGTGCATTGTCCTGCAGTATGAATCAGTACTTGGAATACCACGAACCAGGGTGGCGACGTCGAATCACTGGAAGTAAACGTTTCAAGACTTCAATGTAGGGAGTTTGGTTCAATGTATGACATGGAGGAACATTCTCTTTGTTCTCGAAAGTTTTCGTTTGACTTTCTTCGAGCCGACGGAGGTGGCCGAGCGGTTCTAGGCGTTACAGTCTGGCACCGCGCGACCGCTACGGTCGCAGGTTCGAATCGTGCCACGGGCCTGGATGTGTGTGATGTCCTTAAGTTAGTTAAGGTTAAGCAGTTCTAAGTGCTAGGGGACTGATAACCTCAGCAGTTAAATCCCATAGTGCTGAGAGCCATTTGAACTTTGTTAGAGGTTGGGGATCCATGACTCTGCCATTCAGCCCTTTTGACGCTTCGTGTGAGCGTCATACTGGTAGCACAAACTCACTTCCCCAGCAGTAATCTTAGAAAGAAATGTGGGATCACGTCTGGCTCCATCCTATAGTTCAGCAGAAATTCGTCGTGTTTCCTCCCTCCGTCCATCTGTTGCCAGGGACAAGTTTGCGTTAAGTTTCCGCTTCCCTAAATCCTCGAATATAATCTTATGGGACGCATCACAATTCAAATAAGATCTTCCGACATCGTCCTCACAGTCACATGACGGTATTCTTGTAATAACTGCCTTACACGCTCCGCTTTTGCGTCGGTATGTGTTGTAGTCGGACGACCAGTTCTGGGATCGTCTTGCACTGAATCTCTTCCTTCATGAAAGTGCCTCGCCTGCATATGCCCGCTTAATCACTGTCCACATTTCATATACATAAGTAGGTCTACTTTGCGTCTTCGGATCAATTCCGCAATGCCAGGTCTTGTAGGCGATGACATCCCGATCGGCGAAAGATTCAAGTCCAGGAAGTGAAGCGTTTTCACATCGCACAATGGCTAGGGTAAACCAACCACTACCAGAATTTCCAGTAGCAACATCACGAGTAAAACTAACCCTGCAGCCACCGCATGCCTGTCTACAAACATATGATTAGCCTCGAGAATTTGCTGCAGAGTTAATTTCATCCTGGACGTCGCTACTGGAAATTCTGGTAGTGGTTGGTTTACCCTAGCCATTGTGCGATGTGAAAACGCCTCCCTCCCTGGACTGAAATCCTTCGCCGATCGAGATGTAATTTCCTACAAGACGTGGCATTGTGGAATCGGCCCTAATACTAAGAGTAGACCTAGTTATGTACGCAGAGCGTAACGTCCATTCTTCGCTTACAATCACCATCTATTATTTCACCTTAACTAATGCGCCAAGAATGCAGTGTGTTGCAATCACAGCCCTGCCACCAAGTGAGTTTAAGCGGAAACATGGCCAAGGTCATTTCAAGGACGCACACATACCAGGTAAACATTTGTTTCGCTTTAGCATTGCAACCTCTGAAATAAAGAATCCTGCCCTGGAACTTGTCTGACAAAGGGAGTATCCCCTGTGCCACAGAGAAGGGTCCTGCGACCTTTACCGTCGAGGAATGGCGTATGTCTGGCGCCACCTGTAAGCAGGTCGACGACATTCGTGAATGCCGCTAGCTAGTTCATGACCGCTCGCGTCCAACAGGGCTCCGATCTGCAGAGGCAAGCGCGCCGGACAATGGCGTGGGGACGGGACTCCCTGGGTGTGCTGAGGTGGGTGTACGGTCACTACCTGTACCCCACGACCTGGTAGGTAGCTGGGGCCGGGTGTTGCCTGCACTCAGAAGGCAGCGGCCTTCCTCCGTGACCCCCGGCAGAGTGGCTGAGTGGAGTGGAGTGGACGCGCCTATCTGCCTCCTGAACGTCCCGGCTGAAGTCGGGAGCTGAGGTGGGCGGGGCCGCTGCTAATGGACCGCTCCGGCCGGCCGGCGGGCCGTGACGTCACGCTATCTGGTCCGGGCGTCAGTCAGGGCCGCCATTAGCCGCTCTGATGACGGCGCGATATCCTGATGGGGCCGCTTTTTGTAGCATCTCGCAAGTCCAACCACTTCCGCATCACTATATAGCATATATATCTGAGTGTTGGCTAACTGGTAGGCAAGCATGTCTGCGAGGAACCGTACCGGAATCCGCCACGGTTAGGCCCTCATCCCCAGTGCTGTTTTTTCTCGGGAAACGCTAGGGGATGCGTACCCATAAACTTTTTGTCGATTAAGTAAGTTTTTTACGATGCTGAGAACTTGGAAGAGTGCCGGAGATTTATTTCGCGGACGTAAATTTTTTATTTCATTTTTTTCGTGTTGGTAATTGCAGTACGAATGATGCCAGTGCAGTTTTTGGTGGGAAAAGCGATGTCATTGACTGTTTCGAGCATTTCGAAGCTGCGGCAACAGTTCTCGACAACTGATTCGCTGGCTGCCAGTTCGACAAGCATGTAGTGCCCTCGCCCGCTAATAGTGGGCGACGGCAATGCTAAACAGATGTGCGTACGCTAAAACGCCAAGCTAACGATAGATGCCTCTACGGTCCAGCTACCATGATCCTTTGCGATTCATTGCCCTCTATGTTTTGTTGTTCTTTATTCGTTTGCATTTGCTGTTCCGTTCTCGTCGGTTGTGCGAAGGTTTACAGTGTGTCCTGTCTACCGTTGTAAGTTAAGTTGGAGGTGAGAGATGAGCAAAAACCAACAAACTATTTTACTTATTCTCCTGCATCTAAAAAACCAAAAACTGTCAATAATTCCTGTGCGAATGAAAAGCTAGGAAGTTCAACATGTATGACGAAAATGAAACTGCAAACCTGAGCACTGTGTGAAAATGCAGTGAACGAACGTGTGCATGACAGAAAATTAAATTATCGTCCAGAATGTTGAACTTTGGAACAAGAAATCGCATTTTGCGAGAAAAATGACTGGTTGATCGTTTGAAACAAAAGACTTGGCTGCTAATCTGAAAAGAAGTAGGAAGTTCAGGCGTAGAAAGAAATAAGCAAGGCATGGACATTGCACAGCCTTGGGCTACAGCCCGCGAAAGACAAAGGTCAGTTTCATATCAGCGCACACACCGCTGCAGAGTGAAAATCTCAATGTTTGGGGTATCTGTAAAGGGCAATGTGTGCAGTGGATTTTAGGGCATTGGTTCAGTGTTCTTACTAGTTATAAAGTAGGTGTGACAATAAAGTACTATATTAGAGAGTAGAATTTTCCCTGGGGGCTGATATACCTCTCTGCGTGAAAGGAAAAAGAAATATCACTCCTGTGTTGTTTCTGCTGTGGCATCCCTTGGTTTTACAGAAACAAGTAGGGAGAGAAAGGAATAACCGAAGACTGGAAAAGAATTTTGCTGATATAAATCGAAGAAAGAAATATCGACTTTCAAATCTAAGAAATATTATACAAGAGAAAACACTTATTTGCCTATATTCGACAATTTCTTTTATTCCAAGTAAGTTTCGTATTAAAATTCCATTTCCTAATATTAATATTTCAGAGCTGTTGACTACAGCCGTCTGGTGTACTGTGAAACAAAGAATCCAACACCACGAGAGAAATTAAGTGGATTAGTGGTAATACAAAACACAATAATACGTTAGAACACGGAACAAAGAAATCGGTGATGTCTATCTAGCACATACAGTATTAACAATAGAATACTAGTTACTACACAATTTAGTGAAGATCGTTTCAATAATTTTCGCGGTCCTCGACAATAACACTTTTGGTACATCATTTAAGTGAACAGCACAGTGTGCGTTGTGCACGGGGAAATAGCAGCCTTTTTCCCCATAACTATTGTCAGTATCCAGAAGAGATATCACAGCGAAATCAGTTCGTTCTTTGCGTGGAAATTTTGGGTGGCTGTCTCGAATTATTTCAGGTCCTGAAAGTATCTGTTCTAAAAGCCCAGAGTGCGTTACTTGACATACGTCGAATTTTTGTGGTTGGCTTCTAAGCCGTGATTTACAAAGACGTAAAACAAAGGTCATTAACACAATGAACAAATGTAAATGATCACAAATGGCCGTGAGAAGAGAAGATATCAAATACAGCAAATTTCCAGCATAATGAAAGGTCCTTGATTCAAAAGGATCGAGAGCGCAAAAAAAAAAAAAAATGCGATTTTGGAGGATTCACTGAAAACTTTTCGAGGAGTGATGTGGCCATCGAGGGACGGACATTCCTGGCAGGATATGGGAGAAGGCTTCACACGGCATCTGAGCGCTGACAGCGTAAGACGTACTCGAGTTGCCTATTTTTTTCTTTTTCTTTTTTCGTGGGAGTGTCACCTGGCTACTTTATTCTTATCCCAAACGTCAGCCTGACAGGAGGAAAGGACAGTGGCTGAATAGCTTCCTCGTATTAGCACGAGCTGATGACGTAAGGCAGCCGACACTCGTTGGAGGCCGCGAGACGTCCGCCTAGTGAACACCTGTATTTGCTTTGCACCTGCGCGCGTCAGAACACCTGTTGTTCTCGCGTAGGCGATGCTAGAATAGCTGCCGTAGTCACGAATGAGCCCCCAGCAGAAATTGTTCGTGCAGCACTGGGCGAGTCCTGCAGCGGGAGCGTCCCTGCCGGAAACTGGAGCCTTTCTCCAGAGTCTGGACACCTCTCAGCGGAAGCTGGTCCCGGTTCTCCGGACACTTGCTCCTTTCGCCGGCCTCGCTCTCGTTTTTCTGCTCGCAGCGGCACTTCCCTCACGGCTCTGTTGATGGTCACTTGACAGGCTAATCATCTGCCACAGGTTCCTGTGTGTACTGTGTGCCCCAGACACAGACTGTTATATGGGTTCCAATAATACGTATCGCAAGGGTGTCTAGGGCGAACGGGAAGGCATTTTTGTTTGCTGTATTGGATACGTATTGGGGTCAAGCAGGCAATTCATGATGAGGTGACTCGTGGTGTTGTTTGTTCGACCAGATAGTTTTCCCCCTAACTTGAGATATTGAAATAAAGCTTCATCACTGAAAACTTCGTTCGTCTCCAGCCGTCTCGTTGTTCCCACAAAGTCAGAGTGACGTCTTTCCACTTGTGATGGCTCCAAAAGTGGACGTATAGTTGATACATGCAAAGGGCGAGTCACCTGAGAGTAAATGACGAAAAGACAGTAGTAAGGATTGCAAAGGCCAGAGCAATTTAGCATTAAAAGAAACTGCTGCCAACATCGGAAAGGACCATCTAGAAGTTCAAAAAAAGATTCATGGAAAAATTAACGTTTGCACCACAGTTCTATAAAGGTGTGAAACACGAACAGTGGGCGACGCAGAAATGAAAGATTAGAAGCCTTTAAAATGTAGTTTTACAGGACATTGTTGATCAGCACGGTTACTAATGTAGTCCTGCAACAAGTTAACGAGAAAAATTGAATAATAAATAAATGACAGGGAATGGTTAGGCACATTTTATAACATGAATCGTAGCGGAATATCTAGTTAAAGGGAAGAGAGGGAAAAATCGAAAGAACAGGCCTAGATCTGATAGCTGAAACATTTTCTAGCGATACTATGAAAAGCTGTATCAAAGAATATAATATTTAGGGAGAATATTACGAAAGCAATTAAAAACAGAGTAGTGCACTGTAATGCATGTATTTGTTTTAATTTTTGTACGAAACACAAATTGGACTTTGGAGTTCCGTGACGATTTATTCATCGTAACTGATCTGGTTATTTACTTGGTGCATTATTAATACCAGCTTAAATTAACTGAAACAACACGAAAGCAGATTATAAACATCAAAACACTCACAATAATCTGCACTGATGTGAGTAAGACCAGTATTTTCTTACGGTGAAATCAACAAGACAACGATACCACAGACTGTCGTCTTCTGTCCTGTGTGGACATAGAACCATCACAGCAAGGGAGTTTCCTATGCTACAATAGAGGTAGACAGACGTCCAGACAGGATGGCAGTGCATAAATTCGACTCTCTGCTGTTTAATGACTGCAGAAAGTGGACGAGAATTTCAAAGAAAGGGTTAAGACGTCTTGCGGAATGCAGCAGTTAAGAGAAATTGAAGAGGTTGGATGGCAAGCAAGATACGTGGGGAACTGCTACTGTTGCTTTCAACACCCAGTAGTAGGATACTGTAGCCAGGGGATGAGTCCTCGCACTGTGGAAAAGATAACTTCCTACAATATTGTCCTTCTAAAACTGAAAACTTGTTTCTCCTCGTCATTGCAGCAGCCACAGTCTGCATTATCCAGTGCCAGCAGAAGTATTTCGAAGGTCGTTACTGAGATGTTGCCCAAAGGTCGCAGTTCCCCACCACAGTCGGCAGCATGCACCAAGACCACAGTCATTAGCGACGTCTCAGTGCATTCCGCCACGACGAATGGGAGAGGCTAAAGAAGATACGCTCCCTCTCTGTACGTACCAGCGCCATCGCACAGACGTCAATATAGAGTCAAGCTTGGAAGCGCCCTGCCCCTAGTTTCAGACTCCAGCTGAAGCGGTTAGCATCATCGAATAGGATTGGAGTCAAATCTGAGACAGTAATTTACTTGTGTAAATGTTGAAATTGTACTTCAAGAGAACAGTTTGTTCGTAACCGCGCGACCGTTACGATCGCAGGTTCGAATCCTGCCTCGGGCATGGATGTGTGTGATGTCCTTAGGTTAGATAGGTTTAAGTAGTTCTAAGTTCTAGGGGACTTACGACCACAGATGTTGACTCCCATAGTGCTCAGAGCCATTTGAACCATTTTTTGAACAGTTTGGTAATTAGTGTAAATAATTCTGTCACTGAGCGAGGTGGCGCAGTAAGCACACTAGACTCGCATTCGGGAAGCCGATGATTCAAACCCGGGCCCGGTCATCCATATTTAAGTTTTTCGTGATTTTCCGGAATCGCTCCAGCCAAATGGCGGTATGGTTAGTTTGAAAAGGCACGACCGATTTCCTTCCCCATCCTTGACACAATCCTAGTTTGTGATCCGTCTCTAATGAACTCGATGTCGAAGGGACGTTACATCCAATCTTCCTTCCTTAAGGTGATGATTTAATAGTGAGACAGTTTTAAATTATCAAGCACTCGTGCGGCAATGGATTGTATAAAGTTAAGTAGACTGTGCGGCTGGTCCCGGCGGAGGTTAGAGTCCTCCCTCGGGCATGGGTGTGTGTGTTTGTCCTTAGGATAATTTAGTTTAAGTAGTGTGTAAGTTTAGGGACTGATGACCTTAGCAGTTAAGTCCCATAAGATTTCACACACATTTGAACATTTGAAAGTTAAGTAAATATTTTTCTCACTCATGTGATAAAGTGAACCCATATTTCTTTTGTGTTCTAGTTCAGATAAGCCCTCTCCCAGACCAATGGAAGAACCCACAGTCATTGCGTCAGGATTATAATTTGACCTAGTCATAACAGTTCCAAATGTTGTCTGTCAGAAATGAGCCAGCCCTGTATCTCCAGAAAAACGTCGTGTCGTGAGGTGATAGTGGCACTCGCTGCATGGTTGGCTGCAGAGCTGCGCGCTAGTGCGTGACGCGCAGACGCAACGAGCAGTCGATATTTGCGCGGAATGTCAAAAATGTTCAAATGTGTGGGAAATCTTATGGGACTTACTGCTAAGGTCATCAGTCCCTAAGCTTACACACTGTTGTTGTGATCTTCAGTCCTGAGACTGGTTTGATGCAGCTCTCCATGCTACTCCATCCTGTGCAAGCTTCTTCATCTCCCAGTACCTACTGCAGCCTACATCCTTCTGAATCTGCTTAGTGTATTCATCTCTTCGTCTCTCTCTACGATTTTTACCCTCCACGCTGCCATCCAATACTAAATTAGTGATCCCTTTATGCCTCAGAACATATCCTACCAACCGATCCCGTCTTCTAGTCAAGTTGGGCCACAAACTCCTCCCCAATTCTATTCAATACCTCCTCATTAGTTATGTGATCTACCCATCTAATCTTCAGCATTCTTCTATAGCACCACATTTCGAAAGCTTCTATTCTCATCTTGTCCAAACTATTTATCGTCCACGTTTCACTTCCATACATGGCTACACTCCATACAAATACTTTCAGAAACGACTCCCTGACATTTAAATCTATACTCGATGTTAACAAATTTTTCTTCTTCAGAAACGCTTCCCTTGCCATTGCCAGTCTACATTTTATATCCTCTCTATTTCGAGCATCATCAGGTATTTTGCTCCCCAAATAGCAAAACTCATTTACTGCTGTGAGTGACTCATTTCCTAAACTAATTCCCTCAGCATCACCCGACTTAATTCGACTACATTCCATTATCCTCGTTTTGCTTTTGTTGATGTTCATCTTATATCCTCCTTTCAAAACACTATCCATTCCGTTCAACTGCTCTTCTAAGCCGGTATTACAATGAAATTACTTATCTTCAGTAGTTTGTAGGACTGCAGCTGCGGCTGTGAACTGACAGTCTCGTAACATGGAATACCATGAACTAATACAACTTATTCTCAGGGACTAAGCCTGATGGGCCGTCCTCAGAGAATCAATGCAAACATTACAGAACTGGCTGAGGGTCGATTATGAAAGTGCGTCTGCCTAGGTTGAAGTCTAGCTACGAAGTGAACGAGAGACACTCCAGTTCCGTCGAGCTGCACAGCCCGCTAGAGTGCGCTGCGCTCGGCAGACGACGGGCTGCCAACATTGTGTTGGTGCGGCGTTGGAGTGGTATTTGTGGCAACGATACTACAAATGGAAGAACCCACAGTCATTGCGTCAGGATTATAGTTTCACCTTGAAAGTCTCTTCGGGATCCTAAAATCAACTTGACTCGATATTTCGGCGATCCTACTATTCGCCATCTTCAGGAAATGCTGCTTCTGCTGATGAGTCCCGCTGAGAACTGACGCCAGGTTGCAAATCGACGTCCTATATAGGCCCCGGTGCATGCGCCGCTCATCGCGGTTTCTGCCTTCCAAAACAGGGAGTTGGCGCCGCCCTTAGTGAAACACTGCTGAAACGATATATCGCAATCAAGGCCACACCGAAGATCGTTCAGTTTTGATGCGAGATAATACAGGATTCCACGTTTTGCTAAGAGGAAACCCATTGTCTCTGTTGATTAAATTATCAGACAGCCTAATTTCAATCGCCTCTTTATAGACACTGTTCCAAAAACCGGAAATGTTGGCAACCACAACAGTTTCCTCAAATTTCATTTTGTGTCCCTCATTTAGGCAGTGTTCTGCTACCGCCGATTTTTCCGGCTGTTGTAGCCTCGTATGACGGCGATGTTCCACACACCTGCCATGCACTGTGCCAATAGAACGGCCAACGTAAGCTTTCCCACATTGACACGGAATTTTGTACACCCTGGGTTTCCTACGTCCCAAATCATCCTTCACAGAGTCGAACAGAGCCTTAATCTTAGGAGGTGGACGGAACACACTCTTAATGTTAGAATTCCTTAAAATTCGTCCAATCTTAAACGATAAGCCTCCAGCATAAGGAAGAAAGGCCACGGATCTATGTTCCTCTTCGTACACCTCCGGAAATGGTCCAAACTCCATAGCCCGACGAATCTGTTTCTCGGTGTACCCATTTTCCTTAAAAACAGTCATCAAACCCGAAGAGACTTTCAAGACTTATTACGCCGGGAAAGCCTACGTAATCATATAGTCTCACCTGGTCGTAACAGTTTCAAATGTCTGTCAGAAATGAGCCACACGTGTATCTCCAGAGAAACATCGTGTCGTGAGGTGATTGGCACTCGCAACGAGCAGGCGATTTTCGCCCGGAATGTCGCTCGAGTAAAACGGAGTTGGTAGGGTGCGCACGTAGTGAACCTGTCGTGTTTCGCGCGGCCGGAACCCCGCGGGCCTTACCGGACGATAGAGGCGCACGACACGCTGTGACGTATATCCTGTGTGGAGGGTGGGAGGGAGTGGAGTGGAGGGGAGAGGATAGCGGGCAGTGGCACGTGCCGCCGACGCCGCGAGGCCGACCCAAGGCCGGCGGCGGAGCGTGGCAGCGGGTGCTGCTCGCGGATCGCCAATACCGAGCACACCTGGTGACGTCCAGCTAGCCGCACCGGAAAACTACGCCGTACGGGCGACGGCTGGCACCAACACCGACTCAAAGGAAGGCCTCGGCGCTAGTTGGTGACGTCACGTCAGCTAGGCACGGCGAACGCCAGGTCTGTTGCAGGCATACTCATAATGGTGGTGTCTCCCTCTCTGACACAGGAAAATGTGAAACTATTGGCGGTAGTTGACCAACACACACTGTTCTGAGAGGTTTCTGCGATCAATTAATTGTACAATTCATTACACTTCTTAACAAATAGTGTACTCCTGAACTTAAATTTCCACCTGTTTTAAGGATTGACATACGAAAACAACTTCATGGTCCAGCAGAAACAGCATTCGTGCTTCTTTACCTTATTTTTAAATCTGAAGAAGCTACGTCTGTACTGGGTTGCTTTTACAAGAAACTGTGAATATATTGGTGCTCTTCTTTAAATATCTTGGTTGGTTATGGCGTGAGGAGCACTGAATGCTAATGAAATATCTTGCGATTGTACACGTTGGGGGACGAGGTGGGGGACAGAAGAAGAGCCAAAGAGAGATACTTTTTTACCAAATAAAATTTTTTTATCTTATAAAGTTTCTCCTTTCAGTTGCATGAGGGGAATATTTATCTTTCCTAATGTGCATGTTTAAAAAAGTTTAAGCTCAGCAGTATTTTCGATGTATGAAGCTATTTTGTTTCCTGTTTAGAATTCCTTTCGTTGAAAACGACTGTAATCTAATGACTGGCAACAGTTGAACATTTACACGTGTACATTAGTTCACATTTCCAGTTACGATGTCAAACGAAAATAAATAAATAAAAGAAACGAGTTCATTGTAAGGGGGTTGGGGTAAGTTTCGATAGCAAAATGGATCAAGTAAATATAGTTACTTGAATGTAAAATTTCCGAAGCTTGCAATGGGGCAAAGCATCTTCTGATATTGATCTACGCTTGTTTCGGCAGGATTCAGTAATACAGAACTATGATCTTTATTTGTAGCTTTACGATAGTAAGAAAATCTTTCATCTAAATAAAACTGCAGAATCCAAAACAATACCAAACAGTTTCTCCAAAAAGGTCTGCAACAGACCTGGCGTTCGCCGTGCCTAGCTGACGTGACGTCACCAACAAGCGCCGAGGCCTTCCTTTGAGTCGGTGTTGCTGGCACACGCGTCTCGTCCACCTCCACATCGGAGGCAAGGAAGTTTTCAGGAGTGCCGTAGGGAAGGGTGATAGAACCGCTCTTATTACACTGATCAGCCAAAACCTTATGCCACCTACCTAATAGCCGGTATGTCCACCTCTGGCACGGATAACAGCGGTGACGCGTCGTGGCATGGGGCTTTGGTAAATTGCTTGAGGGAATTGGTACCACATCTGCGCGCACACAAGCCGCCTATTTTCCGTAAATTCCGGGGAGGAGGATGATGAGCTCTGAAGCCACATTCAATCATATCCAAGAAATGTTCGATCCGGTTCAGATCTGGTGAATTGGGAAGAGGAAGGGTGGCGGCAACACATCAGTTGGAACTCGCCGCTGTGTTCCTCGAACTACTACATCACACTCCTGTCACAAAGCATATTATCTTATTGAAAAATACTACTGCCGTCGGAAGACAAGATTGTCATTGAAGGGGTTTACGTGGTTGGGGCACTGTATGTTAAGGGGAGTCGGACGGTTGTTTGGTTCAGAATTTTTTGATTTTTATATTTTGCACCTCTTTTGTTACGCATATATTTGGGTTTAAATTGATACCAAATTTATTAATTTATGTTCAGTGGTTTGCGTATTACAAGCGTTTTAGTAAAACCCTGCAACGTACACTTTTCATGAGCTCCACCTTCTTATTACTCGCTAGTAACTACTTGCTATGTACAGCTGTTTGTAAGCTTAGTTGGTAACATTGATGAAATAATGTTGCCAACACTGATGAAAACAACTGCCAGTTTACTTTACCGTTCTGTTCTTTGTTTGTGGTGACTGACCTTGCCAGTGTGGCCGAGCGGTTCTAGGCGCTTCAGTCTGGAACCGCGCGACCACTACGGTCGCTGGTTCGAATCCTGCCTCGGGCGTTTGATGGTTCGCCAAAAAACGCACAACCAGCTGAACACGAGCGAACGGCTGGTACCTGAAACCACGTGCGATCGAATGCTGTTTACGCAGGTGTGCCAGCGTTGGCACCAGAGGCCTTTTCATACGCCGTTTCATGTTCGCTCGTGTTCGCTCCTGTACAAAAGCGGGCATTAAAGGGTACACGCGCTCGCACAAACGCTTATACTTCATTGAAGCCGCCGTTGGCATGCTACGTCGACCTGAGCAAATCGCTGTACCGGGTCACCAGTACGAGTTACTGAGAAGCTGGGCGTAGGCGGCGAGTGAATTTAAAGTCGATTCGTCCCCGCTGGCAGTTCGTTAGCCGCCGAGCACGATCCGACGCGGCCCTCACATTCCGGACTGATTGTCGCCGCGTTGCTCCGTTTGTTCGCTCCCCCCTCCCCCCCCCCCCCCCTCGCTGACACACACACACACACACACACACACACACACACACACACACACACACACAGCCTGCACCCGCCTCTTCTGGGCTCCGCCCTGTACAATGGAGCTGCTTCCTCTAGCGAGATTACGACCTTGCTGCCCCCACACCTCGCTACCGGACACTTCTTCATCTCATTCCGATCACCACCGTTCCTAACAAACCAATTTCGATGCCAGTAATGAGGGCAGCTCACCAGTTCCTTTACTGGCTCTTCTAAACGTAACACTGCCCTTCTCGAGAACTCGTTCCACACACACACACACACACAGTTGGTCGTTTCTATTTACTGCTTAGGGCGCGACCAAGTCTCTCTTGATTGGAAAGAGAGATGTGTGAGGCACAGTTGCAGCCGACAACGCGTAGTTCTCCTCTTCCTGAAGGGGCAACACAGACTGCAAGGAGACATCGGACGAGCTGCCTTGGTCAAACGCGCCTGTAAACAAATCAACTGACAAGAGATAAATCTAAGAATGCAGTTTTTCGCGCCGCGCATCGTTGTAGGAATGCTTCACGTATTTCTTGTAGCGTCAGATTTATACGTTCTTGATCAATACCATCTTGTTGCACACAACGAGCTGTTATTTCAAAAGTATTTACTTACCACAGCGTATTCGGGGTACAATCCATCATCAGTTGCATGGGGGCTTAATTAAATAAAATGCTAATAACTTTAGTTTTTGTCGCTGTTTGTCCGATTACGCAGTCTCGTAACCGGTTGGCCCTGAATAATATCAGTATGCAATCTGACTGCAGAGAATAACAACAAAGAATGAAAGGAAATTTCCGTTAACACAATTAATTAATTAAGTCCCCAGCAACTATAAAAGCTACGAAACAACAAAGCACAAGTATAACTGTTCTGTGTGTGGAAGTGTGATTCAACGTACACATCTGGCACGGTTCTTCCTCAATACGATAAGATGCTTTAAACGCCATTTACAATGGAGTAATAAAAAAAATACTTTGATTGCACATACAAATCAGAATTACTCTAATACATGAACACAAGCCAGATGCTTTGTTGACTGAACCTGTGAGCTAGAGGAATTGTTATTTATGAAATTTAAAATACAAAAATGCTTTAATTACCTCATATATACTGACGAAAAATACACTTTGATCATTACAACATTCCCAATCGAATAACGTATGATGTCTTGGCCAACAGAACAACTAGTACTCTATCGACGTCTGAACAAGCACAGATCACGCCTACCTCAGAACTACCACTGCCCTCAGGAACTTCTCAGGGGCAACTGCCAGTGGAGGCGGCTGAACAATACTCTTTGGCGCAATCTCTGGCGCTGTGACTCAGTGTAGCCACCTTTTACAATCTCAGAGGTCTACACCAAATAACGTGCCTACTAGGTGTGAAATCTTCATGACTAATGTAAATTACGTCTAACAAGATGCCCATTATAAAACCGCCATCCTACAAGACTTTCAGATTTGTATTTATCCTCAAGCTCGATGAGTTCATCTGTCGTCAAGAGTTATTGCGTATAGGTCGTCTCATACTTTTAGGAGCCATGACAGAAATCTTTTAACTTCTGCATGCTACCAGAAAATATGTCGATGTGTATATCGGAGGAACATTGGTGGCTATGTTGATTTCGTTAGGTGGTGGATAACACAGATTATTCATCAGTAGCCTTTCACCAAAAGGTGTAAGTGCCCATGCACCACTAAAAGTTCATAACAACGGTTTCATTAAACACACTGAACAAACATAATACTATGCTTGATGAAACGAAAATATTCTGCCACGCACCTTCTTACCCTATAAGAGAAGTTATGGAGATCAGAATGTGCAACAAATACTTTAACAAGGATATCCTATGTCGTTTATAGAAACTTTCACTCACAGAAAAAAGCTGAGTTACGCACCATCTAAAGAAATCAACATCGTTAGTATTTTTCCTGCGTCATCGACATCGGCGTAGTCTCTGTTATAAATAATTAATAAACCTCGGTATCATTGGCTTTTAAAATATGACGTTTGCCCCTTGCTACCCATCACGCAATACATTTACAAAGGTTCCCACGCCGAACAATAGACCAACCCTCTCCCCTTCCTCGCACTTAGCGCACCAGATGTCATAAACGCCACCTGTAATCTTCATAGTGTGGGGACATTCGTATAACTCTCTAGACAATATCTAGCTGTGCACGTCTACAGCAAGTTAATAACGCATAGCAAAAAGAATACGGACGAGAGGGCAACCCCATACAACAAGTGATGTGCTCTGGGGCTACAATCAGATGTGTCTCCGTGTATGGGGCCCACCTTGTCCGTGTGTCGCTAAACTCCAGCTGCTCTTTCGAAAACGTGCCGCGGGAAACTGCGAACTAAAAACTGGCATGTTGCAACATTGGCCTCCGTTCACTTACGTGTCTCTCAGTTTATATTAATTTCATAGAATGTACAACTAGAACAGAAGCGGTATTTGCACTTATGGGAGCATCCATGACAGCAAGTAATGTATCTTGCCTTTAACATCCCCTTTCCCCTCCACGCCCCCCACCCCCACCCCCGCAGTCCACGCACGCACGCACGCACACACACCTCGAAATTTCTTTCGTGAAACTAATTTAATAGGATAATCCTGTACGTCCACATTACACATATTTGGTTCTGCTCAAGCATTAATTGCTGAGTGTTAACGCCAAGTAAGATCGATGCTTACTTTAAGGTTCTTTACGGGTTTAGACGGGATGAAGATAAAATTAAGAAAAAGACGAAAAGAGTGTTATATAAATCAGTAATACAAGCATTTCTTTATATGGAGTAGAATTGAGAAAATAGCAAAAAAAAAAGGCAAAAGCCATGGAAATGAATTTTTCGAGAAGGAGTTGTAGGGATTTAAGGCAGGAGAGGGGTCCCAAATAAACAAATCAGGAAGGAAACGTACACCGCAGAAGGGGGGGGGGGAAACGACGTTTAAAATGGTATGCGCACGTGATCTGATCAGATGAGAGAATGAAAAATGATCGGAAAAGTACTATGTTGGCAACCTCCATACAAGAGGAATATCCCGTGAGAATGGAAAAAGCAAGTGGACGAGGATATGCAACGAAGAAATTTGAAAGGAGCTTTATGCGAGGACCGAGATGCCTGGATGTGAAGCTACCGAAAGAGCTCTAATCAACTCGCAAAATAAAAATAAAATCCAGTGTAGGGTAAAAAGTTGCAAGGTAGCAAAATGTTAACTGTTCAGCTGTTTGCGAAGAATAATTCAGTGACAAGAATTAAGAATGAGGCTCCATAGCATCACCTTTACGTACTGAATGACAATAATTGAACTATATGAAATAAAATCGCCATAACTTCTGAACGGTTTGCGTCAGGACGTTCAAACTGAGCGGTTAGCCGCGGGCCACGATGGAAATTAGTTTGCGTATGCGCACGCACCTTCTTGTTGGCCAGTTCCACGTGAAAGTGTCTGAGCGTATAGCTCTCGTGGAGACCTACCAGGCGAGCAGTAACAGCTCAACTGCGCCTCAAAGGGAGTTTGCTACCGAGTTCAAACTGAAGACAACCGATCGAGAATTTGAGTCGCAGGTTTGAGAGAACGGATAGTGTTAGTGAGGACAGAGTTGGCAACGACGGTCGTCCAGAAAGGGTGAGAATGCCTGAAAACATCGAGGAGACGCTGTGTTTCAAACCAGCCCCAGGAAATTGATCAGACGAGCTGCACAACAGGTGGGAATCAACCGGGAGACATCGCTACAAATTGTTGTTTAATACCTGCATCTCTTCCCATTCAAAATTCAAACCCATTAGCCAGTACTGTTGTCCACAGAATAGGACAGGATTCTAATGTGAAAGTGGTTTGGTTTAGCGACGAAGCCCACTTCCATTTGGATTGGTTCGTCAGTAAGCAAAATTGGTGGATCTCGGGGACTGGTAATCCACATTTCGCGCTAGGGAAATCTAGTCACCCTCGACGGATGACCGTGTAGTGTGCACTGTCCAATCGCGGAATAATCGGTGCGCCCGCATCTCGTGGTCGTGCGGTAGCGTTCTCGCTTCCCACGCCCGGGTTCGATTCCCGGCGGGGTCAGGGATTTTCTCTGCCTCGTGATGGCTGGGTGTTGTGTGACGTCCTTAGGTTAGCTAGGTTTAAGTAGTTCTAAGTTCTAGCGGACTGATGACCATAGATGTTAAGTCCCATAGTGCTCAGAGCCATTTGAACCATTTAATCGGTGCGATATTTCTTGATGGTACGGTTACTACCGAACGCTACGTAAAGCTTTTGGAAGATCATTTTATAACTATTATCCAAAGTGACCGTAAATTGGACATGCTGTGGTTCATGCAAGACGGAGCTCGACCCCATCGAAGTAGGAGAGTAATGTTCTAGAGGAGCATTCTGGGGACCGCAGTCTGGCTCTGTGGTACCCACAGGCCACTGGCATGGGCCTCGATTGCTCGCCATATTATCCGTATCTGTACACATGCGACTCATTTTTTGTGAGGCTATATTAAAGACAAGGTGTATAGCAATGACACCAAAACCATTACTGAGCTAAAAACAGCCATTGTGGAGGTCATGGACAACATCGATGTTTCGATGCTTGAGCCGATCATGCAGAATTCTGCTAGTCGTCTGTGCCTTATCATCGCCAGTGATGGCAGGCGTATTGAACATGTCATAACCTAAATCCGAACATCTGTAGTGATGTTTACATGCTGAGTAAAGTGTGTACACGCCTTAGTTTGTAACTAATTTAGGTTTCTTTTCATATAATGCAATAATTGTGTCCCTATATGAAGTAAGGACATGTGGACAGAGTTTAGGATTACGTATATGTAGATGTAGAGTTGTGAGTAGAAATTTCTGCTGTGTGTGCGTGAGAGACTACATCTGTGTTGATTGTAATCACTGTTGTTGTTGTTCAGTGCAGCGTAGGAAACTCGCTGGCTTTGGTTGCTTTGCTTCGCTTCGCCAGCAGGCCGTGTTGTCAGCACGCCGCGTCTAGTCCGGTTCTGTAGCCGGCGCCGGAGGCTGTCCCTGATTCTTCGTGAACTCCTTTTCTTTATTTTTTCCCCTTGCTTTTCCCTCTCGCCCACTCGCTCTCCTTTTTCCCTTTCGCTTGTGCTCATCGACTGGTAACGAGCTGGTAGCATGATGAATGCTCACCCCAGGACTTGTGCTCCGGTACAAAACGAAGCTGTCGAGAGTCGCTATGGATTATTACACGGGCGGACATTATAGCGACGTTAAATATCGCGCAGTCGCAGAGAACCGCGTCGATAAACGTCTGGAACCTTGCACTGTACAGTGGATTTGCTCTTTCTGCCTGCCCTGTCTGAGTACACAGCGACTTTCCACTCTTTTTTTTTTTTTTAACTCTTCCCCCCCCCCCCCCTCCCCCCTCTCCGAGAATGCTGTTGCTGGCACAGTGTGGGAATTGGTCTCTGATTTACAACCGCCGAGCCGGTCCTGTCCACTAGTCCAATTTAGAGGTCGTTGGGAACCAAAACCCGACGACACTAGATCGCGTGTTTCCGACGGCGCCTCTCTGGTTCAACCTTACCGACAGATCCCGGTTTCGTCGAGACTATGTGGATAGAACACCAAAGTGCACTCTGTGCGCTATTTAGTACCATCACAAACCTATATTCCATGACACATCATGGGTTCCATCATTCTAACGAGGAATTCATTGTTTGAGATCAAAACAGAAAGAATCACCAGGAGGCACGTTTTGTTTCTCGCAATGCGCTTTGCATCTACGTTCGTCCATCACCAGCAACTCAAGCACGTTATAAATTATGTATGTTTATGGCACAGTAACAGTATGTAGTTCTGATTTTTAGTCCGAAAACTCAGCTCTGCTTAAGTACTGCAACGTATATCCACTTAAAACTGTCCGCAGATCGTGGTCGTGCGGTAGCGTTCTCGCTTCCCACGCCAGGGTTCCCGGGTTCGATTCCCGGCGGGGTCAGGGATTTTCTCTGCCTCGTGATGACTGGGTGTTGTGTGATGTCCTTAGGTTAGTTAGATTTAAGTAGTTCTAAGCTCTAGGGGACTGATGACCATAGATGTTAAGTCCTATAGTGCTCAGAGCCATTTTTAACTTAAAACTGTTTATTTTAGTCCAACCTTGATTCTCTAAAATGTTTACCGCACACACTTGTCCCTATTACTGAAAAGACGACTGCGTGATTTAAATCTCCCCCCCCCCCCCCCCCCCAATTCGATTAAGTACCAGCACATTAGTTATCTGATCTCCCAATCTAATCTTCAGAATCTTTCTGTTGGGCCACATTTCAGAAATACCGATCCTGTTCTTGTTTTTACTGCTTATCATCTTCGTTTTACTTTCGTACAAAGCTACAATCCACATACACGCCTTTAAAATAGAGTTCCTATCACTAAAAATTACGTCCTATGTTAATATCTCATTTTCAGAAATGTTCTTGATATTACCAGACTCATTTTATATTTTGTGTACTTCAGACACAATTTATTCTGCTGGCCTGATTACATAATTCATCTACCACGTTCTTCTGATCGAATTCTCCCAGCATCACCCGATTTAATTCGACTATACTCCATTACTCTTTCGTTAATGTTCCTCATATTTCTTCTATCTGAACTTTAATATCCATTCCAAATTTTTTCGTGGTTTCGTTTACTGCTTGCTAAATGTGCAGATTCCATAACATTGGAATAGGTTACAACCGTGACTCAACTACTACTTCCTTCTCACGATCATCAATTCTTGAAACTGCAGTGTAGTTTCTGTACATGTTGCAACCAATATTTCGCTACCTTGATTATATCCCAGCTGTCCTCATAATTTCGAAATGTGTGCTGCAGTCAGCATTGTCAAAAACTTGCTCTAAAACTACAAATGGTGTAAAAGTAGGTTTGTCTTTCTTCTTGAAGAATGATGGTAATAATTTTTAAAATAGTTATTCTTTCAAACCACTCTTCTGTTGCCATAGAGCGTCTGATTAGACTTATTCCCATTCTTCCGCGCTAATAAAATGCTGTCTAAACTAAAATATAATCATATTAAATTTCAGCCTCCAGTTGCAAAAGCAAAGAAATTTTACCTAGGTTTCGGCTATAATACTGTAGCTTTCTTCAGAAATGTCACAATATAAAATTAAAACATGCCAGATACTGGCCTAATAAAACTTAAAATGTTAGTACTACAGTACATATTCATAAGACAGCGTACTGTAGTACTAACATTTTAAGTTATATTAGGCCAGTATCTGGCATGTTTTAATTTTATATTGTGACATTTCTGAAGAAAGCTACAGTATTATAGCCGAAAACTAGGTAAAATTTCTTTGCTTATGCAACTGGAGGCTGAAATTTAATATAATTACATTTTACAGTTGCTGACTCTGCTGCACCATGCTAAAAGTTTTAAAATATAATCGTCGTATATCCACGACCTGATCGTCATCAACGTTATCATCAACACATCATTCAACCGTCGTACTATTGCATATCGAGTGATGCACACGCCAGTTTAAACTGGACTGAAATGAACTGAAATCTTTATTATTATTTATTTACTTATTAACTTTTGAATTCATGACCATACAGCTAACCGTAATTTATAAATATTAGTTACACTTGTCAGTTTTGACTATTGACTGTGTACAAAATTTAAATCATTTTTTTTTTAAATTGGGATGTATACACTACGGCTTTCTGTGTACAAAACTTAAATTCATGTACAACACAAGGACTATTATTTAACTAAGAAAACTCATACAGTACGCAATACTTTGTCTTGTGACGTATTGGGAGTCCTCGTTTCTGCTTTTCGTCGGCGTGGCCGCTCTGACATATGGTCTACAGCTGCTTTTCTCCTCTGACAAAAAAAGTAGGATATAGATTTTGTCATGGCTCGTTATATGGACACACACAATTCCTTGAAAGCTGCGTATGTGAGTTCATACACCCAAACGTTTGTTGTATCCAAAAGAGTGGTAACGGAACTGTGATCTTTGTACCCCAAAGCACTTAGTGTTAACTGATTTAGTGGTGATCTGTATTTCCTGGACACCCTACTATTATGTGGATCATGTCTTTAGAAGTGCAAAGGGTGTTGTCGATAAGTCCCAGGCAACGTAATTGTTTTCTATCGCGACTGTGATCGAATTTCATTTGTGCAGTGGTTTTAGTAAAGCCTTTCGACACTGTTTGCTTGATTAGCTGTCAGGATCACAAGACGAATCGCTCTAGAATGTTTCCCTTTGTCGTTGGTTCTTTACCATTGCTGGTCTCGAGGTCCTTCGGATTGTCCTATTTAAGATTTTGTGTGAAGCGTGGTCGGACTGTTTGTTACTGCGAATGCCTCTGCGGCCTTTGACCCAGATTAGTGTGACTTCTTTTTGCTAATATTCAGCTAACTGACTTGCTCGACAAATAGATGAACGACTGACTGGTTGTATCGCTGTCACTGAAACTGAAGAATATCATCAGACCCAGCTAAGTCGATATGAGTGAGTCTCTTATTCACTAAGTTTTCATGCGACACACCTTCCGAAAGACGAAACCGAATTTCGAAAACCATTTTGCGCTGTCGTGTTTACATGTTACGGCCTGAAGCGGATTTGCTAGCACAGTTAAATATGACGCCTGGAAAGCCAGCTGTTACAGTTTCTCATTTAGTCAGCAGAATCGCTATTTCAGAATCACTATTTCTGTTTTGTTAGACGATGTGTAAACAACTTCAGTCTAATATTTCTACTTATAGAAATTCTTCCAATCCATATGTGCCATACAGAAAATCAGTGCTTAACAGTATGGGTTGAAAACAGTCTTGGTTGCAATTGTAGTTTTTTATTTTTCTACTACGCGTTTCGCCTTATTTAGGCATCTTCAGGTTGATCTTAATTTGATATTTCATAGAACGATCCTTTAGGCAGTGTAGCCAAAGGGCATCGTCGAATACAACAAGCAAACATCGCCTTCGTTAAACTCAGTAAAAACTGTTCTATGCTTAATACCTGATCCCCATCTTATTTTGTTATTCGCTCCTGTGAACGGGAACGCGTTATGCAGGTCTTGGAGTCACTCGCATCCATCTAGAAAAGTTTTTACTGAGTTTAACGAAGGCGATGTTGGTCTAATGAATTCGACGATGCTCTTTGGCTACACTGTCTACAAGATCGTTCTAAGAAATATCAAATTAAGATCAACCTGAAGATGCCTAAATAAAGCGAAACGCGTAGTTGAAAAATAAAAAACTAAAATTGCAACAAAGACTGTTTTAACCAATATTTCTACTTATCCTTCACTGTACAAAATGCCTTTGTGTCCATATTAGTCGAAATTAAAAAAAAAAGTAAGAGACCTGGCAGCCCAAGCACGTTTCAAAACCGGTTGCCTTCACGCGGGAGCGAAAATTGATTGCGAAATTGAATAATTTATTGCAGTAGCCTGTCAGCACAGCTTCGATTAACGTATGACACACTCGAACTATATTACAACGGTTGGATGGTGGCGGTGAACTTGCAACGATGGTAGTGGTGATTACGCAAGAGATGGGTCATTTTCCCTCACAGGATGAGTCCCGTCTGGAAGGAAGTGGTCGAGGACGTACCTGTAGGTATATTCCGGGCGGATGAAGGGCACGTGCTGTGGAGAGAGAGGAATGCCAGGCGACGTGTCATTAGCGCACGGGCGCGCATGCGCCTCACGCGGCCCCCACAATGGCACAATGGCAGCCGCAGGAAGCGGCGACACCACACTCCTACACTCTACACTCCTACACAATGCTCGCCGGTCATCCCGCATGCGGGCGCAGTCCCGTCCGTGGGGGACAGACGGGCCTCTGGACCTGCCGGCGAGGCAGCGACGAAAAACAAAGAACGGGCCCCCAAAACAACACGCCGAAACTCGCCTACTTATTTAACTTTTCCGTTTTTCTGCGCGTTCGCGTCCACCGCCCCTATTTGTTAGCGGGGACTCGTGCCTTTAAGCTGTCATTGTTTGGTAATACTGCGGGGCACTTGACGTGTGGACTCCGTGGACGAGAGGGCAGCACCGAGTGCAGAATGCAATTTTGTCGTCGCATCCGGCGGCTATTTGTTCATTCCACGTAAGGGGAAAAAGAGCCTCTGTTTCTTTCCATCTTGTTTCAGGAGGTCATTTATGGCCACGGAAGGCAGTACATTTTCCCCTTCCCCGTCTTGTCTGCCGCCTTTGCGGTTCCATTATTTTACCGCGTTTCGTCTCGTATACTCGATGGACAATATCTTATACAGGTTTCCGCCATTGCCTTTACAATTCCCCCCTCGGTAGCATCACAAAAGTTGGACATTTAACGCAGTGCTCGCCGAACCGCGGTCCACGGCTGTTGAAGATTATGGTGATGATGATGAAAACATGTACCCAGTCCCCGCCCACGGCTCTCATCCCTATTTTATCAACATATGCAGTCTAACGGAATTGACTGTGTCTTGAAAGGCGTATATAAGATTAACATCATCAAAACAAAAACAAGAATAATGTAATATAATATGATTAAATTAGGTGACGCTAGGGAAATTAGATTAGGAAACGAGAAACTTAAGGAAATAGGCAAGTTTTGTTATTTGGGCAGCAATATGACTGATCACGGGCGAAGCAGAGAGGATGTAAAACGTAGATTGGCAATGGCAAGAAAAGCATTTCTGGAGAAGAGAAGTTTATTAAGATCGAATACAAGTCTTTCCTAAACATATCTGTGTGGAGTGTAGGTTATGTATGGAAGTGAAACATCGACGATAGACATTTTGGAGAAGAAGAGAATAGAAGCTTTCAAAATACGTTGCTACACTAGAATGCTGAAGATTAGAAGAGTATATAATGTAAATAATGAGGAGGTACTCACAAGAATTGGAGAGAAAAGACACTTGTGGCACAACTTGACCAAAAGAAGGGATCTGTTGGTAGAAAACATTCTGAAACATGAACGGATCACCGATTTAGTACTGGAGGGAAGTGTGGGCGGTAAAAATTGTAGAGGGAGACGATGAGATGAATACAGTAAGCAGATTCAGAAGGACGTAGGTTGCAGTAGTTACTAGGAGATGAAGAGGCTCTGACAGAATAGAGTAGCATGGAGAGCTGCATCAATCCAGTTTTCGGACTGAAGACAACAACAACAACAACAACAACAACAACAACAACAACAACACATGCATCTAACAACTAACAGTGTAAACCAAAATGCACGACTAACATTAACAACTTCTTAAAAATGCCTTTTCCTCCTCAATAACGGAAAAAAATACTTAGAGACGGCAATATTTCAATTTTAAATGACGTTGGTGAATTTGGGCGTGAGCTAAGTAAAGTTGCTCGCTTACGTCAGGGGCAGAGGGGTAAATAGCGTGCTGCCGCGTTAGAGAATGTCAGAGGGCTGAATGAATGTTCAGTTGCTTGCATTCCGGTACTGACATTTCATGTGCGTACATCACTTGTACCGATCTGCTGCTATGATGTAAATTTTGACACGGAAGTAACATGGCTTCAGGAATACGCATTTCGAAGACGGACATTTTCAAATGCTGCACATTTTTGTAGCAAATAATACGAAACTAAATTAAGGCTGTTGTAAGTCAATGCAATGAGTAGAAGAGAAGTCTTTCAAAACGTTTAGTAAACATTTGCGAACGTACCTCATGTTTCAGAACGCATTTAAATAAAAGTTCAGTTACTATTATTAATCAGTTAATCATCCCCTCGCACAGATACATCATCATTTCATGAGCCAGTTAGTTTCACAACTTTGGGGTCGCTCTGGGTAGCACCAGTGTAAAACGGAGAACAGTCGATACGAAGTGTTCCGAATGGTATCGATTTTTAACGATCAGTACTTGGGGGTCATCTGACAGCTTATCCTTCCCTTGCTGTATGTAGTCTGTTGGGAGCTCGTAACAAACGTTGGTTACCAATTAATAGGTAACTGACGATTGTTTCTTGAAACTTTGCTGAGCAACTCCTTCCAATTGAATATTAGTTTTAGATTAGCAGTAAATCTTAAAATTGTCTTAGGTTATAGTACTGTTAATGCGGCTACTGCTGCACTACGCGTTTCTTTATCGAACGTCTCGAAACAGTCGATAAATGTCTGTCACATAGCGCTTTTGGAATTCTGTTGATCCGTGTAAAAGTATACATTTTTTCTTACACCTTCCATGTGTGCTCAATTGTACGATCTTCCCTCCCAACATGTAAGTTGATTCTTCATGTTTTTCCGGCGTGAAGAGTGTTCCATGAAGTTCCGGGATTGCAGTCGGATTCTGTCGACTCCTTGCCATGGTATTTCCGGCTCACATCCATTCGGCCATCAGGTGTTTTAGACTGGAGATTGCTAGCTTACGTCGTTAACTTTATACCATAATAGGCGCGGAGGCGCGTGCACATGGACAGTCCTACATGAGCGACCTCTATCGAATTTATTTCCATCTTCGAAGACTGCTCCATCTGTAGAGGAAGAGGAAATTAGTTTTAACGTCCCGTCGACAACGAGGTCACTAGAGACGAAGCAAAAGCTTGGATTATTGAAGGATGGAGAAGAAAATTGGCCGTGCCCTTTCAGAGGAACCATCCCGGCATTTGCATGAAGCGATTTAGTGAAATCGCGGGAAACGTAAATCGCGATGGCCGAACGCGTGTTTGAACCATCGTCCTCCCAAACGCGAGTCCAGTGATCTCGCACTGCACCAGCTCTCTCGGTTCCACCTATAGCGAGCGCGCTCGCGCAAATGTAATTAAGACACTAAATTCACGCCCTTCGTCGGAAAGAGGACTCTTACAGTTAAAACTAAGATGTCAAATTGGGAAAGTTAATTCTCATCTGACGTCACTAGGGACGGAATCTTTTCTTTTTTAAGATACCAAAGAAACCACCGGGTCTCACCTTAACCAGCTGAAAGACGCCATCGCGATTAAATGAGATCTTCAGTCTAATATATCTCCACTGATACAATCTGCATTACAGAAGGATCTATCAGAGGACAAGATTTCCGTGACCGAGTTACCTATTGGATGTCGTGTGGAAAAACAATGCTCGGCAATGATTAACTTACTAAATTGCTAAAAGCGAGTGTGGAGATAATGTTCAACGTAGGTATCACGTAATGTGTGTGTGTGTGTGTGTGTGTGTGTGTGTGTGTGTGTGTGTGTGTGTGTGTGGTCTGATCAATGTAGGCTTCGGCACACTAGCAAGGTATTCTGTAGATTCCAGCCCTCCGCATTTTTTATGTAAAGATAGGAACGTGGAGTAGCAATCTCCAGTCTAAAACTTTCACCTGAAAATTGCTGAATGGTTGCAAGCCGAAAATATCGTCGCACGAAGTCGACCTCATCTGGCTGCAATCTAACTTCAGGGAACACCTAAGTCAAAGAACATCGTTAAAGAACGGTGTACACCTGAATATCAGCCGGCCGGTGTGGCCGAGCGGTTCTAGGCACTTAAGTCTGGAAGCGCGCCACCGCTACGGTCGCAGGTTCGAATCCTGCCTCGGGCATGGATGTGTGTGATGTCCTTAGGTTAGTTCGGTTTTAGTAGTTCTAAGCTCTAGGGGACTAATCACCTCAGTTGTTAAGTCCCATAGTGCTCAGACCCATTTGATTTTGAACGTGCTCAGCGTAATGCAACACTTGACGTGCCATGGTGTCAACAAGACGTTGGAATTCCACTTCAGATATACTGATCCCCAAGGTCGTTTTCCAGGGAGACACGCGTATTGGCGTGTAACTGCCGCGTGATCCAGTTAAATTACTGTCCACGCATGTTGTTTATTGTCCAGTGTGGATGACTGCAGCAAACAGCGCCGATTCACCGGCTGCCAGCATGGGCAACGGCCCGCGTCGCACGTGGAGGGGGTATGTGTGGAATCAGACAAGCCACGCCACGGTGGGTGGCCATCCACACCACGACACGTCGCAGATGTGTGCGTCAGATGCATGCTGACCGCCACGCAGCACGCGCCTCCCTCCCTCCCGTAAGAAACTCGACGAAGTATGGGGATAATACACAAAACGGACGCGGCAATAAAACATAGTAGCATTTGTACAGAAGGAAAATCCGTTCTCCCCTCGAACTTTTGTTTTTAGCACAACTATGCTTTATTAAGCAGACAAGATGTTATAACCTCGGATTTAGCCGGTCACTTGTAGGAGACCTATAGTGTAGCTTAGACTCCGTGATTATCGGAGGAGAAAGATGCTACAAGTAAAGGATTTAAAAATGTTTACCCATTCGAAACTTGTTTTCCATCGTCGTTTCGACGTCATCGGCAGATAGTTCTCTTTTTAGCGTCTTGGTTTGCCCCAAACGATTCCTGCTACATACCCACCTGTGTGTCCGTTTTCTCCATGTCAACGTCGCTGCAAACTTATCGGCTACAGGGCGCGCAAGTCTCGTACGAGTAACTACATTTGTCGGCATCTTCAAAGTCGAGTAAGTAGCGTTTCCAAGCGCTGCGTGTGGAAACGCTAACTTGCGTGTGAGGGTACTGGTAGGGGATCCACGTGTTACTAATTCATACCTGTAGAAACGCGCCTTAAAAACCACCAGAGCTGCCGACACGCTGCCGGAGCCACTCTGTCGAGAGGCATGGATGGCCACTGAGCGGCGACCAGCTCTGGGCCATTAATTCGTGGCCCAGGGGATGCCGACATACCTTGCTCGCTGTCCGCAGTAACGCCCGTGTAATCTCGCCGAGTCTGTAGTATGGGGCGGCGGGTCGGTCGGACACAGGGCCCCCTAAACGGCCCAATTAGACCGCTGAGGAGGCCAGCGCCCGAGGCTGACCGCTGATTGGCTCTCCCTGCCTGACTGCACCCCTCACGTCATAAGTCTGGCAGCCTCGGGGGACGTGAGACGAACAGTGGAGCGAGCGCGCGCGCTCACACACACACACACACACACACACACTGGAATGCTGACTAGAATATCGATCTCACTGCGAGACCGACCGACGGTTCGGCAGTTGGAGATGGGCGCCCGAAACGAGGAGTGCCCTGATTGATGAGCGCTCGTTAAACGGAACACACGAAACGGTTCCCCAGTTCGCCGCGGCTTCCAACTGCTCGCCTCTTTCCGTTTGTACCCTCTTTCATCTACATCTACACCCATACTCTGCAATCCACCGTGAAGTGCATAGTAGACGGTACGTCCCATTGTATCAGTTATTGGGGTTTCATTGACGTATAGAGCGAGTGAAGAATGATTGTTTGAATGCGTCTGTGCGTGCAGTAACTATTATTTTATCTCACGATCACTACGTGAGCGATACATGGAGGCTTTTCGCATATTCTCTCGCATAAAGCCAGTTCTTGAAACTTCGTTAACAGACTTACTTTGGGTAGTTTGCGTCTTATCTTCAAGAGTCAACCAGTTCTGGTCCTTCAGCAACTCTGCGACATTCTCCCATGGTTCAAACAAACCCATGACCATTCATATTGACCTTCGCCGTGTACATTCAGTATTCACTGTTAGCCCTATTTCGTATGGGTCTCACAAACTTCAGCAGTATTCTAGAACCTGTCGCACGAGTGACTTATAAGCAATCTCCTTTGTAGACTTATTGTACTTCCCAAATATTCTATCAATATACCGAAGTCCACCACCTGCTTTGCCCCCCGAGCCGGCCGGGGTGGCCGAGCGGTTCTAGGCGCTACAGTATGGAACCGCGCGACCGCTACAGTCGCACGTTCGAATCCTGCCTCTGGCATGGATGTGTTTGATGTCCTTAGCTTAGTTAGGTTTGAGTAGTTCTAAGTTGTAGGGGCTCATGACCTCAGAAGTTAAGTCCCATAGTGCTCAGACTGAGCTTATGTCCTCATTCACTTCATATTCCTACAACGTGTCCCACCCAGATATTTGTGAGATAGACGATTCCAACAGTGCTCATTGATATTACAGTCATAGGATACTAAGTTTTTTTCGTCTTGTGAAGTGCATAAATTTACATTTTTGACCATTTAAAGCAAGCTGTCATTCTTTGCACCACCTGAAATCTTACCAAGCACTGACTGAATATTTGTATAGCTTCTTTCAGGCACTACTTCATTACTTATAACTGTATCATCTACACAAATTCTCATTTTACTGTTAATATTATCTGCAAGGTCATAAATATACGGCATGAACAGCAAGGGACCCAACACACTTCCCTGCGGCATACCTCAAGTTATTTCTAAATCTGACAATGACACACTATCTTAGATGCCATGCTGCGTCCTGCCTACCAGAAAGTCCTTTGTCCGGTCACAAATTTCACTTAATACCGCATATGGTTGTTCTTTTGACAATAAGCGTAGGTGGCGTACTGAGTCAAATGCGTTTCGGAAATCAAGAAATAATACTTCATCTATTTGACTGCCTTCGTCTAAAGCTTTCAATAAGCCATGTGAGAAAAATGCGAGGTGGAGTTCAAATGATCCATGTTTTGGGAATCAATCTTGGTTGGCATGGAGGAGGTCATTCTGTTCATGATATCTCATTATGTTTATCTGGTGCCCGCTCTAGTTTAAGCAGTAAAGATCAAAAAGGTATGTTTCATATTGTGAAAAGCGGCAAATAACTAGGCGTAGCAGTCGAACGGAAAACATAAATAAATGTAATATACAGCTTACACTCTCTGAAGGACCCATTATTGGATTATTCGTTGACTGTAACACTTATCACTGGAAGCAGTTCCTTCCATAAAATGCTCACCGTAATTACAACGGGGTGAGATATATTACCGAAATTTCTACGGATTTAAAATTTGAAGGAGACAAAAGACCTTTTTCTTGGCTTTTTTCTGGCTTGCCTTCGTATTTTTCGTGACCGTGAAGATTTGGAATATCTCATGTTCCACCGGAAGGAGGCTCCTGCTCATACAGTATTTTGGTCTGAAGATGACCACAGGTGTGGTCGAAACTGGTTGCCATAACAAATATATTTATCAAGACTGATTTTAATAGTAATTATTAAGAAGAGAATAGCTTTTGAAGTACGGTGCTCCAGAACAACTTCGAAGATTATATCGCTAGATCGGGTAAGCAATGAAGACCTGAATTGAATGGGGAGGAAAGAAATTTACGGATCACCTGCTTTCATGTCATCCTGTGTCCCTTAATTCCATCTAGTAATTAATAATTGTATCTCATCTCACATTCGACATCCTAGTATACTCGCCAGTCCTTTCTTTTCATTCTACACGTTCGGTCGACAGTGTCACTCTTTCCTTGAACTACGATGTCAGACATATATCCCATAAAACAAACCCCTCTCCTCGCTTATTCTTCCTAGTAAATTCTCACAACTTACATCATCATCACCATCAACCAAGTCGATTTCTGATCTAGTTTTTCCACGTTTCATGATCGTAATACGCAATACGTAATACGTACAGTTAAGTCTTCAATCATATCACGTTACGTAAAGCAAATAAAGATGTTTCAGTGTTCAGACTTATTACAGAAACGCGGTTACTAGAATATTTGCTTCTTGGTAACTACTGCCACGCCATTTCCTCCCCCTCACCCCCCGCCCCCCTACTCTCTCTCTCTCTCTCTCTCTCTCTCTCTCTCTCTCTCTCTCTCTCTCTCTCTCTCTCTCTCTCTCTCTCTCACACACACACACACACGACATTGGCATATTTCTACTGTACCATATATATATATATATATATATATATATATATATATATATATATATATATATGTCTAGTTTTGCACATATAATTGTTGAAATTAAAACCCTATCGTATGTACCAGGAGATAGCTCCATAACTTTGTAAATTCATAGCTGCAAGATCAGGGAGGTAGTTAACAGTGCTACATATTAAAGAAGTTCTTAAGAAGAAAGATATGTAAATGTAGTAAAGACGGCAGGAAGGACAGTGATAGAAGAAACGTTTTAATATTTGCAAGCCGGTCACTTGGGCATTTTTACAGAAGAGTTATTTTTCTTACGAAGGCTTGTCTGTACGGCTAGGAGAAAAGCTGTAAGCGCCACGTTTCTGCAGACTGGCGAGAAAGCAGGGGGAGGTGGTAGTTTCCTGGCTTGGGACATATTATTACAGCGCTCAGACCGTTATACAGAGCAGGTCGTTTCCAGTTCTTAACCGCTGCAATTATTGCCTCTGTCGAAGCGAGACTGCGCTGTTTTTCTAGTAGCAAATTGTTGGTTTCCGCAGGCACGAGCCTTTCGAATGACAGGAAAGTCACTCACTCATTGCGCAGTCTCTGATGTCCTTACACCTAATAGATCGACGTCTCACGGAACAGGGCGTTCGCATCATCGCTTCTTCCCGGCCAACAGCTCTGTCATTGGTAGACTACCACCGCGGCTCCTTCGATGAAGGTGAGATATTTTCAGTATGGCGTTCTTGTTCTGCTAGTCTGTTTCTTTTGCAGTTAACCTGCTACCTTGCTTTAGCAAACAACGCAAAGCAAATAAAAATGTCAGACAGGGTCGTTTGTTCCCACGTGATATTTAACTTGTATGTAGAAGAGAGCGAGAGGGAATAAAGGATTATGTCCATGGTGAAATTTTCGTGGATAGACAGTCGGCCATAGTGTGGCTCGCTGACGACTTATCAGTGGTCGCCGAAAGGGAAGAGGCAGTGAAGTGGATGTTAAATGAAATTTTGTGTGCGCTAGTTGATGACCATAATATGATAATAAATACATAACGAAACTGATCCTGTGCACAGTAGATGTGAATGGCTACACTTCGAACTTCTAGAATAGTTTGTTCAAGTACATGGTACTATGTGATTATATTTACAGAATTTTGGTACAGATGAAGAGAAAAAAATCCATAAATGGAAGTGACCAGCGTATATTCATGTTTTCACACAGGAAACATATGTTGCGTGTTAAGCTACTGGTAAGTTGCACCTCACGGCGAGTAGACGCGAATATGTTCCATGGAACACAAAAAACGAAACTCAGGTGAACGAACTTTGCTACCCAAGAAGAGAAACAGATTCAAGAAGTTAGTACTTCACAGGAAAAATAAAATTGGGCCGGGAAGATATTTCATGCTGCCTAACTTGAATTATGTAAGTTGGCTTGCATATCTTAAAACACGTAAAATATACTCCGGGCCAGTCCTTTATTTTACGCACCCTATAGCGGCAGTGACTGCAGAAGGCGAAGGGGCTTTATATAAAAGGAAACGATAGAAGAGGTCCAAAAATTCAATCATCGCAGCCGGAAAAAGATTCATAAGCTGTTCCGAGCACAATGTAGGAATTTCCCGTCCTGGTCTCCTCTATTGAAAAAGATCCACATAGTAAATTTCATTGCCGCGATACATTACTGCATCTAAAAATGCCATCACAGTAAGTTGCCCATTATGTGAGATTGTATATGGAGGGCTGCACTGAATAACTGCAAGAGTAAATACCATCAGCCTGCACTCTGCATTTTACTCCTCGTTCGAGAAGAGGCATGCTTACCGTATATCTTCTCGTTGTTGCTATTGGAGTTCTTCTCCGCAAACCGTGGCTTCGGACATGTTACTTCAGCTAGAGAAATTCTTTGTGGCGTTCGAGATTGCTACTACCGTCAGTACAATAAGGTTCCAAGTCTTTGTATTAACAAAAAAAGAGACGCCACCTTATTTATTGGCTCAAATGAAACGAAGAAACACTTCCGCAATATAATAGTCGTTCTCGCTACACAGCCACTCGAAACTCATAGATCACAACAGAGATTGCGAATTCGAAGAAAGCTAACCTAACCTAACCCCCTGAGGTCCAAATCGCACAAGTTTTCTTACAAGGCAGGTAGCATGAAAAATCTGTGTACACATTTTCTTACCAATACGAGTTTTATAGGCATTAGGAACTGCATAGGATCAGAGGAGGGGTTCTCCATGCTTTTTTATTTTATTTTGCTTATTTATTGGCTTTCGACGGCTTTACCTTGCATCGAAATTCATACTAAAATATAGCCAGTTTGCAAGATCTTTGGTTACTCAGAATTTCCGAACGGTGGCGATCGATTATTTTATCGGATGCTAATAGAGCGTCAAGCAAGCACCGACACATTTTCTAGATCAGTTAGAAAAACACCAGCATAAGGTGATGCGCGCTACAGCTCGTTCGTATCTATGAAACAGGCTCCGTAAGTGACCGCCTGCAGTAATGCAGGAACAATGCGTTTTGCTGACGCATTCGCGCACGGCGCGCTGACGTAGCGTTCGTGGAAGTGCACTCCGACGCTAGAGATAGGCCATCTGGCGATACGACTTGCATTGTCCTCCATGTGTCACTGCGCAAAGTGGCTGAAGCAGTGGTGAGGAGCCACTGGGCCACATTCGAAAAGATGGCTGCCACCAACATTGAAACTTCTTTGTGTCTGACCACTGAAATAATTAGCGTTTACTTAAACTGCTAAGTGAACCTGCTGCTACTGTCTCGTTACTTATTTTTATCGTTTCAACACTGACCTACGGAATTTTCCCTGATAATTACAACTCAAACTTAACCTATTCATTAATTACCCAGAATATACACACCCGACACAGTCTGATTGCTCTACAGTGACAACATAACTTCAAATATTTAACTGAGAAGAATGGCCCTGAATTGCAACAAATCCTAACAATAACCCATACCTTTTCATAAGTTACTTCTTCTTGTTGTGGTCTTCAGTCCTGAGACTGGCTTGATGCAGCTCTCCATGCTACTCTATCCTCTGGAAGCTTCTTCATCTCCCACTACCTACTGCAACCTACATCCTTCTGAATCTGCTTAGTGTATTCATCCCTTGGTCGCCCTCTACGATTTTTACCCTCCACGCTGCCCTCCATGCTAAATTCGTGATCCCTTGATGCCTCAGAAGTTGTCCTACCAACCGGTCCCTTCTTCTTGTCAAGTTGTGCCACAAACTCCTCTTCTCCCCAATCCTATTCAATACCTCCTCATTAGTTATGTGATCTACTCATCTAATCTTCAGCATTTTTCTGTAGCACCACATTTCTAAAGCTTCTATTCTCTTCTTGTCCAAACTATTTATCGTCCATGTTTCACTTCCATACATGGCTACACTCCATACAAATACTTTCAGAAACGAGTTCCTGACACTTAAATCTATACTCGATGTCAACAAATTTCTCTTTTTCAGAAACGCTTTCCTTACCATTGCCAGTCTACATTTTATATCCTCTCTACTTCGACCGTCATCAGTTATTTTGCTCCCCAAATAGCAAAACTCCTTTACTACTTTAAGTGTCTCGTTTCATAATCTAATTCCCTCAGCATCATCCTTCTTAATTCGACTACATTCCATTATCCTCGTTTTGCTTTTGTTGATGTTCATCTTGTATCCTCCTTCCAATACACTGTCCATTCCGTTCAACTGCTCTTCCAAGTCCTTTGCTGTCTCTGACAGAATTACAATGTCATCGGCGAACCTCAAAGTTTTTATTTCTTCTCCATCGATTTTAATACCTACTCCGAATTTTTCTTTTGTTTCCTTTACTGCTTGCTCAATATACAGATTGAATAACATTGGGGACAGGCTACAAGCCTGTCTCTAAGTTACTTACCTCTCAGAAAATCTTCATAACACGAACTACAACAATTACAGCCAGCTAAACAACAAAAGATTGTAACTACTATAGGCTCTAACTACTAGAAGGCATATGGTTAGAAAAAGAAATATTTTGCTGAAGAGCAATCAATGTAGTTAGCAGATTTTACTTGATTAATGTGACACCCAGTTCCAAAAATTATATAGTCGTCCAATAATGCCACAATCCAAATACTATCAGCTACATCCATCTTCATCTTACAATGCATGTCCTTCCAACACTGAGTCTCCACAAAGGACAGACGTACAAACCGCCGCTCGCTAACTGTTATTCCGTCAAACCACAGAGTCTCTTAACGGAGGCGCAGGGCGCTGTCATCGTTATTAATTACAGTCCATAGCGCTGCCAACATATGAACAGGCTACTTACAATATTTACGGTTTACGTAATTTCCCTAAATTCGTAAAAGCAAATGCAGGGATGGTTCCTTTCAAAACGACACTTTTGTCTTCTTCCCCAGTCCCAGCTTACGCTCCGCTACTGACATCATCGTGACAAGACATTAAACTCTAAACTCTTTTGTCCTCTTTCTTCCACTCGCGTCAGTTGTCTGCTTGCGAGAAGTTGCCTGACCCACACATCAATAAATACCTCGTGGAAACTGATCAGGGTGTGCTCGTTCAGGTACAAGAACTAAACATTTTGTCCCGTCCACTTACGACACACTATTCTGTTTCATCAGCACTCCATTGGAAATGCTTGCAGCTTTGCTTTCACAGCACTTTTTAAGCTCCACATTTCACTTCCAGGAACTTCCTCCTCGTTTACTATTCAGTTGTTACTGAAGTAGCGGTTGGGTGGCTCATCCCCTGTTCTTTAAAGAATCCAATTACCATGTACAAAACACCTACAAACGTCTGATTGCTATACAAGTGAATTAGTGTGTTAAATATTTGATACCAGACGTGTAAAACCTTTATGGCTGAAGACGCAAAACCATAATTATATTTATGACAACATATTCCTTCAGCTATATGCCGTACAAGGGTATCATTCTGCAGGTACTCTCTGTAGTATACGTGGATGTTCTCAACAGAAAGTGGTGAGTATACTGTTAGTAGTAAAGATATAATAAAAATCGTGCCTGATGCTGAACTTACACTACATAAACAGCTGATATGTAGTAAACGATAAAACTTCATCAATTCACTATTTTGCAGGATGTGGCAGCAAAAAAAAAATTCTAAACAATCTGAAATTATGTGTAAAGTTCTTTTGAAGTCACTAAGTGCCGTCATTCTCAAAAATTATGTGAAAATAGTGTGAGTAATTTGCGCGCTGCGAGTCATGATGTCTCAAGACAAATCCACTTCTAATTTTATATTTGACATATTATGTTAAACCTTTAATGTATTATACCTCTCAATGAAGTGTGAGCGTAGATAGCTGTGAGGTGAGATTAGAGCGGCAGTTTCCCGCCGCGGTTGCTACGGGGCCATTGCGAGTGGGTTACGCGGCCTTGGGAAAACCCGAGCGGGCGCTAGGCAGGGGCGCATATGACCGGGTTTGTGCTCTTGGAGAAATTTATATGCCAGAGAGAAATTGATAAAAACAAAAACTACGAGTGACACGGGAATGCGAGTTGGTACTAATGGACAGAAAAAATAAGTAAGGCCTAAATTATCTAGACGCGCCCCAAAAATATATAATAGTTTAAAAGTTATTGTCGTCTTAAAAGTTGTAAAAATTATGAAAGTTCAAAAGCTGATATCACGGTAATGCATTGGCCGATTAATATGAACAAAGCGTCTACGGACGCGGCTATTAGAACTGCATCCAGAAATCATAACCGATGTAGCATTGTGTGGCCGGCCGGAGTAGCCGTGCGGTTCTAGGCGCTCTAGTTTGGAACCGCGAGACCGCTGCGGTCGCATATTCGAATCCTACCTCGGGCATTGATGTATGTGATGTCCTTAGGTTAGTTAGGTTTAAGTAGTTCTAAGTTCTAGGCGACTGATGACCTCAGCAGTTAAGTCCCATAGTGCTCAGAGCCATTTGAACCATTTTTGAGCGTAGTGTGCACTATTTTAGAATGAGAGGTCGGAATATGGAATTCGACTGAGACAAAATGCGTTTTTGGTCATAAATAAATTTAAAGAGACGAATCAAGCGGCAGCATTCTAAAGTTTAAAGAGATACTTGAGTAATCAAGTACGTATTTTTATTTGTTTATTTATCTTTAGTATTAAAAATCACGCCACAAGAACATTATTTGTGAAAAAACGGTGGCAGATAAAAAATATTGGACTTTAAATTATTATTTGCCGGAAAATTTCCATACTTTTCTATGTTATATATGTTTTTGTGTTTAGTTTTACAATATTCGTAATTTTTGTCAAGCATTGTTTTGAGTTAGGAAGTCGTTTCGAGGGTGCGTAGGGCGGCCATCTTTGTTGATAGGGAGATGGTTCTGAGCAACGCTAAGAGTCTGGCGTGCCGCGCATCTGGGGTAGTGGGTTGGTAGCCACGTCAGCAAGTATGCATGTAGCGAAGTTCGAAACCGATCAAGTGGAGCGCAGTATAGTCGTTTAGGAAAGCAGACAAGAGTGTCTTTTGTAAGTTGTGAACAGACTGTAGAGTGCCGTGATCGTGACATAAGAATTTTATGGTTAAGAGTTGTAGCATCAGTTACTTACGGACATCCTTAAATAAGAGCCCCTCGGAGTCCATTTTAAGTATTTAGTGAACACTTTGAAGAAAAATTAACTACTTGTTCAAATTATAAATCAATCTGGGTGACTCAATACTTTTTCGCCGCAATACCGTCCTGCATTGTATTGTTATATTTTATTTCACTGGCACCCTATGACGAAAAACGTAGCCAAACCAACCACATCTCTAGGCCACTCAGATAAGCTGAATGTCACAAATATATTTTCGTGCCGCAGCACGTGGGGGCTGGAGCCGAAACATTGCAACTTCAATAAGTAGTGAGTAGTGCCCAGTACAGTGGTACAAGAGATAATGGCATTTTAAATGTTTTGCGTTTGTTCAGTAATAGTTATTTTTCGTTTCACATCTGTCAACGTTATCAGTATGGAAATTGGCGAATTGAGCTCCGTTTCGGAGTTTAACATAAAGTGTAGGTCCCACTTTAGCACTGGTTGACGGACGTAAAGATCTTTCGTCGTCCTTCCACGAATATCTTAAGCAATGTATCGTATTAAATCGAGAAGCTTTCTTACTAATTCTGCTATTATTTACATCCCAGTTTTCGTATCTGGCAAGAATCTGTTCTGATTTCTGATTAATGAAGTTTCATTTTTCTAAACTTCCTTCATTGTCAACCAGTATTTATATATCCTTTAAAAGGTATACGAAATCTTCCTCGCGTTCTGTCTTTCGGAAGGACTCTTCGAATCTTAGCTTATTAGTGAGTTAGCTTCCTGTCTGCATTTGTAATGTTTTGTTTTTCCGTCCTTTCAGTTTTTCCTTCAAGTTCAGCCGTAGTGACGGTGAGCCACAAATCTCCACTTATTAACGCCCTCGTCATCTTTTGATTTATACTTTTTAATTTTCACGTGGCTTTAGTGGTGACAGCAGACTGTTAGTTTTAGTCCTCGTCTCAAGATTTAGAACAGCTTATTTCGTTTCACTTTGCTCGAGGCTTCTTCTAGGTCCTCAAATTCTATAATGGTCTCTTCGGTTTGCTCGTTCTTCCTCGTGTATCAGAATGTACCTCCGGTATCTTTACCTTTTGTAGAACAGCAGGTACTTGCTTCAGATCGGGAGGAACACATTCGTGTCAATATTAAAAACTGTGGTTCCGTAAGCCAGATCGAAATCAAGAGGACACTTCTGTAGCTACTGAAAAATTTAATAGCAGATATTGATAGACCTGTTCGGTATGGTCCGTAGCATTTAAACATTCTCTACCGCAGCTGCTGGCGGTTGTAGGACATTGCCACTACGTATTTAGCGATACATACGGCAGTGTCGGTAACCCCGCTCACACCGTACCGTGTGAAATGAGAGTAGTAGTTTTCAGACGGTCGGACGTACTTTGGCGCAAAGAGTCGTTAACCTGCAGCAGATAACGAACCTCAGCACAGCACGCAGTGCAACATTGCGCCTGAGCAAAGCGATTGTCTAGAGCGAGAGCTGACTGCTGCAAGCGAAGCCCTATTGTCTTCACGGCGCTCGTGTGGTGCCGTTGCGGACAACGCGTCCCCATTTGACTTAGCTTTTAATTCGTCATGCACACCTATCTACAGCGCTGTGTGTGTGTGTGTGTGTGTGTGTGTGTGTGTGTGTGTGTGTGTGTGTGTCCATGTTAACGCTTACACTTCCTGCTAGAGCGACGACCCGAAAAATATTCCACGACTTTTCAGACGCAGCACCTGCAAGGAATTGAGATCTAATTTCCTGCCGGTCAGGGGTGAGGGGTGAAATCCAATGCGATCAAGCAAACGCGGAAGATTACATGGTGTAATGTTTACGTCAGGTTTATTCTTGATGATGAACAGTGTGTAGTAGTGATACGTGCGTCCTTAGAGATAGTTTCAGATGATGGATCAGTAGCTTCTTTCTCATGATTTAGATTTTTATTGTATTTCTTTAACCAGATGCTTTCCTTGTCAGCTTCGCCTGGGATGGGACGTGAAAGCCCACCGTTTGCGCAGGGAGCCACACAGTCTGTAGGATAAACGGGCGCTCCGTTTTCAGGTAACTGCGGCGGTGGCCACATCGCTACACGCTTACGTTCCTGGTTTGCCAAACAGCCTAGCATCCTGTCTCGTCTCGACCTGTCCGCTAAATTCTTAGAGTCCAGTCTCGCGAAAAATGTGTGGAACTTCTGGAACAAAGCTAGAGCCTGTGTGATGGGGATACGTACTGAAGAATCGCTAATGAGAAACGCAGCTTCCCAGTTTGTCGCATGATATCCAACGAACCATAGATGAAGGGCAAGAGTCAGATTCCATATTCTCGTATTTCCGGAAGGCATCCGACGCGGTGCCACACTTCAAACTCTTGACGAAGATCCGAGCATGTGGAATAGGTTCTCAGATATGTGAGTTGCTCGAATACTGTTTAAGCACATACGTCGTCATGAGCGGTGAATGTTAGCGGACACGAGAATACCACCGACAGGCAAGTTCGATAGGACGTTTCTTGTTCTCCATATAAATAAATGACCCGACTGGTGGAAGCAATCTGTTGATGATCCTTCTGCAGTTTACGGCGAGTGTCGTCATTGAGTGACAGTAGGAGGAGAAAATGTGATAGGACAGAATCTCTGTTTGGTGTGATGAATGGCAGCTTGCTCTGAATGTAGAAAAGCGTAAGTTAATTCAGACGAGAAACAAAAACAAACCTGTAATGTTTGAATCCAGTAATGGTCACATCGCTTAAATATCTGTGCGTAAGACTGCAAAGTGGAAAGAACACGGAAGCTCGGTTGTATGGAAGACGAATGGCGGACTTCGATTTGTTGGGAGGGTTGTTACGTACTGCTGGAGTGTTTTGGATTCCTCCAAGTCCGATCAAAGGAAGACATTGAAGCAATTCAGATGCGTTCTGCTAGATTTGCTACTGGTTGACTAGATCAACGCGGGAGTGTTAATTGAAATACTTCGGTAACGCAAATGAGAATCCCTTGAAGGAAGGTGACGTTCTCTTCCCGAAATACTGTTGAGAAATTTTGGAGAGAGAAAATTTGCAACAACTGGTGAGCTTGTCTTCCGCCGCTAACGGACAGCGAAGATACAGGAAGTCATTGCTCGTAGGGAAGCATATAGGCAGTCGTTTTCCCTCGCTCCCATTTAGTATGTAACAGGAAAAGGAAGCACTAATAATAGTAAATGGTACCCTCCACCCAGGCTTCGTGTGGTAGCTTACGGGGTATGTACACTGTCTGATAGTGTCCGAACATCTGTTAATGGACATAAATATGGGATGTGTTGATCCTTCACCCTTGTTACCTTGAACACTGCTGGGGACACTTTAAGGCAGTATATTAATGTCTGTGGTGGAGTGGCGACACATTCTAAAAGAGCCCAAGCCAGACAAGGTCCGGGTCGAAGTCCTTACTGATCACAAAGGTATAAAGTTGTATCCAGATCTAGTCTCCAGGCAGACTAATCTATTTAATAAATGCTATTGTCTACAAACCATCGCCTCACAAAAACTGCTTTGCGAGCGAGTGCATTGTCATGCTGATAAAACAAAAATCAGAGAGAGGGGAGGAGGAAATACTTAACATTCAGACTCAAATGGTTATCGAGAGAGAGAGAGAGAGAGAGAGAGAGAGAGAGAGAGAGAGAGAGAGAGAGAGAGAGAGAGGTGGGGGAGGTTGTGCACAGAGAAATGGGAGGAGGGGGATATGCATGGGGAGAGAGGGAGCGTGAGAAGGTGGGCAATTTCCATGCATACTTAGCAATAGGGAGTCTTTGCCGGGTTCGCTAGTAAAGAAGAAAAAAACACCTCTTAGAAATGAGACGAAACGAATGCCAGAAAATACCGGTTAGTCAGCACTAAAATGCCGGTATCAGTTTTAACTAGTCGTTTCTGCCCATCCGTAACATCCAGTTCCAAAATGGTTCAAAGGGCTCTGAGCACTATGGGAGTTAACATCTGAGGTCATCAGTCCCCTAGAACTTAGAACTACTTAAACCTAACTAACCTAAGGCCATCACACACATCCATGCCCGAGACAGGATTCGAACCCGCGACCGTAGCGGTCGCGCGGTTCCAGACTGAATCGCTTAAAACCACACAGCCACACCGGCCGGGTAACATCCAGTGGTTAGTTCCGCTTTATATAGGGGTGTCCGGATACTTTCGTCGTCAGACAGCGTGTGTTGTCATTCGGCGGTGAGCCGGTCGCGATCGTGTTGGAAGCGGTCGCACAGTGTTTGGTGACCGGCGCTTTCGCTCAGCGGCGGCAGGCAGTGCCAGCCGGGCAGCGACACACGTGCCGTGCCGGGGAAAGCTGCGGCCAGCGCGGTGTGTAACGAGCCGGTATCGCCGGCCGAGATCATGCCTCGCCCCCGCCCCCGCCCCCGCCCTGCTGGGCGACAGAAAAACGTCCCTGCTGCCCGGCCAGCCGACCCGGTAGCGGCCGGAGCGCTGTGCTGCAGCGTGTCCCTACCGTAGCAGCGCCTTAACGAGCCGACGCCCACCGCGGCCGAGTCTCGTTAGGCCGATGCCAGCGCCGCGCAGCGGCCAATTATCGAGTCTCTGCTTGTCGCCCGCTGCTGACAGCACCTGTTGGCCGCGTCTCATTTTCTGGAGCGCGCCCCATTACCTGAAAACACCGCGCGCCCAACTAGTTGAGGCGTAGTTAGCGTGTTATGTGGACGGTGTTAGTGAAACGCTGTAAATAACGCCGTCGCATGCTGGCCACGAGAAAGTACGAAGGCCGTTCGGTAAGTAACCCAACACACTTTTTCCGTGGTCAATTTCTGTTCAAAAAATGCGAAATTTGTTGTGGGATGTTGTGGAACATTCCCGCTTCAACACCTATAGTTCCATGAAGTTCCGATGGATTGTGGCACTATTTCTGGTTTTCAAAATGGCGTCAGTAACGGAGATGTTGTCCAACCAGAGAGCTGTCATCGAGTTTCTTTTGGTGGGAAACCAGAGCCTCGCAGGTATTCATAGGCGCTTGCAGAACGTTTACAGAGACCTGGCAGTGAAAAAACGCACGGTGAGTCGTTGGCCGAGACGTCACACCGTCGGGTTTAGTATCTTGGCTACCCAGCGAATTTTTAGCATTCTGCGATAGTACCACATCCTGAAGGCTATTATTTCTCGGTGGCCAGCACGTGATGGAGTCATTTACAGTGTTCCAGTAACATTACCCATACAAGACGCTAACGACGCCTTGATTTGCTGGACGTGCGGTGTTTCAGGTAATCAGGCGCGCTGGAGAAAGTCAGACGCATCCAACAGGAGCTGTCAGACCCGGCGAATGTCCATGTTTCACTTTCTTACAGCATAAAACTCAAAACAAACGTCTTAGTGAGAGCTTTCCCTGGAATGTTTCTATGTACAGTTGGATGTGAAAAGGTTTCTTCTCTTCTTGAAAGCAGTCTTCGCCTGGTAGATTCGGCTTTCAGTATCGTAAGCAGATCGTCCATATGATGTAATTTTACTCCGCAGTAGACGATACAATAGTTTAGGTTTACCAGATTATTTCACGGAAATGTAGGACACATCGGTGAAGAATGTAGGACATATAACAAAAATGTAAGACATTTTGGTCAATACAGAAATAATGTAGCAATATTATAATGTTGCACGCAAGTGCAGCAAAGATGTTGCTGGGGGACAATTAAGAAAGGATACTGCTTCATTTTCACTTCTTCCTGCCTTCAAGCAGGTACACTTCAATTACAATGCATCACTAAATTTGCATTTTCGTTTCGGTATGAGTTTGTGGCCCAACTTGACCAGAAGAAGGGATCGGTTGGTAGCACATGTTCTGAAGCATCAAGGGATCACCAATTTAGTATTAGAGGGCAGCGTGGAGGGTAAAAATCGTAGAGGGAGACAAAGAGATGAATACACTAAGCAGATTCAGGATGATGTAGGTTGCAGTAGGTACTGGGAGATGAAGAAGCTTGCACAGGATAGAGTAGCATGGCCGCGTGGGATTATCCGAGCGGTCTAGGGCGCTGCAGTCATGGACTGTGCGGCTGATCCCGGCGGAGGTTCGAGTCCTCCCTCGGGCATGGGTGTGTGTGTTTGTCCTTAGGATAATACTTAGGATAATTTAGGTTAAACAGTGTGTAAGCTTAGAGAGTGATGACCTTAGCAGTTAAGTTCCATAAGATTTCACACACATTACATTACATTAGTAGCATGGAGAGCTGCATCAAACCAGTCTCTGGACTGAAGACCACAAAATGTTTGTAATAGCACCACTGTGATTTAACTGATAATTTCGTACATGTTTATCCATCTATAACCAAAATGCAAGTCGAAGAATGAGAGTAAAGCATTGCTTTGCTTTGCCTCTGAATACAAATATTGCGTTGCCACATCTCTCGTTCAGTGTTACTAATGCATCACTAGGCTCTTTGACTGAAGGCATGTTCCCATAGCGAGCTGCAGTTGCGGCTAATTACCAATTATTGATTCCTGTTTTCCCAGTTGCGACTCCATTTTTCTAACGGTCACTGCTTGTTTCTGAAAAAGTGAGACATTAGTCACTTTTCAGAAATCCCCCCAGTGCGCCGGACAGATGCTTAAAATGTGTAAGACATGTCCGGGAGTTTCCAGGCGTCTGGTAACCGTACACCAGTCCTCCTTATTTTTTTCGGAGGGGGGGGGGGGGGGAGAGACTGCTATTTATGAAGACGCATCATGGCTCAAAATAAATGAAAACAGATGCGTCAGTGGTGGTACAGTACAGAAATTGACACTAAAGATATCGTGCTTACAAGAAAATATATGCCTCATTTTGTTGAGGAGATTCGTACACTACACTCAACATCGTTTACGAGAAATAGTCATATAGGTTTTAATTATCACATCGAAAAATAGGTATTAAATGAAATTATTCGTTTGCAGATACATATGTGCAGCTCTGGTACAAACTGAAATCGAAGCACCGTAGCATGCCGCGAGAGAATTCAAAACACAATGAGACTGCTTCATTCTGTGGTGGCGCTTCCAGTAGAGTGCTACGGTAATGTGGTTTCAATTTGTACCAAAACTTGAAGACATTTACTTCCATACAAACAAAAAGTTAACTTCGTAACTTTTTTCCGGAGTGGATTAAAAATTTGACTACGCACAATGCGTAGTATCGGCACCTAATTGTTTACGTCTTGTGACTAGAATACAGGCAAGACGTTCGTTCAAGACGACGTCCTCCCGCTGAATTCGTGCAGTTCTTTTTAGTCATGGCCACGCGGCGCTTGCAGCACCGTGGACCCTGTTAACTGACCTGCGTACTTTGCCTTCGCTAACAAGGGCTCCCTTGGGCACAAGATGCCTCCACCTCCCCCCTCATTAGCCTCTTAAAGAGGCTGCATAGAAAAGTCGGGACCCGCTGCCTTTAATGAGGTAATTGGAGCTCCGCATGTCGGCGCCAGACTCGCCTAAGCTGGTTAGTTCTCCCATTTTCCCCCCTCCTTATAACTTTTAATAAAAGTATTAAGTCACTGTATCGCCCTTTAAGGTAAAACTTATTTCATAATATATGTCGAAAAATAAGAGTAAATTCATTCGTGCTTCTCCCAAGAAGAGGCAGGTGTAGAACGCAGTAAGTGGACGACTACATATGGTAATTGTTTCGACGTGTAATTTAATTATTCGTTAACGAGGCCCGTCGGAATGGTTCCGGCTCTCTGTCCAGCGCGAGGGCCGAAAAATAATTACTCTCTCGTTTCATACCTCTGGAATTCAGGCTTTCTTTGTTAAAAAGTTCCAGGACCGTTTGCGATTTACTTCAAAAGTCCGACTTGGGTAGCCAGAACCTAGGTGCGAATTGCAAATGGAACACAAAAAGCAGAAACGTGAAACGGAGAGAGAGAGAGAGAGAGAGAGAGAGAGAGAGAGAGAGAGAGAGAACGCACAGCGCACGGTAGCCAAAGAAATTAGGTAAGAGAAAGTATGTCGAGATAGCTGTGCGTGTAGAATATTGGTCTTTAATGACAGAATTATCTGTGGATGCAATATGCAGCAACGGCGCACACGCAAATTTGGAAAGAGTGGATAGAAAAATAGGAGGAATATTTGATCATAGCATGTAGACTTTCACGGCCGGCGTCTTCAGTAATTAAAATTTCCGGGCTAAGAGGCCATGGTCCACTAGTAGAAATACTTCTCTTAGCCCGGAAGTTTTAATTACTGAGGCATATTTGAATTTGGCTGTTTTCGTTCCATCAGTACCAAAAATAAATGTCTGATATAAATGACTTTCTGTGACATATTAATGTCGGATGTGTGATGGTTCTGTTAATCGGAAAAGCCTTTAACCGAATGTTTAAATAAGACAGTAAGAAATGTGGTGGTGTTGGTGGCGGCGGTGTGATGCGATAGTTACAAGTCTGGCTGTTCTGTTATAACTTCGTCTTCTAATTAGTTGCAAACGAAAGACTAGTACCAGGTGGTTATAATTAAAGTACAACTGTTCAAATGGCTCTGAGCAATATTGGACTTAACACCTGTGGTCATCAGTCCCCTAGAACTTAGAAATACTTAAACCTAACTAACCTAACCACACCACACACATCCATGCCTGAGGCAGGATTCGAACCTGCAACTGTAGCGGTCGCGCGGTTCCAGACTGAAGTACCCACAACCGCTCGGCCACAACGGCCGGCCCGCAGTTTTTCATTTGTTTTCAGTACAGTATTTTGAATATGATTCTTCCAATTCACGTTTTTCTTAATTGTAATTCCTAGGTATTTAGCTGAACTGACAGCCTTTAGATTTGTATGATTCATCCGGTAACCGAAATTAAACGGATAACCTCACAGACTTTATTATTTGGGGTCAGTTTCCACTTTTCGAATCAAACAGATATCCTGTCTAAATCATTTTGCGTCTGGGTTTGATCATCTGATGACTTTACTAGACGATAAACGGCAACATCATTCGCAAACAGTCTAAGACGGCTGTTCGGATTATCTCCTAAATGGTTTGTGTAGATCAGAAACAGCAGAAGGCCTGTAACACTACCTCGTATAACGCCAGATGTCGTTTCCGTTTTACTCGATGACTTTCCGCCGGTGTTTCCGAACAGTGATCTGTCTTATATGTGACTCTACACTTTTCCGGCGTAAACTGTTGATGAAGGGTCTGCAGCCGGGTGGTAGACATCTCGACACTTCGCCAGAAGATGAGTGGTGTGACACTTCCCGAGACGTCAAAACTACCATCCGGCTGGAGACCCAAGAAACCTTCATCAACAGTGATCTGTCTGACAGGAAATCAAGGATCCAGTTGCACAACTGAGACGACAGTCCATAGGCACGGAATCTGGTAGAAGTCGCTTGTGAGGAACCGTATCAGAAGCCTTCTGCAAATCTAAAAATATAGAATGAATTTTAGATGCCCTGTCCATAGCACTCATTATTTCGTGAGAACAAAGAGCGAGGTGTGTGTCATAAGAACAGTATTTTCTGAATCCGTGCGGACTGTGTGTCAACGGATAGTATTCCTCAAGGTAATTCATAATATTGGAACACGGTGTACGTTCCAAAGTCTTACGGCAAATCAGCGCCAGTGATGTGGGTTTATAAGCCGGCCGCGGTGGTCTAGCGGTTCTAGGCGCTCAGTCCGGAACCGTTCGAATGCTACGGTCGCAGGTTCGAATCCTGCCTCGGACATGGATGTGTGTGATGTCCTTAGGTTAGTTAGGTTTAAGTAGTTCTGAGTTCTAGGGGACTGATGACCTCAGATGTTAAGTCCCATAGTGCTCAGAGTCATTTGAACCATTTGATATGGATTTATAATTCTTCGGATTACTCTTACTTCCTTTCTTAAATACTGGTGTGATCTGTGCAACTTTCCAGTGCTTAGGCATGGACCTTCCGCCGAGCGAGCTGTACTGTCCTCTAGGTCTCGTAGACGAACAGAGAGAGCTGGGTTTCGTACGATCGTTGTTTGTTCCTTCGTACCGTACCTTCTGACGACTCGTGTGGTACGCTGCTCACGCTGCGAGTGTGGGTGTTTGTGTAGTGCGTGTTAGTAGCTCAGAGAGCGACTCGTGCAGTGGGACGTGTTTGGCGTGTCTACGGCTCGAGCCGTGCCGTGTGTTTGGACGGCTGCTGCTGCCGCTGTGGTGTCACCGGAGACGGCGTCCGCTTCGTCAGCTCGGCTGCCCTATTAGGGCTTAACCGCCTGAATTATGCCCGGGTGGGACGCGCCGTGCTGAGCGCCAATCTAACAGACAGGCGCGACGTCTAGCGTTCCGTAACAACGCGCATGGCTGAAGACATCTCCATGTCGTCTGTCGATAACACTACGACACCTGCCGTGATGCGGTCTAATTCACTTCAACTCAGGCTGTTCCAGACTGTAGCACCTAGAACCGCACGGCCACTCCGGCTGGCTACGCGTCATCTCTTCTCGCTTTATCCCATAGGAATATATCGACTGCTCGCAATCAAACTTTGGTTTACAATCAGATCCGAGAGTTGAAGTGAATTAGATCGCATCACGGTACTAAATGAAGTTGTTCATAAATAGGTAAATAAACAAACCAAGAAATTACAAGACAGGAATTGTTATTCTACTTTCGTATAACTGTCGTTTTTGCTGCGTTTTCATTTTGTTTCTTTCAGAAAGGGCATATATTTTGTTGCGCAGCCACCTTTTGCACAGTACACACCATAACCAGTCGCCTTAAAACTGGATTTCAGAATGAAATTCCTGAGAGTCTTCACATTCGCCTTCACTGAATTCCTCTGAGGCATTACAGCGTTGGCCACACTGCTCCAATCATCTCCAATAGAAGCAGCTCGATTCGTTATTCGATTATAGTTATTAGGCACGATGTATTTAACCTGCAGGCGCTATGAGGGCGAAACTGACGAACACTACACTGATACTAATTTTTAGTTTGTGTCTTCTTTCTTACTGATTTCATACGTCAACTGTCCTAAAGCAGTACTGAAGACGACGCGCACCTTTCCGGTCTATATATATATATATATATATATATATATATATATAAACACGCCAATTTCATTTATCTATTGCATGGATGTTTGTTTTTCGTTAATTCCTTTGCTTACCCATTATACAACAATATTGCAATCTGTTTGTGACATTTCAGATACTTATCTCGGCCACTCGTTGAGAAAATACGCATCCAAAACTTGCGAATATTTCTATAGAATTTACAGCAGACGCTAATCTGTCCCAGTTTATTGTAGGATTGAAGCTTCAGTGCGTGGAGGCGTTACCATCTCCCGCACAGAACACACTTCGTAACCTTTTTTGTATTACATCGAACTCTCTCAAACCGGAAAGTACTCGATGCGCACAGATGGAACTGGTATCAGTATATTCTAAAAGAACTGCACTGTGTTTTCATTTCAGTTTCATTTGCAGCAACGAATACTGAAGAAGATATACGGGAAGTTTACGGAATGCATTTTCTGACAATGTTACCGTACTGCCGACATACTGAAAACTTTCCTGTTATTGAATGTAGGTGAAAGCATTATGAAAACGAAAACTGAAGGATTCTTCATATTTTAATTGCTCCAGACCTGAACACTGCTGGAGATAACTAACACGAGAGAATTTGAGTTAAATGTGTAGTATCCTGCTGTGCCCGCGCATGGTTGTCATAGCGGTGGCTCTTCTCGTATCATTGCGAGAAAAAAGAGCGCTGGGCCTACTCCTGGCTGGCTGTTTCAGTAGTGAGCCCCTGCTGTGCATCATTACCTAAACTTTCTCGCGATGAAGGTCGGTTTTAATGCAACATAACACACTTTCGTCTACCACATCAAGTTGCTTGAAATTGTACGGCTGTCTTCATGCAGATCTACAGATACTCCTGGTTTCCATCAGCTTTCTTCGCGTGATTGAAGTTTTCGTATTTGGCTTTTTTTCTTCCAACCTATTTTTCGACACTTTCTTCGAAGAGCATTCTGAAGTCACTAAAGTACAACAGTGGACGTAAAAGGTCGAAATACCTCCACACCGATAATTTTTTCATCCAAATGAAATATTTATGAATTCACTGATAAAAATCCATCCATTTTTAAGAGTTAGGAAAATCCAAATCCATATTTACAATCTGTGGTGTAAATGCAATCATCTGACATACTGTACAAGTAGATAAAGTATTTTTTAGTTTTAATATTGACATTTTTATAGTGATGTTCGTTTTTTTTATGTTTAGCTCTTCTGTCTGCGTGTCAACTCTGATCAATCAATATTTTATAAATATGATTTGCGTGCAAGGAGAACAGACAATCTGTGAGAGTCCGTAAATACTGTTTTGATCCAGTGCACCATACGGAAAATTAGCCCTCAGCGTCACTGGAAAAGTGTGGAAATATTCATTTGATTTGTAAGATACCTTGTTTGTCTGAGGAAGGCCTTGTTTGATGGCATAGGAATGAAGTCAAAACCCGCCTCAACAAAAGAATCCGTCTCAACTGAATGTCTACAGTCCTGTGATTTAGGCCAGTGACTGTGCAGTTTCAGATACTTGATAATAATTAGTACAGTGGCAACACTGAATACGCCGTGTTGAAACGGGACAGAAGGCCTTGATTTTGTGGTGAAGAGTGATGAACATTACGAGATGTTTTTGTTTGTTTTCCAAACACGTAAAATCACATCAAAGATTATTTGAAGCCGTGCACCTGCAGTGTTGGACAAACAAGTAACCACAACACAAGCGTAAATAAATTTACAGGAGTTTTGTGTCCCAGTCTACTGGGTAGTTAGGCGCAGGGAGGAGAGTTGGCTGGAAACAAAAAGAGATCCCGCGATACATTCAGAACTGGTCAGTTTTTTTTTTCATAAACGTCTGCTGTCAGAAATAAGCTGCGGTATTTCATCCCACGTTAATGACAGTGCTTTGTGTGACGCTTGTTATAAACTCAGGTAAGTGCTAAGAGACCACCAGTCAAAGGAACCCTTGGGATTTAGCTCGTTACCGCGGTGTGAGAGGAGTCCGGGTTGAAATACAAGAGGCCAAAAGTGCGGCGTTGTTTGTCCCGTGTGAGCACAAAAGACGGGCGGGCAGCGGTTTTGGCGCGCTCGCATCCACAGACAGGTAAGGTTGCCCGCCCTGCGCGGGGGGAAGGCCCGAACAGGTAAAGGCGCACCTGCAGGGCTCAGGCAGACGAGCACAATAGGCCGGCGCCGAAGTAGCAGACGCCACCCCCAACCCACACCAGTTCTGTCGCCTGTCGTGTCTGCCGCACCACTTGCTGTGTTTACACGCGACACGAGTTTTGGAAAGCGGACACCGAAGTTCGGAAATCGTTTTTCGCTGTCGTGATTACACGTTAAGGCCTGAATCGGTGTTGCCGGCCGGGATGGCTGAGCGGTTCTAGGCGCTACAGTCTGGAACCGCGCGACTTTTACGGTCGCAGGTTCGAATCCTGCCTCGGGGATGGATGTGTGTGATGTCCTTAGGTTAGTTAGGTTTAAGTAGTTCTAAGTTCTAGGGGACTGATGACCTTAGCAGTTAAGTCCCATCGTTCTCAGAGCCATCGTGCTCAGAGCCTGAATCTGTTTCGCTACACCGGTGAAATATCGGCATTCCGATCGTTAGTTGCTTTCCACGAATGGCCTCCGGAAGTCAGCTGTTCTGATATCTGATTTAGTGAGCACGATGGCTATTTCTTCTCAATCTAAAATTTTCCCTCACCTCTTTAACTTCACAAAAAGCAGTCCCCTCCAGATAAGCCAATATATTGGAAACAAGATGGAAGCTGACAACCTATAAACGTTTCAGAAAGGGTTGCGTGTTTACATGGGAGCGAAAATAGACTGGAAGAGCAAATCTGTCGTATCACATGTATGCTAACGATCTCCGACTGCAGTTTAGAACGAAACCAATTAACTTAAGATTTAGCGAGAATTTCATTGCTGAAACGTGTGCATTATGGTTGGCTGGTTGGTTGGTTGACTGATTCGGAGAAGGGGACCAAACAGTGAGGTTGGGGTTGGGTTGTTTTGTGGGAAGAGACCAAACTGCAAGGTTATCTGTCTCGTCGGATCATGGAAGGACGGTGAAGGAAGTCGGCCGTGCCCTTTCAAAGGAACCATCCCGGCATTTGCCTGAAGCAATTTGGAAAAATCACGGATAACATAAATCAGGATAGCCAGAGGCGGGTTTGAACCGTCACCGTATCGAATGCAAGACCAGTGTGCTAACTACTGTGCCACCTCGCTCGGTGTGTATTATGGCAGTGTGTAAAAACTATAGGGGGTAAAAGTTCACTTTATCAAAAAGAAAAAAAGCTATTGTGACTCATCGTTCTAGACGTACCATCTCGAAATTTTGGGAATGATTCCTGTCTTCAGTCTTACATGGGGCAGATTTCTGATTTCGCGTAGGAATAACATTAGACGACTACCTGAACTACGCCGAATACACAGCTACAAATTGCAAACACTCTTTCATTTTTATCTGAAAGAAAGTTGTAAAACTGCTTTTACTCAAAATTGTTAACTAAGTGTTATCCTGATAGTTGTCTCAGGGAAGCTCACGGGAATCTAAACTGGTAAATAATGTCCGCCTATTGTAATATACATCGATAAAGTTTGTAATTTTCATCACATTTTACGGGCACCTCTCCTGGCTGTGTGCAGACAATCGCGGAAATATCAACATGCGTTGTATGCCTTAACGCCTCATCGACGAATGTTTAGCTTATTTGTCTTCTGATAACGATTTGTACATGTAAGAACAGCCCAACTGCATCGTAGTTGAGGGCCCACGTTGTACTGTGCGTTCCTTAATGACCGTCTGGTAAATTAATTAAAGCTCAGTGGGAGACAAGGACATACCTCCTTCAGTACTATCAGTGTAGCAAAGCGCTGTAGTGTTCAACTAACCCTCGGTTTGAGGAAAAAAAATTATCTTTTCCGGGGTATACAGTATCGACCTGAACTATCTTCAAATAGCGCAGGAGAAATAGAGGAAAACTCTTTCTCGTGCCGTCGCACAGCAGTCTCCACAGATAAGAAGACATGGGTGAATGGTCAGTCAGTGCAGCGTGAGATGAGAGAGCAAGAGATGTTGACTGCGCATAAGGGTTTGTTGGCCGTTCAGTGCAGAACTTGTCAGCTTTCACGGCTGTCGTACTGAAAAAAAATACATAAAATGGGTCTTGCTACACTGGGAAAGGGGAGAGAAACGTGCTGATGTGGTCCCAGCGCCGGTGTCCATAACGACCGGGAGGCAATGTAGACGCGTGGAGATATCTGGAGCGTTAAAGCGCTGGAGTGAAAGTAATGGCCGCCAACGGGCCGGCCGGCCAGCCAGGCAGGCAGTTAATGCTCGGCTGGTGATTGTGTAAGCAGAGCGGAGGTGAAGGGGGGGGGGGGGGCGTGCCATGCTGTACGGCGTGCAGCGACAGTAGCACTCATTGGGCGAGGTGTGCCAGTGCAGTGAGATGGAGAGAGAATTGTGCGCAAAGTGACGAAAGTGAGCAATAGTCCGCTCTCAAAAACTGCTGATATTGTATAACTACAAAGCGTCTGAGAAACAAAAACAGCGCAGCAGAATGGAAAGCGACTCTAGTCGTATAACTTCTCTGTGTAGAAGTTGACACGAGCAGTGGTTAAATGATACCTTGGCCATAAAAAGAGGATTTTTATGAATTAGGAGAAAAGTCACTAGCTGAATGACTGAGACTGCAAAAGCCTTTACAGATCCTGCAAATGTCCGTGACTCTTTCAACTATTATCACATCTACATAATGCACTGATACGGCAAAACATTACAACCAGAAGCTATGGGTTGGAAATGAGGAACTCTATCGAGAACTTTTACAAAGGGAAAATTATTATTGCGCAGAGCCTGTAAACGAGTGTCTCGAAAATGTCGAAGCTGGTCGAATATTCACGTGCTACTATAGTCGGCATATACGGAAATACGCGTAGGGTAGTGAATGGTTGGACGCCCACGACTCTTCACGGAACGTTGGGTTCGGAGGCTTGTCTCATTTCTAAAGTAGGAGAGATGATCTGTAGCATCTCTGCCGAAAGACCACAATGTTGGTGCACGTACAAGTATTTCGGAGTACACCGTTCATCGTACGGTCTTGAACATCAAGCCCTACAGCAGACCACCCCTACGTGTGCCACATTCCTCCGTAAACCTACCAACAAACTGTCGGATCCGTGATACGCAGAATCATTGATGTGTTTAGTTCCAAAGACCGACAGACAAGCTATTAGGTATATGTCTTTCGGACATGTCCGACAGAACAGACACCATATCCGTATATAATTATATAGCTCTGACAATACTGGCCATGGTGGCCGAGCGGTTCTTGGCGCTTCAGTCTGGAACCGCGACCGCTACGGTCGCAGGTTCGAACCGTGCCTCGGGCATGGATGTGTGTGATGTCCTTAGGTTAGTTAGGTTTAATTGGTTCTAAGTACTAGGCGACTGATGACCACAGAAGTTAAGTCTCATAGTGCTCAGAGCCATTTCAACCATTTGATGTACGTTGAAGGCGCTGAAACCATTTGCTCCTTTATCTCACACTAAAATCTCTGATACTCTGACTACATTGTCCATTCTGTTCATCATCTAGGTAATGCTGTCCGCACAGGAAGGTTACACAGAACATTACATTGCTCTACTACCAGCCATGGTCGTACTGGGGTTGCCTTTTTCCGAACTTGAGAGTTAACTTGACGGTTGCAGGGAGATGTCCATCAGGCCCTCTCATACATGTGCGCCACACTCGTGTTGATTTAATTGAATAATTTGTAACAAACAGATCTTCACGAATACTTGAAACTGGAAAAATATGCGTAGATTACCGTTCAGAATCTGTTCTGAAACCGCGTTATCTACAAGTACACACACAAGGGAAGTGCGTGACCCCGAAATCTTGGAAGCACACGAGAATATGCTTATAATATAAATCTTCGGTCCCAAAAACCGTGGTTTAAGTCATTCGCAAGGAAAAACTGTGCGTTTTACCACGAGGGGCATTTGAATAATAACCTATTCACAGTGTACGGCAGGAACTTCGGTAACTTGAAGAAACAAAATATTGCCACCCTCTTGACATGTATATTTTAGGGAAAATAAGCTCTTCATTATAATGATCATTGATTTTGTAAGACTACATTGTGAAAAACCAAAAGTAAAGTTACACGTTCATAATTTCAGCATGTCTCTTGGTAAGAGGCGTAGTTTTGCATGCCGTGGCCCATATATCTGTTTTTGTGACGAGCGATTTATGTTCTGGACACATTGTCGTGCTTTTCAGATGCATTACATTTTCTTGGAACCTTTATAAGGAACCTTAAATGTTCTAAGTAGTTGGTCTTGACCTGCTGTTCAATTATCTGATCCCTCCCCACTGTTCCACATTTTAGCCTGCTCTCGTTGGAGCCTCGGTAGAGAGCTGGGTGGTTGTAGCACAGCGCACGGGGCCAGACTGCAGCGAGGGTACGTGCTCGGCTGCAAACGCCCACTCAGGAAGTGCACACTGCTCGGTCAGCAATGAAAAGACTGCCCGCTTTCACCGACCACGACCACGCCCCGGTCCAGAGAGAAACCTTAATGAGCGTCCGCCAGCACTCTGACCCGTATCTGGATAGAACCAGTCTCTGGCCGGCACAGGCTTCTCCGCTCCTCGCCTCTGATACGATCATGATAGATTCACGGCTCGCACCCTCGGAGAATGTGTCAGCGGGTGTCATGAGGGGCCTCACACTGTCGTAGAAAGTGTACTGTCAGGGACACAGAGAGAAAGACATGTGTACGGTGTCATACACTTAAAAACTAGACTCGTTCTTGTCAGTTGGAGTGCACGGATGCTGAAGAAAAGAAACAACCGTGCTCGCAGATATCAGAAGTCATCAAATACGCCCTGTTAGTGAGTCTATCTTCATAGTACGACACCTTTGAGCCTAGAAAAATATGCGTTCTTTCCTTCCGCTGCTGGTAACGTTTCGACACGGTTTCCCGTGCCACTGTGCAGCTACTGTATATCGTTCCCATATTCCTGCGGAGCTCAAAAATCACGCCTATAGTAATGAAATGCTCAGCCACTGCAGTTGAACTGAGGTGATGCACCGAATGCAACACTGTCGCAGCGTAAGTAAATAAAAGTCGAAAACCTGTCTCGCACTAACACGATGCGGTAGATTATTCCTTCGCGACAGAATTTTGTTTTCGTTCCCCCAGGCCTCTTAAACCGCGTTATTGTGAAAATATGTGGTTAATTACGCAAATTGAAGAAAAAATCTAGACGAACAAAATCATTCCGCAGGATTTCTAAGATCAGTCATTTGACTATGAAACTTCCCCTTAGAAAAAATTATGATTGTGCTGATAAACCTCTTACATTATTTGCTTTTCAAACAGCTGAGCAAAACTGACATTTCTCTCTTTACTTGTTCTGGTCATCACTAAACTGACACACAATATTTTTAGCGCAACTCAATCTGACTTTTAATAATCCCTACAAAAGAATTGCCCTGACTAACAATAACCTATACCTCACAAAAATCTTCGTTACTCAAACTACTGCAATACAGCGAGCGCCATTACTGCCAGCTAAACAAAAGATTCTAACTACTGAAGGCACTAACTACTGATAGGCATAGTTAGCAAATGAAATATTTTGATAAAGAACAAACAATATATTTACCTTAATAGTGTTCAAAAGTTATAATATATATAGCAGTTCATGACATCCAGTCTTACAAATTTACTGTCTCTGATGGACACACGTCCAGTTCGTCCTCTCTCAAACTCATCCATCTCTCTCCCACATCCACCACTGCTGGCGGCTCACCTCCAAGTACGCAACGCTACGCTCTGTTCGCATCCAACTGCCCAACACTACAATGGCGAGTATTACAACAATACCAACCAGCCACTGACTGCACACAGCACAGCCAGTGATTTTCATACAGAGCGCTACATGACGTTACCAACATAAAAACCCTAAACAGCCTACTTACAACTGGCATAACACTACCTAGCATTTATCGTTGAATGAAGCAGGGGTGGAACTACTATGACACTGTTTATGTAGGAAACTGACTGACAAGTCTTGCAGCATTATGCAGTTCTCTTTATTTCTTCACCGCCTTGGTGACAGCACAAATTATATACACTCTGTCCACAATCTGCTGCTTAAGATTTGTGGTTTTTGAAGTGGCCAGTAAGTGACCAAAACCAGTAGAGATTTAAAGCTTGTTACTGAGATATATTTGTGGTGTTGTAGTCCTTGAAGACTGGTAAGCTGACTGTCCAGTTCTTCAATCTAGTGTATAGCCTCTGGTTTTGCCAGCATGAAATTTTCTTCGCTGCTGATATTCTCGAATCTGACAGTCGCTGGCAGTGTGATGTATAGTCTGCAGTGGGGTCACGCAGTCACAGTCTGGATTGGATCGTTTAACATGCCATGGCGCTTTAGCATTCGATTCAGGGCAGTCCTGGTCTTAGACGTGGTAGGAGATATAATCAACCCTCCTTCCTTGTTGTTGCTACTGTCCAGTGTGGTAAAGTCTTTCCAGACCACGATTACCGCTGTCGACTACTACTGTTGAGGAATAGTAGTGCTAGAGGAGGCTGTCCCTTTACTGTGAGACCCACTAGACAACTTAGCAACAGAGAAAATGACCTGCAGACGCTCATGTGTTACTGCTTCCCACCGAACTTCCTATATTTTCAAGGAGTTTAGAACCTCTGGTAGCCATGTGTCAGGTCACGCAGAGTCAGACGGCGTCATCGAATATTTTAAAAGTGACAGGTCCTTTGTCGTGACTAGATCAGGATTCCTACACGTCTTGTAGAATTCCGTCAAGAGCCGTATATGTATATAAGCCAGGTGGCATAATACCGTGTGTCGGCAAGTTTTGTCTAGTGACTTTTCATCCAGACAGGTGCACAGTATTCGTTACTTCTGTACACCAAACTCAGTGCTGAAGAACGAATGGCGGTTACTGAGTATACCCAGGTGGTTCGTCATAACGTATGGAGGGTGTTGCTACGAGTCTTCAGTTTGTAAGCTCAGAAGATGTTGTTTGAAGAACAGCTTTCACATCCTTAGCATTCTGTAAGCTACATATGCCTCCTGGGTATTGGTATATGAACAGCAGCGATAGCAGCAACCAGATCATGCACTGGATCTCCTGAAAATCGCACACAATGCTAGATGAAAGACCAGTAAAGCACGCTGCGACACAGGAATAATGTTGTCATCCCAGCTCGGTATGTTGGTACGTACGCAAGTGGGCGTCAAGTGACGTTCGACCAAGAAAAGTCGTGTGGACAGGTTAGGAGGGCGGGTATTGTGGCCGCCCAAACTGGGGCGCGCCACACTACGTGTTTGTTGTTGTGGAGAGGTTCGGGCATTCCTGCAGCAGGTAGAAGCGGGCCAGGACCAGAGCCGTATACAGCGGTGTCCGCAGACCTCGCCCGCGGCGGGAAACTATACTCGCCTGGACCCGGTCGGAGCAGGGGTGGGGCTGGATCTTCCTCCGTCGAGTACATAGCAGCAGCCTCTTCCGCTTGGCGCGCGGGTCCAGCGGCTAGGGGAACCACAGTCTGAGGCTCAATAACCAACTAGCAGCAGCCCAATCCACGTCTCCCAGGGAAATAAAGATACTTACCAATCCCCTTTACTTAATTATTCGTAGCACTAAACAGGTTGTCGGGCAAATGAACGGATACGTATTTGACTGGGGAAGCCATCCACACCCCCTTGCTTTTCGCCAAAAGCATTTCAGGCGAATACCAAATCGCCATACCAATTCCGCAGTCAGAAATCCTTTTCGCCCTTGTCTGTGCAAGACAGCCCACGACATTTTTTTCTGTTTCTTCGCTTACACCGTGAACTGAAGCATTACGTGCAGCAATGCACTCTGTAGCTTTCTCTTCTATTTTTATTGTGAAGATAATGATTCTGGCAAAGATGCTCCAAACAGCGTTCAGTCCATACCAATGGAAGTGTTCGAAGCAAAAGTTTTAAGTCACTAAAAAGAACACATTTCTGCGTTTTTCAACGACACTTCAGTGGTTACCCGTCACGCAACTCGGTGCTGCGACATAAGCAGCAACGCTAGCGCTGGGCTTCGCATGTCACTACAACATCCATTCTTTTGCTGTGTTATCATCTTAGATTAACGTGTTCCTCAAATATTCCATCCAGTTCTAAAGGGTCAGTGACGTAACGCTTTTAGTCAGAAACACTTTTGTTTTATTCCTAATACCATTTATTTGCCTCCGTCTCGTGTTGAGAGATATTTTGCCTCCGCATCTTTGCATGGACGGTATAGTTACAGAATGTACCCCCATCTGACGTGCCACGTTTACCTTGTGCACTGTTGGGACACACCGCTGAAAACCCTATCGCGGATTACGAAAGGCATACCAATAGACTTGTCTTTTGTGCGAAAATGAATATAATCAGCTCGCTGTACGCTGTCATAACGATACCCTATACAAATATATAAAAATTTGCTATATATTTCTCAGTGCTGTTATTGACATAAACTTTCCGGTACTAGTGTAGGACGACACAAAACCACATTCCGCTAAGAGGCGTATCATATGTGCCTGCCTCAAAAGCAGTTTAAGATCCAAACAGAGTGAAGTACAATTATAGGCCATATTGACTGTTAGCGACCGTGACTGTTTCAAAAATTTAAATACTTATTTCAAAGGGGCTACTAGTTGTAAAGTTTGGCCACCTCTGTTATTTAAGGAAGCGACATGTGTCGATATGTAGATATCGTCAGACTACAGTGGCAAGTCAAAAACATTTAACAGAATTAGACGTAGATATTACCGTCGATCTCATCGGTCGTGGCATATTATGTCGGTGATATTTCTTCATATAAAATGACTGCCTTCTTGTCGTAGGTTAAGTTTCCTCCATTGCTATGGTTCATTGGATCTATTTTTTCTATTGCCACAGTAGCCTGAAGAGAACCACGAAACATTTGCGTCATTTAATAATTTAAGTTCTCGACAAGTTTTGTAACTTGTAGCGGTTTCTGAGAAACCTCTCTACATAGAATGAAGTACGGCTGATGACGACGTCCATGGCTGTGTTGATACCGTGATTACCAAACGCGTACCAGCCAGAAGGAGAAAAATGTTTTGTCTAATCAGCCACGAACCTCTGAAAACGATCACGGGTTTTCCATTAGCTCTGTACTTTCTTCTCTTTCACCAGCTCACGAGTGTGAACAGTGGTATGAGATGGACAGTCCATTATGCATACTGCCGTTTTATACTACACTACTGACCATTAAAATTGCTAGACCAAGAAGAAATGCAGATGATAAACGGGTATTCACTGGACAAATATATTATACTAGAACTGACAAGTGATTACATTTTCAGGCAATTTGGGTGCATAGATCCTGAGAAATCAGTACCCAGAACAACCACCTCTTGCCGTAATAACGGTCTTGATACGCCTGGGCGATGAGTCAAACAGAGCTTGGATGGCGTGTACAAGTACAGCTGCCCATGCAGCTTCAACACGATACCGCAGTTCAAGAGTAGTGACTTGCGTATTGTGACGAGCCAGTTGCTCAGCCGCCATTGACCAGACGTTTTCAGTTGGTGAGAGATCTGGAGAATGTGCTGGCCAGGGCAGCAGTCGAACATTTTCTGTATCCAGAAAGACTCGTACAGGACCTGCAACATGCGGACGTGCATTATCCTGCTGAAATGTGGGGTTTTGCAGGGATCGAATGAAGGGTAGAGCCACGGGTCGTAACACATCTGAAATGTAACGTTCAAAGTGCCGTCAATGCGAACAAGAAGTGACCCATAGGTGCAACCAATGGCACCCAATACCATCACGCCGGGTGATACGCCAGTACTGCGATGACGAATACACGCTTCCAATTTGCGTTCACTGCGATGTCGCCAAACACGGATGGGACGATCACGACGCTGTAAACAGAACCTGGATTCAACCGAAAAAATGACGTTTCGCCATTCGTGCACCCAGGTTCGTCGTTGAGTACACCATCGCAGGCGCTCCTGTCGGTGATGCAGCGTCAAGGGTAGGCGCAGTCATGGTCTCCGAGCTGATAGTCCATGCTGCTGCAAACGTCGTCGAACTGATCGTGCAGATGGTTGTTGTCTTGCAAACGTCCCCATCCGTTGACACAGGGATCGAGACGTGGCTGCACGATCCGTTACAGCCATGCGAATAAGATGCCTGTCATCTCGACTGCTAGTGATAGGAGGCCGTTGGGATCCAGCACGGCGTCCCGTATTACCCTTATGTACCCACGATTCCATATTCTGCTAGCAGTCATTGGACCTCGACCAACACGAGCAGCAATGTCGCGATACGATAAACCGCAATCGCGATAGGCTACAATACGACCTTTATCCAAGTCGGATACGTGATGGTATGCATTTCTCCTCGTTACACGAAGCATCACAACAATGTTTCACCAGGCAACGCCGGTCAACTGCTGTTTGTGTATGAGAAATCGGTTGGAAACTTAGCTCATGTCAGCACGTTGTAGGTGTCGCAACCGACGCCAACCTTGTGTGAATGCTCTTAAAAGCTAATCATTTGCATAGCACAGCATCTTCTTGCAGTCGGTTAAATTTCGCGTCTGTAGCTCGTCGTCTTCGTGGTGTAGCAATTTTAATGGCCAGTAGTGTACTTTGCTGTTTCACGCATAAAGAAATAGAAAAGACGTTGCAGGACTTTAATGTTGTGGAAATATTGTAGATGCTGCGAACCCCTCACATGTGTTCATAGCGTTGTCAACCTCGGATCGGACTTCACGCTGACATTACCGTAAAGCATGACGCATCGGAAGGAGCGAGTTGAGAGTTGGTTCACGTAGAGAGGAATGAAACATTTCCTCTGGCTGCCGCCTCTGGAGCCAGCTCCATATGCGGCCAGCAGACGTGCTTCCCGCCTCCGCTTCGCCGTGCGCACGTGTCCAGCAGGTAGCTAGCACAGCTGAGAGAGCGAGAGCCCATTGTCCGGGGACGGCCTTCGTGAAAAGAAAAACCGCGTGGCTGGCAGTCTCAGTCTGCCGGCAGCCGGCTGTAAACTGCTGGCCATCCTTGTTCATTACGTTGTGCTCAAACAGTAGCTAACTACCTTGTTATACTGCCTCTGTACTTCACTGGACGTCGGAATTCATTACGGACCGGAGGTCTTAGAGTGTTGGCACTATGCAATTTACCCTGCAAGTTACTATTCATTAGCTAGAAGAGCATATTTCATGGCAGTGTCTGGTGTTCCGTACCCTTTCTTTTTGACCATAAGCCAGCTCTGTGTTGGAGCCAACACCACCACCACCACCATCACCACCACTACTACTACTATTACTGAAGAGTCACTCTCGAATATCATTACTCTAAATTTACTCATCCGTGCCTAAAAAAAAAAATGGCTCTGAGCGCTATGAGACTTAACTTCTGAGGTCATCATTCCCCTAGAACTTAGAACTACTTTATCCTAACTAATCTAAGGACAGCATACACATCCATGCCCAAGGCCGGATTCTGGCCTGCGACCGTAGCGTCACGCGATGCCAGACTGTAGCGCCTAGAACCGCCCGGCCACCTCGGCCGGCCGTCTGTGCCTAAGATGTCTCTTGTAAACCAATGCCTTCTTTTAATCCGACGCAGTGAATTTTAGTTCGCTAGATTCTTTTTCTGAGAACACCTCCCTGAATGGTCCTCGATTAGAGATCTGAATATACCTACGGAATATTTTACCCAAGAAGATATCATCATTAAGCCATACGGCAGTCCTCAACTTGTAAGTAAGTACGAAACTATTTTCTTTAGTAGGCTTTGACATTACGCAAATTCGGAAGTATAATTTGAGTACACCCATGGTGGATGTCCTCAGTCACCGTTACGAAGTAGTTCAGTACAGTGATTATTTTATTTAGTAGATGAAATAGGCAGTCCTAAATTCCAGTCTTACAGACACTGCCTGGACTGCAGAACTTTATTATATTTGTGTATAATAAAGGAACACGGGAGCAGATCATCAGTTGTGCGGCTGGTCCCGGCGGAGGTTCGAGTCCTCCCTCAGGCATGGATGTGTGTGTTTGTCCTTAGGATATTTAGGTTAAGTAGTGTGTAAGCTTAGGGACTGATCACCTTAGCAGTTAAGTCCCATAGGATTACACACACGTTTGACCATTGTTTTGAGATCAGTATTAGCTAATTGAGAAAAATCTAGAGAATTCAGTACCCCGTTTGTTCCTGGTTTCCATAAAGAATTTCGACTTTGCTGTAGGGAAACGCCTGTGGAATGTGCTATCAGTAAAGGCTGTTGGAATGTGTCCCTTATCACCTTATTACCCTTATCAGAAACTCTACCCTGACCGCAAGGCAGAAGCAGAGTAGACATGCGACTTGACGTCCTTTTGAAATAAAAAGGAGTTCGAAAGTGGTGCATTCTATCACTGATTCTATTAACACGTATAGAGGATAAGTCATCAGAAAAAGTCTTCATGTATGGACGGGTCCCGTCCGAGTTAGAGAACCAAGAATCAGTCATTTAAGATTCTGTGATGACACCGTGATGTGCGCAGAGTGACAAGTGGAAATGAAAGAAACACTGGGTAGAGTCGAAAGTGTTAAACTTGGGTTGTCAGTGAATTAGAAAAGGACCAATATCATGACAGCTGACGGAGGTGAGTCACCGCCAACTGCTGAGGTACTATCAGACTATGGGGAACTTGATCACTTCTGTCTCCCTGGTTTCAGAGCTTCAGAAAGTCTGTGGCTCTAAACAGAACGGGCTGGCCGAGCGGTTCTAGGCGCTACAGTCTGGAACCGCGCGACCGCTACGGTCGCAGGTTCGAATCCTGCCTCGGACATGGATGTGTGTGATGTCCTTAGGTTAGTTGGGTTTAAGTAGTTCTAAGTTCTAGGGGACTGATGACCTCAGAAGTTTAGTCTCATAGTGCTCAGAGCCATTTGAACCATTCTCTAAACAGAAAAACAATGCGTGTTCTGCAGATCGGCTCAACCACCCCAAAGAAACGTGAAAAAGCGAAATCTACGAAAAATGACAAACTGGAGAAAATTTCAGTTGCACTGAAAATGTCAGACAGCCACTTGAACATCAGTGTGCAATAGTAAGAGAATAAATGGGACTTCTACAAAACATGTACAGGTATTAAAACAAGAATTGCGTTTGCACAAAGTAGAGCCACATTTCCGTATTACATCTGCCGGTTAATAAGGCGTAGAATTGTTGTGGGTAGGGATCCTGCATCGAATCTGACAGGGATTTGGAGAAAAAGACTCATAACCAGTCTTGCTGCATTAAGAGTGCTGAAATTTGTAGTGTTGCCAGTTACTTTTGAGAGGCTGAAACTTGGACAATAACAGAAGGGAAACGCAAAAGAAATCATGCTTTTGGGATGTAGGTATATAGATGGTTTCCGAGAAAGTCGTGGACGGCCAAACGAAGCAACAAATCAGTCCTTCAAGAATTCAGGGTGGAGAAGACGTTGTCCAATATTTGTTTCCTGAGAATGCTGCAGTTTAGTAACATAGTTCGACTTGGGCAAGGTGATCACCCAAGACAAAGTTGAAGGAATACCACCTAGGCGATGGTAGGGCCAGGTACTTAAAGATGCACAAGACCGGGAACAATGGAGATCCGCTAAGAAAAGCTTGTGATTGTTCACAAACTTTCAACTTTAAAAGACAGAGTACTGATGATGCACACAGGAAAACGACAAAATCGTATTTGGATGGGAAAAGGCACCGGCGAAGAACGCTGAACGCGTCCCCTTGAGACATTGTGGACATGACAAGTGGAAGGAAAGAGTGCTTCACAGTGAGTCCTGTGGGCAGCTGTGACACGGGTCGTGGAATGCAGCGTCCGACACGCCGCCATTGTGTTGGCCGGCGCAGCACAATGCAGAACAGGAAGGGACGTAGCGGAGGGAGTGATCGCTTCTTCTTCCTCCCCTCCCTGCCTCTCTGTCTGCTCCTCCCCGCTGCTGCTGGCTTCTGTGCGGCCTGTCTGTGGTCCTCTAGGGACCATTCAGCCTCTGTCTAGATGTGCACGGCTGATGGCTGGGCGTGGCAGGAAGAATTTGGAAAAAGCGTTTGCTGAAGACTACAGGGATTTTACGGGACGCTTCAGCTGTCTGTGTGCCTTCTATCAGTGTTGCCTTCTTCACAATGTTCAATTTTGTGCACACGTTGTTGTCGGTGGTGGTGGTGGTGGTGGTAAGACTAATTTACCACTGGTGTCCACGCTAGTATGTTCTGTGCAGGTCGCCTCATAGTCCAGTAATTACCGCAACCTACGTCAGTTTTAATCTCTCTTTGCTGCATTGAACCTTCGGACTCCCTTTACAATTTTCGTCCTTTCGACCTTCCCCCAATATCAAATTGACCAAGATTCCTTGGTGCCTAAATATTCTTATCACTTAAATTTATTTTCCATTTTAACATTTCTCAGAAATGGCTTCCCTGTTGTACCGATCTGCCTTCTATATCTTCTACTCCCTCCATCATTAGTTACTTTGCTGTAAAAATAGCAAAATTGTACCATTGTTAGTCACTTATTTCCTAATGTAATTTCCTCAGCATCAACTGGTTTACATGGATTTAATGGACTTGGAGATGTCAGTTTGGGCTAACGCTAACTTTCACATTGTACAGACTTTTAAAGTTGGCAGTATACAGGGTGTCCCAGGAAGAATAGCCAGTATTCAGGGTCGTGACAGAAACGATCATCTGAAGCAAAAAGGTTCATATGGACAGTTGCCCTATCCCGAAAGGTTTCGGAGGTATAACACATGTAATGTAATGTTGTAGAAACATGACACAGTGTTGAATAATACAAAAAGAAACACGTAATAATGTACAACAGGCGTTTTACAACGTACCAATTGTAAAATACGCATTTTTGAATTACACACTTCTAAACATTGATATATGCAGAAATTCGCCGTATGCTGGCAGCAGGACTACGCTGCACCATTTCAATAAAGTGTTGTTGTTCCTGCACACGTTGTTGAATGACACGTTCAGAAGAAAAATTGAAATTTGGAAGAATACCTGTATCAGGCAGTGTGCAGCAAACTCTGGTAAACACACAATGATCAGGAATCAGACCTGTCGGAAAGCGCCGACAGTATTCTTAGACATAGCAGAAACCGTAAACATAAACCATATCTGCATATTCTGCATTAGTGTGGTTGTGTGGGATTTTAGCCGGCGAGTGTACAAACACAGTTAACGGCTGCATTTCTCTGATGCAGTTCCAGTCCCTCGCACTGCTTCTCACAAACACCATGGATAACGGCGCGTTCAACGGTCTAGCTTAATGGCAGAAAGAGATCCTCAGCAAAAAGGTTGAAAACAACGAGGTACGTTTGGTTAGAATAAAAGGTCGAAGAGGCTGGGTGGTTAAGACACATACATGCGTACAGCAGACCCAAAAATAAATGTACAGAAAATGTGTTTGGTCTTAGAAACTATTCGGAATAGGGCATATGTCCATATGAAGTTTCGTGCAATATACCTGAATATTGGTCGTTCCTCCTGGGACACCCTGTATATACGGGCGATTGGGGGGTCACAGAGGACTCGAACTTCCGGCGGGAGGGACCACGCAATCCGTGACATGGCGCCTTAACCGAGCGGTCACTCCGCGCGGCAATTTATTGTTAGTGGATTTGGCAGAAGTTAACTGGTAGTGCCACGTTCCTCTTCTGAGTGAACTTGCCGTCTCGTCCCACATGCGTGAAGGCTCTCGTTTACGGTGTACGTGAAGCAGGTGGGCAGAAAACATTGGATGAAACTTGACAACACTGCAGAGTTTTCTGAGCCACATGACAATCACTACAGCTGTATTTTTCACCATGGGCAGGGCACTGAAGTCATTTCTGCTCGGGAGAGCGTGTAGATTTCGTTCTTAGTTACTTCCAAAGTAGCAGAGATAAACGCTGCGAAACCTACGGTTCCGACTCCCTTCCAGTCGGCCGGCTAATCATCGTCCACCTGAAATTTTGTGCCGTTTATAATGACACACGTCGAAGAGAGGGAGCGTGTTTTATGCTGGCGGCAGGCTGTTGCGGAGTGCCTTTAATCATCTTTTTGTTGTTGCTGCGATTGGGAGAGGGGAGAGCGGACCAGTGTGGCAGACCTGTGGAGCTCCCCAGATGTGTCCCAGCCGCTGGGCCGTGCTTTTTGTGCCTGGACGCTCGCCACCCCCTGTGTCTTTCTTCCTGTTGCCGCAGTCCGGCGCGACGGGGTGGTCTCTCTCCCCACCCCTATTCTGCCTCAGCCACTCTGCTGGCAAATGGAATTTGGCGCCTTCTGAGGACAAACCGAAAAGCTCCAGCCCTCGAAATCATTTGTCGTAAGACACTGGCACAAACTATAGTCGTCGAAACGGGATCTCTTCTATAGTAGCCGTCATGAAAATAGCCACCTCTCATCATTTCTTCAAATTTTAGAAAAATTCCTATAAAAACAGGCTTATCCATTTTTCAAATGAAAATTTTTACCAGCTGCTACGAAGAAAATAAGAACTTAACAAGAACTTCTGAAGAAAAAAATATATATATTCTTTTACTTCAGCCAATGAAGAAAACTGAATCATTGGCATACTCGGACTGCATATAATTTATGAGCAATACATCCGTGGCTCGTGGTCTTGAGGTAGCGTCCTCGCTTCCCGGGTTCGATTCCCGGCGGGGTCAGGGATTTTCTCTGCCTCGAGATGACTGGGTGTTGTGTGTCTTTCATCATCATTTCATCCTCACTCACTCGCAAGTCGCCGTAGTAGCGTTAAAGAACTTGTGGAGCGGCGGCCGAACCGTCCCGCGAGGGGTCTGCCTGCCACCAATGCCATACGATCATCATCATGAACAATATCAAAGTTTAAAGACGCTTGTGATACATATTTTATCGTGAAGACGAAAATAATCGGAGATAGAAAGTAAAATACCTCAACTTATCCGCCTGTATAACGAAAAATGTAGTCGCTGATGAGTCTGCTTTCTGTTGGACCTGTCTTCTTGCATAAAACTTCGTCTTTACTACTGCAATGTCTCTGACAAACGATAAATGTTAAGGATATGCAATCGTTATACTTTTTGAATCAAGAACAAAATGAGACAAAGAACCACGGTCTCTCAGCCAGAATAATTATTTTTTCACGGAGATCACTCTGTGTTTCTATAGACGTCGAATGCTGTCAAACTGGTTCACATGGCTCTGAGCACTATGGGACTTAACATCTATGGTCATCAGTCCCCTAGAACTTCTTAAACCTAACTAACCTAAGGACATCACACAAGACCCAGTCATCACGAGGCAGAGAAAATCCCTGACCCCGCCGGGAATCGAACCCGGGCGCGGGAAGCGAGAACGCTACCGCACGACCACAAGCTGCGGACTAGAATGCTGTCTTCTGTCGTAGTATCGAAGTATGGTTTTGCGCACTAACATTTTGTCAAATCGCGCAGTTTTTGTCAAGTCGCCAGATTCCTCACTTCACGCTTTGATTTTATATCCCTCTCTTGGAGGACAAAACACGTGCTCATATCTAGAGATTCTGCCGATTTTAGTGCAATTAATACGGAATAAAGTTTCGTCGTCATTTTATGAACCTGCACAAATTTTATGTTATTCTACACTGTTGGTCCTATCAGTGAAAAAGTCTTCAGTGAGCTAGACACGACAATTTTACTTTGTTTTCGAATGTTTTTTCTCCGAGATTGTTTTCGAATGTCTTTCAGCCGTTTACGCCCACAGGACAGAAGATGCAGTGTACGTAGATCATTGCTCCTGCATTTCGCTCACTGCCAAACACAGGCCAGTGCACCTTTCCACGGAACACCGAAACCGCACATGAACATCGGATATCGCACGGAAACACAGCGGCAACTATGCTATGAAGCGGGCGAATCACAGCACTTAGTGTCGGAGTACTGCACCAAGCTGTTGTGATCTTAGGTGACTAAATTTTGTGGCACCCACTCTAGTAGAAATGGGGTCTCCACTGGCATAGCATTAAGAATTTTTTAAAGTGATAATATCCGTGTCGGAAACAACAGACGAGTCACGTTGTTGCCAACGCGAAAGTTCATCAGTGTAGTCTTTACTGGACACGGACATTTTATTGACAGCCACACACGTCTCGCGAAATGAAAACGACTGGAAACTTGCAGAAATTAGAGAAAGAGTACAGAGGATGCTGGGAAATATAAAAGTACCCTCCGGCACCCACCATATGGTGTCTTGCGGTCTATAGATGTAGATGAGCCATCGTAGTTGAGTGAGTAGCAGCGACCTTGCGCTTATGTCGCTGCTTTGGCGTCCTTGGATGTTCTGAATTGCAGATGCTGTAATAATAAAGTTCGGCACTCCGAAGTGTGTTGCACTAAAGCGCTCTCGCCAGAAATACGAACACCGTGCGGTCGCAACAAAGGCCGTATCGAGGTCTCGTGTCTGTTGCTAGCTTGCGCATGCGCAGTGAAGCTGTCGCATTCCTGCGGGCGCGGCAGCCTTCAACCAGAGGGCAGCGGTGCATTCCGGCCGGAAGCGCTCACCGCTGCATTGCCTTCCACACGCGGAAGTGCAGTAGAGCAACAGATCCACAACGACCTTGTTGCAAGTTATCTTTGAAACATTTGTGAGGTCATTTAGAGGAACAACTACATGCTTCACGATAGAGAAGCGGTACGGTATTTTTTATCTAATTTCAAATCCTCGCCCCCGTCCACCCGAAACAAGGCTATACCTTGTGAGGTATATTTCTTTGACATGTCTTATATGTATAGTTGATCACTGTTCATTGTCAGCTGTTCGCATGATTTTACTTTATTACGTTCTACATTCAGCTGAGCTGTGTTCGTTGGGCACAACTGCGCCCCGCTATACTCGCAGTGTTTATACCACGTGGTGTTCACAAAATGGTTCAAATGTCTCTGAGCACTATGGGACTCAACTGCTGTGGTCATTAGTCCCCTAGAACTTAGAACTGCTTAAATCTAACTAACCTAAGGACATCACACACATCCATGCCCGAGGCAGGATTCGAACCTGCGACCGTAGCAGTCGCACGGTTCCGGACTGCGCGCCTAGAACCGCGACACCACCGCGGCCGGCACCACGTGGTGTGTTTTTTATTGTACGTGAAGGTTTGCTGAATAGCAGGGGTTCCGAATTATTCATCTTAAAAGTCGCAACGTTTTTAAATAAAACTAATTTTATCTTCTTCATTTCTACATGTTTATTTCTCATGTTAGTCATCCTGGCGGCGAACACATTTCTCCCAACGAGAGACTAGTCGCTGAAGAATATTCGCATGGTTCAAATGGCTCTGAGCACTATGTGACTTAACTGCTGCGGTCATCAGTCCCCTAGAACTTAGAACTACTTAAACCTAACTAACCTAAGGACATCACACACATCCATGACCGGGGCAGGATTCGAACCTGCGACCGTAGAAGCAGCGCGGTTCCGGGCTGAAGCGCCTAGAACCGCTCGGCTACAGCGGCCGGCAGTTAGATCTTACACAGAACTTTATCGGCAGTCGCTGTTCTCCTGTACCAACCCGTGAATGGGGTAGGGAAGGGGAAAAAACAAGAGATGCTATAAGTATTCTCTTCCCCATGCGTAGTGGTTGCTTGTGGGAGTACAGACGTAGGCGTAGCAGTTAGAGATAGGACTATTATGGGGAGGAGCTTGCCACAAGTGTTAGAGCAAGAAATTCAGATCTGAACATTTTAATCTATGGTCAGTATTAGGTTACACAGCGAAGGATGCATTACTTTACAACCTACCACACCAGCAAAGTATGAATGTACTTGTTTTAACGCGTTGTGTGTTGAGTACGCTGTTGTAGTATCGATATGCTGTCTCAGGTGAGGATTACGGTAGTCGGTTGCGGACGAGAATTGTAACGTAGGCTCTGCAGTAACAACTGGTTATGTGATTTGTGTCGATGCAGCTGACTGTTGAATCAAGACCATTAGGATCGTGCAGCCGCGCGTGATTAGCCGAGCGGTCTTAGGCGCTGCAGTCATGGATTGTGCGGCTGGTCCCGGAGGAGGATCGAGTCCTCCCTCGGGCATGGATGTGTGTGTTTTTCCTTAGAATAATTTAGGTTAAGATGTGTGTAAGCTTTGGGACTGATGACATTAGCAGTTAAGTCCCATAACATTTCACACACATTTGAACATTTTTAGAAACGTGCAAGACAAGTTCATTACAGTGCTGACCGGGAATGTGTGAACTAAGCCAGTAGGTAATATCACAGGATGCCACCGTAACAGCACAAGTGCGGGAACGGCGAACCGGCAATAGGCTCCCTGGCGACCCCTATGCACATCCGTCTGTCACTTCGTAACTCTGCTGCTAGTTAATCATAATTTTTTTTTGTGTCTGTGTGTTAGAGTTGAAAGGAAAAGAAGCGCGACATCGCTTAACGCTCCCGTGATCATACCAGTGATCGACAGAGTGCAAAAATGTGCACGGAGTTGGCGGCGCGGCTTCCAACACGCGAGGCTGGTTCTTCCGGACGTGCCTTCACGCAATGGCACGCACCGATACCTTCAAAAGTAAATTAATGCATGCGCGCGGCACGCTCGTGCGATAAAATCAGGTCAATATAAACAGACCATTCGATATTGCCTGACTGGAAATTTAACGGAGGGATGGAAGACAGTTAGTTGTTTTCCCAGGTGTATTTGTAGACTGTTATTTTTTCCTGTTTTATTTGTTTCCATATTGTTGTTATTCATGCCATTCTTCCTCAGATGCTACGCTGATTATATTTGTTGTGTGCATAAGAGTAAAAAGCATCCGTCTTTCGTATTCGAATGTTTGTTTTCAATAAAACATGTTTAACATAGCCGCCTGTAAAGTAAGAGACAACTGTTTAGTTAGATTTTGTCGCCGGCCGGAGTGGCCGAGCGGTTCTTGGCGCTACAGTCTGGAAGTGCGAGACCGCTACGGTCGCAGGCTCGAATCCTGCCCCGGGTATGGATGTATATGATGTCTTTCGGTTAGTTACGTTTAAGTAGTTCTAAGTTCTCGGGGACTGATGACCTCAGAAGTAAGTTCCATAGTGCTCAGAGCAATTTTTTTGTGTGAAAGGACAAACGCACCATAATACTCGTAGGCCCGCGAGTCTACTCGACAGGCCGTCATTTACGTTCCAGTGAGGAAACCACACACACAGAGGAATACATAGCGCATGATCTTCGCTTGGCCGATAGCACGCGAATTGTCCTATGGGGGTAGGGCTGGTCATCCCAGGTTGGGGGAAGTGTTGCACACGGCACGTACACGCATGCCGTCTAATAGGACACGCCACACAGTAGCAGGTACGTTACTGTTTCTGCAATGCTGTGCCGATTCTTTTTCATACGTTTGTTGGTTGTTTCTAACGATAGTTGTTGTTACTAAAATAGTGCTGATCACGTTTCCCAATTTCAACAATAATACAGTGTTACAAAGAACAGAAATTTTTCTAGTTTTATGAAAACGTTTCATTTAAAAAACAAAACTTTTAGTACTGCTGCTATGGCAAGTTGATATGCCGTTTTTTAACCGGTTATTAGCAAAAAATTGTGTAACTGAGACCTAACAAATACTAACAAATACTGACAAATACCTGTTATTCAGAATTTACTTTAATAACAGAAAGCAGAAGGTAATTCTCCACAATATTGAGAGTGCTAGTGATGTTCAGTCCCAATGGGGCGTTCCCCAAGGGTCGGTGCTGGGGCCACTGCTGTTTCTTATATATATGAATGATATGCCTTCCAGTATTACAGGTGATTCAAAAATATTTCTGTTTGCTGATGATATCAGCTTGGTAGTGAAGGATCTTGTGTGTAATATTGAAACAGTATCAAATAATGTAGTTCATGAAATACGTTCGTGACTTGTGGAAAATTATTTGATGCTAAATCACAGTAAGACTCAGTTTTTACAGTTTCTAACTCGCAATTCAACAAGAACCGATATTTTAATCAGACAGAATGGGCATATTATAAGCGAGACGGGACAATTCAAGTTCCTAGGTGTTGGGATAGATAGTAAGCTGTTGTGGAAAGCCCATGTTCAGGATCTTGTTCAGAAACTAAATACTGCTTTATTTACCATTAGAACTGTATCTGAAATAAGTGACATTCAACACGAAAAGTAGTCTGCTTCGCATATTTTCATACGCTTATGTCATATGGTATTATTTTTTTGGGGTAATTCTTCTGATTCAAAAAGGGTATTTTTGGCTAAAAAACTGGCTGTTCGAGCTATGTGTGGTGTAAGTTCGAGAACCTCTTGTCGACCCCTATTCAATAACCTGGGAATTCTGACATTGCCCTCACAGTATATATTTTCTTTAATGTCGTTTGTTGTTAGCAATATTAGCTTATTCCCAAGAGTTAGCAGCTTTCACTCAGTTAATACTAGGCAGAAATCAAATCTGCATGTGGAATCGAAACTGAAGAGTTTCCTCATGACTCACTCTTTCTATTCTGTCGAGGAGTTCCTGGAAGAGCTGAAAAATTAAGCAAATTCCAGTGTTACGTTGTTGATTTTCTTTATTTAAACTTACCAATTGTCGCCTGAATATGTTACTTATATTTTATTTTATCTGTTTCTACTACCGTGTTATAATTCCATGTATTGACTCGTTCCATGACCATGGAGACTTCTCCTTAATATGGTCCCACGGAACAATAAATAAATAAAAAATAAAATAACATACCGGTACCGGTTCTAACCTTGGTGTCTCCCATCGATTCGAGGCACAATGTGCTAGTTTCCCAATGAATTTAAGCAGCGAGCATTTCAGCTGTAACATCAGCAGACAACGTGGGCCGACGCGGAATTCTGCGATGCTGACCCTCTTTATATATGGGAGAGGGGAGGGATTCATCTCGCAGCAGGCAGCGCCCTTTCCCTATTACACAATTATCATAAACGTACCGGGGGAAGAACGCTGGCAGACACCCCGCTGAGTTACACGCCAGCGCCACACACATTTGTCACGAGGCGGCGGGCGGAGGGATTTCTGCGGGGAGTCGGGTTGCACGTGTGTGTAGGGAGGGGAGGGGAGATGGGGTGAGGTGGGCGCCGTCTGATACATGCCACCACGACACCCCCACAAAAACTAGCCGCAACGTCCCGGACAACCTCACTGCAAATGTTCTCATTTGCTCGCCTGGTCGTCTTCCTACAGCCTTCGGCGTACAGTTACACTGTAGGAGTCGATCTAATCTTCCTTGGTGACCCTTCGGTGACTGCTCTATTCCCGGTCGAATCCATCGAGCTGGATTGGAACACTTCTGCGGTGACACGTTTCTGTGGAGCCGGTGGCTCAGGCTGGGATACGGGGCTTTCAGCAGGTGGTTGCGATGACCGCTTAGCCCGAGGTCTACTTTGGGGGGGAAGACGATAGTTTGAGTCTGGCGAATCCAACGAAAATGAAAGTAATCCTTGTTGCTCTGACTGACTAATCAATAGCTTATCCAGAGTTACGGGTTGGGTTGGAATGCTGCATTTCGGTTGTGAGTTCACGAAACGGACGAATGTAACTGAAGTGTCTTGGGCTCCGCAGAAATGTCAACACTTTCCACTTCCGCAAAAGTGTAACAAAGTCGCAGTAAGCTGGGCGAGTTCAGACAGAAGGAGGTAGAGGCCCACTGTCAGAAGATCTTAACTTCGGACTCAAGTCAGCTGATGTGTCTTACATTGACAGTCACTGAAATTATAACATAGTGAAGACACCGGCAGAACGTCAAATTGTAACAAAGTATACTACATGCTTAGATTTGCAAAGTGATTGTTACCTCAGCACAACAGTAAACAGTAGACAGGAGTAGTGCTATCTACATTTGTGCATGTTGTTCCAGTCCTCAGTTAGAAGATTGGTTTGCTGCAGCTATCAGTGGAGGCCCTTCATATCTGTGAATCTGCTCGCTGTATTCATCACTTGGTCTCCCTCTACAATTTTAACCCCCACGCTTCGCTCAAAATAACAAACGGGTGATCTCTTGAGGTCTCAAAACGTATCCTATCAACCAAAGCTTAATTTTAATTAAATTGTGTCACAATTTTTTTTCCCTCCCCAATTCTGTTCAGTACCTCACTAGTAACATGATCTACCTATGTAATCTTCAGCACTCTCCTGTAGCACCACATTTCCAAAGATTCTATTCTCTCCTTGTCTAAACTGTTCATTGTCCATGTTCCACATCCACACATGGCTACACTTCGGATAAATAACGTCAGAGCCGGCCGAGCGGTTCGAGGCGCTACCGTCTGGAACCGCGCGACCGCTACGGTCACAGGTTCGAATCCTGCCTCGGGCATAGATGTGTGTCATGACCTTAGGTTAGTAAGGTTTAAGTAGTTCTAAGTTCTAGGGGACTGATGACCTCAGATGTTAAGTCCCATGGTGTTCAGAGCCCCCAGCTGTTTGAAAATTAAATAACGTAAGAGGTTTACGAGTACAGCAAAATATAATTTTTTCTAGGGGGATGTTTCACTAAGGACATCGCACACTTCCATGCCCGAGGCAAGATTCGAACGTGCGACCTTAGCAGCAGCACGGTTCCGGACTGAAGCGTCTAGAACCGCTTCGCCACAGCGGCCGGCGGAGCAAAATAGCCTCGAAAGTTTCTGAACGGGCAGTGTACGTGGTAGATGAGAAATACTCATTGTGATGCAGTGTGTTTCCGCGGAGTATGGATGTAATGCAGCCTTACTGTTCGGGCGTCAGAACTTGATAGATGTCGCTCCTGCGGGCAGAACTTATTGGACGCGGTGTGCGATACCAGCCAGTGCCGGTGCAGCCGGGCTAATGACGACGACGGCGCCTCCGGCTGTCTGTGTTTGTGTCTGTGAGGGCCAGACCTCGCCTCCAGGTCGCCGTTTCCTTTCCCTTCCCTCCTCCGCCCCCTCCCCGCCCCCGCCATCCTCTTCATCCGTTCCCTTCTCTGCTCGGGGCCGTACGGTCGTTTTTGTGCCCTGTGTTCTGGCCCGTTCTGCTGTGTTGGGCGCGGCGTGGCGCTGCGACGGCGCGTGTTCAGCTCTGGCGGCCGTGAGCTGTTGCGGCCTCTCTCCCCCGCACTAATCAATTCACTTCGGACCTGCCGAGTCCCTCCGACCCACGCCCCCGCATAAAGGGAGAACGCACCGCGGCGAGAAACGAAACTAAAAGCAGGCAGGCGCTGACTGTGTGTCGCTCTGAGGCGCTGACCCGCCGGCTAATGACGGGCCTCGGTCTGCTGTGGCGCGAAGCCGCCGCAGTCGCGACGATGCGTCAGCGAACCGCGCGCCTCGTCGCTCCACCGAGCTATAAAGGCGCGTCTGAAAAGAAACGCAACGAACGATCGATCTGAATAAGTGACTGCTTCTGCTTGCAGACTGGCTGGCAACGCAGTTCGGTCACGGCGCAGCTACGAAACGTCAAACTGCAAGCGTGGAGGAGACGGGGTTCATTTGTAACACTCGACCTGACGAGTACAGGTTCAAGGTCACAGGATTATCATATTATTACTACTTGTGTGTGTGTGGGGGGGGGGGGGGGGTGAGGGTGGAGGGAGAGAGCGGGGGTTTTTGGTATCCGACAGTTCGTGACCTTGTTGAGGTTGAAGCTCTTCTCCGTGTTACTTTACATGCAAGGTGTAACGGATATAAGAGTGAATATTTCTATTGGTGACGGAGAATCGTGTACCCAGCAACATTACATCAGCATTTACAGACTAATAATTCTAACTACGAGGCGTGTTTTTTAAGTAAGTACCGTTTTGAAATTTAAAAAAGACGTGCTAAGATACCTCAATAATTTTATAATTTCCGTCAGTAGAGGCACTTGTCATAACGTTGTACCAGTTTTTGAATACCCTCCTCATAGGAGTCTGCCGCCTGACTTGTTAACCACTGCATCATCACTGTTTTGACTTCGTCATCGTCTTGAAGACGCTGACCGTTCAGGTGTTTCTTCAAGCGCAAGATCGGGGCTGTACGGAGATCAGATTCACCCAGAAAACTGAAGTTTAAGGAAACAATTTCTGGCCGGAAAATCTTGTGCACAGTTATTTGGGACAGAAAAGGAGTATTGCTTGTGGAATTTCTGCCCCGTAATGAGACAATCAATGCAGCAGCTTACTGTAAGACATTGCACAATCTGAGCCGTTCAATTCAGAACAGAAGACGTGGCAAGGGCAGTGTTTTGCTGCAAGACAATGCCCGTCCACATGTGGCGGATCAGACCAAAGATCTCATCACATCTTTTCGATGGGAAAGTAGATCATCTTCCGTACACTCCCTATCTTGCACCCAGTGACTACCATCTGTTCCTGCCTCTATTGACGGAAATTATGTAGAAAAGTAGATTAAGGTACAGGCTTTCATGTAAAAATAAAATTATTGAGATATCTTAGCACGTACTTTTTTAATGTCAAAACGGAACTTACTTAAAAAACACGCCTCGTATTACGAGTCGTATGTTTTCAGGTTCGGTCCTACTTCAAAGTACTAGCCATGAATGCTTACTTCCCCCGGGCAGTTGGTCAGGAAGTGTAGACACGTGGACGCAAAATTGTTGGTTAGGCTATATAGGGTGAACATTAATAAAACTGGCATACTGCAGGGACGGATTTCTGACTGGCAGTAAGGGAAAAAAGGTTCTATGAATATTTGTCCGGAAATGCATCGTTGCCACAGTAGATGGTGCTGACTAATCAGAGTTCGTTGATAAAGTGCGGTGTGTTCCTTGCGTGCTCCAGGCTGAGAAATTGATGCAGCGTACTGTAAGCAGCAGAGTGGTATGAAATTCATCTCGGGAACAGGCCAAGATGGTGTTTGGGGCTTGTACTACGGTTCGTCTCAGTATACTGTAGAACCTGGTCCTCGTAATCAGGTGTAAATACATTTCAAGGCCTTTTTGCGTTTGTATGATCCCGTGTGTGCTGTGGTTGGTGTTCGTGAGGGTACTTAGTTCGGTATAGCCGTGCTCTCTCTCTCGGCCGTTTCCATCTGCTTGGCCGTACACAAACACCATCTCGACACGTTGCCGACATGAACACCGGACCATTCTGATGCGTCAGTCACACAGCCTGCCACACACAAGAAACACACGGCACTTGGCGAGCGCCCTCTACCGTGGTGATTGTGCATTTCCGGATACATGTTTATAGCATCTTTTTCCCTCAATTTCCAGCCAGGAATCCTTCCCTGCAGTTTGTCGGTTTTATTGATGTTCAGCCTGTGCTGACGGAGGTAGTCCACCTAGTGGTGTAGTTACGACCGAGCAGAAAATATCAGGTAGTAAAAAATGGTTCAAATGGCTGTAAGCACTATGGGACTTAATATATGAGGTCATCAGTCCCCTAGACTTAGGTTAGTTAGGTTTAGGTAGTTCTAAAACTACTTAAACCTAACTAACCTAAGAACAACATACACACCCATGCCCGAGGCTGGATTCGAACCTGCGACCGTAGCAGTAGCGCGGTTCCGGAGTGAAGCACGTAGAACCGCTCGGCCCCAGCGGCCGGCATCAGGTAGTAAATGATGTGACGTGCTTGCGGGAAGACACTGAGAAAAAATAACCGTAACACTGATGTGTGTACATATAAAGGTACCTCATATAAAAATTCAAGCACGTGTTCCTCTGACACCTTGTATGAATTTGTTTTAGGATGTGATTCACGTTAAGCAAACAACCTTTTACTCACATATATTTCGCTGAAATTACAGCATCGTCTGGGGATGTTTAATTTTATTTCTATTTAATAACGGAACAATTGCCCTTTACTATAGGTACATACATAAATTTCACTCTTCAAGAAAATATTCACGAATTGGAAAACAGAGCACTGGCTATGGGGTAAGTGGTCATAATGATCAGGCTGATCAGTGTAGCCGGCCGCTGTGGCCGAGCGGTTCTAGGCGCTTCAGTCCGGAACCGCGCTGCTGCTACAGTTTCAGGTTCGAATGCTGCCTCGGGCATGGGTGTGTGTGATGTCCTGAGGTTAGTTATGTTTAATTACTTCTAAGTCTAGGGGACTGATGTCCTCAGATGTTGAGTCCCACAGCGCTTAGAGCCATTTGAACCATTTGATCAGTGTGTAAACACCTTGCTACTATATGCTCTGGTTTTTATGGTTATCTGTGTGTTTCGTTAAAGTTCTTCTCTTGGTACAAAGAACTGTCAGACGCTATTAACCCCGCCCTCTATTCCTCCCCCCTCCTCCCCACAGAGAGAGAGAGAGAGAGAGAGAGAGAGAGAGAGAGAGAGAGAGAATGAATGCACGTGCTGCGGTCTGGCCCTCCCCCGAATGACCACAGGAATGCCACCTGGTTGCGGTTAGGCGCGTTTTGTCCCCGCTTGCGCTCCAAACTGGGAACCCGACCTAGCTCCGAGCACCGTCGCGTCTTGCCAGTCTACCCATATTCTCGTTTAAGTCATTTGGTACCCGACTTTTAAGGCCCGAAGTTGTGATGTCGGCAAGCACCCACCACAGCTCTCCGTGCTCCTTCGCCAGGTTACGCACCTATCGCCTCGACGGGTTTATATCGATAGTACGTCCGTGGTCATAATGTTCTGGCTGACGAGTGTATATCGAGCCTTGTGCATCGTTTCAGAGGGGAGTAGTGGCAGTGCTGCGTCTTGTCCCTGTGTAGTATGGGGAAGGCGCGCATTATCGGAGCGTGATGGAGGACAGATAGTGATAGCCCACGGGCTCGGCACGAGCATTTCGGAAACTGAAAGATTTGTCGGTGCTCGAGGAGCGCTGTGGTGAGTGTCTTCAACACGTGGTGAAACCACGCCCAGACGCCGTGGGTTTGGGCGACCACCTCTCATTGCAGATGTCGGACGAGGTAGGCTGGACAGACTGGTAAAACAGGACAGGCGGCGAACTGTGGCGAAACTAACATCAGATTTTAATGATGGGCTCAGTACAAGTGCGCCTGAACACACAGTGCACAGAATAGTCGTAACGATGGGACTCCGCATCCGACGACCCATGTCAACTCCGTGACATCAGCAGTTACAAGTGAAATGAGCACGTGGCCACAGGCTCTAGACCCTGGCGCAGTGGCAGAGCGTCCTATGGTTGATGAATCCGGATACCTTCATAATCTTGCTGACAGGAGGGCGCTAATACGTCGTCTTCTAGGGGAACAGCTCGTTGACACCTGTACCCCGGGACGGAGATAAGCTGGCGGCGGCTCCTTTGTACGCTGGGGATCCATGGGTCCAGTGGAGCTGCCAGAAATTATCGTACATTGGAATGGGATTTTCACTCTGCAACGGAGTGTGCGCTGATTTGAAACTTCCTGGCAGACTAAAACCGTGTGCCGGACAGAGACTCAATCTCGGGACCTTTGCCTTTCGTGGGCAAGTGCCCTACCATCTGAGCTTCCCAAGCACGACTCACGAATTTTTAAAGTAGTAGACGAGTTACTGGCAGATTTGAAGCTGTGGGCCGGGTCGCGAGTCGTGCTTGGGTTGCTCAGGTGGTAGGGCACTTGCCCGCGAGAGGCAAAGGTCCCGAGTTCGAGTCTCAGTCCGGCACACAGTTTTAATCTGCCACGAAGTTTCGTATCGTACACTGGTTTGCAGACCACGTACACACTTTCACGATGATCATGTTTCCCGACGGCAATGGCATTCATCAGTAAGGTAATGGACCATGTCACAAGGCGGCGAGTGTGATGAAACGGTTCGGGAAATACAGCGATGATTTGCAGCTGATGCGCTGGTCCGTCAACTCGACAAATCTGAACCCGATCGAACACATCTCGGATGCGACAGAAAGTGGATTCAGCGCTCATCGCGTCTTCCGCCGGAAGTTTAGGAAATTATGTGACTTGGTGTGCACAAGCGGTGGCAGCTCCCTTCAGCGACCTACTAAGGACACATTGCTCTATGCCACGACGCGTCGCCGCTGTTATACGTGCCGAAGGCGGACGGATTATTAGGTAGTTGGCCACAATGTTCTGGCTGATCGGTGTAATGTAAATCGCGCCAGCTGCCTGCACGAGGATGTCAGGCCTGACCTGAATCGGGCTCTAACACGCGAGTGGCTGCGGTCGCAGTAAGACGCGTCTAAGCTACGGATGGAGAGCGACGTTCGGTCGGTGGTCTGTTAGGCGTAAAGCCGTCGGCAGACGGACCGTGCTGTCGAACGTTAACGTTGAGCGTGCCAAGTTCAACGTGCTGCTGAACGCTCAGGAAGGATGCGACTTGCGCATCCGGTACGTGTGCCCCAACGTGGTATACGCGATCACAACGCACTCCAGCGACAGTTGAGAGATGTTTCTAGTTCGTTAATCACACTGTTTACTGAACGGGCGGGCGTAAAATTCCAACGCTAGCTCTATTAAAATGCTCATTTCTTCCATCGTCCACGAAAAGGAAAGTACCATGTCCAATCAGTAAGGATACAGGCTTATAAAAGTTCCATTACAAACAGTGCGGTACAAATTTGGAATACTTCTCCGCATAAGATAAACATTATTTCATCATTCCCACATTTTAGTAAAACCCAAGGTCAGTCTTACTTGATCACTGTTCCTATCCAGTAGCAGAATCTTTGCAAGATGTGAATTACGGAGCGTAAAAGAAGCAGCAAAATATATTTATACAAGTAGCGTAAGCTGTCCTTTAGATTAAGTCAATCGAAAAAAGTCCCCCCCCCCCCAAAAGGTGAACTTGTATTTACATAACATCAAATATTATAGTCTACACTTATAGTAAACTAATAATAAAGTATCAGAACCTAATAAAAAGGCGAATGTTAGGAAAAAAATTGGTTGTCAGGACGCGAACCACGGCCCCGACAAAACAACTCATTGTTAGACAGTGACTCTATTCATTACGCTAATCCAACATCTGACTCTTCTTATCTAATCATAATATCTTCCATCGCTAAAAACCTTAATCGTAGATATTTTACTAACTAAAATTTAATTACAACACATTGCACCAAGAACAATGTGTTTTGGGTGGATCTTTAGTGTGCCGCTGCCTTCAAATATCCTGCTCTCATTATAAGCAAGTTACAATAATTCTTTTGCCACGAATATGATTTTTCGTATTATTTTATTGGAACGAATCACGCAGTTAACAACGGGTTTTGCAGTGACTCTCAATTTGATGGTCCTCGGAACGGCATATATACATATAGACTTGAAATGAATGCCAATATGGCGCCTCACAACTCTGTACTGAAGGGAAACAGCGTGCTTGTGACGCAGGTGGCGTTGTGCCACGTCATTGGTCAATGCTCAGACGCACGCTCAGAATATTTGACATGGCAGATATTGCTCTGCACGTTCGGGAAGACTCCCGAGCGTACTACTCCATGCTGTGGCGTCAGAAACTCTGCACGCTCAACGTTCGGATGCACGGTCCGTGTGCCGACGGCTTAAGGGGATGCCAGTCGCGTGGCGCTGCGAGCGCCAGTCCACGAGACACCGCGTGCCGTCGCGCTCGGCCAGCTGGAACGGTTGCAGCACTGGCGACACCGCGATTTGCATGCACGAGCTGGCGCCAGCCGCCTTACGAATGCTCCGAAGGCCGCCGCCGAGGAATGCGTCCGCCCATCTGGAGCGAGGACCGGCCACTGCTCCGATTCGACACGCGCGCCCTGTGTCGACCGGAGTGGCCTCTCCGTAACCTGTTGTAACACTTCTAACTTGACAGCCTACGTATTCAGCTAAAAGCAGTTCCTCTTGTAGCACTCGAGAAGGCAGCTGTGGGGGAAAATGACGTAATGAGGTGTGAGGTAGCGGTGAAAGATGGTTTATTTGGTACAAGTACTGTGAGAAAGCCCAAATTGTGATCGTTCTCTGCGGTTGGCTACTGTGTTCGGGAACAGCGATCAAAATGACTAACTTCTACTGTTAAAATTAGGAACACTAAATAGTGAATTTACGTGCATTTCATGTAAATGCATCTCTGAGAGTGTTTATTACCAGCACAATAATAAAGAATTGCTAAACTAGAGACAGGCGAAGCACTTCCGAGGTGTTTCCATCGCGCCTAACTTAGAAGTGGTTTGATTGTAGGATCAAGGGTGGTTCGGCAGTATCGGAGGACAGATATGTTGTCTTCGGACGTTTGTTTTGGTTAAGAACTTAGTTAGTAGTCTCTGATTTTTTTTGGACATGTAATTGAGATCTAGATTGGTAATAATTAAGTAGAACCACAGTTCATTATTTTGTTAATTGAGCCGGCTGGTGTTGCCGTGCGGTTCTAGGCGCTTCAGTCTGGAATCCCGTGACTGCTACGGTCGCAGGTTCGAATCCTGCCTCGGGCACGGATGTGTGTGATGTCCTTAGGTTGGTTAGTTCTAAGATCAGGGTGAAACCACGTCCAGACGTCGTGTGGTTTGGCGGCCACCCGTCATTACGGATGTCGGACGTCTGTTAAACAGGGCAGGCGGCGAATTGTGGCGGAACTACACTTGTAAACAAAAATACATAAACAGTGGAAACAACTACAGCAGGAAAAGAAACTTCTCATATCAGTCAGTGAAAAGAACAACAATAGAGACAGATTACAGATAAATAAGGCGTTAAGTGTGGTTACTGGCAACAATGAGCGGAGGTGTAGAAGAGGCAAAGAATCGGATATTTAACATACAGAAGTAAATGAAGAAAGGGGATAAAGAAAGTCATGTAAGTGATTGAGAAACGGAAAGAGAAGGAAGCTAATTTAGAGAACATATGAGAATTTGCTTTACTGTTCGACAGAGAGGAAACTGGCCACACTCCCTAGTTTTTAGATGAAAGTTACGAGGCTCACAAATGAGAAGAGTTTGTTGCCGCGGTTCCGTGTACCACTCACGGTGAATGGCGAGGTGGATCAGCGGTCCTTCCCTACAGACACAATGCATGTGGGATGTCGCGCGCTGTTCGCCGTCAAATAAAGCGCTCTGCTAGGCTGCGCTTACACCGTGCCTACAAATACAAGCGCTACAAACAGCACGGGAACTTGTGGACGCCGGCGTCGCCACACAGGCACAGCGGAGCGGGCATTCAAGCTCGCCTCGGACGCTTGGCTCGCGGTGACTCGGCTACCGCTTCCGCTTTGAAGCTGACCACCGCTCTCCGGAACTGAACAGCGGATCCGTTCTCAGCGCCACGCCGGCTGCGCGGCTGGCGGTGCGTGGCGGAGGGCCTCATCGCACGCCGCTTCTCAGAGCGACGAGTTTTGGGAAGGCTGGCGCCGATACGAGAAGCATTCGTCCCGCTGTCTCCATTCTTCTTTGGGGTTCAGAAACCCGGAACTTCGTTTCCTGGTGGCGCCTAAGGGATTTCGCCGCGCGGGATTAGCCGAGCGGTCAGGGCCGCTGCAGTCATAGACTGTGCGGCTGGTCCCGGCGGAGGTTAGAGTCCTCCCTCCTCGGGCATGGGTGTCTGTGTTTACCCTTAGAATAATTTAGATTAAGTAGTGTGTAAGCTTACGGACTGATGACCTCAGCAGTTAACTCCCATAAGATTTCACACACATTTGAACATTTGAAGGGCTTTCGACGATCGGGCTCTAACTCCTAAGAAATGTTCCCGGTACTGGATCAAATACCACATGCCTCGTTTCCACTTTCACAGGTGCCACAACTACGATGTGAATGGAAATTTGGCTACTTTAACTGAAACTATAGTGTCTGTGACACTATAGTTCTGTCAGATACGGCAAAGGCGTTTGGAGATCAGTTGAACGGAATGGGTAATGTCTTAGAGAGATTATAGAATGAATATCTACAAAATCAAAATCATGGAAAGCAATCCAACTGAATCAGGTGATGCCGAAGGAATTAGATTAGGAGATAGTACATTAATAGTGCTACATGAGTTTCTCTATTTTATCAGCCAAGTAACTAGTGGCAATTGAAGTAAATGACATACAATACAGGCTGACAGTAGCAAGGGAAGTACATTTGAGAAAAAGTACCGTCACAGTTGTCTTGAGACTGTCTTTATTCTATCGCACGACTAGTTTCGTCGGCACATGACTGCCATTTCAGGCTCCACCACTGCCTAAAGAGTATTTGATTTACTGGGGGATCGTAGTTACTAACACACGTGGGCTACCTTTTATCAGGAGTCTATATTCTACTCCAATAAATATCCCACTGACAATGCGCCAAGGAAATCAAATACCCTTTTGACAGTGGCGGAGCATGGGGAAGGAGGTAATGTACCACCGAAACTAGTCGTGTGATATAATAAAGACATTTTCAAGATACAGCTGTGATGGTACTTTTCTCATACATATCACCTCATATACATATCATCAGCTGAAGTCCTTCGTCCATGCAATAACATGGACATCTATAAGAAGTAGATTTGTTTCTGGAGGTGTTCCGCCTTGAGCAAAACACAGTTTTATCGTTTCTACTGTTTCCCAGACATGTTTCGCTGAAGTTTCAGCATAATCAATGGGCTTTTTATTTTCTTTCTATGAAACAAGAAGAATGCTCTTTTCTACTTGTACACACATAAACTTGAGTTTTTAAGACAGTATTTACAAATATGAAAAACAAAATTTGTGAGATACCGTATTATCCAATGCTGTGAGTTTGCTGAGTTCTTAAGTTTTTTTACTGCACTTTCTTCTCACAGTTTGACATGTGTAACCATAAACAACTTGATGTAGAATGGTTACTTAAAAATTTTGCGACTGGAAATGTTATGGCTAGGCCTAGCATCAACTGATTCTATGTGTGAAGTATATATATATATATATATATATATATATATATATATATATATATATATATATATATATCCTGCACATTTCAGTGTGTGTGTGTGTGTACACCCTCATATTTTGGAAAAAAAAAAAAAAAAAAGATATCAGCCCCAGCAATCGGTCCAGTGCGAAAATTTGGGCTATAATTCTGATACTGCGCAGATATGATTTCCTGAATGTACAACTTTAACTGCTTTTACCAGTTAGGCTTTTTACGGTTTTTATTGTCCATCGTAAATCATCAATATCTTCCAAGAAATTACGGTATGAGTTCCACATTTCGGCGAGATGACGCTGATATTTTCAAACTCAAAATTCATTGTCGGACGTGGGTGCCAGAAGGAAATCTTCCGCTCTCTCTCTCTCTCTCTCTCTCTCTCTCTCTCTACGTAGACAGTCTCCCACACTGTCCGTAAACCAAGGTACGGTGGATGCCGGATGGTGTCCCGTACCCCAGTAGTCATTGCCCTTCTTGTTCCATTCGCAATTCGAGCGAGGGAAAAGCGACTGTCTGAAAGCTACGGTACGAGCGCCATTTCTCGCATTTTATTCTCATTGCCCTTACGCGAAACGTACGTTGGCCCAACAGAGCTCTTCTGCAGTCGGCCTTAAATGCCGATTCTCAAAATTTACGCAATAATTCCTCGCCAAAAGATGTCGTCATCGCTCCAGGGATTCCCATTTGAGTTCACGAAACATCTGTGTAATAGTTCTGTGCTGGTTGAACGTACTGGTAACACGCCTCTCATTGTTTCTATGTCATCTTCGAATCCGACCTGGCGGTGATCCCAAACACGCTAACAGTACTCAAGAATGGCTCGCACTACCGTCCTATTCGCCGTCTCCTTTATGGATGAGCTACACTTTCTCCAAATTCTCCAATGAAACTAAGTAGCTCATTCGCCTTTCCTGCCGCCGACCTGATGTGGTCATTACATTTCATATTGCTTTTCAACGTAACGCCTATATATGCAATCGATGTGACTATATAAAGCTGCACCGGACGAATGCTGTATTCGAACGTTACAGGAATGTTTTTCGTGCTCCTCAGCATTAAGTCGCATTTTTCTACATGTAAAGCAATCCGGTATTCATCACACAAACGAGAAATTTTGTCTAAGACATCTTGTATACTTCTGCAGTCACTCAACGATGACGTTCCGCTGCCCGGAGTGGCCGAACGGTTGTAGGCGTTACGGTCTGGAACCGCGCGACCGCTACGCTCGCAGGTTCGAATCCTGCCTCCCGCACACCACGGCATCATCAGCGAACACCCGCAGAATACTGGCTCACCCAATCTGTCACATCAGTTCTGTACATAGGGAACAACGGTCCTATCACACTTCTCTAGGGTTCTCCTGACAATACCCTTCTGTCATAAGATGCCAAGCCGGCGGCTTTCCTGCCGTACTGCGGGCAACGAGCAGCGAGTTACGACGTGTGCTGCAGAGATGGATTGAGGCCAGTGTCCCTTGCGAGTGCGGCAGCATCTGCATAGGCCAGACAATTCGCACATTTGCAGAGCGTTGCATCGAGCATAACACACATATTAAACAAAGGGAACTCGACAAGTCGGTCATAGCTACGCACTGCCTGAAAACGGAAACAAAATACAGTTTGAGAACACGAGAGTCCTGGCTCATGCGTCAACACACAGGGAGGCTGAAATTAGAATGAACAATAATAATTTCAACAGACCAGGGCTACACACTGAGTAGAGCCCGAGGGCTGGCTTTGGATGTCGAAAGGAAGCAACGATGGATGCTTAAAGCTCGTAGGGAGGCTGGAGCAGCTGTTTGAAAGATGGCGACGCGCCGGAGCGGCTATGAGCTGCCCAACTGACCTTTCGGGCACGCGTCATTTCAGCCGTCTCTGACTGGTGCCAGTGGCCGTAACTGCAGCTATACAGGGTGTTACAAAAAGGTACGGCCAAACTTTCAGGAAACATTCATCACACACAAATAAAGAAAAAGATATTATGTGGACATGTGTCCGGAAACGCTTAATTTCCATGTTAGAGCTCATTTTAGTTTCGTCAGTATGTACTGTACTTCCTCGATTCACCACCAGTTGGCCCAATTGAAGGAAGGTAATGTTGACTTCGGTGCTTTTGTTGACATGCGACTCATTGCTGTACAGTACTAGCATCAAGCACATCAGTACGTAGCATCAACAGGTTACTGTTCATCACGAACGTGGTTTTGCAGTCAGTGCGATGTTCACAAATCCGGAGTTGGCAGATGCCCATTTGATGTATGAATTAGCACGGGGCAATAGCCGTGGCGCGGTACTTTTGTATCGAGACAGATTTCCAGAACGAAGGTGTCCCGACAGGAAGACGTTTGAAGCAGTTGATCTTAGGGAGCACGGAACATTCCAGCCTATGACTCGCGGCTGGGGAAGACCTAGAACGACGAGTATACCTGCAATGGACGAGGCAATTCTTCGTGCAGTTGACGATAACCCTAATGTCAGCGTCAGAGAAGTTGCTGCTGGTAACGTTGACCACGTCACTGTATGGAGAGTGCTGTGGGAGAATCAGTTGTTTCCGTACCATGTACAGCGTGTGCAGGCACTGTAAGCAGCTGATTGGCCTCCACGGGTACACTTCTGCGAATGGTTCATCCAACAATGTGTCAATTCTCATTTCAGTGCAAATGTTCTCTTTACGGATGAGGCTTCATTCCAACGTGATCAAATTGTAAATTTTCACAATCAACATGCGTGGGCTGAGGAGAATCCGCACACAATTGTGCAATCACATCATAAACGCAGATTTTTCTGTGAACGTTTGGGCAGGCATTGTTGGTGATGTCTTGATTGGGCCCCATGTTCTTCCACCTACGCTCAATGCAGCACGTTATCATGATTTCATACGGGATACTCTACCTGTGCTGCTAGAACATGTGCCTTCACAAGTACGACACAACATGTGGTTAATGCACGATGGAGCTCCTGCACATTTCAGTCGAAGTGTTCTTACGCTTCTCAACAACACATTCGGTGACCGATGGATTGGTACAGGCTTCCACGCTCTCCTGACCTCAACCCTCTTGACTTTCATTTATGGGGCCATTTGAAAGCTCTTGTCTACACAACCCCGGTACCAAATGTAGAGACTCTTCGTGCTCGTATTGTGGACGGCTGTGATGCAATACGCCATTCTCCAGGGCTGCATCAGCGCATCAGGGACTCCATGCGACGGAAGGTGGATGCATGTATCCTCGCTAACGGAGGACATTTTGAACATTTCCTGTAACAAAGTCACGCTGGTACGTTCTGTTGCTGTGTGTTTCCATCCCATGATAAATGTGATTTGAAGAGAAGTAATAAAATGAGCTGTAACATGTAAAGTAAGCGTTTCCGGACACATGTCCACGTAACATATTTTCTTTCTTTGTGTGTGAGGAATGTTTCCTGAAAGTTTGGCCGTGCCTTTTTGTAACACCCTGTATAAGAGGGAAATCTCGCCAGTCCCACCAAACAGTAGTTTTACTCCTGATGACGATGGAAGTGCTGGACATTAAAATTTCAAGAATTTTATTCCAATTGACGCGGCCTGGAAAGCGAGATGAATTTGTTCAGGTAACGTAATGGGTTGCACTAATTCAGCAGTACACCAGCTACTGACATATCTGGGAACCTATTCCGTGTGCTCGCACCTTCGTCAGCGGGCTTCAGTGTGACACCGTGTCAAACGCTTACCGGAAATCTACGAATTCGGAATCTGCCTGTTGCCTCCATCCATTGGTTGTACAATATCATGCGGGAACTTTTAGCGCGGCACCCTTGAAGCTACTGTGTCACATTCAGGTACGTGCAACCTGTTTGCCAAAAAAAGTATATTTTATGGCGAGCCAAAGGAAATAACGTGAAGTGGAGGAGTAAATTAAGCGACGGGTGGTTACAGGTAGACGGCGTCGCGATTCCGAGCGTGTCCCGAATTCCTGCGCGCCCGCTGCATCATCATGTCTCAATAACAACGGGCCCGCCACCCCCGATACATAATTCATGGTCACCCCCCACCCCCAACCCCACCGCGTTCGCGGCCACCCGCATACATATTCAGCACAAAGGCGCAGCTCACATCGCCCAGCACTACAACCACACCCCTTCCTCCCCCTACACACACGCACGCACACACACACACACACACACACACACACACACACACACACACACACACACACACACACACACAAAGGCAGCCCCTGCCGCTCTGGGCTGTGCTAGTGCGCCTGGATTTTGTTTGTGGAGTGCCCGCCCTGGCCTTTTTATTTTCAGGCCTCTGTCCATTTGAATAAGCCGCGGTCCCATTGTTCCGCGAGCAGCCCGTGCCAGCGCAAGGCGCATGAGGCGCGGTCCTCTACTGTCCGCCAGACTTTGATAAATAGTGACCAGCTCCTCTCGACTCGCCAGGTCGTTTCCTTAAAAAGCCCTCTAACAGCCCCACGCGGTCACTATTATCCTTGTGAGCCGACGCTCGCCACACACGCGGCTCCATCACACCATGCAGTTATCTTTTTTATTTATTTATTCGCGTGGCTCACGTGCAGTACAGGTATATAACACTAATAATACTATATATAACAGGAATATGAAAATACAAAACTACACTACTGGCCATTAAAATTGCTACACCACGAAGATGACGTGCTACAGATGCAAAATTTAACCAACACGAAGAAGATGCTGTGATATGCAAATGATTAGCTTTTCAGACCATTCACACAAGGTTGGCGCCGGTGGAGACACCTACAACGTGCTGACATGAGGAAAGTTTCCAACCGATTTCTCAAACACAAACTGCAATTGACCGGCGTTGCCTGGTGAAACGTTGTTGTGATGCCTCGTGTAACAAAGAGAAATGCATACCATCACGTTTCCGACTTGGATAAAAGTTGGATTGTAGCCAATCGCGGTGGCCGTTTATCGTATCGCGACATCGCTGTTCGCGTTGGTCGAGATCCAATGACTGTTAGCAGAATATGGAATTGGTGCGTTCAGGAGGGTAATACGGGACGCCGTGCTGGATCCCAACGGCCTCGTATCACTAGCAGTCGAGATGACAGGCATCTTATCCGCATCGTTGTGACGGATCGTGCAGCCACGTCTCTATCCCTGAGTCAACAGATGGGAACGTTTGCAAGACAACAGCCACCTGCACGAACAGTACGACAACGTTTGCAGCAGCATTGACTATTTCCTCGGAGACCATGGCTACGGTTGCCCTTGACGCTGCATCACAGACAGGAGCGCCTGCAATGGTGTACTCGACGACGAACCTGGGTGCACGAATGGCAAAACGTCATTTTTTCGGATGAATCCAGGTTCTGTTTGCAGCACCATGATGGTCGCATCCGTGTTTGGTGACATTGGGGTGAACACACATTGGAAGCATATATTCGTCATCGCCATACTGACGTATCACACGGCGTGATGGTATGGGATGTCATTGGTTACACGTCTCGGTCTCTTCTTGTTCGCGTTGACGGCACTTTGAACAGTGGACGTTAAATTTCAAATGTGCTATGACCCGTGGCTCTACCCTTCATTCGATCCCTGAGAAATCCTACATTTCAGGAAGATAATGTACGACCGCATGTTGCAGGTCCTGTACGGGCCTTTCTGGATACAGCACATTCTCCAAATCCCTCACCAATTGAATACGTCTGGTCAATGGTGGACGAGCAGCTGACTCGTCATAATACGGCAGTCACTACTCTTGATGAACTGTGATATCGTGTTGAAGCTGCATGGGCAGCTGTACCTGTACACTCCATCCAAGCTCTGTTTGACTCAATGTCCAGGCGTATCAAGGCCGTTATTACGGCCAGAGTTGGTTGGTACTGATTTCTCAGGATCTATGCACCCAAATTGCGTGAAAATGTAATCACATGTCAGTTCTAGTACAATATATTTGTCCAATGAATACCCGTTTACGATCTGCATTTCTTATTGGTGTAGCAGTTTTAATGGCCAGCAGTGTACATATAAAACGAACTAAATGTTAATACAAGTTCCTAATCCATATGAGAGCGTATCATCAGCTTTCATGAGGTCGCTCCAAATCTCCTGGTAGGAACGCAATGGGCATTGATCTCTAATGCTCTTTGTCTGGTTCGGAGCCCCTCAGTCACAATCTGGAGACTCTGTAGCATCGCAATTGTAAATAGTCTGCGTATCGTCCATGCCCACTGCGATCTCTGTTCAACTTGACCCACAGTTTCCTGTCGAGTTCTGTGTCAGCAATATCACAGTTATACTTTCGGAACCACTCACGCTCTTCATGATTTTCAATATGTTGGCAGCTGTGGTCCCGCAGGTGTCTCACCCCGGTATTACTGGCACCCAGCTGTTTCTTGTCGCAATTGTGGGTTTCTTGAACGGAGTCTTTCATCGTAGACTTTGTGTCTCTTGTGGAGAAGCATTGGAAATTTGTAAAGCACTGTTTGTAATGGAACGTTTATAAGCCTGTGCCCTTATTGATTGGACATAGTGCTTTCCTTTTCGTGGACGATGGAGGAAACGTCCGTTTTAATTGAGCTAACGTGGGAATTTTACGTTCGCCCGTTTAGTAAACACTGTGATTTACGACCTGGAAACATACCGCAACTGCCGCTGGAGTGCGTTGTGATCGCGTATACCAGGTTGGGTCCCACGTACCGTACGGACAAGGTGCACCGGTCCGTGTGCCGACGGCTTAAAGCAGCAGCAAACCAGTGCACGCAGCTGTGGTGGAGACGGGCGACCTTGCGGGCTTGCTGCCGCGTTTGACAACGGGCCAGCAGCTTCCAGCCAGTGCTGTTGGCAACGCATTCCCTTCCTGCTCAGGCAACACGCTCTGCACGCACCGCTGCGGCTTGCTGGCAACTCATTTCAGTGACGCGCTAACAAGTGCTGGGTCGAATTTGGAAACGGGCCATCAATCAGGCGCTCAGCCTGGTTAACAACTACGTCCCGAAATACGCAGTTACAAGCACGGTTGACATTGCTTGTGCCTGAGACAGTATCTGGTGGCATACAGTGATCGTCTCAGAGATTACACTGAGGGTTCGAGGACAGGTTCTGCTAATTTGAAGATTGAGAGTGAAGTTCTAGCACCGGGCAATAGGTTCGCCGCAGTTCTTGTCCAAGTTGCTGTTAATAGTCTTATTTGGCGATATTAGAACCATACTGATGGAAGTGTCATTCTCATCATTTCGAGAGAAGTGGTGAACGGAAGGAAACGAGTTAAACACCCAGTCCCTGAGCGGAGAAAATCTCCGACTCAGCCGGGAATCGAATCCGGGCCGTTAGGTATAACATTCCGTCGCGCTGACTCCTCAGCTACCAGGGGCGGACGTTCGCAGAAATGAATAAGGAAATTCGACATGAAGTATTCCAGACAAATCCGGTATGTGACGAAACCGAACGAACGACACATCGGTCACCCTTCATTGTGCCGCTTACATGCAGTTGCTACAGTTATCAAAGTAGTTATCGCCAAGCGGGAACGTGGATCGTTTACCTTCCAATTCTTTCTCTAAGGGGGATAAGGATTCTGCTAGCTTTTGATCTACAGAATATCTAATAAAAAACAATAAGTATATAGTTCTAAAATTGGCTCTACAATGTACAGCCGATTTTCTTTTCCGATAGCTTTCAGATAACGTTCTCCGATATGTCGAGGCGCGGTACGATATGTTTGTAGATATTCATACGTTGAACACCGGCTTTTTTATATTATTAATATCAACATTCCTAGTCCGTACCGCGTATGTTCTCCAACTGGCTTGTGAGCCTAATAGGTGGGGGCACGGCAAGCCACTTTTGAGCGAGCAGCGTGTGCCTGACCGTCGGTAACCGACCAGTCTGAGGTGAGGACAGGCGATGTGTGTATGTGTGTGTGTGTGTGTGTGTGTGTGTGTGTGTGTGGCGCGCCACCGCTCCGCTAACCGAGCCATAAGCGCCTGTTTGCAGAGCCCTCCACGCGGGCGCTCCATTCTCTCTGTCGCGCCACGGCAAATATTAGGCCTTCTAATTAAGAGAAATGCTAACCGCTGTTTGTTCGGGATCTCCATTCACGTTGGGAACCGGCGCCCCAATCCCGGTGGCACTTCACCACAGAACTATCAAGCACGCAACGAGCCTTCCTCAGCTTCTGGTCGGTTAAGGCACACGGATACGCTGCCGGCATCCTTGGCGGCCACGCTGAAGAATTGAGAACTGTCAGTGACACCATGTAATTCCATATGATCACATGGTAACCACTGAGCAAAGTAGGACAAAGTGGCTACTTAGTGTAGGCCGGCAGGAAGCATGAACAGACAACACACTGAGGTGACGAAAGCCATCGCATACCTCCTGGAGCTCCTTTTGACCGGTTTAGTGTAGCCAGTCGACTTGATATGGACTCAACAACTCTTTGGAGGTCCACTGCAGAAATGGTTCAAATGGCTCTGAGCACTATGGGACTTAACAACTGAGGTCATCAGTCCCCTAGAACTTAGAACTACTTAAACCTAACTAACCTAAGGACGTCACACACATCCATGCCCGAGGCAGGATTCGAACCTGTGACCGTAGGAGTCGCGCGGTACCAGACTGAAGCGCCTAGAGCCGCTCGGGCACAACGGCCGGCCACTGCAGAAATACTGAGCCATTTGTGTACATATCGCTATCCCATGACTTCTGTCGCCTCAGTGTGTTATATAGTTCTCAAACCACCGTAACGTGTGTAGGTCTCAGTCATAGCGTTATTACATTTCTGTCCTCCTGCTTAGCTGAGTACATCTTTTGCGACCTGAAAAAGGACATGCGTGGACTCCGGTTTCAGTCAGACGAGAAGATGGAAGAGTGGGTGCGGTTGTGTATTTATCATCGGCCGACCGCATTCTACGAAACAGGAACTGATAGTCCAGTCTCCCAGGATGATACATATGTTAACGCGTGTGGTGATTACTTTTGAAGGTAGCCATTCCATGGTCCCATTGTAACAGGCGTTCGGTTTTCATTTAACTGTCTCCTATATGTTGGTTCAAGGGAAGACAATTAGCCAGCCGGAATGGCCGAGCGGTTCTAGGCGCTTCAGTCTGAAACAGCGCGACCGCTACGATCGCAGGTTCGAATCCTGCCTCGGGCTTGGATGTGTGTGATGTCCTTAGGTTAATTAGGTTTAAGTAGTTTTAAGTTCTGGGGGGGCTCATGACCTCAGATGTTAAGTCCCATAGTGCTCAGAGCCATTTTAAGACTGTTGACATTAATACTTACGTTTGTATAAACAGTAACGTATAAAACTGAGAGGAAACAGAAATATTAGGGTGAAATGAGCTTTCCTGCAAGTTGTAAGGTGCAGTCCTTCCCTTGACGTCGCTTTCCTGGCTGGAAGTGCGAAGGCAAAGCCTTGAGCGAGCAAAGCGCCGCTGTAAAGTGGGTTCCTGTGTCGACAGTGGCTCTGAGGCGGTCAGTGGAACAGCAGAAACGTTTCGGCAGGCAGCCCTCCGATAAACCTGCGTTTTTGTTGAGACGCGGCGCAAGTTAGAAACGGGCATCGCTTATGGCACCAATAAAAACAGCCTAGCCCAGGGCGGTAGCTCCTCGTTTACAGCTAGCGGGGCAATTCAGATGGGACCCTTGACTGCCCTGCGTTTGTGCGCACAGCACGCCACACTGCGTGACGCGTTAACGGGAGAGCTGTTGGTGAAGGAAGGAAGCAGGGGGGAGGAGAGGGGTGGAGGAACTAGCTGTGAAAAGTGGCGGTTGACCAGAAAATCTGGACACTGGAACCCATTGAATTACAGACCCATATCACTGACCTCAATTTGCAGTAGGGTTTTGGAGCATATGCTGTACTCGAATATTATGAATCACCTTGAAGAAAATACTTACTGATACATAGCCAACACGGATTCAGAAAATATCCTTCTTTTGCAAAACAGCTAGCTCTTCGTTCCCATGAAGTAATGAGTGCTGTCTACAAGGGATCTCAGATCGATTCCATATTCTTAGATTTCCAGAAGGCTTTTGATACCGTTCCGCACAAGCGACTATTAATCAAATGCGTTCATATGGAGTGTCGTCTCAGTTGTGTGACTGGACTCGTGATTTCCTCTCAGAGAGGCCACAGTTCGTATTGATAGACGGTAAATCATCGAGTAGAACAGAAGTTATATCTGGCGTTCCCCAAGGTATTGTCATAGGACCTCTGTTGTTCCTGATTTACATAAAAGATCTAGGTGAAAATCTGAGCAGCCCCCTTAGATTGTTTGCAGATGACAGTAATTTACCGTCTAGTAAAATCATCAGACGATGAATTCCAATTACAAAATGGTCTAGAGAGAATTTCTGTATGGTGCGTTTAGTGTCAATCCTGCCTCGGGCAGTAATTTACCGTCTAGTAAAATCATCAGACGATGAATTCCAATTACAAAATGGTCTAGAGAGAATTTCTGTATGGTGCGTTTAGTGTCAATCCTGCCTCGGGCGTGGATGTGTGTGATGTTCTTGGGTTAGTTAGGTTTAAGTAGTTCTAAGTTCTAGCGGAAAGATGACCACGGCAGTTGAGTCCCATAGTGCTCAGAGCCATTGGAACCATTTCATCACAATAATCGTCATTGCTGTTTCGGTTTCTTTAGATCTTGGAACGCCACTTTCATCGTATTGTTGCGTCTTTTAAGAGAAGACCAAGAAAATTTCACGCATTCGTTAATGGCATATCGCCATCTCTGCCCATATAGCCGCCCGCCATAGGTTTCTAGGTTACGTACAGCTGTGGCAACAGCAGGAAATGTTGTCGGGAGGTATGAGATACCTCTGATGAGTAATGACGTCAGGGACACGATTTAGTGGACAGCTGCGCTTTAGCTTATAGAGCAGACCCATTTCGATTGCATGAAGTAGTTCTTAAGTAACCATTGTTATTGCTGAGCTTTTTTGTGACACAGTGTCAAAGTACTTCAAACCTCCCCTTAGAAAAATTTACGAATTACTGTGCTGGTAAACCTGTTACGTTATTTGATTTTCAAACAGCTCAGCAGAACTGAACGTACTCAAACATATCGCGCGTTACTTATTCTGAATCAATTACCTCACAAAAATCTTCGTCACTCAAACTACTGCAACACAGCGAGCGCCAATACTGCCAGCTGAATAAAAGATTCTAGCTATTGAAGGCAATAACTACTGATAGGCACAGTTAACAAATGAAGGATTTTGATAAAGAACAAACAATGTATTTACCTCAATAATGTTCAAAAGTCATCATATGTACACTCCTGGAAATGGAAAAAAGAACACATTGACACCGGTGTGTCAGACCCACCATATTTTCTCCGGACACTCCGAGAGGGCTGTACAAGCAATGATCACACGCACGGCACAGTGGACACACCAGGAACCGCGGTGTTGGCCGTCGAATGGCGCTAGCTGCGCAGCATTTGTGCACCGCCGCCGTCAGTGTCAGCCAGTTTGCCGTGGCATACGGAGCTCCATCGCAGTCTTTAACACTGGTAGCATGCAGCGACAGCGTGGACGTGAACCGTATGTGCAGTTGAGGGACTTTGAGCGAGGGCGTATAGTGGGCATGCGGGAGGCCGGGTGGACGTACCGCCGAATTGCTCAACACGTGGGGCGTGAGGTCTCCACAGTACATCGATGTTGTCGCGAGTGGTCGGCGGAAGGTGCACGTGCCCGTCGACCTGGGACCGGACCGCAGCGACGCACGAATGCACGCCAAGATCGTAGGATCCAACGCGGTGCCGTAGGGGACCGCACCGCCACTTCCCAGCAAATTACGGACACTGTTGCTCCTGGGGTATCGGCGAGGACCATTCGCAACCGTCTCCATGAAGCTGGGCTACGGTCCCGCACACCGTTAGGCCGTCTTCCGCTCACGCCCCAACATCGTGCAGCCCGCCTCCAGTGGTGTCGCGACAGGCGTGAATGGAGTGACGAATGGAGACGTGTCGTCTTCAGCGATGAGAGTCGCTTCTGCCTTGATGCCAATGATGGTCGTATGCGTATTTGGCGCCGTGCAGGTGAGCGCCACAATCAGCACTGCATACGACCGAGGCACACAGGGCCAACACCCGGCATCATGTTGTGGGGAGCGATCTCCTACATTGGCCGTACACCTCTGGTGATCGCCGAGGGGACACTGAATAGTGCACGGTACATCCAAACCGTCATCGAACCCATCGTTCTACCATTCCTAGACCGGCAAGGGAACTTGCTGTTCCAACAGGACAATGCACGTCCGCATGTATCCCGTGCCACCCAACGTACTCTAGAAGGTGTAAGTCAACTACCCTGGCCAGCAAGATCTCCGGATCTGTCCCCCATTGAGCATGTTTGGGACTGGATGAAGCGTCATCTCACGCGGTCTGCACGTCGAGCACGAACGCTGGTCCAACTGAGGCACCAGGTGGAAATGGCATGGCAAGCCGTTCCACAGGACTAATCCAGCCTCTCTACGATCGTCTCCATGGGAGAATAGCAGCCTGCATTGCTGCGAAAGGTGGATATACACTGTACTAGTGCCGACATTGTGCATGCTCTGTTGCCTGTGTCCATGTGCCTGTGGTTCTGTCAGTGTGATCATGTGATGTATCTGACCCCAGGAATGTGTCAATAAAGTTTCCCCTTCCTGGGACAATGAATTCACGGTGTTCTTATTTCAATTTCCAGGAGTGTATATATCAGTTCATGATACTCAATATTACAAATTTACTCTTTCCGACGGACACACGTCCTGATCGTCCGCTCTCAATATTTTACCATCTCTCTCCCCACTTCCACCACTGCTGGCGGCTCACCTCCAAGTACGCAACGCTACGCTCTGTTCGCATCCAACTGCCCAACACTACAATGGCGAGTATTACAACAATGCCATCCAGCCACAGACTTCACACAGCACAGTCGGTGATTTTCATACAGAGCGCTGCGTTACCAACATAAACACCTAAACTGCCTACTTACATTCTAACGACAGTCTTGCCTGTTTTTCCCTCTTAGACATTCCTGTAATGTTCCTCCCTCACTTGCTCGCTCTTCTCATTCTAGCAGTTTTTTCTGTTGCTATACTTTCAAGATGATGATAATAGAGATTTTTATATCCTTCAATTCGAAAAAAAATCATTGGGACCTTGTATTAGTGACAAAAGGTTACCACATAATTTTTTGAAAGAAAATTTAACAAAACTGGAATTTTGAAGCATATGACCACGTTTAGACTGGGTGGCAGTAAAGATTTCACGATCAGCAGAGTAACTTTAAGTTATCAGAGAGGTGATGAGCTTTAGCGTGTCGTGTGATCGACCCTGCGACGACTTGAAGAGCTTTTACACTTGCTGCTGTTGTTGTTGTTGTTGTTGTTGTTCGCCTTCATCCAAATGTTTCACTGAAATGGCTTCCCTACTGTAGTGTGGTTTACACCCCCTCCTTGTGTATCTGTCGGCTGGAGTGTGTGGGAGTAATAACAGAGGCTATCAGGAGGACGGAGGAGACTTTGCCTGCCACGTGACCCTTGAACTGAGCAGAGCTGAGCTGGCGCGATAAGCGGGGCCGGCCTGTGGCAGCTCAGAGCTGCCTTCCCCAACCCGTGGTGGGGCGAGGCCCGAAGACAGAAGGGACACAGCCCGGGGTCTGCGCTACGTCACACACACACACACACACACACACACTGCCCTGCTGACTCGCTACCTCTCGTCTCTCGTTCAAGTTGAGCCTCTCACCGCCACAGGCAGATAAAACAGCACATTTCCTTATCACCGCATCAGTCCCAGACAGCAGGCATTACCTAAGCTGCTTGGATTCAGTTCCATCAACAGGCAGTCTCCTATTAAAGGTTGTTGAAGTAATCCTCAAGCAGGCAAGTTTGTTTGGGAAAATTCCTTCGTATTGCCGTTATTGTTGCAGTTGTCACTCTGGTACCCATCATCAGATGGATTTACAGTGTTTTCGCTCAACATTTATGGGTTGTAGCAAGAGTAAAAAAATATACGTGCGTTGAACAATTGCGTCAATTACTGCAGCGTGTGTGAGAGTTTAAGAAGTAGAAATAAAATCTACTTTCTGATCATGTTGATGCATTTTGAAGTTCATTTTTAAATTACTGTTCGTGAAACAAATATTGTTTGTGTACTCCGCCTTCGAATATCCAATTTTTGGTAAAGCAACAATTTGCATTCTGTCGCACAATCGGAATTACAAATTTGTTTTGAGGTAAGATTGCGAATACATTGTCATTGGAAACTATTCATCAACAATAATAGTTTATAGATAATCATGATTTACCTGTTTCTGACCCCAGATGCATATTAATTATTCTTCTTCTTCTTCTGTAGAGGTCAATCCAAGGGTTGGTTTGCAACAGCTAAAATGGCAGTTTGTCTCCATTCTGTGCGTCTTTCAGCTTTTCTCTTCATTTCTTTATAGGTGTTGCATACCACATCTTTCACGATTTGATCCATGTACCTCAACCGTGGTCTTCCTCTTCGTCTTTTTCCATCGGCATGCCCCTCTATGATTGTGTTCAGGAGTCCTTTATGTCTTAATAGATGGCTTGTAAATTGCACTCTTCTTTTAACAATGAGATTCCAGAAGCTTCTCTTCTCACCTGCTCTTTCCAGAACCACTTCGTTTGTGACCTTGCCGATACATTTTATTTTGAGCATGCGTCCATAGCACAACATTTCATGAGAATTTAGCTTCTGGTCTTCCTCTGTCCCGAGAGTCCATGTTTCACACCCATAGCATGCCACACTCCACACATGATTTCAAAAATATTTTCATGATTTCAAGGCTGATGCTCTTAGATGTTAAGATGTTTTTCTTCTTGTTAAAAGCAGCCTTTGCTTGAGCAATTCTATTTCTAACTTCTGCCTTGCTCCTTCCATCCCTGGTAATATTACTGCCCAGATGAGAAAATTTATCAATTTGTTCAAGCAGTTCATTGCCTACTTGAACTTGGACTTTCGCATTAATGTGGTAAATAAAAGCATAACAACAGTTCAATCACATACTTAAACAGTCTTTAATTTGTCTAGCGTTTCCGTGCACTATTCAGCTGATACATCAAGAAACAGGGGGTGCTGCCAGCTGCTATAAAAATACGGAGGCTTCGGTTTGTAACGATGCAGACAGTGGCAGTACGCTGATCGGGGCGTGTCCTTTCCAGTCGAACTTTTGTCAGCCAAGTTGAGACTTGGGAAAAAGTATGAGATCACGACGGGACCGGGTACGGAATCTAACGTTAAGACGTGGATTGGAATTACAAAAAGCAAGTGGCAAAAATGCGTAGATAGACCTCTGGAAATATCGGAACATTTCTCCCGATGAAGCTCAAACTGGCCCGTATGGTGACATTAAGAAGAAATTAAAGCGTGTACTATACTTGTTACACCATTTGCCAGTTGCAGGGGGAATTTGATTTTCAATATCTCGCGTAGTTATTGACTGAATTTTAAAATTTAAAATGCTGCCGTAATCAACTCATTAAGATGTATAATCCTGCGTTAAAAGTTTAACAGAATAAGACATATGTTACAGTTAGAAACTTTGTGTTGGTCTTGAGGCAGTGTAATTGAGGACTCGCAAACACCCGGACTTCATTCATACAGTATTTCAAATGAGAGCACTTAGTAACTTCTAATAAACTTGAAACATAATTTCAAACCATTTCTGAAATTATTCTCGCTTACCTCTAATATTTAACATTTTAACTCATTTTTAAAGTAATGAGACCTTTGAAGTTGCTTTACTCAGGGCATTTCCATTCTTCAAAGAATCGCTGCTTCACTGATAATGTGCTGCCATAGTGTCATAAGACACGTAATTGTAGTTTTCAGACTCAGTAAAATCGCATAGCTGGATGTTTCCATCCCTTAGTTGAACACAATACTATCAAACTGAAGTGAAGATGCTAGTAATAGTTATTACATGACCTCCTGCAGTATCTAGGAAGCCAACCAAAAGTCAAAGACAGCAAATAAAAAAAATAAAAAAATAAAATAAACAAACAACTCCCTTGTATCTCGCCTGGGAGGGGAATTATATATATATATACAGTGTATAGCTTCTCGTGCTATGTCGTGCAGTTGACTTTCTAAGAAACTTTTCTTCTCTTTACCTATCGGATCTGCCAGAAAAGGTATACCCATCTGAAGTCGGTCGTAGCTGCCCGGAACCAGTGAGGTTTCTTCAGTAAACAAAATATTTATTAATCACCCACTTTTAACGTGCCAAGTCATCATAGGTGATTAATATAGTTGCAGAATCACACCGGATATATGAAATGAGGATCATGACAACTGTTAGGAGGTTCAGCGTAATGCGATCAAGCCGCTGTGTACTGGGGTTGGAGGTACAGCACACATGTCGGCGCCCCCCTGTAGGCCGTGTGGCGTGGAATGGAATCTGTCTGGTAGTCTTTCCCCTCTCTTATGACGTCAGACCTCGCCAGAGAGACAGCCACCCTAGATTGCGCTCAGCCCCTGGAGTGCTTTCCCTTTTTTTTTATTATTTTTGTTTGGCGTCCCTGCAGGCTCCTCTGTGCTTTAATAGCACAGCATTCGGCCTATCCGCTTCCCCTTGTTTACGTACAGAGCGCGGTAAGGGTAAACAGCGGGGTGCAGCGTATATGGAACAGGAGACTACAAAACCCGTGCGGGGGCGGCGCTGGCGTATATACGGACAGTGTCTGGCGAACCCAGTGTGCCAACAGATCACAGCTAGCTCGGCCCTTTCCGCATCTGGCCCACGCCCACAGGTTACTATAATCTCACGAAGTGCTGTAGTCGCAACGTGACGGCAGATATCTGCACATCCCAGATTCAAATCCCTGTAGCTGCCAAGATCTGATTACGGCTAAGACGACCGACCGCCTTGTCATCTTCTCCTCATTGGCGTCATTGCATGCGATATGGAGGGGCGTGGGAGCTTGATCTTGGAGCCGCTATTTCTCACTTAAATAGCTCCTCTGTTGGCTTCACGAGGCTGAGTGCACGCCGTTTCAACCCTCCCTCCAACATAAAACCTAGCCAGCACCGGTAATCAAACCCGGGCACAGCAGCCAGACACGCTGGCCACTGACTTACGGAGGCGGGTGCCAACGGTAATTCACACAGCATGACGAAAAATTCAGCGTGATTTCTTCCATACCAGCAATACAGTGTGTGGAGCAAACCAGCTTCCTTCTGTATAAGCCTCTTCTCTTCTTCTAGGCAGCTGCGCTGGCTCCAAAACTGACTGAACAATGTTAGTTCTACTAATAGTCTATTGCAGTATGCCGCAGGCATCAGAGGCAGATACAAAACACTTTAATTATACTCTCGGAGTAAAGTGTTCACTGATATGACAGGTAGTTCGAATTAAGGGAAAGCCGACTGCTACCTCTGCACTATTTCATAGGTTATTCAATTGCCCTACTGCAGCAATCACAACACAGTCCAGTGGTTCAAAACGATTCACTTGTGGCAAACATTTAACGTATCAGTTCACCATATCACTGCCCTCATACACGTTTAAGGAACTCGTTACAATTGCGTTAGTGCACAAAAATAATCAAAAAGTCCGTCAACACTGCCGTCCTAACCAGTCATTGTTCACAGAATTCAATAATCACTGTTCTTCTCCAATAAGTTCTCACTCAGAATTAATTATTAATTACTGTCACAGAAGTCATTAATTAAACGAACGATTGAAGAAAATGAACTGTATGCAGTATATTCGAATATTTCAGAGTGTGAATTACGGGAATACGGCATATAGCTCACGGGAAGACACATAGGTGTTGCTCTCTTTACTATTAGCAGCAGACTGCCTAACGTCATCATAGGTTCTACATCTACATGTAGTTTCAGCTATGAACATATTGTTTTACACTACTCATTATTGGAGGCACTCGTATTAGATAAAATATTCTATGACCCTCAAAATACTGAACTTTCAAAAATATATCAATAAAATTATAACGTCGAAGTTCAGAATCTAACAGTAATTCTGACATAATTTTTAATTGAAGTCTAAAATGTTAATTAATTCCGAAGATGATTAGTTTACGGCATTTTAGATACATTGGGAAAAATTTTGAGATACGTACTTTAAAATGTCTCATACCGCTCACAAAATATGTAAGGTCGTACTGTATGAACCTTTTCAATTAACACTAATTCATACTTAAAGTTTCTCAGTTCACTAATTATATCACTGCAACTATGTTGACAAGCAATATGTAATGAGTAATGAAATTAAATGGGACTAAGCTCATTTATGAATCTCAAATTACTATGCCCTCACTGGGTTCTACGTATATTATTATATATTGTAATTATTATAGTTTAGGAAAAAATTCATTAGATCTTGGGAGCCAGAAAAACCTAGCAGATGATATTGGATACTCGAATTGCTTCGTATAAAGTGCAGGTTACAGTCATATCTGTCCTTCAAACAATCAGTTTGGACCTGTTTTATATTATTTTTAATTAGTGTTAAAGGATCTGTCATTCCCCAGGATACGCCCAATCGTCTGTGATATCATGTTGCAAGCAGACGGATCTTCGACGAAGTAGCTCCGTTGTAACTTGCACAATGAATGACCTAGTTTCAGCACATGCCAGAGAGATCAAAGATTGCCTAATTCTGGGTCTCAGAATCCGTATGATGTGAAGATATCCTGTGTACTTTGCAAACATTTTGTACATACGTTCAAAATTCGTAAATAACTGAATTGTATGGTTTTGCATGCAATAATAATAATAATAATAATAATAATAATAATAATAATAATAATAAGGCATTGCAAATATTCCTTTTCAAAGTTTCATACGGCTCATGCCGATTGTCTCGTCGTCAGAGGAATTTTTTATCAAGCTGTTATTTCTATTATTATCATCATCATCTCTTCCTAGAAGTATCTGCCCAATTTATTCTTCCCTTAAATTCCATCAAGTACTCACTCTTTGCTCCTGATTGCGGTGCGTTTAAACTGTTAGATGTGCTTCAAATAGCATACTACATGCTTTATCCAAGTTTGAGCGAGACTCCTATCTAAGTAGTTTTATAAGCCTCCCTTGTGTCTTGTAATTCTAAGTGTAGCATTAATCATTCTTCTTGCATCGCCGTTAAATGTGCATCGCTCTACATACAGTCTTTCTATTGCAGGTGAGGACGCCACCGCAGAACGCCTTCAATTCTGGTAATGTATGTTGCCGCGCTTGGAGTTTCTAACTTGTTCTCATTTTACGGCGACGGAACTGTTCGGACGCTTTATCAAGGGAGGCCAGCTGCTGAAGAACTGCTCGGGTTTGTCTCGCTTTGAAAAACCTCACTTCACTCGCTATGGTACACCTGGTGGAAGATGGAAGATGGAAGTGTAGGAGGCGAGGAAAAACATTTTGTAGATGTCGATTGTCAAGTGCAGTTCCAGTAGCGTGAACAGGCAGTTGAAATATCCCGAAATAGATAACATTGTGAATTGTACATAACGAGTACCGACACGTAATAAAACTTTTGTTTGCCGTGAAATGTAGACTGTGGTTTCTTAGGTCGAGAGGAAACAAGGGAGTTTTTAACTTTTCCTTTTGAGATTGTAATTCTGCCAGAGATGGCAAAGTAGTTGAAAGATTGGCTGAACGGAGTCGATAGTCTTGAAGAGAGACTGTACAGTGAGCACCAACAAAATTAAAATAAGAGTAAGGGAGTGTAGTGTAATTAAATCAGGTAATTTATCAGAATTAATTAGGGAATAAGACAATAAAAGTAGATGAGTTTTCTGTTTGGTCAATTAAGCAGCTGACAGTGACTTCAGAAGAGAGGATATAATATGCAGACTGGCAATAACAGAGTTTCTGAAAAAGAGGAATATGTTAACATTGAATATGAATTTAGTAGTTTTGAGAGTAATTGTCAGCAGTGTAGCCTGAAGTACATTTGGAAAGTGGATTATAAACAATCCAGACAAGAAGAGAATAGAGACTTTTGAAATAAGGTGGCTCAGAAGACGGCTGGATATTTGATGAGTATGTTGCGTAAGTAATGGGGGGGGGGGGTCACTGAGTCGAATTTGGGAGAAAAGAAATTTGTGGCACAGCTTGAAAAGGCCTGTTGATACGGCGTACCTTCAGACATTATTGTCAGTTTGTTGCCTGAACACAGTCTGCTGATAAAAGTGGATGTAGGTTGCAGTAGTTATGCAGCTGTGCTGGAATGCGCGGTGTACATGAGCGTGGAGGACTGCATAAAACTAATCTTTGGACATAAGAGAACAACAGTAACAGTTATTAAGTGATCACTTCTGCATCTGTTAATAGTGCTTCAAACTGAGAGGACAGATATTTTATGCGAGAGAGATTCTATTGGATATCTCTTAACTTCGACGCGAACGCGTTACATCGGGGTCTGACATATATGGACACGGCAAGAAATGAATACTTGAAGGTAAATGCAGATGCTTTCCAAACCTGCAGGTTGTGATGTTGTGTTTGGTCTCGAATGTCACCTGTGCGATAACGTCCTCAACACGTTGCAAGTGTCAGTCGTGGTAAGCACAGAGTTCTGTGTGGTTGGGAATGCGTTATGTAGGGGCTAAGTGTATTCGAAAGTCAGCAAATTGTTGGTGCTCGTATGATGGGTCCTTCCGCAAGCAAGGGAGTAGAAGTGTATGGCGTTCCAAAAGGCACCGTAACACAGTTTTATACGGCAAAAGAGAAAGGGGAAAAACATCATCCGCTGAACCACAAAGCGGTCAAAAGTGTATGTGGAGTGAGCATGACGGACGGTCACTGAAGAAGGTAGTGACGGCAAAGAAGAGGACAGCTGCTAAAGTCACTGCAGAACTGAATGTCACACACGCGACAGGTGACCCTAAATAACTAAAAGTGTGAGGTCATCCACATGAGTGCTAAAAGGACTCGTTAAACTTCGGTTACACGATAAATCTGTCTAATATAAAAGCCGTCAATTAGACTAAATATCTAGGTATTACAATTTCGAACAACTTAAATTGGAAGGAACACACAGAAAATGTTGTTGGGAAGGCTAACTAAACACTGTGTTTTTTTGACAGGACACTTGGAAAATGTAACAGACCTACTAAGGAGACTGCCCACACTATGCTTGTCCGTCCTCTTTTAGAATACTGCTGCGCGGTGTGGGATCCTTGCCATATAGGACTGACGGAGTACATCGAAACAGTTCAAAGAAAGGCAACAAATTTTGTATTATCGCGAAATATGGGAGAGTGTGTCACAGAAATGATACAGGATTTGGGCTGGACATCATTAAAAGAAAGGCGTTTTTCGTTCCGGACTGAAGCGCCTAGAACCGCTCGGTCACAGGGGTCGTTGCGACATTGGAATAATACGGAATTGTGAAGGTGGTTCGATGACCCTCTGCCATGCACGTAAATGTGATTTGTAGAGTATCCATGTAGATGTAGATGAACCGTGACACCAAGAGAGCTCCGTAAGCTCGGAATAGCAGGGCGGAATTCCAAAACCACTCACCAGTAATGCAAATGCACATCACAGGAAAATGCGGTGCCGAAGTCGCAAAACCTGGACTTTAGGGCGGTGGAAGAAAGTCATTTGGGTGGATGAGTTTAATTTTACACTGTTTTCGACTTCTGGGTGAGTTTTCGCCCCGCGAGTGAAATATGGAGTAGGTTCGGTTGTGATACTTTGAGCACCCGTTTATGTTATTCTGGTGTTCCGTAGGCCGCTTGGTTAGTCTGCATGGCCACATTACTGCCAAGGGTTATGTGACAATTTTGGGTGATCAGGTCCATCCTATGTGCAGTGTGTGTTCCCCAGTGGTGGTGATGTGTTCAAAGACGTCAAAGCGCGTGTTACAACAGCTCACATCGTCCAGAACTGGTTTCTTGGGCTCGAGAATGAATTTTCGCATCTTCCCTGGCGACCACAGTCACTACATCTCAGTATTATCGAATCCTTGTGGTTTACTTTGGAGAGATGCCTGCACGATTTCTGTCCAACTGCTTCATTTTTATTTGAACTTTCCACAGTTTTACAGGAAAAATTGTATAAAATCCTTGGAAATTCCATGCAGGATTTGTATTCATCCATTCCTAAACGAATGGAAACGGTTTCGAATGCAAACTGTTTTCCTTCAGTGTACCAGGCATGTCAATGTTTTGTGTTTGTGGTGTTGTCATAGTTTTGGCCCCAGCCTGTATTTGCATGCCTGACCTGACATTTGGATACCTCGGAAACCTTATACACTACAGGCCATTAAAATTGCTACACTACGAAGATGACGTGCTCCAGACGCCAAATTTAACCGACATGAAGAGGATGCTGTGATATGCAAATGATAAGCTTTTCAGACCATTCACACAAGGTTGGCGCCGGTGGCGACACCTACAACGTGCTGACATGACGAAAGTTTCCAACCGATTTCTCATACACAAACAGCTGTTGACCGGCGTTGCCTGGTGAAACGTTGATGTGATGCCTCGTGCAAGGAGGAGAAATGCATACCATCACGTTTCCGACTTTGATAAAGATCGGATTGTAGCCTATCGCGATTGCGGTTTATCGTATCGCGACACTGCTGCTCGCATTGGTTGAGATCCAATGACTGTTAGCAGAATATAAAATCGGTGGTTTCAGGAGGGCAATGCGGAACGCCGTGCTGAATCCCAACGGCCTCGTATCACTAGCAGTCGAGATGGCAGGCATCTTATAATCCCGCGTCTCGGTCTCGGTCTCGGTCTCGGTCTCTGAGTCAACAGATGGGGACGTTTGCAAGACAGGAACCATCTGCACGAACAGTTCGACGACGTTTGCAGCAGTATGGAGTATTAGCTCGGAGATCACGGCTGGGTTACCCTTGACGCTGCATCACAGACAGGAGCGCCTGCTATGATGTAGTCAACGACGTACCTGGGTACACGAATGGCAAAACGTCATTTTTTCGGATGAATCCAGGTTCTGTTCACAACATCATGATGGTCGCATCCGTGTTTGGCGATATCGCTGTGAACGCACATTGGAAGAGTGTATTCGTCATCGCCATGCTGGCGTATTACCCGGCGTGATGGTATGGGGTGCCATTGGTCACTCGTATCGGTCACCTCTTGTTCGTATTGACGGCACTTTGAACAGTAGACGTTACATTTCAAATTTGTTACGACCCGTGACTCTACCCTTCATTCGATCCCTGCGAAACCCTACATTTCAGCATAATGCACGACCGCATGTTGCAGGTCCTGTACGGGCCTTTCGGGATACAGAAAATGTTCGACTAATGCCCTGGCCAGCACATTCTCCAGATCTCTCACCAACTGAAAACGTCTGGTCAATGGTGGCCGAGCAACTGGCTTGTTACAATACACCAGCCACTACTATTGATGAACTGTGGTATCGCGTTGAAGCTGCATGGGCAGCTGTATCTGTACATGCCATCCAAGCTCTGTTTGACTCAATGCCCAGGCGTATTAAGGCCGTTACTACGGCCAGAGATGGTTGTTCTGGGTACTGATTTCTCAGGATCTATGCACCCAAATTGGGTGAAAATATAATCACATGTCAGTTCTAGTATAATATATTTGTCCAATGAATACCCGTTTATCATCTGCATTTCTTCTTGGTGTAGCAATTTTAGTGGCCAGTAGTGTGGAACTAGCAGCGGGGTAGTGCAGAGGCGGTTACATAGTTCTGAATGTGACTATGGCCTGCGGTGGTCAGCTACAGTAGGGAGTTCCCTTCTACCGTCTTGTCATACGCAGTGTATGGAGGACGCGGCCTTGAGCTCGCCGCTGGAGCGGCCAGTGCCGGTGAAAGTGCACAGGAAGTGTAGAGGGGGCGGCGGGGGTCGGTAATTTACCGAGGTGCCGGCCCTAATGTAGGATCGTGTCGTAAAGGGCGGACAGGGCAGGCGCGAGGACGCGCTCCACGTGCTGCTGCCGCCTCTGCCGCCGCCGCCAGATTTACGGGCTGTGCGGCCAGGCGCCCACTGTAATCTCAAGTCATCGCGGCCCGGTAGTCCACTCGGCTGTTCCCCGAACAATGAACAGCTGGTGTGGGGCAGAAATCGGGCTTTTCTCGCGCGACGCCAAATAAACGAGCTCACCTTCATAATACGGTTTCTTATCGTTGTTGGAATAAATCGAGGTTGATGAGTGTTATGACGCCAGAGATGATAGAACACGTAATTTCATCCATTCAATTAAGAAAACAACTCCGGCGGACGTTCCCTCAAGTCAGTCTGTGACTGGAGGGCCTACGTCATATTTTCTAACCATACCAAGATAAAAAAACAGTGATGAACGCCTACTTGTTTACAGGACAGTTGCCAGAGCAATAGGTAACCAGTTTCGTCGTCTGTTCACCGTACCGTGGCCATTCCGCTATTCTACCCCAACTACATTAGTCATTTACGGCTGTGACAACTACGGGACTTAACATCTGAGGTCATCAGTCCCCTAGTACTTAGACTTACTTAAACCTAAGTAACCGAATGACATCACACACATCCATGCCCTAGGCAGGATTCGAACCTGCGACCGTCACTGTCGCACGGTTCCAAACTGAAGCGCCTAGAACCGCTCGGTCACTCCGGCCGGCATTAGTCATTTACGACCGACCCTATTATGATTCGTCAAAAACCCTTCTTCTTCTTCTTCTTCTTCTTCTTCTTCTTCTTCTTTATCGTCGCCTTGTCCCACGTCACGTATGGTCGGAGTTGCTCTTCTGGTTTCTTCTCCTCCATAGTTCTCTATCCATTGCCTCTTCCTTCTTCCATCCTTTCCCCGGATATGATATCCTTCCACCTCATCTTCGGTCTTCCTCTCCTCGCTCCTTTAATCTTTGTATCTTCAACTCTGTTTCCGATATACTCTTCCCCTTTTCTCTGTAAGTGTCCGCACCAGTCTTCTCTCTGATATCTTCTTCCCCCTGAGTCCCACTTTCACAGCTCCTCCAACAGATTCATTTCTAATTCTGTTCTTCCTTGTTACCCCACACATCCACCACAACATCCTCATTTCCGCAACTTCCACGTTAAAATCCCCTGAAAACCATCAAACCTATTCGTCAAATTCGCTATTTGTTAAGCTACTGCGCAGACTAACCAACCACTTTTCTCAAATTTAACCTCACGTTTGTAGAAACTGCCAAGCTGTGCGCATTGTGCCGCGAAGTATTTTGGCATCAGTGGCGAACGTACGAGGTAGAACGCAGGATACAAACTTCGTATCTCCCAAATAAACTCCAACTGCAGATATCTCAAAGCTAGAACACTCCGGCAAGCAACTGGTTATTGGTTGACAAACGTATGCGTAAACGACCAAGCTTGTTTGTCACTTCGGATGTCAACCGAAATTTCTTTCAGACACGTTAAACAGAGTCCGAGTTTGATAACCACGTCGTAAAAAGCGACACACTGCCACATAAATTGACAAACTTGTGCACTTTTACGAGTTGTTTGATCGTCTACGGGGCCTTTCGCGTTCAGTTTTACGAGGTGTTTGATCGTCTGCGGAGACTTTTGTGTGTGTGTGTGTGTGTGTGTGTGTGTGTGTGTGTGTGTGTGAAAAGAGAGAGAGAGAGAGAGAGAGAGATACACTGATTTTCCGTAAAGATAACTGTGTATGGCAAGTAAACAGGAAGCGTGTTAGTGCAGGTAGTGCGGAATCTCACAGCTTTCGCAGCCATACTGCTGACAATACAGGGTCAGTCATAACTCAAAAGGCAACGTTTTGGAGGTTACTCTGGAATGTTTCCGGAGTCTTTGAGTAAGGGACTGTTGGTATCCGGTGGCTCGTTACAGAGGAACAATAGAATTACGATTTACCCATTTTGTTATCCCAATTACGATCGTTCCTGGGAAAATACATCCGCTGTATTGCATTCAGTCAGTCCACACACGAGACGCGTTTTGACCAACTTCTCGTCTGTGAACCGATTCCCACTGCTGTGTGTCATTGTTAACGTAATACTAATACTGTCAGAGAAGCAAACTGGAGACAGAACCGAGCAGTACTTAACTGCAAGCTTGCTGTCTAACAGTAAAGCGGGGATTTCTATTGTCAAGCACCGTAAGTGAATCGAGTAAGTTTGTTTCCAAACGAGACAAACAGTGAGTAACTTCGCTGTTTGCACAGGTGTACTGGTATTTTCAGTGCAACAAGAAATGAGTGCAAATATCGTATGGTATTGTTGGCTGCGGTATCCACCTGTCGGAAAGAATGTTCTCCCTCCTCCCTTTCTTTGCCGACATACCAGCGTTGTGTCGTATGCGTATTTGTGGAGTGTAGATGAGTGCAATGGATGCATGGATGTCTCTGTCGGATGATGAAAGAAATGGGTGTAAAACTAGGTGCCGGGAAATGGGCCAATCCTCTCGAATAGCACCAAGGGGAGCGCCCATCTTAACACCCCCATCCCACGAACGGATCAACGGCAACAGTGTCACATGCTCTCATCGGATTGGTGCAAAGACTGGTGATCAGGAACTTTACTACACTACCAACTATCTTAACCTTGCATGCCAAATACATACTGGCACTAAAAACTTGATCCACTACCATTAGTCGAATCGGCTTGAACTGCTGGTGGAGCGCTACTGTACAGGTGTAAGTCAGGCGACATCGGCCACAGAGGCGGGTTTCACTCCAATACAGATACAATGATAAACGGGCGGGGGGGGGGGGGAGGTTAGAAGTCAAATGAAGTGCAATTAAATTACTCTCGGACGTGCTACTGAAGATCAGATATCCCTGGTATCAACATACTCAGAGGGTATCGTTGAACAATTTCAGAGATTTTGTCTGTGAAGTTCAGATTCATTCAGTGAAGGTTTAATGAAATAAAGTGAAAAAGAGAGAAAAAGAGTGAAGAAGAGAGAAAAAGTGTGTCAAAACATGCGAAGTGATGAAATCGGAGGATGATAAGATATTCTATAAAGTCTCTTCGGGCTTGCTGCGGATTCTAAAATCAACTTGACTCAATATTTCGGCGATCCAACTGTCGCCATCTGTAGGAGAATGTGGGACTCATCAGCAGAAACAGTATTCTCCTGAATATGACGACAGTTGGATCGCCGAAATATGGAGTCTAGTTGATTGTAGGATCCGGCAGCAAGCCCGAAGAGACTTTAAAGACGTATTACGCCGAGAAAGCCTACGTAGTCACAAGATATTCTATAACTTGTAAAAACTTAAAATAATCCATAAATGAAGGGAGCCGTGCAAAGAAGAGAGAGGTTGCAGCAATAAGACCCCCTACCCTCCCTGGCCCTTCGGTGACAATGCCAGTGGCGAGGTGGTTTCCATTGCGGTCTGGAACGCTCAGACAACGACTGTTACGTCAGCCCACCTTTCTGGCCTATCGGAACTTAGCCTACTTGCTTTCTGTACGGCATTCTTTTCATTGCGACACACTAAGGCCTTGCTATCTAATCCCTTCACATTTACCATAAAATTAGCTTTTTTCGGATTGCTACGGCTGACAAGAGAAAGGAACTCTTTTTCTCGACACGTTACCTCGCAGAATATTTCACTAAAGTTCGATTAAAATTACTTGGCAATTGACGAATGCCACTTGCTGCTGCAGTGTTGCCACGAGGGGTTGACGGCTTCCGCTGCGTTATAGGTGATACAAAAACAAAATGCTCTTATTGCGTGGTGGTGGTGGTGGTTAGTGTTTAACGTCCCGTCGACAACGAGGTCATTAGAGACGGAGCGCAAGCTCGGATTAGGAAGGAAATCGGCCGTGCCCTTTCAAAGGAACCATCCCGGCATTTGTCTGAAACGATTTAGGGAAATCACGGAAGACCTAAATCAGGATGGCTGGAGACGGGATTGAACCGTCGTCCTCCCGAATGCGAGTCCAGTGTGCTAACCACTGCGCCACCTCGCTCGGTGGATGTGTGGCGTGAAGCAATATTGTAAGCAGCAGCCTTGAAGTATGTCGGAAGTGCGAGATGATCTGTAGACAGCTGAATTTAAGTGACCAATGGCTGAACTGCCCCAGACAACACGTTTTGTAACTATGTATTTAAACGTACGTCCTAAGCTAACCACAAGCTCGTGATGTGCAGTGTATGCGAGAAAACGGCGGTCAGCAATCAATGACGGAACTAAAATCACGATCGCTTTGTTCACGACGTTTAAAGCTAACCTTCACGAGCAAACTCAAGACAGAAAAAATTCAATTCCAGTGCTAAAAGCACTGCAGCGTTACCTACCGATAATCAGTCCTGGTTTGCACTTGGTTGCATATTACAGGCGACGCAGCCAGTTTCCAAACGAAAAAGAACCATAAAAAAAGAGCAAATTAAAAAGTCAGTAAGATGATGATAAATGACGTGGCAGAGAATTATAAATTAAAGAAAATTCATTTAAACCAAATAACGCAACAAAAATAATCAAACTTTAGAAACAAAAACATTTCGCAGCATTGGATCTTGTGACCTTTCTTTCGTCTGTCAGTGTTATACCATAACCATTACGCTATGTGACAATAGTGTGGTGCGAACTTATTGTGGTATGCCAGTCGCAATGATGAATTGCAACCTTTAAAAATTCTGCCTCGCGCAATGTCGTGCGAAGCTTACCTATTGTACGCCGATCGATGTGATTATGATAACTGTACGTGTGACACTATATCGCGTTTTTTGCGAATGTAGCCAGCAGTGTTTGGTTAGTTGTGTGTGTGTAAAATCCGCGCGGTTAGAGGCGCCATGTCACTAACTGCGCAGCCCCTCCCGCCGGAGGTTCGAGTCCTCCCTCGGGCATGGGTGTGTATGCTGTCTTTAGCGCAAGTTAGTTTTAGTAGTGTGTAAGTCTAGGGACCGGTGACGTTGGCAGTTCGGTCTCTTAGAAATTGACACACATTTGAACGTTTTTTGTGTGTGAAATGTGTGAATTTCATTGGAGCGTGTGAGCGCGCGCGCTCGTGTGTGTGTGTGTGTGTGTGTGTGTGTGTGTGTGTGTGTGTGTGTGTGTGTGTGTGTTTTTTGGTTTTCGTATGGTTATCATGTGTGATGAAATACTAAATACAGGTGCCAGAGCCGTGATTCGGGATCCAAAGACATCGAGAAAGAAAGCCGGACAAGGAATTGGAAGTGAGCAGTTTGGGAACGGCGAATGATTCGGGCGTGACGCCGGGATCTCTGGTTGGAGGTATCCATCTGCAACGCGTGAAGTATCGACTGTGAAATAAATTTCATAAGGCGATAGTTGCGTGTTCTTTAGATGGTTACTGGCTTGGATTTTTCATTGGTCGACAAGGCCTTCGCATACGACTTCCGCGTTGCCTACGCCGTAAGAGATTTCCTCCTGTACTTAGTGTTCGTGTTACTAAGAATTTGAAGATAGAAGCTGTGCTTTGATTACCTGCCACCACTGCGCACTAGACCTTGTAAATACGTTCTGATCTGTTTCACACAGTGTATTGTACGCTGCAAGTCAGCACTCTGTCCGAAGGTGTCAGTACAGAATACTGACGGGGGATGATCACAGACAGAGATCCACTCCATGATACACAAAGACTGAGCAGACGGCGTACCTCTACCCAACTGAACTATATCTTGTTGGCGATAGCAGAATGATATAAAGTGCTCTCCGAAGGAGTCTGCCTTTCCCACTCCGGCCATTTATTTCTAAAACTAGTTAAAAATGTAATACCATACCGGGAAATGTTACATACTTCGATCCATGTACTGCCAAAGCTTCTCTAGCGTACGGTCTCTTAATTTTGAGCCTACTGGACACAGCATAACTCATCGCAAAGCATTGTAAGTAAATCTTTCAAAGTGGATTCGCACTGTTTAGAATGTCTCCAGCATTTGTAAACAGTTGTGCTATTGTGTACAGTGTTTGTATGATGCAAGAAGCAACTGTGTGCAATATGTATATAGTCTTCCCCTGTTGAAAAAGGTACTTTGCTTTTAAATGTATTAGCGTTGACAAGCCTTCTATAATGTGCTATTTTTATCCACTTGACATCTTGTGCGTGAGGTCAAGGTAAAATGAATTTACAAAAGATTTTAAGATCTGAAGATGACAGCCTAGTCTGTCGAAACCTGTTGTCTTTCATAAATAAAAAAATATTTTATGCGGTCTTCGCTGTTGAATGGTTTTTAACAATTAAACAGATAGCCACTGAGTTCTCACAAAATGAAAAAATTAAAGTATACGTATCGCCTACAATCCCGAACACTTCGAACGTGTGTTGTGAGGTGAATGCACCGCTGCTCGGTATTGTGTTCACTTGAGGATACTGTATATGAACAGATTCGCATTCGGGAGGACGGCGGTTCAAATCCCCGTACGGCAGTCCAGCTTTAGGCTTTCCGAAATTTCTCTAAATCGTTTAAGGCAAAAGCCAGGACGGTTCCTTTTTAAGAAATGGCCGATTTTGTAATGTATGCTTCCGTAATCCGAGCTTGTGCTTTACCTCTGATAACCTCGATATAGTCGGGACATTAGACTCTTAACCTACCCTCCTTCCTTTCGTATGTGAGTAACGCGCTTCAGGTTATGCATCGAAACCTATACTGAATTCCAAAAGATTTCGTTCCGCATGGGCTTGTAATTGTATACGGAGTTATGTGGGAAACAGAATGAATCTCCGACCTAGTATTCTGTAGCAACCTGGACTGGTACAACCTGGATCAAAATTCCCGTCCATACATCAGTTAATACACCCACTGAGGTTCCCTGTGGTTTTGCCGCGTGGAGTGGCCGTGCGGTCAGAGGGGCAATGCCACGGATTGCGCTGCCCCTCCCGCCGGTGATTAGAGTCCTCCCTCGGGCATGGGTGTGTGTGTTGCTCTTAGCATAAGTTAGTGTAAGTAGTAAGTCTAGGGACCGATCACTTCAGCAGTTTGGTCCCTTAGGAATTCACACACATTTGTTCCTGTGGTTTGCCAAAACCACTCCAGATGGTTCCTTCGATATGCTCTTTGCCCCATGACTGCCAGATGGCGTTATTATTCTGTTTCTAGTAATGACGACGTAGACGATACATTAAACTCTACACTTGATTGCCAACATGAACCCACCACGAAAAACCGATGTAACTGCTTCTTCCGTAAAACATCTGTTTATTACGTGGGTCTCTCTTCCATAGAGTGATTCAATTGCTCTCACTACACGCGCGCAAGAATTAGCCTTCTTTGCGTGTTACTCCAAGTTTTCACACTTACGTGTGAGCAATCGAAATGTATTCTCTTGCGGTGTGTGTGTGTGTGTGTGTGTGTGTGTGTGTGTGTGTGTGTGTGTCACTCATGCACGCAACACCGTAGCGGCTCTCGTTTTTTCGCCGCCGGATCTTTCTTACCTTGGGACCGCCGTAATAAACCTTCGTCAGTTCCTCATTACTGACCCGGTTTACCGTCCCATGCCTGCTAGGCGGCAGCAAAAGGAACGCGTCGAAAGTTGGGCGTCCATTTAAATGCAGATAAGGCCCTAAAATTTGATCACCTCATACGCCTGTCCACCTCCTCGTCTCAGGTTACATTTTGTGTCCTCGGGACAGCGCCTGCGGGAGGGGGACTGGTGACAGTTCCTCGCCGCTGCTGGTCCTAAAAAGGAGTGGCTCGAAAATTGGGAAAGGGCACAAAATAAATTAGCCGTGGTGTAATTTCAGACGGGGCGGTTCTCTCCTGCTGAGGCGCTGTCTCGTAATTGAAAACTGCAGATAGGGTTCTACCGAAACAAGCCGCGAGCGGCAGCTTGGGGCAACATTTTGGTCGTAAACACAGCACACCGCGATTTTCGCGAACATACTAATATGCTTTCACGTGGGGACGATGTTTTTTGGGAGTCTGGAGTGTACAAGCTAATTGAAGATGCGGCTTCAGTAGTATCGGCTTACTAGTTTCAGAAACCAGCTGCAATGCAAACTTTTCGTTATTATATCTTAACGTATGTATCCATATTTAGAGATTTTCTTGTTCACAGATTTGACTTAACAGTCTTCACAGTTCAGAATTTCCTATGACACAAAAATGCAATGTAAGTAAATGTTACAATTGCAGACCTGTCCCCTGGAATTCACATTATAACCTTATAATTGGAACCATCAAACTACTGCATTAATTTTATACAAGTGTATTAGTTTCAGTGAATATATTACTCATTCCTCTTTTTCCATCTAAGCCCTTCGCAATAATCTCTTCGAGGTAAAAGTTGAACAATAAAGGCGCGCGGTAACAACCTTGTCGAATGTCCCTTACAGTGCACTTTCCTACAGTCATTTCATTTCCTATCCTTACTCTTCCTTTCTGTTGTGAATATAGGCTCTGTACTAGTCACCTATCCTTCCAGTCTACACCCCCCTCCTCCTCAAGATATCCATCAGCTCGTTGCATGGTACCCTTTCGAAAGATATTTTTGCAAATGAACAAAAATTACATAAATTTTTTCAACGTTTCTCAATATACCTATCCCCTATGATTCTTAACAGGCCAATAGTGTCTCTTGTTCGCTTTCGTCTTCTAAATCTGAACTGTATCTCCCAACCCCATCTATCCAACTTACCATATAACCGTCTTTTCGGCACTCACAGCAGTGCTTTAGCCGCATGAGAAATTAGGCTAATAGTACTACGCTCGTCACATTTTTTTGGTGTTTCTCTTTTTCTCAATTGGTATCATTACCACTGCAAGAAAGTCATTATGCCATTCCCCTTTGTCGCCTTCAGATTTCTTATCTCTTTCAGAGCCTTTTGTACTTCTACTTCAAAGATGCTGCACGCCTTTCCATCTTCTGGCACACATTCCTCCTCTGCAAGCTTGATTTCACTTAGTATTTAATCCATCTTATACAGACATTCTAAATTTTCTTGCCATCTGTTCAAAATTTCCTGTGGTTCCACAGCTGTCGCGCGGCCCACTGTTTCCATTTTCGTGTTAGTTTTTGGAAGTAAAAGAAAGCGGACAATCTCCCTAGCTTACCTGTACATCACTTCATACTTTCCGTCTGTTTTCATTTTGTTTCCTCGCATTTCCCATTCATCCATCTTTCTCTTGTTTCTTCAGTTTCTCTTCTTAATTCATTTTTCACTTTCTTGTTTCTCTTTTTGCATTCTTTATTTTCCAAATCTTTCCACTTTCTCCTTTCTTCCATCCTTTTCAAAGTATTTTCCATTACCGATCCTTTCTTCATACTTATGGACGCTTTAATTCATAGTACAGCTTTGGCAGAGTCCATGAGTCCTTTCCTCATTTTTATCCATTTTTCATTTAGTCAGTCATTCTTTCTTTCTGGCTCTCTCCCGTTTTTCCACAAACCTGCCTTCCATCTCTTGAAACCTTACCTCTCTTCTTGAGTATCTCCACACTTAATTATTCTTTTGTCTTACCTCTCCAAAGTTACTTCAACTTCACGTGTATTTCTCCCACTACGAGGTTGTGGTCTGAATTTTGTTTCTGCTCCTGCGAAAGTTCTGGGATTCTTCAGACAGTTCCTAAACCTTTTTTGTATCAGAATGTAGTCCGACTGATAACTTTCTCTATTCAAATTATTCAGTATACCTGGATGGTCAGTGTTAAAGTAGTAATAAATTACAACGTTAGGCCACATGAAATACTTTTACTGCATGAACAGCGGAAAAGTAAGCGATAAACATTTTTCCTTTCATCATTTTGTAGGGGTCGTCAGCGAGAAAAAAATTTCCCTAAAGGTTAGAAATTCCACACTCCTAAACATCCCTAGGTCCCTGTTTGCGATGTGATAGTGAAGTGAAAACGTGAAGGGACACGTACAGCACAAAAGCGTACACGCCGCAGGATCCACTGCGATAGTTAGACAGGAGGTAAGAAAACTAGGATTTCATGGTCGAGCGGCTGCTCGTAAGCCACACATGACGCCGGTAAATGCCAAACGACGTCTCGCTTGCTCTAACGAGCGTAAACATTGGACGATTGAACAGTGGAAAAACGTTGTGTGGAGTGACGAATCACGGTACACAATGTGACGATCCGATGGCAGGGCGCGGGTATGGCGAATGCCCGGTGAGCTTCATCTGCCAGCGTGTGTAGTGCCAACAGTAAAATTCGAAGGCGGTGGTGGTGTGGTATGGTCGTGTTTTTCATGGAGGTGCTTGCACCCCTTGTTTTGCGTGGCACTATCACAGCACAGACCTACGTAGATATTTTAAGCATCTTCTTGCTTCCGACTGTCGAAGATCAATTCGGGGATGGCGATTGCATCTTTCAACACTATCGATCCCCTGTTCATTACGCACGGCCTGTGGCGGAGTGGTTACACGACACTAAGATCCCTATAATGGACTGACCTGCACAGAGTCCTGACCTGAATCCTATAGAAAACCTTTGGGATGTTTCGGAACGCAGACTTCGTGGCAGGCCTCACCGACCGACATCGATACCTCTCCCCAGTGCAGCACTCCGTGAAGAATAGGCTGCCATTCCCCAAGAAACCTTCTAGCACCTGCGGGAGTGGAAGTTGTCATCAAGACTAAGGTTGGGCTAACACCGTAATGAATTCCAGCATCACCAATTGAGGGCGCTACGAACTTGTAAGTTATTTTCAGCCAGGTGTTCGGATACTTTTGATCACATAGTGTATGTGTAAAGTTTGTAGCAAGTAGCTGAGTGCCTTCAGTATCAAATACTGGATGAATGAAGTGTGGGAATTCACGCGTCTCCTCTCATCCTCTTCGTTAGATAGGCCTTCTTACCCCACAGCGATTGTCTGCTAACAGTAAGGTATATGTGTACAAAGTGTGCCGGCCGGAGTGGCCGTGCGGTTCTAGGCGCTACAGTCTGGAACCTAGTGACCGTTACGGTCGCAGGTTCGCATCCTGCCTCGAGCATGGATGTGTGTGATGTCCTTAGGTTAGTTAGCTTTAATTAGTTCTAAGTTCTAGGCGAGTGATGACCTCAGAAGTTAAGTCGCATAGTGCTCAGAGCCATTTTGTACAAAGTGTGGTGTGCGTACTGTAAGAACTTCGGTACACACACCATCGGATCATTTGAATTGTCGCTCTAACGGAGTAGGCGAGTGTCAACAATATGTCTCACAGTCTTATCATGGCGTCTTATCTTCTGCCGTTAGGCGACAGAAATGCCACTTGCACGCTTACAGTGACCAACTTTAAACAGAACTTGATTAATTTTCACACACATTTATTAAAATAATAAACTAACATAGACATTACGTAACTTGATTCTGGATGCTGTTTACAATTGACAATCTGAAGTTCCTTTGGTCTTGGTACGTTAATCTTATTCTCACATATCTCTGATACTTGATAAAGTGTCTATACATTTCTCTTCACGGCTATGTACAGGAATATGATAATCTTGTTAGGCGCAGACTGAAACTTGACTACAGACTAATGCAGACTGACTAATCGGAGGTATGCGCACTCGTTATAATACCTCACGCGTTCAGGTATCACTGCGCGAGTGTGATCCGCGAGGAGAAAAGATTCTACGTTAGCAGCAATCTCATTGGCTGTGTTACATATTAATACGCGGGTCGGCGGAAGCAGAATTTCGTCCGTCTCTAAGGCAGCGCCATCTCGTAGTGCGGAGACGGACGAGCGCTGCGCCTGCGCTGTTGTGCTTAGCGGGGCGCGCTCTAGTGGGAAAGTTATGTACGCGCTGACTACGCGGAACTATGTACACAACACAAAGTTTGGGTGAAGTCGGTCCAGTGGTTTAGGAGGAGATGAGGAATATACATATGTACATTTTCATAATATGCATGGATGCCTTTCTTTTGTTTGCCTATTTACTGTCGTATATTTAAATGGTAATACGAATAATGGACTGCCACGTCCGCCGAGTGAAGTCTGAGTGAGCACTGACGCGAAGCACCGGTCTGCACCAGATGAAAGGCATGTCGTGACTCTTTCGCTTCCCCCGCCTTCTCCTCGCCAACCCCACCCCAGAGTAGTGGTGGCTCATTTTCCACGTTTCCACACTGGACGCTGCCCTGTACCGTTGCGCGTAATTGGTATGACGACTATGGACGGCCGTAGCCGGGAGCCGGTTCCGAGATTGCAGCTCGTGCCACGCTGCCAGCCACCTTGTGGAGTTCTTCCCCCGGCCGCTGCGCGCGCACACGAGCACCCAATTGCGATGCCTCACCTGTTGTTCTCGGTGCAATTACGGCCGTGATGGATGGCGCCGATAGCGTATCGACGTGGCAGGCCGATGGCAGGCAGCAGATAGCGGGGGCTGAGGAGCGCCCGAGGGCTTCCAGTCCGTTCCCGCCGAGAAGCAACCAACACGGGCGCCTGAATCCTCCTCTCTCCACATACCGTAACGCGCGGGACCTCCCAGCCGTTGCGGAAGAGTTCTCCGGCCCTGTTTCTGATTCTCGCCGCCCTCCGGGACACTTGAATTCCAGTGATTTACCGTGTTGAAAAACTTTCTGTAAGGATGTACTGCAAGAAGACACACTTCTCCTCTCTAGGAGACACGATTGCACTGAGTAGTCGAAGCAAGGAAGGTGTCAGAACTCATTAAAATGCATCACCGGAAAAGAGAGTAAATAAATGAATTCAGCAAATTGAGCGGGACGAAAAAAGTGGCGCATTGGTTACCCCACGGGACTCGCATTGGGGAGGACGATGGTTTAAATCCGTGTCCGGCCTTACTGTTTAGAGTTTACCGTGATTTTCCTTAATCGCTCCAGCAAATGTGTGGTGTGCTTACTGTAAGACCTTCGGTACACACACCATCAGATTATTTGACTTGTCGCTCTAACGAAGTAGGCGAGTGTCAGCAATATGTCTTGTGGTCTTATCGTGGCGTGTTTATCTTCTGCCGTTAGGTCAGGCGATAGAAATGCCACTTGACTACAGACTGGTGCAGACTAATGCAGACTGACTAACCGAAGGTCTGTACACTCGTTTAATACCTCGCGCGTTCAGGTATCACTGCGCGAGTGTGATCCGCGAGGAGAAAAGGTTCTACGTTAGCAGCAATCTCATTGGCTGCGTGACATACTAATACGATAGCGTAAACATGTCCATCTAGCACAAAAGACTCCACGACTCGTTAATATAAGTATTCACGCCAAGCGTGTTGTAGAGCAACAGACACTGAATTTATAAGCAGTCTAAGCGTTTATATAGCTGGAGACGAAAGTAGGGTATTTAGATTTACTGTACACACGTTTCTACATAAATAACAATTTGTCTATTTCACTGGCTGTTCAGCTCTGTGGCGGTGGGTTATATTATTTTAGTAACTACAGCAACCAGCCACTTCGTCAAGCATACTTATTTAAGATAATACGCGTTTCGGGCTTTCACCCATCTTCAGTTAGCGTAATTTTTTTGAGTCTTCAGTTAATACATAGTTAAGACATCAACATCAATACATCGTAAATTTCCAATTCGCAAAGTATAGTAGCGAAAAAGAATTATTTTGCACAAGGCAGCTGCAAGATCCAATTTGCTATCAATGTTCTAACTATGAAGACTTATGTATATATTACGCTAATTGAAGATGGCTTCAATAAAAATACGTAACAAAGTGGCTGGTTGCTGTATTTATTAAAATAATTCTACGTAAATGTTGTAAAATTTCGTGAAAACATTATTTTTAAATAACTTGTAATATTATCATTTACTTGATACTGACTACAAAATTGTTCAGTTTATAACAAACGAAGGCAGTAATTCACAAACTACACCTCATACATAAAAATCGATTTACACAAAACTACGGACTTTCTTTATAAATGGAGTGATCGATACCCACTGTTATCAAACGGTTTATGGAATGCATTAGATTTGATCACATCACAGCGTGCAGTATGGTAAACAGGATATTCATAGGTGATATGGACATGCACAGTGCGAGTAATTTAGTTCAAAGCTGCCAACCTCGGCAGCAGAAATGGCTCCAGCCTGGCAGGGAATAAAGTCGAACTGAGCTTGGACGGGCACATCATTCCATGGTGCTTCAACTCTTTCATACTTGAGTTTCGGTGACTGGCAGTGGCGACTTGCGCGTCTTTCGGCAATCTAGGATGTTTTCAGCGGATGACAGATCTGAGAACCTGCTCGCCAGGAGAGCACTTGAACGCCCTCTGAATCGAGGTCTCGCGCTATCTTGTTGAAAGATAACGTAACGAAGCCCTGGAAGATAGCGCACCGTCACCAGCTTTAACACGAAAAAATGTAGCGCCTGCTTTCCATTATCACCGCCTACACGAACCAGTGGTGTACACAATGACAGGAAACCCGAACCAACATGCCAGGTAGATGCTGGGCCGATTAAAGATGCATGCTGTCTGATAACATTCGGTCTTATCAGAGCCTCCGCACACGGATGCGTGTTGGTGTACGCAGAATCGGAGCGAGTCTGAAGAGACTACGTGGTGCTACTCTTCTGTCCAAAACTGTCCTGGAGCGCGCCTCTGTCGGCTCACCATGCTGACTCTTCGTGGAGCTATAGACATCTCATTGTCCGTGTTGATGTTTGTCTTGCTCGAAACGATCGTTGCAAAAAAAAAAAAAATAAATAAATAAATAAATAAATACTGAAGTGCAGTCGTAGGTATTACAAAGAACAGGTTCAGACATTTTTCTCAAGTACTTCCCGAAATGCAACAAGAAACGCAGTTGTGGCGGTGGGGAGGGGGGGGGGGGGGGCAGGCGGGTGTTCACCCTTTGCCACTCAACACACGATTTGTACAGCAACAGATTTCCAATATTCCATGCCCCTTTCCAATGAAATACATCGCTGCAAATCCTAAGATTTGTAACTTTATTGAAGCGAACTTTTGCATTGCTCTCACATCGAATGGCGTTAAAGGATATACTTTCGCGTGACAATTGCTTCATTTTGTGGTAGACGACGAGACCGCTGACCATGACTCAGTATCGATTAAATTTCGTATTGTCAAATTAGATGATAAGATTTATTTTGAAAAAGACTTACTGTTCACAATTGGCTTGAGCGCAGATAAGCCCATCTTGGTCACTTGAAACCAACACAAATTTATTTTTAGTGATAAATACGAACACTAGATGCATGACGTGTTACTTTCGTGGTATGATAGTGATTCTGATGATGATTCTAAAGAGTTTGGGTGGAAACCACAGTCTCTTCTGCGTTTGTTGTGGTATTGTGCTTGTTATTGTTGAGCGTTGAAATTGCTGAAACCACTCGTTGGTACAGCACGGCTTTCCTTAACAATGGCGGCTTGTATTCCTAGACTACTGGCCGCGGATGCAACTTCACTTCGCCAGTGGCCACGGCGTTGGCGGACGGGTTCAGTCTGCGCCGTGTACCTTGTTGCTAGATGAAAGGTTTAAATTTGTTGCTGTAGTGTAGATTATACCAGTGTAGCATGTGCCTGGAGTAGTGTTCGTGATTGTACTACTGTGAAACTACAATTAATACGAAGTAAGACAATGACCTGTGATACGGTGGGAAGCTTAAAAAATTTGAAAACGGTCAGCTGTCAGAAGTCCATTCAGTGGACTCAAGACAGTCCTGAATGAAAGCTGTATGAACCACTATGCAGACATCTTTTGCGCGATATGACTCATAAAAACGTGTGTTCAGTACATTCGGTGTTCCAGAAATATTTGAATTTTGATCCCGTAAATGTGTTGGCTTTTCTAGCAACGTAAGCTTTAAACTGCGAAGGCTTCCCATCTGGTTCAACATGCCGTTATCCTTGCCAAGAGTAACAGCAAAGACCTCGGTATAAAAAATGTACTGCCAATGGTAATCATTAATTTCTTAGCTTCTGTGTAATCTTTGCTGCAATACCGGCAGAGCAATGAAGTACTGATGTATTTCTTCTTTTTCTTTTTTTTGTGTTAGTCTTACTCTGAATTTTGTTGTTAATTCACTACTCCTGTTACTCGATAAATTCAGTCGCCTCGTAATTTGAGGACGCAGTTGAGCCATATAACAACCGCTCACTGAGTCCCAGCACGCACATAAACCAGAGACTTAGCCCGTAGGAGATGGGCGGGGTTCTGTTAACATGTACGCCGGTACGGAAGCGGCGACATTCCTGTGTAATCTCGCTTTATTTGTCTACGAGGACGGATGAGCACTTCGTCCCGTTACGAGCCTCCGTAATTAAAACAGAGCTATCTCAAAGGCGGACACGTCTCTGACGTGACCGAGAGCGCTCCAGTGAGTGGGCAAGCACCGCTCGGCATTAACTGAAGTGTTCTGGCGTTCGCGCCTTAATCCGGGAGGCGATAATTGAGAGAAATCTTGTGTTTATGGCCGGTCTTCGTTAACAGGTCAGATATTGATTGGCTAGCGGCAGCTTGTGTCGGCACCCCTAAGCTCTCCATCGAGGCCATCGCGGCCACGGGTAAGTAAGGCAGTCGGGCTGTACAAACTGCGCCGGACAGGGGACCTACCATTGATGTCAAATGGAAAACTCTCTTTCTAAAACACGCCTGCGACGTTAGCTTGCAACATAAAAAGGAAGACACCAACGCTAGGATCCATGTGGCTGACCAAAAAACCACTGTCAGGCTGCTTCCGTGAGCGTCTATTTAAAATAAAAACGAAAACACGACGTAGTCAGCCACTAAACTGTAAGCTTTGTTTAATTTACGACGCGTTTCCGACTCTTTTCCATGGTTAAGTGGCAGTCCCGATGTTTAGCTCAGCTGCGTTATTGCTGCGACTTCTGGAGTAAAAGTTTCGCTGAATTATTGTATTTCTTCTTATCGTAATGGAATAGTAGGCTACATTAATGGGCTTACAGAAAGAACAAAGAACTATAGAGGGCCCGACTTCATGCAAGAACACAATTTTCTTTTAAATCCTTAACCATATTTTACCACCGTTTTGGTTTTTTTTTCGTTTCTTTCTCTTGGCAGCCATAGGCGACACACAATGTAAAAGAAGAAAAGAAAGAAAACCTACTGAAAGTGCCACAGTTGTGCTAAAATACGGTAGGGGTTTAAACAAAACAAGATATCTTGTTCTTGTAAGAGGGTGGGTTCTGTTCATTTAATTAAAAATGGTTCAAATGGCTCTGAGCACTATGGGACTTAACTTCTGAGGTCATCAGAACCCTAGACTTAGAACTACTTAAACCTAACTAACCTAAGAACATCACACACATCCATACCCGAGGCAAGATTCGAACCAGAACTTGCGACCGTAGCGGTCTCGCGGTTGCAGGCTGTAGTGCCTAGAACCGCTCGGTCACCCTGGCCGGCTCAGTTCATTATTACATTTCTACTTAGTAGTCCACCAAAAGCAGTCGGCGAACAATATGATCAAACGTTCCAGATATTTCGACGTTATTGGGTTCCCAGGAACGATAATAAAAAGTTATAAACATGTATAGAGCAAAAAAAGCAACAATCTTAACAAGACAACTACTTGTTGCTGCAATTGACAAACTGCGTAGAATAATTGTCGATTAGCCACCATATAAGCTCTAAGTTCTCCAGTTTTCGTGTCGTGGTCATTTAGCGAGACGTATGTGGGAGGAAATAGGTTGCCCAACTTCTCCCGAAATGTACGCTCTCGGATTGACAGTTAACGTTTCAGTGTTGCACAGCACCAATCTTTTAGCGTCTGCCACTGTAGTTTGCGATCCCGCGACCAGATGCGTCATTTCCCATTGGAATTTCTTTGTCTCTCGTATTGATACAAGTTGGTTAAGACATTCAGACCGATGACCAATGCTCAAGAATCAATAGATCGAGTGTTCTGAAATCCACTCCTTTCCTGGGTGAATTGCGTTACCTTAAGATCCTACCAGTGACTTGCATATTGTGTTTGACATGGTCATTCCGCTTTAGGTTGCTCAGGATACTCACTTCTAGATATTTTACGCCACTTGCTGTTCTGTTATGTGACAGTAGTGTAATCGAACCATAGTGGATCTCTTCGCCTATGTATGCCAATACGTTTATTCACGTTCAGTGTTAACTGCTAGCCCTGGCCGGTCATCCAACCACCGTAGGTCTCCCTGCATTTCGTATTATTTGGCGGAAGACAGATATCCCGTCTGGACAAATGAAGGGGCGTTTTCCGAGAGCACGGTGTTCTGCATCGCCATGAGCGTGTACGTCACGCCATTTCGATACACTACCGTGCCGCGTGCGAACGCACACGCACACACGCACACGCACACAAATAATAATTGGTCTGTGTGTGTCGTTGCCAAGAATCCCTGCCCCTACATTGACGCTGAACCGATTCCCTGTTGATTGTCTGTAACCTTCAGATTACGATGGATGATACCAGTTCTGGTGAAGGTCGCTTCATCGGTGTAGAGCGCCGATGACAGAACTCCTATAATTTTGATGGTCTGGTGCAAAAACCATCAACAAAAGCCTTCCCGTAGAGGGGAAACCCGCTGCTGACAATCATTGCACTCGTTGCGGTTGGTAGGGATAGTAGCGGTTGTCATTCAGGATTCACGTAATCGTACTTTATCCTACGCCATGTTGGCGGGCCTCTTGCCGGAAGCTTGTGCTAGTGTTCGCCTCACCTGTAGAACCCGATCGTCCAAATCTGGTGGACGCACAGCCCGCCCCTGCCTGCACGTTCGTCTGTCTGAAAGGACTTATGATCACACAAACGTCCAAAATGGGCTTGAAACGTTGTGTGATTCCCTGACGTCGAAATCGATCGGTAACCCCAGTGAACGTACCGTTCGCCGGCGACTGCTCTTACCACCTGGCTTTGAGGAATGCGCTGACCGGACCTTGCAGCCCAGACGCCACTATCGTCTGTTTACTCTTTCGACGCCCAGTGCTGACGGAAAAGGAAAATAACGAAGCAGCGCAGCGCAGCAGTCAAAGTATCTCTCTCTTTTCTATGCGCCAGACAAGAAGCGCTCGTGCGTCACAGGGTCGCCATGAAAGCATAAAGCAGCTCTTGTTTGTCGACGCTGACTGATAGTGCTGCCTCTGCCGGCGGGTATGCAAATCAGGCCTCGCGCTCACTCACACACATACCGGCACCAACAACACAAACACTAGCTGCGGCCGTTGACTCCTCGGCCGGTGGAAAATAAACGTTTTGTGTGTACATCGGGAGCCCATATGTGCCGAGTGGCGTGTGCTGGCATAAAATCTAGCGAAACAGCGATGCGGCTGTTACATCGCACTTGGCACCACCGGTAACGCAAAGTGCAAACACATTTTTACTACCAACTCCTGAGTTTACTGGTTTAAAAATTCCATCGGCAGCGACGTATTTACATATACATGGCTACTCTGCAAATCACACGCAAGTGTCTGGCAGTGTGTCCGTCGAACCACCTTCACAATAATTCCCTGTTTTTCCACTGTCGAACAGCGCACGGGGAAAAATAACACCTATAACACTTGTATCATTTCGTGCTGGCTTTTGGCACGAGCTCTGATTTCCATTATTTTATGATGATGATCGTTTCTTCCTGTGCCGGCCGCGGTGGTCTAGCGATCTAGGCGCGCAGTCCGGAACCGCGCGACTGTTACGGTCGCAGATTCGAATCCTGCCTCAGGCATGGATGTGTGTGTGATGTCCTTAGGTTAGTTAGGTTTAAGTAGTTCTAAGTTCTAGGGGATTGATGACCACAAATGTTAAGTCCCATAGTGCTCAGAGCCATTTTGTTTCTTCCTGTGTAGGTCGCCGTCAGCAAAATATCTGCGCATTCGGAGGAGAAGGTTGACGACTGAAATTTCGTGAGAAGAGTGTTTTAATGATGTCATCCTAAATCCCACATCAGACCCGTCTTCGAAAAGAATGTCGCTTTCCCTCTGGGGATTCCCACTTCAATTCACGAAGTTTCGTTGTAAGACCTATGCGTTGTTCTAACATACCATTAACAAATCTTGCTGTCCGCCTGTGAATTTTCTCGACGTCTCGTTGCAATCCGACCTTGTATGGATCCCAAACACTACAGCAGTACTCAAGAAAAGGTCGTACTAGCGACCTACATGCGGTCTCCTTTACAGACGTACCACACTTTCCAACAATTCTCCAAGTAAACCGAAGTCGATCATTGACCTTTCCTACCGCAATCCTCAGATGCTCGCTTCAATTTGTATCGTTTTGCACCGATACGTCCAGATATTTAAAAGATCTCACTGTGTGAAGCAGGACACTACTAATGCTGGTTCAAAAAAAATGGTTCAAATGGCTCTGAGCACTATGGGACTCAACTGCTGTGGTCATTAGTCCCCTAGAACTTAGAACTACTTAAACCTAACTAACCTAAGGACATCACACACATCCATGCCCGAGGCAGGATTCGAACCTGCGACCGTAGCAGTCGCACGGTTCCGGACTGCGCGCCTAGAACCGCGAGACCACCGCGGCCGGCTACTAATGCTGTTTTCAAACATTACGGGTTTGTTTTTCCTACTCATACAAAATAATTTCCTTTTTTTGACATTCAGAGCTTGCTGACATTCATCACACCATATATAAATTACGTTTAAGTCATCTTGTTTCCTCCTATGGTGACTCACCTTCGTTACCTTACCGTGCACGGCAGCATCACCAGCAAATAACCACAGATTGCTGCCCACCATGTCCGCCAAATTATTTATTTATGTAGAAGAAATAACGGTCCCATGGCACTCTCCTAGGGCACATCGCAACGATAAATTTGTCTCTAATGGGCATTTGCTGTCGAGGACAACAAACTGGACTTAGGAAATAGTCGGACCACTCGCGTAGCAGTGAACCTATTGGATATGCTGGTGCCTTCTTTAACAGCCTGCAATGTCAACGTGTCAGACGTTTTCCGTAAGTCTAAGAATATGGAATCTGCCAGTTTCCTTTATTCGTAGTTCGCAGTATATCACACGAAAATGGCAAGCTGATAAATAGACCGTGTAAGTGAGTGGAAAAATTTATAATGCTTCGGTTGAATGGCCTGCGGCAAACGCGTGCTGCCTTGCGTAGCTGGTCGATTCCTCCGTGAGTGTAATTGGGGTCCCTCTTCCTCAAGGTTACCCAAAGCAGCTTTCCGTGTGTGAATGGCCATCGCGCGGATGTCGGAGCTCTCCCGAGTCACTCGTGACTCTGTTTATCGGTCTGTCTAGGCGCCCTCTGTGGCCGGAATCTCGAGCCCACAGCTCCGGCTACTTCCGCTGATACCCCTTGTGGTAAGCTGCCTATCGCGGAAGTGGCATGATGATGATATCTGCTATCGAAACGTTAACTGGTAACGTTTTTCCTTACAGGCTCGGCATCTTAAGGAAATAGGGGTAATTAACTGACTCCTTCCAGTCTTCAAATCAGAGGTTGAAGTGGGACTCGTGTTAGATGAGTTACTTTGCTACAGTGTGTCCATCCCCCCCCCCCCCCTCTCTCTCTCTCTCTCTCTCTCTCTCTCTCTCTCTCTCTCTCTCTCTCTCTCTCTCTGGAAACAGTGTTGATGAAACGCAAAAGTAAAGTAAATCCGACAAAATTACTAACACCACTATACCTTTCAAACGGCTGTTGTGTTTTCCCCAAATTCTTACTTAGCTTTCACCGCGCGAATTGGCGCCCTGGCAAGAAACTCGATCCGTATCCGGGAGAACGGCGGATCAGATCTCCGTGCCGTCATTCATATTCAGCTTTAGGTTTCCTGTGATTGCCCTAAATCACTCGCAGCGACTGCCAGACTGGTTCCTTTGGAAGGACACGGCCGATTTCCTTCCTCAGTGTCAGCTTACAGCTCTGTCTCTAACAACTTCGGCGCCGACGAGACGTTCATTTCTAATCTTCCTTCCTTATAACAATATTTGTACTTGATCCATTTTTTACATTTTCAGGAAATTCAGTTTGACTTTGGAACGACTGGTCCTCGTGTTTACTCGAAATGTCGTACAGTTTTCCACTAGACAGTTTGGTTGACAACATCTGTAGTGCAAACGGCTTTCACTTGTTAGGTATATTAAAAGACGATTTATCTGTAGTAAATGTTCTAGCCAGATTTCCGTTTACTTTCACACACGCCAAACTAAGCTCTGGAATGTATACAGAAGCCATTTACTGCCTCCGCTTCTTCATCTCGTACTGGCGACACAACTTCCCGTGGTTAGCAAATTGCTAATTACGCCGAGTTTGATGTTTGTGCGCCTGTCGGAAGAATGGTTTCATCAAGATAAACAGCGGCACGTCTGGAGACTGCTTACTGTCTCCTGACAACTTCCCACGGTTTTTCGAGTTTCAGCATATATCTGCATTTTATTCAGTACTTCTGGGTTGACCAAACACAAAACAACAAAATTTACGGTGTTTGTTAATAACCACCGTTCATGAACATTGAATTTCGTAATTGTTGCACTCAAAGAAAAAAATGCCCATCTCCATCCATTTTGTATATAGCTTTCCCTTAATTCTACATCCACATACATACTCCGCAGGACACCGTACGGAGTGTGGCGGAGGGTACTGAATACCACTAGTAGTAGTTTTCTTTGTTGTTCCACTCGAAAATACAGCGAGGGGAAACTTCAGTTAGCAGTACCCCTCATCAGACATGATCTCCGTTCTTAAATTTTCGCCATCTATCGATCACGTGACGTCATTCACTCACGGTTAAGTGTTCTTTTGTTGTTTGATCTGTCGTTCCAGTCAAAAGCTTTATGACCCTCTCGTGAACTAGCCACCCAACGCCCCCCATCACCCCTCCGAAAATTCTAAGCATGTTTCGAAAAGTTGGCCTGTTGAGTATGCCCTCTTGTAACGCTAATTTGTGGTAGGTCTTTTTACTCCCATGAACCAGCTGATTCGCGATTTAGGATTTTTGTCGAAACGGTGAAATATTTTTTTAGTCAGTCTTCGCAGGTTCATTCGGATCAAGTGAACATAAAACTAAATTCTCCTTTCCCTGAGAGAATCATATAAGTTTGCGGTTTTGGTGTACGTTTCTTCATTACTTCTTCTCATACATGTACTCCCAAGCTTCGTGGGGTAGAGTATTTTCCGTAGTACCTTCCTTTGCTCTGTCTCCAACTCTCCAGTTTCTCCATGCTTGTAGAGGACTATGCATTCCGGTGCCTAAAGGAACTCTGGTTGTATGACAATGTTCTATTGTTCGATTTTTGTTTTTACCGAGAATGATTTCTTTATTGTTAGTGTCCGTCGTCAATTGATAAACCATTTCCATTTTGTGGGCTTATCAGTTCTTTAACTAGAACGTTTGGCCGCATTATTTTCCCTATGTAGAAATCTATCCACTCTGCTAATTCTACGGTAACACGTGCTTAGATATTTTGGAAGAATTTTTAATATTCGCTACGAGTATTCGAAAGAATATTGTAATCCAGCCTTTCCCGCTGCCTCTTGGAACAGGGTGATTTGCTCAGTTACAATATTCTCCTTTCTTTTTTCTAGTCTAACGTGTTTCGTAGCTACAACTCCATTTTCATAGTGCACACTGCCGTTTTGTTGGGCGTTCCATCTGCTTGAGTTTGTCACATTTGGTCAGGAAATGTTAATCATCCGCTTTGGCGAAACTTCCACAGTTTGTACTTCCGCTTCACTCAGTGTTAATGGCCACAACCAGATCTAGCAACTGTGCCGTTAAACCAAAGACGGCAACTACACGAGAGACTTGCTCCTTCGGTGCCAAGGTAGCCATCAAATGCGGAGTTTAACGCGAACCTTGTAGTCGTTTGCTGGAAACTCAGAGCTTGCCGCCGCCACTAAAGAGTGAGCGCTGTGCTGTGAGAGCGAGTGTTACGGCACCAACAGCACTAAGCGTAAGCTTTCCTCCTCTTCTCGTTTAAGAGTTAACCGTAATGGCCGCCATTTCCATCCCGCCGAGAAGTTTTCACGGCTTCGTGGCACCACGGTGATCATCCTCATCTGTTGCTCGTTAAAAGCTAACGTGTTCCTTAGTTCTAACGCCGTCGAGATTCATTGTCGTATAGTCGCTCCTTGTAGGAAACATCGATATGCAACCAACCTCGCATAGTCACCTTCTATCAGTTTTGCGATTTGCATCTATACGACTTTCGACGTTCAACAACTCCAGAGGAGAGAAGTGTAGTTTAGTATCTTGTTACGACGACGTAGTTTTCCGCGAAGACATTCCTGGATAAAAGAATCATAGAATTGTATTACGGAACGTATTCCGGAAGGACGGCTTCAGCAGTCTAAAACTGTACTACCCATTTGCAAGCAACAAAAACTCAGACACACACACAAAAAAAAAACTGATTGGCCTATAGAATTCATTTCTTTCTTCAGGGCTACAACAAACAAAATAGGCAGAGTCCTCGGCAGACACGTTTTCCATCCATTTTCCGATCACCCAACAGAATTATGTAAATACTGCGGCCAGTACAAAATAGCCTTCATCTCGGCATTGCTAGACGTCATAAAATACCTTGTAAATGTGGGAGCAGGTAATTAAGTTCGTCAGTCAATACGAAAGGTTTGAGGACACTGCACAGATCACCGACACCACATTAAATATCGCTATTTCGACACATCTGCTGTTACCGAACACAGCCTCTTCGACACACATATGATTAGTTTTGATGAAAACTAAATACTATCCCATGCATCTACCTAGTGGGGTTCTATCAACAAAGATCCGTTCGTATCAGATGTGTGACAAGTGCTTTAAGCGAGACAGTAGCTATACGCTTATTAGCGGATGGAAATGGACGCTTGGTGCCAAAGGCAACCGAGAAATCAGCTGAAGCATCTACCATCCAACGAAATCACTATCGCTACCAAAGATACTCCATCGTCGATGTCGGTATAATCTGTACTAGCATATTGAAGTCCTGTTACTCCGTGAAGTCTGTGACATAATTAGGCCAACTAACTAATGTATCTAACGGCTCTTGAAATCGCCTGACGATCAGTAGGGAGGAAATCGTGGAGAGCTGACTGAATACGAATCTGACGCGGCAAAAACTCCGTGAAGCGTGTTCTTCGACATCCGGGAAGTCTCCGGTATTTTTCCACACTCTACTTCGTTCTTAACAGGGCGTCGTCGTAGGTGGCGAAAAAGGAGTGCTGGTGGTAGTGGTCTTCAGCCAAAGACTGGTCCTATGCAGCTCTCCATGCTGCTCCATCTGTGCGAGCCTTTTAATCTCTAACTACTGCAACCTACATCCTTTTGAATCTGCTTACTGTATTCATCTCTTGGTCTCCCTCTACGATTTTTACCCCACACGCTTCCTTCCAGTACTAAACTCGTGATCCGTAGTTGCCTCAGAATGTGTCGTACCAGCCGATCCCTTCTAGTCAGGTAGTGCCACAAATTTCTCTTCTCGGCGGCCGACGTGGCAGTGCGGTTCTAGGCGCTTCAGTTTGGAACCGCGTGACCGCTACGGTCGCATGTTCGAATCTTGCCTCGGGCATTGATGTGAGTGATGTCCTTAGGTTAGTTAGGTTTAAGTAGTTCTAAGTTCTAGGGGACTGATGACCATAGATGTTAATTCCCATAGTGCTCAGAGCCATTTGAACCGTTTTTTTCTCTTCTTACCAGTTCTATTCAGTACCTCCTCCTTAGTTATGTGATAACTCTAGATGGGTAGTATTCTTCTGGAGTACCACATTTCAAAAGCTTTCTCTCTTCTTGTCTAAACTGTTTAAGCAAAATTATAATTTATGGAAACTAATACAGTTGAATAAGCAACATCAGTTAGGTACAATTTAAGGAACGCAACTTACGAAAACATAGAATCGTATATGGGCTCATAAGTTTCGCAAAGAAAAAGTATTCAGTACGAACTTACATCACAGAAGACATTTCCATTGTTTTCTTGTACACTGCCAAGTACGAAACAGCTGCAATCATGCAAACAGTGTCTCTTTTTTTCCCTTTAGATATGTATACATGTCTGAGGAACATCGTAATGTAAGATCCAGACACTGCATAAACACAGACGGTGTAATAATCAGTCATAGTAAAAATAACATTAATCTTACCTTATACATGAAATTTCAAAGTGCCTCTATTCTTGAATGACCGATGCACACCTATCTTTAGCAACGCTGAAGCGACACTGCGATTGCCGTGGCGAATTATGACGCAACCTGCAACGAAACTAACACAACTGCCCTGAAGCTGACATAACGGGAGATAGAGGTGTGGCGTTTTCTGTGCACATCGGCGCCCTTAATACGTAGTTTTTTCTTACATAACTAAAAATTGCCTTTTTTTGTCTTGTCTATTTTCTTGCCGGGTTGCGATATGTTCGATGTAATGTTAACATATGATTTTTACCATCTTCTCACCACGGACAGCTGAACTAAATCTTACTTTGTGTTTTTTTTTTCTTATTGGGTAAAGTTTTATGGTGAAGAGATCTTACAAGTCACGTAACTTATCTCTCTCGTCGATAAGTAAAGCGACAGGCCGGTAAATCTTCCTTACTAGGGCCAAGTGATTCCGAGTAACAGGAAGAGCGGGTTCTGTACGGGGGCGAGCTCTTTCTCGTGTATTACGGCCAGAGACGGCGCAGAGAATGCGCCCCCATATATCGGTGTGTGTGTGTGTGTGTGTGTGTGTGTGTGTGTGTGTGTGTGTGTGTGTGTGTGTGTGTGAGCACGTGGCGGGTCCGGTTACTGCGGGGGCGACACAGCCCAGCGTTCTCTGCTCTGCACTGTCCTGGAGAGTACCGCTGTCAAGAAAGAGCTGTCTGCGTGAAGAGGCCTGTTCTACAGCCTGACTAGGGGCGATACATCCGCCACACTTCACCTGCGAAAGGGGAGATTCTGAGGAAACCGACGAAAATATAGACTTTTTTAATACAATATTCTCCTTGAAGTATACAGATTGTAGCTGCAAAAGGATTTCTTGGTTCTGAAAGTATTTTAGAAGTTACACCGTTGGTTGAAACCAAGCGCCGACCCAAATATAGGCAGCTCTAACAGTTCGATGAATTAGTTCAAGAAAAGATTCGTCCATTGTACGGATGTCTGTCCAGTGAAGGTGTTCGTAAAAGATGGACCGGTGCCAATACGCGATATATCTGTGTGTGCATTTTGAAAGTGGTACCGAAACATTGTGAAGCAAAAACTGTTGAAATATCAATATATGCAGGGTGAACATCAATAAAACAGACAAGATGCGTGGACGGGTTCATGAATGGAAATGGAGGAGAAAAGGTTCTATGAACAAGTGTCCGCAAATGCATCGTTGCCACGGTAGATGGTGCTGACGAATGACAGTTCATCTGACGATGTGTCGTATGTTCGAGGTGATAGGGATAGTAGCGGTTGTCGTACAGGATACACGTAACTGTACTTTGGATTATACCGTGTTGGCGGGCCACTTGCCTGGAGCTTGTACTAGGGTTCGTATCAATATCCTGCAGAATCCGGTCCTACAAATCTGGTGTACTCACAGTCCGCCGGATCTCTGCACGTTCGTCTGTCTGAAAGGATCCATGATCACACGAACGCCCAAAAAGAGCTTGATATGTTGTATGATATTGTTGGTGGCAGTATGGGTACTTGTTTCGTTGTAGCCGTGCTGCCTCTCGACCGTTTCCATGTGCTAGGCCGTGCACAAACACAATCTCGGCTTGTTTCCGCCATGAGTACCAGCCCATTCCGCTTCTAACAGCACGCTGCGTCAGTCACACAGCCTGCAACACACAGGAAACACACCGCACTTGGTCAGAGCGACACTCATTCGTCAGCGCCATCTAACGTGGCAAAGATGCATTTCCGGCAGCATGTACACAGGACATTTTTTTCTCGATTTCCAGTGAAGAAACTGGCCATCAAAATTGCTACACCAAGAAGAAATGCAGACGATAAACGGTTATTCATTGGACAAATATATTATACTAGAACTGACATGAGATTATACTTTCACGCAATTTGGGTGCATAGATCCTGACAAATGAGTACCCAGAACAACCACCTCTGGCCGTAATAACGCCTGGGCATTGAGTCAAACAGAGCTTGGATGGCGTGTACAGGTACAGCTGCCCATGCAGCTTCAACACGATACCACAGTTCATCAAGAGTAGTAACTGGCGTATTGTGACGAGCCAGTTGCTCGGCCACCATTGACCATACATTTTCAATTGGTGAGAGATCGGGAGAGTGCGCTGGCCTGGGCAGCACTCGAACATTTTCTGTGTCCAGAAAGACTCGTATAGGACCTGCAACATACGGTCGTGCATTATCCTGCTGAAATGTAGGGTTTCGCGGGGATCGAATGAAGGGTAGAGCCACGGGTCGTAACATATCTGAAATGTAACGTCCACTGTTCAAAGTGCCGTCAATGCGAGAAAGAGGTGACCGAGACATGTAACCAATGGTAACCCATACCATCACGCCGGGTGATGAGCCAGTTTGGCGGTGACGAATACACTCTTCCAATGTGCGTTCACCGCGATGTCGCCAAACACAAATGCAACCATCACGATGCTGTAAACAAAACCTGAATTCATCCGAGAAAATGACGTTTTGCCATTCGTGCACCCAGGTTCGTCGTTGAGTACACCATCGCAGGCGCTCCTGTCTGTGATGCAGCGTCAAGGGTAACCGCAGTCATGGTCTCCGAGCTGCTGCAAACGTCGTCGAACTGTTCGTGCAGGTGGTTGTTGTCTTGAAAACGTCCCCATCTGTTGACTCAGTGATCAGGACGTGGCTGCGCGATCCGTTACAGCCACGCGGATAAGATGCCTGTCATCTCGACTGCTAGTGATACGAGGCCGTTGGGATCCAGCATGGCGTTCCGTATTACCCTCCTGAACCCACCGATTCCATATGCTGCTAACAGTCATTGGATCTCGAACAGCGCGAGCAGCTACGTCGCGATACGATAACCGCAATCGCGATAGGCTACAATCTGACCTTTATCAAAGTCGGAAACGTGATGGTACGCATTTCTCCTCCTTACACGAGGCATCTTAACAACGTTTCACCAGGCAACGCCGGTCAACTGCTGTTTGTGTGTGAGAAATCGGTTGGAAACTTTCCTGATGTCAGCACGTTGTAGGTGTCGCCACCGGCGCCCAACCTCGTGTGAATTCTCTGAAAAGCTAATCATTTGCATATCACAGCATCTTCTACCTGTCGGTTAAATTTCGCGTCTGTAGCACATCGTTTTCGTGGTGTAGCAATTTTAACGGCCAGTAATGTATTATTGTTAACTCTGTATAGCCATGAATTTGTTAGCAATTGTCACAGAGGCGAACGGTAAAAACGTAACGGAGTTAACTGACAGGAAGCTCGTGGCCGCTGAGTTTGTTTTAAAAAATCAGGATTGGAAGAAACACGTCACGAGTTTCAGAACCAGAGCATTTTTGAGAACGAGGAAGGATGCCTCTGTGGTCCTGGATTGCAGATTAATCATAAGTTTTAAAACGAATTCTCTTACTTCTAAGCTTTGAATGCCTTTTTCTGAAATATTTGTTCAGCGCTCGAAGCACTCTAGGGCCTCGACAGATTAACCGATTCATTTAATTTTTTTAATGGAAGGAAAGTAAATTAGGGAGCGATAGCGAAAGCCTTTTTGTGTGTGTGGATTTCAAGTATTTTAAAAAAAATACTTGAACTGAGAAAAACATGGTAAGAAATTGACGTGTTTTTCAAGTAGGTGCCATTTTGTGGGATATTTTTCAAAACCCTATTGTACTAGCCCCTCTGATCCATTCTATTTACGAATTTTCTATTTTTGTGGGTTTCAGAAATACCAGAGGTTGTATAACGCTTCGCGCAAACTAGAACGCACCAATAAGCTCATACTTCGACACGGGCTGCAGCCGCCATTTTTAATTTATGAGATAAGAAACGTTTCAAAAAAATTGCTTAACTTCAGATTTTTTCGTGCCTCTCGGCCAGAACCTCTCCGTAATGCACTGTTCTCGTTTGCTCAACACTCTCTGTGACAGTTATAATATCTGGTTTGTGTTACAGAACATGCCTAAGGTAACAAGTCTGTTATAACACTGGTGACCCACTAATGATTTCAGAGTGTTGTGGACTGGTATAATGTCGCCGAATGTTATGTCTAGGCCATGACCCAGCCCTCATCTGGACACTGTTGAGCAACGAACAGCCTGTTGCTCCTCTGGAGTGTCTGGAACTCTCCTCCCCTTATCTGCATGCCGCCTGGAAACTGATTCCCTGCGCCGTAAATCTCCCAGTTTTATGTGTGGCTCCACGGCGCCCGCTCCTGATTGGGCTGGGTCAGTCTGACGACTAGCAGGGCCGGACAGGCAGTAAAAATATGAAACACGGCGCTCATTAACTCCCTTCGTCTGCCCTATTTGGAGATGTGACTTGGCTGGTCGACTGGGAACCCGGGAGCAAGCGAGCATCTACTTGCCGTGCCGTCCAAGTTTGTCAGCGAGTTCGCTGACAGTATGAAAACTGATCTGTCTCGTTTGTGCGTATGGGGAAGTCGTGAGTGTCCTCCACGGAATATACACGTGGTTCCTTCATGGTAACTAAATTTTAATGTTTTCTTTAAACATCTTGGCTACCTTGTTGGTATTCATTCCCCAGACTTAAAAGAAGAATTTTGTAATTCCATTACCAAAAGGAACTAGGTTGTTCAAATGGTTCAAATGGCTCTGAGCACTATGGGACTCAACTGCTGTGGTCATCAGTCCCTTAGAACTTAGAACTGCTTATACCTAACTAACCTAAGGACATCACACACATCCATGCCCGAGGCAGGATTGTAACCTGCGACCGTAGCGGTCGCGCGGTTCCAGACTAGCGCGTAGAACCGCTCGGCCACTCCGGCCGGCTGCATTGCTTCATTTGCCGTCCTTTCCGATAACATGGCACAATCTACTGCAAATAGGCGGCAATTCATTGCAACACCTCTATTATTTCTACCCAACGTGAATGGTAATATTTCAAAGATATGTGATTTGCAGCGTACATGTAGGTTGGTGTTCAGACAGAAAGAAACTCTTTCCTATAGACCAGTAAAATTGTATGGTGACACGTACTACCCCGAGTTTGTTGGATTCTAACTCAAATGAACTGAAGATACCTGTTTATAACCGAAATTCGGATATGAAAGAGGTATAAAAAGTAATGGGATTACGAGTCATCGCTGTGTGCCTCTCGTTCCTCGTTGCACTACCTAATACAGTTTCGTCCACAGTCGAAGAACCCCTTGTTGAAGCCCACGAGTTCGTACATAGCGCGGCCTGCAACCACCTGCAACTCTCTTCTCAAATGAGCATGTCTGTCGCAAGCGTACGTCTAGGGCAAAACTTATTTCAGACAGTGGATACATCGCTGTCATGCATTTTAATGGAAGTTAGTCTAAAAAAAAATAAATAAACGGTAGTCATGCAAAACAAAACCAATGACATGACGAACTGTAAACAAGACACCGATTAAAATAGCACATTCGAGGTAAATTACATAGCCAGCTGTCACTACAGGGAATTCCGTTCATTTCTACCCGATGAAGGATTTCGGCCCCATGTTCACATCAACTCCTTTAATGTTTTGATGTTAAGAATAAATCCGTAAACTTTCTTGCACAACGCTGTATACATCCTATCAACCTATCCCTTCTTTGAGTCACGTTGTACGATAAAACATCAGCACCTGTTCTTTAGTCCGCCCCTGGTAGCTGAGCGGTCAACGTGAGGGTATGTCATACCTAACGCCCCGGGTTCAATTCCCGACTGGGTCCGAGATTTTCTCCGCTTAGGGACTGGGTTGTGTGTTGTCCTTATCATTGTCATCATTTCATCCCCATCGACCCGCAAGTCGCCGAAGTGACGTGAACTCGAAAGACTTCCACCAGGCGAACGGCCTACCCGACGGGAGGCCCTAGCAACACGGCATTTCCATTACCTGTTCTTTGACACAAACCGAAAGTGTTCAGTAGTGGGACAAACATAAGAGGATGTTTATGTGTAAGTTCATCACAGTCACTGCCGCAAGTGATTGCCATTCATAAAAATTTTCATATCCAATAGGAATGGCAGCCCAATACTGATAGAAACCTGCAAATGGGAGTCCCCGCCGGCAGGTGCGGCCGTGTGGTTCCAGGCGCTTCAGTCTGGAACCGCGCGACCGCTGCGGTCGCAGGGTCGAATCCTGCCTCAGGCATAGATGTGTGTCATGTCTTTAGGTTAGTTAGGTTTAAGTAGTTCTAAGTACTAAGGGACTGCTGACCTCAGATGTTAAGTCTCATATTGCTCAGAGCCATTTGAACCATTTGGGAGTCCCCAGAGTTCGGAATGCGTCATATCTCGTGGATAACGGCACTATTTGTGACGGACGATGTATTTTTTTTATCCAGTTGTTGTTGTGGTCTTCAGTCCTGAGACTCGATAGATGCAGCTCACCATGCTACTCTATCCTGTGCAAGCTTCTTCATCTCGCAGTACCTACTGCAGCCTACACCCTTCTGAATCTGCTTGGTGTATTCATCTCTTGATCTCCCTCTACGATTTTTACCCTCCACGCTGCCCTCCAACGCTAAATTTGTGATCCCTTGATGCCTCAGGACATGTTCTACCAACCGATCCCTTCTTCTAGTCAAGTTGTGTTTCAAACTTCTTTCTCCCCAATCCTATTCAATACCTCCTCATTACTTACGTGATCTACCCATCTGATCTTCAGCATTCTTCTCTAGCACCACATTTCGAAAGCTTCTATTCTCTTCTTGTACTATTTATCGTCCATGTTTCACATCCATACATGGCTACACTCCATACAAATACTTTCAGAAACGACTTCCTGACACTTAAGTTTATACTCGATGTTAACAAATTTCTCTTCTTCTGAAAGGCTTTCCTCACCATTGCCAGTCTACATTTTATATCCTCTCTACTTCTACCATCATCAGTTATTTTGCTCCCCAAATTTTCTTCCAGTGTGTTGTGCAAATACTACAGTGAAGAGTTGCTGCGCCGTCTGCGGCGGACACAATAAAAAAAAATCTAAATGGCGCCACAGTCATCATGGGAGGCGATGTCACAGTCATCATGGGAGGCGATGTTCCATCCCGCCGCTTCCCACGTTGCAGCGGGAAGTTTACGCACCACATGCGCGATTGTTTTCGCGTCGGATTTCCGGTAGGGGTCTCCGCGCCTTCTCTCCTGGCGCGACTCGGTAATTGGATTTCGGAAGGTGGCAGAGTAGGAGACTGGCAAAAGCGTTTTGGTGCGGTCTCTTATATTGGTATTGGCATGGGGCCTCTCTGGGCGGCGGTCTTCAGCCTCATCTCATTTTCCTTCGGATGTGGGCGACCGGATGGCGGCTCAGCCTGAGCAACGTTCCAAACAAGGACTCTGAAGTGGCCCCAAGAGTGGGGGGGACGTTATGCGCTGGCTGTTATTACAGGCGGTGGTCTCTCTCTCTCTCTCTCTCTCTCTCTCTCTCTCTCTCTCTCTCTCTCTCTCGCTCACACACACACACACACACACACACACACACACACACACACGAGATGTTTGAGATGGATGTCCGAGAAAAGCAGAAAAGAACCAACGGCACTGGGGGACCAATAGTCACAATTACGGCCAACGAACAACAGCCAACCGCTTCGTTAATCGAAATTTGCTTATTGTGTACGGGCAGCAGATGGCAGCCAACGAGGCGACTGGCCTTGGTTGCGGTTCGGCCTGCTGGCGTCAACACCAAAAGAGTGCGCGGTTGTTTGGCCTCGCCACCCAGTCCTGTAATGTAGACGCCGGGTCATATGTTCGTTGGTTCAGTAGCGTTATGCTATGTGTGTTTCAGTTTTTATAGGACAACCACAAGTCGCCCTCAGCATGTTTTATTGACCGGTTTCCATCTTTAATTTAACAAGAGCATCATCAGAAACACCGGAATTTACAATTTAAAGTACAGTAATTGTCTGCGAAATTGAAGAGCGGAACCGATCAATAAAACATACTGCATGCGACCTTTGGCTGTCATGGAAAACTTAATTTCATAAGTCGCTGTTTCCCGTGCATGCAAAGCCTACTCTCACTAAACATGGGTCTTTATTGTCTTTCAAAATACTGTGAGAATTGGAAATTTGTGGTAAGATCTATGGGACCAAACTGCTGGGGTCATCGGTCCCTAGGCTTACACACTAGTTAATCTATTTTCAACTAACTTACGCTAAGGATAAAACATACGCACACCCACACGCGCGCCCGAGGATTCGAACCTCCGATAGGGGGGAGACACGCGAACCGCGTAACAAGACGCCTAAGACCGAACGGCTACCCCGCGCGGCTCCAAAATACTGGATAGGGCATTCACGCTGACAAGAGTTTTGACTTGAACAGGGATGTTTATGGGTCCGGCCGAACTGCGATTACAGAAACAAACCGAAAAGACTAGACGCTTGGAGGGAAGTAGCTCGTTATTACAAAGTGAAATGCTCTATTTGAAAATGAAAACTGTGTTTCTATTGACACCCTTTCGCAGTGAACGGCAAAGAGAAACAAACAAACCTGCAGGTACAGCTCTCCTAAAAGAGCCGCCCGCAGTGGCCGAGCGGTTCTAGGCGCTTAAGTCCGGAACCGCGCGACTGCTACGGTCGCAGGTTCGAATCCTGTCTCGGGCATGGATGTGTGTGATGTCCTTAGGTTAGCTAGGTTTAAGTAGTTCTAAGTTCTAGGGCACTGGTGACCTCAGATGTTAAGTCTCATAGTGCTAAGAGCCATTTTTTTTTGACATCCGAAAGAATACACACCACATATGTTATACTAACCGACTTAGCTCCTATTGCTTCACTATTGTACGGTGTGGGGCCCGCACAGATTCATTTTGTTTTTCATTAATCGAATTTTTACTTTGTTTACAAATTGTAATATTTTGTAAACTTTTCACGCTAATCGAGGCCATATAAGCAGGGTCTTCCCAAATGAACTTCTGACCAAAAATCGATTCCGGTAGCTGGAATCAAAGGTTTTAGTTAATTATGCCTTTGCGGTTCTTGTGGCGATATTTCCAATCAAACGTTTATCACCCCGACACACAATTTTTTCTAACTAACCGTGAACTGAAATACCAGTCTTCATAGATTTAGCTATTTTTTTTAAAAAAAAGAACAAGGAAATATATTCTTAAAAATTTTCATGCACTGTTTGTGACCCCCTTAGGGTTTGAGTTTGCGAATGCAGTGAAACACATATTTTTTGCTTGCAGTAGGCTTTCATAATGGGATAATTTCATAAAATTTTTATCCACTATTTCACTCCCTTAAGGTGCTGATTTCCCAAAATCACAGAAATACGCATTTTTTAAATTTTCATCCGAGAAGTCAAATACCAGTTTTCGTAGAACCAGCCTTCAAAATGCCTTAGTAGTTCTTAATTATTTATTTAAAAAAAACTGTCGCCCACAGTTTAACCCCATAGGGGTTAAATTCCAAAAATGTTGAAACACCTATTTCTTTATTTCTGACCGAGAAACAAAACACCAATTTTCATAGATCTACGTTCAAAATTTTCTTAATATTACTTTTCAGAAAATAGTGACATACCATATTTCACCCCCCTTAGGGGTGTAATGTCTAAAAAGAATCCCTTGCTAAACGATGCCTACAGTACACGCTCTATATCCTCGCCAGATTTAAAGTTTCTATCCTTAGCGGTTTGTGCTAGATTCTGATGAGTCACTGAGTTATTCATTCGGAACACTGTGTTTTACATACAGAGAGAATAGTCACGGTATAGGAAAATGTGAAATGTTTTTATTAAAATATTAAACTCTGTAGTTTGAAAGGTGCCTGGTTAATAACATTTTAGTGGGTGACATGGCCGGTCGGAGCGGCCGTGTTGTTCTAGGCGCTACAGTCTGGAGCCGCGTGACCGCTAGGGTCGCAGGTTCGAATCTGGCCTTGGGCATGGATGTGTGTGATGTCATTAGGTTAGTTAGGTTTAATTAGTTCTAAGTTTTAGGCGACTGATGGCCTCAGAAATTAAGTCGCGCAGTGCTCAGAGCCATTTGAACCATTTTTGGGTGACATGATTGTACCTCGTATCTGTTGCAACTGCTTGCGGTGTAGTACGCGTCCATATAGCTTGTGAAGCAGTCTGCATTTCTGGTGTTTTGTGGGTGGCCTTCAGGTTGTTCCACAGCCCGCCACACCTCGGAGGAGCGGTGCGTTTTCCCACAGCCCCGCGGGCGCATTCGACCGTATACTGTACGCAGTGCGTGGTGGTGTCTCGGGCGCCTGGATGACACAAACACACGTGTGGTGGCCTCGTGTTTGTTTACCCTCGGCCGGCGCCCCAGCTGGCTCGGCACAGATCAGGCCGCAGTAAAACCGCCTTTACGAGGCCGTCTGTTGGCGCGGGAGCTCCTATCAGGACCGGAGCCGAAATGCCGAAGCCACCCTCCCCCACTCTTTGTCTCCAGGCACTGCCCTTGCCACGAGAGACTATAGAGTCGCCGTTTCCAAACACACGATGGCTCAACAGACATCGCACTCGGGAGCGGTAAACGGCGCAGAACCCAGTGCGGCGATGGGAACTCCACCGAGGTGTAGTATACTCACAAGGGAGCATCCCCATCGCGCACCCCCCCCCCCCCCCCCTCAGATTTAGTTATAAGTTGGCACAGTAGATAGGCCTTGAAAAACTGAACACAGATCAGTCGAGGAAACAGGAAGAAGTTGTGTGGAACTATGAAAAAAATAAGCAAAATATACCAAATGAGTAGTGCTTGCGCTAGATAGGCAACATCAAGGCCAGTGTGAGCTCAGGAGCGTCGTGGTCCCGTGGTTAGCGTGAGCAGTTGCGGAACGAGAGGTCCTTGGTTCAAGTCTTCCCTCGAGTGAAAAATGTACTTTCTTTAGTTTCGCAAAGTTATGATCTGTCCGTTCGCTCATTGACGTCTCTGTTCACTGTAATAAGTTTAGTGTCTCCGTTTTGCGACCGCACCGCAAAACCGTGCGATTAGTAGACGAAAGGACGTGCCTGTCCAATGGGAACCGAAAACATTTGATTTCTCCACAGGAAAACAAGTCTGATATATTCTGTACGACATTGGTGACAGCATGTGCGTCACATAACAGGAATATGTTGTCAACCCACCTAACTTGTACACTTGGCGAATGGGCAAAAAGATTCTTCTACCTTGCCCGATTTAGGTTTTCTTGTGGATGTGATAATCACTCCCAAAAAAGTGATCGCAGCAGACGGACGGACGGACGGATAATAATTGTCTGAAAGTAAAAAAATTAAACTCTTCACCCGAGGGAAGACTTGAACCTAAGACCTCACGTTCCGCAGCTGCTCCCGCCAACCACGGGACCACGGCGCTCCTGAGCTCACACTGTCCTTGATGTTTGCTATCTTGCGCATGGACTACTCAGTTTGTATATTTTGCTTATTTTTTTCATAGTTCCAGACAACTTCTTCTTGTTTTCTCGACTGATCTGTGTTCAGTTTTTCAAGGCCTATCTACTGTGCCAACTTATCCACTGTGCCAACTTATAACTAAATCTGAGGGGGGTGCGAGGAGGGGTTCCCTTGTCAGCCAGAAGGAACGAGTTACTAAAGTGGGCGAGATCATAGCATGCATGGTCGACGTCGACGTTAGGCTTGTTGCAGTCGCAGCGTTTTCTCGGCGGAGAATCGGAAGGAGGTAGCTCATCTTAAGAGATATCTTCCCAGCATACATTTTCTCAGCCATGCTTGAAAACGATCATCTACGTGTATTTGGCTGCAAATCATACATCAATGCCTGCCAGGATTTTCATCAAACCATCTTCATAAAAATTCTCTATTATTCCGGTCTCGAACAGCGCACGAAAAAACAAATACCCATATATATCCGTGCGAGCTCAGACTTACCTAATTTCATTATCATCGTTTCTCCATAAGTAGGTCGGCATCAACAAAATACTTTCGTAAGCGGGGGGAGAAAGTTGGCTACTAATTAAATTTTCGACCTCTAATGATTATCTAAATAGAGTGAGAAGGTGTGGAAGATTATAATTCGCTCATTTCCGACGAATTTGCGTGTGTGATGTTACTTTTGCTGACGTCCATCTTCAACCTCTTTTTGAGCCATTATCCCATTCCATTCAAGCACTTTTAAGTCCTTTGCCGTCACCGACAATATTACGATATCCACGGCGAACGCAAAACTTTTTACCTCTTGTTCCTGAACTTGAATTCTCTTTCCAAATGTCTCCTAGGTTTCCTTTGCCTCCGCTCCACGTACAGAGCGAATGAAATTCGAGGTAGGCTGCAACAGTGTCTTACTCCTTTTTCAACCACTGCTTCAATTTTATGTTGCTTCTGTTCTGCCCCACTGAATATCTCCTAAACTAAAATATAAAGTACATATTTAGAGCTCAGTTCTTGTAGCGCAGTGTGTGTCCGTGGTAATTCTAAAATTAGGAACGTGGAACACACAACTATAACTTCCAGACAGCGCAGTAATTCTAGGTATCTCTTTTTACAAGGAGAGAATAATCAAGCGTTTGTTTCTGCACTCATTAAAGTTAAATGCGAAAATATTACGGCGCTCTGAGTATAAAAATGATCTTTTCGGGCCATGAAAGCTTTTAATTTGATAGTAATGTCTTAATAAGCACACAACAAAGAGATGCGGTACTTTAAACTCAAGGGGAAAAAAGCTTTTGAATGTTTATTGATTCTCTTTCCAATTTGTGCACTGAATTTGTTTTTCCTTCTGAAAAACAGGAAAAATGCTGATGAAAACAGCCCGACTCTGCCGCTATAATACTTACTTCATGTTTGCTTTGTAGCGACCTCATAAAATATACTGTCACACATCAATTAAAGTTGCTTCAGCCGTCATATTAACGACGGAGGGAAAAAGGAGATGAAAGTATTCCGGTTTCGCGGAACGGCCCTCCGCGTTTTAAATCACAACCGTCGACGGGAATAACGTAAACTGAACTTCATCTGTGGAAGAATCCGCTTTTTTTCTGTTGAAACGAGCTGGACTGGAATAAAAAGTCTTTGTATATTTCCCTAAAGAAGTTAATGGCCCACGTGGACAGCCGTATCGCTGATGAAAATGAAAAGAAATCGATGTCGACTGCGGAGGAAAAAAATACAAGGTGTTTCATCTGGAGTTCACCTCAGTCAGTGCCCCGAAAGTCCTGTTGAAATGAAAGCCTGGGTCGGAAATAAATAAACGCACAAACGTAAATCTTGCAACGCTGACAGACATTTCATTTTATGAGACATAAAATATTCCTTTGCGAATCGTCATGAGATATTATACGGAACTTGGATGATCCTAACAAGATAGCCACATTAATTGACGGATAAAGCGAACGGCATAAGGCGTGATACTATTGCGCAATAGAAGCATTCGTCGTGTTTCTTTTCCTTAATTCAATCGTCCCATAGGGAGCGAGAGGAGAATAAATAAATCGATGGTATATTATGATGGTTCAAATGGCTCTGAGCACTATGGGTCCACTGCTGTGGTCATTAGTCCCATAGAACTTAGAACTACTTAAACCTAGCTAACCTAAGGACATCACACACATCCATGCCCGAGGCAGGATTCGAACCTGCGACCGTAGCAGTCGCACGGTTCCGGACTGCGCGCCTAGAACCGCGAGACCACCGCGGCCGGGTATATTATGAGAAAGGTGAAACACGTACGAGTTTTTTTTCTCTGTTTTTATTTTCTGCCGTAACTGTGTGTTGAAACTCAAATTTCTTGGCGACCAATTCTGAACACAAAGCTACTTTTCCAACCTTCTTTTAAACACGGAGTTTGGAGTCTTCACTGAAGGCGATGATTTTAAAATGGTCGTTGCATCGAAATTAGCCTCTGATACATTTAACCGCCAACTAAGACAGAAGACAAGAGCAGTGTAGTCAGTACCAGTTGCTGATCCTTCCATTTACATCATATTCGAATGCCATAAACAATCATTAAAAAGATTAGATAGAAAGGGGAAGTTGGTACGCTTGAAATATTTTGGATCTATCTGCACCACTTTTAAAATGCATATCTGTTTCACCATACGCGTCTGGTTTTATTAGGTTAAAACATCAGTGATCTGGAGGGATATCTGTTTCTGCTCGATCTTTCGATCTACCCGCAATTTAGTGGCGAGTTGGATGGTACTCTCTCAAAGACGGTGCTTGCCGCTGTAAGTTATTCTCACTACAGCAATTAGTCGTTTAATCGCAATTTACTTCATTTGTTAGGCATTTAATTCTTCATCACTTTTCTTCCTTGTTTCACCTGAATGTTCCTGTCTTGTTTTCGAACTGATTAAAGATCCTAACGTTTCTACTTGTTACTTCAATATGTGAGCAGGGATTGAAATATTTGTTTGGAACAAGTTTGGTGAATGATTACTGTCTCTCAGGAACGAGTAAAGTGTTGACAGGGTTGAGTCAAGTAATAATTTTTGGAAGACAATATTTTCGCCCTTATTGCCTGTTTCCTTTACTTAAAAATCATAGTGAATGGGTATGTATCCATGTGCACAAATATGAGAACTCTTGTAGCCAAATTGTTAAATACACTCCTGTGTTCCACGCAGTCGAATCCAGGATTTTTGCGTGTGTGTGTGGGTGGAGGGGGGGGGGGGGGGGGGGAGGTAGTGAGTGCTTCAGCTCACAGAAATTTTCTGTCACCGTTCCATCAATAAATCCTCCAGGGTAAGCGAATGTGTTTTCTTAATTTATTATAATATAGACGTCAACAGCGAGAAAATTTTCGAGTCTGTTAAGTCTGAAAGCTATGTTGCAAACAGATAAAGAAGAATCATCAGATGTAGTCCTGGGGAAAGGGTGGGCTTCAACATTACAACCACACACCCTTACTCCGCCGCTCGTCTTCAGGATTCGCCTCTGATTTCACTTCAAAACAAAGCCATAGCTTGTTGGCCACTAGTTCGTAATTATATATATGAGGCCAAGACGGTAAATTATCCCTTCAGTGTGGTTGCGCACCATGCTCGCACTCTTAGGGGAATCGGCGGAATGCCGCAGGTAATGAGGATAATGGGAAGGGGCACTACATTAGTATTGTGTGGATAAGTTGGGGATTTGAATCTGACAGGAGGCGTGCTAGGCTAATCCGGGCAGTTGCGATGACTACTGTGTCTGGATGGCTTGGCAGTCAGAGCATTTGTCTAATAAACAGGAGACCGGGTTCGAATCCCGATCCGGCATAAATTATCAACTTTCCCCATTAATTTCAATCTACACCCGCTCGCAGCCAATGTCTGTAATTCGATCGTGTCTTAGTTCGTAATTTCTGATACATCGCTGGCACTTGAGTTATGCGAGAGTCATTTGTCAGGTAATTGTTCCAGCAGGTGCCAGGCACCACCATCTAGACAGGTGGCGGTTCTCGAGGATGCATAGAACGCTGCAGCGTGTCGGAAATTAGACACCTTTTCGGAAATTCTGGGTCCTTCCGAACGCGAGTATCGTTTGCCCGGCCCTATCCAATAAAACCAAGTGAATTAATGTACACTACTGGCCATTAAAATTTCTATACCAAGAAGAAATGCAGATGATAAACAGGTATTCATTGAGCAGATATATTACACTAGAACTGGCATGTGATTACTTTTTCACGCAATTTGGGTGCATACAGCCTGAGAAATCAGTACCCAGAACAACCACTTCTGGCCGCAATAACGGCCTTCATACGCCTGGGCATTGAGTCAAACAGAGCTTGGATGGGGTGTACAGGTACAGCTGCCCATGCAGCTTCAACACGATACCACAGTTCATCGAGAGCAGTGACTGGCGTATTGTGACGAGCCAGTTGCTCGGCCACCATTGACCAGACGTTCTCAATTGGTGAGAAATCTGGATAAAGTGCTGGCCAGGGCACCAGTCGAACATTTTCTGTATCCAGAAAGGCCCGCACAGGACCTGCAACATGCGGTCGTGCATTATGCTGATGAAATGTAGGGTTTCGCAGGGATCGAATGAAGGGTAAAGCCACGGGTCGTAACACATCTGAAATGTAACGTCCATTGTTCAAAGTGCCGTCATTGCGAACTAGAGGTAGCAGAGACGTGTAACCAATGACACCGTGTACCATCACGCTGGGTGATACGCCAGTATGGCGATGACGAATACACGCTTCCAATGTGCATTCACCGCGATGTCGCCAAACACGGATGCGACAGTCATGATGCTGTAAACAGAACCTGGATTCATCCGAAAAAATGACGTTTTGCCATTCGTGCACCCAGGTTCGTCGTTGAGTACACCATCGCAGGCGCTCCTGTCTGTGATGCAGCGTCAAGGGTAACCGCAGCCATAGTCTCCGAGCTGATAGTCCATGCTGCTGCAAACGTCGTCGAACTGTTCGTGCAGATGGTTGTTGTCTTGCAAACGTCCCCATCTGTTGACTCAGGGATCGAAACGTGGCTGCACTATCCGTTACAGCCATGCGGATAAGATGCCTGTCATCTCGACTGCTAGTGATACGAGGCCGTTGGAAGCCAGCATGGCGTTCCGTATTACCCTCCTGAACCCACCTTTGTGGTGTAGCAATTCTAATGGCCAGTAGTGTCCATTATTAGTAGTTGCGTAGTCGTGCCCATAGTACTGTAAGTAATTAGAGGAACTACGGACGAATGAATTTAGTTTGATGTGTTTGCTTCACGTTGCGTTGCTCCGGAAATTTACTCCCAGGTGTTGTTACTGTTTGCAGTGACCTAGCGTCAATAGCGTAACCGCAATAGCGATATAAAAGTATTCGAAATAGGTTTCAGTTCTTGCTGTTTTGAGAATTCGTCGGCAGAGGCATCGAGGTGCAGAGGAAAACCCGACAACCCTTGCAGACAAAGCGGCGAGCGCAGACCCAGGCGAGACGTCATAACTGCCGCGTCAGCGCTCCCTCCCCTGTCCTTACAGGCATAGCTGCAGCTCCTCACAACACAAAGCGCCCTCTCTGCGCATGCGCGGCCACCGCCCACAACACACAAGCATGCCGCCTCAGTACAGACGCTTCTTCGCGTCGCTCCCTCAGCGGTGCAAGAGTCCAAGGAAAAACTGTGAAAAAAAATTGTAACGAAACAGTGGAAGACTTGTACAAAACTTCGGTTTCGTGTTATGACAGCTGTCTTTAAATGTGGATATTCCAAGATAGTGCATATGACAAGGAGTAAGAACACCATACTATTAAGTGTCGAGGTTTTTAAAGCAATTTATGTGTTATTCTTCAGTTTCTCCAGGCGTATTGTTGCTCGAACAGTCCACGGGTGTACTGCCGGCCCATAGTGTCCAACGGGCACAATATTTCGGCGATCAGACATGTAACGATCGTCAGGTGCACTTACAAACTGAGCTCCTGAATGTAATGAAGAAGACTCTCAGCAAGAAGTGCGAACTGGCGAGCAGGGCGGACGTAGCAAGCACACCGACGCTACGACATATTCCGACGCCCACGTCTTCGCGACCGCCGGCGCGCCGGGGGGAGGGTATTTAAATCGGCCGCCCGCCCTCAGGAGCTTAGTTCGTCAGCGCACCTGATGATGGCGACATGTTTGATGGACGAAATATTTTGCCCCTTGGACACTATGGAGCGGCAGTACACACGTGGACTGTTAGAGTAATTTTTACCTAGTTACCGTACTGTTTTGTCGGTCATATCGAAAGTCGGACCATATATTCTCATTACTGCGATGTAGTTATTGAACTGTGTAATTAATTTACGTGCATTTTCATAAACTACAGCGTGCACACACTTTATTCGACATGTAAACGGCACTACATATATTCGGATTTAGGCTAAGACTTGTTTGACATGCCTGCCATCATTTGCGACGTTATGGCGCGGTCTAACTGCGAAATTCTGCATGACCCGCTGAAGTTTCGGAACATGGATGCTGTCGATGACCTCCTGAATGGCTGTTTTCAGCTCAGAAATGGTTTTGGGGTCATTGCTATACACCTTGTCTTTAATAAAGCCTCACAAAAAAGAGTCGCATGTGTACAGATACGGATAATATGGCGAGCAATCGAGGCCCATGCCAGTGGTCTGTGGGTACCCGAGAGCCAGACTGCGGTCCCCAGAATGCTCCTCCAGGACATCACTCTCCGGCTTCGATGGGGTCGAGCTCCGTCTTGCATGAACCACAGCTTGTTGAAATCAAGGTGACTTTGTATAATGGGGATGAAATAGTCTTCCAAAACCTTCACCTACCGTTCGGTAGTCAGTGTCATCAGGCAACATCGCACCGATTATTCCGTGGCAGGACTTGCACACCACACAGTTACCACTTGAGGGTGGAGACACTTCTCAGTCGTGAAATGCGGATTCTCAGTCCCCGAAATGCGCCAGTTTTGCTTATTGTTGAACCTTTACAAATGAAAGTGGGCTTCGTCACTAAACCAAATCATAGTAATTCCCATCATGATCCGCAAACAACGGTACAGTTTGAGCGCCCTAACGAAACCGTTCAGAAATTATTACGATTTTATTTCGTACAGTTTAATAATTGTCACCATGTACGTACGGGTTCGAATCCTACCATTCGGCATGGATGTGTGTGCTGTCCTTAGGTTAGTTAGGTTTAAGTAGTTGTATGTCTAGGGGACTGATGATCTCTGATGTTAAGTCCCATAGTGCTTAGAGCCATTTTATGTACAGGTAAACACTTCACGTTTTGATTTTCTGTTGGAAGAAAAAAAGTAACCTATCGCTCTATCGTGCATTAGGCCACACCAAACATGACACTACTGGTTATCATGGACCTGTTAACGGTGTTGCGCTGGTTTTCGAAGCCCCAGATCCTGATGTTGAGGCGATTCGCGTGTGCAGAAATGTGGAACGTTTCTTCGTCTGAAAACCGGCACTCTTTCAGGTAGTCTTTGTCAGCATCTACGGAGGCCAGCATGGAATACGCGAATCCGTACAGCAGAGGACGATCGTTTTGCGACAATGCTTGGAACATTTGCACTTCGTACGCAAAGGCGTAAAAGCTTAACACTTTTATAGCTGATCATGCTTCCTGCTTTCACCTTGTGCACAGCGAACTAACCTCTGGCGGTTGCGTTAAAAACCAGCTTGTTCTGTCAATACGCCCTTAAAGTAGAGGGACAGCCACTCCGAAGGCGGTCTTTGACAATGACTGCCTTGTAAAAGTTGGCGAACCGCCTTCTTATGCTTGTTTCTGCCGGTGGTGTATTCCCAGACTGGCGTCGATAATTCCGTTGTAATGTTGTCACAGATTTGGATTTTGCATACCACATGAGACACTGCGCCTTCTTCTCGCCTGTCGCCATTTGTAAGCACTCGGAGTCAAATCTGCAAGAAAGGACAAAGGAGGGAAAAACTTTGAGAGCTGCTAAACGTTTCAGAACAGTCCACGATATTCTGTCTCTAACATTTTGCAAGTTATGATCTGAAATGACAGGAAGACTTCATAGACATCGTATATCCCCCGAAGGAATCATGAGGCGAAGGTAAAATAGATTATGGCACGTACAGCCTCTCATCTTCCCGTAGCTTAATGCTCGAATGAAATACGGCATGAAATCAGTAACACTGTACAATGTTCATATGTTATCGTAACCTGGAACTTAATAGTTTTCATTCTGCTTAGCTGTCAGCTGTGTGTCATACGTCACTGCAGTAACGAAGCGTCCCAGTTGACTGCAAAGCGACACAGATCACTCCCGTCATCTATAAGAGCCGCTGGACGGGTGCAAAAAAGTAGAAGTCTACGTTGCCGACGTCACTGTCCAATTATTTAACGCTTTTTACACAGGCGTATTAAAAAACCTTGTTAGACACCCAAAATTTCCGCTTCATAAGTTACTCGAGCAGTCCCGTGCAGCTAGGTTTATTGTGTTCATCCACGAGCTGTGGGAGGCAGGTAGACTGCGACACTGCGTTGCTCGATTTCCGGTTCTCTTTCGATACAGTTCCGCACCGCTGCCTAGTGAACAAAATACGAGCTTACGGTATTCCGGGCCAGTTTTTGTGACTGAACTGAATATCTCCTAGTGGACAGATGCAAGCAGGTCTTTTTTTTATTTTTCTGTTAGTCAGTCGTGTTAATAGTTCGTTGCGGCACGTAATTATTTCTCCTGATATGCTAATCTCTCATCATGTTGGTGTAGCACTTCCACACTGCGTATTTATTTGTTGTTTACTGCGTGCATTCGAATACCTGACTTCCCTCTGCTGGTGCCCCTAGTACCACGGAAGTTCTTCCCCCTCTTATCACTTGTTCTATCACCCTCTCCCTTCTCGTTATCACTGTTTTCCCCATATTTCCTTTCTCCCCAGTTCTGCAGAGACTCAGAATTTACAATATCCTTTTGTAGCACCGCATCTGAAATCGGAATAGCCGGACAGAACAAACTTATCCTCCAGAATAAGACTTCAGTGTCTTGGCAACTGCACTGCCTCATTCAATTGGTCCCATGTCCTTTTATTTATGCACAATTTGCTCCAGGTTATTTGTTTTATGACAATAGTTTTGCACTTCATCACTGCGCACACTAGACACACCCGGTGGCGAATCCTGGACCACGAACATGCTGCTATGCCTCTTACATTAACTCCAGTTTGTTCGGAAAACATTCAACTATGTCTCATTTGCGTCTCCGCCTTCTTTGCTTTAGTCCGTCTGAAGAACTGATTCAACATCCCCCTTTGATGAGGGGTCTTGAGCTCAGAAGAATGAGAAGAGGTTACTGTCATGAAGTATAGATCTTGGCACATAATTTTCTCGTATGATCATTACACTGTGACATATTATTGTAATCCTACAGGGTTTCATAGTTACCCCGTTCATTATTAGCCGCAACTTTTGAGTCCTTTAGGTAATCTTTAATTGTGTTGTATACTCCGACGTTGTTTATGAAGAGTGTTTTGGCTGCCTTTTTTAAAAAAGAAAATGCGTTTGAACAACCTTTTTCATCTCGTCCAGGAATCTATTTTAAAACTTTAATCCCTTACAGATAATGCTAATTTGAGTTTTTTCTTGTTTTGCTTGGTAAGTTTAAGTTGAAAGTGGCTTTTATTCCACGCTTACGTACAGATCTAAAAGTGAAAACTTGTGTTCTCTATGATACACACATGGTAAATGTAAAAACAGAATCTCTTCTTTGTTTTTCACACAGTGCATGATTCCCTTCCATACAATGCTGAACTGCAGCGTACATTCTCCTACATTCGCTTCGCAGATCAAGCGCCACTTTATAGGGCACCAGCTCAAAAACCCACAAATTTTTAGCCTCAGGCGGGACCAAGAGCTCACCATCGTTGGAATCTGTGAAGTAAGGTACGGCGGCGGATCAGTTAAACATCGCGGATCTATAGGCATCTCAGTGTACCTCAGTTCAAACGGGAAACGTTTACATAAACGGCAATGTGTTACACGGGAATCAGGGTACGCGAGTTGGAGCTAAGGTGTTAGTGTGTACCTCTTGGTACGTTGTCTAGTGCCGGAAACCTTGCTGATACGCCCACGGTCACACCGGAAGTGCTGGGAAAGTGATATGGCGACTGCCTTCAGTGCCGTAGTTCTGCAGCCAGACATCGTGGGCTCAACAGAGCGGAGTAGTGAACTCGCCTGCGTGTGTAGGCAGCCCGCAGGGCGTTCAGTACCCACCGCTGCTGACGCGGTGAAATTTATCGTATCAGTCGCATTGCGTTGCGTTCCGTGCTGCCGTGTCGAGTTTGTAAAGGCTAAACGAGGCATTGTTCTGCTGGGTGTCATTAGCAGAGATCGCTGTCAGAAATACAAAACACATTTTGCACGAGCGACGTTCTGGTCAAAATTGACTACTTGCGCGTGCGCCTTTCTTGCTTGCGTGTAAATCAAGAGCCAACCACGTCATGAGTGTGTCCATGACCTGAACGATGTATCGATTGTGCCGAGTTCTGAATTTGAAAGTCTGCTGCGCGGCACTGGAACAGAGGGACTTGTATGCCGACATCAACTAATGTCGGAAGTTCATCTCTACTGGCCGAGCTCACTCCTGCTATAGGAATGGGGCACGTAGCCAGCCGTGGTGTTATAGTAGGAACCATATCGACATTTTCAAAACAGGAACCCTTAAAAGCTCGTAATAGAAATTGTAAAACATCATGGATCAGCAAGCTCTATGACGCTACTCGCGAACGATGACGTTTAGTATGGAGATGTCACAAGGCTAGAAAATTGCAGCGGAATGAGGAGGACCTGAATATGATACACTTGGTGCAAGAATTGATGCTTGACCCTCAAGACTACAAAAAAATAAAAAACCTATTCCACACAAATAGGCGGAAACGCTCATTCTTTGACTACATGAAAGCTGAACAGTCACTGGATACAATCATAGACACTAAAATCTCGGTGTATGCGCGTGGAGCAATTTAATGTGGAGCGATCGTGCAACGCTTAATTTGTGGAAAGGCAGACGCTAGACTGAAATTCAGTAGAAGAGTGCTCGAAATGTGTAATGCACCCTCTTTCGACTGATACTTCTATAGTGCGCATTAGTTTGGGATTGTAACCAGATAGGACTGGTGGTCAGTTTAGGATTTTTATTTTTATTTTTTTAATTTTCTTTATTTTTTACTACCGTCCACGTTATTAATAGATTTTCATACTTCCTTGTTAGTTTTATATAAGTATATATTATAATATTCGATGTTACGTAAATATAAGTGCGGTCTTGTTCAGCAGTGAGTTTGTTAGATTGCCTTAATGTACAGTGCAGCCGGTCGGGATGGCCGAGCGGTTATAGGCGCTACAGTCTGGAACCGCGCGACCGCTCCGGTTGCAGTTTCAAATCCTGCCTCGGTCATGGGTGTGTGTGATGTCCTTAGGCTAGTTAGGTTTAAGTAGTTCCAAGTTCTAGGGGACTGATGACCTCAGAAGTTAAGTCCCATAGTGGTCAGAGCCATTTTTTTTTTTGTACAGTACAACTTTTACTATTTGCAGTAGGATATATTGCCCTTTCTCGTTTTAAGTTTTTTGTTTCATATGCTGTGTGGATTCTGATAGTGAATAGGAAGAGCGATCAAGTAAGAATGCCATTGGCGTTTTACTAAAAAGTTAGAATGATGAAATAATTTTCACCTCACGTGGAGAACTATTGTAAAGTCTGGTCGTATTATTAGTAATGGAATTTTTATAAAAGCGATGTCCTTTCCTTTCTGTCTTATAATGTGTTCACTGATATTGGTGTTTTTGTTTATGTAGACTGCAGAGAGAACAACCTAAGTAGCATATGCAGCAGGAAGGAAATGTACGTTTTAATAGAGCCAATACAGAAATTTTACGCCGTCCATTTCGTGAACAGTGTGGTTTAAACAGACACAGCCAATTGCTGTTGAGATCGCGTATACCACGTTGGGGCCTCGTACCGTTCGCACAGGTCGCATCGTTGCTTGGCGTTCAGCAGTGCGTTGAAGTCGGCAAAAAGACCGTTGACGATCAAAAGGGCGGTCCGTGTGCTGACGGCTGAACGTATAAAATAAAACACTCGCTGAACAGGATAAATACTGTGTGGGGTCTTGCTTCGTGCGTGTGACGTAGGGGGCGTTCTTGCTTCCCATTGGTTCCACTGTACGCACCACGTTGCCGAAATATCTCAGAACTTACTTTGTGTTTCACTTGGGGGCATCTCAACGAGCAGCAGCTGGAAGTGACGTCACACGGAGACCGCACGTCAACGTTAGCAAACTCGTCCCGTGTGCGGGAGACTGTAAGCTGCTGCAGTACCTTCAGAATGGCGTACAGGCTGCATGGCCTGTACTGGACCAGAGCAGAGCAGAGGCGCGCGCTTCCTTGTGGGGCGACGCCATGCCGCAGCCGTGGCGTGGCGTGGCGTGGGCGGCCTCCCGCTTTGTTCTGGCCCCTCCCTCGGGAACCGGTCTCGCTGTTGTCCGGCGGTGACCCCCACCCCCGCGGCCAGCCCATTCTCCGTGCTCTATTAGCTCCGGACGGAACGGGACTGAACGACACCCGGGGCGGGCACGATCGCCTCATTAGGATCGGCCCTTCCCTCATCAGCGCCCGCCACGGCACGCGCACGGCCATCTCACCTCCGCCTCCGGCGGGCGGCCTCCCTTCCTGGCATTGGCCATCCTACTCGGGAAGGTTTGAATTTATTTTTATGGTGTGTAGGTAGTCGGTGGGTGCCACGGTTTCCCCTAGACGAGAACAGCATTGTGTGATTCACTGGCGGGACGTGAGTTCCAGCGCGCCGTCAGGAACATTTTGCTAGACGCGGTGCAGAGCGGCACGACAGCAGTAGCTTAGGCGGCTAATGCAAGAGAAGCAGCGCAGTGCTCCATCTACAAAGCTTTTAATTTTGGCACTATCACCCATTAAAGGTGTGCCCAACCAGTTGCTAGTGAACAAATTCAATCATCCTTATTGCAGTGCAACTTTCAATGTGTGGAGAGTAAAATTAATGGAAGGTTACATGGATTAATCAACTATTTTCGCCGGCCGCGGTGGTCTCGCGGTTCTAGGCGCTCAGTCCGGAACCGCGCGACTGCTACGGTCGCAGGTTCGAATCCTGCCCCGGGCATGTATGTGTGTGATGTCCTTAGGTTGGTTAGTCTTAAGTAGTTATAAGTCTAGGGGTTTGATGACCTCTGATGTTAAGTCCCATAGTGCTCAGAGCCACTTGAACACACTCTCTGTCACTCTCTCTCTTTTTTTCCCGTTATAGCGTGAGTTCAGGAGCGTAAAGTGTGTGAGGCGGGTAAATACTTGTTCTTATCTGTCAGGCGGTGTGGGTGTAAGAAGGCAGCTCGTTCTATTGCGTAAATCGGCACGAAGACGCTTGTGAAGTGTGAACTTCTCTGCACTACGACTAGAAACGAAATGAGTCTCCCGTAAAGGGCTGGAGTCATATGACTATTTTCGGCGTCTCTGAATGAACAAACGTAAACCAATCAACCTGTCAGCAGAATGTTCCGTTGTAAGTGTTAAGATGCTCTTACAAGAGCGTACCCAGGATCTGAACTAGGGGGGAGGGGGGGGGGGCAGGTTATACTAGTCTAAGGAAACAAGGACTCGAGACAACACACAGTACTTCTTACTAAATAAAACAATAAACCAGTGAAAAACTGCTTTTAATAAACATTTTAAATACAAGAATGCACTTGTACAATCCGAGAAAGCATGCAGCATTTCTTATTAAATAAAACGGTAAACTAGTGAAAAACTGCGAATATCTTCTGCCCCCGCCCCCCGCCCCTCGCTGGGTACCCCCATGTGCTCTTAGCTTTACTTGACGTTTTTGGATTCTTCTATTGGTTCCTAGAAGCATGTTATAATAAAGAGCCGAGAGCTGTCGACCGCAGTTTGACGACCACAGCCCTATGCGATACAGTGGGAAGTACTCTCCACCAAGCACTTCAGAGTAGACGTAGATCCCGCTTCGAGGAACTGTGACGTCTCGGATCTCTGCGTGAGGCACGAATCCCTCTACCCCTGCACTTGCTGCCCGACCGCCGCCTTGTCGCCGACTCAGGCAGCCGCCCTGCGCCGGCCAGCCGGGGTCATCAGCCTCGCCCTTTGAGGAGGCCGCCGCTGCCAGCGCCGTATCTCCTCATTAGCGGCGGACGCCAGTGTCTCCTAACGAGGGACACGGACCAGCACAGGACGGGAGACGGGACCCCACCCCGCCACGCTAGACTCCTCTTCCTTTCTGGGCCTGCCCGGCTGCGTCCTCTACATTCCACAGCTGGGCACCGTCTGCCAGGGGTCCCTATTGCCTGTACGTATAGTGGCATGCTCACTCGAAGATTCCACATCAGCAAGTGACTGAACTCGCTGATGACGTATACAGGGTGTAACACTCATACAGAGGTTGTAGAGGGCGCGTGCTAGTTACGTTTTACATAGGAACCAATGTCTGGAAACCTCAGCCAACGACGCTACAGAGCGTCAAAGTTATAAGTGGAGGCACCTGCAGATGTATTTATATACGGAGTGATTGCGTGTTGATGTTGCGAATTTTCAAGGAAAAATGTATAAATTTGAGGTAAGGGTCCCAGTCTTGGAAAGAAAGGAGCTGAAAGTTAAGAGCGAAAATAATTCTGATACCTCTGACAGTGGAATACGTGCACCAGTACTGTAGTTGCCAAGAACTTACGGTATGCAACTATCAGAGGTCGTAGTGCCGACTGAGACAAGAAAAAATGTACAGTGTACATGGACGGTAAAAGGCATACCTTAAAAGCTATGAGCACTTGTTCATCTTCGGTAGTGTGAAACCTCTCCTCTATTGAACAAGTGCTCACAGCTGCTCCGTTATGCATTTTAGAGCCCATGTTTGCTAGACAGTTTTTCCTCCCTTGACAGTTTTTCCTCCCTTGACAGTTTTTCCACTGAAGAGGATTGTGACCAAACCTAAGACGGCGACAGCTGCAAAAGTCTGCGCAGAACTGAATGCCACACTCGCGAACCTTACCAACATCCAAGACAAGACGGAGGACAGCCAGCCGAAGTGGCCGAGCGGTTCTAGCCGCTTCAGTTTGGAACAGCGCGACCGCTACGGTCGCAGTTTCGAATCCTGCCTCGGGCATGGATGTGTGTGATGTCCTTGGGTTAGTTATGTTTAAGTAGTTCTAAGTTCAAGAGGACTGATGATCTCAGATGTCAAGTCCCATAGTGCTCAGAGCCATTTGAACCATTTTCAACACGAAGGACAACCAATAAGCTGGGAATTGCACAGCGAGCAGGAATTCCAAAAGCACACGTCAGTGCTGCAAATGCCCATAAAAGGAAATCCTTATGCCCGAGCCATAAAACCTGGACTTAGGAGCGATGGAAGGAAGTCATTCGGGCAGATGAGTCTCTTTCCAGACTGTGTCCAACTTCTGCCGAAATGTACAGATCAAGAGTGATACATGGCGCGCTTTCTGTGACGACTTGCGCAGCCATATCGTGGTATACCATGGGCTCCAAGGTTACTCTGTAAGGTTGCATTATTCCCGATGATTCTGTGACCATTGTGACTGATAAGGTCCATTTCGTAGCAAAAGTTTGTCCCCCAATGGCGAGGCGGCGTTCGAATACGTCAGGGCCCAATTTCACATAACTCGCCTAGTCCAGGACTGGTTTTGTGAGAGCCACGATGAGCTGTCGCTTCTCCACGGCTCACGCCAGCCACCAGATCTCAATATTATTGAGACATTGTGGTCGACTTTGGAGAGAAGAGTGCATTACTGCTACTGACATCGTTGTGTGAACTTACCTGAAAATCATACGCGGCCTGCCTTTGTCCATTCCGAGTTGACTGAAAGCTGTTTTGAATGCCAACGTTTTTTCTATTCCGTATTGTCCATGGTAATGCGTTTACGATATTTCCGTAGTTCGGTCACGACCTGTATGTGCATCCCGTAACTGCCGGTTAGGCATAGCAGGCGGCAGAACACTGCGCTGGTAGTTAGACGGCCAGACACGGTGGATTACCGTCGCTACTTGCAGCGGTGCCCCCCTTTGTAGCGAAGCCGACTGCGTGGTGATTTGCCGCGCCGCCTCTTGTCCTGTTCTTCACCCGGAGTCTTCAGGAGCCGGCGCTAGAATGCGTCAGCTGTTAAGCGGAGGGCCCGCCGTGGCGCTTCTTGCCCGATCGCCGTTTCGCGGAAGATGATTCGCCGTGCGCCACACCGGCACTTTTACGACAGTTCTTACTCCAGCAACGACCTCCTCGCCGCCAGTATTCCTTTTAACGGCAGAGCATCTTGGTCTGCACTAAGGTAGGCCACGCGTCTTCTTGCTCCGTAAGCAGCGGGTCGAGCAAATCCATCAATCACCACACACCTGATCGGAGCCGCTGATCTTCTGAGGATATCCCGCCACAGGTGAAGACTAAGAGTTTGTGACAGTAGAATGGAGGGGCATTTGCTGGGGTGTGGAATGTGGTGACATTTCCGCGGAGCCCAAGACTCTCCAGCTAGCTTTTTTGCTTTCACATTCCGTGGCGTCGCCAACTAACAACTAAGTTGTCACTGTCGCTTAATTTGTTTGAAGGTGGAAAAACCGGCCTAAACAGGTAAACGCCAGATAAATTACCATAAAAAAGTAACTGCTCGCAGTTTTGTCAAACCTTTCAACATGCATTAGTTATGCAAAAGTAATCTTTAATTATGAAAAGAATGAGTACCTCACAGAAAAGTTTGATACAGCATTGAATGCAGTGTATCTTAGTTTTACCCCCGCTTAACAATGTTAGTTCCCGCCCTTCCCGCTAGATGATATGCGCACCGAAGTCAGGGTGTTTCGCCGACGACAGACGTCAGCCGAAGACGACCTATCTCTCAAAACCAGTACGACCATACGTGCGCAGTTGCGGTGTAACAGATAACAGATATATCGGGCATAAACTACTGACTACGTTCGACGTAATAATTCAGTTTTTCTCGGACAAGGTTGTTGCGTTGACAGAAGAGCCAACACCGTGTTACTAGAGGAGGCCGAAATGGACTAACTTTAGCTCACGAAGGCTGGCGTGAGGAGGGAAGAACTTTACTGACGTGAGGTCTGGAACATGACAAGGAATTATTATTGAGAAAGCGGTAGTACCTAGTTAGATACTTAATTTAAATCGATTAATGATGAACGTCGCTCTTGACGGTACATGATTCACAATATCAATATCAATAGTAACTGAATATGGCGCCTTGCTAGGTCTTAGCAAATGACGTAGCTGAAGGCTATGCTAAACTGTCGTCTCTGCAAATGAGAGCGTCTGTTGTCAGTGAACCATCGCTAGCAAAGTCGGCTGTACAACTGGAGCGAGTGCTAGGGAGTCTGTCTAGACTAGACCTGCCGTGTGGCGGCGCTCGGTCTGCAATCACTGATAGTGCCGACACGCGGGTCCGACGTATAATAACGGCCCGCGGCCGATTTAAAGGCTACCACCTAGCAAGTGTGGTGTCTGGCGGTGATACCACAAACGTTCCCACATACAAAACATGGTTTGTGGGAAATGTTTTAAGTTTTAGTACTAGAAAGAAGAGTTCATGGCATTGTGAGGATGAAAAATATAACGGGGATTGGTCTCGCAATGTATGGTACATTACTGGGAATGACAACTTTAGAACAGCTTAAATATTTAGTAACAATTAATTCAGCGTTCGATGCCTTCTATTAAACTCTGTATGATTTGTTGCTGTCAAGCCATCTGACACTCATGTCTACTTTATGCAGCGTGTCATCTGCAACCCAAGCAAAATCTGCATCGAAAATCTTAGGATGTGCCCTCCTGTAATGTTCTGTGGTTCCTGGCTGGATGAGGAGACGGTGGTATGATAGGTGGGTGGTCTTTTTCCTCTCACTACAACACAAAATGCACACGTTGTTAAAATAAACTTTATTAACAATAACCAACTAAATACTTAACTTCGATGAGATCCGAGGTGAAGCTCTGTGGGTAACAGCAATGGAATTACATGTGCTAATTCTTGAATCTTGTCCGTGTCCATATCACAACTAAATACAATGACTAACGTTCTCTCACATCTGGCTAAGGTGCGAGGCGGCGAATATCACTGTGGAAGATGAGAGCACAGTGCGACGTGTTTGAGGAAAAACGCGAACTGAGTCCCGATGCTACGTACTGTGGGGTACTAAGATAGACATTGAGACTGGTCGTCGGCGGCGGTGGCCTATATGGACACTGCCCAGGGGGCGTTACGGCGCATAGCCTAGGGGCGCGTCTTGGTCTTCTCTTTTCATAGGTGCGCCTAGTTCTGGGCCTACTATACAGTGTTTCTTAGCGCCGGCAGGTGTGTTGGCGAAGGCGTACCCCAGCACACTTTGAGCTTAGATTATAATCTCAGAAAATTGCATGTTCAAGTGAGAAAGGTGGCGTATACTAATTTTTGACGCTTTAAGTAACTGTAGTGAATCGTTTTTGGCTTGTCTAAGCGAGGCAGCACAGTGGTTTTCGCAGTGGACTCGCCATCTGGAGGACGACGGTTCAAACCTCCGCACGGACATCCAGATTTATGTTTTCCGTGATTTCCCTAAATAGCCCCAGGCAAACGCCAGGATGGTTCTTTTGAAAGCGCATGGCCGATTTCCTTCTCGCATCCGTCACACAATCCGAGCTTGTGCTCCGCCTCTAATGCGTTGGTGTCTACGGAACGTTAAACTCAGTCTTCCTTCCTTCCTTCCGTCTTGGGTTGTGGTAACTGTCTAAGAACTGTTGTAACATGCATACTGATGTTTAGATGCCAATAGGGTGGTGATTCTGTTTTTTCGTATGGTTGGCAAATGTACTGTGCTCGTTTCGACTTTTCAGTGCCTTACGTGTTCACAGTACCTTCTTTTGAAATTTATGTATCTTTTTCACACACATGCTAAGCGACAGTGACTGCAGGTTGCCATAGTCGGCTCTGTTGCGTTTATTTGAAGTCGTCCACAGTGTTTGTAATCTTACTTTTTAATATGACCACGACTCATCTCGAGTATCTTATTCAACGTGTCTCTCTTCATATCATATATTCGTAAAACTTGTGTGGTTGTATCAGTAACTGAGGAAGGGGCATATTGCATTGGCCACGTTCTTCTCGAAACAGATATAGCTCATCTACAGGAATTCAGCGTCGTCTTACTATCACAAGTCGCAATATCCGACTCATCTCTAAGCAAAGAAGTGTTGTGGCACCCAAACACCGCCTCCCCCCCCCCCCCCCCCAACCCAAACAAAAAGAAAAAAAATCCCTGGCGGAGAAGATCGGCCTGACTGTGACGAACTTGTTGGCCGATCTTTGCCAGTGGTGTTCACTGACCATTTTCGGTGTCCCTCTGGCCCTAGCCTTAGTGTACATTCGATGTTGAGCGAATAGACGTCCGATAACCCTGTTGTGGCGCAAGTAGAATTAAGTTTTCGTCCTAGAGCTTCGCCAGGAAAATTGTGATGATGTAATTGGTCACACCACTGCGCAGCTAAAACGCCCATTCACAATGCCCGGATCGAGGAAAGTCGCTTGCTAGAGAGAGAGACTGAGTGACTACATCCTCACAGACGTTCCGTGAGACAGTCGACGGTGGTGTGCCTTCTGGTGAGAGGATGAAGGCGGAGTCGCAGCAGACGCATTCTCAAACTCTGAGCAAACAGCCGCGGACATACGGCGGCGACGCGTCTTCAAACAGACTTGGAGCCTCCTGTCCTCTCAGACACACACCAGCCACCACACCTCTCTGTGGAACGTCTCTGCCCTCTGTCCACTACGGGTCGCAGAATCCCATTCCAGAGCCGCACCCTGTGGATTCCTTAGACAAACAACGACAGCATTGCACTTAATGACCTCTAGCGCTCACCCATACTTGTCCTCTGTTACACTTATCAAAAGTTTTTTTAACCTATGAATCGTCGTTAAAGAAACAATACTCCCGTAACTGCTTTTACAGATTTGCTGGATGAACGCCAGCTGACATACTTCTGTCGGCGTACCTGCTTCAGTGAGAGAATGATGAAATTTCAGCTGTATGGAAAGCATGACACGCAGCTGTCGGTATTTCCTTTGTCGTCGCTACCGATTAATTGCCATCATCACAGGATCTCTGTACAGCAAAAATGTGTGAAATAATCAAATATGCATAGAGGACAATCATTTACAGAAGAGATGGTATAACGTAATTCTAACAAACGTTGCACCTATTCACGTATCATGTCATAACATACGAATGTGACAATGTCATTAGGACAGTCCCATCTGAACTGCTGGACATCAAAAGAATTAAAACGTACTTGTAATGAGAAGAGGGTGATAGGTGGGACGTGAAAGCACAGCTCTAAATGACAATCAGCTAATTGCAAACATATAAACGAGTAAACGACCATAGACGTTTCTTCTGGATAACAAATCAAAGCAGAGCTATAGTTGTCGCCACTTCGTGCATTCAGCATCGATGGTTACTATAAATGTTTCAAAAAATTGGCTTTAAACATAAAAACAGTTTATTATTATTAGGTGCCATCGGACATTAGTGGATCATGTAAAGCTAGTGTGTGTGTGTGTGTGTGTGTGTGTGTGTGTGTGTGTGTGTGTGTGTTCTCTCTCTTTTCTCTGTCCACTTTGTCCCTGGGCTAGTCCTGACCTCATTTTCTGACAGTACTTCGCATTTGTCAATTTCTGTTATGTATATGAGTTTCTGTTGAAAATGTGTGATGGACTCACTTATGACTAATTACAATTTTTTATGACCTACTGGATTCAGGGTAAGGGTGTGAGTTGTGTTTGAAATGAATGACGTGTTGATATTCGAAGATTTTAATTTTTTATTTAATTTCAGAAAGAAAATCCATCAGTCTCAAACAACGTATTATTAGTCCTGTACAATAACTTAGCTATACTAAAATAACGAACAGAGTCACTTCGGTAGTCCTGAGAGAAACTAACAGAGGAATTTCGAACATGTGGCGAATCTGGAGGGCCAAATGGTTCAAATGGCTCTGAGCACTATGGAACTTAACTTCTAAGGTCATCAGTGCCCTAGAACTTAGAACTACTTAAACCTAACTAACCTAAGGACACCACACACATCCATGCCCAAGCCAGGATTCGAACCTGCGACCGTAGCGGTCGTGCGGTTCCAGACTGTAGTGCCTAGAACCGCTCGGTCACTACTGCAGGCTGGAGGGCGACATTTCGTGCTTATCGTATCTGGCACATGATCATCAGAATTGACATTGCTCACATTTTCAGATGGGTGGTGCTGACTGACTTTGGTAGTAAGAGTTATATTCGCGTCATACAAAATATTCCGATACAATTCATTTTCGGGTATTTCTGAACCTCTGTCGTGTTCTACCATTGACAGATCGTTTTCGTCAGGAGTCAACTGCAGAGTTACTAAAGAAAACATCGGCCCCATCATCTTCATAATTCCTTTAAAAATAAGTTATTTGGCAGTTGCGGATTTATGAACGAAGTACTTTCCTCCAAATTTTTCCTAAGCAAACTCACTAAAATATAAATTTACATTGTAGCGTAGTCAGGTAACTCAAAATGCCGTTGAAAATAAATTAAAAAATAAATTGGATTATCCGCCTATAAAGTGCAATAGTGCGAATCCAGGAACATCAGTCTGTGAGACGGGTGAATATTGGAACATCTGAATAAATGGAACATCTGCCTTTGTGGCGGTGGTGGCCTGGAATGGAAGCAGGTTTTCTTGGGTAAATCGGCACAACGAAACATGTGACCACTACTGCACCACGACTAAATATCAAATGAGATTCTTCTAGTTGGCTAGAAGCATAGAGCAATTTTCAAAGCCTCTGCCGGAACAAACGTGAACTATAACTGCCTGTCAGACGGATGTTCCGTTATAACAAGGGAATCGTACGAACTTCCTCTTACTGATCTGATTCATAGGGCAAGATGACTTGGACTTCTAAACGTAAACGGGAAGACGCAAATCTCAACCGTTTTCAAGAAAATAGAATTTGAAGATTTTACGCGTGCTTTTATTCTTTATATGGTCGCAAGTGTCAAGCAGTTTGTATCCTAGCGGGTTAGCATCTAGTACGAAGAGCACGAGGTCTGTAGATGGAATACCCCTTCTGGCATTTTCTTTTCATTCCCACGTAATTCTGACAGTCTATTACTTATATGGACATTATCAATATTAAATGACTGATTTATTATTTTTATAATATTTATGCTGAAAAAAGGAGAGGAAGTTTTCGTAACGAGATCGGAAACAATAAAAGGATACACAAGAACTTTCGATTAAATCAGCATGATTATTTTGTTTATATTATTACAAGTATACTGTTCAGCCTATAGAGCACTGCACGAATCAGGATGATACTGATCATAGAAAATAGTAAAACAATAACTATCGCAGCATGCAGCACTTGGGATGAACGCCGAACTTTTGCATGTTCATGGTTTTTGAGTACCGGTATCTCTATTGCAAAGCGAATTTGGTTTACAGCCACAAACGGGCCTCAGTTATCACACAATTTAGTATCGTACCACGCATGTGTGTTGTTAGAGTTACGTGGGGGTGAAAAGAAGAGGGTGTATCGGGAGTGAGATTCGATCCTTCGATCGCGCGCTTATGAAAGTAGTTGCTTGTCGCTGGGCTGCAGACCCCTCGCATACAAGCGAGCACACAGTGTATAAGCACGCGTAAAATTTTCAAATTCGATATTCCTGAATCTGAGTGGGAATTGTTTCTTCTAGTGCATGTTTGTTATAGTCATAGTAGTGTCCTACACATTAGGACCGTTGATATATTTATAAACATAGGGAATCCAATATATCGATATTTGAAGGAATATCGTTATCTGCCCTGGATATATCGAAAGAAGCGTGCGGGTATCGACGTACCGGCCTATAAAGATAACACCTGCACATTGTAAATATACTGCCGACTTTAGAGCTGTATATTTAAGTATTGATTTATCATCAGATATTCTGTACATAAACAAGCTAGCAGCCTACTTATCCACCTCAGAGCAAGGAATCAAACGAAAGCGATGTTCGTTCACACTTGGCGGTAACCACTTTGCTAACCACGGCAACTGCCTGTAAGTGGCATAACAAAAGATGTCCGACCGCCGTGACCGAGCGGTGCTAGACGCTTCAGACCGGAACCGCGCTGTTGCTACGATCGCAGGTTCGAATCCTTCCTCGGGCATGGATGTGTGTGATGTCCTTAGGGTGGTTAGGTTTAAGTAGTTCTAAATTCTAGGCGACTTATGACCTCAGATGTTAAGTCCCATAGTGCTTGAGCCATTTATGAATATATATAAAAGCTGTGCGACGGTTCCGTCGTTCGGTTTCGTCAGATACCGGACTTGTCCAGAACAATTCATGTTGACTTCCCTGTTTCTTCATTTCTGGAAGCGCCAGTGACCTTGCAGCTGTGTAGTGTCAAACGTGCGTGGTGCAGTTAAATGTCCCAGTTTCTGTTGGTAGCGTTGAGCACCGATTTCGTCAGTATTTCCCCTCACTCCCTCCGCCCACCGTAAATACCCATCTCGCCATGTAGACTTTTGTTCATGAGTTCCAGAAACTGCTTTTGAAGAATGCCAGTGTGAAGAGAGATTACACTAGCTGCCTTAAAAACTGTTTTTCAACGTAACAGGTGTGCTGCTATTCCTTCACATTGGAAATCTTCATACTGCATTCACACGGTCACCTCACCCCCCCCCCCCCCCCCCCCACCCGCCACAGTGTAGCCGGACTACTTCTTCATGCCACCTATACTAGCTTCACACAGTCAGAGAGACAGACTTTGGATAAAAGCTCAAGAAGCAGTAAGACCACACAACGAAAGTAAAATTATGCTCTAATACAATTCCAAATATTTACGGAAAAATTGTGAAAGAGATGTTATCTAAAATAAAAAAATTGCCACTCAATACTGCTATTTCGATATCGATGTACCGGGGAAAAATTTTGCCAATATACGCCGATACTTCTTCGAAAAAATATCGATACATCGGTATAAATATAAACCTACATATAGTTAAATCGATATATACCGGGTGATCAATAAGTCAGTATAAATTTGAAAACTGAATAAATCAAGGAATAATGTTGATAGACAGGTACAAATTGACACACATGCTTGGGATGACATGGGGTTTTAATAGAACTAAAAAAGTACAAAACTTCAGAAAATGTCCGACAGATGGGGCTTCATGTGATAAGAACAGCAATAATTAGCATAACAAAGTAAGACAAAGCAAAGATTATGTTCTTTACAGGAAATGCTCAATATGTCCACCATCATTCCTCAACAACAGCTGTAGTCGAGGAATAATGTTGTGAACAGCACTGTGTTGTGTACATAGTTTTGCGTAGCCAGCGCGTAGACAACTTTGCCACTTGAGTGCGCCCCGCTAAGCACAACAGCGCAGCCGCAGCACTTGTCCGTCTCCGCACTACGAGATGGCGCTGCCTTAGAGACGGACCAAATTCTGCTTCCGCCGATGCGTGTATTAATATGTAACGCAGCCAATGAGATTGTTGTTACCGTAGAACACTCGCGCAGTGATACCGGAATGCGCGAGGTATTATAACGAGTGTACAGACCTCTGATTAGTCAGACTGCATTTGTCTGCAACAGTCTGTACCAGTCTGCATTAGTCTATAGTCAAGTTTCAGTCTGCGCCTAATAAGATTATCATATTCCTGTACATAGCCATTAAGATAAATGTATAGACACTTTTGTCAAGTATCAGAGATATGTGAGAATAAGATTAACATACCAAGACCAAAGGAACTTCAGATTGTCAATTGTAAACAGTATCCAGAATGAAGTGATGTAAAGTCTATCGTTTTTATTATTTTAATAAATGTGTGTGACAATTAATCAAGTTCTGTATAAAGTTGGTCACCGTCAATCTGCTACTCTAACCGTGCAAGTGGCATTTCTATCGTCTGACCTAACGGCAGAAGATAAACACACCACGAGAGGCCCATGAGACATATTGCTGACACTCGCCTACTTCGTCTGAGCGACAAGTCAAATAATCTGATGGTGTGTGTACAGAAGGTCTCACAGTATGCACACCACAAACTGTAAAGCATGTCCTGAGTTATGGTGAGGCATTGGCGTCGGAAGTTGTCTTTCAGCATCCCTAGAGATGTCGGTCGATCACGATACACTTGCGACTTCAGGTAACCTCAAAGCCAATAATCGCACGGAATGAGGTCTGGGGACCTGGGAGGCCAAGCATGACGAAAGTGGCAGCTGAGCACACGATCATCACCACACGACGCGCGCAAGAGATCTTTCACGCGTCTAGCTTTTTTTTCAAATAAAGCCCCATTTCATTCCAAGGAAGTGTGTCAGTTTGTACCTCTCTATCTACATTATTCCGTAGTTTATTAAGTTTTCAAATGTATACTGACTTTTTGATAACCCGGTAGATAGATCAGTATACGGATATTTTATCAGCAGCCTTACTACACACCGAGTAGTGACAGGCTGCGTGTGTGCTGTTCGCAGCGGGCTGTCGGGCAGCGGCGGCTCCCGGCTGGTGACGCCGGTGTACCTGCGGTGCCGCGAGGGCGCGGTGCGCTGGTCCTACCCCCGGGGCGCGCTGCGCGTCGTGCTGCGGCTCGGCGGCGGCCGGGAGTTCCGCGGCTGCATCAGGGCGCAGCCGGACGACGGGCGCAACCAGAGCCGGCAGCTGGCGGGCGCGCGCGTCTTCCTGGAGGGCGAGCGCGCGCTGGCGCCGCTGCTCGTGCCCGGAGAGACGCGCGCCGCGCGCTGCTTCAACAGCCGCGGGGGCCGCGCCGCGCTCTACGTCGAGGCCGACCCGCCGCCCCCGGGCGCGCCGCCCCCGCGCGCCGCCGCCGCCTTCGTCTACGACCTGCAGCCGCTGCCGCGCGGCGCCGCCGCCTACGACCCCTTCGAAGGTCAGTCCCGCAGCTACCACTCTCCTAACTGACATGAAGCAACGAATGAGGGAAAAACGTACAACATACACTACTCCCCATACAAATTGCTACACCAAGAAGAGATGCAGGTGATAAACGGGTATTCATTCGACAAATATATTATACTACAACTGACATGTGATAACATTTACACGCAATTTGGGTGCATAGATCCTGACAAATCAGTACCGAGAACAACCACCTCTGGCCGTAATAACGGCCTAGATACGCCTGGGCATTGAGTCAAACAGAGCTCGGATAATGTGCACAGGTACAGCTGCCCATGCAGCTTCAACACGATACCACAGTCCATCAAGAGTAGTGGCTGGCGTATTGTGACGAGCCAGTGCGTCAGCCACCATTGACCAGACGTCTTCAATTGGTGAGAGATCTGGAGAAATGACTTCAGTGAATTCGTCGCAAAAAAGAGTCTGCTAGACCGAGAGGAACTCAAAACTTCATTTTACTGATCTTCCTTATCCACCCTATGGCGAAGACCTCTCACCTTCAGAGTTCCATCCGTTCGGTGCAGTGGAGGATGGGCTCAGCCAGAAGCTGTACGTGGACGGTGAGAAGACGTTGGCTCCCATGTTGACCATTAGAGTGGAACCGTGCGAGCGTACAAGCTCTCACAGTTAGGTGGTGTAAAGCAGTGGCACTGAACGGAGATTATGTTGAAAAATAGCATTTGGTAGCCAAAAGAGTGGAGATTAATATGGTGTATCCCAATTCCGAATAAAACCAACCTACTTTCAGAAAAAAATGTTCTTACTCATACAAGTATTAATTATCACACGTTACTAATAGACTATGTTATGGGCTGTTTGTGATACTAACTTCTAGTTTTGGGATATACTACTTCAATGTAATTGACGGCACGTGAACTTTCTGTACGCAAGTCATATTGCGAATAGGGAAACGGAAGGAACTGTGTTGCAGATGCAATACAGTGGGTCGGGTAAAAAAAGGCGGTTCGCGCCATTGCGGTAGTTCCCCTTATTGCGTAAGAGCAGTCGGTCGCTATTCCTGGCGAGCCCAGTTCTTGTGCCGTATCTTTCTGTACTCCTGGTAGATCGGCACTCGGGGCAGCCGGGACTTAGCTGGACGGGAGAGGAGTGCTAGGAATACAGACGGGCAGACGTGCTCGGAAAAGTTGTCCAGCCGCTAGGCCAGACTGTGCAACTCCTGCCGACTGTGGGAACTGAGCTCCACGCGGCATCAGTAGCTCCTTTATCGTGCTGGCCATTTAGCTTAGCACTCCTCAACGTGCGTAAAGAAATGTACACAATCCCGCTTTTTTAAAGGCCTGTACATATCCTTCGCTGCGGCCCTGATTACACAACTACGGGGTACCCTAGAAGGAATGGTCAATATTCGGGGATATGACAAGAACGATCATTCGAAGCGAGAAAGTATTGTAAATACATACTTTAAATACACACCTAAATGGCTAAGAGCTTCTAATAGAAGATGAAGAAATGGCCATAGCTCTTCAGGTATGTATTTTAGTGCTCATCTTTACAAGATCTTTTCGCTTCGAATGATCGTTCCAAGGACGTCTTGTGCATCTCCTACTTGAATGAATAATAGAAAGTTGGGGTGAATTTTGACTTCACCCACAGGACTACAAAAATTCTTTTCAACAGCACTTCCCGACTTTATATTCAGGAGCATACTACCTTGGCGTTCGTTTTACAATGTCGTTTACGATCGTAGTTCCGACTTGCTATTCGCAAACCTCAACTGCGCCCTCCACCGACCGCTCGACCAACATCTTGATGATAAACACGTCCCATATTTCTCGCAGCACACCAGAAGTTCTTACATTCACAGCTAACGGTATGCGACGTAGGTGTTAGCCCAAAGCTGGTGGATGAGGAGGCACGCACGGGCAGTCTCACACAAATACGCACAAACAAAACTTCACACACTTTGTGATCAGGCATAACAGCATAATCGAAGGAAAGCTCATTTATCAGCAAGCTGGTTTTCAGTCTGGAGAATCGTGCTGCAGTCAGATACTGAAAACCAGCCATCTCTGTGAGCATGGTTTCGAACAGGGTTAAATGACTGGAGTTGCTTCGTCTATTTAACACCTGCGTACTAACTACGCTGTTAACCACTACAAGTTGCTGAAGAAAATTTGCCACCTTGCTAGTGATTAGCGATTAACATTCCTCATAGCGACTCTCCTGTAGTACAGAAGAGTTCAGGTCTCTGTCGAGGATCAGAAGAGCAGATGACGCGTATAAAAGAAAGGCTCACCTCAAGGCAGTATGCTTGGTATAGTGCTTTTTAATCTTTACACCAACCGCGCCATCACAGAACGCTTCAGGCATTTCATTTACCTTGATGATAAAACAGTGGCCGCCTAAGTTAAAAGGAAAAGTTGACTTCATATTTATATACGCCTGGCCCTCAGTATGTGGTTATTCATCTAAAGGCAAATCCCAATAAGACCCAGATGTGCTCATTTCAAGTACGGAATAGATAAGCTGGACGCTGACTGGAAGTCACATGACAAGACTGGTGACTTCACCATCTTCCAACATTTGTATATCAGAGTATTACTCATCACAGAAACATTGTCATAACACCGTACTGGAGGACGGTGAAAGAACAATGTTTTGAGGAATCCCACAGCCGCCATCTGACTATCTAGTTCTCACGATCTGAGAAATTCCGTTCTTCATTTGTGCGTGTTAGCTGCAGGGAATGCTTCACGTGTGTGGACTGCATCTGCTCTCACCAAGCAAGGTGACACTGTAGTCAGGTCTTAATAAGCCGACTTCAGTCGACAACTTCTACCCGATTGTTGGAGTAGCTCACCCACTATCAGAATGGCCATCGCTGTCTTTGAGGAGCAGTCGTGTACTGCACGATCATCAAGCTCTAGTCTGTCCTTTGGCATTCAGAAAGAGCTCTAACTGCGTCACCAGATAGGAGAACAAGCTGCCGCCAGATATCGTTGCAAAGGAAGAGCTAGTCTTAGGTAATGATGTACTCTATCCTGTTTGGAGACCTATCAGTCGTCTTAGGATGGGCGTCCCCTGTTGCAGGACCAACTCGCTAAAACGGGGCACCCTTCCATCTGCGAGTGTGGAGCAATGCAAAATACGGGCTACTTGCTCATAGTTCCTCTATTGGACAACCTTGCACGACACAGGACGTGACTGAGGCAAATAACAAGGTCATTGGAGTGCGTGCCTTCTGGAAAACCTGGCCAGACACGGAAATGAACGAGGCGGCCTTGCAGACCAATGATGCAATGCCAGTTCCGAGCGCACCATATGCTGTAGGAACTGCAGTGCCGTGCTCACGTCGGAAACCAAGGCGCACAGCTGTGACGAAATTTCACCTGTGGAAACGAAAAACGCAAAACATCTTTTGTTGGTGTGTTATCTCGACTCGGCGCAAGTGTGGTAATGAACTAGCAAGCTAGGTAGGTGGTGCAGGGAGCCATACACAGGCAAGCGTATGAACTGGCACCTTCCAACTGCACAAAAGTAAGATTTTCGTCTCTAAACTCAAGTTTAAAGCCACCGTCAGTTTCTATCTTTATTCATATAAAAGATTATCTTCTTCAAACCCCTACGTAATACAAATCATACTAATATCGATATGTGATGCACAGTATGTTACTAGTTTATTTAGCCTTGCTATTGTTCGCACTAGCGGACAACACGTAGTACTGAAAAATGAAACAGCTGTCCCTTAGTGGCAAATTAGTGGTGTCGACTGGCACATAAGCTGTACCTGGCTTCCGTCCCTAAAGCCGTCATTTGTTTCAGCTTTAGTCTTACATACGGGCTTGTTTCCGTGGCGCGTGAACCCTATCATCTTTTGCGCGATTTCTTCTTAGAGGCCAGCTACAAAGTGGTCTGATTCTTCCTGCTAGACCATCTGTGACCGTAAAGCTATAGCACAATGGATCACATGATGTCTGAGCTCACTACTGTGATAAAAGAACATTTATTTAATCGTTTGAGTTTGACTGTAGCACAAATGACATGAAAGTAGTCGGCAGCTAATGTCGTTAATTCCTCTGTAATTCCACTTTTATGTTATTACGTTCTGTTTTAACTAAACAAACACTATTTTAGCCTTGTTTCAGAATTTATTATTAATGTTATTGCACAACGTAGGTTTCGGGTTATAAGCCCATCTTAAAGTACATTACTCTGTTTTGGTAATCTTCTGATCCTAATCGTAATTGGCCAGTTGTGGCATGTAAATTAATCTGTCGTGTTATTACAAAGGAGTAAACCCCATGAGTCTTAGTATTTACTATTGCATTCCTAACGGAAATGAACATAGAAGATAAATTAGAAAGATTTGATGGACTGGAACAATTTAAAGAACTTTCAGAACTTAAGTAAGAAAGGAAAGCGTTATCAGGTTCTTCGAAACGATGTCTGTCTCTAACATATGGAAGTGAGTCGTGGGCTGTAACAAAAAGAAGTGAGGAAAGATTATAAATGACGGAGATCAAATACCTAAGAAAAGTAACTGGGTGCACACTGTCCGACAGCAGCATGACCGCTGACATCAGAGAAGATGCATGGATTGTTGTGGTAAAGGAAGCATACTAAGAGGTCTTTGGTCCCTCAGTCCATTGTCTGTCAAGCCAGGAATAGTCCCCAGAGAGGAAGGGTACAAGAGACAAACCACGATGAACCTGAGTGTACCAGAGAATGAAGAAAACCGAGAGACAGAAGCGAATAGAAGTGGGAGAGGGGTATAAGGGTGAAGGCGGGAGAGTTGGCCCGCCCAGAATGCAAATGGAGGCCCCTGGGCCACGTCATACGACGGGAGGCGCACCTTTTGCAACCGACCTGTGCGTCCACACCCTTCATTACTACAAGTAAACCAGCAAAAGCCGATAAGTTGATAAAATCTCAGGAAATGGAACGACAAGTCTAGAGGGTAAACTAGCGGCAGATGTAAAATAATGTGTGATCAGCATGTTCACTTAAGCTGGCTAAGTGAGATAGCCACGTCAACTGATCATCGAAGAGCCGTCCCAAAAAGGGATAAAACGACACAACTTTGAGCAATTGGTCGTGAAGGTAGAGATCTGGCTGTGCGTGGACAGTATGACGTCGACAGGAGTGCGCGGCTTATGTTTTGTCAGCTGAAAACCGGAAGCCATGGGCGAGAACCCAGGACTGCGCCATTCGAATGACACCCTGCAGTCGGCGTTCAGCAACAAAAAAAGGTTCAAATTGCTCTAAGCACTATGGGACTTAACATCTGAGGTCATCAGTCCCCTAGACTCAGAACTACTTAAACATAACTAAGGGCAGCCTCCATGCCCGAGGCAGGATTCGAACCTGCGACCGCAGCAGTAGCAGCGCGGTTTCGGACTGAAGCGCCTAGAACCGTTCGGCCACAGCGGACGGCATGCAGCAACACCGACAGTTTAGGAGTTATAGCAAATGCGAAACTCGTCAGCTTACAGGAGTAAAAAACTTACATGGACAGAATGAGGAGTACAGGAAAAAGAACGAAAGACGACAGAATACCAAAATTAATGAATTATTACCCATTGGGCAGAATATTGTTTGGAGGACCGAGATAGAGGTGGAAAGGCCAATAATATCAACTGAAAGCACATCAAAGGCAAACGCCTAATACATGCAGGAAGAAGTAGAAGAGGACGAAGGAGAAGAAGAAGAAACAGCCTAGCAGAAGAAATTTATTTCGCAAATTCCTCACGGCTCTGGACTAATATGCAATGAAACGCCAAACAAACTGGTATAGGCATGAGTATTTAAATACAGAGACATGTAAAGAGGCAGAATACGGCGCTGGGGTCAGCAATGCCTGTATAAGACAATAAGAGTCTGGCGCAGTTGTTAGATCGGTTACTGCTGCCACAGTGCCATGTTACCAAGATTCAAGCGAATTTGAACGTGGTGTTACGGTCGGCGCACAGCATCTGAGGTACCGATGAAGTGGGGGATTTTCCCGTACGACCGCTTCACGAGAGTACCGCGAGTATCAGGAATCCGGTGAAACATCAAATCTCAGACATCGCAGCGGTCGGAAAAACAGCCTGCAAGAACGGGACCAACGACGGCTGAAGCGAATAGTTCAACGTGACAGAAGTGCAACACTTCCGCAAATTGACGCAGATTTCAATGCTGGGTCATCAACAAGTATCAGTGTGCGAACCAGTGAACGAAACATCAATATGTGTTCCCTTGATGACTGCACGACATAAAGCCTTGGCCCGACTGCACCGACATTGGACTGTTGGTGACTGGAAACATGTCTGGTTGGACGAGTCTCGTTTCAAATTGTATCGAGCAGATCGATTTGTACAGGTATGGAGACAACGTCATGAATCAATGGACACTGCATGTCAGCAGAGGACTGTTCAAGCTGGCGGAGGCTGTATAATGGTGTGGAGGGGGGTGGGGTGAAGTTGAAGTGATATGGGACCCCTGATACGTCTAGAGACCACTCTGACAGGTGACACATACGTAAGCATCCTATTCGATCACCTGCATCCATTCAAGTCCATTGTGCATTCCGGCGGACTTGGGCAGTCCCAGCAGGAGAATGAGACTCCACAAACATCCAGAATTGCTACAGAATGGCCTCCAGAAACACTGTTCTGGGTTTAAACACTTCCGCTAGCCACCAAACTCCCCAGACATGAGCATTATTGAGTGTATCTGGGATGCGTTGCAACGTGCTCTGCATTAGAAATCTTCACCTCCTCGTCCTGCTCTCGGATTTATGGACAGCCCTGGAGAATTCGTGGTGTCAGTTCCCTCCAGCACTACTTCAGACATTAGTCGAGTCCAAGCCACGTCGTGTTGCGGTACTTCTGTGTGCATCGTGGGGTCCCTATTCGATATTAGGCAGGTGTAACATTTACAGGGGGAAGAAAGGTCATTTCGATCCTTCGCGGCAATGGCTGCATCAGTCGGGATTAACAGCGTTTTGTTGGTCTGCAGACACGTACGCCATTCTCGCGCTTAATTTGCTGGGCTTCTCGCCCGAAGCCTGTGCTAGCGGCTGTGTGGCCCTGGCAGCAGTGCAGACGCCCGTGGCTGTGGCGAGGGCAAAAACGCGACTTGGTGCACAGGCGGCAAACAGGCATGCATACGGTAGGTACGGCTGTGCCCGAGTCAGCCTCGCTTCCCACGGCGTTCACTCAGCGCGCTCTGCGTAAACTGTTTACCCAGGACAGGACGCCTGCTGCCGCCGCCGCCCATGCCGTGTACCCAAACACACTGACTAGCAGCACTGTGTCCCCGCAATACGACGTGCCTCCCGTGTCTCTAGCACTCAATGAATATCCCTCTCGCCTGTGGAGAGTACATTCCTGTAGAAGCGGCGGAAGTTGATCTGTCTAGGCGAGTCGTGCTCGGGTATCCAGTCGAAAACGGAATTACCCTCGAAAGGCAAATTTCCGGTTCAACTGTAAAGAGCTCAGTGTCTGCTACACTCAAAGACAGTAAGTTATCTCGGATGGAGAATCAGGGACAGGTGCAGAAGTAACTTCGGGTGCAGAAGTAACTTCGGGTTTACCCCAGGAAAGTGTGTTAGAACGCTAGCTGTTCGTGCTGGATGTTAACGACCTTGCAGAAAGTATTAATTATAACCTCAGACTTTTCACAGACGATACTGTTACCTATAACGAAGTACTGTCTGACAGAAACTGCCCAAGTATTCAGTCCGATTTTGATGAGATTTCCAAGTAGTTAAAATATTGGCAACTTGCTTAAATGTTCAGAAATGTAAAACTAGCTTCCCAAAAGTAGACATTTCAACGTTTCTAAAGCTGTCCTAGTTCATTGTTGGTGATGTGATTGTGAAGTGGCAATCCGATGGAATGGTTTGGGTTTGGCAAATGCCTGGACTACGATACCTCCCATTACGTGGAGTGCGAAGGTGGTTGTGTACGCTATGGCGATGTTTCTCGTGGTTAGGGAGTGGACTCCTTAGTCCACTTCAGGAAACGCCAAATGCGGAAGGATATTAAAATTTTACTGAGTACAATAGAGGGACTGTTTGGTTCAAAATGGCTCTGAGCACAACGGGACTTAACTTCTGAGGTCATCAGTCCCCTAGAACTTCGAACTACTTAAACCTAACTAACCTAAGAACATCACACACATCGATGCCCGAGGCAGGATTCGAACCTGCGACCGTAGCGGTTACGCAGTTCCAGACTGTAGTGCCTAGAATCGATCGGCCACCCCGGCCGGTGGCTGTTTGGAAACGATGCTTGATTGTATCAGCATGACAATGCACCCTGTCATGAAGCAACGTCTGTGAAGCAATGGTTTGTCAACAATGATTTTCCTGAAATGGGCTGGCTTGTCCAGAGTTCCGACCTTAACCCAATGGAAGACGTTTGGGGAGAGTCAGAAAGTTGACTTCGCTCCAGACCTCAGCGTCCAACGTCCTACCTTTCCTGGTTTCGGCTCTTGAGAAAGAATGGGCTGCCATTCCTCCAGCGACATTCAGAAATCTAACTGAAAAGTCGTCAGCAGAGTTCAGGTTGGCAAAAAGAGGAAAGGTGGTCACACCAATATTAATATCCACGAACAGGTGTCTGGATACCTTTGATCAGATAATGTACTTCAAGTTTCCTTTCTTCTGACAAATCGACCAATTTCTGCGGAGTCCCATTACATGAACGACTTTTTGGTGTACCTTTCCTCATTCTTATATTGCTTTACATTTGAAGGGCTTATTTCCATAGTGATAAAAGTCCTTTTTTGTTCGTTCTGAGATACAGAGTCTTAAAGTTAAATGAGCGCTGAAAAATCTGCAGTTTAGATACCAGAAATGTACTTTAATAAACAAAAATGGACTCTTACCACTATTGAAATAAGCCATTCATTTAGTTGGCTAACACAAGCTGTTATTATATCTTTTGTTTTTGTTTTTCCAGAGTGCCGGCCCTGTACCCCAGACGAGATGACTACTGCATTCTGCACCAGTGATTTTGGTAAGTTGTCACAGCCAAGAGTTTCCATAGTGTAACAGTGTAGTTGCAGAAATATCTTTCAGCTGTACCCAGACTCACAACAGGAAGATACATACTGTACTCTGGGATGTGGTTATCGAGCTCTATCTGTTAGCAACCACCCGTCTCGTGAAAAAGTTATAAGTGGGTTTGAAAACGCTAACTCGAAAATATGTAAGAGTCGTCAGAGACTGTTGACTGGCCACAGTTTGCCTTTTGGCGAATGGTACGCCGCGGTTTTTTTTTTTATGTAGAATTGCAAACCTTTCTGCAAATCCGTGAGTGGATGTTTTTACTGCGAAATATTCATCTGGTTTTTCAAATTGAAAACTGTCCTCATAGTCACACCCCTGGAGTGCAGGCTGTCCCACAGGAAGTACTGTAGTACATTTTAATTTTTATCGTACATTTACACCAATATGACTTCTGATGACCCACCTACACACGTTGCCATTAAAGAAAAGCAAGACAAGTTCATCTCTTAAAAAGTACATCACACAAATGACTTCCATCATGGGCTATGGGTTGTTGAAGACGTTCGTGAAAGCTCCTCATTAATTTCTGAAACTGTTATTGAGGCGTGGTGTCTCTTTTTTTTCCGGATTGCGCGTTTTAACTCGTTGGTATTCGGTAGAAGCCGTGAAAAGACTTTGTACTTGAGATGACCCTACAGAAAAAATTTAGATTACGTGTGTCATTCCTGAGTGAGATGGAATTGCACTAAATTCATATCCACATGGAAAACCAACCACACATGGATATCAGTACCAAATAAAAATCATAGACAATACAAAAATATAAAATTGATCAACAAAATGTGCAAAATCATCAGTTTCAACTGAAGACACCCTAGAAGTTCCCAACAGTTCATAATACCTCTGAAGTCTGACTTATAGTCCTCCCTTGTGTTCTCTCTACTTCCTCCATAGCCTGTCAAAGCATTGCCAGTTGCCTGCCAACGAGTATATTTTGTAAGTACTCAAAGAACTGCCTTTGAGAGAACTGATTCATCAGCTTATCCAGCACCAAACACATTTATTCTGAATAACATGTGTAAGCTATTGTGAAGGCTTCATGGACTTAATTTTTCAACCCTCAGAACGAGCCAATAAAGCATTCACTGTAAATTTACATTTCTTACCTCAAATGGACATTTTCTACATCAGATCTTTGAAGCTATATGTACCACTCCCGCCCTTCCCCGCCCCCCCCCCCCCCCCCACCCTTCGAACCATCTGCTAATCTATATTCCCGGTGGGGTCCAGGGATTTTCTCTGCCTCGTGATGACTGAGTGTTGTGTGTTGTCCTTAGGTTAGTAGTTCTAAGTTCTGGGGGACTGATGACCATAGATGTTAAGTCTCATAGTGCTTTTTGCTAATCTATAAACCTAGCTTAGGAATGATCAGGAGTGCCTCCATAAGTGTGGTCTTCCTTTTACACCAAGTATTCGAACTCTACGTCACATTTGCCATGCCATAACCCAACTCACTACTACCTTGACATCCTTTGCTCTGGATCAAAATACAGTTGGCAATTGCTTGACAAGACTTTCCTGTTTCAGTGGCACGTGGCATCATCAAGGGCGTGGAGCTGGATGAGGAAGCAGAGGTCTCACGGCTGCACGTCAAGCTGACGAAGCGGCTGCGCCATTCGACAGTAGACAACAGTGTCGACATGGATAGCTCCGATGAGTCAGAGGTGACAGTGCAGATGCCAGCACACTGTGGTGCACGCCGTGGTGTTGGAGAATTTGTCGTGATGGCCCGGCGGAAGCTGGGCGAACTGGCACTGGTCTGTGCACCACGCCTCGAAGACTGGGCTGAGCTGACAGCACGTGGGGCAGCCTCAGCACACTGCATCCTCTCCAGCTAGCTTCAACTGGACCAGCACCGCATCCTCTCCAGCTAAATCCACCTGGAATGGCACTGCATCATCTGTGTTAAGACTGGCACAGCATACTGGAACCAGACGCCACTTGCTAAAGACTGGGCCAGGTTGACAGCGCATGAGGCAGCCTCCACACACTGCATCCTCTAGCTCGGGTTGTTCCTGCACTGCATCGTGTCCAGATGCGTCCAGCTGAACCAGTTCTCCGCCATCTGTGGACCAGCACTGCAGCCTCTGGAGCTAATTTCAGGTGCATGACCCATGCATCCGGGAAAACTGGCCATGTGCTGAAGATAAGATTGTATTCCTGGTTCCTATGGCATCCTCATAGTTATCTATCGTCTCAAACTATGTCTGTATGGATTGCCACTGTATACACTACAGTTAATTACTTTGGGGCCAGTACAGCATTCTCTCCAGCGAACTGTGTCTGTACCAAGCATGTGTCTTTCCTAGCTAGCCCCATTAGGCCCAGCAAATAGCTCTGTCCAGACCAGCTAGATGGTAATAAACTAGTGTAGCAGCTGCTCCAGTAAGCTCCAAGTGGGCTGTAATCTCTCTTGCATGTTTCTTCTGGACTATCAGTTTCTGGAACCAACTACTGAAGCTTGCAACTGAGTCAATAGGTCCTGTCGATTTTATCCCTAGATGAGTCCTCATTAGTTCCTGCATCTTAGAATTGCTCCATGTTATCGTTGGAAGTAACAACTTCAAAGAGCTATTTTAACCTCAAGAGATATTTGCTAGCACCATTCAGACATCACGTACAAGCAATGTTCCTCCTTCATTACATTCCTCTTCGGAAACGAGGTACAGGTTCCTCAGTCCTAAATGAAGTTGCAGCACACTTGGCAAAAGATGTGACATTCTATAGCATGAATCCAATCTCTGCTTCGAAAGTGACTGTGATGGTCTGCTGTTTTGAGGCAATGAATGTTTTTCTGACTTTTTAGAGAGTAATTCATTCAGTTCGTTGTTCTAATTTGCTTTGTGACTTACTACAGTCAAGAACACCTACAAAGAAGGGCAGATGAATGTAATGTGGAATTTCATTTTAGTAAAATAAGGTAAAAGGGTTTCAAGAGGCCATTAAATTGTGGTCATCAGCCTCCTCACTTACAGGTTTGAACTCTACAAGATGTGCAAGAACAGTTAATGAAAACATAGAGTACGTGATTTTTCTTTGCATGAACTCTTCTAAATACTGTACAAGATGAGGGGATATTATACAATTATTACACCACTGACCATTTCATACACTCAGAAATTCGAGAAGACATGGAAAGACTACTGTACTGTTCACTGACATTACCTGATACTACTGGAAACAACACTAGATTCAGAATAGATAAGCACATAATGGAGTCACTGGGGTGAGGCAGTTCAACTATGTTGGTAACAGTGAGTACCACAAGACAGTTACATGAATTTACACAGGTGCATAGGTATTCAGTTTGAAATAGAGGAACTAACTGGATAAGTTACTCCATATAAATTTACTACAGGCAAAGAGGGATTCCTATATAAAAAATGCTTGAATCTACTCTGTACTGTGAGTGATGATTATTAACTTTGGTTTTATGAATAGTGTTTACTATTGGAGGTAATACATATGCAAGAAACAGAAGTGTTATCAGTGCCAGTAGCAAATTTCCTCACATATACTTTCACCTATCTATATATCACAACACCATCTACATTCTCATGTGTGTTCCTGGCTTGAGTGCAGGAATGGGTTTTACTTTATAACTTTTAAATTGTGGACCAAACTGCAGCAGTACTTCAAACATGACATTTCTCAAGTAATGAAATAAGCAGATGATAAGCAGTTTGGTGCTTGAGGACTATACATGCGTGTGCTGGACAGATGAAAAACTGATTTTGTTACAACAAACCCAGGATCGAGCATTCTTATGTTATATGTGGAAATGTGTTAGTTCCGGAAAACTATAGGACTGTGATAAAAACTGGTACTTGTACTCTATGTGCAATTGCCTGCAGTGGACTGAGACATAACTGACTGTTGTGGGTGTGAAAAAAGGTTGTTTTGTTAATATTTGTGAACATTGTTGTGATATACTTTATATTATGAAACATGAGACTGAACCTATAAGGAAGCAGAGTTTGTTGTACATAATGGATTGTTTGAGGGGTAAGAGAAATATTTTATGTTGTAGGTGTTAGAAGTGTTGGAGACCGAAGGAAAAATACAGATGCCATATCCTTGTGTTGTGATTTCCTGCTTATAATTTGTGTATCTGAGACATGGTAACAACTTGATGTTGCTTAAGCATGCTGTGGACATGAGATTGGTTGTAGGCCTGAATATTATCTTTTGTGCTCACTCATGAGCAACAAGTACAGTAACAATAATTATTTGGCAACTTAGGAGCTATGTCATGTGTTTCCAAGAAAACTGTTTTCCTATCTCATTTTCCTAAATTGCCCACCCCTAGTATGACTCCTTAGTAACTGATAGTTTGCTTTTGACCCTGGTACAATGTGTTTGTTGCTTTCATCATACATTTTCATTCCAAAAGTGAGCAGTTACCAAATATGTGGGCCATGTTTCTGTTTGATGGGTATCATAGGTCCATATTCAATAAAACTGATTATGCAGTTTGTTACTAAAATATAACAAAAATGTGTGTTGTAAGCGTAATGTGGATATGAATCAGAAACAATCTGTTGCTGTCTTACCATGACCATGACTTATTTTAACAATCCATTGATTATAGGGGTGTGCAATGCAGTTTATTAGACAATTGTGAGAATAAGAAAAAGACAAGCAAATGCTATAAATACAATAAATATTTAAGAAGGAAACTAAAGCAAAATCATTATCTTGAGTAGGAAAACAGTTTCTTACAATGGCTTTCATTATGTTCTAATCTAACATGTCCTATAGACAGTGATGCTAATTTCTATGTAAAGTGTTACTTATATTTTTGCAATATGTATTTTGAATGCACAATGAAAAATATTATTTTAAACCTGTTAAAAGTGCAATATTATTCATAGTAAATTTTTAATCAGATTAGACACACCCTTACTTAAGAGAGGTTAAATTTTTAACCTCCATCAAAAACCTACCAGTCATTCAATTGAGTCATGTTTGAAAAGATTTTATTGTATAACTGCATAGGCTTCTGTGGCTACAGTCAGCTAACATGAAAGGTGTCTGTATACAGTACTACATTATGTTGTACACCTATGATGGCTGCTGTAGCTGCGGCCAAAATGTGTGTCATCAATAATAGTTTTTTACAATATAATGTAGACAACTTCCATGTTAATAGGTTTTACTATGCTTGTTGTAAAATAAAATTATTTTTATTCATGTCTCTTTAATATATTCTTCATATTGGAGGTATTTACACTGGAAATGTTTGAGAGGTCTTAAGAATTCCCAGTGTAATAAAACACAGAGGCAACATCATAGCATCTAAATGTGGGAAAGAGCAGTGCCAATAATAGTAGAAGGAATTTTCTCTTGTAAAATAATTTTTATTTCCATTACTGTGTAAATACTTTAACATGACTTTATTTTCCATTTGAAAATGAGAAAACCAGCTATATCACTGCTAAAGTATTCTCTAAATGGTTTATTTTTATACTAATAAATTAATACTTCAACATATGTCTTCCTTGTGAATTCATCGTGCCAAAATGCCTACCCTAAGTAGGCCTTGTTATTAAATTCCTTACTTTTCTCCTTCCATAATTATTTGCTTTCTGGTTTATTCCAACAATTTTTTTAAAATTTCAGGGAAAATATGCGTTGTTATTTTGACACTGGTGTATGTGTATGGAGCTGTGTCAAGTAGAATGTTCCTCTCTTGATTGTTTCCTGTATAATGATGTGACTGACAGTTACATAGTCACTTAAGTTTTTTTACTGTTTCAGTTATAACATTGTAAGCTGTAATATTGTGTAAACAGACTATTTTTAATAATTTTGGAATGTGTAATATTTGTCAATAACATTACAAGGCTGTAAAAATGTAAATAGTCTGATGTATAAAATTTATGCACTGTGCCATTATAAGAGAAAGTATTGGCCAGTTGTGTATATGAAATGTTCTTCTGTACATTGTATAAAAATGGATCTCGAGAAGTTTAACAATATAAGGTATTGTGATGTTACACAGATAAATTAGTCAGAGTATTAGAAACTATTTTTGAAACATATTTTATGCTTATGTAGCTGTTACCACCATCCTTACATACTTCTGGTCTAAGCACTTGTTTCAAATGCACTTGCATACTAGCTTTGTAGTGCAGCATAGTGTTCCCTAAACACATTCATACTGAAATTTCCAACTTTATTCTTGGCTGATAGTCTGAGTCAGTGTCTTCTAGTATTACAGTATCCACATCTGATTCCAGCCTGAGAAGAAAGTCTCAGAACTATATTGTCATTGTTATAAATGTTACTGTTGGAAAATTATCTTTATCATTAATATTAGTACTCTTTTTATCTTGTAATAACCTTTCAAGAGTATAAAGTCTTTAGTATAGTGTAGTAAATACTTTGATATAAACAAAATCTGTTATCTGCATTTAATTTTTCAACATTCAGAATGCACATCTTGAGAAAATCAGCTTAAAAATATTCAAGCAGAATATGAGTTGTGTTGCAATTTTGCAGATTAATTTCTATTGTTGAGCTCTTCTTCAAGAAAGTGACAGTTCATTATTGGTAGGTCTTAAATTCATTATAATGTAGAAAAGTGAATAACTGCAAAGCTCCACATGTGACTGTAAAGAGATTACTGGGCTGCAATAAAGTTGAAAGGAGTTAAAATTACTTTTTTTTACTTTAATAAATATTTCAACCTATCCCATTTTAATGAATATTAGCAAGTTAACTTAAGCGACAGAAACATAAACCTTTATCACTCCTGTGCAAGCATTACACACTGTATCTTCACAGTAGTTCACAATCAAAGAATTCAAAGCCTTTCATACTGCATGGTACAGGTACTTAATGTGTATTGGGTCAGTTTAAAATGAATAACAGTCACATTCTTAAACAAACAGATGAAATGTTGCATAAGGTCGGCAAGGATGCTAATCACAGGAAGGAACAATCTATGTATTCAACGGAAAAATTTTGGAGTGCGAGTGCTTCTTCCATTAAAACAAGATATGTTTCTTACCATGGTCATCCAACACAGCAACCATTATATATACACAGAATTTTTTCTCATCATAAGCCTACTGCAACTAGAATCTTTTTCACCAGATGCATTTCTTTTTCATTTATGAACATTTTCTGTGGTCATTCTGGAAATATGATATATATAATATGTGTGTGTTTTTAATTTAAAAATATCAAAATGTAGAGGACATAACATATGCCATATATCCACAATCGCCTCAGAAGATGATCCAACAACATGTAAAAGTGATACATGTCTGGTGAAAAGTATTCTTTGGTTGCGGCAAGCTTAAGACAAAAAAAGACCAAAATAAGAATTTATTGTGAGTGACTTTCCCTGTCATAACTAAACAAAAATAAATAAAAGTTGTTTTCGCAACTAGCTGTATCAATAATTTTATGTGATATTGAAATTATATCTATTAGCCAAGTTAATAAAAGAGTTCACATACACAAAGGAGAAGCATGAAACAGCAGAGGTAAAATACAAAAGAAAAAGAAGAATCTTCATGTGAAAGACAGTTTGTGGTTCTTACATTCATGGTATCCTGCAGACAGTGACCATTTGTGGCATAATTTTGGGCACATGTCATGTTGAGGTATATTTTGGACATGTAATAATTGCATGAATGTCTGTCTTTTTGCTCAGTTGTGTGGTCCATAGTTGTATATCCACAGGCACGCTGTTTGAAAATTGCTGGTTAGTTGGAATTCAGTTTGTTTACTATTAATTCATAACAATGCCAACTGTAAAGTGTTCATTCTGTAAACAAAACAATAATCACAATTATTCATTAGCCAACACAGTTAATGCATTGCCAACATAAAATTTCTAAACAAAATATGTAGCAGATTCCAATGGTAGACACATCTCATTGGAAAGATAGCTCAGTATTAACTACTCTGACTTAAGTAGTCTTCTTAAAAATAGTGCTTAAGACATCATTTATAACTCAACAGGTTTTTTAAGTAACATTACTGTTGGCTGAAGACTGGATTAAAAAACGTAAATAAGTTGCTATTTTAAATGGTGTTCCTTACTGAATACCAGACACTATAGATGCACATGTAACTAAACTGGCTTTGCAAGCAGATGATGATATGGGTAAATTTGAAAATAAAAATAACTACATTTCCATTGTAACCTCCAAAATATGTGCTGATGCATGCTGTTCTATAGTGACTATACACAAATTTGTCATAGGGAGATATGTGTAAGAAAATGCAAAACGAATTGTACAGTATTGAAGGAATATTAATAGGTTTCCAGGTCCAGCACACAATTTTTATCTGCCAGTAGGTTTCATGTCAGTGCACACACGACTGCAGAGTGAAAGTCTCATTCTGGAATGATGGTTCAATTTACTGCTCATATTTCAACAGGTGTCTTTGTCATCATGAAGGTGATTCTTTAAGTTGTACATCTGCTCATTTACTAGATTCCAGTTAGGTAATCAGTATTTCCATCTTGTTCAGTGTGTAGTAGCTCCATCTAATATAATACCAACAAGCAATAGAACCTGACAGTTCCAATGTACAGCATTAGTGAGAAGTGTTTGGGACTTGTCTTATTTCAAATATGAACACATGAGGTCAATAGCAAGGAGGGTAAATTGAAGACTGATGTGTTGAGGTAACTGTAGGAAAAATGATGAATTTCTTAAGAAAAATATGTACAAGATAAAGTGCAACCTATTTGAGATAACTTTTCACAGTGTTCTGATTCCTTATCAAGTCAGACTAACTAGTCGTCAGAAGAAATCAGAGGTCAATGTGTAGATCATAATACATCAGTTTAGCATATTCAAAAATATAGCAAAGCTTGGCAATGAATTTAATTAAGAATTGTTGCATAACATGCAGATTAAATTCAAGATTAGATTAGATAGGGATTAGTTTTTGTTCTTTAAATTTATAATAAGTTCTCCAAGCATGTAAAATGAGTTGTAAAACAGCAACATGTAATATAATGTTACACAAAAAGAAAAAAAGAGCATTTTTCTATAAATGGGTTCCACAGATTATAAATGGAATTGTATTCATAGATGTAGAATAGGCCAAACTATAACAATATTTTCATTTAAGAGGTAATAACAAAATTGCCACTGAACATAAATGGACAACACACTTAGGCTACAGCAGCCACAAATCTTCAAACAGAAAATCAGTTTATTTACATTGATCGCAGTATTGGACTGTAAACTGGCAGAAATCAGATTCTACATAATACTGTTTATTTGATATTACTATTATTATTATTATTATTATTATTATTATTATTATTATTATTATTATTAATGTATACACCAACTGGTTCTAACAACAGTGGAATAGTAGCCACACACCAGTAAATCATTTATGCTGCTCTTAAAATGGACTCGATTAGAAGTTAAACTTTTTGCAGCTGCTGGCTAGATACTGAAAATACGTGTTTCTGAATATCTGACACCGTTCTGGGCCAACGTAAGTATTTTTATGATTATTCTCATTTCTAGGATTGATTCCATGAACTGAGCTCTTGCTTTAAAAAAGAATTATATTATTTATGGCAAATGTTATTAAGAAATTAAGTACATTGGGAAGCAGCTGTTTAGATCCACTAGTACCATGAAAGGGGCTCTGCAGGACATTTTTGAGTTCATGCCACAAATAATTCGGTTAACATAGAAATGATACCACATGAAATTATGCAATGAAAGCTAGCGAAGTATGCTAGCTTTCTTATTATGATATCATCTGAATTTGACAACATCCACATTTCAAATAAAGATTTGTTTAGGTGCTTCTGCAGTTCTGTGGTATGCATTCCCCCTGTTGGATTAATTGTCAAGCTATAGTCCCAAGAAAGCACACTAAACACATTTTAAACAATTGGGGAGGGGGAACCATTTACAGATTCTGAAATGCATATTGTGTATCATTTCAGAGTTTAATGACCGAGAGTTCACTAGGAACCATTTATTAATATTCGTGAAAATTTCATTAATCTTCCAGTTGGCCTGTTACTCATGCAAGGTCATTGGTATACACACGAAGTAGGAGGGACTCTTAAGAGGAAACCCTGTGGGACATCACACAAAAATAGTTTTAGGTTGGATGATGAGTGATAGATTAGTACAGGACTCTTTCCCACTGAGACCATTTGTTTTCTTTTTTTCCTTCTCTATTTTGCCAGAAATACATTTAATGTTGCACCATAATATTCTAATATTTTTCAAGTTGAGAATGTGACTGTTCTGCTGCATTAATTGTATGCCACTCTTAAGTACTATGAGGGAATGGTAGGAGATTTTAGGATACATATGTAAGTATATCGGCAGTGGGGTTTTTAATTTTTTTTTCATTTCTCATGCAAATGGAATGTGGACGTGAGTGTCAAATACTGTACCCTCTGTCATGACCTTATAGAAGTGACTTGTGGAGTGTAAAGAGTGTATCATAATTACTAACACACAGTAGCACAATTGAATGTAAACTAAATTAGAAGCAAAATTATTTCAGGGAAGATATGTCCCTGAACGATTTTTTTTTCACAATCACTCCAGGTTTTTGTTAGGTAAATCGTAATGAGCCTGAAAATCTTTTGGATACATTGATGGAAATACAGTTGCTTTTAATGAACATGGAGTATGATGTTTACAGACAATGAAGTTGGTGAGAGCTAAGAACAAGAAATTCATAGCTACCTCACAAGCATTTCCTTTGCAGACCAGCGTTCACTGACATTGGCACGTTTCTGATTGTAGTACAGTAAGCATACGCTACATACATGCATATGTAGGTGCAGACAAAGGGTCTTTACAAGAACATTCGACAATGTTAACTGTCATCAGAGTTTAAGTTTTATAAGGAAGGAACATGCCATGCTGAAACTCATGGTGAGAGACTATCTACATGCCATGCTGAAACTCATGGTGAGAGACTATCCAGCTTACATCAACAAAACAAATAAATAATTCATCGCTGAAAAAAACACGGTAAAGAAACTGATAAACGAACGTTTTAGAAACATCATATACAATGTATGACACTGCACACTGGAAATAAGAAGTGTAAAGTCCCATTCCATAACAGAAAAGTTGTCCTACAACGTCCATGGAGCGAAAGAGCGTCAACAAGATCAATTACAGGTCACATTTGATATGGTGATCACTTCCATTGATTTAGTTTAAATAACTCGCCGAATGTGTAATTTGTAATACAGATGACACTGTAAAGTATTGTTACCATTTGTTGACTTGTAAAAAGCTGCAAGGACATAAAACAGCTACTGAAACATTCTACTGAGGAATTCAAAAACTGGGCCATGGCCATATGTCAATGACATCAGCATTAAATACATCAAATAAACACTGTAATAAACAATTCTAGAAGTTAAATACGGGAAAAGGGTATCCCAGTTTATATATTTAGGCGAACTCACTAAAAAGATGCATAGAAGATGTTGCTTTGAAATATGGAAATACCCATCAATCTTGCAGAAAATCCATTTACAACTAGAGATTAATCTTGAAAAAGACACAAAAGAGAACGAAAAGAAGCCAAGAAAGCCTTAGCTCGAAAATGAACTGAACAAGGCACATAAATGCTAAGATAAAATACGGAAATTAAAAAAGTTAACCAACTTTGATTCTGATCCAACTATAAACGCTTGCCAAAATTCTATTCACATATTAAATAACGGAACCAACCAGATTTTGGAATTTTATGTGACTTTCAGTAAAGCTGCAACTGACTCTCTGAAATGTATTGTAACAGTGAAAGATGACTCAAGAGAAGCAGAATGAAGCTGGAAATCTTTGAGAGGACAATATTTAGGTGTATAATTCATGAAAGCAAGACAGAAAAACAAAGGACCACTCGGCCTGAGGGTAGGAACAGAGGTCATTCTGAGAGAATGAAAGTAACACCGGCATGAAGAAAGAAAAGGAAATTGATATGCCATTTGCTGTGTAGTGTGTGTTCCAGCAGAACCCACTCAGTAATAACAACAAAACACTATAAATATACACTCTAAGACAACAAAAACTAGGCACCACTAAGGTGTTCTGCAGATTGCTCACAAAACTGATATTCATACAGGTACTGAGGAAAACTGTGAAATCGTAAACTTTGGCGGCCGGTAGATGAACGTGTGACACTGCAACGGAATTTCACCGCGCAGCTGACAAGGATGATAAAAAGGTTGACATGTTGATACCAGAGCACAAAAAGGTTGACATGTTGATACCAGAGCACAAAGCCAATACGAATTTCGTACTCAGTTTGGTATTAATTATGTGTCGCAGACTGGCGCGCAAAGAATAGTCAGCATTTGACAGAGGACATGTAGCTGGGATCAAAGAAACCACTTGGAGCCGCCAATGAATCTTTCGACATCTGAATAAGAGCGATACTGCTATTCGACAATCTATACAAAGAATGAGTGAAAGACTGGCGAACACAGCGTCAAGAAGGAAGTGGTTGAGTTAGAGAGATGACGGAAAGTGAGGACCGAACAATCGCCAGAGAGGCATCTAGGGCCTTGGTGGGTTCACCGTCCCCATCGATCTGATGTGCAACTGGTGCTTCAGTGACTACAAGGACCGTTAATAGGCGGCTCACAGAAAGGGGGTTGAGCACCCCCTTGGGCCGACTACCATTGACCTCTGTCCAGTAAAAAGTCCATTTGCATAGGTGTCGCGCACACATTCTGCCTGGAATTATTGACTGGAGTAGAACTTATTTTCAGTGACGAGTCCAGATGTCAAGAATCTGGAAACGCCCCAGACAGTGGTGGAATACCAACCTGACTGTCGCCGGCCATATGGCCCAACAGCCAGGAGTGACAGTCTTGGGTGCCACTTCATTTCATAGCAGAATCCTATTGGTTGTCATCTCTGGCGCCCTTACATTGCAGCGGTATGCGGACAACATTCTGTGCCCTGTTTTGTTGTCCTTCATGGCAAACCTTCCCAGACTGACATGCTGAGAGTTTCTACTGCTTGTCTTTGTGCTTGCCAAAACCTACCTTGGCCAGTAATGTCACTGGACCTCTCCTCAATTGAGAGCGTTTGGAGTATTTTGAGCTGGGGCCTCCAACCAGTTTGGGATTTTGGCGATCAAACGGGCTAATGATAAAATGTGGCATAATATCTCTCTGGAGGACTCCTAACAACTCTCAATTCCTCCTTGCTTGATGGACATAGGTGGACCAACTTGTTACTGACTTCCTGAATTTACAAAGCTCTTTCTTGAATAAATCATTTAATTTTTCAGTAATTGTAATCTTTTTTCTCTGTTTATGTACGAATTTCCGAGCCACTCGGATCTGGGGTGAGGGGTGGGGTGTGGTAGGGTGGTAAGGTGCTGAATCTAAAATGAAAAAGACCAGTAACCATCTGTATTGGCCTCTGCAGCTGTCAGAAAGCTGTTAATAATCATTTTGTCTACTTGCAGCAAGTGTTAGAATAACCACCATAAGACAGTTATTGATTCAGACAGTTAGAAGGGCACCTCAAAACATTTAAGGAAAATTTTAAAAATTTTCACATATGATTTTTTAAATTTCATTTATAGTTTGAAAACGGATGCTAAATTTCAAAATTTTCGAAACAGTAAATCGCAAAAGAGCTGAAACAATGAAGAACTGACATGAGGGTACTAGCTTCAGCTTAGCTCAGACATCGCTCGATCACATCTAAAACACCCACAGAGTGAATATTTAAACTACATAACCACAAATCGAATGCCAGAAAATCTTATAAGACTCTTTCAGACTTCAGCTAAACAATACAAATTTGTATAATTCAGCACAGTATTCTCGAATTAAAGAAAATATTGTAACAATTTAAAAGGAAACAATTCAAAATGATCGATGAAATATAACACATGGGCCTTTAATAGGAAACACAGGCATTTAAACATACTTACGCCACATAGTAAAACATACAGTTTGGGTTATTAGTTTCTGCAAAATCACTTGGGCATATTCTAGGAACACAGAATGCTGATTCACATAAAGGGCTAACAAGGGTATGAGAAGGCAGTCGAATTTTTGTAGTTTTTTTATATTTACACTAGGTAAATGAAATGACATAGTGAAACACCAAAGGGTCAGGAACAAGAAGCCAGGGATCACCATCGTCGATTTTAAAAAGTATTCATCATCAGTCTCTCCTGTCTGTCATTACAGAGTTTGGTTTACATCAGAAACTCGTCAACCTCATTGCAGTCACTCCTCGAAATACTAAACATGGATTAAGATTTAGAAAAGAATTTTCCGAACTTATGGCATTCGAACTGCCCTTCGACAAGGCGATGGATTGTCTCCCATTACTGTTTAACTGTATACTGGAGAAAATCATCGATGTAACTGTCTTGCATTTGCAATTGATTTGGCGTTGTTAAAAAATAATACCGAAGAAGCAAAGACAGAAGAAGTGCAATGATTAGCGTCAAAGATGGAGTTACAAAGTTCTTTTGAGAAAACAGAAATGATGTCCACATTCCTAGCTGATACATCCCCATATTATGCTCCACAGTGCGCAAAAAATTAAGGCGGTAAAAAAGTTTAAATATTTTGGTGAGATTATTACTTGAAATGCCAATGAAAAGGCATCAACAGATAGTAGAGCGTTAAAACTACAGTGATCGTAGAGAACTAATGGGTCAACTTACAAAAAACGAACTCTTTCAATAAAAGCTAAACTTCGGCATTATTCCTCCGTCGTTAAAACTGGAGACAACGTATGCAAGTGAAATACTGCTTAAACTAAACATTCAAGCAACAACTGATAAATTGCAGAAAGTTGACAGAAGAATATTCCGAACGATTTTCAATAAAAAATACCTCATTAATGGTCAGCGGGAACTCTTGCTCCATTCGGTAGTTGACCAAGGAAGTAAATCCATTTTTGATACAATACGAAAGAGAAGTGTCGCATTTTTTGGTCACATTTCACGCTTAACGAAAACTAGACTCCTGAAACAATTTTTTTATTACCTTTGGAATAGTAAGACAAAAAACAATTCTTTTTAAAGAAGTATAAATGGATCTAAACGAATTGAACATTAACAAACATGAATTAGGACAGAGAAGAGAAGCTGCTGCTAAATAACAAATACATACGACTGACATTCAGGACATCACAACGGAAGAAATACATCATATCTGCAGAAATACAAGCCACCAAATCATTTCGAATCAAGAAATGTTGGGAAAGAACAAATGTTTGGCTGCTACGTTCTAAACTTATACATTGCAGAAAAGTTTAATTTTTGTGCTCCAATGTGATCGTAAACTCTGTTAATAAACAAATATGCCACATAAAATTCAGAACTGAAGTAAGGGATTAATCTTTAAAAACAGTGTAAGACATTGTAGTCTCCTGACCTTCATTGCTTGCATATTCCGCCCTCCCTCACAAACATATTACGCACATCAAGACGTTTCATTCCAACCCATACTCGATAAGATAAAGTCAATGTTGTATGAATTTATGTAAACGATATGCAAATAACTAGTAAATCGCAAATGCCACCGAGATTGAAATACTCGAGGCTGGCGTACACACACACATTCCAGACACGACAGTGACAGGAGCTTTTAGTTTGGGAGAGGCAGACCGCACGCCGGGAGGCCGGTCCCTGCAGAGGACGAGTCAACGCCAAACGCTGAGGCGACTGCCCGTAGAGCTGACAAGGTTTGCTCGAATGAAAGGAAGAACGACCCCATGTTCGGCTTAAAAGCGAATTCCGCTATATTGTGTGGGATCGCCCAGCCTACGCATTCTTTACAAACATAGCGCGCAGTTTCAGAGGTTTTCACAGGGAGACAGGAAACGCCGATGCTACAGATTTCCAGATTAGTCGGTGTAAACGAAACATCATTCTCCCTTTTTAGAAGAGCAATCCTGATTGGCAGACGGTATTCCTGACGCCTTGAGCTGAAGGAGTAATGGAAGAGACTGAAAGATATACCCCTTCATGTCTGGCGTGGAGAGGGGCCGTTCCGTTGTCGCTCTTGGAGCGAGAACACATAACGGTAGTGTGTGTGCTCGAACGTGTACTCAAAGAGCGAGGAATAAATCTCTCCTCAGTATTTCACTGGGGGAGCAAATCTGTCGAGAGTGAATCGGTGTGCGACTCTATATTGAGTTCTTGCGATTAAGCATTGTTCACTGTGTTGGCTGCCACACTTATTATGCGGTGTGAACGGACAGAGTTATAGTTAAACGCCTGCGAGCGAATTTTTGAGTGGCATCGCGGTGGACTGGTTATCTGACCGGCGTACCACGCGAATAATTAGACTAGGGGCGAACAGAAGTCCTTGACTTCATCAAGGCGTAGGGAGAGTTTGATTGGCGAACGTCAATCCAGATAGAACGAGAATTATCTTATTTGTCAGCAGCAAGCGGCGCAGACAGCAGTCATCGCAGCTTACGGTATTGTGTGCTACAGCTTTTGCGAGCCCCATATTTCCTCCACAACAGTACACTTTACTGTATTTCACACGGGACAGCCTCGACCGTAACTAGCAACATTCTAATGGATAATTATTCAAGTTGAGTAGGCGCGACTCTCGGCCATTCTGCTAAGTCAATAACAAACTTAAACTTTGTATAGAAATTTCATAAGCGAATCCTATCTTCAAGAGGAAACTTCACATTCCGATAAGAACCCAGAAATAACTTGTTCAGTTCATAACCAAAAGAGCCATTATGATTTCTCAGAATTTTTGCAAAATAAATAATAATTTTCGTTAGTTTCATGTTTTTCTTACACTAACCTGCACTACTCCAGTACCCAAGTATGCCAATAGTTACGTAAGTAATTTTGTGAATTTTTGTGTCAATTCCTTACAGTGGACGACTCTAGAAGATATTTATTGTTGAAAGTTTTCAGGCATTTCTCTTTAGAACGTTAGGAGCGTCTGTCTGACTTCTGTAGTAGTGTGGGGGTGGAAATTGCATCTTGCACGAACCACATGGTAAAGGGTACATCTCAGATTAATCCGTTGCGCAGAATCACAGAATAGCACCTGCACGCTCGTAACAGTCAGCTGCAACTCTCAGAAGTTTACGGCAGTCTTTAATATGCTAAAGCAAGTTCAATGTTCTCGAGAAACCGCGTGGCTGTGTGATAGAATGCTCGCTCCCACATAGAAGATTTAGGTTCGACTCCCGGCTGATGTATATGATTAAACAGAGGTGCCAACCCCACTAGTAATACCGTGAAGCTTAAAACACATAAATATGGGAAAAAGTCAGTAGTGCTCCAGACTGGCAATCACTTGTTTGAGTATCGTTTCCATCATCATTTTTTTGCCTTTTTTCGTTCAGTTCGAATGCCTACGTCATTTTAATATAAAATTGACGCAATAGATGCTAACTAACAGATATCCAATTGCTATTTTTATAAAAAATGCACGCTCTTATTTATAATTACATATCACACACAAAAGTCCAGTTTTCATTGCGAATTTGCATTCTTAATTTCCGACCTTTTATAAAAGATTGTGTAAACTAACAAATTGCAAATTATATTCTGTTTCATCCTTATATACTATACGCTTCATGGAAATGTTCATGGAACATGTACCTTTCTCTACAATTTTGGAAGGCTGAGAATCGAACTTGCCTCATACGCATGTTAGGCGAGCATTCTATCACACAACCACAACACCTGCTGAAAAAAATTGACCTTACTTTAGCACATTAAAGACGGACGGGAAACTTCAAAGTCGATTTTCTCAAAAATTTTTGAGAGTTGTATCGAACCGCTGCTGCTGATTGATATTTGTATTCTGAACTCCGCGTACCATAAATACAAATGCGTTCCCCTTGTAGGATAAATATATTGGGTTCGTGTGTAACTTCATAGCGTTTCTCCATAAGCTAAACAGACACAACAGTTACACATAACGGAGTCTTTAGTCATCAATAATATATTCTCCTTCGCTATCTACAAAAGTCTGTCAACGCTGGAGAAACTTTTCGATTCCGCGACTGTAGAAATCACGTAGTTATGACGCGAAAAACTCGTAGAGCTGTGTCCGGAGCTTATTTTCATCGGGGAAGGAAGTTCCTTGATGGTCGCTGGACAGAGAGCGGAAAAGGTGAAAATCTGAGGACGCAAGATAAGGTGGAGAAGGTGGGTGTGGAAAATCTTCCCAACCCAGTTTCTGTCAGTCTAGCAGAATGTGAGTGGAAGTTTTTGTGGAGTAGCGTAACTTCACACAGTCTTCCTGGTCGTTTTCTTGGATTTCGTCTGCAAGCCATCTTAGTTGTTAACGGAAATGTCACCACTGTCGGTTACGCTTCGAAAACGCAATTCGTAGTAGTCCACACCGTCGCTGTTCGCACAGGTGAGTAACATCATCTTTTGTGGATGCGTACAGATCTTTGTACGGGGATACGCTGATTAGTTTAGGTTCAACCATTCCTTCCTTTTCCTTATGTTAACATAAAAACACCTTTTCTCGTCACCAGTAACGATACAGGATGTGAATGGTTGGTGTTGTACACGAGCCAATTGATGACGAGGAAGCAGAGGTACACATATGGTCACCTGCTGATTTTTGTGATCTTGGCTTTGGAGCATGCTGTACTCTCACACCCGATTTTTGAACTTTCCTCATTCAATACAAACGTCGCACGATGGTGGACTACAGAATACAAGTTTAAACTATACAAAAACAACAAGACACACAAATATAAACAACTGCAATATAAACACGGAATTTCTTAGTCAACTTTGGAGTTGTCAGTTGTTATTACGTGGATGTCATTAAGACGTCCGTCAGGAAAGTCATATGCATCAAAAATTTTGGTCTTATGTCAAAGCGGTACGTGGATCAAAACAAATTGTCCAGACACTCTGTGACCAAAATGGTACTGAAACAGAGGATGACAGACTAAAGGACGAAATACTAAATGGCTTCTTCCAAAGCTGTCCCCTAGAACTTAGAACTACTTAAACCTAACTAACCTAAGGACATCACACACATCAATGCCCGAGGCAGGATTCGAACCTGCGACCGTAGCAGTCCCGCGATTCCGGACTGCAGCGCCTAGAACCGCATGACCACCGCGGCTGGCACTTGCAGCAGTGTACTGTAGGTCTCTAGAAGAGCGTAGAGTTCCCAAGGATTGGAAAAGGGCACAGGTCATCCCCGTATTCAAGAAGAGACGTCGAACAGATGTGCAGAACTATAGACCTATATCTCTAACGTCGATCAGTTGTAGAATTTTGGAACACGTATTATGTTCAAGTAAAATGACATTTCTGGGGACTAGAAATCTACTCTGTAGGAATCAGCATGGGTTTCAAAAAAGACGGTCGTGTGAAACCCGGCTCGCGCTATTCGTCCACGAGACTCAGAGGGTCACAGACACGGGTTCCCAGGTAGATGTGGTGTTTCTTGACTTCCGCAAGGCGTACGATACAGTTCCCCACAGTCGTTTAATGAACAAAGTAAGAGCATACGGACTATCAGACCAATTGTGTGATTGGACAGACGAGTTCCTAGATAACAGAACGCAGCATGTCTTTCTCAGAGGAGGGAAGTCTTCCGAAGTAGGAGTGATTTCAGATGTGCCGCAGGGGAGTGTCGTAGGACCGTTGCTATTCACAACATATATAAATGACCTTATGGATTATGGATTACATCGGAAGTTCACTGAGGCTTTTTGCGCATGATGCTGTGGTATATCGAGAGGCTGTAACAATGGAAAATTGTCGGAAATGCAGGAGGATCTGCAACGAATTGACGCATGGTGCAGGGAATGGCAATTGAATCTCAATGTAGACAAGTGTAATGTGCTGCGAATACATAGAAAGAAAGATTCTTTATCACTTAGCTACAACATAGCAGGTCAGCAACTGGAAGCAGTTAATTCCGTGAATTATCTGGGAGTAGGTATTAGGAGTGATTTAAAATGGAATGATCATATAAAGTTGATCGTCGGTAAAGCGGATGCCAGACTGAGATTCATTGAAAAAATCCTAAGGAAATGCAATCCGAAAACAAACGAAGTAGGTTACAGTACACTCGTTCGCCCACTGCTTGAATATTGCTCACCAGTGTGGAATCCGTACCAGACAGGGTTGATTGGAGAGATAAAGAAGATCCAACAAAGAGCAGCGCGCTTCGTTACAGCATCATTTAGTAATCGCGAAAGCGTTCCGGAGATGATAGATAAACTCCAGTGTAAGATTCTGCAGAAGAGACGCTCAGTAGCTCGGTACGTGCTTTTGTTTGAAGTTTCGAGAACATACCTTCACCGAGGAGTCAAGCAGTATATTGCTCCCTCCTACCTATATCTCGCGAAGAGACCATGACGATAAAATCAGAGAGATTAGAGTCTACACAGAGGCATGCCGACAATCTTTGTATCCATGAACAATACGAGACCGGAAGAACCGATAGATGTACTCAAGGTACCCTCCGCCACACACCATCAGGTTGCTTGCGGAGTATGGATGTAGATGTAGAATTGAAAATATGGTCCTGGTATGTTTCATTCCACAGCCACACTTGGGATCTTCGGCCAGTCCCCAATTCCCTATTATTATTATTATTATTATTAGTGATAGTAGTAGTAGTCTCATTTTGTTCGTTTTCGTTCGTTGTATCTGCTCGGGGTGGACGTCGGAAGACACCCGCTTCAGTTCGTGGTTGATCCATTAACTCAGTTTTTTTTTTTTTTTTTTTGTTTCAGAGAGCAGCAAACACTCTGACCGAACACACTGAGTTACCGTGCCGGCACTATTAAATGTCTGCGCCGTCCAAATACCGTTAGGACTCTTTGCTGCCACCCTGCCTACCCAGTAAGACGCTGGTGGAATGATCAGAGTTTATCACAATTGCCAGTTGTAGAGTACACTAACATCGGCCATTGTGGATTAATGTGTTTAAACGATCTTTATCAAACCCCGAAGGCCTTGCTGAACGTGGAGAGTCATTACCGTAAAAACGATCCTCCTTGAAAAGAGAAAACCATTTTCTTGCCGTGCTCTGCCCAGTAACATAATCCCCATACACAATGCAGATGTTTCTGCTGCCTCCGTTGCTGTCAGCCTTCTACTGAATTCGAACAGAAGAATATGTCGAAAATGTTACCATTTCTCCACTTGCCACTCCCTTTTCTAGCATACACAGCTCCACTCACTATCTCCAAATGACAAAACGATAATACACTAATGGCCATTAAATTGCTACACCACGAAGATGACGTGCTACAGACGCGAAATTAACCAGACAGGTAGAAGATGCTGTGATATGAAAATGATTAGCTTTTCAGAGAATTCACACAACGTTGGCGCCGGTGGCGACACCTACAACGTGCTGCCATGAGGAAAGTTTCCAACCGATTTCTCATACACAAACAGCACTTGACCGGTGTTGCCTGGTGAAACGTTGTTGTAATGCCTCGTGTAAGGAGGAGAAATGCGTACCATCACGTTTCCGACTTTGATGAAGATTGGATTGTAGCCTATCGCGATCGCGGTTTATCGTATCGCGACATTGCTACTCGCGTTGGTCGATATCCAATGACGGTTAGCAGAATATGGAATCGGTGGGTTCATGAGGATAATACGGAACGCCGTGCTGGAACCCAACGGCCTCGTATCACTAGCAGTCGAGATTACAGGCATCTTATCCGCATGGCTGTAACGGATCGTGCAGCCACGTCTCGATCCCTGAGTCAACAGATGGGGACGTTTGCAAGACAACAACCATCTGCACGAACAGTTTGACGACGTTTGCAGCAGCATGGACTATCAGCTCGGAGACCATAGCTGTGGTTACCCTTGCGCTGCATCACAGACAGGAAGGAGCGCCTGCGATGGTGTACTCAACGACGAACCTGGGTGCACGAATGGCAAAACGTAATTTTTTTCGGATGAATCCAGGTTCTGTTTACATCATCATGACGGTCGTATCCGTGTTTGGCGGCATCGTGGTGAACGCACATTGGAAGCGTGTATTCGTCATCGCCACACTGGCGTATCACCTGGCGTGATGGTATGGGGTGCTATTGGTTACACGTGTCGGTCATCTCTTGTTCGCGTTGACGGCACTTTGAACAGTGGACGTTACATTTCAGATGTGTTATAACCGTGGATCTGCCCTTCATTCGATCCCTGCGAAACCCTACATTTCAGTAGGATAATGCACGACCGCATGTTGCAGGTCCTGTATGAGCCTTTCTGGATACAGAAACCGTTCGACTGCTCCCCTGGCCAGCACACTCTCCAGATCTTTCACCAATTGAAAACGTCTGGTCAATGGTGACTGAGCAACTGGCTCGTCACAATACGCCAGTCACTACTCTTGATGAACTGTGGTATCGTGTTGAAGCTGCATGTGCAGCTATACCTGCACACTCCTTCCAAGCTCTGTTAGACTCAGGCGTATCAATGCCGTTATTACGGTGAGAAGAGGTTGTTACGGGTACTGATTTCTCAAGATCTACGCACCCAAATTGCGTGAAAATCTAATCACATGTCAGTTCTAGTCTAATATATTTGTCCAATAAATACCCATTTATCATCTGCATTTCTTCTTGGTGTAGCAATTTTAATGGCCAGTAGTGTATGTAAACTCAAATAGGAATCCTGAACTACAAGTGAAAATGATAATAAATAAATAAACTAACACATAGCAACAGGGGTATCAAAAAGCAATACAAAAGCACTACGAACTTATGCACCAACCTATTAACGCTCACTGATCTAAGCGAGGCAGAATCTGTACCTGAGGACAAAAACCGAATTTTGCCCACTGAATTAGGGATCTTCTGAATGACAACCAGCCTTTTAGTTACACTTAAGAAAGAAAAGGCGCTCACTGTTTTTTTGGTGTGTGTATGTCCGGTAGTAAGTAAACAATGACAACACCTATCCATTATCAACGCAGGAGAAATGAGGAATGTGCGAACTTTTAAGAGGCAAGCCCGCTATTATGAAGGCAGTGGGAAGCAGTAATTCTTCAACGCCTTTGAAGCCAATCCTTTGCTACAAGTGAACACTGACCACTTTCCACAGCCATCCGAAATACAACAAACCTGACCTCGGTCCTCGTTGAACAATACCAGTCACTGTGCCAAACAGCGAGCATACATTGAGCATAGGTGGGAGCGCGCATGCGCTAAAATCAGTTCAGCGAGAGACAACGATCCGTCTCGTAAGACAACTACCCGTCCCTAGGACACGATGAGCAGAGAGGTTTAGTGGACGGTAGGATCCGATTTTTAACGCATGCAAGGTTCGTTTATTTTGCCGAAACATGTTTGATTAAAAACAAAATAAACATACAGCTGTAAAAGACGGAATTTCTTTCTCTGCGTGATAAACATAATTCTTGTGGTCACTGTGCCTATATACGTTAGTTCGATCCAATTTAGAGATATACAGGGTGTCCCAAAAGAATGTATACGCTTTTTGAAAACGAAAATTTCTTTCATTAAATGAGATAGAAATGCAGTACAATGTTTGTGGTGCACCGCAAGGTCCAACTGAAGGTGATAAATGTTCAAAATGACCTCCTTCCGCCGCAATACACCGTCGACAACGACTTACAACAGACCGACGTGCTAACTGTATTGTTCGTAATGGAATAGCGCACAGGCTTGCTCAATTTGCTCTTTAAGATCATCTGCGCTGCAATCATGGACTGTGTGGCTGGTGCCGGCGGAGGTTAGAGTCCTCCCTCGAACATGTGTGTGTGTGTTTGTCCTTAGGATAATTCAGCTTAAGTAGTGTGTAAGCTTAGGGACTGATGACCTTACCAGTTAAGTCCCATAAGATTTCATACACATTTGCACGTTTTTAAGATCATCTATTGTTTATGGTGTTGCAGTGTAAACTGAGTTCTTGATAATATCCTGCAGATGGAAGTCTAGAGAAGTTAAATCAGGAAATCGAGTTGGAAATGCACACACCCTCTTCATCCTATCCATCTGGCAGTGATTGTATGATTGGGAAATGTCCTCTTATCAGTGTGAAATCGAGGTAATGTCCCATTCTGTTGGAAGCAATATTCTTCATTTTCAAAACAGCCATTAAGACCAGGAGTTATCAAATGCATCTTTTCTAAGGAAGAGTCGCATGTGACGGCGTTTTCAAAGAAGCAGAAGTACGGTCCGGTTAACCCTGTAGAAGACAGACCACACCTGACTGATGCTCCTGGTAGACTGAAATGCCTTTCCTCGGTTACATAACGATTCTCACCGTCCCACTGCACTCAATTATGGCGGTTAATAGTTCCATTAAGTTTAAAGGTCGCTTCATCCAACCAAAGAATTAGATCTTGGAAACATAGCTCTTCTTCAGATCTGTTAATGGACCGCTCGCAAAATTCACTTCGTCTATCGGGATCATGTAATGCTTAAATTTTTGTGCTCACAAAATTCTATGAACACTGCTTTTGCAGATTCCAGTCTCACGAGAGAATTGGCAGGCAGATTTCTTCTGGGATTGTGTGTATGCCTGGATCACTGCACAAACAATTTTATTATCTGTTAAACATTTATTTCTTCCGCAGGGTCCCTTTTTCACATCCTGCACCGTTTCTTCGACATCAAACTTATCTCAGATTGTTGTAATTGTTACCCTTGTTGGTGGTGGTGTACCAAATTCAACCCTCCAACGTCACCGTACTTTACATTCTCTGCTTTCCACTAACACTTTAGCACCCATTTTCATTGATCCAACGATAACGCCATGGTTGTTTACAACCCTGAAACAAAAGAAATCGTTGTTATGTTTTTTACCGTCCTCTGAATTATCACCCACAAAAATTGTATTGCTATGTTCTTTAATTAAAGAAATATTCGATTTGAAGATACACGTCTATTTCAAACACAGCCTCATCATCAATGGTTAACTTTTGCCATCAGTTTCGTCAACTGATACTTTCGTTACAAAATATCTACATCTGAACATGTGTAAGCAGTCAAACAAATAAAACACATTATATTGAGTTCCTGAAACAAGTCCGGTCAACTCAATATGTCACGCGACATACTTACATGAAAATGCATGAATTTTATTGATAGGAAAAGCAACGCGAATAAACAAACCGACATTTCACAAATATAAACTACTAACACTCACGCTAGTAATTGCACACAAGTAATTTCCCCGACCCGAGCTATGAGACGCAGTTCTAAGGGAAAGGAGAATTTACGACGGCACGCTGTGTCACGTACCTAAAACCCTCGCTTCAGGGCGCCTATCGGACACAACGAAACGCCGCAGCCACTGCGAAGGCCGCTGGCAAAAGCAGCCCTTGTTCCTGCTTTCAACAAAGACCCTTCGGAAAGCCTTTCTACAGAAACACAGCCGGAGATCCCAGAGAAATATCTGGAGAAACCCAACTCAGAACAATGGCGACTCACTGTAGCCATCTGCATAAAAACTCACATGAAATTTGGTAGAAAATCCGAAGAAATTCTGGTCGTATGTAAAGTACACAAGCGGCAAGACGCAGTCAATACCTTCGCTGCGCAGTGCCGATGGTACTGTTATCGACGACTGTGCCGCTAAAGCGGAGTTATTGAACGCAGTTTTCCGAAATTCCTTCACCAGGGAAGACGAATGGAATATTCCAGAATTTGAAACACGAACATCTGCTACCATGAGTTTCTTAGAAGTAGATACCTTAGGGGTTGCAAAGCAACTCAAATCGCTTGATACGGGCAAGTCTTCAGGTCCAGATTGTATACCGATTAGGTTCCTATCAGATTACGCTGATACTATAGCTCCCTACTTAGCACTCATATACAACCGCTCTCTCACCGATAGATCTGTACCTACAGATTGGAAAATTGCGCAGGTCGCACCAGTGTTCAAGAAGGGTAGTAGGAGTAATCCATTTAACTACAGACCTATATCATTGACGTCGGTTTGCAGTAGGGTTTTGGAGCATATACTGTATTCAAACATTATGAATCACCTCGAAGGGAACGATCTATTGACACGTAATCAGCATGGCTTCAGAAAACATCGCTCTTGTGCTCTTTATTCGCACGAAGTAATGGCCGCTATCGACAGGGGATCTCAAGTTGATTCCGTATTTCTAGATTTCCGGAAAGCTTTTGACACCGTTCCTCACAAGCGACTTCTAATCAAGCTGCGGAGCTATGGGGTATCGTCTCAGTTGTGCGACTGGATTCGTGATTTCCTGTCAGGAAGGTCGCAGTTCGTAGTAATAGACGGCAAATCATCGAGTAAAACTGAAGTGATATCAGGTGTTCCCCAGGGAAGCGTCCTGGGACCTCTACTGTTCCTGATCTATATAAATGACCTGGGTGACAATCTGAGGAGTTCTCTTAGACTGTTCGCTGATGATGCTGTAATTTACCGTCTAGTAAGGTCATCCGAAGACCAGTATCAGCTGCAAAGCGATTTAGAAAAGATTGCTGTATGGTGTGTCAGGTGGCAGTTGACGCTAAATAACGAAAAGTGTGAGATGATCCACATGAGTTCCAAAAGAAATCCGTTGGAATTCGATTACTCGATAAATACTACAGTTCTCAAGGCTATCAATTCAACTAAGTAGCTGGGTGTTAAAATTATGAACAACTTCAGTTGGAAAGACCACATAGACAATATTGTGGGGAAGGCGAGCCAAAGGTTGCGTTTCATTGGCAGGACACTTAGAAGATGCAACAAGTCCACTAAAGAGACAGCTTACACTACACTCGTTCGTCCTCTGTTAGAATATTGCTGCGCGGTGTGGGATCCTTACCAGGTGGGATTGACGGAGGACATCGAAAGGGTGCAAAAAGGGGCAGCTCGTTTTGTATTATCGCGTTGTAGGGGAGAGAGTGTGGCAGATATGATACACTAGTTGGGATGGAAGTCATTACAGCATAGACGTTTTTCGTCGCGGCGAGACCTTTTTACGAAATTTCAGTCACCAACTTTCTCTTCTGAATGCGAAAATATTTTGTTGAGCCCAACCTACATAGGTAGGAATGATCATCAAAATAAAATAAGAGAAATTAGAGCTCGAACAGAAAAGTTTAGGTGTTCGTTTTTCCCGCTCGCTGTTCGGGAGTGGAATAGTAGAGAGATAGTATGATTGTGGTTCGATGAACCCTCTGCCAAGCACTTAAATGTGAATTGCAGAGTAGTCATGTAGATGTAGATGTAGATGTAGAATAAAAAAAAAGCTGTATTACAGTATTACATAGCAGAAGTTAAACTCTGCCCTATGAAAGAAACGATGCCTGTGATAGGCTACAAAAACTCTAGTGGGTGGAGATATAACAAGTAAAAACTCCCTGACTGCCCGGAAATAAAACGGATGGCCACCATCTTTGATATAGCCAAATTGCAGACAGAGTAATTCGTTTCTTCTCTTGCGGAAAATTGTTGATTGTTTGAGCAAGGCGACTTGCACCGTGTTGAGACGCTTGCGAGAGTCACACTTGTCACAGGCACGTCTTTCGTAAGGAGTTAAACTGCGAAGTCTCTGATTACGGAGAATCACACCAAGCATTGAGAGTTAATGCTCGCGAGCGATTTGAGGGCAACAACATATGTGCTATTGCAGCCAAATAGCGTGTACCAAGCCAATTAACTTAGCTAGAGAATAAATAGGAGTATCGGCTTCATCGAAGACGTAGTAAATGCATCAGACTGGTGTTTAACAGCGAAGAGATATTTAGAATAGTTTTTCAGATCTACAGCTCGCTCCGACAGTCGCCACTGCTACCGCCGATCCAAGGTAGTCACACACGCTATGCTGGCAAGTGATATTCAATTGACACTCAGACCTGCGGTCGTCTCCATCTCTCCTAATTTTCGTACATTCAACCAAGAACTGTAGTTAAACATATACACGATTATTGGGCTTAATTGAAGCAGAAACGTGATATATCTGATCTAACGAAAAGGACTGATCAGCCACTGTAGAGTTATGGATTGTTTAAATTGTGTACTTCCTTTTGATTGCTGTTTACCGACCCCCATTCGATTTTAGGTATTTTCATTGCGCATCTTAGCGTAATTGATACCTCTAGCCCCAATTGTATTTAATTTGATTGTATTTTTATCGACTCCCAGACATGCTCATTAACCATCTTACCATTAAAGAACCTTACAATAGTTAGGAATTTCGCGTCACAATTTTGAACACCCCTATCAATATTTTACCACCCTTCACGTAATTCAGTTAATACGCTGTGTCATGAAGTCATACTTAGTATAAAAATAAACCTTGATAACAAAAATCTAAGATTTTAAGTTTTTGCTAATATATAGTACGCCTGAACCCGTACACTAATTTCTGTTAGCGATAACGTTTCCATTACAGCGAGTGTAGTCAGACCGACATTGAGATCTCTGTCTGATGACAACACTGTCTGTATGGCTTCACGCTTCTGAGCTTCGCATGCATGATCTTCCTACCTTGTAGACTGTAGATTCAACACTAAATTCCTAAAACACTCACAAAGCATCCTTGCGCAACTGTGGTAGGAAAATAGATCAGAACCAGTCTCGAACGTGTCAGACATTAACTGTGCAAGGCAAGGCGTGGGTTGTAGAGTTGCTAATTATTCTTCTTCTTGTTCGGCTCAGAAATGGAGCAAGAAAAAAATAATTGCCTGTATACTTCTACATGAGCCCTAATCTCCGTTGTTTGGTTCTGATGTGCCTCAGAGACATGAACATTAGGCGAGCAGAATCGTTCTGCAGTCACAACCGCTAGTTTCCACATTTCCTCCATAGCGTTTCACGAAAAGTTCGTCTTCTTGCCTCCAAGGATTCCCGCATAAGCTGACGAAGCATTTCCACAACGCTCTTGTACAGATCAGTTTCTAAATTCGATGATTTTATTACAACATTAAACCAGTCGGCGACGTGCAACTGCACTGTTGGTCTGATAATATACACTCCGGCGACCATCGTCTATATTCAGTATCACCGTATTTGTCTGGAAAAACCACTTCATTGAGAGATAATACTATACCTCGATTTATAAGGCTTCTGTAGCGACGTGTAACTGCACTATTTGGATGATAATATACACTCCGGCGATCACCCTCTATATTCAGTGTCCCAGTATTTGTCTGGAAAAACCACTGCATTCGGAAGGCTTGTATAATTTTTAACAAGGATATCATTAGCGATACTTGTGAACACCTATAGAATCAAGACATGGTCGTTGCGCTCGTGTTTTTAACATCTGGCGTTTCTGTAAAATGATTATACCTGTCTTTCTAAGACACAGTGGTACTAATCGCAGGAAATACTTATGAGAAATGTCCACCCATCGCTAACTTTCACTCAGTATTGTTTCGTATCGCCAGCGATCAGTTATTGATGAAGTATTATACTTAGTAGTAGGGCATGTATGATACGTTCGCCTTGAGCATCAGGCTTACAAAGTATGTGTGTGTGTGTGTGTGTGTGTGTGTGTGTGTGTGTGTGTGTCTTCTGACATGTGCAAAGAAAATGATTATGTACTGTCGTAAGGGAAGGTATGGATTTGATGTGGAATACTGCAATAGCTGCAAAGCGAATGAAAGACTTTTTTTTTCTTGGAAGACTGTGTCAAGTCATAGGAATGATACAGATATTTCTATTTCCAGTGATTCAGTCGTCATCAGGGGGTATTCCCGATACTTTGCTTATTATCGAATGTTGTCCAATTGAGACTGCAATCGTAATATTTAATTGTAAGTATGTATGTGGCCGGTTTCCTAGGACAATTCTGTCTGGGGGTGTGTGACGCACAACGGCGGTGGCCTGTGGGGGGAATGGTTCACGTTTCCAGGTGAGGACAGGAGCTCTCTAAATGGAAAGGTCTGTTGGGGTACAGGAATTTACCTGATTAACCATGTCATCCTCTAGACGACTGAATAGCGAACTAATACTCGGTATGTGTTGGACAGCCTTCACGATCACATGTGATACTCATGGGAATTTGAAAAGATTAAATATGGACGTGTCTTTGCACTGCACCAATATTCTCTCCCATGTAAATTATCCAGTTGACAGCTGCACACATTTCCCGATATTATTTAGTTGAGACATCATCGATTATGGTGTATGTTGTGTGCATCTAGCAGGTGAAAGACGGGTGGAAGACACGTTTGCTGGTTCCTTAGACATGAGAAACACCTTAACGGACTTTCTAAATTATAAGGATGATTTAGAATCTGGTATATCACCAATATCGGAATTCGCTAGTGGAAATATCACTTTTCTCTATTTTTTCGAGTTCTCACGTAAAGGTCTTTGCAGATGAGATAATTTTCTAGTTACTTAGTAGTTTACAGTTAGCTCCACCTCCTTAAGTTTCTGGTTTCTAGAGAAATAATTCCGTCTATATCTTCGGAATTATATGGCGCAAGCGATACTGTTATGCAAGTGATATTACCATGTGCTTAATATCGAGAAGTATCGAGAATACGGTATGACATTTTGGTAAACCATGTGAAAACACATATGTTCTTGTAATTCCAGATGACCTCAGATGTTAAGTCCCAAAATGCTTAGAGCCATTTGAACCATTTTTGTAATTCCAGGGTCTGGAGATGTGTGTACAAAGCAAGCAAGCGGGTCAGGGCCAGAAACAGTAATGCCTTTGTGACCAGGGGAACCAACCCAACCTTTCTACAACAGTTCAGAAATAGACCTCTGCCCGCTGAGAATGCTCTGGTCATGCGTTGGGCCATTGTGTGTGTGGAGGCAGATGACTTGTGACTGTCGGCTATGGTGGATGAACTACCAAGCTCACGGTAAATATCTAGTGCTGTGAGAACTATGTACGGTCCATGTGCTTATGCTGTCTGTCTTAACCATATATGTATGACTGTCTGATGGTCAATAGCTATATGCAAGATGCTGAAGTGGTGATTTTGTATGGCGCAGGATACGAATTGTGTGTTTACTACATTTAAAAAGTATGTATTGATTTACAGCCGCGTTGGAATCGGTTTCACGCTGAAATATTCAAGCTTCTGCCATCAGTGGCAGAGCAGTGTAATTGACGATCTGTAGACCACTTTTGCAAGCTTTAACTGTCAGTGCAATATGGCGATCTGTACAAAATAGTTTTCCAACTGAAAGTCTCGGCTGCAGAAGAAAAAGGTGGGTAGTGCTTACACAGTGGCATCATCAGTAATTTGACAGGTAAATTCAGGAACAGCCAGTCAGATTGCTCCATTCATTCACAAGACATCCTTTGTGATAGGACATAGAAGACTCTACATAGAGGTGAGTACGTTTATCTTTTCAGAGATGGTTGTTGAAAGTACGACATCGCGATTTCCAGGTAGGGTAATACCTGATGGATAGTGCGCTTCGTTAGGACCATAAGGAAGAATGCATTTTGTGTTATTCTGGGATATTTTCGTAAACAAGTCCTGTTAGGACAAGAATTTCCATGCAGACAATCTGTGATATCACAAAAGCTACTACAACGACAACAAAAGAGACCGTTAACTATTTCTGCGACACTTACAGTTTCTGGGAAGGGGCTGATATGTAAAGGGCTGGCTGTTCTGTTAGGATGGCTATGAAGAATGCAACCTGTATTATTCTGGGCTATAGTTGTAAACAGTTTCTGAAAGCATTGCAAAAATTTTCTATGGCACATGCAGAGAGAGACTTGGCTCTTATTTACATAGACATGTGACATCAGTATAACACTGACAACTTTTTAGCTGCACTTGAGATGGTGTGTCGCTAGGCAAACATCTCTCCATCATAACACCAGCAACGGTGGTTAGATAAACGTGTGAACGGCTGGAGGGATCTCACATGCTGGACTGATGTGCTCCCGCTTCCCCAGCGTGCACGCCTTGGGGCCTCCGTAGGGAACAGTTCGGTGATTGAGATAACGATAGTTCAATACCATTTTTACATGAAATCAGTGTTTGTGCACTGCATTATTTCGGCTGTTCAAGTGTTGTGAGCGTGTTTGCAGAGCGTTATACATGCGTTATTATGCCAATTTTATCGCATAGTGAACGCGTCTTTGCATTATTTTGTGAACATGTCCGACAGCTGTGCAGGGCATTATTTCGACAGTTTATAATTAGTGAGCTTGTTTGCATTGCGTATAGCAAGCATCATTTTGGTGATTTTCGAGTACTTTGCATTTCTGTATGCTGTGAAATGCATTATTTTGATAGTTTACAATTAGTGACTGTGTTTGCAGAGCGTTTTACATCCATTATTTTGACAATTTACTAGTGTTTTTCGTGTCTTCACATAAATGTACTCCATTTTTTCGGCGATTTATGAGTAGCTTGCAGGTCTGTAGGCTGTGTAGTACGGCCCTAGGCACATCAGGGCGAGTGTTTTGTATCAGCATAATAAATAAATAAACTATGTGAAATCCATCCCTAAGGAAATTGTTCAAAAATAAATAAAGTACACTCCTTCCTCTCCCTAGCATCTGGACACAGAGTCCTTTTCCCGATATTTTTCCCCAGACCGCCATGGGACGACAGCACCCTCTCGTGGTGGTACTGTGTACTAGGTCAGTTGGAGTCCACAACTCATGGTGAGTACAGTGGATGAAGCTACTACCTGTGACAACTCAAGTTGTTTAAAAATAATGCCTACAAAATAAAAACTTATATCCAACCTATCCAGGAAAGACAGATCCTTTTCTTGGCATTTCCGAGGAAGAGGTAGAAGTACAATAACTTAGGTTAATGGAGGTAGCCCAATTGACCTATTTTCCCGCCAAAATTCGAACTTCCCGCCATTTTCTTGGGAGGGAGAGAGGGGAATATAGGTTTCTCGCCAAAATCTGAACTGCCCACCATGACGTAATTGTGACATTGGACATCAATCGCCGCCATCTTGGATTCGCCATCTTGAATAAATTTGGCAATAATGCAGATTGGGGCCACATCGGCCTTGTCCCCCTACTTAGAGTGTGATGTACTGTCTGCCACTCACTTTAAGGTGGTGCGCAGGGTATAGGTGTAGAAGTAAATGCAGATGTAGATGTAGATGCAGATGTGGTAGCTAAACCTGCTCTTATGAATGGAAGCGAAAACTGGATACTAAGAAAAGAAGAAGAATGGTTAATAGCAGTAGCTGAGCTGTGGTTTCGGAAGCCACTTGTTGGACTAAGAGACAGAATATGAATTGAAAACAGAAGACATCAACTTGACATAAAACAACAATGACAGAAGAGATTAGACAGCACAGTACAAAAAAATGTATGAACAGATCAGGTCACCTTTGTTCATCATCTTGAGTCATTACCTCCGTACACTTCTTTTTCATTTCATCATCCTTTCCAATGCATCCCTTGATAAAGGTCTTCTAGTTGGACAGCTAATTTTTCTACTGTTATTTTCAACTATATTTGTTTACTTCGACAGGTTCTCTTTAACGTTCCCTCAAGTTTCCCTGTACAACTTACCGTTCCTAGCTTTCTCCATGTCCACATTTCAAAGAGCCTTGATTTCTTTTCGTCCCCTTCCTTATTGCCTACGTGTCTACCAAACCAATAGCCTCACACAACACAAAACACGCGACTACGTTGTTTTCTCAGTATAGATTCAGTTTCATATTTACCAGTTTCTTCTTCCTGTGTGCTTCTTTGCCCATTGGTTCAGTTTTAACTGTCTACCCTGTCATCCTTGAGTGATGTGCCTAGGTACTTGAACTGTTTCGCTATCAGAATTATCATAGTTATCTTTAAGGTTTAGGCCTATCAGACTGTAACTCATTCAGTGGAAACTGTCTTCTTATCTTGTGCAGTCATAATACTGGTTCGTACTTCGGCAAGAAAAAATTTGGAAATTTGTGGTAAGTTCTATGGGAATAAACTAAGCCTGCACACTACTTAATCTGACTTAAACTAACTTACGGTAATCACAACACACATAGCCATGCCCGAGGGAGGACTCAACCTCCAACGGTGGGGAGCCGCGCGAACCGTGACATGGCGCCTCATACCGGGTGGTTACACCGTGCAGCTTTCAGCAATATCTTTGGCACTCTGTCAGTGTTAAAGGTAACTGTAATCCGTTTTTTGACTACTAAAAACTGCGTTTCATTTTATTGATTTAAAATGTCGTCGGCGGTAGCAGTTTTGTGTGATTTCGCGTACTTCTGGAATCTTCATCTCTTTGGCTATTTTCCAGGTGCTCCTGACTTGGTTCTGATGTTTTTGGCTTGCAAAACTACACATTTCCTGGATAAAACTTGACAAAATATTTCACTTACGTTCTCCTGCATAAACAATCATCTTAGCCCTCCCCTCCAATTTACAGCCCCATTCTCAAAATCAGTACTATGTTATTTTATTTTAACTTTTGAAGCACATTTCCCTAGTTGACAGAGAGGACATATACACTGATCAGCCAGAACATTATGATCACCTACCCAATAGCCGGTACGACCATCTTTGGCGCCAACAGCGGCGCTTCGTAGCATGGAAGCAATGAAGGAAGCTGGCACCTCATCTGTACACACTAGCCACCTAATTCCATAATACCAGTAAATTCCGTGAAGGGGGTGGGGGTGGGGAGGGGGGAGCGGTGAGCTCTGACGCCAGATTCAATCACGTCCAGTCACGTCCCAGGTGTGTTTGATCGGGTTCGGATCTACATATAGTTGTAGACAGGAGTACCACTGTTGACGATCCGTCGGTCGAATGGGGACGTTAAGCCAGCGGCCCTCGATGTTATTTGAGAGGAGTAGGCTGTGTGCAGGCGCCCGATTTCACCTTCTCCCTTCTCTCATCATCATCATCGTCATCATCATCATACAACATAAACCAGACACGACACTACACACACCCATTACAGTCACCTACACATCCAAGACACAATTAAAGACACAATTCGCGATCGACAGGTGCCAGTGACTTTGCGAGCGATAGGTGCCATTGTGTGCGAGGGACAGAAAAACTTTACCAGTTAAGTGGCTGAATGTGCCCTTCCGGGTCTCAGAGTCACTCTTGCCACGTGACATCAGTCAGAGGTGGCGAGCGACTGATTATACTTCCTTCTTACGGCGCGACCGGAACTACCCCATTCGTCTTTCATTTCCGAGGGAAGCCAGCGGTCGTAGGAAGTACAATGTATTCATCTCCAGTTTGTTGCCAGGAGGTAATGTATTTGGTCGTACACTACTCGCATAAAATAACTGGATTCAAACTACACCCATCAAACAGACTTTTACGGTTTTATTTTAGAGTTCGCAGTATTTAGCACAACTGTGCTACAAAGTATCACCCTAGCCGTGCGAGAAGTAACAATTTTGTTGGAAAAATTCTGAGACAGGAGCCGAGAAACTCCATAGCAAAATTAGTAGCTTTTTATCAAAAATGGATGGAACTACAAAAAAATGCTGAATTTTTAAAATTAACTGTGATCATTCTTGGGGAAGCAACATTTCGGGGTGTATTTTTCTAAGTGAAAGAGGCTATCAGTGATGCAAAGTGGATGTAGGGAACATTTTGAAAAAGTTCCATGATAAATCTGAGTTGAACAACGTGTAACAGAGCATACGATTTTATCATTCCACAGGGTTTCGGAAATTCCCGCTGCATGCATCTAGGACTTGCAGAGGGCAGTGAGTCCATAATCTTTTGGATAGGAACCTATGTCCGGGAACGTACCGTTTCTGTGGTACAGCCGTTTGAAAACATGTTTGCTAGGTAGATGTGCAACACGTTAGTCATCGCTGGAGGTATTTGGGTTGGATCGGCTGATGACATTTGGCGTTTCTCTCTCCTCTTTGACCTGGTTCGAGCCTCATTCATGTGTCTGTGAGTGTTAAGAGCACCACGGTTGGGTACCAGTTTGCAATGGCGAAGCTCATGGTCATGGAAGAGCTGCTCGTTGCCTTTATCAAGGTCGTTCTCTACAACGTCTGACTCGATCGCACACCCTTTTTGTCACCGTTATACAATGCCTTCGAGAAAGGGTACCTTCGCAGTCAGCAGGCGTGACTGTGGTGCTCCAGGAAGACGCTGCAGACCCGAACTGGAAGAGGTCGCACTGCACTTCGTTGAAGAGAACCCGTCAACAAGTGCAAGAGCAATTTCGTTATGTATGAATGACTAGTATTGTATAACAAATAAAGTACTGGGTCACACCCAATCCGTTACCTGTAAAAGTGGTTGTGTTTGGTAACGTTCCGAAATGGTTGTAAAAACCGAATTGAAGGTATTCTGCTCCAGACTGGTTCCTTTCGGAGTATGCAGATGCATTAGCTCCATTCTTAACAATCATATACAACCGTTCGCTCGACGAAAGATCCGTACCCAAAGACTGGAAAGTTGCACAGATAACACCAATATTCAAGAAGGGTAGTAGCAGTGATCCAATAAATTGCAGGCCCATATCGTTAACGTCGATATGCAGCAGGATTTTGGAACATATATTGTCTTCAAACATTATGAATTACCTCGAACAAAACTGTCTATTGACACACAGTCCACATGGGTTTAGAAAACATGGTTCCTGTGAAACACAACTAGCTCTTTATTCACATGAAGTGTTGAATGCTATTGACATGGCATTTCAGATCGGTTCCGTATTTCTGGATTTCCGGAAGGCTTTTGACACTGTACCACACAAGCGGCTTGTAGTGAAATTGCGTGTTTATGGAATATCGCCTCAGTTATGTGACTGGATTTTTGATTTCCTGTCAGAGAGGTCACAGTTCGTAGTAACTGACGGAAAGTCATCGAGTAAAACTGAAGTGATTTCTGCCTTTCCCCAAGGTAGTGTTATATGCCCTTTGCTGTTCCTAATCTATATAAACGATTTGGGAGACAATCTGAGCAGCCGTCTTAGTTTTTTTGCAGATGACACTGTCGTTTATCGACTAATAAAGTTATCAGAACATCAAAACAAATTACAAAACGATTTAGAAAAGATATCTCAATGGTACGAAAATTGGCAATTGATCCTAAATAACGAAAAGTGGGAGGTAATGCACATGAGTGCTAAAAGGAACTCGTTAAAAATGGTTCAAATGGCTCTGAGCACTATGGGACTTAACATCTGTGGTCATCAGTCCCCTAGAACTTAAAACTACTTAAACCTAAGGACATCACACACATCCATGCCCGAGGCAGGATTCGAACCTGCGACTGTAGCAGTCGCACTGTTCCGGACTGACGCGCCTAGAACCTCTAGACCACCGCGGCCGGCAAAGGAACTCGTTAAACTTCGGTTACAAGATAAATCATTCTAATGTAAAAGCCGTAAATTCAACTAAATACCTAGGTATTTCAATTACGAACAACTTAAATTGGAAGGAACACATAGAAAATGTTGTGGGGAAGGCTAACCAAAGACTGCGTCTTGTTGGCAGGACACTTGGAAAATATAACAGATCTACTAAGGAGACTGCGTGCACTACGCTTATCCGTCCTCTTTTAGAATACTGCTGCGCGGTGTGGGATCCTTACCAGGTAGTATTGACGGAATTCAAAGAAGGGCAGCACGTTTTGTATTATCGCGAAATATGGGAGATACAGCATTTGGGCTCGACATCATTAAAAGAAAGGCATTTTTAGTTGCGACGGAATCTTCTCACGAAATTCCAACCACCAACTTTTTCCTCCGAATGCGAAAATATTTTGTTGATACCAACCTACATAGGGAGAAACGATCGCCATGAAAAAATAGGGAAATCAGAGCTCGTACGGAAAGATATGTATGTTAGTTCTTCCGCGCGCTATGCGCCATTGGAATTAACAGAGAATTGTGAAGGTGGTTCCATGATCCCTCTGCCAGGGATCCCTTTGCAGAGTATCCATGTACGAGTAGATGTAGATGTAGATGTATTGTCTACTCACTCCCTCTCTAAGAGTGCTAGAAGGTTTAACACGAATTTCCCAATATCTTGTATTTCCGGCACAGATGTTGTACGTAAAAGTGTTATAGATTGTGTTATTAAAGTTAATAGAACTGTATTAATTCTTAAATTGGAAGTAATGTAGTTGTTCGATGATTAGCTACTTCTGTACTATAGTACACAAGATAAGAAAAATAAATGGAATTTTTAAGCGGTTTGAAATGTGTCTACTCAACATGTCCATTTTCCTCATATGATATCTCGTTTTCTGTGGGTCGCAACACTTACATTTGTTATATTCGATGCGAATCTGCTCCGATCCGTTTCGATCAGGTCTGGAGCAACCTCTTTGCCTGGTCATTGTGGCAATCTTACAGAGTTTCCAGCGAAAGAGTCCTGATTTGTAAACCTCGAAAACTCAAATCTATAGACCGAGTGCAACAAACGGTATATTATTGTGTAAACTGTAGACTTTCATACACAACTAGTTAGGAAACCTGCTGACAGATGACGCTGCAATCGTAATGCGTAGTGCTTGTAAATAGTGCGCCGCAACTCAGAGCTATCAGTTCCACCGTTGAAACATGAAAGGGGATTAGTGTACCCAAGGAAGAGGTTGATATCATGTCTTCCATTGAGAAACGCGTTTTATTGGTAGTGAAACACCGAAGGCTGGAACACAATCCTACGGCGACAAGGAGTAGTGTTCAGAAACGATTTAATGTTCCAAAAGGACCAGAAGCGAAAACCATTCGAAAGTTCTTTGCCGAATTCCAACGGACTGGCAGCGTGGCTGATGACCGGGCTGGGATGTTGGCCTCAACCAAACTCTAGCTACTTCTGAAAATGCTGCGACGGCTTCTGGAATTATTCAGTAAAATCCAATTAAATCTGTCCGAAGAACTAACTGCAGCAGGGACTGGTTTGACACTTGCTCCACGCAGAAAATATTGAGACGGAGTCTGTACGTGTTTCCATTCAAACCCCAAACCCATCAGGACATACCTGTACGAGCTGTGACTTTGAGAATCAGATTCTCACAGTGATTGATAATGAAGGATATGATGTTGGCCACCCCTGGTTCACTATACACTTCCATCTCAATGAGGTCGTGAATAAACAAAACTGACGATTTTGAGGGTCCAAAAATCCCCATCTGTGTGAAGCAAAACCACTGTAATTTTGCAAGGTTTCTGTTTCGGCTGCAGTGTGCAGAAGATGCGTTATTGGCCCCTTTTTCATGCGAGGAACTATTACCAGTGAACCTTACATTGCAATTTTGGAGCATTTTATCGCCACACAGCATTCGATGATCGACTAGGCACAAAGTGGTTCTTGAAAGATGGGGCCAAACCACATCACACCGAATAGATGTTTCGTTTCATGATGAATACTGTACTTTGGGAATAGAGTCTTTGCGTTGGATTATTGCAGATTTACTGGCGCAGGGATGATTCAGCCTCTCTGTTCGCCCGATCTGATTCCCTACGACTACTTTTCGTGGAGCACATTGTCAGACACTGTCTACCTGGGCCATCCCACCACACTAGACGACGTTCAATCGCCGATCTGTCTGCTATCTGAACCCACCATGGGATGGTAAGTTTCATTGTTCGTTTGCGCCGCCTCCATGCTGCGAGTGGCGGACATTTCGAAAAGATTGTGATATGATTGCAAAGATTGCTTGCGGAGGACAAATTTTAAAAAAAGAAAAACTCACTCTGATGCTGTACTAGCTGTGCAGCGTACAGTACCATCTGTAAGCAGCTTTCCGAAGTATTTCGAAACTACTGAACAACTTCTTTTATAAAATTCTTACAGCCTGCACTATAAATAAACTTTCTGTTGCACTCGTCTATCGATCTTAATTTACGAGATATTTAACTTTAATGTCAAGGACCCCTCGCTAGACCCCTGTATGTCTTTGGGACTGTGTTTTTGCTTCGGCCAATAGGATACGTCCGCGGGTGTGCAGCCATGTAGTTCTGCTCGATGTGAACGAAAGATGGCACTACTTTAGGTGAGTGTTACATATTCTGACTCTGGGCGGAGAATTTGAAGAGGCTCTGTGCTGTGTTCTGAAGGCTGCCTTTGTCTGCAGGAGGTGCACGCTGTTATACAGTTGCAACTGTTCTTGACATAATTACAATTTATTTGCTATAATAAAAATAGCTTTCGTTGCGAGGTTAGTGTGGCACGATTCAGTTGAAAACATTTCGTGTGTAGGTACCGGGCCACGTGTTTGCGTACAGCAGAACAGGTTGCTGATGAGCAACTTTTTGAGACCTGATTATTACATCTCACATGCATTATTTTGTTTCCACATATTGCAAAGATCACCATCTCCCGAATTATAACGATTAACGTCTAGTGCAGTTAGGATTATGTGTTCCGATGTTCCTTCTGCTTACAAATTCAGATTTTGAAATTGTATGCAGAAACATCCATACAGCTGTAGGGAAGGGCGGGGGGGGGGGGGGGGGAGGGGAGGGGAGGCCTGGTGGCATGAAGTATTTTCGATATTTTGGAAGCCGAATGGCGACTTGCAAGTTGCCATAAGAAAGATCCATTTCCGACGCGGAGTAACGACTTCTCATTTTCTTGAAAGAAGAGCACCTGACCGCACTATATTTTTTCCTTTCTCTGAGAGAGGGGGGGAGGGGGGATCCCCCCCTTGCTCCCGGGTGTGGGCGCCTTTGCTACAGGACTGTACTGTTATCTCATTGCATTTACCGACAATATACTATTTATTAATTCATTTTTTCGTTTTTGTTTAACCACAATCTTTGTCATTTTTTGTTTGGGCTATTTGAGTTGCCACGGTGCTTGGCCATCATCTCGTTTTCATACGTAAGCTAACTTAGTAGTACTTAGAAGTACTGAGACGAAGAGCCACTCATCTGCTGAGCTGCCACTAATCAATGTTAGTAACAGGCAGTCGTTTTCTGCATTCTCTGAGGTAACAGGGGCTGGTAAAGGTAAGTCGACGTGTACTAAATTGCTGACTGTTGTTTACGAAACACTGTGCTAAGTAAACTTACTCACTTTTTCGGGATTTAAAGCTTCATTTGATGATTAAGTATTTTTGTGCGCTAAATGTGTGCTTACATACCATAAATAGCGATATTGCATCAGTGCACAGCTGGACCCTACAGTCCATTGCCTTTACGAACCAATACGTATAATCGCTGTGCAAGATACGTAAAAGTATTAGATATGCAGATCATTTTATTTCGTTGCGCTGTACTAAAAAATGGCTCTGAGCACTATGGGACTCAACTGCTGTGGTTATTAGTCCCCTAGAACTTAGAACTACTTAAACCTAACTAACCTAAGGACATCACCCACATCCATGCCTGAGGCAGGATTCGAACCTGCGACCGAAGCAGTCGCACGGTTCCGGACTGCGCGCCTAGAACCGCGAGACCACCGCGGCCGGCTGCGCTTTACTATAAGAATGTGTATTGTGAGAGTATTTCCTATTTGATTCATGAGTCAGATCGCGTTTCGAAATTTTGGAGTACTGCTACGCGGTGTGGGGTTCGCATCAGGTGGGACTGACGGATGACATCGAAAAAGTACAAAGAAGGGCGGCTCGTTTTGTGTTATCGCGAAATAGGGGATATATAGTCACAGACATGATACGTGAACTGGAGTGTCAACCATAAAAACAAAGGCATTTTTCGTTGCGACGGGATCTTCTCATGAAATTTAAATCACCAGTTTTCTTCTCCGATTGCGAAAACATTCTGTTGGCATTCACCTACATAGGGAGAAATAATCATCAAGATTAAATTAGAGAAATCAGGACTGGCACGGAAAAATTTAAGTGTTCGTTTTTCCCGCGTGCCGTTCGAGAGTGGAACGGTAGAGAGACAGCATGAAGATGGTCCATTGAACCCTCTGCCAGGCACTTTATCGTGAATAGCAGAGTAATCAAGTAGATGTAGATGTTTCTGGTTCACTAGAACGCCTACATATGCTGCATGTCTTGAAAATATCAGGGATAAGTTATCACTACTTATGAGAATGGCCTATGTTTTTCTCTACATACGAACAGCTTTCAGCTCTCTTCTTTTTTTTTTCCAAAAATGAAGTCACAGTAGCACATCGTTATCTTTTGCTATTAAGCCTAATTTAAACACAATTTTTTTCTTTTTGTACAATAGAACCAAAATAAGGAGCAATACAAAGAAAAAAACAGACTCGAAAGATAAAAACCACCCTGTCGTGTTCCACTGTCGAGGCACTGCGAGGTTAGGACGGCAGGACTGCCTGGCACTGTCGGTGTGGTCGGTAGGGTGGGGGCAGGGAGCCAGGGGGGAAGGCGGTTCACCCAAGGTTACTAAATAATAAGATTGGGCAGTAAGCGCTCTGCTCTGCCGTTGGCTGGCCTAGTGACGTCAGCGTGGAAGCAAGCGCTCACAAGCAGACGACACGGCATGCGCTTTTACGTCAAGTTTTTGGCGGAAGATTTTGTTTATACCAGAATTGAGATGCCTAAACTGCTTTTCTGCTGCTAAAATATTACAGTTAAAACTGATGAGTTATATTCTTTCACAGATTATGCCTTACACATCGGTAAAATAACAGATCACAGCGACACTGACATATACTTCGAAACCTCGGCTCTAATAAATCAGAAACTATTCATTTAATCGCATTGAAATGAATTTACTTAAGAGCTCGAAGTTGCACACACTTGTTTGTAAGAACAGCATTCCTTCTTTCTAATGCCGCTATAGTATTCATCAAAGTAACTTTACCTGTGTCTGAAAAAGAAACTGTCATCTGTACATGTGCTCTTATTATGATGTTTCTTACTTGGTGACAGCTTTATGTAGTTCTCGTTTCTTATACCGTTTGATTTTGTCTTCTGTTGCGGGTGACACATTGACAGTCGCGCTACTGCACGGCAAATTGCACGAAGGAACTGCATCTGGCTTGAGCATTCTTTTTCGGGGCAAATTAAGCAATTCAGGCTGTAAATCCCGCAAGTAATCAGTTTCCGCGAAATGTCGAGAGCATATTCGTGCATGCGCAACATTTATACTGTCTTTCCTACAACATTTCGACAATCATAGTTTTTGTAATGTTTCATTACGCGGGAAACTGTGATACATTACGTCAATTCCCTTTGTGCTCCGGTTGTAGGAAAAACAGCCCGTAACAACACAGCCTGACATTGTAAAAATATTAATTTTCCCATTCACTTGTAGTTTCTCCAATAATAATTTCACAGGACGAACCCTAAACTATAGAGTTGGCGAACACAATGTTGATTCCGCTGTCCACTATCGCCAACTATTTCAGTTCCGAATCAAATATCAATTACAGCAAAAACCCTAACAATCCCGAATTCCGAATGTTTCCCCTGTTGACTGAGTACCTCAGAACAAAGAACTCAATTAAAAATGCTCCTTCAGACACAACACAACACAACAACAACAATCACACACAATTCGAACTGTGTACTGTTTGGCACAGCTGCTTCCACCGTGACGTCATGCGCACAACTGAGAAAACACGTTGCTTTCTGCGCATCGCTTTCTGCGCCCCCCTGGGTTCACCGACCACCCCCGCTGCCGCCCCCACCCCCCTCGGCTGCGGTCGTTGTCCCCAGCCAGACGTCTGGCGGTTGGGCGTTCAACTCCGCCACCCCTTCAATCAGCGGAGAGGTCGTCCCGTGGGATCACCGAGTCGCCGCTTCCTGCAGTAAAAGAAGAGAATGGCGTAACTCGGCCGGCAGTTTCCCTACAGAGCCGTTCCTGAATTTTAATCTTCGCAGTGAACAGGACGCACCGTCGAGACGTTAACGTTTGACTCCTGGTGACCTCACAGACTGGGGCATTGCCTTCCCAGAGCTAGAATCAGAAACTCGACGTAGCCCGGTCGCCTGTCAAATAATAGCTCCACGGAGTCACTTTCTCTTCTCATATTAGAGAACTTATATAATTATTTTTTATTTTATTTACCCTGGCAGGATTATGGCCAGCACGTCCTCCCTTACGTGTACCAAGTATTCTACATGTTTTACATTATGGTCATACCGCCAAACATGTTATAAAAAAGACTTGCACAGATAGCCTATCTGATCAAAAGCAACCGGACTCATATTAGAGGAGCTTAGAGGTCCGGCCAGTGTGGCCGAGCGGTTCTAGGCGCTACAGTCTGGAACCGCGCGACGCTACGACGCTACGGTCGCAGGTTCGAATCCTGCCACGGGCATGGGTGTGTGTGATGTCCTTGGGTTAGTTAGGTTTAAGTAGTTCTAAGTTCTAGGGGACTGATGACCTCAGATGTTAAGTCCCATAGTGCTCAGAGCCATTTGAACCATTTTTTAACCTTAATATGGGGTGCGCCCTCCCTTCGACTTCATGTCCGCTTGAACTCTGCTAGGGACACTTTCAGTGATGTGTCTGAACAACTGTCGAAGAATGCCAGCCCAGTCGTCCTTTCCACAAGGCGATGGGCCATTGTACGAGGAAGAAGAGCAAGTTCTTCGACAGGCGGCTGACCCAGTGTCAGGATATTCTTGCCAACTGTGCCATACTACATTCAAATTTATATTCGTGGTGACGTATTCAACTGTTTCCTATCTTCTGGTCACAGAGCCAATGCCCATCATCCATATTAATATTACAAATGCGAAAATAACTTTGTCTGTTACTTTTTCACGACTAAACCTCTGATCCGATTTCGATTAAATTTGCTGTGGACACGTCTGCGCGGGGATGTTGAGCGAAGACGTGTCTACAGTGTCGCTGTGATGTTGGGGAACGTGTAAAACGCACTTCGGAGCTAACAAAACACGATTAGCAAGTTAATATTTATTACAATGAAATGAATGCCCTTAGCTGCATACAGGCGTTGATATAAGTCATCGGGAACGGTTGAAAATGTGTATCCCTACCGGGACTCGAACCCAGGATCTCCTGCTTACAAGGCAGACGCTCTATCCATCTTTTTATCTCATTTTGTTCTATTTTTTTCGTTGAATTCGTTCGTGGCGTCTGATGACACTCGTTCAGATTGTTCGTTGATCCGTTCACTCAGTTTCTTTTATTACAGAGTGTAACTAGACCCTCTGACCGAACACGCTGAGTAACCGTGCCTGCTCCATCTGAGCCACCGAGGGCACAGAAGATAGTGCGACTGCAGGGACTTATCTCAGGCACGCCTCCCGTGAGACCCACATTCCCAACTTAATGTCCCGCACTACATTCATACTGCCCCTGCCCATCGTACTCATTACTCGCGGCTTTATTGCCGATTGCCGTAAGAGTTCGGGCATTGTTTGTGCATCCGCACAGAAGAAGACGGTCAAATGGCCGGTGAGCCTTAACTACACTCCTGGAAATTGAAACAAGAACACCGTGAATTCATTGTCCCAGGAAGGGGAAACTTTATTGACACATTCCTGGGGTCAGATACATCACATGATCACACTGACAGAACCACAGGCACATAGACACAGGCAACAAAGCATGCACAATGTCGGCACTAGTACAGTGTATATCCATCATTCGCAGCAATGCAGGGTGCTATTCTCCCATGGAGACGATCGTAGAGATGCTGGATGTAGTCCTGTGGAACGGCTTGCCATGCCATTTCCACCTCGCGCCGCAGTTGGACCAGCGTTCGTGCTGGGCGTGCAGACCGCGTGAGACGACGCTTCATCCAGTCCCAAACATGCTCAATGGGGGACAGATCCGGAGATCTTGCTGGCCAGGGTAGTTGACTTACACCTTCTAGAGCATGTTGGGTGGCACGGGATACATGCGGACGTGCATTGTCCTGTTGGAACAGCACGTTCCCTTGCCGGTCTAGGAATGGTAGAACGATGGGTTCGATGACGGTTTGGATGTACCGTGCACTATTCAGTGTCCCCTCGACGATCAGCAGAGGTGTACGGCCAGTGTAGGAGATCGCTCCCCACACCATGATGCCGGGTGTTGGCCCTGTGTGCCTCGGTCGTATGCAGTCCTGATTGTGGCGCCCACCTGCACGGCGCCAAACACGCATACGACCATCATTGGCACCAAGGCAGAAGCGACTCTCATCGCTGAAGACGACACGTCTCCATTCGTCCCTCCATTCACGCCTGTCGCGGCACCACTGGAGGCGGGCTGCACGATGTTGGGGCGTGAGCGGAAGACGGCCTAACGGTGTGCGGGACCGTAGCCCAGCTTCATGGAGACGGTTGCGAATGGTCCTCGCTGATACCCCAGGAGTAACAGTGTCCCTAATTTGCTGGGAAGTGGCGGTGCGGTCCCCTACGGTACTGCGTAGGATCCTACGGTCTTGGCGTGCATCCGTGCGTCGCTGCGGTCCGGTGCCAGGTCGACGGGCACGTGCACCTTCCGCCGACCACTGGCGACAACATCGATGTACTGTGGAGACCTCACGCCCCACGTGTTGAGCAATTCGGCGGTACGTCCACCCGGCCTCCCGCATGCCCACTATACGCCCTCGCTCAAAGTCCGTCAACTGCACATACGGTTCACGTCCACGCTGTCGCGGCATGCTACCAGTGTTAAAGACTGCGATGGAGCTCCGTATGCCACGCAAACTGGCTGACACTGACGGCGGCGGTGCACAAATGCTGCGCAGCTAGCGCCATTCGACGGCCAACATCGCGGTTCCTGGTGTGTCCGCTGTGCCGTGCGTGTGATCATTGCTTGTACAGCCCTCTCGCAGTGTCCGGAGCAAGTATGGTGGGTCTGACACACCGGTGTCAATGTGTTCTTTTTTTCATTTCCAGGAGTGTATATATATGAAGATGGTATCTGTTCTTACTGATACGTCCGAAAGAACAGATACCATCTTTATATATTAATATTTTTCATTCAGATTTTCTGTTCTGTGTCTTCTCGTCAGCGTCTTCTGACGCCTCGTGCGACCCCCACGGAGGAATTCCGCTGACTGCTTTTGTTGGCTCGGCTGTGCTAATAATGAAGGTCGCTACACCAATAGTCCGGCCGAGGTCTTGCACACTGCCCCCCTCCCCCCTTTCTCTCCTTCAATGCATTACAGCATCCCGGTCCCACTCAGGAAGATGACAATGACTCGTGGCGACCCATCAGACTGTCAGACGCCGTGTAGTAGGCTGATCCTGGCCCCACCAGGTAGGTAGGCCCCTTGCACTCAGACGTGCATGCAGCGATGATCAGGAACAGAGGCACCGGATGGCCCTCTCACACAGCAGTGATGATGATGGTAACGCAATAAGCACCGTGAGATGTGCTGGTTTTTGGAAGACTCTCATTTTTCGTATCTGCAATGCGGTAGGCAGCCAGTGTGAAGCCCCACTGAGTGGAAGCCCATGGCTACTTGGATGCTGTCATCTCGGGAATAACAAGCAGCTTGTGCTGGAACATTCGAAACGTGGGTGTCACTAAACTGTCATAATCATTGAATCGGGTGCTTCATTACAAATGCCATCGATCCTACTGATATATTGAGGCGCCGGCCGGTGTGGCCGAGCGGTTCTAGGCCTGGAACCGCGCGACCGCTCAGATGTTAAGTCCCACAGTACTCAGAGCTATTTGTTTACTTATCATGGGGCGTCCACTGACATTCAGATGGGGTACGGACGTCCAACCTCTTGTCGTCTACTCGTGCTTTCAGCACTCTTCAACCATTTTCCAAGGATGCTCACGACAGCAGCACACGGACAGCCGACCGGCTTCGCCGTTCCCGAGAAGCTCGCCCCCAGCCACTGGGCCACAACAATCTCGCTTTTGTCAAAGTAACTTGAGTCGGCGGATTTCCGTATTTGGGCCACTTATCGTCGCCAGAAAGATTCCCCGTCCGTGTCTGCTTCGCTCGTATACTCCTCTTACCGCGACGACACTTGCCCTCAGCGCCAACAGGCAGCATACAATCTCGATGTGGGCTGTAGTCATTGCCGTGTCGTCCGAACAAGACACAGCCCGGGCAAAAGCCCCACAGGCGCAAATATGCGAGCTGGTGTCAGAGCCATACAGACTCGCCACTTCGGGAGTTCAACCAGCGCCACGAGCGGCGGTGAGGATGAAGATACCGACTTCGCCAAGGCCAATTGCCGGCTGAGTAAAATCCGCCAATAACCGGACGACAACGGACTGAAACCTATTCGGAAGACAGAAGAGCAGCTCTCGCCCATGTGGTTATACAGGGTGGTTCATTGGCCGTGACCGGGCCAAATCTCTCACGAAATAAGCGTCAAACGAAAAAACTACTAAGAACGAAACTTGTCTCGCTTGAAGGGGAACCCAGATGGTACTATGGTTGGCCCGCTAGATGGTGCTGCCATACGTCAAACGGATATCAAGTGCGTTTTTTTAAGTAGGAACCCCCATTTTTATTACGTATTCGTGTAGTATGTAAAGAAATATGAATGTTTTAGTTGGACCACTTTTTTCGCTTTGTGATAGATGGCGCTGTAATAGTCACAAGCATATGGCTCACAATTTTAGACGAACAGTTGGTAACAGGAAGGTCTTTTAAATTAAAATACAGAACGTAGGTGCCGGCCGCGTTGGTCTCGCGGTTCTAGGCGCGCAGTCCGGAACCGCGCGACTGCTACGATCGCAGGTTCGAATCTTGCCTAGGGCATGGATGTGTGTGATGTCCTTAGGTTAGTTAGGTTTAAGTAGTTCTAAGTTCTAGGGGACTGAGGACCTCAGCTGTCCCATAGTGCTCATAGCCATTTGAACCAGAACGTAGGTACATTTGAACATTTTATTCCGGTTGTTCCAATGTGATACGTGTACAATTGTGAACTTATCATTACTGAGAATGTTACAGCGTGATCACCTGTAAATACCACAATAATGCAATAAATGCTCAAAATGATGTCCGTCAACCTGAATGCATTTGGCAATACGTGTAACAACATTCCTCTCAAGAGCGAGTAGTTCGCCTTCCGTAATGCTAAAACACCTACTTGGGCATCATCATTTGTTGCAAGTCATGGTTGACTTTTCATATGTGGCTGAACACTTCCTGTTTCCTGAAGTAACGTAACAATCCGTCGAACGGTCCAGACACTTCGAAGATGTCGTCCAGGATACCGAGCAGCATACATAGCAAACGCCCGTTTGCTATGCCACAATAGCCATGGCTATGATCACAGTATCGACCTTTTCTGGAATTGGTAAATTGTCCATACAGATGAAAGCCACCCTTAAATACTACTTTTCTACATATTTGCCATTTAAATTAAGGCAGTTATCGTAGCGATGGACGAGCTTGGGGTCCTTCGTCGTAAAATTCGGCCGCCTGCGCCTTCAACCACGTGGTTACCTGTTTTGGGACAGAAAAGGTGTGATTTTTGTGGATTTCCTGGAAAGAGGCACTACAATAAACTCTCAAAGGTATTGCCAAACTCTGCACAACCTCAGAAGAGTAATACAAAACAAGCGCAGTGGAAAGTTGGGCTCAAAGATCTTGCTGATTCACGACAACGCCCGAGCCCACACGGCAAATGCCACTTGTGAAGTTCTCGAATCTTTTAAGTGGAAGTTGTTTCCTCATCCGCCGTACAGTCCCGACCTGGCACCGAGAGACTTCCACTTATTCCCAGCAATGAAGAAGTGGTTGGCTATGCAGCGTTTTGATGACGACGCACAGCTTCAAGAAGAGGTAATGACGTGGTTGAAGGCGCAGGCGGCCGAATTTTACGACGAAGGAATTTCCAAGATCGTCCATCGCTACGATAAGTGTTTTAATTTAAATGGCAACTATGTAGAAAAGTAGTATTTAAGTGTGGCTTTTATCTCTAAATAATAAAAAAATTCCAATACTTTATTTATTTATAATTCCAAAACGTAATGTACTTTGTGGATAGCCCTCGTACAAAGGCACAGACAGTGTTTAGAAAGGATAGATTGCCTGCAACCGTTGGTGGCGGGGATAGTTCCTGTGAATTATTATGTATGGAGGTTATACTCAACAACCGAGCTAGGTTAATAATTGGTTCCTTTTACCGACCTCCCGACTCAGCAGCATTAGTGGCAGAACAACAGAAAGAAAATCTGGAACACATTTCACATAAATTTTCTCAGCATGCAATAGTCTTAGGTGGAGATTTCAATTCACCAGATGTAGACTAGGACACTAAGATGTTTAGGACGGGTGGTAGGGACAGAGCATCGAGTGACATTATACTGAGTTCACTATCCGAAAATTACTGGAGCAATTAAACAGAGAACCGACTCGTGGAGATAACATCTTGGACCTTCTGATAACAAACTCTTCAGTCCAATCACGCAAATGGTGAATGCTCTTACTTTGTTCATTAAACGGCTGTGGGGAACCGTATCAAACGCCTTGCGGAAGTATGCGGCATGTACCTGGGAACCCGTGTCTACGGCCTTCTGAGTCTCGTGGGCGAATAGCGCGAGCTGGGTTTCACACGATCGTCTTTTTCGAAACCCATGCTCCTACAGAGTAGACACCCCTTTGATGTACACTATACCCCGCGCCACTCCACGGGAGGTGCTGCAAGCCTTTCTTCTTTTGTGGGCGGGTCGTCCCGCATGCAACTCCGGGCGAGCCGCGGGGCGCGAGGCAGCGCTCGCTAGCCGAAGCAGGAAGGAAGGAGGCGGGCGGGAGGAAGCAGGTCAACGCGCCAGGGCCAGACGGCGGCTATCGATCGCGTCGCCACGGCCAGACCGGCGAGTGGAGACGAGTGGTCCGCTTTAAAGGCGCAGCGGCGTCGCGCCGGCTAGCAGGGCGGCTGCACGAGCTGCATCGAGAGGCCTCCACTCAAGCACCACGCTACTATCTCCTTTATTCATTGATTTCCTTATCCCCGCAAGATCAGGGCCATGTTGCTTGAAAAGTCCGAGCAAAAATAAAAACTACTCACATATTTGCGATACACCTTTTTTATTTTTCGACATAGTTTCCTTTTAGACTTACACACTTCTTCCAACACTGTTCTCATTTCTTCATACCTTCCAAATAATAGGAATCGTCCCAGTCTGCAAAATAGCTATTAGTTGCAGCAGTCACCTCCTCGTTTCAATAAAAACTTTGTCCCGCCAGCCATTTCTTCAAATGGGGCAACAATTACACTACTGGCCTTTAAAATTGCTACACCACGAAGATGACATGCTACAGACGCGAAATTTAACCGACAGGAAGAAGATGCTGTGATATGCAAATGTTTAGCTTTTCAGAGCATTCACACAAGGTTGGCGCCGGTGGAGACACCTACAACGTGCTGACATGAGGAAAGTTTCCAACCGATTTCTCATACACAAACAGCAGTTGACCGGCGTTGCCTGGTGAAACGTTGTTGTGATGCCTCGTGTGAGGAGGAGAAATGCGTACCATCACGTTTCCGACTTTGACAAAGGTCGGATTGTAGCCTATCGCGATCGCGGTTTATCGTATCACGACATTGTTGCTCGCGTTGGTCGAGTTCCAATGACTGTTAGCAGAATATGGAATCGGTGGGTTCAGGAGGGTAATACGGGACGCCGTACTGGATCCCAACGGCCTCGTATCACTAGCAGTCGAGATGACAGGCATCATATCCGCATGGCTGTAACGGATCGTGCAGCCACGTCTCGATCCCTGAATCAACTTATGGGGACGTTTGCAAGACAACAACCAATTGCACGAACAGTTTGACGACGTTTGCAGCAGCATAGACTATGAGCTAGGAGACCGTGGCTGCGGTTATCCTTGACGCTGCATCACAGACAGGAGCAACTGCGATGGTGTACTCAATGACGAACCTGAGTGCACGAATGGCAAAACGTCATTTTTTCGGTTGAATCCAGGTTCTGTTTACAGCATCATGATGGTCGCATCCGTGTTTGGCGACATCGCGGTGAACGCACATTGGAAGCGTGTAATTGTCATCGCCATAGTGGCGTATCACAACGCATGATTGTATGGGGTGCCATTGGTTACACGTCTCGGTCACCTCTTGTTCCTCTTGACGGCACTTTGGGCAGTGGACGTTACCATTCAGATGTGTTACGACCCGTGGCTCTACCCTACATTCGATCCCTGCGAAACCCTACATTTCAGCATGATAATGCACAACCGCATGTTGCAGGTCTTGTACGGGCCTTTCTGGATACAGAAAATGTTTGACTGCTCCCCTGGCCAGCAAAGTCTCCAGATTTCTGACCAATTCAAAACGTCTGGTCAGTCGTGGCCGAGCAACTGGCTCGACACAATACGCCAGTCACTGCTCTCGATGAACTGTGGTATCGTGTTGAAGCTGCATGGGCAGCTGCACCTGTACACACCATTCAAGCTCTGTTTGCCTCAATACCCAGACGTATCAAGGCTATTATTACGGCCAGAAGTTGTTGTTCTGGGTACTGATTTCTCAGGATCTATTCGCCCAATTGCGTGAAAATGTAATCACATGTCAGTTCTAGTATAATACACTCCTGGAAATTGAAATAAGAACACCGCGAATTCATTGTCCCAGGAAGGGGAAACTTTATTGACACATTCCTGGGGTCAGATACATCACATGATCACACTGACAGAACCACAGGCACATAGAAACAGGCAACAGAGCATGCAAAATGTCGGCACTAGTACAGTGTATATCCACCTTTCGCAGCAATGCAGGCTGCTATTCTCCCATGCAGACGATCGTAGAGATGCTGGATGTAGTCCTGTGGAACGTCTTGCCATGCCATTTACACCTGGCGCCTCAGTTGGACCAGCGTTCGTGCTGGACGTGCAGACCGCGTGAGACGACGCTTCATCCAGTCCCAAACATGCTCAATGGGGGACAGATCCGGAGATCTTGCTGGCAAGGGTAGTTGACTTACACCTTCTAGAGCACGTTGGGTGGCACGGGATACATGCGGACGTGCATTGTCCTGTTGGAACAGAAAGTTCCCTTGCCGGTCTAGGAATGGTAGAACGATGGGTTCGATGACGGTTTGGTGTACCGTGCACTATTCAGTGTCCCCTCGACGATCACCAGAGGTGTACGGCCAGTGTAGGAGATCGCTCCCCACAACATGATGCCGGGTGTTGACCCTGTGTGCCTCGGTCGTATGCAGTCCTGATTGTGGCGCTCACCTGCACGGCGCCAAACACGCATACGACCATCATTGGCACCAAGGCAGAAGCGACTCTCATCGCTGAAGACGACACGTCTCCATTCGTCCCTCCATTCACGCCTGTCGCGACACCACTGGAGGCGGGCTGCACGATGTTGGGGCGTGAGCGGAAGACGGCCTAACGGTGTGCGGGACCGTAGCCCAACTTCATGGAGACGGTTGCGAATGGTCCTCGCCGATACCCCAGGAGCAACAGTGTCAATAATTTGCTGGGAAGTGGCGGTGCGGTCCCCTACGGCACTGCGTAGGATCCTACGGTCTTGGCGTGCATCTGTGCGTCGCTGCGGTCCGGTCCCAGGTCGACGGGGACGTGCACCTTCCGCCGACCACTGGCGACAACATAGATGTACTGTGGAGACCTCACGCCCCACGTGCAGAGCAATTCGGCGGTACGTCCACCTGGCCTCCCGCATGCCCACTATACGCCCTCGCTCAAAGTCCGTCAACTGCACATACCGTTCATGTCCACACTGTCGCGGGATGCTACCAGTGTTAAAGACTGCGATGGAGCTCCGTATGCCACGGCAAACTGGCTGACACTGACGGCAACGGTGTACAAATGCTGCGCAGCTAGCGCCATTCGACGGGCAACACCGCGGTTCCTGGTGTGTCCGCTGTGCCGTGCGTGTGATCATTGCTTGTACAGCCCTCTCGCAGTGTCCGGAGCAAGTATGGTGGGTCTGACACACCGGTGTCAATGTGTTCTTCTTTCCATTTCCAGGAGTGTATATTTCTACATCTACATCTACATCCATACTCCGCAAGCCACCTGACGGTGTGTGGCGGAGGGTCGAATGAATACCCGTTTATCATTTGCATTTCTTCTTGGTGTAGCTGTTTTAATGGCCAGTAGTGTAATTCTAGTTCCCATCACTATAGCAAACTTTCGATTAAATACATTACCGTAAAGAACCATCAACATACAACAGAGCGAATGCAAGTACCAGCTCCCTACTAATGAATCGTCTTTTTCGTAAAGAAGTCTCGCAATATACATTGAAGCGCCAAAGAAACTGGTATAGGCATGAGTATTCAAATACAGAGACATGTAAATAGACAGAATGCTGTCAATGTTCGCAACGCCTATGTAAGCAACAAGTATGTGGCACAGTTGTCAGATCGGTTACTGCTGCTAGAATGGCAGATTATCAAGATTTATGTGAGTTGGAATGTGGTGTTATAGTCGGCGCACGAGCGATGGGATACAGCATCTCCGAGGTGGCGACGAAGAGGGGGTTTTCCGTACGACCATTTCAGGAGTTTACCGTGAATATCAGGAATTCGGTAAAACATCAGATCTCCAACATCGCTGCGGCCGGGAAAAGATCCTGCAAGGACGGGAGCAACGACGACTGAAGAGAGTCGTTCGACGTGATAGAAGTACAACCCTTCAGCAAATTGCTGCAGATTTTAATGCTGGTCCATCAACAAGAGTCAGCGTGCGAACCATTCCACAAAACATCACTGATATGGGCTTTCGGATCTAAAGGCCCACTCGTGTACATATGATGACTGCACGATACAAAGCTTTATGCGTCGCCTGGGCCCGTCAACACCGACATTGGACTGTTGATGACTGGAAACATGTTGCCTGGTCGGACGAGCCTCGTTTCAAATTGTATCGAGCGGATGGGCGTGTACGGGTATGGAGACAACGTCATGAATCCATGGGACCTGCATGTCAGCAGGTGACTGCTCAAGTTGGTGGAAGCTCTGTAACGGTGTGAGGCGTGTGCAGTTGCAGTGGTACGGGACAAAAGACTGGTGACACATACCTAAGCATCCTGTCTGATCACCTGCGTCCATTCATGTCCATTGTGCATTCTGACAGACTTGGACAATTCCAGCAGGACAATGCGACACCCCACAAGTCCAGATTTTCTACAGAGTAGCTCCAAGACACTCTTCTGAGCTTAAACACTTCGTCTGGCCACCCCACCCCGCAGACATGAGTATTATTGAGCATATCTTGGATGTCTCGCAATGTGCCATTCAGAAGAGATCTCCATCCCTTTGTACTCTTACGGATTTATGAACAGCCCTGCAGGATTCATGGTGTCCGCTCCCTCCAGTACTACTTCAGACGTTAATCGAGTCCATGCCACGTCGTGTTGGAGTTTATTCATAATAGAATCTGACATCCTAGTTCATTCCTTTAGAAAATCTCTTCGAAATATTTTGATACGACACAATCGCAGCACACACCATGCCCAGAGGATGTGCATGTGCAGTTCGCGACTCCTACGGTCGCAGGTTCGAATCCTGCCTCGGGCATGGATGTGTGTGATCTCCTTAGGTTAGTTAGGTTTAAGTAGTTCTAAGTTCTAGGGGACTGATGGCCACAGCAGTTGAGTCCCATAGTGCTCATAGCCATTTGAACCATTTTGAACCATGTGCAGTTCATTTGCAGTGGTTGGACTTTTAGAAAGGTCAGACAATTAAAATGAGTGTCATCCGAACATCATACCGACACATCACATAGACGTTTGGTTGCAGTACAATGACTGCATGGCAAGAGGTGACGGTATGGACTCAAGGTAACTGTAGGCCAAGAAGACTTCACACAGGTCCTTTCAGAAGGACTGTACCATGAGAAGACTGTAGAATTGTTCGATTGCCATTGAAGAATAGACGAATGATGACAGCTGAAATCGAGGCAGAAGCTCCGGGCAGGGGATCACCACGAAACCGAGGGAATAGGTTGAGATCTCGAGTTGTTATACTTTGTTCACTGTTGACATCGTACCACAGAGACTTGCAAGAGGTACAGAGCCAGTGTCAAATGGGATATTCAACGGCATTCTATGGTATCGGCGACAGATCTCGCTTCTATTTATGGTGGTCAGATCCAGGCCAACATACATATAAGTAGACGATATGGTTGAAAGTCACGGGACTCAGCGATCCGCTGGAGCCATGACATGGAAAGCTATTGTGTTTGATTTGGCCGATGTTGAAGTGGGGATGAAAGCTCGCCAGAATATGGCAACTATAGTAAATAGTGCTACCATACGGCTCCTGACCAGGGCACTAAATGTCGTATCACAGCAGGGTATGCATCAACTCTGACTACATCTGCATTTGCATGACTACTTTGAAATTCTCAGTAAGTGCCTGGTAGAGAGTTCATCGAACCAAACTGTTTCTCTATCGTTCCGCTCTCGAATAGCGCGCCGGAAAAACGAACACTTAAATCTTACCGTGCGGGCTCTGTTTCCGCTTATTTTATTAAATTGATCATTTCTCCCTGTGTTGATGAGCTTCAACTACGTATTTTCGCATTCGGAGGAGAAATTTGAAGGTTGACATTTCATGAGAAGATCCTGCGGCAACGAAAACTGTTTTTGTTTATTGACTTCCACCCCAATTCGCTTATCATATCCGTGACACTCTCCCCCCTAACTCGCGATGATATAAAAAGAGCTGCCCTTCTTCGAATACTGTCGATGTCCTCCGTCAATCCTAACTGATGCAGATCCCACATCGCGCAGCAATACTGCGGAAGAGGACAGTCAAGCGTAGGCTTTATCAGATCTTTTACGTCCTGTAAGTCTTCTGCCAATAAAACAGTCTTGGTTCTCTTTCCCCGCAACGTTATTTACGTGTTAGTTTCAATTTACGTTATTTTTATTGTAATCCCTAAGTATTTAGAGCCGGCCGAAGTGGCCGTGCGAATCTAGGCGCTGCAGTCTGGAACCGCGAGACCGCTACGGTCGCAGGTTCGAATCCTGCCTCGGGCATGGATGTGTGTGATGTCCTTAGGTTAGTTAGGTTTAACTAGTTCTAAGTTCTAGGGGACTAATGACCTCAGAAGTTGAGTCCCATAGTGCTCAGAGCCATTTGAACCTAAGTATTAAGTTCAGTTAACAGCCTTAAATTTGTTTGATTTTGACTCGTAATTAAAATTTAGTGGATTCCTTTAATTGCTCTTGTGGGTGACTTCATCTTTTCATTATTCAGTCAATTGTAGTCTTCTCACCATATAGATATCTTGTCTAAATCATTTTGCAATTTATTTGATCATCTGATAATTTTCTTAGACGGTAAATGTCAACATCAACAATCTAAGAGGGCTGGTAAGATTGTCACCAAAATCGTTTACGTAGAGCAAGAAAAACAGATGGTCTATAAGATTTCTTTGGAGAACGTCAGATATTACTTCGGTTTTACTCGATGACTTTCCTTCAGTTACTATGAGCTGTGACCTTTCTGGCAGGAAATCACGAATCCAGTCGCACAACTGAGACGATAGTCTGTAGACACGCTATTTGATTAGAAATTGGTTGTGAGGAACGGTGTCTAAAACCTTCTGGAAATCTAAATACAGTATATGGAATCAAAAACTTCCTGGCAGATTAAAACTTTGTGCCCGACCGAGACTCGAACTCGGACATTTGCCTTTCGCGGGCAAGTGCTCTACCAACTGAGCTACCGAAACACGACTCAGGCTCGGTATTCACAGCTTTGCTTCTCCCAGTTCCTCGTCTCCTACCTTCCAAACTTTACAGAAGCTCTCCTGTATATCAGCGCACACTCCGCTGCAGAGTGAAAATCTCACTCTGGAAACATCCCCCAGGCTGTGGCTAAGCCATGTCTACGCAATATCCTTTGTTTCAGGAGTGCTAGTTCTGCAAGGTTCCCAGGGAGCTTCTGTAAAGTTTGGAAGGTAGGAGACGAGGTACTGCCAGAAGTAAAGCTGTGAGTACTGGCCGTGAGTCGTGCTTCGGTAGCTCAGATGGTAGAGCACTTGCCTGCGAAAGGTAAAGGTCCCGAGTTCGAGTCTCGGTCGGACACACAGTTTTAATCTGCCAGGAAGTTTCATATCAGCGCACACTCCGCTGCAGAGTGAAAATCTCATTCTGGATACGGAATCAATTTGACTTCCACTGTCGATAGCGGTCATCAATTCGTGAGAATAAAGAGCCAGTCGTGTTTCACAAGGACGATGTTTTCTGAATCCGTGTTGGCTATTTGCCAATATATCATTTTCTTCGACGTGATTCATAATGTTCAAACACAGTGTATATTCCAAAATCCTACTGCGAATCGCCGTTAGTGATATGGACCTGTAATTCAACAGGTTACTCAAAAAATGTTCAAATGTCTGTGACATTTTATGGGACTTCACTGGTAAGGTCATCAGTCCCTAAGCTTACACACTAGTTAACCTAAATTATCCTAAGGACAAACACACACTCACCCATGCTCGAGGGAGGACTCGAACCTCCGCCGGGACCAGCCGCACAGTCCATGACTGCAGCGCCCTAGCCCGCTCGGCTAATCAACAGATTATTCCTATTTCCTTTTTAGAGGGTTGACGTGAGTAGTGCAACTTTCCAGTCTTTACGTACGGGCCTATCGAGAGCGATAGATTATATATGACTGCTAAGTATGGACCTAGTGTATCATCATAGTCTGAAAGGTATCTAAATGTTATACTGTCTGGGCCAGAAGCCTTGCCTTGATTTAAGTTGCTTCGCTGCACCGACGATACGTACGTGTAAGTCACTCGTTTGTCAGGAATTCTTCATTCGATTTCTGGAATGTTTACTCCGTCTTCTTTGGTGAAGGAATTTCGTAAAACAGTTCACCACAAATGTCTTGATGAATGCTCGGATCCTTGGCTGTACTGCCTGGTCTCATTGTTCCTCTATTCTCCAGGCAGCTGAACTAACACAGCATATTTCAGGCATGGCAAGGAGTTGTCGAGCTGACATATGGAGGCCGCGACGAATACAAGAGTATGTTCACGCCTGCAGGGGTCACTCCTCATAATGGTGATGACGGACTTTCGTAACGAACGGAACAAATATTTAATCATTCAATACAGTAACTTGGTGACAAGTTCCACATAGTTTCACAGATATCGGATTGTTGCTTCATAGAGGAACACTTTTCATTTTCGTCAGGGCACACTGTGACGCTTCGTTTTAATGACTTCCTGGGCATCACATTGTTGAAGGTAAACCAACAACGATCAATTCTGTAACTTTTTAAAGAGGCAACGATATATTCCACTGTTAAAATCCCTACATATTATAAAAACGTATGTATGTATGTCTATTCCGCATCTGCTCCTAAAACATTGGGCCGACTTCAACCAGACTACGTTGCTATCCGGAAATGATGGCTGTGGTGATAAGAACTAGCTCCCTCTCAAAGGGGTAGGGAGTGACGGAAGGGGATGGAGATGAAAAATAGCTCAGGGTCCGCGAACACCCAGACTTTATTTATCCAGTATTTGGAGACCGAGAGCGCTTAGTGACTTGCAACAAACATTACACATAATTTGAAACCCTTAAGAAACTTTTTCCCGCTGACAATCCCCACAAAATGATAAATGAAAAAACCTTTTATTGCTTACCATATTTTTGCCGTTCGTGCTGTAGAACTGCAACATCAAACATGACTTTTAACTTATTACTTTTCTATTACTAACTGTATTCGCGACACATTTTGTGTGCAGTATTCACATATGTCACTGAACGTACATACAAAACTATATCATTGCTAGAGACATAATTCAGGAGATATGACCTTATAAACACTGAGATGGGTGAAAAACTGTCGCAGCCGGCATGCCGTTTGAAATTATTATTAGTTTTCTGTCACTAACTCCATTTGAAAAAAATAAACGCAGACGGTATTCACATATCCCGTTGAATGTATCTTCATACACATCTACATTTTCATAAATACTCCGGAAGTCATCATACGGTGCGCGGTGGAGGGTACACTGTACCACCACTTGTCATCCCCCCTTGTTACAGTCGAAAATAGAGCGAGGGAAGAACGGTTACCTATACGTCTCCGTATGGTCCCTAATTTCTCGTATCTTCTCTTCGTGGTCCTTGCGAGCCATGTATGTTGGCTGCAGTAGAATCGTTCGGCAGTCAGCTTCAAATGTCTGTTCTCTAAATTTTCTAGATAGTGTTTCCCGAAATGAACGCCACCTTCCCTCCAGGGATTTCTATTTCTCTTCTCGAAGCATCTCCGTAACACATAGACTACGTTTTGTTCGAACTTATCGGTAACAAATCCAGCAGCCCACCTCTGACTTGCGTCGATGTCTTCCTTCAATCCGACCTGCCAAAGAACGAAAACAGTTAGATTAGATTTACTTTCATTCCAATAGATCCTAAGTGAGGAGGTCCTCCAGCATATAGAACATGTCAGAAAAACAAAGCAATTGGACAACAAAAAATCAGCCTGGAAAATAAACTTGGAGCAAATGGGAGAGCACAATCTGTTATTCTTAATGGACCTATTTTTTTCCGTGGATATCGAGTTAACTTTTCTCTTGATGTCGCAACTGGAGCAGCTGGCAGTGGGTGGTTTACAGTCGCAATTGCGACATGTATTCACTGAAATTAGAGCTCATAAGAAGCTTATTGTAGATGTATATGGATGCAGACGCAAATGTAGTATTGTAGGCTGAATCATCAGGTCATTAACAGTATTTTCCTGAAAGACCCCTTTTGAGCAAAGAGGGCAACATCCACGAACCATGAACCACGGTTACAGAGGAGACGAAGCTGCTCCATTTTCCTTTTCTTTTTCTTTTTTGTTTTGTTTGTGTATACTTCTAAAAGCACCACAGCCGCATTCCGTCCGCACGTTTGCACGAAGGCCTGCGCGCGGCATATTTGTCCCCAGGCGACTGATGGAATGTCATTAGTCGCTCCACTGCGGGCCGGTATCATTTCGGGGCTAATTTTGACTCCACGGAAACGGCCGGTAAGTGCGAAATAAGCGGTCCGCCGAGAATTACGACGGGTACTGCCAGAGGCCGTGGGTGGCGCCCCGGCGTTTAGGGGAGCTTTTCTGCGTTTAAGGGCGAGCATCCAGGTCACCCCCAGCCCGGAAGGGTTGGTGCTGTCTCCGCGCGGGGTGGCAATTTGGATCGGGGATCGCTCCGGCTACATAATGCCGGCTGCCCAACCCCCTGGAGACCGTCAGTTTCCTCCCCCGTAATGCCGGGGTGCTGCGCGCGCATCGCGTGTTAGGTCCGACCTACCCCCCGTGGCTGGCTTCTCCGCCACGGGGCGTGTATTCGTTTACCCGGACGATGGGCGCTGGCATCCAGCACTGCCGCGGCCTTCTGAATGACGATGTGGCACAGCAGCACGTCATATCCAACGCTGCAACCAAACTCGCAAGTATCTTACAGCACTTTCATTTTAACCATAGCAACACTTTACTTTACATGTGGCAAGGGCCTTATCGACCACAGCCTGTTCTATGAGCTGTTCCACTTCTGCCTCTCCAGTGCGCTGTTTGCCCAGTTGCTGTTGCTGTTCACCCCAGTTGTGTCCTCTCGAATGTGATCCCGCCATCTGATTCTGGGTCTTCCTCTTCCTCTCGTTCCATATTTTGTTCTGCTGAATGCCATTCTAGGTAGTCTATTCTCTGTCATTCTTGCTATATGCTTGCCCAATTCAACCTTCTCCTCTTGAGCACTTCGACGATGTTACGGTGTTTGTACAACCCTATTAATTCTTCATTTCTTCTTATTCTCCATTCTATGTTATTTTCGTCATATACAGGTCCAAAAATTTTTCTTAATACTTTTCTTTCGAATATTAACAGTTTTTCTTCATCTTTCTTTCTAAATATTAATGTTTCACATCCAGACGTCACAGGTATAATGGTCGATTGATAAAGCCGATTTTGAAGTTACTGCTAAGTGATCTTTTTCGTAGAATTTTGATGAAACTAAGAAGTGTCTTGTTTGCTATTGATATCTATGTCTATATCTGTTTTGTTGTTATTACTAAAAAGACTTCCTAGGTACTTGAAGTGGTCAACAGTCTTGAAATTGAATCCATCTAAAGTCAGAGGTGCATCTTTTCTGGTTTTCTTACTTATGGGCAGGTATTCTGTCTTTCTTCATTAACATGTAATCCTGTTTTCTCAGCAGTTTTGTAGTAATTTTGCATCATTCTGATTAATTCTCGTTTGGAACTACTTATTAGTGCTTCATCATCTACATAGGCAAGTCTTGTAATGTTCACCTCTTGTAGCTGGATCACTTGTGGACTGGTTTTAGAAAATTCTCTATCAATCTTCTCTAGGACAAGGTTAAATAAAATAGGTGAAATGGCATCCCCTTGTCCCAGTCCAGTCTACACCTTAAAGTCTTCAGTTTCTCCTACTGGTGTCTTTATGCGACATAAAGTTTCATCTATACACATTTTAACTAACCTGATTAATTTTGATGGTATTTTAAACTCCTTCATTATATTTAGGAGTGTCTGTCGGTGTATGCTATCACAGGCCTTTTTAAAATTTACGAATAATATGTGAACATATACATTGAATTCGCACGCCTTCTCAGTTACTTGTCTTAGGGTGAATAAGTGGTTTAATGTGGATCTGTTTCTGCGGAAACCACATTGGTCGTCCCCAATCAGTTCTTCTGTTATTGGTATCAGCCTGTTTAATAGGCAGCTCCAGTAGTTTTCCAATTTGCGGGAATGGTTTCTGTCTCCCAAATTGTTTCTATTAACACCTGTATTTCTAATTTCAGTTGTGGGCCTCCATTCTTTAATAACTCAGCTTATATCTTGTTCTCGCCACAAGCCTTGTTATTCTTTAATTTCTTTATTGCTTGCTGCATTTCATTTACTGATGGGGTAGTAACTGTATCAGCTATATCAATTGTATCAGGTTCTTCCAATTAGCAACACTACTGGACATTAAACCTGCACCATATAAAGAACAAACAGTAATTGTGTACAGTATAATGTGAAGAGCATATACTCACGGAACAAAATTCACTACACCAAGAACGAGCTGTACGAGATAAAGAAAAAGTTGGTAGGTGTGTTTCTAGACAACATCTGAAAGTGCCACTATGAGGATGCAAATCAGGTATTTTTAAATACGCACAGTGACGGTCGTGAGAGTTGGTGACCTTTGAGATTGGACGTAGTGAGTTGAGGTTCGACAAGAATGTATTTAAGACGGCGCAGACGGCATTATCAACACCTCACTGAGTTTGTACGAGGTCGTACGAATGGACTATGAGAAGCTGCATGCTGCTTCCACGATACTGCAGAAAGACTTGGCAGGAATGTAGCCATTGTACATGAATGCTGACGGGGCTGGTCACGGGGAGGTACGGTCGCCAGAAGACCGGGGTCCGGACGTGGCCATACCGACGGAGAAGGCCGTTGTGTTCGTCATACGGCTGTGGCGCTTTGTAATGCGTCTGCAGCAGCAGTTCAAGCAGCAGATGGCGCCACAGTGAAACAATGAGCTGATACAAATCGGTCACTTCAAGAACATCTCTGAGCAAGGCACACTGGACTCGCATACGGAAGTACAACAGTTCAAACACGCCTTCGGTTATCCTGATTTAGGTTTTCCGTGATTTCCCTAAATCGCTCTTTTGGGGTGGCATTATGTGGGGCCGACGTAAGCCGTTGGTGGTCATGGAAGGCGTCGTAATGGCTGTACGATACGTGAATGCCATCCTCCAACCGACAGTGCAACCATATCGGCAGTATATTTGCGAGCCATTCGTCTTCACGGATGACAATTCGCGCCCCATCGAGCACATCTTGTGAATGACTTCCTTCAGGATAAAGACATCGCTCTACTACAGTGGCCAGTATGTTCTCCAGACATTAATCCTATCGAACATCCCTGGGATAGACTGAAAAGGGCTGTTTATTGACGACGTGACCCACCAACCACTCTGAGGGATCTACGCCGCATCGCCGTTGAGGAGTGGGACAATCTGGACCAATAGTGCCTTGATGAACTTGTCGATAGTATGCCACGACGAATACAAGCGTGCATCAATGCAAGAGGACGTTCTACTGGGTATTAATGGTACCGGTGTGCACAACAATCTGGACCACCACCTCTGAAGGTCTAACTGTATGGTGGTACAACATGCAATGTGTGGTTTCCATCAGCAATAAAAAGGGCGGAAATGACGTTTATGTTGATCTCTGTTTCAATTTTCTGTACAGTTTCCGGAACACTGGGAACCGAGGTGATGCAAATTTTTTTTTCTTTTTTTTTTTTTTGACGTGCGTATTTTGGTTCAAGGAGGAGCTAACTCAGCTGAAAATTCGGTGTAGAACCTGATATCGATTGTATAACGTCCAAGAGCTTTCTTTAATTTTCACTATTTGGGCTGTTTGTCACGACTGCTGGCACTAATATCTGTATCACCCACCTTTTCAGCGAAGCAAGCATTTCTCTAGGCAGTCTCTTTAGTATACCTGTTGCACACTAAGGTGTCCTGTCAAAAAACGCTATCTTTCGTTCACCTTATCCACAACATTTTCTGTACGATGATCGAAATTTAAATCGTTTGTAAGTGTAATTCTAAGGTATTTCGTTGAACTGATACATTTAATTATATTATTTATCGTGTAATCGAAATTCAACTGATTCTTTTTAGTAAGCACGTGAAGATTCTCACACCTTAGATTGTTCAGGGTAAATGTCTTTTTTTGTATAATACCGATATCTTGTCTAAATCTTTTTGTAATTCGTATTGATCTTCTGACGACTTTACTGGACGGGAAACTCAGCATCATCTGGAAATCTAAGAGGGCTGTTTACATTGAAAGGAGTATACTGGGGCACATTTGTATGTGGCACCTGAATACGATACTATAAACGATGAATGTCTTTGATAGGTTCGATAATGCGGATCAGTGACTGCGCGCGACCGCCGGGCCAAAGATGTTTCGACTGAGATTGTTATAGTATTGGAGTGAGAGATCACTGGGCGCACAGCGGTAGGTAGCTGTCTGTGAGGGAAAGACGATGGAGTAGGCACACTTTGCGGTGTGCTGTGTGACGCCACCAAGACTTTAATGAATTTAAGTATGTCAGTAGTGTTGAAAATAGAAGCAGAAGTCTTCACGCAACCAAGATAAAGATGTTAAATAATTGTGATTTTGTTTTTTGCCAGCGCGTTAGTATAGATGAGTTGGCTGATAATTTGTAATTATTGAGTAACCCCACTATGTACGTAAACCGTTATGATAAAAGGCACTCACTCCGTCTTCAGGCCACAAGTGGCCCATCGGGACCATCCGACCGCCGTGTCATCCTCATATGAGGATACGGATAGGAGGGGCGTGTGGCCAGCACTCCGCTCTCCCGGCCGTTACGATGGTTTTCTTTGACCGGAGCCGCTACTATTCGGTCGATTAGCTTCTCAATTGGCATCACGAGGCTGAGTGCACCCCGAAAAATGGCAACGGCGCATAGCGGCCCAGATGGTCATCCATCCAAGTGCTGGGCACTCCCGACAGCGCTTAACTGCGGTGATCTGACGGAAACCGGTGTATCCACTGCGGCAAGGCCGTTGCCCATGATAAAAAGACTAGTTAGATATTTCACTTCATAATGTTTCTAAGATTTGTTAACAGAGCTATATTTAATTTGATGATTTGCATTTATGTTGGATTAATGAAGTTATATAATACTTGCTGTTTAAATCTCATTGTTTGTGAATCAGTTGTGAGTAATCTATCTTCAATTGTAAGATGTTTTTGAAAAGATAAACTAAATTTGAAATACAATTTTTCTAAAAAGAGCTCCGTGTTAGTAATTCACCATAATGAGTTTTGAACAGGGCGAGATGATTCAGTGCGTAAGGGGCTGAATGTATTTTGCAGCGACTTTATTTCTTTATTGGTATTGGGAGTTGCATTGCCACCGGCTTGTGTGGCCGTGCGGTTCTAGGCGCTTCAGTCTGGAACCGCGTGACCGCTACGGTGGCAGGTTCGAATCCTGCCTCGGGCATCGATGTGTGTGATGTCCTTAGGTTAGTTAGGTTTAAGTAGTTCTAAGTTCTAGGAGACTGATGACCACAGATGCTACGTCCCATAGTGCTCAGAGCCATTTGAACCATTAGTAGCATTGCCCAATCAATTCGTGTAAAATTTTGCTATCAATAACACAGAGTAAGCACACCACTTGCAGTTAACACGCCAGGCGATAATACGATTTCAGTACTCACTCCAGAGATCAGACATTCATTCAACGTAATCATAAATTTAGTATTTCATTTTTTTTAAAGAACGATACAACTTTGTCTCCCAAATCTTTTGTGTGGACTACAAAGAGTAGAGGGCTGGGAACGCCAGATATCGCTTCTGAACAGAAACGTAATGCATAACATTACTTTTTTGACTTGGTTATTGAAACTTTATGAGCCGGCCTGGCGGTCGTGAGTGCTTGCCTGCTGCAGCGGCAGGTGGCCGCGTGGTAGCTGTGGTGCGATTTACCGCCTGCCGGACATGACGGACGTCGACGTCGGCGGGCGAGGGCCCCGCGAGTTATGACGGCGCAGCCGCGGACTTTTTGACCGGGCAGCGGAGCTTTCTTGCCGCCGAGGCGACCACAAAGCGCGGCCCTGAGCGACGCGGGCAAGAAACAGCGCCGCTCGCCGACACTGCGGACAGACCGCCGAACGCGCTGAAAAATTGCCGATATGTCAGAGGCGGCGCAGGCGGCTCCTCCACTTTGCAAGCCTGACAGCGCGGCGGGGCTCTGTGACGCGGGAGGCCAGCCTCCTCAGGCTTCTGCGTGGACAAGTGCCAACCGTCCCATCAAAGACGTAGCAAAGACTGTCGAAGGAGGCATCCGAAATGTTTAAAAGTACCTTACAAAGGCTCATGCTTTTCGTTTCATTCTAAAACATGGTAATTATTTTATTAATTTTGTGTATGTGATTTGCTTTGGGGGACCTTCATGCAAACAGTGATTTGTGGCGGTACGCACCGGTACACCGTATCAGTACCTCGGACAAAAAAGTCAGAGCGATTGATTCTGAGATGTGGCACGATAAAATCTTGAAGGGGTCGGAGTGATGTAAAACAAATGTCATATTCGCACCTTTAAAATGATCAGAAAATCGTTAAAATAACGTTTTAAGTAGTCTAAATTTCAAAATGTCATAGTGCCAGAAACATGCGTTTTACAAATCAATCACTATATACAGCGTGGCCCATTGAAAATGAGGGGGCCAAATATCTCACGAAAGAAGCATCAAACCAAAAAACTACAGTGAACGAAACTTGTCCAGCTTGAAGAGGGAAACCAGATGGACCTATGGTTGGCCCGCTAGATGGAGCTGCCATAGGTCAAACGAATATCAACTGCGTTTTCTTTTTTTTTTTTTAAATACAAACCCCCATTTTTGATTATATATTCGTGTAGTACGTAAAGAACTATGAATGTTTTAGTTGCACCACTTTTTTCGCTTTGTGATAGATGGCGCTATAATAGTGGTACCACGTAACATTCCGCCAGTGCGGACGGTATTTGATTCGTGATACATTACCCGTGTTAAAATGGACCGTTTACCAACTGCGGAAAAGGTCGATATCGTTTGATGTATGGCAATTGTGACCAAAATGTCCAACGGCCGTGTGCTATGTATGCTTCTCGGTATCCTGCACGACATAATCCAAGTGTCCGGACCGCTTACGTTATTTAAGGGAACAGGAAGTGTTCAGCCACATGTGAAACGTCAACCACGACCTGCAACAAATGATGATGCCCAATTAGGTGTTTTAGCTGCTGTCGCCTCCCCCCCACGAACCATGGACTTGCCGTTGGTGGGGAGGCTTGTGTGCCTCAGCGATACAGATAGCCGTACCGTAGGTGCAACCACAACGGAGGGGTATCTGTTGAGAGGCAAGACAAACGTGTGGTTCCTGAAGAGGGGCAGCAGCCCTTTCAGTAGTTGCAAGGGCAAAAGTCTGGATGATTGACTGATCTGGCCTTGTAGCAATAACCAAAACGGCCTTGCTGTGCTGGTACTGCGAACGGCTGAAAGCAAGGGGAAACTACGGCCGTAATGTTTCCCGAGGGCATGCAGCTTTACTGTATGATTAAATGATGATGGCGTCCTCTTGGGTAAAATATTCCGGAGCTAAAATAGTCCCCCATTCGGAACTCCGGGCGGGGACTACTCAAGAGGATGTCGTTATCAGGAGAAAGAAAACTGGCGTTCTACGGATCGGAGCGTGGAATGTCACATCACTTAATCGGGCAGGTAGGTTAGAAAACTTACAAAGGGAAATGGATAGATTAAAGTTAGATATAGTGGGAATTAGTGAAGTTCAGTGGCAGGAGGAACAAGACTTCTGGTCAGGTGACTACAGGGTTATAAACACAAAATCAAATAGGGGTAATGCAGGAGTAGGTTTAATAATGAATAGGAAAATAGGAATGCGGGTAAGCTACTACAAACAGCATAGTGAACGCATTATTGTGGCCAAGATAGATACGAAGCCCACACCTACTACAGTAGTACAAGTTCATATGTCAACAGATGACGAAGAAATTGAAGAAATGTATGATCAAATAAAAGAAATTATTCAGGTAGTGAAGTTTGACGAAAATTTAATAGTCATGGGTGACCGGAATTCGGTAGTAGGAAAAGGGAGAGATGGAAATGTAGTAGGTGGATATGGATTGGGGCTAAGAAATGAAAGAGGAAGCCGCTTGGTAGAATTTTGCACAGAGCATAACTTAATCATAGCTAACACTTGGTTTAAGAATCATGAAAGAAGGTTGTATACATGGAAGAACCCTGGAGATACTAAAAGGTATCAGATAGATTATATAATGGTAAAACAGAGATTCAGGAACCAGGTTTTAAACTGTAAGACATTTCCAGGGGCAGATGTGGACTCTGACCACAATCTATTGGTTATGACCTATAGATTAAAACTGAAGAAACTGCAAAAAGGTGGGAATTTAAGGAGATGGGACGTGGATAAACTAAAAGAACCAGAGGTTGTACAGAGTTTCAGGGAGAGGATAAGGGAGCAATTGACAGGAGTGGGGGCAAGAAATACAGTAGAAGAAGAATGGGTAGCTTTGAGGGATGAAGTAGTGAAGGCAGCAGAGAATCAAGTAGTTAAAAATACGAGGACTAGTAGAAATCCTTGGGTAACAGAAGAAATATTGAATTTAATTGATGAAAGGAGAAAATATAAAAATGCAGTAAATGAAGCAGGCAAAAAGGAATACAAACGTCTCAAAAATGAGATCGACAGGAAGTGCAAAATTGCTAAGCAGGGATGGCAAGAGGACAGATGTAAGGATGTAGAGGCTTATCTCACCAGGGGTAAGATAGACATTGCCTACAGGAAAATTAAAGAGACCTTTGGAGATAAGAGAACCACTTGTATGAACATGAAGAGCTCATATGGAAACCCAGTTCTAAGCAAAGAAGGGAAAGCAGAAAGGTGGAAGGAGTACGTAGAGGGTCTATACGATACTGCGTGAAGAGTTTGACAGAGCACTGAAAGACCTGAGTCGAAACAAGGCCCCCGGAGTAGACAACATTCCATTGGAACTCCTGACGCCCTTGGGAGAGCCAGTCCTGACAAAACTCTACCACCTGGTGAGCAAGATGTATAAAACAGGCGAAATACCCTCAGACTTCAAGACGAATATAATAATTCCAGTCCCAAAGAAAACAGGTGTTGACAGGTGTAGAAATTACCGAACAATCATTTTAATAAGCCACAGCTGCAAAATACTAACACGAATTCTTTACAGACGAATGGAAAAACTAGTAGAAGCCGACCTCGGGGAAGATCAGTTTGGATTCCGTAGAAATACTGGAACACGTGAAGCAATACTGACCTTACGACTTATCTTAGAAGAAAGAATAAAGAAAGGCAAACCTACGTTTCTAGCATTTGTAGACTTAGAGCAATCTTTTGACAATGTTGACTGGAATACTCTCTTTCAAATTCTAAAGGTGGCAGGGGTAAAATACAGGGAGCGAAAGGCTATTTAAAATTTGTACAGAAACCAGATGGCAGTTATAAGAGTCGAGGGGCATGAAAGGGAAGCAGTGGTTGGGAAGGGAGTAAGACAAGGTTGTAGCCTGTATATTGAGCAAGCAGTAAAGGAACCAAAAGAAAAATTCGGAGTAGGTATTAAAATCCATGGAGAAGAAATAAAAACTTTGAGGTTCGCCGATGACATTGTGACGTATTTCATCGGACTGTATTGCAGTTTCACCCCGTCCTGACTTATCGCTGTCCAACAGAGAATTCTGCGCCTGCATTGATCTCGTCGCTACAAAAAGAAACAGTAGTACCCATAGAATAAGTTTCAGTGGCAGTTTTATTCAGAATGTATCTTATTTTTAAATTATTCAGAGTAATTTCCTCCCCCGCTGCAGGTCTTGTAATATATCCCGCCAGAGAGCAACTAATATTTTATCTAGGCTCAATTATTTATTCGACTACTGTAAGCCGGACAGTGTGACCGAGCGGTTCTAGGGGCTTCAGTCCGGAGCCGCCCGACCGATATGGTCACAGGCTCGAATCCTGCCTCGGGCATGGATGTGTGTGATGTCCTTACATTAGTTAGGTTTAAGCAGTTCTAAGTTCTAGGGGACTGATGACCTCAGATGTTAAGTCCCATACTGCTCAGAGCCATTTGAACCATTTTTGACTACGGTATTTATTACAGTATCCATGTCCCACCTCAGACGATTCACAAAGATTTAGGAAAGGTTCTCATTCTTTCACATGGGGAAACACTAATCACAAGCCGGTGGGGTACACCAAGGAGAGGGGTGGGGGGGAGGGGGGAGGGCGACGCTAGTGTCACGAAGGCCACCGCCCACCCACTATCACTAACACTGACATATCCAAATTAACACGCCGAGCCAGTGGAAGCACGGGAAAACGTCAGGAAAAATAAAGGTCCCTCGCAAACCGTAAATCGAGATAGACAGATACATTCCGTCTTTCTATACTTCTAAAAAGCTTTCGACACTGCACCCCATCGTTGCCTACCAATCAAGATGCAATCATAAAGAGCATTTTTGTAAAACGTACACACCAACAAAACTTTTACATCATTCCTTCATTTCGATATTCATTATCATCATCATCTTCTTTCAAGGATTATGTTCGCCATTTTATCAACACGATCCTTTCATTTCATTCTATTTTCTTCTATCTTGTTATTAACTGAAGGAATTTTTAAATCTGATCTTATTGTTTCATCCCTTTTGTATCAATTTTGTTACAACCTCTTCCACATCTCATACAATTCATCTTTGCTGCTTGTATATGTAACTTCGCTCTTTTCGTTGCTGTTTGTGATTCGATACCATGTACAAGAGTAGGTACAGCCATAACTTTATAGCATTTCATTTTTGTTTCTTTTCTTATTTTTCTTCTCAAAGTTTTTTCAATGTCCTGCAGATAGCTTGATATTTATTAACTTTCTTCTCACTGTCTTTGCAATAGTTGTAACTAATATCACATCGTAGATAATTGAAATGGGACACTTGTTCTAAAATGTTCTCATTTATTATTATTTTCGATCTGACTGGATTCTCTCTGCCGCGCGGGATTAGCCGAGCGGTCTAGGACGCTACAGTCATAGACTGTGCGGCTGGTCCTGACGGAGGTTCGAGTGTGTGTTTGTCCTTAGGATAATTTAGGTTAAGTAGTGCGTAAGCTTAGGGACTGATGAACTTAGCGGTTAAGTCCCATAAGATTTCACAAACATTTTGATTCTTTCTTTTAGAAGCCATCATCTTTTTCTTATTTGCAAATATAGTTAAGTTGTAATATATTGTGTCTTGGCTTAATCTATATGTTGCTCTTTGTCAATTACTTTGTTTCCTGTATAATTACCTAAACAACCGTATACAGCAGAGTAAATACTGGTACACTAGATCCTATTTTAATTCCTAAGTGTATTTCATCTTTCTATGTCATAAATAGGTCGTCAGTACATAAATTAAATGAAGTGGTTGATAAACTGCACTGTTATCGAACACTTTCATTTGTTAAAATTTCATCTGAAATTTTGGAACCTGAACTTATAACTAATTTTGTATTTACATATAGACTCTTTGTGGCACTTGGAAGATGTTTAGGAAAACCTTTAATTTCCAATATTTTCCACAAAAGGTTTTTTTTGCGTTTCTAAGCCGAATTCCTTCATTTTTCAGTAGTTGGTCTTATTATAAATACACGAATATCACACGAACGTCCTTTTCTGAAGCCTGATTCTTCTGATGAGACTGTTGCATCAACGATAGTTTACTCGAAATTCATGGCGCATAAAACAAAACTTCGATGTGAGGCATGATTAATTATTAATTTGCAAAGTGGCCAGGTCACCAGATCAAAAAACAGACATTTGTGTAACGAAAAAATCGTCTGTTACCCCTGGGCATTCTTTCGCTGCGCTCCTGAGCAATGTCAGCCCCCTTCCCTTCTCCATGCTCGGACACAGCTTTGAATCTGTCATCGCATACCATCGACGAGGTCGAAACTTTCCCACTATTCAATGGCGATTCTGCGTAAGTCATGCACAGTATGTGGTCATAATGGATGTTGAAAAACAGCTCATTTTAATCGATCCGACACATGATCAATTGGGGTCACCTCTGGAGAACAGTCAGGTATCTCCATTTTGGTGATACTAGCATCAAGACACATTCATATGATTGGCTAACGAGGAAAAGGCGTTCGACATTGTCAGATGTTGCAAGATGTTGGAAATATTGAGAGAAATAGGAGTAACCAATGGGGATAGATGGGTAATATACAATACAATATATACACGAACAAGCGTGGAAGACCAAGAGTGAAGTGCTCAGATTAAAAAAAGTATAATCTATACGTCTACAAATCTGTTCATGTTATATATCGAAGAATCAATGTCTAAAGTAAAAAAAAGGTTCAAGAGTAGAATTAAAATTCAAGGCAAAAAGATATCAGTGATAAGATTTACTGATGACTTTGCTATCTTCATTGAAAGTGAAGAAGAAATAACGGATTTGCTGAATGAAATGAACAATCCAATGAGTACAGAGTATGGATTGAGAGTAAACCGAAGAAAGATGGAAGAAATGAGAAATATTAGAAATGAGAGCCATGAGAAACTTACATCCGGATTGGTGATCGCTAAGTAGATGAAGTTCAGGAATTCTGCTTCCTAGGCAGTAAAATAATCTGTGTGGACAGAACAGGGAGGACATGAAAAACAGACTATCACTCATAAAAAGGGCATTCCTGCTCAGTAAAAATCTACTAGTATGAAACGTAGGCCTTAATTTGAGGAAGAAATTTCTGAGAATGTACATTTGGAGCACAGCATTGTATGGTACTGAAACATGGACTGTGGGAAACAAGAACACAAGAGAATTGAAGCATTTCCATGCTATAGTAGAATGTTGAAAATTAGGTGCACTGATAAGGAATGTGGAGGTTCTGCAGAGAATCGGTGAGGAAAGGAATGTATGGAAAACACTGACAATAAGGATGGCGTGGGATTGTAGAATAGCAGTTAAGGCATCACAAAATAACTTCCACAGCACTAGACGGAGCTGTAGAGGATAAAAACTGTAGAAAAAGACAGGGATTGGAGTAAATCCAGCAAATAGTTGAGAATACAGGTTGCAGATGGTACTCTGAGACAAAGAGGTAGCACCGGAGAGGGATTCGTGGTGGGCCACATCAAACCAGTCAGGAGACAAAAAAAAAAAAAAAAAAAAAAAAAAAAAAAAAAAAAAAAAAACACCTGAAGGAACGTCTTCACGAGAGCAGCATGATGAGCATACAAGTTATCATCCATGAAGATGAAATTGTCACCAAAATATTGACCATATGGTCCCACTATTGGTTGCAGAATGTACCATAGAGCAGCAAGATGGCCCTCAACAACCACAAGACATGTATGGTGGCCATGTGTAATGGCACTCCAGAACATCAATCCACCAACGCCTTATTTTGCACATATGGGCCGCAGTTTTGGGGACATCCCATATTAACGGGTTAAATGCGAGCACTGGGTAGAAACAGATCTGAGTTTCACCCACGAACAACAGCTAACGCCAATCCTGGGCATTCATTCTGAATGATTGGTTGCCCATCTGTAACCGAGTTCATGAACTTGTTATGTACAGCATTGTGCTTGCCATGGTGGTCGAAATGGAGATTCACATAGTGCAATCACCTCCTAACAGGCTGATGCAATACGTGATGTCGTGTAGCTTCTGTGAACGCCGAATTCGTTTCGAAGCACACAACCACGAATCCTTCAACTCAAGAGTCGTAGCTATCAATCATCCTCTGCACCTGTCGAACGTGGACCACCCGTGCAGTTAACTCCCCAATGATACCCATCAACTGGAACCTATTCCATAGACACGTACACATCATGTCACTTTGTCTCTGTTGCACAGATCAAGTAACTTCTCTGGTTGACAAGCATTCTATGCTTAATGTGGTGATGTGGACTCCATCACTGGCCGGCAATGTCCTTCATGGCATGATGGATGTTCACTCTAGTGTTCCACAGATGCTACCAGTGCATCCCTACTGGTGCTTTACTTTCGACTGAAATTATGGAATCCATTTGGATGTGGCATTCTACCTGTATGTGGCGCTCATGGTAACCATGTATGCATTTGCAAACAATGTCAAGAGGGATGTTGATGTGGGCACAGTAACAGACACAACGGCATCACGTATGCACAACACATTGAGGTGATGCAACACTTCTGTTGATGTGTATGTAGTTGGCTAAAGGAATATTTGACTAATAGAATCCAGAACGTTCTACTGGACAGCGATTGCTCCAGAGAAACGAAAATTACATCAGATGTGCCCCAAGAAAAATTGGAGGACCTTTAATGTTTTAAATATATGTAAAGTATTGATCTGACAGAACCAGCAACACTGTAAGATTGTTTTTCTCTCCATAGTGTTGTATAAAAGAAAGTATCGTCTAAAAGAAAATATCATCATTGGACAATCGCAAAGGATTGTATAGAAATAATAAAAACAGTTTTAAAAATTGTGCCCAAATGTGAAGTAAAATCATTTTCTACCCAGTCAATTAATTGATGGGCAAGGTAAACATAAACAAAAGCTCAGGAGTGACAAGATGTAGTTGGCCAGAAAACACATTTAAATTTCTCCAGAGATATTTATTTTGACACAGACATGTATCACAAGGAAATATGACATGTTACAACAATCAAATAGTGCAACAGATACAATTATATGCCTTTGCAAAATTAAAAAGGTGATAAGATTACTTTTATTTATACCAAATCTATTCTGATAACACAATAAACCTTAAATAAAAAATTGCCTCAACTTCTTCTAACTTTAGCTGACTCTTAATTGAATCAAAACTCATACTGACTGAATTAAAATGCAAAAAATAATTTTACTGAATTAAAAAATGTGAAGATAAAAACACCGTTTCTCTCCATTTTTTATGAGGATTCCAGCTACTAAACTAACATCTCACAAACATAAGATACGTATTTTACAACATGAAAATTCTGCAAGTGATATATCTTTTCATTTGAACGTAATTGTAGGCAAATCACTCCCGACAGAATGGATGCAAACAGATTCTTCCTCCTACACTCGAACTGTCGAAACACAGTGCAGAAAATAGCAGAGTGACATCTATAAACGATAGTGAGAAGTATTCTTGACACCAGAACACACCAATTACGATAACAAATTTGCAATCAAGTTCTCTATGACATAGCAGTCGAGTACAATTAACAATAACTTCAGCTGAATCACTGCCATTAGTACCATTCCGAAATGTCTAGAGTGAATTTTTAAAAAAGCACTTAAACGGACAACATCATGATGAGAAAACATTATTGAGCGTACATAAGCGTAGCTTGAGTTTGTTTCAGATTAAACAATAATAAGGAGCTCACAGAGAAGGATCAATTAATTAACTGTAACCGCAACTGGGGTGTGGCTATAATCGGAGTATGACCAACAGCCATCTAGATATCAGGGGACACAAGCTTCAATGTTTTCAAACGCACATCCTCACCAATAACAATGAATGGGTCGAAGTCGCTCTGATGCATGACGTTTAATATGGTCCTTATGCCAGCAACGAATCAACTTCGACGCGATTAGGCACATATATAGCAGAAAACAAAAATTCATCTCGAGACTGCACATGTATGTAGCGCCCCACTATCAACGGTGATTGGTTGTGCTGGCATTGCTGTGTCGAGCTGTACTGACTGTCAGAGCCTCCTGCTGGCGGAAAACACAAACTTCTCCAGTAGGGTCAGAGACAAAGGTCGCGAGGCTCGCTACCCAAATATCTTTGGTGCGAGAAGATCGATTGCTGTAATTCAAGGGGATCGATCCGCGCCGACCATGGCTCAGGTAACGAACTGTATACATTGAAATGATGTTTTTCTTACAAAACATTATATTAAAGATTCTGACACCTTTATCGCGTTAATCATTGTACATGAAGTAGTCATTTTCTCTATGCGTCGCTCACTCAAGAAGTTAAAACAACGTACACTGACGAACCAAAGAAACTGGTACACCTGCCTAATATCGTGTAGGGCCCCGGAGAGGACTCAGAAGTGCCGCAACATGATGTGACATGGACTCGACTAAGTCTGAAGTGGTGCTGAAGGGAATTGACACATTGAATCCTGCAGTGCTGTCCATAATTCTGCAAGAGAAGGGGGGAGGGGGGGGCGGTGATCTCTTCTGAACAGCACGTTGTTGAAAGGTATCCATGGTCAATAATGTTCATGTCTCGGGAGTTTGATGGCCAGCGAAAGTGTTTAAACTCAGAAGTGTGTTCTTCGAGCCACTCTGTAGCAATTCTGGACGCGTGGGGCGTCGTATCTGTCAGTCGCATCTAGACGTATCAGGGGTTCCATATCATTCCAACTGCGCACGCCCCACACCATTACAGAGCCTCCACCAGCTTAAACCGTCTTCTGCTGACATGCAGGGTCCATGAATTCATGAGGTTGTCTCCATACCTGTACACGTCCATCCGCTCGATACAATTTGAAACGAGATTCGTCAGACCAGGTAACGTGTTTCCAGTCATCAACAGTCGCTGTTGGCGGAGCAAGACGAGGCGTAAGGCTTTGTGCCATGCAGTCATCAAGGGTACACAAGTGGGTCTTCGGCTCTGAACGCTCAAGTCGATGATGTTTCGTTGAATGGTTCGCATGATCAAACTTGTAGAAGGCCCAGCGTTGAAACCTGCAGCAATTTGCCGAAGGGTTGCACTACCGTCACTTGAGCGATTCTCTTCAGTCGTTGGTCCTGTTCTTGCAGCATCTTTTTCCTGTAGCAACGATGTCGGAGATTTGATGTTTTACCACATTCCTGTTTTCACTGTACACTCATGAAATGGTTGCACGGGAAAATCCTCGCTTCATCGCTACCTCGGAGATGCCGTGTCCCGTTGCTCGTGCGTCTACTATAACGCCACGTTCAAACTCACTTAACTCTTGATAACCTACCATCGTAGCGGCAGTAACCATTGTAACAACTGTGCCAGACACTTGTTGTCGTATATAGACGTTGCCGAATGCAGCGCCGTATTATGCCTGATTACGCATTTATGTATTTCAATATGCATGCTTATCCCAGTGTCTTTCGCGCTTCAGTGTAAATACACGCCTGATGTTAATAGTTCAGTACCACGAGGCCTCTACGGTCGCAGGTTCGAATCCTGCCTCGGGCATGGATGTGTGTGATGTCCTTAAGTTAGTTAGGTTTAAGTAGTTCTAAGTTCTATGGGACTGATGACCTCAGAAGTTAAGTCCCATAGTGGTCAGAGCCATTTGAACCATTTTAATAGTTCAGTATTAATTACTTCTCAGTTAATTCCTTCGTTTTCATTAACATGAATTTTTATTGCTAACCTGAGGCATAAGTAATTTGCATATTTTTATTATGAGGTAAGTGTGTGGAAATTCTAGGACACAGTGACCTAGTTTTGCAAGCTGTGATGTGCTATTGAGAAAATTCCCCCTTAGTCTCTAGTTGTGAAAGAAGCCCTCTGAGTCAGAGGAGACGTATAGTTGCTAGTGTGACATTCCTGCGGCGGGCTCAGCTCTGCTAGGGGTTGGAACACTTGTACGGATCTAGAGAATCAGGTCGATGCACTATTTCTTGATTTTCGAAATGCTTTTGACTCGGTACCACAAAATCGCTTATTAACTAAAAAACTATTATACGGGGTATCAAAATTTGTGTTTGTGTTGCCGTGCGGAGTAGCCGCGCGGTTAGAGGCACCTTGCACGAATTGCGCAGCCCCTCCCGCCGGAGGTTCGAGTCCTCCCTCGGGCATGGATGTGTGTGTTGTCCTTAGCGTAAGTTAGTTTAAGTAGTGTGTAAGTCTAGGGACCGATGGCCTTAGCAGTTCGGTCCCTTAGGAATTCACACACATTTGGACATTTGTGTTTATGTTGACTTCTTGGTAGGCATGACGCAGGATGTCATGGTGGATGCAGGACCATCGACTGAGGTACAACTAGCTTCAGTTGTGCTCCAGGAAGCGTTTTGCGACCCTTATTCATGCTGTGTGTGCGTATTGATGATCTAACAGATAATATAAATAGTAGCTCGGACTTTTCGTAGATGTTGTGGTTATCCATAATGACGTGTTATCTGAAAAAATACTCAGTCACGTGTTGATAAGATTTCAAAGTGATGCAAAGATTCATAACTTGACTGAAATCTTCATAAATGTATAATCACAGAGTTTACAGAGCTAAAAAAGAAGTATTCTACGACTACAACAATGAGACACAACTGGAATCTATTGACACGTACAAATACCCAGATGTAAAAATTTTTGGAGATGTGAAATGCAATAATCACATAGACTCAGTCGAAGGCAGGTGGAAGGTTTCGGCTCATTGGTAGGTACTTGGCAAACGTAGTCAGTCTACAAACGAGACTGCTTGCAAATTACTTGTGGGTTCCATCTTGGAATACTGTTCTAGTGAGACCCGCTTCAGAAAAAACTAACACGAGATACTGAACATAAACAGAGAAGGTCAGCACGAGTGGTCACAGATTTCCTTAACTTACGCCAGAGTGTAACGTAAATGATGGTAAACCTGAACTGGCAACAGTTGAAGGTAGCAGAAAATTATCCTGAGAAAGCCTACTTAAAAATACTTCAGGAACCAGTATTAAGTGAAGAATTTGGAGATATCCGCCATTCCCTATGTATCGTTCCTGTAGGAGCCGCGAAACTAAAGTCTAATTACAGCGCGGACAGAGACATTTGAACAGACATTCTTTCCGCGCTGCATACTTGATTGGGAGGGGAAGTACCTCTGTCGCGTGGTACCATGTTAAGTTCCCTCTGACAACCACTTCACAGTGGATTGCAGAGTACGCAGGTGCAGAGCACCCTCCGCCACTCACTCTGAATGACAACCGCGACGGTGCTGCTGGTGGTCCGCCCCGGGCGCAACCGGATCTAACCTGTGGCGTAATCTGAGATCGATAATTGAGCCGTAAGTGCAGCCTCGGTGTGTACACAAGCGGAATTGATGGAGGCATAATAGCCGCCGAATACGCAGGTAATTTTGGACCATAAAAACTTGAGCTGGAATTCAGTCTGTTCGAATGTATTCCTACGACCGATCCAATTAGCTATCGTTTTCTCGAAGTTTCTGCAGCACATCCTGGAGCTCCTTCCCCATCTGTAACCGTAGTAATGACACTGCAACAAATGGGACAACTTCTGCCGACTGCATAGATGACTACTACTGTAATTTGGTACGAAAAAAATCTTATGAATTATTTAACGTACTCCTTAAAATCTGCTGCCGGAACAGGTCAGACGATTACAATAACAGAGTTAACAATAATGATAATAATAACAGTAATAACAATAATAATAACAGTAATAATACACTCCTGAAAATGGAAAAAAGAACACATTGACACCGGTGTGTCAGACCCACCATACTTGCTCCGGACACTGCGAGAGGGCTGTACAAGCAATGATCACACGCACGGCACAGCGGACACACCGGGAACCGCGGTGTTGGCCGTCGAATGGCGCTAGCTGCGCAGCATTTGTGCACCACCGCCGTCAGTGTCAGCCAGTTTGCCGTGGCATACGGAGCTCCATCGCAGTCTTTAACACTGGTAGCATGCCGCGACAGCGTGGACGTGAACCGTATGTGCAGTTGACGGACTTTGAGCTAGGGCGTATAGTGGGCATGCGGGAGGCCGGGTGGACGTACCGCCGCATTGCTCAACACGTAGGGCGTGAGGTCTCCACAGTAAATCGATGTTGTCGCCAGTGGTCGGCGGTAGGTGCACGTGCCCGTCGACCTGGGACCGGACCGCAGCGACGCACGGATGCGCGCCAGGACCGTAGGATCCTACGCAGTGCCGTAGGGGACCGCACCGCCACTTCCCAGCAAATTAGGGACACTGTTGCTCCTGGGGTATCGGCGAGGACCATTCGCAACCGTCTCCATGAAGCTGGGCTACGGTCCGCTCACCGTTAGGCCGTCTTCCGCTCACGCCCCAACATCGTGCAGCCCTCCTCCAGTGATGTCGCGACAGGCGTGAATGGAGGGACGAATGGAGACGTGTCGTCTTCAGCGATGAGAGTCGCTTCTGCCTTGGTGCCAATGATGGTCGTATGCGTGTTTGGCGCCGTGCAGGTGAGACCACAATCAGGACTGCATACGACCGAGACACACAGGGCCAACACCCGGCATCATGGTGTGGGGAGCGATCTCCTACACTGGCCGTACACCTCTGGTGATCGTCGAGGGGACACTGAATAGTGCACGGTACATCCAAACCGTCATCGAACCCATCGTTCTACCATTCCTAGACCGGCAAGGGAACTTGCTGTTCCAACAGGACAATGCAATCCCGTGCCACCCAACGCGCTCTAGAAGGTGTAAGTCAACTACCCTGGCCAGCAAGATCTCCGGATCTGTCCCCCATTGAGCATGTTTGGGACTGGATGAAGCGTCGTCTCACGCGGTCTGCACGCCCAGCACGAACGCTGGTCCAACTGAGGCGCCAGGTGGAAATGGCATGGCAAGCCGTTCCACAGGACTACATCCAGCATCTCTACGATCGTCTCCATGGGAGAATAGCAGCCTGCATTGCTCCGAAAGGTGGATATACACTGTACTAGTGCCGACATTGTGCATGCTCTGTTGCCTGTGTCTATGTGCATGTGGTTCTGTCAGTGTGATCATGTGATGTATCTGACCCCAGGAATGTGTCAATAAAGTTTCCCCTTCCTGGGACAATGAATTCACGGTGTTCTTATTTCAATTTCCAGGAGTGTATGTCTCGCAAATGAAAGACGTTAACAAGCGAGGAACTGGGAATGGTAACATGCTAACCCACAGAAAGCATATCACTACAACGGAATAGAAAAATTCATTTTATGAATATGCATTTAAAACGTGAAACCTGACAAACTCACATGAAGACAAGAAAAACCGCCGACAAACATTTAATATTTAAGCATTGGACAGTTTTCAGATGAGGTTTGACATCGGCGCATTACATAGAGCTTCGTCTCAAATAAATTGATTGAAACACACTATGAATTCGAGCCTTTCTACAAGAGACTGAAAAATATTTCAGTGAATACGTGTTCCAAAGAAAATATATCAATAAATATTTAGCTAACATATCAGTCAATTTCTGTAAGCAGAGCAAATAAAATGACCAACAAACAACTGTAAGGTAATCTTAAATGTAAGCTTTACTTGAAAATGAAACATATTTATTGAATTCCCATGAATAGTTGTTGTTGTTGTTGTGGTCTTCAGTCCTGAGACTGGTTTGATGCAGCTCTCCATGCTACTCTATCCTGTGCAAGCTCCTTCACCTCCGAGTACCTAATGCAACCTACATCCGTCTGAATCTGCTTAGTATATTCATCTTTTGGTCTCCCTCTACGATTTTTGCCCTCCACGCTGCCCTCCAATGCTAAATTTGTGATCCCTTGATGCCTCAGGACATGTCCTACCAACATGAATAGGTTACAGCTGCCTTATTAAAGCAGCCAAAAATGGAATATAAGTAGAATGCAATGCTCAGCAGCCAAGAGAGGATGTAGCACTCGACGTAGCTTTATTTTAAGGTACAGTAACTCAGGCTCGTTCTGTAAAAGAAAATATAAATAAAATTTGAACAATAACGCCCATATTCACGGAGGTGACAAAAGTCGTGTTGTACTTCCTAATATCGTGTTTACATGGCACAATGCAGCAACTCGATGTGGCATGGCCTCAACAAGTCACTGGAAGTGCCGTTCAAAAATACTGAGCCACCCGTTCATAACTGCGAACGTGTCGTCGGTGTTGGATTTTCTGCACGAACTGACCTCTAGACTGTGTCCCATAAATGTTAGATGTGTGGTTACATCACTAGCTCGACTTGTCCAGAATGTTCTTCAAACCAATTGTGAGCAATTGCGGCCTGGGGACGTGGTGCATTATTATAACGTTGTTGTTTGGGGCCGGCCGGAGTGGCCGAGCGGTTCTAGGCCCTACCTTCTGGAGCCGCGTGACCGCTACGGTCACAGGTTCGAATCCTGCCACGGGCATGAATGTGTGTGATGTCCTAAGGTTAGTTAGGTTTAAGTAGTTCTAAGTTCTAGGGGACTGATGACCTCAGATGTTAAGTCCCATAGTGCTCAGAGCCATTTGAACCATTTTGTTGTTGTTTGGGAACATGAAGCGCACAGACAGCTGCAGATGATCTCCAGGTAGCCGAGCATAACCATTTTCAGTCACTGTTTTAGTTGTACCAGAGGATGCAGACCATTCCATGTAACTACCGCACCATCATGAAGCCACCATCTGTTTGTCTAGCGCCTTGTTGACAATTGGGGTCCATGGATTCGTGGAATGTGCCCACACTCGAACCCTACCACCATCTCTTACTAACTCTTACCGCCACTCATCTGATCAGGCTACGGTTTTTCAGTCGTCTAGGGTCCCGACGACATTGGTCTTAATTAGACAGTGAATTGGCACACTTATAACCAGTAAGATGGATGCAGAGGAAGTATGGACAAACTTTAAGCAGATTGTACATTGCGGGCTGGAGACTAACATGTCTAGTAAGTGGATAAGGCATGGAAACGCCACAGCCGGCCAATGCGGCCAAGCGGTTCTAGGTGCTTCAGTCTGAAACCGCGCGATCGCTACGGTTGCAGGTTCGAATCCTTCCTCGGACATGGATGTGTGTAATGTCCTTAGGTTAGTAAGGTTGAAGTAGTTCTAAGTTCTAGGGGACTGATGACCTCAGATGTTAAGTCCCATAGTGCTCAGAGCCATTTGACCCATTTGGAAAAGACCCATCATGGTTTAATAACGATATTCATAAGATGTGGAGGAAGCAGAGGCTGCTGCACTTTACGTTCAAAAGGGGACGCACAAATGACGAGAAGTGAAGGTTAGTAGAGATTCGTGCGCCTCTGAAAAGACCTATGCTGGAAGCATATAACAACTACCACAGTCGCACCTTAGCAAAAGATCTAACAGAGAAACCTAGAAAATTCTGCTCGTATGTAAAATAGCTAAGTGGATCTAAGGCTTCGTAGTGTCGTGGAATAGTAAAGAGTTTGAAACGTGGAATATTGTCAAAGTTTCGTTGCTTATGCCGAGAGCCAGAGGTAGTAGGTTAGGCAAGAGGTAAGAGGATTGCACATGTATCGGAATGTGTCTTCATGCAGGGGCAATGGCCTGGTTACACACAACAGGCGAGAGAGAATTGCTTAGCATGCGGGTTTGTGTTAGACGGAGACTTTCGTAGAGTGTAAGACAGAGGTGTAGAGTCAGCTGTTCTGCATTTCACAACTTCGCGTAAGTCTGCCGTAACAACACGTAACTCTGTCACAAGAACACCTAAGGGGCGAGTACAATAGATGAATCAGCAGTATAAGTGGAGCGAATGCGTTCATTACAAGCGAGCATGACGTCAGGACGTTGCTCGTGCTTCCTTTAAATACGCCTGCTTTTGTAGCAACAAGGCACCCGCAGTTAGACTTGCAGTTAGATGTGTACAGGGTCGCTGTGTAGCGCTCAGCTCGGTGATCGACTTGTTAATCTTTATTAAGGAGATGTTGCAGTAGAGGCGGCCCATCCAGCAGCAGACGTTAGGGGACACTACCAGCTCTGGTCCTCTCTGCTGCCGCTGTCAATCATCAACCCAGGATTAGCAGACATCGCGGCAGACTCGCTCGCCGCCAATGCTGACCACATCAGTGAGCCGCCGTCGAGATCGTGTGGGGCCTAGGCCCTGTGCATCCGCCGTGACAACCGGGTGAGCCGACGACGCTGGGGGACTGCAGCGGTCCACCGCGGACGAGCCGCCAGGAGGAGCAGGGAAGAACACGGGGTGGGATAGTGTACACTCCGCACTACGAGAACGCTTCTCGTGCCGACAGCGCCGGGACTCCAACCCGGAGCCTCCTACGTGCAGCGGACTGCTGTCCACAGCCGAGCCGGCCGGCAAGCCTGGCGCTACCAGCTATGCGCGGCCGAAGTACGAAGTAAGGACATTCCTTCGCTACGTCACAACACGCGGCTCTCCACTAGCAAGACTGTTGTGGCCCAGAGCTGGTGTCATCGCTCCGAGGCAGCGAGGACTCGGGGAAGGTCGTTGATATCACCAAGCTCAGCCAGCCTGTGTTACGTGGGCCACATTGTACTCGGCAGGAATAAAGGTGTTATGAATTAATAATGTTTCTTTGGCGTTTCTGACGCGTCCACAGTCATTTTCCTAGCATCCTGGCAACTGGAGAGGTCACCGCTCGGCCTCCAGTCCACCATAGGCGACCGAGACCGCCGGGGTGCCTACAGATTTGGTGTCAGAAGTCCTCGCGCCCACCGCTACTGCTTCGATACGATGCCTTGCTAATTAGTCTGGTGAGGCAGTTGAAGATAGGAAAACTGAAGCTGAAGGTTTAAATTTCACATTCAAGAAATCATTTACACAGGAGAATCGTACAAACATACCGTCATTTTACAATCAGACAGAATCCCTTATGGACGACATAGAAATAAGCACACCTGGCGCAGAGAAGCAACTCAAAGATTTGAAAACAAATAAATCATCCGGTCCAGATAGAGTCCCATTTCGATTTTACAAAGAGTACTCTATGGCTTTGGTCCCTTACCTATACTGCATTTTCCGCGAATCTCTCGCTCAGCGGAAAGTCCCAAGTAACTGGAAAAAGGCGCACGTGACTCCAATATATAAGAAAGGCAATAGATCGGACTCGCTAAATTACAGATTAATATTCCTAACTTCCGTTTCCTGCAGTATCGTTATTATGGCGTGGTCCCCTCATCGCGCTTAAGAAAACACAAAATACGAAAGGATATGAACACGCTTTACAGAACTTAGTACGGTGCACAGTAGAGGAACATTTTGGAGATGATGTTTGCTTGTATAAGCGCGACAGTGTGCTCTGTCATAAAGCAGCATCTGCGAGTAATGGTCTGTGGACAATAAAGTTCCTGTAACGGACTGGCCTGCTCAAAACCCCGAGCTAAACCCAATGGAACAGCATTAGGAGTGTTAGAACGTTAACTCCGCTTCAGACTCTTGCGACCAAACCCGTTACCTTCTGTGGTTTCTATTCTAGAGACAGAATGGGCTGCCATGCCCACTTAGACTTCCAGACACCTTATTGAAAATGTCGACAGCAGGTTTCAAGCTGACATGAAGGCGAAGTGTGGACACACCCCATTTAACGTCTAGTAATAGATGTCCGGATACTTTTGATCAAACTGTATATTTGTCCAGTAAGATAGAAAGTGTTGATAGACACGAAATTTGCTACACAATCAGTCTAGTATTACAAGGAAACTTAACTGAAAATTGGAAGGGCAAATTGGATTTAGATTAGTGGCAGATCAGTTTGATTCAGGATAAGTGAGGGAAGAGGCGAAGCAGCTTAGGAAAAATAAGGGAACATATAATGCACTAACGGATTTCGATAAAGCTTTTAATAATGACGAACGGAATAAAATATTTTTTAATTTAATTCTTTTAATAAGGACAAGGACAGTGTTCTGCTCATGGGTGATTTTAATGCCAGGTTTGGAAATCGAACAGAAGGGTATGAAAGGGTTATAGGTAAATTTGGAGAGGATATGGAGGCCAACATGAACGGGAAACAACTCTTGGATTTCTGTGCTAGTATGGGCTTAGTAATCACAATCTCCTTTTTCAAACATAAGAACATTCACCGGTATACTTGGGAAGGCAGGGGAACCAGATCTGTCATTGACTATATAATAACAGATCAGGAATTCAGAACGGCTGTGAGGGATACACGTGTATTCAGGGGATTCTTTGATGAGACTGATCATTATTAAATCTGCAGTGAAATTGGGATTGTGAGGCCGAAAGTGCAGGAGGTCAGGTCCATATGTAGGAGGATAAGAGTGGAGAAACTTCAGGATAGGGAAATCAGGCACAAGTACATAACAGCGATCTCAGAAAGGTACCAGTTAGTTGAATGTAGTCAATTACAGTCATTGGAAAAGAATGGACAAGGTACAGGGACACAGTACTAGAAGTGGCTAAAGAATGTCTTGGAACAGTAGTGTGTAAAAGTAGAATAAAGCAAACAGCTTGGTGGAATGACACAGTCAAGGCAGCCTGTAAAAGGAAAAAGAAGGCGTATCAAAAATGGCTACACACTAGAACTCAGGTAGACAGAGAAAGTTATGTTGATGAAAGAAACAAAGCCAAACAGATAACTGCAGCATCCAAGAAGAAATCTTGGGAAGACTTTGGAAACAGGTTGGAGACGATGGGTCAAGCTGCTGGAAAACCATTCTGGAGTGTAATTAGCAGTCTTCGAAAGGGAGGTAAGAAGGAAATGACAAGTATTTTGGACAGGTCAGGAAAACTGCTGACGAATCCTGTGGATGCCTTGAGCAGATGGAGGGAATATTTTGAAGAGTTGCTCAATGTAGGTGAAAATACGATCAGTAATGTTTCAGATTTCGAGGTAGAATGGGATAGGAATGACGATGGAAATAGGATCACATTTGAGGAAGAGGAAAAAATGGTCAATAGACTGTGCAGTGCAATAAAGCTGCTGGGGTGGATGAAATTAAGTCGGAACTCATCAAATACAGTGGAATGTCAGGTCTTAAATGGCTACACAGGATAATTGAAATGGCCTGGGAGTCGGGACAGGTTCCATCAGACTGGACAAAAGCAGTAATCACACCAATCTTTAAACACGGAAACAGAAAAGATTGTAACAACTGCAGAGGTATCTCTTTAATCAGCGTTGTGGGTAAAATCTTCTCAGGTATTGTTGAAAGGAAAGTGCGAGTATTAGTTGAGGACCAATTGGATGAAAATCAGTGTGGGTTTAGGCCTCTTAGAGGTTGTCAGTACCAGATCTTTCGCTTATGGCAAATAATGGAGAAGTGTTATGAGTGGAACAGGGAATTGCATCTATGCTTTATATATCTAGAAAAGGCATATGACCGGGTTCCTAGGAGGAAGTTATTGTCTGTTCTACGAGATTATGGAATAGGAGGCAAACTTTTGCAAGCAATTAAAGGTCTTTACATGGATAGTCAGGCAGCAGTTAGAGTTGATGGTAAATTGAGTTCATGGTTCAGAGTAGTTTGAGGGGTAAGGAAAGGTGCAACCTCTCTCCACTGTTGTTCATATTATTTATGGATCATATGTTGAAAACAATAGACTGGCTGGGTGAGATCAAGATATGTGAACACAAAATAAGCAGTCTTGCATATGCGGATCACTTAGTTGTGATGGCAGATTCGATTGAAAGTTCGCAAAGGAATATTTCAAAGATACATCAGAAATGTAAGGACTGTGGTATGAAGATTAGCATCTCCAAAAAGAAAATAATGTCAGTAGGAAAGAAATATAAACGGATTGAGTGCCAAATAGGGGGAACAAAGTTAGATCAGGTGGACGGTTTCAAGTACTTACGATGCATATTCTCACAGGATGGCAACATAGCGAAAGAACTAGAAGCGAGGTGTAGCAAAGCTAATGCAGTGAGCGCTCAGCTACGATCTACTCTCTTCTGCAAGAAGGAAGTCAGTACCAAGACTAAGTGATCTGTGCACCGTTCAATCTTTCGACCAACTTTGTTGTATGGGAGCGAAAGCTGGGTGGATTCAGGTTACCTTATCAACAAGGTTGAGGTTACGGATATGAAAGTAGCTAGGATGATTGCAGGTACTAGTAGATGGGAACAATGGCAGGAGGGTGTCCACAATGAGGAAATCAAAGAAAAACTGGGAATGAACTCTATAGATGTACCAGTCAGGGCGAATAGGCTTAGACGGTGGGGTCATGTTACACGCATGGGAGAAGCAAGGTTACCCAAGAGACTCATGGGTTCAGCAGTAGAGGGTAGGAGGAGTTGGGGCAGACCAAGGAGAAGGTACCTGGATTCGGTCAAGAATTATTTTGAAGTAATAGGTTTAACATCAGAAGAGGCACCAATGTTAGCACTGAATAGGGGATCATGGAGGAATTTTATAAGGGGGCTATGCTCCAGACTGAACGCTGAAAGGCATAATCAGTCTTAAATGATGATGATAATGATTCTTTTAATATTTTTAGGCAGTGCGGTACAAACGACAGGGGTAGAAGGATAGTTCTTATTCTCATTGTGAAACGGAAATAGTTCAGTACAGATGGCGAAATTGTAAAAATAAAAACCAGATGTAAGACAGGTCTGCTCATTGTTACGACAGATAAGTGATATGTGTGCCAAAGACGCACTAGGGAAACAGAGTATTACCCTGATGTGAAAAGTGGTTGCGACACACAGGAAATCGCTGACGATATAGTCCTAAGTCGTCGAAAGTGAGCGAGGAGTGAGCTGACAGACTGTAACTGAATATGTTTGGATGTGTGTATTTGAAAAAGCCTCAGTCTCTCTGATATTATAATGATATGCAAAATGAGATATGTAATGGACAAGAAAAGATTTCTAACGCTGACTCGAAATAATACCTCAAAAGTAGCCGCACAGCACACATTTTCGTATAACTTAGTGCAGCAGATGAAAAAGGGAAGAGAATACGCAAGTGAATAGCTGCATGAAAACAATACGTGTTACTATTTTGTGTTGGCTTCTCGCTTTTAGCGATACACAACGCAGTGGGGCTGTTTCCCCAAACATATATTCAGCAGATCGGTAATTAAGCATTTACAACAAGTAATTTGATAGAACTCCAACGCTTCTCGCACGTAAAGTAATGATTCAGAGACACAGTGCTACTGCTCGTGAGACACTAGCTACCAGTCCGCCCTCCGTTGCTGAGTGATGCCGCCACGGTAGTTCAACGTGTTCGATCAGAGAGCTGCATGGACTCTGTAATAAAAAGAAACTGAGAGAAAGGATCAACACCGAACTTGAACGGGTTTCATGTGACACCCGCAACGACCAAACACAACGAACAAAACCCAAAAATAAATAAATAAATAAACAAAAGAGAATTGGTTAGTGCGACAGAATGTCAATCGTAAGTGCCCGGGTTCGATTCCCGGCTCAGAGACTGGGTGCTGTATTGTACTAATTATCAACATTTCACCCCGATCGAGGCGTAAGCCGCCGAAGTGGCGTCAAATCGAAAGACTTGCACCTGGCGAAAAGTCTACACGATGGGAGGCCCTAGTCACACGACATTTATTTACTAGCTAGCAGAAACACAGAAATCCAAATCAATCTGAATTATTCAACTCCTGAAATAACTACCTGTCCTGCTAAGAGATCGTGTTAAATCATCATTTCATCCCCATCGAGGCGCAAGTCGCCGAAGTGGCGTCAAATCGAAAGACTTGCACCTGGCGAAAAGTCTACACGATGGGAGGCCCTAGTCACACGACATTTATTTACTGGCTAGCAGAAACACAGCAATCCAAGTCAATCTAAATTATTCAACTCCTGAAATAACTATCTGTCCTGCTAAGAGAGCGTGTTAAGCTGCATCATGTTTCCAACCTTGCTTCAAGGTATCCTTCAGAATAACTTTCACTTCAGACAGTATTTCGTCTAACTTAATGTCAACAAGATGGCCGCGCCCTTTTTTGCAGCATATTTAGGCAAAGTATGAACAAAGGAGACATCTTTGCAACACGTGTTATTAAAAATCAGTAGCCTTTGTTCCTCAAAAGTGTAGACACAATTTACAAACTCGTGCTTAGTACACTAGTCACTTTACTCTTTACAAAGGCGATTTGCGATGGTCAGATAAGTAACCACGTCATCTTAGGAATGAGACATAGTACGTCTAGAATCTCAAATATGACCAAAATGTAATATACGATAATGTGATCTAAAATTAACATGAAGTCATAACCAGTCTCCAAAAACAAAAATTCCCAAACTCTTCGACCCTAAACCACTGTAAATAACAGCGGAGTTAAACAACAGTCTAATAAGTATAGTGACGACACTCTATTTCGTAAGTTGTTCACATTTGACAGCTGGTGCGACACTAGCTCTCCAAGCGGTGGGAAAGCAGGAAGTAACATGTTGAAATGTGTGTGAATACCTAACGGACCAAACTTCTGAGGTCATCGGTCCCTAAACTTACACACTACTTCAACTAACTTATGCTAAGAACAACACACCCCCATGCCTGAGGGAGGATTCGAACCTCCGGCGGGAGGAGTCGCGCAATCCTCGTCATGGCGCCTCAAACCACACGGCCACTCCGCGCGGTGGAAGTAACATGTCTCGTAAGGATAACATTTATTCTTAATTACATTTTACATAATTAACGAAATAGTTGTTATATATTCGCGATCCATATCTTAGTAAGTTTCCAAGAGACATAAATTAACGTGAAATACGTGTAAGAACTGATTCAGTGATATAAGTTCTAACTCATTCATGAAGAAATGCCTTTCAATATGTCTATATTTGCAGCTTATTCCGCTGAAAGCAGGAGAATATAAACATATTTCATGTCGGAGTAACGTATGTTTCTATTATTATTACCAAAAGCATTATCTTTGACACTTAAAATTATTTTATGGAGTCCAATGATTCGCCTTTTGTTACACTTCACTCGACTTTCTAATACACGGGTATTTTTGTAACTGTAATTACTTTTGCTTGAAAATCATATGTATTGAAGGTTCTTACGGTTTGTGGCTCAGATTTAGCAACAATTGTGGAATTGGTTTCTCCTGTGTTGGGACACAGTTTCACTGCTTTTGACGATTTATTAACAAGTGTGTATGGTTTTCAATTAAGCTACAGTTGTGGTGGCTTACTTGACACGTTAAATAATGTACTTGTTGCATTCCATGCATGTTTCCTACGTTCCACATTCACTGATTTGGCTGAAAGTGTAGCGAACAGAACTCTGCTTTGTTGGATAGATACACGACATCTCTGGCGTTTACTAGCAGTTTTTTGTTATTAAGGGAAAACGGTCTGTGTGTTACTAAGGAGTTGTAAATACACTGTCATATAATGCACCGTTTCGAATCTCCCAGCGTCTGTAGAAAACTAAATAATCACAAATGAAACGTAGTGTTTTGGTTATTGTCGATTTTATGGCACTACAACACTCCCTACTGTAAAACTACGTTACAAATCAATATAAACTTTAGTATTCGCAGTCATCCGCTATCGTATTCCTAAGTGTCACTTGTTGGCCGCTTGGAGCGCTGCTATTGCAGGAAGTAACAAAAACGAGACGGAGTGTCGTGATTTATGAAGGACAGTAGTTACACTGAGGTGGCAAAAATCATGTGATAGCGATATACAAATATACAGAAGGCGTTAGTATCGCGTACACGGGGTGTAACAGCGCAGTACAATGGCGGAGCTGTCATTTGTACTCAGGTGAATCATCTGAAAAGGTTTGGGCGTGATTATTCCCGTACGACGGAAATTTTGAAAACGGAATTGTAGGTGGAGTTAGATACATGGGAATTTCCATTTTGGAAATCGTTTGGTAATCCAGTACTCTGCGTACCGCCGTGACAAGAGAGTGCCTAGAATATCAAATTTGAGGCACTATCTCTTACCACGGACAACGCAATGGCCGACGGCCTTCACTTAGCGACCGAGAGCAGCGGCGTTTGCTTAGTGTTGTCAGTGCTACTAGACAAGCAACACTGCATGAGAAATAACCGCAGAAATAAATGTGTAACGTACGAACATGTCCGTTAAGACAGTGGCCGAAATTTGGCTTCAATGGGCTTTGCCAACACACTAAATTGCCTGCAACGCTTCTCCTGAACTCGTGACCATATCGGTTCGACCCTAGAAGACTGGAAAACTGTGCATGGTCAAATGAGTTCCGCTTTCAGTTGATAAGAGCGGATGGTTGGGTTCGAGTGAGATGAAGACCCCAAGCTGTCAACAAGGCACTATGCAAGCGGTTTCATAATAGTGTGCTCTGTTTGCACGTGGGAAGGAGTGGGTCTTCTGGCTGCTTGGCTACTTGGAGACCTTTTTCAGCCATTCATGGGCGCCATGTTCCCGAAAAACGATGGGATTTTTGTGGATGACAATGCGCCACGTTACCGGGCAACATTCAGGACAATTACAGCGAATGGTTTGGCCCTCCAGCTCACCCCACATGAATCGAGAAGTCACTTCGTGCAGAAAATCCTGCTCCGGGAACATTTTCTCAATTACGGACGGCTGTAGAGGCAGCATGGTTCAGTATTTCTGCAGAGGACGTCCAACGACTTGCGGAGTCCACGTCACATCGACTTGCTGCACTACGCAGGGCAAAAAGCGGTCCGTCACGGTGTAAGAATGTATGACTTTTGTCACTTCAGTGTACGAGTTATTGTCTGGCAAGTGATTGAAATTGGTCTCACTCCTAAATATCACTTAAGGGTAAGCCCATTGTCAATGTTGATAGTTCCTGTAGCCAGCAACAAATGGCAACACTTATCTATAAGATTTTATATTTGAGGGTTAGTCCGTTTCTCCGCTATTGCCTTCATTTGATGCTCCTTTGAATGATGCTCGAAACCATATGCACATGAGTGCGTCAAATCTTTCTCTGATCAATTTATGTCTTAATTTTAGACAAATAATTTCAGGAAAAGTTTGACTGTAATTTTTATACAGGCTTTTACTTATTGAATTTAGAGTTGTTAGAAGTTTAAGCGTGCCATGCGGGACAAAGAAAAACTGATGACCCTGATTTCTGATGACAGAAAGAAACCGCGGCACCGAAAAATAATAAATGTAGAGTAATGAAATCTGAGGAATACATTTGTCTAGGTAACATATTGCAGTAATTAATATGGCAAGTTCAGAGACTGAAGTACGAGCGACATAAGCCATTGCCAATGTGACCAATGTGAAATGCTGGTGCATTGCTGACTGAAGTAACCGCCAGAATGTTCAATGCATGCAAGCAAATGTGCCGAATGACAGTGTGTGCGATGGAGTTCCATGGCTGTTACACTTGATCGGTCAATATAGGGACGGCCGGCCGTTGCGAGCGAGGGGTTCTAGGCGCTTCAGTCCGGAACCCCACTGCTGCTACGGTCGCCGGTTCGAATCCTGCCTCGGACATGGATGTGTGTGATGTCCTTAGGTTAGTTAGGTTTAAGTAGTTCTAAGTCTAGTGGACTGATGACCTCAGATATTAAGTCCCATTTGGCTTGGAGCCATTTGAACCATTTGAATACAAGGACGGATAATGCTGTTTGGGCCTGACGCCAGAGTTGTCATCCGATGATATTCCGTATGAGCTCGATTGGAAACAGATCTGTTAGTTGAGTAAGCTAAGGCAGCGTGTCGACATCTTGTAGAGCATGTTGGGTTGCGCAGTGGTGCGTGGGGGTGCATAACCCTGACGGAAAACACCACCTGGAATGCTGTTCATGAATAGCGGCACAACAGGTCGAACCATCAGACTAAGGTACAGATTTGTAGTCAGCGTGCGTGGGATAACCACAAGAGTGCTCCTGGTGTCACAATCGCACTCCAAACCATAACTCTGGGTGTAGCTCCAGTGCGTTTAGCACACAGATAGGTCGTTGCAGATCCCCAAATGACCTCCTAACCAACACAGGGCCATCACTGGTACCGTGGCTGAACCGCTTTCATCAGAAAACACAACAAACATCCGCCCTACCACCCAAATGAGCTGCTGCTTGACACCACGGAAATCGCAAATGGCGTTGGTTTGTGGTCAGCGGAATGCGCGCTATAAGGCTTCTGACTCGGAGCTGTCCTTGAAGTAACAGAGCTGTAATAGTTCTTTTTGTCACTGTCGTACCACCTGCTGGTCAGATTGCCGCTGCAGATTAAGTACGATGCGCCGGAGCCATATGCGGAACACCATGCTCTGGCGGTGATAATCACTGCACTATCATTTACAGTGGTTACATTTCTGTCAAGTCCTTCTGCAGTATCGCAAAAGAAACATCCAGCTTCTCGTAGCCCTGTTTCACGACCTCGTTGAAACTCAGTGAGATTCTGATCTACACCTACATCATACTCCGCAAGCTACCTAATGTTGTGTGGCGGAGGGTACTTTCGGTACCACTATCTGATACACTCCTGGAAATGGAAAAAAGAACACATTGACACCGGTGTGTCAGGACCCCCCATCCTTGCTCCGGACACTGCGAGAGGGCTGTACAAGCAATGATCACACGCACGGCACAGCGGACACACCAGGAACCGCGGTGTTGGCCGCCGAATGGCGCTAGCTGCGCAGCATTTGTGCACCGCCGCCGTCAGTGTCAGCCAGTTTGCCGTGGCATACGGAGCTCCATCGCAGTCTTTAACACTGGTAGCATGCCGCGACAGCGTGGACGTGAACCGTATGTGCAGTTGACGGACTTTGAGCGAGGGCGTATAGTGGGCATGCGGGAGGCCGGGTGGACGTACCGCCGAATTGCTCAACACGTGGAGCGTGAGGTCTCCACAGTACATCGATGTTGTCGCCAGTGGTCGGCGGAAGGTGCACGTGCCCGTCGACCTGGGACCGGACCGCAGCGACGCACGGATGCACGCCAAGACCGTAGGATCCTACGCAGTGCCGTAGGGGACCGCACCGCCACTTCCCAGCAAATTAGGGACACTGTTGCTCCTGGGGTATCGGCGAGGACCATTCGCAACCGTCTCCATGAAGCTGGGCTACGGTCCCGCACACCGTTAGGCCGTCTTCCGCTCACGCCCCAACATCGTGCAGCCCGCCTCCAGTGGTGTCGCGACAGGCGTGAATGGAGGGACGAATGGAGACGTGCACGCCAAGACCGTAGGATCCTACGCAGTGCCGTAGGGGACCGCACCGCCACTTCCCAGCAAATTAGGGACACTGTTGCTCCTGGGGTATCGGCGAGGACCATTCGCAACCGTCTCCATGAAGCTGGGCTACGGTCCCGCACACCGTTAGGCCGTCTTCCGCTCACGCCCCAACATCGTGCAGCCCGCCTCCAGTGGTGTCGCGACAGGCGTGAATGGAGGGACGAATGGAGACGTGTCGTCTTCAGCGACGAGAGTCGCTTCTGCCTTGGTGCCAATGATGGTCGTATGCGTGTTTGGCGCCGTGCAGGTGAGCGCCACAATCAGGACTGCATACCACCGAGGCACACAGGGCCAACACCCGGCATCATGGCGTGGGGAGCGATCTCCTACACTGGCCGTACACCTCTGGTGATCGTCGAGAGGACACTGAATAGTGCACGGTACATCCAAACCGTCATCGAACCCATCGTTCTACCATTCCTAGACCGGCAAGGGAACTTGCTGTTCCAACAGGACAATGCACGTCTGCATGTATCCCGTGCCATCCAACGTGCTCTAGAAGGTGTAAGTCAACTACCCTGGCCAGCAAGATCTCCGGATCTGTCCCCCATTGAGCATGTTTGGGACTTTATGAAGCGTCGTCTCACGCGGCCTGCACGTCCAGCACGAACGCTGGTCCAACTGAGGCGCCAGGTGGAAATGGCATGGCAAGCCGTTCCACAGGACTACATCCAGCATCTCTACGATCGTCTCCATGGGAGAATAGCAGCCTGCATTGGTGCGAAAGGTGGATATACACTGTACTAGTGCCGACATTGTGCATGCTCTGTTGCCTGTGTCTATGTGCCTGTGGTTCTGTCAGTGTGATCATGTGATGTATCTGACCCCAGGAATGTGTCAATAAAGTTTCCCCTTCCTGGGACAATGAATTCACGGTGTTCTTATTTCAATTTCCAGGAGTGTACATCCAATCCTGTTCCACTTGCGAATAGTGTGTGCGAAGAGTTATTGTCGGTAAGACTCTGTATTGGCTCTAATATCTCGAATTTTCGCCTCGTGGTTAATACGCGAGATGTATGTGGGGGGGAAGTAATATGTTGTCCGACTCCTGAAAAGTGCTATGCCGAAATGTCAATAGTAAATCTCTTCGTCATGCACAACGCCTCTCTTGTAACGTCTGCCAGTTGAGTTTGTTTAGCATCTTCGTGATACTCTCTCGCCATCTGAATGATCCCGAGACGAAACGGGTCGCAACTCGTTGGATCTCTATCAGTCCTACCTGATACAGATCCCAGATAGATGAACAATACTCAAGAATCGGGTGAACATGCGCTTTATAAGCCACTTCTTTCGTGGATAAGTTACATTTCCTTAAGGTTCTTCCGACGAATCTGAGTCTCGTTTCTGCTTTTTCCACTAACTGTTTCATGTGGTTATTCCACTTAAGGTCGCTCTGGATGGTTGCGCCGAGCTGTCTCCAGCTGTTTGTCACCAATCGTGTAGCTGCACAGTACTGGATTCCCTTTCCTACGTATGCGCAATATGTTACATTTATATATGTTCAGAGTCAACTGCCAGAGTGTGCACCAATCTTCAATTCTCTGCAGGTCGTTCTGCAAATTCTTACTATCTTCTGGCGTTGCTGCTTTGGCATAGACATCTGCATCGTCTGCGAATACCATTAAAGAGCATGCGACACTTTCTACTAGACCATTTATATATATTGTAAACAGCAATGGTCCTATCACACTTCACTGTATTATTCCGGATATTACCTTCACATCTGTCCATTTTGTTCCATTAAGAGCGACGCGTTGAGTTCTATCTGCAAGAAAGTCTTGAATCCAATCGCAAGTCTGCTCCGATATTCTGTAAGCTAGTTTTTTTTTTTTTTTTTTCGCTAAACAGCAGTGCGAGACGGCGTGAGCTGCCCTACTGAGGTCAAGGAACATGGCAACAATCTGAGCGCTGTTGTCCACTGCGCTGTGGATCTCATGGAGGAAAAGAGCTAGCTTAGTTTCACAGAATCTCTCTTTGCGGAATCCATGCTGATTTTTGTAGAGGGGATGTTCATTTTCCAAAAAGGTCATAATTCTTGAGCATAAAACATGTTCCATAATTCTACAACGCACTGACGTCAACGATATAGGTCTATAATTGCGTGGATCTGTCTTACGGCCTTTCTTAAGAATGGGAGTGATCTGCGCTTCTTTCGAGTCGTTCTGCTCAAGCGATCTACGATAAATTACTGCTAGAAGGGGAGCAAGTTCATTCGCATATGTGTTGTTGTTGTCTTCAGTTCTGAGACTGGTTTGATGCAGCTCTCCATGCTACTCTATCCTGTGCAATCTGCTTCATCTCCCAGTACCTACTGCAACCTACATCCTTCAGAATCTGCTTAGTGTATTCATCTCTTGGTCTCCCTCTACGATTTTTACCCTCCACGCTGCCCTCCAATGCTAAATTTGTGATCCCTTGATGCCTCAAAACATGTCCTACCAACCGATCCCTTCTTCTAGTCAAGTTGTGCCACAAACTTCTCTTCTCCCCAATCCTATTCAATACCTCCTCATTAGTTACGTGATCTACCCATCTAATCTTCAGCATTCTTCTGTAGCACCACATTTCGAAAACTTCTATTCTCTTCTTGTCCAAACTAGTTATCGTCCATGTTTCACTTCCATACATGGCTACACTCCAAACAAATACTTTCATAAACGACTTCCTGATACATAAATCTATATTCGATGTTAACAAATTTCTCTTCTTGAGAAACGCTTTCCTTGCCATTGCCAGTCTACATAATCGTTACAGAATCTCATAGGTATCTCATCTGGTCCTGACGCCTTTCCACTACTAAGCGATTGTAGTTGGTTTTCAATTCCGCGATCGGTTATCTCAATATCTGGCATTTCAACGTTCGTACGACGATTGAAAGGAGGAACAGTTCAAAAATTCAAATGGCTGTGAGCACTATGGGACTTAACAACTCAGGTCACCAGTCCCCTAGAACTTAGAACTACTTAAACCTAACTAATCTAAGGACATCACTCACATCCAGGCCCGAGGCAGGATTCGAACCTGCGACAGTAGCGGTCGCGCGGTTGCAGACTGAAGTGCCTAGAACCGCTCGGCTACCACCGGCCGGCAGGAGGAACAGTGTTACGATCTTCCGCGGTGAAACAACATCGGAAGAAAGAATTCAGTATTTCGGCCTTCTCTCTGTTATCTCGTTTCGGTGCCGGTGTGGTCGCCGAGACAATGAATAGGTGATTTTGACCCACTTACTTATTTTACATACGACCAAAATGTCTTAGGGTTTTTACTCAGGTGCGTTGACAACTCTTACTTTCAAAATCTCTGAACGCTTCTGTCATTGCTCCCCTTAAGCTCATTTTTGCTTCATTCAGCATTCGTTTGACAGCTAAGGTCTTACTTCTCTTGAATCAGAGTTGTTTACGATAATGGCACCTTTGTCACCTTAAAGGCATTCTTGTCTCGCATCAACCCACCACGTAAAATCTCAAAGGTAACTCAAGCTCACTACCGTTACAGCGTTTTTTTAAAGTAAACCTGATTTGCATCCTCATAGTGACGCTACTAGTACCAAATTTTATGCGTCTGGAGCGAAATTTGAACAGCTGTCATCTTTCAGATGTAGAAAAACACCAAGAAATTTTCGTGTATGTCGCACAACTCTTTTCTTAGGGCTGCGATTTTTCCCGTCATTGTAGATGTAATAATATAGAGGATTAATCTGGGTACGCCAACAAAAACTTTCGAGTAAATATGTTCAGTAATACGACGCGTAATTTCTTTCGTGCGCCGCGAGTGTGATTTCCCTTGAACCACGGACGTTCGAAATCTACGGTGACTTTGAGGCCTATAGGGTGTTACACTTCGGCCTCCTTTCCGAGCAATACGACTGACAATAGGCAGTTTGCCATTGCGGTGTTCCCACATTGGAATATTGTTACAAACGGTAGAGTGCCGTGACAGCTGGCTTAGAGGTAAGCCGGCGAGAACGGCACGGCGATAGCATCTGTGCTCTCGTTATTGCCGGAGCACATTCGGCACTGTGAAACGGCCGCGACCAGATTATCGACATAAGAAATGGCGCAGAACGGCGGACCGATAAATCCAGTAGGGCGGGTGCTGGAGAACGGCGGACCCGATAAATCCAGAGCGGGAGAACCGGAACCAGCGGCCGAACCGCGCCGTTGCTGGCGTGCCAGCGGTCATGGCGCGCCATCACACCGCGTCACGCCACACGCCAGTACGGTGACCTCACTAAGCCACAAACTCCAGCTTGAAGCGACGGCCGCCAGTAGCCTCAGCGGCGAAGCTCACGAGGTGTCTTGCATATCACGAGATAAATGTTGACAGCAAGTAATGTCACAAAAAGAGTAGCATACAGGAACTATTCATTCGACCAAATCTTCCATGAATCTTTGCCGACTTCGTGAGACTGTCGTCCAGAACGGCTACCACTCACAAATTTTTGTTGACTTACTTGAAGCAATCAATAAAGCAACATGTTGCCAAGTACAGTGACAATACGAAAAACGCTTAACAATATATATACACTACTGGCCATTGAAATTACTACACCATGAAGATGACCTACTACTGACGCGAAATTTAACCGACAGGAAGAAGTTGCTGTGATATACCAATGTTTAGCTTTTCATAGCGTTCACACAAGGTTGGCGCCGGTGGCGACACCTACAACGTGCTGACATGAGAAAGTTTCCAACCGATTTCTCATACACAAATAGCAGTTGACCGGCGTTGCCTAGTGAAACATAGTTTGGATGCCTCGTGTAAGGAGGAGAAATGCGTAGTATCATGTTTCCGACTTTGATAAAGGTCGGATTGTAGCCTATCGCGATTGCGGTTTATCGTAACGCGACATTGCTGATCGAGATACAATGACTGTTAGCAGAATATGGAATCGGTGGGTTCAGGAGGGTAATACGGAACGCCGCGCTGGAACCCAGCGGCCTCGTATCACTAGCAGTCGAGATTACAGGCATCTTATCCGCATGGCTGTAACGGCTCTTGCTGCCACGTCTCGATCCCTGAGTCAACAGATGGGGAAGTTTGCAAGACAGGAACCATCTGCACGAACAGTTCGACGACGTTAGCAGCAGTATAGAGTATTAGCTCCGAGACTATGGTTGCGGTTACCCTTGACGCTGCATCACAGACAGGAAGGAGCGCCTGCGATGGTGTACTCAACGACGAACCTGAGTGCACGAATGGCAAAACGTCATTTTTTCGCATGAATCCAAGTTGTTTTTACAGCATCATGATGGTCGCTTCCGTGTTTGGCGACATCACGGTGAACGCACATTGGAAGCGTGTATTCGTCATCGCCATACTGGCGTATTACCTGGTGTGATGTTAAGGAGTGCCATTGCTTTACACGTCTCGGTCACCTCTTGTTCGCATTGATGGCACTTTTAACAGTGGACGTTACATTTCAGATGTGTTACGACCCGTGGCTCTACCCTTCATTCGATCCCTGCGAAACCCTACATTTCAGCAGGATAATGCACGACCGCATGTTGCAGGTCCTGTACGGGCCCTTCTGGATACAGAAAATGTTCGACTGCTGCCCTGGACAGCACGTTCTCCAGATCTCTCACCAATTGAAAATGTCTGGTCAATGGTGGCCGAGCAACTGGCTTGTTACAATACACCAGCCACTACTCTTGATGAACTGTGGTATCGCGTTGAAGCTGCATGGGCAGCTGTACCTGTACACGCCATCCAAGCTCTGTTTGAGTCAATGCCCAGGCGTGTCAAGGCCGTTATTACAGCGAAAGCTGGTTGTTCTGGGTACTGATTTCTCAGGATCTATGCACCCAAATTGCGTGAAAATGTAATCACATGTCAGTTCTAGTATAATGTATTTGTCCAATGAATACCCGTTTATCATCTGCATTTCTTCTTGGTGTAGCAATTTTAATGGCCATTAGTGTATGTTACATAAATACACTGTGTAGTAATAGTGATGTGCCTACATATAAGAAGACTGAATAGCCACGTTTTGCTGCGATGCTGCGAGACGTGTAGGAAGAGAATCAGTGAGGTTCTGGAAGCTGCCGACAAGGGTGTGCAGGCATACCGACTCAAGTGCCGTGACCAGTTGCGCCTGGTTTCTCGGTGGGGGACTCATGTCGCGTACAGCCCGATGTAGGTGGTCCCACAGATTCTCGACTGGGTTTAAATGTGATCACTCTCGTGACTAGGGGAGTATGGCAAACTCATCCTCAATATTGGTTCTTCGAACCACCCACGTGCAGTGTGAACTGAGTAATAAATTGCATTGTCCTGCTGGTAGATGCCATCGTGCCGAGGAAAACAAACTGTTAGGGGTAGACATGGTTCCAAAGATAGATGCTTACTTGTGCTCATCTATTGTTCCTTGCGGAATGACGAGATCGCCCAGAGAAAGCCACGAAAACATCCCCCGGACAATAACGCACCTTCCTCTGGCCTGGGCCCTTACGACGACTGTTGCAGGCCGTTTACTTTTAGACGTTTCACGCCGTACACGCCAACAGCCATCCATCCGATAGAGCATAAAACGTGATTCATGTGAACAGGTCATGTATCACCGCTCAGTTGCCATATTGGAGCGCAAATTCCAGCCTTCGTCGACGATGACAGCAATCAGTATGAACTTCCTGGCAGATAAAACTGTGTGCCGGACCAGGGCTTGAATTCGGATACTTTGTCTTTCGCGGGCAAGTACCCTACCATCTGAGCTACCCAAGCACGATTCACGCCCCGTCCTCACAACTTTACTTTTGCCAGGAGCTCGTCTCCTTCCTTCCAATCTTCACGGAAGCTCTTCTGCTCAGATGGTTGAGCACTTGCCCCCAAAAGACAAAGGTCCCGAGTTCGAGTCTCGGTCGGGCACACAGTTTTAATCTGCCAGGAAGTTTCATATCAGCGCACACTCGGCTGCAGAGTGAAAATCTCATTGAGCAGTCAGTTTGGCTACACGAGCGAGGCGCCTGCTGTGGATGCCCACTCGCAGCAACGTTTGCTGAACGGTCGTCGAGGAGACACTGTTGGTAGCCCATTGGTTTATCTGGGCAATCAGGTGCTCAACAGTTGTACGTCTGTTCGCCCATAGGCATCTCGATAGCCACAGTTCACCACTGTCATCTATGGTCTGTGGTGTACCACAGTTTCCCTGGAGCCAGTTTTGGATAGCGTCATTTTGCCATAAGGTATATTTCACTCAGGACGGCACGCAAACAATTGACAAACTTAGCCGTTTCGGAAACGCTTCCGCCGGCGCTGTGGCCGAGCGGGTCTAGGCGCTTTAGTCGGGAACCACGCTGCTGCTACGGTCGCAGGTTCGAATCTGCCTCGGGCATGGATGTGTATGCTGTCCTTAGGTTAGTTAGGTTTAAGTAGTTCTACGTTTAGGGGACTGATGACCTCAGATGTTAAATCCGATGGTGCTTAGAGCCATTTGAACCCTCTGAAACGCTTCCATTCTTGGACCGAATGTCCTTTTGGACGTCAGATGAACTGCGCTTTTTCAGCAGCATTACAATGATTGTACTGTTTTGCGTGCCCCCCCCCCCCCCCCCCCCCCCTCCGTCCCCGACACGTTTTATGACCGCTGGAGCTACCACCAGTTGTCTGTGAGTAGTTATTGCACATTGACGTCAAACATAGGCAGTGGTAACGTCAATGCGACTGGACCATGTTTTAAAGTTGTTCTTTACCGTCTTGGCATGTGCCGTGGCCGCCCTGCTATAAAAAAATAATCACTCACTATGTCCATATGAAATGGCTGTCTTCTTGTGGTGTGTTCCATTACATCCACTGCAGTGGCATCTTGGATCTTGCTAACCACTGTTTATAAAATTGTGAAGGTCACTTTAAGCGCATCATCACAATCGACTTTACTTTGCAGAAGAAACAAGGTAGAGATCAACAAAAAAACTTGTTTCGATTTAACTACAAGGGTGAGTCAAATGAAAACCTTAAATTTGTAATAACCAATAGAAATTTAGCGCCGTTATCTTGTAAGTTGGTAAGCGTGCTACGAACAGCGTGCAGAATGGCCTGCAGGTGGCAGCATAGTACAGATGCACACATACCGTCGCAGTATCAGTATTAAGATGGCCGCCCCACTTGCGACTGACACCAGGGAAGAAGAGTGTTCTGTTATTCGGCTTTTGCGTAGTGAAGGTGTGAAACCTATTGAAATTCATCGACGAATGAAGGTTCAGTATGGTGATGCATGTTTGTCACAACAGCAAGTCTACGAATGGAGTAGGAAGTTCGCAAATGGTGTGACTTCAGTGGAAGATGCTCCTCGTCCAGGTCAGGTACAACGAGTTGTGACTCCACAGAACATTGTAGCAGTTGATGCCATGGTGAAGGAAAACCGCCGAGTGACACTGAATGGCACTGCAGCATGTTTACAGATTAGTCATGGGTCAGCACACCGCATTGTGCATGATGTGCTCCAGTTTCACAAAGTGTCTGCAAGATGGGTGCCACGGCAGCTCACTCCTGAAATGAGAGAACGACGTGTTGATGCTCGTGAAGAATTTCTTCGGCGCTTTGAACGAGAAGCTGATGGCTTTCTTGCAAGAATAGTTACTGGGGACGAAACCTAGGTTCACTTCGACCAACCGGAAACGAAGAGAGCGAGTAAGGAATGGCGCCATTCCTCATCACCAAAGTGAAATATTTCCATATGTTTGGACCACTCAAAGACGCAATGGGAGGAAAGAAGTTCCATTCTGATGAAGAGGTACGCCACGCAGTGCATGAGTGGTCACGCAGACTACCAAAAGAAGTTTTTTCTAAAGGAATTTATGCACTTTGTAAGCGCTGGAGGACTTGCATTGAGCGTGGGGGAGATTATGTTGAAAAGTGATACAGCTTTGCACCACTTCTGCACAATAAATAATATTTAAAACATATTTAAGGTTTTCATTTGACTCACCCTCGTATATTACAATAGTGCGGACTATGACAGTCTGATGTTAAAACTGATAGCGTAAAAAACATTTTAAGGAATCACAAATGTGGTATGGATAGCTACGACGCCACAGCTTAGGTACAAGTTCTTAGGTTGGCACTACGACATACACCGACGACAGCGCCCCCTAGCCGGCGCTGTGCAGCTCTACGAGCGCTGCTCCACTCCACATTCAGCCCATTTGATTCCGAGCAAACGACCAAGCAGCATTTTTTCTATTTCACAGTGGGCGAGCCACTACAGATTTTGCCTGTGTAACTCTTGTGAGCTTTGCTACATCCGACTTAGCACCTACGTGCTCCTCAGTGCAAAGTTAGGTATTCACATAATGTATTTACGTTAATATTGTTGTGATATAGTAAAACCATTTCTAAGAGCAGTACCGAGAGATTTTTACCACAGCTGCTCCTACTCGCTTGCTACATTCGACCTAGCCTTCAGTTTACAGGAGCAGACCCACGCTCCGCCTACCAGGAGGGATAGAAAAACAAAGATACTGCAAATGGAACAAAGATTCATATACATTTCTAATCATTGCATATTTTCTGTTTTAACAGCATTGAATTGTAGTCGGCGATTACAATTGAAACTTGTGATTCCGCTCATGATATCCTTCTTTTCTTTTTTTTTTTCACTTTTGGCGATGGATGAATGTTTTTATTTCCTCCAAGATGGTAATTTTCCAGCTCTTTTCTAAAGTGTCCAGTATTTTAAAATCATTATACCCCGTGGGCGGAGCTTGTGTAGTACGTATTTCTGCTGCTGGCGTTTATTGTGCAACTCCTTGGCAGTTCAGTGCCACCTGTGTTGTCGACCTGCCTTGTTAAGTTCAACTGCACTGATTGTTTTTGCTAGCGCTGTTTTGTTCTTGCTTCGTTTTTTTATGAAGGCAAGTTTAAATAGACAACGTGCAATTGTGAAGTTTGTTTTCTACTCAGTAAAAATTCTGCTGAAAGTGTTTTAATGCTGAAAACAGCTTACCAAGCTGACACTGTGGGGAAAGCTACGGCGTACGAGTGCTTTGCTCGGTTTTAAAAATGGCGACATATCGACTAATGAGAAACCTCTTTCTGGCCGTCCGTCAACTGCCCGAATCGACGAAAATATTGAAAAAATTCGAGAGCTTGAGTTCACAGACCGTCAACAGCCAATTGATCAACTGTCAGGGATTATTGGATTATCTTGGAGCAACAGTGTTCGTCAAAAAAGACCCGATTTGTGGCAGACGGGATCTGCTTCCTCCTCAATGAGAAGACACCTAGACACACAGTCACCTCTGTTAGACAGTTTTTGTTGAAAATGGCATGGTTCCGCTGCCCCACGCACCTTACTCGTCTGACCTGGTTCCGTGAGGGTTTTTTTTTTTTTTGTTATTTCCAAACATGAAAAGGGGCACGAAAGGACACCGATTTGACAACATTTAAGAAGTCAAGAAAAAAAGGGAGAGCAGGTGTCAAGCATTTCTAAAGATGACTACAAAAAATGTTTCAAGCAGTGGAAGCACCCTTGGAACAAACGTATCGGTTGTAATGGAGAGTATTTTGAAGGGGATAAGGTTGTTTTGTAAATAATTTCAAAATATGTAGCTTTAAAAAAAAATTCTGTTTTTTGGGTACTCCATCGTAGGAGGGTTGGGGTTGGGTTGTTTTGTGGGTGGAGACCAAACGGCGAGGTCATCGGTCTCATCAGATTAGGGGAGGATGGGAAAGGAAGTCGGCCGTGCCCTCTAGAAGGAACCATCCCGGCATTTGCCTCGAGTGATTTAGGGAAATCACGGAAAACCTAAATCAGGATGACCTGACGAGTGATTGAACCGTCGTCCTCCCGAATGCGAGTCCAGTGTGCTAACCATTGCGCCATCTCGCTCGGTACTCCATCGTAGGATTTTTTGTGTTTTCCTAAGTTTATTTTTTCGCATGTTGTAAAGATTCTGCTGCCCAGTAGGAAGAGTGATCAAGTAAGAATTTGTATCACAGTGTTCGTTGTGTAACTTGTATAAGCCGATGTCCTTTATTGACTGGACATAGTGCTATTCTTCTGCCTTATAACATGTCCATTGACACTAAGACAGAACAACATAACTAGCATATGGACTAGAGAGCAAATGTGCGTTTTAATAGAGCTAACGAAGGAATTTTACGTCCGTCCATTTTGTAAACACGTGATGTGCGAGCCAGATCAACACCTTCAAACATACAGGCCTCCCAGCCAAGACGAGTAGGCCATGTGACGTCACATCCACTAGGCCAGTGGTGGAAAGACAGATTCTGCTACAATTAGCGCTGCTGGTGGCCAAAACTGGATGTAATAGCCATACCAACCACGCAACAAAAGGCAGCAGTAGAATACATTGTTCGTTTAATTGAAAATGAGTATATGAAGCACTTTAAGAAAAAGTAGCGCCGTTTACAAAGCAATATGCGAAAAGAAATCTGCACCGTGAGATGCTGTGCTTAATTTGTGTGGATTTACCTTTATAAGCAATTTGAAATTCTGTGTTTATGTTGGCTACCCTACCCGGGTAACAAAACTTGTGTTCTGTTTACTTTCAAAGTATAGTGGTTGATTCGTCGAAATTACATCTCCGTTTAACTGTGAGATTTAATTTAATCGTTCGAAATTGTGTATGTGTTGTGTTCCACGTTGCAGAGGAAATTACGAAAATGGGCCACGAGTAGCGATGTTTTCTTTTCCTAAAAGCACTGAACTACAGCAGAAATGGATATCTGCAATACATCGTGAAAATTTCCAGGTTACACAGAATTCGAAGGTAAGCTTAGGTTCTTTACAATTCAGTTAGATTGTCTCAGGGTGTGTGTTCTTTAATTTAGAGAGAGGGAGCAGCACGCTCTTTAGATGTTCATTAACAAAGTGAATTCGATTGATTTCATGTCCTTCTCTATAAGATCAACTACATTACATACATTACTGAGTCACTGGAAAACTGTGATTTACTTATGCAAGAATAGCTTTAGCCTTTTAACCTGAAACACCGAGTGAACAATAATCGATTTGACCTGAAGATAACTGGCACTAATCCCATCTGTCAGCATTAGCTCCCCTCGGGATTATTACCTGTAGCTGATAAAAGATCTTCCCATTATTTCAAGGTCTGCGAGCTCCACTTCACTGAAGAACTCATTCTGAAACTTAGTGAATATTTCGACAGTTCCACAGGGAAGAAATATTCTGTGCCTCTTCCAAAATCTCGCCTTAAAATAGGAGCCATACCATGCATTCTGCTTAACTGTCCGAAGTATCTTTCGTCAGCTTCTTGTTCGAGGGAAAGTGGAGATGAGAGACGAAAGCGTCTAGAAAATAATGACTTAGAAATAGCTACTGCAGCGAGTGTAGCAACTCATGCTCAGTGTGAACAGGAAAGACATTTTGTGGACTTTAATGGTTTTGTTAAGTGTTTAGTGGGTATCAAGCTGCCTAATGACTGGCATCTGATAAAGTCAGAAAGTTCCATAACTTTTGTTCTAATAGACGTCAAAGATATTCCTACGCTTTTGTGTTCTGTTGTGGTGACTACTGACCTGAATATGTCTTTATATGAAGGTAAAAGTGTAATCTCAAAACTTGGTACAAGAAAGTTCCCTTTAACTATAAACCACTTAAATCACTTAATTAACACTATTGATAACTTGGAGAACTTTACTAGGAAAAACATTGGTAGCTCTGGAAAAGACCACTTGCTATTCGTTACTGATTATTTGAAAGATATGGCAAAACATTTTGATGAGAGTGAAAGTAACAAAATAAATTTTTATGTGAGCAATTGAATCTAATGGGAGTCCACAAGAGCCATTACAGATACACCACAAATGAGTCTTATTTCACACTTTTGCACTGGTTAAATGAGAGTTTGTAATTAAACTTTTCACTGTGGCAATATCTCCAATATCTATGCGATCATTGATGAGCCACTCCTGCCGCAGTGGATTACATTTTTGTCCCAGTAATAAACTAATGATCTCTACAATAATTTCGTCATCCTGTCTGTTAACTGTTACAAAGTATCTCCGTTAGTGTCATTTACTGACTAATGGATCTAGGTTTCTGTAGTGACGTTTTTCTTAACAAGTAAGTCAGATTTTGCATACGATTTTAAACACAGCAGAAGGAGATCACACTCCGTTGTAAACAGTGTGCCACATTGCGCGCGATATCATACAGCCGGCCGCGGTGGTCTCGCGGTTAAGGCGCTCAGCCCGGAACCGCGTGACTGCTACGGTCGCAGGTTCGAATCCTGCCTCGGGTATGGATGTGTGTGATGTCCTTAGGTTAGTTAGGTTTAAGTAGTTCTAAGTTCTAGGGGACTTATGACCTGAGAAGTTAAGTCCCATAGTGCTGAGAGCCATTTGAACCATTTTGATATTATACAAGGGCGGCACAATTTCTCTGTAAAGGGCAAATTTAACGATCAGTGAATTTGTTATGGTTTCACGACAGAAATACACGTTCATCGGCTCTAGCGCACAGGCTGTCTTGCAGCGGCAGAGGGTGTTAGCCTAGCGCTGATGACGTCATAGTTCCGCCGTGAGGCCTGTGTATCAGAAGGTGTTGGCCAGATACAGTCGACAACTGCCGCTGGACCGCGATGCGGTCGCGTATACAGTGTTGAGGACACGTGCCGTACGCACAAGTCGCGCCGTTTCTGAGCGTTCCGCAGCACGTTGAACTAGTGCCTAGTGCTCAACGCTGACGTTCGACAGCACGGTCCGTTGCCGAAGAGGTTAAGCCATCGGCATACGGACCGTGCATCCGAACGTTGAACGTTGAGCGTGCCGAGTTTCTGACGTCATAGTGTGGAATAGCACGTTCGGGAGCCTTTCCAAACAAGCAGAGCAATGTCTAACATGTCATATATTCTGAGCGGGCGTCTGAGCGTTGAACAATGACATCGGACAACGCCATCTACGTCACTTGCACGCCATCTGCTTTCAGCACGGGGTTCTGAGGCGCCATATTGGTATTCATTTCAAGCCTATATGTATAATATGCCGTGTTTGAGCACCAGCTAATCGAGAATCGCTCAAAAACCGGTTGTTAACTGTATGATTCGCTGCGATAAAATAATGAGAAATATCATATTCGTGGCAAAAAGAGTTATTGTAACTTGCGTATTAGCAGCGTATGCCATTTGAAGGCAACACACTGAGAATGAAACAAAAACACATTGTTCATGGTACAATTTGTTATAATCAAGTTTCAATTACTAACATAGCTACTACGATTAAATCTTTTGGCAAGTGCAACATGGTAGAATTGGCTGCTGAGCAATTGTCATTGGTTTAGTGCGCCGGCACGATAGCTCAGCGTGTTCGGTCAGAGGGTTTATCTACCCTCTGTAATAAAAAAAAAAACTGAGTGAACGGATCAACAAACAAACTGAACGAGTGTCATCGGACATCCGCCACGAACAAATTGAACGAACAGTATACAGCAAAAAAATGAGATAAGAAAACACTTGTAATAAATGATTACAGAAAAAGGGTAATGGGTAGAGTTGCTGATTCTAAAGTGAATACATGATACGGCGGGGGTTCGTGTTTTGGTCCATCAAAAACTTTTTTTCATAACTTTCGCGTTTAAAATAGGTTCTGATGCTTTATTGTTGGTTTAAGATATGTATATACTGTAATATTAGATGTTATGTAAATATAAAATGGCTCTGAGCACTAAGCGACTTAACTTCTGAGGTCATCAGTCGCCTAGAACTTAGAACTAATTAAACCTAACTAACCTAAGAACATCACACACATCCATGCCCGAGGCAGGATTCGAAGCTGCGACCGTAGCGGTCGCTCGGTTTCAGACTGTAGCGCACAGAACCGCACGGCCACTCCGGCCGGCCATGTAAATATAAATGCACCTTTTTTTCAGAAATGAGTTTGTTCGAGTGGCTTAGTCTACAGGACAGTTTGCGCTATTTGTAAAAGAAAAAAAAAAACAGGAAAATATCTTTATACGTTTGTTGCAAAGATTCTGCTAGTGGGTAGGAACAGTGATCAAGCAAGAATGACCTTGGGTTTTACTAAAATGTGGAAATGTTGAAATAACGTTTATCTTATGTGGAGAACTCTTGCAAATTTTTATCGCTCGGTTTGTAATGGAACTGTGTCCTTACTGATTGGACAGTGAAGTTTTTGTTTGCGTATACAACGTGACTAGCATACGGACAAAAGAGGAAATGTGCGTTTTAATAGAGCTGACGTGGGAATTTTACGCGCGCTCCTTTAGTAAACAGTGTGATTTACGAACTAGAAACATCCCTCAACTGCCGCTGGAGTGCGTTGTGATCCCGTATACCTCGTTGGTGCCCACGTACCGTGTGCACAAGTCGCGCCGTTTCTGAGCGTTCAGCAGCACGCTGAACTTGGCACGGTCAACGCTGACGTTCGACAGCACGGTCCGTGTGCCGAAGAGGTTAGCTGGGTGACCGCAGCCGGCGCTACGGTTGGCAGTGGAAGACAGGGCGTGGCTGAGGTGCCGCCCACACACGCCGGCTCGCCGCTCTGTCCCTGTCTCCCCCACATACACGCACACACACAGAGCAGGCGCCGTGCTCCGGACACGAGGGCCAGAGAAATGGTGCAGTGCTGAGCCGCGCGGTGTGAAATACGGCCGAGGTGGCTGGCGGCCACAGACCGGTTCCCGCCTGCGCTGCTGGGCGCGCACGTGCACAGTGTTCTGTGTACGACGGCCCGGGGACCGCCCGGCGAGGCCGCGCCACGCCGAATACATACTCCTGCCCTCCACACCTTCACTGCCTTCTCCTAACTTTGGATAGCGAATTACTGCTTAACATCCAGGGACAAAATGGTGACACTGTTAAATAAACTCTATTCGTTAATGTCGAACAGTCACATGAACACAACAACTAAAGTGAGACTTCACAAAAGAACCACCTTACAGTAACTCTGCCACACTCACATGAGTAATAAACATCCAACAAGTCAGTCTAATACGGGGGATGAGTGGAAGTTACTCTGAAATAATACGTAAAAGATCCCTTATCATTTAGCTACAATATAGCAGGTCAGCAACTGGAAGCAGGTAATTCCATAAATTATCTGGGAGTACGCATTAGGAGTGATTTAAAATGGAATGATCATTCAAAGTCGATCGTCGGTAAAGCAGATGCCAGACTGAGATTCATTGGAAGAATCCTAAGGAAATGCAATCCGAAAACAAAGGAAGTAGGTTACAGTACACTTGTTCGCCCACTGCTTGAATGCTGCTCACCGGTGTGGGATCCGTACCAGGTAGGGTTGATAGAAGAGATAGAGAAGATCCAACGGAGAGCACCGCGCTTAGTTACATGATCATTTAGTAATCGCGAAAGTGTTACGGAGATGATAAATAAACTCCAGTGGAAGACTCTGCAGGAGAGACGCTCAGTAGCTCGGTACGGGCTTTTGATGAAGTTTCGAGAACATACATTCACCGAGGAGTCAAGCAGTACATTGCTCCCTCCTACGTATATGTCGCGAACAGACCATGAGGATAAAATCAGAGAGATTAGAGCCCACACAGAGGCATACCGATACTCCTTCTTTCCACGAACAATACGAGACTGGAATAGATGGGAGAACCGATAGAGGTACTCAATATACCCTCCGCCGCAGGCCGTCAGGTAGCTTGCGGAGTTTGGATGTAGATGTAGATGTAGATAACCTGTTGTTTTTGTTGCTGCTTGCACCTAGTCTAATTCTTCTTCTGAAATTAACTCGATCTGGATTTGCATGTGGAATCTATGTAAATAAAAGATACAGGCGCATTTTCAATTTTATCATCATATATTTGTTCCCTACATGATATAAACAGCATTCTAAAAGACGGACTATCCAAAGCAGATCAAGGCAAACCACACTGACAGAAAACACTGAAGCTGAGACAAAAGACTGAGACCCATCAGCAGTGCTGCCTTTCTTTATATAGAATTTTAACAATGAGTCGATGTTGCAATTCAAATTTACAAAACGTAAAGAAACTCATGTTACAGCCGATAAGGTATAAAATACAATATCGAATGACATGATTTTTGTACTATCTTCTGCAGTTTTAAATATGAAAATCAATGTGATCTTTAATTACAATAATGTTTCTAGTTATATAATTAATTACAGTTTTGATTTGTTCAATAACATTAATTGACAGTACATAACTCGTGCTTTATCCGATTACATACGTAAAGTTCACAAACAAGGCCTCAAATTCTGGAAACCGGAAAGTTGTGTGATGTAAACAAGTGGAGAGTTTGTTAGAAATGTAATTATAAATAATATTAATTACAGAGGAGGACATAAAAATAGGTAACAAATGAAAATACATCGCTTGGTAATAACTTTTAATCTGTTTCTCAAGCTAATGAGGTTTCTTGTTACTCGATTTTTAGATTACCATTTTGTTAATTAGAAGCGTTGATTTTTCATGTTAACATCTCTACAGTCTATAGTTATTTATTGCTAAACACTTATTACTTCAATTTCTCGATTTGATATTTAATATGCATATGTACATAATTTTGTTAATAACAACGATCTATTGTCAATCACTAGAATTTAAGTCATTCCAGAATATTCCATATGTGTTTACAAAGAATAATAGGTTTTTGGCAAATTGAACTGAACGATATCTATAAAGATACACATAAAAGGCCTTAGGAAGCTCTGAATCGTACGATTAATACACGAATGCATATAAAAAAATGTGGTATCAAACACTTCATAATAATCTTGGTGGGATGCTGTAGCGTTATACTACGAGCAATGACCTGCGGTCGTTGCTCATGGCGGACGGAGTGCATGACCAACATCAAAATGCTCCACATAGTACAAAATAGATGCCGCAGGCTCATTCTAAAGACACCACGCTGGGCACGGTCGCGAGACCTACATCCGGAACTACAGGTTGACACGGTTCAGGTCTTCATCAAACACCATACCAGAAAGTTACTAAATGACGTGGAAATTCTTAGACCCACAGCAAGATACCTTGAATACACGGGTACAGTAAACCCTGAACTAAGGCACAAAGAACGTGTACACAGAGCTATCAACATCTACATCTACAACTACATGGATACTCTGCAAATAACATTTAAGTGCCTGGCAGAGGGTTCACCGAACCACCTTCACAATTCTCTATTATTCCTATATCGTAAAGCGCGAGGAAAGAACGAACACCTATATCTTTCCGTACGAGCCCTGATTTCCCTTATTTTATCGTGGTGATCGTTTCTCCCTATGTAGGTCGGTGTTAACAAAAAAATTTCGCATTCGGAGGAGAAAGTTTGTGATTCGAATTTCGTGTGAACATTCCGGCACAACGAAAAACGCCTTTCTCTTAGTGATGTCCACTCCAAATCCTGGATCATTTCAGTGATACTCCCTCCCATATTTCGCGATAATACAAAACGTGCTGTCCTTCTTTGAATTTTTTCGATGTACTCCATCAATCCTGTATGGTAAGGATCCCAGGCGGCCGCGGTGGCCGAGCGGCTCTAGGTGCTTCAGTCCAGAACCGCGCTGTCGCTACGGTCGCAGGTTCGAATCCTGCCTCGGGCATCGATGTGTCTGATGTCCTTAGGTAAGTTAGGTTTAAGTAGTTCTAAGTCTAGGGGACTGATGACCTCCGATGTTAAGTCCCATAGTGCTTAGAGCCATCTGAAGCATCTGAAGGATCCCACACCGCGCAAGAGTATTCTAAAAGAGGGCGGACAACCGTAGTGTAGGCAGTCTCCTTAGTAGATCTATCACGTTTTCTAAGTGTCCTGCCAATAAAACGCAGTCTTTGGTTAGCATTCCTCACAACACTTTCTAGGTGTTCCTTCCAAATCAAGCTGTTCGTAATTGTGATTCCTTTGTATTTAGTTGAATTTACGGCCTTTAGAATTGACTGATTTATCTTGTAACCGAAGTTTACCGGACTCCTTTTAGCACTCGTAAGGATGACCTCACACTTTTCGTTGTTTAGGGTCAACTGCCAATTTTCGCACCATTCAGATGTCTTTTCTAAATCGTTTTGCAATTTGTTTTGATCTTCTGATGACTTCATCAGTCGATAATCTACATCGTCATCTGCAAACCACCTAAGACGGCTGCTCAGATTGTGTGCCAAATTGTTTATATAGATAAGGAGCAGTGAAGGGGCAATAACACTACCTTGGAGAACACCAGAAATCACTTCTCTTTTACTAGATGACTTCTCGTCAATTACTACGAACTGTGATCTCTCTGACAGGAAATCACAAATTCAGTCACGTAACTACAAACCTCTCGTGTGGTATAGAGTCAAAAGCCTTCCGTAAATCCAGATATACAGAATCGATCTGAAATCCCTTGTCAATATCACTCAGTACATAATGCGAATAAAGAAGTAGTTGTGTTTCACAAGAACTATGTTTTCTAAACCATTTTTGACTGTTTGTCAATAGACCGTGTTCTTCGAGTTAATTCATAATGTTCGAACACAATATATGTTGCAAAATACTGCTGCATATCGACATTAATGATACGGGTCTTGAAAGGTCTCTGTTGGATTCATTTCATGTTAATTTCTTAAATCTGTTGCCATTTACGGCACAAATTCCTCTTCTAAATTCACTGTGGTGTTTCTGACTATCTGGGAGGAGACTGAGCAGTGTTACTTTTCCACATAAACAAGAACGATCTGTCACACTACTACACTTTAAAACACAGTTTATATGCAATTCATGTCACACAGTCTCATACGGAACCTACATCCGCTTTCTTTTATGTACTGTATATGATAAGATACTGTCATCCCCCTTCCCTTCTGTGTGAGAGGATGAATGAGCAAATGAATTTCTAGTTGCATGCTTGAGGGTAGCATACAAGCCTGTCTGCTAGAGAACAGTAGGACCAACGCCGGAACAGGTAGCTATGCTTTCTAAAAGCAAAGAGGTTTCTATCCTTAGTATGGTTCTGTCCGTCCCTTGTCATGTTGGTATAGGAAGCTGCCTCTCTGGTCACTTCCGTTTTGTATCGGGAAGCACGCTCGGTAGGAGCGCAGGGCAGTCTGTCCGCGGCGAGCGCCTGAAGTGGTAAGATCTCCGGCTAAGCGCGTGTCTGCTAAGTCCGCAGGACAATGGATTTCTTAAGTTCAGCCTAACTGAAAATTTAATCACCTTTATTTCAGGTTTAGCTCTAAAATATCTAATGTTATCTTAAGTTGCAACGCAGTGTATTTCGAGTGCGAACTTCAGATTATTTTACAGTAGTTGCTTTGTCACTAGTTTGTGAGTAAAGTGGAACCACGTGTTGATCAGTAACTCTAACTAAGATCATCAATCTTAAATGCGAATGTGCGTGAGATTATAACGTCTCGCCTTAACAATATTTTTCAATATAGCAACTTTTCTTTATGTTCAATCCACGTGGGGTGTACTTCGTGAGACCTGTACCACGTGCTTATACAATTGTTTGACCCATCAGGTTAATAGTAAGACGATAGTAACCAGTTCGAGGTTTTTCTTTTGTAAACTGCTTTTCGATCTAATTTATTTTAATTATCAAAATTATTGTGGAGTCACACTCTTTGTGTAAACAAAGTTGACCACGTGAAGCATGTGGCGTAATGATCAAAGTAGCTCTCAGCTATTCTTTTCGGGAATATTTTACAGAGTGTTAGTATGAATTTAGTATACCAGTGTGTGGTAATTACATGACGGACAGGATTGCGCTACAAACGTTACTTCTTTGGGTGAAAATTGAATCGGTTGGTTGTGGTTAATTTCCTCTTACATATGTTTCAATGTTCTTCGTGTGTTATTTTATGAATGTAGTGTTGTATGCAGTCTCCCAATCTTGGCTCCCTATTTGATGTGTTGCGTAAGATTACAAACTCACATTTTCACAATCAAAAATAAGGCACCAGCTTAGTTATGACTCAAGTTTAATATGCTGAAATTTCAATGATCAATGTTAAAATAAATTTCCAAATATAAACTGATTTTTTTTTCATTTTATTTAAATTCTCTTTTTTATATATGTATCACCGGTTTTCGTATGACTATTAAAAGATTATAATTAATGTTAGTCTGGTTGGAAATTTGGTAAGCTAGATTGGATACCTGGTGAAACAGTTGCTCAGTAATGCAACGTTAACTTCCTCAGATAGCTCACAGCTTTTAACCCTCTTTTATTGTCTATCAGCACCGCTTTTACACCTCAAATTAATGCAACAACCTTACAGTCTGTAATTTAATAGATTACTCCTACTACCTCTCTTGAATATTGGTGTGACCTGTGCAATTTTCCAGTCTTTGGGTACGGATATTTCGTCAAGCGAACTGTTGTATAAGTTTGTTAAGTATGGAGCTAATGCATCAGCATACTCCTAAAGGAACCTAATTGGTATTCAGTCTGGGCCACAAGGCTTGCTTTCATTAAGTGATTTAAGTTGATTCACTACTCCAAGGATATTTGCTTCTACGTAACTCATGTTGGCAGCTGTTATCGATTCGAATTCTGGATTATTTACTTCGCCTTCTTTTGTGAAGGCATTTCGGATGGCTGTATTTAGTAACTCTGCTTTGGCAGCACTGTCTTCGCTAGTATCTCCATTGCTATCGCGCACAGAAGGCATTGATTGTTTCTTGCCGTTAGCATACTTCACATACGACCAGAATCTCTTTGGATTTTCTGCCAGGTTTCGAGACAAAGTTTCGTTGTGGTAACTGTTATAAGCATTTCACACTGAAGTCTGCGCTAAATTTCGAGCTTCTGTAAAAGATCGCCAGTCTCTCGTCTGTTTAAATTTGGATTTTTTTTTTCATTGTTTCTGCAACAGTGTTCTGACCGGTTTTGTGTACCAAGGAGGATCAGCTCGGCCGTTTGTTAATTTACAGGGTATAAATCTCTCAATTTCTGCCGATACTATTTCTTTGAATTCAAGCCACATCTGGTCTACACTTATGTTATTAATTTGGAAAGAGTGAAGAGTGTCTCTCAGGAAGGCGTCAAGTGAATTTTTATCTACTTTTTTGAATAAGTATATTTTCGTTTATTTTGGGTGTTACAGTACTCAATCTCGGTACGACAACCCTGTGTTCACTAATTCCTGTATCCGTTTGATGCTCGTTATTAACTCAGGATTATTTGTTGCTAAGAGATTAAGTGTGTTTTCACAACCGTTTATTATTCGCGTGGGTTCATGAACTAACTGCTCGAAATAAATTTCAGAGAATGCGTTTAGCACAATTTCAGAAGATGTTTTAAGGGTATCTCCGGAATTAAACATGTATCTTCGGCAACATATCTAGGATAAATTAAAGTCACTACCAACTACTGTATAATCGTATGAGTCGGATACGTGTTTGAAATCAAAGTCAAGTATTCTTTCAGTCTTTCAGCAACTGTATCGTCTGAATTGGGAGGTCGGTAAAAGGATCCAATTATTATTTTATTCCGATTGCCAACAATGACCTCTGCCCATTCTAACTCAAAGGAAGTATCTACTAACTATAATCGAAGATCTTGCAAAAACAGACATAATGTCTTATGGGATAACAGCAATCAGTGATTTTATAATGTTACTTAAAAACCGTCTTGATTGCAAATTTGTTATTCATATGACGGGTTTCGGTTCATTCAGAACCATCTTCAGATCTGATATTTTAGTTACAGGAGTAACCCGTCCAAATCCAGCAATTTTCACATGCTACGTAGCATGTGAAAATTGCTGTATTTGGACGGGTTACTCCTGTAACTACAGGAAAATTAAAGAGACCTTTGGAGAAAGGGAGCCACTTGTATGAATATCAAGAGCTCAGCAAAGAAGGGAAGGCGGAAAGGTGGAAGGAGTATATAGAAGGTTTATACAAGGGCAATGTACTGGAAATGGAAGAGGATGCAGATGAAGATGAAATGGGAGATACAATACTGCCGGAAGAGTTTGACAGAGCACTGAAAGACCTGAGTCGAAACAAGGCCCCGGGAGTAGACAACATTCCATTAGAACTACTGACGGCCTTGGGAGATCCAGTCATGACAAAACTCTACCATCTGGTGAGCAAGATGTATGAGACAGGCGAAATACCCTCAGACTTCAAGAAGAATATAATAATTCCAATCCCAAAGAAAGCAGGTGTTGACAGATGTGAAAATTACCGAACTATCAGTTTAATAAGTCACAGCTGCAAAATACTAACACGAATTCTTTACAGACGAATGGAAAAACTGGTAGAAGCGGACCTTGTGGAAGATCAGTTTGGATTCCGCAGAAATGTTGGAACACGTGAGGCAATACTAACCTTGCGACTTATCTTAGAAGAAAGATTAAGAAAAGGCAAACCTACGTTTCTAGCATTTGTAGACTTAGAGAAAGCTTTTGACAATGTTGACTGGAATACTCTCTTTCAAATTCTAAATGTGCCAGGGGTAAAATACAGGGAGCATAAGGCTATTTACAATTTGTACAGAAACCAGATGGCAGTTGTTAGAGTCGAGGGACATGAAAGGGAACCAGTGGTTGGGAAGGGAGTGAGACAGGGTTGTAGCCTCTCCCCGATGTTATTCAATCTGTATATTGAGCAAGCAGTAAAGGAAACAAAAGAAAAATTGGGAGTAGGTATTAAAATTCATGGATACGAAGTAAAAACTTTGAGGTTCGCCGATGACATTGTAATTCTGTCAGAGAAAGCAAAGGACTTGGAAGAGCAGTTGAATAGAATGGACAGTGTCTTGAAAGGAGGATATAACATGAACATCAACAAAAGGAAAACGAGGATAATGGAATGTAGTCAAATTAAATCGGGTGATGCTGAGGGAATTAGATTAGGAAATGTGACACTTAAAGTAGTAAAGGAGTTTTGCTATTTAGGGAGTAAAATAACTGATGATGGTCGAAGTAGAGAGGATATAAAATGTAGACTGGCAATGGCAAGGAAAGCGTTTCTGAAGAAGAGAAATTTGTTAACATCGAGTATAGATTTAATGGTCAGGAAGTCGTTTCTGAAAGTATCTGTATGGAGTGTAGCTATGTATGGAAGTGAAACATGGACGATAAATAGATTGGACGAAGAGAATAGAAGCTTTCGAAATGTGGTGCTACAGAAGAATGCTGAAGATTAGATGGGTAGATCACACAACTAATGACGAGGTATTGAACAGAATTGGGGAGAAGAGGAGTCTGTGGCACAACTTGACAAAACGAAGGGACCGGTTAGTAGGACACGTTTTGAGGCATCAAGGGATCACAAATTTAGCATTGGAGGGCAGCGTAGAGGGTAAAAATCGTAGAGGGAGACCAAGAGATGAATACACTAAGCAGATTCAGAATGATGTAGGTTGCAGCAAGTACTGGGAGATGAAGAAGCTTGCACAGTAGCATGGAGAGCTGTATCAAACCAGTCTCAGGACTGAAGACCACAACAACAACAACTCCTGTAACTGAAATATCAGATCTGAAGATGGTTCTGAATGAACCGAAACCGGTCATATGAATAAAAAATTTGCAATCAAGACGGTTTTTAAGTAACATTATAATCGAAGACCCGCAATAAATTCCGAAAAAGTAGGGCACAACTACACTATAGTCCGATCCACGAACGATGTTGGTTCGGGCACCTCGAGACTCGGGCGGCGAATACATTGTTGCCTGTTTCAAGCAGTCGACCGATGTGCCCGTGCGGTTCTAGACGCTGCAGTCTGGAACCGCGAGACCGCTCCGGTCGCAGCTTCGAATCCTGCCTCGGGCATGGATGTGTGTGATGTCCTTAGGTTATTTAGGTTTAACTAGTTGTAAGTTCTAGGGGACTAATGACCTCAGAAGTTGAGTCCCATAGTGCTCAGAGCCATTTGAACCATTTTGAACCTGTTTCCAGCGACTTTTGTGGTGAGCGCATACATATGCTCTGGGCTTGAAGAAAGCGTGTGCGCTGCAAATTTTGTCTCTCGCTTGCTTGAGCAGACCTGTCGCTTACCACCACCATCAATCGTGACATCTCGCAAGAAATGGGATGAAAATTCTCTAAATAACTCTATACGATCACGTTTAATGCTCGCAACGGTTGCGACTTTCACAGCTGAGAGCTGTAAACGGTACTGAACGCTCATTGGTTGTCAGAGAAGGAGACCTATATTGTTGACTAATTGTTGTTAAAGTGATCAGATAAATCACAAATCACGAACTCCAGCCTTCAAAGAAGGCAGTACTTCTGATGAGGGAAAAAGTCTTCACTGTGCGGGAAATATGGGTTCTTCAAAAAGGTACTTCCGACTTCACGAGGCTGTGCACTAGGAAAGGCGGCATCGCTGAAACGGTTGTATCGATTTTTTTCCAATGCCAATTTTGGATCTTTACCAGGTTAGACTGAAGGAAGATATCGATTCATTTCAGAGGCGGGCTGCTAGATTTGTTACCGGTAATTTCGAACAAGACTCAAATGTCAGGGAGATGCTTCGCGAGATTAGCCGAGCGGTCTCTGGCGCTGCAGTCATGGATTGTGCGGCTGGTCCAGGCGGAGGTTTGAGTCCCTCCTCGGGCACGGGTGTGTATGTTTGTCCTTAGGATAATTTAGGTTAAGTAGTGTGTAAGCTTAGGGACTGATGACCTTAACAGTTGAGTCCCATAAGATGCTCAAGTGGAAATCCCTGGAGGGTAGGTGACCTTCTTTTCGAGGAACACTACTGAGAAAATTTAGAGAGCCGGTATTTGAAGCTGACTGCTAAACGATTGAACTGCCGCTAACACACATTGCTCGTAAGTACCACAAAGATATGAGAACTAGGGCTCATATGGAGGCATATCGACAGTCGTTTTCCCCTCGCTCTACTTCCGAGTGGAACAGGAAAGGAAATGACAAGTAGAGATACAGATTACCTTCCGCCATGCACCGTACGGTGGCTTACGGAATATCACGTAGCTGTAGATGTAGTACCATAGTACCAGAACCACTCAAAATAACCGGTTTCTGAAATAACCGATTCTCGCTTTTTATTCCTATTATTTCCTATCACAAACTTAGAGATCGAACAAAGATTGCAAAATTTTGACTCCCTCAGTTTTAGGATTCACAGAAGCAAAATATGAAATTAAATACTCGTAGATAAATGAAAGATATCTTAGAGCGTCCACTGTTCGCTGATTTCCTCGAAAAATGATAAGTGGTTGAATACTACGAAACATCACCAGTATTCTCATCTTGATTCTAAATTGTTGGTACTCTGCTGAAAACTCATCTTGTAATCGAAGACCGTACTACTCTTTGGGCATTGCGAATAGTCATTTTTTAAAGGGTGAAAACTGAGTTTGGAGAACCCTAGTTTTTTTATTCATTTGTCCGTTTTCAGGGGCTACAAGTAGGTTATGACATATTATGTAGACACAGGCAACGGATCAGTTACTTTCTATTTTTGTTGTGAACTGTGAATGAATTGTTAAGTTTTAAGTTTTCTCCTTACTCCCTACAGGTTTTACCCTCTACAGCTGGCGCTAGTACCATGGGAGTCATTCCCTGATGTCTTAAAACATGTCTTATCTTTCTGTTCCTTCTTCTTCTCCTCAGCGTTTTCCACATATTCTTTTCCTTTCCCATTCCGCACAGAACCTCCTCATCTCTTACCTTATCAGCCCACGTAACTGCCAACATACGTCTGCAGCATGACATCTCAAATGCTTTGATTCTCTTCTGTTCCGGTTTTCCCACAGTCCACATTTCACTACTGTACTATGCTGTAATCGAAACGTACATTATCAGAGATTTCCTCCTCAAATTAAGGCCTTTGTTTGATACTAGTAGACTTCTCTTATCCAGGAAAGCACTTTTTGCCAGAGCTTGTCTGCTTTTGATGTCCTTCTTGCTCTACCCGTTATGGGTTATTTTGCTGCCTACGCAGCGAAATTCGTTAATTCATCTACTTTGTGACAATCAATCCTGATGTTAAATTCCTCACTGTTCTCATTTCTGATACTTCTCATTACCATCGTCTTTCCTCTATTTACTCTCAATCCATATCCTGTACACATTAGACTGCTTATTCCATTCAGCAGATCATGTAATTCTTCTTCCCTTTCACTGAGGATAACAATGTCATCAGCGAATCCTATCGCTGATATCCTTTCACCTTGAATTTTGATTTTTCTCCTGAACCTTTCTTTTACTTCCTTCGAACAGTAGGGGCGAGAAACTACATCCTCTCATTAGAAAACTAAATACGTGTTACAACCTAGACCAAACAAATACCAAACTAAAATATAGTATCCGCTTTAACCGGTCGGTTTTTTTCCAACCCTGCTACGTACTCAAGAGCGAAAGCATTATTACCGCCCCCTTCTAATACTTTTCGGCCGTGCAGCAGGATCCCGTCGACATTCTGTCTCGATATTTCGGCCCAGAGACGTCCGGCCATCTTCAGGTGAGTAGACAACTGCTGAGGAGCCCAGGCGTATTGATGATATTTATGCGGAATTAGCGCACGTCAAATTTGCTGGCTTCTTCCGGCTTATGCTTTGGGTGATGACACGAGCGTAACAGCCGACTTCTGTGTGCTGACCTCGGTGGTGGAAGTGAGAGATGATCTGATCATGACCCCACCGATTCTGTCGTGACTGGACAATTTCAATTATAAGATTTCAATTTTTATCCAATTCAACACCGTTGTCACGATTTATAAAATTATCGGCAAGGATTCATTCCATAGATTCTTTGATTACTGAATCCCAAAAACTGGAGCTAAAATTTTTGTTCTTTTGTATTCCATTAAGTGTCCCATGGAAATACAGTGTTCTGCTACTGCTGATTTTAACGGTTGCTGAAGACGGTTGTATCTTTCGTGTCCTGTACAACGCTCCTGGACATTTCGCGTCGCCTGGGCTACACAGGGTGTAAATTTTAAATTAAAAAATTAGAATAACTCAAAAAATAAGCTACACACGAATAAACGTGTAGAACCCAAAGTTGATTATTTTTGAGGGGGACATCTGCTGGTGCTAAAATCAGCCCGCCACCCCAGCCCCCTAAAAAACTTCAAAAGGGAACCCTATTTTTATTGCAGAATCAGATTCTACATAAAAAACTACGTACCTTTTGGCTTAAACATTTGTTTTGATTGTTGATACTTGGCGCTGTAATTCAAGGAAATCCACATTCTCATTTTGCTTTGAAAATGGTTACGGATAAATAAAAAAATACTTATTTACTTCGTAAATTTTGATTCGCTAAAACTATAACTCTCCCTCCCTTTCCATAGGATGGGGTTTGAGAGAGATTCCGGAATAAAAAATGCTGGTTCCCATTTGAAATTTTGAAGTTGCCTCCCGCCCCACCCCTAAGGGGCTGGGGTGGCGGGCTCATTTTAGCACCTCCCCCTCGAAAATAATCAACTTTGGGTTTTACACATTTCTTCGTGTGAAGCATATTTTTCAAGTTATTCTGGTTTGTCGACTTAAAATTTACACTTTGTATATGCAGCACCACACTCACAGGGAATTTTGTAAACGCCCGATTTCCCAGTTGTTAAGTCGTCTTTAATGGATCCAACCAGGGCCAATCTTTTCGCTGGTGGATAGGAGATAACGTTGATTTTATTTTTCCTAAGCAATCTGCCTATTTTAGGAGACACAGCCCCCGTATATGAAAGGAACGCAGTTGATTTATAGTTGTCATCAGTATCCTCAGTGCGTTACTTGTTGTTATTGTAGGTGTGCATCACCTTCCTTATTTGGCGTAAAGGGTGTCCATCCTCTTTAAAAACCTTCTGAAAGAGTTTCAGTTCTGCGGGCAGGTTTTCATTACGTGCACCCGAAGAATTAAGGTACTAAGAACACCGGCGGTTTGTGGGGGTTGATGGCAGCTAGACGCCTGGAGATACAGATCTATATACGTGAGTTTTCTGTACATGGAATGCCCAAATGACCCATCATTCATACAGCGTATTAGCACACCTACCAAGGGTAAAGTCCCATCTTTCTCAGTGCCCAACGTAAACTTGATGTTCTCATATAATGAGTGTAAGTGATAGAGAAATTTGCCCAGTTATTGTCTACCATGAGGTCATACAACGCAAATATCATAACTCCAGAAAACCGTGGGCAGACTCAAGTGCTTTCTTCTCAAAGTCCTCCATAAAAAGATTAGCCAGCAGAGAGGACAAAGGGCTCCCCATGGAGACGCCGTCTGTTTGTTCAAAGAATTCGTTATTCGATAAGTAGATTGAGGAGAGATGTTCAAGCAAGGCGATCTGTATAAGTTACCAGTAAGATGCAACGAGTCCATTAGAGTCACATTGGTATAAACTGAGACCACATCAAAGCTAATTAATAAATCCCAGATGCTAAACTTAATTGCCTTTAAGCCATTCACAAAATCCACAACTGCGTATGTGAAGTTAACACTTACCCAAATACGTCTCGTGTAGAGTGGTCAGACGTTTTCCAGTAGAATAGGTCGATGAACCAATATCACTCACTATTAACCGTAGTGGGACGCCATGCTTATGAACCTCGAGAAAACCATATGATTTTGGTGCTACTGCATTGTGCAGTCTCAGCCTCTTGATGACTTGTTAGGTACAGAACTACCGTTCAGAAGAGTAGCAGTTTTTCTTGATATACTGCTCGTTGGGTCCTTTTCGATTTTGCGGCAGTCAGAACCACTTAGCTGACTATGCATCTTCTCGTTGTAGGCTTCCCTTCTTAAAAGAACCGTGGCAGTACCCTTATTTGCAGAGAGTACGACTGTGCTAGTATCTTCTCGGAGGCTGCGGAGAGCAGCTGTTTCAGATGACGAGATGTTACTCCGCAGTGGCGCACATTTCAGTAGCTCTCAGGGTCATTCGATACTCAATAATTAGACCATCTCTCACTTCCACCACCAAAAGCAGCACACTCAGTTCGGCTGTACCGCTGATGTAATCACCCGACGCTTGAGCCGAAAGATGCCAGCACATTTCGTATGCACGAGATTCAGCATAAATACCTCAGCAGCTGTCTACTCAAATGAAGATGGCCGGACGTCTCCGGGCCGAAAAATCGTTGAAGAATGTCGGCGGGATCCGGCTGCAGGACCAAAAATTATTAGAAGAAATACGCCAGGAAAATTTCAGAAATGGCATTATGACAATCTGCTTAACAGCATGTTGCCACATTCTGAATATAATACAGTAGCAGTTCTATATGGCACAAATTCGATGAGTTCTTACGTTTATGCAGGAATGAACCACCAGATGTCTACGTATAGGTCAGGCAGTTTTCAGAAATTACGATCCGGTGGTTTTCAGGAACGGAGCTGGCACACGAAATAGTCGCAGATCGTTCCTCCCTATATAGGTCGGTGCCAACTAAATATTTTCGCATTCGGAGGAGAGAGTTGGTGATTCGAATTTCGTGAGAAGATTCCGTCGCAGCGAAATACGCCTTTCTTTTAATGATTTCCAGCCCAAACCTTGCATCAATTCTGTGACACTCTCTCCTATATTTCGCGATAATACAAAACATGCTGCCTTTCTTTGAACAATCACCACGATAAAATAAGGGAAATCAGAGCTCGTACGGAAAGATATAAGTGTTCACTCCTTCCGCGCGCTATACGAGATTGGAATAATAGAGAACGGTGAGGGGGTTCGACGAACCCTCTGCCAGGCACTTGAATGTGATTTGCAGAGTATCCATGTAGGTGTAGATTGCTGTGGAGCACTATTATTCTTCTGGCACTAGTTGTAGATATTTTACTGATTTACTGTGATTTAAAGTCTTAACTACCGTGTGCTAACTTAATATCTCTTTCTATTTGGTTTGTTTATGTTCATGTTCCCCCCCCCCCCCCCATGAGCCATGGACCTTGCCGTTGGGGGGAGGCTTACGTGCCTCAGTGATACAGATAGCCGTACCGTAGGTGCAACCACAACGGAGGGGTATCTGTTGAGGGGCCAGACGAACGTGTGGTTCCTGAAGAGGGGTAGCAGCCTTCTCAGTAGTTGCACGGGCAACAGTCTGGGTGAGTGACTGATCTGGCCTTGTAACACTAACCAAAACGGCCTTGCTGAGCTGGTACTGCGAACGGCTGAAAGCAAGGGGAAACTACAGCCGTAATTTTTCCCGAGGGCATGCAGCTTTACTGTATGGTTAAATGATGATGGCGTCCTCTTGGGTAAAATATTCCGGAGGTAAAATAGTCCCCATTCGGAACTCCGGGCGGGGACTACTCAAGAGGACGTTGTTATCAGGAGAAAGAAAACTGGCGTTCTACGGATCGGAGCGTGGAATGTCAGATCCCTTAATCGGGCAGGTAGGTTAGAAAATTTAAAAAGGGAAATGGATAGGTTAAAGTTAGATATAGTGGGAATTAGTGAAGTTCGGTGGCAGGAGGAACAAGACTTTTGGTGAGGTGAATACAGGGTTATAAATACAAAATCAATTAGAGGTAATACAGGAGTAGGTTTAATAATGAATAAAAAATAGGCGTGCAGGTAAGCTACTACAAACAGCATAGTGAACGCATTATTGTGGCCAATATAGACACGAAGCCCACACCTACTACAGTAGTACAAGTTTATATGCCAACTAGCTCTGCAGATGATGAAGAAATTGATGAAATGTATGATGAGATAAAAGAAATTATTCAGATAGTGAAGGGAGACGAAAATTTAATAGTCATGGATGACTGGAATTCGAGTGTAGGAAAAGGGAGAGAAGGAAACATAGTAGGTGAATATGGATTGGGGCTAAGAAATGAAAGAGGAAACCGTCTGGTAGAATTTTGCACAGAGCATAACTTAATCATAGCTAACACTTGGTTCAAGAATCATAAAAGAAGGTTGTATACTTGGAAGAATCCCGGAGATACTAAAAGGTATCAGATAGATTATATAATGGTAAGACAGAGACTTAGGAACCAGGTTTTAAATTGTAGGACATTTCCAGGTGCAGATGTGGACTCTGACCACAATCTATTGGTTATGAACTGTAGATTAAAACTGAAGAAACTGCAAAAAGGTGGGAATTTAAGGAGACAGGACGTAGATAAACTGAAAGAACCAGAGGTTGTACAGAGTTTCAGGGAGGGCATAAGGGAACAATTGAGAGCAGTGGGGAAAGAAGTACAGTAGAAGAAGAATGGGTAGCTCTGAGGGATGAAGTAGCGAAGGCAGCAGAGGATCAAGTAGGTAAAAAGACGAGGGCTAGTAGAAATCCTTGGGCAACAGAAGAAATATTGAATTTAATGGATGAAAGGAGAAAATATAAAAATGCAGTAAATGAAGCAGGCAAAAAGGAATACAAACGTCTCAAAAATGAGATCGACAGGAAGTGCAAAATGGCTAAGCAGGGATGGCTAGAGGACAAATGTAAGGATGTAGAGGCTTATCTCACTAGGGGTAAGATAGATACTGCCTACAGGAAAATTAAAGAGACCTTTCGAGAAAAGACAACCACTTGTATGAATATCAAGAGCTCAAATGGAAACCCAGTTCTAACCAAAGAAGGGAAAGCAGAAAGATGGAAGGAGTGTATAGAGGGTCTATACAAGGGCGATGTACTTGAGGACAATATTATGGAAATGGAAGAGAATGTAGATGAAGAGGAAATGGGAGGTACGATACTGCGTGAAGAGTTTGACAGAGCACTGAAAGACCTGAGCCGAAACAAGGCCCCGGGAGTAGACAACATTCCATTAGAACGACTGACGGCCTTGGGAGAGCCAGTCCTGACAAAACCCTACCATCTGGTGGCCTTAACTATATATTTTCTAAGATGGTATCTATTCTTTCGGACATGTCCAAATGAACAGATACAATCGGTGACCAAGCAGCTCGTTAGAATGAAATTACAATGAAATGAACACGCGTAGCTGCTTACAGGCGTTAAGACACGTCATCGGGGACAGATGAAAACGTGTGCCCCGACCGGGACTCGAACCCAGGATCTCCTGCTTACATGGCAGACGCTATATCCACATGAGCCACCGAGGACACACGAAAGAACAGATACCATCTTAGTAAATATACAGTTAAGGCTCGCCGACCACTTGACCATCTTCTTCTTCTGTGCGAATGCACAAACAGTGCCCGAACTCTTACAGGAATCGGCAACGCACCGCGAGTAGGCGAGGGCCCTACGAATGTAGTGCGGGACAATATGTTGAGAATGTGGGTTTCGCGAGAGGCGTGCGAGAGATAAGTCCCTGCAGGCGCGCTATCCTCTGTGACCTCATTTTCATCTGTCCCCAGTGACGTATGTCAACGCCTGTAAGCAGCTAAGGGTGTTCATTTCATTGTAATTTCATTATAACGAGCTGCTTGGTCACCGATGGTATCTGTTCTTTCGGACATGCCCGAAAGAACAGATACTGTCTTAGTAAATATACAACATTTTGACATTTGGCAGTATAAGTTTTTGCATTTAAACCGGTCCAGTCAGAAAATGGTTCAAATGGCTCTGAGCACTATGGGACTCAACTGCTGTGGCCATCAGTCCCCTAGAACTTAGAACTGCTTAAACCTAACTAACCTAAGGACATCACACACATCCATGCCCGAGGCAGGATTCGAACCTGCGACCGTAGCCGTCGCACGGCTCCGGACTGCGCGTCGAGAACTGCGAGACCACCGCGGCCGGCAGTTCAGTCATAGCACCACCTTCTTCCCTCTGTTGAAATTACCTCATTAGTTCCTGGAATGGGACGTACCTCCTTTCCGATGCGTAACAAATCGCATTAGATTACATCTCAAGTAGTTCATGATACCACGTTGATACCACGCCATTTCTCTGTTTGCTTACATTGATTAAAACGTTAGTTGAAATTTATTTCTAAAATTATTTTTGTGCATTACTTTAAATCTTACTGAGAATTTTTTGGGAAAGGGCACACATCATACGAGCTAGATTAGTATATCCTGTGACCTTATGATGCCGAACCGCTGCGTTCGTTCCTCTTCTTACTTTTATTGAGATTGTGAGCGATCGGTCACGATCAGTCACGGTTAAAACTGATGTGATTTTGGTGGTGTTTCTTTCATGTCGTCACCCACGTGAAACAGATTATGGTTGCTGTCAACCTAGTTGCCATCATTCAATTTTTCCTGCATGGCACCATCGCCCTTATAGAATGATCAGAACAGTTATTTATATGAAAACTTGTGAGCGGTGCAGCCAATCAACGAACCTTTGCCATGTGCTATCCTTTGTCCCACATTTGAACGACTCGTAGCTGTATTATTTTAACCCTGATATTTCCTTGTGCAGTGATTACCGAGTTTGGAGATTATAATAATACGAATAAGGCTTAGCAGATGTAACCTGCAGTAGAATAAATCTTTAACTTACACATATTCATTTATAGATAGCTTTCCCAATTTCCTTGAATTGATGAATAAATTGAGTTTGTATAGAGACGAATCCGTTATTCTGGTACGATAAGGCCAACCAATTTGAAGAGATTATCGTTAGTTACGTACTTTAGAAGCAGGAAGCTTCCTAGTTTTGCATATCCAATTAGTATCATGCACAAAATGGCGATATGGCCAAGAACAACGGAAACGCTTGCAAGGTAGTCATGGTCTGCATCGGTTCTTTGTTGAATTTTCCTAGCAGACAAAGCACTTTTGGGCCTATCATCTGGCTGCAAAGCCTGCAGGAGGTGCACTTTATATGCATGAAAATGCGGCAGTTTCTGTTAACTCTCCAGCACAGTGCTCTGAAGTATGCATGTTTTCCTGGGAACACGACGCGTCGATTCCCTCAGACTGTATGCACGAAATCAACAGTACTCACTCACTCGATATCTATTGTTTCTTGCCTTGCTACCAACGCTGCCAGTCTATTTAAACTTTTCATACCAACCGCTGATACACTTCACATCTGTTGGATACAGACCTCACCCACTTAACAAAATCGTCGCTGAATCGGAACAGACGATGTGTTCATGAAATCGCAAAACATATTGCGCTTTCTCCTGCGTAGACACCACACTGACAGCAGCACTCGTAAATTACACTCCGTGTAACAAAAGAGAGAGAGAAAAGAAGTCAGACGCCATCAGAACACACGAAGAGGAGTATCCATAAAAACTTCATGAATTAATCTGCCGTTTCCAACAAAGCACAAAGCCCTATTTAGCACTGAACAATAAATTTTTATGGTAAAGGAAAGAACATGTCCACTACCCAAGGCGACATTGCATGCTGCTGCTGGCGCTGCGGGCACGTGACGTCGTTACAGAAGTACGAGGGGCGTTTGAAAACTCTGTGCAAAAATAAAAACTATTTACGTGTTTGGGGTAAACCTTTTTTGTTTTTCGACAAAGTCTCCTTTTATACTTACACACTTCGTCCAACACTGTTCTAATTTGTTGGCCCCTTCCGAATAATAGATACTGTCCGAGTCTGCAAAATACCTATTAGTTGCTGCAATCACCTCCTCGTTTGAGTAAAATCTTTGTCCTGCCAGCCATTTCTTCAAATCGGGGAAGAAATAGTAGTCCGATGGAGCCAAATCTGGAGAATAGGGGGGATGTGAAACGAGTTGGAATCCTATTTCCATTAATTTTGCGACCACAACTGCTGATGTGTGTGCTGGTGTATTGTCGTGAAGGAAAAGGACTTTTTTTCGGTCCAATCGCCGGCGTTTTTCTTGCAGCTCGGTTTTCAAACGGTCTAATAACGATAAATAATATTCACCTGTAATAGTTTTACCCCTTTCCAGATAGTCGATGAGGATTATCCCTTTCGAATCCCAAAAGACAGTCGCCATAACCTTTCCGACACGAAGGAATAGTCTTCGCTTTTTTTGATGCAGATTCTCCCTTGCTAACTCGTTGTTTAGATTGTTGTTTGATCTCAGGAGTATAGTAATGTATCCATGTTTCATCCACAGTGACGAAACGACGCTTAAAGTTCTGCGGATTCTTCCTGAACAGCTGCAAAACATCCTTGCAACACTTCTCACGATTCCGTTTCGGTCAAGCGTGAGCAATCGCGGAACCCACCTTACGAATAGCTTTCTCATGTCCAAATGTTTATGCATTCGAAATACCCACAGCACTAGCAATCTCATGTACCTTAACTCTTCTGTCATCCATCACCATATCGCGGATTTTATCAATGATTTCTAGAGTCATAACCTCCACAGGGCTTCCAGAACGTTGAGCATCACTTGTGCCCATATGACCACTCCGAAAATTTTTAAACCATTTATAAACTGTTCTAATCGAAGGTGCAGACTCACCGTAATGTTTATCAAGCTTCTCTTTAGTCTCCTGAGGCGTTTTGCCTTCCATAAAGTAATGTTTAATCACAACACGAAATTCTTTTTCGTCCCATTTTTTGGCAATCACTCGATTTCCCTGATTCACACGAATGCCAAACACAAAGAAGTAGGCCAATATGGCTGAAACTTGGTGTGCGTTCTTGCCAAATATGCTACTAACTAAACATGACCTCGATACGCGCCGGTGGTGCCATCTCTCGAACTTTGCACGAACTTTTCAAACGCCTAGACATGGGCTGCAAATTGGGAAATCCATTGAGATAAGCGACTCTGATAAATGGCCAGATTATTATTACGCGCAGCCTGTGAACGAGCATCATGAAAACGGCGAAACTGGTCGAATGTTTACATGCCACTGTCGTGAGCATCTACCGAAAGAAGTAGGAAAGTGAAACCAACACTAGGCGCTAAATGGTTGGATGTCCACTACTCTACACAGGACACGGTATTCTGAGGTTTTTCTGCTCTCTGAAATAGGATAGATGGTGATCTGTAGCATCTCTGCTGAAACAGCAAAATAATGTGTCACGTTCAAGTGTTTCGGAGCACACTGTTTATCGCACCTACGAGTTCACACGATGCATTGGGCACGAGATCATCGGGATTCGACCATCGATCAATGAAAACGTATCAGGTCCTCGGGTGAATCACATTTTTGCTAAACTAGGCTGCTGGTCGTTTCCACAAACGCCCTCATCGAAGTGAACGGCGGCTCGAAACGTGCAGCGTGCCGCGGACAGAGGCTGAAGGGAGCAGTATAACGCAATGGAAGACATTCTCCTGCTCTTGCATGGAACCTGTGGTAGTGATCGAAGACTCGCTAACATTTGCGAACCAACTACATCCCTTCGTGCTTGATATCTTCCCCCACTGCAATGTCATTTTTCAGCAGTAGAACTGTCCGTTTCTCGGAGCCAGACGCGCGCTACAGTGGTTTAAGGAGCATCGTAGTGAACTCAGTTTGATGTCTCGGCGACCAAATTCGCCTGATGTAAATCCTATCGGGCGCCAACGCCGCGTACGCAAATCAGAGTCCCGTTATTTACGCGAACAATATGATCTGTGCGTAGGTATCTACTGCCACATACGTCCACAAATCTATCAACTAACTGTCGGATCCTTGATACCCCAGGATTAGTGATGTATTTCGTTCCAAGCACGAACAAAGAAGCTACACTACTGGCCATTAAAATTGCTACACCACGAAGATGACGTGCTACAGACGCGAAATTTAACCGACAGGAAGAAGATGCTGTGATATGCAGATCATTAGCTTTTCAGAGCATTCACACAAGGTTGGCGCCGGTGGCGACACCTAAAACGTTCTGACATGAGGAAAGCTTCCAATCGATTTCTCACACACAAACAGCAGTTGACCGGCGTTGCCTGGTGAAACGTTGTTGTGAAGCCTCGTGTAAGGAGGAGAAATGCGTACCATCACGTTTCCAACTTTCATAAAGGTCGGATTGTAGCCTATCGCGATTGCGGTTTATCGTATCGCGACATTGCTGCTAGCGTTGCTCGAGATCTAATGACTGTTAGCAGAATATGGAATCGGTGGGTTTAGGAGGGTAATACGGAACGCCGTGCTGGATCCCAACGGCCTCGTATCACTAGCAGTCGAGACGACAGGCATCTTATCTGCATGACTGTGGCTGTAACGGATCGTGCAGCCACGTCTCGACCCCTGAGTCAACAGATGGGGACGTTTGCAAGACAACAACCATCTGCACGAACGGTTCGACGACGTTTGCAGCAGCATGGACTATCAGCTCGGAGACCATGGCTGCGGTTACCCTTGATTCTGCATTACAGATAGAAGCGCCTGCGATGGTGTACTCAACGACGAAGCCGGACGCGGTGGTCTCGCGGTTCTAGGCGCGCAGTCCGGAACCGTGTGACTGCTACGGTCTCAGGTTCGAATCTTGCCTCGGGCATGGATGTGTGTGACGTCCTTAGGTTGGTTGGGTTTAAGTAGTTCTAAGTTCTAGGAGACTGATGACCACAGCTGTTAAGTCCCATAGTGCTCAGAGCCATTTGAATCAACGACGAACCTGGGTGCACGAATGGCAAAACGTCATTTTTTCGGATGAATCCAGGTTCGCATCCGTGTTTGGCGACATCGCGGTGAACGCACATTGGAAGCGTGTATTCGTCATCGGCACACTGGCGTATCATCCGGCGTGATGGCATGGGGTGCCATTGGTTACACGTCTCGGTCACCTCTTGTTCGCATTGACGGCACTTTGAACAGTGGACGTTACATTTCAGATGTGTTACGACCCGTGGCTCTACCCTTCATTCGATTCCTGCGAAACCCTACATTTCAGCAGGATAATGCACGAACGCATGTTGCAGGTCCTGTACGGCCCTTTCTGGATACAGAAAATGTTCAACTGCTGCCCTGGTCAGCACGTTCTCCAGATCTCTCACCAACTGAAAGCGTCTGGTCAATGGTGGCCGAGCAAGTGACTTCTCACAATACGCCAGTCACTACTAGTGATGAACTGTGGTATCGTTTGACTCAATGCCGAGGCGTATGAAGGCCGTTATTACGGTCAGAGGTGGTTTTTCTGGGTACTGATTTCTCAGGATCTATGCACCCAAACTGCGTGAAAATGTGATCTCATGTTAGTTGTAGTATAATATATTTGTCCAATGAATACCCGTTTATCATCTGAATTTCTTCTTGGTATAGCAATTTTAATGGCCAGTAGTGTATTAAGCAGAAGGTGGTCATAATACTTTGGCTCATAAGTGTATACTCACATGGTATGATTATTGTCGGCATGGTTGCATGAGTTATTACGCTGACTGTGCGAAGGTCTAGCATTTGTCTGCCTTTGTTATATTCCGGATTGCGTGCGTGATATTCTTGCTATTAGGATATATTTAACGTTCGGAGAATGTTTTAATGAAAGTTCTATACGGCTGCAGCGGTCGTACCAATAAGTTACGAACTGGGAGACGGGAAGAGACATCCGTTTATGAGTCACTACACGACATTTACTCGACTCGATACGGCGATAATTGTCGCCATAAAGTCGCCGACGTGATCCGTCTCGAGGCGCCGACATCGCTTGGCCACGCGACGTCTTTTTGCTTTGCGGCCGCACTGCCTTTTATGAGCGTCGGCAGAGGGACAATGCGGCCGATTGCGTCGGCTTTTGGCGATGTACGCCCGGCCACGGCGTATTGCGTGCGCTCTGCAAGTGCCGAGGACGGGAGAGCTACGTGCCTCAATGTGTGCGCTCCGGTCTTAACTCGTGGTCTCTTCTCCGGAACGGCGTAAAGCCAGGCAGCTGGCGGGTCCACGATACAGAAGTCAACTCTTCCCACAAACTAAAGCCAGTTTACTGCATACACCAACTATTGCTGTAGCCCTGTTCTAATTGCCTACAGCTGGTAATCATAAAGATTTAATTAAACGGGGGTACAGTGGATCACCTTGGTCAGCTGCCCAGGCCGCTCCGTCTTGACAGCCTCCCGTAACCCTGAAAAGAGATTTCGGTAGCTTGCTCCTGTGACGGCGTGCGCCTTATGAACGTATACTGAGGCGACGAAAGTCATTGGATAGCGATAGGCACAGGTACAGGTGGCCATAATATCGCGTACACAAGGTATAAAAGGGCAGGGCAGTGTTATGGGACCATTGCTTTTCACAATATATATAAATGACCTAGTAGATATTGTCTGAAGTTCCATGCGGCTTTTCGCGGAAGATGCTGTAGTATACAGAGAAGTTGCAGCATTAGAAAATTGCAGGGAAATGCAGGAAGATCTGCAGCGGATAGGCACTTTATGTAACATAGACAAATGTAATGTATTACGAATACATAGAAAGATGGATCCTTTATTGTATGATTATATGATAGCGGAACAAACACTGGTAGCAGTTACTTCCGTAAAATATCTGGGTGTAAGCGTACAGAACGATTTGAAGTGGAATGATCATATAAAAGTAGTTGATGGTAAGGCGGGTGCCAGGTGGAGATTCATTGGGAGAGTCCCTAGAAAATGTAGTCCATCAACAAAGGAGGTGGCTTACAAAACACTCGTTCGACCTATACTTGAGTATTGCTCATCAGTGTGGGATCCGTACAAGGTCAGGTTGACAGAGGAGATAGAGAAGATCCAAAGAAGAGGGGCGCGTTTCGTCACAGGGTTATTTGGTAAGCTTGATAGCGTTACGGAGATGTTTAGCAAACTCAAGTGGCAGACTCTGGAAGAGAGGCGCCCTGCATCGCGGTGTAGGTTGCTGTCCAGGTTTCGAGAGGGTGGGTTTCTTGATGAGGTATCGAATATATTGCTTCCCCCTACTTATTCCTCCCGAGGAGATAACGAATATAAAATTAGAGAGATTCGAGCGCGCACGGAGGCTTTCCGGCAGTCGTTCTTCCCGCGAGCTTACCCGACTGGAACAGGAAAGGAAGGTAATGACAGTGGTACGTAAAGTGCCTACCGCCACACACCGTTGGGTGGCTTGAGGAGTATAAATGTACATATAGATGTAGATTTGTACGCAGGTGATTCAGGCGAAAAGGTTTCCAAGATTATAAGGCCTGCACGGTGGGAATTAGCAGTCTTTGAATGCGGAATGGTAATACGAGTCAGATGCATGGGACATTCCAATTTGGAAATCGTTAGGGAATTCTACATTCGTAGTATGAGAATACCAAATTTCAGGCCTTAACACTCACTACGGACAACGCAGTGGCCGACGGCCTTGACTTAACGACCGTGGAGCGGTGTTTACGTAGAACTGTCAGCGCTAACAGACAAGCAACACTGCTTGAAATAGTCGCAGAAATCGATGTGCGACGTACGACGAACGAATCTGTTAGGACAATGCGGTGAAATTGGCGTTAATGGGCTGTGGCAGTTGTCGACCGACGCCGGTGCCTTTACTAACAGCACCTCTCCTGGGTTCGCGACCGTATCGGTTGAACCCTAGGCGACTGGATAACCGTGGCTTGGTCAGATGAGCCCCGCTTTCAGTTGGTAAAAGCTAATGGTAGGTTTCGAGTGTAGCGCACACCGCACGAAGTCGTCGGCCTAATTTGTCAACAAATCACGGTGCAAGCTTGTGGTGTGGGCTTTTACATGGAATGGACTGGGTCCTTTGGTTCAACTGATCTGCTCATTGATTGGAAATGATTATGTTCGGCTACTTGGAGAGCATTTGCAATCATTCATGGACTCATGTTGCCAGTCAAATGTTCGCAGTTGGCTTGAAGGGCAATCTGGACAATTCGAGCGATCGCCCAGCATGGATACTATCTAATATTTATGGGACATAATCGAGAGGTCATCTCACGCACGAACTCCTGCACTGGGAAGACTTTCGCAGTTACAGACGGCAGTAGAGGGAGCGAGAATTTCTGCAGGGGGATTCCAGCGGTTTGTTGAGTCCATGCCACGCCGAGTTACTGCACTATGCTGGACATAGAAAGTATCCTACGACTTCTGTCACCTCAAAAAATGCCTCTAAGCACTATGGAACTTAACATCTGATGTCATCAGTCCCCTAGACTTAGAACTACGTAAACCTAACTAACCTCTAGACAATACAAACATCAATGCCCGAGGCAGGGTTCGAACCTGCGGCCGTAACAGGCGCGTGGTTCCGGGCTGAAGCGCCTAGAACCGCTCGCGTAAGCTTCGACGTTCGACCGAATCAGCGTGAATTGTTGCAGCGTTGTTGCTCCTTCAAATGCAGAAATCAGATTACTGCACGATGCTCTATTTCATCAGTGATCGTTGCCATCTTGATTTGCCTCCTCTAGAGGCTGTTCCAGAGGATGTTTCATTGTATATTAGAACTGCAGGCGTGCACCTGCAAAGAAACAAAACATTCATTATGTAACTTTATTTTTCTCGAGGTCATAATTAAGTCGTTGTGGGCATCCTTCCTAATCCACTGTTCAGATTTCTTGACTGGAGCTGCCCAGCAGGAAGAAGTAATCCAACAGTCAACTAGTAGATAGGTTTAAGTTAATGTACAGTGCGGTGCCAGGAAAACAAAATCCGGAATGAGTACCTTATCAAACGTAACATTTAGTCACCGTAGCTAAACGTAGATGTATTTCTTAAGTAAAAAATTTCAGCAAGCTGACAAGATAGCTCCCAAGTACATGCGCAACTTACGTGGCATAATAAATCGAATACACTGAATCAGTGGCGTTGGAGAACAAATAAAATAGCTGACTTGTGCAAACTTTCCGTCGTTGACGAGAGAATTTTAGTAAGGCGTAGTCTGATGGCAATCACTTTAGAAATGATCAGCCATTTCAATATTTTTTTGTTTCAGAATTTGTTGCGCACTTGTATTGTATGTAATTACTTTCAAGTGCTTTCATTGTGTAACTCATTTTGCCCACAATGATGAAGAATGCGAAAGTTGCTTTTAGATTGTTTGTAGTCATTACAACCACCCGTGATGAATCACTTCAATTTCACACAGACGCTATCACAGTAATCGAAGAAATAATAACGTGATCAGTTGGAGCATTCAGGTATGGTCAAGGCTGTCGCATAAGAAATGTAATGGAGCGTACTGTTATGGAGGACAGATAGGGCTCACATACGCTGTAGCACACAATACCGGTGAGCTGCGACAACTGCTGCCTGTGTCGCTCGCTGCTGACAAATAACACAACTATCTCTTTCTATCTGGATTGACCTTCGCCAATTAAACTCTCCCAATGCCTTGATGAAGTCAAGGATTCCTATCTGCCCCTAGTCTAACTATTGGCATGGTACACCGGTCAGATAATCAGTTCTCCGCGATGCCACTCAATATTCGCTCGCAGGCGCTTAACTAGTACTCTGTCCGTGTTCACACCACACAATAAGTGTGGCGACCAACACAGTGAACAACGCTTAATCGCGAGCGACTCAATATAGAGTATCACTCCGCTTCGCTGAAGACACAGGTGCTCCCCCAGTGAAGCAGTGAGGAGAGACTTTGTTCCTCGCTCATTGTGTACACGTATGAGCGCACTCACTCTTATTATGTGTCCCGCTCCAAGAGCGACAACGGAACGGCTCCTTTTTCTGGAAAAATTGCAAGGGTATATCATTCGTTGTCTTCCCTCACTCCTCTGGCTCTTTGCATCAGAAATATTCCGCTAATCAGCTCTTTTAAACGGGAGATTGACGTTTCTTTTAAGTCGACCAATGCGGAAATATGTAGCATCTCTGTTAGGCGTATACTGTCGTTCTGTGAGTACTCCGTAACTACGCAGTCCATCTGTCAAAAAGTGTGTCTTCTGGGCGCTCCCACACAATGTAGCGGAATTTGGTTTTAAGTCGAACATGGGGGTCATTATCCCTTCGCTCTGGCAAAAGCTGTCCTCTCCCAGGGGAGTCGCTCCGACTGAAATAGATGTGTGTGTTGACTCACCCCTCTGAAGGGACGGGCCTCCCAGCAGGCAGGTTGCCTCTTTAGAACGAAAATTCTTGTGGCCGTCATGTTGTGTATGCCAGCCTCGACTTTTTCAACCTCGATGCACACTTGCAATTTACTTATTAGATTTGCATATCGCTTACATGAATTCATACAAAATTGACTCTACCTTATCGAGTTTCGGTTCGAATGAAGCGCCTTGATGAGCAGAATACTATTGTGACGACGGAATATGTAAGAAATGAAGGTCAGGAGACCACACCACCTTACAACTTGTCACGCTGTTCATTCGCTGTTCGATTATGAACACCACAATCACGCAAAAATCACTATTCATATAGTCTGTTGTGGGTTTTGATATTTAAAACAGTACTCACAATTAATGTTCGTTCATCCTAACGATACCACCAATGGTTTTTCTCAAGTGCATTCGTAACATATCGTGACTCGGCTGACTACTGATCTCATGACGAAATATGCAAAGCAACTCCAAGGGTTAATTTTTGTTCCAGAGATCATAAGTCTGCTTCAGTTAGAGTGAGCACTCAATTACGATCAAGTACAAGTTTACTGGTCCCATAACCATCGAAATGCGGCTGATTGTTGATTTCGCTCATCATACGAGGGTTGTTCGGAAAGTAAGGAACGATCAGTCGCAAAATGGAGACCACAGTTAAAATCAAAATCAAAACTGTTTTCTTTGCACATTTAGGTACACCTTACAGGTACGTCCCTACATAGTCGACGCTCCGACTTTAGACTTTCGTCGGAGCATTATACCAAATTTACAAAACCATCGTCATAGAAGGCAGCCGCTTTCCAATAATTCTCTACACTGGTCTGTAGCATGTAGCCTGCGCCCAAGTGTTGTCCTCGTATCCAGCGTTTCATGTGAACGGAGATGATACTCAGCACGAGTAAATTAGGGCTGTGTTGTGGGTGATCGAACACATTCCATCGAAAAGGCAGCAGCAGCATCTTCATTGCCCCTGCAGAGCGCGGCTGCAGATTGACATGAAGAAGGAAATGCGCAGCAGTTGTGTTATGTGGGCTGCATTCATTAAGGCGAAGTGTCTCAGCAGGCCCTCCTACTTGGCAGGAGACATTGTTGCTCTTGGCACCTTTACTCGCTCGATGGGCGTACTAGAGACACTGTCCAAAACGTCTGTGAAAATCCTCGTCGGATTTTCACAGTGCTTTCCATTTAGGGACCGATCGTTCCTCACTTGCCGAATAGCCCTCGTATCTTTGCTGTTGCAGCCAACATGCTACAGTTATCGTATAGTATTGCGCGATATGTCTGTTCACCACAGTCCTATCCACACACCAGTTTTCTCCACAGTTTAGCTTACTATTTTATATTTGACAATTGTAATTACACCCCATTCAATGTTTACTTTTTGACTATTGCGGTTTACGCTGACAGAGAAATTCTCAAGGTTCGTCAATAGCGCGAAAGACGTCAGGTTTGAAATAAATACCTGCGACAAAGACTGCACTTTTATTTGAGTCTTCATAACTGCTCACTGACACCATAGTCTAATATATACAGTCCCTATACTCCTCTGGTGCGAAAGTTATTACCATTTGACAGCTGGAGCATCACTATCATCCAAGCGGTGAGAAAGCTGACACTCACATCTGTAAGAATAATGTTTGGTTTTAATTATTTTTCGATTTAATTAATGAAATAATTGTGTTTTTGCGTTCCATGCATTAGTAAATTAACAAGAGACGTAAATTATCATGAAATAAATGTCAAAACAGCCGAATCTCAAATAACTCAATGAAATAAGCTACAAATTATTCACGAAGAAATATTTTCGAATATCAGTATAACTGCAGCTTACTCCGCTGAAAACAAGAGAATATATACACATATTTTATGCATGAGGAGAATGTGCCATGTGTAGGAATATGAAACCAGAATTTGGTTGCAATTATTACACGTCTGTTGTTTTAAACTGATAGACAATATTGTATCCAAAATAATCTCCATTGCGATTTGGTTCAATTGGCTCTGAGCACTATGGGACCTAACATCTGTGGTCATCAGTCCCCTAGAGCTTAGAACTACTTAAACCTAACTAACCTAAGGACATCACACATCCATGCCCGAGGCAGGCTTCGAACCTGCGACCGTAGCGGTCACGCGGTTCCAGACTGAAGCGCCTAGAACCGCACGCCACACCGGCCGACGTTTGCGATTTATACATTTTTCCCACCTCTCCGGCAGGCTATGAATGCCACGCCAAGACACTTCTTCTTTTGAACCCGACCAGTCAGCGAGACATTATCGTACATTTTCATATGAAATGAAGCGTTGTTCAGTGAAAACGTGTCCCAGTGATGCAAATAGATGATGATCGGATGGAGCCAAGTCTGGAGAATAAGCCTCATGCTGTAGTATTTCCCAACTGAACGCCTCGGTCGTTTCGCTGACCCATTTAATTGTGTGTGATGGGGCGTTATCGTGGAGCAATATGACTTTGTGTTACCTTTCCCCATATTCCGGTCGTTTTTCACATAATGCTCGATATAAATCGAGCATTTGCTGTTGGTAGCGATCAGTGTTAACGGTGTCACCAGGTTTTAGCAGCTCATGATAGATGACACCCTTCTGATACCACCAAACACAGAGCATTGTCTTCTTTCCGAAGCGGTTTGCTCTGGCAGTGGATGTCGATGGCATGCCTGGATCCACGCATGGTTTAGGACGCTTAGGATTCTCAAAATATATTCATTTTTCATCTGTTACTATCCGATGGAGAAACGACTTCATTTTGCATCTGGCGAGCAGCATTTCACAAGTGGTCTTTCGATTTGCTGCTGTCTTTCATTCAGTTCATTGAGAACTCATATTCCCGCCTTCTGCACCTTTCCCATAGCTTTCAACCGAATAGAAACTGCTTTCTGCGTCAAATTCAATTGTTCCGCGAATTCCTGTTGAAATTGAGTGTCATCTTCATCCAATAAGGCCTGCAATTCGTTGTTTTCGATTTTTTTCGTTGGTTTCCCGCGCTCGTCGTTTCGCACGTCGAAATCACCACTTCTGAGATTTTTGAACCCCTTCAACACTATGTTTTTCCAAGAGGATGGTCGCCGAAAGCTTCGACAAGCATTCGATGCTATTCTGCAGAAGGTTTCGTCAAATGATAACAGAAAATCAAATCGTAGTTGTTAGGCACAAAACTCGACGTGTTTACGGGTTTGAAACGATCACGATTTATGGAACTTGGGTTACTGTGTGTTGAAGTTCTTCGTCAGCCGTTGGAGGAAGCAGATGGCGCTGCAGATGCGGTCTCACGGGCCCTACACTGACGGCTAGCACCATCTATAGGGAAATTCCGGTTTCATACTTTTACAAGGGTTATTTATGTTTTTGTCTGTTTTTTTTTTTTATGATGGCAGGGACTTCCGATAAAGATTCGTCCATTCTTACACGTCACTCGACTTTCTAATGCACAAATATTTTTTGTAAATGTAATTACTTTTGCGAATGTGTATAAGACACGTTCCGTTTGTTACTCACATGTAGTCATGACTATTGTGGAATTAGTTTCGTCTGTCTTGGGAAACAGTTTTGTTGCTTTTGGCGTTTTATTATCATGTCTATGTGGTTTTCCCATTCGCTACAGATGTTTTGGCGTATTTTGTACGTTAAACAATGTACATATTATGTTCCATTCAGGTCTCCTACTTTTCACATTCACTTATTTGGCTCGAACTGTAGCGTCGGAAACTTCGCGTTGCTGGGTAGAAGTACGACGTCTTTCTGCCAAAGATCTGAACTTCTGGTGCGTACTAGCAATTTTTGGTTGTTAACAGAAAAGACACACTTCAGTAAATATCCGTACGTTCCAAGAGAATCATAAATACATTGTTGTGAACTGTAGTGTTTCATACTTTCCAGGATCCTTAGGAAACTAAAGAGCTGCGCGAGGTAGCCGCGCAGTCCAAGGGCACCTTGTCACGGTCCGCGCGGCTTCCCTCGTCGGAGGTTCGAGTCCTCCCTCGGACATGGGCGTGTGTGCTGTCCTTAGCTAAGTTAGTTTAAGTTAGATTAAGTAGTGCGTAAGCTTAGGGACCGATGACCTCAGCAGTTTGTCCCATAAGACCTTATCACAAATTTACACATTTACAAAAACTAAAGAATAATAAACGTCGGGTCATTTTTTAGTTATTGAGGGTTTTTATTGCACTACATACGCTCTCAATTGTGAAAGCTACTTTACAAATAAGCATAAACGGCAGTATTTGCATTCATCCGATATCGTATTCAGAAGTGTCGCTTGCTGTCCGCTTGGCGAGATGTTAGACTGACACTGAAACTATTGACACGGATGCAAAATACGTATCTTCTGGGGTGAAAGCGTTAACAGTTTTCATTAAATTCGGCAGTTGGCGATTTTGCAGACCATGACTCCAGCACCGCAAGTGGTGTGGTTCGTTCGGTACGGGTATCGCGAGAAAGGCCGCCTAAATTGTGGTCCTTCGCGATTGGCTGCTGCGTTCGGCAGGTGCCAGCCAAAATGATAATTATCTATTACTAATAAATAGAAAAACTAAACAACGTATTTACTTGCATTTCAAATTAAAGCATCTCTCTATAACTTGCTATCATTCTGTTGTCCCACAGATATTAATTACCAACAGAATTATAAACAACTGCTAAACGAAGAGGCTGACGAAACACTTCTGTAATCTTAGGATCGCACCTAATTTAGATAGCGGGCGAAGTGGTTCGGCTGTGAAATGAGAGCTGGTTCGGCCATCTCGGCGAACTGACATGATGTCTGCCGCGGTCGGTGTCAGTTAAGACTGTGTTAGCAATTTCTTGTTATTTGGACATGTAGTGGAGGACGATGTGACAGTAACTACGGAAATACGCAGTTCATTATTTTCTTGAAGAATGAAAATTATTTGTGGCCCTAAAGTGGAATGTAATTGTGCAGTTCCTCGTGTTCTGCTAACAAAAAGCGAGAGGCATCCCGTATAAACAAACTAATTGGAAATTTAATTATTTCTAAAATATCAGTTCCTCGCTGAGAGTTTTTTACAGCCTCAAGACAGCGGATTCACGACCTAAGTGCTGTTTTCTGCGCATTCAGTCCGGAAACGCGCTGCTGCTACGGCCATAGGTTCGAATCCTGTCTCAAGCATAGGTGCGTGTAATGACCTTAGGTTAGTTAGGTTTAAGCAGTTCTAAGTCAAGGGGACTGATGACCGCCAATGTTAAGTCCCATCGAGCTTAGAACCATTAGAACCATTTTTCTGCGCAGAGGACAACTACAGAAGAATGCGGGTTGGTGACCATTAATTAGTGCTAATGCATTCCACTCAGGGCTGTGGAAGCAAATAGGCAACTCGCGTGTCCTTCAATCTCAGTAGAAATGAGCTCAGCGGCACGTCGTCTTTGGCAACACAGAAGGGATATGAAAAGAGAAGTTGGTAAGTGAAGGGGTTTATCATATGCACGTATATATCATTCGCTCTCTCCCCTGCTCTCTTGTTCAGCTAGCCGTACGGTAAGTCACGACTCACTAACAATTACGCTCTGCACTCCCGAGAGGCGCCACTGTCGATACTGCGGCCGGTAGGTAGCGATATTACAGTATGCATAGAATCCTAATGTAATCAGTGTGAAATGCACAGTGTGTGACGGTCGATACGCGTGCACCAGAATTTCGTACAGAAGAGCACGCCGGGAACCATTAGCGCCGCCGCACCTGAGGCAGCCGCGGGCGTCGATTCGGCGCGCCCTGCTCGGCCACAGGAAATGAATCCGCGGCTAACATGGCGGCGGCGGTCGCGACATCGGCGAACGGCGGCGGCCCCCGTAAAAACGCCGTGCATACTAATTGGTCCTTTGTTCTTGTGCGGAGCAACAAGTCATTGTTCCGGAACCGCATTCGCTGTAATCATTCGGGGAAGTATAAAAGCCGCATTAACGAGTACCTCCAGATCACGACAGAAACGGTTCTTTCTGTTTTAAAAAGAGAAAGGAATTCGATTCCGAATATGGCGACGGAAACTGCATTCGGCGCCGAGCTCGTGAGAAAATCATCAGCCAGAGCAGTGGTCCTGCGGTGACGCGGTGGCAGAGGCACCTGCCACCGAGCATAGGTCGTAACGAAAGGCCTTCGTGTGTTACGAACCTCGGCTTACTTCACCTGTCCGCGTGTTCTATGGAACACTTCCAATAAAGCTGTACCTGTCAGCAGCTACACAAATATCACGTATTTCCTCCGCGAAAAAAATTGCCACATACTGACCACTACATAAATGGATAGTAGGCCGTAGTGGCCGAGTGGTTCTAGGCGCTTCATTCTGGAACCGCGCGACCGCTCCGGTCGCAGGTTCGAATCCTGCCTCGGGCATGGATGTGTGTGACGTCCTTAGGTTAGTTAGGTTTAAGTAGTTCTAAGTTCTAGGAGACTCATGACCTCAGCTGTTCAGTCCCATAGTGCTCAGAGCCATTTGAACCATCACTACTGGATATTTACCATATGCAGGGTGTATCTAAAAGAATCATAAGATTTTTAAAAAGATTATACCTATTATGTTATTTGAGGTATGTGCGCGAACAACGTACTATTAGAAAGCGCAAACTCTCGAGTTGTACATGGTTACCGCTAGGTAGCAGTAGTATGCGCCCTCTTCAGTTCTACTAAAAATGGTGTCACAACAACAGAAAGCGTTTTGTGTTCTACTTTTGCGCAGCGTGGGTCAGTAATACCCATTCAGCGCGACTTTTGTACTAGGTATTATGTGGATCCTCCTACAGTACAGAGCACTGAGCGATGGCGTGGACAATTCCGAGAAACAGGTTGTTTGTGTAAAGGCAAATCGCCGGGCCGTCCCCAAATGTCCGGCACAGACTTTGAGAACACTGTTACAGGAAGCACATATCTCTGTATGCTTGAGAACTTCCTTTTCCCACAATTGGAGACTGATTGCAACGACTTCATTTACCAATTGGATGGGGCACTGTCACACTGGCATCCGGAAGTACGGGAATTTTTAAATCAAAGGATTACTGAACTATGGACCGGTAGCACTGAATCAAATGATTCAGCCTTACATTACTAGCCTCCAAGATCACCGAATATGACTGTATGTGATTATTTCTTGTGGAGGTTTATAAAAGAATCTGTTTATGTGCCTCCGTTATCAGCAACAATGGATGAACTTACACATCGCATAACAGCAGCTATGGAAGCTGTAACTCATGACATGCAGAGTGGGAACAATTTGAATACCACACTGACATATGCCGTGCATCTCAAGGAAGACATAAGGCATATTGAACCCCTATGAAAAGGTATGAAAAAAAAGCTTTTTGAGTTTCCCGTTCATCAAAAAACAAATTTCATTGCTGATTTTTATAAGTTTCAGAAATACATACGTGTCAAATCGGATGATTCTTTTTGATACGACCTTCAGATAAGACTAGTTATAAATTTTCGACAAAAATTTATATTTTTTACCGTATGCCCGTCCTATAACACAATCCCCAAACTACCAACGGCTTATAAATTTAGTTTAGAACGGTGGTCATTTGGATAATAATACGTGAACGGATTCGGGTAACGACCTTGAGAATTTATAAAAGCGTCGTATTAGTTACTCAGTTTTGCGGATATATCCGCTCTGTACTGCTAAACGATTTGTACGATTCAACACGTCATAAAGCAAAAGCCTCCTTCAGCATTGTTACGTTTTGGCTGCAGAAGCACGTGCCAAATAACTAACAAGTATTGTTTTAATGGCTCTGAGCACTGTGGGACTCAACATCTGAGGTCATCAATCCCCTAGAACTTAGAATTACTTAAACCTAACTAACCTAAGGACATCACACACATCCATACCCGACGCAGGTGTCGAACCTGAGACCGTAGCGGTCGCGTGGTTCCAGACTGTAGCGCCTAGAACCGCTCGGTCACCATGGCCGGCATTATTGTTATAGGTTGAGTTGTGTGTTCAAACAGTTTGCACTTTAAGTGTAATCGGCGTAAGGTTTGTAAGGAGGGTACCTACAGATGGAACCACAAAAAGAGGAAATAAGAAGCAAGATTCAAGTTACAGATCATAAAACAGGCTAAAGACTCGAACAACTGTGGTGTAGCAAAGGCTTTCGATTTAACAGAGAAGACGGTAAGAGACGGGCGGAGGAATGAAGATGCTTCTAAAAATGCCAACGAAAAAGTGTTCTATGAGGAAAGAGATCTAGAAAATAGCGTTGCAGAATGGGTACAAGAACAGAGGCAGTATTTTTAAGTTGTTACAAGAAATATGATTAGGGCTTATACACTGAAATTGGCACGAACCTGTCCAGAGCATGGCAAAGAATTTAAAGCAACAGCAGGTGGGTGGAACCGTTTCATGGACAGACTAAAAACCCTGGTAATAAGGCAGAAAATAAAAATTGCGCGGAAATTACCCAAAGATCATGACCATCAAGCTACGTGTTTTTCATAATTTGGTATTCCTTAGAAGAAACCTTTAGTCAATGTAGCCAAAGGGCATCGTCGAATATATCAGGCCAACATCGCCTTCGTTAGACTCAGTAAAAACTTTTCTAGATGGTCGTGAGTGACACCAAGATCGGCATAACGTGTTTACTGAGTTTAACGAAGGCGATGTTGGCCTGATATATTCGACGATGCCCTTTGGCTACATTGACTAAAGTATTCATCTAAGAAATACCAAATTAAGATAACCTGAAGATGCCTAAATAAGGCGAAACGAGTTTTTCATAAGTTTGTTATTAGTGTGAGGCAAAAGTACAGCTTCCCACTATCTCGTGTTGAAAATATGAATGAAACACTGAGGAACTTCGAAATGACAAACAACAGAACTGTGAAACAAAGAGACTAAAAACTGATGTAGTCAGAGGTACAGGCCATGAAAAGACCAGGTTTACAGTAGTAGTATTAATATGCGTGACAGATGGAGCAATGGTAAAACCTATAATCATTTTCAAGAGGAAAACCATTCCTAAAATAAAAATTCCACCAGGCGTTTTTGTACATTTTCACAAAAGGGATGGTTGGACGAGAATGATGCAAAATTGTGGAAGGAATTTGTGTGGCAGAGGCGACCAGGTGCTTTACTAAATCAACGCAGTTTGTTGGTGTGGAATACATTTTGCAGTCACGTAACTAACAATACCGAAAATCACATAGTAAGAAGCAATCCTAAGATTGCTTTTATACTGGTTTTTCTTTTTTTTCCTTGTAGTGCTACAACCTTTACACGTATCTCTGAATAAACCATTCAAAGATCACAATTGTGGACAACGAAACAATTCGAAGATGAATCACGAAAAGTCGTATACAGAAGGTGGAGCTATTCGGGCTGCAACGTGATGTTTCTTATGGTATCGTGATCAAAGCATGGGAAAAAGTGAACGTGGAAACAGTGACCAAATCCTTCAAGAAGTGTGGGATTTCCAGTGCTATGGCTGGCACTAAGGAGAATTTGTTACGGGATACTGACAACGAAACAGAAATCGATTTATTTTGTTGGGCGCCTCATCCTCTGCAGGTCTTCCCCGCAATTACATATTCTTCTGCCGTTGCAATCTTCCTACAGACAACAGCAGCGGCTGTCGACAGATCATTCATATGTGTGGTAAACTGCAGTAATGGTCCCATAACACTCATCTGGGTAGTCCCGAAATAAGCTTAACTTCCGTCGAATTCATCCTGTTGAGAACGACGCATTAAATTCTATTCCAAAGGAAGTCCTGGACCCAGGCACAAACTAGGGAAGGTCGTATTCTGTTCAATAATGGTATTGCGCATGTGATCCATGACATTATGTTAGAGAAATTACAATTCTATGGTATAAATGGAACAGCATATGAGTGGTTTAAGTCATATCTACAGAACAGGAAGCAAAAACTCTCTTTATATGCTTCGAGTGATTGAAAGGAGTTTGCCACTTCATCTAACTGGGGTGATATTCCACTAGGTGTTCCACAAGGTTCGATCATGGGTCCCATCCTGTTCTTGATATATGTGAATGACCTCCCTTCTTATGTGAAACAAGATGCTGAACTGACACTGTTTGCTGATGATGCAAGCATAATTATTAACCCAGTAAAAGAAAGTCCGATAGAAAATGATACAAATAAAATCTTTGGAAAAGTTATTAATTGGTTTTCGGCGAATGGGTTTGCTCCGAACTTTGAAAAAACACAGCACATCCAATTTTTTGCTGCAAAAAGTATATAATTCCTTCAGTAAACATAACACATCAAAAGAGGTCAGTAGCCAGGGTAGAGCGTACTAAGTTTTTGGGTGTACATATAGATGAGAATCTTAATTGGGAAATTCATACTTTGGATCTCCAAAGCGACTAGGTTTAGCAACTTTTTCAATCAGAATAAATGCCAATTTTGAGGATGTAGAAATCAGTAAGCTAACATACTTTGCATACTTCCACTCTCAGATGTCATAGAGAATAATATTCTGGGGCAACTCAACACTTAGGCAGAAGGTATTCACTGCTCAAAAGAAAGTGGTTAGAATAATTTGTGGGGTTCATAGTCGCACATCTTGTAGGAATCTGTTTAAAAGGTTAGGAACTCTTACAACTGCTTCAGAGAACATTTACTCAGTAATGAAATTTTTTCTCAACAACATGGACCAGTTTATAATCAACAGCGACATTCATTATTACAATACCAGAAAAAAGAAAGACCTACACTATCGTTTACTTAACCTATCTTTGGCACATAAAAGAGTAAAAGATGCTGCTATAAAACTTTTTGATAAATTGCCAGATGAAATAAAATGTCTGAGAGACAGCAGTAATAGTTTCAAAAACAAATTGAAATCATACCTCCTTGACAACTCCTTCTATACCATAGATGAATTTTTGAATATGAGTAAATAAAGCTGGAGATATAATATTTGCATTTTAAGCCATTTAAGGGAATGGGATAGATAATAGAAATATTTAGGTATAGCACTATAATGTAAACAAAAAAAGAAAAAAAACTTGTTTCCTGTGGGCATTTCTTGTGTATTTGACACGTTCCACATCATAACGGTTTTTCCGTGCTATTGATCAATGGAATACGTAACTAACTAACTAACTAACTAACTAACTAACTAACTAACTAACGAGCTGCATCTGCGTCGTCCTTTCCTATTATGGTCTCTTACGATGGCTCGCGCCGCATTGTCTATTTGCTGCCGCCGTGCATAAGAACTTCTCAGTCGCTCCTGAGGCACCTACCAGCTATTTGCCTACAGAGAATGACTAAGTGTCGAAGTCGGTTTAGCAGATCTTCCACATTGATCTACCAGAGCATAATGACAACCCACCTAGTAGTCGGTATGTCCACCTTTGCCACTGATGACAGCAGCGGCGCGTTGTAGCATGGAAGTAACGAGGCCTTCACAGGTCGCTGGAGGGAGTTAGAAGCCATGTCTGCACACACCAGTCACCTAATCCCCGTAAATTCCGTTGTGACATGTCACATTATCTTCCTGAAAAACGCCACTGCCGCCGGGAAACATGATCGTCATGAAGGGATGTATGTAGTCTGCAGCCACTCTCTGGTGCCTTGCACGAGCTCCACGGGACCCATGGATGCACACGTAAATGTTCCCCAGAACATAATGCAGCCGCCGCCAGATCGACCCGAAGCACAGGTGTAAGGAGCTGTCCCCCGGCAAGACGACGAATTCGTGCCTTCCCATTGGCATGATGAAGATGGTATCGACATTCATCTGACCATGCGATGCCCTGACACTGCACCAATGCCCAGTGCCGATGGTCACTTGCCCACTTGAGTCGTAGTTGCCGATGTGGTGCTAACATTGGGACGTGCATAGGTCGTCGGCTGCGGGAACCCATTGTTAGGAGTGTTCAGTCCACTGCGTGTTCAGACATACTAGGGGCGTTTGAAAAGTCTGTGCAAAAATAAAAACTACTTCTACACTTCGTCCAACGTTCTTCTAATTTGTTGATCCCTTCCGAATAATAGGAATGGTCAAAGCCTGCAAAATAGCTATTAGTTGCTGCAATCACCTCCTCACCTGAAAAAAAAATCTTTGGCCCGCCAGCCATTTCTTCAAATTGGGGAACAAATAGTAGTCCGAGGGAGCTAAGTCTGGAGATTAGAGGGGACGTGAAACGAGTTGGAATGCTATTTCCATTAATTTGGCGAACACAACTACCGAGGTGTTTGCTGGTGCATTATCGTGATGGAAAAGGACGTTTTTGCAGTCCAATCGTCGGCGTTTTTCTTGCAGCTTGGTTTTCAAACGGTCCAATAACGATGGATAATATGCACCTGTAATAGTTTTTCCCTTTTCCAGATAGTCGATGAGGATTATCCCTTACGAATCCAAAAAGACAGTCGCCATAACCTTGCCGGCCGCAGGAATGTTATTCGCCTTTTTTGGTGCAGATTCTCCCTTGGCAACTCATCGTTTAGATTGTTGTTTGGTCTCAAGAGTATAGTAATGTATCCATTTTTCATCCACAGTGACGAAACGACGCTTAAAGTCCTGCGGATTCTTCCTGAACAGCTGCAAACCATCCTTGAAACACTTCACATGATTCCGTTTTTGGTCAAGCGCGAGCAATCGCGGAACCCATCTTGCCGATGGCTTTCTCATGTCCAAAGGTTTATGCAAAATACACTCCTGGAAATGGAAAAAAGAACACATTGACACCGGTGTGTCAGACCCACCATACTTGCTCCGGACACTGCGAGAGGGCTGTACAAGCAATGATCACACGCACAGCACAGCGGACACACCAGGAACCGCGGTGTTGGCCGTCGAATGGCGCTAGCTGCGCAGCATTTGTGCACCGCCGCCGTCAGTGTCAGCCAGTTTGCCGTGGCATACGGAGCTCCATCGCAGTCTTTAACACTGGTAGCATGCCGCGACAGCGTGGACGTGAACCGTATGTGCAGTTGACGGACTTTGAGCGAGGGCGTATAGTGGGCATGCGGGAGGCCGGGTAGACGTACCGCCGAATTGCTCAACACGTGGGGCGTGAGGTCTCCACAGTACATCGATGTTGTCGCCAGTGGTCGGCGGAAGGTGCACGTGCCCGTCGACCTGGGACCGGACCGCAGCAACGCACGGATGCACGCCAAGACCGTAGGATCCTACTCAGTGTTGTAGGGGACCGCACCGCCACTTCCCAGCAAATTAGGGACATTGTTGCTCCTGGGGTATCGGCGAGGACCATTCGCAACCGTCTCCATGAAGCTGGGCTACGGTCCCGCACACCGTTAGGCCATCTTCCGCTCACGCCCCAACATCGTGCAGCCTGCCTCCAGTGGTGTCGCGACAGGCGTGAATGGAGGGACGAATGGAGACGTGTCGTCTTCAGCGATGAGAGTCGCTTCTGCCTTGGTGCCAATGATGGTCGTATGCGTGTTTGGCGCCGTGCAGGTGAGCGCCACAATCAGGACTGCTTACGACCGAGGCACACAGGGCCAACAGCCGGCATCATGGTGTGGGGAGCGATCTCCTACACTGGCCGTACACCTCTGGTGATCGTCGAGGGGACACTGAATAGTGCACGGTACATCCAAACCGTCATCGAACCCATCGTTCTACCATTCCTAGACCGGCAAGGGAACTTGCTGTTCCAACAGGACAATGCACGTCCGCATGTATCCCGTGCCACCCAACGTGCTCTAGAAGGTGTAAGTCAACTACCCTGGCCAGCAAGATCTCCGGATCTGTCCCCCATTGAGCATGTTTGGGACTGGATGAAGCGTCATCTCACGCGGTCTGCACGCCCAGCACGAACGCTGGTCCAACTGAGGCGCCAGGTGGAAATGGCATGGCAAGCCGTTCCACAGGACTACATCCAGCATCTCTACGATCGTCTCCATGGGAGAATAGCAGCCTGCATTGCTGCGAAAGGTGGATATACACTGTACTAGTGCCGACATTGTGCATGCTCTGTTGCCTGTGTCTATGTGCCTGTGGTTCCGTCAGTGTGATCATGTGATGTATCTGACCCCAGGAATGTGTCAATAAAGTTTCCCCTTCCTGGGACAATGAATTCACGGTGTTCTTATTTCAATTTCCAGGAGTGTATTATGTAGTCATTCATTTGAGATGGCCATAGCACTAGCAAGGTCATGCATCTTAACTCTTCTGTCGTCCATCACCATATCATGGATTTTATCAGTAATTTATGGAGTCGTAACCTTCACAGGGCGTCCGGAACGTTCAGCACCACTTGTGCCCATATGGCCACTCCGAAAATTTTGAAACAACTTATAAACTGTTCTAATCGAAGCAGAGTCACCGTAATGTTTATCAAGCTTCTCTTTAGTATCCTGAGGCGTTTTGCCTTTCATAAAGTAATGTTTAATCACCACACGAAATTCTTTTTCGTCCATTTTTTGACAATCACTCGACTTCCTTGATTCACACGAATGCCAAACACAAAGAACTTAGACCAATATGGCCGAAACTTGGTGTGCGTACTTTCCAAAGATGCTACTAACTAAACATGACCTCGATATGCGCCGGTGGTGCCATCTCTCGAACTTTGCACAGACTTTCCAAATGCCTCTCGTACTCGTACTCTGCGCAGCATTAAAGTCTAATGTTAGTTCTGCCACAGTTAGTCGCCAGTCCTGTTTTTACAAGTCTACCCAGTCTACGACGTCCGACATCTGTAATGCTGGATGGCCGCCCAACCCCACCACAAATGGAAGTGTTTAGACTTTGGTTTAGCCACATGTTGAAGACACTCATCACAGCATTCTCCGAACACCCGACAAGCCTTGCAGTTTCCTAAACGCTCGTGTTGAGCCTCCGGGATATCACAATCTGCCGTCTGGCAAACTCAGATAGATCGCGCGCACTCCCTATTCCACACAAGGACAGCACATACACTGATACTATATGCTTCATGGGCGTGTCTGACTTGTAATCATTCGTCGCCATGTGACACTGCTGTTGGCTGGACCACTTGATATCGGTAGCAGATAAGTGGTCATAATGTTCTGGCTGAGCAGTGTACATCTTGTATACTAATAATAAAACTGTAAAACCGTCTTGTCTGTCTGTTCGTCAGTTTTAAAACGCTAATCTCAAAACTTCTAGACGAAGTTTGATGAGGTTTCCACAGGTAATTTGAGCATAGCTTTGGGTACCATACAGGTTTGATTAAATTAAAATCAAGTCACGGGAAAAAGTTGTCGTAATTCAGAGCATTATAAATGCGAAAGTAACTTTATATGTTATGTTATCATGAATAAACCCCTGAACCGATTTCAATGAAATTCGATTACAGATAGCTTAAATACTGATAAATGACATAGACTGCTTCAGAAAGTATGTAGTACAAGATATTTAAAGATTTTCACTCTGCAGCGGAGTGTGCGCTGATGTGAAACTGCAGAAGTAAAGCTGTGAGGACCGGACGTGAGTCGTGCTTCGGTAGCTCAGTTGGTAGAGCACTTGCCCGTGAAAGGCAAAGGTTCCGAGTTCGAGTCTCGGTCGGGCACACAGTTTTAATCTGCCAGGAAGCAGGAAGTTTCATATCAGCGCACACTCCGCTGCAGAGTGAAAATCTCATTCTGGAATGTTAGACTAATTAGAGAACAGTATTTCCTTTCTGAATAGATTATTTATTCTTTGACTTTATTAGTGAAAAGCTTTTATTGGTTGATTTGTTCCAGGCAGTATCATTCAACGTAATGAATACGATGCTTACACAATCCTCAACGTGTTTTATCCATACTACCACACAGCAGCGCTGCCGAGCGGACACATCTCTATGTTCTTGGATGGTGTTGCGGGACCTATGAAGCGACTTTTGTCGCATATAAAATATGATTAGCATGTTAATATTTACTCATTCGCATTTACAATTCTGTGTCTTGTCGTCAGTTACGGCAAATGGTGCGTGCCAGTGACCTGGAGGAATTACTCTGACTTCTGTAGTCGGTTTGGCTGTGCCGGTTGGTAATCAAGCCTGCTACATCACTCCAGCAGCAGTCTTGCGGGCTGCCGTGCGGCAAGCGAAGATGTAGCTTGAGATGATGCCCCCACGCTGCGCTAGAGCTTCCTGGATTACTCTCTGGAAGACAACGACAATCCACGATGACCCATCGAGATGTACTACGCTATCGGTGGTCGTGTGGTCGGCTGATCCTGGACCCACCGGGCAGGTAAATTGGTATACCACCGCTGTCGAGGCATCTCCAGACACGTCTTTCCTAGCCATCGGGGGTCAGTTCGAAGCGGGATTCATCACTGAAGACAATTCTACTCCAAACAACGAGATTCCAGACCGAAAACATGCCTGGAAACCACCCAGACTGTGGTGGGAAACCAACCTGACAGTCGCCCGCCATACGGCTCGACAGCCAGGAGTATGGTCTTCCTTCTCGTAGTTGGACCACTCTGGCTTTCATCCGCGGCACCTTTAAAGCACAGCGGTGCGTCGACCATATTCTCCGCCCCCTTATGTTGCCCTTCATTGCAAGCTATCTTTGGCTTGTGTTTCTGCTAGATAATACCGCCCACTCATGGTGAGAGTTTCTACTGCTTACCTTCAGAGGTCGCCTGATCTCTCCCCAATTGAAAATGTTTGAAGCAAGGATTCTGACGACCTAACGTGCCAATTGAAAATAATTTGGCTCGATATCCTTCAGGATGACAATCCAGCGACTCTATTCCACGCCCAGTAACTGCTTGTATAAGGGTCAGAGGTGGACCAACGAGTAGTTGACTTGCTCAATAATTTGTGAAGCCCTTTCTCTTGAATAAATCATCCAGTGCTTCTGAAATCGTAATAATTAATTTGTCTGTACATGAACGTCACGTCTACCGATTTCCACCCTTTTCGATAATTCTTGAGGTGCGCTTTTTTTTGTACTTGACAACTTACAGTGTTGTTTGTTTCTTTCTGCAGCATAGCTAAGTCACCACCTCTGCCCTGTGTTGCCTGTGGCTGTGCTACCGTGAACTTAAGAAAAATTTCAACATCTTCCACTTTTCTTGTTCTATGGCGTAATTGTAATAATATTATTAAATGCGAAAGTAACTCTGTCTGCTACGTTTTCACGACTAAATCGCTAAACCCGTTTAGATGAACATAGGCTATTTTAGAAAGTAAAAAAAAAAAAAAAAAAGAATCTCTAAAAGGGTGAAGTACAGAGTGGAGCATCTTTTTCTTACGTCAGTGAACGTAACCCATGTTAAGAAATTATTAAATTTGTTGCACGCGGTATAATGTGTAGCCACTTCAACGGCAGGATGCATAGATGCGATTTCCTGTCCATATCCCTCTGCACGCACTGTTTGGCAGGAACGCTGCCTGGGCCGCGTCGTCGTGCATTGGAGCATTGGTGATAAAAATGGCTCTGAGCACTATGGGACTTAACATCTGAGGTCATCAGTCCCCAAGACTTAGAACTACTTACACCTAACTAAGCTAAGGACATAACACACATCCATGCCCGAGGCAGGATTCGAACCTGCCTGTGACTTTAGCAGCAGCGCGGTTCCGGACTGAAGCACATAGAACCGCTCGGCCACAGCGGCCGACGGAGCATTGGTGAGGTGGGGTTGGGGGCCTAGGGCAGGTGCACGTCATTAGCTATGCTTATCTTAACAGACAGAGGCCAGCTGCCATTATTGCACATACAATAGCGTGCTTACCCACGATCACTCCTCATAGGAGAACTACTGACTAGCGGGTGCAGTCGCAAGTAACAGCTAGTAAAAAATGTATGCGAGGACATTGACTGATAACCACTGTTGTAAAATTTAGTGTGCCCACTGATTAATAGCTTGTTTTGAATCTGTGGAACGATATTGTCACTGATTTTGAGTATCAAGGATCCGACAGTTTGTTGATCGGTTTGTGGAGGTATGCGGCATTAGATGTCTGTGCACAAGACTTGTAATACGATTAAATAACAGGATAATGATCTCTGTGTGAGGCGATAGCTCCCAACAGCCACCCAGATGGGTTCCACAGGATTTACATCTGGTGAACTCGGTTGCCAAGACATCAGCATGAGTTTGCTATAATGTTCCCCAAAGCCCTGTAGCACCGTTTTGTCTCTGACACACGGATAACTATACTGCTGACAGATGACATCGCCGTCGGAGAAGATATCGAGCAAGAAGGGACGCAGGTGTTTTGCAGCTGTCAGCGTGTCTTCCATTACTACCACAGGTCCTATCAAGCGTAAGAGAATATCTCCATAGCATAATACTGCTCCCACCAACTTGCGTCCGTGGCGCGCTGCACGTCTCGAGCCGCTGTTCCACTAGGTGACGGGATCAGTGGAGAAGACCACCTACCTACTGTAGCAACACTGTGATTCACATAATGGGGCGACATGTTTCCATTGATCTATGGTCGAATCTTGATGGTCCTGTGCCATTGCAGTTGCCATTGACGACGTCATAGGGTCAACACGTGAACACGTAGGGGACGTCTGGTGCGGAGTTCTATGTTCAAAAATGAATGATGAATGGTGTGCTCCGATACTCTTGTGCTTGCCCTAGCATTATTCTCTTTCCGCAGAGATGCCACAGATCACCGTCTATCTTACTTCACAGAGAGTTTCCGAACTCCACGTTCTGAATCGTGGACGTGCAATCATTTAGTGCCTAGTGGTAGTTTCACTGTCCTTTTACCTCTTTCCGTAGATGCTCACGACAGTAGCACGTGAACATTCGACCAGCTTCGCCGTCTTCGAGATACTCGTTCACAGGCTCAGTGTATTAATAGTCTGCCTTTGTCGAAGTCATTTATCTCAATTGATTTCCCCATTTGCAGCATCCAGCATCGCTTTGTCCGTGGCCGTAATGTTTTACCTTATCAGTGTATGAACATGATCACTGTTTTCTCTGTCCTTGGTCATAAACACTGATAAACCGAATATCGTTGCAGGGTATTTGCTATCGCTATAATGAATTAGGACATAAAATTCCTCTTGAAAAAAACCTTTCTTTCTGTAGCGAGAAAAAAATCGTGGGTTTCTCTAGAGACTGGACGTCACACGAAATAAGTGATGAACAGTATCTAGTTGGCCTTAATTCAATTACACATCCCGTCATGCTGTTTCTGCCTGGAATCCTTCAGAAGTGAGCCTTTTGCCAAATCTTCAGGAGGGTTTCCTAAACTTAAGTCGTTGCCTTTGAGTGGTACCACAGTTCTGGTATATTGGGATTTCTGGAACATTTCTCACATTCCCTTTTCAGCACAGCTTGACATCGTACCTTCAGTGGTTCGATATTAGACGGAACAGGTAGACATTCTGTGTTTCCAGATTTTATTGTGTCAACCATGTCAGTATTTTGACAAGGGGACACCATTCCAAAGTACCGTTATCCAAGATGTCGGCGATGACGTCATCCAAGATGGCGAAATTGTCGTCAATCAAGATCGCAGATTTTGGCGGGAAGATTGAATTTTGGCGGGGAAGTGCCACGCCCCGGGGAAGTGCCACGCCCCCTCCCCAAGAAAAAATGGCGCGAAGTTCAAATTCCAAGAGGATAATGCACCACACCACACTCATCACTAATAAGCAAAGAAAATGGCGGGAGAAAAGTAACCAATTTCAAGCACATGTTTTCGCCACCTGGCCTGGACTCCAACTGGCTTAGTTCATATCGTCGCCACCGTGAGGTAAGGTGATGATGACGCAAGTAGCGTTATTCAATATGGCCGCTTCCAGTGTGTTCACCACTAGCTCCAGAGCCCAACTGACTTAGTTCATATCGTAGCCACCAGAGGGCGCCACCACGACGTCAGATCATGACGCAAGTGCAGTTGTTCAAGATGGCAGCACCCAGCGTATCCTCCACGAGCTCCAGAGCCCAACTGGCTTAGTTCATATCGTCACCGCCAAAAGACGCTACAGTGACGTCGGGTGATGACACAAAATCGTCTGTTCTCTCTCTCCCGGGTGTTATAACCGGACACGGGCCGAGTTAGCAGCCTGTGAGCAAGATGCCACTGACCTCACAAGCCTCCAATCTAGACCTTCATAGTCGCGCCAGACATAGTCTTCTGTAAATGTGCTATGACTGGGTGTTGTGTGATGTCCTTAAGTTAGTTAGGTTTAAGTAGTTATAAGTTCTAGGGGACTGATGACCATAGATGTTAAGTCCCATAGTGCTCAGAGCCATTTGAACTATTTTTTTGTAAATATGCTAACTAATTTAAGTGAACACAAGAGACACCAACATCGCTCATCAAACCTATCAATTACCTATGTACTTAATTCCATTTTAATTTTAATCATATTCAATAAGTAAATTTACAATTTCAGTATTCAATTATTAAATGAGAAGTTCTACATTTTCCCACTATGAGCCCAGTGTTCATTCATGGCCTAGCACCCTCCACCCCTAGAATGCTGCATTCCTATTGGATACTGTAATAGTCACGTGATTCGACTTCATAGAACCTAGCACTTGGAATCCATTTTCGCCATTGCCACACCCACCTGGACTTGGAATCAAATAGTCTCCACCACGATCCTCAAACCAGCACCACGTTCCCTTACTGACCCATGTTGGCGGGCTAACGTGTATTAAGGTATATTAACCTGTACTAACGTGCACAGCACATCACTTCATCCAAGATGACGGGGCGAAATGGCGGGAAAACAGATCTGAACACAAATCTTTATTTTGCAGTCAGTGTCTCCACCACGAATTTAGTGTGCAACTCGCCTAGTACACGTTACTGCCACAAGATCGTGTTCCCATTCCTCCTATGACTTAATCCCAGATCATGGTCTGAAGGAACGAGAATGGTGCCAAAGTGACTCAGGCTGCGCTAGACTCTGCTGGGGAGAGTAAGAAAGATTTATTTTCGATAATTTTATTTAGGGATGAAGTATATTTATCACACTGGCGCAAAACACTCGCCATGTTATGTTGGGGTCACAATAGACAGTCTGTAAACACACAAACAACTCCTAATTTCAGTACAGACCTGCAAACTGCTCCTAAATAATGTTCACAGTGATGTGAAGACATGATCAATACTCATAAACTATCCAAATAACTCATAACACAGCCTACAGACCTGCTCGCAAAATAATTCAACCAACAAGCGCAAGCACCCTCCGCAAACCATCTCCAGTAGAGTGCACAGACAACCCCATCGCCGTGGCGTGGCCGTCAGCTGTCAAACCATGCACAGGCACCCTCCCATGTCCCGCAAGCATGGGGCGGCCACGTCTCATTCATACTTCATTTCTGAGAAATTACTATCCAAATACGTGTTCACCTAGACACACTTGCTGACGTGATCGGGCGGGAGTGCAGCCGTGAGCTGTCGCCGAATGCAGGCGAAAGTTGTATGAAGGCGCCGTTGATGAGCCAATCGGACAGGGGCGCGGGGGGCATTCCTCGCTACCCTCTCTCTAACTGAGGTCCGGCGAAGTCGCTGCAGAAATCCATTCCAGAATAGCACAACCTGCTTTAACCTTAGAGATTCTAACGGACTGCTCCACCGCGCATAGCTACTTACCATCGCAAGCGCATCTAGCAATGTTATCAGTCTTATACTCAAGTCACATTGCTATCTAAAATAATAACCAAATCTAATTCTGTTAAATTCCATTGTCCTCTGGAAATACTTAACGTGCGCTTTTGTACTAGTTTTCGTCTTCTCTCAGCTTGTATGCACGGAAATTCTCGCCCTAACAGAACCTCTTTATGAGAACAACGCACGATAACGTGCAATGCAGTCTTCCTCACGGACCTAACGTGATACCCACTCCATCACGTGATGCCCATCCTGCTCTCAACATACACAAATGTTCGCACAGCTATGTAGCGGCTCATATATTCCAGCACAAAGCATGTGAATGAATTGAACATTATCATTTCCTCTTATCGAATTTGCTCGCCGAATTACTGATGATGCCATCAGTGTCGAAGTACCAACCACCTATTCTTTCTTGGGCTTTCAGCGGTTATTTTACACAGATTGCTAAATTGCATTGACAGTTAAACACTCAATATTGTCTTCACATTATCAAACACATACCAGACTCACAAGAATATTGCAAGCCAGGAAGATATTTACCACTGTAACTACAATTAAATATTACGATTGCTGCTACAGCCTGACACCAATCAATGTACATGTAATCTCTCCTTTTGATGACTCTCCTTCAGTATCTATAGCGCATATAATTTTCCACTTGAAAACTCCATCTCATACCCTCGTCGTTATCAATCTGCTCAATCCATATGCCCCTCACGACAGGACACACAATCATCCTATCTAGGCATGCCATAACATAAACCATACTATCTTTACGATGAAATATAGACAACTTCCTGGCAGATTAAAACTGTGTGCCCGACCGAGACTCGAACTCGGAACCTTTGCCTTTCGCGGGCAAGTGCTCTACCAACTGAGCTACCGAAGCACGACTCACGTCCGGTCCTCACAGCTTTACTTCTGCAGTTTCACATCAGCGCACACTCCGCTGCAGAGTGAAAATCTCATTCTGGAAACATCCCCCAGGCTGTGGCTAAGCCATGTCTCCGCAATATCCTTTCTTTCAGGAGTGCTAGTTCTGCATGGTTCGCAGAAGAGCTTCTGTAAAGGTTGGAAGGTAGGAGACGGATACTGGCAGAAGTAAAGCTGTGAGTACCGGACGTGAGTCGTGCTTCGGTAGCTCAGTTGGTAGAGCACTTGCCCGCGAAAGGCAAAGGTTCCGAGTTCGAGTCTCGGTCGGGCACACAGTTTTAATCTGCCAGGAAGTTTCATATCAGCGCACACTCCGCTTCAGAGTGAAAATCTCATTCTGGAAACATCCCCCAGGCTGTGGCTAAGCCATGTCTCCGCAATATCCTTTCTTTCAGGAGTGCTAGTTCTGCATGGTTCACAGAAGAGCTTCTGTAAAGTTTGGAAGGTAGGAGACGGATACTGGCAGAAGTAAAGCTGTGAGTACCGGACGTGAGTCGTGCTTCGGTAGCTCAGTTGGTAGAGCACTTGCCTGCGGAAGGCAAAGGTTCCGAGTTCGAGTCTCGGTCGGGCACACAGTTTTAATCTGCCAGGAAGTTCCATATCAGCGCACACTCCGCTGCAGAGTGAAAATCTCATTCTGGAAACATCCCCCAGGCTGTGGCTAAGCCATGTCTCCGCAATATCCTTTCTTTCAGGAGTGCTAGTTCTGCATGGTTCGCAGAAGAGCTTCTGTAAAGTTTGGAAGGTAGGAGACGGATACTGGCAGAAATAAAGCTGTGAGTACCGGACGTGAGTCGTGCTTCGGTAGCTCAGTTAGTAGAGCACTTGCCCGCGAAAGGCAAAGGTTCCGAGTTCGAGTCTCGGTCGGGCACACAGTTTTAATCTGCCAGGAAGTTTCATATCAGCGCACACTCCGCTGCAGAGTGAAAATCTCATTCTGGAAATATAGACAATTTTACACACTGTAAGCCACGCTAACTTTACAAAACAATATATTCACATTATAGACAAACAGTGCACGTATCTTTTATATCTGTACAGCACCCGAAAAAATTATCGTACACCTACACGCACACCGGCTATATGTCATGATGCTCCCCAGTCCTACGACTGTGATGGCTGCAGATTCCTTGACTTGCGACATCTGTTGGTGGGTTTCCGGGTTCCACTTAATAGGTCAGGAAGCGGCTACATGCGTAGCAGAGCCGTTTGGAAGGGACTTGGTGGCTTTTTAGATTAGAGGGTCCCAGGGAACCACAGAAAGGGCGTCCGTCTAAAAGGGGACAGATAAAAGCACAGTAAGTTAGTTCTAGAACGACCGGTATCATGGTTGTAAATTTTACCAAGGAAGCCCCATCAGCCTTTTCTTTCTTTCTACAAACGCGACATTCACCGGTAATAAACTACTTTACACTGATCACCACTTCGCACTGACAACTAAACCTCGCAAAATTGTCTACAGATCATCAAATACATACCACAGTCGCAAAATATTGGAGCGTGAAACCGATCACCATACCAGCAATACATCACCCAGTACCACGTCGATCTAATAAACACACAGTTCATATCCCCCACGACACAAAATCACCCCTTTTACATCATCGGGCCGAAGTCGCTCTCAGAACTATTATACAAATTGGCGATCATTTTCCCTCGACACAAATGTACTGTCTCTGCTTCCTTGCCTGTTCGCTTTTCTATGCACATGTCCAGCCTCAGTGATTACAAGAACTCACGTATTTTCGCCATAATATTATACTATTTCCTCTATACTTCTCCACATCAAGCACTAGGCGGTGTCCTACCGATCGCTGACGCAACAGAATTCCCGACATACAGACTCGAAATCATTTCTCTACAAACACAAAACTTTAGCTCTGGGGAGTGTGCTCTAGACCACTGACTAACTAGAAACAAACACACGAAAAATCGTTTTTCTACCCGCCAATACCGATCTTGCCGATCTAACACACTCCAAATAATACATACAATTTACAAGTCAAACTAAGGTCTTTCCCATGTCTAGAGAACAGGCAAACGTATCTTCCACATGCCAGATGCACACACCACAATAGATCTTCTCTCAACTAAATAAAGACACAATATGTGCAGAAGCAGTCAACCGAACAATTTACATGGGAGGGAATAACGGTGAAGCGCAAACGCACCTCCATACACAATCTTCTCAAATTTCCACGTAATCACGAAAGCCGCTCAGCTTACGATCGCGATCACAATTGAACGTCATTCGACAATGAGCAAAGTATTGTAAATACACCCTACCGAAGGTGCTGGCTCTGGAAATTGAAATATCTGTACCTGCCTTACGACTGGACATACTATTCCCTTTGCTATCACAGTACTCCAAGTCAAATCCATACCTTCCCTGCAACATGGCATAGTCATCTCCTTTTCACAAACACATACTTAGAAACCTAATTCTTAAATACCTACATATCACGCACCCACCGCTACTACTAAGTATAAAAGTTCGTCAATAAATCATTGCCTATGATATGAAATAAGACTGACCCAAAATCAACGATAAATGTGTATTTCCCTTACATTCTTCTTGTGAGTCCTACCACAGTGTCATAGAAAGAGGGACGTAATCGACCAGATGTTAAATTAAAAAAAAAAAAAACATCCCAACAATTACTGCATGTTACTCTCACAAGCGCTCTTTGTTCTACAGGTGCACACAAGTATACATGTTAAAAGCTATACCCCATTTACAAATGGTGGTACGACATTACCTCTGAATGAGGTACTTTTCGACAAATCCCACGATCGTGATCGTAGGAATACGTAAGTTCACGATGCAACCTCGCGATGGAAACACTGAACTTTGAAAGTGAGTCGGCTATGGAATGTCCGACTCCCTCACACCCACTCCAACTAGATAATGTTTCATTATTTGGAGCACATTCTGTCTCGAGACCGTATCAGGGGTTCCACAATATATCCGCTGAGTTATAGGCCATGACTCACTGAGAAGCAACACAAACAGTAGGAGCAGATGATGTGCAGATTGAGATTGTAAGAAGAAAATGTGTCCACGTCGAGGTCTATCAACAACACCTGTCGGCAGCTGTGGGTTTCAGTTAGTCATCATTTATTCCAGGGAAAGCTGCACGGTCAACAACAGTTTCTGTTCTTTAGAGAAGAGTTACTGTCTTCATATATAAAGTTAAAGGCTACCCAGCCATTGAACTTCGTCTGTGCGAATGTACACAGGTTGCCCAAACTCTTACGGGAATCGCCAAAGCGTGCGCGAGTAATGAGTGAGTGGGCAAATGTGTATAAGGTGCATTGCATACGTAGAATTGTGGACCGTTGGGAATGTGAATCTCACGAGAAGCGTGCAAGGCATAAGTCCCTGCAGTCACGCTGTTCATCTGTGTCCTCGGTGGCTCAGATGGAGAGCCGGCACGGTAGCTCAGCGTGTTTTCGGTCAGAGGTTTAGGTGCCCTCTGTAATAAAAAAAACTGAGTTCACCGATCAACAACGAACCGAAACGGGTGGGTGCCTTACGACGTCCGCCCCCAGCAGATACAACGAACGAAAGAGAACAAAAATGAGATTAACAAAAAAAAAAAAAAAAAAAAAGATAGAGCGATAGAGCGTCTGCCATGTAAGCAGGAGATCCTGAGTTCGAGTCCCGGTCGGGGCACACATTTTCAGCTGTTTACATCGAGGTTTATCAATAACACCTGTCGGCAGCTGTCGGTTTCAGTTAGTCATCATTTGTCACGCTATATGTTAGAAATTATGTCCATCATTTCGAATCAGATCTTTCCAGTCAAGCACATACTTGCATAGGCTCACAGCCACAAGTGAGTCATATTTCAGGCACTCTCACATCTCTAAACGAGTCACCTTTCCTCAAATCTATCTGATACAGTAAAATTAAAATATGTTTTTAGTCACACCCTACACATATTGCAGCCGCACACATTTCTACAGCTTCGCGCATGTGATCGCTATAATTTAAGTCTGAACTGAGCAGAAGTCGGAGAAAGACATATACAACACATTCAGCACTCCATATCGAGTAAAACTGAAGTGATATCAGGTGTTCCCCAGGGAAGCGTCCTGGGACCTCTACTGTTCCTGATCTATATAAATGACCTGGGTGACAATCTGAGCAGTTCTCTTAGGTTGTTCGCAGATGATGCTGTAATTTACCGTCTAGTAAGGTCATCCGAAGACCAGTATCAGCTGCAAAGCGATTTAGAAAAGATTGCTGTATGGTGTGTCAGGTGGCAGTTGACGCTAAATAACGAAAAGTGTGAGATGATCCACATGAGTTCGAAAAGAAATCCGTTGGAATTTGATTACTCGATAAATAGTACAATTCTCAAGGCTGTCAATTCAACTAAGTACCTGGGTGTTAAAATTACGAACAACTTCAGTTGGAAGGACCACATAGATAATATTGTCGGGAAGGCGAGCCAAAGGTTGCGTTTCATTGGCAGGACACTTAGAAGATGCAACAAGTCCACTAAAGAGACAGCTTACACTACACTCGTTCGTCCTCTGTTAGAATATTGCTGCGCGGTGTGGGATCCTTACCAGGTGGGATTGACGGAGGACATCGAGAGGGTGCAAAGAAGGGCAGCTCGTTTTGTATTATCGCGTTATAGGGGAGAGAGTGTGGCAGATATGATACACGAGTTGGGATGGAAGTCATTACAGCATAGACGTTTTTCGTCGCGGCGAGAGCTTTTTACGAAATTTCAGTCACCAACTTTCTCTTCCGAATGCGAAAATATTTTGTTGAGCCCAACCTACATAGGTAGGAATGATCATCAAAATAAAATAAGAGAAATCAGAGCTCGAACAGAAAGGTTTAGGTGTTCGTTTTTCCCGCTCGCTGTTCGGGAGTGGAATAGTAGAGAGATAGTATGATTGTGGTTCGATGAACCCTCTGCCAAGCACTTAAATGTGAATTGCAGAGTAGTCATGTAGATGTAGATGTAGATGTAGAAATAGAACAACCACATTTACTGCAACAGGAGCATGTTTCGTCCATTCGACGGAAATTATCAACGCCTGTAAGCAGCTAAAGGTCTGCATTTCATTGTAGCATCACGTCGAGACATGGTGGGATTAGTCGGCCACCCCTCCTTATAAAGTTTTTGTACGTACATCCTTGTGTCGGGAGGTCTGGGGAACTACGGCCGTTCACTACTGTAAGAAAATAAACACCTACAGCCGTCCCTATGTTGTCATTTATTGTGTAGCTACCTGTTTCGGCGCCGAAAGTGGAAGCTCCACAATAAATGACAACATAAGGACGGCTGTAGGTGTTTATTTTCTTACCTCACTATAGATATCGGACGACGTAGGCTGGGTAGACTGGTACAACAGGACAGGCGGCTAACAGTGGCGCAACTAACATCTGACTTTAATGCTGGGCAGAAAATAAGTGTGTCTGAACACATAGTGCACTCCTAACGATCGGCCACCGCAGCCGACGACTCATGCATACATTAACATCACGACATTGGCAACTAAGATAGAAATGGGAACGTGACCATCGGCAGTGGTCGTTGCCACCGTGGCAGAACGTTGCATTGTCTGATGAATTCCGATATCTCCTTCATCATGCCAATGGGAGAGCGCGAATCAGTCGTCCCCCAAGAGAACAGCTGCTTGACATCTGTACTGCAGGGCTGAAACAAGTTGGCGACGACTCCATTATGCTCTGGGGAAAATTCAAATGGGCATCCATGGGTCTAGTGGAAATTTTAAAAGGTATCCTGCTGGACACAGATTATCTTACACTCATTGTAGACCTCGTACACCCCTTCATGACGACCATGTTTCCCAGGATTAGTGGCATTTTTCAGGAAGATAATGCAGCATGTGACAAGACTATGTAATGGTTCTTGAATCACGTTACCATTACGGCACCTTACCTCCACCTCTCGATACCAGCAATATTCTACTGCGTTTCTGTAAAATAGTTAACATATTTCTGTGACAACATTCAGATTTGATTCATTAATGTAGAGGTACTTCGATACATCGATATGTATATACTGCAATGATGTTATTCTTATGTGTATTCTTTCTTTTGTCACTATGATCATTGGCGTACTTGTAACTCTCATTTTTGGGCACGTAAGCGGTTATTAGAGAGTCAAGCTTTGGTCGTTATGTTAAAAAGACGAAAAGTGTAGTCAGTTTATGAAATGTGAACTTTAACAGTGAGGAAGATGTTTTATATTGTGAAGTGATGTTTTGGAACGAGTTACGTGATACTGCAACAAAAGTAATAAAAAAGAAGTGTAACTTAAATTCGGAGTGCTGATTACTTTCTTACATCACGGTTGTCCTAACTTGCAAAAGTTTAATCTTCAAGAATGGTTTATGAAACACATCTATAAAACTTTTGAATATCGCAGAATAACACCTAGGCCTTTTTGCATCCGAGCTTGGAATCATCACTACCTAGATTTTCAATGATTGAGCCATGAGTTCACAACGAGACCAGCGAGGGAAACACGAAAAGATGAGTGCCTAGTTTCACCATTATTTCAAGAAATGACTTTATTAACTGTGCTCTAATGACACCTGCCACATAATACAACTTTGTTGTTTCCCGAAAATGCAATATTTAACAGCATGAGCAACACTACAATCATAATTAATTTCTACCTTTGTTGTGGTAGGGTTGCTAAAACCAAGAGTGTAATGGAATGGTTAGAGGAACATAGTGGCGAATTCCAGCTGATGTGCGGTCCTCATCTTGCCAGATCTGATCCCGATGGAACACATCTGGAATTTGACTGGATGTGGCGTGTGAGGTCATCACCTCCCTCCCCGGAATTTACGGGAATTAGATGATTTGTGTGTGCAGATGTGGTTCCAGCTTCCTCCAGCGACCTACCAAGAGCTCACTGTTTCCCTTCCGCGACGGTCGCCTCTGTTATTTGTGCCAAAGATGAAGATACCGGCTCTCAGGAAGGCGATCATAATGTTCTGGACGGTCAGTGTATGTGACGAGAATCGCCGATTCTTTTAATTGCATTTACGTAGAAGCTTTTTACTTCGCCAATAGACCATCTGTCCCTGAGAAAAAGGGGTCTTAACAGTCGGACGGACAAAGTGATCCTGTAACGGTTTCATTTTTATCGACCGAGTTACGGAATCATAAAAACGTACAGTCAGCGTCCTGGATCAATGACTACCCAGTGCCTTTTCATTTCATTAAACTTTTCTTTCATTTCGAATTTCGGTTTTTATTAGCAGCAGACGAAGAAAGGAAACACGAGACAGCTCCGCACTCAGCTTAGCAGGCGGGTGTTATGCACAGCTGCCGACCTCGTCGCGGACAACCTACAGTATGTCTCACGTATTTTCTCGAGAATGGGAAGGGGTATGAGTCTCCTTCCATCAACAAAAACAATTTCAATGTGTTAGCTATATTTCGTATGAGGTAATATGTGGCATAAAAGGCGCCAAACGTAAACTTGCCAGCGACTGCATTTTCCACTGCAAATGTTTAAAATAAGTGCAGTATTGTACTGTAAGGTGTCAGGCAAACACAAAACCTTCCATGAAAACCCTGACATGATAGAAATCTGGCAGTATGTCACATAGCTCCGAATAAATCCTGACATTAAATTAACTAAGTAATACGATGAACGAGTGAGCAAATGGAGTACCACAGACTAACACAAGAATGTCTGTGTAAATGCATGTCATATCTTTCCGCCATGAAACAGACGCAGTTCCGACGGGAGAAACGAGAGCAGGAGCCGAGAGCAGAATCGTGTAGGCTAGAAGGCCCTACGATGAGAGCGGGACAATGGGACACCCGCATCGACGGCCAAACGCCAAGAGGTCCATCCCCCAGCCCATGTTAAATGATAGAGCCCTCCAGAAGAACAGTATAGATCTTATGATAACACTAAAATGGCCACACCAGCTGCAAGTTTTAGTGTGAGACTATACGCGTCTCTGTTACGTAGCAAACATTTAAAAACATTGCTGCACCACAAAAAGTATAACGTTTCATATTGGATAGACAGAATTTTTGTAGGCGTAAATTAACGTTACATTGAGACGCTGATTGGTCAGTTGAAAACACAGCCAGATACCTTTTTCTTAAACCAACTTCGGTAAACAATAGTAAGGCTAAGTTCGAGAGAGTTGCTACCGAGACGGCGAGGTGTGTGGAGCTGTGACGCCAGCCGTCCCTGACGCTGCGTAACCACCGACAAGATAATGAACACACACGATGCCGCATAAGGCTTCACTCAGAACTGCAGAAGTCTCATCTCTTACATCCCCTTATTACGTAATACTAGTGTTGATCGTCAATTAAAATGGTTCAAATGGCTCTGAGCACTATGGGACTTAACATCTATGGTCATCAGTCCCCTAGAATGTAGAACTACTTAAACCTAACTAACCTAAGGACATCACACAACACCCAGCCAGATCGTCAATTAAACTTCGTGGTATTCACATTTGCTACTTGAAGTTAAAATCTGAAACGCGATGATTTTTCTGTTATATAATTATTGAGAAGCCACATCAGCCATTGTAATTTACGACAAGTTAAATAAGCAATTCAAGATTATTGAACGTCACTGTGGACCGTTTTTGATAGTTTTCTCTTTTATGAAGCTTAATTTGAACTAGATTATAGATGTGGTATGGCATAGGTCATCCTTCGATCCATTATAGAGCTTGGAAACCCATTCAGCGAATATTCGTTCACATTTTTGTTGAACGCAGTTGGTTTTTATCATCCTGTATTAAAATATTTCCTTTCATCAATAGTACAATTTATAAACAATGTTTTGTGAGTAGAATAAAAGTTCCAATGGTAAACTTAACTGCTTTTTTCGACGTTATTTTAGCAACTAACTAAAAATAGGAAAGCCTTGAACGCCTTCCACTAAATTTAGTTAGTACTAAGATTCTCTTTACAGGGAGTACAGTGGAGTTGACGCTGAAGTCATAAAGTATTTGATTATATCATCGCTAGTCTCACTGAACCCTTCTGAACTCTGCATGTCATGTGTGGTCTGGCGTCTCCTTACCAGCAACAGGTCCCAGGTTCAAATAAGTCAATTCCCTAAGAAACACGCTCAGAGCGTCGTTGCGCGGAAGTGGTAGGGAGACACGATTTAGAACAAACAGACACCACTCAGAATGTTAGAGTACATTAAATGAAGTATCACAATAACTAAGGGCAACAACGAAAAAAGCAAATATATGATCAAGCTGTGATGTGCAGCTATAAGATTTGTAAGGTTCAGATTTTTTTAACCGGATAGTTTCCTCAAAATCGAAGGAGAAAGACTGCTTAGCGGAAAACATGTAGGAATCGCAAAGTAGTGGCCTTTATTTTTCTGTATCGTAAGATTCGAGCTGCGTGGAGCGGCCGGCACGTCAGTGGTTGGAGGGTAGCCAGAGGGAGGGGACACTGTACACAAGCCGCGCCTCCCGGCGTCCGCTCGACTCACTTTTATGCTCTGTGAGTGCTACCTGGGCTTTAGTGTTAGGAGACAGGCCGGAGGAGGAATTAGCGCTTTAGTGCGTCATTAGTGCGGGGATTAGGGCGCAGCCGGGCTGTGCGACGGCGCAGACCAGCTCTCTGTCCGCCACCACCGGTTCCGAATGGCTCCATCAACCGCCGCTGCTGCGACCGTAACTACAGCTCTGATGGCCGCACTTAGCATCTTCGCTTTCCAAATAAGTGCGGTGGAAGGTAGAGCAGCATGAACAACTCGAGGGCCGACACGTTAAAGAGGGACTAATGGGCTGTCCGCAAGGCTCTGTTTCTGCTCTCATTTAGAGTACGGCCTGAGAGCTATGTTTACAATTGTTGACGACCCGCGGGAAAGACGAGACAGGCCAATGTCTCGGCGGCGTCGTGGTCATTGGAGCTGGAGCACTGCCTAATGTGGAGGCAAACAGGGAAGCAATTACTTCAAGTTTCACCACGTAGACACGGCACTGCAAGTCCGCTTCCGATGCTCATGGAGTTAGGTATTAAGTTATGATTCTCTTATGGAAAGAGGAAATAGGTGAAGATGAAATGGGAGATACATACGTCAGCCTCTAGATGTACGTGATTACTTTGCAGTCCACAATTAAGTGCCTAGCACAGGGTTCATCGAACTTTTAAGCCACTTACAAGGGTTGAAACTTTGATAGTGGCAACTACTTATTTACAGCTCGTACAAAATAGATACGTGTTTCAAAGTTTTATTGACCTTCAGAGTAGTCACCAGCATTGTGTATAACCTGTCGCCAGAGATGTGGAAGTCGTAGCATACTCTTAGCAGTCCCAGTTGTGTTGGCAGTTTGAGCGGCGCGGTCTGTTGCCCGACGAATTTGTAGCAGTGCTGAAGGAAATGCTGTGAAGTGTTTCCTTCAGTTTAGAAATCGAGTTGTACTCACCTCAGGGGAGTGCAGCAGGTGGTATAGCACTTAGCAGCCCCCTCAGTCAAACAAATCAGTAACAGTTTGCACTGTACGTGCTTGAGCATTGTCCAACAAAGTAATGGCCAGGTCCTGCAGAAAGTGTCATCACTTCTGTCTCTAAGCTTGTCGTAGGTTGTGTTAAAAAATGAACAGCATAGAGACGGAAGTGATGAAACTTTCTGCAGGACCTGAGCTTCATTTTGCAGGACATTGCTCAAGCACGTACAGTGCAAGCTGTTTATGATTTGTTTGACTCAGGCGGCTGCTAAGTGCTATACCACCTGCTGCACTCCCCTGAGGTGAGTTCAACTCGATTTCTAAACTGAAGGAAACACTTCACAGCATTTCCTTCAGAACTGCTACAAATTCGTCGGGAAATAGACCGCGCCGCTAAAACTGTCAACACAACTGGCACTGCTAAGAGTATCCTACGACTTCCACATCGCTGGCAACGGGTTATACACAATGCTGGTAACTACTCTGAAGGTCAATAAAACTTTGAAACGCGTATGTATTTTGTAGGAGCTGTAAATAAACAGTTGCCACTAGTAAAATTCCAACCCTCGTATTTACCTCTCCATCCTCGAAGAGCACTTGGGCAAAACGAACACTTAAATCTTTCCGTGCGAGCTCTGATTTATTTTATTATGATGATTATTATTCCCTATATAGGTGAGCGTCAATAAAATATTTTCACACTCGGAGGAGAAAATTTGTGATTAAAATTTCATGAGAAGGTGTTGCCGCAGCGAAAAACGCCTTTACTTCAATGACTGCCACCCCAATTCCTGCGTTTTATCCGCGGGATTATCTCTCCTATCTTGTGATAATACAAAACGAGCTACCCTTTTTTGAACTTTTTTGAAGTTCTCCGTCAATACTATCTGATGCTGAGCTCGCACTATACAGCAATACTCCAAAAGGGGACGGACAAGCGTAGTGTACGCATTTTCTTTAGGAGACCTGCTTCATTTTGTAAGTGTCTTTGGTCTGCTTTCCCCGCAACTTTATTTAAGTGTTCTTTCCCGTTTAAGTTATTCGCAATTGTAACCCGTAAGCTTTAAATGAATTTACACCCTTTAGATTTATGTGAAATTTAGCGGGTTCTTTTTAGTACTCATGTGAATGACTTCACATTTCATCATTTATAGTCAACTGTCATTTCTTGCACCACGTAGATATCTTCTCTAAATCATCTTGTAATTCGCTTTAATCATCTAATGACTTTACAATACGGTAAATGACAGCATAATCTGTAAGCAGTCTAAGAGCGCTGTTAAGATTGCCTCCTAAATCGTTTACATAGATTAGGAATAGCAGAGGGCCTGTAAAGCTTCCTTGGGGAACGCCAGATATTCCTTTTGTTTTACTCGATGACTTAGAGTCAATTATTACGAACTGTGATTTTCTGACACGAAGTCATTACTCCAGTCACACAGTTGCGACGGTACTCCATACTCAAGCTTAATTAGAAGTCAGTTGTGAGGAACGGTATCAAAAACCCAAGGGAAATCCGAAAATAGGGAATCAATTTGACGTCCCCTGTCGACAGCAGTCATTACTTTGCGAGCATAAAGAACCACTTATGTTTCATAAGACCGATATTTTCTGAATCTGTGTTGGCTATTTGTCAATAAATCGTTTTCTCCGAGGAGACTCACTATGTCCGAGCACAATATATGTTTCAAAATCCTACTGTAAATTGACGTTAGTGATATGGATTTGTAATTCAGCAGACTACTCCTATTTTCTTTCTTAGGTATTATTTTGACTTGTGGAACTTTCCAGTCTATGGGTACCGATCTTTCTGTGGGTGAGATATGATTGCTAAGTATGGAGCTATTGTACCAGAATACTCTGAAAGGAACCTGACTGGTATTCAATCTGGACCAGAGGCCTCAACATTCTGGTTTTACGGTGCTTCGCTCCTCTGAGGATACCTACTTCTAAGTTACGCCTGTTAGCAGTTCTTATTGATTCGAATTATGAATATTTACTTCTTTCTCTTGTGAAAGAATTTCGGAAAACCGTGTTTAGTGACTGCTTTAGTGACACTGTCGTCGATAATATTACCATTGTTATCGCGCAGTGAAGGTGTTGATTGGGTCTTACCACTCTCTTTGGGTTTTGTGCCAAATTTCGAGACAGAGTTCCGTTGTGGAAACTATTAAAAGCATCTCGCACTGAAGTCCGCGCTTAATTTCGAACTTCTGTAAAACCTCGCTATTTTGACGATTTTGCGCTCTTTTAAATATGACAAGCATTTTTCGTTGCTACTGCAATAGAGTTCTGATCAGTTTTGTGTACCAAGGGGGATCTGTACGATCTCTTATTGATTTATTTGGTACAGATCTCTTAAGTGCTCTCTGTGATATTTCTTTGAATTCAAACCACATTTGGCCTACTGCTTGATGGACTTGACAAGAGCCCTGAAAGACATATTAAGTCGAAACGAGGTACCTGAATTAGATGACATTCCCCCAGAATGATTGAAATCCTAGGGTAAATCAACCAGGACAAACCTATTCCGCTCTGTATCAAAAATTTGCGCGCGGAATACACTCAGATGTCAAGAAAAATGCTTTTGTTTCGAGTCATCAGTCGTCTGACTAGTTTGTCGCGGCCCATAATGAACTGGTCTCCTATTTCAACCTCTTCACCCCAGCGTAGAACCTGCACACAACATCCTCAGTTATTTGTTGGATATATTCCAATTCCTGTCTTCCTCTACTCTTTTACCTTCATAGCTTCCACTACTTTTAACGCATACTTTACATCCTGACGCTTCCTCTCGGCAGTGTTTTCCAAACATTTATTTCTTCGCCTATTCTGCGGATAATTTTTCATTTCTTATCTTATAAGATAAGAAAAATATAGTATCTCCGATTCCAAAGAAGGTAGGTGCTGAATATTACAAAACTGTTATATAATAAGTCATGGTTTCCAACATTGACACGAATGACAAGAATGAAAAGATTGGTACAAACCGGCTCGGGATGATCAATATTGATTACAGAGAAACATAGGAACACCTGAGATAATACTGGAACTACGATTCTTCTTAGAAGATAGACTGAAGAAAGGCGAACCTACGTTGATAGCTTTTGTCGTTTAACAGAACGCTTTTGGCACTGTTGGCTTCAGCACACTCTCTGAAATTCTGAAGGCGAGGCGCATAAAATACAGTGGATGAAAGGTTTTCTTCAACTTGTACAGAAACGAGACGTCACTTATAAGAGAAGAGGGTCATGGAAGGGAAGCAATGGTTGAAAAGGGAGGGAAACAGGCTTGCAGCTTATCTTGTATATTATTCAACCTGTACATTGAGGAGGAATTTGGAAAGGGAATTAAAGTTGAGGCAACTGAAACAAAATTTTTAAGGTTTTCCAGTGACCTTGTAATTCTGTGAGAGATAACAAGAGACTTAGAAGTGTAGCTGAACATTAACGGGGCAGATAAAGGATGAATAACTTGTAGTGTTACGTGACATTGAGAAAATCCTGAATAGTTCGTGGGAGTACTTTGAAAGACTATTGAATGAGGGAAATGTACAAGAGAAGTATGAGGATGGAGGTATAAATGAAGGAATTGCCCAAAATATAAGCAGGGAAGAAGTGGAACACGCAAAGAAGAAGAATGGGAAGGCCCTTAGGGCAGACCAGATTCCAATAGAAGCATGGAAAAGTATGGGAGAAAGGGAAGTGATGTTCCCTGGGATCTAATGCAGAAGATCTGGAAAGTAGGAAGAATGGAGGAGTAGTATACTATTTCCCATATGTAAAGGGAAAGGGGATATCCAAAACTGTCGCAGTTATAGAGGGATAAAGCTGATGTCCCACACAATGAAGATCTGCTTCAAATGGTTCAAATGATTCTGAGCGCTATGGAACTTAACATATGAGGTCATCAGTCCCCTAGAACTTAGAACTACTTAAACCTAACTAACCTAAGGACATCGCACACATCAATGCCCGAGGCAGGATTCGAACTTGCGACCGTAGCGGTCGTGCGGTTCCTGACTGAAGCGCCTAGAAACGCTCGGCCACAGTGGCCGGCTGAAGATCTGGGAAAGAATAATTGAGAAGAGGTTGCGTCTAGAAACTGAATTATGTGAAGAACAGTTTGGGTTTATGCCGGGAAGAGGAATAACCGACGCAATATTTGCACTTAGGGAACTGATGGCGAGGCACAGTGAAGCACAAGACGAACTGCATATGGCCTTTATCGATCTTGAGAAGGTATATGACAGAGAGCCGAGGCAAGAGATATGGAGATGTCTGAGAAGTAAATGCCTGCCAGAAAAATATATCAGGGTGGTGGAAGACATGTATGAAGGTGCAATGACACAAGTCAGGAGCATTTCCAGTGAGAGTAGGACTGCATCAGGGATCTGCTCTCAGCTCATAGCTCTTTGACCTTGTCATGAAAGTACTAGTCAAAGATGTGAAAAAAGAAGCACCTTGGAACATGATGTTTTTCGATGATGTTGTAATCCGTGAACCCACCCAGGAGGCACTTCAAGACAAGCTTGAACAGCGGAGTAAAGCTCTAGAGGAAAGGGGAATGAAAATTAGCAGGGTGAAAACAGAGTATATGTGTACAGAGGATGCCAAAGCCCTTTATATTTACCTGCAAGGAGAACAACTGACGCTGGTCAAGAAATTTAAATACCTAGACTCTTACATGCAAAGTGATGGAGAACCAGAGGCCTAAATACAGCACAGGATAAATGGTGGTTGGATGAACATGAGAAAACTGAGTGGACTACTGTGTGATAAGAAGGTTAGCTGCAGAATGAAAGGAAAGCTTTACAAGTCTGTGGTGTGGCCTGCGATGCTGTATAGTGCATAAACTTGGCCAATTACAAAGGCTCAAGAGAAAAAGATGGAAGTGGCACAAATGAGAATGTTAAGGTGGATGAGTGGAGTGATGCGAAACGATAGACTAAGGAATGAGTACATCAGGGGAAGAGTGAAAGTGGGGTCCATAGGGAAGAAGATCGAAGAAAGTAGGCTAAGATGGTATGGACATGTGCAGAGAAGAGGGGAGTACTACGTGGGGAGAAGAATTGAAGACCTAGAAATCGAAGGACCAAGGAGAAGAGGAAGACCGAAACTGAGATGGAAGAGAACGTAGCACGGGACCTAAGGCAGAAAGGATGGCTCAGAGAAGAAGCACTGGATAGGGATTTATGGAAGAGAAGGATCCAGCAAAGTAACTCCGACCCCACATGACGTGGGAAAAGGCTGAGATGATGATGATGATCCTAATCTAATTCCCTAGGCATCGTCTGATTTAATTGTAGTACATTCCATTACGACTGTTTTGCTTTTGTTGATGGTCATCTTATATCCTCCTAGCAAGACACTGTCTATTCTGTTAAACTGCACTTCTAAGTCCTTTGTTATTTCTGACAGAATTACAAAGTCATCGGCAAACCTCAAAGTTTTAATTTCTTTTCCCTGAACTTAAAATTCCAACTCAAGTATTTTCTTTGATTTCCTTTGCTGCCTGTTCAGCGTAGATATTAAATAAAATCGGGGATATGCTACAACCCTGTGTCACTTTCTTTTCAATCAATGCCTCCCTTTAAGGCCCTCAGCTCTTATAACTGAAATTTGTTTTTTGTACAAGTTGTATAAACCCTTTCGTTCCCTGCATTTTACTCCTGCCACCTTAGAATTTCAAAGGGACTATTTCAGTCAACATTGTCAACAGCTTTCTCTAAGTCTAAAAATGCTATAAAGGTAGGTTTCCCTTTACTTAACCTGTCTAAGATAAGACGTAGCGAAAACCTTCAGTTGTGCGATTTTTAGGAACATTTTTCACGTGCGCAACTGGCGTAATGTTATTGCCTTAAGGGGCAAATACGTACCAATTTGATAAACAACTTCCACGGTTTACGGAGTGCACAGATAGCCCTTACCACTCAACTACAAATTGACATCAATGTCACTTGGTGGTAACACACTAGAACAGATTTTTGTCCCGTTCGCTTGGCATAAATCCCGCTAGACGGTAGCTCACACCGCAGATACGCCAATTCACTCTTTATAGAGTAAAATTAGATCGGACATCAGTATATGTTATAGTTGTACTGAAAGAAAAACCTATTTTGTGGGATTCTGAATTAGTAACTATATCAGTTTTGGATTTTATCACACAGTAACCCATCTGAGAACCATGGAGTACATCATCATTGACTCTGAAACTGTATCATTTATTCACGCTCGTGTTATCGTTTGATATGCAAGTTAATTGCGCTGAGCCCCAATTTTATTCGAACATTGACGAAAAGCTGATTTATTGGTTTCTCTAATATTCACTTAAATGTGAGATGGACGACGATATGCGTTCGGCCCTTTTGGTTCTCAGCCCCTGCTTTCTATTCTAGTCAAGTGACAATGTTGGTACACAGTACAACTTGAATTTAATCATTTCCATAAAAATAATTTTGAATTTGGAGTTGGTTGTTTCCTGTCCAGAAATTGGTTTTCATGTGCAGTGTCAACAGAAACTGTGCTGAATCTGATAAGAAAATTGCGGGGTAAAGTTAGCCGCAAAGAACCTAGGGCCTCCCAGACCAGATCCGTTGACTGAGAAAGTGCCGAAATCAAATAAACGTGACTACAAGCGAACATTTAACAAAGAAATGTCTAATACACGTAAATGGTTGTGTGTGTGCGACCTAAGAATGTCTGATGTTCAGTTCTGAAGTTAATTCTTTAAATAGTATACATGTTAGGGATCTTGTAAAAATAAAAAAGCACGAAAATTCTCATTCACACAAAAATGCGGAACGGAGAGTATTGAAACCTTAAACATTACTTCGTATTGCCCTTAACTGTACTTAATTATGTACGAAACAACAAAACTCCACAAAACAATTATTTACTTTTCAGACAAGTTACACATATATTATTATTATTACTACGGTAAGCCTTCTATAAAATATTGTCGGTATGTGGTAAAAGTGGGTGTATTGATTTCAAAAAGTTTCCCCTCATTTAACATGTTCTTTAGGTATAGTACTCAGTTGCTGAGAAATACTGTTTGTTGGCCCGCAAAAGAAACTAATTGTGTGCACAACGAAAACTATATAATTTATTACCGAGCGAGGTGGCGCAGTGGTTAGCACACTGGACTCACATTCCGGAGGACGACGGTTCAATCCCGTCTCCAGCCATCCTGATTTAGGTTTTCCGTGATTTCCCTAAATAGTTTCAGGCAAATGCCGGGATGGTTCCTTTGGAAGGGCACCGCCGATTTCCTTCCCAATCCTTCCCTAACCCGAGCTTGCGCTCCGTCTCTAATGACCTCGTTGTCGATGGGACGTTATACACTAACCACCACCACCACCCCCATATAATTTATTCTCAGTACCGAAGTGCATTACGGACTAGTGTGATCTGAGGTACAATGTTTGACATAGAATATTCATAAAACAATAAATTTCGGCTGTACTTGGCAAAAAATAACTATTTGAAACTATTAGTACTGTTCACCGAAAATTAATCTGCTTGCTAACATGACACCTGACAATACCGACAACTGTTTGCTCAAAAATGGAACGTACATCGGCACTGAAATACCAAGTGTCTTGCCTCTTGATCAGCATGCTGTTTATGTGTCTAGGGAACTGGCGTTCTCGACAGCAAATACAAATCAGCAGATGCAGCAGCTACTCACTACTGATTTCGTTCTGTTTGATCGCCACAAACAATCTGTGACTTCATATGCCGTAAGGTGCAATGCATACTCGACAAAATGTTCTAAACTTTACTATAAATCGTGGAGGTGGATTTTAATTTAAATAAAATAGTTTTTGAGAAATCAAACTCTAATTATTGACAGAAAGACTGCACAACACAAGAAGAGGGTAATAATTACAAAACTCTCTAATTACAAAAATTACAAACATACTTTTAAAATTCCTCCAAAATCTTCTTCCTCACTATAAACAACAAGAAAGTGTTGTAAATAGTTTTTCTTCTCCATAATAAAGTATTCCAGACCGTTTCTCCCAGATTCGCATATAACAGATTTCTTTCTATAAAAAACCTGAACTGCTCGTTACGATACTTCAAATAAGAATAAGCCAGGCGCTGCACAACTTTCAGAGTAACAAGTCTACTAGAGATAATACTAAACACTGAGTCAAGGATCTTATTCACTACACCTATAGTGCGCTCATTCATATATGTCACAATACAGTAAAGGTGAATAATTGACAACAGCAGAAAACATGTGAGAACTTTACGTTATTCCTATTACAATGAAGGGAAAAAGAAACTGGTACACCTGCCTAATATAGTCTAGGGCCCTCGCGAGTACGCAAAAGTTCAGAAACACTTAATTTCTGATGTAGTCCTGGAGCCAATTGACACCAGAATCCTGCAGGGCTGTCCATAAATTCGTAATACTACGACGGGGTGGAGATATCTTCTGAACAGCGCGTTCCAAGGCATCCCAGATATGCTCAATAACGTTCGTGTCTGGAGAGTTTGGTGGACAGCGGTAGTGTTTAAACTCAAAAGAGTGTTCCTTCAGCCACTCTGTAGTAATTGTGGACATGTGGGGTGTCGCATTGTCCTGTTGGAATTCCGCAAGTGCGTCGGAATCTATTGTGGACGTGATTGGATGTAGGTAATCAGATAGATTGCTTACGTGCGTGTCACCTGTCAGCGTCGTATCTAGAAGTATCAGGGGTCCCATGTCATTCCAACTGCACACACTGCACTCCATCCTGAGCCTCCACCAGCTTGAAAAGTCAAGTGCTGACATGAAGGGTTCATGGATTCATCGATACAATTTGAAACGAGAAACGTCCGATCCGGCAACATGTCTGCAGTCATCAACAGTCGAATGTCGGTGTTGACGGGCCTAGGCGAGACGTAAAGCTTTGTGTCGTGCAGTCATCAAGGGTACACGAGTGGGCCTTCGGTTCATATCGATGATGTTTCGTTGAATGGTTCGCATGCTGACACTTGTTGATGGCCCACCATTGAAATCTGCAGCAATTTGCGGAAGGGATGCACTCCTGTCACGTTGAACGATTCTCTTCGGTCGTCGTTGGTCCAGTTCTTGCAGAATCTTTTTCCGGCGGGAGAGATGTCGGAGATGTGATCTTTTACCGGATTCCTGATATTTACTGTACACTCGTGAAATGTTGGTAGGGCAAAATCCCTACTTCCTCGGTACCTCGCAGACGCTGTGTGCCATCGCTCGTGCGCCGACAATAACACCACGTTCAAACTCACATAAATCTTGATAACCTGCGCTGGACACTTGTCTTATACGGGCGCTGCCGACCGCAACGCCGTATTCTGCCTGTTTACATATCTCTGTATTTGAATAGGCATGCGCTTCTTTGCCACTTCACTATATTACTGTTACTGTTATTAATATTAGCGGTGGGAGAATGTAAATAAGATGATAAGCGTAATTGTTGCATAGCAGATGCTATTAATTTCACACTCTCGTACCTATCTGAATTTAAAAATTTGTGAACTGCAGAATGTATACTCACTAGCCACCAGTGTTCCCTGATATTTGCTAATACCTGGTTATCTTTCCTATTCTCCGCAGCGCGGCACAAAGGTCGGTAACGGCATGGCGGCAGCTCTGTGCTGAGTGGATTCCCGGTCACGCACAAACGAGCAAGACGGAGCCCAGCGCGGGGACGCATGCGGGTAAATGCGGTTTATCTGCGGCCGCTATCAGTCAGCGAGTAGCCGCAGTGACGGGTGGCCACTGATTTGTGCAGAGTGGCCCGTATGTGATGGGACAGCCGATACGGCACCAGGCACAGCAGCAGGGAGCGCGGACACACTCGAGGATAAGCACCCAGGGCAGGTCGCACACCCTACACTGTCAGGCACAGTCACGTGCGGGCAATCTGGCCAATTCGCTAACATAAGCAACCAGTGAATGACGTACACAGTTGCAAAAATTATTGCACTGGCGTTCTTTTAGTAAACTGAATAATACAGTGTGTTTCAAAAACAAAGGGCATAATCGCAGGTGTGCATTTCCTACATGTAGACAGCAAAAAAAGTTAAATTACAGTATAAGAGTTAGGTTCCAAAATTTTCCAGCCTGACTGCATTTTCAATGTTGTAAAAATAAAACAAATCTGCTATTTCGATACACTTTTCACATCCGTGAATTAACAACTCTATGCCAGTTCTCTCTTCATTGGATGTTGATTGGATTGATTGGATGTTGACGATGTTGACGTTGGATGTAACACATATGTGGAAATGAAGAGGAAAGCAGACAGAAGAGAGGAATGGCGCTCTGCTGCAAACCAACCTCAGGGTTGAACACTAAAAGAAGATGCCAGTTGTAAGCAAAGAAGGGAAAACAGAAAGGTGGAAGTATATCGAGGGTCTATACAAGGGCGATGTACTTGAGGGCAATATTATGGAAATGAAGAGGTGCTTAGAAGAGTACAGGAAACCAGATCTCTGTGGAGGCACATCCAAACAAGAAGAGACAAACTTGTAGGGCACATCCTACGACACAACAATATCATTGGAACAATAGCAGAAGGAGTTATTGAGGGAAGGAATCGGCGGGGGCGACCAAGGATATCATACATGCAACAGATCATGAATGACGTTGGATGTAACACATATGTGGAAATGAAGAGGAAAGCAGACAGAAGAGAGGAATGGCGCTCTGCTGCAAACCAACCTCAGGGTTGAACACTAAAAGAAGATGCCAGTTCTAAGCAAAGAAGGGAAAACAGAAAGGTGGAAGTATATCGAGGGTCTATACAAGGGCGATGTACTTGAGGGCAATATTATGGAAATGGAAGAATGCGTAGGTGAAGATGAAATGGGAGGTCATCGGTCCCTAAGCTTACACACTACTTAATCTAACTTAAATTACTTACGCTAAGGACGACACACACACCCGTGGCGGAGGGGGCCTCGAACCTCCGACATGAGGAGCCGCGCTCGAAACACGGGCCCAGGAGTAGATAACATCCCATTAGAGCTACTGATAGCCTCGGGAGAGCCAGCCATGACCACACTCTTCTATCGGCTGGTCAAGATTTATGAGACAGGCGAAATACCCTCAGATTTCAAGAAGAATATAATAATTCCAATCCCAAAGATAGCACGTGTTGACAGATGTGAAAAAAACGAACTATCAGTTCAATAAGTCACGGTTGCAAATAGTAACGCGAATTCTTTACAGACGAATGGAAGAACTGGTAGAAGCCGACCTCATGGAAGAACAGTTTGGATTCCGTATAAATATTGGAACACGTGAGGCAAAACTGACCCAGAGACTTATCTTAGAAAATTGATTAAGGAAAGGCAAACCTACGTTTCTAGCATTTGTAGACTTAGAGAAAGCTTTTTACAATGTTGAGTGGAATACTCTCTTTCAAATTCTAAAGGTGGCAGGGGTAAAATACAGGCAGCGAAAGGCTATTTACAATTTGTACAGAAACCAGATGGCAGTTATAAGAGTCGACGGACCGAAAGGAAAGCAGTGGTTGGGCGACCGCGGTGGTCTAGCGGTTCTAGGCGCTCAGTCCGGAACCGCGCGACTGCTACGGTCGTAGGTTCGAATCCTGCCTCGGGCATGGATGTGTGTGATGTACTTAGGTTAGTTAGGTTTAAGTAGTTCTAAGTTCTAGGGGACTGATGACCACAGATGTTAAGTCCTATAGTGCTCAGAGCCATTTGAACCATTTTTAAAGCAGTGGTTGGGAAGCGAGTGAGACAGGGTTGTAGCCTCTCCCCGATGTTATTCAATCTGTATATTGAGCAAGCAGTAAAGGAAACAAAAGAAAAATTCGGAGTAGGTATTAAAATCCATGGAGAATAAATAAAAACTTTGAGGTTCGCCGATGACATTGTAATTCTGTCAAGGACAGCAAAGGACTTGGAAGAGCAGTTGAACGGAATGGACAGTGTCTTGAACGGAGAATATAAGATGAACATCAAGAAAAGCAAAACGAGGATAATGGAATGTAGTAGAATTAAGTCGGATCATGCTGAGGGAATTAGATTAGGAAATGAGACACTTAAAGTAGTTAAATGAGTTTTGCTATTTGGGGAGCAAAATAACTGATGATGGTCGAAGTAGAGAGGACATAAAATGTAGACTGGCAATGACAAGAAAAGCGTTTCTGGAGAAAAGAAATTTGTTAACATTGACTTTAAGTTTGAGGAAGTATTTTCTCAAAGTATTTGTATGGAGTGTAGCCATGTATGGATGTGAAACGTGGAGGATAAATAGTTTAGACAAGTAGAGAATAGAAGCATTCGAAGTGTTGTGCTGCAGAAGAATGCTGAAGATTACATGGGTAGATCCCATAACTAATGAGGAGGTATTGAATAGAATTGGAGAGAAGAGAAATTTGTGACATAACTTGACTAGGACATATTCTGCGGCATGAAGGGATCACCACTTTAGTACTGGAGGGCAGCGTGGAGGATTAAAATCGTAGAGGGAAACCAAGAGAAGAAGCAGATTCAGAAGGATGTAGGTTGCAGTAAGTACTGGGAGATGAAGATGCTTGCACAGGATAGAGTAGCATGGAGAGCTGCATCAAACCAGTTTCAGGACTAAAGACCACAACAACAACAACAAGGGTATATAATTAAGTTTGTACGGAACCCTCAGAGCTCGTGTCCTACTTGCACCTCTCGGGCTCTTTTCTATGAATGACATTGAACGACCTCATCGAATTGCGCAGGTGGAGAAACTCTTGGAACGATATAATATTCAGCGAATGAACTAGCAGGCCCGATCCTCCTACCTGAATGCCATCGAGCACGTGTGGGATGCGTTGGGGAGACCTGTGTGTGTTGTGTATAAAACCGGGGACCTAGAAACGACAGAGACGCTTCGTCCCGCCGTAGCCCTGAGTGGTTCACAAGCCCACAACAGGCCACGGCAGATCATGCACTCCACCGTCGCCCCACACCAAAGCCAGCAATATTACGCAGTTTGGCCTTGGCATCTAGTGGACCATCCTCCTCCCACCCACCCCCACCCCCATCCCCAACCCCACCCCGGTAAAGCCTCATACCAGGCGAGTGCAACCCTAAATATTTGCGTGGTAGAGGGTAGAGTAATGATGGTGTACGCATACGTGGAGACAGTGTTTGCGCAGAAATCACCGACACATTGTAACTGAAGCGGAATAAGGGGAATCAGCCCGCATTCGCAGAGGTAGATGGAATACCGCCTTAAAAACCATCCATAGGCTGGTCGACACACCGGACCGCGACGCTAATCCGCCGGGCGGATTCGTGCCGGGTACCGGCACGCCTTCCTGCTCGGGAAGCAGCGCGCTACACCGCGCAGCTAGACGGGCGGGCAAAGGGAGTCATACTGCAGCACGTCCATACGCACGAACGGCCGTCCAACAGTTATCAGCCGTGAAGGTGGAGTAATGGAACGGCCAACCCCAGGATCTCCTTACCACCATGCGAGCTCGTTGCAGAGCACTCACTGCCACCTTCGTCGTCATATATCTTCTTAAGTAACCATCGTAGTTCGCGGTGACTTAAGTGTAATTACTGTCTTGGGATAAAAGTCTCATGTATGTTCCTTTCATTGCGCATTTCTTTTATTAACTTTCTGTACTGTTCTGTAAGAATTCTACATCTACATCTATATCTACATCGATAATCCGCAATCCACCTTACGGCGCGTGGCGGAGGATACCCCATACCCCTACAGTCATTTCCATTCCTATACCACTCGCGAACAGGGTGAGGGAAAAAGACTACCTATATGCCTCCGTATGAGTCCCAATTTCTCGTGTCTTATCCTCGAGGTCCTCACGTCCAATGTATATTTGGAGGCAATAGCATCTTTCTGCAATCAGCTCCAGATGCCAATTCTGTAAATTTTCTCAATAGCCTTTCTCAGAAAAGAATGTCGCCTTTCTTCCAGGAATTCCCATTGAGTTCCCGAAGCACCTCCGTAACACTTGCATGTTGTTCATATCTACCGGTGAGAATCCTACCAGCGTCCTATGTGCGATCTCCTTTACAGATCAGCCACACTTTCGTAGCATTCTCCCAATAAACCCCGCGCGACCGCTATGGTCGCAGGTTCGAATCCTACCTCGGGCATGGATGTTTGTGATGTCCTTAGGTTATTTAGGTATCCAATTTGCTTGATCAGTGAGAAACGACATAACATACTTCAGAAAGCATGTAGTACACGATATTTATAGATCTGAAGAATGTTACACTAATGAGGGAACAGTATTTACTCTTTGAAAAGGCTTCATAGTTTTGCTTTATTAGTGAAAGTGCTTGTTATTGTGGTTTTCAGTCCTGAGACTGGTTTGATGCAGCTCTCCATGCTACTCTATCCTGTGCAAGCTTCTTCATCTCCCAGTACCTACTGCAACCTACGTCCTTCTGAATCTGCTAACTGTATTTATCTCTTGGTCTCCCTCTACGATTTTTACCCTCCACGGTGCACTCCAATACTAAATTGGTGATCCCTTGATGAATCAGAACATGTCCTACCAACCGATCCCTTCTTCTGGTCAAGTTGTGCCACAAACTTCTCTTCTCCCCAATCCTATTCAATACTTCCTCATTAGTTATGTGATCTACCCATTTAATCTTCAGCATTCTTCTGTAGCACCACATTTCGAAAGTTTCTATTCTCTTCTTGTCCAAACTATTTATCTTCCATGTTTCACTTCCATACATGGCTACACTCCATACAAATACTTTCAGAAATGACTTTCTGACTCTTAAATCAATACTCGATGTTAACAAATTTCTCTTTTTCAGTAACGCTTTCCTTGCCATTGCCAGTCTACATTTTATATCCTCTCTACTTCGACCATCATCAGTTATTTTGCTCCCCAAATAGCAAAACTCCTTTACTACTTTAAGTGTCTCATTTCCTAATCTAATTCTTTCAGCATCACCCGACTTAATTCGACTACATTCCATTATCCTCGTTTTGCTTTTGTTGATGTTCATTTTATATCCTCCTTTCAAGACACTATCCATTACGTTCAACTGCTCTTCCAAGTCCTTTTCTGTCTCTGACAGAATTACGATGTCATCGGCGAACCTCAAAGTTTTTATTTCTTCTCCATGGATTTTAATACCTACTCCAAATTTTCTTTTGTTTCCTTTACTGCTTGCTCAATATACAGATTGAATAACATCGGGGAGAGACTACAACCCTGTCTCACTCCCTTCCCAACCACTACTTCCCTTTCATGCACCAACTCTTATAACTGCCATCTGGTTTCTGTACAAATTGTGAATAGCCCTTCGCTCCCTGTATTTTACCACTGCCACCTTCAGTTTTTTGAAACAGAGTATTCCAGTCAACATTGTCAAAAGCTTTCTCGAAGTTTACAAATGCTAGACACGTAGGTTTGCCTTTCCTTAATATTTCTTCTAAGATAAGTCGTAGGGTCAGTATTGCCTCACGTGTTCCAACATTTCTACGGAAGCCGAACTGATCTTCCCCGAGGTCGGCTTCTACTAGTTTTTCCATTCGTCTGTAAAGAATTCGTGTTAGTATTTTGCAGCTGTGACTTATTAAACTGATGGTTCGGTAATTTTCACATCTGACAACACCTGCTTTCATTGGGATTGGAATTATTATATTCTTCTTGAAGTCTGAGGGTATTTCGCCTGTCTCATACATCTTGCTCACCAGATGGAAGAGTTTTGTCAGGACTGGCTCTCCCAAGGCCGTCAGTAGTTCTAATGGAATGTTGTCTACTGCGGGGGCCTTGTTTCGACTCAGGTCTTTCAGTACTCTGTCAAACTCTACACGCAGTATCGTATCTCCCATTTCATCTTCATCTACATCCTCTTCCAATTCCATAATATTGTCCTCAAGTATATCGCCCTTGTATAGACTCTCTATATACTCCTTCCACCTTTCTGCTTTCTCTTCTTTGCTTAGAACTGGGTTTCCATCTGAGCTCTTGATGTTCATACAAGTGGTTCTCTTATCTCCAAAGGTCTCTTTAATTTTCCTGTATGCAGTATCTATCTTACCCCTAGTGAGATAAGCCTCTACATCCTTACATTTGTCCTCTAGCCATCCCTGCTTAGCCATTTTGCACTTCCTGTCGATCTTATTTTTGAGACGTCTGTATTCCTTTTTGCCTGCTTCATTTACTGCATTTTTATATTTTCTCCTTTCATCAGTTAAATTCAATATTTCTTCTGTCACCCAAGGATTTCTACTAGCCCTCGTCTTTTTACCTACTTGATCCTCTGCTGCCTTCACTACTTCATCCCTCAAAGCTACCCATTCTTCTTCTACTGTATTTCTTTCCCCCATTCCTGTCAATTGTTCCCTTATGCTCTCTCTGAAACTCTGTACTACCTCTGGTTTAGTCAGTTTATCCAGGTCCCATCTCCTTAAATTCCCACCTTTTTGCAGTTTCTTCAGTTTTAATCTGCAGGTCATAACCAATAGATTGTGGTTAGAGTCCACATCTGCCCCTGGAAATGTCTTACAATTTAAAACCTGATTGCTAAATCTCTGTCTTACCATTATATAATCTACCTGATAGTGCTTTTATTGGTTGATATGCTCTATGCAGTACCAATTAACGTAGTGAATACGATGTTTACACAACCCTCGACTGTGACAAGTTAATTTGTATCCGACCATTACAGGTTTGTTTTTCCTACTCATACGCATTAAACTAATTTTTTACACATTTAGAACCAGCTGCCATTCATTAAACCAACTAGGAATTTTGTCTAGGTCATCTTGTAGCCTTCTGCAGTCACTCAGCTTCGATATCTTACCCGACACCACAGCGTCATCAGCAAACAACGGTAGATTACTGCTCACTCTGTCCGTCAAATTATTTGCGTATATAGAGAACAACAGCGGTCCTATCACACTTTCCTGAGGCACTCCTGACGGTACCCTTGTTTCTGATGAACACTCACCATCAAGGACAGTATACTGGTTTCTATAACTTAAGAAATCTTCGAACCACTCAAATATTTGTGAACCTATTCCATATGCTTGTACCTTCCTTAACGATGTGCCCATAGGGCACCACGCCAAACACTTTTCGGAAACCTAGAAGTATGGAATCTGCCTGTTGCCTTTCATCCATAGTTCTCAGCATATCATGTAAGAAAAGGGCAAGCTGACTTTCACCGGCCGCTGTGGCCGAGCGGTCCTAGTCGCTTCAGTCCGGAACCGCTCTGCTGCTACGTCGCAGGCTCGAATCCTGCCTCGGGCATGGATGTGTGTGATGTCCTTAGGTTAGTTAGGTTTAAATAGTTCCAATTCTAATGGACAGATGACCTCAGATGTTAAGTCCCATAGTGCTTAGTGCCATTTGAAGCTGAGTTTCATACGAATGATGATCTCTAAAATCGTGCTGATTCGTGAACACAAGCCTCTCAGTCTCAAGAAATTTCTTAATATTCCAGCTGAGAATATGTTCTAGGATTCTGCAACAAACTGGTGTTATGGATATAGGTCTGTATTTTGCGGGTTCGCTCTTTTGTCCTTCTTACATACAGGAGAGAATCGCGATATACGCAAGGTGGGGAGCGACCAGTGCTGTAAGGTACTCTTTGAAAAACCGAATGGTGGTTCCATCCGGACTCGGAGACTTATTTGTTTTCAACTTATAACGCCGCTTCCTTTGGACGCAAAATTGAAAACATAAAATAGTCCCCAAAACACAATAAAAGCCCCAAAATCCAAGATCCAAATTTCAAGTCCCACTGAAATAGCACCACTTGAATAGTAGTTAGTACATAGAAAAGGAATCCAGTATAAAATGACCTAATGTTTTGAAAAGGGAAAGAATCCACGAGTTTCAAATTAAAATAATAGTAGATCGCAAAGTAGTGCACTTATAGATCACGGAATAGAACTCGTGAACTCAAAGAATACTCCTTGTGAGTACTCTTTGAGGACACCGTAATACAGAAGAAAAAAATCATACCCTGCTAATGTGCTGCTAGCGCTTGCTGGGTCAGATCGTATCTCAACGTGTGTTCTTGTACGTACGCGCGACGAGATTGTTTTTGTGATTTTTTGGAAATTTTTCGATCTGCCAGGAATCATTAAACTTGAAGTAGATAGATCAGCAACCTTGAGTATATCATTATGTAAAGCCAAGAGAGGAACAGATCCGAACTTGTCTTAAATTGATTACCATACAGGGAAGACTGAACTTTGCCCCAAACTAATAGATTGTTAGCAGTTTACCAACATAGGAGGTGAACATTGGTTTTGAATTGTGAGCAAGTACTGAAGTTGCGTTAAAGTAACAGATGAAATCTGGATCCTGTTACAGACTCTTTGACTGAAACTTACGTAACTAATTCCACCCAGCTTAAGGAAAAGTTACTTCCTTAATACAATGTTAGGACGTGAATAGTATAGAATAAACTGTGTGATAGTTCTTTCAACTCATTTAATATTGTGTGTTTATGAAACAGTTATTTTTGGGGCGACATTGATCAACTAACAGAGCGCAGCATCATAAAAATTCTTTGCCGCGTTAGACAGTTATTGTACCGATTCGAATTATTAAGCTAACGTAAACTGAAAACTTTAGGGGAGAAACTATTGTCGTACATGGACTGTAGCCACAGTTAGTACAAGGATGGCCATTGGTGTGCAACTACGTGTGGCTGTGCTCGTACACGTTGGGGAGCATATAGTTATTTGGACTGGTCGCTATCATTAATACGCACTCGGCGTGAATACAGTGCAGCAGAACAGATATTTTTATGTAATGTTCCTCATAAGACAATATATATACCGCAAGTTGGTCGGAGCACGTATTTCATCAACCTACATTTCCAATATATCTTAAAGAGGAGCAGTTACAAACTCCTTCAGTTGTTTCTCTACGGCAGGGATGCTTATTAGTGTGTCGTCCTTACGAAAGTCTGTTCGATCTTCAAACGACGTTCTGTATATGGTCCTCGTTTCAGCAAGTTGCGTCACTTGGCAGTGACACATCATACGAAAATTTCTTTCGCCTTTAGTTTTGTGTACCAGTGTAAAATACTAGGTACATTCCGTATTAGTCCCATTTATACATACGTAGTAGAAGTGTATCTCGGTGCAGGGAGATCACAAAGGTTAGTGGGCGTAACAAAGTGATCGACCAGCTTGGTAATTAGGCACCAGGGGGCCGGCCTCTCATCAGATCCGTCCGCGTTGAATCTCTGGTCGCCAGGAAGCGCTCTGTACGTACAGCGTATGGTAGAAGTGTTCGATGCTGCCTTGCGTGACCTCGGCTGGTTCAGTCCAGCGCTCGGCGCAGCTCGGTGACCGCAGTTCGAACCCAGCCTAGGGCGTGGCGCGTTGCGCCGTGTCCGCGACAAAACGAGAACACCGACGCCCGACCGTAAAGAGCAACGCGTGCCGTATAAAGGCCTGCGCACCGCTACATATGCGCATGCGCTGCTCTGCATAGCCCTGTACTGAGCAATGCCGCCCCCTGTCCTTGTAACTGCGGCTGCCTGCAGACACGGTCCATAGCTGGTGTGTGCATGAGCCCTGCATCATTTGCATGCAGACATCGCGTTGTAAAATTAACAAGGAGAGGTCCCCAGCCGTGCGATAGACTTTTTAAAACATTCTACACAGTGATGTATCTTGAGGTCTGCAGCTTTTGACCCAGGCGGACCCTCGCTTACGAGTAATCGACGAAAAAAGTGTTGGACCCACAGGATGCATTACTGTTTCGAACCTCGACAGCTACATTTAAATTTTTTATTTTTATATCTTTATCGAAATGACTTCGATCGCTATTTTTATTCAGTTAATTGGCTCACATTCAGTTTCTTTTACTTATACTCCTTTCTCATGTCCTTTTAATCAACGTTTTAACTTCAATTACTCTTACTTTTTTCTAGTCATTATTGTTCCACTTGCAATCTTCTTATTAGCTACCACAATGTTTAAAAATTTGAAAATGTTGATTTGTCGGTTAAGAAAACAAACGACGAAATAATCTGTCTATATTGACTGATCAATGGCGTCAAGAATATATATTTCGTTAAAAGATGTACATCTTTTTGGAGGCAACCGTCGTACAAACATTAAAAACAAATTCTTACTGCACTATGGACAAAATAATGTGGATGATTATTCAAATACAAGCAGGAATTATAACTGAAACGAAATTCAAGCAAAATGAAATATTGAGTGCAGTAACATAGACGAAAATTGTAAGTAGGCTGTTTAGGTTTTTTTATTGGTAACGCCGCCGCCACGTAGCGCTCTGTATAAAAATCACTGGCTGTGCCGTGTGCAGTCTGTGGCTGGTCTGCATTGTTGTCTGCCATTGTAGAGTTGGGCAGCGGCGGCTGGATGCTAACAGCGCGTAGCGTTGCGCAGTTGGAGGCGAGCCGCCAGCAGTGGTGGATGTGAGGAGAGAAATGGCGGAGTTTTGTAATTCGTAAGACTGGATGTCATGAACTACCATATATATTTTGCCTATTAAGGTAAATACGCTGTTTGTTCTCTATTAAAATCTTTCATTTGCTAACTATGCCTGTCAGCAGTTAGTGCCTTCAGTAGTGTGGATCTTTTATTTAGCTGGCAGTAGTGCGCTGTATTGCAGTAGCTTGAGTAACGAAGATTTTTGTCAGGTAAGTGATTTGTGAAACGTATAGGTTAATGTTAGTCAGGGCCATTCTTTGGTAGGGATTTTTGGAAGTCAGATTGCGTTGCGCTAAAAATACTGTGTGTCAGTTTAAGCACAGTCTTGTACAATTTTCTAAGGGGACGTTTCAAAATGTACGATGGTAAAATGGAAGTACATCGAAGTTAATGTATGACAATAATCAAAATCATCTGAACAGGCGTTCCATGTAGAAAAAGACTGTTAGGAAGGTAAATAAGATCATCTTGGTATGATGACTAACATGAGGTGACAAGGGAATAGAAAAAAATTACATTTCAACCACTTAATTGAATAAAAATAATGCTTTAAAAATAAAAGTTTTGAAACTACTGGACAAAATTCGAAAGTACATCCTTTCGTAGGTAAAGTCACGTCCGTAACCAGTGAGCTACGGAACCAGTCTGTAATCTACTACTGTATTTAATGCTCTAGAGCGGTGGTTCCCAACAGGTGGACCGCGGACCCCCAGGGGTCCGCGAGCTATGCCAGAGGGGTCCGCAAGATGCTATTACAATAAAAAATATATTAAATATATTTCGTATGATAACACATTTTTTTGTTTTGGCCGCTTCCTGCATGAGTAGAGCTTTAGCGAACGCTAACTTCTGCATCTAGCGTCTTCCTAGAGCCAACTGACACTAGCACACTCTAGCGCAGAACTAGAATTAGATAGAGGCAGATAGCTCTGCTGTGCCGTTAGACTGCCTCTTTGCACCTGACAACTGACAGTCACTTTACACAGAAACTCGCATTTCAGACGGCAATCGGCCATTGTTAATTTATTGCCAGTGCTTTCACAGACCGCGTTGTTTACGTATTCAGTATTCTGTATTAAAACAGTAGTAAAAAAAGCATTGTTTTTCGGGGAAGCTACAGTTCTTCCAAATAGTTAATAGTTAAAAATGGACGGTTGGTTAAACGTGGTCCGTTAGAACAAGAAAGGTCTACAGATGAAGGATGTTGTGTGCAACATTGGCTCAATTTCAAGTAGTGCAGCATATGACCTCAGTGCATGGCTTGTAGAAAATAATCTAACGTTAAATCACAGTAAGACTCTGTTTTTACAGTTTCTAACATACAATTCAACAAAACCTGACGTTTTAATCTCGCAGAACGGGCATATGAATACTCAAACTGAACAGTTCAAATTTCTAGGTGTTCAGATAGATAGTAAGCTGTCGTGGAAATCCCACGTTAAGGATCTTGTTCAAAGACTTAATACTGCTATTTTCACTATTCGAACGGTATCAAAAGTGAGTGATACTTCGACAAATAAATTAGTCTAATTTGCTTGTTTTCATTCAGTTATGTCGTATGGTATTATGTTTTGGGGTAACTCTTCCCATTCTAGAAGGGCTCAGAAACGGGCGGTTCGGGCAATAAGTGGTGTGAGTTCACGAACCTCTTGTCGACCTCTGTTCACGAGTCTGGGTATTTTGACATTGGCCTCTCAATATGTATATTCCTTATTGTCGTTTCTTGTTACCAATATTAGTTTATTTCCAAGAATAAGCAGCTTTCACTCGGTTAATACTCGGCAGAAATCAAACCTCCATTTGGATCGGACTTCCTTAACTCTTGTGCAAAAAGGTGTGCAGTATACTGATGCATCCATTTTCAATAAGCTGCCACTCGAATTCAAAAATCTTAGCAGTAATCCATGCGCTTTCAAATCGAAACTGAAGACTTTCCTCATGGGTCACTCCTTCTATTCTGTCGAGGAGTTCCTTGAAAAATTAAGCTGATTCTTATTGTATCGCTGATAGCGTTTACTTAAACTTATGGACTTTTTTTCAGGTTCATGATCATTTATTTTTATCTGTTATTACTTTTATGTTGTAAGTCCATGTACTGACACGTTCCATGGCCTTGGAGATTTGCTTCTCAATTTGGTCCTACGGACCTTGAGTGTAAGTCCATGTACTGACACGTTCCATGGCCTTGGAGATTTGCTTCTCAATTTGGTCCTACGGACCTTGACGTGTAAATAAAATAAAATAAATAAAAAATGAAGAGGAAGATAATGCATTTGATGTTCAAGCAAGTAAGTCAGTGCCTCTTGAACCGAAGTTGTCAGTGTCCATTGAACCTAAATTGTCAGCGTCCCTTGAACCTAACTCTTCCAAGATCAGTGTTAAGCTTACTGGAAAAATTAGAAAATATAACTCTGATTACTTGGAAATCGGTTTTACGTTCACTGCACCTAAGCAACAGCCTAAACTCAATATGTAATATGCTATGAAACCATCAAAACTCCGGCGCCATCTTGAAACAAAGCACCCAGAGTACAAAAGTAAGTCATTAGATTTTTTCAAAAATAAATTAGGAGAGTTGAAAACATCTCGTAAAACAATTACCATACACTGTGGTGCAAATGTAAATGAAAATGCAACCCTTGCATCTTAGGAGGTGGCTCAGCTTGTTGTTAAATGTGGGAAAAACCACACAATTGCTGAGGAACTTACAATGCCATCAGCAATAATACTTTGCAAGAGAATGTTAGGTGATGCAGCTGCTAAGGTAATAGGAACTGTCCCGCTCTCAAATAATACTGTTCAAAGACGAATTATTGATATGGCAGTTAACATCGAAGGGCGCAGTGGTTAGCACGCTGGACTCGCATTCGGGAAGACGACGGTTCAATCCCGTCTCCAGCCATCCTGATTTAGGTTTTCCGTGATTTCCCTAAATCGTTTCAGGCAAATGCTGGGATGGTTCCTTTGAAAGGGCACGGCCGATTTCCTTCCCAATCCTTCCCTAACCCGAGCTTGCGCTCCGTCTCTAATGACCTCGTTGTCAACGGGGACGTTAAACACTAACCACCACCAACATCGAAGAAACATTGCTGGCTATACTTTGTATGAGTGACCTGTACGCTCTACAATTGGATGAAAGCACAGACATATAAAAAAAAAGCTATAATGTTGGTTTTCGCACGATTCTTATGGGAGGACAAAGTGTTCAAAGATTTTCTTTTTTCATACAACAGCAGAATATATTTTTACTGCATTAAATAATTATCTCAATGAACACGATCACGATGTCACCTGGAAAAAATGTGTAGGCTTGTCGACGGATGGAGCAAAGTCAATGCTGGCGGAAAAAAAAAAAAAGTATCAAAGCAGTAGCCCCTGAGGTGAAATGGACTCACTGTAGTATCCATCGTGAAGCCTTAGTGGCCAAAAGATTGCCTGAACCTTTGCAAGAGATACTTAACGAAGTAATTCAAATCATCAACTACATTAAAACTCGACATCTGCAATCCAGATTATTTTCTTTGTTGTGTAAAGAGATCGGCAGTGAGTATGAGCAACTTCTTATTCATACTGAAGTAAGATGGCTTTCTCGAGGTAGGATCTTGTCAAGATTTTTTGAACTCAGAGACGAGGTCCGTGTCTTCCTTCTGGACACAAAGTACGCGGATTTTCTCACTAACTTCTCTTGGCTTTGCTCAGCTGCGCACTTAGCTGATGTGTTTGAACACTTGAATGTGTTATACTTGAGTTTACAAGGAAAAATGTAGACATGTTCAAAGTTGAGGATAAGATTAGCGCAATGGTCAAACAGTGTCAGATCTGGCTGTCAAGGATAGAAAACGAGTCACTAACTAACTTTTCTACTTTATTACAATTCTTGGAGTCATCAGAGGAGAGTTTGCCTGACCAGATCAAGATAAATGCAGCCCAGCCACCACTTTTAGAGAGTATTTCCCCGAACCTTACCCTGACGACAGGTGGATTCGAAATCCCTTCAGCTGTGGAGAAATAGACAAAATCCAAGGCCTCACTGAAGAGGAGCAAGATCAACTTGTGGATCTGTCCAACTGTGGTACGATGATAAATATTTTCATCGATGATAAAATTACAGACTTCTTGGAATCAGCACGCAAGGACTACAAGAAACTTGGCTATACGGCAATGAAAAAGTTCCTTCCATTTGCAACCACATATCTGTGTGAGCAAACATTTTCCTCCATGTGTTTTACGGAAAACAAATATAGGAATCAGCTCTACATGCGGTCGGATTTCGGAGTGAACGTTTCAAGTTTGGAACCTAATATTTCACAAATAATCGACTCAAAGGTCTGATTGAACTCATCTCATTAAGAACTGAAAATTAAAACTAACTGTGTACTGATGGAGTGCTCTGTTGTAACAGTATTTTTTTTTTTTTCAAATAAATAATACCTTGTATGAAATTAGTGTTTTCTTATTTTTCACACATGTCTGCTCAATGCAGTCTCAAGTGTAGTACACTTGAAAGACCATTCACTCAGTTTTGATATTTTCCTATCATTTTCAATTCATACTCAATTTTTATTTTTTTAAGGAATTTGTTATACTAAACACCCAGATTTGAAGACAAAGATTTTCAACAATAATCAAAAACTTAACAATAACAATGATGTCTAAAATGAAAAAGTTTTAAGCTCAATATTTTTTGTATAATGAATATGTCAATGTTTTTTCTAAGTACCAAAAATAGAAAACGTATAAAAAGACTCGTAATTTGGCTTTTTTAGGTGCTTTATACTGTGATATGACAGGGTACCAATCATGCTCGATGAGGGGGTCCTCAAGAAAATTTTATTGGGAACCCATGCTCTAGAGCATCGCGCGGAATACAATTTTCTTTTTTCATCGGTTAGAGGACACACCAGGGTGAATGGCTGCAGGGTGTGATTCTTCGGACCTTAACCTACATCACTGTGTAGATTTTAACAAAAAGTCGATCCCACCGTGGAGGACCTCTCTCCTTACTAGTTTTGAAACTGTGCTGTCAGCCACATCGCATATGCGATGCACAGTGGCGAACGTCATTGGCGAAGCAACTTTCACGACACGAAATTGTCTTTTTAGCTTAGGCTGCATTTCAATAAAGCGTTATCAGGTCGTGAACTGAGAAAAATTGTAGGTTTCTATGGAGTTACGTTATGCAGAGATAAGACAGTCGTTACAAGAACAAAGTGCTCCACTTCATACGGATCTTCTTGCTATGATCATCGAATGATGAGGAGGTCCAAGTTACTGACAAGAATGTTTTCTGCAAGAAATAAGACCCGAGAGATTAATAAAGATCACTTTCTACGTTTGGAAAACGCTGTAGACACCGTTAGGTCGATACGAAACCATTCTGAAGAGACTACCAAAGTAGTCAGCTTCGAACAGTTGCGCAAATGTTGGAGATACCCGGAGAATACAATAGAGAGCAAATGGAGGAAACATGCAATGTAACAAGAACAAAGCGAAAAGCTGTGATATTCGAAAGCCAGGGAAAAGCAACTTCCCAAACAGGCGATATCACAAACATCTGAAAGAAATTCTGCAATTAGAGTCCTCGGAACGTAATGTGAATACTTTGGCAGTGCGCAAGAAGCTCTACTTGCCAAAAGGCTCCTACGCAGTGTAAACTACAGTTTGAATTCCATCGGAAATGCGTCACGTATTACACTATCTTCTTTTTTATTATTTATTGAACTCTGTTAAGAAGGCCGGTTAACTTGTCTGACGTCATTCGTAGGTGGGTGAAGTAGCTTTTAGGCCAGTTGTTCCCAGCTTTGGGGTAGTTACCCCCTGAGGGGTAAAAGGCAGTTTTCTGAGGAATAGAAAAGAGGGATTCAGTTGTGTTTCGGTCATCAAATTAACCTTTTTTTAAAAAAGAAAAAAATTGTTATTTTTGTCACTGTTTCATAGGACTATAATACTAACTACATAAATTAGCATTAATTACTTTTTTCGAATGGTAGCACTAACTTCAGACTCCATGTGATGTATTTTACAGCTTCTGAAACGAATGTGTGGACTTCTTTCTCATATACTCCACCGCCTACACAAATACTTTGTACTTTGTACTATACAATTACGATAGTAAGATTGAGCCATGCCGCATCACTTATGTTCAGGTATCTCATGAAAATGCCTTCTCTGTGTGGTAGACAGGTCCGGTGATAGACTAAAGAGTCGTTCATCATTCACTTCCCAACAGTAAACAAACTATTCACAACACAACACAACAAGCGTAGAATTATATTATTATTATTATTATTATTAGTAGTACTAGTAGTAGTAACAGTAGTCATAGTAGTAGCAGAGGTCAGACACCAAGGATTGGCAGTCTGAAGTTTATGCCAGGTCAGAAGTGAAGAGTCGAGCATTCAAGAAATTTTTAAACAATAGGCCCTAATGTAGTGCAAACATTTTAATTTGGTTGATGTCAAGGGAGTTTGTAGTTTGTGGATGAAACTAATGTCGCTAGTGAGAGGAGTGGTCCAGAGGAAACATATTTTGTAACAAGTGTCTACCGTAATGTGAATAGTCACCTTTCTTTTCAGAGAAGTATTTGAACATAACATTCGCAGTGGGGTGAGAATTGCTCATCATTCTGTACAAGAAGGCTGTTAGAAATAAGCGGTACCAGTTGTCTTATTGACTCATTAGTTCATGCTTTAATAAAACACCTACGAAAGCTAAATATGATTTATTCTTCGTCACGTTAAAAATAACAGTGTTCAAAGGAAATTCTTTTACGTTCTGAGATTTAGTTACTAGCTAATGTTGATTATGGTGGGAGGGAGGGGGGGGGGGAAGGTACTACCTGATATTCTATTGCTCAATGTAGTTTCGTTGAAGGCACCTTTGAGCCAAATTTCAAACTTACGCGACACAATGGGAAACAGTTACGAGGTTTCGAAAATTGAACCTATAATTCTGTTGCTCAATGTAGTTTCGTAAGACAGATTTTAAGAAAAGAATTTCGAAACCTCGTCTCTTCGTGCAGTCCAGGTTTAGCTCACACCAAAGCACACATAATGCATACTGATTAGCGTTAATGACGCTAGTACTTTCAGATAGCCGGCCGGTGTGGCCGTGCGGTTCTAGGCGCTTCAGTCTGGAACCGGGTGACCGCTACGGTCGCAGGTTCGAATCCTGCCTCGGGCATGGATGTGTGTGATGTCCTTAGGTTAGTTAGGTTTAAGTAGTTCCAATTCTAGGGGACTGATGAGCACAGATGTAAAATCCCATAGTGCTCAGAGCCATTTGAACCATTTTACAATCAGATATTCAGAATACTGATAATGGAAATAAGCTGCCCAAGAGTGTCAGCGATTACTGTGGATTTTTTTGAATGAAGGCGTCTAGATCGATAGTCGTACGAGGGCTTGTCTTAAAGCTGTAATCAGCACCTCGAAAAAATAAAGTTTCGTAATTAATTTTTGGGTTGTGTTAGAGGTATATGTTTCCATTCTTGGCACGCGCACCTCAGCACAGTTGTATGCAGCTATAGGAGAGGAAGAAAAACGCTGATGAATTGATGTAATCCGTTTTCTGCGCTAGAAGGGGACAAGCGCTCGGCGACACTCCGTAGTGAGTTGGTGGAACGGTACGACAACAATGCACAATCACATGACAATGAGATGATTTTCCAGGTGGAACTTTCCTGAGCAACCGAAATAAAAACTTCTACAACCAAGGCCTCTGCCAAGTCGTCCACCAATGCGGAAGTATGTCGCACCCAAGAGAATGACTAATACCATCATCGAATTTCATGAACGTAGCTTTTCTCGAGGTAACAATTAAAGCTTCATCACTACCTCTCGTATTTGTTTATTTATAATAACGTTTCGGCTACTGCTATCACCAGAACGCTAATTGTCATATGAGGAATGTTGTGTTGGCAGAAGAGCCAACACCGTGTTACTAGAGGAGGCCGAAATGCACGCGTTTTAGCTCACGCAGGCTCGCGTGAGGAGGGAAGAACTATACTGACGTGAGGTCTGGAACATGGCAGGGAATGAGAATTCAGAAAGTGGACGTAATTAGTTTCATACTTAACTTTAATCCATTAATGATGAACGTCGCTCTTGACGGTACATGAGTCACAATATTGTCTGTTCAGAATTCATTCTAATTACTGAATATGGCGCCTTGTTAGGTAGTAGCAAATGACGTAGCTGAAGGCTATGCTAAACTATCGTCTCGGCAAATGAGAACGTATGTAGACAGTGAACCATCGCTAGCAAAGTCGGCTGTACAACTGGGGCTAGTGCTAGGGAGTCTCTCTAGACCTGCCGTATGGCGGCGCTCGGTCTGCAATCACTGATAGTGGCAACACGCGGGTCCGACGTATACTAACGGACCGCGACCGATTTAAAGGCTACCACTTAGCAAGTGTGGTGTCTGGCGGTGACACCACAAGGAACATAAAAATGAGAGCTATTATTTGTAGCTTATCAGGTCAAAAAGATAAAAGCAAATAAAAAAGTTACAAAATTCGCTTGCCAAACTCTACAACTCGTGCAGAACGAAATTTAGAGTGCTAGCCAAGAGGTGGCACTACTTGGGAACAAATCTCTAAAGTTAAATCTCTTTGGACTGGAATCTCGTTCACTGGAGTAGAATCGTCTGCAGTGATGGGTTCCACATTGAACTAATGTCCAGCGAAATCGATTCTGGAGACACCACAGATAGTGGTGGGATACCATCTTGACTGTCTCCCGACATACTGCCCGACAACCAGGAGTGATGGTCCAGGGTATCATTTCTTTTCGTAGCAGGACCCCTTTTGTTGACATCAGCAACACCCTTACAGCGCAATGGTATGTCTACGACGTTCTACTCCACATTTTGTTGCCCTTCATGGCAAGCCATCCTGGAGTTACTATTCACCAAGATAATGACCGCCTGCACACGGCGAGAGTGTCTACTGCTTGTTTTCTTGCTTGCCAAACCCTACCGTGGCCACTAAGATCCTAGATATCTCACCAGATTCAGAATATTTGGAGCTTTATGGACAGGGCCCTCCGACCAGCTTGGGATTTTGGCGATCTAACGCACCAATTTGACAGAATTTGGCTCAATATCCCTCAGAAGCACATCGAAAGTTTACCCTGTGGGGCAGTTATAAATGACTGAGAATGAAGTAAATTTTGCTAACAGCACTTTTTTTTTTCAAAAGGAAAAACAGACATAAATTACGCTAAACAAGTTTTGATTCAATACCATAACCAACTAACAGCTGGTTTGATAGCACACTGGACAAGGATCCTGGGTGGCAGATGTGAGTCAAATACTCTGGCCCTAAAAAATGTAGATAACGCAATCTGAAATGATCTGTCGCTGAGCAGGCTTTGACTGGCCAAATATACTGTAGTTTCACTACATAGGTGCAGCTGAGAGCAAGTGGCGATTGAGATCTGTATGCCCTGACAAGGCCGGAGCAGCAGTACGTTACCCTGTGTGTTTCGTACGGTGATGTAACTTGCAGCTGGCGAGATGGGTGAAGCGGAGGTGAGACGTGGAGGCAGCACCTGTGAATCGATGCGACCACGACAGAAATGCAGAAATCTCACGGTCTAACAATCAGGCAGACGAATCGCAATTTACTCTCTACCAGAGCCCTGAAATAACAGGACATTTCAGTGGGTAACACACCCGTTCGCTGGTCATACCAAGGACCAATTTGGCTCACTTATACGACAGAGCGCACAAGGATACCAAACGTCAAGACATGGTGAACCAAAAACGAATACGTTTTCTCTCAGTAAACTAATAGCCCAAGACATCTGAAGTCACACTGTCAGTACAGTAAGAACTTCACCACAGTCTCCCCAGTCTAAACTACTCGCAAGTGAACTCAGTCTCAGGACAAGTCCCAAGCACCAATCACACATGCCAGAGTTTCGACCAGAAGTGTCTTACCAGACCAAAGTCTAGCACTCAAGTGCATCACACCTCGCAAGAAAAAGTTCCACTACCCCACAAAGTGCACAAACGATACCGCCTTCACCCTTTCTTGGGACAATCACAGGGCACTAGAGGCGCTAAGTCTCCCCTCTCACATGACAGCACAAACTCATGTCGAACCAGGGCAAGAGTTAAGAAATCTGCATCTCTGAAAAAAAAAGAAACCGCCAATTACTGGCTTTTTTTTTAAGATTTTGCAAAGGGTAAGATGATTTTCTCTGAAGTTGTGTCACTTCCCACACCAACAAGTGAACAGATACAATCTTAAAGATCTTTATATAAATCGCCTGTGCCTTGGAGCTTGTTAATCCTAGCTATGAGGTATAATAAAGATTCTATCCCCAAACGTTTCTCAGACGCTGGAGTTTCTTATACAACTGAGGCAGCTGATGGACCTATTTGCAGTATCAGCGAACACGAAAATTTGTGAATTTTTATTACACAGGGCTCTGCACACAATGCTCGGCTTATGACTCCACTGCATAAATGCGTTCCTTCAGTCCGTCACCTCCAGCCACCCTTCCGCTGGTAGCTCGGCGTTGTTCTGCTGGAGATCAGTCTTGAGGAGGGGCTGCCCTGTCTGCCCTGTACGGCTGTGGGCCTGTCCAGCAAGATTTACTGAGGGATGGGCTCGCTGCCAATTGCTTTCAACTCCCAATATGCCGTTTCTGTGAGCTAAGAACCATAAAAATACCTAATGCTTTTAGCGCCCTACCAGGCTCCATCAACGTCTGCTCGACCGTTAACTTTCTAGAGTCTCACTCAAGGTGCATCAGGTTGTAACAAAATCTTTCATAATTTTCTGTATACGAAAAATAGGTGAGAGAGTAACTTGTCCTCTCTTAACATCCAACAACTCTATCAATAAGTTCGACGCAAAATAACTGCCTGTATAAGGGCCAATGCGTTATTGACTTGTTCAATTGGGGAAATTCTCTCTGTTGAATAAGACATAGAGTTTTTCTGGAATTGGAATGATCTATTACTCTGTAATTGTACACCATATCTGCCACTTTCTGTCGCACTCAGTTAATTCCTTAGCGGTGCCACTTTTTATTTTTGTCTTAGAGTATATGTTTTTGTAATTGTGAGAGTTGTGTTAGAAACAAAGTTTTTCATGATTTTGGAAGAACAATTCAGTGCTCCAGTGATAAACAATGAGTAGGGAAAGCAGTAAATTAAAGCAGTTGACTTTGGTTTGTTCTGTATGGCAATTAGTAATGTCGACAATGGAGTACAGAATCCACACTTAAATAAGTAAGTGTTTTGTAAAATCGAACTCTCTCGATTTTGAGTGACCTTAAGAAAACAATAACCTCTTTAAAACTATTACTTTTGTAATAACTGTACAAAATTTCAGAGCTGCTCCAATTCTAATAATTATGGAGTGGTAATAGTGTTAGCTAAAAGCGATTACCCTTCCCAATATGAAGCAATAGATGTGTTGTTGTATAAAGATGTTCTTGTTTTTTCCTAATATTAGTAACAAGCCACCACATCTGGCTTATTTATATTCAGTACACTGAATTATCATTATAACAATTACTGTGGTTTTTTTGTTGATATTATCGATATTCTCAGATAGCTGAAAGAGATGCTCAGTATCAGTTGCAGGTTGCCTATCAAATGGCTTTCAGGTGCAACGAAAATTTTTATTTTCAGTATTTTACATAATTATTGACTAAATTTAAAACTCTCTCATAATCTGCTCATTAAGAAATACACGGTGAACATCAGAACATCAGTAAAACCGACAAACAACAGGCACTGATTCATGACGGGAAATGGAGCAAAAAAGGTCCTGTGAACATGTGTCTGGGAATGCATCGTTGCCATGATAGATGGTGCTATGAAATTAAAGTTCCTTTGACCACTTTGCGTGTGTTCTTTGTGTGTTTTAGGATGTGTGATTGATGCAGCGTACTGTAAGCACGAGATTGGTCCGTTATTCATGTCGGTAACAAGCCAAGATGGTGCTTGTGTACGGCCAAGCAGATGGGAACAGTCGAGAGGCAGCACAGCTATACCAAAACAAATACCGTAACAGCTGGCAGTCACATCACACAACATTTCAAGCCCTTTTTGGACGCTTGTGCGATCAGACAGACGAACGTGTAGCGAGGTGGCGGACTGTGTGCATATCAGATTTGGAGGGCTGGGTTCTACAGGATATTCAGACGAACCATAGTACAAGCTCAAGGCAAGAGGTCCGCTAACTTGGTGTAAGTCAAAGTACGATTACGTGTATTCTGCATGACAACCGCTGCTATCCCTGTCACGTGCAACGAGTGGATAGATTATCAGCAGCGGATTTCCCTCTACGGGAAGGATTTTGTCGGTGGTTTTTGCACCAAACCACCACAATTATGGGACTTCTGTTATTAGTCACCTTTACCGACGAAGCAACCTTTATCAGCACTGCCATCATCAGTACGCATATTCCTCTTTTGTGGGCTACAGACAATCCTCGGAGAACGGTTGAGGCGTCTCTTATGGGACTTCTGTTATTAGTCACCTTTACCGACGAAGCAACCTTTATCAGCACTGCCATCATCAGTACGCATATTCCTCTTTTGTGGGCTACAGACAATCCTCGGAGAACGGTTGAGGCGTCTCATCAGCATCGATTCAGCATCAATGTGTGAGCAGGGGTTCTTGGCAGCCACATACTTGAACCGGTTATTAGTCCACAATGCCTTGACGGAAAAACGTACCTGAACTTCCTGCAGAATACTCCGCCTGGGTTGCTTGAGAATGTGCATTCGGCAATACGACACGTTATGTGGTTTCTGTTTGACGGAACACCACACCACATCCGCATTACAGATCGCCGATACCTCAACAACATTTTTGGATAAGATACAAATGCCCTATAGCATGGTCTACTATATCACCGAACTTAATACCCTACCTCTGGGGGCATCTGAAAAGCGTTATGTATACTGAACCAGTCCCTGGTGTGCAGACCCTTCAAGAGCGTGCTCACGACGCCTCTGATGCTATTCGGACAGTGGTCGGAATGTGCGAAAGAACGCGCCAATCCATGGTGGTACGTGTGAACTCGTGCATTTCATCCCACGGAGGTCCCTTCGAACATCTGTTGTGACGTGGGTACAATGCAACTGTGTGCTGTGTTCCGGGACGATTTTTTGTTCAAAAAACGGTTCAAATGGCTCTGAGCACTATGGGACTTAACTTCTGAGGTCATCATTCCCCTAGAACTTAGAACTACTTAAGCCTAACTAACCTAAGGACATCACACACATCCATGCCCGAGGCAGGATTCGAACCTGTGACCGTAGCGGTCGCGCGGTTCTAGACTGAAGCGCCTAGAACCGCTCGGCCACGCCTACCGGCGACGATTTGTTGTCTCTGTACGTACACCGTTCACGTTTTTCCCCCATTTGGAGTCAGGAATTTGTTCCTGTAGTTTGTCTGCTTTATTAACTTTCACTCTGTATAAACTTGCGTTACAGGTTTAACACAATAAACCAAGTATTATAGTTAGGAACTGTGTTTATCTCTTGAGGCAGGGTAACTCAGGGCGCGCAAACTAGCCATATTATGAATTTTCCTGGCAGATTAAAACTGTGTCTCGGACCGAGACTCGAACTCGGGACCTTTGCCTTTCCCGGGCAAGTACTCTACCAACTGAGCTACCCAAGCACGACACACGCCCCGTCCCCACAGCTTTACTTCTGCCAGTACCTCGTCTCCTACCTTCCAAACTTTACAGAAGGTCTCCTGCGAACCTTGCAAAACTAGCACTCCTGAAAGAAAGGATATTGCGGAGACGTGGCTTAGCCACAGCCTGGGGGATGTTTCCAGAATGAGATTTTCGCTCTGCAGCGGAGTGTGCGCTGATATGAAACTCCCTGGCAGATTAAAACTGTGTGCCGGACCGAGACTCAAACTCGGGACCTTTGCCTTTCGCGGGCAAGTGCTCTACCATCCGAGCTGGAAATAACCAGACTATATTCATCCAGTATTTGAGAATGAGAGCACTTAGCGACTTACAACAGACTTTTAACATACTTCTAATCGTTTTAGATAATTTTCCTCTCTAACACCCCCACAAAACAACGAAAGGAAATACGGTAATCGTTTATTAAGTTTCCGCTGTTCATGCAGTAAAACTTCAGCATTAAGTATACCGTTTTAACTTATTGCTTCTTTACTACCAACTCCATGGGCGACACACTTTTCAGAGTGCCTTCTAATACACCACTGAATGTTTTGGTTTTGACTCTTTCATTAATGGCATGGAGAAAGGGAAGAGGACGTAGACGACGGTGAGGTGGGAGATATGATACTGCCAAAACAATTTGACAGAGCACTGACAGGCTTAAGTCGAAACAGGCCCCGGGAGTAAACGACATTTCGTTAGAAGTACTGATATAGTTGGGAGAACAAATCATAACGAAGCCATTCCACCTGATGGGCAAGATGTATGAGACAGACGAAATACGCTCAGACTTCAAGAAGAATATAACAGTTCCAGTTCCAAAGGAAGCAAGTGCTGGCAGGTGTGAAAATTACCGAACTATCAGTTTAATATGTCATGGCTAAAAAATAGTAACACGAATATTTTAACAAAGAAACTGTGAGAAGCCGACCTCGAGGAAGATCAGTTTGGAATTCGGAGAAATGTAGGTTAAAAAGGATATAAATCAGTCTATTGACTGAAGACCACAACAACAAGGGACAATATTTCGAATCCAATAAAATCTCATAATTACGGTTTTGCTCCTTCGACCACAAAGATTTTACATGCTGAACGTTAAAAATTTACCACATTAAGTCATTTATAAAGTAATCAACGTTTAAAGCGTTTCATACGTGGAAATTCGATTCCTTCAAAAACCACGGGAGAGTGAAGGGGGGAGGGGGGGGAGGCGTCCTGGTACTGTTAAACACTGTACTTCATTATACATCATAATATGTGTGAGCGAATGCATGTAGTGATGTGTCTATGATTGCGGTGCCATAATCCTTCGAGGCTGCCCGTAGGTACGCATGTCATAATTATTACTGCGACGACTCATCTTCCATCTTTATCACGGAGATGTCATATAATTACTGTAATGGCTCAGAGCACTATGGGACTTAACATCTGAGGTCATCAGTCCCCTAGAACTTTGAAATACTTAAACCTAAGTAACCTAAGGACATCACACACATCCATGCCCGAGGCAGGATTCGAACCTGTGACCGAAGCAGTCGCGCGGTTCCGGACTGAGCGCCTAGAACCGCTAGACCACCGCAGCCGGCTTACTGTAATGTTCTGTAAACAGAACTCAGTAGTGTGGTAGTCGGTAGGTCCGTTGTTTCAGTTCGCTGTTATGCCTTTCTGATCCACTACGCTATTGGCTACAGCACGTTGTGCATTATAGAATGAAGGCTTTCCCGACGGGATGAATTGGTTCAAATGGTTCAAATGGCTATGACCACTATGGGACTTAAATTCTGAGGTCATCAGTCTCCTAGAACTTAGAACTACTTAAACCTAACTAACCTAAGGATATCACACACATCCATGCCCGAGGCAGGATTTGAAGCTGCAACCGTAGCAGCAGCGCGGTTCCGAACTGAAGCGCTTAGAACCACTCGGCCACAACGGCTGATCAAAGCATAAACCCCCCTCAGCATGTTGAGTATATTAAAGTTGAATATATAAAATTCGGTGTACGTGAGGTTGGTTAAGTTTATACTGGAGCAACCAAGAGAAGCATGAATACGCGGCTAAAGGAACACAAAATTCTTTGCCGACAATGGAAAACAGACGAATCGGCTGTAGCAGAGCATGCCCTCAGTTAGGAAGCCACGAAGTGAAGTTTCCTGGAACAAACATTTTATCGACGACGACGTTCGCGTAGAGAAATAATTGAAATATATAAACATAGGGATAATTTTAAAAGGAAAGAAGAGACCATGAAACGTAGCGACGTATAGACAATAGCTGTGCTGTACCGCTAAAGAGTTTTTTTTATCTTTGACAAGACGACAATCGATAGTTAAGTTTTATCTTTGACAAGTATATTCGCCGCTTACTATGTATTACTCGGGGCACACCCCCTTTTCTAGAGTATATATGTCAGTCGGCAATACTCAACGGAGGAGCTGCAGATTTCCAGCGCAGTTCTGGACGAAACGTTAGGAACAGAAGAGTTTCTTGGACCACGACATTATAACCCGAAAGGTTCACCAGCAGCAACGTAGCGCATTGCTCGCCGGAGTCCTGTAGCCGCAGTCGACTAAAAACTGATTCCCGAGGCAGGAAGAAGCAGTAAGAACGTTGCAACAGGTAAATTGCGAGCTGCATCAGTGCCCGGTTTAAAACTGGAGAAAGAAATGGCGCGCCCAAGTGAATGTGCACCCTTTAGTTTCCGCTTAGGCGCCATTAAGTTAAAAGTGTGGGGGCGAGGACGGAGGCTAATGGGAGTGGACGACTTTTAACGCCGAGCGCTCGGCAAGAGACGGAGAGAGCTAAGAAGAAGCTTTTCTCTGTTCTGCAAACGTAAACCTCTTGCTCAAACAGCCAGCTGTGTAATTGTTCCGCCTGCGCATTCCTCGCCTTATTTCCGAGAAGGCCAGCCTTGGGTTCACTGCACCTTTCAGCACCACTTGTGAGCTACGCGGCAGCCGAGTTTGCATTTTTTACAATACATAATTACACTAAGACCGCAAGTCAAAAAATAAAGGAAACTTAAAGAAAAGTGTTTACTGGCTTACAGCATCAAGATGAACGAAATAGATAAGACATTTGTGTAATATCATTGGGGAGGCGCAAATAAAAGTAGCTAATTTAAACGTAAAGGAAATACCGAATGATCAAAAAGTCAGTATAAATTTGAAAACTTAATAAACCACGGAATAATGTAGATACAGAGATACAAATTGACACACATGCTTGGAATGACATGGGGTTTTATTAGAACCAAAAAATAAAAATAAAAAACAAAGTTCACAAAATGTACGACAGATGGTGCTGGACAGCAAACCGTCAGTGACTGCGCATGGCAATCGTGTATAAAAGGAGCTGTAATGACAGAGAGAATCAGATGCGCCAGCAGTCGCAGCATGTTGACGTTACCTGAAAAGGCGCTTTTAGTGGAGCTGTATTATCAGAATGAGGAATGTGCTCGTTGGTTGAGTAACGTGTTGTGGACCGATGAAGCTCATTTCACGCTCCGAGGGTCTACAACGCCCATAACTGCAGAATTTGGGCTACCGAACATCCTAGAACTGTCGTGGACTCCATTGCACGACGAGAAAGTCACGGTATGGGTTGGATTTACCACATCTATCGTTATCGGGGCTTTTTTCTTCGAGGAAATGCGTGATTCTGGTTTTGTAACTTCTACCGTGACGGGTGAGAGGTACGCCGATATGTTACAGAATCGCATCACCCCCAGCCTGGCTGATAAACACCTGCTGGAACGTACGATGTTTATGGAGGATGGCACTCCACCCTACATTGCTACACGCGTGAAAGATCTCTTGCGCGCGTCGTTTGGTGATGATCGTGTGCTCAGCCACCACTTCCGCCGTGCTTGGCCTCCCAGGCCCCCAGACGTCAGTCCGTGCGATTATTGGCTTTGGGGTTACCTGAAGTCGCAAGTGTATCGTGATCGATTGACATCTCTAGGGATGCTGAAAGACAACATCCGACGCCAAAGCCTCACCGTAACTCCGGACGTGCTTTACAGTGCTGTTCACAACATTATTCCTCGACTACAGCTATTGTTGAGGAATGATGGTGGACATATTGAGCATTTCCTGTAAAGAATATCACCTTTGCTTTGTCTTACTTTTATATGCTAATTATTGCTATTCTGATCAGATGAAGCGCCATCTGTCGGACAGTTTTTGAACTTTTATATATTTTTGGTTCTAATAAAAACCCATGTCACTCCAAGCATGTGTGTCAATTTGTACCTCTCTATCTACATTATTCCGTGACTTATTCAGTTTTCAAATTTATACTGACTTTTTGATCACCGTTGCAATGACATTACAGAAACGAAGAGCTGAAATCGACTTACCATTTACTTACAATGAGAAATATACTTATAGAAGGCGCTGAAAGTGACGCCTGCAACATCGATACACGTTACACGTGTGGCGTGTTGGCCCTTCCTGCTGGAAGAAGAAGTATTGTTTTTCACATTCATTCAGCTGAGTACAAAATGTATCGAAAATTTCAAATGGTTCAAATGGACCTGAGCACTATGGGACTTAACATCTGAGGTCATCAGTCCCCTAGAACTTAGAACTACTCAAACCTAACTACCCTAAGGATATCACACACATCTATGCCCGAGGCAGGATTCGAACCTGCGAACGTAGCGTCACGCGGTTCCAGACTGAAGCGCCTACAACCGCTCGGCCACAACGGCCGGAAAAATTTTCATATTGCAACCGTGTTGAGGTAGGGTCAAAACATATCGATTCAGTGATGTGCGTTCCTGTTACACCGCAACAAATGCCGATTTTTTCATCAAGGAGTGGTTGCTGACACACAGTAGCATTCAATGAACTGTAGGTGAAGCCCCATCAGCAGGGACTTACATGCTTTGAGCGAAAATAATAGTGCATCGAAAATGGCTAGCCTCTAGATAAAATGTAGATCTGCATAGTAAAATCTAAGCAAGGGCGACTAATTCCTGCAATCTATAATTTACAAATTTACAACACAGTGTTAGGGTTCTCCGCTGCCCAGTGTTCTGTGAATTCAAGTGACCGGAAAGATGAATCCGTGCTTCATCTCTGATGATGTAATGGAAAGAATGTAACCACTGTCACGATTTAGTTGTGGCTCCCTTACTCTGATCTCTATGGCTTCTTTGATGACACAGTCCCAGTATTTGGAAGTCTGTATCAGGACTTTTGTTTGGTCATAATCCCTGCTGGGGAGTTACGACAGGCGATGCTCAGCAATTGCCAACTTACTGGGGTGTTGCAGTCTAGTGTGCCGTTGATGTTCTCGGCATCGGTCCTCAATGATACGAATGGTCTGCCCACGTATACACTATCGCAGTGGCAAGGCATCTGATAAACCCCTGATTTACGTAGAGCAAGGTTGTCCTTGACACTACCAAGAAGGCTCTTGGTTATGCTTGGAGGACGGAAGATGGTTTTGACTTGGTGTTTACGTAAAATGCGTCCAATTTTTCCGGTTAAGGCCCCCCAAAACGGAACAATAGCCAAGGCCGCCCCTCCTGAGGTTCATCCTCAATTTCCGCCGGTCCTGCAGATGTGGGATGTGGAGCCTTCCGAATTTGCCCTTCTTTGTAACCGTTCCTCCGAAATCCGGTCTTCAGATGGTCCAATTCTCGTTGGAGTCTGTCCCTGTCGGAGATGGTGTGAGCTCTGTGTACAAGAGTTTTGAGCACGCCATTCTTTTGTGCCGGGTGGTGGCAGCTATCCGCATGTAGGTACAAATCGGTGTGCGTCTTCTTCCTATACACGCTTTGGCCCAAAGTGCGGTCAGCTTGTCTTCTAATCAAAACATCTAGGAAAGGGAGCATCCCATCAGTTTCGATCTCCGTGGTGAACTTAATATTCTCGCGTGTGGAGTTGGGATGTGTGAGCAAGTCTGCCAGTTTATCTCTTCCATGTGGCCAGATAACGTAGGTATCACCGTAATATCTAAAGAAACAGATGGGTTTTAGATGTACTGATTCAAAAGCTTCCTCCTCGAAATGTTCCATGCCCATATTTGCGCCAACGGGTGAGAGTGGACTCCCCATGGCTACTCCTTCTGTCTGCTCGTAGTATTCACCGTCAAATAAGAAGTAAGTTGATGTCAGAACATGTCTGAAAATGTTGATGGTCTCTTCGTCAAATTTCTGGCTGATGAGTTCCAAAAATTCTTGTAACGGAACTTTAGTGAATAGAGACACCACGTCGAAGCTCACCAGTATGTCAGATTCCTTAAGCGCAAGGTTGTTGATGCGTCCCAGGAAATCCACGGAGTTACGGATATGGTGTGTACATATCCCACGTAAGGGCTAAGCAGTTGTTTGAGGTGCTTGGATACAAGGTACGTTGGGGCACCAATATTGGTAACAATAGGACGTAACGGAATCGATTCCTTGTGCACCTTCGGCAATCCGTAAAGTCTAGGAGGAACAGCAGCCCTCGGGCGTAGCTTCGTGATAAGAAGTTCGAGAAAAGTAGTTGTGCCAACCGCGGTCGCCGAGCGGTTCTAGGCGCTACAGTCTGGAACCGCGCGACTGCTACGGTCGCTGGTTCGAATCCTGCCTTGGGCATGGATGTCTGTGATGTCCTTAGGTTAGTTTGGTTTAGGTAGTTCTAAGATCTAGGGGACTGATGACCTCAGATGTTAAGTCCCATAGTGCTCAGAGCCATTTGAACAATTTGAAAAGAAGTTGTAATATGGAACCCAAGTATTTACAGACCCATGATTATGTAACATAATTCCGTCTACGTGTGAGAAACGTGTCCTGCAGTTTGTGCCGTACATTTTTGTCACACTCTAAAAAAAATTTTTAATTATTTTTTTTGTTTCATAAATTACATCAAGACCACCGTCTACTCCCTGACAATGCCCGGTTGCACTTATAATCTTACATAAAAGCCTAACGCAATAACTCAAGAGCATTTAAGTTAGAAACTTGAGACAGCACAACTCATGGCGCGCATATTTCTCAGACTATATTCATCCAGTGTTTGAGAATAAATGGACCTGGCGAACAACGGCCGGCCGCTTGACCGAGCGGTTCTAGGCGCATGAGTACGGAACCGCGCTGCTGCTACGGTCGCAGGTTCGAATCCTGCCTCAGACATGGATGTGTGTGATGTCCTTAGGTTAGTTAGGTTTAAGTAATTCTAAGTCAAGGGGACTGATGACCTAAGATATTAAGTCCCATAGTGCTTAGAGCCATCTGAACCATTTTGAACGTCAGATGTTAAGTCCCACAGTCCTTAGAGCCATTTGAACCACTTTTTTTGCGAACAACGAACTTTACACGTAATTTCAACCTTTTCCGAAACTGCTTCTCCCTGACACCCCCGAAAAATAATGAAGGCAAGAAAGTTTATGACGTACTAATTTCTTTCTGTGCATGCAACAAAACTTCAGCGTCAGACATGACGTTTTAGTCTATTATTTCTTCATTAGTAATGCTGTCCGCAACACGTTTTACAGACCCGTATCCACATATATCACACAAGGGGAGCTGCAAATTCTGTCATTGTAGGACACACAATTCAGGAGATATTGCGCCATAAACCTTGAAATGCGTGAAAAACTAGCTTTTCTTGAAACGGAGCGCAAGACACCCAGGCTATAATCACAAAGTGTTTGATAACGAGAGCAGTTAGTGTCATCCAAAAATGATTTCAGACATTTTAGAAAGTTTTTGTCGCTTTTGTCTACAACCATATAAGTTTCAAGTACTTCTCGTCCACTACGTAACACGTTAACTCATTACTAAAGTAATCAGACACATGTACCTGTTTTGTACATAGGAGTTCAATTCCTTAAAGAATCTGAGTTAGGGTAACTTGGCGCTGTAAATTGAGCGACAGCTTAACGATGAATGTAAGCCAAAAAGGTTCAAATTACACCGCGTAGACGAGGAAATTTTATTTACTTTAGGGGTTTTCTATCGACGCCATACTTCCAGTGGAGCACGAATAGCGATTATTCGTGGAGTGGTGACCTCTTTACAGCCAGGGCGCAGTCAGGTGCGGAGCAGAGGGAAGTAGGGGTGCTTGTTCAGCTTGCGCGCACCCCGTCCTAGCCAGCTGTCAAAACAGCCGCCCCAACCGGCTTCCGTCTTGCAGCCCCCTGCAGCCCTGACCGACCGACCCACACCCGCGGTATAGGCGTGCTTGATTACCTGCAGGTTCGCATGCCGGCGCGTTGTTACCCTCCGCTTTTGTATCTTCTCTTATTAATCGATCGCGGTGTCGAATATGTCCCGTGAAGTGTCTCGCACGTAGAAAAAGAATTTCTGACAAGCCACTTACGATTAAAGCGACAGTTGTGTAAGGTAATCTGTGTTATTAGTTGTCCTATATGCTCCGCCACTGGTCGTTTGATTACTTTGCTCTGTAGATTTTATTTAGTCCATTACCGGTTTCGGCTTTCTTGATAACCCATTCTCAAGTGGACTTGAAATTGTCATACATACACCGAAGAGCCAAAGAAACTGGTATATCAGCCTAATATCTTTCAGGGCCCCCGCGAACACGCAGAAGTGTCGCAACACGACGTGGCATGGACTCGACTAATGTCTGAAGTAGTGCTGGAACGAACTAATACCATGAATCCTGCACGACTGTCCATAAATCCGTAAGAGCACGTGAGGGTGGAGATCTCTTGTGAACAGCGCGTTGCAAGGCGTCCCGGATATGCTTAATAATGTTCATGTGTGGTGCGCAACGGAAGACTTTAAACTCAGAAGAGTGTTCCTGGACCCATTCTGCACTTCTGAACGTGTAAGTAGTTGCATTGTCCTGCTGGAATTGCCCAAATCCGTCGGAATCCACAATGGACATGAATGGATGCAGGTGATCAGACAGGATGCTTACGTACGTGTCACCTGTCAGAGTCGTAATTAGGCTTATCAGGGGTCCCATATCACTCCAACTGCACACGCCCCGCACCATTACAGAGCCTCCACCAGCTTGAACAATCCCCTGCTGACATGCCGGGTCCATTGACTAATGAGGTTGCCTCCATGCCTGTGCACATCCATCCGCTCAATTTGAAACGAAACTTTTCCGACCAGGCAAAATGTTTTGCAGTCATCAACAGTCCAGTATCGGTGTTGACGGGCCCGGGTGATGCGTAAAGCTTTGTGTCGTGCAATCATAAAAGGTACACGAGTGGCCATTCGGCTCCGAAACCCCATATCGATGATGTTTCGTTGAATGGTTCGCACGCTGACACTTGTTGATGGCCCAGCATTGAAAACTGCAGCAATTTGCGGAAAGGTTGCACTTCTGTCACGCTGAACGATTCTCTTCAGTCGTCGTTGGTCCCGTTCTTTCACGATATTTTTCCGGCCTCAACGACGTCGGAGATCTGATGTTTTTCCGGATCTAGATATTCACGGAACGCTCGTGAAATGGTCTTACGGGAAAATCCCCATTTCATCGCTACCTTTTAGATGCTGTGTCCCATCGCCCATGCACCGACTGTGACTCCACGTTCAAACTCGCTTACATCTTGATACCCTGCCACTGTAGCAGCAGTAACCAATCTAACAACTGCGCGAGACACCTTTTTTTTTTTATCTAGACGTTGCCGACCGCAGCGCCATATTCTGCCTGTTTACATATCTCTGTATCTGATTACGCATTTGGTCCTACGGAACTTGACGTGTAAATAAATAAATAAATACCAGTTTCTTTGGCGCTTCAGTGTATGATATGTGTATACGTGTATCGTCTGAGATGAAAAAAGTCATGGGGTAACGACATGCACATATCAAGTGGCGTTAGTATTGCGTACACGGGGTACAAAAGGCCAGTTCATTGCCAAAGCTGTCATTTTTAGTCAAGTGATTCATGCGAAAATATTTCCAACGTGATTATGGCTCCCTGAAGGGAATTAACAGGCTCTGAACGTGGAATGGTAGTTGGAGCTAGACGCATGGGACATTGGATATCGGATATCGATGGAATCAGTATTCCGCGAAACACAGTTTCAAGAGTGTGCCGCGAATACCAAATTTCAGGCACTACCTCTTACCATTACCAAACTATCAGTTTACTAAGTCACAGGTGCAAAATACCAACGCAAATTCTTTACAGACGAATGGAAAAACTGGTAGAAGCCGACCTCGGGGAAGATCAGTTTGGATTCCGTAGAAATACTGAAACACGTGAGGCAATACTGACCCTACGACTTATTTTAGAAGCTAGATTAAGAAAAGGCAAACCCACGTTTCTAGCATCTGTAGACTTAGAGAAAGCTTTTGATAATGTTGACTGGAATACTCTCTTTCAAATTCTCAAAGTGGCAGGGGTAAAATACAGGGAGCGAAAGGCTATTTACAATTTGTACAAAACCCGGATGGCAGTCATAAGAGTCGATGAGCATGAAAGGGAAGCAGTGGTTGGGAACGGAGTTAGGCAGGATTGTAGCCTCTCCCCGATGTTATTCAATCTGTATATTGAGCAAGCAGTAAAGGAAACAAAACAAACATTCGGAGTAGGATTTACAATCAATGGAGAAGAAATAAGAACTTTGAGGTTCGCCGATGACATTGTAATTCCGTCAGAGACTTGAAAGAGCAGTTGAACGGAATGGACACTGTCTTGAAAGGAGGATATAAGATGAACATCAACACAAGAAAAACGAGGATAATGGAATGTAGTCGAATTAAATCGGGTGATGCTGAGGGAATTAGATTAGGAAATAAGACACTTAAAGTAGTAAAGGAGTTTTGCTATTTGGGGAGCAAAATAACTGCTGATGGCCGAAGTAGAGAGGATATAAAATGTAGACTGGCAGTGGCAAGGAAAGCGTTTCTGAAGAAGAGAAATTTGTTAACATCGAGTATAGATTTAAGTGTCAGGAAGTCGTTTCTGAATAGTTTGGACAATACTGTGGACAAGAAGAGAATTGAAGCTTTCGAAATGTGGTGCTACAGAAGTATGCTCAAGATTAGATGGGTAGATCACATAACTAATTAGGAGGTATTGAACAGAAATGGGGAGAAGAGGAGCTTGTGGCACAACTTGACTAGAAGAAGGGATCGGTTGGTAGGACATGTTCTGAGGCATCAAAGGATCACCAGTTTAGTATTGGAGGGCAGCGTGGAGGGTAAAAATCGTGGAGGGAGACCACGAGATGAATACACTGAGCAGATTCAGAAGGATGTACGTTGCAGTAGGTACTGATAGATGAAGAAGCTTGCACAGGATAGAGTAGCATGGAGAGCTGCATCAAACCCGCCTCTGGACTGAAGACCAAAACAGCAACAACAACAACAACCTCTCACCATAGACAACGCAGCCGGTGGAGGCCTTCACTTAACGACCGAGAGCAGCTGTGTTTGCTGTGCTAACAGAGAAGCAACACTGCGTGAAATAACCGCAGAAATCAATGTGTGGCGTACGACGAACTTACCCGTCTGGACAGAGCGGCGAAATGTGGCGTTAATGGGCTATGACAGCAGACGATCGATGTGAGTGCCCTATCTAACAGCACGACATCGCCAGCAGCGTCTGTCCTGGGCTCTTGACCATATCGGTTGGACGATAGTCGACTTGAAAATCGTGGCCTGGTCAGATGAGTCTCGGTTTCAGTTGGTAAGAGCTGATGGTGGTGGAAACCTCACGAAGGTGAAGGTTCCATAATGGTGTGGGTTGTGTTTAACGTAATGTACTGGGTCGTCTGGCAGATTGAACAGATTATTGACTTGAAATGATTACGTTCAGCTACTTTGGGACCAACAACGATCGAATTTTTGTGGATGGCAATGTGTCATGTCACTTGGCCACTACTGTTTGCTGTTGGTTTGAAGAACGTCCTGGACGATTTGAGCATATGGTTTGACCACCCAGACCGCTCAACATGAATCCCATCGAACATTTATGGGATATAATAGAGAGATCAGTTCGTGTACGAAATCCGGCAGCTGCAACGTTTCACTATTATGGAAGGCTATAGAGGGAGCATGGCTCAATATTTCTGCAGGAGACTTCCAACGACTTGTTGAATCCATGCCACGTCGAGCAGATGCACTATTCTGGGCAAAAGAAGGTCCGACACCACATTAGGAGGTATTCTGTGACTTTTTAACCTCGGTGTATAATGGAAGATAAGAAAACAAGGCTCACAATACGAATATACAGATATACTGTAACAGTTACGGTGGAGAAGTAATGTACAAAAGATATAAGTACAAGTCTGATACTTTAAATATCTTACGTGCTTATGCTATTCTGAAGATAATGGCCGTTTCGAGGTTGTATAATTTATTACGTAATAATTATTCTTTGAGTTTATGGCTATTTATGTTTTGGTTTATTCGAATTTTTGTGTTGTATAAATAAGAGCATTAAAATGTTTTTTTTAAATAAAAGTCCAATTTTAGCTAGAGCTGACGGTAAATCAAAGACAAGTGCAAAATTACACTCCCTAATGCACTAGCGTTGACCTACAGGAAACTGCAGAGGTTGTTGGCACAGATTGAATGTTAACATAAATTGGATATTAGCATAGTTTGGATCCACTGTGGACAGCTTACAGAGCATGCTCTGAGGTGCCAAAGAAACTGGTATAGGCTTGCATATTCAAATACAGAGATATGTAAACAGGTGGAATACAGGACTGAGGTCGGTAACGCCTGTATAAGACAACAAGTGTCTGGCACAATTGTTAGATTGGTTACTGCTGCTACAATGGCAGGTTATCGAGATTTTAGTAAATTTGGTGTAATAGTCGGCACACAGTGGGACACAGCATCTCCGAGATAGCGATGGAGTGGAGATTTTAGCGAACGACCACGTCACGAGTGTGTCCTGAATGTCAGGAATTCGGTAAAACATCAAATCTCCGATATCAAAGCGGCCGGAAAAAGACGCCGCAAGATCGGCACCGACTACGACTGAAGAGAATCGTTCAACGTGACACAAGTGCAACGCTTCTGCAAATTGCTGCAGATTTCAATGCTGGGCCATTAACGAGCGTTAGCGTGAGAACCACTCAACGAAACATCATCGATATGGGCTTTCGGAGCCAAAGGCCACTCGTGTACCCTTGATGACTGCTCGACGCAAAGCTTTACGCCTCGCCTGGGCCCGTCAACATCAACACTGGACTGTTAATGACTGGAAACATGTTGCCTGGTTGAACCAGTCTAGCGGAAGGACTTGCACGTGTATGGAAACAGTGAATCCATGGACCAGGCTAGTCAGCAGCGGACTGTTCAGGCTGGTGGAGGCTCTGGAGTGATGTGGAGCATGTGCAGTTAAAATGATATAATGATATGGGACCCCTGATCCGTCTACTTACGACTCTGACAGGTTAACGCACGCAAGCATCCTGTCTAATCATCTGCATCCATTCATGTCCATTGTGGATTCCGACGGACTTGGGGAATTCCAGCAGAACTATGCGACGCCTCACACGTTCAGAAGTGCTGCAGAATGGCTCCAGGAACACTCTTCTCAGTTTAAACACTTCCGCTTGCCAACCAACTCCTCAGACATGAACATTATTGAGCATATCTGGGATGCCTTGCAACGTGCTGTTCATAAGAGATTCCCACCCCCTCGTACTCTTATCGATTTATAGACAGGCCTGCAAGATTCATCGTGTCAGCTTCCTCCAGTGCTACTGCAGGGGGCCCTAAACGATATTAGGAGGGTGTACCAATTTCTTTAGCTCTTCAGTGTATTTACAAGCATGTGAATACCATCTCATACAATTACGAATCTGCGGATTAGTAACGGGGTGCCAGATCTCCAACAAACTGATGTTTTTAAGTGTGCATTGGTCATTGGGCGTGTTTTCATTTGGGTTTTACGTGGGTGTAAATTTCTGTTTCTCCAAAAATATTCATAAGTAACCTTTATTCTAGGTTGTTTTCGACATTGTGCACTGTGTGATTTTCTTCTGTGAGCTGAACCGCGAAGGTGGATTTTTTTTCGTATGTTTTTTTCATTTTGGTTCTGCGTGTTCTTCGTAAAGCGTTTTAAAGGTCCTTACTGTTTGCTCAATCTAGCTAGCCTTAAAATGATAATAGTAAATTTTTTAGGTAGATGCCACTATTTTGCTATAAGTTCGTGTAATGTTAACGTTTTGTGTAAAATTACATAATAGGGAAGATTGAGACTTACATGTGATGAGTGCCTTATGCTTTTTTTAAAAAAAAGGTTACTGAGTGTGTATGTGACTTCACCATAGAAAGTAAGGGATATAAATTACTGTATATGTAGCAACTTGATTTGTGTGAATTGATTCCTTTTTGGACTTTGTGACACTATTAATTTCACCAATATCATGCTGTGGTGACCGTTATTCCGGGCTATGCTTCGTAACCAGTCAAGTTTTTTTCCTGCTTCATTAGTGTATAGTGTCAGATAAAGGAACCTGTTAATTGAAGAATGATAGCTATTTTTTATGGTAAGCACGAAGACATGATATAGCATTAATAATGACTTCGGAAGATGTAGGTTTATGATAAATTCAAAAATATATCTATGTTGTCGCAGAATATGGGAAAAAAATGAAGTTTTGATTCTGTTGGGAAGCAGCTGTGTCGAGTGCAGTTTTAGCTCACTTTACAGCACTCAAAATGGCCACACGGAGATCGAAACCTAGTTATGCTATAAACATCATTTGTGACTGACTGCAACGTCCTTTACTACTTGAAGTGTACATCTATCATACATACGCCAATTCAGATCCACTTCGGAATGGCGGTAGGTAGGGATCTCAGACAGTGTGTGTCACCGTTGACGTCGTCGATGACGTCATCGATGAATCATGGGATTTGTCCATCCTCACCCCCACCTGCAACCCCACCCCGAACTGAAGCCCATCCCTACCATCGCGCCCAGTCTCACCTGAGAAGGGCCAATGTATAAAATAATTCAAATTTTGGCGAAAATTTAAAAAATAGGCCCACTGCACTAGCGTGGACGTAGGTTTGTTTTTGTTCAAAGCAAAAATTGGTGGATAATTAAGAATGGTGCACTGTAATGTTGGGTGACTTGGAATACTGGAACAGGGAATCTGGGACTTCAAATACATATTGGTGGACTTGGAATACTAGGACAGGGAATTTGAGACTTCAAATACTGCCGCAGTGTTGCCATGATGTCAACCAGACCCAGATAAAACATACAATATTGCAGAGTTTGTTTTATTCCAAGCTATGATGCCACGTTCCTTTGGAAATCCGGGTTCGAGTCCCGATCCAGCACAATTTTTTATTCCATTATACAGAAGCTGGTGGTCAATATTCGCAATTGCGAACACATTTCATGTATTAGACAAAACATTGCTCAGATGGTATTGTGGTGCATTCTTAGTATGACGTCTCAACCCAAGACGTGAAATACTGGCTCAGTCTTGCTGCAACGTCAGAATAAAATATGGCGTTGCAAGGTGGCCGATCTGGAATACTGAGGGAGGAAATCCAAGACTCTGAACACTGGGACAGGCTCTATGAAGTCAAAATCCAGCACGGACCTGTTGGGCTGTTTATAACATTGTAGAACTTTGGCATTCTGGTCGAGACATGAGATGGTGGAACAGGTTCTATGACGTCAGAATACAAGTTCTGGAATACTGACACTGTACAGAAAATGTGCTATTTTTATAATAGTCCACATAACAACATAATCGAAGAAAAGTTATGTCCACCAGAGACTGTCTCTCCATAGCGATCCATATGGCAGAGTACAAGTCTCACAGATTCACCATAATTGAACGCTTAGAGTTATCTGTCAGAGGGACATAGTCATTCTCCCATTAATTCATATGCAAGTGAAACAGAAAAAAAGCAGCGACTGCAACTAATACAAAATTTTCTCGACAGTGTATTGTGTTGTATAGAGACTTACTACCCATCGAGAATATAAAGGATGTTCGGAAATTCCTGTTACAGAGTCCTGGGATTTGTAGAAGGGGCAGAGGGGGCGGGGGGGGGGGAGTGCATAATATTTTGAATAGCAACCCACGTCGAAAAACACACAGTATTCATGCTACAACCGTTAAAAACGTTTGATAGAAAGGTATGTAACAGGGTAGTCATGGTGATAAGTGGTTACTTCGGATTGGCTGATTTCATTTGATGTCTGTCCTACCTCACTGAGCAATATGGTCGAGTACACGTTTGCGGAATTACCGTCATCATCGTTCTCAGTGACGAATCTCAGGGTGATGGAAGAGCTGTTGATTGCTTTTATCAAGATCGTTTTGCATAATGTCCGACTCCGTCACAGAGACTTTCCACCGTGCACTGGCTTCGAGAATGGATACCTTCACTATCAGCAAGCCTGACTGTGATGCTGCAAGGAGACGCCTCACACACGGCTTGCAAGACGCCGTAATGTATCATGTTGAAGAGAAGCGGTCGATGAGTACATGGGCAATTTTTTTTTTATTGGATTTCGATTCCCTTCCCAGAGGGGGGCGGTCTGGCACAATATGCCGCTCTGCAGCCTACAGAAAAGTTAAAAAACAGAATCAGGGCATATGAAAAACAAACAATAGCAGGTCATAAAATGGTGACTTAAAAACTGAAACATTGAGAAAAAACAAAACGGTTGGAGATGCTGATTAAAACACTTATTAAACAGACAGGCACAATTTTAAAAACATGGCGACAGTATGGTTTCTGTTCACACGAGATAAAAGAACACAACTAGCGACAGTATGGTGGCTGTTCGCAACAATGACAGGGGACGCACAACACTGAACACTCACTTTAAACAGCACTATACAGCCAACATGGCAGCAGATGTGGGGGGGGGACCTGGACCGATGAGGGGGGAAAAGGGGGGAGGAGAGGAAAGGAAAAAAGGGGGGAGCCGACAGAGTGAGGGGACATAGAAAAATGGGGAGGCTGGGCAGACACGAGAAGGAGCGGGAAAGGCAGTGAAGGGGAGAGCAAAAAGGACTCGGGGGAGACAAGAGAGGCAGAGAGAGGGTAGGTGGGAAAAAAAACAGAATGAAATGGGGGAGAGGGAGCTCGGGAAAAGGACAGAGCAAGGGAGAGGGAGGTGAGGATCAGAGTTGATAGGAGCGATAAATGGAAGGAGAGAGGGCATCATCCGGGAGGGGTAGTCGACGGAAGCCACGTTGGGAAAGGAGATAAAGGGTGTAGAGGTGAAGGGTAGGGGGGGCACAACAGTGAGGGCGCAGCAGAGGGTAGGGCTTGGAGCAACCAGGAGATGAGGGGCATCAAGGCAACAGGAGGTGTAGAGGGCACAGATATGTTTGAGGAAAAGGAGCAGATGGGGGGAAAGAATCAGGTCATAGAGGATCTGCGTTGGGGATGGGAGGTGTATACGGAAGGTGAGGAGGAGTGCACAGGAATCGAGAATCTGGAGGGACTTATAGAATTGGGGGGAGGGGGGGCGGATATCCAGCCAGGACTGGCATAACGGAGGAAGGAACGGATTAAAGATTTGTAGGTGTGGAGGATGTCTGGCCAGAGAGGAGTCTGAGGAGTCAGAGATGGTTGTGGGCTTTGGACTGGGTAGAGTGGAGATGAGGGATCCAGGTGGTGTGACGGTAAATGGTGAGGCCAAAATAGGCGAGGGTGGGGGAGAGGCGGACAGGATGGGCCCAGATGGTAAGGGAGAAATCAAGGAGATGGAACGAGTGAGTGGTACGACCCAAGATGATCTACATGGGGAATTTCTTCGGCTATTAATGAATGGAACTGTAAAGCAAGTGGCATAATAGGACACGCCTAGTCAGTTACTTGTAAAAGTGGTTGCATTACCATAATGTTGTCATATGGTTGTAGTACAGAAATGGTATGTTTCAAGACATGGGTCCAATTGGAAATACTGGGTGAGCACGAAGTCGTGCCCCTATTATAAAAAATTATAACAGTACAACCGTTTGCAATAATAAGTTACATTTGATGCCGTTACATAGGTTAGTGTTACTAGTTGTTGTGAGAAATAGATGGCGCTAGTGCTCCACAGCACCGACGCTCTCTGTTATGTCACGTTAGTTGCTGGCGAAATGGCGTCGAAGCAGGAAAAAGCGCAATGTGTGCTTTGGTTTCACGAAACGAAATCGCCCATCAGTGTTCACCGTAAATTTAGGGCTTATTATGGACGTAGCCCTCCTGATGTTAAATCAATGAAGCGATGGTATGCGAAGTTTAACGAGACAGGCAGCGTAGAAGATCGTCCTCTAAGTTGTAGGCTTCGTGTAAGTGATGAAATTGTTGATCGAGTTCAGCAATCGTTTCAACGGAGTCCGTCTAAATCAACTCGTGAAGCATCACGTGAACTTCAAATCTGCAAGCAGATGTGGTAAAGATTCTTCATGAAAAGCTTAGATTGCATGCTTACAAAGTGCAAATTGTGTAGGCTTTGCAACCGAATGATTTGCTGACACGTGCTGAATTTGCAACTGAGATTCTCAACAGGATTGATGGCGCTAACGATTACTTAAGTCGCATATGCTTTACCGATGAATCCATCTTTCATGTCAATGGAATGGAAAATAGACATAATGTCGGTATATGGGTTTCAGAGTCTCCACATGCTACTGTACAGTTACACCGAGACAGCGAAAAAGTGAAGGTCTGGTGCGGCCTTATGCATAACAAGGTTTTTGGAATCCATTACCGCTAACATTTACTTAGACGTTTTACAACAGTTAGAAGAATATCAGCCATGGATACTTTTCCAGCAACATGGAGCACCTCCTCCCGCCCCCCAACACACACACACACACACTAGGCTTTGATAGTACGTGATTTCCTGGATGAAACAGCTGGGCAGCTGGATGTTAACAGCGCGTAGCGTTGCGCAGTTGGAGGTGAGCCGCCAGCAGTGGTGGATGTGGGGAGAGAAATGGCGGAGATTTGAAATTTGTAAGACTGGATGTCATGAACTGCTATATATATTATGACTTTTGAACACTAGTAAGGTAAATACACTGTTTGTTCTCTATCAAAATCTGTCATTTGCTAACTATGCCTATCAGTAGTTAGTGCCTTCCGTAGTTTGAATCTTTTATTTAGCTGGCAGTAGTGGCGCTCGCTGTATCGCAGTAGTTCAAGTAACGAAGATTTTTATGAGGTAAGTGATTTGTGAAAAGTGTAGGTTAATGTTAGTCAGGGCCATTCTTTTGTAGGGATTTTTGAAAGTCAGATTGCGTTGCGCTAAAAATATTGTGCGTCAGTTTAAGCACAGCCAATGTATAATATTTTTAAGGGGACGTTTCAAGTATGACTCAAGAATTCAGATTGCAGTAGGATTCCAACCAACTGTACGATTCTCAGACAACACATTCTTTTGATCGGTGGCAGTATAACGTTCATAACTGCCACCGGTTGTCGCTGTGGACATGCCTTGGTGTGATGGGAACGTGATAACGAAGCAGACAAAACGTTAAATTAGATCCATCTTTCTTATAAATAGAATGTGGCCCACGTCTGGGTTGGCACTATGTTTTTAAGTGATCCTTTGCATAAGCGTTTTATTTCATGCGCAGGACATCTAAGATTTCCAGCAGATTTCTATCCATTACTCACTCATAGTGTCCGGGCTTAGGAACCATCAAGAACGAAGTCTCTGCTATGAATTTCTAACATGTTATTCTCATCCGAAAATCCAGTGTATTTAACCACTGAGTAGGGGACCGGAATTTTTAATGATATTACCATGAAGGTCCTTCCCTGCATGGTTGTAAATTTACAATCCATAACGTCTTCTATGAGGTCAGAATCCATGATGGCTGGCCTGAGAATATGAACATAGTCCAAAATAGCTGCTCCAGTTCCCCTGGCACTGTGTTCTCCTGTCCTCCCCACCACACTCTCTCAGTGCAGACACATTAAACATCAAGCGAATCTTCAGCTTATGCTCTGTACTCTATAGTGAAAGGTTGACAATCATCATGCTGAAGTATCATCAGAGATATACCATCACCAGGTAGAAAAACTTCAGTCACGTTCTCTAATATTAACATTAAACCAGTCCTCTCTCAACGTTTAATATTCGCTATGTGTGTGTATGTGTTTTTCACGGCTTTCTTTTATTTCTCAAAATGGCTCTGAGCACTATGGGAATCAACTGCTGTGGTCATCAGTCCCCTAGAACTTAGAACTACTTAAACCTAACTAACCTAAGGACATCACACACATCCATGCCCGAGGCAGGATTCGAACCTGCGACCGTAGCAGCTGTACGGTTCCGGACTGCGCGCCTAGAACCGCGAGACCACCGCGGCCGGCTTTCTTTTATTTCTCCCTCACTTCAAGAGCTCCATGTTGTAGATCATGCAGTGTTGATATACTTGAGCAGCAGCAACAGCAGCAACAACAGCAACCAAATCAGCGTGCAGACAAGCTCCCAGAAGCAGCTCCTGAGACACTGGAGTGGAAATGAAGTCAACGTGGAGAATAGTTTGCAGACTACATGTTTCGCTACACTCATCACCAGCACAACTAAATGCATAGAGACAAGCTCCCTGATGCAGTGCCTGATGTATCAGCGCAGTTGGGCAATTTTTTTGAACTTTGTGCCAAAATTTTGAATTTCCCACTAAAATTTCAATTTCCACCATTTTCTACATAAGAAGAATGGCCATTCTTAGACGACGATGGATGTCGGGAATCCCATGAGTCATCGATGACATTATTGGTGACTCATTGGTGACACACACTGTCCGAGAACCCGCCAAGCCTACCTGCTAATGGCTTAACATAAAAGTCAAAACCAGTAGTGGGCTGCATAAAGTTCTACAGAGGAACTGGTGCGGTCTCTAACTAATCTCTATGTGGTAAGCTACATCTGTATCTACATCTGCATGATGACTCTGGGATTCGCAATTAAGGGCCTGGCAGAGGGTTCATCAAACCACCTTGGTAAGCTACTTCTCTACTGTTCCACTATCGAAAAGTTTGCAGGAAAAAAGAAGACATAAATCTTTCTGTGTGACCTCTGATTTCATTTTGATGATCATTATTCTCTATGTAGGTGGGCGCCAAAGAAATATTTCCACACTCTGAGGACAAAGATAGTGATAGAAATTTCATGAGAAGCTTCTGCTGCAGCGAAAAACGCCTTTGTTTTAATGGCTGCTATCCCAATTCGCGTACGATACCTGTAGCGCTCTTCCCCTGATCCGCGATAATACAAAACGAGCTGCCCTTCTTTGAACTTTATCGACGTCATCCGTCAGCGCAATCCAATGAGGATGCCACATCACACAGCAGTACTCCACAATGGGGAGGATAGTGTGATGCAGTGGAGGTTTAAGCCGTTAACTGTTTCGCCGAAGTGAAGAAGAGAAATGGCGGTGGTCATGCTATTTACCTGCACTTTCTGTGGTACTCTTCAGACAAAAGGCTGTGCACTTTGGGGGTTGACGTAGGCTACTCCAGCAAATGTTAGATGTTTTGGAGCGTCTCGCATGCATCAAAACGATGTTTGTCAAAAGTGCGGTTGCTGTTAGCTATTTGACACCTTTTTAATGATTCATTAATACTGCTTGGGAGGTCCATGTTACAAGAACACCAAATATTATTCACAAACTGGTCGACGAATCAAAGCTGAGTTTTCGCCAAACGAGAGAAAGGAGTCATATAAGGATTTTGTTGCTGTGGTCTTCAGTTCGAAGGCTGGTTTTACACAACACTCCATGCTGATGTGTCTTGTGCAAGCCTCTTCATCTATGAATAACTGCTGCAACCTGCATCCATTAGAATCTGTAATCAAGGGTTGATTTTTCTTCTACCAATTTTACTGCCCTCCGATTTCTCCCCTCCCACACGTCCTTCTACACTGAAGCTCCAAAGAAAGTAGTATAGGCATTCGTACTCAGATACAGAGAGATATGTAAACACGCAGAATACGGCGCTGCGGCCGGCAACGCCTATATGAGAAAACAAGTGTCTGGCGCAGTTGTTAGATCGGTTACTGCTGCTACAGTGGCAGGTCATCGAGGTTTAAGTGAGTTTGAACGTGCTGTTATAGTCGGCGAAGGATCGATGGGACACAGTATCTCCTAGGTAGCAATCAAGTGGGGATTTTCCCGTACGACCAAATCAAGAGTGTACCCCGAATGTCAGGAATCCGGCAAAACATCAAATCTCCGACATCGCTGCGGCCGGAAAAATATCCTGCAAGAACGGGACCAACGACGACTGAAGAGAATCGTTCAACGTAACAGAAGTGCAACCCTTGCGCAAATTGCTGCAGATTTCAATGCTGAGCCACCAACAAGTGTCAGCGTGCGAACCGTTCGACGATACAACATCGATTTGGGCTTTCGGAGCCGAAGGCCCACTCGTGTACCCTTGATGACTGCACGACGCCCCACACGTCCAAATCTGCTACTGAGTGGCTACAGGCACTCTCATCTGAGTTTAAATACTTCCTCTGGCCACCAAACTCCCCAGACAAAAACATTATTGAGCATATCTGTGTCGCCTTTGTAATGGTACTTGAATTGCGTAACCATTACGGCACCTCACTTGAACCTCTCGATACCAGCAATATTCTACTGTGTTTCTGTAAAGTAGTTAACATATTTCTGAGACAACATTCAGATTTGATTTCATTAATGTAGAGGTACTTTGATACATCGATATGTTTATGATGCAATGATATTATTCTTATGTGTATTCTTTCTCTCGTCACTATGATTTTTGATGTACTTGTAACTCTGATTTTTGGGCGCGTAAGCGATTATTCGTTAGTTAGTTAGAGAGTTGGAGCTGGAGAGAGTCAAGTCTTCGACGTCATGTTGGAAAGACGCATATTGCAGTTAGCTTATAAAATGTGAGGAAGCTGTTTTGTATTGTGAAGTGATGTTTTGTGTGTTTCGTGATATCGCAACAAAAGCAATAAAAAGGAAGTGTAACTTAAATTCGGAGCGCTGATTGTTTTTTTACATCACCATTGTGCTAACTTTCAAAGGTTCAATCTTCAAGAATGGTTTGTGAAACACATTTATAAAACTTTTGAATATAGCAGAATAAAACCTAGACGTCTCTGCATCCGAGCTTGGAATCATCACCACCTAGATTTTCGACGATTGAGCCATGATTTTACAACGAAACCAGCGTGGGAAACACGAAAAGATGAGTGCCCAGTTTGTTCATTATTACATGAAATGACTTTATTAACTGTGCTCTAATCACACCTGCCACACACTAATTATGGTGTTGCCCAAAAACACCGTAGTTAGCAGCGTGAGCAACACCACAATCATTATTAAATTTTGACCTTTGTTGTGGTAGGGTTGCTAAAACCAAGAATGTAATGGATTGGTTAGAGGAACACAGTGGCGAATTCCAGCTGTTGTGGTAGGGTTGTTAGACCTTGCAACGTACTGTTCAGAAGAGATCTCCATCCCCTCGTACTCTTACGGATTTATGGATAGCCCTGCAGGATTAATAGTGTCAGTTCTCTCCAGCACTACTTCAGACATTAGTCGAGTCCATGCGACTTCTGCGTGCTCGCGGGGGCCCTGAACGATATTAGGCATGTGTACCAGTTGCTTTGGCTCTTCAGTGTATTGCCCAACTGGCTTTCTCTCGCTAACTCAGGTTCCGTCCTACCAGCCAATCATTTCTTTTATATCCTCTTCATGCCGACCATTGTCACATATTTTGCTAATCCAATAGCGAAATTCGTCTACTACTTTAAGGGTCTAATTTCCTAATCTACATCTACATTTACACTCTGCAAACTACCGTGACCTGTATGGCAGAGGATACGTCCACTGCACCAGTTATTAGGGTTTCTTTCTGTTCTATTCAACCGCGGGACTGCTACGGTCGCAGGTTCGAATCCTGCCTCGGGCATGGATGTGTGTGATGTCCTTAGGTTAGTTAGGTTTAAGTAGTTCTAAGTTCTAGGCGACTGATGACCTCAGAAGTTAAGTCGCATAGTGCTCAGAGCCATTTGAACCATTTTGTTCTATTCAAGTATGGAGAGTTAGAAGAATGATTTTCTGAAAGGCTCTGTGCGTGCTGTAATTATCCTAATATTATCTTCATTATCCCTGTCCGAACTATACATAGGGAATTGTAGTATATTCCTAGAGTAATCATTTAAAACCGGTTCTTGAAACTTTAACAGTCTTTCACGGGATAGTTTACGTCTGTCTGTCTGTCTTCAGGAGTCTGCCATTTCATTTTCTTCAGTTTCTCTGTAACACTTTCCCATAGATAAAACTAACCTGTGATCATTCGTGCTACCCTTTTCCATATATGTTCAATCTCCCCTGTTAGTCCTCTCTGGTACAGGTCCCACACACTTGACCGATATTCTAGGATGGGCGGCACGAGTGATTAATAAGCAGTCTCTTTAGGAGACTGATTGCACTACCCCTACCCCAGTATTGTACTAGTAAAATGAAGTCTACTACCTGCTTCACCCACAACTCAACCTATGCGATCATTCCATTTCATATACCTATGAAGTGGTACACCTAAGTATTTGTATGAGTTGGCTGATTCCAACGAAGACTCATTAATATTTTAATCATAAGATACTACGTTTTTTCGTTTTTTGAAGTGCACAATTTTTAGTTTTCTGAACATTTAAAGCAAGTTGCCAATCTCTGCACCAAGGTGAAATCTTATCAAGATCTGACTGAATATTTATCCAGATTCTCTCAGATAGTATTTCATTATAGATAGCTACATCATCTGCAAAAATCCTGATTTTGCTATTAATATTGTCTGCAAATTCATTAATGTACACTATGAACAGCAAGGGTCCCAACACACTTCCCTGGAGCACACCCGAAGTTATTTCTACACATGACGATGACTCTCCATCCGCCATAACATTTTACGTTCTCCCCACCAAAAAGTCCTCAATCCAGTCACAAATTTCACTTGATTACCCATATGATCGTATTTTTGGCAATAAGGGTAAATGCGGTACTGAATCAAATGCTTTTTGGGAATCAAGAAACACTGCATCTACCTAGTTGCTTTGACCCAAAGTTTTTCAGTATGTCATGTGAGAAAAGTGTGAGTTGGCTTTCACATGATCGATGTTTTCGAAATCCATGCTGGTTGTCACTGAGAAGATCATTCTGTTCAAGATACCTCATTATGTTTGAGCTTAGAATGTGTTCTAAGATTCTACAACTAATCGATGTCAAGGGTATTGGACGATAGTTTTGTGTATCACTTCTACTACCCTTCTTGTAGACGGGTTTAACCTGAGCCTTTTTCTAAGAACTCGACACTTTTTTTTTTTTTTTTTTTTTTTTTTTTTTTTTTTTTTTTTTTTTTACCTACGACAGATTATCGTGAGAAGAGGGGCTAACACAACCGCAAATTCAGTGTAGTATGACAGGGATTCCATCGGGGTCTTGAGGTTTTTTCAATTTTAACGATTTTAGCTTTTTCTCTACACCACTGACACTAAGACTTACTTCATTCATCATATCAGTGGTACGAGTATTAAATTGGGGTAATTCTTCAGGATTTTCCTTTTCAAAGGAAAATTTGAAAAGGAGGTCCAACATTTCAGCTTTTCCTTTGCTACCCTCAATTTCAGCTCCTGTCTCATTCGCTAGGGACTTTGGTGCTACTAACAGCCTTTCCATATGACCAGAATTTCTTTGGCTTTTGTGAAATGTCATTTGATAATATTCTGCTGCGGTAGTCGTTGAAGACATCACACATTGCTCTCTTGACAGCCAAATGCGTTTCATTCATCATCTCTCTATCTGTAGCTCTATGCTTTGTTTTACACCTACTATGCAGTAATATCTGTTTCTTTAGAAGTTTCTTTACAGTGACTGTATACCAGAGAGGTTCCCTCCCTTTATGAACTGTCTTCTTGGGTACATACAAATCCAGTGCATTATCAACTATTCTTTTAAACCTGAACCAGAGTTCCTCTACATGCTGAAAGTTTCAAGTTCCTCGCTGAGTGGTGGCATTATCGACTTTTTAATCTAGTTTACTGAACATATAAATCTTTTGCCTGTTTTGGTTGTCATTTGTACTCTGATAATCATTGTTGCCACTACTGCGTCATGGTCACCGATACCAGTCTCGATATGGACATCCTCAAAGGGATCAGGATTGCTTGTTGCCATTAGATCCAATATATTTCCATCATGAGTGGAGTTTCTAACTATCTCTTGTAGGTAGTTTTCAGAGAAGGCATTTAGTAAAGTTTCACAGGATGTCTTATCACACCCACCACTAACAAAATTGTAGTTTTTCTAATTAATTGTTGGAAGATTAAAGTCTCCACCTATGATTGAAGTATGTTGGATAATTTACGTACAACAAGACTGAGGTTTTATCTGAATTTTTTGGTTACGTCAGGATATGAGTCTGGTGGGCGACAGAAGAATCCAAATATCATTTGATGGCCATCGATGATTCTGAGTCTTGCCCGAATAATCTCACTGTCACGTTCAATTTCTATCTTGGTGGATTTGAGTTTTTGTCTACTGCGACAAATACTCCTCCTCTATTTCCCATTTGCCTATTCTTTCGATATACACTTAAATTTTCCCCAAAAATCTGACTGCTATCAATTTCAGGTTTTAACCAGCTTGTTGGACCTAGTGTTATGTGTGCTTCACTGCTTTCCATGAGTGCTTCAAACTCTGGCACTTTGTTACGAATGCTTCTGTTGTTTACCATTAGGATTTTAATACTCTCACCTATGGGAGACATTTTTTTATAAACTGATATTTCTGGGTTTCTTGCAGCTTTCGTTATTGAGATAGGATCGAGAGTAGCCTAATCTAAAAGACCCTTGTGTGTAACCCACACAAAGTCAGCTACCTGAGTAGCAGGCTCAGATGTGTAGTGAGTACCTGACCAATTTAGGCGGACCCTACAGTTCTCAACCCTATGACGCAACTTAAGGAAGTCGCAGCCTAGCTTGTCACAGAGCTTTCGAAGTCTCTCGTTCAGTCTTTCCACTCCACTCAGAACAAAAGCGCCACGATCAGTTCTGGGAACAATGCTGCAAAGTGTGAACTTCGTTGAAACTCCACTCGCAAGGCTAGTTTTCTCAAACCTCTCTGCCAGTCACTGGAATGACCCAAGAGTGACTTCAGAGCCCAGACAACAGGCATCACGTCTTCCATCTATTGCCACAATCTGCAGTTGGTTGCACACTGTTCCCTCAATGGCTGCTAGAATAGCCTGGCCCAGTTTGTTTCAGTGGAAGACAGCACCTCAAACTTGTTGGTTAGAGGGATCGGTACAACACCCTGAGTCCTCCCCGGTCCCCTGTACAGGATGCCTAGATCTACCATTGACACGATACTCGCAGTGAAGAGGATGGATAATGACAGGTTCTATACTTTCTGCACAGGAGACAGTATCCACAGGAGAGGATATTACTTAAGGTACCTCTGGTACAGGTATCCCAAGTACACAAATCTCGGCAGCTCTTCTAACACAACGATTCATAGCAGCTCTCAATCATCTGACAGCAGTCAGGGCGATTTCCAGCTGCTTACGAACGTCATGCAACTCATCCCGTGTTTGAGAACAGCATTCAAACGGGGCGGCATCTAATTCGTTTAGCATTGCCTGATTTAAGTTGACTATATTCCATTACGCTTCTTTCACTTTCATTGGAAGTCATCTTGTAACCTTCGAAGTTATCTGTTTCTATTACTTATAGTGAGTAAAAGTGAATCTGAATCTGTAGGTAGCTTAATGCTAACTTTTGGTGACAAAGTAGAACTGCGACAATGGATAGCTGAACATAGCTGCGAGAATCTTAAGAAAATTACTGCAATCACGAATTCTGACTATGAACTCTGACGAAAGACAACTGATTACTTTGAAAGTAAAGTTGGTCCCTGTGAAATTTAATTAAAGAAAGAATCTGTTATTTTTACAATTTGTCTTACCTGGATGCAAACAGTTTCATAGCTACAGCGCTTCTCAGTAACAGAGCTGTAAAATCAAACTACAGAGACACACAGAGGCGCAATGCGTACTCTAAAAACGTTACTATCATTCTTAAATCATAATTTTTGATAGTGGTATCTAAGTAATTGAAAATTGATTGACTGTTGGAGTATGGACGATAGCTCTGGTTTAAGTGAACTCAAATCCAATATAATTTCCTTACAGCTAATAACGTTTGATGAAACTTGAAAAATACTTAAACTTTCTCTGAAATCACGTAAGAATAATCCAAGAATGACACTAAATTAACTTACGAAAATTGAACTCCACATTTATAATCCCTCATCAAACAAAATTCCAAAATGTAGTTCTTAAATCTTGTTCTCTGCCAGTGATTGATAAATCCAAACAAAAAAAATGAAAAGCCAAACAATTCCTGATCTGGATGTCAGACGAACCAAGAGTCCTAATTTATCAAACAGCCGCCGCAAATAAAACAAAACTAATCATTACCTGTAATTCATTCTTCTCAGATGTTATCGTATCAATGTAAAAGTCAATTATTTTTCTCTCGGGAATAAATCTTCTACTGATCCATAAAATAATTCCAAAAATGTCTGTTGTTTGTCCGTTGCTGCCTCTAAACCAAAAACTCGACTTTTGACATCCGACACCAAAGCGCAACTGATTGTCTCCTCTCCTCGCGATCAACAGATAAATCTGGTGCGCATCTTCGTAGAGAAAAGATCACGTCTGACTCATGTCTGTGCGGCGCAACATCTCTGTCGAGACCGCATGCGCATGTCTAAGCAATTTCAACCTTATGATCGTGATTTCAGAGATCCACAACAAGGAAATTCATAAAGAACTAATTCACCTTTCAGCCTCTTTTCGGGACACTATCCATTCTGACCTAGCGAGTCCTTTTCCTTTACTGACAGAACTGCTATGTCATCGGCACATGTCAGAATCAGAAACTCTTCTCACTGAACTGTAATTTCCTTTGCAAATGAGTTCTGGGTTTCCTTTGTCCGCTTTCAATGTGCGCTTTGAATAACACGGGGCTCAGGTTACAACCAACCTCATATACTGTTAACTGGTAACTAACAGCGGTAAAGAGTTGTCGCCTTTCTTTTTTTCTTTTCTTCCTGGGTATTGTTATTTCATTCCACTGCGAGATACGAGCCAGCGAAGATGAAGACATCGACATGATTTCTGCTACGACACTAGCATCAGGTCTTTTCAGTTTACCGGGTATTGTAGGGTGGAGAGACAAAACATTTGCTTATCACGAGTTAAACATATAAGATGCAATTATTACACTTGGGTAGTGGGTCTGAATGATGTAAATTGCAAGTACGAGGGTTGGAACTTAAATAGTGGCAACTATTTATTCACAACTGATACAAAAAGAGTTACATGTTTGCACCTGTTACTGTCCTTCAAAGTAATTACCAGCGTTGTGTAGAACCTGTTGCCAGCGATGTGGAAAGCGTAGTATACCGTTAGCAGAGCCTGCTCTGCTGATGGTGCGAATGAAGCAGTCTACTGCCTGTTGAATCACTGGAACAGTTCTCAAGCGAATGCCACGAAGTAGTTCCTTCATCTTCAGAATCAAATCAAAGTCACAAGCACGTAAGTCCGGGGAGTATGGTGGTGGTATAGTACTCCCCAGTCCCATCGACCCAACAGAGCAGCCACAGCTTGTGCTGTATGCGCCAGCGCATTGTCGTGCAAGATGATGGGTGAGTTGCGCAGAAAGTGTCGCCGCTTCTTTCGCAAGGCTGGTCGCAGGTGATTCTTCAAGACCGTACAGTAACACTGTTCATCGACGGTCTGCCGTGGAGGTACGTAATGCGTTGTTCATGTTTCTAAAACATAGTGACAGCGTTACGTTAGACTGCTCGCGCACAAGTGACTGTGTTTCCCTCAATTGTGCGTACGCCGGTGACGTGAGACGGGCGAGTCCATTTTCTCGGAGGTAAGTAAGGTAGGTACGTCAACAACGTGTGCTATCAGCGACAATAGTAGATTCCATTGCATAGTGTCTCCACAGCAGTGTTATTTAAGTTCCAAACTACATATTATGGTTTCAGTTTTGTTTTATTTAGCTCTCGTTAACACCACGCTGATCCTTAAAACGATTCCGTTCCGTTTTTCAAACGTTCTTCCCACTGCGATACTTAAAACAGTGGTAGTCAAATAGCGGTTATTCCAATGGCTATCAGATTTTATATATAGAGATAACGTTCCAGGGCATAAAAACCGAGGTCACAGTCTCTTATGACCTCACAGATTAAAGTAAGCGGTACTGGAAAGCTTCCAAGAATAATTACTAGTTAGCAAGTTACATGTTCCCTGGATCATTTTCCACTACTGATCGTAATGATATGAAATGGGTCATTTTACATTCACGTTGCAAATTAATTCTACTTGCAGATACATTCTGAACATCTCTAAGCTTTTTACTTTTATCTATTTACGCTTTTATTACAAAAAGAAAAAAGATATTAAGATGTGAGTTAGTAATTTCTACCCGCCATCTACTATACATTACAGTAATATGAATTCTTTTTCGGAATAGGAGGTGTTGTCAAGGAGAACCTTCCTCAGTTCGTTTTCAAATTTTACTTTGCTGTCTGTCACACTTTATATATCACTGGGGAAGAGATCAAAAATTTTTGTTGGAGCATTGTGCACCCCATTTTGTGCTAAAGACAGCCGCAGTGTGGGGTGATAAATGTCCTTTTTCTTTCTGGTATTGTACTTAAGTACATCAACGTTCCTTTTGAATCGTAGTAGATTATTTACAACAAACTTCTAATTGGTTCAAATGGCTCTGAGCTCTATGGGACTTAACATCTGAGGTCATCAGTCCCCTAGAAATTAGAACTACTTAAACCTAACTAACCTAAGGACATCACACATAATCATGCCCGAGGCAGGATTCGAACCTGCGACCGTAGCGGAATGAAGCGCCTAGAATCGCTCGGCCACTGCGGCAGGCCAACAAATTTCATGAGGGAAAAAAATACATTGTACAGCAGCAGTCAGAATGTCCCACTCCCTTTAACAGATGTCGACAAGATGATAATGGATGAGTACCACATATTATTCTTATAGCACGTTTTTACCCAATGAAGACTTTCCTAAAGGTGAGTTATGCCAGAAAATTATTCCATATGACGTTATTGAATGAAAACATGCACAATATATCAACTTACGGATTTGTCGCTTCCCAAGATTTGCGTGATTTTAAGAGGAAACATGGCTAAAGTAAGTTGTTTTGTGAGTTCTAAAATGTGTTTTTCCTAATTTAAATTCTCATCAATATGAACACGCAAGAATTTTGAAGTGTCCAACTGTTTACTATTTCCTCGTGTTGTGTTACAGTTATCATTGGTGTTATGCCCCTAGGTGTGCAGAAATGAAAATGTTGCGTCTTTTTGAAATTGAGGGTGAGATCATTCACAAAAAACCAGCCAATGACACTTTTAAGAACTTTATTTTCCATTTATTCTGTTTCTATGCATATACTTGGATGGATCACAATACTAGAGTTACCAGCAAAAAGAACTAATTTTGCCTGTTGTATATCAGACGTAAGATCGTATATCTATATGAGAAACAATAGTGGACCTAAGACTGAGCCTTATGGAGCCCCTTACGTGATTACTCCCCAGTCAGAATTATGTAACTGGATTATATTGCTTGAATTATTAAGTACAACTTTCTGCATTCTTTTGGTTACATATGGCATTATCCATTGGTTGGCTACGCCATCAATTCCATAAAACGTCAATTATCCACGAGAATATCGCAATTCACACACTCAAATGCGTTGGAGAGATCGCATAAAATACCAACCGACGCTATTTTACTCTTTAATAATTGTAAAATTTTGTGAATATGTAAATGGTATTCTCAGTAGAGCAACCTTTCTGAAACCCAAATTGTGATTTTCTAAGGATACTGTTGTTGCTGAGGTGAGATGCTATCGCTCAATATTTCTGGAAGACGATGTCAGCAGTGAAAGAGATCGGTACTTATTGACATGTCTTTTATTATCTTTCTTAAAGAGATGTTTAACAACGTCATATTTCAACTTCTGTGGAAAAATGCCTTGCGTTAGGGATGCGTTACATATTTAGGATATTTGGTTTGTTGCCCTTAATTCCTTTGTTCCTGTAAAAATACAAAATCGAAAAAGAGTGTACGTAATTTGCAATAACAAAATGAACTGGTTTCTCGTAGGCACCTATTAGCAGATACAAAGATAGTGTTTCCGTGGTTGCCGTCCCCGTAGCAACAGTTTAGCGTAGTGTTTTTGCGCCGCTCTTCCATTGGCTTCAGTGAATCCTCGCAGGAGATGTGTAGTGCACAACTCTTCTTCAGTGGACCGATCGCAGCTGCTCTGTATCACTGTTAACGTACAACTGACACTTTCGGCAAAAGAAACCCGAGGCAGAACCAAACAGTACCGAGCGCATACATGAGCACGAAGGGAAAGGAGAGCATTAGTGTTGTCACAGCAGGTACCCGAATAAATAAAACAAGTTTGTTTCCAAATGAGGCACACAGCACATACAGTAGACATTAGTACCTTTCCGCTAATATTTTCAGTGAAATACAGGTACAGAGATAAATGGACTACGAAATCAAACTAAATTCATTTTTATAATATTTTATAACGGTGAAATGTACGCGTTGTTCTTTTCAGTCTGTAGCATGTGGTATGCTATTCGATTTTACTTATGATATCCTCAATAGCATGCTAGACGATTAAGTGCAATGGTCGTTATGCGTCAATTAAACATCTAATTACAACATATGCGTACAAGCTCAGTGATCAGAAGGGTTGGGCACTGTGTGCATCTGAATACAGTCGCAATGAGAGAAACAAATTAGCAATGGATGTAAACTGATTACATTTATGTTAAATTGCATATTAGTGGAAAACGTGTGAAACTACAATTGGACACAAATGTCTCTGTTACATTGCTTAGTCGTAACACGTATGAACTGTTAGGCTCCCCACGTCTGTCTAAAACTGGCACAAACTTGACGGCTTATAATGGACAAGACATTCCAGACATGCAAATAAATATTAATCAAGAATGTCATGCTAACACTCTGGGGAGGTAACTCATTTACGTGGAATATTGCGTAGAAAACGCTACAAGCTTTACTACTCTGGGGAACCTAAAAATGCAAAGTAAACGAGTACAAGACCCACGAAACAATACAATAATCAGGCAACACAGGTTTCGTAGCAAGTCCTGCAAAACTGTGAGCTGCTCAGGAAGTGGATATCACTAATACGAAATGCCAAACTTCCTCCAAGCTCTGCAAACGTGCGCCAGACCACGCCAAACACCATGGGATAAATGATCGCCCCATCCCAAGTCAGCAAGCATGTGCTGCACTCGTTGCCTAAACCGAAAGTCTCTCTATCCAAAGCAGAATCGCAGGTGTCCGGTATTATCCTCCTGTAAACCTAAATTCCAATATTTTAGAAAATTCCATATTGAAGGGATAGCTCAACGCTACTGCCAACGTAACCACCGAAATGTTACTTTTTTTTTTACGTGAATACAGGGGAACCTAGGGTAGACTTACAATGGCTGCATGAAAAAGGTGAAGAAATCGAAAAGGCAATGATGGAAGCAAGGACAGACTCACCATATAGAAAAATCAAAACAACCATCGATGAAATTAAAAGCAAGGGTGGTAATATTAAGAAAGCAATGGGGAGTTCGCTGGTAAATACAGAAGAGAGAGCGGATAGGTGGAAAGAATACATTGAAGGCCTCTGCAGGGGGGGGGGGGGGGGGGGGGAAGACTTCTCTTATAAAAAAAAAAAGAAGAGGAAACAGGAGACGATATAGAAGAGGTAGGGGATCCAGCATCAGAATCAGAATTTAAAAGAGTTTTGGAAGACTAAATAGGGATAGATAACAATCCATCAGAATTTCTAAAATCATTGCGGGAAGTGTCAACAAAACGACAATTCACTTTGGTGTTTAGAATGTATTAATTTCGGAAAAACGTCATCCACACAATTGCGAAGATTGCAGAGGCGGCAACTGCCAGAGTTATCGCACTGTCAGCTTAACAGCTCTTGCATCCAAGTTGCTAACAAGAATAATATATCGAAGAACGGAAAAAGAAACTGAGGATGTGTTAAACGACGATCAGTTTGGCCTTAGGAAAGGCGAAGGCACCAGGCAGGCGATTCTCATGTTGCGGTTGACGACTGAAGCAAGAAGAGAACTAAAGACACGTTTGTGGTATCTGTCGACCTGGGAAAACCGTTCGACAATGTCAAGTGTCGCCAAATGCATTGAGGTTGACGGACATCATTTTGAGCATTTATTGCATTAATGTTGTATTTACAGGTAATCACTCTGTAACAGCATGCCTTCTCAGAAACATTGGAATGTTGAAACGTACCTACGTTCTGTATTTTAATTTAAAAAACCTACCCGTTACCAACTGTACGTCTAAAATTGTGGGCCATATGTTTGTGACTATTACAGCGCCATCTGTCACAAAGCGAAAAAAGTGGTCCAACGAAACATTCATATTTCCTTAGGTACTACACGAATATGTAATAAAAAATGTGGGTTCCTATTTTAATAACGCAGTTGATATCCGTTTGACCTACGGCAGCGCCATCTAGCGGGCCAATCATAGCTCCATCTGGTTTCCCCCTTCAAGGCTACACAAGTTTTGTTCTTTTTAGTTCTTTTCGTTTGACGCTTATTTCGTGAGATATTTGGCCCGGTCACGATCAATGGACCACCCTGTATACAATAAATAATTGTGGACGTTTAGTACAAGTGTTACGTGAGTTGAAAATGTTGGTACAAGAGAGAAATTCGTGGCGGGCTGCATCACACCAGTCACAAAACAAACGACAAAAAAAAAAGTAGGAATATAAAGACAATTTGCTGTGCCCACAAAAAATGACGCATCACGAATGAATTGTCTGACAGTGATGAAAATCGGTAGATGTGATTTAAATGTACAGACGAACAAATGAGTACAGTTTCAGGAAAACTGTATTATTTATTCAGGAGAAAGAGATTTACAAATTGAGCAACTTATAAACGCTTTGGTCCACCTCTGGTACTTAATCCAAGCAGTTATTCGACCTGGAAATGATTGATAGAGATGTTATCCGACAGAGGGATATTGTGCCAAATTGTCTCCAACTGGCGCTTTAAAGCGTCAAAATCGCGAGCTGTTTGGAGGGTCGTGCCCCTAAGGCTCCGAGCACTATCGGACTTAACATCTGAGGTCATCAGTCCGCTAGAACTTAGAACTACTTAAACCTAACTAAGCTAAGGACATCACACACACCCATGCCCGAGGCAGGATTCGAATCTGTGACCGTAGCGGTCACGCAATTCCAGACTGAAGCGCCTAGAACCGCTCGGCCACCAGCGGCCGGCTGCCCATAAGGCTCCAAATGTTCTCAATTGGGGAAAGATCCGGAGATCTTACTGGCCAAAGCATGGTTTAGAAAACATGAAGACAAGCAGTAGAACGTCTCTCCGTGTGGGAGCGGACATTATCTTACTGAAATGTAAGCCCAGGTTGGCTTGCCAAGAAGAGCAACTAAACAAGGCGTAGAATATCGTTGATTACCATTGTGTTGTAAGGATGCCGTAGATGTTAAAAAAAGGAATGCCGTCCCAGACCGTCACCGTGGTTCTCGGGTCGCATAGCGAGCGACAGTCAGGCTGGTGTAACACCGTTGTTTCGGGCACCTCCAGGCACACCTTCGCTGGTCATCGAGGCTCAGCTCAAAGCAATACTCATTACTGAAGACAATTCTACTCCAGTCAATGAGAATCGAGGGTGAGGACGTATCTGGAGACGCCCCACACAGTGGTGGGATACCAGTCTGACTTGCCCGCCATGCGGCCCGACAGCCGGGAGTGATGGGATGGGATGGGGTGCCATTTCTTTTCGTACCAGGAGCACTTAGTTTGCCATCTACAGCACCCTTACCGTACAGCGATACGTCGACGATATTCTACGTCCCTTTTTGTTGCCCTTCATGGCAAGCCGTCCTGAGCAGCACGATAATGCCCACCCGCAAATGGCGAGAGTTTGTACTGCTTGTCTTCACGCTTGAAAACCCTACCTTGGCCAGCAAACCGAGCGAGGTGGCGCAGTGGTTAGCACACTGGACTCGCATTCGGGAGGACCACTGTTGAATCCCGTCTCCAGCCATCCTGATTTAGGTTTTCCGTGATTTCCCTAAATCGTTTCAGGCGATTGCCGGGATGGTTCCTTTGAAAGGGCGCGGCCGATTTCCTTCCCAATCCTTCCCTAACCCCAGCTTGCGCTCTGTCTCTAATGACCTCGTTGTCGAAGGGACGTTAAACACTAACCACCACCATTGGCCAGCAAGGTAGCCGGATCTGTCCGTAACTGAGAGTATTTGAACCATAATGGGTAGGGTCCTGCAACGAACTTCGGGTTTTGACGATAACGCGCCAGTTTACCACGATATCCCTCACGAGGACATCCAACTATCAACCAATGACAACCCAAATAACTGCTTACACAAGGGCCAGAGCTGGTCCAACGCGTGACTGACTTGCTCAATTTGTGAAGCTCTTTCTCTTGAATAAATTATCCAATTTTTCTGAACCTGTAATCATTTATGTGTCTCTACATGTACATCAAATCTACCGATTTTCGTCCCATTCCGATAGTTTCTTATTGACTTTTTTTTGTCTTGGATTGTACTTGAAGATCTGGCTTCAGGACTCGAACTGCATTTTGGTTTAAATAAAAACTACCTTTGATGCAGAAAGATGCCGTTCTTAGATTAAAGGTAAGCATTGTGAAACGCTAGCCTTGCTCCACAGCACAGCACAGCAAGTTTCCTAATCGCCAGGGGTGACTCCACCACCTGCGCTGGAGGCGAGGAAGTAGTGGGGGGGGGGGCGGTGGAAGGGGGTAGGCAGACGCCAGCAGCTCAACTCCTAGAAGAGAGAGGCCGCTGTTGGCAGGAATGTGGGGGGGCGTGCCGTGCCAGCACGTGGTGGCGGAACTAACGACCCCCGGGCTTCGGGCCGCGCCTTAATTGCGACGACGTAGCGGCCCCCGCCGCCCCCACACTGCAGCACGTGCAGCGCCGCAGGGAGGCGGGCAGCCGCTGGCCTGGTATTCCAGGCAGGTGCCTCTGGCTGCCACCAGCTGCTTCTCACACCGCATGCACACACACCCGTAGTAGGCTATCGGTAAGCATGCTACAGCACGTGTACCTACTGTTCCAACACACAGCGCAAAAAAAACAGGAATTTTCCGGTTATCTTAGCTCAGGTTCTATTGGTGATAAAAAGGTAGGTTCAAATGTTTTGGATAGTCCTTGGGGCAGGGCCAATTTGTATGCACAACAGAAGTCTCGTCTTAGTCTCACTATCCTACTAAGGAGACTGCCTGCACTACGCGTTTCCGTCCTCTTTCGGAGTACTGCTGCTCGATGTGGGATCCTTACCAGAAAGGATTAACGGGGTACATCGAGAAAGTTCAAAGAAGAGCAGCACGTTTTGCGTTATCGAGAAATAGGGCGAGAGTGTGTCACGGACATGATACAGGATTTCGGATGGAAACCAATAAAGCGTTTTTCGTTGAGACGTTATCTTCTCGCGAGATTTCAATCACAAACTTTCTCCCTCTAATGCAAAAATATTTTGTTGGCGCGGACCTATAGAGGAAGAAGCGATCATCATAAGAAAATAAGGGAATCCACAGCTCTCACGTTAGGATACAGCTTTTTTTTTCGCGCCCTTTTCGAAAGTGGAACAATAGGGAATTATTGTGAAGGTGGTTCGATGAATCCTCTGCTAGGCACTTCCGTGTTGTTTGCAGAGTTGCCATGTAGATGCAGACGTAGATGTAATTTCTACAGTATAGGATCATAGTATAAATATTACAAACTTCCTCCTGTTTAGGCAAGTGGAGAAAATCGGATGGTTCTTTTTGCATTTGATGTGGCCTTCCATGGGACTTATGGAGGCTCCATTAGTTCATGGGCGGTTCCTCGGGAAACTCCAAAAAAAGGGTTTTTTATTAATTTTTCTTTCGCCGTCACCAGCGAACGAAAACCCAGCCGAGGATTCCAAAACGGTTATGCACAACAACTGGCTGAAATTCTTACTTTTTATTACTAAGATCCCGATCTCGAACAATATTGAAAATTTTCATCATACCTTTCTCCGTTTCCGAGATAGAGGGGTACAAAGTACTCTAGTTCTACAAGTAAAATCCGCAGTCTAAATAATAACTGCAGGGACTAGGCATTTATCTACAAGAATCATCTTCCAGTTTTAAAAAATCTTTATTCATTATCGAGAAGCACTCCAAAAACTTATTTTTTGGTACCAAAACCCAGCCGCGGAATACGAGACGGCGCTGCACAGCATATGGACTCTCACTAAATTTTGAGAAAACGCAGTATATACAATTCTGTACAGTAAATGGCATAACGCCATTGATGAAATATAGACTTTGAACAAGAGTCTGTTGCTAAGGCAGAATATTCAAAATTTCTGAATGTGTGATCTGATGAAAAATTGAATTGGAAGAAACACATTGATGATCTGCTGAAACGGTTAGCTACTTATGCTATTAGGGTTATTGCAAATTTTAGTGATTAACAAATCAGTAAATTTGTCTACAATGCCTATTTTCAGTCACTGTTTTAATGTGGCAGCATATTTTGAGGTAATTCATCGTTAAGACAAGAAGTATTCATTGCACAGAATCGTGTAATACGAGGGTCGGTCAAAAAGTAATGACTCCCATTTTTTTTCTACTTAAAAAAATTAAGTTAAGTGAAAAATTTGAATTTGGCGCCATTCCTCAAACCTTCTTCTGCAATCCACTGCAGTAGTAACTTTCTGTGTCAACAGGTGGCAGCACAGCAGAAGTTTGTAAGATGGCCGACATCGATGTTCGTTTGAGACAGCGTTGTGTGATTGAATTCTTGAATGCAGAAGGTGAAACGCCCATACGCATTCATGAAAGACTGAAGAAGGTGTATGGTGTTGTGACAGTGGATGTCAGCACTGTTAGACGATGGGTTCGTCGTTGTAAGGAAGCTGAAGGGCAAACACCGTTGACTGACGAAAAGCGGAGCGGCAGGCCGGTGAGTGCAGTGACTCCACACAACATTCAGCAAGTTGATGACATCATTCGTGGTGACCGTCGGGTGACTGCAGATGAAGTGTGTCGCATTATTTCTCTTAGTAAAGGCAGTGTGATCACGATTATTAAACAATTGGGGTACTCAAAAGTTTGTGCACGGTGGGTTCCAAGAATGTTAACCGATCAGAATAAAGAGGCAAGGAAAACAATAGCCTCCCAACACTTGCAGCGCTTCCGTTTGGAGGGAGATGAGTTTCTGAAAAAAATTGTGACCGGGGACGAAACATGGGTGCATTTTTTTGAACCCAAATCAAAGAGGCAGTCAATGGAGTGGCGTCACACAAGCTCGCCGAGGAAGAAAAAATTCAAAACTGTGCGATCGGCAGGGAAAGTTATGGCAACAGTTTTCTGGGATACAGAGGGTGTGATTCTGGTTGATTTTTTGGAGCAGGGATGCACAATAAATTCTGTTCAATACGTCACAACCCTCAAAAAACTTAAAGCACGTCTTCAGCGAGTTCGCCCAACAAAATCAATGGCAGATGTTCTTCTTTTGCATGACAATGCAAGACCACACACCAGTCGTCACACCTCTGACGAGATTGTCAAAATTGAATGGGAAGTTTTGCCTCATCCCCCATACAGCCCTGACCTGGCACCATCAGACTTCCATCTGTTCGGGCCACTAAAAGAAGCTCATCGTGGGATTCATTTTGAAGATGAGGAGGCCGTCAAAACATCCGTGCGTCAATGGCTTAGGAAGCAGAGCTGTGATTTTTACCGTGCTGGGATACATGCCCTTGTTCAAAGATGGACCAAAACTGTAGAGATGGGCGGAGATTACATTGAAAAATGACAAAATGATCCTCAATGTTGTGGTTTTCAACCTATGTAATTGCATTTAAATTTCCTGACAATTAAACGTAGAAAAAAAATAGGAGGCATTACTTTTTGACTGACCCTCGTAAGAATAACAGCTGGAGCCCACCCAAGGTCACGCTGCAGACATTTATTTAAAGAAGTCAGGATATCCTAAATATCTTTGCAATACATATATTCACTTATGAAATTTGTTATTAATAACCCAACTCATTTCAAAAATAATTGTGAGGTGCATAGCTACAAAACTAGCAGAAAGGATTATCTTCACTGTTATGGGATAAATCTGACTTTACAAGACGTGAATAATGTTGCCACAAAAATCTTTGATCATTTGCCAAACAGCATTAAAAGTGTGACAGGTAGCCAACGAAAATTTAAAAGGAACTTAAAAAAAAACTCCTTCTACTCAGTAGATGAATTTTTAAATATGAAGCAGTAACTGTAAACAACAACAATAATAATAATAATGTATACATTGCATAATGTAAAGTTACGTTAAACTGACACGTTGCACTTCATTACGAGATGTCGTATTCATGATCTATGGAACAATTATTAATGTAATGTAGTGGCTGAAATTTTTATGACATATTTCTAAGATCTCAATCTCAAAGGACCCTGAAAATGTTCTTCATTTCTTTATCCGTTTACGAGATACGCAGGTTTAAAGTAACATGCACTTGTACACGTAAAATCCGATATGTGGAGAAAACGTAGTTTATAAACCGACGTAACACGGCGAAATATGCTGTAAAGTATCTCCGTTATCATCTCGGAACACCGTATTGTGATACTGAAGCGTATGGAAATTTTGTGCACGTAAAATCCAGTCTGAGGTGTGAAATAAGTTTTGCATTATTTCATTTTGACGTAAGTAAACTGTCTAAATTTTTCTCACCAGTACATTCCTTTTCGTATGAGTTGCATGCCCTGCTGCAGTAGGGAAAAGAAGGGATCCAACGGAAAAATAATGTGAATAAATGTGAATATGTTCCTGTTTACTTCAAAGCCTCTGACTGAGAAATGGGGGTACCAGCTGTCTCACTCTAACCTCCTCAGCACCTTTTAGCATGCAAACATATTCGCATTTTTTATGCTGGGAGTGAAGAAGACAGTGGCAGTAGCAAAGGGATGGAAAAGTAATAAATGCTAGAAGATACTAGACAGGGCCTGTGTTGCGGAAAAATGCAAAGGAGACTATGGCATTGTGAAACAAAGAGAGGGGTGCAGTGGCTGTGGAACATAGTTTACAGTGGCAGGACATTGCTAGGAAAAGAGGAAAGCAGATGGTGTCGGGAAGGAGGGGGAGGAATAAAGAGAGAGAGGAAGTGGGAGTGGGTGAGAGCCAGCGATAATGAGAGACAGAGTATATGACAATGACAACGATGGAGAGAGAGAGAGAGAGAGAGTGACATTCAGAAGAGCAGTAGGAAGGAAGGAATGAGATATTAGCATTAAGACAGAATAAGGGGGAGGACAGTGACAGTTAGAGGAGACTGTAGTAGTAGGACAGAACGAAGGGGACTGTGGCTGTGACACAGGAGATAATGACAATGAGTTGAGCTGAATGAGTCAGTGAGAAATGGCAGCTGAGAGTGGGCGGGTATGAGCAATTTACAGCAATGGACCATTGGGTGTGGGTGGGTTACAGTTAGGACAGCGCTTGTGGGAGTTCGAGGTGACTGCGGGTAGGTGGCGCTCGTCGGGAGTGTGGATCGGCTGTGAGCCGTGCCGTAATCCGTGCAGTTGCGATAACACTATGTCCGGATGGCGCAGTGGTTGCCGCACGTGCCCGGTAAGGCCGGCGCGGTAGCTCAGTGTGTTCGGTCAGAGGGTCGCTGTCACGGTAGCTCAGCGTGTTCGGTCAGAGGGTCGCTGGCACGGTAGCTCAGTGTGTTCGGTCAGAGGGTCGCTGGCACGGTAGCTCAGTGTGTTCGGTCAGAGGGTCGCTGGCACGGTAGCTCAGCGTGTTCGGTCAGAGGGTCGCTGGCACGGTAGCTCAGTGTGTTCGGTCAGAGGGTCGCTGGCACGGTAGCTCAGTGTGTTCGGTCAGAGGGTCGCTGGCACGGTAGCTCAGCGTGTTCGGTCAGAGGGTCGCTGGCACGGTAGCTCAGTGTGTTCGGTCAGAGGGTCGCTGGCACGGTAGCTCAGCGTGTTCGGTCAGAGAGCGGGTTGGCTTCTGTAATAAAAAAAACTGAGTGAAACGATCAACAAATGAACTTGACTGGATGTCATGTGACGTCAGCAACGAACAAACACAACGATCAACAACGAACAAAATGGAGAAAAAAAGGAAAAAGAGGGTTAGCTGCTCTCTGTAATAAAAAACTGAGTGAACGAATCAACGAAGACTTTAAATGGGTGTCATCGAACGTCCATCCCGAGCAAATTTTACAATATACAACAAAATGAGATTTAAAAAAAAGCAGGAAACGCCGGTCCCCTGCACATTTTCGCTCCTTGCCTGGGATTCCGTTTAGTGTCCCGCCCTAGCTGAGAGCAGTGATGCCCCTCCAATTTACATATAGTTATTCACAGCTGAGGATTCTGTGTGGTGTCCATTCTTTTGGACATACAGTGCGAATTCATATAAGTAAAGTTCGAGGTCAGCTGCATGTTAAAAAACAGTGCAAGTATGTTCTCACACCAAACTTTTTGTAATTTTTTTTAAAGTGTTAAGGAAGGTTGAATGAGGCGGCTGTTGCCCACTTTTCAGTCAGAGTCTTTCAAATAAACAGGAAAGTATTTACATTTTTTTGTTTTTGTTCCTCCGATGGAATATTTTTCCGTTGGTAGTATACTACTAAGCAAAACTTAAGGGGAGGTTTACTATATTTGGCCCGAAAAAAACACGTTTTTTGAGTTTTTATTTTCTCGAGATGTGTTATGGATATCAATGTCAAATGTAGTCTAAATGTTTATTGATATTTCCCCTACAAACGCGAATTTTTTCGACGGGAAATGTCGAAGAGCAAAGGCGGAAGTGCCGTCGGAACGAAACAAAATATCGATGTAGACCTCCACGCTCGATATGTCACAGGTCAGTCGGCTCGTCTGAAATCAAAATTGAGTTGACGTTAGCGATGTATATAAGATTCTTTTGGAGTTGTACCTCTCTTAAGTTATTCGGACTATAGGAAACAAAATGGCGGCCATTAGAGCAAAAAATAGAGTTTTTTCATCGATTTTTCGACTTCTTCGGCCAAGTAAATAACATTTATAGTTGATGCAGCGGAATAAAAGTGGTACAACTCCTAGACAATTTAGTTAGCTTCGTCGGAAACAAAGAACCATGTCAATCGGTTCATTAGATTTGAAGTTACCATACCGCGCGATAAAAAAAGTCATTTCGAGAAAAACGCGTTTGATGGTTTCACTACATATAAATGCAATATTATGCAACTTAAGTTCAATCTGTTGTTCCGGGTCCACAAACTAGTCCTTCCTCTTCGTCACAGAGGGCGCTCTCCTCGATCTGGTTCACCCTGCGCTGCTCCAGAGAGCCGCTCGCACGGCCGGTGACAAGCGGTTTTCGGCCGCTTGAACCCGGTGGTCGTCCGAATGCTTGGCGAACTGCGTCGAATAGAGTTCCAGGGTGACGTCCATCGTTGTCATGGTCTTCAGAATTGCTGAATACCATTCGTTGAAGCTCTTCACTGCCAGGAAAGTCGCAGTCGCCACAGACTTCGCTCCAGAACGCAAATGCTTGGGAGCTAACTTCCAAACACAGGCGTTCAAACTTTCGTTTGAATTTTGTGTGTTTCCTCCCAAGCAGCGGTACAATAACTCGTCCTCAAAAAGAAAAAAAACTGGTGTGTGAAAAAGGCCGATTTCAGGCAGTTGCAAACATTACCGTTCGGTATTCCGAAAAACTTTTATGGATCCCAAAATGCAATTTAAAAAAATCGATTTTTTGAACCAACATATAGTAAACCTCCCCGTAAGTACGTGATAGATAAAATATCAAAATATATTAACTACCGAGTGGAAGTGAATTAAAGCGCGGAAGCATTTTGCCAGAGGACACCCAATCATGCACAAAAAGCTGGACATCACGTGGCGTGAGGTCAGCCTGACCATAGCGCCAAATGGGGCTGGCCCTCCAACTCGAGGCGTTTGAAGGAACGGGAAAGGACAGTGTGTGGCAATCAGAACGTAGTTACGGTGCTCCGTGGTGGTGTTCTCAATTCCAACGTGGCCCGGAGGCTGCTCAGAGCTTTGTTTCACATACATGGGGAGCGTTCCAAACCACAAGGACTGCTGCCCGAAGGAAACGAGGTGGTCGCCCACGGTCAATTGCAGCAGCAGATGACCGCTACATTGTACAATAAGCAAGGAGCGACGCTCTTCAGACAGCCAATGCAATAATAACTACATTTTACAAGATGCAAGGTAGTATCTCACCCTCCACAGTGGTTCAGATCTCTCTGAGCACTATGGGACTTAACTTTTAAGGTCATCAGTCAGCTAGAACCTAAAACTACTAAAACCTAACTAACTTAAGGACATCACACACACACCCATGCCCGAGGCAGGATTCGAACCTGCGACCGTAACGGTCGCGCGGTTCCAGACTGTAGCGCCTAGAACCGCTCGGCCGGTAGGCTCCACAGTGGCACAGCGACTGCATGAGGGTGGTTGATTGGCTCGACAACCAGTCCATTGTGTTCCGTTGTCAGTGGCATATCGGCAGCACCGACTGCGTTGTTGCCAATGTTCCCCTCGGATGAGAGAGGATTCAGTCAGAGTAGTGTTTTCTGGACGTATGGCGATAGGTGGGAACACACAATGCCCCCAGGAACAATGTAGAACGTGATCGTTTTGGCGGTCAGGGTGACATGCGGTGTGGAGGCAGAATGTTGCATGGGCGTACTCACCTCTAAATATTCGAAAACGATACACTCACCGGTCAACGTAACTATGACATTGTACTCCTTTGGCATGCGCCTCTTTCCAGGCGCATTCGGCCCTGACTTCATTTCTGAGGATGAAAACGCGCGATCGATCGAACAGCATTGGTGGAGCAGCTCGTATAACGCGAGGATATTCTGGAAAAGGTCTAGCCTGCCCGTTCCCCTGACTTAAATCCCATCGAGGGCGTTCGAGACGGTTGAAATGGCTCTGAGCATTGTGGGACTTAACATTTGAGGTCGTCAGTCCCCTAAACTTAGAACTAATTAAACCTAACTATCGTAAGGACATCACACACGTCCATGTCGGAGGCAAGATTCGCACCTGCGACCGTAGCGGTCACGCGGTTCGAGACTGAAGCGCTTAGAACCGCTCGGCCACTCCGGCCGGCGCGTTCGGGATGCGCTGAGTACACGTGTTGCGGCACTTCCGCATACATCGACAACAACCTAGCAGTTGTGAAATGGTTCAAATGGCAACTGTGTGCTGTGTTCCGGGACGATTTGTTGTTCAAAAAATGGTTCAAATGGCTCTGAGCACTATGGGACTTAACTTCTGAGGTCATCACTCCCCTAGAACTTAGAACTACTTAAACCTAACTAACCTAAGGACATCACACACATCCATGCCCGAAGCAGGATTCGAACTTGCGACCGTAGCGGTCAGCAGCTGTCAACTGCACTGGTGGATGTATAGAACGCCTTACCACAAGAACTAGCCGACCTTGTGGCCAGGATAAGAGCACGTTGCACAGCATGCACCCTATTAAGAACCACGTCCCGACTTTTGTGATGTTCAGGGGACCATCAGAAATCGAGGTAATTTCAGTGTAATTGTTATCTTTGAATACTAGTGTCATTTCTGTTTGTCTCGTTGTGTACTTCTTTCAGTTGCCATCTGTGCTATAGTGTGTAGGATAATTATTAGGTAAAAGGATTTGGAAATGATAAGGTAAATTTTATTTAAAACGGCTAAATGATTTCTTTAAATTATTCTGGAAAATATTATCGGAAAAAGGAAGGGTTTTGGCTATCCAAACAATCACCGTAGCTAATGAAGAAAAGGTCGAACATTAAGATTTCGATAACAATACATAGCTATAAAAATTAAAATGTTATGTCCCTTCCTGAAATAATTTACTTTTGGTACCTCTTCAACACTGCGGCGACACGTCGGTGTTTGCCTCCATTATTACTGGTGTCCTTGCAGGTCCTCATGATCGTCCAAAATTATTACGACGGATTTTGATGGACTGATAAATAAATATTCAAACACATTTTTAAAGCTGTCCTGAATATATTTGCACACACAACCTTTACGTATACGTTTACAAGGGTAATCATACTTGGCGTGCGTACCAATATGTCGAGACTCTTTGAGATATCAACATAGACAGACTGCTACTAATTACTTAGCGCACTGGATTGCTGATTAATAATTATCTCTGGCTTCGCTATCTTTCATCGTTGTCACAGATGGTATCCCTATCTAACAGTCAGAGAGCGCATCTTTTAATCAACTGTAGCAGTTCTGTGTATCGTCTATGTTTCATTGAGCTATGTTATCTGGTAGCGATACACCATGCGAAATTTACTTTCGGCCTTGCTTTGCGCACCACTGTATTATGTGTGCACAAAAATTAAAATACACATTTTATAAACGAAGTAGTAAAGAAAATACTTTGTTGTCGGCACAGCGTTGAGAAACGATTGTGGTATCCATCAGATTCATATCTGTTACGTGAAACTGAAGAAAAGGCTAGTCTTTAAAATGTTTTTAGGTGGAATACGAATAATTCTGAAACAAACGCGAATGCCTCTACTCGAAATTCTTATTTTCTCTTTTGCAAAAGTTTGGTCACTGATCTGTCTACGAATTCCGCTTGAACCGATTCCACTCAACGTTTTGATCATATTTAGCCACCTTTGCTAGAAGAGCATTCTTTTTTATGAAATAACCTTGTTACCTGTGTGTCTTGTTGCCTGATGTACTTTCGGTGTAGTTCACTCTGCAACAGTAACATTCGTGCCGTGGTACACGTTCCACCATATGTCTCCTCTGTTAAAATAGCGATGGAAACAGAAGAACTCAATTACTCAAAAGAACAGTTTTAAATGTCAGTACAAAATTTTAATTCATCCTTTTCTAGGCAAATCAGAATTCAGAGAGAAAGAGAGAGAGAGAGAGAGAGAGAGAGAGAGAGAGAGAGGGAGGGAGGGAGCAGGCATACAAAATACTGCGTAGCTGCAGTGCAGTTCTCAACGTTCAGAACGAAGTTTACGCTGGAATACTGAAAGATAGCTCTCTCGTAACATTACCAGTAATTATGCAGTTATCAACAACCCACGTAATTAGCCATCTACAATTAAATAAGACGATACTGATCCATTACACCGCGCAACACCATCGCCCAGAAGGCAGAATTCGGCACGTCTACCACCGACCACCGCAATTCACACACATACTTTGACTCACCGCTTTTCGGCCTTCTTCAGCGCACAGAAACACAATAGTCTTAGGCATATAAACCAGCTTATTCGAGCTCTATCAAATATACCCAGTAATTACACAAATGTTAGAGCGGATAAAAAATAAGGCTCCCTAGAAATCACACAAAAGGTTTTTGTCCGAATTTTCAGGGCCAAACGAACAGTGGACAATGGACAAATGGGATGTCGGGTCGATCAGCATGAGGTCCAGCATGGCAAAAAGAAGTTTAATTGCTGCAAAGTATTCAAGGCAATTAAGAAAAACTAAATTAGTGGTCTGAGGGAAAATTTTTGTCCGAGTTGTTACAGTCAAAGGAAAAGTGGGAAAAGGAAAATTGGAGTATCATGTTGACCAGCGGTTTAATTACTTGAAAATTATCCGGGAAAGTAACAAAAAGCAGTTAGTGAATTCAAGGAAAACTAAAATATGTCACGAACACCAGTTGGTAGGGTGGTTAAAAAATATTAAATAAAAGCACGAATTGAAACTTCTTTGCGGTTTCTTCATCTATATACTATTAATAACATTAGAAAACAGATATATGTTTAACTATACAATATTTCATGTTTTCTGAACAAAAGCTGAAAATAAAAAAAAATTGAAAAAACTGTCAAATGTTTTTTTTAAATGATTTCTCTAAAAGTTAGAAATAAAACAGATTAGAGAAACACTTGACGCAGTTTGGACTTTTGCTTGAAATCATGTACAGCGGATGAGGTGCAGACTGAGAATTTAAAATTTAACATTTAGCTTAGATTTTTAAGGACTCTGGTGGAATTCCAATACAACGACTCCTTTCGTCGCAAACGTGTGACCATCTAAACTGCTGCCCGTGATTTCGAGGGTCATTCAAAGGCGTGTCAAGCGTTTCTCTAATTTACAGTATTTTATTTTTCACCTTTAGGCAAATCATTTTACAAAACATTTGATCGTTTTCTTTCGAATGTTTGTCTTTCACCATCAACGTCCTGCTGTTTATATTACTGTCAAATGTTAAATAAACCAACTCTGTTTTCCATACTCACATACTACTTGAAAAAATAGAAAATTATTATTTGTACAAATAATACACGAAGCTGGATAGTTTTACACGCTACTCGTAGGTCGCAGTTAATTGCTGGTTTGACTGCACATAGCTGCAATGCATACGCTAAGATTGCTCAGAGCATATAAATTCCAGAGAGTAGTAATTTATGTACCAGTACGAGAATTTACTGGGTCATTACATATCCCAGGCAGGACTATTACAAACACCGCCAGACACCACCAGTTCTTGCGTTGCGAACAGCGAAAATTATTCTCCAAGGCGAGACCGTTTATCGGGTGAAACGTAAAATTACAAGCCAGATCGGATAATTGGGAAACGATTTGTTACCAATAATAAAATACTTTGGCGTACATTTCGGGATGCAGGAGACTCTGTCGTTCTATCTGTGGACCACCCACATTGTTTTAGGACACGATGTGTTTGGCGCCAGAGTCATATTTATTATCTGCCATGAAAATGGATGAGGTCGCCACCCTAATGGTGAAAGAAATGGGATCAACGACCTCATTAACAAAGTAATATTTCTGCGGAAGCGAATACCAAACGTAATTTATAATTTCTTAAAAATTATAATCTAGCTATCAAGTGTTTTTGATGTTATAGTTCTGTAAGCTACTATGCTGGTGGTATCGAGAAACATTTGTCTCGTCTCCATTCGTGAAAGTCTACAACAGGAAATGACGAGAGTGAGGTGATGGACACCAGATTACACAGCCGTTTTTGTTATTTTTCTCTTTTTGGACAGACTGATTAGTGCCGCGCCATTTTCTGCCGGAAATTCCATTAGTAGCGAGGCCAGGAGGCGACGGGATCGGTGTTTTGTGATGTGTGGTGGAGACAGAGAGGGGGGGGGGGGGGGAGAAAGAGAGAGACGAGAGAGGTGAGGGAGAGGCGATCGAGACGGAGCAGTGGTCATGCTCTGTCTGCCGCCTCATTGCAAGGAGAGAGTATTCAAAAATTACTGCTTTTTCCCGCCTCACGATCAAATTACACATTATGTGCCACATGCGTGCCCATACATCAGCATGGATTTAGAAAGCATAGCTCGTGCGAAACACAGTTTGCCCTTTTCTCCCATGATTTACTGCAAACTATGGATGATGAAACGAGAAAATATAATAATGCAGTAAATGAAGCAAGCAAAAAGGAATACATACGTGTCAAAAATGAGATGGCCAGGAAGTGCAAAATGGCTAAGCAGGGATAGCTAGAGGACAAATGTAAGGATGTAGAGGCTTATCTCACTATGGGTAAAATAGATACTGCCTACAGGAAAATTAAAGAGACCTTTTGAGAAAAGAGAGCCACTTGTATGAATATCAAGAACTCAGATGGAAACCCAGTTCTAAGCAAAGGAGGGAAAGCAGAAAGGTGGAAGGAGTATATAGAGGGTCTATACAAGGGCGATGTACTTGAGGACAATATTATGGAAATGGAAGAGAATGTAGATGAAGATGAAATGGGAGATACGATACTGCGTGAAGAGTTTGACAGAGCACTGAAAGACCTGAGTCGAAACAAGGCCCCCGGAGCAGATAACATTCCACTGGAACTACTGACGGCCTTGGGAGAGCCAGTCCTGACAAAACTCTACCATTTGGTGAACAAGATGTATGAGACAGGCGAAATACCCTCAGACTTCAAAAAGAATATAATAATTCAATTCCCAAAGAAAGCAGGTGTTGACAGATGTGAAAATTACCGAACTATCAGTTTAATAAGTCATAGCTGCAAAATACTAACGCGAATTCCTTACAGACGAATGGAAAAACTGGTAGATGCCGACCTCGGGGAAGATTAGTTTCGATTTCGTAGAAATACTGGAACACGTGAGGCAATACTGACCTTACGCCTTATTTTATAAGAAAGATTAAGGAAAGGCAAGCCTACTTTTCTAGCATTTGTAGACTTAGAGAAAGCTTTTGACAATGTTGCTTGGAATACTCTCTTTCAAATGCTAAAGGTGGCAAGGGTAAAACATAGGGAGCGAAAGGCTATTTACAATTTGTACAGAAACCAGATGGCAGTTATAAGAGTCGAGGGGCATGAAAGGGAATCAATCGTTAGGAAGGGAGTGAGACAGGGTTTTAGTCTGTCCCCGATATTATTCAATCTGTATATTGACTAAGCAGTAAAGGAAACAAAAGAAAAGTGCGGAGTAGGTATTAAAATCCATGGAGAAGAAATAAAAACTTTGAGGTTGGCCGATGACATTGTAATTCTGTCAGAGACAGCAAAGGACTTGGAAGAGCAGTTGAACGGAATGGACAGTGTCTTGAAAGGAGGGTATAAGATGAACATCAACAAAAGCAAAACGAGGATAATGGAATGTAATCGAATTAAGTCGGGTGAAGCTGAGGGAATTAGTTTAGAAATTGAGACACATAAAGTAGTAAAGGAGTTTTGCTATTTAGGGAGCAAAATAACTGATGATGTTCGAAGTAGAGAGGATATAAAATATAGACTGGCAATGGCAAGGAAAGCGTTTCTGAAGAAGAGAAATTTGTCAACATCGACTACAGATTTAAGTGTCAGGAAGTCGTTTCTGACAATATATGTATGGAGTGTAGCCATGTATAGAAGTGAAACATGGACGATAAATAGTTTAGACAAGAAGAGAATAGAAGCTTTCGAAATGTGGTACTACAGAAGAATGCTGAAGAATAGATGGGTAGATCACATAACTAATAAGGAGATATTGAAAAGAATTGGGGAGAAGAGGGGTTTGTGGCACAATTTGACAAGAAGAAGGGAAGGGTTGGTAGGACATGTTCTGAGGCATCAAGGGATCACAAATTTAGCATTGGAGGGCAGCGTGGAGGGAAAAAATCGTAGAGGGAGGCCAATAGATGACTACACTAAGCAGATTCAGAGAGATGTAGGTTGCAGCAAGTTTCTCAAGCGTAAATCTACACAGTAGAAAGAGTTAGTGACCCTTTATACGGATGCCAGTGTATGGAGAAAGAAAATGCTCCAAAGGGCTTAATTTAATTTCATATAGCGAGTTAAAAAAAGAAAGAGAAAAATCGGATAAGTGGCTCTATAGTTATTAGTCTTAGGCTCGGTACTGAATTCATCAAGTCTTCAAATTTATGCGGCTGCACGCCCCAAATTTCATGGATCATTTCTTTCCTTTCGCCGTTTTGTGGAGGTATTAGGGGGAAATAATTCAGAAAGGTTTCAAATTTCGTATAAAATTTATTAGAAGTCGATAAATTCTCTCATTCTCAAATACTGAATGAATAAGAAAGGAAGATTGGGTTTAACGGCCCATCGGCATCGAGATCATTACAGACGGAGCAGAAGTTCGCGTTGTGTTAAGGATGGGGAAGGAAACCAGCCGTACCCTTTCAAAGGAACCATCCCGGCATTTGCCTGGGGTGATTAAGGGAAATTACAGAAAACTTAAGTGTGGACGGCCGGACGTGGGTTTGAACTGTCGTCCTCTCGAATGCGGGTCCACTGTGTTAACCACTGCGCCACCTCCTTCGGTATTGGATGAACGAAGTCTGGGCATTTGCGGGCCATCAGTTACGTTACCGACACGCAGTTTCCAACTGTAATACTTGCCTTACTGTGTTAAACTTTAGCATAAGATCATCCCTCTTACTGAGAAGATTATGACAGCATTTTAAAATTTTTAAATTTGGTCCTTAATTATGCGCAATATGAAAATCAAATTTTTATTGCCCCTGGAAGCCGTTAGATAAGCAGCCTGCAAGTGGGTTTGGGTACCGTGCCCAGTCATTTAGTAATACACAGAGTGTTTCTGTAAGTGTGTCCAAAAATTCAACAGGGAATAGAGGATGCTCCACTGAACAAGTTGGGGTAGGGAACCCGGGGTCGGAGAAGCAAGCTTTAGGAGATACGGAAGTAAACTTGTCTACCGCTTTGTATAGCATTGCTGTTTTCCAGCTCCTTTAAACTAAAATTCGTACAAGTTTACACGCACTGTGCAGTTTATTTGCATGTACATTCCTTATTTATTGCAAGGAAGCAAATAGATAGCTGTGTCGGCATTGTAGGTGACAATCTCATTGGGTTCTTATCTTCTACCTGCCCTCTGATTGGTCGTCTGTGAATGCGAACAAATTAGCGTAGGCGTTACAGTGACTGTTATTGACCTTAAATGAAACAACAAGTTTACTGTTACCAGTCACCGTTTTATTTATTTCCACGACGCGTTTCAAAGGTTTCAGCCTCCATCATCGGGTGGATTAACATTAGTTAGTATGACATTTGTGTGTGTGTGTGTGTGTGTGTGTGTGCGTGTGTGTGTGTTACACTTTTTTGGAGGAATTTGTGGCACTGCCTAGTGGAGAAACAAGACACTATTTCAGAACATGTTTTGGATAACTTCTGACAAAAAATTAAGCTGATGTCTAAAATCATACATACATACATAGATGAAACTATTTGATTGGAATTAATAGACAGATGTGAGAGGCTGGAGGCAATAGCTACCCACCTGCACGAAACAAAACACCATGTTAACTACACAAGTATTAGCATCCTACACATCCAACAAAAAGGCACAAAACTAGACATCCTCGAAACACTCCAAATATACAAACACCAAACAAAACAACCGGAATCCATCTTAAATGACAATATTTACAATAGTATCATCTCTGTTTTCAGCAACTGCCTACAATCTTAAAATACACACACACACACACACACACACGTGTGCACTCACCTTAATGTTTACCATAAATTTTGACAGCCACCAACAGTACAAGAGATTGACATCATTTACAAATAATTCATCACACCAACAGCTTGTACCCCTTGTCAGCTTGAAACCGTATCTACACCAACTACTGGAACAAATTGTATATCTATCCGCATATTTTATGCCATTAACCAATGCATTACCCCAAACTTTAGGCAGCTAATATATGTAACATGTAATCTTAGGACCCCTTGCCATGTAATAATCTCATGGACTGTGCAGCTGGTCCCGGCAGAGGTTCGAGTCCTACCTTGGGCATGGGTGTGTATGTTTGTCCTCAGGATAATTTAGGTTAAGTAGTGTGTAATCTTAGGGACTGATGACCTTAGCAGTTAAGTCCCATAAGATTTCACACACATTTTAACATTTTTTGTGATAATCATTCTTTCCACCCTCTCTCTCTCCCTCCCTCTCGCTCCCTCCCTCTCTCTCTCTCTCTCTCTCTCTCTCTCTCTCTCTCACACACACACACACACACACACACACACACACACACTTTCTCTCTCTCTTCCTCCCCTTCTGCCTCCAGCCTCTCGCATCCGTCTATTAATAGTGTCATCTATGTGTGCATGTATGATTTTAAACATCAGCTTAATTTTTTGTCAGATGTTATCCAAAACATGTTCTGAAATAGTGTCTTGTTTCTCCACTAGGCAGTGCCACAAGCGTAACACAACACGCACACACACACACACACACACACACACACACACACACACACACATACAAATGTCATACTAACTAATGTTAATCCACCCGATGATGGAGGCTGAAACCTTTGAAACGCGTCGTGGAAATTATAAAATTGGCTGGTTCAAATGACTCTGAGCACTGTGCGACTTAACTTCTGAGGTCATCAGACACGTAGAACTTAGAACTAATTAAACCTAACTAACCTAAGGACATCACACACATTCATGCCAGAGGCAGGATTCGAACCTGCGACCGTAGCGGTTGCTCGATTCCAGACTGTAGCGCCTAGAACCGGACGTGGAAATAATAAAAACGGTGACTGGTAACAGTAAACTTGTTGTTTCATTTAATGGCTATCTGTACTTTAGGTTCTTGCAAAGAGTTCTTCCTGGCTTGTTGGTGGACGTACCCTTGGCTGTTCGTGAGATAATGTGGATACAACATGGCGCTGCACCACCTCTCTTCGGTGTGGCTGTCCGCAACCATCTCAGTGCTGTATTTCCTGGTCGCTGGATTGAAAGGGAAGGTCCTATTCCATGGCCTGCGAGGTCACCTGACCCGAATCCCCTTCATCGTTTCCTGTGAATACGGAGATGGAATTAGTTGCCAGAATTGTAGCTGCCTGCAATGTGAATCGAAACACACAAAGGATATTTGTCAGGGTGCGTCAGAACCTTGACGACCGAAGTTATGATTGCGTTGAGGCTGATGGCCGCCAGTTCCAGCACATCTTGTAAGATACACTAAAAATGGTACTTTCACTGTGTCTATGTTGGTATTTGCAGTTACCTGTAACTACTGTAAATAAAAAGTGCACAGTAATGTGATTTTATTCCTATTATTTCCTTAAACTGGATTCTCCGATCCCAGATTCCCTACCTCAAGTTGTTCAGTGGAGCAGCCTCTATGTCCTGTTAAATTTCTGCACGGTCTTACGGAAACACCCTGCAGACACCCTGACATCCGTCAAGTAATGATGGCAATTTAACACAGTAACAACAAGCTATTTTCGGTCTATTTTAATGGTGCCACTCAGCGTGGGGTGTGATTTCCATCTACAGTGCACCTCCTACAGAGCAAAGCATTCGACGATGGCAACAGTTTCAAGACAATGAGCGTTAATATATGGGGAAAACCACAGGTCTCCGACATGTGCTCGGTCGAGACAAAGAGTGCATTCAACAGTTCTGCACGACGCCGGCATTCACCGTGCCAGACGAAAGTTAGCAATTCCTTAAGTGTGTCTGTGGCCTGTATGTCAATGGTATCTGACAACAGGATCGCGACTACTAATCATCATCGATCTCGCACAAACTTATGTTATATGCAGAGCTTGGACGACACCAGGTCACCATCGCGACCACCTGCCTCTAGAGACAACCATTGAGCTGGTCCGTGTTGCGCCCGGTTGTATAGAGCGCCGTATCATCGGCACATTGCGCCAGGTGGCAATGTGGGAGAACTGCCATATTATTAAGATAAATGTTAACCTGTGTAGCTCTGGCGCCGCCCTTTATAGCGGTCGGCGACGAAATACTCGCGGCACTGTTTTCTGGTCACGTGTGTGGCGGACGCGAATAGGTCCCTCGGAAGCGGCGGCATCTGCTAGCGCTGGTACCGCCACCTTGTGTCCGTCCGTTACTGCCACAGGGCCAGAGGGTGAGCTCGTAACTCTGAGCTGTGCGGGGGCCATGTAGGCTGCTCGAGGTGGCCAAAGGGTTGCCAATCGCTTTTGCGAAGATCTCAGGTATAGCACTAACATGCCTTGCAACGTGGCCTGCAACGTGCTGTTCAGAAGATATCTCCACCCCGTCGTACTCTTACGGATTTATGGACAGCCCTGCAGGATTCATGGTATTTGGAAAGAAATTCCCAAGGAAACAGGAGTAAACATAACGTACGCATCCCTAAAAATCACACAACTTTTTTTGTGAAATGACGGCAGGGTCTTATCTTCTTGACTACAAGCTAATAATTACATTCTTTTAACTTCTTATTTCCCCTTCAACGAGCTCCCCTGTTTACAGGTCGTTTTGCCAGACCAAACCACCGTCCGGGTAATTGAAATAATCTTTCAGTCTACCCACTGTTCAAAAAATGTTCAAATGTGTGTGAAATCTTATGGGACTTAACTACTAAGCTTACACACTTCTCAACCTAAATTATCCTAAGGACAACACACACACCCATGCCCGGGGGAGGACTCGAACCTCCGCCGGAACCAGCCGCTCAGTCCATGACTGCAGCGCCTTAGACCGCTGGGCAAATCCCTCGCGGCTCTACCCACTGTCTGGACAGAGTTATTTACGCAATTGTTCCCTGTATAAGGACATTCTCGTATTTGTATCTCTTTAGTCTCTCCTTCGTCATTATTTACGGGTTCTTCCGTTACTTCTTGGTATAAAAATTCCATATTTAAGGTTCAATAAACAGCTCATTGTTTTTGTTCTTCTGATTTTTGTTTATTTGAAACTAGTTTTCAGCTTATTAGGCCATTTTCAGGAAACAACTGACCACCTACTGAAAGGGACATTGATCCTTAGGTAGCCAAACACTATAGGCAAGGTTACAATCACATCCATAGAGTATTGTGCATCAATCTTGTTTCCTAACGGTGAAATTACACTTAACACTATCTCAAGCACAATAAATAATTAAGCTACACAATATTACAGGTTGAATTGTTATAAAATTTCTTTTTCTTTTATTTGGGTCTTGACGTTTCGTAAGAAACTGTTAAATAGAGGACTCTTCATTTAAGTTGTGCAACAGAGACGTTTTTTAACATTGTAAGCTAAACTTTTGGCAATGAACAGTATTACACGCAGTAATTAAAATACATAATTTTACAGTATTACATGTTATGTGGTAATGATGCCATAGTTTAGGAGGTTGTGACATTGGTTGAGAACTACGAGTATCTAACTGAGCAGTAGTATGTTATGTTGAGCAACAAACATGTTTTACATTGTAAATAACATTTTTATGAAATGGGCAATATTAAACACAACATGTTTAAAATATACAATATTTAGTGTTACAAGCCATATTGTTGATGTTTGTGGGGTAAGCAAGGTAAGCAATAGGAAATTCTATTATGTTTTGATTTTGCGTAGCAATATGAGTCTTTGTGGCTGTTTGTGGGTATGTGGATGGTTGGCTGGAACATGTGAGTCTAAAAATGGGCATGTGCTCAACCGTAATTGGTTACTTACAACCAGCTGGAGACTTTGAGCTAAATATCGATTTACTTCAAGTGTTTCTAATAGGGCTAGTTTTCTACCTTGTTAGCCACATGTCACTGTATCTTGTCTGAGAAAATTCAGCAATACATAAATCGCAAGAATCACGTTCTTCCGAACTGAGACATATCTTGAGACAGTGAATCCTAAGTTTTTGGCACAGTACTCCAATAGCGTTTTCTGAAACTCTTCGAATTCAGATATGTCTGTAACCGTACACTTGTTTCGATTGTTCACATCATTGTGTACCAGGATAAGATCTCTTCAAATAGGTTTTTAATGGAAAAGCTTCGCGTCGTGCTATGCCGCCCTGATGGAATGCAGTTCCGCTCACAAGGAAAGACTCTCGGCTCGAACCGAAATTCGGTGTTCCAGTTGTATTTAGGAGTTTTACCTGCCACTGTGATTAGGATGGTGAAGGCAACTGATCGTGTTACTCTCACTTTGCCCACTGTCGGTCTTTAAAAATGTACATGAGGTTCCTCAACAAAACGAGTGAAACAATATGCAGAATCACAACAGGCAGATTCGGCGAAAGCATAATCTGGACAATCCTCAGAAGCACATTCTTGAGATGCGAAATCCAGTGCCACTTGAATGACGTTCTTAAATTCAGACACATGTGGGGGAATATTGTACCCAACCGCTTACCAGGAATATTGAAGCATAGGTTCGTGCCAGTGACGAACACATTTAACTTCACTACTTACGACGTGAAATAGGAATAGAATGTGTTGTTTTACGTGCAGTTCTTTGATTGCTTTGCTTCCTCGAAAGGGTTGTTTATCACGTCAATTTTTATTCACATAATCAATTATTACTTTGACGTTCGAAGTGCTTTTTAAAAATGGATGTCTCTTCTATGACAAGCTGCCGGTCGGAGATTTACGTGAAGGTGTACGATAATCATTATAAATACGATTATAAATACACTACTGGCCCTTAAAATTGCTATACCGCGAAGATGACGTGCTACAGACGCGAATTTTAACCGACAGGAAGACGATGCTCTGATGCAAATGATTAGCTTTTCAGAGCATTCACACAAGGTTGGCGCCGGTGGCGACACCTACAACGTGCTGACATGACGAAAGTTTTCAACCGATTTCTCGTACACAAACAGCAGTTGACAGGCGTTGCCTGGTGAAACGTTGTTGTGATGCCTCGTGTAACGAGGAGAAATGAGTACCATCACGTTTCCGACTTTGATACAGATCGGATTGTAGCCTATCACGATTGCGGTTTATCGTACAGCGACATTGCTCCTCGCGTTGGTCGAGATCCAATGACTGTTAGCAGAATATGGAATCGGTGGGTTCAGGAGGGTAATACGGAACGCCGTGCTGGATCCCAACGGCCTCGTATCACTAGCAGTCGAGATGACAGGCATCTTATCTGCATGGCTGTAAAGGATCGTGCAGCCACTTCTCGATCCCTGAGTCAACAGATGGGGACGTTTGCAAGGCAACAACCATCTGCACGAACAGTTCGACGACGTTTGCAGCAGCATGGACTATCAGCTCGGAGACCATGGCTGCGGTTACCCTTGACGCTGCATCACAGACTGGAGCGCCTGCGATGGTGTACTCAACGACGAACCTGGGTGCACGAATGGCAAAACGTCATTTTTTCGGATGAATCCAGGTTCTGTTTACAGCATCACGATGGTCGCATCCGTGTTTGGCGACATCGCGGTGAACGCACATTGGAAGCGTGTATTCGTCATCGCCATATTGGCGTATCACCCGGCGTGATGGTATAGGGTGCCATTGGTTACACGTTGCGGTCACCTCTTGTGCGCATGACGGCACTTTGAACAGTGGACGTTACATTTCAGATTTGTTACGACCCGTGGCTCTACCCCTCATTCGATCCCCGCGAAAACCGACATTTCAACAGGATAATGCACGACCGCATGTTTCAGATCCTGTACGGGCCTTTCTGGATACTGAAAATGTTCGACTGCTGCCCTGGCCAACACAATATCCAGATCTCTCACCAACAAAACGTCTGGTCAATGATGGCCGAGCAAATGGATCGTCACAATACGCCAGATCTTGAACACCCTTGATGGCCTGTGGTATCGTGTTGAAGGTGCATGGGCAGCTGTACCTGTACACGCCATCCAAGCTCTGTTTGACTCAACGCCCAGGTGTATCAAGGCCGTCATTATGGCCAGAGGTGGTTGTTCTGGGTACTGTTTTCTCATGATCTACGCACCGAAATTGCGTGAAAATGTAATCACATGTCAGTTCTAGTACAATATATTTGTCCAGTGAATATCCGTTTATCATCTGCATTTCTTCTTGGTGTAGCAATTTTAATGGCCAGTAGTGTACGTTCAAGATGTTCTTCTGAAAGTTTTGTTAAAATGCTAAAATTATTGGATTACGTTCATAGTGAGCAGAGCTGTTAGCTTCTCTTTGAGGGATTTGCTCCACTGCCACTAGCACTACAATCTTGAACACTATTATTCGCGTTATCGTCTATAAAGTAGTTTTTTTCATCCACTATGCTATCCATTGTAGCTTCAGTTGAGCAGTCAAATCAGTATTCATGTTTCTGAATTATCAGATCCACCAAAAACATGGAGAAAGTGTCATCATCCTGTCCTGTACCGCCTTCCGTTGGATACAGCCTTCGTATTTGGGTACCACAATACTTACAACGGTCCAAATATTCCAGGAGAGAACATTAATGAAACTTCCTGGCAGATTAAAACTGTGTGCCCAACCGAGACTAGAGCTCGGGACCTTTGCCTTTCGCGGGAAGTGCTCTACCAACTGAGCTACCCAAGCACGACTCACCCCCCCCCCCCCCCTCCTCACAGCATTACTTCTGCCAGTACCTCGTCTCCTACCTGCCAAACTTTACAGAAGCTCTCCTGCGAATCTTGCAGAACTAGCACTCCTGAAAGAAAGGATATTGCGGAGACATGGCGCAGCCACAGCCTGGGGGATGTTTCCAGAATGATCCCGATCTCGAGTCTCGGTCCGGCACACAGTTTTAATCTGCCAGGAAGTTTCATATCAGCGCACACTCCGCTGCCGAGTGAAAATCACATTCTGAGAATATTAATGGTTTCATTAATTTTTGTTGTATGTGTATGATATTAGTGACGCACGTATACTAAACACATCAACTGCTTGCTGAAGTAACTGCCTGACTGACGTGTTAACCCTCCCTGCCATCTCCTCCGAGACTAAAAGCGCTGTTGTTTACTAGCCAAGAGCAACACGATCACACGCCGTCGCATGCGTGGTTAGTAATGTGAGGTGGCTCTAATGTTTGACCGCAAATTCCTGTTCGAGTCGAGAGGCGTCCCTTGTCAGTCCGGTCTTACCTTTAAGGACCTTGCCATATAAAAGTGCACGTAGTAATGAAAAGGTTACGACAAGGTGGGCTACGGCGGACGGTAATTTCAAATTAGTCGTAAAACCGGACGCACAGCGTCTGGCGTGTTTGTGTGTGCCCCTATTGCCCGCGCCTTGGGTCAGCACGCAGCAGAAGCGGCGCCACCTAGCCCCTCTGACGTATTGAACGAGGCTCTGCTTCGCTGGCCACAGACCGAGTGGCTGCTCTCAGACGGAGGATGTCCTCAGCACAAGGGCGGCAGCTGTCTGCGAAGGCGAAGCGACACATCGTGCCTGGGAAGGCGTCCACAGCGGATTTCCCATCCGATAACGAAAGCAGTCTCAGCGTCCGTCTGAGCAGCTGGCCTGTGCTCTAGGAAGCGCGCCCAACTGGGGCATTGGCAACCGACACACACTCCGAAACACGCACAGCTAGCGCTGTGTTTCGACCTGGTAATACGAAACTGCTGTTCATTCTCAAATTTCGCACAAAGTGCCAGTTTTTAGAAAGTATTATCTCGTATGAATTAAAACTGTAACTGTACACCATTCTGTCTGTACAGAACTTCGAGTGTAAGAAATAAAATAATGTTACATTCATTTTTTTTATTTATCCGTACTGATACAATACAACGAACAGTCGTGGACAAAATGAGCGAGACCCCTCGCCTTTTCGTTATACTGATCCGTACAGCTTTAAAGTCTGCTACACAGCATAACAGGCAAGGCGACGAAGTGCTAACAACATAGTATGCACAGGCGTAAAATTGAAAAAGCATCCGAACTTTGCCAGACTGTTTCCACTCATGTCTAAGACTATATTAATGCCGATTAGTGCGTTAAACACAACACGTAAATATAAGATATAAATTAAAAAGAAGAAAAGCTAATTAGTATGAACTGTACTAATAAAAATGAATTTCAGCTTATCGAGATAACATATCTGTTTTCGTAAGACAAAGTACCACAGATCGTTACGAATTTGCAAAATATTATGCGCATTCGGCCACGAAATGGTCTGTGTCAACGTTCAGACCAGTCATACTGGATTACCTTTGCATAAATTTTCTTTACATTAACAACCGTATCTTTAGATTGCGTTCATAAAGAAACTCATTTTTTTGCACCGCCAAGGGACCGTATATCACAGGAAGTGCGACACGTTTCTGCTTATTATGTCCACCCTTCCTCGAGGTAAACAGATGTTAAGGGTTGGGCAGTCCGCAGCTCGTGGTCGTGCGGTAGCGTTCTCGCTTCCCACGCCAGGGTTCCCGGGTTCGACTCCCGGCGGGGTCAGGGATTTTCTCTGCCTCGTGATGACTGGGTGTTGTGTGATGTCCTTAGGTTAGTTAGGTTTAAGTAGTTCTAAGTTCTAGGGGACTAATGACCCTAGATGTTAAGTCCCATAGTGCTCAGAGCTATTTTAATGGTTGGGTAGACAGACAGACGGTCAAGAAAGTGAGACTAGTAGGGTTCCATTTTTGCCGATTTAGGTGACGAAATCCTAACAACGAAAATAGCTACGACAGTTACTGAAGATGAGGGCCCCATAAATAATTCCCCCTACTCTTCATTCGAAATGTTCTAGTTGCAGTCGATACATCAGCATATTAATCGTAGCTACGCTTTCGATCCAAATCACGGTTACAGGAAAGCAAATAAAATCCATTTGCCTATACACGTCAGATCCTAGTATTAATTCCATCGCGTTTTAGAAGTGCGAGCATTCCCGTAGCTTAAGAAACACTTCTGCTAATGAATGTTTTCCGGCTCTGGCGAGTCTAATGGAGAATTCGAAACATTGTAGAATACGTTTGGCAGCTATTTCGCCTTTTATTTCCTGAGGTGGTGCAGAATTATCCTATTACATTTAATCGCTAATAAAAATATTTAGTATTTCGACAAGCATCCCGAATGACTGTCACATAAGCGGTGACGTAAAGGTAGAAAATTCATGTTTTTGAGTACAGAAAGCCCTATGCAACAGCAACTGCAGATCATTTTGCCATTTTCATTGTGAAATTACCGGCTTATTCATGTCTGGGGTAATAATACAGGGCTGTTTGCCTGGGCTGTCTTCTAGCATAGTGAAAGGTGTTTGCTACTTCAAGGGAGGTCTGGTTTGTTTTCGATTCTAATGTCGTTGGAGGCAGATAGTCTATTAACAAAGCAATTTTAAGAATTTTTCGCGTCCCTACGTTTTTTTGCTACCTTCATTCTGTACCGGCGCCCTGTGGATGTCAATATGAAACTCTTGTAGAATTTCATTCTTGTTAGTGCCTACTTTTTCCGCTTCTGTCAATAATTGAATTGATTTTTAACTGAATTTCGTTATGAATCTTCAGGCATTACCTAATTTGCACACTTTCATGGTAGGTCAGCAACGTCATCCAGTATGACTGGTCTGAACATTGACACAGACCGTTTCGCTGCCGAATGGGCATAATATTTTGCTAATTCGTAACGATGGGGTACTTTGTCTTACGAAAACAGTTATGTTATCTCGAGAAGCTGAAATTCATTTTTATTAGTACAGTTCATACTAATTAGTGTTTCTTCTTTCATTTATATCTTATATTTACGTGTTGTGTTTAACACATTAATCAACATTAATATAGTCTTAGACATGACTGAAAGCACTCTGACAAAGTTCGGATGGTTTTTCAATTTTACGCCTGTGCGTAGTATGTTGGTGGCACTTCGTCGCCTTGCCTGTTATGCTGTGTAGCAGACTTTAAAGCTGTGCTGATCAGCATAACGAAAAGGCGAGGGGTCTCGCTCCACGACTGTACATCCATCCAAGCGTAAGGTAAAAAGAGAATACACGACTCAATAACAGTAAACAGGCAAGGTACTGAAATATGAAAAAACTATGTCAGTTGTTAAACAGTAGAAGTTGGTTAAGGGAAGAAGCTCCTTCCCGTTGACCTTCTCGTTTGTCCGTCCTGACAAAACAGACGTAGGTAAGAGTAACTGCCTAATCTTGAAGTTTATATTGTTCTGAATAATAACTTGGCATCTTTATGGAGCGTGTCTACCGTAAAGGCGGTCACCTATAGATCTCTCACGTATGTTTTTATGTTGTGTATTTTCTGTTTTAGAGGCGGTGGGTCACGAAGAACCGTACATTGTTCTAAAGCAACCAGTTCGATCGAATGTTTGAGCATTGTATTCCGAATAGAATCTGCGTCTTTAAATACGAAGTCCGATTCAGTATTGCTACCACTATTTACGGTAGAAATTAAAGTAAGACATTTCACGGTCAGTCTACTTATCGAACAATAGTACGTTCAGCAGGACCCATGACCTGATACACTCACCTATCAGTAAGATAGAGCGATTTAATTTTTTTTTTTTTTTTTTTTTTTTTTTTTTTTTTTTTTTTTTTACAGGAGCTCACGTTAATACTCAGCGAGATAATTAATATGTTTGGACGTAAATCGAACACGTCGTGCTGTCGCTTCTGTGATGCGTCCTTCCGACGGCAAACCTTTAATTCAAGCACTGCACACTATTGACCAGATTCATTTAACTTTATCATTTTCATATTTACTCGCTGCTTCCCGACGAAGGATACATTACAGACACCAGGAAAAAGCGCCAGAAACTGGACTCCAAATTACATATTTCAGGTCGCATTATGGACTAGATCAAACTCAGGAATGGTTTCAACCACAAATTTCGGAAAAATCTCCCAAATAATCAATTCAAATATCGGGAACAAATTATTGAATCAGTGGTTCGAAGATGGAAAGATTTCCAAAGCTACAAACAGCACACGAACTCGTTTACAACAGGTAGAACAAAACAGTCTGTATCATGAAATACAAAATTACAACATTACAGCACAGTTGTTAAAACAGAACCTATTCACGCTCCTGAAGCCGTGTATTCACGCTCCTAAAGCCGTGATAATTCGTAGGAGTCCCATATAAGAATCATTGAAAAACCACCAGAAAATAAAATTATTGGAACCAAAATGAGGAAACTAAATTCGTGTGAAAAGAAAATCACAAGGAATCTATATAAAAAAAGACCACAGATAGCACCACTTCACTTGTTTATAGCGGATGGCGACAGGCTCTCAAAGAAAATTGTACTCTTGGCCTTAAAAACAAAGGGAAAAAAAGCAACAAAGGTGTGTAATACAAATCAATGAAGACATAAAAGAAACTAGCATTCGTGAAGAAGTCAATCATCTACATCTACATTCATACATTCTTTTTTATTAATTTAGAGCACTAATTCACAAAATTCGCTGAGAAATAAACATGACAAAATTTAGGTTTCATATATGTACCTAAAAAGAAAGACAGCGAACGAATGAAGAAGATCTGAGCGCAAAGGAAGAAACAAAACTGATAGACAAGTAGAGAGGCGCACATTAGCGAGGCACAACCAATAAAAAAAAAAAGTTATCAATCGCAAGTTTGACCATGGCAATGGTCACACCCACGACTGCATCTAACAAATTAGAAAATAAAAAGAATGTGTCTCATAAAGTCAGTTCCTCCAGTAAGCATGGCGTTGGCAGAAATCACACCTAGCCGAACATTCACTGACCAACATAAATACGAACATGAAACTCCTACACACAGCAAGCACGAGGAAGATTTTTTTTTTTTGGTAGGACGTGAATTTAGTTACACTTGCTAAAATCAGTAATTTCCGTGTTCCATGCACAGCACATAATTTGGTTAAGTGAGTCACATACCTACCAGTGTTATCAAAGAAATGATTTTGGACAGCAAGCGATTTTAATGAGATTACACATGGAACACTCTGCGATTATGGGGTGAAATGCTCATCCTGCTGTGCTGAAGAACAAGAAATACATCACCCAGAACCTAACTGAGTAAGACACGAACTGCCGCATCGGACGTACTTCTAGAAGTAGGCTGAGGTTGGCAGCACTTCGGAAGGTGTCAGGTCCGTCCAACTGTAACCGCTCATCTTTTAAGTTCGGCCAGTGAGTGTTCGTGAAATATCTCGTCACCAAACAAGCTCACCTACGCATTGTGCAGTTAACATTAATTTTTCCTTCAGTTAGCATGTCACGGCAATATATTCACTGCCTACTGAGAGGAATTCCAGTAGGCCCATTTCATTTATAAGTCACTTACTCACCAAATGTTCTATTTATAAAAACGAGATTCCCTAAGTTTTGTTCCCACGCGGCTCTATGTTATTTCATAATTGGCCACCCCGGCATAAAAATTCGATTGGAGCCTGGCGTTCGCTACTCAGGCTCTAAGAAAGCGTCTCATGCTGGGGCGGTTTGGATCCGTGAAGTCTCGAAAACTGTAACATCCTCCATTATCAGTCAATGCCCGCCCATTTTCAGAGAAATCGCCTATGACCCCCTTGGCCGAAATATTAGGATTGCACTCATTTATATTACCCTGTAAGATGAAATGCTAAACAGCTGAATTTTTTTGTTTTGACTACAAGCGCCACCTGTGCAGAAACTACAGAACTCGAATTTTTGTGTGGCCTTAAATTTATCGTTGGTGTATGGGGTACATCAAATTCGCTGCGCTACCAAAACACAGTTTTATAAAGCTATATATTCAGAAAAACCCTTAATAGTGAAGATTGCAAATCTAATTTTATCAATTAATAGTTTCGGCTTATCTAAAAGCCATCTTCAGGTCTTACACAATTGTCTGTAGTCTCGATTCGCCTGTCTTGGCACATTCACATTATTATTTGACAAAGTCAGGTTCAGAGACAAGCTTTTACACACAAGATCGCTTATCTCCAAATCTGGCCATGTCAAATAATTAGATAAATGTACAAATTCAGACGAATGGAGAGTCCAGAAAACTGCTTAGGATCTGAAGATAGTTTGTAGATAAGCCGAAAGTAGTAACTGATGAAATTATTTTTGCGATCTTGACTATTAAGAGTGTTCCTAAACCCACAGCTTCAACACAGCTTATCGCTTACCTACAAATCTCGTACAACAAGTAGACTCCGAGAGCCCGAACCTGGTATCACTTGCAACAAAGTATGGCAACATAACACAAGTTAAACACTTCAAGCATCTACGTGAATTATTGGAAACACTAGCAGCGAAAGCATAACTAACAAACGAGGTGCAGAAAAACTGCGTAAGAGTTACACAATTACCTGGAATACGTACAAAAAGAAATCGCAGTCCATCAAAGTCAAACTTTGTCACTGCTACACAGTCGTTCTTACAGAAGCACTCCACGCAAAGGAGACGTCAAATGTGTGTGAATTTCTAATGGACCAAAGTGCTCAGGTCATCGGTCCCTAGACTTACACACTACTTAAACTAACAACACAGACACGCATCCATGCCCGAGAGAGAGGACTCGAACCTCCGGCAAGAGTGGCCACGGAGTCCGCGACATGGCGCCTCAAACCGCGCGGTCACTCCACGCGGCAGAGGAGACGTCAAACAGATCGAGAAAGTAGAAAGACAAGTACTGAGAAAACTATTTGGAGTCAAAATTCAAGGTGGTATCTGGATGGGCAAAAGCTCAGAAGAACTGTATTTGCTGATTGAGTGATTCACCTCACTTGCGCGTAAAAGACGTTTGAAATTTTACGGTCATTTAGCACGAATGGAGGACTTTCGCTTGACCAGGAAAATCTTTAGTCCTTTGATTTTCGTTAAAAAAAACGTTTTTACTGTTTTTATGTAAACTCCAACAAAATATAAATCTTTTTATAGTTTTTAAAAGCCACAGCAAATTTTTCGCTTTTTAATAATATTTGTTTTTCATATTTGTTATATTTTTTAAAAGCTCTTGGCTGAAGACCGGAATGTTGCAGCGCTGACAGACCACACCCTGCACGTATGGCAGGAGGGGGATGAAATTACAAAAAAGAAAAAAAAAGGCGCCACTTATTTTTAAAAACTGGTGTTCAACACCGCGATCAGCAACAGTCCACATACACTGACGTAAGTAGTTGCTGCCGCACTGGCAACGAATTTTATGAATCCGTGGCACTGTCACACTGAGACAGGTTGCAACATTTCCTTAATTTTCTTGGTTTCGCGACTCCTACGGCTGATTCCTTGCCTGTTCAGGACTCTACCTACCTTACCGGTTCCTGCACATCAAAACGAAAGCCGCTCTATGTATTGGTCCTCCTGACTTTGTTGAACGGCGTCGCGCCTTGGTTTTCTCGACAGCGTTGACCTAATACCACGGACTGAATACCATCAAAACGACCATGTCCGTTACTGTTCCTCAGTGCATCGCGAACCCTCATATGGTGAGTGGTGGGAGCATATAATGTTGCCAAGAAGGCTGCGGAAGGCCGTTTTGGTGGCCAAGGGGCGTCTTGGGCGTCTGCCTGAAAGGAACCGTGATCATGGTTCCTTCCAGACAGACCCCCAGAAGGGCTTGATGTCTGTGGGGGTACTTGTTTTAGTTTAGCCATGCTGGCTCTCGACCACTTCCATCTGCCTGGTCGTACATAAACACCATCCCGACTTGTTCTCGATGCGTATACCGCACTATTCCGCTGCTCACAGCACGCTGCGTCAGTCACATAGCCTGCAACACGCAAGGAACATGCGGCGTGTGGTCAGGGGTCCTTTCATTCGTCAGCGCCATCTACCGTGGCAACGATGCATTTCCGGTCACATGTTCAGAGGACCTTTTTTCCTCCATTTGCAATCAGGAATCCGTCCCTGCATTTTGCCGATTTAACACTACTGGCCATTAAAATTCATTGGACAGATATATTATACTAGAACAGACATGTGATTACATTTTCACGCAATTTGGGTGCATAGATCCTGAGAAATCACTACCCAGAACAACCACCTCTGGCCGTAATAACGACCTTAGTACACCTGGGCGTTGAGTCAGACAGAGCTTGGATGGCGTGTACAGGTAGAGATGCCCATTCAGCTTCAACACGATACCACAGTTCATCAAGCGTAGTGACTGGCGTATTGTGACAAGCCAGTTGCTCAGCCTCAATAGACCAGACGTTTTCAATGGGTGAAAGACCTGGAGAATGTGCTGGCCACGGCAGCAGTCGAACATTTCTGTATCCAGAAATGCCTGTACAGAACCTGCAACTGCAATCCTGCTGAAATGTAGGGTTTCGCAGGGATCGAATGTAGGGTAGAGCTACGGGTCGTAACAGATCTGAAATGTGACACTCACTGTTCAAAGTGCCGTCAATGCAGACAAGAGGTGACCGATATGTGTAACCAATGGCACCCCATACCATCATTCCGGCTGATAAGCCCGTAGGCGCTTCAGTCTGGAACCGCGCGACCACTACGGTCGCAGGTTCGAATGATGCCTCGGGCACGGATGTGTGTGATGTACTTAGGTTAGTTAGGTTTAAGTAGCTCTAAGTTCTAGGGGACTGATGACCTCAGATGTTAATTCCATACTGCCCAGAGCCATTTGAACCATTTATCATACGCCAGTATGCCGATGACGAACATACGCTTCCAATGTGCGTCAACGCGATGTCGCCAAACACGGGTGCGACCATCATGATGCTGTAAACAGAACCTGGATTCATCGGAAAAAATGACGTTTTGTCATTCGTGCACCCAGGTTCGTCGTTGAGTACACCATCGCAGTTGCTCCTGTCTGTGATGCAGCGTCAAGGGTAACCGCAGCCATAGTCTCCGAGCTGATAGTCCATGCTGCTGCAAACGACGTCGAACTGTTCGTGCAGATGGTTGTTGTCTTGCAAACGTCTTCATGTGTTGACTCAGGGATCGAGACGTGGCTGCACGATCCATAACAGCCATGTGGATAGCATGCCTGTCATCTCGACTGCTAGTGATACGAGGCCGTTGGGATCCAGCACGGCGTTTCGTATTACCCTCCTGAGCCCACCGATTCCATATTCTGCTAACAGTCATTGGATCTCGACCAATGTCGCGATGCGATAAAACGCAATCGCGATAGGCTACAATCCGACCTTTATCAAAGTCGGAAACGTGATGGTACGCATTTCTTCTTCTTACAAGAGGTATCACACCAACGTTTCACCAGGCAACGCCGGTCTACTGCTGTTTGTGTATGAGAAATCGGTTGGAAACTTTCCTCAAGTCCGCACGTTGTAGGTGTCGCTATCGGCGCCAACCTTGTGTGAATGCTCTGAAAAGCTAATCATTTGCATATCACAGCATCTTCTTCCTGTCGGTTAAATTTCGCTTCTGTAGCACGTCATCTTCGTGGTGCAGCTATTTTAATGGCCAGTAGTGTATTAATGTTCTCTCCGTATATAAACGTGACACAGTTTCAGTTGAAGGATAGATCGCGCGAATTTTTTCCAAGCTACCTATTTTGTAGATTGACTTCATTTACTCCAGAATCCACAATTAGTTGCTGGATGTTTTCCAACCTCTACCTTCCTTTCAGTTTTTACTCTCTACAGCTCCCTCTCATAGCACGGAAGTTAATCCCTCATGTCGCAACAGACGTCCTATCATCCTGTCCCTTCTTCTTGTCAGTGTTTTCCATACATTCCTTTCCTCCCCGATTCTGCGGAGAACCTCCACATTCCTTACCTTATCAGTCGATCTAATTTTCAACATTTGTCTATAGCATCACATCTGAGAAGCTTAAATTGTCTTCTGATCTGGTTTTTCTACAGTCCTTGTTTCACTACCATGCATTGCTTTGCTCTAAACGTACATTCTCAGAAATTTCGTCCTCAAATTTTACACTCATTAGACTGTTCAATCCATTCAACAGATCTTGTAATTCTTCTTCACTTTTACTGAGGATAGCAATGTTATTAGCGAATCATATTATTGATACCCTTTTATCTTGAATTTTAATCCCATTGGTGAACCTTTCTTTTATTTGTGTGTTTATACTACGTCATTGTCAACTTTATCAAGGGAATATACTCTGTTCACAACGTAAGTTGAAACACGAGTGAGATATTATCCATGCAGCCCCATGCTTTTTGTATTCTCCGCCTTGTGCATCAGCCAGCAGAGCGGGTGGCGGGCTATGTTTTTTGGAGAATTCTGGATGGTGAGATACAAAGATTGTTCAGTTGTTCTCTCTTCCGTTTTCTTCCTCCTCGGTAATGTTTTAGTTTTTGACACCAGTGTTAAAGCGAAATACCACAAGGGAGGAAATCTGCTGGAGAAAATACTGACACAAAAACGAAGGAGGCCATTCCGGACGTGAGCGGGAGAAACAGAGTACTGTATGAAAATGAAGCTGGGCCGTGGGAAGAAACGGAGTGTGGAAATGTCCCGCACAAGGATGTTACACAGAAAGTACAGGAAGTTCCGCCACAGATATTAAGGTCCATTGTAAGCCACCACGCAGGGATATTCAGCCCAGTGAAGGCTTCCGGGTTTCACAAATGTTCCTTTTCAGTTACATCAGTCGCTAAGCATTTGTAGTGTTTTGATTACTACTTTGAACGTCTGGTGAATTGCTTAATGTGTAGAATATAAGCGAATGATTTCTCTAAAATAAAATATCTGCAAATAGAATATAATGGGTCGCTGTTTTGCCATCGAGAGTCCTAATGAGAAGAAGTAGTCGAAAAGTCATAGCAAAATCTTTGTCAGCCACATGAGAAGTGAGACTTTGTAGCGACGCAGCAGTGATTACGTCGGCTAGTATAGAAGACTCTCTGGGTCAGTGGCACAAATCGACGGCAGGACGATCTTTGTAGTCAATTCGTTCAGAGCTTTTGTTGTATGCGTTTTGATGCATTGCCGCCAAGCAGTAAAGTGTATTTATTCTACACTCGCCGACTCAATCCTTTTACCTGGAGCATTCTCACCTTAGTCCTCCCAAAAACATATTTCGTGTGCTTCATGATGTTGTTGTTGTTGTTGCGGTCTTCAGTCCTGAGACTGGTTTAATGCAGCTCTCCATGCTACTCTATCCTGTGCAAGTCTCTTCATCTCCCAGTACCTACTGCAACATACAGCCTTTTGAATCTGCTTACTGTATTCATCTCTTGGTCTCCCTCTACGATTTTTACCCTCCACACTGCCCTCCAATACTAAATTGGTGATCCCTTGATGCCTCAGAACATGTCCTACCAACCGATCCCTTCTTCTAGTCAATTTGTGCCACAAACTTCTCTTCTCCCCAATTCTATTCAGTACCTCCTCATTAGTTATGTGATCTACCCATCTAATCTTCAGCATTCTTCTGTAGCACCACATTTCGAAAGCTTCTATTCTCTTCTTGTCTAAACTATTTATCGTCCATGTTTCACTTCCATACATGGATACACTCCATACAAATACTTGCAGAAACAACTTCCTGACACTTACATCTATACTCGATGTTAACAAATTTCTCTTCTTCAGAAACGCTTTCCTTGCCAGTGCCAGTCTACATGTTATATCCTCTCTACTTCAACCATCATCAGTTATTTTGCTCCCCAAATAGCAAAACTCCTTTACTACTTTGAGTGTCTCATTTCCTAATCTAATTCCCTCAGCATCACCCTACTTAATTCGACTACATTCCATTATCCTCGTTTTGCTTTTGTTGATGTTCATCTTATATCCTCCTTTCAAGACGCCATCCATTCCATTCAACTGCTCTTCCAAGTCCTTTGCTGTCTCTGACAGAATTACAATATCATCGGCGAACCCCAAAGTTTTCATTTCTTCTCCATGGATTTTAATACCTACTCCGAATTTTTCTTTTGTTTCCTTTACTGCGTAGTCAATATACAGATTGAATAACATCGGGGAGAGGCTACAACCCTGTCTTACTCCCTTCCTAACCACTGCTTCCCTTTCATGTCCCTCGACTCTTATAACTGCCATTTGGTTTCTGTACAAATTGTAAATAGTCGTAAGGTCAGTATTGCCTCACGTGTTCCAGTATTTCTACGGAATCCAAACTGATCTTCCCCGAGGTCGGCTTCTACTAGTTTTTCCATTCGTCCGTAAAGAATTCGTGTTAGTATTTTGCAGCTGTGGCTTATTAAACAGATTGTTTGGTAATTTTCACATCTGTCAACACCTGCTTTCTTTGGGATTGGAATTATTATATTCTTCTTGAAGTCTGAGGGTATTTCGCCTGTTTCATACATCTTGCTCACCAAATGGTAGAGTTTTGTCAGGACTGGCTCTCCCAAGGCCGTCAATAGTTCTAATGGAATGTTGTCTACTCCGGGGGCCTTGTTTCGACTCAGGTCTTTCAGTGCTATGTCAAACTCTTCACGCAGTATCGTATCTCCCATTTCATCTTCATCTACATCCTCTTCCATTTCCATAATATTGTCCTCAAGAACATCACCCTTGTATCTACCCTCTATATACTCCTTCCACCTTTATGCTTTCCCTTCTTTGTCTAGAGCTGGGTTCCCATCTGAGCTCTTGATATTCATAGAAATGGTTCTCTTTTCTCCAAAGGTCTCTTTACTTTTCCTCTAGGCAGTATCTATCTTACCCCTAGTGAGATAAGCCTCTACATCCTTACATTTGTCCTCTAGCCATGACTGCTTAGCCATTTTGCACTTCCTGTCGATCTCATTTTTGAGACATTTGTATTTCTTTTTGCCTGCTTCATTTACTGCATTTTTATATTTTCTCCTTTCATCAATTAAATTCTATATTTCTTCTGTTACCGGAGGGTTTCTACTATCCCTTGTCTCTTTACGTACTTGATCTTCTGCTGCCTTCACTATTTCATTCCTCAAAGCTACCCATTCTTCTTCTACTGTATTTCTTTCCTCCATTCCTGTCAATTGTTCCCTTATGCTCTCCCTGAAACTCTGTACAACCTCTGGTTTAGTCAGTTTATCCAGGTCCCATCTCCTTAAATTGGCGCCTTTTTGCAGTATCTTCAGTTTTAATCTACAGTTCATAACCAATAGATTGTGGTCAGAGTCCTCATCTGCCCCTGGAAATGTCTTACAATTTAAAACCTCCTTCCTAAATCTCTGTCTTGCCATTATATAATCTATCTGATACCTTTTAGTATCTCCAGGGTTCTTCCGTGTATACAACCTTCTTTTATGATTCTTGAACGAAGTGTTAGCTACGATTAAGTTGTGTTCTGTGCAAAATTCTACCAGGCGGCGTCCTCTTTCATTTGTTACCCCCAATCCATATTCACCTACCACGTTTCCTTCTCTCCCTTTTCTAACCTACCTGCCCGATTAAGTGATCTGACATTCCACGCTCCGATCCGTAGAACGCCAGTTTTCTTTCTCCTGATAACTACATCCTCTTGAATAGTCCCCGCCCGGAGATCCGAATGGGGGACTATTTTACCTCCGGAATATTTTACCCTAGATGACGCCATCATCATTGAATCATACAGTAAAGCTGCATGCCCTCGGGAAAAATTACGGCCGTAGTTTCCCCTTGCTTTCAGCCGTTCGCAGTACCAGCACAGCAAGGCCGTTTTGGTTAGTGTTACAAGGCTAGATCAGTCAATCATCGAGACTGTTGCCCCTGCAACTACTGAAAAGTCTACTGCCCCTCTCTAGGAACCACACGTTTGTCTGGCCTCTCAAGAGATACCCCTCCGTTGTGGTTGCACCTACGGTACGGCTATCTGTATCGCTGAGGCACGCAAGCCTCCCCACCAACGGCAAGGTCCATGGTTCATGGAGGGGGTGCTTCATGATATAAAAGCGAAATACATACGTTTACATGGTTCTAGCTGGGGAGAACGTTAGTGGTCAATCATTTTTAATAAATTTATTTCTGGAGATAGTTAGCTTTTCTTTGCACGTATTAATAAATTTGCCTGTTAATGTATAGTACTAAATGGCAAAATTTATTTTATTTATTTTGCGTATTTGGAAGTACTTGACCATTATGATATTGATCACGAGGCAAGATCACAACACTGATAAAAACTGAATACATTTTTAGACCTAGGAACTATAAGATAGTACATTAATTAATTAAATACTGCTGTGTGTTCATTATTAAGTAGTATTTAACGGAAGGAATACTGTGCTGAAAAGTAATGTAACTTTGGATTAAGATTTTTCATTAACAAAATACTTCCTTCATAGTCTGAGCAGGTTTTATCACACACACTAAGTGAAGCATTTGCAACAAACTCGCGGTCTTGTACGTGTAGGTCGACGGAGACGCATCGCATGCAGGACACTGAACTATACTTCCCCTGGAACATTTTCTTTGTTGGTTTAAATGTTTCTGTTCCAGCTTACCCGCCTTCTTATCAACCAGCATCGGTTGCAACACGTGAGCTCATTAAATCATTTGCGCCTTGCATTTTGCAACTTTTCCGTTTTCGTCACATTTGGGCTTTCTTTAGGCAATGGTTTAAAATCGAAAATATTTCGGAACCATTTTGGCTTAGCTGGAGCAGTAGCGTTTGATATTTATAGTTTTTAATTACGTTCATCTTGATGTTGATACCCTAAGCAACAGTATTTTCACAATATCTAATTATTGCTGCTCATATGGTTGGATCTTACATTATTTGATCTCATTAACTGTAGCTTGGTTGAAATAAGCAATGATCAAAAGATGACAGGTCGTCAAGTTGACGTTTGAAGTAGTAGTAACAAGAATAATCTACTTGATATATATTAGGTGGGTGCGTAAGTTCGTAGCGTTCATGTTTTGTGCCCTGATATTGTGGCTGCTATGGGTTCATTCATCGATTGTAATTTTTTATTTGTAGTTCGCCGTTGCTTACTGAGTTTAGAATTTGTATGTTGTTATTTTTTACTTGGAGATAGTGAGTGAATTGTGGACGCTAGAAAAGGGAGAAATCGGAACATTTCCGACATAGTCTTGTGCATATGTTCTACAGCAGCGCAAGCAGGCAGAAACATTTGCGCCTTGTATGGGAATAACGCTACTGGACAGAGGACGACAAGAAAGTGGTTTTCTCGTAGATAGGATCGTTTTCACATTAGTGACTCTCCAATGTCAAGAAGACCTTCGAGGTTTGATGAAGATCGTTTAACGGCATCAATCCATAGTATTCCCCGTCATGTAGTTATTCGAGAATTTCTGTATAAATTTTAGAACCACTCAACCTTCTACCGTCTCGAAAGCACGATATTCTGGATATGAGTGTGTGGTGGTAGAATCCTACTTACTACGCGTCACATATTTGTGTTTCCAGGTTTAAAATCAGTCGCTGGAAGAAAGCAGACGCGGCGGACGAACGTAACCGACAAGTACCTGTCGGCCAATCCATAGATGTTTTAGTGAGTGTGTAACGAAGAACCATGGAGTTTATATGCAGCTCTGTGCTTATTGGGTCATTGGCTATTGATATTAAAACAAAGACAGTTGAAAAAGAGCTCTTGAAAACTCTTGGCGTAACCTTGCTATAGGCAAGACTTATTTTCTGATTTATGTTAAGAAAAATTATTTCAACTGTAATTTAATTTGTTTCTGACGTTCGACTTGAAACCTTCCTGTCTCCTCTATATCTCCTTTTTTTTTACCCAACTTTCCCTTCTACAATAACCTATGAAACCTTTCCTTAGGATTTCTATCTCCTGCTTAATAATAACAAATGAAATGTTCCCTTTGAAATTTATTCTCTCTCTCAATCTTCGCATACAAATTAATCCTGCTTATTAAAGGCGATTTTCTGATTATTTCGACGAAAAATAGAATGTGTCGTCGTCGTGGCCCTCAGTCGTTATCTGCAATAACCCAAAACTGTTACTTACCATTTTTACTGTTACTATATCGCCATCTGACTGCGATATGAATATACTTACTCTTGTTTACTATACTCTTAATAAGTGGCTGTATTTATTACCAAATCTGACGTTATTCTTTAATAGCAAAGCTGACGTTATTCTTTAATTAATTTGAATGAAGTTATGTATTTCATAGTTACACTTTTTCTTGGCAACAATAAAATTTTTGCAAAGTTTTACGTTGATGGTTTTTGGGATGGATTATAATCAGTAATGCACCATTGCTGGTAAAAATTAATTATATTCTGAAAACGTTTCTTCAAACATTTACTGCTGGTAATGAAATGATTTTACAAACGTTCAAATGGGACTTACTTTTTTCAATAATCTTACAACAATCATTGCGCAAATATACCTTCAGTAGTCTTGAGTTTCGCAAAGAAGATAATTCAATATTATTAGTTCCTCTTATGATAATAGTTAGTTGATGTCTCTGTACATCCGTTTATAATCCCTTTTAAATCATAGCTGGTGGCTGGCAGGCACACTGCTCCTCTCAACCTCTCGCTTCAGACCTGCTACCAATTCGCTTCACATCTCGCTTCCTGCTGACTTCCTACGAACGATAAATTGCCGTCTCTCCTGCCAACAATGTTTTCTGGTGCAGACAATCCCTGCTACCATTACAAAATGTATCAATGCACGGTCTTTCCCGCTTTTTTCTTAAAATGTATCCACACGCTGTCACTCCCGCCCTTATTAAAATTATATCAATGCGCGGTCTCTCTTACCAACAATACTTTGGTGCAGACATTCCCTGCTACCACAATTATTTCCAACGTGACAAATATTAATTATTCCTACTTGATCCTATTAATAAAATATAAACATCTTTCATAAATTGTGATTTGACAATAGACAATAGAAATATACACTTCTTAAAGACTGTACGAGGGGCTTACCGGAAGTTATATATTTGTTTTGAAAGTGAGAGATTTATTGTATATGAAAGTCAAATACATCGTTAATTGACGAAAAGCAAAGTTTGTATGTCTACTTATTTCATAAGTAGAAAGATTCTAAAAATTCCTGTACCTAGCGTTATTCGACGTAGAAGAAGTCAAGAGGGTTTTCTGCAGCCGGCTATCCAGGAAAGAAGAGTGGCTGCAAATTCCAAGTAAGTCACCTTGTAAAGAAGTGGAAGATGGTTTGGGGGAATAAACCGAAATAACCCAGATTCACACACACTTTAAGTCGGAAACGTAAGAGTCAGTGTACTCGAGTAGTGCAAATATGATGAACTGTTATCATTTCACCATCGTGCGACATCTGCATGTAGTTGGGAAACTTCAAAAATGAGAAGTTATGAGAACCACATGCTCTAAATCACAGAAATCAGTGGGTGGCCATATTTGCATCTCTGCTTGATCATCAGTTGGCTCGTAGACAGCACCGAAAATTTCTATCCTGTATCGGTTACTTGTGACGAGAAATGGCGTGTATATGTTAACGTAAGGAAAAGAACGGAATGGTTGAGCCCAAAGAAAGCAGCAACTCCCCGCACAAAGACCTGCTCGCATCCACGTTATCCATCTGGTGGAATAGCGACGGTATGGCGTACTATAAATTACCTCACACCTGTGTAACCATCGATGCTGACATTTATTGTCAACAAATCACACGTCTTGTGATACAGAAGCTGGCCTGGGAAGTCATTCCGCACCGCCTTCTTCACCTGATATTGCGCTCTCAGATTTTCACCTTTCCCCTCTCTCTATCGAACAACCTTCAAGAAACTTGGTTTCTGGGTGAAAATGCACTACTAACATGGCTCGACAAGTTCTTCAGCTCAACCATGTGATTTCTAGTGTCACTGAATCGAAAAGTTTCCCCAGCATGGACAGACTGTTTTAAACACTAAAGGAGAATATATTACTGATGACTAAAGTCTCTGTTATTTCTATTATTACGTTTGTTAAACTTATAGAAAATGATACGAACGTATGCACCAAAGTAACAAATAAAAATGGAAAGTTTCGTTTGTTCAAAATCATATATTTCCGAAAGTTTTTCACCAATTCCTTTGAAATTTTGACACAAAATTGCATTCGAAAATGTGGGTGTCTTTATGTGGCTACTGGAGCGTCATATGATATATATATATATATATGTTTTTGTAGTGGTCTTCAGTCCGAAGACTGATTTGATGCAGCTCTCCATGCTACTGTATCATTTGCAAGCCTTTTCATCTCCGAGTAACTACTGCGAGCTACATCCGTCTGAATCTCCATACTGTATTCATCTCTCGAACTCCTCCTACAATTTTTTACCTCCCCCCCCCCCCCCCCCCCCGCGCGTGCTTCCGTCCAGTACTAAACTGGTGATCGCTTAATGCCTCAGAATGTGTCCTACCAACCGGTCCCTTGTTTTAGTCAGGTTATGCCAGCCACAAATTCCTTCTCTCGTCAGTTCTATTCAGCATTTCCTCATTGATTACATGATCTGCCCTCCTAATCTTCAGCATTCTTCTGTAGCACCATATTTCAAAAACTTCTGTTCTCTTCTTGTGTAAACCGTTTATCGACCGCGTTTCACTTCCATACGTGGCTACGCTGCAGACAAATGCATCCAGAAAAGATTTCCAGATACTTAAATCTATATTCGATGTTAACAAATTTCTCTTATTCAAAAATGCTTTTGTTTCCGTTGCCAGCGTACAGTTTGTATCTTCTTTACTTTGGCCTGCATTAATTATTCTGTTGCCCAAATAGCAAAACTCATCTACTACATTTAGTGTCTCATTTCCTAATCTAATTCCCTCAGCACTGCCTTATTTAATTCGTCTAAATTCCATTATCCGTCTGTTGCTTTTCGTGATGTTCATCTTATAGTCTCCTTGCAAGACACAGTACGTTCCACTTAATTGCTCTTCCAAGTACTTAGATGTCTCTGATGAAATTACAATGTCAAAGTTTTCATTTCTTCTCCCTGAACGTTATTTCCTATTCCAAATCTATCTTTGGGTCCCTTTACTGTTTGATCAATGTACATCGGAGATTTTTGTCTCACCGCTATCTCAACCACTACTTCCCTTTCAAGCCCCTCGACTCTCATAAGTGCCACCTGGTTTTTTCACAAGTTGCAAATAGCCTTTCGCTCCCTGTATTTTATCCCTGTTACCTTCAGAATTTCAGAAAGTACTCCAGTCAGCATTGTCCAATGTTGCCTCTAAGTCTATAATTGCTATAAACATAGGTTTTCCTTTCCTCGACCTATCTAAAGTAAGTCGTAGTCTTACTATTGCTTCCTACACTTCTCCGAAATCCAAACTGATCTTCATCGAGCTCGGCTTCTGGCAGTTTTTCCATTCTTCTGTAAAGAATTCTTGTTATCATTTTGCAACCATGAGTTATTAAGCTGCTAGTTTGGTAGTCTTAAATCTGTCAGCACCTGCTTTCTTTGGAATTGCAATTATTGTATTTTTCTTGAAGTCCGAGGGTATTTCGCCTGTCTCACACATCTTGCACACCAGATAACATAATTTTGTCATGACTAGCTCTCCCAAGGCTATCAGTAGTTGACGGAATGTCGTCTGCTCTCGGGAACTTGTTTCGACTTAGATCTTTCAGTGCTCCGTCAAATTCTTCTCGCAATCTCATATCTCCCGTCTTATGCTTATTTGCGTCCTATTAAGATTTTGTAATACTGCATTCATGTTCATCTTCCTTGTATAGAGCTTCTATATACACATTACACCTTTCAGTTCTCAGCTTTCTCTTCTTTGCTCAGGACTGATTTTCTATCCGTTTTTTTTTTTTTTTTTTTTTTTTTTGTTATTCATACAGTTACTTGTCTTTTCTCCTGAGGCTTCTTTTATTTTCTTGTAGGCGATATCTGTCTTTCCCCTAGTGAAATATGTTTCTAAATCCTTAGATTCCTGCTTAGTCATTTTGCACATCCTATAAGTCTCATCTTTTACACGTTTGTATGCCCTTTCACCTGCTTCATTAGCTGCATTTTAAAATTTTCTCCTTTCGCCAGTTAAATTTAAAATCTCCTGTGATATCCAGAGATTTCTACTATTCCTGGTCTTTTTACCTATTTTATCCTCTGCTACCTTTGGTATTTCATCTCTTAAAGCAAGCCATTCATCTTATACTGCGGTCCTCCCATGTTCTAGTAATCCGTTGCCTAAAGCTCCCTGTAAAAGTGTCAGTGATATCCGGTTCTTTCAACTTATCCAGGTCCCATCATCTTAATTTCCTAGCTTTCTGCAATTTCTTCAGTTTTAATCTATAGTTCATAACCAACGCATTGTGGTCAGAGACCCCATCTGTCCCTGGGTATGTCTTAAAATTTAAAATCTGCTTCCGAAATCTCCGTCTTACCACTATACACGGTGGTCCATTGATCGCGACTTGGCTAAATATCTCACGAAATAAGCGTCGAACGATAGAACTACAACGAACGAAACTTGTCCAGCTTGAAGGGGAAAACCAGATGACGCTATGGTTGGCCCGCTAGATGGCGCTGCCATAGGTCAAACGGTTATCAACTGCGTTGTTAAAAAAATATGAACCCCCATTTTTATTACATATTCGTGTAGTACGTAAAGAAATATGAATTTTTAGATGGACAACTTTTTTCGCTATGTGATAGATGCGCTGTAATAGTCACAATCATATGGCTCACAATTTTAGACGAACAGTTGGTAACAGGTAGGTTTTTTTAAATTAAAATACAGAACGTAGGTACGTTTAAACATTATATTTGTTCTAATGTGACACATGTACCTTTGTGAACTTATCATTTCTGAGAAAGCATGCTGATGCGGCGTTATTATCTGTAAATACCACATTAATGCAATAATTGCTCAAAATGATGTCCGTCAACCTCAATGCATTTGGCAACACGTGTAACGGCATTCCTCTCAACAGCGTGTAGTTCGCCTTCCGTAATGTTCGCACATGCAATGACAATGCGCTGACGCATGTTGTCAGGCGTTGTTGGTGGATCACGATAGCAAATATTCTTCAACTTTCCCCACAGAAAGAAATCCGGGGACGTCAGATCCGGTGAACGTGCGGGCCATGGTATGGTGCTTCGACGACCACTCCACCTGTCGTGAAATATACTATTGAATACCGCTTCAACCACACGCGAGCTATGTGCCGGACATCCATCATGTAGGAAGTACATCGCCATTCAGTCATGCAGTAAAACATCTTGTAGTAACATCGGTAGAACATTACATAGGAAACCAACATACAGTGTACCATTTAGATTGCCATCGATAAAATGGGGGCCAGTTATCCTTCCTCCCAAAATGCCGCACCATACATTAACCCACCAAGGTTGCTGATGTTCCACTTGTCGCAGCCATCGTGGATTTTCCGTTGCCCAATAGTGCATATTATGCCGGTTTACGTTACCGCTGTTGGTGAATGACGCTTCGTCGCTAAATAGAACGCGTGCAAAAAATCTGTCATCGTCCTGTAATTTGTCTTGTCCCCAGTGGCAGAACTGTACACGACGTTCAAAGTTGTCGCCATGCAATTTCTGGTGCATAGAAATGTGGCACGGGTGCAATTGATGTTGATGTAGCATTCTCAACACCGACGTTTTTGAGATTCCCGATTCTCGCGCAATTTGTCTGCTACTGATTTGTGGATGAGCCGCGACAGCACCTACAACACCTACTTGCGCATCATCATTTGTTGTAGGTCGTGGTTGACGTTTCACATGTGGCTAAACTCTTGTTGTTTCCGTAAGTAACGTAACTATCCGGCAAACGGTCCGGACAGTTGGATGATGTCGTGCGGAATACCGCGCAGCATAAATAGCACACGCCCATTGAGCAACTTGATCACAATAGCCATACATCAAGACGATGTCGAACTTTTCCGCAATAGGCAAACGGTTCATTTTTTTTTTTCGTTTATTGTTATTTTAATACCTAAACAATCAGGTAGGCTGTCAGCGGCATGCTACGCAGCTCTTCAGCCGTAGTGTTGACAAAAACAGAACACAGAATGGAGAATCAGAATGAACATAGTGACGGGCAAAAACTAGTGGTCACAGATACACAAAAAACATGGAGCCGTTTACACTCGACGATAACGACACTGAAAACACGTTGACAGAACACTGATGAATCCAACGGCACAAGTGAACGCAGAAGTGTGACGGCGAACACTAAAAACACAAAACGACGTCACACACATGAGACACAGATGGCGATGATCTCTGGCGCGTGTAAGTCCACGTAACGTGTGCGAGTCCGGGGACCTGCCACGAGGGGAAGAAAGGTGAGTGGGGGTGGAGAGGGGAGAACAAATATGCCAATGGCTGAGGAGATGGGAGGAGGAGTAGAGGGAGAGGGGAGGGGAAGCCTGGGGGAGGAGTGGGGAGAAAGGGAGGAGGGAGGGAGGGTGCCCAAAGGAACAGACACAGATAGAGGGAGGGAGGATCAAAGTTGGTAGGAGGGGTATATGGAGGGGAGGAGGACATCATCAGGGAGGGGGAGCTGGCAGAAGCCACCTTGGCAGAGGGTAAGGAGGGTGGAGAGATGGAGACTGGGTGGGACGTGGGAATACAGGCGCGGCAGCAGGCGGGGGCGGGAGATGATGGCTGAGACCAGCGGGTGAGGGGGATCGAGTTTGCGGGAGGTGTAGAGGATCCGTATACTCTCAAGGAAAAGGAGGAGGTGGGGGAATGGAATGAGAACGGTTCATTTTAACACGGATCATATATCACGAAGCAAATACCGTCCACACTGGTGGAATGTTAGGTGGTACCACGTACTTATACATTTGTGACTATTACTGTGCCATCTATCACAAAGCGAAAAAAGTGATCCAACTAAAACATTCATATTTCTTTACGTACTACACGAATATGTAATAAAAATTGAGCTTCCTATTTTAAAAAAACGCACTTGATATCCGTTTGACCTATGGGAGCACTATCTAGCGGGCCAACCATAGCGCCATCTGGTTTCCCCCTTCAAGCTAGTTTTTTTGTTTGATGCTTATTTCGTGAGATATTTGGCCCGGTCACTATCAATGGACCACCTTGCATAAACAATCTGAATGCTTCCGGTCTTTCTTCGTGCCCCCGACACATAGCATTAACGATGATTAAATCATGCTCTGTACCACACGGTTGTCTGGCCTCTCAACAGATACCCCTCTGCTGGTGGGGCTACCTGTACCGCTGAGGCATGCGAGCCACCCCTCGAATGGTAAGGAGTAAGATTCATTGGGGCGGGGGGTCGTGGGGTGTATATATCTATAAACCATACGCCGCTCCCTTAGGTATATGAAAACACGCACATGTTCGAATGCAACGTTGTATCAAAATTTCAATGGGATCGGTGAAAACTAAGATTTAAGATTTTGAAGTAACGAACATGAGATTTTTTGCTAAAAGCGTATCACATTTTTATATTATACAGGCTGAGTAACGTAAGACGTAACACGCCTAAACGGTTGCACTTATCGAAACGCAGTTTTCAGCAAATGTTAGAGCGTCTAGAGGAATGTAGTTTTTTTGTTTGGTTAATGTTTTTAGCTCTGGTACGTTTTTTTAAAATGGAACCATGTACTTTCATTACTGCGTTCGACAGCTCTTGAGAAGACAATTACTGTGATACAGCGTTTGTTAATGTTGAAGTTGAAAGTTGCTGTAAAAATATTCGAGAATCGTCCTAGAATCTGACAGCTCGGTGGCCGGAATCGGCATTAGCGGTGCAGATATCGCCAAGAGGAGATCGCGTGCTACGCTGTGTCAGAATGTCAACAGATTTACCTGTTTGTTTTTCTACACTGCAGGCCGCTCATTTCTGCTTTAACGTTTGTTGCGTGCAGACATGTACACCAGTCAGGAGAAGCTGGATATACTACTTTCTTGTGGTGAATGTAACATAAACGCCGTAAAAACAGTACAGTGGTATAGGGCTATTTATCCGGATCGTCAAAGCCAGACGCGCCAGGCAATTGAACAAATTATTAAGACGCTAGCGCGGACAGGCTGCTTGAACGTCAAAAAGAGGACAAGAAAGAAGACTGCAACTGACAGAGAACACGAAGAACCTGTTCTGGCTACGACGCTAATGAAACAGTGGGACGAGACGCACTGCCTAGGAATGTGGAATGAGAGAGACGGGTGTCATTCGCATCTCGCATTGACAGAATTTCCATGTCAACTGTCACTACATCAGACATCCGACCTCCGTGATTTCGAACGCCGTACTCAACTTTGTCGGTTTGCCCTTCAGCAACTGAGAGACGACCCTACGGCTCTCCAACGTGTGCTCCTTACCAATGAAGCAAAGCTTAGTAACAACGCCAATGTAAATTTGCTTAACATGCACCACTGGGCAGCCGAAAATCCACACTGGCTTCGCCAAGTGCAACATCAACGGCCGTGTATCGTAAACGTATAATGCGGCATCATAGGAAATTACATTGTGGAACCTTACTTCATCTCAGGCGTTTTAAGTGGACATTCGTACGCACACTTTCTGACGAACTTTCTGTCGGTTCTTCTAGAAGAGGTACCACTGGATACTCGACAGTGTATGTGGCTGCAACACTGTTGCAACGCAAATATTAAATGAGAACTTTCCTGGACGTTGCGTGACGAAATTCTGTCGTCACTGGCCTGCGAAGTTCCCGATTTCACTCCTCTTGTTTTCTTTTTTTGATGAGCACTCAAAGATGCAGTCTATGACGAAGCCCCTACCACACCAGACGATATGTATCGCTAGAGCATATCCCACCGTACCATTCACTGTAACGACATCTGTTCTTCGCTCTTTCTAACGGCGATTGCAAATGTATCTTTCAACCCATCATCACCAGTTCGAACATATGCTTTAATAATGGATAAAATTACTTTTTTTGAAAGACAAACTTTATTTTATGTGCTATGGGTCGTTACCAAATCATTGCTAGTAAACTGTTTATTTCATTTACGAGTGTACGAAAGTTCACTGCAATGTCAAATAAGTCGACAGCATGTATTGCATGTAGCTGGTAACACTGTCAATACGCGCTTATGTTCAGCATGAAACGACATTTCGTTAAGAAGAATATTTATTTTGGAGTGTACAGGCGGTCACCAAAGTATTTTAGTAAAATGTATAGTTGAACGAATGTATCCCATATGATATAATTTAGAGCAGTGTAGGCAGAGACCTCTAAGAAGCATACAGCCACGTACGGGAAAAGATAATTCAAATCTTCCTTCTAACATTTAGATATTTAATACAGTGGTTGATTTTTGCACTTTGTAAGACCCCTTTAATTTGAAGAATGAACAGCTACTTTCTCTACTTCAGCTCACATAAATCTGGTAGGATACACAAACGTGAAACAGCTTTCCTAATCCCATTGTAATACGCTTGAGTGTAGCCTGTGTCGTAGTTCCATATATAACATTCGTGGGTGAACCTGTATGTAGGTCGTAAGTTGGTTCAAGTGCAAAATAAAGCTTTACTCTTGTAGCGCAAGCCTGCCTTACGTTGTACCACAACGCAGCCTGGTCGGGGACGCCTTATTGGCAGTGTTTGCACCGCAAATGCCGTTTCCGGCCACTGTGTTCTCACATTCTAGGACATTTCTCGAATTTTTTTTACAACAGGTTTCAACTCCAACATTAACAAATACTATATCAATGTGATTTTCTTATCGAGAGCTATCGAATGCAATTATAAAAAGTACACAGTACCATTTAAAAAAAATAGTAGCTTCAACATCTCCACTGATACCAGTGCTAAAAACATTGAAGAAACAAAACCAAAAAAAAAAAAAAAAAATACGTGTCTCTCAGTGCTCTAACATTGGCCGAAAACCGAGATTTTACATGTGTAATCGTTCTCGAAATAAAAGGATTGTTACGCCTTTCTATGATTCGCCCTGCATATGTTTATATACCATAAGGCACTCCAGTACACATACACTATGTCATAAAAAGTATCCGGACAAGCACAGAAACATGCGTTTTACATATTAGGTGCATTGTGCTGTCACCTACTGCCAGGTACTCCATATCAGCGCGCTCAATAGTCATTAGACATCGTGAGACAGCAGGATGGGGAGATCCGCGGAACTCACGGACTTCGAACGTTCAAAATGTCTCTGAGCACTGTGGGACTCAACATCTATGGTCATCAGTCCCCTAGAACTTAGAACTACTTAAACCTAACTAACCTAAGGACATCACACAACACCCAGTCATCACGAGGCAGAGAAAACTTCGAACGTGGTCAGGTGATTAGGTGTCACGTGTGCCATATGTCTGTACGCAAAATTTCCACACTCGTAAACATCCCTAGGTCCGCTGTTTCCGATGTGATAGTGAAGTGGAAACGTGAAGGGACATGTACAGCACAAAAGCGTACAGGCCGACCTCGTCTGTTGACTAACAGAGACTGCCGACAGTTGAAGAGGGTCGTAATATGTAATAGGCAGATATCTGTACATACCATCACACAGGAATTCCAAACTGCATCAGGATCCACTGCAAGTACTAAGGCGGGAGGCGAGAAAACTTGGATTTCATGCTCGAGCGGCTGCTCATAAGCCACAAATCACGCCGGTAAATGCCAAACGATGCCTCGCTTGGTGTAAAGACAGTGAACATTAGACGATTGAACAATGAAAAAAGTTGTGGAATGACGAATCACGGTACACAATGTGGCGATCCGAAGGCAGGTTGTGGGTATGGCTAATGCCCAGTGGACGTCATCTGCCAGCGTGTGTAGTGCCAGTAGTAAAATTCGGTGGCGGTGTTCTTATGGTGTGGTACACTTTTTCATGGAGGGGGCTTGCGCCCCTTGTTGCTTTGCGTGGCACTACCACAGCACAAGTCTACATTGATGTTTTAAGGACCTTCTTGCTTCCGACTGTTGAAAACCAATTCGGGGATGGCGACTGCATCTTTCAACACGATCGAGCACCTGTTCGTGTGGCGGAGTAGTTACACGACAATAACATCCCTGTAATGAACTGCCCTGCCCAGAGACTTGACCTAATTCTATAGAAAAAAAATTTGATGTTTTGGAACGGCGACTTCGTGCCAGGCCTCACCGACCTACATCGATGCCTCTCCTCAGGGCAGCACTCACTGAAGAACGGGCTGCCAATCCCCAAGAAACCTTCCACCACCTGACTGAACATAGCCAGCCTCGGTGGATGAGTGGTTCTAGGCGCTTCAGTCCGGAACCGCGCGACTGCTACGGTCGCAGGTTCGAATCCTGACTCGGACATGGATGTGTGTAATGTTCTTAGGTTAGTTAGGTTTAAGTAGTTCTAAGTTCTAGGGGACTGATGACCTCAGAAGTTAAGTCCCATAGTGCTCAGAGCAATTTTTTGAATCGGTGAAGAACTTGCGTTGATTTAAGATTTCGTACACCCGAACTATTACATATACATAGATAAAAATGTAAATGTTGCTTTGATCAGAATGTTAAATCTGTGAAAGTTCATCAACGATTGCCTCGAAATTTTGAACAACGTTGCATTAGAATAAGTCTGTGTTTAATATGTACACTCCTGGAAATTGAAATAAGAACACCGTGAATTCATTGTCCCAGGAAGGGGAAACTTTATTGACACATTCCTGGGGTCAGATACATCACATGATCACACTGACAGAACCACAGGCACATAGGCACAGGCAACAGAGCATGCACAATGTCGGCACTAGTACAGTGTATATCCACCTTTCGCAGCAATGCAGGCTGCTATTCTCCCATAGAGACGATCGTAGAGATGCTGGATGTAGTCCTGTGGAACGGCTTGCCATGCCATTTCCACCTGGCGCCTCAGTTGGACCAGCGTTCGTGCTGGACGTCCAGACCGCGTGAGACGACGCTTCATCCAGTCCCAAACATGCTCAATGGGGGACAGATCCGGAGATCTTGCTGGCCAGGGTAGTTGACTTACACCTTCTAGAGCACGTTGGGTGGCACGGGATACATGCGGACGTGCATTGTCCTGTTGGAACAGCAAGTTCCCTTGCCCGTCTAGGAATGGTAGAACGATGGTTTCGATGACGGTTTGGATGTACCGTGCACTATTCAGTGTCCCCTCGACGATCACCAGAGGTGTACGGCCAGTGTAGGAGATCGCTCCCCATACCATGATGCCGGGTGTTGGCCCTGTGTGCCTCGGTCGTATGCAGTCCTGATTGTGGCGCTCACCTGCACGGCGCCAAACACGCATACGACCATCATTGGCACCAAGGCAGAAGCGACCCTCATCGCTGAAGACGACACGTCTCCATTCGTCCCTCCATTCACGCCTGTTGCGACACCACAGGAGGCGGGCTGCACTATGTTGGGGCGTGAGCGGAAGACGGCCTAACGGTGTGCGGAACCGTAGCCCAGCTTCATGGAGACGGTTGCGAATGGTCCTCGCCGATACCCCAGCAGCAACAGTGTCCCTAATTTGCTGGGAAGTGGCGGTGCGGTCCCCTACGGCACTGCGTAGGATCCTACGGTCTTGGCGTGCATCCGTGCGTCGCTGCGGTCCGGTCCCAAGTCGACGGGCACGTGCACCTTCCGCCCACCAATAGCGACAACATCGATGTACTGTGGAGACCTCACACCCCACGTGTTGAGCAATTCGGCGGTACGTCCACCCGGCCTCCCGCATGCCCACTATACGCCCTCGCTCAAAGTCCGTCAACTGCACATCCGGTTCACGTCTACGCTGTCGCGGCATGCTACCAGTGTTAAAGACTGCGATGGAGCTCCGTATGCCACGGCAAACTGGCTGACACTGACGGCGGCGGTGCACAAATGCTGCGCAGCTAGCGCCATTCGACGGCCAACACCGCGGTTCCTGGTGTGTCCGCTGTGCCGTGCGTGTGATCATTGCTTGTACAGCCCCCTCGCAGTGTCCGGAGCAAGTATGGTGGGTCTGACACACCGGTGTCAATGTGTTCTTTTTTCCATTACCAGGAGTGTATATATGCAGGATGTAATGTGTACCAAACAAATTTTACACAATACTTGTTCACAAACCAGAATAACTCGAAAAATAAGCTTCACACGAAAAAATGTGTAGATTGCAAAGATGATTATTTTCAAGGACATCTGCTGGTACTAAAATTAGCCCACCATCCCAGACCCCTGGTGGTGGGATGGGAGGCAGCTTTAAAACTTCAAACGGGAACCCCCATTTTTTTTTTCACAGAATCAGATCCTCAAAAAAAAATACGTGCATTTTGTCTTAAGCATTTGTTTTGATTCTTGGTAGTCGGCGTTGTAATTCAAGAAAATTCATGTTCTCATTTTTGCGTGGAAAATGGTTACGGATATAAATTACAGAAATGCTTATTTACTTCATAAATTTTGTTTTGCAGGAACTAAAACTCTCCCTCTCTTCCCATAGAGTGGGGTTTGAGAGAGAGGAATTAGAGTTTTACAAACGTTGACCCAAATATTAATTTTTTCTGCATATTAGGATAAGTTTTGTTTGTTTCGTGGTCATGAGGCCACACAACTTTTAATTATCAAACAAATCGTCTGATTAGGTAACTAACTAACCAAACATCCTACTTACTAACGAGTGAATTCATTAACTAAAAAACTAACTGACTCACGAACATAAATTTTTATTACATTCTGAGTAATTACTCTTGTTCTTCGAGAAGTCTCACAACTGAGGTGCTTGCTTAATTTAAGCCTTTAAGCTTGGGGTGGAAAAGTGTAGAAAACGACGTTCATAAATTCATTGACTTAAGTCACATTGTGCACATCTTTATTTCACATCGGAATATCGTGGTTGTTACGTCGGTTACATTTTTAGAATGATGTATGATAACCGATATCTCACTCAGCCCTGATCGACAATCAATGCTCTTATCCAGCCCTTGCTGATAAGCAGCGTAATGTTTCGGAGTGCCGCCGATAGGTAGCGCAGCGACGAGAAATTCACCCTTTCTCGTAATAAGACTATGCTTTAGAAATTACAATTATTAAAATAATAAACGCGCTGTATCTTTTACCCGTCTGTGCATCCAGACAGAAATACATCGTTTACAACGATTGTATTGTTGGTGACTTAATGTTTGATTACCTTGTATGACTGCGTTCGCGTCTTTTGCTCTCTACCAGTCGCGTTTGACGCGGAATTAGTATTGCTAGGGGGAAAGACGCCGCATCTCGCTCATAAAAATTCTAACGCTACCTATCTCACACCCTTTGTCTTTCCTCTCTTGAGATTAATAGATGGCATATGCCATTATGAATTATCTTTCTATGGAAGAACAAATTGAGATGGTGCACATTTACGGAGAAACTGGGAGAAATTTTGACGGTGCAGTCGCGCTTTATACGCAGCGTCACGGTCCTCTTTTGTTCGAGTTATTAAACGATTAAACAATTTACTGCAGAAGGTAGTGTGAACCAGAAGAGAAAGAAACCGTGCAGCTACTGTTTGTGCAGAAAACAATCACGTGGCAGTCCTAGCTGCTCTGGCTCATAATCCACATGCGAGCACAAGAGAAATATCAAGGCAATCAGGAATTTCACACATGGGTGTTTGGAAAATCCTGAAGCTCCGCAAATTTCATCCGTATCATGTATCCATGCATCAGGAATTACATGACGATGACTTCCAAAACCGTCTAACGTTTGTCACTGGGCAGTTCAGCGGATGCGAAGAAATGAAAACTTTTTTGCCAGAGTACTTTTCTCCGATGAGGCAACATTCACAAAACAAGGCGAAAATAATCGCCATAACATGCATTACCTGAGTGAACGTAACCCACACTGGATTCGAGAAGTCAACCAACTGCGACCTTGGTCAGTTAATGTTTGGTGTGGTATAGTTGTCGATAAACTGATCGGTCCATATGTTATCGACGGTAATTTTAATGGAAACAAATATCAAAACCTACTTGAAAATGAATTGCCAGATCTACTTGGAGACCTGAGCATCGAACTTCGACAAAACATGTGGTTTCAAAATGATGGTTGTCCAGCGCATTGTTTATTAGTAGCGCGCGATGTACTAGATCGACTTTACCATGGTCGCTGGATAGGCAGGGCAAGTCCCGTGAAATGGCCAGCCAGATCGCCTGACCTTACCTCGCCAGATTTTTTTTTTTATGGGGATACCTAAAAGATAAAGGAAACAACTACCACTCGCGAAAACATGATGCAAAGAATAAGACATGCTTGCGCTGCAATTACACCAGACATGTTATCACGATGTGTGCAGGGATTTACAGCACGAGTCACTAAATGCATCGAAGTTGGAGGTCACCACTTTGAACATTGGATTTCAAAAACGGTGAGATGCATGGAATTTACAGACAACAAGCAGGACGAAAGAGAGAGGCAGGGAGATTCACTAGAAACGAGCACGCCGAAATTCATTTACTTGCAAGTATTTGCAAATAATCAACAGTGAAACGAAACCAATCGTGCCTTTTCAGGACCACCAAATCTTAAACGGGAATACGTTTATCTTTAGTTAGCGAGTGGGTTTGTCCTTTCCTCAGTTAGTTCAAACTATCTCTGAGCACTATAGGACTTAACATTTGAGGTCATCAGTCCCCTAGAACTTAGAACTACTTAAACCTAACTAACCTACGGACATCACACACATCCACGCCCGAGGCAGTATTCGAACCTGTGACCGTAGCGGTCGCGCCGTTGCAGCCTGAAGCGCCTAGAACCTCTCGGCCACAGCGGCCACCCTTCTCAGTTAGTCTTTTACTTTATTTATTCTGTGAGTTAATGTGTTCACTCGTTAGTAAGGAGGATGTTTCGTTAATTAGTTACCTAGTCAGATGATAATTAAATGTCGTGTGGCCCCATGACCACGAAACAAACAATACTTATCCGGATCTGCGGAAAAATTAATATAGGGGTCAACATTTGTAAAACTCCAATTCCTCTCTCTCAAACCCCACCCTATGGGGAGAGCGGGAGAGTTTTGGTTTTAGCGAATCAAAATTTACGAAATAAATAAGTATTTTTTTATTTATCAGTAATCATTTTCCAAGCAAAAATGGGAAAATGGATTTTTTGAATTACAGCGCTAACTACCAAGGATATAAACAAATGTTCAAGACGAAATGTACGTACTTTTTATGTAGAATCAGATTCTGCACTAAAAAATGGGGGTTCCCATTTGAAATTTTAAAGTTGCCCCCAGCCCCACCATCAGGGGGCTGGAGTGGCGGGCTAATTTTAGCGCCAGCAGATGTCCCCCTTGAAAATAATCAACTTTGGATTCTAACATTTTTTAGTGTGAAGATTATTTTTCGAGTTATTGTGGTTTGTCAACTTTATATATATTTGGGGAAATATTGTTACCAAAAATCTCAAACACTATGAGAGCCATGTACTTCAAATTTTACACGTTACTGTGTTAAACATATGGGCACGAATAGGCTATTTTTAATTTATATGATAGTGCAATGTTGCTAGCAAACAGGAAATTTTATTTATGTGTTATCGGCTTATGAACAGAATACTAATACAGGATTTGAATCCATTAATAGAAGTTCAAGCTCGGAGAGAGGGGAATAGGTGATGGGCAGAGCGGTGGGAGGAAACGCACATGAAAGCGGAAAGGAGGAGAAAGGCACAGAGAAGGGACAGAAAGAAAGGAAGGAGAAGATGGACAGAGAAAGGGAAGAAGAGAAAATAGATGAAGAGGGGGAGATGGAGAGAGAAGGAGGGGAGAAGTTAGACATAAAAAAGGGGGAGAAGGTAATGGACAGACAGAGGGGACAGCAGAAGAACAGAGGGAGGGGAGAAGAGATGATGGACAGAGAGAGGGCGAAGAAGGAGAGACGGGCAAAGGGAGGGGGAAGAGGAAATGGGCAGAAACAGGGGCGAGAAAGAGATTAGGACGTATATTTAATCCCCATATGTAGTCGGAACTTGTGCTTTATCTCTTCTCCATTTCCTACTTAACCAGAAACGTGTGGCTCGGAACAGACAGTACATGAATAAGTACTGACTGTGAAACGCATATTGTCCCTTTATTAGTCTATAACAAGAATAACCGAATACTTCACCAGTTATTTTACAAGAGTGTACGTTGTGTGTCTTGAAAATTGTTACAAATTAGACAATGTACTCGATTATTTTTTGACGCACACTGAACTGGCGGCAGCTGCTTCACTCTGCAAGTTTTTAATATCTCGCTGTGTGGAGTGTTTGAAGTACGCGATGGCTGCGTTAGCAAGAAGTGCGAACTTCAACTAAGTGATTAATCTTACCCCGCTCACCAACTTCCCGTTGCCTCCACTACCTGCTGCTGATACTTTTCGAGCGAATTTCTGGCATAACG